>NC_083682.1:6097500-8597500 GCF_033118175.1 Dama dama
GGGCGGGGGGCGCGGCATGAGGGTCGTGCACAGCTATGAGGTGAGCAGAAGCTGAGGCTGGGCGGCCACCTGCAGAGGGACCAGGGAGGGGGTGCTGGGGGGAAGGCAGAGCTCAGGCCCCACCGTCTCCTGGGCTCCTGCCTGCCCTCCCAGGAGCTGGAGGAGAACTACACCCGGGCCTACTCAGAGGCTCTGGCCGCCTTCGGGAACGGGGCGCTATTCGTGGAGAAGTTCATCGAGAAGCCGCGCCACATCGAGGTGCAGATCCTGGGTGAGTGTGGCGTTCCAGGGGCAGCAGCACGAGGTAGTGGGGGCCCCTGGTCTTCCTGGGCTTTGGGAAAGCTGCCGGAACTCTCCCTCTGTGGGACCCTCCCCGGGAAGGTGGGCTGCGGGTGCCGGGCTGGTCAGACCTGAGACCTCGGGTGTGCTATTTTGAGCCACCGCTGAGCCACCCCTGGGAGCAGCGCTGAGCAGCCACGGTGCTCATCTGGGGGTTCGGGGGTGTCTGGATGCCCCAGGGGCTGAGCCCAGCTTACGCGCACCCCAGGGGACCAGTACGGGAACATCCTTCACCTGTATGAGCGGGACTGCTCCATCCAGCGGCGGCACCAGAAAGTCGTGGAGATTGCCCCAGCTGCCCACTTGGACCCCCAGCTGCGCACCCGGCTCACCAGCGACTCCGTCAAGCTTGCAAAGCAGGTGAGGGGCTGGGGCTACCGGGGACAGAGCTGAGAGCCACGGGTACGGCGGCCTCCTCCCCACGTGGAAACAAGGAGCCCGCTCCCACCAGCTCGCTTTGAGCTCCCGCGGACACAGCCTCACACGCAGCGGTCACGGGGGGCCCAGGGTGGCCAGCTGCTGTGGGGCAAGGAGGCTCAGGGTGACCGACTCCGGGAGGGCAGGAGGCGGCCGAGATGGCAGGCCCTTGGGGTCCCCGCTGTGCAGTCACAGAGGCGCTGGGCGTAGAGGCCAGGGCTGGAGGCTGGAAGGGCTGTGAGGAGGAGGGAGAGAGCCACTGGCCTCGCCTCAGCGGCCTTCAGCACTCACTGAGCTTCCGGGGGGCACCAGCGAGCCCCGGGAACAGGGAGTCAGACCAGGGCCTTCCATCAGGATTAAGGAATGGTGTTCAGGTGTTTCCTCCTCACTCATGCCTAACTGTCCCCGGCATCCCATCTCCTGCACCCCGTTCATGGCCCAGGGCCGCCGCCTCCTGTCTGTACTCTGGGGGCGTGGAGTGAGTGCCCGCGGGCCGGCCAGGCTGGAGCAGGGGCCCCGCTCTCTCTTCTTCTGGTGCCCCGACTCCAGCCCAACTCAGAGGCCAGTCACCCTGCCCTGGCCTCGGCCTCGCCCTCCCAGAGCCCCGAAGGGGCGTATTTTCGGGTCTGCCGCCCCCTCCGCGGGCCTCTGGGCCTGTCTCCTCCAGGGCTGAGCCCCCTCAGGCTCCCAGGCAGCCCAGGCCCCAGACCACAGGCACTGCTGGGACCTTCCCCAAACAGAAAGCCAGTGAGGCTCCAGCCATGGCTAACGTGAGGTGTTGATTAGGGTCTGATTATAGTTGAGGTTTTGCTTCCTTCATAGGAGTTTTTTTACCTTGAGTTTGGTCTTACTTATTGGCTTTGAAGTGTCTCATTCCAGAACAGATTTGAGGGAGTGAAGTCTAGGCTGCGGTTTTGGTGGGACCAGAAGTGAAGCTAGAGTGAGGCGTGCGTTTTGAGGTACAGCCTCATCCGTCGATGAGGTTCCTCTCGGATGGTGTCTCTTCGGGTGGTACCCAGAGGCGATGGCGGAGTAAAGCAGAGGGGAGCTTTCTGAAGACCCTCTAAGCGTCAGGAGGATCCTGGAGAGGCCAGGGTACACACGGGTGGGGCCCACGTCCCAAAGCTGAGGAGCCGCTGGGGGCAAGGGCGGCGTCTGGGCGGGTGGGAGCTCTGCTCAGGTCTCACCTAGACAAACTGGGCGCAGCCTTCGGAGGCTCCCGGGCACCTGGGGTGACGTCCAGGCCGGGGCCCAGTGGTGGGGGCTGGGCACTCACCTCCCAGGGGCAAGGCTGGCCCTCTCTGCCTGCCGTCGGGTGGGGTGGGGACGGCCAGCCTGTTCTACTATGGAAGCAACCCGGTGGATGAACCTGCGCCCCCACGGGCGCTCACCACAGAGCCCTGCTCCCACAGGTGGGCTACGAGAACGCAGGCACCGTGGAGTTCCTGGTGGACAGGCACGGCAGGCACTACTTCATCGAGGTCAACTCACGCCTGCAGGTGGAGCACACGGTCACGGAGGAGATCACCGAGTGAGCGCGGCCGCCGGCAGTGCGGGGCGGGGGCAGCCTCCGGGCGCTGGTGATGGGAAGGGCGTCTCCCCCGTCTTGTGTAAAAGCCACGTCGGGGGTTCCTAGGGAGCTCACTGTCCACTGGTAGAGAACAGTTAGGGATCCGTGTACTTAGTTTTTTATGAAAAGTATCATTATACAAGCATTACATGCCATTGTGAGAGTTTGTACAAAGGAGCAAATAAACATGCCTCAGGCCCCGCCGCTCAGAGAAGGATGCTGGAAGGTTCCCAGCGGGCGGCTCTGTGGGCTGCGCATCCCCAAGGCATCAATCAACCCCATTTTTCAGATGACAAAACCGGGGCTCAGAGAGGTTAAGAGAGTTGCCGGAGATGGCACAGCTGGTCCTCTCAAGCCCTGTGCTATATCTGCTAAGCCCACGCTAAATCTTTTGGTTTCTTTCCATCTTTATTTACTTAACTATATAAGTAGTTTGACACAATTGAGATGTTTTGTATACGACTTTTATTCTACTTTTCAAATGTCATATTTGTATAAGGCATTCCCATTGTTTTTTCTAAATACTTGGAAGTGGTCGCAGACTATTCCATCTTCTAGATAGTTTATAACTTATCACCATAGTCCTCTATTTTTAAATAATTAGGTTGTTTTTACTTTTGTGGCTATTAAGGGTGTGTCACTTAACATCTTTGGGCCTAAATCTTTGCCCACCTCTCTGAAGAGTTCCAAGGACACACATCTTTCGTAGGATTACCTGAGCAACGAATAAGCAACATCTCACCTAAAGAGAGAGTGAAGGATAGGGAAGGCTGGCACGCTGCAGTTCACGGGTCACAGAGAGTGACCAGTGAGTGGACACTACTTAGTAGCTGAACACCACCACCACCTAAAGAGCTTTCTAGATCACCTGGTTCTCCCACAAGCATTGCATATAAACATTCCCCAAAAAACCTGCCCATTTTATAAACAATTTATATGGCCTCTCTTCGTTTCAAAATGCACACATTGAGCTGTCGAAGTGTTATGCCCTGACCTTGAGCCAGTCCAACCCACCATGGAACTTTCCTGACGGTTCCTTCTTCGACCTCTGACCTCACCTGAGACTGAGGACACTGCTGGGGCACCTGCCTTCACCTGGCGGGTGTGTGAGGGCCCCCAGAGTCCTCCCTGTCTCCAGGTAAAGGCTGAGCTGACCACATGCTCCAGCCTCACCTTCTGGCCCCATGAGACTTTCCCCTCCATGATGCCGGAAAATTTTCGTCAATCTTGAGCCTGCCCTGAGCCGGTTCTGCTAAGGGTGGAGCTCTTTTCTTGCTCCGGAGCAGAGGTTCTTCTGTGTCAGACAGACACAGACTCGGGCGCAGGGTCCTCCCAGGTCACGAGCCGCATAGAGCTTGGTTGGGCTGCACCTCTCTGACCCTTGGGCTCGTCCTCTGATGGGAATGATGGCGGCTCTCAGAGCGTTACTGTGGAGGTAAAGCTAGGGAGGGGCACAGCCACAGTCCGCGGCGTGGATGCGTGGCGATACATGGTGCCCGTCATCGCTACTGAAACACAAAACGCTGAGGAGGGTCTGCCAGCGGCATTTCCAGGCTGTCCTTACCGCAAGCCTCAGTGACGATGAACTTAAAGCCTGGAGTTTTCTAACAGCTGTTCCACTTGAATTTGTTGCTGTCCTTAGGAGCATGGCAGTCAGGGACGGTGTGCTTAGAAAACCAGGCACGTGTGGAGATTGCACTCTGAGATCTTCTCTGGGCAGGGTAGGGGGTCTTGGGGACAAGCCTAGCTGCAACGCAGGTCCTAGGAGGGTGGCACCTGACCACAACAGCGCCCACCAGTGTGGACCCTCCAGTAGCTGTGGTCCCATTCACTACAGCCCTGTTCTCTGGCAAACCGACCCCCACCCCACCCCACCCACCACACCCTGAGTAGCACGTTCAGCTCTGAGAGTGAGGGTCTGACCTCGGGAGGGTCTGGGGGAGGCAGGGAGACAGGGAGGGCACAGGGCAGAGTCGGGGGAGGAACTGGGGGGCAAGCCCAGGGCACTGCTAACATCTCAGCTGCTCCTCCAGCCGCTGTGTCCTCATGCGGACCCTGCAGGGCTCCCAGCCTGGGCGCGGTCAGGGGGAGGCTGGTGAGGGCTGGGGGCCAGGGCTGCCCGCGGCCATCCCCTGCCTCACACTGTCCCCTTCCCCGTGCCTCCCCCCCCTGCAGTGTGGACCTGGTCCACGCCCAGATTCACGTGGCCGAGGGCCGGAGCCTGCCTGATCTGGGCCTCCGGCAGGAGAACATCCGCATCAACGGCTGCGCCATCCAGTGCCGGGTCACCACCGAGGACCCCGCGCGCAGCTTCCAGCCCGACACCGGCCGCATCGAGGTAGGCTGCCTCCGCTGGAACCCACGCCCAACTCGGTTGCGTGAAGACACTTCTCCGGGGGGCACGAGGGAGCCTGAGGGCCCAGCAGTGAAGGGGGCGCCTCCCTGGAGCTGACCGGAAGCCGGCTTAGAGTATGCAGGAGCCAGGCGTCCAGGACTACAGGGGAGAGCATTCCTGGGAGAGGCTGGTGTGGAGACCGGAAAGGCCCCCAGGGGGACAGGGCGGTCAGCTGGGTGGAGCCCAGTGCGGGATCCCCGGTAATGGAGCCCAGGTACTTTACCCATCTCACAAGGACCCAGAGCTTCGCTGCCCACCGAGCAGTCCCACTGGCTTCGGTCCCGCCTTCAGCCTGGGGGAGGAGCCGGGCACAGCAAAGGATGAGGGCCCCGAGGTCTCAGTGGAGGGGATGGGCTGGGCCAGGGGACCCGTCAGGGATGCATGTGGGAGTCGGGGAGATGGTGGGGAGCAGAGAGGCGAGTGAGCAGTGGCGTGGGGGGCCAGGGGCTGAGAGGGGGCCTGGGCCGGCTGCAGGCAGGAGCCCTCGGGCCCCTGTCCCCTGGTCCTGCCTCACGCCCCGGCTAAGAATACCTCCAGTGCCAAGTCAACGCTCTGCAGCTCTCCCACCGCCCCCTCTGGCCCAGGCCTCTGGGGAAGCGGACCCGCGGGAGGACAGGAGGGTGATTCTCAGTCACTGAGCCTGAGAGGAGAGACTGGGGCGGCTGGGCGGGGCAGGGCGGGGAGCGATCTGCATTCTGAGAGTCACATTGGCTGCTTGGCTTGAGGCAGAGCTGCTGCCAGGACTGTTTCTGGAAGGATCCCGGTCCACAGGTGGGGACCAGCTCCCAGGCTGGAGCGCTGTCCAGCGGGTGCCCCCATCAAGTCTGCCCTCGGCGGGCAGGGGCAGCCCCGCTCCAGCTCCACCTCCGAGGCCTGGCTCCTCCGAGCCTGGTTTACCACAGAATATTTTTAGCTGACGGCTCCTGCTCACAGCTGAGTGTTCACGCTTAAATATTTTATTAAGTTCCTTTTTATCGAACACAGGCTGTGTCCCTTAGACGCGGAGACGTGGTGCAGTGTGTCCCCAGGCCCCCGGCTTGTCCCTCCTGCTCCCGGTCTCCCTGGCCAGTGCAGCTCATGAGGCCCCCACCCCGGGCATTCACACCCAAAGCCCCTTCCCCCACCCTGAGCCTCTACTGTCAGACTCCTGAGAGCCCCCGACTGTCCCCCCGAGCCGCCTCTCTGACCCTCACCCTCTGCTTCCCTTTCCGGGCCTGTGGGCTCACGTGCATCTCCTTGCATCTGGTCCCGGTGTTTCTCATCGGCTCTCTGCTCCTTCCTCTCCCACCTGACAGGGAGGGAAGGTGGGGGACACCGAGGCCGTCCCTGTCACTGGTGTTACAGACCCCGCGGCCTGCCTCCCCCGCCCGGCTCCGTCCTGCAGCGCCCTTGTCCCTTGTCTGTGTGTTTCCTCCTCCGTCTGTCCCCTCGCCCCGCAGGCTGGGAGCCCTGCTCGAGCAGGGCCTCTGTTTTAGCTTCTCTGTCCCCAGTGCCTGGCGTGAGGTGGGCACATGTGCTGTGGACTGAATGAGTGAACAAAGGAATCTGAAAGGCAAGAGGGCTGGTCAAGCAGGCGGGTGGCAGGCCTGGCCCCTCCGTGCCCCGCCGGCTCCACGTCAGCCCTGAGAGCAGGGCCCCGATCCTGGGGCTGGC
The DNA here is from genome assembly GCF_033118175.1 of Dama dama. NCBI lineage: Eukaryota > Metazoa > Chordata > Mammalia > Artiodactyla > Cervidae > Dama > Dama dama. The sequence goes on from NC_083682.1 coordinate 6,103,875, forward strand.
AGGGCCTGTGCTCCCCACCCCTCGTCCTGCCGCCTTCCCCTGCCAGCTCCTCTCAGGGACGAGGAAGCCGTGCCTGTGGCCCTCAAAGCCGGTGGGGTGCCCCTCGGTTTGCTGGCAGCAATGAAGCAGAACCTCTCAAGCCAGAGTTGGGGGTCACCTGTATGTGATTGTTGGCACCCTGCCGGCCCATGCTGGTTCAGCCCGGGGCCACGGGGTGCTGCATCTCCACTCCGGCTTCAGACCTGGGCCTGACTGGGCCGCCTCTGCCCACAGGTGTTCCGGAGCGGGGAGGGCATGGGCATCCGCCTGGACAACGCCTCTGCCTTCCAAGGCGCCGTCATCTCCCCCCACTACGACTCCCTGCTGGTCAAGGTCATCGCCCACGGCAAGGACCACCCCACGGCCGCCACCAAGATGAGCAGAGCCCTGGCCGAGTTCCGAGTCCGAGGCGTGAAGGTGAGAGGCTGCAGGCCCGAGATGCTCCGGCCTCTGGGTCATCCCTGTCACCTGCGTCCACAGCCGGAGGTGATGTCACTGCCGCAGGCTGTCTTGTGTCTGAGGCCAGTGCTGCCGCGTAGCCGTGAGCCTGCCCTGGGCACATGCCACTTTAGACCTGCTGGGGGCCGGGGGCAGGGGGCCACACTGCCCAGCCCACGGTGGGGGGCTGCCCCGAGTCCCCACACAGCACGTGGCACACCACAGCCCCCACCTTCTCAGCGGCTCCCGCCCTGCTGGGTCCCAGCTGGGCGCCGGTCTGGGCCATGTGGGCAGCGCTGTCTCCTTAGCCCTGCTCCATCCCCGTCACCTTTTCAAAAAGCAGGTGGGAGGGAGGAGCCCGCAGAGCAGTGGCTGCTCTCGGCGCACCTCACAGGGCAGGGCTGTCCCCCAGTGCTGGGGGCATCTGCGCTTCCGTGAAGAGCCTCGGGGCTCCTGGTCGGGGGCCATTTCCTGCACACGTGGCCGGGACGTGGCATGGTGGCCTCGCTCCTACGGTGGCAGGCCATGTCTGGGGCCGCTCCGGGCCAGGTGACTGGTGTGCGGGGGGCCCGGCCACCCCACCCCTCACCTTCCCGCCCCTGTGCTCTTGTCCTGCTGGTGACCCCAGGCCATAGGACTGCACCTGTCTGATAGGCTGGGGTGCTCCCAAGCTCCCACTGCCTTTGCACCAGAAGGTAGAGGGAGCCAGGGCCACGGGGGCCAAGGAAGGTGGGAGGCCGGCAGCAAGCTTGGGCCCCAGTGCCCCCCAGTGCGCGCCCAGACCGGGCACCGACCCCGCCGGCCCGCTCGCCCTCCGCGCCGCCCTGGCTCACGCTCTCCTGCTCCTCTCGGCTGAAGCCCCTGTTTCACTGTATTTAAACCAGGATCTCTCTTGGGCCACATCCAGGTATGTGTTCCGGGGCTGGGCAGGCAGGCACGCGTGTGTGTCAACGCCATGAACACACGTGTGAGCTCAGCCTGCACATGTGTACACGTGCACCTTACCACACCAGCTCTCGCCAGGCTGCCATCAGTGGCACCGCAGGCCTTAGGCAGAAAGGCGCACCGCCCCTAAGCTCAGGTGCAGCCCCGCGGGCCTGCAGCGGGGCCTAGGCCCCTGCATGTGCTCAAAGCGCGTGGGTGCCCCAGCACCAGAGGAGAAGCGCGCGTGCCTGGGGCGTGTTTGCAGCTTCCTCCCAGCTGACGCTTGGGAGCAGTAGTTGTCTGAAGGCTGGAGGAGGCCGTCTGGGCCACAGGCTGGCAGGGACATGGATAGGGCAGGGCACACCGCCCCGACCTGGCTCTTCAAGGTGGGGACCAGGGCTGTGGCCCTGGGGGTGTGGTGTCTCCCAGGTGGCAGGAGCCCTCCGGGGGTCCCAGACCAAGAGCAGGGTGGTGCGATTCCAGTCCCTTTGGTTCGCCGCCCCCCACCGCACTCTGATGCCCGCACCAGGTGAGCGCGGGGCGTCCTCTGCATACAGACGCGGGCACAGAGGCGCCTGCTCTCCAGGGCACCCTAGAGCCTGCGGGCACCCAGGCTGCTGGGGCCGCCTCCACAGGGCTGGGAGCCCCAGCCTGACCCCGCTAGTCTGTGCTTCCACTGGCCCAGACTCTCTCGTCAAGGAGCCTAGCAGGACAAGACCGGAGACTAGCACTGAGGTGACCCCAATGATTTTATTATAAAGACAAACAAGACTTCCACTTGGCGGCTGCAGCCCGCGCTCGGAGGCCGTGAGCACCTGTCACAGGGACCTGGCCCGTTTTGCCCAACTGGAGGCCAGAACCAGGGCAAGGGTCCTGCCTGAGGCACCGAGGGGAGGGCCAGGATGGGCTCTCTGGCAGCGCTGACCCACCGGCCAGGAGGCCGCCCGGCCACACCCTCCGCCCCCCGGCCTGCCACCCCCAGGCCAGCTCCCGGCCCTCAGACCACGCTCTCCTCCAGCCGCTCAGCACTGCCCCCAGCCCCCCGGCACCCGGCCCCGAGCAGCCCCCCGTGCACAGAGTGGCTCCGGCGGGCCCAGGCCCCTCCGAGGCGCCTGGCGTAACCGTAGCACCCGCCGCTGTCCCCCAGGTCCAGGGAGCAGCTGCGCTGGGGCCGAGGTGGGGGGCTGCGTGGGGGCTGCGCCTTGGGCGTGGGGCTGGGGCCTCCGTTGGTCTGTGACTGCACGTGGCTGAGCTTGAGGGGCAGACGGCCGTTCCCGGCCCCCCGGCCCCGAACCAGCAAGGCCACAGTGAAGACCAGTAAGGCAGCCACCAGCACCCCACCCACAGCCACAGTCAGGGTCCCGCCCAGCACGTGGGCCTGCAGGGCGTGGCACAGGGGCGTGGCTGGCAGCGTGGAGAAGTGGGCACAGCCCAGCAGCCGGGTGGCAGTGAGGTCAGAGGGCCCAGCGGCGGGTGACAGCGCCAGCAGACAGAGGTCATAGTCGGCACCCGGGACCAGGTGCTTCAGCAGGAAGTGATGGCTGGAGGCGGGGACGATCCTGCGGGCGAGGGTGGGAATCAGAGCGCAGGTCTGGGGTCCGAGCCCCCGTTCCCCACCCCCTCCCCCTGCCCAGGGCCACAAGGCCTTGAAGCTCCCTTTATAGCCGACCCCCCCGCCCCCGCTCTCACCACATGCCCCCAGGTCCCAGCTCTGAGGAACCCCATCCCCGGGCCCACAGGAGCCTGTATGTTCACTTAAAGCAGAGAAAACAGCCGGGCACATGTGGCCCTGGAGATGGTGCAGGGCAGACAGATGTGCCCGTCGACACCCAGGCCCGCCCCGGGCCGGCCTCAGAAGCTCGGGAGAATCACACAGCAGAGGCAGAAACAACGTGCCCGTGTGGCTAAGCCTGTGAGCTTAAACACAGGCGCCAGCACCCTGGGCCCCACCTGTCCGGCCTCGCCTGAGACCTTGTGGGGCACAGCCTCCCCCCTCCCCTCCCCCGCAGCCCCCACGACCCCCAGGCAGCTCAGAAGCTGTGGAGGAAGCCCCGTGGAAGCCCTGTCGAGAGAGCAGGGGCAGGAGAGGTGGCCAGCCCTCCCCCGAGGGGTGGAGCCGGCTCGAGGAGGGCCGCTCCCGAGCTGGGGGCCCCAGACCGCAGAGCGCCCCCTCACCGGTAAATGAGGGTCTCGTCCTCGCTGCTGTTGTACTGGAGCTGGAACATCCACACGGGGTCCGCTGGCCGCCCCGGCCCCCAGCTCACCAGCCCCGAGGTGGCAGTCACCTCCGTCACCTGCACGGCCGGCTCCGACTCAGGCGTGCCCTCGCCCTCCGCAGCTGTGCGGGCTGAGGCCGCGATGTCCGAGGGCCCGGGACGGCCCCCCTCGGTGCTGCCGTTACCCCCGTGGGGCAGAGCCAGCACCCGCAGTTCTACGCGGGCCGTGGCCTCGCCGGCCGGGTTGGTAGCAATGCAGGTGTAGGCCCCCGCGTCCCCGGAGCCCGTCACCCCAATCTCCAGGGTCCCGTTGGGAAAGGCCCGGGCCCGGGAGGAGTTGCCCACCAGCCGGTCATCGGGGCCAACCCAGTGCATGGTGGGCGCGGGGTCGCCAAGGGCCCGGCACCGCAGCGTGGCCCGCTGGCCCTCCAGCACCCAGAGGCGCTGCGTGTGGCGGGCGATGAGGGGCGGCTCACAGGAGAACTCGCCCTCGGGCACCGTCCAGAAGTAGCGGCCGGCCAGGCCGGGCGGGGAGGCACAGGTCTCCAGGTCGTCGGGCCGCGCCAGCCGCCGCAGCCAGAGCAGCTCGCAGTTGCAGTGCAGGGGGTTCCCGCTGAAGCTCAGCACCAGCGGCGCGGGCGAGGCCTCGGCGTGGCGGCCCCGGGAGAAGAGCGGGTCGGGCGCCAGCGTGGCCAGGCGGTTGGAGGTGAGGTCGAGGCGGGAGAGCTGGCTGAGCTGGGCGAAGGCGCCCGGGGGCAGCGCATCGATGAGGTTGTGGTCCAGGTTGAGGGTGTGCAGGGCGGGCATGGAGCCGATGCCGGCCCAGGGCACCTGCCGCAGGTTGTTGTAGGACAGGTCCAGGTCCTCCAAGCTGCCCAGGAAGTCGTCGAAGGCACCGGGCGCGATGCGGCCCAGCTGGTTGCCGCTGAGGATGAGGTGCTGCAGGTTGGCAGGGCCCCGCAGGCTGCCCGCGCCCAGCTCCGCCAGCCTGTTGCCATCCAGGTGCAGGGAGCGCAGGCTCTCCAGGTCCCCGAAGGCGCGGGCCCCGATGCGGGTGATGGCGTTGCGGGACAGCGTCAGGTCCACCAGCCCGGTCATGTTGCGGAAGTCCGGCGGCCCCAGGGCCTGGATGAAGTTGTCAGCCAGCCGTAGCTCCACTGTGCGCCGGTCCACGTTGGGCGGCACGAACAGCAGGCCTCGGTGGGCACAGAGGGTGCTGAGCGACTCGGACAAGTTCTGGCAGATGCAGGGCAGTGGGCAGGCGGCCGCTCCACTGGCCAGCAGCAGCAGCAGGAGCGGCGGGGCCATGGCGAGCGCCCTGCAGGAAGGGCCACAGCCCAGGCACAGGTGGGGCTGACACCGCTGCCCACTTGCCCCCAGGCTGATCTTGGGGGTGGGGGGCCAGCTTCCAGAGACTGGCCTGGGGGGTGGGGTCAGGGTCAAAGGCCCAAGGGGTCCCCCAAAGCTGAGGGCAGGCTAGGGCCTGTAGAGCCAGGCCCCCCGAATAAAGGTCACATTTCCCAAGCCGTGAGGGGGAGCCCAGGCTCTGGGGACAAGGTGAGGCGTGAGCAGGAAGCGGAGGTGGCCAGGAGCGCAGGGAGGGTCCCGGAACTTCCTTCCCCTGGCGTCCCCTGGACTCGCCAGCATCCCTTCGGCGCCATCCCCTCCCCCGCCGGCTAAGGTGCCTCCCCAAGCCCTCTCGGGCCCCCGCCCCTCCCTGACCGCTCCCCACAGTGCCCCCCGCGGCCCCCTCACCTGGTGTCCGTAGCTCAGGGGGCGCGGGCCGGCCTCCCCGTGGGCCCGGCCGGCCCCTGCCGACTCCAGGCGGCTCTCCCGCGGGGATGAGGCCCGGGGCTGACCAGCCGCGCTCCGCGCGCCTTCCGGCCCATGGCGCTCGGGCCCGCGGCCCCGGCTCACTCGGTTCCCGGCACCTTTTCTCGGAGCGATTGGCGGCGGCGGCGGCGGCAGCAGCGACAAGCAGGCGGGTGCGCGCCAACGAGCACGCGCACCGCGGACACGCACGTGGAGAGCGGACGGGGAGGGGCGCGCGGGGATCCACCCGGGCCCAGACCGGCTCCCGAGGTCACCCGGACACGCGGCCACTGCAGCGCCCACGGGTGGCTCCTGGTCACGCGCGAGGCCCGGGCCGGCGCGGACCCGCCGCGCAGCCCCCCGGCGCTGCCGCAGCGCACTCACCCGGGCACAGGCGCGCGCGCCCCCGGCCACCCTGGCGCCCCGGCATCCTGCACCGCACGGGCGCCTGCTGCCGCTGCGCGAACCGTCACTCTGCAGACAGGCAGACAAAGCGCCAGCTCGCGGGCCCCTTCACCATCTCCCAGAGACGAGAGTCTTTGTCACATGTCGCTGGGCACCCTCCCCAACACACCCACACATGCCCACACTCCCACACGTCCCCGCACCCACCGGCAGAGCCGGGTGCAAACCCGCACTGTTGCTGGGACCCTCGCGTTCACAGACACGGTGAAGGTCACAACCGTTCTGCATCACCAAGTCACGTGGAGGGTCCCCAACAGGCACGGGCCCTGCGGGGGGAGGGGAGGGCTGGGGCGATGCCCCCCGGCCGGGCTCCCGCGGGGTGGGGCGGAAAGGGCTCGGCCTCGGGCTGGCGCCGCGCCCCGCCCCCGATGCCGGCCCCTCCCTCCTCGTCCCAGGCTCCCCGCCCCGCCGGGCGCGCTCGGGAACCAACCGGTCTCCGCCTCCGGTCCGATTGGTCTGCGCGGCGCGCTTTCCCGGCAGGCCGGCGGTGGCACGCCGTTTGAAGCTGTGCGTCAGGGGTCCTGGCCTGGCCGGCGGCCCCTCCCTTCCCTTCTGTTCCTACCGGGCCGTTTCCCTGGAAGAGTGACCCGGGACGAATCGGCCCGGCTGAGACCGGGCTCCCGCGGTCTGTCGGGGCGGGGTCGAGTTCCCGGCTTTTTGCCTCCGAGGAGATCGGGGCTCAGATGGGAGCGCTGAGCGCTCTGAAGCTGAACGCGCACCCTGATCTTTCGTCTGGGCCCAGCAGGGAAACAAGTTACCACCTTCCCCAAGTATTTCCTAGCTCTCAGGCTACTCAGGGAAACAGTGGTGGTGTCGCTAAGTCGTGTGCAGTTCTTGCGACTCCATGGACTGTACCCCGCCAGGCTTCTCTGTCCGTGGGATTTCCCCGGCAAGAATACTGGAGTGGGCTGCCATTTCCTTGGATTTCTAATCCTGCCTGGTATACGCGGTAACCTTCAGCAAGTTCTTTAACCACTGAGACAGTTTTCTTATCCAGGCTAAGGAGTGGTGATGGTTGGTGCTTCATGGGGTGAGAGGAGAAAGGAGGTGACTTGTAAGGGGTTCAGGCAGTTGGCAGCCATTCTTTTTGGTGCTACTCCTCGGGCCTCCGGGGCTGTTGAATTTGTAAAATGAAGGCACTGGATCCTTGTCCAGGTCACCTCTTGCTCGGATTCTCCCTTGTGGCATTGGATTCTCCCTTGTACTTCCCATCAAGAACATTTTCATTCACTCAACGTACACGTTACTGACATCCACCATGTGCCGCTCTGCGGGGAGCTAGGATAGATTGGGAACCAGAGGGGCCTGCCTGCCTGCATGGAGCTTACTCCCCCATGGAGGATGGATGGGGTGACATCCTCCAGAAATTACAGAGGAGGAGGGGTCTACACGAGGGAGATGCAGGGTGGGATGTGGAGGCCTCTTAGCATCCTTGCCACCCCTAGGATGCGCTAGGTTCTTTAGCGGGTTGGACTGGTTTTCTTGTCTCAGATCGCATGCCTTGGTCCAGCTGAAATGTCCCCATTTTACGAGGAGCACAGACTAATCTCAGGGGCAGACAGGCAGGCTGGTCACCCCGGGCAGGCATGAGGCAGTGTTGGCTGGCCCCACTCTACGGTGGCTGCCATGGGCGCTGGTGGGGGAGGTGACGGGAGCCCTAGGGACAGGTAGAATCTCTCAGAGCAGCCTCAGGGCCTGGGGCCTGCCGGGCCTGGGCTTCCTATCAATGGTGCAAGAGGATTGCGCATGGGCGACCCACAAGCTGCCTTCTCTGAAGTGACAGCCAGGCCATAGCCACCCGGCCACAGGTGCACGCACACTGGAATCGCACCCACTCGACCTTGCAGCCGTGTCCTGAGGCAGCTCCCACAGCGCGGGCTCCCAGGCACCACCCCCCACCCCACTTGGCCTCTAGGTGGGACTGAGCCCTGCCCCGGCTTCATGCCGTCCCCCCAGCTGTTTAATGAGCAGAACGGGGGCCCTTGTGCACAGAGCACGTGGGCACCACTGCCTCTAAAGCGCTCCTGGGCCTGAGAGGATTGCAGTACAAGATGACAAGGCTGAGCGAGGCTTTCCCAGGGCTGGTCCCACAGGTCCTAGGAAGGGAGAGTCTGGCTCCGCCGTGAGGACGGGAGGTGAGGACCGGGAAGGTCTTTGAGTTCAGGCTCCAGGAAGAGCTCAGCCAGCAGGTGCAGCGGTGTGAGCGCACAGGGCAAGTCTGGGGTGACAAGAGGTGGTCACCGGGGAAGCCTGGCAGAAGGTGCCACCTGAGGCCCAGGGGCACAGAGTCCAGGCGGGGCTGTGGTAGCATCAGTTGGTGTGCCCACTGGCACAGGAGTGAGCGCTGAGGCTGATGAGCGCAGGTTTTGGGGACCGGGTTGGGGGTGAGATGCGCAGCGGCAGGTAAGGGAGGCCTGGGGGAGACTTGATGAGCTTGTATGAGGAGCACCCGGGAAGAGCTGCCCAGCAGGAACTTCCACGTGGGGTCTGGAGCTGGTGGCCGGGACCTGTGAGGAGGAGAGGCGGGTGACAGCCCCCTTCCTGCACAGGCGGGAGGAGCCCCGGGGGGAAGAGGGAAGAGGCGGAGGGAAGCGAGAGGTCTTGGAAGCCCAGGGAGAGGACATCCTGGTGGGAGTTGCTGGCAGGAGGAGGGTGGATTTAACCGGGAGGAGGGACCTCAGACTGTCAGAGCGCGGCCATGTGCTGCGTGCGGTGGTGGGGTCCCTGGAGGTTGGGGCCCCTTTGAGGAAGTGTGGCGGGGAGGGGCGGTGCTGCAGGAAAGGCTGAATCTTCCAGCCTGTGGGATCCCTGAGGAGTGGGGTGGTGGGACTCAGCACAGGCTCCGGGGCGAGCAGCGTTTGGGGGTGGGCTCAGGCCCCTGCCGGCCTCGGGGGCTCCGCCAGGCCGGGGGCGGGGGTGGTGAGGCGGGGCGGGAATGCCACTTCACGGGGAGGCCTGCGCCGCAGCCTGGGGAGCCCTCCCCGGGGTGGCAGGTCCAGCCCCTCCTGTCCCCGGCCGTGCTGCGCGGTGACGCCCTCCCACCCGCCTCTGTCCTGCAGACCAACATCCCCTTCCTGCAGAACGTGCTCAACAACCAGCAGTTCCTGGCAGGCACCGTGGACACGCAGTTCATCGACGAGAACCCGGAGCTGTTCCAGCTGCGGCCCGCACAGAACCGGGCCCAGAAGCTGCTGCACTACCTCGGTCCGGCCTGAGTCTCCCTTCTCTCCCCCCAGATGCCTTGCTTCCGCCCCCACCCAGAGAGCCGCCTGGCCGCCCTGCCCTGTCCTCAGCCCAGCCCTGCACCTCCTCCTTTGCTTCACCCCCCGCCCCCGAGCCCCCGCTCCTGATCTCGGAGGCTGCTTCTCCATCCATGTGGTCGTCACTAGGTCCCCACTGCCTGGACCCAGGAGGCCCTGGCTCTGGAGAGGACAGGGTCCAGCTGGAAGACCCGGGGTCCTGGAGGAGTGCCCCCCACCCCAGGCCCAGCCACTCTCACTTCTGCCCTGACCCTCGCCCACTCTCTCCCCAGGACACGTCATGGTGAATGGCCCGACTACCCCGATCCCCGTCAAGGCCAGCCCCAGCCCCACGGACCCCATCGTCCCTGTGGTGCCCATAGGTAGGTGAGACCCCTCCTGCCCCCTCACAGCGGTGACACGGAGGCTGCCACCTGCGGCGTGGGTGCTAACGCCCCGCTCTGCCCTAGGCCCACCCCCAACGGGTTTCAGAGACATCCTGCTGCGGGAGGGGCCCGAGGGCTTTGCTCGAGCCGTGCGGAGCCACGAGGGGCTGCTGCTGATGGACACGACCTTCAGGGACGCCCACCAGTCACTGCTGGCCACGCGCGTGCGCACCCACGATCTCAAAAAGATCTCCCCCTACGTTGCCCACAGCTTCAACAAACTCTTCAGCATAGAGAACTGGGGAGGTAGGCTGGAAGACGCAGTGGGTGTGGGCCCCACAGCACAAGCGGGTCACTCTGGGACAAGCTGGAGACGGGAACCCCGAGGGAACCCGTGAGAACTGAACAAGGCAGGGCGTTCGCTGGTTTAGCAAATAGTGACCGGTGTCCGTTCTGGCCGGACCTGGTGCCGGACCTGAGGTCGCAGAGCTGACACCCTGGCAGTTTAGGGTGAGAGAGGAGATGCCAGCCTGTTAGCGCGCTGGCACGGAGAAGGGGGGTGAGGGCTGTGAGGGGGGCGCAGAGAGGACACCGGGAGCCCGATTGGTCCTGAGAGGCCAGCAGAGGAACGTCTGGGGGGGTCGGGCCGGCCGCTGGTAGGACCGGAGGCGCAGGCTGTGGGGCGTGGCGGGGTCCCCGGATGCAGGGGGCTGAGCCGGCCTCTTGGTGCAGGAGCCACCTTTGACGTCGCCATGCGCTTCCTGTACGAGTGCCCCTGGCGGCGGCTGCAGGAGCTCCGGGAGCTCGTCCCCAACATCCCGTTCCAGATGCTGCTGCGGGGGGCCAACGCCGTGGGCTACACCAACTACCCCGACAACGTGGTCTTCAAGTGAGCCGGGGCGGGGCGCGCCGGCCGGGCCCCGAGCGAGGCCCGCGCGCCCCACAGCGGGCCGGAGACCAGGCGTCTCGGTAGCTGCGCCCAGCCAGGGCAGCAGATGAGAGGACGGGGAGGGCTTCCAGGGGAGGCCCGGGGGGCAGACGAGCCCCAGCCCACGCGTGCTCCGCCCCCTCAGCCTGCCACGCCTCGGCAAAGCAAACAGTCCCCAGTGGTCCTGACTCGGGCAGACGGAGCCGCGCTGCACGTGACTGGCACCGGGCGGCTCTGCTGCTTGCGGGATGCCGCTGGGGCGACCCCGCCGGGCCCAGGCTGCCCCAGAGAGGCCTTATCCACGCCATGGACGCGCGTGGTGCCCCCACCAGACCCAGCCCTCAGATCTCACTCCCCAGGGGCTGCAAGAGGGCCAGGAGCCAGCAAAGGATGTGCTGAGGGGGTGGGCTGGAGCTAACCCTGAGCGCTCCTACCACCCAGGTTCTGCGAGGTGGCCAAGGAGAACGGCATGGACATCTTCCGGGTCTTTGACTCCCTCAACTACCTGCCCAACCTGCTGCTGGGCATGGAGGCAGCAGGCAGTGCTGGTGGCGTGGTGGAGGCCGCCATCTCCTACACGGGCGACGTGTCCGACCCCAGCCGCACCAAGTACTCGCTGCAGTACTACATGGGCTTGGCCGAGGAGCTGGCGCGAGCCGGCGCCCACATCCTGTGCATCAAGGTGCCCGCCGCCCCGCCGTGACGCTCCTCGCCCCCGCCGGTCACAGCGCGTGCCCACCCTCACCGTCTCTGCTCCCCACTTCCCTCAGGACATGGCCGGGCTGCTGAAGCCCATGGCCTGCACCATGCTGGTCAGCTCCCTCCGGGACCGCTTCCCTGACCTCCCGCTGCACATCCACACCCACGACACGTCAGGGGCAGGTGTGGCAGCCATGCTGGCCTGTGCCCACGCGGGGGCTGACGTGGTGGACGTGGCGGCTGACTCCATGTCTGGAATGACGTCACAGCCCAGCATGGGGGCCCTGGTGGCCTGTACCCGAGGGACGCCCCTGGACACAGGTGGGCACAGCCGCAGCCCTGCCCGTCCTGGCGGTCAGGGTGGCCTCTCCTGGCTGGGCCTTCCGTCACCCGCATCTGCGATGGGGCCTGACCGGGCCTGGGGTCCTGGGAGGGCCCTCTGGGACTCAGCACATTTCCAAGCCTCCCGCCTCTGGCCTCCCCGCAGGCGTGCCCCTGGAGCGCGTGTTCGACTACAGTGAGTACTGGGAGGGGGCCCGGGGGCTGTACGCGGCCTTTGACTGCACGGCCACCATGAAGTCTGGCAACTCCGACGTGTATGAGAACGAGATCCCAGGGGGCCAGTACACCAACCTGCACTTCCAGGCACACAGCATGGGGCTCGGCTCCAAGTTCAAGGAGGTCAAGAAGGCCTACGTGGAGGCCAACCAGATGCTGGGCGACCTCATCAAGGTGAGCCCGGCGCGCCCACCCTTGCCTCCAGGCCTCTGTAAGGTGCCTGGCACCCTAAGCCCAGGGGTCCCCTCTCCTCAGGTGACACCCTCCTCCAAGATTGTGGGGGACCTGGCCCAGTTCATGGTGCAGAACGGGCTGACCCGAGCCGAGGCTGAAGCACAGGCAGAGGAGCTGTCCTTCCCCCGCTCGGTGGTGGAGTTCCTGCAGGGCTACATCGGCATCCCCCATGGGGGCTTCCCGGAGCCCCTCCGCTCCAAGGTCAGGAAGGCCCGGCGCCATGGTGGGGGGGCAGGAGCAAGGGAGTCTGGGAACCGGGCCTGACCCTCCGCTCTGCATCCCAGGTGCTGAAAGACCTGCCAAGGGTGGAGGGCCGGCCAGGCGCCTCCCTCCCACCCCTGGACCTGCAGGCGCTGGAGAAGGAGCTGACGGAACGGCACGGGGAGGAGGTGACCCCGGAGGATGTGCTCTCAGCCGCCATGTACCCTGACGTCTTTGCCCACTTCAAGGACTTCACTGCCACCTTCGGCCCCCTGGACAGCCTCAATACGCGCCTCTTCCTGCAGGGACCCAAGATCGCAGAGGAGTTTGAGGTCAGTGGCTCTGGCACCCACCTGCGCTGCACGGCGGCCACCCCTCGGGGCTCTAGCACTTTCAGGGTGCCAGGGTTCTGGTGTGCCTGTCCCCCAGCCTCGTGAGCCGGGGGTTCACACAGTACCCTTAAGAGACCTGGGAGCTAGGTCTTTACATGTGCAGAGCTGAGACCTGGGGAGGGCAGCGACCTGCCTGGATCTGGGTCAGGGGCTGCTCTCCCTTCTGCCCTCTTGCCCTGCCCAGCTCTGAGCCTCCCGGCGGCCTCCCTGCAGGTGGAGCTGGAGCGAGGCAAGACGCTGCACATTAAAGCCTTGGCCATAAGTGACCTCAACCGGGCGGGCCAGAGGCAGGTCTTCTTCGAGCTCAACGGGCAGCTGCGGTCCATCCTGGTCAAGGACACCCAGGCCATGAAGGTATAGCTGCCCCGGGCCAGCTGGGCGGTGGGGACGGGCAGGGCTGGGGCCTCACACGCTGTCCGCCCTGCCTGCAGGAGATGCACTTCCACCCCAAGGCCCTGAAGGACGTCAAGGGCCAGATCGGGGCGCCCATGCCCGGGAAGGTGATAGACATCAAGGTGGCGGCAGGGGCCAAGGTGACCAAGGGCCAGCCCCTATGTGTGCTCAGCGCCATGAAGATGGAGACTGTAGTGACCGCGCCCATGGAGGGCACTGTCCGCAAGGTCCACGTGACTACGGACATGACGCTGGAGGGTGACGACCTCATCCTGGAGATCGAGTGACCGCGCTGAGACCGGCAGCCTGACCATCCCTGCCCCTGCCTTCAGGACACTGCGCTGCCAGGGCAGGCCCAGGCCGGCCAGTGCCCGAGGCCAGGAAGGCCTGGCCCTGGAGCTCCTGTCCGCGGCTCTTCACAGCAGGAGAGACTGCCTTTGGCGGTCCATTCCCATCTCCCACCATCTGTCCGTTCCCTGCGGTGGACAGTCACTCACGTATTCATCTCTTGCCAAATAATTCATCCTTGCTGGAGACTGCAGGTGGGCGTGCAGGTGGGCCTAGGGCCCATGGGAGCAGACTTAGGGGTGCTACCTCCTGCAGGGGAGAGGAGACCTGAGGCCCAGGTCTCAGAACTTTGCTCAATAAAACTGGCTTTCCCCTGCCCTCCACTCTGGGTCCTAGTGCCACTCAGCACAGGCGACAGGGCTGCCCCTGGGTGGGAGTGGGGGGGGGGGGGGTGCTGTACCCTCCTCCTGGGAGGGCAGTGAGGACATCAGTTGGGACTGTCAGTTGCTCAGTCATGTCTAACTCTCTGACCCTACAGACCGTAGCCCACCAGGCTCCTCTGTCCATGGGATTCTCCAGGCAAGAATACTGGAGTGGGTACCCATTCCCTTGTCCAGGGGATCTTCCCGACCCAGGGATTGAACCCCGGTCTCCTGCATTGCAGGAGGATTCTTAAGTGTCTGTTGTATACACACCCCAAATAGAGTTAGCTAGTTACTAAGAGCCTGGCCTGGGGAAGGGGTTGTTCTACATACTTAACACCTATTAACTCAAGGAATCAACCTTTGCCCATTTTATAGACGCAGAAATGGAATCAGAGGCAGGTTAAATAACTTGTCCAGGACAGCACAGCTGGTAAAAGGCAGAGTTCAAGCCCAGGTTGTTGGTAGACTTGCTTCTCAACTACACACTGCTTTATTTTCTAGGCAGGGACTAACCTCCCACCCAATTCAGAATTAGATGCAGATACCACCTTCTAGAGACAGATAAGACCCTCGGGTGTGGGACGCTCAGGTGGGAGGTCAGGAGCACTGGATTGAGCCCCAGGGTCTAACCCTGTCCACACACAACCCCCAACCAGGCCTCAGAAGACCCCAAGCCCATCCCGCAGTGCCCTCACCTGTGGGGTGGGATGGCAGCCCTGCCCGCCTGGGTCACTGATGTGCCCCCTGCAGGGAGGTCAGGAAGGCGAGTAAAGAGGTGGGGTGGGGCCCGGGCAGCTCCTGGGCAGGTGTGGAAGGATGCGGAGGGACAGCCCCAGCTACTGGCCTAGTGCTCAGGGCCACACCAAGGCTCTGGGGTGGGCCTGGACTGCCTGTTCTGGGCTCTGAGCTCCCAATCATGCCCTCTGAAACCCGCCTGTGCACGATTCCTTGGCTTCCTGGACAGCTGTTACACAGGCTTGGGGAGAGAGAAATTCACCAGCGAGGTCGGTTCCCGCCTGTCACAGGCCCGTTCAGAGCCAGCATAGTTTAGTCACAGTCAACCTGGGGGCACCCTGGGGGGTGATGGACATCTGAATCCTTTTCTTCAACCGCCAGCCTCAGGGAAGGGGACTCACACAACCTCAAGTCTAGAATGGGACCTAAAGGGGGAATACTCTTTGACGAATGTTTTTAGAAAGTGTGTGGCGGGGTGAGGTGTCCAGAGGCAGGGGAATGAGAGAACATAAGGACCACTCTAAAAACAAAAGGAAGAGCAAATAAAACACTGCCAAGTTCTAGAAAGAGCCCTGAGTTACACCGGTGCTTGGCAGGGCTGCACATGCTCTCTGGGCCTTTGCTCTGGGTTCCTCCAGGGGCTAAACAGGGAGCACAGCCCGTGGCAGAGTGGGGTGGAGAATGCCAGAATGGCTGCCCCTCCCCGGTGCCTGGGTTGGCTCCTCTTCAGGTTAGACTTGCTTCCTCTGTGGCGTGAGGCTGGCAGACGCCGGGAGGTCCTGGTGGAAGGCCCGCAGCAGACTCTCCACCCTCTCAGAGGCTGGAGGCTCCATCGCTGGGGGCAGGGCACGGGCCCTACTCTGACCCGAGTAGAAGACAAGGGCCCAGATGAGCTGATCCTGCACCTGACACCTAGTCCCACCTGGGTGAGGACCTTGGGCCCGGCTCAGGAAGGAACTGCAGACTCAGGGCAGCCAGAGGCCCCCATCCTGCCCAGTGCTTCAGGGACCTGGGCACAGGTGGACCTGCCTACAGGTTAGTGTTCAAGGCAGCCAGGACAGGTTGGGGGCAGGGGGCATATTCCCAAGACCCCAAACAGACTAATCCCCAAAGGTCCAAGGCCATGTTACCCAAGTTAAATCTCTTTAATATCCCAATACAAAGTCCTGATGCAAAAAGACAATGAGAAAACCCTGGGAAGTTGGGGGGTTTCTGTAAATTCCACCCCCCGAGCAGCTTTTCAGAGGCAGGGGGGACAGAGCAGCTCAGGGAAGCAGCAGTCCCAGGTGAGGCAGGAGTGCTCGGCTCCGGGGCCCGGCCCCGCGTCCCCTCACTCCCGGCTGCTCCTCGACCCTTTCAGGAGCGGCCACATCCTGGGATGTCTGCTCCTTTCTCTTGGTCCCTGGGATTCAACTAGCTCTGGCTTCAATCCCCTACAAAAATTCCTGAGTTCTCGGGGCCTCCGCCAGCTCCTTCCCTGTAGTACCCCTTGACAGGGAGGGGCTGGGAAGCCCATGAGAGTTCATAGGAGTGTGTACAGAGCATGGGTCAGGAGCACAGGGGAGCCTCTGAGTCCCCGGCCCGCTCCAAAAGCACACAGAGGGGAAGGCTGCCGTAGAGCTTAGGGTCCGTGAGGGGCTGGAGCAGAAGCAGGAAGAGTCCCACACCCAGGGCATAGCCTGCCAGCAGGGGCCGCCTCTGCGGATGCTCCAGGGCTGCACACACGGCAGGAAAGCCCATGTAATTGCAGAAGGAGTGGCAGAGAACCGGCCCGATCAGGTGTCCTGGGGAGGGGAGACAGAGAAGCTCATGGAGCAGGTCTGCCAGGGCTAAGACCCTCATCCCCCGAAATAGGAGATCAATGGCCACCCATCCACCCTCACACACAGCCTCTGCTTCCTTCCACCTCTCAAACCGCACCAGGCAGAGGACCCTGGCTCAGCCTGTCTCAAGGACTGCGGGAGAAGAAACTTGTTGCTCCTAGAACAAACACAGATTCCCATTTCCCCACCCACTCCTGTGGGCCCTTGAGCCCCAGGGGACCCGTGAGAGACTGAGGACCAACCTGTGCGGATGAAGAGGAAAGCAGTGTAGGCACCGAAGACAGCTGTGTAGGAGAACTGGAACGCTGGAGACGGGGAGGCCTCGAGTGACCACACCTGCATGCCCTTCCTGCCCCAGCACTGCACACCCATCAGCCAGAGACACCCCCTTCCCCTGGCTGCCCCAGCACCTAGGCTATTCTTTACACCCCAAGCCCGTGGTCAGCAGCCCCTCCGATACTAGAGCCCTCACTTCCCAACTCTTCCTCCAGAGTGACTATCAAGGACACCCTCACGCACCCAACCCAGGACTGCCCCAGGCCAGCTCTTTAGGACTCACCTGCAGACAGAAAGATGCTCCCCACACTGCTCTGGCGGAAACGAAGCTGCTCAAAAATGTGGTGAAAATGGGCTGAGAGGAAGATGAGAACCAGGTCACATTCCTCCCAGCCTGCGGGATAGGCCCTCCCCTGGCCCCCATTTCCCATTCTTGGTTCCCTGCTAGGAACATCTCAACAGGAGATGTTGGTGAGGACAAACTCACCAACTCCAAAGAAGAGTGGGCAAGTGAACACAGCAGGGCCCAGGCCCGTGCACGGCGCTAACATGGGCAGCATGCAGGCCCGGAACACCAGCTCCTCTGTCAGGGGGGCGATCACTTGGTTTCGCAGCCAACGCATGTCTGTGAGGCAGCGGGCCCAGGAGCGAGGGGCTAAGGAGGGGATTCAAGACAAGCCATGAGAGATTAGCTGTTGAACAAAGTGACCGAGAGGCCTCAAGGGCCCCCTCTCCCACAACCTCCCCTGGCCATAAATACTTGGGAGAACAGGTTAAGAGTCAAGCTTTATCAGACCTTGTATAAAACAATATCTCAAGGGGACCAAAAGGGAAAATAGCTGAGGCAAAGTATCCTGGACAGTAAATTCTGGAAACATCAAAATTTGCCCAGGACCAGCTCTCTTTTAGGAAACCGAGGTCAAGGGAAGCAACGGACAAGCTTTCTTATCCACCCCAAGTACTGCTAGGGGTACCTACAGACTTCACTGGACACTAAGAACTAACTCCTAGAGGCCACCCGATATGTGTTCCCATTTTGCTGCTGAAAAACAGAACATCTCAGGTCCCACCACAGCACACTGATCCCGTCTCCTCATTATCCTGGACGGCCTACTTTTTCCCTTGGCCCTAAAGACTCACCTAAGACAACCTTCAGGCCATCTGCCAGGTCACAGGGGCAATCCATGGAAAGCTGCATCAGTGGGCCCAAGAAAAGGATCTGAGGACAGAAAAACAAGAGCGATCAAAGGAAAGGCTCATAATCCACTGCCCTTGCACGGCCCCAGGAGATTTCAAGCTTCCTGTTTTCTGCCAGGATTTCCCACCTATGCATACCCGAGGGCCTTGGGCCATCTCACAATTCTTGTCTCTCATCAGTCAACAGCTAGGCACAATCAGGATTAGGAAAAAAAGGAGGGTCTCACTAACAAGAAAGAGCAGAGAAGGCAAGATACAGCAGGGGCACTCACCATGGTCAGCAGCAGGGGCAGCAGTGCTGCTGGGAAAATGCCCTCCAGCCTGAATCCCATCAGGGTGAGCAGGGATGTGCCTGGCTGAGCCACAGGAAAGGGGGCATCAGTCTCTCTCCCTCACCTAGAGAGTCCTGAGATCACTCGCCCGCCGCCCTCTGCCCCGCCTCCTTCGCACCTGGATGCCCGTGAGTTCCCTCCAGAGTAGCACGCAGAGGGGCGAGAGACTTGACACCACCAGGACACTGGTGAAGCGCCGCTTTATGACTGCAGGATGGTCCCTAAGGAGGAAGCAGTAAGTTCAGGGGGCCCACGGCCATCCCTGAGGGCGCGGCCCCGCCCTCTGTTCGCCAAGTCCCGCCCACAGCCCCGCCCCGCGGAGGCGCGGGTTCCGGCCGCGCGCGCAGCCCCCGCACCTGGGCAGCTCGCTCTTCCAGACGTAGAGGCTGCCCACGTAGGAGCAGGCGAGGCTGAGACAAGAGAACACAGACACCCAGCAGCACAGCCCGGGGCCTGGGCCGCCCAGAGCCGCCGACTCGGGCTGCCGCTCTGGCCGGGACACCGACAGCAGGCGAAGCCCATCCCCGCCCAGCGCCGCCATCGCGCCTGGACCCGCGGCGCGCCCCAGTGACGCGATCCCGCTGCCGCCCGGCCCGCGCCTGCCGGAAGCGTGGCTGACGTCATCCGACGGCGCGGTCTCCGGTCCCGCCCTCGACTCCGCCCCGACACTGAAGCAGAAGCTGCGCGCGCGTAGCAGGTTTATTGAAAAACAGAGAACCCGCGACCCGGGTGGCGGCTGGGTGGGCGTGGAAGGGCGGGGAAGGGGGCCAGGTTCAGGGCCCAGGCCCAGAACTCAGCCACTCGGACAGATTGGAAATTTCCTGCAGCCATAGCGTGTCCTGCGGGAGGAAAGAGGACCCGGGGTGAGGACCCCTCGGCCGTGGCCGGGTCCCTGCCCTCCAGACGCGGCCTTGGCTTGCTTACCTCCAGGCCGCTCCCGGGGCCCGTCCTGCTTCTGCTAGAGGTCAGCGGTGCCGCGGTGGGCTCCGCGCGGCGCGAGGCGGCCTCTGACGGGCTCAGGGCCCCAGCAGAGCGGAAGGCCCGCCGCTCCTCCACGCCTTGGCTGCCTCTCTTGAGCCTCTTGTTTTCTGTTTGCTCGCCGGTCCCTACGAGAAAACAGGTCCGCTCATCTTACTCCCCTGTCCTGTGCTGGAAAGACCCTTGGGGAAAACCTGGGAGAAAGGGAAGAGTTAGAGTCAAGACTCTCTTAGCCCTCCCACCTCAGAACTCTTTGAGCTGGTCCTGTCCGCATTAAAACCCGGCAGCACTGGGTCTACAGGATCAGGCTGAGGCTGCACATTGGCTTCGGGGTCTCCCTGTCCCCACAGAGCTGGGCCTGGGAAGACATCTGGGATTGAACCAAGCCCTTATTTGGGGCTCGCGCCAAGTCAGTCACTTGACACGTTCCTCCTGGAGTCTGCACCATCCAGCTCCTCCCTACCTGCCGTAAAGCCTGGCCTCACCTCTCTTCCCCTTTGTTGCTCAGGCTTCAGTAGGCAGTGCAAACTTTAAGTTTGGATCTATAGCTTCTTCCTGAGCAGGTCCTGGGAATGCATATCAACAAGCTGTTCCCTAGGTGCAGCTCACAGGTACTAGGAAGGGTGCAGTAGTGTGTACAAAGTCCAGGGGGTAAAACAAAGAAGCTGTTAACAATCTCTGTAAGTGAAGAATGGTTTTCTTGAGATGTCTGAGCTGGGTTTTGAAGGATGAAGAGAAATACGCTGGACTGACAAGGTAGAGGAAGGGAGTTCCAGGCTGAAAGAGTTAGGCAAACACATAAAGGCATTAAGTGGTATCCTACATAAAATGCAAGATGGGGATTCAAGGAGATGAATCTGAATGGGTTAGTGGGAATCAGGGCAGGCTAAGAAATGGATGTTTACCTATAGGAAACCGGAAGGCAGTGAAGACTTTTAAACATGAGGTAGACTGTTAATTTTGTATTTCAGAATGATCATTCATCAAACATGTGGCTTAGAGTCAAGTTAAAGGAGGGAAGACCTCAAGAGCCCAGAAGTGAAGGCAGTGAAGATGGAGGGGTCGGGAGTATTCATAAGGCCGAATCGACAGGCCTTGGTGGTAGACTGAATGTGAAACATTAGAATGAGGGACATCTCACATGAATCTCGGGATTCTGATGTGAAAAACTGGATATGTTGACTGTGGTGCTATTAATCCCGACACAGACTAAAGAAAGAAGAGCTGATCTTGGGTGTGTGTGCAGAGGGCAAGGTACCAGGAGAGAGGAAGTTGACCATATGGGCCTACCATATGGAGCAACCTAGTGAGCAGACAGGTCTCCATCTAAGGCTCCAGAGAGACCTGGACTCATCATACCAACTGAGGAGTCTCATTCTCAGAGGCAGGGGTCAGTGCCTGGAATGGAAGAGAGCAGCCAGGGAGGGGGTGTGGTGTGAGCACTGTTTGGGGGTGGCCAGAGGAAGCTAGTCGAAGAGAGAAGGTAAGAGATGAGGAGAACCTGGTGCATCACGGTCTCACAGTGCCAAGTGCTGCAAATAGTCCAGGTATGATACAGATAAATGCACAATCAATCTGATAATTAGGAGGCCTTCCCAAACAAGAGATGTGCAATTCAGAGGCACAGGAAAAGCAGTGCCCTGGATTAGAGAGGGGATGAAAGAAAGAGATGGTTGGAGAATCCTGACTGAGAAGTGACGGAGATAAGGGGAAGAAGTTCAAGATCATGGGGGATGTCCTTCTGAAGATGGACCTCCTGACGGAAAGAACTCAGAAAAGGAGTTGAAGGTGCAGAAGGAATAATTGATGGCACCGAGAAAACAGAAGGAGTAATGCCCCCTGGAGGGGTGGGTCCCGTGGTGATAAGGGTCTGGCAGTGGGCAGAGTACAAGCTGGGTGAGTTTATGGGGAAAAAAGAGATTAGTAAGTGAAGTAGGAGGCTAAATCAGGAGGTTGGGTAGAGGGTGGGTAGATTTTTTAAAAAATGGAGTAGCCACTGAGGAGAACATTGGGAAGACGGGAGAACTGACAGACTGAAGGCTCTTCCGGGAATGGACCTGTAGCATCACACACTTGATTTTCTCCAGCACAGCTGCCAGCGTGGGACACGGGACTGACAGCAACCAGAGTGCGGCTTTGCAAGGCACAGCAGCTCAAACACCCTTCTGGGGGGTCCACCCGATCATAGACACTCAGTAGAGAAAGCATGGGCTTTAAGGGCAGCGGGCTGAAATTCAGATCTTCCTCCTGCTACGTACACCAGTGTTCCCCACCCCAAAGCGTCACTGTGAAAGACGTCACTAAAAGCTTAGCATCTCCCTGGGTTAACAGAAGGTGCTGAATTAAATGTTAATTTCTTTCTTCTAAAGAAAGTGAAAGTGTCACTCAGTCGTGTCCCAATCTGCAACCCCATGGACTGTAGCCGGCCAGCCTCCTCTGTCCATGGGATTCTCCAGGCAAGAGTACTGGAGTGAGTTGCCATTTCCTCCTCCAGGGGATCTTCCTGACCCAGGGATTGAACCCAGGTCTCCCAAATTGCAGGCAGATTCTTTACCATCTGAGCCACCAGGGAAGGCCTCTTTCTTCTAAGGAAAGTACTTACTCTTTTGTCTTTTCACTGCACAAATACTGAATTGTGTGTGGTGAATACTGAATTGTGTTTGCTGATACACTTCCATTCTTTTAAATCTCCAAATCTAAATTTATACAAGCCTTCACTGCAGGCTTCTTTTCAGGAGGAACAGCCCCCACAACATTTAAAATATAATTCAATAGAATGACTCAGAAACACATCTAGACCTTAGCATAGACACCATGCAGCACATAGCTGTTAGCCCGGAAAGAGTTTCACCAACAAAGCATGATGCTGAAGTCAGTCCCCCAGTTCCCTCAAGCCTAGGCACTGTTTTGTCTGACAGTACATCCCCACTGGTCTGGCTCTGTTAGCCAGACCAGGCTGCCTGGGTTCGAGTTCTGGCTCTGTCATTTACGAGCTGTGTGAACTCAGGTAGGTTTACTGACATCTCTGGGCCTCAGTTTCCTCATCTGTAAAACAAGGATAATGATAGTACCATAGTATCGTTTTGAGAATTAAGAGCATTACTATATATAATACTTTCGGAATTCAGACTAGTGCCTGGCTCCTGCACCATACAGGTTCAGGCACCAGTGGCTATGATTCTTTTCACACACACCTGCTGCTGCTGGCCCTGAAGGCGGTTTAAGTGTTGGAGGGAGGGGGTAAAGACAGTAGAATCACTGCTACGTCACACACACTCTCACCTCCCCCATAACGTTCATGGAGGTGGAGGGGGTGTCTGCACCCAGGAGCAGATTCCATAGCCCCACACAGAGTAGTGACCAGAGAGAGCCACAGTATCAACACGAATGACTGAGAAAAGATACAGAAGAACTGACTGAATTGAGGGCCTCACCCCATCGTGTGCAGCTATCTGTAACTATACAAACAGAAATTTCTAGTTGCTGCCCCAGAATACCCTACTTGTGGTGGGAGCCAGCCAGATCCTGGAAGGACATCGCTGTGGTATAAGGCGCAGTCTGAAATTCTGAAGTCAGGTTTTTTACTTCCCAGCTTTGATCCAGGGCTCACCTGAAAAGCTGAAATCCTACCTGCAAGGAGCTCCAGGCTGCTGTTCTCATGTGCCTCCTCGGTGTTCTGCTCTGCTTCATTTTTCTCTGGAAGCAACTGCTTAAAAAATTAGAAGTCCTAAGTGAGTTCCGCAGAAGCATGAACAAGCCCCAGTGAGATCACGTGCCTGGTGCCTTTGTGGACCCCATGGGGCTTTCCTCCCTCACCTGGAACCCTCTCTTCCTCCTGGGTCATGTGAACCCCCTCCCCAGCTCCCACCATCAAGGCTTCCTTCTTCCTTTGGAGCCTTTGCACCTGACTCCAGGCATTTCCTTCCTCTCTGAGGTCCAGTCAGTCATCTACTATCTGCTCTACTCCTTGGGCTCTGAAATAGGCACTGCATGCCCCTTTTCATCATTTTATGTGTTTATGTCCATTTTCTACATCTTAAATTCCTTGAAAAGTAAGGAAGTGGCAATCCACTCCAGTATTCTTGCCTGGAAAATCCCATGGATGGACGAGCCTGGTAGGCTACAGTCCATGGGGTCTCAAAGAGTTGGACACTACTAAGCGACTTCACTTTCATCATGTCTGTAGCTCTTTTAAAGCTAGCATAGTGCCTTGCACAGGGTAAGTACTAAAAGAATGACTGAGGTCAAACGTGGGAAGCCACAGGGCACATTTTATAGTCTTGTATAGCCTTTCAGAGCCCTGCTATTTGGTTCAATTTGGACAGAGAAACAAAGGTCAGAACCCAATCCTCTGAGCTACTTGTTTTTCAATACAAGTGTATAAAAACAGGTATCCTCTGCATCAAAATTAAAAACTTTTGTCCTTCAAGGGACACTTAAAGGGAAGTGAAAAGTCAAAGCACAGGAATGGGAGAAGATAATTTGAAGATCCTATCTGATAAGGGACTTGTATTCAGAATAAAGAACTCTAGTCCAACTGTAAAATAACAACCTAATTAAAAAATGGGTTTGACAAAATTTGAATAGATATTTCTCCAAAGAGAGGTAAATGGCCAATAAGCACATGAAAAGATGCTCAACATTATTGTTCTTTAGGGATATGCAGATCAAAGCCACTATAAGGTACCACTTCATGCCCAGTGTGATGGTAGTAGTAGTAATTATAATAATTATTGATAAGGATGTGGAAAAATTGGAACCATTATACAGTGCTGGTGGGAAAGTAAAATAATGCAGCCAGTTTGGAAAACAGTTTTGAGTTATCATGAAAAAGTGAAAAAAGTGTTAGTTGCTCAGTCGTGTCTTGACTCTTTGCAACTGCATGAACTGTAGCCCTCCAGGCTCCTTGGTCCATGGAATTCTCCAGGCAAGAATACTGGAGTGGGTAGCCATTTCCTTCTCCAGGGGATCTTTCTGACCCAGGTATCAAACCCACGTCTCCTGCACTGCAGGCAGATTCTTTATTGTCTGAGCCACCAGGTTATATCATATGACCCAGCAATTCTCCTAGCTATCTGCTAAACAGTTATAAACATATGTCTACTACACACAAAAAATGTTTACAGCAGCATTATTCATAATAGCCAAAAAGTGGAAATAACATGTCCATCAACTGATGAATGGATTTTAAAATGTGGTATGGACTATTACTCAACTGTAAAAAGGAATGAAGTACTGTACCTGTTATAACATGGATGATGAGCCTTGAAAACATTACACTAAGTGAAAAAAGCCAGACACAAAAATCCACTCATTGTACAATTCCATTTATATGAAATACCCAGTGTAGGCAAATCCATTGAGAGAAATGTAAATTAGTGGTTGCCAGGGGACAAGAGATAGGAGAACTGAGACTGACTACAAATTAGTTTGTTTTTTTGTTTTTTGGTATGATGGAGATGTTCTGGAATTTAGTGGTGATGGTTGGAAAACACAGTGCATATACTTAAAACCACTGAACCACTGAATTTGTATAAATGGTAAATTTTATAGTATGTGAATTATAACTCAATAAAAATGCATTCCATCATATATTGTTTTCTAAAGCAAGTTTTAGTTTTTAAGTAATTATACTCCAAGGAACATAGAAGAGTTGAAGATGGCCTTAAAGGTGTGAAAAAAGAAATAGTATTAGGAAAATTTCCAAACATTTTTTTCCTTCTTTGAAAGAAAGCTTATTCTACTTCACTCCAGCCTAGAAAATCTCATGTAATAAACAAATCTTTATCTTATCTTGAAACTAGTCACACCAAAGAAATATCTAAATTCAGATATAAATCTCAGAGTTCCAGGGGAATCTTGCACACATACCCATTCATTATCAGTTCCCCAGGTGAGACAGCCCCTTCCACAGGATAGACCTCCTTGAATTTAACACTCTATCAGACATTATTCTAATCTACCACCAGGAAATACCTTTCCTTAGAAAGTTCTTCCTGCTACTGCTCCTACTTATTCTGGATTTAAGTTTTTAGTCCCCACACTCAAATGTGACAGTTAGCCCAAGATTACTGTTTTGTCTCATGGCCTACTGTCCTCTGTTCCAACACCAAGGCTTAAAATCTCCACTCCTGGAGTGACCTTTCCACAAATATCTTCTGTAAAACTCTAAATATTCTTTCATTTCTTCCATTTATCCATAAACTATACAATAGCCATAGATGGTTTTATTCTATATTACTCAAGAGGTCAGCTATTCTACTCCACCTGCTTAGAAGTGGAAACTGAGGGACTGGTCCTGAGGTAAGAGACTTGGACCTAGCATCGTTATTCTTGTAGTTTTAGCTATAGCCACTAGGTGCTGCTCGTGTGCCAGTAACAAGCTGTCACTAAAGGGCCATTATCAGAAGGAGCTGGTAATGATCTTGACTAAAGAAGTATGGATTCTACTTGATGCCTTTGGTCACTGTTCATCTCCCAGGGCTTGTGATCCAGTCCTACATGGTAAAAATGTTACTAGGCTTCAGATCTAGGAGCCCTCATTATAAATCCTAGACTTGCCATTTACTGACTGTGTGATTCTGGGCAAATTAGAAAAGTTGTCTAACCAGTTTCTTCATCTATAAAATGGGAAAACTACATACAACCTACCTCATAGGATTTTTGTGGAGACTAAAGTCGAAATCTTGGCACAGATTAGGGATTCAATAAATGTTCCCTCCTTCCAAGACTGATGACTACTGTGTAAGACTAGCCATCTGCCAAGTTTATTGGGCTATGAACGGCCCTGAGGCTATGAGCCATCACTACAGCAACACAAAGGGGCAAAGGAGGTCAGATCATCTCCTCTTCAGATCTCACAGGGTTATCAGAGAGGCCTGAGCAAAAGGACTTCCCAGGCTGGAACACTTTCAGATCCTGCCCATTTCCCAGGTCCCCTGATAATGCCACACGCCTTACCCTAACCTATGCCTAGAAACTTGAAGCTGTGGATGGATGTAGTGAATTGAGTAGTGGCTCCCCCAAAGATATGTTCAAGTCTTGACCACCAGTACTTGTGAATGTGACCTTATTTGGAAAAAGGGTCTTTGACATAATTAAGGATCTCAAGATCATTGTGGATTTACAAAGGGCCCCGAGTCCAATGACAGGTGTCCTTATCAGAGAAAGGCAGAGGGACATTTCAAAGACAAAGAGGAACAGCCGTATGGAGTTATGTGACCACAAGTCAAGGAACAGCTGGGGCCACCAGGGCTGGAAGGGGTAAGGAAGGATTCTCCCCTAGAGCCAATGGAGGAAGTATGGTCCTGCCAACACCTTGTTTCAGACTTCTGGACTCCAGAACTGAGAGATAATAAATTCCTTTTGTTTTTAAGTTACCAAATTTATGGTAATTTGTTACAGTATCCATGGGAAACTGATACAGTGGGTAATAGCCCTTATTTGCTCAAGTTGTGGGCAGCAGTTTCCCAAGTTGTAGGGAAATCAGAAAGAGTATTTGCAGTGAGCCGGCTGATGCTTTCCTAGGAAGGTGCTTCCTAGCTGGGATGTACAGCCAAGAAAACACAGTGTGGTGAAGGCAGCACTTATAGGGGCTTCCCTGTTACAAAGCAGAGGAGGACGGGCAAATCCATGAGATGCTGTGGTCTCTGGGTGCCCAGGTGTCTAAACCTCCCCATCCGATCAAGCAAACAGAAGTAGGAGAGGGAGAGAAGCAGAAGAGGTGTTACTCTCTCAGAAACAGTGTCTGTAATTTTTTTTACAGCAACTTCACTGAGATATAAGTTGCATACAAGTAATAAATTGCATCTTTATAAAATACAATTTGATAAGTTCTGGCATATGTATTAATACATGTGAAACATCACTATATCAAGATAATGAGCATATACATCACCCTGAAAAGTTTCTTCTGCCCTTCATAACTCCTCACTCCCTCCAACTCCTATACCTCCCATCTTTAAACAATCACTGGTCTGTAACTATACAGTAACTGGCATTTTATAGAATTGTATATAAATTCAGTCAAGCACTATGTACTCTTGTATTTTCAGGTTTTTTCATTCAGCATGGCTGTTCAGAGATTCATCCAACCTACTGTGTATCAAACGTTCATTCCTTTTATTGCTGAGTAGTATTCCTTTGAATGGATATGCCACAGTTTGTTTATTCGTTTACCTGTTAACACTGGGTTGTTCCCAGTTTGGGGCTATTACAGATATGGTAGATGTGCCATAAACACTGGTGCAGACATTTCTGTGTGGACATATGCTTTCATTTCTCTGGGGTAAACACGTAGAAGTAGAATGGCTAGGTTGTGTGGTAAATGTATATATACCTTTTTAAGAAACTGCCGAACTATTCTTCAAAGTGGCGGTATCATTTTTCATTCCTACAATGAGGGTGTAACAGTTCCAGTTCCTGCACATCCTTGCCAGCACCTGGTATGGTTAGTCATCTTATTCTAAGTACATGTGAAATGTTACTTGATTGTGGTTTTGATTTGCACTTCCCTAAGGACTAATAATGTTGAGCATATTTTTCTATGTTTATTTGCTATTGTATATCTTCTTTTGTAAAATGTGTGTTCAAATGTTTTGCCAATTAAACAAATTGGGTTGTTTATTTTCTTACTATTGAGCTTTGAGAGTTTTAAAATAATCTCAATATGATGGTAAGATTTTTAACTAAAAATCCAGCTTCTTTAATAGTATAAAGCCACTCAAGCTATTTCTTGAGTGAGCTTTGGTAATTTATGTCTTTCAAGGAAATTTCCATTTAATCTAAATTGTCAAATTTAGTGCAGTATTCATAATATTCCCTGATAATTTTTTTAATACTTGATGCCACCTCTCTAATTTCTGATATTAGTGGCAATTTGTGTCTTCTCTCTTATTAATCATCTTTCTCAGTGAATCACCGTTATGTTTCATTGATTTTTTTTGTCTATTGTTTTTCTATTTCACTGACTTCCACTCTAATCTTTATTATTTCATACTTCTCTTTATGTTTAATTTGCTCTTCTTATTCTAGTTGAAGTTGGAAGCTTCACTGTATGTCATTGTGTCCTGATATCATACTTGTTTTTAAGGACACTTTTGTTGGGTAAAGAATCCTAGGTTGACAGGTTATTTTTTTCAGTATTATAACTCCATTTTCTTCTAGCTTATACAGTTTATGATAAGAAACTTGCTGTAGCCCTTATCTTTGTAACAAAAGAAGGGTTTTGGTGTTTTGTTCTTGTTGGGGTTTTTCTGGTGTCTGTTTTTAAGATTTTCTTTTTACCACTGGTTTTAACCAATTTAATTATGATGTACTTTGGTGTAGTTTTCCTTGTTTCTTGGGCTTGGTTTAAGATTCTTGGATCTGTATAATTTATACATTTCATTGAATTTTGAAACATTTCCACCATTATTTCTTCAAATATATTTTCTGCCTCTGCTGCTTCTTCAGATTCTCTAATTATACATGGGTTAGGCTATGTAAAGTTATCCTATAACTCAGATGCCTAATGCTCAATTATTATTATCTTGACCTCTGTGTTCAGTTTCAGGTTCTACTGCTGTATGTGTTTCCTTAAGTAATGTGCCATTGATGCTAGTGGTGTAGTCAGTATAATTTTCACCTTGGAGACATTAGCTTTCACTTTAGAATTTGTTTGGGGCCTTTTTATACCATTCATATCTCTAACTAATATGTTCAACCTTTTCTCTAGCTTCTTGAACATATGGAATACAATTATAAGAATAACTGTTTTTTTTTTTACTAATGTTATCTTGCATGTCAGTTCTGGATCCATTTTGACTGACTGATCAATCAACTGAGTTTTCTCTTCATTGTGGGCTGTATTTTCCAGTTTCATAGCATGCTTTTTTTTATTAGGTTCAAGGTGGTATGAATATTATCTTGGTGGGTGCTAGATGTTTTTGTATCCTTATATTCTTTCTTTAAAAATATATTTCTTTGGCTGCGTGGGGTCTTAGTTGCAGCATGTGGGATCTTCCTGTGGTACATGGACTCTCTCAGTAGTTGTGACGCATGGGCTCCAGGACACACGGGCCTCAGCAGTTGTGGCATTTGTGCTCTCTAGTTGTGGCACACAGGCTCTGGAGCACACATGGGCTTGGTAGCTACAGCAGGGAGGGTTATTTGCTCCGTGGCATGAGGGTTCCGAGTTCCCTGACCAGGGATTGAACCCATGTCCCCTGCATTGCAAGGCAGATTCTTAACCACTGGACCATCAGGGAAGTCCCCCTTATAAATATTTTTTAACTTTTCTCTGAAATGCCATTGAATTAGTTAGAAACCACTTGATCCTTTTAGGTCATGCTTCTGCTTTTGAGCTTTGTTAGGCAGAACCAAGGAGTGTTTACTGTAGATGTAACTTCTCTCCATTTCTGAGGCAAGACTATTCTCAGCGTTTTACCTCTGTGTGCTCTGTGCTAAGTCACTTCAGTCGTGTCCGAGTCTTTGCGACCCATGGACTGTGGCCCGCCAGGCTCCTCTGTCCATGGGATTTCCCAGGCAAGAATACTGGAGTGGGTTGCCACGCCCTTCTCCAGGGGACTTTCCCAATCCAGCAGTCTCCTGTGAGAGAACCCACATCTTCTGTATCTCCTGCATTGCAGGCAGTTTCTTTACCACTGAGCCACCAGGGAAGCCCAGGATCTTACCTGGTGCTCCATAAATTATAAGACGTTCCTCTCTGGTTGATGGGAATAGGCACTATTCCTAGCCCTGTGTAAGCTCTGCTTATTGTTCCCTCTAATCCTGAGTGGTTCTTTACCTGGACAGTTTTTCACATGAGTGAACTGATCAGTACTCAACTGAATACTAAAGAGAGGAGCCTCAGTGAGCTCTCTCTTCTCTGCTACTCTGCCCTGAACACTTGAGCTGCCTTGGCATCCCTGGATTCCCAGCTTCATCTTCTCAACTCAGGGAGACCACTGGGCTCTGCCTGGATTCCTTCTCCCTGTTCCATGGCCTCTGTACTTTCTCTAGGTGGTGTGTGAGGGCAATCATAAAGTTCAATTCATTTGCTTTCCGTCTCTCAAGAATGACTATCCCATTTATTTTCTGAGGTCCAGTGTCTTCAGAACCATTGTTTCACATGTTGTATTTTTTTGTTACTGTCCAGATTTTTGGTTGTTTCAGGCAAGGGGGTAGATCTGGTCCCTGTTACTCTATCTTGGCCAAATGCCACAGCATAATAATTTCCTCCTTAATCTCTTTTATTTACTCATCTTATACTTCAATTCCAAAAAAGTCAATACTGCTGAGTATTGCCAACAAAGCCAGAAAGGTAGGCTTCAGCTTGAACACTACTACTGCTTACACCTAGAGTCAAGAAACATATAAAATACCCCAGCTATGATTTCTCTTCAACCCATTAGAGAAGCCTGTAACCATTTGACCCCCATGAGGGCAGAGATGCCAAATAATATAATTCTATATCTCTGGTATCCAAAAAGGTGAACAGATAAAAGTATGCTTTTCATTTGGCAAAACTAAACATAAGAATTCCATCATATCATCATCATCATAAAAGTAGCTATGTGCTAGTAGCTCACATAATTCTCTTATTCAGACCTTACAACAATCATTTTGGGTATACATCATTTCTATTTTACTGCTACAGAAACTGAGAGTTGGAATAAACAGCTTCTGTAATAATACCATGCAACTAGGTAGTGGCAGAAATGGAATTCAAATGACATTGCTAATCATGCTCTTAACCTCTATGTAATACTATGTTCTATAAAATTTTTCTAAACCACAGACTTCTTTGCTGAAAGGCTACCCTCAGATTGTGCAGTCTAAAGCAGTATATCTAACCCCTGTGTATTCAGGTTTCTCATATACCAATATGGGAGATTTTCACCAAAGTACTGATTATTACTTTATACTTACCTGCTTCACCTCATGTGAGCAGTGGTAAAGAAATCGGTGCTGGGTGACCTCATGAAATGATTTATGCAGTTTGGTCCCAAATTCCTGTGTGTCAGCTGCCTAAAAAGGGCCAGAGATAGAACATGTTGAGTTCCAGTACTGGCAACCA
Source organism: Dama dama (assembly GCF_033118175.1). NCBI lineage: Eukaryota > Metazoa > Chordata > Mammalia > Artiodactyla > Cervidae > Dama > Dama dama. Next base: position 6,134,911 of record NC_083682.1, read on the forward strand.
AAGGGTGAGTACCCACAGGAAGTTTATATGGGGAGAGGACAAGACAAAGAAAGGCAAACCAATGACATCCTTCATGTTGTGTTAGAAGTTTCCTTAGTTCCTATGCACACAGGGTAAGCAGAAAGAAGGTCTGGGATACTTGACATGAGATAGGCAGTTGTGGCTCCTATATTTCTTCCAATTTCTGTTACCTAAGTGAGAACGATCACACAAGGTCTTTGTTCTCCTATCTCTATAGGAGATTATATATCCCAGAGAGCTATCTGTTTGTGAAGAAGTTATATAAACTGCTTTCCTCTAAAACAAGTTCCAAGAGAGCAGAGGTATCTACTGAACAACTAAGGCTGATATAGGAAATTTTTCCCCAGATAAATCTTTCAGGGAGGAAAGGAACAGTAATATAGTTTGCATCTATAAGGAATGTGCAACAGCCTCAATTTTAGTATAGAATTGTAGGATATTAGAGTTAAAGGGGACCTGAATAGTCACCTAATACAACACACTAACGTTACAGATGAAAAAACTGAAATTCAAACAGGAAAGGTGACCTACCTAAGATCTCACAGCCAGTTAGTATGAAAGTTAGGGTTAACTTTAGGATTGCTAGTATAGTGTTCTTCTCAATACCCTGTGCTACCCACATGACCCAGAAAGTTGAAGCTGTGAGAAGATGCACTAGATTATAAAGGTGTTATACACTTTGACCCATTAACCCCACTTATAGAAATTTTTTCTAGGAAATGATTCAAAAGAAGCAAGATATCACATATAGGTATTAACTGAACTATTTATTGGCAGAAAGAATGTAAACAAATATCTGTCAGTAGGGAAATGGTTTTTTAAATTATATTAAACCAACACAGTGGAATATTGGTTAACCAGTATTTTAAGACTGTTGAAACAAGGGAAAAGGTCAAATTATATATTAATATAGACTACTTTGGCTATAATTATGTAATATATATGAGATAAATATGCAAAAATTAAGTGATAGTTTATTATTTAAAATTTTGTGTATATTACACTATTTTCTCAAGAAAAAAGGTACAAATGAAGCAACTGACATGGAATGAATGTGTTACCCCACTGATAATACCAGTTGGTCAACACATTGGAAGGGAGGAAGGGAAGAAAGAAACCAACATTTATTAAAGAATCTACCATGTGTTACACACATTCACATTTAGCCCTCAACTTCATAATAGCCCTGTGACATACTACTATTTTTTCTAATTTGTAGATGAACCACAGAAAAGCTCAGTACAGGCCTAAGTCCACATAGCTAGTAAGTAAACAAGTCAAGATTTGAACTCAGGCCTCTGATTCCAAACCTTGTTACACTATTCCAAACTGCCAAACATATGTCACGTTTATGGTGGCTCAGTTATTTCCAATGTATTCTGTCACCATGATGTAATAGAACACTCTTCAGTAAGAAATTGGGACTCATGACCTAATCCTAGCTCTGCTTATAACTATCTGTATGACCTAAAAGAAACAGAAATCTTAAATAACTTGTTTTCTCATTTATAAAATAGTACATACATCACTCTCTATTCAATGAACACATCATAAAACACTTACTTACGTAGAATCATAGTAGGATCAAATTAAATGATGTTTCTAAGAGTACTGCACGTATTCCTAAGAGAGGCAGCAGAATGTCATTAAAACCCCACACCTTTAAGCATCTCCAATCCTTACCAACCTGAAGCATCTGGAGGCAGGCGTTCCGGAAGCTGCTGTTTGTGCTTCCAGTCATAATACTCATGATGGAACTCACAGCCACTGACAGTGAGGCCTGTAGTCTCTGACGAGCCTAGGGAACAAAACGAGGGAGGGGGAGACCACAGTTTATAATAATCCTGAACTGCTGGTTCAGAGTCCCTAAAGGGACCAAATATTTGAGTCAGAGCAGGATTTCAACAATGGCTCCCTTTCCACCAACAATACTTACTGAGATCGTGACACATAAAGGACACTTAAGGAATTTAAATACATTAAAAATGTTATCTCCTTTCACAGAGGTGACTTATTGACACAGATACATTCAGAAAAGACAAGCAGTAAGACACTGGGCAACAAAGCAGATATACTTACCATTAAAAAAAAAAAAAGCTTCAAGCTTTACTCTTAGTGTGGTTGTTTTTTGCTTGAAAAGGAGGCCATATTAAGTAATAAATGTGTTACCAAAAGTATACAAGATGGAGGAATTCAGAAAGCCAGATATGAAGGCAAAGTGATGCTATAAAGGATTAGCAAATGGAGGGAGAATTTAAGATTTACTGAAACAGTAGCTCTAGAAGCATGTGTGAGAAGCGGAAATATATAGATAAGAGAGAGGTGCACTGATGTAAGCTTTTATGTATAGAATAGATAAATAACGAGGTCCTACTATATAACCCAGAGAACTCTATTCAATATCCTTTGATAAACCATAATGGAATAGAATTGTTCTTTAAAAAAGGATGTATATGTATATATAACTGAATCATTCTGCTGAACAGCAGTAATTAATATAACCTTATAAATTAACTATGCTTCAATTAAAACATTTCAGGCTAAGTGCATGCATGTGCTATCAATTTATCTAGAACTTAGAATGATAAGGCACTTTGGTATGTGAAAGAGAGAAGACATTAATGGCACTCTAAATTAATATACAATGATAGTTCAATGTGTAGAACTACCTAGAATATTCTAGGGCTTCCCTGGTGGTTCAGACAGTAAAGAATCTGCCTTCAATGCAGGAGACTTGGGTTGGGAAGATCTCCTGGAGAAGGAAATGGCAACCCACTCCAGTATTCTTGCCTGGAGAATTCCATGGACAGAGGAGCCTGGCAGGCTACAGTCCTTGGGGTCACAGAGAGTTGGACACGACTGAGTGACTTTCACTTCACTGTGGTTAGAATAATAAAGCCCTTCAGTGTGTGAAAGAGAGAAGACATTAGTGGCACTGTAAGTTAATATACAAGGACAGTTCAATGTGTGAAGCTACCTAGAAAGATACAGAGTCCTGGGTTCCGTGTGTACTGTTCTTTTATAAATGTTTTCCTGTCTCTGGTATATGGGAGTGGTGAAAACCAACTGACAGGCAGGCAGAACCAAGCCCATTCTGCTTGGGAAAAAACACAATGACCGTCAGTCACATGTTCCAAAAACAGAATAAAATTTGCTCTCAAAAAAAAAAAAAAGGCTTATTATCAGTCATTCTCTCCATCTATTATTTTGCCCCTCTTTACTCAAACTCACCTACAAGGAGGTAAGACTAAGCAAGTGGTTACAGTGACCCGTCTAGGCTAAAGCCTGAGTTCCGAGGCTAGAGGCAGTTTATAAGATCAGCCCAGGTGATGAAAGAGAAGAGGAAGAAAGATGCATTAAGGGAGGAAGGGATCTCAGCCCCCATCTGTCAGATACTCTATCTTTCCCTGAGAGACAGAAGGAGAAAGGGAGCTGTGAATTTCTTATTACCTTGACAGCCTGGTGATGCTGCTCCAAGGCCCGGTCCACAGCGGCCTGGATGCAATCTTGCACCACGCTGTGGCTCTCCCTGAGGATGGCACTGAGATGAGTTGAGAGCAAAGTGTGGACTCCTAAAGAGAGGGAGAATGTTGGTAACCTTGAGTGAGAATGACCACTTCAAGACTGCCGTTGATGTGCTCTGAGTCAGGGCTGAGGATGGGAAAGAGGCCTCTTAACAGAAGAGGCCGCTTCCACCCATCCACAAATAATTGCTTTTTTAGACAAAAAAAAAACCCCCACAACTTACAAACCTACCCAATTTCCACTTACAAAGGACAGAAAGCTCACTAAAAGTGCAGAATATTATGTTTGAAGAATCAAATAAAGGATCCTCTTTAATTCACATCGGAAACAGAAATATACACCACATACTCTAAACAGTGATACCAGTGACTCCGAAGGAAAGGAAAAGCCTCCTGGAGAGTATGTCTATTTAGTGTCACTGTTTGGTGAGCGCCACTGTTACTGTCAGGGTATCGATCCTTTTAGATGTGTTGTGGTATAGAAAAAGTTAAAACTCACAAAGATGACTCTGAGCACTTCCAGGATAGTCTTTTTACTGATTTGTATTTATCTGTTTTGAGCCCCACTGGGTCATCACTGATGCACTGGTTTTTCTCTAGCTGTGGTGAGTGGGGGCCACTCTTCACTGCGGTGCACCAGCTCTAGGCACAGGCCTCAGCAGTTGCAGCACATGGGCTCAGCAGCTGTGGCTCCCAGGTTCTAGGGCACAGGCTCGGTAGTCGTGGTACATGGGCTCAGCCGCTCCACAGCAAGTGGGATCTTCCCCAACCAGGGATCAAACCTGTGTCCCCTGCATTGGCAGGCAGATTTTTAACCACTGGACCACCAGGCAAGTTCTGGTATAGTCTTTTTAAATGGGGGATTATCTCTGATAAAGTAACCACAGGCACCACTGCTCAGCATCCTTCAGAAAAGCTAACACGTGAGACTGATGGACAAAATACGTCATTAAACAATATGTTAGCATTGATGATCCGGATACAACCAATAGAGGAAGACAAATTTACTTTTCAGAGTACCTGGAGAAAATGCTTCTTAATCTTTCTTTTTCGGTGCTTTTCTACTCTCTGGATGGTCTGTTCAGAGGTAAGGCTGGTATGCTTTTCTCAGGGCTGTATTTAAAATGGAAGTCAGAAGGAACATTTTCTACCACAAGACACCATTATGCTTTCCTGGAGGGGAAAGTAATATGTGCTCTGCTCAAAAGGGGTCTGGAACTGGAGTCAAGAGAACATAGATTCCAGGGTCGATTCTACTACCAACTAATAGTGACCATGTCACTTCAAACGTTTCTCATTTTATTGCAGAAAGTGGCTTTTACCACTTGCTATCATGGGTATTTTGTGCAGATAAACTGGGATAATATATAGGAAGTGTTTTGGGATGTACATTGCAATACTCAGAAAATATCACTATTGCTATGATGATATCATTTGGATTACTATTTTCTATAGTTTGGTCCTAAGAATAGCCTTAAGAAATCAGTCAGACCTCCTTTGAAAGCAGTCATTTAATTGAAAAGCTATAGTTTCATTCCTAAAACTGCTTATACCACCAGATGCCTTTAACACTGTGGCAAAATAATGAGTTAATCATAGAAAAGTTACCATGACAAGGTAGGCAGAAGGCCAATTCAGTGATTTTTTTAAAGACACATGGAAACAGACTGTAGTTCTGCACAATCTGTTTCCTAAAAGGAGCTCTGGGGAAAGCTTTCAAGGATATGAGAAAGAAGAGGGGGAAAAGAAAATAAAATCACTACATAATCTATAAAATTACTACATGTGTCTATGTCTACCTACCCTTACAGTGCATCTTCTTCAAAAGCTAGTCCTAAACTCTCAGATGTCTAAGGAAATTTTATTTATTTTTTAAAATTTATTTATTTTTTGCTGCACCTCATGGCATGCAGAACTTCCATGACCAGGGATTGAACCCCAACCCACTGTAGTGGAAGCACAGAATCTGAACCACTGGACCACCAGGGAAGCCCCAGAAATCTTAAGATAATAACTGCTCTGTTTACTGATGCAGTGATGAATTTCAATTTAATCTAATACTTAGTACAGCTGCCTGAGATGCTGCAGGCCTTCAGAGTCAAGCTAAACAGAGGTGTGCAAACTAGTACAGTTCTAGAAGAATGATAGGTAACCCTGGTTTCTGAGGAAGTATGTTTAATAGGATTCAGAATGGGGAACCAGACTTTATGTCATCCTAGGGAAGACTGAACATAGCAGACCTAAAAAAAAAAAAAAAGCCTAAAAATAGTAGATCTTACATCTTAAGAGGGTCTTTAGACTTGGAAGGGCTTTGACAGCATCTTGTCCAACAATCTCATGTTAAATATATGAAAAGGAAGGATCAGATAATTCCTGTGACTTGCTTCCCAAAAGTCATTAAGGAATTTGATAGCAGAACTAAAAATTTACCCCAAGTCTCTTGATTGTACCCTGAAGTCCTTTCCACCATACTAAGCTGCTTCTTTTAAGAGCCTCTGTCCAGATGAGCAGAGGCAGGAAACAAACAGCCCTAGGCATTTTCACCTTTGACCTCCTAGTTGGAAGCCTCACAGACTGTCTCTCTTCTATGTTCCCATTCCAGCATCTTAATGAATGGAACAGTGGGGCACCAGGGGACACCAGCTCTTTAAAGAGCTCAAGCCAGAATCCAGGAAAGCAGTGCTTCTCTCCTAAAGAACAGATACATGGTGGGGAAAAGTAGGAGAGGCATGGAAGGCTGGCAGCAGTAAGAATCCCACAGGTTCAACAAATAACTGGCACCAGTCGATGTCAGCTCTTTTGATCTGGGGTTATAAGCTGTCTCATTTCTCTTATGACTCAATGGGAACAGGGCCACACCAAACAGCACTGGAATGCCTAGAGAGTAAAGTCTCAAGAAAAAACTTAGGCCCACAAAGGAAGAATAACACAGAAACATGTCAGGAGCCCCAAAAGGGAGACTTATGAACATTTCCCCAGACATTTAGAAGCTCCACTTCTTGCTACTTCCTTCAAAGTTTCAGAGGGCACTGAGAAACACTTAAATTTATGTCTCAGACTTTATTGGATTAAACTGCATAAGCCACTCTTATTTGTTCAGTCACTAAGTCATGTCCGACTCTTTGCAATCCCATGGACTACAGCACGCCAGGTTTCTCTGTCCTTCACTATCTCCCAGAGTTTGCTCAAATTCATGTCCACTGAGTTAGTGATGCCATCCAATCATCTCACCCTTTGTCGTCCCCTCCGCCTCCTGCCCTCAATCTTTCCCAGCATCAGGGTCTTTTCCAGTGGGCTGGCTCTTCACACCAGGTGGCCAAAGTACTGGAGCTTCAGCTTCAGCATCAGCCCTTCCAATGAGTATTCAGGGTTGATTTCCTTTAGGATTGACTGGTTTGATCTCCTTGCAGCCCAAGGGACTCTCAAGAGTCTTCTCCAGCACCACAATTCAAAAGCATCAACTCTTACATTCAGTGGTTTTCAAATTGTACCATGTTTAGGAATCACCTGAGAATTTTGTTAAAAATGTATATTCCTGAGCCATACAGATATTTACATTAGCAAAACTGAGTAAATCCTTGCCCAGGAAGCTGCACATTTTCAAATACTCCAGGTGATTGTGATGCACATGTTTCATGGAGCACAAAACAGGTTGTAAATCACAGCTTTAACAGAGGAACATTCCGATAGCAGGTTATTACCTATCTGTTAGATAAATGCCAAAGGCATCTGTATGCCTGAACAAGGACTCTTTGTCCTGTTCCAGAAGCTGATGTGGCAATCCCACAAAGCCATTCATACCAATGCACTCCCACACCTCCTTGTGTTGAACTTGAGATGTTGCGTTAAGGCCAAGTAAGACTGATCGCTTTTCTTGATTGCACTTGGAAAAGCAGGAGGATGGTGAATAGTACTCCAACCTAAGAAGCTTTAAAAACATACTGATACCTGAGGCCCACTTCAGTCCAAGGAAATCCAAATCTCTAGGGGTGAGGTGTGGGCATCTTTTAGAAGCTCCTCAAGTAATATATTGTGCAGCTGAGGTTGAGAACTACCCGTCTACGGTAATACACCCTGTAGGGACCAACAGGAAGTGTCTACTGATTTCTGGTCAACCAAATCTGGGATTGTCATCATCTAAGTGATGCTTCAAGATATAGATCTTTCTCACATAGCATATAATTTAACTTACTTAAGCAAGGGTTTTCACTGAAATGTGTTATTCTACAGGAGCACATCTATTCAGATTTATGCATCATGTAAAGTCTCCTTTCTTTTAAAAATATTTTTATTTATTTATTTGGCTGCACCAGGTCTTAGTTGCAGCACATGGAATCTTTGATCTTTGTTGTGGGATCTTTAGCCGTAGCATGTGAACTCTTAATTGCCACATGTGGGATCTAGTTCCCCAACCAGGGATTGAAACTCAGTGATTTCATTGGAGAGTTTAGGAGCATGGAGTCTTAGCCACTAGACCACCATGGAAGTCCCCAAGTCTCTTTTCTTTATTCTCTTAACATTTAAGCACATCCAAGCTGGCAGCCCCATTCTTCTATACCTACCCCAGAGTTCCATTTTCTGGACTGGAAATCCTCTGTGGAAATCCACAAAGAGAAAAAGCAGCAGAGTTTGTCCCTGAGGATCCATATTCTGAGACTGTTCTTCTCCCTCACCGGATTCCACCTGATAACTCACATCTGGAAGCACCGAACCTAGAGGATGAGATATTACAGAATAAGATAAGTAAAGCCCTCAAAAAGCTAAGTGAATAAACAACCTATGCTTCAAACAAAGAGGGACCTGAGATAGATCTAAATTTGAACACTCCCTTCTCCTCCTGAATCTTTCTCTACCCACATGATGGAAGCAAATAATAGTGACTCACAGGAAGAACATCAGAATAACAACTGGGTATGTAAAATGCAAACCAAACAGCATTCCTTAGAATTTACTGAGAAGCATCATACAATAAATTCATTCATTCCTCAAGTTACTTTCTAAGGTAGGTATCAGCAGTAAGAGGCTAGTAAGATGTGGGTATCACTAGTAGAAGAGTAATGATCATGATAAGAGCTAACTTGTATTGAATGCTGACTACATGCCATGTACCACATGAAATTCTTTGCGTGGACTATCTCAACATTTAGATTTCACCACACTATGGTATGGGACCTAGTCTTAGGCTCTTTTATGGACAAGAAAAGAGGCACAGATAGGTTAAATACATTGCCCAACATGAGACAGTAGGTGATGGAACTGTTTTAGACTAACCCCAAAATCTGTGCTCTTAACCACAATGCTATCTGATATTTGTATTCCCATGTAATCTGATCCCTACAGTCACTTTCTAGCACCTTAATCTTTTAAAGTACAATCCATGTGGTCCAGTTCAGTTTAAACAAGATCATTAATAGACAATAATACATGTCATTCATTCACTTGCCTCACTTTCAGAGGAACACGAATCACCATTCAAGTTACTAAGACCCCCTAACAAGGGTCAAAGCCAGGAAGAGAAAATGGAATTTGGACTCAGGTACCAAGACAGCAGAGAAAACACTTCACCCCCACTGATGGCCTTATATAAGTGCTGCCAGAGGTCTGAGTGGCTAGTCACAGAGGCCATCATTGACATTTCTTGGCCAGTTAAACATAATGTCTTCCTCAATGCCTGGGCACCTAACCTTCACCTCCACTGTTAGCTCAGTGTCTGTGGCCTTTCTTAATATAAAAAACAAGAGCCAGCCCACAGCTGTGGCCACAGCCTTATTAAGACCAAACATTCTTTCCTCACAAAACCACTTACCTACAGGAGTCCAAGGATACCTCCTTTCATTTCACCCTCTGGAAAAACTACCAACTCAAGAAAAAAAAAGCTCACCATGAGGCCTTCTTCCTAGATGAAGATTCTTTCTCTCAGAGATACATCCCTATACCAGGAGGCTTCAATCTTCTCAAACCAGTTACAACTCTAGAATACCTCCTCCCTGGATACCTCCTCCCTACTGGTGAACTTCCTCAGGATCCAGTTAAATAGACTACCTTTTAAATATCAAAGGATTCTGGCTAACAACAGTCAAGTTCAAGACTATAAAGCTCCTAGACATCAGCTTATGGTTGCATATTCCTATTTCTCAGTTTCATTTGTTGGCCCAACTATTAAGCATCCAATTTTCAGCATGATTCACCCAAAGCCAATGTGGTTAGGCTCTATATGAATAGCACAGTTAGTTTACCAGGTTTATTACTATATGGTTGATACTTCTGCCTTGCTTTTATGTAGTATTATATTTTTTCTAAGTAATTTTATATGGATTTTCTCATTTCATTGGGAAATATTTCTCTTCTACAATAGGTCAAAAATGTGACTGCAACTTTAACAACCTTTTAAAAATTCCAGAGTTGATAGATTAAAGTACAACAGAAACTTTCTGAACAAATCCTTAGAAAGTAAAGGTCCAATGACTACTTCCAGGAGACCAGGAATAGAGGAGGCAGTAGAAATGAGAAGGGAACCAGCATTAATACATAATACCAAAACAGTTAGGCTCTGGTGGGGCTTTGCCTGTTGACACCTGTATGACTCACTTCACGTGGACTCTCAGACTTAGCCAGACTCCTACCTGTACCCTCAACCTAAGCCATCAGATTACTAGGTCCTAGTCTTATATATATTTGCTATTTATATTTTCTTGCATTTCTCTAATATTTTACAGAGTTCTTTATTCCTATGTAAACAGAGAGAGACAGAGATTTACCTCTGTCTAAATTGAGATCCAAACTGGGCACCATACACAAGCGGCACTTCTTCCCGTCAATGAAATAAGAGGTGTCTTTGAAGACAGCAGTAGTTGGCTGCTCTGAATTTGGAAACATTAGAGGCAGACCTGAAGGTCCATACAGAAATATGTATAGTGGCTAAAGAAAAATCCAAAATGTTAGTTTTTTGTGATTATGTATTTGTTTGCATAAAACAAATACAACATTGACTTGGTTCACACTCTCAGAAATAAACTAGCATGCCAGGCAATTACATATTAAGCCCTTCCCACATTAAGGATAGGTGTGAGCCACCAGAGATTGAACCGCTAGAATCTTCAGAAATCTACTCCACTTTTAACGAGTGTGAGCTACCAGGATAGTATTGGGACAATTTGTTCATTTATTGATCCTACTCATTAAATCAGGTTTCAATGGTATTAATAACACAGGCTAAACACTATACTGCACTAAATTCTGGGGATACAAACATGAATATACAGATTTAATACCTACCTTCAAGTTAGATTTACAATATGGGAGATACACATAAAAACCAATAAACTGTAATACTATGTGATGCATGCTAAATTAAAAACATACACCAAAGAATATTTTCCAGTGAGTATGAGTATGTTCAGATTGAGAAGGAAATGCTTCACCTTTTCCAACCTACTCTCTAACCAGGACTAAGAAAGACAGGCCCCTAGAATGGTTTCCTCCCCTTGACCTTCCAGTCCCACCCACACCCTCCCCATAAGCCAGGTTATATATAAGCCAGTGTTTCTCGACCTCGGCACACTGACACTCTGGGCCAGATACCTCTTTACGGTGGGGCTGTCCTGTGCACCACAGGATGCTAAAGCAGCACCCCTGGCTTCTACCCACTCCCACTAGATGCCAGTATCACCTCTGCCTCCAGTCATAAGGATCAAAACGTCTCCAGACATTGCCAGATGTCCTCTGAGGGCAAAAGTACCCAGTTAAGAACCACTGCATAAGCTTTTTTTGTCCCCTGAACCAAAGCTCATAAGCCCAGAATATATATTTTCCTTCATCTTTCTGTTTTCATCCTCTTTTTAATAAGGTAAACAGGAGGCAGTAAGTGTGAAGATTAAAATCCAGTGGGCACTGGGACATTACTGAAAGTCACAACAGAGCAAAGGGAGGCAGTGTCTATAAGTGAAGTCTCCATCACAAACTCAAGAAGGCGTTAACGCATGAGCTGAGGCCAACACATTCGCTGTTTAGAGCCAGGGAGCTTTGAGGTGCTGCAAACTCAGAATGAGTCGTGTATCTGAAGAGTCAGGACATGTGAATGTCTTTTAATTAATTGGGTTGTTTAAACTATTTACATTTAATATGAATTTTGTTATGGTTGCATTTAAATCTATCATCTTGTTACATATTTTCTGTTTGTTCCCTGTATTTTATTTCCTTTTTCTTCTTTCCTATTTTTGGATGCTATTTTGGATTGGGTATTTTTAATAATTCCATTTTATCCCCCTTTTTGACTTACTAGTTATAACTCTCGTGGTATTAACTTAGGGATTGCTTTAGGTTTTATAGTATACAAATATACCTTATCCAGTCTGCCTTCAAGGAAAAGGAAATAAAATACAAGGAACAAACAGAAAACAGATAAGGAGGAGATAGATTTAAACTCAACCATAACAGTATTCATATTCATATTCACTTAAAGTTCACACACATATTGTGTGAGAATCCTTCAAACAATATACTTGTTTACTCCTGTGTCATATTCTAGCCATAGCATATAGTATACCATACTCACTCACCTATGGAAAAAACACTGAGGCTCTAAAACCTATGTCTCTAAAAATCTGACCACTTCCAAATTCCAGACCAAAATTTCTATATGGCTATTTTTAAAACATGTTCTGCGGGCAACATAAATGCAACATATGTAAAGCTAAACTAATCTTCTTTACTCCTCAGATCTGCTATTTATAATTTTCATTTTGTTGCCAGTATCATTATTCTGTCAGCCATCCATGGAAATCTTTTCCAACAGCTTTACTGAGATTTAATTTACATATCATACAAATCACCCATTTAAAGTGTACAATTAAATTGGTTTCAGTATATTCAAAAAGTTGTGCAAGCATCACCACCATCAGTTTTAGAATATTTTTTATCACCCCCAAAAGAATCCTTCCTCATATATTTTATGGCCCCATGTAGGTATATGTCCATATATCTATATCAACCCTGTATCTTCTGCATATAGGGCTGTTGACAGCAACTTCAGCTACTTCTTGCCCCTAATCTCTCCCTCACCCAACAGTGAACTGGTTACCTGGTTTTGTTGATTCCTCCCAGTGATCTCTCTCCTTTCCAAGCTCACCACACCTTTAATTCACGTACTTAGTGTCTCTCACCCAGCTCACTTACTTTTGTACTTAGTGATTACTGACTTTTCTCTCCCACCCACCCTGTACAAGGCTGCTGGCGATTCCTAAAACACTCAATGGTTTCCCATTATACACACAATAAAATTCACATTCCTTAGTGTGGCACTCAAGATCCAAAATATTCAACTCCAAACTACTTTTCCAGCCTCACTGCTCCTACTTGCATCATTCACTCCTGCTCCAGTCACACTGGACCATATGAAAACCAGGTGGCACATGGGTCATATTTTATAGTTTTCAGTTTCTTGAACAAATTTGCAAGCTTAGCTTTCATATTGGATTTTGTTTTTATAACAAATCATACCAGCTTCTACATACAGAGTTTATATGCTAGTGGCTTTCCTAGGATTGAAATATAAAAATCCATTTTCAAAGACAAGGAATTTGAAAATTTTGATGGACTCTGTCATCAAAAGGATATGGAAACGGAAGAGATCCTATTCAGCTGGTTGGAAAAGACCTTCAGGCAAGGACACAGGGCCACGGCTGGAGTCAGTGTCAGCTCTCCCAACAAGCCCATTCCCACCACATCGTCAGGGATGGAGAGCATTACTGGGTGTCCCAGCACAGGATGGATTCTGCTGCAGGGCAATTCAGTTGCGTCAAATTTTGGTGTACTGTCCAAAAAAAAGCAGTTAAGACAAATTTAGCCTTTTTCCCTCTTAAGAAATTATTTTAAAGGGAATTCAAGATTCTTTTTATAACCTCTAGCATATGCATAACCATATAATCCACCACATAAATTTTGCTGGAATAAGTAACCTGTGTCCCACTCAGTGAATCAGAGGCAATGGAAAAAGTAGACAAATTGGCATTTCAGGAATTGTAGCACGGCTCCTGCTTTTGCTGCAGCTAATGGCAGTTTTATATTCTCAAAAGTCTATTTCCTCTACTAAAACTACTCTGTGGTTCTGAGCAGAAGTTTCCAAGATCATTCAAAGATCAGCATGGTGGAGGTGGGGTAGGGGTCAGCAGTCCCTGAATCACAAATGGCCTAAAACTGGCCTTGTGATTCTTATATGTCTGCTTTTACATATGCTGCACTTTCCCCTGAAGAAGTCTGAGGTTACTATTTGGTAGGAGTGATGAGAAAAAACTGGAACATCTTCCACTCCTAGAAAGAATCTTGTGAAAAAATCTGATATTTGCTTACTTTCTGAGAGCTCTTTTGTAAACAGAAAAGAAATATTAATAAACCTTCCCCCCTTTCTCTAAACTAATCAGGTCACCCGGGGAAATATATCCACAAACACTGGCTTAGAGGCTTAAACTCTTTCAGTAAATCTATGATAGCAAGCTGTCTACCTGCAGGGATTGTATGATGCTAGAAGATTACTAAAGAAAGATATGGAATGAGGGTTTTATTTCCTGCAAATATTAAAGAATAAACATATTCTAGTTGGAGAGGTAATTTTGAGCAAGAGTAAGAAAACAGATTGAGAAACCACAGGCAGCCTCTTCAAGCCTTAAGATCCTATGGCTACCAGTATTGACTCAGGGCATATAAGTAGAGGCAGAAACTACTGAAGAAAGAATAAATTAGTTGGACTTAAACCTAAGTCAGGCTTTGTCTTGCTATAATTCATGTTCACTTTGGATTCTGCAGTAATTGGATAGCACAGGAAGGCAAAGCACAGGATTCTATTCCATTTATTTTCCACCTCCTCCATGGATTTTTTTTTTTTTTTGTAGTCTGAAAAAGGTGGAGGTGGGAAGAAAGATGATTTCTAAGCCTATGTAAAATGCTAATACACAATAATATACAAAGAATTTCTTTGTATTCATAGTATCTCTCTACCCAAGAGTGCAAGTAACCTTTTAAAGTCATTTCTCTCTTCTCATGCCTAAATGGAATTGGAATTAGCAGAGTTTGTTTTGATTCATTCACAGAAGAAACTAAGGCACGGAGAGCAGAAGGAACATGCATGCCCTCAGGTAAATAAGAATACATTCAAGGAGCCAGGAATAATAATAGCTTTCAATACAGATAGGTTAAATTTTTTTACTTTCACTTTTCTTACAGAGAATCTGACACTTGGCACTAAGAATTGACAACTGAAACCATTTTCAATTTCTGCCCATATTCATACTCATAATAAGAGTAAAACATGGAGCGGGACAAGGCTTTCCCCTTCACCTCAGGTAATGCTGACAGTTTACGACAAGAGCAATTCCATTCGACAGGTTCAAAGTAGGTTCGTTCTCTGCCCTGCAAAGTAAAGAAAAGCTAAGCCATATCTTAAAGATTCTAAGAACAATTTCTGCCTGATACAAATTTTGGCCCATTAGTACCAACTCCAGAGATGACTGGAATTTGGTAACCAATTAACCAAGGGGAAGGGGCTTCCCTGATAGCTCAGTTGGTAAAGAATCTGCCTGCAATGCAGGACACCCCGGTTCGATTCCTGGGTCAGGCAGATCCCCTGGAGAAGGGATAGGCTACCCACTCCAGGATTCTTGGGCTTCCCTTATGGCTCAACTGGTAAAGAATCCACCTGCAATGCGAGAGACCTGGGTTCAATCCCTGGGTTGGGAAGATTCCCCTGGAGAAGGGAAAGGCTGCCCATCTCAGTATTCTGGCCTAGAGAATTCCATGGACTGCATAGTCCATGGGGTTGCAAAGAGCTGGACACAACTGAGCGACTTTCACTTCACTAACCAAGGGAATGGCGCAGTGGTAACGAATCTGCCTGCCAAGGCAGGAGACTCAAGAGATACAGGTTTGATCCCTGGGTCGGGAAGATCCCCTGGAATAGGAAATGGCAACCCACTCCAGTATTCTCGCCTGGGAAATTCCATGTACAAAGAAGTCTGGCTGGCTATAGTCCATGAGGTCACAAAGAGTTGAACACAACTGAGTGACTGAGCACACACAACCAAGAGGAAAATGGTTATTTTTAAGTTTACTCATTCCAGTGAAAGGGAAAGGCATGAAAGGTTTAATCTACTTACTCATTAAAAAGCTAATCTAGAATAAGAAAATGTGGGAGTCTTGGAAAATAAGTTTTAAAGTGACTTTGAGTCAAGAAATCAAACTGTGAACCCACTGGAAATAGGACAATAATGACAGAAAAAATGTAGAACCATTGCATAAACTTAAGTCGGGGATTAAGGACTTACCCAAAGATCTCCATGGAGAGGATTCCATTCACCTTTACACTGAAATTAAATCTAATCTGCAAAATAAATGGGGTGTGATATTTAACATGAACCAGAACAAGGATTAAAAGCTCCCATACTCAATTCCTAAAGAAGATATTCTTTATATCACCTTTGTCCTCCACTGCAATTTCCCTAAACATAATTAATACCTGTCTGTGTTCAAATTATGAATCTTAGATACACTGAGTTCTACCTTAGAGTTCTAATTAGTCACAGATTATGTACATCATGCAAAATGCTGGGCTGGATGAAGCACAAGCTGGAATCAAGATTGCTGGGAGAAATATCAGTAACCTCAGATATGCAGATGACACCACCCTTATGGCAGAAAGTGAGGAAGAACTAAAGAGCCTCTTGATGAAAGTGAAAGAGGAGAGGGAAAAAGTTGGCTTAAAACTCAACATTCAGAAAACTAAGATCATGGCATCTGGCCCCATTACTTTATGGCAAAGGGATGGAGAAACAATGGAAACAGTGAGAAACTTTATTTTTGGGGGCTCCAAAATCACTGCAGATGGTGACTGCAGCCATGAAATTAAAAGACACTTGCTCCTTGGAAGAAAAGCTATGACCAACCTAGACAGCATATTAAAAAGCAGAGACAATACTTTGCCAACAAAGGTCCGTCTAGTCAAAGCTATGGTTTTTCCAGTAGTCATGTATGGATGTGAGAGTTGGACTATAAAGAAAGCTGAGAGCCGAAAAACTGATGCTTTTGAACTGTGGTGTTGGAGAAGACTCTGGAGAGTCCCTTGGACTGCAAGGAGATCGAACCAGTCCATCCTAAAGGAAATCAATCCTGAATATTCACTGGAGGGACTGATGCTGAAGCTGAAACTCCAAACTTTGGCTACCTGATGCAAAGAACTGACTCATTTGAAAAGACCCTGATGCTGGGAAAGACTGAAGGCGGGAGGAGAAGAGGACGATAGAAGATGAGATGGTTGGATGGCATCACTGACTCGATGGACATGAGTCTGAGTAAGCTCCAGGAGTTGGTGATGGACAGGGAAGCCTGGCATGCTGCAGTCCATGGGGTCGCAGAGTCGAACACTACTGAACAATAGAACTCAGCTGATGAGGAAATATTACCCTTTGTCCTCTGCTGTTCTCCTAATGGATCTCTTCTCGCCTTCTTAAAGAATTATCCATTTCTCTCTCTACTGCTTCCACTGTTTTCATATATGGAAATTCCAAGCTTTTTTCTTTGTTTTTTCTTCTCCTATCCCCATCGGACTCTTATGTTCTCCCTCCAGTTTACTTCACTGTTGTAATTATTTTCTACTTTCAACCTATATTTTTTTCTTTCTACATAATATCATGGGTAATAAGGGACTCGAGAGCCAGACTGTCTTCTTTCAAATCGTGGCTCTGCAAGTTATTTAACTTCCGCACCACAGTTTCCTTGGCTGTAAAATGGGGATGATGATGATAAAACCTACTTCACAAGGGGTACTGGGAGAGCTGAATGAGCGAATATGTGGTGAACACTTGGAATAGAGATTGGCTAACAATAAAGACTGAATGTTGCTTAAGACATAAAAAGTAGGAAACCTGCAAGAAAAACAGGGGAAGTTATACAGCATACTTAATTGCTGTGACTTTATGAACATTTCTAACTACAGGTAATAATAAAAATTTTAGCTCTCCTGAGTTTAAAGTCAGAATTTCCTTATTTACTCTTATAGTCACTTTAGAAAAGAAGGAGATAATCAGCAGTTTATTATCCAGGTTTAAAAGAAAAAAGAAGCACAGAGGAGGGAAACAAGGTATTCAAAGTGATACAATAAAACAGTAAGGTAGTGAAAATATGAATCTAAAACAAAGTTCTGTCTATATCCACAGGCTCTCAATGATATCACATGGCCAATACCAAGCCTGCCTTAGAAATACAGGAACCAAACCAATTCAATATTAAAACTTTTAATCACTGTCATAAAAAGAAAGAGAACCAATCAGATCCTCCCATGACCTACAGAGTAGAGGTCTTTTAAAAACACATGACTTAAACAAGAGAATCATTATTGTGCAAAAAAACAGCTTACCTGGGGGAGCACAGAGATGATTTTGCGTAAAAAATTCTTGATAACCAGACTATCTGTCATCAAAGTCCTGGGGTTTACATCAGCCTATAACAAAAACATCCACCACATAAGCACAAACTCAAGAGCACAAATGAATTAAATTATGGTATTTCTTCTTATAAAAATAACTACACCTCAGAAAGCTTTTCAGACATCCAGGGGGAAAAAAGTAATTTAGACTGGAGCTGAGAAGAGTAACCCTAGCTTAACTCTACTATCCTAGTGAGGGTTACTCTGCATTAAGAACTTCAGTGGGGCTTTCCTGGAGGCTCAGTGGTGAAGAATCTGCCTGCCAATGCAGAAGACTCGGGTTCAATCCCTGATCCGGGAATATCCCACATGCCATGGAACAAATAAGCCTGTGCACCACAACTACTGAGCCTGTGCTCTAGAGCCCAGGCACCGCCACTACTGAAGCTCATGTGCTTTAGAGCCTGTGCTCCTCACCAACAGAAGTCACTGCAATTAGCCCACGCGCCACAACTAGAGAGCAGCCCCTGCTTGCCGCTACTAGAGAAAAGCCCATGTCAGCAATGAAGACTCAGCACAGCCAAAAATAAATAAATAAAATTTAAAAAGCCGAAGAATCTCAATGGAGTCAAAGTAGCAGACATTAAAAAGAACCTAATTTTAAACCTTAATCTGTTCATCCAAACATTTATTTTTAAGGAAAAGCTGTAAAGCAGAAACTCAAAAGTCAGAAGGTTTGTGCTCAGAAAGTGAATGAAAGTGGGATTGAACCCAGGTCTCCTATGCATAAAAGATGGATTCTTTACCAGCTGAGCCACAAGGGAAGCCCTCCATAAAAAAAAAAAAAAAAAAAAAGTTCAAAGAGGTTAAACAACCTTGCCAAGGTCTTGCTGATCTGGCTCTAAAGCTTTAGCTTTAACCACTTTCCTATACTACACCCCAGTGATCGAATTCGGGTCTCCCACATTGCAGGTGGATTCTTTACCAGCTGAGCCACAAGGGAAGCCCAAGAATACTGGAGAGGGTAGCCTATCCCTTCTCCAGAAGATCTTCCTGACCCAGGAATTGAACTGGGGTCTCCTGTACTGCAGGCAGGTTCTTTACCAACTGAGCTATCAGGGAAGCCCTTTACATTTAATGTAATGTACCTAAAAACCATAGTTAGAAGGTGTCTCCTAGAAACCAGAGAAGTTAATGAAGAGGAAATAGAGTCAGAAATCAGTAAGTTTTTATTAGTGGCTCAGAGAATACAGAGTCATGAACTAGGTACTTATTAAAGGAGAAAAAAGGTCCCATATTTCAAAATCTCAACACAATAAAGAAAAATACATGTAAATATCTAATAGAGAAGAATAAACTATTGTAATACTTTTTTTATAAGTTCACTGAAAAAAGATCAATAACTGTACAATGAGTGGGGATGATTAGAATAACTATCATAAAAATACTTGACAATATTAGAAAAATGTATGGGGATTATTAGAAAATCTGGAAACAAATCTAGGATTATTAACATGTATAAGTGGCAGTAATTAAACACTAACTGTAGCATACATACCACAGTCATATCCTTATTTTTAAAATGTTTATTATAAAGTGTTCAAATGCAGAAAAGCAATGGTCTCTTTAAAGCATTTTCCATACTTAACACTTCAAAAATAACTTCTTGGAACAGTTTCAAACTTCTGTAACCTTAGTGATTATAGGGTGTATCATATAAAGGGCTTAATTATATCTAGCAGTAAGGCAACCAAACAAGTGAAAGTTCCTTGAAAAGCTACCAGGAAGGTTCTACAATTAATAATGATGGGAACTATCATTTACTGAACACCTGCTACATGCCAAGCAGTTTACATACAAGTAGAAGATATTCCCATTTTATGGGTGAGGCTAATGAAACTAAAGAAGCTAATTAAGTTGTCCAAGGTCACACATAGCTAATTAACTGGCAGAATTGGGATTCAAACCTAGATCTGAGTAACTCCAAAGCCCACCTTTCACTATACAGGCTACCTCTCCAAGAAAGCTCATTTTTTGTACATATAGCTATCTGAATTAGATATTACGTAATCTATTATTATTTCTTATGGAACCTTATGGGCAATGCTTACATATGATTAGTGAATATGTATATGTATTTATTCATTGATAAAACACTTAATGTTGTTTATTATGTGCCTAGGCTTACAGAGATAAGTAAAACCAGCTCTAAATTTGAAGAGGTTACATTTAAGAAGAGAAAGAGGAAATAAATAACTTATAAGATAATGTGAAGAAGCTTTATGATTTAAACATGTAAGAGAAGCTAAAGAAATACACAGGAATGATTGGCACCTAATCCAGACTGAGAATATAAAGTGAAATAACGTCAGGTCAGCAGAGGATAGTTAACACAAAACAAATAGCTCCTTTTAAAACCGACTCATAAATTATTGAGAGAAAGAGAGAGATGGGGGGAGGGAGGAAGAGACACTACACAGTCTTTTACAGCCAATACCCCAGGCCTAATGTACCTTCAGAAACAGTGAACTTATATGTTGTCAGGAAAAACATATGCTGCCGTTCCTGGGCAGCAGAAATTACCACTGAATCATATGTTTCAGTCGTTACCTTTAAATACAAGTCTAATCACATGACAGATTATGGGAGGTATATTTTTAAATATAAACTTATGCAGTTATGTCCTCCATATGACTTTGTAAGAGAATGTCAGTGTCTCTTTCTTTGCTTAAATAGGTAAGTACCCCAATGATCGATAATATTAGAGAAACACAGAGATAGATGTTTTTATGGCTACATGTATATCTCTAGTCATTGTATCATTTACTATTATAACAAAAATGAATACAAAAATGGATAAATCTGTCAAGATCTAGCAAAATCAAATTGTTTTTGAAGGACATATTACCCAGCCTAATGGACTCCAAGGTGCAGGACTGAGCATAAACACAAAACCCAGCAATCTTTTCTTTTCTTGGCCACCTGGCGCCACATGTGGGATCTCAGTTTCCAAACCAGGGATTCAATGCATGCCCCCTGCAGTGGGAGCACTGGAAGTGCAGAGTTTTAACCACTGGACCACCAGGGAAGTCCCACCAGCATCTCTCTTAAACGAAATTTTCCCTCAGTCTTCCCTGGAATTAGCTTTCCCCACATGCCCAAAGCAGTGGATCACTTATTACCGCCTTTTCACGGATGTCTCCATTCATCAGCCTTTGCTATAAACCTTGTTACCTGACCCTTCTCCCCACTTGAAGTATACATGTATGATGAAATCTTTTCACAACCTCCCCTTTTCCTCTTCTCATTCTCTTCATTCAAATATCTGTTTAAAGGCTGCACAGTATCAAAGACAATGAGATATAACAGAACAAATGCTTTCAGGAAGTCCTTGTTCCTCTGAGGTTATACTACTCTTACCTCTCCCCACCGATCACCAACTGATTAACTGGCACTAAGTTCAGTCGTCCTCTGTACTCTAAGTCCTGTCATCATCTTGGTTGACTTCCACATCCAAGCAGATGACCAGTCTAGGTGAGAACTTAGTCCCAAAATTCTCTGACCTCCCCAGCTCCAATGACCTTGACCTCTACTTATTTCCAATCACCAATTCCCACAGCCATAGACTGGAGGTGTACTGTTCTGGAAACCTTAAACTGAAACAGCCCACTCTTACGTGAAAAGATATGAACCCAGACATGCACCTTGATTAAGTCAGATTACCTGTGCTCTCAATGTACACTTTGACTTTCTTGGGAGAAACACTGCTTTTGCAATAGGGAAAAAAAGAGAAATTTTATCACTCTGATGATAATTTTTTATTATTTCATCTCTGAACTCCTTATACCCAGAAAAATCTCTATTACACTGTATTGTAATTATTTGTTTACTTATCTATCATTTCCTTGATATTCCTAGATTGCAAGTTCCTTGGGATCAAGTAACATCTTGGGACTCTTTCTAGGACAGTGAAGCTATCATCAACAAATGCAGGTACCTAACAGAATGAATAAATATTGAAACAGCACTGGTCAATATGAGTAAGACTCTGATTCAGATTCTGTCACTTAACTATGGAATGACCTTGGGAAAGTCAGTCAAATTCTCTGAAATTCTTGTCCTAACCACTTCATAGAGTTGTCAGGAGGCTTAAATAATACATATGTTAAGTATAAGAGTTATCACTTTTTGTTCAGACTGAGTAAAATACATGATTTCCTTTTCTAGCACTGTTTTCCTTGGTTCACTGGAATCAAGTGGCTTTTTGTTTGTTTGTTTTGTTTTTGCTACCTGACAAGAATAGTTTTATAACTGTTCTTCTTCTTCTTCCGTTGCTAAGTCCTCTCTGACTCTTTGCAACCCCGTGGACTGCATCATGCCAGGCTCCTCTGTCCTCCACTATCTCCGAGAATTTGCTCAGATTCAAGAAATGCAATAAGGCAAAGTGGTTTTCTGAGGAGGCCTTACAAATAGCTGAGAAAAGAAGAGAATTGAAATGCAAAGGAGAAAGGGAAAGATATACTCAGCTGAATGCAGAGTTGCAAAGAATGGCAAGGAGAGATAAAAAGCCTTCTTAAGTGAACAATGCAAAAAAATAGAGGAAAACAATAGAATGGAAAAGACTAGAGATCTCTTCAAGAAAATTACAGATACCAAGGGAACATTTCATGCAAATATGGGCAGAAAAAAGGATAGAAACATCAAGGACCTAACAGAAGCAGAAGATATTAAGAAGAGGTGGCAAGAAAACACAGAAGAACGGTACAAAAAAGGTCTTAATGACCTGGATGACTACGATAGTGTGGCCATTCACCTGCAGTGTGAGGTCAAGTAGGCCTTAGGAAGCATTATTACAAACAAAGCTAGTGGAGGTGATGGAATTCCAGCTGAGCTATTTCAAATCCTAAAAGATGACACTGTTAAAGTGCTGCACTCAATATGCTAGCAAGTTTGGAAAACTAAGCAGTGACCACTGGACTGAAAAGGTCGGTTTTCATTCCACTCCCAAAGAAGGACAATGCCAAAGAATGTTCAAGTGAAAGTGAAAGTCCCTGACTCTTTGCGACCCCATGGACTATACAGTACATGGAATTCTCCAGGCCAGAGTGCTGAAGCGGTAGCCTTTACCTTCTCCAGGGAATCGTCCCAACCCAGGGATTGAACCCAGGTCGCCCGCATTGCAGGCGGATTCTTCACCAGCTGAGTCACAAGGGAAACCCAAGAATGTTTGAACTATGGTACAATTGTGCTCATTTCACATGCTAGCAAGGCAATGTTCAAAATCCTTCAAGCTAGGCTTCAACAGTACATGAACTGAGAACTTCTAGATGTACAAGCTGGATTTAGAAAAGGCAGAGGAATCAGAGATCAAATTGCCAACATCTGTTGGATCATGGAGAAAAGCAAGGGAATTCCAAAAAAACATCTACTTCTGCTCCACTGACTATGCTAAAGACTATGCTAAATCACAACAAACTGTGGAAAATTCTTAAAGAGATGGGAATACCAGACCACCTTACCTGTCTCCTGAGAAACCTGTTTTGGGGTCAAGAAGCAATAGTTCGAACCAGACATGGAACAATGGACCGGTTCAAATTGGGAAAGGAGTACGTCAAGACTGTATATTGTCACCCCGCTTATTTAACTTATATGCAGAGGATATCACGTGAAATGCGGGGCTGGATGAATCACAAGCTGGAATCAAGATTGCCAGGAAAAATACCAACAATCTCAGGTATGCAGATAACACCACCCTAATGGCAGAAAGTGAAAAGGAACTAAAGAGCCTCTTGATGAAAGTGAAAGAAGAGAGTGAAAAAGGTGGCTTAAAACTCAACATTCAGAAAATTAAGATCATGGCTTCTGGTCCCATCACTTCATGGCAAATAGATGGGGAAACAATGGAAACAGTGATAGACTTTATTTTCTTGGGCTCCAAAATCACTGCAGATGGTGACTGCAGCCCTGAAATTAAAAGGAATTAAAAGCTCCTTGGAAGAAGAGCTATGACAAATCTATACAGTGTACTAAAAAGCAAAGACATCACTTTGCCAATAAAAGTCCATATAGGCAAAGCAATGGTTTTTCCAATAGTCATGTATGTATGTGAGAGTTGGACCATAAAAAAGGCTGAGCTGATGCTTTTGAACTGTGGTGCTGAAGAAGACTCTTGAAAGTCCCTTGGACAGCAAAGAGATCAAGCCAGTCAATCCTAAAGGAAATCAAGCCTGAATATGCACTGGAAGGACTGATGCTGAAGGTCCAATACTTTGGCCACCTGATGGGAAGAACTGACTCACTGAAAAAGACCCTGATGCTGGGAAAGACTGAAGCAGGAGAAGAAGGGGATGGCAGAGGATGAGATGGCTGGATGGCATCACTGACTCAATGGACATGAGTTTGAGCAAACTCCAGGAGGTAGTGAAGGAAAGAGAAGCTTGGAATGCTGCAGTCCATGGGGTTGCAAAGAGTTGGACACAACTGAGGGACTGGACAACAACATGTCCACTGAATTGGTGATGCTAGTCAATCATCTCATCCTCTGCTGCCCCCTTCTCCTTTTGCCTCTGTTTGACTAACCATTAACTGCTCCAAATTATTTACCCTTCATTCCCCTAAACAAGATATGGCATAGCCAGGGATATCTATTGTCCTGATACCATGTTCATTTCCTTTTAGAAGAAGGATATAATTGTTCCAACATGGAGAACAGCCTCCCAAGTGCTTTTTGGGAGAGTGTTTAAAATAGTCTATGTCTCCACCAGTTCAGAGAAAGGAAAGATCAGAGAATTGATAATGGGAATGGAGGACTCAATTGTCACTCTCACAAATCTGGGCTACAAATAAATCAATAAAAATCTTTAAACCAACCTAATAAAAATATTTAAATAGGATCTGCACTGGGCATCCATTTTTGCTTTCTTCTTCACGAGATCCAAAATCAAATAATGGTTTATTTCAGTGGTTCTCAAATTCACTTGCACATTAGGAATTATCGGGGATTCTAAAAATATTCCAAAGCCCAGGCCACACCTCTTACAGACTGGATTGTATTCCCCAAAATTGATCTGTTGCAGCCTTAGCCACTGTTTTGACTTACTTGGAGACAGGGCCTTAGGGATGTCATAAGGTTAAATGAGGTCATAAGTGTGGCCCTCTAATCTGATAGGACTGTCCATGTAAGAAGAGGAAGAGACACCAGAAAGCTCTCTCTCCACATATGTACAGAGGAAAGATCATGTGAGCAAATGATGACAAGATACCTTGAACTTGGACTTGTAACTTCATGAAGAAGCATGAGAAAATAAGTTTCTGTTGTTTAAGCCACCCAACATGTGGTATTTTTTTTTATGGCAGCCCAAGCAGACTAATCCAACACCCAAGACCAATTAAATCATAACCTCTTAGAGTAGAACACAAACATCACTATTTTCAAAGCTTCCAAGTGATTTAAAATCTGTTAGGGAAGTCTGGGAACCAATGCCTTATTTCAACTTTGTTCTATAAAGGACCTAAACTTTTCTTTCCTGTTATTACATTTGTAGAGAAATAAGAATCAAAACACCATTAATTTATAGAACCA
This sequence comes from Dama dama, assembly GCF_033118175.1. NCBI lineage: Eukaryota > Metazoa > Chordata > Mammalia > Artiodactyla > Cervidae > Dama > Dama dama. Next base: position 6,160,448 of record NC_083682.1, read on the forward strand.
TAGCAAAACTTGCCTCAAAAATCACCTGGAAGGGTCTTAGCCCTGATGTATCCTGAGAATGGCTGGCCTCCTCTGAAGTCCAATTCAGGTTTGCAAAGAATCCAGGCAGTATGGATTGCATATCTGTGTGAGAAGAAATGGCAACAACAGAGAACAAGCAGTTTGGATAAGCACCATAGTTTCTGCAGTTGTCCATTAAACTAATGAGTCAAGAAGGCTTTTCCCTGATGAAAAGATTATCTGCAGAATTTTAAATACAACTGGAAATGGCTATGAATCAGCAAACTGATTGAACATTTAGAATTACTTTATGGGGTTAAGATATTTAATCTCATGTTTTCAATTTTACACAAATTGAAAATTCACTAAATCAATTTGTATTTTCAATTCATTTCCACAAGGTCATATCCAATGCCAGAAATCTTCTGAGCTGCTAGTTCTAACTGATATTCTTATACTTTTTAATAAATCAATTCACTGTTTAATAATACAAATCCAGTAAGTGAGCTAACTTAGAACTTAAAGCAGAAAAATTCAAGAATGACCCTCTCAGGCATTGACCTAATACTGTATGGTCTGTCCTTTAATAAAGAAAAGCAAACTTTTGCTAATTCAATTGTCAATTAACTACTTGGTATATTTATATACATCAATTTAGAACTCTTTACACAAAGCATCAGTGTGTCCTGGATCATATTTAACAAACAGAACTTCAAAGTATGCACTATCTTTCCTACTTTCTGTACTCTGGCAGTAATATTATAAAGGGAAAAAAAACCAAATTTCTAATTTTATAAAATGCCATCTCTTAGTCCCCCTCTACAATAGTGTTAAATGGAAAATTAAATATGAATAAAGATACATCAGTCTCTACAAGTTCTACCTTATAAATGAGGCTGACAATGTTGATACTACATAAGAATTCAACTTTAAAATTTTAATAATAAAATATATCCTATAATAATGACACAACTTTTTTCTAAAGCATTCATACTATGTATCTAATAAAGCTTTAACCATCTCAGAAAGTATAAATTTTACCAAGATCAAGTTCTAGCTACCAATCTCAACAGGTACTATATTTTTTCTTGCCATTAGTTTGTTTTTCAAGCACAATTTGGTCACAAAGCCCAAGATAATATGGCAGCAAGGTTACGCTGCACTGAAGTTTAATGAAATTGGCACTAAACCAGGATGAGTTGCATCAGTACTTGGTTTTACCACTGACTGACTTTCTGACCTAGGGCAACGCCCTTTTCCCCCTGTGATTCAATTACCTTTCTGTGAAATAAGAAAAAATTGTTCCTGAATCCTATGAAGTAGTAATACAATACAGAATGGGAAAAACAAATGTAGATACATGAGAAAAAGTTTTGTCAATAAATTGGAATTCTCTAGAAATCTTAAGAATTTCCTTAAAGGATGAGAAGTTATTTGGGTGGAAATCAATTTTAATTAGTCAAACCAGTCAATCCTCAAGGATATCAGTCCTGAATTTTCATGGCTGCAGGCACCATCTGCAGTGATTTTGGAGCCCAAGAAAATAAAATCTGTCACTGCTTCCCCATCTATTTGCCATGAAGTGATGGGACTGGATGCCATGATCTTAGTTTTTTGAATGCTGAGTTTTAAGCCAGCCTTTCACTATCCTCTTTCACCTTCATCAAGAGGCTCTTTAGTTCCTCTTCACTTTCTGCCATTAGGGTGGTGTCATCTGCATATCTGAGGTTATTGATGTTTCTCCTGGCAATCTTGATTCCAGCTTGTGATTCATCCAGCCTGGCATTTCACATGATGTACTCTGCATATAAGTTAAATAAGCAGGGTAACAATATACAGCCTTGACATACTCTTTTCCCAATTTGAACCAGCCTGTTGTTCCATGCCCAGTTCTAACTGTTGCTTCTTGACCCAAATACAGGTTTCTCAGGAGACAGGTAAGGTGGTCTGGTATTCTCATCACTTTAAGAATTTTCTACAGTTTGTTGTGGTCCACACAGTCAAAGGCTTTAGCATAGTTAAGGAAGCAGAAGTAGATGTTTTTCTGGAATTCCCTTGCTTTTTCTATGATCCAATGGATGTTGGCAATTTCATCTCTGGTTCCTCTGCTTTTTCTAAATCCAGCTTGAACATCTGAAAGTTCTCAGTTCACATACTGTTGAAGCCTGGTTTGGAGAATTTTGAGCATTACCTTGTTAGCATGTGAAATATGCACAATTGTACGGTAGTCTGAAAATTCTTTGGCATTGTCCTTCTTTGGAAGTAGAATGAAAACACCTTTTCCAGTCCCATGGCCACTGCTGAGTTTTTCAAACTTGCTAGTATATTGAGTGCAGCACTTTAAGAGCATCATCTTTTAGGATTTGAAATAGCTCAGCAGGAATTCCATCACTTCCACTAGCTTTGTTTGTAGTAATGCTTCCTAAGGCCCACTTGATTTCACGCTCCAAGATGTCTGGCTCTAGGTGAGTGATCACATCATTGTGGTTATCCAGGTCATTAACATCTTTTCTGTATAGTTCTTTGTATCCCTGCCACCTCTTCTTTATCTCTTCTGTTTCTATTAGGTCCATACCATTTCTGTTCTTAACTGTGCCCATCTTTGCAAGAAATGTTCTCTTGGTATCTTTAATTTTCTTGAAGAGATCTCTAGTCTTTCCTCTATTTCTCTGCATTGTTCACTTAGGAAGGCTTTCTTATCTCTCCTTGCTATTGTTTGGAATGCTGCATTCAGATGGGTATATCTTTCCTTTTCTCCTTTGCCTTTAGTTTCTCTTCTTTTCTCAGCTATTTGTAAGGCCTCCTCAACCATTTTGCCTTGTTGCATTTCTTTTTCGTGGGGATGGTTTGATCATTGCCTCTTATGTAAAGTTACAAACCTCCATACACAGTTCTTCAAGCACTCTGCCTATCAGATCTAATCCTCTGAATCTATTTGTCACTGCCACTATATAATCATAAGGGATTTGATTTAGGTCATACCTGAATGGCCTAGTGGTTTTCCATACTTTCTTCAATTTATGTCTGAATTTTGCAATAAGGAATTCATGATCTGAGCCACAGTCAGCTCCCGGTCTTGTTTTTGCTGACCATATAGAGCTTCTCCATCTTTGGCTACAAAGAATAGAATCAATCTGGTTTTGATACTGACCATCTGGTGATGTCCATATGTAGAGTCGTCTCTTATGTTGTTGGAAGAGGGTGTTTGCTATGACCAGTGTATTCTCTTCACAAAACTATTAGCCTTTGCCCTGCTTCATTTTGTATTCCAAGGTATACATTTGTATTTCATTTTGTACTCCATTTTGTATTCTTCCCTGATCTTCAGAAATGAAAAAGAGAGAGAGTCCACAGTGGTAAGTAAGGACAAGAGATGTCCCATGTTTGGGGCATGGACTGGAAAAAAAACATGGGGCCAATATTGTAACACCAACAGGTTTAAAACCAAGAGCCACAGAGGCCACAGACAGAACAAAACATGAACAAAAGCCAAAGATTTGGTACCTGTCTACCTGAGGGTTGGTTACAAGTCAAGTGATGCTAGCAGCAGCATTAGTGATGCAGGATAAGGGCCTTAGAGCCATGGAATGTAAACGCAGATGAGACTCAGAACAGTATATTCTATTAAGATACAAGAGTGTTTTTATCTTGCCACTTAAGCAAAGTTTTAGTTCAAGATATAGGCCCTGCCGGTAAGGGCTCAGCAATCCAGAGAACCTCCTACTGGAAGGCTGCAATGCAGGATGTGTTCAGGACAAAGGGATCATGGACAATCAGCTCTTAACTAAAAATTACCAACCAACAAAGACCAATAACATGAAAAATATGACACATATCAACCAACAGAGTTGGTTGATAAAACAACCTGAAAGGAACTTTAAAATAAGTGCTGTAGGACTTGCCTGGTGGTATAGTGGATATAGGAGTTCGTCTCCCATTGCAGGGGACATAGGTTTGATCCCTTGTCCAAGAAGATTCCACTTGTCGCAGAGCAAGTAAGCCCATGAGCCACAACAACTGAGTCCCTTGAGTCCACGACTTTTTGTTAAAAGTAGCCCTCGCGTGGGATGATTTGAGAAAATAGCATTGAAACATGTATATTATCTATATGTGAAACAGAGTGCCAGTCCAGGTTCAATGCATGAGACACGGTAGGGTGCTCAGGGCTGCTGCACTGGGATGACCCTGAGGGATGGGATGGGAAGGGAGGTGGGAGGGGGATTCAGGATGGGGAACACATGTAAACCCATGTAAACCCATGGCTGATTCATGTGAATGTATGGCAAAAACCACCACAATATTGTAAAGTAATTAGCCTCCAATTAAAATTTTTTTAAAAAGTAGCACTCACTCACTACAATTAGAGAAAGTCCATGCGCAGCAACAAAGACCCAGCATGCCAAAAATAAATATATATTTTTAAATAGCTGCTCTATATTTTATATCCTCAAATATAAAAAGAAGTTATGAAATAAGAATACACTGCCATTGATTAAACAGAAAGCAATGGCAAAGAACTCTATTAGAAATCTTGGAAATTAAAGATAGTGTTTGAAATGAAAGCCCTATGGATGGCAGATACTCTAAAAGAGCATATTTAAAAGGTAGTAGGTGAAACTTCATAGAAGCATGACTCATAATAGGAAAAAGTGGAAACAACCCAAATGTCCAACAAATGATGAAGAGCTTAACAAAACATGGAATATTATTCAGCTATAGGAAGAAATGAAGTACTGTTACATGCTACATACTAACATGAATGAATCTTGAAAACGTTATGCTTCATTAAGCCAGACACAAAAGGCCGCATATCATATTATTTTGTTTATGTGAAATATCTAGAATAGGCAAATACATAAAGACAGAAAGTAGATTAATATTTGCCAAAGGACAGGGGGTAGGGATAAGAGGAATGACTGCTAATGGGTACAGGATTTCTTTGGGGGATGATGAAAATCTATTGTTATGAATAGCAATGATAGTTGTACAACTTTGTGAATATACTTAAAACCTCTGAATTGTACACTTTAAAATGGTATATTTTATAACATGGGAATTATATATCAATTAAAAGAAGAAAAAGATAAAAGACAATAATAGATTTTTAAAAGACAAAAACACTAAAAAATTTAAAATTAAAAAAATTTCAGAATAAATAATGACTGAACCACACAGCTAAACATATCGCAATGAAACCCAGAATAACAAGGATAAAGAGGAAACCCTAAAAGCTACAAAAGAGAATCAAATTAGCCAAAAGAAACATGAGTTAGACTTCTCATCAACAATGCCAGATGCCAGAGGATAACTGAGTACTATTTTCAAACATCTGAAGGAAATTGACTTTGAATCTGGACTTCCAGAGAGCCAAACTACCACTAAAGAATGAGAAACTTCAAATGTTTCTATTCCATAAGCCTTTGCTTAAAGAACTACTAAATAAACCAGCATGCCCTTTGAAAAAATGAGTTTACATTTGCACCACTCTGCTAAGGTGGGGTGGACACAGGGGGGAAAGAATGACATAATCATTAGTATCAAACTACCTCTTGATATAGCTGTTCAATTATTAAAGAAAAAGTAGATATAATAATTTCAATCTTGTGGCACTGTGATTGGGACTTCTTCCAATGATAAAGTAACAGTACTAAATAAGTCCTTCCACCAAAAACTACTATAAAACTGGAGGAAATATACTAGGCACTGGACAATAAATAGCACAGGACTGTGACCCTTGAGAGAAGGGAAACTCATGAGATGAACCTCTGGATGTCTGCCAGGGGAAATTTTCCTCCTCATGGAGGACAGACCTGGAGCCCAGGCAGAGTACAGTGGTTTCATGAAGCTGAGGAGACAGGGAATAGAGTTCAGGGTTGTGAGAGTACTTAAAATCTGCAAGGCAGGGCACTGGAGAGGAAGGAGCTACACAGAATTGGGTACCAAAAGTTGGTGTGGAAGTTCCCCGTGTTCTCCATGAGCCCTTGACCAAGGGCTGGGCTATGCATGTGCAAGTGACCACAATGGGGTGGTCAGTTAGCTTCAGTCAGACATCCTAGAGTGTGAAGTGGGCCTTAGGAAGCATTACTACAAACCAAGTTAGTGGAGGTGATGGAATTCCAGCTGGGCTGTTTCAAGTCCTAAAAGATGATGCTCTTAAAGTGCTGCACTCAATATGCCAGCAAATCTGGAAAACTCAGCAGTGACCACAGGACTGGAAAAGGTCAGTTTTCATTCCAATCCCAAAGAAGGGCGATGCCAAAGAATGTTCAAACTACCATACACAATTGTGCTCATTTCACATGTCTGCAAGGTTATGCTCAAAATCCTTCAAGCTAGGCTTCAGCAATGTGAACTGAGGACCTGCAGATGTACAAGCTGGGTTTAGAAAAGGCAGAGGAACCAGAGATCAAATTGCCAACATTTGCTGGATCATAGAGAAAGCATGGGAAATCCAGAAAAACATCTGCTTCATTGACTATGCTAAAGCCTTTGACTGTGGATCACAACAAACTGTGGAAAATTCTTAAAGAGATGAGAATACCAGACCACCTTACCTGTCTCCTGAGAAACCTGTATTTGGGTCAAAAAGCAACAGTTAGAACCAGACACGCAACAACAGGGTGGTTCAAACTGGGGAAAGTATGTCAAGGCTGTATATTGTCACCCTGCTTATTTAACTTATATGCAGAGTATATCATGCGAAATGCCAGGCTGGATGAATCACAAGCTGAAATCAAGACTTCCAGGAGAAATATCAACAATATCAATATGCAGATGACACCACCCTAATGGCAGAAAGTGAAAAGGAACTAAAGAGCCTCTTGATAAAAGTGAAAGAAGAGAGTGAAAAAGGTGGCTTAAAATTCAACACTCAATAAACTAAGATCATGGCATCTGGTCCCATCACTTCATGGCAAATAGACGGGGAAACAATGGAAATAGTTACAGACTTTATTTTCTTGGGCTTCAAAATCACTGCGGATGGTGACTGCAGCCATGAAATTAAAAGATGCTTGCTCCTTGGAAGAAAAGCTATGACAAACCCAGACAGGGTATTAAAAAGCAGAGACATCACTTTGCCAACAAAGGTCCATATAGTCAAAGCTATGGTTTTTCCAGTAGTCGTGCATGGATGTGAGAGTTGGACCATAAAGAAGGCTGAGTGCCAAAGAATTGATGCTTTTGAACTGTGGTATTAGAGAAGACTCTTGAGAGTCCCTTGTATAGCAAGGAGATCAACCAGTCAATCCTAAAGGAAATAAACCCTAAATATTCATTGGAAGGACTGATGTTGACGCTGAAGTGCCAATACTTTGGCCACCTGATGCAAAGAGCCGACTCACTGGAAAAGTTGGGAAAGATTAAGGGCAGGAGGAGAAAGGGGCAACAGAGTATGAGATGGTTGGATGCATCACCAAATCAATGGACATGAGTTTGAGCAACTTCCAGGAGACAGTGACAGACAGGGAAACCTGGTGTGCTGCAGTCCGTGGGGTCACAAAGAATTAGACAGGACTGAGCAACTGAACAACAATAAAACCATTCTCCCTAAATTGACCTATGGAGTCAACACAATCATAATATTAGGAGACTTTTCGTAGATATTAGCAAACTGGTTAAAAAAACTTATATGAACTAATAAGCAGTTATAGCAAACTTGCAGGATACAAGGTTAATACACAGAAGTCAATTGGTTTCCTGTATGCAAGCAATGAACAAGTGGAATTTTAAATTAGAAACACATTACCATTTACATTAGCACTGTAAAAACCAAAATATTAATACTTAGATATAAGGCAAAAAAACCCAAAACAAAACAACCCAAAATCTATGTGTAAGAGCTATATGAGGAAAACTATAAAGCTCTGATGAAAGACAGCAGAACTGAATGGAGAGATGTTCCATGCCATGGATAGGAAGATTAAATAAATGTTGTCAAGATGTCAGTCCTTCCCAACTTGATCTTTAGATCCATACAATCCAAATAAAAATTCCAGCAAGTTATTTTGTGAATATCAACAAGCTGACTCTGAAGTTTATGTGGAGTGGCAGAAGAACCAAAGTAGCCAATTCCATATTACAGAAGAAGAACAAAGTCAGAAGACTGACACTACTTGACGTCAAGACTTATAAATCTACAGTAACCAGGACAGTGTGGTGTTGGTGAAAAAATAGAGAAATAGATCAATGGAACAGAATAACATGTTAGCTAGAACATCAAAGGCATGATCCATGAAAGAAATCATTGATAAACTGGGCCTCATTAAAATTAAAAAGTTCTGCTCTATGGAAGACAATCTCAAAGCAAGTCAGAGTGGAAATATTTACAAAAGATGTATCTGATAAAGGACTTATCTAAAATATACAAAGAGCTCTTAAAATTCAACACCCTAATAAGAAAACACTCCAGGTTTTAAAAAATGAGTAGAAGACTTGAACAGACACCTCACCAAAGAAGATATACAGAGGGCAAATAAGTATATGAAAAAATGCTTCACGTTATTATGTCATTAGAGACACTCAATTTAAAACAACAAGGTACCACTACACATCTATCAGAATGGCCAAAACCCATTGATGACATTGACAACAAATGCTGACAAAAATGTGGAGCAATAGGAACTGTCATTCATTGCTGCAACCACTATGGAAAACAGTTTTGCATTTTTATATGAAAATATATGATCCAATAATCATGCTTCTTGGTACTTACCCAAATGAATTGAAAACTTAAGTCCAAAAATGGGAATATGGGCTTATGAGAATTCCTTGTACTTCCCCTCAATTTTCCCCTCAAATCACTTTAGAAAATAATGGTTATTTTTTAAAAAATAGGAAAATATATGGAAATGAGGAGTCAGAAATAGGTTCACATTTATATGGTCATTTGTAATAAATGTAATAACTTTGTATGGTAATACTGTAATACCTTTGTATGGTAACAGAATATTAGTAGACTTATTGTGATCAATTTGTAATGTATATAAATTCAAATCACTATGTTGTATGCCTGAAACTAATAACTGTATGTCAACTATCCTTCAATGAAATAATAATGAAGACAGCAAAGGCTGACAAGTATGTGGTGAAACTGGAACCTCTGAACATTGTTGATGGGAAGTAAAATAATGGAAAAAAGTTTGAGAGTTCCTCAAAAAGCTAAACATAGAACTGCCTTACAACAATTTCACTTCTACAGATATGCTAAAGGATTTGAAAGCAGAGATTTAAAATAGAAACTTGTACACCAATTTTTTTTTTTTTTATTAGTTGGAGGCTAATTACTTCACAACATTTCAGTGGGTTTTGTCATACATTGATATGAATCAGCCATAGATTTACATGTATTCCCCATCCCGATCCCCCCTCCCACCTCCCTCTCCACCCGATTCCTCTGGGTCTTCCCAGTGCACCAGGTCGGAGCACTTGTCTCATGCATCCCACCTGGGCTGGTGATCTGTTTCACCATAGATAATATACATGCTGTTCTTTCGAAACATCCCACCCTCACCTTCTCCCACAGAGTTCAAAAGTCTGTTCTGTATTTCTGTGTCTCTTTTTCTGTTTTGCATATAGGGTTATCGTTACCATCTTTCTAAATTCCATATATATGTGTTAGTATGCTGTAATGTTCTTTATCTTTCTGGCTTACTTCACTCTGTATAAGGGGCTCCAGTTTCATCCATCTCATTAGGACTGATTCAAATGAATTCTTTTTAACGGCTGAGTAATATTCCATGGTGTATATGTACCACAGCTTCCTTATCCATTCATCTGCTGATGGGCATCTAGGTTGCTTCCATGTCCTGGCTATTATAAACAGTGCTGTGATGAACATTGGGGTGCACGTGTCTCTTTCAGATCTGGTTTCCTCAGTGTGTATGCCCAGAAGTGGGCTGTATGCTGGGTCATATGGCAGTTCTATTTCCAGTTTTTTAAGAAATCTCCACACTGTTTTCCATAGCGGCTGTACTAGTTTGCATTCCCACCAACAGTGTGAGAGGGTTCCCTTTTCTCCACACCCTCTCCAGCATTTATTGCTTGTAGACTTTTGGATAGCAGCCATCCTGACTGGCGTGTAATGATACCTCATTGTGGTTTTGATTTGCATTTCTCTAATAATGAGTGATGTTGAGCATCTTTTCATGTGTTTGTTAGCCATCTGTATGTCTTCTTTGGAGAAATGTCTGTTTAGTTCTTTGGCCCATTTTTTGATTGGGTCATTTATTTTTCTGGAATTGAGCTGCAGGAGTTGCCTGTATATTTTTGAGATTAATCCTTTGTCTGTTGCTTCATTTGCTATTATTTTCTCCCAATCTGAGGGCTGTCTTTTCACCTTACTTATAGTTTCCTTTGTAGTGCAAAAGCTTTTAAGTTTCATTAGGTCCCATTTGTTTAGTTTTGCTTTTATTTCCAATATTCTGGGAGGTGGGTCATAGAGGATCTTGCTGTGATTTATGTCGGAGAGTGTTTTGCCTATGTTCTCCTCTAGGAGTTTTATAGTTTCTGGTCTTACATTTAGATCTTTAATCCATTTTGAGTTTATTTTTGTGTATGGTGTTAGAAAATGTTCTAGTTTCATTCTTTTACAAGTGGTTGACCAGTTTTCCCAGCACCACTTGTTAAAGAGGTTGTCTTTTTTCCATTGTATATCCTTGCCTCCTTCGTCAAAGATAAGGTGTCCATAGGTTCATGGATTTAGTTCTGGGCTTTCTATTCTGTTCCATTGATCTATATTTCTGTCTTTGTGCCAGTACCATACTGTCTTGATGACTGTGGCTTTGTAGTAGAGTCTGAAGTCAGGCAGGTTGATTCCTCCAGTTCCATTCTTCTTTCTCAAGATTACTTTGGCTATTCGAGGTTTTTTGTATTTCCATACAAATTGTGAAATTCTTTGGTCTAGTTCTGTGAAAAATACCGTTGGTAGCTTGATAGGGATTGCATTGAATCTATAGATTGCTTTAGGTAGACTAGCCATTTTGACAATATTGATTCTTCTGATCCATGAACATGGTATGTTTCTCCATCTGTTTGTGTCCTCTTTGATTTCTTTCATCAGTGTTTTATAGTTTTCTATGTATAGGTCTTTTGTTTCTTTAGGTAGATATACTCCTAAGTATTTTATTCTTTTTGTTGCAATGGTGAATGGTATTGTTTCCTTCTCTGTTTTTTCATTGTTAGTATATAGGAATGCAAGGGATTTCTGTGTGTTAATTTTATATCCTGCAACTTTACTATATTCATTGATTAGCTCTAGTAATTTTCTGGTAGAGTCTTTAGGGTTTTCTATGTAGAGGATCATGTCATCTGCAAACAGTGAGAGTTTCACTTCTTCTTTTCCTATCTGGATTCATTTTACTTCTTTTTCTGCTCTGATTGCTGTGGCCAAAACTTCCAACACTATGTTGAATAGTAGTGGTGAGAGTGGGCACCCTTGTCTTGTTCCTGATTTCAGGGGAAATGCTTTCAATTTTTCACCATTGAGGGTGATGCTTGCTGTGGGTTTGTCATATATAGCTTTTATTATGTTGAGGTATGTTCCCTCTATTCCTGCTTTGTGGAGAGTTTTAATCATAAATGAGTGTTGAATTTTGTCAAAGGCTTTCTCTGCATCTATTGAGATAATCATATGGTTTTTATCTTTCAATTTGTTAATGTGGTGTATTACATTGATTGATTTGCGGATATTAAAGAATCCTTGCATTCCTGGGATAAAGCCCACTTGGTCATGGTGTATGATTTTTTTAATATGTTGTTGGATTCTGTTTGCTAGAATTTTGTTAAGGATTTTTGCATCTATGTTCATCAGTGATATTGGCCTGTAGTTTTCTTGTTTTGTGGCATCTTTGTCTGGTTTGGGAATTAGGGTGATGGTGGCCTCATAGAATGAGTTTGGAAGCTTACCTTCATCTGCAATTTTCTGGAAGAGTTTGAGTAAGATAGGTGTTAGCTCTTCTCTAAATTTTTGGTAGAATTCAGCTGTGAAGCCATCTGGTCCTGGGCTTTTGTTTGCTGGAAGATTTTTGATTACAGTTTCGATTTCCTTGCTTGTGATGGGTCTGTTAAGATCTTCTATTTCTTCCTGGTTCAGTTTTGGAAAGTTATACTTTTCTAAGAATTTGTCCATTTCATCCAAGTTGTCCATTTTATTGGCATAGAGCTGCTGGTAGTAGTCTCTTATGATCCTTTGTATTTCAGTGTTGTCTGTTGTGATCTCTCCATTCTCATTTCTAATTTTGTTAATTTGGTTCTTCTCTCTTTGTTTCTTAATGAGTCTTGCTAATGGTTTGTCAATTTTATTTTTTCAAAAAACCAGCTTTTAGCTTTGTTGATTTTTGCTATGGTCTCTTTAGTTTCTTTTGCATTTATTTCTGCCCTGATTTTTAAGATTTCTTTCCTTCTGCTAACCCTGGGGTTCTTCATTTCTTCCTTCTCTAATTGCTTTAGGGTACACCTATTTTCACTGCAGCATTATTCACAATAATCCAGTGGTGGAAGCAACCCAGTGTCCATCAACTTATGAAAAAATAAACTGGGATGTGCCTGTTCAGCTGCTTCAGCCACGTCCGACTCTGTGACACCACGGACTGGCTGTAGCCCACCAGGCTCCTGTCCATGGGGTTTGCCTGGCAAGAATACTAGAATGAGATGCCATGCCCTCCTCCAGGGCATATTCTGACCCAGGGATCAAACTTACATCTCCTGTATTGCAGGTGGACTCTTTATTGATGAGCCACCAGGGAAGCCCATGATATATATGTGTGAATATTATTCAGCTACGAAAAGGAATGAAGTTCTGATATGTGTTATAATGTGGATCAACCTTGAAAACATTATGCTAAGTGAAATATGCCATATAAAGGACAAATATTATATGATTCTACAAATATGAACTATCTAGACTAGGCAAGTTCATAGCAACAGAAAGTGGATTAGCGATTACCAGAGAATGGCTGCAGAGTTTCCGTCTGGAATGATGAAGAGTTTTAGAAATAATGGTGTTGGTTGTACAACCTTGTGAGTATAATTAGTGATGCTGAATTGTATACTTTAAGATAGTTAAAGTGGCAATTTTTATGTCAGATGTGTATTTTACAACTTAAAAACTAATAATATGCCCCCAAACCACTGAATTGTGTATTTTAAATGAATAAATGTGTATGAAACGTGAATTGGATTTCCATAAAGCTATTTTTTTCTTAGTGGGCCAAAGACCTGAATAGATACTTCACAAAAGAAGATATCTGAGTGGCCATTAAGCACATGAAGAAGTGCTTAATATTATCAGTCACCAGAGAATGTAAATTAAATTCAAAATCCACCAGAAGAGCTAGAATTAAAAAACACCAGATGTTAGTTAGCAAAGATACAGAACAATCAGAGCTCTGATATAATGCTGGTGGGAGTGTAAAATGGTACAACTACTTTGGAAACTGGCAGCTTCTTATGAAACTGTCGTAAGAAACCCACAACATAGGTCATACCTATGCCATGACCTATCAATTTCATTTCTAGGTATTTACCCAAGAGAAATGAAAGTATGTGTCCAAAACAAGATTTACAACAGCTGTTCATAGCAGCTTTATTAAAAATAGACAAAAACTGGAAAAATTCAAACGTCCAACAACAGAATGGATGAGTGTATACATGTAATAGAATGCTAGTCAGATATAAAAAGAAATGAATTGCAGGCATACCTTGGATATTTTGCAAGTTTGGTTTCAGAAGACACCAGTAAGAAAAATCTCAATAAGTGAGTCACACAAATTTTTTGCCTTCCCAGGGCATATAAAAATTCTATTTACACTAAGTGTTAGTCACTCAGTCACGTCTGACTCTTCACGACCCCATGGACTATACAGCCTGCCAGGCTCCTGTGTCCATGGAATTCTCCAGGCAAGAATACTGGAGTAGATAGCCATTCCCTTATCCAGGGGATCTTCCTGATCCACGGATTGAACCTGGGTCTTTCACACTGCAGGTGGATTCTTTACTATCTGAGCCACCAGTTGTTATTGTTGTTCAGTCGCTCAGTTGTGTCTGATTCTTTGTGACCTCATGGACTGCAGCACACCTGGCTTCCCTGCCCTTCACAATCTCCCGGAGTTTGCTCAAACTCATTTCCATTGAGTCGATGATGCCATCCAGCATCTCATACTCTGTCGCCCCCTTCTCCTCCTGCCTTCAATCTTTTCCACCATCAGCTGTTGTTTGGTCGTTCAGCCATGTCTGACTCTTTGTGACCCCGTGGACTGAAGACCAATAGGCTCCTCTGTCCATGGAATTCTCCAGGCAAGAATACTGGAGTGGGTTGCCATCTCCTTCTCCAAGGGATCTTCAGGACCCAGGGATTGAACCCATGTCTCTTATGTGTCCTGCACTGGCAGGCAGATTATTTACCCACTGAACCACCTGGGAAGCTCTGCATGAGGGTCTTTTCCAATGAGTTGACTCTTCACATCAGGTGGCCAAAATATTAGAGCTTCAGCTTCAACATCAGTCCTTCCAATGCACATTCAAGGTTGATTTCCTTTAGGAGTGACTAGTTGATCTCCTTGCTGTGCAAGGGACTCTCAAGTGTCTTCTCCAGCACCACAGTTCAAAAGGATCAATTCTTCGGTGCTCAGCCTTCTTTATGGTCCAACTCTTACATCTGTGCATGCTGCTGCTGCTGCTGCTAAGTTGCTTCAGTTGTGTCTGACTCTGTGCGACCCCACAGATGGCAGCCCACCAGGCTCCTCTGTCCCCGGGATTCTCTAGGCAAGAACACTGGAGTGGGTTGCCATTTTCTTCTCCAATGCATGAAAGTGAAAAGTGAAAGTGAAGTCGCTCAGTTGTGTCCAACTCTTCACAACCCCAGGGACTGTAGCCTACCAGGCTCCTCCGTCCATGGGATTTTCTAGGCAAGAGTACTGGAGTGGGCTGCCATTTCCTTCTCCACATCTGTGCATGACTACTGGAAAACCCATAGCTTTGAACGGACATTTGTCAGCAAAGTGATGTCTCTGCTTTTTAATACCCTGTCTAGGTTTGTCATAATTTGTCTTCCAAGGAGCAAGCATCTTTTAATTTCATGGCTGCAGTTATACCATCTGCACTGATTTTGGAGTCCAAGAAAAAAAAAATCTGTCACTGTTTCCATTTTTTCCCCAAGTCACTGTTTCCATTTTTTCCATTTTCCATGAAGTGATGGGACCAGATGCCATGATTTTCATTTTTTGAATGTTGAGTTTTAAGCCAGTTTTTTCATTCTCCTCTTTCACCTTTATCAAGAAGCTCTTTAATTTCTCTTTGCTTTGCCATAAGGGTGGTGTCATCTGCGTATCTGAGGTTATTGATATTTCCCTTGGCAATCTTGATTCCCACTTGTGATTCATCCAGTCTGGCATTTTGCATCATGTACTCTGCGTATAAGTTAAATAAGTAGAGTGACAGTATACAGCCTTGACATACTCTTTCCAGTTTTGAACCAGTCCAGTGTTTCACATCCGGTTCTAATTGCTGCTTCTTGACCCGCATACAGGTTTCTCAGGAGGCAGGTAAGGTGGTCTGGTACTCCCATCTCTTTAAGAATTTTCTAGTTTGTTGAGATCTTGAGCATAGTCAATGAAGCAAATGTTTTTCTGGAATTCTCTTGCTTTTTCTATGATCCAACGGATGCTGACAATTTAATTTCTGGTTCCTCTGCCTTTTCTAAATCCAGTTTGTACATCTGGAAGTTCTCAGTTCATGTACTGTTGAAGCCTAGCTTGAAGGATTTTGAGCATTATCTTGCTAGCATGTGAAATGAGCACAAGGGTATGGTAGTTTGAACATTCTCTGGCACTGCTCTTCTTTGGGATTGAAATGAAAACTGACCTTTTCCACTCCTGTGACCACTGCTGAGTTTTCCAAATTCACTAGCATATTGAGAGCAGTTTTAAAGCCAATCATCTTTTTGGATCTGAAATAGCTCAGCTGGAATTCCATCACCTTCATTAGCTTTGTTCGTAGTAAGGCCCACTTGACTTCACACTCCAGGATGTCTGGCTCTAGGTAAGTGACCACATCATCGTAATTAATCAAGTCATTAAGACCTTTTTTGTACAGTTCTGTGTATTCTTGCCACCTCTTCTGAATCTCTTCTGCTTCTGTTAGGTCCTTAATGTTTCTGTCCTTTATTGTGCATATCTTTGCATGAAATGTTCCCTTGGTATCTTTAATTTTCATGAAGAGATCTCTAGTCTTTCCCATTCTATTGTTTTCCTCTATTTCTTTGCATTGTTCACTTAAGGCAGAAGGTTTTCTGTCTCCTTGCTATTCTTTGGAACTCTGCATTCAACTGGGTATATCTTTCCCTTTCTCCTTTGCCTGACATCTTAGCAATATTGAACTTTCCAATCTATAAACATGATATATCTCTCCAAATACTGTTTCTCTTACAGTGTTTTACAGTTCTCAGCAGAGATCTTTTATTTTTTATGTTAAAACTACCCCTATGTGTTTCATGTATTTTGATGCTATTACAAACAGAACTATTTTAAATAGTGTGTAAAAGTTGAGATTTAAGAATAGGGCTGGCTGACTCTAAAGCTTTTGTTTTTAATCACTATATATATATGCCTATTTAAGGGAATTAAATTCTATGAATATTATATGTAGAGAGAGACATTCAGTATATATGTATAGACAGTTTTCATTTGGAAAAGAACATCATCAAACAAATAGCTGTTATTTAAAGCAGGGGTCCCCAACCTCGAGGATCTAATGTCTGATGATCTGAGGTGGCACTGAAATAATAATAAGAGAAATAAAGTACATAATAAAGGTAATGCACTTGAATCATCCTGAAACCATCTCTCCGCCCCTGGTCCATGGAAAAATTGTCTTTCATGAAACCAGTCCCTGATGCCAAAAAGGCTGGGGACCACTGATTTAAAGGACATTTTCAAATAATAGTCCAATCTTCAAGAACATCCACAGTGATATTCATGTATCAGTAAAGTATTAGAAGAAAATGAGATTTAGGAAATCATTACATTGGCTCTATCATTCCATAGCCAACTGTGCAAAATGGCATTATAATAGTGAATCTGAATGATTTGTACAGTATGGTGTCAAGCCTAACAATACAACTTACACAGTATCTTATTCCATTTAGGCTGCTATAACAAAATACCACAGACTGAATGGCTTATAAACAACAGAAATTTATTTCTCACAGTTCTGGGGTCTAGAAGTCCAAGATCATAGTGCCAGCATGGCCAGGTTCTGGGCTCTCTTTTTTGGATTGCAGACTTCTCATTGTATTCTTATATGGCAGAAGAACCTAGGGAATTCTATCAAGTCTTTTTTCTAAGTGCACTAACCCCATTTGTGAGGGCTCCACTCTCATGAGTGAAGCTACTCCCGGTAGGTCCCATCTCCTAATACCATCACATTGGCCATTAGGATTTCAACAAATGAATTTAAGGGGGACACAAACATTCAAACTGTAGCACACAGATAATGACTGAATTTATTTTAAACTAGAAGTTTTTTCCTAAAAATATGGGAGAAGTTCAGAAAAAAAGAAAGAATAGTAAACACATAAAAAGTTTCCAAAAATATATAAATTAAAACTATAGGGATTTTTCTGATGGTCCAGTAGCTAAGACTCTGCGCTCTCAATGCAGGGGGCCTGTGTTCAATCCCTGGTCAGGGAACTATATCCCACATGCCCCAACTAAAAGATCCCTCATGCCTCAACTAAGATGTGGCACAGTCAAATAAATATTTTACAAAAACTATATACTTGTTCATTAACTAGTAAACTGGCTAAAATAGTTATAAGTCATTGAAATTTCTAATGCTAGCAAAATACAGGAAGTTAATATCTCATATTTTTTTTAATTATTATTATTTTTTTTTTCCAGTGGGTTTTGTCATACATTGATATGAATCAGCCATGGATTTACATGTATTCCCAATCCCGATCCCCCCTCCCACCTCCCTCTCCACCCGATTCCTCTGGGTCTTCCCAGTGCACCAGGCCGGAGCACTTGTCTCGTGCATCCCACCTGGGCTGGTGATCTGTTTCACCATAGATAGTATACATGCTGTTCTTTTGAAATATCCCACCCTCACATTCTCCCACAAAGTTCAAAAGTCTGTTCTGTATTTCTGTGTCTCTTTTTCTGTTCTGCATATAGGGTTATCGTTATCACCTTTCTAAATTCCATATACATGTGTCAGTATGCTGTAATGTTCTTTATCTTTCTGGCTTACTTCACTCTGTATAAGGGGCTCCAGCTTCATCCATCTCATTAGGACTGGTTCAAATGAATTCTTTTTAATGGCTGAGTAATATTCCATGGTGTATATGTACCACAGCTTCCTTATCCATTCATCTGCTGATGGGCATCTAGGTTGCTTCCATGTCCTGGCTATTATAAACAGTGCTGCGATGAACTAATATCTCATATTGTTGTTTAGTTGCTAAGTCGTGTTGGATTCCTTTGTGACCTATGAACTGTAGCTCACCAAGCTCCTCTGTCCATGGAATTTCCCAGGCAAGAATACTGGAGTGGGTTGCCAATTCCTCCTCTAGGAAATCTTCCCAACCCAGGGATCAAACCCATGTCTCCTGCATTACAGGCAGATTCTTTACTACTGAGATACTGGGGAAGCCAGTATTTACAAATGCTATTACACGATGCAACCCTTTTAAAAGCCATTTCAAGAGCCATAAAAATATAGACTTTGATCAAGTTAAATCTATTTTGGGAAATTAATCCTAAATTTTTCAATTAAGCAAAAAGCTGTATGCATTAAGATACTTATCCCAGGGACATTAACATTAATTATCACTTATTGAAAACTATGTACTCAGAATAATCACTATGCTACATGCATTATGTGTATTATCTCATGTAATCTTCAAAACAGCTTTATGAGGTAGGTACTTTCAAAGATCAAATAACTTGTTCAAGGTCATACAGAATCAGTTCTTAATCACTACAATATACAGATATTCATAGTAATGGTAAAAAAGAAAGAACAACCCTAAAACTTTAAGAGTATAAAATGGTTAATAAATTTTTGATTTATCTTCTTATGGACAACTTATCCATTAAAAATAATTACTAGGAGACTGTCATAACATGAAAAATGCTTACATATTAAGTGGAAAAAAGCAGTAGGACAAAATTGTGTATGTATTGTGATGACAGCTATATTAAAAACGCATACGATGGAAGTTTATGAGAAGTTTTTACCTTTTCCCTATTTTCCCCTAATTTTCTAAAATAGGCTATATTGCTCTGTAACAAAAAGTTCCACTTAAAAATAATTTCTCTGATGATGGCAAAAGTTAAGATTTGGTTGTTTATCATAGTTATTTCCCAAGAGACTCAGCAGGTGCGTAACTATTTGGTTTTCTTGCCTTTAACCCAGTGAACAGAGTAGTAATACCAAACATTTTAAAGAAATGAGGTGAATTAAGCCAAAAGATGAAAAGTTCTTTTGTTGGCTCTGTGGCTTGTTGTCTTTATTTAAATTGGCTAATTATTTCCACATTGGGAAACAATTCAAGACATGCTTTAGAGAAGGAAATAGAAAGCAGGGCATTTTAACAGAGAATCAGCAAACTTTCAGAAATAGTGTCAAATCTTCATTAACTCCCTCAAAAAGCAGAGATGAAGAGCTGTTGCTGCATATCCCGTTGGCTCACCAGCAAGCAAACCAGTCAACAAGGATGTGATCACTGAAGTCCCTAACAAAGGAATATGCACCTAAGCCTCACACTACTCCAAACAAAAAGATGCAGACTGAAAACGAGAGGAAAACATGATCATTCTTCCAAGCTTACACGTGCCTCTTCACATAACCTCGAGAACTCAACCACCAAATACAACCCAAGCTATAGATTTCTTCAAGTGGTATGAAAATGAAGTGAGAAGTTGTCAAAGGAAAGAAGAAATTAATATCTAATCATTTGTTGAGCATAAATAAAGAGTTGATTACCCGAAAAGCTAATACAGTAGTCAAACTTCTAGCAAAACAATATACTGTAGAATAGACCAAAATACTATGGAACAGTGCCTAAGACAAAGGCTCTGGACCCAGTCTGTCTAGGCTCATATATCCCACTCATTCACTTACTAGATTTGTGACTCTGAACAGGTCTTGAAATATTTGCTATTAGTGTTATATTACCACCATCAAGAGAAAGAGAAGGCAAAAAAAAAAAAAAAAGATAAGAACCCCAAAGAGATGAGTACAAATATTTTTAAATTGAAAATTAAGATGAAATGCCTAACACATAGCAGGTGCTCAATAAATATGTACTGGATGACTGAGTGGATAATGAATGAAAAGAATAAAATATGTGTGTGCAAGAAGCATGCATTTTTAAAAAGAAATATATATACAGTTGATCCTTGAACAACATGCATTTGAACTGTGTGGGCCCACTTACACACCTATATTTTTTTCAATAACTATAGTATCTGTATTTTCATTTTACAGGTCTTTACTTAAGTGTGGGGGAAAGTCTGCATCTGATTAGCAACTGCAATATGTGGAATCAAAAGAACTAGGGTTTGAGTCCTAATTCTATCTAAACTGTTTCAGCTTCCTGCCCTTGGATGAGTCATTTATCAATTCATCTGTTTCTGAAGCAGAGATAATAGTATGAAGATTTTCAACTGTGTGGGGGGTTGGCACCACAACCTTCACGTTGTTCAAGGATCAACTATACCTCCAAAATTGACTCTGGGAGAAAGAGAAAATTTAACATGAAAACTTGAGGAGGCAATGGCAACCCACTCCAGTACTCCTGCCTGGAAAATCACATGGACAGAGGAGCCTGACAGGCTGCAGTCCATGGGGTCGCTACAAGTCCGACACAACTGACCAACTTCACTTTCACTTTCACACATTGGAGAAGGAAATGGCAACCCACTCCAGTGTTCTTTTTTTTTTTCTACTCCAGTGTTCTTATCTGGAGAATTCCAGGGACAGAGGAGCCTGTGGGCTGCTGTCTATGGGGTGGCACAGAGTCGGACACGACTGAAGCGACTTAGCAGCAACATGAAAACAAGTTCATTATCAAAAAGAATTCCTTTTTCGCCTCTTCCCACCCCCAAAATACCAGGTTCAATTTTTTTTTTTTTACAGGGTAGTCTTAACAAATTTTCACAAAACAGATACAAAAGCTTTGAGAACAGAAATGGATAAATCTATCCAACTCACTTTACAAAGCTAGTATAATCTTGATACCAAAATAGGACAAGGACAGTATAAACCAATCTCACCAGGAATACAAACACAAAAGCTAAATCCAGGATATGTAATAATTAAATGATAAAATTGTTATACAACCCACAAGACTTTTTTATCAGAAAGTCTATCACCATAATTCATCATAATTAGTAGAATAAAGATTTAAAATACCATATTATAATCCCAAAAGATGTAGAAAAAGCACTTTAAAAATACAATGCTTATTTCTAACAAACACTGTTGGCAAATTAAGAAGATAAATTCCTTAACCTGACAAGGAGCAAATACCAAGAAACTATATAAAATCATACCTAATGATAGAATTTTAAGTAATCTCATCAAGGAAAGGCAAGACACAGCCGCCTAATATCACCTGTGCTCTTCTACCCAGTACTAATATTGTTGTATCTAATGCAATAAGATAAGAAAAAGAAATAAGTTATACAAGAAGTTAAAATGAAAAGGAAAACACAGTACGAATTTAGAAATGCATTGATTGTCCTTGCAGAAAATCCAAGAGAACCTACAGATAAATTATCAATATTTGTAACAGTTGAAGTCAGCAATACTGAAAAAATGAATACCACTTACAATAGCAACAAAAACTATAAGACATTAGGAATAAATACAACAAAAGATGCCTAGGACTTATGAAAAGAATTACAAAATGTTAACATAAAAGTGATGTGTTAGTCGCTCAGTCCTGTCCAACTCTTTGTGACTTCATGGACTGTAGCCTGCCAGCCTCCTCTGTCCTTGGAATTCTCCAGGCAAGAATACTGAAGTGGGTAGTCATTCCCTTCTCCAGGGGCTCTTCCCCACCCAGGGATTAACCCAAGTCTCCTGAACTGCAAGTGGATTCTTTACTGTCTGAGCCACCAGGGAAATTAACATAAAAAAAAGATCTAAATAGGAGTGACATCCGCAAGATGGCAGAAAAGCATGTCTCAGGCTCTCACTCCCGCCTGAAGATACCAAACTTAACAATATCAAATCGCCTTTTTGAGAACTCTAGATACTAATTAAGAGGTTGCAGCATACCAGGCAAAACAAAAAGGAGTCACCCTAAAGCAGGATCCAGGCTAAAGAAGCACCTTCCACTGTAGACATCCTAGCCTCACAGCGGAAGAAAAGGCTCTTAAACCTTCTCCCAGGAAGTGGTACACATTACTTTCACTCACATTTCACTGGCCCAAGCAAGTTACATGGCCCAGCTTTATATCAATGGGGCAAGAAGTGTAATTCTTTCATTGGGAAAGCAGAAAAATATTTTAAGCAAATAACAACGTCTAGCAAAATGGCCTCTGAAATTGGGTAGGCTTTGGCTTTACTAGCCAGGTGCTCCTGGGAAAGTCCCTTATTCTCCTATAGAACCTATATACTGGAGATGACAGCGCCTACCTCCCAGTTGTGACAAAGTTAAATAACCTATTTTTTTAAAAAAGAAGGTCTAAATAAGTGATAAGGTATACCAGCTCAGATAGAAACACTTAGTACTATAAAAATGCTAACTGCTACCAAATTAACCTAAAAATTCAGAACATGTGTGTGTGAGCTAAGTCACTTCAGTCACATCTGACTCTGTGATCTATGGACTGTAGCCCACCAGGCTCCTGTTCGTGGGATTCTCCAGGAAAGAAAATCAGAATGGGCTGTCATGCCCTCCTCCATGGGATCTTCCTGACCCAGTCATTGAACCCGCATCTCTTATTCTCCTGCATTGGCAGGGGGTTCTTTACCACTAGCACCACCTGGGAAGCCCAAAAATTCAGAATAATAACAATCAAGATCACAATAAGATTTTTCATAAAACTTAATTTTAAAGTTCACAGGCAAGATAATGGTTTTAAAAAACAAAGACAATTCTGGAAAAGAACAAGAACAGTGCTCTGTGACAACCTAGAGGGACAAGATGGGGAGGGGGTGGGAGGGAAGTTCAAGAGGGAGGAGACATGCATACTTATGGCTGATTCACGTAGTGTATGGCAGAAACCAATGCAACACTGTAAAGCAATTCTCCTCCAATTAAAAATCTTAAAAAAGAATAGAAGTAAAAAAAGAACAAGGAGGGGGGATTTGCTCTACCATAGAACAAGATTAATTCTAAAGCTTTAGGAAATAAGGATTCTATGATACTGGCCTAGGGACAGACATAAACCCTAGAGCACCCAGAAACAAATCCAAGCATATATAGAACCCTGATTTATGACAGAAAAATAACACAAATTATTGGGGAAAGGAAAAGATTTAAATTAGATTCCTAACTTGTATCATAAATAAAAATAAACTCCAGATTAATCATCATCATAATAAAAAAAATACAATTTTAAAACTTTGGAACTATTTAAAAGAGTATCATGACTTCAGTGTAAAAAACAATTGTCTCAAATCAAAGATTACAGCTTCCACTTTAAAAAACTAGCAACAGAAAAGCAAAAGAAATCCAAAACAAGCAGAAGAAAGATAAGAATAGAAGATCAGAGTGAAAATCAATGAAACAGAGCACAACAGAAAGAATACAGTTCTAGCCAGACTGGCTAAGGAAAGAGAAAGCGAGGAAGAGAGAGAACAAACATAAAATACCAACACCAGGAGTAAGAGAGGTGATAGCCTACAAGTGCTAAAGGATAGAAGGATAATAAGGGTATATCATGAACAATTTTATGCCAATAAATATAACAACTTAGATGAAATGACCAAATTCCTTAAAAGGAAAACACTACCCACACTGACTCAAAATAAATAAATAAATAACCTCCACAGACCTGGAATTATCTAAGAAATTGAATTTGTAGTTAAAAATGTTTCCCACAAGGGAAAAATCAAGCTCAGATAGCTTCATTTGATGAACTGCACCAAATATTTAAGGAAGAAATAATACCTTCCACACAAATTCTTCTAGAAAATTGAAGACCAGAGAATAAATCTCAACTGACTCCATGAAGTCATTATTACTCTGATACCAAAATAAGACAAAGTCATTACAAGAAGATTACAAGTATCTCTTATGAACACAGATGGAAAAATTATTTTAAAAATGTCAGCAAATCAAATCCAACAATACATAAAAAGGATACATAATGCATCATGGCCAAGTGGGATGTATCCCAGATATGCAAAGTTGGTTTAACATTTGAAAATCAACGTAATTCATCATATTAACACTCTAGAAGAAAAATCATATGATCTTCTCAATAAATGCATAAAAATATTTGATAAAGGCCCACATCCATTACTAATAAAAACTCAGCAAGCTAGGACTAAAAGAAAACTTCCTCAAGCCAATTAAAGGGCATATTTAAATATTAAAGAAACAAGAGAAATTCATTTATTTTAACTTCCTTTGATCTTCAATCTTCTCTTTATAAAATCTTGCCATGTGTTATGCAAACTTAGCATCAAGAGACTATTTAGAATGTATCAAAAACTTGCAGATTAAGTGTGGACTCACAGGATACACAATGACTTAAGTCCACAAACCCTTCCCTGACTTCTGAACTTAATATCAGAGACGGAGGTAAGTCACAGTTTCTTCATCTCTGAAACAGAAATGGTGACAACTTATGTCTGACCTGTCTCTCGAGAATGAAGTCATGTCTACAGAACACATATGTGGGAGAAAAAGTGTTAGATTAAGTAGTGAGATTTAGAGCTGTTGATCTTGTAAGATATAAAATTATAATAAACTTTAAATTTTTGAATATGAGAATCTTGGATTTTAAAAATATATATTGAGCCAGACATTTAAGAGTTCACCACTGAGTTTCTCACTCAACACTGACTAAGCCTGAACATATCAGTCTCTCTAATGTATGAAAAGCACAACTCCTCACCTCCATTCCCAACAAATTAACAAAAGACGACAAAACTGAAGTCTTCTCCCTGATGCCCAAATGGTGGAACACAGCAAAGAGTCAAAAGCTGAACTATCGTAACCATATAGCCATCTTCCCTGCTTTCAAGGGCTGGTATTCCCATCTAGTCTTTTGAAGGGAAAGAAAAAAAAAAAAAAGCTGTAAATTTTCTTATTTGGTAAAAATATATGAACATTTTTAAAAAATAACTGGCCAAACTATATTTTAGCAAAGAGCTAAATTATGTCCATAAACATGAGAGTGATGAAATATTTAAAATAAGATTAAAAAACAAGTAAAAATAATATGCTTAGAAGAGACAGTGAAATAAACACCTTTATATATGGCTTTTTTCATATTCCTCCACCTCATCTCTTCTTTTCCTTCTTTTCTTCACTAAGGACATGTTATGAAGTAGTTTCTAGATCTGGGCAAGAATGAGTTAAAACTATCATGTTTCACAAAATAGATACTTATGATAGAATTAGTTCTACATACATGCATAAGTATACTCATAAAGGAATATGTAAATGATTTCTACATAAATGGGTAACTATGAAGAAAAGTAAGTAGTACATATATTGATATGAAAGGATATGAATTTTTAAACACGTAAGAATTTATCTTAATGAGCATCATCCTTCAAAGTACAGAAGATTATTCTAATTGACAGAGAACCTCAAATAGAATCTGAGGTGTTTTATTTTAATAAGCAATTGGGAGTCATTAAGCAAAGAACATGGGATTTCCCTGATGGCTCAGCAGTGAAGAATCTGTCTACAATGCAGAAGACACGGGAGATGTGGGTTCGATCCCTGGGTTGGAAAGATCCCCTGGAAGAGGAAATGGCTACCCACTCCAGTATTCTTTCCTGAAAAATCCCACGGACAGAGGAGCCTGGCAAGCTACAGTCCAAAGGATCTCAAAGACATGACTGAGCAACTGGGCACAGAGCAGCACAGGGAGGGACATAAAGCTATGTTTAAATTAATATATAATTTAATAAATAATGCTACACTGTAAAAGCAGAATTAACCAAAAATTCAATTATGTTAGATAATGGACAAAAGAAAAGGAGTAGCCTCCCTCTCCCCTCAAAAACAAAAAGCTGAAAATTTTAAGCCTGGAGAATCATGAAAATGTTAGTATCACTGGAGATACTAACATCAGTGGAGATTACACAGCAAGTTAAAGAAAATGAACCCTGTTTTAGATACGCTGCATATGATATTTCAGAGGAACCCTCAAACGGAATAATTTAATTGACAATCAAAGCTGGAAACACATTAGAGACAGAAAAAATAAGCCTCGTCAACACAGAAATGACAGTTAAAGCCTTAAAAGTAGAAGATATCTGAAGTAAATGTAGAATAATGATGAAGAATAATAAAGGGAAGAAAGGCATATTGGTGACTAAACTTTAGGGAATACCCTCTGTGTTACCAAAGAAGCACTACATAGTACTTACCACACAGTATTTTATTTTCACACTGTATTTTATTATAATGTCCTTGTGGCAAGGCAGAGGTTCAATAAAGGTTTACTGGACAAAAGTACAAATAATTAGGGACAGAGAAGAAAGAAAATTTTTAAAGAACATAAACCATTAGAGAGGTAGGAAACCAGGGAGATTATCTTGGTCACTGTTTATTGCTGTTGCTGTTATTCAGTCACTAAGTTGTGTCCGATTCTTTGCAACCCCATGGACTGCAGCACATTAGGCTCCTCTGTCTTCCACTACCTCCTGGAGCTTGCTCAAATTCATGTCCATTGAGTCAGTGATGCTATCTAATCATCTCATCTGTCATTAATCCAGCATAAAGAAAACACCCAGAAATATGAGCCTGTTTGTATAGGAATTGATCTGAAGTATTCAAGAACCAGAGAAAAAGTTCCCCTAGAAAGAGGAGAGACCTTATTTTGGACACTGAAAGAAATCATCTGAGCAATGAAAAGGATTTAACAGCTAACAAACTGAATTCAGAGGCATACTATTAATTTTGTACAGATATGTGATTCTTTATCACCAAGAAATTTGGTGGTTAATCCATCAGCCACCAGAGACATACTGATGAAGTTAATTAATAGTGAAAAGATTTGCAAAAGGACCATTTTAAAGCAGTTTGCTAATGTTATAGGAATGCTAAATAACAATAGTAATAAAGGCATAATTAATGGTACATAAACCAGAGAGCTAAGGGATTCAAATCTTAATCTTGGACAATTTCCTCTGTGAGCTTCACTGAGTTATTTTTGTTACTAATTAGCAAGAATAAATAGCATTATTGAGTGAAAGCTAATATGAGGCCTAACAGCTAGAGAGAAGACAGGCTAAAGTTGGCTACTAAATGTGACCGACGATGAGCAAATGACTCAACTTTTATTGTGTACTTGATATGCAGTACTTCCTCTTTATACAAATGTTAGCCACCTCAACTTTATCACAAGGATATGAAAATAGTTTAAACAAATATGCACAAAATTTGTTAAAATAACAAATTAAGTAAAAAAGACACAAATTGTCTAAAGTTTGTATTAGCATAATAAATAGATGGTTATTCCATAAACTATATTCAACACCTTCTCCCTAGTGTTAACAATTACCATAAAACCATTTCCTTGTACTTAGTTGGCTTTTCACTTTTTTCAAAGCACTTTCACAAATATTAGTCAAAGATTAGTCAAAGATCATACATTATGTATGATCTAACCACTCATTGTGCCATACAGGTTTATGTTGCAGGAAACAGTCTTTCTCCTCCCTGGTGTTAATGACATATTCTCTTTTATTTTTATGAATTTTCATTTCTTTCAAAGCACTTTCACACACTTAAATGGAGCACAGCATTAAGAATGATCTTTCCACTCTTTACATCATCTCAATGGCATAATCCAAAAAAGCAGAGAACTAAAAGATTGATAAATGGACTGGATGATTTTGAGGCAGTCAATTCATGATTCTTAAAGTTGAATTCAGATTTCCTGAAAGTATTAGAATTGCAGCAAACTTTCCAGGACAGTAAGCCAATTCTTTCTTTCTTACAGGCATTGGCTTTGGGAGGCAGTATAATTAAATAATTAAGATATCTTAAATGTGGGATTAAGGGGAGAAACCAAATATATCATGTTTACCAGTGTAACCCCTCTGTGTCAAGCACAAAGCTAAGTAAACAGTAAATACTCAATAAATCATCATTTTGATTGTCACCACAGGGAGAAAATTCTACCCAAGCTCCCACAGAATTTATCTCCTACAGAGTGAAGAACAAAAATCTCAATTTATTTTTTGTTTTATTACACTTCCTTAATAATTACTGCTTTTAAATGTGTGCACACCAAGCAGAATATAAACAAATTAAAATCACAGAGCAAAAAGCTGAAGTCTATTAGGGATCCAGGGTACAGACAGCTGGAAGGTATCCATAGATTCAGAGGGCCAAGAAAATTTGAAAGGCAAATGGAAATACACCTGATGACCCTTAAATTAACAAGCAAGCACTTTTAAATCCCCATGGTTAAACTAAAAACTACTTCAAAAAAGAAGTTTCAAAAGGCAGAACTGCTTCCTATATGTTTATGTCTTTAGTCTTTCATATTGTGAGTTGCAAAAGATACATATGGTTTTTTTTTTTCTTTGATTATGACCAAGATAAAGGCAGGTACTTTGGTTTTAGGCAACTGAATTGCTGGAAATCTGGGTATAAATTAAAATTTTAAATTGATTGTATTTTAAAAAGCATTAAGAAACCATGCCATTTTAAAAAGTCCAACGGAAAAAAAATAAATAAAAAATCCAATGGCGATACATTTCACAAACATTTATTTTATAACATAATACCCTTCTAATGTAGCTTTTTGGTTGTTTCTATATTTAATACATGGCGTATTTTCTTAAAGAATGACAACATAAGTTCAAAAAACACTACTATCTACTTATATTTCAGATTCAATTGGGAAAAGTTTCTTTTAACAAATATTTTGTAAAAGTTGTAAATTTAGCACTCATTAGGAAAAGACAGGCCCATTGGATAATAGTTACAAATCACACAGCCATAAAAGATAAAAAGGAAAGCACAGTGGTTCTCAAATCCTTCAGTTTCCTTAAACAAATGTATGTCCTTTGGTTGTAGATTATTCTCAAATCAAAGGAAAAAAAAACTTCTAAAATCAAGGTCACTGAAAACGCCTAAACCATACCAACTTTGACATGTGTAAAACAGTGTTAAAACTAGCCAGAGTGATTTATAGTAAAAGCATTTTCCATACACTATTTCTCTGAGATAGATGGGAACAAATATTTTACTAAAGATTGTATTTCACATCTGGGAAAACTTTGCTTGAGGTTGTACGGAACGTATTCAGAGAACAGTGACCTAGGTATCTTGCCTTAGGCCTAGACAATTTTTTTCCTGTATCTATACAATTTTATAGATCATCTTTCAGTAGGATTCTAGATAAACTAGAGGATAAACTATTGCATAAAACACATGTATACCCAAAAGGTATTCACTGTTCATCTGAAATTCCAATTTAAAGTGGGAGTCATAGTTTTATTTGCTGTATCTGATAGCCCTATCTTTCAGTATATATTGTTTCAGAAAATTTATTGACTGGAAGAGACTTAATCTTGTGGAAGCTGGGTATAATTCTTTACCTTTAAGGAACTTCTTAAGGACCAAACCACCATAAATGCTTCCTGCAGCAGCAACTGTAAGAAACAGAACACAAAGAAGTATCACAAATGAAGCAATTAAATGGATTTTATCTAAAGAATCATATGGGAGCCTGAAATCACTGTTGATAGATACAGAATATTTAAAAGATGGTCACTAATAATGACCATCATAGAGATCATAGAGAAAGCAAGGGAATTTCATGAATCCCAGAGAAAGCAAGGGAATTCCCAAAAAACATCTACTTCTGCTTCACTGACTACACTACAGCCTTTGACTGTGTGAATCACAACTAAGTGGAAAATTCTTAAAAGACACAGGACTATCAGACCACCTTATCTGTCTCCTGAGAAACTAATATTTGGGCCAAGAAGCAACAGTTAGAACAGGACATGGAACAACTGACTGGTTCAAAATTGAGAAAGGAGTACGTCAAGGCTGTATATTGTCACCCTGCTTGTTTAACTTCTTTGCAGAGTACATCATGCAAAATGCTGGCCTGGATGACTCACAAGCTAGAATCAAGATTGCCGGGAGAAATATCAACAACCTCAGATATGCAGATGATACCACTCTAATGACAGGAAGTGAAGAGAAACTAAAGAGCCTCTTGATGAGGGTGAAAGAGGAGTGAAAAAGCTGGTTAAAACTGAATATTCAAAAAACTAAGATCCCAGCATCAGGTCCTGTCTTGCTGTATCTCACTGTTCGCTGAGGCATGAGCCGGGAAGCTGCAAGAAAACACAAGGAGCCACAGGAACGGCAGACATGTTTATTCTCTCCTGACTGGCATGGCAGCCACAGCAGCAGCAGGCATGTCTCTCATGGATGACCCAGCGGACACACCATAACCCGGCCACAACACAGCCATAATGAGGACACAATGGCGTTTCAGGTGGAGCTTATATATGTTTACAGCACAAAAGTGGCCTGTGGCCAAGCCGATACACTGTGACGTGCATGCGCAGAGCTCTTACAAGTGATCTCAGCTGTTACATAACCATGTATTCACAGAATGTGGGGCGAGAGCACGAGACGCCATGGGGCGAGAGAGCTTGACCATCACTATCTTGGCTAATTTGCTCTTTCCCTACAGGTCCCACCATTTCATGGCAAATAGAAGGGGAAAAGTGGAAACGGTGACAGATTTTATTTTCTTGGGCTCCAAAGTCATTGCAGACGATGACTGTAGCCGTGAAATTAAAAAACGCCTGCTCCTTGCAAGAAAAGCTGTAACAAACCTAGACAGTGTATTAAAAAGCAAAAATATCACTTCATCGACAAAGGTCCATATAGTCAAAGCTATAGTTTTTCCAGTAGTCAAGTACGGATGTGAGAGTTGGACCAAAAGAAGACTTGAATGCCAAAGAACTGATGCTTTCAAACTGTGGTGCTGGAGAAGACTCTTGAGGGTCCCTAGGACTGCAAGGAAATCAAACCAGTCAATCCGAAAGGGAATCAATCCTGAATATTCATTGGAAGGGCTGAAGCTGAAGCTCCAATACTCTGGTCACCTGAGGCCAAGAGCTGACTTATTGGAAAAGACCCTGATACTGGGAAAGATTGAAGGCAAAAGGAAAAGAGGGCAGCAGAGGATGAGATGGTTAGATGGCATCACCGACTCAATAGACAAGAATCTGAGCAAACTTTGGGAGACAGTGAAGGACAGGGAAGCCTGCCATGCTGCAGTCCATGGGGTCACAAAGAGTTGGACACAACTTAGTGACTGAACAACTAACAAAAAGCACCAAAGAAGTACTGGAGGCTACAACTGTTCAGGGGCAGAATAACTTCTTAGAGATGAGAACCAAATAGCAACTTCTTTACCCATATTAAATACCAGGGCTGCCTCTTGGATATTACTATTCCTGATAGAAAAAAATCACAGGAAGACTGCAAAGTATGGCTAATAACCAGAGTATCTCATGCCAATAAGTCATATTCCAGTATAAGATTCAATTAACATTTTTGGTCTTTCTTTTAACCAATTAAGTCTTTAGTAAATTTACTCTTTACCAGACTATCAGGTAAGAATTTTCTTACCCAGAGTTCTAAATCAGAACATTAGAACACCTAGAACAATACTTCTTCAGGGAAAGAGGGTAAGTGAGGGAACAGGCCCCTAAGAGGGTGGGGAAGATCAGAACCACCTGGAGGCTTTTTTCCCCCAATAGAACATGCCTTCCCCCAGAGAGATGTGACCCCATAGTTAAGAATCTAAGAATCACTGCCGTAAGAACCAATGGAAATGTGTCTATACCTCAAGAAATAGGTATTCTTCTGGCAGGGAAAAAAGGTTGAGAATCACTGATCTATAGTAAGAGGCAGTATCATTCTCCAAATGTGTGCTGTCCAATACAGTAGCTGTGCGTGCATGCATGCTAAGTCACTCAGTCATGTTCAACTCTTTGCAACCCTATGGACTGTAGCCCACCAGGCTCCTCTGTCCATGAGATTCTCCAGGCAAGAATAGTGGAGTGGGTTTCTTTGCCCTCCTCCAAAGGATCTTCTCAACCCAAGGATCAAACCCAGTGGCTTAAGTCTCCTGCTAGTTTTTTACCACTAGCGCCACCTGGGAAGCCCAATACAGTAGCTACTAGCTATTAATACATGAGGCTATTTCAATTTAGCTAAATTAAATGAAAAATTCCTTTAACAAAAATTTAACAATTTTTTAATTTAACAAAAAGCATTTTTAAACTTAGTGTTCTTCACAGGCATACGCTAGTTCTGACCTAAAGGAGTGGGTGACTGCCACTGGGACAGGGATTGGGAAGCTGCTGGCAGGCTGACACTAGTGATCAGTGAGGAGCTAGAACGTTAACAAAAAACAATCCACACCTGTATGTCTCACAGTGTGTCCATGATGCTTCTCAACTGCATATCTCACAGTTTCCTCTAACATCCTTCCTTAGTTTTAACAAGTATCCTATCAACAAACTGTTAGAAATAGATCACCTGGGGTGAACACGTGCAGGGAGAACAATCATCCTGCCTGCTCCACAGATTTTCAGCTATGCTTCCAATCTTTCTGTACTAAAGCAATAAAACGCCATCCTTCAAATGCAAAGATGACAGAACAGGTATTTTTAAGCAAGAACATTGTCCCAAATTCTCTTTATAGAACAGAAGATGACTTAAGGGCTTCCCTGGTGGTTCAGTGGTAAAGAATCCACCTACCAATGCAGAAAACACAGGTTCAATCCCTGATCTGGGAAGATCCCACCTGGCTCAGAGCAACTAAGCCTATGCACCACACCTATTAAGCCTATGCTCTAGAGCCCAGCAGCTGCAACTACTGAGCTCACTGCTGAAGCCTGCACACCCTAGAGCCCATGCTCCACAACAAAAGAAGCCACTGCAATGAGAAGCCCGTGTACTGCAACTGGAGAGTAGCCGCTGCTTTCTGCAACTAGAGAAAAGCTCATGCAACAATGAAGACCCAGAACATCGAAAAATTAAATAAAGAAAACTTTTTAAAAGTCAGGTTATAAAAACAAACCAAAAAAAGATGATTAAAAAAAAACTACAAGGTTACATATGTTTGGGAAATGCTACATACTAGAGCCCGTTTTTAAAGATTCACAGTCCATGCTGGCATATTAAAGGTTCTGAGATCTAAAATAACAAAATTCATTTGTAACCAGCACTCCCCAAGTTTAGATGACTGCATAACTCCTTTCTCAAAATTCATATAAACATCCTGTAACACACATTTTGGGAAACACTGGAATTGTTAAAGTCTTAAACAATGATAGGAAAAACTATATATAGTCATTTCTCAGCTTCTCATAGATGGATCATTCCAGCAATAAAATTTTCTGATTTGTTGTGAATTGCATTATGTGCCTCTGAAAGAGATTTTGAAGACTAAAGCCCAACACTTGTGAATACAACCTTATTTGGAAATAGGGTCTTCATAGACGTTATCAAGTTAAGATGAAGTTATACTGGATTAGGGTGGCTCTAAATCCAACTGGTGTGTCCTTATAAGAAGGCCATGTGAAGAGGGAGAACATTACATGAAGACAGAGACTGGAGCAATACGTCTGCAAGTCAAGGAACACCAAGGGCTTGCTGGCAACTACCAGAAGGTAGGAGACAGCTAAGGAATCAATTTCTCTCTCAGAGCCTCCAGAAGGAACCAACCCTACTGACATCTTGATTGTGGACTTCTGGCCTTCATAACTGTAAGAGAATAAATTTACTTTGTTTTAAGCCACCCAGTTTGTGGTACTTTGTTACAGCAACACTAGGTAATGAATATGTCATTCTTCATCATCAGAGATTGCAGGCCAATGACATCACTCACTTTCAGATAAAGATGGCAGATTGAACATACATATCTACTTTCACTCTCTCCTGAAATCTCAATACAATAGAAAAGGAATATTTTTAGAAGCAATAAACCCACAAAGATACAGAATAAGAGAGATGACTTTAATAAAATTGTATTAGGTTGGTGCAAAAGCAATGGCAGGTTTGCATTGTTGCCATTTGCCATGTAATACTGGAAAGGAAAAAAAAGTGAAAATGTTAGTTGCTCAGTCATGTCCAACAACCCTTTGTGACCCCACGGATAGCCCACCAGGCTCCCCTGTCCATGGAATTTTCCAGGCAAGAATACTGGATTGGTAGCTATTCCCTTCTCCAGAGAATCTTCTGAACCCAGGAATCAAACCTGGGTCTTCTGCATTGCAGGCAGATTCTTTACCGTCTGATATTGGGATACATTTTTAAATAAATGAAGTTATGTTATACATTGTTTTAATGCTCATTCTTGGTTTGGTTTTTTCCTAATGACATTACTTGCTGTTTATTTTATATTTATTTGAGACTATGGAAATAATGTTAGACAAAAAGCAAATTCAAGCGATTTTCTTGAGTTCAAAGGCTCATAAAGCAATGAAGACAACGCACGACATCAACAATGCATGTGGCCCAGGAACTGCAAACGAATGGACAGTGCAGTGGTGGTTCAAGAAGATTTGCAAAGGAGACAAGAGCCTTGAAGAAAAGGAGTATAGTGGTTGGCCATCAGAAGTTGACAACAACCAACTGAAAGTCATCATCAAAGCTGTTCCTCTTACAACTACAGAAGTTGCCAAAGAACTCAATGTCATCCATTCTATGATTGCTTGGCATTTGAAACAAACTGGAAAAACGAAAAAGCTTGATAAGTGGGTGCTTCATGAGCTGACCAAAAATAAAAAAAATTGTCATTTTGAAGGGTCGTCTTCTCTTATTCTATGCAACAATGAATCATTTCTCAGATTGTGATGTGCAATGAAAAATGGATTTTATATGACAATCAACTCAGTGTCTGAACTAAGAAGCTCCAAAGCACTTCCCAAAGCTAAACATGCAACAAAAAAAGGTCACGGTCATTGGTGGTCTGCTGCTGGTCTGATCCACTGCAGCTTTCTTGGGGCCTCCCAGGTGGTGCTAGTGATAAAGAATCTGCCTGCCAATGAAGGAGACGTTAAGAGACATTGGTTTGATCCCTGGGTTGGGACAATCCCTTCTGAACCCCAGCAAAACCATTACATCTGAGAAGTATGCTCAGCAAGTCGATGAGATGCACTGAAAACTGCAACACCTGCAGCCCGCATTGGTCAACAGAAAGGGCCCGATTCTTCTCCATGACAATGCCCAACTACACATCACACAACAAATGCTTCAAAAGGTGAAGGAACTGGACCACCACATTTTGCCTCATCCGCCATATTCACCTGACCTGTGGCCAATCAACTACCACTTCTTCAAGCATCTTAACAACTTTTTGCAGGGAAAATGCTTCCACAACCGGCAGAAGGAAGAAAATGCTTTCCAAGAGTTCATTGAATCCCAAAGCACAGATTTTTACACTATAGGAATAAACAAACTTATTTCTCATTTGGCAAAAATCTGTTGATTATAATGGTTCTGATTTTGATTAAAAAAGATGTGTTTGAGCCTAGTTGTAAGGATTTAAAATTCATGGTCCAAAACTTCAATTACATTTGCACCAACCTAATAGAAACAGAAAGGAGAAGGAAATGGCTGGATAGTAGGTTAGGTGCTACAAGACATTTCACACTTGAACTGAATGACCTGTCTTCTCTTTGTGTACCTAGCAGTAAACGTCAAGAGGGGTATGATAGTTTGGGTTGCTGTTAACTCTGCGTGAACTCCATTCTGGCTGAACAGAGTTCCCACCATACCTGAGAGAGGTAGTGAGCTACACAGCAAGAGTGATGTTTTTCTGCATATGGTTGTATTAGCTTGTGCACTGATCATGATCCAATAAACTGTGATCCGAGTGGAACACTGGAGTGAGTAGCCTTTCCCTTTTCCAGGGATCTTCCCAACCCAGGGGTCAAACCCAGGTCTCCCGTACTGCGGGCAGATTCTTTACCAGCTGAGCCACAAGGGAAGCCCAAGAATACTGGAGTGGGTAGCCTATCCCTTCTCCAGTGGATCTTCCCAACCCAGGAATCGAACTGGAGTCTCCTGCATTGCAGGTGGATTCTTTACCAACTGAGCTATGAGGGAAGCCCCCGTCCACAGTATATGTTTCTATAATGTTACAATGTTTCATGACAAGCACATATCACCTTTCCTCCTGCCAAGAAGAATAAAAATATAAAGATCAGAGAAAATAAATAGAAGAGAAATGCTCCTTATACTAGATGGACTGAAGTGGTCCATTAGGCTCAAAATGTCTATGTAATTCAGTTTCTTGCCAAAAGCTGTTGTGACTCAAGTCCTTTGCTTGGAGTGAAATCACCCTGCCACTCTGACCACAGTTTATTGGATCATGATCAGTGCACAAGCTAATACAACCATATGCAGAAAAACATCACTCTTGCCGTGTAACTCACTACCTCTCTCAGGAATGGTGGGAACTCTTGTTCAGCCAGAATGGAGTTCACACAGAGTTAACAGCAACCCAAACTATCATACCCCTCTTGAAGTTTACTGCTAGGTACACAAAGAGAAGACAGGTCATTCAGTTCAAGTGTGAAATGTCTTGTAGCACCTAACCTACTATCCAGCCTCAACTGGGACTCAGGGTGACTCCTCTAAGGCTGACAGGACAACTTCATTCCAAAATATCCTTCAATAAACCTATACACACACATCAAAAAAGCAAGACAAAAAAGTTTTCACTTCACAAATTCAAGAAAATTAGCTATCAGGGCCACTCAGTGCATCAGCTTTCCAAGAATACAGGCAAAAAATGATGAAATAATAAGAGCCAAATGGAAGAAACATGTATTTTCAAATTAACTGCAAATTAGGATTATCAAAGTATGCACCATTCATCATTTCATTTCTTTTCATTTTTCGGCTCTTTTCCAACCAGCAAAGGCTGGGTATGAAAGAGATAAAATTCAATGTAATGTAATTTAGTTGTGAAAAAGGAAGTTAAAACCAAGAGCAAGAGTTAGATGGTTTTTGAGTAATCTGAATTTAAACCAGTAAAATAAATAATCTTCTGATAAGTCATTCTACTCACCTTTCCTGTATGACAGATTTGTAAATCTATCACCAGATACCTATTTCATAATCATTTAAGTTTAATTATGGAACAATTTAAGTTTAATCATGGAACAATTCTGGAGCTGATAAAAGATAAAACACTAACTGGAATTTTTAAATAAAATATAACATAAAACATGACAAAACAGATTGAAATTAATATCTTTTCTTCCTCCACTTACTAGTTGTTACACAGTGAAGAGTATTTGCTTGGTGCTTAGAATTTAATGCTTCTATGGAAATCACTAGCTGTCCTTCTAGCAATGCTCCCTTTGATACTCCTGCTGTTTCACACCTCTGGTGAATTATTAAATATTTCAAAATCTGGAAAGGGCACAATTCAAAGAAACCACAATCTTCTTTAAAAATCATGGTAATAATAAACTTGTATGATAGTTAATAATTCTCATTTCCAAAAAATAATATTCTCGCTTGCAAAATGTCAGATTTACACTTGTTAAGGAACAAAGCATTGTGTCTAAACAGAGGAAATAGCTAGGTGAGTGACATAAAAAGGACACAGTGAAATTCAACACAACGTCCAAAACAGGAAATGAAGACAACAAATTGCTTTATTCAAAGGATAAATTCATCTGGAAATAATAAGTTGGAAAAATTAAGTGGGAGTTTGTTTTTCCTGTTTCTTTTTTTCTTTCCAAACAAAAGTCAACATGAAGATTATGAATAATAATGGCATCTGCCTGTGAATCTTTACTTTTCATTATATCAACATTTCCCAAGGTCAGAATACTAGTTAAGAGCACTGACTTTGGAAGCAGATACCAGGGTTTGAAACCCTGATGAGTCAAATACTAGCATGTGACCTTGTGCAAGTTACTTCTCTGTAACACTGCTTCCTCACTTATAAAAATGAGGACAAATCTACTACATATAGTGGCTGCCAAACGTAAGCAAAACAATATGTTCAAAATGTTTAACACAGTGCCTGGCAGATAGTAAATGCTTAATAAATATTAGCTATTATTTCTAATAAAGTCATCTGCACACAATATTCTAACTTGAACAGGTCTCCAAGGTATCTTGGTAAAACATTCAATCTTGATAATTTTAAAATAAAATATATTGTATTTAATTTCCATGATTATTTATGAAAGTAGACTCTAACTTCCACACTGAGGTACCTGTAGCAAAAATTATTACCCCGTCCCCCCTTTTTTTAAAGGCAGAAAGATCTCAGCATGAGAACATGGGAACTAAGATCCTTATTTGTACCAGTTTGTAAGGATGGTTTTCAGGCTTTTCCACAGTCTAACACTTTCCCTCACACATCCTCTGACTTACTGTGCTCCCTCTGTTCAGATTTTCCCGCAGTTTCTTTATCCATAATGAGAGAGCAGTTGGGAAAAGAACACTAGCCTGTGAGTCAGAAGCTCTGGGTTCTATCCTAGGTTCTGTTATCTGCAAAATCTAAACCTCCAACTTTCTTTGACAACAAAGGCGGCAGGAAGATTAGGAAAGCTCGAGGTGCCTTCAGGTCAACCTCTTGTAGACTATGGTTCTATTTAATCTGTCTCTGTGGTAAAGAATCTGCCTGCCAATGCAGGAGGCCTGGGTTCCACCCCTGGGTCAGGAAGATCCCCTGAAGGAAGACATGGCAACCCACTTCAGTATTCTTGCCTGGGAAATTCCATGGACAGCGGAGCCTGGCCGGCCACAGTCCATAGACGGGTCGCAAGAGAGTCCGACATGACTCAGTGATTAAACAACAAACAAGTACTAGCTAGTACGAGAGGTCTTCCCAATCTTCCTGCCTTCTTTGTTGTCAAAGAAAGTTGGAGGTTTAGATTTTACAGATGACAGAACCTAGGATAGAACCCAGAGCTTATGGGTTCTGCTTCGACGAAAAACTGACCCATTGGAAAAGACCCTGATGCTGGGAAAGAGCGAAGGCAGGAGAAGGGGACAACAGAGGATGAGATCGTTGGATGGCATCACCGACTCAATGAACATGAGTTTCAGCAAGCTCCGGGAGTTGGTGATGGACGGGGAGGCCTGGCGTGCTGCAGTCCATAGGTCGCAGAGTCGGACACGACTGGGCGACTGAACTGAATGACTAGTAATTAATCCGTCTACGGTTTACAGTTAACTACGAGGTCAGTAAAGAATTCAATCAGGTAAGGCTGTGAAAACTCTGTCACGAATGAATGAAAGCGGCCAATCTGTGCTCGGTGTTCAGTCCCACCCTCCAGAGCATCTCAGGTCCATGGTGGTCTGAGCTGGGTGACTGAGGCGTCCGAACCTCAGGTTCTCATCACCCCGCTGTCCGGGCCCTGACCCAGGAATCCCCTCCAAAACTCTGGTGACCCGCGGGCCTGACCCGGCCTTCCCTCGCCCCCACTTCAGCACAAGTTGGCCTCGACTCCCCCCTACCCCGTCCCCCCTCATCCCTGCTGTCCGCGCGCTCTCCCGGCACGAGCTGCCATCCGAGCTCGAACCCTAGCGTCCGCTGAGGTGTGGCAAACCCTTGAGCTTCCTGAGTAGCTTTCTTAGGCGTCAGGTGGTGGCGGGGGGGGGACACCCGCGCTCAGCGGACGACCATGCCCCTCCCCACACACACTGACTAAATACTTCTGAGCGCCCCCCGGGTTTGACTGCCCAGGCGCTCCTACGCCTCGCGTCTCATCTGCTCCTCACAACCCCGCGAGGGACACAGGCTGACTTGAACCGAATCCTACCATTCCCGAACCTTCCTTCTCCCTCAGGCAACGCCAGACCCCTCTGCCCAAACTTCTCGGCCTCCTCACAAGACCCGTCTCCTCAGAGTGTCCTCCTTTGCTTTCTCTCCCTTCCCGGCATCACCTCGCAAACTGCCACCGCCGGCCCCTCCATTCCGCGCCGGGAGCAGCAACCACACCCAGTGGCGGGGCGCCCGCGGGGGCTACGACCTCCGCCCGCGCCAGCGCCCGCGCCCACGCCCACGCCCTCGTCTGGCCGCCCGACGCCGTCCCTTCCCCTTCCCCTTCCCCCGCCCCCGCGCGCCCCACCCACCGGCCCGCCGCGCCTGCGCACTCGGCGCCCCTCCCCCTCCCAGACGCGGAACGCCGCCGGGACCTGCCTGGCGTGGCCGGGAGGGCCCCGTAGTGGCGGCGGCGGCCGGTGGGCGGATGGCTGGGCGCGCGGCGGCGATGGGGAGAGCCCGCGGGTGGCAGCCGAGGCTGTGGGCGAGCAGGAATGAGGCCAGGCCACGACTCCTCCTTCCTCCCGAAAGAACTTTCCCACGGTCCCGCCGTGAGGTGCAGCCCTCAGCCCTTGGCCTCTCGCCTGGAGAGGGGCTGAAGTGCCGGATGCGGGATTCCCAAGCCGGTGCCTGACCTCCGAACAGTCTCACCTCCTGGAAGGGCTGCTCCAGGTGCCCCAAGCCAGCCTCTGGTTCCCAGACTTTAGCAAATAAAAAAGAGTTACATGTTAATTTAAGGTTTTAAAAATATTTTAATCATACCTGTATCCTATGCAACATTTGGGACATATATGTACTAAAAAAAAAAAAAAAAAAAATTGGTTCATCTGAAATTCAAAACTGGACTTTTGAAATTCAAGACTTGTATTTTATCTGGCAACCTGTCCCGAGCAGGTCCCCAGCTTAATCCCCGGGTGCCCAGCCAGCGATAGTTAGGATCTAGAAAGGAACAAACTCCCCACGTTTGTGCATTAAATATGCCAATGACAGGACCAGGGTTTCTTAGTCTCTGGCTCACAGGAGAAGCTCCGGGAGAGCATTCCCAGCTGATGGGAAAGAAGGTAGTCCTCCAGACTCTGGCTGGTGAGCTCAGGGCTGGTCAGGGAGGGGCAGGTAAGAGGGGCTTGAGCCCAGACTGATAATTTGGCAGCTGGTTCCTCAGGCATCCAAAAGAAAACTAGTGAGAGAGAGTCCTGCCTGGCAGAGTTGCCCAAGGAGGAGGGTGGGGCAGGGTGTTGGCTGCTTTCCTTCAGGGAAAATTCTTCCACCCCAGCTCCAAGAAGCCAGGACTGGGCAAAACAGGCAGGGGAGCTGGCAGAGTGCCTGTCCCGAACACAGCTTTGGTGCTGCTCCAGAGTATATGTGTACTGAGACCTGGATCATAGCCTTCTTCATCTTTGTTCAGTGCTGTGGACCACCCTCCCCACCTCTGTTGCTCACAGGTAGACCTACTGGAGAAAAATGGCTTTTATTATATTTATGGGAAGTTCATCATAATACCATCTGGGACTTGCTAAGATAGCTGACATTTGGGAAATCACTGACGCCCTCCTCTCCCTCACTCTCTTCTCTCTCAGGTGTCTGCTTTAGGAAGGTGATTGCAAAGGGAAGGGAGCTAAGATTGATTGACAGCCTGTTGTCAGGTAGCACTGGCTCTTTACATACATTTTTTTTTTTTTTACTCTCACAAGTACCTTGTGCGATTGTTGATGAGTGAGAAACCAAGATGCTGAAGATGGCTATTTAAAATATTTCCTATGGCAAGTGTTGGCTCAGCAGAAAATGCCCCACCTTGAGAATGACACTGGGATTCTCAGAAAGGGTGGAGAAACAGTGCCTGTAGAAGTACTTCAGATGAGTTGGTCTTCAAGCCCTTGTCCTTGGAGTGAACTTCAGGGATGAACAGGCACTGGGACATCCAACATCATCCTAGAGTTAACGAATGCCTAACAGAGATAGCCAGGGACCAGACATAGGCAGAAGTGATAAAGGGAGCCTGTGATCTGAGGGCCTGCCATCAGGATCGCTGCCATATAAACCATTGTAGTCAGCAAAGTTTGATGGGGACTTGCTGTTCTAAGTGGCCTTCACCTTTCGTTTATCTTAAGTAGTCCTCCCAACTTTCCAAGGGAGGTATTGTTATCGTTGTTTTACAAATGATGAAACTGAGGTTCCAAGAGGAGGTTGTATGACACTGAGTTTGTAAATGGCAGAGCCAGAATCTGAAATAATAACCTCTTTATTTATTTGCTGCATTGGGTCTTAGTTGCATCATCCATGGCATGTGGAATCTTAGCTCCCCAACCAGGGATTGCACCTGCATCCCCTGCATTGCAGAGCAGATTCTTAACCACTGGACCACCAGGGAAGCCCCTGAAATAAAAATCTCTTAACCACTCCTTCCGCTTTCCTACAGCTATGCGGTGCATCTCCCACATGGCTGTGACCTGCCTGTTTGTCTCAGGGTTCCGCAGTATAGGGACATCAACGTGACCAGGAGAAGCCAACCCCTCTGTGCAAAAGCTAAGACAATGACCTCAGATACATTCACCTCCCTACAAACTAAGGCTTGAATGAGCCACAGCTTCACCCTTATTTCACCTGTGAGTGTGTGCCCCCATTCTGTTTGGGGTCTAGAACCTTACATACTACTGGAGTGATTCCACATTATTAAAACTGTATTTACTCAGAGCCCATCCTCAAAGTAGTGGAATGTTAGAGCCAGAAAGGATTATAGAGGTTATCAGTGATACCCAGTAGATGAAAAAATTGAGGCCCAAAGAAATGAAATGATCTGTGTGAGGTTAAGTTCATTTTAGTCAACCAGGTCAACGAAAGAGCTTTTGGATGCTGCTCTGAACATGTTCAGAGTCTTATGAGCAATGTCTTCAGGGGGTCAGTTCTCCCCAGTCCTTAGTTGTTGTTGTCTTTAAGTGGCTAAGTCGTGTCCAACTCTTTGCAAGCCCATGGCCTGCAGCACACCAAGCTCCTCTGTCCTTCACCATCTCCTGAAGTTTGCTCAAATTCATGTCCGTTGAGTAGGTAATGCCATCCAACCATCTCATCTTCTGCCCACCCCTCTTCTTTTGGCTTCAGTCTTCCCCAGCATCAGGGTCTTTTCCAATGAGCCAGCTCTTTGCATCAGATGACCAAAGTATTGGTCCTTTTAATGAATATTCAGGATTTATTTCCTTTAGGATTGACTGATTTGATCTCCTTGCAGTTCAAGGGACTCTCAAGAGTCTTCGTTAGCACAATTT
The DNA here is from genome assembly GCF_033118175.1 of Dama dama. Taxonomy (NCBI): domain Eukaryota; kingdom Metazoa; phylum Chordata; class Mammalia; order Artiodactyla; family Cervidae; genus Dama; species Dama dama. The sequence goes on from NC_083682.1 coordinate 6,203,700, forward strand.
GAAAGCATCGATTCTTCAGCAATCAGCCTTCTTTATGGTCCAACAACAACCAGTCCTTAGACTTAGTGGCATATTGACTGCCTGCATTCATCTACTTACCTCAGGATTTGGATCACTGGTGCATGCCCACTTTACACATGCTGTTTATTCTGAGAAGAAAGCCCCAGTCTGGCCAAAGAGACCCCATCTGAAGAGCCCCGGATTGATTCTGACCCAAACCCAAGGGTTTGAGTAGAACCAGAACATCTGAGGAAATGCTACCGGGTCAACAGTGGTATTTCAGGAACCGTGGAGCTGCCTTTCCCGTTTGAGTGTGCCCTCTCTGGGTATATCATTCCTGGATACTTAGGAACTAACTTGTTCCCACCCTCTTGGATAGCATCACCAACTCAATGGACATGAGTCTGAGCAAACTCCAGGAGATAGCAAAGGACAGGGAAGGCTCGCGTGCTGAAGTCCACAGGGTTGCAAAGAATCATATGTGACTTATGGACTGAACAGCAACCACCTTGTTCCCAGGCTCCCCTAGAGCGTTCAAAGGCCCTGAAGGAATGACACTGAGCGCTTAAGTGCAAAATATCCCTGAGGTCCTCTTTCTCAGGCTGTTGCAAAACTAAACCCCCTTGAGCAGTTTCTTTCCCCCAGGGAAATGGTTAAGAGAGCCTGTTTCTCATGCAGGCAATAGAGAAGGGTTAACTGCTTCTCTCGGGTCCTGATTCAAGTCTGTGCCCCACCAGTTCCCATAACCGGGTTTCCTGAAATGGAGCAGGTCCCAGGTGCCTCTCCACTAATCACTTCCTTGGAAATGGGGCCAGGAAGCTCAGATTAGCTCATCCCTTCACCTTCTTGAGGCCTTCTCCACCCGGAGCACAGAATCTGGGGCAGCTTCACGACTCACCTCCCTCTGCTTCCCTCTCAGGGGTCACACAGGGATGTTCTTGCAGAGGCAGGTTAGGTTATGGAGGGCACTGAAGGCCATAGGCGTGCTGACTTCTGTGCCAATTCTTGGACTACAGCAAAGGAAAGATTCTCCCCCCAAGACGGTATCAGTGTTTATAAAACTAGAGTATTTCTTCATCCCCACCCATATGTTTTCTTCCTCTCCTTCTTAGAATGACTGACTGTGATATTAGGTAGCTTCCTGCTTTTCCTGGCTGACAATCACCCTTTGCACTGATTTCTCATTTACTAGTAGCAGCTTTTGTGGCCAGCCCAGGAGGTAGCATTCCTTTCCTGTTAGTGTCCAGTTTCTCCACTTCCTAGGTAACCAATGAAATCTATGTCACAAAGTAGTTCTCCTCTCGTGACTGGCTTTTTACCTTCTCTCTAGGCAGGGCTGCCTTTGTCCTGCCAGCTGGTGTCCACCACAAGGGATGTAGTCTTTGTATAACAGAAGACTTGGGAATGGAAACAGCTGTGTGATCTGGTCATGTATGGCCAAAGTAAACTTGTTGGTTCAAAGGCCAGATGATCAGCTTTATTTGAAAGACATGTAGGTTGACTGGGTCAAAGATTCTTCTTCCAGTTGCTTCATTAAAGGAGGACACTGATTCCATATGTTCAGTCTTGGTTTAGTTGTATGATCACAGTTGTTGTTCAGTTGCTCAGTCATGTTCGACTCTTTGCAACCCCATGGACTGCACATCTGTACATGACTACTGCAAAAACTACGGCTTTGACTATATGGCCTTTTGTCAGCAAAGTGACATCTCTGCTTTTTAATATGCTGTCTAGGTTGGTCATAGCTTTTCTTCCAAGGAGCAAGTGTCTTTTAATTTCATGGCTGCAGTCCCCATCTGCAGTGAGTTTGGAGCCCAAGAAAATAAAGTCTGTCGCTGTTTCCGTTTTTGCCCCATATGTTGCCACGAAGTGATGGGACCAGATGCCACGATCTTAATTTTTCGAATGTTGAGTTTTCAGCCAGCTTTTTCACTGTCCTCATTCACCTTCATCAAGAGGCTCTTTAGTTCCTCTTCACTTTCTGCCATAACGGTGGTATCATCTGCCTACCCGAGGCTATTGCTATTTCTCCTGGCAATCTTGGTTCCAGCTTGTGCTTCATCCAGCCCAGCATTTCACATGATGTTCTCTGTATATAAGTTAAATAAACAGGGTGATAATGTACAGCCTTGATATACTCCTTTCCTGATTTTGAACCAGTCCATTGTTTTATGTCTGGTTCTACCTGTTGCTTCTTGACCTGCATACAGATTTCTCAAGAGCCAGGTAAGATGGTCTGGTATTCCCATCTCTTTAAGAATTTTTCATTGTTTGTTGTGATCCACACAGTCAAACGCTTTAGCGTAGTAAATGAAATAGAAGTAGATACTTTTCTGGAATTCTCTTGCTTTTTCTATGATCCAACAGATGTTGGCCATTTGATTTCTGGTTCCTCTGCCTTTTCCAAACTCAGCTTGTACATCTAGACACACTCAGTTCACACACTGCTGAAGCCTAGCTTGAAGGATTTTGAGCATAACCTTGCGGACATGTGAAATGAGCACAATTGTATGGTAGTTTGAACATTCTTTGGCATTGCCCTTCTTTGCGATTGAAATAAAAACTGATCTTGTCCAGTCCTGTGACCACTGCTGAGTTTTGCAAATTTATTGACCTATTGAATGCAGTACTTTAACAGCATGATCTTTTAGGATTTGAAATAGCTCAGCTGGAATTACGTCACCTCTCCTAGTTTTGTTCCTAGGTGGCTCAGTTGGTAAAGCAGTCGCCTGCTAGTGCAAGAGACACGGGTTCAATCCCTGGGTCAGGAAGATCCCCTGGAGAAGGAAATGGCAACCCACTCCGGTATTCTTGCCTGGGAAATCCCATGGACAGAGGAGCCTGGTGGGCTACAGTCCTATGGGGATCACAACGAGTCGGACACGACTTGGCGACTGAACAACAACAATGCTTAAGGCCCTCTGGACTTCACACTCCAGGATGTCTGGCTCTAGGTGAGTGACTATACCAACATGTTTATCCAGGTCATTAAGACTTTTTTGTACAGTTCTTCTGTGTATTCTTGCCACCTCTTCTTAATCTCCTCTGTTTCTGTGAGGTGCTTGCCATTTCTGTCCTTTGTTGTGCATATTTTTGCATCAGATGTTCTCTTGGTATCTCCAGTTTTCTTGAGGAACTCTCTGGTCTTTACCATTCTATTGTTTTCCTCTGTTTCTTTGCATTGTTCACTTAAGAAGGTTGATTACAGTTCTCTGAAGTATTTTTCCAGGAATGGTGCTATACAAAGTCTTTAAAGCTAGTAATAGGGAAACTTGATTGAGCTTATTTTTCACTGAGCTCCAAAGTTGACTTGATTTTCACCCTTTCTAGCTTTAAGACCACTTCTATCTTCTGTTTCCCCAACTCTCATTCTCACAGCTGAGAAGAGGCTGTGGGATCAAAAATAAAAAAGATCAGGATGTCTCCATTCTTTTCCCATTTTACCACTTACTTTAGGTGTTATGTTCTAGTTTTCCACAACTAAAATAGGAAAATTCTCCCAGGAATATGATTAAAATAGCATCTGTGAAACAATCTGGGGGCTTCCCAGGTGGCGCCAGTGGTAAGAATCCACCTGCCAGAGCAGGAAACACGAGTCTCGGGTTCGATCCCTGGGTCAGGAAGATCCCCTGGAGGAGGAAATGGCAACCTACTCCAGTATTCTTGACTGGAAAATTCCATGGACAGAGAAGCCTGGCAGGCTACAGTCCATAGGGCCACAGAGAATCAGACATGACTGAGCCACTGAACAGTAAGCATCAGTGAAACAATTTGAGAGTTTCAAAATCTTTAAATTAGAAGAAATCTCAGAAGTCATTTAATCTCGTACTTCCAAACCAGAGGAGCAATATTTTCTTCCAGCTCATTTCCTTTATCTCCACCCCTCCTCCCAAACAGCCTCTCTCTACCTCCTTCCTCAACCTATTCCTGGTATTCAAGGCAGAGAGTCGATCTATTAATAGTTGCATATTTTAAGAGTTTAGGATTAGGAAACACCTCCCTAGTATCATGCAATAGTCATTCCAACTGTCCTGACAAGTTAATATCTAGTTTTTACTTGAAATGTTGAATTTACTTGAACAGATGAATTTACATGAATTGTTGGAAATATGCCACCTCAGAGACAATCCATTCGGGTTTTGGACAGCAGTGGTTTGGTAGAGTTTTCCTATATATTGAAATGAAATCTTCCCTGCTGTGTCTTCCATCCATTGTTCCCAGCTTTGCCCTTTGAAATCACTGAGAATTCATCTAATCCTTTTATAAAGGGTAGAGAGAAATACCCACGACTGTTATTGTTAACTTGTCATAGTGGTTCAGACCTGCCCTGAGTGATTGTATATTACAGATGTCCTTTGCCTTATACACTGTGTTCCTCAAATGTATAAAGCCTGTTTTGTGTGAATCAAATCATTTTAAACATACTGGGACTGGGTGGGGGGGAGGAACTGAGAGGGTCGCACTGACATATATATACTACCGTGTGTAAAATGGATCGTTAGTGGGTACCTGCTCTATAGCACAGGGGATTCAGCTCAGAGCCCTGCGATGACCTAGTGAATGGGATGAGGAGGGGTGGGAGGGAGGCTCAGAGGGAAGAGATATATGTGTACGTGTGGCTGATTCACTTTGTTATACCGCAGAAACTAACACAACATTGTAAAGCAATTAGACTCCAATAAAAATAAATAAAAATATTTTTTAAATGTTAAAAAGATAAACATACTGGGAAATGGACTGCCTGAAAGAAATCCTGTTATCAGTTCTTTCATTAACTGAAGAATCCTTTTGTAATGCAAACAACCCCCATTTCACCTTTTTTGCAAATCTAGATTTTCATACATTATGTTTTACTTAAGGCAAGATTTGCCTACATACAAAGCAAGTAAAATAATGATCTCAGCAATAGCTAACATTTATTAAGTCCTTATCCGGGCACCAGCTATCACGAACCTGACATGCATTGTTTAATTTCTCACCACAACTTCACTTACAGGTATCCCCTATTTTCAGGGGAATCTAGGCTTAGAGAAATTAAATAACTTGTCCAAGGTCACACAATTAGAAAGTGATGGCCTAGAATTTCAACAAGGTCACAAGACTCCAGGACCTTGTGTCCTAATCACCAGAAAGTTTCAGATGGCAATAATAGTTGAACTGACTAGTTCCTAGCTATCTGCCACAGCACAGGTAAATCAGGCTACAATATAGAAAACTAACCTGAGATCTATAACTTCAAAGATGGATGCAGAATCTCCCCTTTTTGAGTCTGGCACTGTCAGTTTCCCAGCACAACTCACATTTTCCAGCGCAATTTGCTCAAGGAACCCCAAAGATATCCCTTCAGTTATTAGCACTAAGCAAATGCTGCAAATTTTATTTCAGGTATACGGGTATCATCAGACTTTTTTTTCACCATGTATTACCAGGGGTTTGTGGCATAAGCTTTTTAGAAGAAAAAGGTAGTTCGTTATTGACAAGTAAGTGTTTCCCAGGTGGCTCAGTGATAAAGAATCTGCCTGGCAGTACAGAAAACATAGGAAACTCGAGTTCGATCCCTGGGTTGGGAAGATTCCCTGGAGGAGGAAGATTCCCTGGAAGAAATCCCTGCCCCAGTATTCTTGCCTGGAAGATCCCATGGACAGAGGAGCCCGGAAGACTACAGTCCATGGGGTTGCAAAGAGTCAAACATGACTGGGCACTCACGCACCATATATACTGACAGGTAAGATAAAAAATATTGAGAATCATGGTTGATCCCAGCCTGTTCCTAGGTGAGCTGGAATCATTCAAATGTGTTTTTAGGCCCAGTTTTTAACGGTGCTTACGTTTGCAAGTTAAAAATAGTTTGGGACGGATGGTCCATAAATAAGTACTGTTTTGAATCCAAACTGGACAAAGATAAATGGATGTAATATTTCTGTGTCCTCAAATCAGGTCCAGTTTCTCCAGTTTAGTCAGCAACAGCGTGCCCTTAGGGCGTTGCTCAGCTCAGAGCACATCCTGCGAGGCTCCTGGAACCCCAGACTTTTCCACGCTGTAGAAGGGAGCTCCAGGTAGGGCTCCACACCCCTCCTCTACCCACAACCATCAGATGCCCTATTTGACTTTATCTTGGCTCATCGGCAGACTTTTGCTTTCAACTACATGATCTTTACAAATGATGTCTGAATTGGTATTACAACTCTGAGTTGGCCTCCTCGTAGTCTCGAGAAATCAGGTCATTCCTTGGAAGTTGCTGGAGCTCCCCTCACAAGCCCACCATTCTGACATTTCCTGGTATAGCAGGCTTGTTTACAACCTCAGGTCACAGACTTAGGTGAGGAAATACATAATTTTCTTGATTTCTCAACCTGGCTCTTCAGCCTCCATTTCTACTAAAGGCAGATAAATAATAAACCATGCCAATTCAAGACAGCTCAATCATAGTTTAAAACTAAATCAAGTTTTAAACTCAGTCTCTTAGGATTCTCCTCCCAGTCTTCTTCTCACGGTGTTCTGTGTTGAGGTTTCTGTATTATTCTGATACCAGGGAAGGGGCTTCAAGGTCAAGTGTCATCTTCTGTCTCTCTTGCCTAACTGCCAACTTGGTTTTAGCCATTGGGCACTGTGGCTACTGCAGAGTTACTGTTCTCTGGCAGGTGGAAGCTGTGGTCTTGGTGTAAACGGAAAGCAGTGATTGCTTCGTAGGAAGTTCAGTGGCTCCCACTTCAGCTCTTCCTGGTACATCTGAGCCCCCATTGGGTCCCTGAGTTGGGTCACATACGCCTCAGCCTCTACCACCGTGGGGTTCTCGTCACCCCCCCCCCCCAACAGCAGTCCCCGACGTCACCCAGTTCTCAGCTGGCTCCCACACGCCTCTCAGGGGCTGGGCACCAAGGAACTTTCCCGAGTCCCTGCAAAGTCAAGGAGCCAAGAAGACTTGGGCTTAGGGGATGAGAAGGCTGGGGGTGGTGAGGAGATGAAGTTGATGTCAGGCCTACTTTGCCTACACAGGTGACGGTGCCACTTCTACTCTGGCAATTGCTCTTGTTAGCACAGGGGCTTAGATTTTATTTATTCTTGGCCGTGCTAGGTCTTGGCTGCTGTGAAGGGCTTTTCTCTAGTTGCGCTGAGTGGGGGCCACTCTCTAGTTGCGATGCTCGGGCTTCTCATCGCAGTGGCTTCTCTTGTTGCAGAGCATGGGCTCTCGGGTGCGAGGACGTCAGTAGTTGCAGCACATGGGCTCAATGAGTTGCGGTTTCCCGGCTCTAGAGCACAGGCTCAATAGTTGCAGCAATCGGGCTTAGTTGCCTCAAGGCATGTGGGATCTTCCCCAATCAGGGATCGAGCCCGCGTCTTGCATTGGCAGGCAGATTCTTGACCACTGAGCCACCAGGGAAGCCCCAGCACCGGGTGCTTTGAAAGGCTGTGTCTTCTCAGAGTTCCAGTAATGAAGTGGATTATGAGCCTCTTCCATCCCCTGTTGTTTGATGGTGGGAACAGAAAACAAAGTCCCACAGTTGCATCTGAACTCTCTTGCTCTCCTTTCCCAATCTGTTTCAGTTTTGCTCCAAGCTCAAAAATGATTATATCTTCTGTGTGGAAGGAAAATTCACATGTGCTTTCCAATTAGACAGTTGATGGCATAAACTCCAAACTTTAGGTTCACTGGGTTCTGTCTCTTGAGATTTAAGAGGAAGAAAAAAAACCGAAAAAGAAAAAAGAAATCCCTGTCAAGAATCTGGTTTTCACAATGTTTTTAAAAGACTGCAGCTTTCAAAAACATCTTCTCTGCAACAGATTTGAAAAGATCTAATTAAGAGTCAAAAACCAAGACTTTCATCTTCTGTATAATTTTTCTGCAGAGGACAGTATCCAGGAGGCACTTGCTGTTACTTAAGTGATGGGAGATAGATCAGGGGTAAAATAAATTAAAAACACATTGTTTGGTATGAAAACATCTTAGTTGCTTCTGTTTATAACAAGGAATCACCTTCTCCCTCAAGGTCTTTTCTGTTATTCACTAATTTATTGCACAGATATCTACATGTCTGCTCTGCTGGAGATACAACTATGAACTGGACTTCCAGTGGCTAAGACTCCATGCTTCCACTACAAAAGGTGTGGGTTCAATCCTGGTCAGGGAACTAAGATCCCACATGCCGCCACAAGCTATGGGCAGTGAGAGGCCAGTGATGCTAGAAGGGCCCTGCCCCAGATTTGGAGCCCAGGAAAGGCCTTGTGTAGGAAGAACAGCAGGAACTTTAGGCTTTATCCCAAAGATGTTGGGGAGCCATAGAAGGGCTTTCAGCAAAGTGATCTGTCAGATTGTTGTGTTAAAAAAAAAAAAATAAAAGCCACTCTAGGGATTTCCCTGGTGCCTCAGTGGTGAAGAATCTGCCTGCTGATGCAGGAGACATGAGTTCTATCCCTGGTCCAGGAAGATCCCACTTGCCACAGAGCAACTAAACCACCGCACCATAACTATGTATCCTGTACCCTAGAGCCCAGGAGCTGCAACTACTGAAGCCCTTGGGCCCCAGAGCCCATGCTCAGCAGCAAGAGAAGCCACTGCAATAAGAAGCTTGCACATCACAACTAGAGAGTAGCCCCTGTTCTCTGCAACTAGAGAAAAGCACGCAGGGAGCCAAGAAGACCCAGCAGAGCCAAAAATAAATAAATAAGGGGAAAAAATTAAAAGACCATGCTGGCTGCAGCGTGGTAGATGAAATGGCCCAGGAAGAATGAGGAAAGGGCCCAGAACAAAACACCATCACCAACAATAACAACAAAATTATCTGACAAACAGAAAGGAACTCACAAAAGAAACAAAGGAGGGACCGCAAGGGTTGAAGGAAAAGCAGGAAAGGGTGGCAACCCTAAACCGAACGAAGAACACTTCAAGAAGCAGGTACAATTAGAGTCCAGTGCCACCAAGAGAAATATTAAGATAGCAATTGGAAGCTGACACTGTATTTAACAGTAGGATTATTGACAACCCGGTTGAAAGCAGCTTTAGAGGAGCAGAAGTTGTGTCTATATTAGATTGAATCAGTTGCACCAATGCTTATCTGTCCCATGCACTTGTTGTCTGTCCCTACACTAATTTCTTCCAAATGCACGTCTTCAGTCTAGACCTCCTCTTTGAGCTCCACACCCAGATACAGTTGATGACTCAATATCTCCAAGACCAGCACTCTCTTCGCCCAAACCTCATCTCAGCAAATGGTACCTCCCTCCCTTCCTCCAGTTGCACAGTCCATCCATAGCAAACCTTTTTTCCTCGCCATCGCCCCTGTGTCTAACCCATCACCCCATCTTCTCAGTCCTTTATACCTGTGTGTTCCTCTATCTCCATTGCCAAGTTCAGGCTACCATCTTCTCTCTCAACTGAACCACGGTGGTAGGCTTCTAACCGGTTCTCACATCAAATTGAATACCCCCTCCAACGTGTTCCCCACACAGCAGCTGGGATAATCTTTAAAAAAAAAAAATAATTTAAAGCTGCCATGTCTTAGTTGGAGCACCTGGGATCTTCAGTCTTTGATGGGGCATGTGGGATCTAGGTTCCCTGACCAGGGATTGAACCTGGGCCCCCCCGCATTGGGAATGCAGAGTCTTGGCCACTGGATCACCAGGAAAGTCCTCTGGAGTAATCTTTTAAAAATACAAAGTTGATCACTTCACTTCCTTGTTTCAAATCCTTCAGTAACTGCCAGGATTCTAAAGGTAGAAACCAAATTCTTTCAATGACCTCATAAGCCCTGTGTGGTCTAACAGTTGCCTCTCCTCCCAGTCACAATTCACCACATGTTTCCTCTGTTTTCTGTCCACTGGACTTCTCTCTGCTTCTCACATGCACCATGCAGCCTGCAGCATCAGGCCAGCTGTCCACACACTCTGTGTCACTGTAGCCAAGACCTTGGGCAAGGCACTGCATCTCTCAATGCTTCCGTTTCCACTTCTGTAAACTGGGGTTAATACGTACCTCCAGATTTGTTACAGAATTAAATGAAATGTTATGCATAAAGAATACAAACAGGGAACTCCCTGGCGGTCCAGTGGTTAGGACTCTACCCTTTCACTGTCAGAGCCCCAGGTTTGATACCTGGTCAGGGAACTAAGATCCCACAAGCAAACCACCTTGGCATGGCCAAATAAATGAATATAGAAATATAGTCCCCAATTAACATTGGTAACTGCTAATATTATTCCCTATTCTCTGCCTGGTTAATGTTTCTCATATTTCAGATTTCAGCTCAAATTATTTGAGGGACATCTCCCTTGACCCCCCACCCCCCAACTCCCTAACCATGCTATGATTCTTAAATTCTCACAGAGCACCCTAAACTTTTCATTCATTCTACAGTTCTTTGTTTTTATATATCTGAGGGTTGTTTTATTAATGTCTGTCAACCCCACCAGCCTGTAAGCTCTAAGAGGACAGAGACAGTGTTCATTCTACTCGTTATTAGATCCCCAGATCCCAGCATGGCACCTGGCATATAAACCAGGTTGGTTTTGGATGAATGTTTGATTGAAAAGGAGGCAAAGAAGTGGAGCCAATGAGTTTGGATGACTCAAGAAGACCGTCATTGTAAAGATTAAGGGCAAGACATGGAGGAGGATCCAGGTTTCTCACTTGTTTTTTTAAGCTGGCAGATACTTGAGCATGTTTAAATATTGATGGGAAGGAGCCAGAAGAGAGGGAACTCACCAGAAGGAATGAGAGTCATGGGGCTGCGTGCGGGAGGGAATGGGACTTAGGGCAGGTGCCAGAAGGCTCATTCTCAGACAGAGGAGGGACGTTTTCCATGGCACAGGAACGAAAGCTGAGACTTCAGTCATGTCTGTAGGTTTGGTGGCAGGAAGACATACCAAGACCTTTCAGGAATCTTGGTAACATGAAGTCGCAGATCTGGGTTCTCCAAGAAGCTCAGCATATGTGGTAGGCATCATTCCATTCACTTGCACCACTCATGTAAAAAGGAAACAGGCATTTTCTTCATCATTGACTGTACTGACGCACTGCAGAGCAAAATAGCAAGTTTCCAAAGCAACTCAGTAACAGAGCTGAGACCAGCGATCTCGGTGTTCTCTTTATTGAACATGCTTCCTCCCCAAATTGGGAAACAGTATGGTAAAAATGACAATACAGTAAAATAATAGCTGGCACTGGTTGAGTGCTTACTATGTGCGGAGCACTGTTCTAGTACTTCATCTGCAATAACTCATTTGATCCCCACATTATGATATATTTTAAGATAGGAAACTGAATTCCAGGGAGGTTAAGTAGTTTGCCCAAGGTAGAGGTGGCTAAACTAGATTTTAAGCCCATAAGTCTGACTCCAAAACTGATGCTTTTTAAATATATATATATATTTTTATTGACGTATAGTTGATTTTCAATGTTGTGTTAAGTTCTGAAGTACAGGAAAGTGATTCAGTTATACATATATATTCTTCCTCATTTTCCTTTCCATTACGGTTTATTACAGGATGTTAAATATAGTTCTCCGTGTTATACAGAAGGACCTTGTTGTTTATCCATTCTACATATAATATTTTGTATCTGTTAATCCCAAACTTAAAAAAAAAAAAGTCTTTATTGAACTTGTTACAGCACTGCTTCTGTTTCATGTTTTGGTTTGGTTTCTTGGCCCCAAGCCTGTGAGATCTTAGCTGTCCGACCAGGGATCAAACCTATACCCTCTGGGTTGGAAAGTGAAATCTTAACCACTGGACCACCAGGGAAGTCCCCTCAAAGTGATGCTTTTAAACCACTCTTCTATATTCCTGCTCTAGCAGAGGAGAAAGAACATACACGGAATCAGAAGACTTGCTGTCTCTATCATGAACTGACTCTATGTGCTTGGCATTCGCATTAGGTGTCTAAACATCAGTTTGCTCATCATTAAAATGAGAATGAGAATGTTTACTTATGAGGCTTTTAAAAGAATGATGAAATGTTGAAAAGGGGAAATCACTATACATGTGGGTGCTAAGTTGCTTCACTCATCTCTGACTCTCTGTGACCGTATGGTCTGTAACCCTCCATGCTTCTCTGTCCATGGAATTCTCCAGGCAAGAATACTGGAGTTATTGGTTGCCATTTCCTTCTCCAGGAGATCTTCCCGACCCAGGAATCAAGCCTGCATCTCATTCTGTTGCCTACATTAGCAGGCAAGTTCTTTACCACTAGCACCACCTGGGAAACCCAAATCACTATATACAAGATATTATTGTCTTGCTTATTGGTTCAATTCCTGGGTGGGGAAGATCGACTGGAGAAGGGATAGGCTACCCACTCCAGTATTCTTGGGCTTCCCCTCCTGGCTCAGCTGGTAAAGAATCCACCTGCAATGCGGGAGACCTGGGTTCGATACCTGGGTTGAGAAGATCCTCTGGAGAAGGGAAAGGCTACCCACTCCAGTCTTCTGGCCTGGAGAATTCCATGGACTGTACAGTCTGTGGGGTTGCAAAGAGTCGAACACAACTTAGCCACAGCTAAGACTGACACAGTCAAATTAAAAAAAAAAAAAAGCCTGAAATTACAGCTAATGGTGAAGTATACCCCAGAAGGCCAAGTTACAGTTTGGTGGTAGAATAATGATTCCAGTTTACTAATGGAATCTGACTATCAGAGCTGGGAGAGAACTTCAAGATCTTCTTTTAGTGCGACTCACACACTAAGCCCTCTCCCAACCCATTTGATAGTCTAGGAAGACTGAGGCCAAGTAGGTGAGATGACACAACTAGTTTGGATTAGTAGCAGGGCTTTTTTTTAAACCTTGAACTTGTTTTCAAGCGGGTTTAAGACAAATGATTTCACTTTATCAAAATCTTATCTGGAAAGTACCTCAATTACTTACACATTTGTTTCACTATGTATACCTTTACCTAAAGGAGCAAAATCCTAAAATGCCATTACCCATAAATAAACAAAGCCTTAAACCAATAATTCATGCAAAGCTCATTCTTCACATTGCCCTTATTTGGCCATTTCAGGCATATCCCAGGTAGAGACAGGCCCACATGTGCAGGGGCAATAAAATTGAACGGTTATATCCAGACTGCTCCGTGCAAAGTTCAACTGACTGTTACCAGTTTATCTCTGAGCTTAGATTTCAAGTCAGAAATCTTAGAAATCTAAGAAATCTACCTACCTCTTAGAGCTGGGGAGGGGGTGGCGGTTGGGGAGGGAATCACCTGATAAAATGCACTTTTAGCACCTACCTGGCACTCTTTAACTTTACTATTTGGGTATAATTCTTTTCTCTCTTAAGGAGATAGCAGTTCACCTTGGTTAATGACCTCAGACCGTTAGACCACTCCGATGCTACTAAACTAAGGAGAAACCCAGCTGTGCCAGGCCTAGAAATGTCCGTCCCCACCCCCATTCCCTTTTAAGACAGTGAGTAGGCCGGAATTCTGGTTGATAAATGAGAGGAGCTGAGAAGGAGCTGAGAGGAGCTGCAGTGATGACTGTTCTGAGAATCTGATCGGCGAGGAGACGAATCTCCACCACATGGTACCATGGAGATGCTTTGGGAAAGAGAGCCGGCCTCCCTGACCGAAGGAGGACCAGAGAGGGAAGGGATGGATGAAAGAAATGCTTAAAGGGAGATGGACTGACCGGAGGTGCCCAAAGAGGAAAAAATCGGGACGGAAAAGAGGCTGAATACCGGGAAACCTTCTGGGCGGTGAGTGTCATTAAAGGAAAGATCGCATGTTCCGGGGATGTAGATTTTGTGCGAAAAGCGGAGCAGGGACAAAGGTGGGGTACTCAAACTGCGGAGACAGCCCCGCAAGCGGTGGGGGGTACCCAGACGGCCCGAGGGTGACCAGGGCCGGCGAGGAACGGAAGGCGGGGCTCTGGGGGCACTCACGGGGTAGGCGGTGGGGGGTCGGGAGCCGGCGGAGGAGCCGACGCCGCGTTCGCCCCGGGGAAGGTCAGCGACCCCGGGCCGGGGAGCTGAGCAGAGACCCGAGAGGGGCCGTGGTTGCCATGGCGCCGGGCGGGGAGGGGGTGACTCGGGCCCCGCCCCGAGCCCCGCGGGGCCGCCGGCTCCAGATGGTCCCCGGCCTCCCGCGGGAGCCGGCGGCCTGCGGCAGGGGGAGGCTATTGTCCTCCTTCCGCGGCGCCGCAGTCCCGCCGCTCGCGCCCGCGCACCTCCACGCGCCCCGCCACCGCCGGCCCCGCGCGCCCCCCGCGCGGCTCGCGCCCCGTGACAGCGCCCGCCCGCTGCCTGCCGTGCGCCCGGCCGCCGCCCGCAACCGCCCCACGCGGCCGGGCTGCGGGCGCGGCGACTCCCGGTGCGCCCCCGCCGGCCGCGCTCCCGCCTGTCCGGCCAGCGCTCCGCACCGAGGTAGGTGCCGGCGCCCGGGCGCGCTTTGTCCTGGCCGGCTGGGCGGTGCGCTTTGTGCAGACGTGCGCGGGCGGCGGGGTCGGGGTCGGGGTCGGGACGGGTCGGGGGAGCAGGGGCGGGAGGATGCGGCCCCGGGTGCCCGCTCCCTCTGGGTCCCGGGGATAGGATGGAGAGTCAAGCGCCAGCCACCCAGGTACCCGTGTGCGGCCGGTGGGGATCGAGGCGTGCGGGACGCGGGCCTTTCCCGAGCCCAGAGAAGAGTCTGGAAGAGTTGGGGCTGACAAACGCGTTAGGGGAGCGGGTCGCCGGGCTCTGCGCGTGTGTGACAGCGCCAGCTGTTCGCATCGCGGAGGCGGGCCGGCCGGCGCCGGTCCAGGCGCTGCGGGCGCGCTCGGCGGTCCCTGCCCCGAGGCTGCGAGCGCCCGACTCCCTCTCGCCAGCCGGCTGGGGGCTCCCTCTGGAGCCGGGTGGGCTTCTCCTCGCCTCTTTGGTAGCTAGCTCCACGCTCTCCTTTATGCTCCCCCATAGTGTGTGAGAGAAGGGGACACGGTTGGCCGTGGTGAGCGGAACGCTGGCAGAGGAAGAAGGGAGAATGAAACCCCTGCGGGTGGCGGGGAAGAGACAGCGAAAGGTGTCCCTGTGGCCGAGATGCGTGCGGCCGGCTTGGAGTCCGCGGGCGCAGAGCTAGCGGGCAAGGCCTCCTTCTGGGGTGTTCCCAGCACCACGATCGGGCCTTTGCCATCCCCTCTGGCTCGGAACGACTTCAGCCCATTAACCCCGTGGCATTGCATGCTTGTCTGAGCCGCAGGCTTGCTCCGGTCCTAACCTGCTACATGCTGTCTCCGTGGGTTGTTTCTCAGCGGCCCTCCTTCCCTCCGAGGGCAGCTACAATTCCAGCGCTGGTCGGTTCAGGCACCGGCAGGGTATCTACAGACCAGTTTTCCTTGAGGGTGAAGGGGGCAGAGTGAGTCCCAAATCTGTGTCTCAGCTTGAGGTGCGGGGCAACCTCTTGGCATATTCAGAAGAGCAAAGGAGTAAGGAGGAAAAAGCTAATAGGGATCTTAGATTTGTTCCTTAGAGAAACTGATGTAACCCATGGGTTACAGACTTGGGGGAGGGGCGTAGCAAGGGAGTGAAAAGTAGTCTGAATAATTCTGCCCTGAGTGGAGGATTCTAAAGGACAAGATGAAGCAAAAATCCAGTCCCACTCTTCCAGCACAGTTCCTAAGTTCCTTGGAGGAGAATTCCCGGTGTTTTATCAAGAACACAGCCTTGAGGGAATAGGCTGGGGTTTTGTCTCTTTGATTGTCTTGTCTCCCTGCGTGCATCTTCCTTCTGCTATCCTAGCAGCCCTGAGTTTGTGATTTCTTTCTCCTTTTATCTCTTTGCTCGTCCATTCATACTTTGAGTCCAAAAAGATTTTTACTTTGCCAAAGTCCCCACTCCTTCTCATCTGTTATCCATCCTGTTGTCATTGGTTCAACTCCGCCTCCCAGCCACGTCTCCAGCCATATCGCCCTCCTTCCGGGCGTCTGATTCGCCTGTGTCCAGCCATCAGCTCTGTTTGTCTCATTAGATCTGAAACCCACTCCATCTTCATTTTCCTCTCTCCTTGCCTGAGGCTTCTGGCTCTTTGTGGGTCTTGGGGTTTCTCGGGGGAAGTTGTATTTGAGTTTAGCATAGAGCCTAAACAGATCCAGAAGCTAACCTCAGGTCACACTCACCCCTGAAACTTTGTGTCTTCCTCTGCTCTTGTAGCTTTTCTAATTCTAACTGCTCCTCATCTTTGGACAGCAGTGGCCCTCAAACTGTGGTCCCCGGACCAGTAGATTTAGTGTCACCTGGGAACAGTTTAGAAATGCAAATTCCCAGGCCCCAGCCCTGGAAGCTCTGGGGAACAGAGCCCACTGGTCTGTGTTTTAACAGCCCTCCAAGTAATTGTTATTCATGCAAATTTGAGAATAATCCTGAACTTTAGAGATGAGGAGCAGAGACTCTTCTCTGATGCCATTTTCATGCTTTCCTTGCGTTTTTTCTCTAGACCTAAAAAAAGATATGCATTTGATGAGAGTGGGGAGGAATGCTAGCCCATTCATTCAATATCCCTTTATTGAATAGCTATCGTACTAGGAAAATACAAACATGAGTAAGACCCAACCCTTGTCCTCAATGGGTTAAAAGGGGAGCAGGCAGAGAGGCACATAAACAACGAACTGTAATACAATGTGATAAGCGTAATAATAGCAGCATCCTGAAGTGCTGTGGGAGCACAGAAGAGGGAATGATCAACTGTCTCTGAGGGCGGTAGAGAATTAATCAGGAGGAGGATGTGGCAAGAGAAGGAATTAGGGTACAAGACAGACTCTAGCCAGAGGGATTGGATTTCTAGCTTTACATGCCAGCAAAACGGAGGAAAGGAGAAGGGGGGCAGGTGCCCTGGAGGATCGGCACTAGGCTGAGCAGAGTCCACATCCAGCAGTGTCTGGACGGAGAACCTAGCAGGACCCCAAGCTTGCAGCTGGCGGGAGTTGGCTTTCTCGTAGCATGAACAATGTAAGCTACTCAGGCCTGGCCTCCAGGTCAGCGGCTAAGAATAAGGTGTTGGTGAAACTGTAATCTGGATTAGCTGCTGTTGCCAGAGTCCAGGAATCCATGGAGAACAATCAGGTAGACGATTCTTCAGCAAAGAGAGAGACGTAGGTGGGCATGAGGCTAGGGGTACAGGCTGACTAAGAAAATAAGTACGGAGACCCAGATAAAGCAAGGAATGATAAATCAGAGAAAAGAAACCAGGGTGGGATCTATCTAAAGAAACAGAAAACTATAGGACTCCGAAGATGGTAGCAGGGAACACAGCATATTGTCCAAAAGGCCAGGGGGCTCCAGAGCCCAAATGCTTGGAAACCAAAACTCAGGGGCCCTCAGAACTGCTGTGCTCAAGGACACCAGAAAGCATGACTTACTATGGGAATTAACTCCTCGGAGTCCCAACATGGTGGCCCTGTGGGGACCTGTGATCTAAGGACACCAGGGCCGTGTTGGTTGCTTATCTATACAATGGCAGGCATCCCTGGAAACTCAGGATGAAGAGCATGTATGTCTCGAATTGGATTTGGCCCAAGGGCCATTTTATCTGGGAGAAGGAGAGGCTCCAGCTCCATATTTTCTCCCCCAAGTTATAGGAGCGGCTCTAACAACTGGACCTCACTGAGAGGTCTGGATCCACGCCTCAGTCCTGTCAGAGGGACCAAGTTGGATTACCAAACAGAAGCCAAAACAATACATGTTTGGTTTTGTGCAGCTTCCAGGGGTCCTGGGGACACACAGTCTGGAAATGGGGTCAGACATTTCTTTACGTGTCTGCTTTCTGTGGAGTACAAAGACATAAAGCAGGGTTTGAAAACCTCAGAGGCCTTCAGGGACCAAGTAGGTAATAAAAATGTGTGACAAGGCTGGGAAGGACAGGGAGTGGTGGGGTCTGAAGAGAAATGGCAAGCATAAGCCCACCTGAAGAATCCCAAATTAGTGGGTTTTTTTTTTTTTTTGGTCGCACCACACAACTTGCAGGAACTTACCCCCACCAGGGATTGAACCTGGGTCATGGCAGCGAAAGCCCAGAATACTAACCACTAGGCCACCAGGGAGCTCCCCCAAATTAGTTCTTTTACAACAGCTCATTGGCCATACCCCTGGAGACTAAAAGGTTTTAGGAGGTTTGTGATTTCTGATAAAAGGAAAAAGGGTCACAGAATAGAAGGGGGGCATTGTATATAGCAAGGGTCCCCAACTTTCAGGATCTAATGCCTGATGATCTGAGGTGGAACTGATGTAATAATAATAGAAATAAAGTGTACAAAATAAATGCTTGAATCATCCCCAAACCATCCCCTCCACCCCCAATCCATGGAAAAGTTGTCTTCCACAAAACTGGTTCCTGGTGTCCAAAAGGTTGGGGACTTCTGGTATATAGGGATTTTTGTGGGCAGGTCTATGCAGGGAGGGGCTTCCCAGGAGGCGCTGGTGGTAAAGAACCCACCTGCCAATGCAGGAGCCGTTAGAGACTTGGGTTCGATCCCTGGGAGGGGAAGATCCCCTAGAGGAGAGCATGGCAACCCACTCCAGTATTCTTGCCTAGAAAATCCCATGGACAGAGGAGCCTGGTGGGCTGCAATCCAAGGGGTTGCAAAGAGCTGGAGATGACTGAAGCAACTTAGCATGGTCGCATGCCCTATGCAGAGAGAGCGGGAGTGCGGGGAGTGTCCATCCCAGAGATCAGTGTGTGCATGACTGCTGCTGGGGAAGCCCTAACCTGAGGGGCCCAGAGAAACGGAATTCGAACTGGTCCTGGGGTCTGGACTGCTCCGCTGTCTGGTGGTTGAGAGTGTTAGGGGACTCTAGCTCAGGTCACACCTTGCCTACAGCATTCTCTGCTCAGGATGCCCTGACTCTGCCCTAGAATTTATTTTTATATAAATATTTACAGAGCAAATTGAAAGACTCTGCTGGGGATTAGGGGAAACGATGGATTTTAAATGAGAAAGGAGTCCTGAACCTAGTGGAAATGAAGTTCTCTTTCCTATTGGTGGTGGTTTAGTTGCTAAGTCATGTCCCACTCTTGTGACCCCATGGACTGTAGCCCGCCAGGGTCCTTTGTCCATGGGATTCTCCAGGCAAGAATACTGGAGTGGGTTGCTAGTTCCTTCTTCAGGGGATCTTCCCAATGCAGGAATTGAATCGGGGTCTCCTGCATTTACCGACTGAGCTATGAGGGAAGCCCCTCTTTCCTATTACAGGGAATGAAAAGCCCAAATCTAGGAAACTGAGACCTGAGCTCCCAGGGAAATCCTTGCATGTTTTCTCTTTGGGAGAAAGGGGAGGGGTAGGCAGTCCTGGCCTTCATGTGCCTGGGGTTCCGCTTCGTGGAACCACTTAATGACAGAAGCCAAGTTCCGCCCTGTGCGCCCATGAGAACACCTCTCGCTCACCACCCACATCTCACCACCCATTCTTTCTTCCGTCCCCCCAAACCACACAAGAGGTACGGTACTTCCTTTCCAGAAGCAGAGACTGCCAAGGTCATAGCCTCAACCCTTGGAAGTGGCGCTAAGGATTAAAATATCTTTGTATTTGAGAGGCACTAGGAAAATGAGACATGCAGAATTTGGGGTTCAGTTACAGAGCCAGCCCCCTCCGTGCTCTTGAATGAGTGCTGAATTACTCAAGAACTTTGAACTGTAGAGTTTTGTTTTTTAAAAAAATCCCTAGAAACTAATCTGAAGCTCATTTGTTAGTTTTGAGACAGACAGGGTTGTTTGTGTAACAGAGAGCTGTGAGTTGTGCTGGCGAGCATCCACGGCCCCAGTTTCCCCAGCCTGGGCCCTGGAAGGGAGCAATGGCTGTTCATCTCTCTCAGGGAGCTCTGACGGGCTCCAGGAAGTTCGAGGAACATGTAAATATTGTGATTAACAGCTTGTCCTCCAGGGACTTCCTTGGTGGTCCAGTGGTTAAGGCTCTGCACTTCCAGTGCAGGGGTGTGCAGGTTCTATCCCTGGTTGGGGAACTAGCATCCCACATGCTGCCCAGGGAGGAAAAAAAAAAGCTTGTCCTCCAGAATCTTGCTTCAAAATCTAGCTCTACTCCTTCCAGTGACCTTGAACCCTGGTTTAACTTTTACAGAGCAACCTCCTCATCTATGAAATAGGGATGATAGTGGTCCCTCACCCCACAGAGGGTTGCAGTGAGGTGATGCATGTAAGTGGCGAGGACACATAGCACAATGGATATTCATCGAGCCCCTATTACGTATTCTCTGTCCCAAACGAAAGAAACCGGGGGAGAGAACCATACTGTGTCCTCTGTCAAACCCCTGGCCTCTGTATCCATACTTGTTAGCAGTACGTCAGGCTTCCTGGTGTGTCATAGACGCCTCTTGGCCTGAGAGCAGGATCTGGGTCTTTCCATCTTAAATCTGTTCCAGAGTACAGGAAGCCACCTTGTGGGAGGCAGTAGCGGAGGTGCGGGGCTCTGAACAGTTTGTGGAACCAGGAATGAAAGAACTCTGGTTAGTACTCACTATTGCCCATGGGATCCCAGGCCTGTTTCTCGCATTGCCCTGGTGTTCCCACACCACTGTCCAGAGCCACCCCAATGGCCATCGCCACCTTCAGCTCCCTGCCTCCTGCCCCTCTCTGGCCTGAGGCTCTGGAGCCCTTGTCTCCACTATGTTGCTCTGAGACACTGCTGCCTTCCGACCTCACTCCATGTGGGTCTGTTGTGTTCCTGTCTCTCAGCTTCTCCACCATGGTTTCTCCTCTCCCACCGGGGGATGATTTCCACTGGCAAAGAAAGCAACCACAGTCATTGGTCATCAGTAGAGCAGAGCAGATCTAGGGCAGGAGGAGAGGAGAACATGGTGAGTGGTGGGCTCCATGGCTTCAAGATGCCCCTCACCAGCCCCGTTTCCCCTTGCAGGAGCAGGAGGCCACCCACCACCATGAGCAGCACCCTGTCGCCCACAGACTTTGACAGCTTGGAGATCCAGGGCCAGTACAGTGACATCAACAACCGCTGGGACCTGCCCGACTCGGACTGGGACAATGACAGCAGCTCGGCCCGCCTCTTTGAGAGGTCCCGAATTAAGGCCCTGGCAGGTGAGATCAGGGGAGGGCTGGGGGAGATGTTGAGGATGCTGGGGAGGGAAGCTTGTCTTGAAGAGTCCTTCAACTTCATGGGAAGACTGACGCTCTTTCGAAGCTGCTGCACTAGAGTGGGAAATTCAGATCACCCTACCAAGCCCTAGTCCCCAATGCCAGCCTCAAGAACAAACCACGTGCAATCCACAAAGTGCCCCAGCTTCCTTCCCCCCGAGCAGGGAGAAGCCATGCTGATGCTGAGACTCAGCCATGTTCCGCTGTGCGCTCAGCTGACTGCCTGGCCTCTGTCCCTGAGTCATGTTCCTTAATTCCTTTGCATTCTTAGTCTTGCTGTTCTATTTCCACCCACCTCTCCCTTCCTTTCATCCTCTGCTGTCTTCCTTGATTCTCACTGTCATCTCTCACACCTGCTCTCCCTCTCAGTTCAGTAGCCGCTCCTCTCCCTTCCCACCTGTTCTTTCCACCTGCCTGCCGCCTGTTCCTCCCATTAGTTCATCTACCTGTTCCCTGAAGCAGGTTCCCTCTACCCACCGCTGGTTTCCACCGCCCATCCTCCCGGGTTGCTCTCCACTCGCATCAGCCCCTGCCTTCCCCTATGGCCTGGGTTCTCCCCTTCAAGCTCCTCTGAGCACCAGCAAACCCGTTTGACGGGCCTCCCTGCGTTCTGGGGAGGAGTTGCCATGGCAACAAGAGTGCAGCTGCCACCTGACACCACCGGCGGCTGGCGTGGGGCTGAGTCACCCACACACCCCAAGGCCACCCACCCTGTTTGGTTCCCTCCTCCACGCCACACTCATCTTTTCCGCTGACCTGCTGGCCTCCCAGCCCAGTGCCGTGGAAGAGGTCATAGCTATTCCCCGAGAGGCAGTGCTCCCAGCGTGGGTGGGGTGGCCTCCTGGATGAAGGGAGACATTGGAGGGGGGAGCGGTTTCCCAACTTCGGCCGCACCTTTGACAGGATCACTCAAGGATATTTCACAAATACAGGTTCTCAAACCCCTTTCTGCACACAATGAATCAGAGTCTTTGGACCTATGGTCCAGAAATCGGGGTTTCAAGCTCTTTGGGTAATTCTTTTCAGCCAGCCCAACATCAGTCTGAGGAACCCCCGCGTGGTGGCCATTACTTCCGGGAATCCCTCGTCAGTTTCTCCTGTGCCCCCCTGTCCTTCTGGCTAGGTCTACACGCAGGCTTGTGAAACCCTCATAGCACTGTTTCTATCGCTGAGCAAAGGCAGAAGACATGGGTCATAGAGAATGCTACGTCTTTGGGGAAAGGTTTCTCTGGTACCCTGATTTCGGGTAAGAGTAGCCTCTAGAAGGTCATGACAGCTGTGTGCATGTGACATATGATACCCAGGACTATTTCGATGTGTGCTCAACACATGCCAACCCAGGCTGTCAGTAGGTGTTTATCTGCACCACTAAACTGGGCTCTTCCGAGGAGGCCTCGCTGTACGGGCTTCACCCAGCCCTGCGCCTTGCACCAATAGGTGCCAGAAAATACCGAATGAAGGAGGATGGAAGGGGACAGGAGTGAGCTGTAAGTGACAAGGGCTGAAGCCCATAGAAAGGTGGGACGGGAAGGCGTCCCTGGTGGTTCAGTGGCTAAGACTCTGCCCTCCCAACGGGTAGAACCAGGGAGAACCAGGAAGAACCTGGCTCTCCCAAGGGAGAGTCAGGGGGCCTGGGTTCACTCCCTCATCAGGGAACAAGATCCCCCTGTCACAACTCAAGATCCCACTGCAGAAACTAAGACCCAGAGCAGCCAAATATATATATAGTTATATATATATATATATATATTTAAGTGGGAAGGGAGTCAGGTAGATGTGCCCAGCTGTGGGTGTACTGGGGGCCTGGGATGGCCTGGCCCCAGGACGGCCTGATGGGCCCCAGGGCAGGGAAGAATCTGGAACTGGAGGTGAGAATGACAAACCAGGGAGGAAGATAACACCATCTATTACAATTAAAGGAATGTAAGCAAACAGTATAGCCCCCGTGCCTGGCTAGTACTGAGCTGGCTTGGCCCTTTCCAGGATTTCTCTTTCTCAGGGCTCTCACAGCTGGGGATCAAAGCCCATGTCCTGAACGGGACCTCCCAGACTCACAGCCAGGGGGCATCCTCTACACACCTGCAAACCTTCGGAAGCAGGACTTGACCTGGGGCCGGGGGCGGGGGTGGGGGGTGGGGCGAGGGATGCGGGGGGGACCGGTCCTCTCGGGTCTGGTGCACTCCGAGGCAACTCCGGGCCAGACCGGCAGGTCTCGAGGGCGCTGGCGGGTCCCTCCTCCGGCCCGGGGCCCGGCCCTGCCCTCGCCGGCCGGCTCCGCCCCGCCCCTCCCCCGTCACTGTCCGACCTGTTTGTCTGGAGCTGCCTCGGTCTCCAGGTGTGCTCTGCCGACGGGTGCCGGAGCGCTCGGGGGCTCAGACCTCCCGCTGCTCCTTTTTCACCCAACTCCTCGAATCTTCCACCGCCCTCGGGCTACACGGCCTGCCAACCGGGACCCCCGGCTCGCGGGGGAGCGGACCCTCGGCGCCCCGCCCCGGCGCGGGCAGAGCATGGACTCTGGGCCGCGGGCGATCCAGGGGCAGCGGCACCATGAATGGGCACGGGGTGGGCAGGGCGCCCGGGTACGGCCTGAACGGGGCCGGTGAGTTTTACTGTGAGGCTGTGGAGGGGGCTCAGAACCCCGGGGGGTTCCTGCTCTCGCCCGCTGCCTTCATCAACCCGGCTCAGTACGCCAGCGTGCTGGAGGGACGCTTCAAGCAGCTTCAAGGTGGGCTCCGGAGGTGGGGTGGTGGTGGTGGTGGGCTCCGAGAGGGGGGATCGGGGGGGCGAGGGGGACGGCTGGAGCCGCGCGGAGAGGGGGGCCCCCGCGGAGAGAGCGGCTGGGGGCGTGGGAGAGGAGCCGGAGCCAGGCCTCCGGGGTGGGGGAAGCATCTTCTGTGACTCAGACGGTTTGTGTTGGGAGACAAAGTGTCGGGGGAATAATTACAAGTGGCCGGGAAATCCGCGGATGCTGACAGAGCCGGGAGAGGCTTGGACCCGCTGGAGGGGCGGCGGGGCCCCGCTGGGCGTGTGTCCCCGGGGGCGCGGAGCTCGAAGGCGCGGCCGGGTCTCCCTGAGACTCTCGGGGGTTTGGGGAGGACGGTCCTGCTGGGGTGGTCGGGGAAGGAGGCAGGGGACTGAACCAGCAGGCGAGGGGCCCAGGGCGTTTGTGCTGCCCTGGATTTCTGAATGGGTGTCTAAGTGTGTGGAAACCGGGGAGTGTGTCAAAGGGATCTGGTGCAGACGGGCTCGGGTATGGGTCTGAGGCGGCTGTGTTAACTCTAGCACACAGGCCAGTGTGTTTCTTTTGGGAGCCACGGCATTCTGCGTGCCTGTGGATGTTGTGGACACCTGGTTAAGTTACACTCTGTCTCTGGTGGTCGGCTCTGCACATTTTTTTTTCCCTAGCTGCCCCCTGATTCCTCATCTTCCCCCTTTTATGCTACCTATGAGCCAAAATGGCCTCACCCTCCTGTGTCGGGCATGAGGGCAGACTCCCTGGATCCAGTCATGGCTGGTGATCCAGGTGGTCCCCAGCTCCCGCAGGGCCTGTGGATCCTGAGAGGAGGCCCACAGAGCATCAGGCCGTCTGAGCACTTGTTAGGACCCTGAGTTGTCCCAGGTCCGGGGTTGGAGGTAAGAAAGACAGGAACAGACATGGGTGTGTCGCTGTGTTTTATGGGTGAGGTGCATAGGAATGTGAGATTAAGGGGTGAGTCTTTTTGCTTTCTGAGATCCTGGTGCTAAGGAAAGACAAGTGACTCTTCAGCCCTGGCCACTTGGGTTGGGTCCTTGCACTGGGCCTCTCTGGGGGGAACACGAAGAAATCCCAGTAGCCAGAGCAACTTCCAGTGGGCTGAACCTCTTCCTTCACTTTGTCATTTGTGTTTTTTTCTTTTTTTAACTGGAAGAAATTAATTTATCGATCGTGGATATTGCCATAAATAATGAGGCAAGAGTAGAATGTCCTCATATACTGAAACCCAGGCTATAAAAATGTCAGGCCCAAGGCTTAATGCTCTTGTCCAATTCAACAAATCTTTGTAAATGTCTCCAATGTGTCAGGGTCAGTGGTGTTCTCTACGTCACTTATAATAATTTCAATTTTTCTTTCTCTGGGAAACGTAACAGCATCCCGTCTCTCAGCAGCAGCTCCCCCTGTGGACAGGCAGTGGGCATCTCGTCACTTTTTGTGAGATTGGCACTGAACTCTGCCTGGCTCTCCCCTGCCCCACCCTGTGTTTCCCGGGTTCACTTTTTACCTGTTTCCAACTTCCACGATGATATATTCCCTCTTGACTTTGGAATGTTGGTGTCCTGGGACAGAATCCCCTTGCAACCAGTTGAATGAACCAGCCCAGAAATAGAGGAGCCTGTCTTTTCTTTAAATTATCCCAGGAGGGCAAGCTGACTCAGGAGGCCTGCAGGCTCTATAATGTCACATCCATCTAATGACCACTTGGAAGAGCCGCTGCTGTAATTTACGTCCATGCCCTCTCCTTTGCCCACTACCAAACGGGAATAGCCATAGCTCCTGCTGGACCGAGCTGAGCAACTCCTACTCCTTCCTCGGGTTAGATCATGTCTGAATAACAGTAACTCATCCAGGAGCCATTTCGTGCGGCATCTTACACGCGGTGTCTCAGTCAACACCGTGACTTGTTGAAAGAGAAAGTAATGTACCCACTTTACAGATGAGGAAAGTGAGGCCTTGATGGATGGAACAACAGTGTTTCACCACTGTTACACAGCAGAGCGCTGATCCCAGGCCTTCCCTGCATGTCCCCTGCTGTAATTTCTTTCATCCTTCCTTCTCAAAGCCTGTTTTCTGTCTCTCTGTCTCTCATTTTTGTTCTTGACCCTGCTCATGAACTCATTCCAATTTCTTTATTTCCCGATTTTTCAAGTTATGGGTTTTCTCCTCAGCCATCTTCCTTCCCTTCCTCCTCCCCAGACCTCACTTCCCCACCCCCACCAACTGGTGTTTAGAAGCAGGCGCCCGGTTCTTGAAGGGCAGAAATGACCCCATGTTGCCGCCATAGATGAGCGAGAAGCTGTGCAGAAGAAAACCTTCACCAAATGGGTCAACTCGCACCTGGCCCGGGTGACATGCCGGGTGGGAGACCTGTACAGCGACCTCCGGGATGGACGGAACCTCCTGAGGCTCCTCGAGGTGCTCTCAGGGGAGACACTGGTGAGCTGGGGTCACCGGGGAGGAGGTGGCCTGAGAGACAGTGGCCAGGGGGACAGGCCCTGGGGGCGGCCCTGAGCAAGAAGAGTGACACCACGGAACAGAAAGCAGTGGCTGCCTTCTGCTCAGAGGATGGTTTCAGTTTGAGAGGCTTTGCTGCGTGGATTAAACCAGGAACATTGCTTCATGGAGACAGGAACAGTGGCCCCATTGAAAACATTTTTTTTCCCCACTCACTCTGGGTGCAATTAATTCCCTTGGGAATCTTAATCTGCCCCAAGCCTCATCTGCAACTCAGCTTTAACTTCCCCGGGCAGTGCCTGTGTTCCTGAGGGAGGTCATGGGGAAGCCGTAGGAAGCAGGGCCCCGGGAAAGCAAGGAGGGAAGGAGGAGGAGGAGGCCCACAGGCCCACAGCTTTGTGTCCCCTCCCTCCATAGCCAAAGCCCACGAAGGGCCGCATGCGGATCCACTGCCTGGAGAACGTGGACAAGGCGCTGCAGTTCCTGAAGGAGCAAAAAGTGCACTTGGAAAACATGGGCTCGCATGACATCGTGGACGGGAACCACCGCCTGACCCTCGGGCTGGTGTGGACCATCATCCTTCGATTTCAGGTACCCGCACGGTGGCACCCGGCGTGTGCCCCACACATCGGTGCAGCAGCTCCCACGGTCACTGCACACATGGGCGGCCCAGAACCTCACACCCTGGGGCAGGGGACTCCTGTCATTAAACAGGACAGAGGCCAGCGTGTGTGTTGTCAAACTCCTGTGGCAAATTCCCTGTGGCCTGGTCTGCTAGAGGACCACATTTGGGGGCACAAAGGACTGGAAATTTTACAGATGGGTACTTCACCACAGAGAGTGTTAGAACTGCATTTGGGGTCTGGTCACCGGTCCACTCCTCTACCCCAAACTCTGCTCGCCTCCCTCAAAAGAACAGCCACCCAACTCCTCCTTATGTTCTGAGCATCGCCAGTCCAGGGTCCTAATGCCATCACAGCTCTCCTGATCGCCCTGCTTACACCCCGGGTGTAACTCCCCTGATCCTTCCAGCCCTAAGCAGAGCTCCGTCAGCTTCACCTTTGAAGCCCAGCTCTCAGGAAAAGGTCACTTTTCCACCTGTAGTTTCCCCCCACAGCAGGAACCAGCATCTTTGCCTTCAAGGCACTTCCTCTTCTGAACTCCCACCCCTTTCTGCTGTCTCAAATCCTTTTGACCTGGAGTTCTGTGGTCATTAGTCCAAGAAGAAAGGACCCAGGCTCTATCCCTAGACCCCTAATTGAGGAGTCTAAGGAGCAGCTTCCGAGCATCTCTGATAACTCCAGGACATCTCTGATAACCCTGAGCATCTCTGATAACTCCAGGAGCCCCTGTTCAGGAAGTGAGGGCTTTCTTTCCTTCTTCCCTTCTTAGATCCAAGACATAAGTGTGGAAACAGAAGACAACAAGGAAAAGAAGTCAGCCAAGGATGCCTTGCTGCTCTGGTGCCAGATGAAGACCGCCGGGTGAGGCTGCCAGAGAGCATGGCCTTGGAGGGCTGGATGCACTGAGGCTGTGCAGTAGGAAGGAAGGATGGGGGCCCAGGAACCATGAGCTGGGGATCCATCCTTGAGGCCTACTCACTGTCTATCCCGCCCTCTGTTTATAGGTACCCCAATGTCAATGTGCACAACTTCACCACCAGCTGGAGAGATGGGCTGGCCTTCAACGCCATCGTGCATAAACACCGGTGAGAAGACGGGGGTTGGCCAGCCTGTCTGAGCTGCTGGATGGGTTGATGACCCAGGGGCCCGCACACACAGGTAGACAAAGCAGTGAGACAAGCTGAGCTCCACGGCAGTCAGGAGGCGTGAATGTTCAGAGAAGAGCCCAGAATGTGGGGGTGCTTCCTGCACAGAGGGCTTGCGATGGGAAGTCGAGGTGGGGAGGTGCAGTGGGGGTTGGGGGCTTGGGAACTTAGGGATCAAGATGGGGTGGCTTTCCTTTTCCTCTTTAGGCTCTCACATGCCCTTGATTCCTTCTCTATTCCCTCCCTACCCAGGCCAGACCTGCTGGATTTTGAGTCCCTGAAGAAGTGTAATGCACACTACAATCTGCAGAATGCCTTCAATCTGGCTGAGAAGGAGCTGGGACTTACGAAGCTGCTGGATCCTGAAGGTGGGGCAGAGCCATGTGAAAGAGTGGCTGTGGGCTAGAGACAGAAGGTGGATGACGGCTGCCAGGAGCTGAGGGCGGGGAGGACGGAAGTCACTGCCAGTGGTTTACCTGGTTTCCTTGGGGGGTGATGGAAATGTTCTGGAATTAGATCACGGTGATGGTTGCACAACCCTGTGAATATAAAAAACCCACAGAACAGTATACTTTAAAAGGGTGAATTTTATGTCATGAAAATTCTGTTTCAGTGTAGGAAGAAAGGCAGCCCCGTGTGGGGGATGGTTCTATCCCAGCCCTCCACGAAGCAGCTCCGTGACATGGGGCTGGTTGCTTGGCCTCTCTGTGGGTCAGTTTCCTCAACTCTAAAATGAGAAGATTTTTTTTTTAAAAAAAAGAAGAAGGACTTCCCTGGCAGTCCAGCAGTTAAGACTCCACACTCTCAATGCAAGGGGCATGAAGAACTAAGATCCTGCAGTGCCGCATGGGATGGCCAAAACATTAAAACAATAAAAAGTAAAATGAGATTAGTCTACAAGGTCTCTAAGGGCCCCCAAATTATAGGGTTCTAAATTGAGCTCTGTGACCTTGAGATCTCACCAAACACTGGCCTTATGGTCAGTTGACCCTGCTGGTTGGTCCCTATGATTCTGATCTAATACCCATGAGACCGGGAATAACCACTGGGCTTTGTTTTGTACCTGGCATTGCGTTTGCATGCTAAGCTGCTTCAGTAGTGTCTGACTCTTTGCGACCCTATGGACTGTAGCCCACCAGGCTCTTCTGTCCATGGGGATTCTCCAGGCAAGAATACTGGAGTGGGTTGCCATTTCCTCCTCCAGGGGATCTTCCTGACCCAGGAATTGAACCCAGGAATCTTGCACCTCCCACATTGGCAGGCGTGTTCTTTACCGCTAGTGCCACCTACTTGACATGCTCTAACTGACTTAATTCTCACAATACCCCACTTTGAAATCAGTTTCATCATTACACTCCATTTATGGAAGAGAAGACAGGGTTCTGTAAAGGTCACACTGTTAGAGGAGCTGAGATTTGAATTCAGGCAGCCTGGCCCTAGAGCCTGTTTCCTCAGCTGCCTCCTTGGGAGAGCAGAGAGCAGTCTTGGTGCAGAAAAGAGCAGGACAGAAGGGCCAAGCAACTTCCTTGCTGGAAATGCGCCTTCTGAAGTTCCCTGGGCAGATTTGGGACTTGGTTGTTTTCTCCGTGTTTTCCATCCCACCAGTAGCCCCTTTTCCCATGCCCTCTTACCAAGCAACTCCTTTTGGTCTCCATTGGGAAAACTGGGTAAAAGCCTTTGGGGTATCTGGGTTTTATTCTCTGCTTGTTTCTTGGAGAAAAAAGTTAGCTTTTCATGCCCTTTTAGTCCAGATGGTTAAGGGAGCTGGAGAGAGAACCTCGTGGACCTAGGAGGGGAATAAGTGATTGGGATTGGGACTGGAGTAAGTGATACAGATTGTGGGCCTACTTCTGGGAAGCAGGTTTCTAATCTCGGCCTGACCTGAGTGGTCCTTTTTCTCAGATGTGAATGTGGACCAACCAGATGAGAAATCAATTATTACCTATGTTGCTACTTACTACCACTACTTCTCCAAGATGAAAGCCCTGGCCGTGGAAGGCAAAAGAATTGGCAAGGTATACTCCAGCACGGGGTTGGTGGGCGTACAGGCCGGAGGAGGCCTGGCCTGGGGTCCTGCTCCCCAGAAGCAGGAGCAAGGGAGGACTGGGTCAGGGACCCCACATCATGGTCTCACAGGTGCTGGACCACGCCATGGAGGCAGAGCGCCTGGTGGAGAAGTATGAATCCCTGGCCTCCGAGCTGCTCCAGTGGATCGAGCAGACCATCGTGACCCTCAATGACCGGCAGCTGGCCAACTCCCTGAGCGGAGTCCAGAACCAGCTCCAGTCCTTCAATTCCTACCGCACCGTGGAGAAGCCACCCAAGTAGGTGTCCCTGGGCCTCACCCAGCCTCGGCTGGCCTGCCCTGAGCTGTGCTCACACACAGGAAGCCTAAATTAGGGAGGCCTTTTGGGAGGGAAATTTGGCAGCACAGAAATTCAGTGATGCTCATTCCCCCAGCTGAGAGTGCCAGGAGCAGCACCAAAGCAATTAAAAAAATAATAATAATTATCCATTACACGAAATCATGCTATGGAAATGATTGCTGTAGTACATAGAGCTGGTACAGTCCACTCAGATAAGATTGGTCTGGGTGTTGCAACAACCCAATTCTAGTTTAAGGATGGGGCGTTGGACCTGACAGGTGGTCATTGCTGGCAACACAGATATGTGGCTGGTCACTTGCAGGCTGCACAGGTTCTTACCGCTTATGTATTCTAGCAGTTGACTGTTGAAGTGTGGCTTGACTGTTGGGCAGTTCTACACAGAACATGCTAAAATTTCTATTTTTCATTTGTGACCTCTTTTGGAGTTAACATGTTTTGGCTCCAACACTAGTGTTATTCCAGAAACACCCCTTTCTGTGCTTTCGGGGAATGATTTGAGGTGTGCCTTTGACCCAGAAAGTCCTCTTCTGGGCACAAAGGTGACCTTTGTAAAAGAAAAATAAGTCATGGGACAGCCACTGAAAACAATATTGAAGAACTGCGTTTATTGACCTGAAAAGACGTTCATGAAACTAAGTGTTAGAAGACAGCAGAGAGCAGTGTTAAGCGACCAAGGTTCAGAGTACCTGAGTTCAAATCTTAGCTCTGCCATCTAGCCCTGGTGAGCATTGGGCATCTTATTTAGCCCGTCTCTGCCTCGGTTTTCTCATCGGGAAAATGAGGGTTATGAGAGCGTGTAGTGAGAACTAAACGAGTTAATGTGTGCAAAGCCCTGAAAGCAGGGCCTGGCGGTCAGTGAGTGAGTCCTCAACAAATGTTAGTCACAGTTCTGATATGATTCCATCTGCAGACTTGCGTGCCTAAGGGTGACGGTGCTTGTGTCTGTGTAGTTTTCAGTTGTTTTAAAATTAGGTTCTTGGGATTTCCCTTTTGGTCCTAGGACTTCACAGTCCTAATGCTGGAGGCCTAGTTCTATCCCTGGTCAGGGAACTGGATCCCAGATGCCACAACTAAGAGTTTGAATACCGCAGCTAAAGCACTGAAGTCCAGCACAGTCCAATAAATTAACTAGTTAAAGTAAATACTTAAAAAATAATAAATAAAGTTAGGTTCTTTTTAAACGAGGATTTTGCCAGGATTTTCTGGCTTTCCCACAAAGCTTTTACGAGATGAAAAGCAACATGAGACACTTCATTTTGAAACATAAAGAGACCCCGGGCCCCTCAAGGGCTTTGCTTCTGACCCTACGCGGCCTCCTGCCTCAGGTTCACTGAGAAAGGGAACTTGGAAGTGCTGCTCTTCACCATCCAGAGCAAGCTGCGGGCCAACAACCAGAAGGTCTACACGCCCCGCGAGGGCCGGCTCATCTCCGACATCAACAAGGTCCACAGCCTCCCTTCTGTGTCCCGGGCAACCCACCCTCAGCCCCAGCCCCTCCTGTCCCTGCCTGAACCCCTCAGCCCACTGCACCCCTGCCCTCCACCCATCCCAGGGCAGGTGGAACTCCCATGACCTCTCCCGGGGCCCGCACATCTTCCCCTGCGCCTCCGTCTGTGTCTCCATGCAAATTAGATCCCAGTGCCTTATCCTGCTCAGCACATCCCCAGCTCTCTGGCCCTACTTTTATTTCATTGTGTTTTTTTTTTCCCACAAACAACAGAAGATTAACAGAAGTAATAGGGTTCACCCCCCCAGTCCCACCACTGCAGATGAGTCCAGCGATTTCCACTTATTCCCACCCGCCTCCTGTCTCAGTCCACAGCAGACGTGTTTCTCACGTGGCTCCGTGGCACAGCCGCCGCCCGCCTGGCTCCTCACACTTCCCTGCACAGGCATCTGATCGCATTCCACAGACCCACTAGACCGAGCTGCCCTGGGACCCACCCTGTGCACCGCCCCCGGCCGCGTGAGCCCTCCCCACCCTCACATCCTGAGCCCTGGCCCCTCGGCGGCGCTAAGCCAGTCTCCACCTTGCAGGCCTGGGAGCGGCTCGAGAAAGCCGAGCACGAGCGTGAGCTGGCCCTGCGCACAGAGCTCATCCGCCAGGAGAAGCTGGAGCAGCTGGCCGCCCGCTTCGACCGCAAGGCCGCCATGCGGGAGACCTGGCTCAGTGAGAACCAGCGCCTGGTGTCCCAGGTAGGACGCAGGGGGCTCCTGGCCCGCCCAGGCAGGTCTGGGGACTCGGGGGGTGAGAGAGACAGAGGTGGATAAGGAGCCCTGCCGCGTGGGGAGCTAATGAAATAAGAACTCCATGGCTTAGATGAGCAGACCAAGAACCCGGGGACTGAAGGCTTGAACAGGAGAAGGGCTGATGAGCCAGGATGGGGTGGGACAGATGGGACGCCTAGAACCACCCCCCTGGAGCTGGCATCTTGCAGCAGAAGTGCTCTGGGGGGTGGGGGGCAGGGGGTGAGCAGAGTGGTGGTCCCCGCCCCAGGACAACTTCGGCCTGGAGCTGGCCGCCGTGGAGGCAGCGGTGCGGAAGCACGAAGCCATCGAGACGGACATCGTGGCCTACAGCGGCCGGGTGCAGGCGGTGGACGCCGTGGCCGCAGAGCTGGCCGCCGAGCGCTACCACGACATCAAGCGCATCGCCGCGCGGCAGCACAACGTGGCGCGGCTCTGGGACTTCCTGCGGCAGATGGTGGCCGCCCGGCGGGAGCGGCTCCTCCTCAACCTGGAGCTGCAGAAGGTGTTCCAGGACCTGCTCTACCTCATGGACTGGATGGAAGAGATGAAGGTACCTACGGATGCTGCGGTCGGGCCGAGGTGGTTGGGACCGTGCGGGGGGTGGGCAGCGATGAGCAGGTTCCCTCAGCTGCTCAGCCAGGTCTTTGCAGGGCGTGCACCAGTCTGGGGCCCTGTCCTTGGTTCAGATGGACAGAGCAGACGGCTCCCTGTCCTCATGGAGCTCACGTTCCAGGGGGAGGAGAGTGATGATAAAACCCTTGGCCCGTCCATAAACAACATAGCAGCTGGGCGTGAAACCTATGAGAAAAACGGCAACAGGCCGTGTGATGGAGTGGTCCAGGAAGGCCTGCCTGAAAAATGCCATTTAAACTGAGAGCAGAGTGTCCCAGGGAGCCAGCACAGGGAGCTCTGAGGAAAGAATGTCCCAGGCCGAAGGAACACAAAGGCCCTGGGCCTGCTCATGTGTGGCACGTTCCAATAAGAAAGGAGGCCCACGGGGACTGCAAGAACAGGGGCAGGGGGACAGGGGATGAGGCCAGAGAGGAAGTAGCCAGCTCACTTAGGGCGCACAGGCCTGGTCAAGGAGTTTGGATGTTACTCAGAGTAACATGGAGCACTGAAGGTGCTTAGAAGGTTTTGAAAATGGCGAGAGACGTGATTCTGCATTTTCACATTTTTTTAAATGTCACTTTGACTGCTATTTGAAGAAGGGCTGTGGGCAGCCAGAGTGGGAGCCGAGAGACCAGTCCGAGGCTGTTGCGGTGATCCAGGCGAGAGATAGGGACGCGGATAGGCCTGGAGAGACAATGACGATCGCTGGGGGGGCGGGGGATGGAGCCAGATCGTAGGAGGGCGGGGATAATTCTGGGGCCGAGAAAATGAGTCAGCGCAGAGATTCCTGGGGCAGGATTTAGTAAGAAAGTCGTTCCGCAGGAGGGGAGTTGAGTGCAGAGGCCAGGGTGCCAGGACAGCACTCAGGGATCACTGTGTGTGAGTGAGGGCTGACGGACGGAAGCAGGCTTGCTCACGTGGGTGCGATCAAGTGGAGCCGCTCAAAGAGTCAGGTTGTGGTTGATTCTTGGAAGACAGGGCGAGGTGAGCGTGCGTGCATGTGTGTGTGTGTGTGTGTGTGTGTGTGTGTGCGCGCGCGTGTGCGTGGCGGGGCAAGAGCCTCGGCTAGGAGGGAACCGGGCGGCTCTCAGACGGGCATCAACATGCCTGGCATGCCCCGCAGGGCCGGCTGCAGTCCCAGGACCTAGGCAAACACCTGACGGGAGTGGAGGACCTACTGCAGCTGCATGAGCTGGTGGAAGCTGACATTGCCGTGCAGGCCGAGAGGGTGCGGGCGGTCAGCGCCTCCGCGCTGCGCTTCTGTGACCCCGGGAAAGGTGACAACGGGGGACGGGACTGGGAAAGGGAGGGGCTGGGAAGGAGGACAGTAAGAGCCGAAGCAGCAAGACGGGAAAAACCTGGGGACAGGAAAGGTGATGGGTGGTTGGTGGGTGACAGAGTGAGAAGTGAGGGGCGGGAGGGGTTTGGAACTGGGGGTACACACGGGGCGGCGGAGGGCTGGGTCACAGCTCTTGGCCCTCTGGTGTGACCTTTGCAGAGTACAAACCCTGCGACCCCCAGCTGGTGTCGGAGCGGGTGGCCACCCTGGAGAAGAGCTATGAGTCGCTGTGCAAACTGGCAGCAGCTCGCAGGGCCCGGCTGGAGGAGTCTAGGCGGCTCTGGCGCTTCCTCTGGGAGGTGGGCGAGGCCGAGGCCTGGGTGCGGGAACAGCAGCACCTCCTGGCCTCGGCGGAAACCGGCCGGGACCTGACCGGCGTCCTCCGCCTGCTCAACAAGCACACTGCCCTGCGGGGCGAGATGAGCGGCCGCCTGGGGCCCCTGAAGCTCACCCTGGAGCAGGGCCAGCAGTTAGTGGCCGAGGGCCACCCTGGGGCCAGCCAGGCGGCCGCCCGCGCCGCTGAGCTCCAAGCCCAGTGGGAGCGGCTGGAAACCCTGGCGGAGGAGCGGGCCCAGCGGCTCGCCCAGGCCGCCAGCCTCTACCAGTTCCAGGCGGACGCCAACGACATGGAGGCCTGGCTGGTGGACGCGCTGCGCCTGGTGTCCAGCCCTGAGCTGGGGCACGACGAGTTCTCCACGCAGGCCCTGGCCCGGCAGCACCGGGCCCTGGAGGAAGAGATCCGGGGCCACCGGCCCATGCTGGACGCGCTGAGGGAGCAGGCGGCGGCCCTGCCTCCCGCGCTGAGCCGCGCGCCCGAGGTGCAGGGCCGCGTGCCCACCCTGCAGCGGCATTATGAGGAGCTGCGGGCCCGGGCGGGTGAGCGTGCCCGCGCCCTAGAGGCTGCCCTGGCGCTCTACACCATGCTCAGCGAGGCCGGGGCCTGCGGGCTCTGGGTGGAGGAGAAGGAACAGTGGCTCAACGGGCTGACCCTGCCCGAGCGCCTGGAGGACCTGGAGGTCGTGCAGCAGAGGTAGGCCCCTGCCCGCCCGCCCACCCCCACCCCTGCCTCCAGACTGGCCTTGTGAGTTGGGGGCCAGCGTGTAGGGTGATGTCCCGCCATAACCTGCCTGCTCCTGCTACCCCACTTTGAGTCTTAGCAGGTGTCTGTTTTTGGTTTTAATGAAAAATGTTAAACATACTCAGAAATAGAAACCTTATTCAACAGACTCAGCCAGATTCAATAATCATCAGCATCATGCTCTGTAAGACTGATTTTCCTTTTCAAAAGCAAATCCCCAATGGGAACGTTTCACCTCTGTACTTTCCAGGAGCGTAGAAGTTTGCGATATGAGTAAATTGTTTTATCCCTGTATGTGCAGACTTAAAATAGCTAAGGCTTTGAAGTTATAAGCCTTTTAGACAGAGACATGGATTAATCTCTCATAAAGTAGCTTTATTCACAGAATAAGAAATCTTAAAATTTAGAAAGCATGTTTTTGTCATAGAACCACCCACAATACAGTTATCAGATAAAACAAAATTAGGAATTCCTTGATGTCATCTACTACTCAAACTATAGTCAGATTTTCTGGTGGTTTTTAAAATATAATGAAAGATTTTTTTTCTTGTTGTTTTCAAGATATCCCATTACAGGAATCAGGAAAGTACCACCCCTGTGTCAAATCGAGCCTCTGCCTGTTTTTGTAAATAAAACTTTATCTGAACATGGTCATACCCATTCATTTACATATTATCCCTGTGTCTGCCTTAGCATTAAAACAGCCTGGCTGAATACATGTGAGGAAGATCAAATGGTTCACCAAACCTAACATATTTACTTCCTGACCCAGGGATCAAAGCTGGGTCTCCCACATTGCAGGCAGATTCTTTACCATCTGAGCCACCAGAAAAGCCCTAAAATATTTACTATCTGGCCCATTTGCAGAATCTGCTCTAGGGAAATATGAAATGTTTCTGGGGAAAGATAACGCTTCACATATTTATCACTTATATTTTTTTTAGTCGTCAGTTCATCTTTTAACACATATTGGTAAGGTGGGACCCAGGTAGGCAGCTAAGGGGTAAGTCCCAGGAGGAATAAGGGATCTTGTGCTGAAGGGTGAGGTCCGCTGCTAGGGATTAGTTTGACTTGTCCAGCTGTTCCTGACCTTTAATTTTCACCACGTTTTTGAGCAGCTCTAGAGGTGACAGTTTTTCTAGTTGATTAGCGGGAGTGGGGGGCTCCCCCTTGATCCACAGATGCTGTGAACCATGTAGGGAAGAGATGCAGAGGCCCCTATAAATAAGCCTCATGTTGACAGAGAGGAGTTCTCTTGGGCACCTAAGGGAGGCTGCCCAGTGCACCATTGCCTCCTGCCGCTTACCTCCAGCTCTTCCACCCATCAGGTTTGAGACCCTGGAGCCCGAAATGAACGCACTTGCTGCGCGAATTACTGCCGTGAATGACATCGCAGAACAGTTGCTGAAGGCCAACCCGCCAGGGAAGGACAGCATTGTCAATACCCAGAAGCAACTCAACCACAGGTGGGGTGAGAAAGGATGTGACAGAGAGGATGGCAGCCAGAAGGGAGTTCTGTAGGGATGAGATGGAGGCTAAAGATGAGGAGAGAAAGCCATCTGGAATATGTCCAAGGGAAGGGGGCTGGTGATGAAAGACATGGAAATGGGTTAAAAGTTGCCTGGGGCTTCCCTGGCGGCCCAGTGGTAAAGAATCCACCTGCCAATACAGGAGATAGGGGTTTGATCCCTGGGTCAGGAAGACCCCTGGAGAAGGAAATGGCAACCCACTCCGGCATCCTTGCCGGGGAAGTCCCATGGGCTGGGGGAGCCTGGCAGGCTACAGTCCATGGCGTCACAAAGAGCCAGACATGACTTAGCGATTAAACAGCAACAACAAGAAAAGGTCGTCTGAAGAGGCTGGGGCCTGGACTGGGGGCAGACAAGGAGTTGAAGGCAGGTGAGTGGGGAGCAGCCTCTGCAAACAGCAGGTGGTAGCATAAATCAGGGGAGAGAGAAGCAGGAAGAGGCTGCAGAATATACCTGGACAGGGCAGGGAAGCCAAGCAACCCCAGACTCCCCCTCGGCACTCAGGTGGCAGCAGTTTCGGTCCCTGGCGGACGGCAAGAAGGCAGCCCTGACGTCAGCCCTGAGCATCCAGAACTACCACTTAGAGTGCACGGAGACACAAGCTTGGATGAGAGAAAAGACCAAGGTCATCGAGTCCACCCAGGGCCTGGGCAACGACCTGGCCGGCGTGCTGGCGCTGCAGCGCAAGCTGGCTGGCACTGAGAGGGACCTAGAGGCCATCGCCGCCCGGGTGGGCGAACTGACCCGAGAGGCAAATGCCCTGGCTGCTGGCCACCCCGCCCAAGCCCCTGCCATCACCGCCCGACTTGGAGAGGTGCAGGCCGGCTGGGACGACCTCAGGGCCACCATGCGGCGGCGAGAGGAGTCGCTGGGTGAGGCGCGGCGGCTGCAGGACTTCCTGCGCAGCTTGGATGACTTCCAGGCCTGGCTCGGCCGCACGCAGACCTCCGTGGCCTCTGAAGAAGGGCCGGCCACCCTGCCTGAAGCCGAGGCCCTCCTGGCCCAACACGCAGCCCTGCGGGGAGAGGTGGAGCGGGCCCGGAGCGAGTACAGCCGGCTGCGGGCCGTGGGTGAGGAAGTGACCCGGGA
Source organism: Dama dama (assembly GCF_033118175.1). Lineage (NCBI taxonomy): Eukaryota > Metazoa > Chordata > Mammalia > Artiodactyla > Cervidae > Dama > Dama dama. Next base: position 6,242,019 of record NC_083682.1, read on the forward strand.
CCAGGCCGATCCCCAGTGCCTCTTCCTGCGGCAGCGACTGGAAGCTCTGGGAACCGGCTGGGAGGAGCTGGGCCGCATGTGGGAGAGCCGGCAAGGCCGCCTGGCCCAGGCCCACGGCTTCCAGGGCTTCCTGCGGGATGCTCGCCAGGCTGAAGGCGTGCTCAGCAGCCAGGTAAGAGTCTGGGGGGGGGCAATGTCCCAACCAGGAAGAAGAAGTGGGAAATAGGGGTCAGGGGAATGTGAAGGAGTGATGGATGGGGACAGAAATGGCAGCAGGTGGGATAGCTGAGCAAACAGGATGGGCAGGGGGAACACGGCCAAAAGGGTGAGGGACTTCCCTGGCAATTCAGTGGTTGAGACTCTGCATTTTTGCTGCAAGGGGCACAGGTTTGATCATTGGTCAGAAAAGTTCCACATGCCATGAGGTGTGGGCCCCGCCAAAAAAAAATCGAGTGGAAAAAAAAAAGAGATGTAAATGTAACTTAACCAAACTGATATAAGAAGAAATAGAAAACCTAGCTTGTCATAACTATTAAGGAAATGCAAACAGCAGCTATAAATAAGATGGGGCAGGATTTGGAGTATTAAAGGCACTCCAGTCCAGCCCCCTTTGAACCTTCTGAGACTTCCACATAATCAGCACCATCCCTCTGTCTCTGAGCCAGAGTCTCCTGCCTGCCCCGGGCAGCGTCCGTGTCTTGGACGGCCGCCCTCCGGAGGTTCCTTCTGAGCAGCTGGGCAGTGAGTTCAGTGTCTCCCTTCCCACAGGAATATGTCTTGTCTCACACGGAGATGCCAGGGACCCTCCAGGCAGCCGATGCCACCATTAAAAAACTGGAAGACTTCATGAGCACTATGGATGCCAACGGTGAGCGGATCCGTGGTCTTCTGGAAGCCGGACGCCAGCTGGTGTCGGAAGGCAATGTCCATGCCGAGAAGATCCAGGAGAAGGCAGACTCGGTGGAGAGGAGGTAGGGTGAGGATGATGGGCAGGTGGGGGGCCCTAAAGGGAACCAAGTGAAAACGGGATGAACACGGCACTCAGATCCACAGATGGGGGTCAGGAGCTGACCAAACCTAGAGAAGGCAGAACCAAGTGGTTGGAGAGCCTGGGCAGAGAAGTTCTGCCTCTCTGACACTGGGGTGAAATGAAGCCCCCTAAGGTAGCTAGACACTGGACTTCAGGATTCCTGGGTTGTCACGTGGTTCTCCTGGAAGGTATTGTCCCCATAAGAGGAAGACCGAGAGCCTCTAGGTTAGATAGAGCAGGGGTTCCTAACCTCCAGGATCTCATGCCTGATCATCTGAGGTGCAGCAGTGTAATTATAATAGAAATAAAGTGCACAATAAATGTAATGTGTTTAAATCATCCCAAAACCATCCCTTGCCCCCACCCTGCTCCGTGGGAAAAAATTGTCTTTCACAAAACCAATCCCTGGTGCCAAAAAAGGTTGGGGACTGCTGAATTAGAGGGTCATAACCCTTTCAGAGCAAGTTCAAGGGCTCCACAAAGGCCTGTCATTGCAGACACAAGAAGAATCAAGAAGCAGTGCAGCAGCTTTTGGGCCGGCTTCGGGACAACCGAGAGCAGCAGCACTTCTTACAAGACTGTCACGAGGTGAGGCGCCCAGCCCGCCACGTCCCCTCTGACACTCCCTGGCCACCCCTTTCCCACAACATCCTCGCTCTCTGAGCCTAGAATGAGGCCCCTGCGGCCTCAGCTGAGCAAGTGAACCCCTGCCCGGCTTCTCCCCGCATCCCCCAGTTCCCCCAACGCACCCTGACCCCTCCCGGCCTCACGCTTCCCTCCCTCTGAAATGCTCTCCGCCTTCCTCCATCCCTGCTTGCCGCCCTGTCCAGCTGAAACTCTGGATCGACGAGAAGATGCTGACGGCGCAGGACGTGTCCTACGACGAGGCCCGCAACCTTCACACCAAGTGGCAGAAGCACCAGGCGTTCATGGCCGAGCTGGCCGCCAACAAAGACTGGCTGGACAAGGTGGACAAGGTGAGTGAGGGGACAGCAGCGGCAGGAAGGGAGCATCCGGGGCCTCCTCCCGTCAGCATCCCAGCCGCCGTGCAGGGAAGCGTCCCGGCTTCGGGATCGGGCTTAGAGATCATGGAGCCCTAGGAGCCAAACCTCCCAGGTCTGGAGGACAAATGTCTTAGGGCTGTGGGCCAGTGACCCCAACACTTTGAAAAAGGACAAATCAGCAGGGAGCCAGCCTGTAGCTTGAGCTTCCCAGGTGGTACTAGTCGTAAAGAACCCACCTGCCAATGCAAGAGACATAAGAGACACGGGATCCATCCCTGGGTCAGGAAGATCCCCTGGAGGAGGGCACAGCAACCCACTCCAGTAGTCTTGCCTGGAGAATCCCATGGACAGTGGAGCCTGGTGGCCTGTGGTCCATAGGATCACAAAGAGTCGAACACTACTAAGCAACTTAGCACACACGCGGCCTGCAGCTTTGGGTCAGCGTGATATCTATTCTTGGTCCAGAACAGGATGATACTCTTCAGCAGGGTCAGCAAACGTCGGTAAAAGGGGCAGACGGTACATATTTTAGGTTGTGTGGGCCACACAGTTTCTGCTGCAACTACTTGACTCTGCCAGTGTCACAAAGCAGCCAAAGAGAATACATAGATGAATGAGTGCAGCTGAGTTCCAATAAAACTTTATTTATAAAAACAGGTGGTGGGCCAGATTTGGCCCCTTGGGCCACAGTTTGTCAACTGTGCTTTAGAGTCTTGCTTTCCTGGCACTTGGTCTCCACACCCAGCTCTTCCTCAAGAGCTGAGCACAGGTAAAACTTAACTCCTACTCAGCAAGTATTCCTGGACAACATCTTGTGTGCTCAGCGCTCTGCTAGGTATTGCAAGGTACATAAAAAGATGCTTTCCTTCCCTCAAGGGCGTGACGGTTGGGAAGAGGAAGAGACCAGTGTGGATCTAGTTTCTTCATTTGTTCAGCAAATATTTACTTGGTGCTAGGCCTGGTGTTAGCCACTGAATGGGGAACAAAGGTGATTCCACTGCATGCTCCACCCTCAAGGAATGATGCTAGAGCCAGGATCTGAGACATGTACATAAACTGCTAAATTCAACCCAAAGCAGAACATAGTGAATGTAATCAGAGAGAGCCCAGTAAGCTAAGGAGAGAGGAGATGTGGGAATCCTAGAAGCAGGAGCCTGCAGGGAAGTTCATGAAGGATGGGTAGAATTTGTACAGGCAGAGATGTTGGGGGAAAGATGTTTCTTGGTAGAGAAACCGGAAACCAGGGGTGTGGACGTGGGGTGCCTGTGAAGGGGCAAGAGTGCAAGTCCTTCTGTCAGTAGCACAGGATGTGTGAGGGGCTATGGAGGTAGAAGTGGGCTGGGACATGAAAAACCCCATCACCACATAAGGACTGTGCACAAGAGCGTTGTGCCGAGGGTTTGTGAAGTTACCCAGCAGAGCTTGGCTCTGGCGCTCTTCATCCTGGCAGCATATGGCAAACGGCCTGAAGACAGTGTCTCGGTTCTGTTTACCTAGTAGCAAGGCTTCCAGCGCAAGCCGCTTCTGTGGGAGGTGATCCAGGGGGTGGGGAGACGAGGTGGAGAAGCGAAGGTGGTCAGCGAAGGGTCCACTACCACGCCAGTGACCCCAGGGGGCACCTGGCGCTCAGTCCTCATGGGACACCTGGGAGACCATGTGAAACAGACATCAGTTAATCCCAGCCAAAGCAAGCACGCCCGGTATTCATCCACCAATTTCCTGTCACTGGTTGAGGGCCACTTTGGGGGGCAGTAACTCCCTGGCACATCCAGGCCGCCTGGCATGCAGATCACGCCCTCACCTTCCCACAAACCAAAGCCCTCAAGCAGAAAAGCTGGGAGTGGGGAAACCAAGCGAGACTCACTTGGCAAAGGGTGATGAGCTGAGAAACATGAAATGATGGCCAATGACACATGACCGTGTGCAATATGCCACTGGGAACCACAAGCACCACGAGACACTGGAATTCACAATAAGGAGAGAGTGCAGTAGCCTCTGACCAAGACCAGGTCTGACCTTGAAGAAGGCAGGAGGGTTTACTCAGCAGCGAGGGTAGGGAAGTTTAGGAAGCTGGGAGAACACCCGAGAACTTGGTGTGGTTGCCCTCACTTCAGGTCTCTGCTGTCCTTTGGATCTCCTTCTGCTATTGGCCTGTGAAGTTCAGTGGCGTCTAATTCTGACACTGACCCCTCCCTTGTCGCACACCCAGGAAGGGCGGGAGCTGACTCTGGAAAAGCCAGAGCTGAAAGCTCTGGTGTGGGAGAAGCTGGAGGACCTGCACCGGCGCTGGGACGAGCTGGAGACCACCACCCAGGCCAAAGCCCGCAGCCTCTTTGATGCCAACCGAGCTGAGCTATTTGCCCAGAGCTGCTCCGCCCTGGAGAGCTGGCTGGAGAGCCTGCAGGCCCAGCTGCACTCGGACGACTACGGCAAGGACCTCACCAGCGTCAACATCCTGCTCAAGAAGCAGCAGGTACGCCGCAGGCCTTTGGTGGGGCTGGTGAACGGCAAAAGAGGAGATGGGAGTCAGTAGCTCTTGGGATTCACGAGGCTGTTCCCGGGCCTCACAGACAACATCTTTACTGGCATTTCTCAAAGCGATTTCCACGGGTCACCAGTGTTGGAATCTCTAGGAATGTGTGTCAGTCCGAGTAAAGTTGGGAGACAGACGGCACACTCTAACTTGAACAAGGCAAGTTCTTTCTTTAGGGGAAAGAACTCTTAATTAATAAAAGGTGGTTACCTGCCAATGGGGTAAAGAGAACGCCGAAGCAAGTGTCAGAAAAAACTTTTTGTAAATAGCCCAATGATATTGGGTTGGCTAAAAAGTTCACTCCACTTTCTCTAAGATGTGGAGAAATCCAAACAAATCCAGTATTTTGAGTTTGAGGGTCATACAGTCTTTGTTGGATAAAATGGTTAGATAGCATCACCAACTCAATGGACATGAACTTGAGCAAACCCCGGAGATGGTGAAGGACAGGGAAGCCTGGCGTGCTACAGTCCATGGGGTCACAAAGAGTCAGACACGACTTAGTGATTGAACAACAGCACCAACAGTCTCTGTCATAACTGTTCAACTCTGTCCTTGTAGGGTAAAAGCAGCCGCAGATGATGTGTAAAAGAAGAGTGTGGTGTGTGCCAATAAAACTTTATTTACAAAAACAGGCAGGGGACAGGGTTTGCTAACCTAATGAATACAGGAATAGCACATGTAGGGAAGAGCTATGTCCCTAGGACTCGGGAGGGGATCCCCAGGAAGGACTGAGATGCCCTCCCCCTACCCCAAGGCTGAGTTTCAGACCTCGTTGGAGAAGGCAGAGGCCTGCTGGATACCGTAGAAATTTGCTGGGGTATCACAAACCAGAGGGGTCTGAAGCTGGCAGGCCAAGGCTGGACAGCATGCCACTGGGATGCCAGCAAAACTTGCTGTAGGCTGAGAGCCACCAGGTCCCTTATACTTCACGCTGAAGGAGCTAGAAGAGAAACAGGCTGGAACCATAAATAGAAGCCCATGCCTGCCTTTGCATAGTGGTGTCCCTCCAGCGCCCTCTATGGACAAGTCCTAGTATTGCACCAGCTGACCAAGGAAAAATCTTTACAGCGTCAGGTTCCAGGACTCAAAATGGGCAAAGGTGTACTTGAAACTGAGATGTCTGGGAGAAGAGTGAGAGACCATAAATTGATTACTGGCAGAGATATCACACCACCTGGATTCTTAGAGATATTGAAGTTTGAGATCCATTGATGTAGGCCAGGAAGAGATACTCTCCCTAGGTTGAGCTGTACAGATAAGAATTCATGATCAGCTCGATATAGACTAGTGTCTCCTCTGACTTTGAAGGTGGAAGCACGGTGCTAACATCTGCTTCCTCTTCTGGTCGGCAGATGCTGGAAAGGGAGATGGCTGTGCGAGAGAAGGAGGTGGAGGCGATCCAGGCGCAGGCAAAAGCGCTGGCCCAGGAAGACCAGGGTGCGGGGGAGGTGGAGAGGACCTCCAGGGCAGTGGAAGAGAAGTTCAGGGCCCTGTGCCAGCCCATGGAGGAGCGCTGCCGGCGCCTGCAGGCCTCCCGCGAGCAGCACCAGTTCCACCGGGACGTGGAGGATGAGATCGTGAGTCTCCGGGACCTGGGACAGGGTTAGAGTCTCCATGGGGGTAAACGGCCCCCTGCCTTTGGCTCTCTGTCTCCTTCCTGGGTGCTGGGGGTGGATGCCAGCAGGGCTTTGTTATCTCTTCCCTTGGGCATTGGAAGTCAACCCTCTAGCAACACCCAAGGATACCCTCTAGGCCCCTTGCCCCCAGAATCAGAGCCCTGGAAAACCTTCCACCGGGAACCCCTTCCCAGCCCACCCCTGGCTCTTGCTTTGCCCTCTGGACCTCAAAGGACAACCCCCCCCCCCCCCCCCGCCTTTCTCATCCAGTTGTGGGTGACGGAGCGGCTACCCATGGCTAGCTCCATGGAACATGGCAAGGATCTGCCCAGTGTCCAGCTCCTCATGAAGAAGAACCAGGTGAGGCAGAGCCTAAAGGGAAGAGAAGGGGTCCCAAGAGCCTCCCCAGACTTGAAAGTTGGTTTTTTTTTTTTTGGCTTCCCTGGGTCTTAATTGCGGCATGAGGGATCTTTTAACTTTTAGCTTCAGTATGAGGGATCTAGTTCCCTGACCAGGGACTGAACCCAGGTGCCCTGCATTAGGAGCACTGAGGCTGAGTCACTGGACCACCAAGGAAGTCCCGAAAGTTTGTTTTCTTGAGACCTGGGGTTTCTTTGGCTGTCCCTGATGCTGGGCATAATCTGAGACTTCAGTGGTTCCCTTTCCTCACCTCAGGAGGGTGGGTTCCCCTAGTAGCAGATCCTGTGGATTGCAAGGGCACCTTTGTCACATCCTGGGGCCAGAAAAGAGGGGACGTGAAGGACTCGGGAAGGACGAGATGCAGGAGTGTGAAGAGGGGCTTGTGTGGAGTAAGTGTTGGGCGAGGGGGTTCCCTCAGCAAGCCTTTCATCACCTCCTCCTCTGTTGCTGTGGACAGACACTGCAGAAGGAGATCCAGGGCCACGAACCCCGGATCGCGGACCTGACGGAGCGTCAGCGCACCCTGGGCGTGGCGGCAGCAGGCCCCGAGCTGGCGGAGCTCCAGGAAATGTGGAAGCGCCTGGGCCACGAGCTGGAGCTGCGAGGGAAGCGACTGGAGGAGGCCCTGCGGGCCCAGCAGTTTTACCGTGACGCCGCAGAGGCCGAGGCCTGGATGGGCGAGCAGGAGTTACACATGATGGGCCAGGAGAAGGCCAAGGTGAGAGCCGGGGCAGAGCTCAGGCTGCATCTCTCCTCCCCCAACCCTTACCCCCTGCTGCCCCTGTCCCCTTCCCCAGGATGAGTTGAGCGCCCAGGCAGAGGTGAAGAAGCATCAGGTGTTGGAACAAGCCCTGGCCGACTATGCCCAGACCATCCACCAGCTGGCAGCCAGCAGCCAAGACATGATTGACCACGAGCATCCAGAGAGGCAAGTACACAGGCAGCAAGGGGGCCAGCCCCGGGGGGCTGTGGGTGGGGAGGGGTGGGGAGTAGGGGGGGAGGGAGGGGGCAGCCAAATCGAGGGAGGCCTGGAGACTGCAGAACCTTCTGACCTGTGTGTGTACAGAACCATCTAGGAATCTGGGAAAGTGGGGACGTACCAAGTTGTTGGGGGGCCAAGAGGGCCAGGACTCCGCAGGCTCGGCCCGGGGTCAGAGCAGTAGCCTCTCCATGTCCCATAGCACCCGGCTGTCAATCCGCCAAGCCCAGGTGGACAAGCTGTACGCCGGCCTGAAGGAGCTGGCGGGCGAGCGGCGGGAGCGTCTGCAGGAGCACCTCCGGCTGTGCCAACTGCGCCGGGAGCTGGACGACCTGGAGCAGTGGATCCAGGAGCGCGAGGTGGTGGCCGCCTCGCACGAGCTGGGCCAGGACTATGAGCACGTGACTGTGAGTGTGGGGAGGACGGCGGCCACACGTGGGCTTCCAGGGCGAGGACCAGCGCCTCATCCTGGCTGGAGCACCAAGGGGCAGGGGCGCAAGACCGGTGCAGACACTATTCGTTGAGTTTAGAGGTATTTTGTTGAAAGAATTGTGCAGAAAGGAGGAGGCAGGACTGCACATAGACGTGGGCAAAAGGAGAGTGACCAGTCACTCTTTTCCGACAGAACTCAGCAGTATGGGGGTGTGAGGTTCCTCTCCGTGGTTTTGAGGGGGCGGTTTGGACCCTCACTGGTGCAGAAACATAGACCGTACTTAGGGTATCCTTGTCGGAAGACTAAAGGTTCCAAGCACTCCTTTACTGGGAGCTGGAGGTTGGGGGTGTCCGTCAAATGCAGGGTCAGTGGGTACCAGTCGCTTTTGCTCACCAACTTGGCCCTGCTGAAGTGTCCCAGGAAGAGAAGTGGGTTCTCCGTGTGAAGGGACTTGCCCCCAGCCACCCCTGAGGTAGGTATCACATGCTTCAGCCTCACAGCGTTGTCTGGGCTACGGCTTCCTCCACCAGATGCTCCGGGACAAATTCCGTGAGTTCTCGCGGGACACGAGCACCATCGGCCAGGAGCGCGTGGATGGCGCCAACGCTCTGGCCAACGGGCTCATCGCCGGGGGCCATGCTGCCCGGGCCACGGTGGCCGAGTGGAAGGACAGCCTCAACGAGGCCTGGGCTGACCTGCTGGAGCTGCTGGACACGCGGGGCCAGGTGCTGGCGGCCGCACACGAGCTGCAGCGCTTCCTGCATGGGGCGCGCCAAGCCCTGGCGCGCGTGCAGCACAAGCAGCAGCAGCTTCCCGACGGGACCGGCCGGGACCTCAACGCCGCCGAGGCCCTGCAGCGCCGACACTGTGCCTTCGAGCACGACATCCAGGCCCTCAGCGCTCAGGTCTGACCCAAGCATGGGTGGGGGCAACGGTGTCTTAGAGGACACTGGGTGGGGAATGCGGGGAAAGGACTGGAGGGTGGGCATGCCCTGCAGGGCCATGTAGAGATGCACTTAGAATGATTCCGGGGAACCATCTCTGGCCAGGGGACATCTAGCCACCGTGTCCACACCCAGAATGACAAGACTCTTTGAGGGCCCGTGACATTTTCTTTTTTTTACATTTCTTTTTATTTTTGGTTGCACTGGGTCTTTGTTGCTGCGTGCGGGCTTTCTCTAGTTGTGCCGAATAGAGGCTGCTCTTCATTGCAGCGCACGGCATGTAGGATCTTCCCGGACCAGGGGTGGAACCCAGGTCCCCTGCATTGGCAGGTGGATTCTTAACCACCAGGGAAGTCCGGCCCCATGACACTTTTAAATGGTTCCGGGAGCTAGAAGATTCTTCCCTTTATACTCAAATCCATCTGTTGCCCCACTCAGGCGTTAGCGCTACAAAAAATAAGCATAGATCCTTCCTCCAGACATTTAAACCCAGGAGGCTCCTCCCACCCAAGTCCCTTCTTCAGGCTAAAAATCTTCTAGCAATCTCTGAGGTCCCCCAATCTCTGTACCCCACGTGCTGTACAGGCTTCTGAAAGCTCAACCAGCTAGTGGCCCTTTTAAAGTGTTGACCCCCCGGCTAAGCCCAGGCCCCCCAGTAGGGCTCCACAGGGCAGTGTGTGACAGGGCTGACTCTAAGCACCAGTCCTCATCTTTCCCAGTGGCCCACTCACCCCACCCCTGCAGGAGGAAGGAGGGCAGGAGGTGGAGAGCAGAGGCCAGGACCGAGGGAGGGTGCAACCCCTCGGAGTCTCCCGGCTCACCTTAACTTTGACCCGGGCCCCTGCAGGTCCAGCAGGTGCAGGATGATGGCCACCGGCTCCAAAAGGCCTACGCCGGCGACAAGGCCGAGGAGATCGGCCGCCACATGCAGGCCGTGGCCGAGGCCTGGGCGCAGCTTCAGGGGAGCTCTGCTGCTCGCCGCCAGCTGCTGCTGGACACCACGGACAAGTTCCGCTTCTTCAAGGCTGTCCGGGAGCTGATGTTGTGGATGGACGGGGTGAACCTGCAGATGGATGCCCAGGAGCGGCCCCGGTGAGACCCACAGTGCCTGGTGGCCTCCGGGGGCTACGTGTTTGTGGCTGGAAGAGGGTGGTGGGCAGTGGGTGATGCGGTCTCTGTGCCCCCAGGGACGTGTCTTCCGCAGACCTGGTCATCAAGAACCACCAAGGCATCAAGGCTGAGATTGAGGCCAGGGCCGACCGCTTCTCCTCCTGTGTTGACATGGGGCAGGGGCTGCTGGCCAGGAGCCACTATGCGGCAGAGGAGGTGGGCAAGGCCTGGGCAAAGCCGGTCACCCTCACCGGGGAGGCCTGAATGCTGGCTTCTCCTCGGAGTCTGCCTGCTCCTTCTCATTCTTTCTGTGCTGAAACCTTTCACCATCCCCTCAGGGTTGTTCAGGGATTTCCCCATTTTATTTTTCTGTCTGCCTCTTGAAATTAAAAAAACGGCTAGTGAGGACTTACTATATAGCACATGTAATTCTGGTCAACGTTGTGTGGTGGCCTGGATGGGAGGGGGGGTGGGAGGGAGAATGGATACATGTGTATGTATGACTGAGTCCCTTCCCTATTCACCTGAAACTGTCACAACACTGTTCATCAGCTATACCCTGGTACAAAATAAACAGTTAAAAAAAAAAAAAGATATCATTAGTAGACCCCCAGGGGCCCTGCAAAGGCCTCACTGAGTGCTAATTTGCGTCTCTGCCTCCCCAGATCTCAGAGAAGCTGTCTCAGCTTCAGGCACGGCGCCAAGAGACAGCTGACAAGTGGCAGGAGAAGATGGACTGGCTGCAGCTTGGTGAGCTGCTGTAGAAAACCAGCCGAGGGCTCCAGGCCCTGGGCTGGGGGGCGCGCCTGGGGGTGGCCCCGGGCACTGCCTGGCTCTGCCCTGAGCTCCTGCTCTGGGGCAGTGTCCTTCTCGGTGTTCCCGTTCCCAAAGCTGCTGTGGCCGCAGTGCCCTGCCGTTGCCCACTCTGACTTGCCACCTCTCTGCAACCCGCCCCCCCCCTGCAGTTTTGGAGGTGCTGGTGTTCGGGAGAGACGCAGGTGTGGCGGAGGCCTGGCTATGTAGTCAGGAACCGCTGGTGCGAAGTGCCGAGCTGGGCTGCACGGTCGATGAAGTTGAGAGCCTCATCAAGCGGCACGAGGCCTTCCAGAAGTCCGCAGTGGCCTGGGAGGAGCGGTTCAGCGCACTGGAGAAGCTCACAGCGGTGAGGGCGACAGGACCCCAGGAACACCGGCCCCCTCCCTCTGCCCCAGGCCCCTCACACTCTCCTGCTTGAAGAGGACATTTCTCCTCTTCCCATTGCCCCAGGCTCTCCCAGATGTGAGCCAAAGTTACCCTGTGGTCACCTCACCTCTGGGAGCCATCATTTTCCCTGTGTGGCACTAAGAGACAGCATCTTCCCCACGGCTCCTCATCCCCACCTTCTTCTAGAATTCTGGTCTCCATCCTTCCTATTCTGTCAGACCAGAACTGAGACACTTCAGTTTTCCCCAATGCCCCGGACCTTCTATGCTCTGACCTCAGAATTTCTTGGCAGCTGGAAGAACAGGAGAAGGAGCGGAAAAGAAAGAGGGAGGAAGAGGAACGGAGAAAGCTTCCCCCTCCTCCAGAACCCCCGGCCAGTCTGCCCGAAGGGCACCTGGTGGACAGCCACACGGCCCCTGCTGCTGCCCGGGACGGGTGAGAGCTGGGACACCTGGGGGAGGAAAAGAGGGCTGAGCCAGAGCAACCCCACCACTTAGTGTTCTGTCGCCCCTGCTGTTCCAGAGCGCACCCCCGCCTGCCGGCATCCTCGCAGCCGGCCAGTGTGAACGGCGTCTGCACAGATGCAGAGGGCCCCCAGGTGAGTCCTCCCGTCCGAGCACTCTGTCACAATCTTAGCCCCTCCCCTTGCACGTCTGCTTAACAGCGTCTTGTCCTTGCAGCCCCTGATGGAACAGCAGAGACTTGAGCAGGGCAGCCTCCCAGAAGGGCCTGTGAGTTACTCCTGGGCATGTGGGTGTTGATAACTAGGAGCTAAGGGACGCAAAGGGGTGTGAGCCGGGAGGTGGGAACACTGGGGTCAGGAGAGGGCAGAGACTCAGGTGGGAGTGGGAAGACCCGCTCCTGGACTTCAAGCTTCACACCCTTCAAGTCAGATGTCTCCCGCCTCACCTTTTGTGACACACGCACGACTGTCTTCACAGGGGTCCGGTGCTGGGGACGAGGCCAACGGGCCACGGGGAGAGAAGCAGGCCCGGACACGAGGCCCAACCCCACCAATAATGCCCCAGAGCAGGTCGTCTGAGTCCGCCCGGCTCGCCACCTTGCCCACTCGAGGCCCAGAGCTCTCCGCCCAGGAACAGATGGAGGGCCTGCTGTGCCGCAAACAGGAGATGGAGGCCTTTGGCAAGAAGGCCGCCAACAGGTACTGGGTCTGGCCACACGGCACGGAGACCCCTCCAGCTCCTGGTTCTGGACAGGCTTACCCAGAACCTCTTCCTAGACTGGGGGAAGGGGTAGGACTCAGGAGCAGGGTGGGGCCTCCGTGGGGGCCCGAGGGCTGGGAAACTATAAACAAGATGGTCCTAAGATGGCACTAGTGTTAAAGAACCCGCCTGCCAATGCAGGAGACATAAGAGAGGTGGATTCAATCCCTGGGTCAGGAAGATCCCCTGGAGGAGGGCATGGCAACCCACTCCAGTATTCTTGCCTGGAGGATCCCCTTGGATAGAGGAGCCTGGTGGGCTACAGTCCATAGGGTTGCAAAGAGTCAGACACGACTGAAGCGACTTAGCAATGACAGGAGTGGCCCTGGGAGTCCTGGGACCATCAGGCTGTTCCCAGGGTGGCTGGCCCCTCAAAGGTCGGTCAGGCACCGGCGTCTCCTCCTCACCCGCACCACGTTACCCCTCCCCCAGGTCGTGGCAGAACGTGTACTGTGTCCTGCGGCGCGGGAGCCTTGGCTTTTACAAGGATGCGAAGGCAGCCAGTGCAGGAGTGCCGTACCACGGAGAAGTGCCTGTCAGCCTGGCCAGGGCCCAGGGCAGCGTGGCCTTTGATTATCGAAAGCGCAAGCATGTCTTCAAGCTGGGGTAGGAATGGACCGGAGGGAGGCGTGATACAGACGCGAGGGCACGGGGCCAGGCATTTGGGCACAGAAACATCGACGAGGGAGAGGCGGGGACTCTGGCTGTGCTCACACGCAGGGTAGCGGGAGCACCGCGGCTCAGACCTGTCAAGCTGAGCAGTTATCCTGCAGGGGAGAGTTGTCGGCAGGATGAGGGCATTCCCCTGTCTCCAGGGCCCGCCGCTGCCTGCCAGGCGGCCGCCAGAGCAGGAGGCGGGGCCTGGGGCGGAAGTGAGCGTGCCCTCGTCCTCGGCAGCCAATCAGAAAGGAGCTGCTTTGGCCCCACCCCCGGTCCTGAGAATCGGAAGAAGGTTCAGAAAGGGTCTGGAGAGCTGGCTATGAGCACGCGGGGTCCGTTCTCCCGTCTGGTCTCTGGGCGATAAGGCGCTCTCGTCAGCCCTGAGCTGGCCGGTCAGAGTCTCAGCTCTGCCCTGAGTTTTCTGTCTTTCCCAACAGCTTACAAGATGGGAAGGAATATCTGTTCCAGGCCAAGGATGAGGTGAGCTGTCCCTTTCCCCCCCGTGTCCCCTTCCCTCCGTGCTGCCTTAGAGCCCTCCAGATATACTCTTTACTTCCTCACCTCTCTCTCGTTTTGCTTGTCTGAAGTGTCTCCTTCTTGGATATCGGACAACCCACGTTGTGCCAACTGGATGTTTGTGAAGGCCACACCAAACATGTTCCCTCCCTTAAAAGGGTCTTTTTCTCCAGAGAGATGGGGCAGGCATCTCTGCCTCCTCTCTTACCCTTCCCCACTGAGCGCGAGCCACAGCCGCCAGTAGCACAGCCTCCAAGTGACCAGGTGTCTTTCCGCGCCCCTTGCAGGCAGAGATGAGCTCGTGGCTGAGGGTGGTGAATGCAGCCATTGCCACCGCGTCCTCCGCCTCCGGAGAGCCTGAAGAGCCAGCGGTTCCCAGTGCCACGCGGGGCATGACCCGGGCTATGACCATGCCTCCGGTGTCACCGGCCGGGGCTGAGGCACCTGTCGTGCTTCGCAGCAAGGATGGCAGAGAACGAGAGCGAGAAAAGCGCTTCAGCTTCTTCAAGAAGAACAAGTAGTTGGGGGCAAGACTCCCAGGCCAGCTCCCTCCCTCTGTCCAGGAAACTGCCAGGGACCGTCGACAGAGGTCACCCTCTTGTCAGGACAACTGCCTGCTGCTAGGGTCTGTTGCCAAGGTCAACCCATCACCAGGAACTGTCTCTGGGGACAAGTCAGTGTTCCCAAAGGCAACCCTTCTCTTCTGCTATTTAATTCTAGACTGGTGATGGGGCCCAGGCAACCCCCAATTCCACTCCTCCCCTCTCCCCTCTTTCCCCAGCCTTATGCCTCTGTCCCCACCAAGGGCGCAGGCAGCGCCACACCCTCTACGAGGCCATGTGGGGAATGGTTCCCCTGCCCAGGGTCCTCCCACCACAGCTAGGGCACGCCATCCAGTCCTCGCCCCTGGGGACCAGCCAGGAACCTCTCAGAGCGGAAGCAGGACCTGGGGGCTAGATTGCCAGATGACGGGTCAGAAACACCGAAGCTGCCCCTTCCCATCCTCCCTCGTCCTCTGACTCAAGCAGCCCCTCTATCTCCGGCAACTCTCGACAGCTTCCAAGTGTGAGTTGTTTGGGGCCAACCACAGCCTTGAGTCTGGCCAAGGAGGTGATTAAACAGCTCAGCTTCTCTTACTGCCTCTGGGTGTCTTTGATTTCCTGACCACAAACCTCTCTAGCTGTGCCCTAGTTCTTCCCTCTGGCCCTGATCTCCTGTGTGTGAGGTGTCCACCAGCATCCGAGCCCACCAAGAACCACATTCTGTGAGCCTCCCTCCCATGGTCTCATTTCCCCATGATAATAACCTCCACTTTGCTGGGTTCACCTATGTCAAGCCTCTTTTTAGCCCAGAGAAGTTCCCCATGACGTTAACAAGCAGTATTCATGTTAGAAGGCAGTGAAGGACTGTGGTGCACAACTTCCTTCACTCATGATTCTCCCAAGTGTGTTAAAAAACCGAAGGCGGGGGACTGACCTAGTGGTTCAGTGGTGAAGATGACACGTCCCCCATGCATGGGGCCTGGGTTCAATCCCTGGTCAGGGAACTACATCCCACATGCTGCAACAGAGACTGAATATCCCACGTGTCACAACTAAGAGGAGCCAAGTAAGTAAATACTAAAAAAATGGAAGGCAGTAGAACCCTGCCACAACCTAGTGTCAGCCACAGCTCAGCCTGACAGTGGGAAGTGGAGCATACAGGCAGTGATTACTGACCCCACCTTCTGTCTCAATGGAGAGGACCCCAATAAGGGATCAGGGGAGTTCAGGTTCTCAATCCACCGACCAGTAGAACGATAGCACCCTGGGAAGCCATGAGGCACATCCTAAGTGCATAAACAAACACACAGGAGAATGTATTCTAGATCTAGTGAGTTATTAAAGCAGGTGACTTTCCGCCTTGTCTCTGGCTCGGCCGCTGAAGGTTTCAGGGCAATACTATTTGCCTCGGGACCCTCCTATAGGAAAAGTTTTGCTCTTTCATTGTTTCCCATCCATACACAAACAACCATTTTGGGGGCTCAGAGATCTTTCCAGGAAAGCAGCCCCATCGTTAGCATAGTAGGCCAAGGGCCCTAGCAGACCCTCCCATCAGCCATAATAAAGATGGGGTCAGGTGTGTGCAGGCCCAGAAAGTTCCCAAACATGAGCTGTAGTAGATCAGACAGCTCACAGAATAATTACCACTTTCTTTCAAGAAAAGCAGACTCAGTACTTCAAAGCAGACATGTGATAACATAATTGGAACGATCTGTCAGGAGACATCAGTACTGCACAGACACCTTTTGTTCTCCAGGTCTAACTGTGAGATCTCCACTGTAGGAAGAGAAAGCCACACACTGTGGGGTGCTCAGCCAGTCTGGGGAGATGCACTCCTTGGTGGCAAGCCTGGGCATTGGGAGAGAAAGCAATAATTGGAGATTTTAGAAGGAAAAAAATGTGTATTAGGGTGAGAAAACAATGGAGAAATTAGCATTTTAACTTGTAAACAGGGCAGCCAAGTGAAGCAGTCCGACATTGTGCAGAATGCAGTCAGACATTGTGAATGGAGATAGAATAAAAATATGGTTTGAGCATTTACATGTTAGCTAAAGCTGCCCGAGTCCACAAATCCTTAAGGACAGGACGTGGAAGAGGATAAGCACAAAGTCAGGAAGTTAAGTCTTGTAAGGGAGACACCTTCGGAAACGAGTGGACGAAAGTTCAAGGAAGGATGAGAGACTGGGATGGAGCAGTGATGGATATGAGGCGGATTAGAGCACAAAAATACAATAATGCAGGCTCCACGAATCAATGGGGAAACAGGGACAGACAAAAATGGATTAATTATTTAGAGGAAAATGTTTGCATTCTTACCTAACCCCACTTTCAAGGGCGAACTCGAGATCTGTGCTGACCAGTGTGGCAGCCACGAGTCACGTGCAGCCACTGAGCATGTGAAATCTGGCTAGTCCGACTGGGGTGTACTGTAAGTGTAAAATGCTTTCTGGATTTTGAAGACTGAAAAGGAAAAAAAGAATTTAAAATATCTCAATAATTTGTATTTGATAATACATTGCAATATTTTAGCTATATTGGATCTCAACAATATTAAAGTCAATTTTAACTTTTCTTTTTATTTCTTAAATGTGTTTACTAGAAAATTTTGTATATGTTTCTCACATTATACTTCTATTCGGATAGCACTGCTCTAAATGGACTACAGACCTGAATATGAAAGGTAAAAACATTAATGTTAATAGAAAAAAAATGTAGGAGAATATACTTATGACCCAAGGGGACAGAAAAGGCCATTCTGTACAAAACTTCAAAAGCACACACTTTAAGGAAAAAATTGATTGTCAGTCACATAAACAAATTAAGGGTTTCTGTTCAATGAAGAACTCCATGGACAAAATAATTTGGTGGGATGAGAGAAGATACTTGAAACTGACCTCTGAAAAAAAAAAAGGAAACTGACCTCTGGTGACCTCAGCCTGCAGCAGCTTGGAGTGGGGCTTGGGTTCCCAGCCAGAGACTGAGGCTCGGTCGCAGCGGTGAGAGCACCAAATCCTAGCCACTAGACCAATGGTCAGTGACAAGGGCCCTGGCCCTTCAGCTTTGCAGAAAAGAATTCCCACAAAGACTGAAAGTAATGAAAAAGGTAAAGTGTTTCTATTAGAAGGAAAAGGAGTACAATACATGGCAGAAAGTGAAGAAGAACTAAAGAGCCTCTTGATGAAAGTGAAAGAGGAGAGTGAAAAAGTTGGCTTAAAACTCAATATTCAAAAAACAAAGATCATGGCATCCGGTTCCATCAGTTCATGGCAAATAGATGGGGAAATAATGGAAACAGTGATAGACTTTATTTTCTTGGGCTCCAAAATCACTGCAGGTGATGACTGCAGCTGTAAAATTAAAAGACGCTTCCTGCTTTGAAGAAAAGCTATGACTAACCTAGACAGCATATTAAAAAGCAGAGACATTACTTTGCCAACAAAGGTCTGTCTAGTCAAAGCTATGGTTTTTCCAGTTGTCATGTATGGATGTGAGAGTTGGACTATAAAGAAAGCTGAGCGCCAAAGAATTGATCCTTTTGAACTGTGGTGTTGGAGAAGACTCGAGAGTCCCTTGGTCTGCAAGGAGATCTAACCAGTCCATCCTAAAGGAAATCAGTTCTGAACATTCATTGGAAGGACTGATGCTGAAGCTGAAGCTCCAATACTTTGGCCACCTGATGCGAAGAACTGACTCATTTGAAAAGCCCCTGATGCTGGGAAAGATTGAAGGCGGGAGGAGAAGAGGATGACAGAGGATGAGATGGTTGGATGGCATCACCGACTCGATGGGCATGAGTTTGAGTAAGTTCCATAACTCAAGTAACCCTAACTTGAGTAAGTTGGTGACAGACAGGGAAGCCTGGTGTGCTACAGTCCGTGGAGTCACAAAGAATCAGACACAACTGAGCAACTGAACTGACTGACATGTCCACACAAGTGGACTCAGAGAGCATGCTGCTGAGTTGCATCCTTGTGGCAGTTTGAATTACTTTTATGGGGCATTTCTTTCAGATTTCCTTTGGCCAATCATTCTGATTTGCCTGTTCACAGTTCATATTTTGTACATCTCAGGATCCTCCTAAGGATGCTACCGCAAAGGCCTGTGGGGAGAGCGTCCCTTGCCATCACTCGCCTTTGACCTCCAAGGAGCCTTTCTGTGCGTGTGTGGTCATAGAGGTCTCCTGACTTCGAGAATGAGAAATATGTGGTCTGGGCAGGGCCCAGCCTTCTCCCTTAATTGTCCTGCTGTTCTCGTCTTGAAGTTTCAGTCCACAGGGAATGAATCCCCTATCATTTTACTATGGAGAGATCCATCTATCTCTTGCCTCAAAACCAACAAGAGATTAATGAATAGACAAGAAAATCCTGCAAAGCAGCAACAAAAAAAGAGACTGTAACCTGACAAGAATCATGGGGAAAAGATATAAACAGGAAAGTTACAGAAGAGTAAACCTCCCAAACTTAAGAGAAACAAGAGATGTTTAGAATCATTAGTAATGAGAGAAATGCAAATTAAAGCAACAATGATATACCATTTTATACCTGCCAAAAATTAGAAAACTGGATAATGTCAAACACTGGCAGAGACACTGAAATGCAGGCTCCCTGGGGTGGGAGGTAGACTGGTTTCCAGAGGACAGCCTGACACTACTTGGTCAAGTTAGTTCTGAGACAGTCCTGGGATCTGGGACCTTTTGCTGCACTGCTACAATGCTTGTGCCTGGACACAACTCCCCTCAGATGACACTGAAAATAACTGTGTGCCTGTGCAATTTGGGCAAATTCTGGACCAAAAAGATACAAAGAGACCAAAAAACCCAACTGTCACTTTTGAGGTGCCTGAAGCAAAAAGCAAAAGCAGGATATTGTGCATGCTCCCTACACTCACCACCACCTAAGGAAGGGGCAAATCACCTAAGCCATCCCTCCAACCCAACCGCTGGACACACCCCTACCTTCACCCCATATAAAGAACAAGCTTGCCCCCCCTTGGGGAGCAAGCCAGCATGGGGACCTGTTTGTTTTCACATCCCCCCTGCTGCAACAGGGGCCCTAGTAAAGTCTTGCCTGAATTTTTTGTCTGGCCTCTAATCAATTAATATTGACTGGAGAAAGCCAAGAACCCTGGTTGGTAACAGTTTAATGTATACCCTATGACTCAGCAACCCAGAAATTCCATCCCAGTCCTAACTCCCCTCAAATTTTCACACCAGTCTATTAGGGTACACATAATTAACACAGGATGTCAACTGCAAGCTTATTTGTAACAAGAATAAGGAGTTAGAGGCAACCTGAGTGTCCTATGCTGGAAGAGAGACAGATAAAATATGCTGGCTGCACACTGTGGAGTATTGCTCAGTAGTTAGATACCCACAATAACACAGGGCTTCCCTGGTGGCTCAGTGGTAGAGAATCTGCCTGCCAATGAAGGAGATGTGGGTTTGATCCCTCGGGTGGGAAGATCCCCTTGGAGAAGGAAGTGGTAACCTGCTCCAGTATTCTTGCCTGGAAAATCCCACGTACAGAGGAGCTTGGCAGGCTACAGCCCATGGGGTTGCAAAAGAGTCAGACACATGACTTACTGAGTAAACAAGAACAACATAGTGCTTAGTGCAAAAAGCAAGAAACAATGAGCTATACAACACAATTTACATAAACATTTGCATAAATTAATTTACCCAAGTAAAATCTCCCCAAATGAAGAATGGGTGGACTTTGATCCATATTAGGAGAAACCAGATGTAAAAACAGATACTTGGGACAATCCAGTGGAAATTTAAATATAAATATCAGATGATATTAGCATAGCATAGAGCTGATTTTTTAGAGGCAGTAAGTGAAAACCTTATAGATGAAACGACATTATGACTGGAATTTGCCTTAAAAAAAACTCCAGCCCACCTGCCCCCAACACACACACACACGAAGCAAAGGGGCTACATGAAATAAGATGAGCAAATGTTGATAGTTGTCAAAGCTGAGTAAGGGGCCCAGAAGATTTCATAACATTCTCTATTTGTGCCTTTTTGAAAATGTCCACAATGAAGCATTTTTTGTCATGGAAAAAGCAAATGTGCATTAAAAAGACATGTCTTACAGAAAACAAACTTATGGTTACCAAAGAGGAAGGTAGGGGAGGGAAAATTAGGAGTTTGGGAATAGCAGATGCAAACTACTATATATAAAATAGACAACAAGGTTCTAAGGTATAGCACAGGTGACTATATTCAATATCTTGTAGGGACTTTCCTGGAGAAGGCAATGGCACCCCACTCCAGTACTCTTGCCTGGAAAATCCCATGGACAGGGGAGCCTGGTAGGCTGCAGTCCATGAGGTCGCTTGGAGTCGGACACGACTGAGCAAGTCCACTTTCACTTTTCACTTTCATGCATTGGAGAAGGAAATGGCAACCCACTCCAGTGTTCTTGCCTGGAGAATCCCAGGGACGAGGGAGCCTGGTGGGCTGCCATCTATGGGGTCACACAGAGTCAGACACGACTGAGGTGACTTAGCAGCAGCAGCAGCAGGGACTTTCCTGGATGGTCCAGTGATAAAGATTCTGAGCTTCCAATGAGAGGGCCTGGGTTCCATTCCTGGTCAGGGAACTAGATTCAACATGCTGCAACTAAACGTTTCCTTGCCCCAACTAAAAAGATCCTTCATGCCAAAACTAAGACAAATAAATAGCTTGTAACCCGTGATGGAAAAGAATATGAAAATGAGTATATATATATATATATACACATATATGTACAACTTTGTACACTTTGCTGTACACCAGAAACTAACATGACATGGTAAATATACTTCATTTTTAAAGAAAATATATCTTGCAAGAACACAAAATAATACATTCTAAATTCACTTAACGGTTGCCTATGAGGGTTTCCCTTGTGGCTCAGCTGTAAAGAATCTGCCTGCGATGCGGAAGACCTGGATTCGATCCCTAGGTTGGGAAGATCCCCTGAAGAAGGGAACGGCTACCCACTTCAGTATTCTGGCCTGGAGAATTCCATGGACTGTATAGTCCATGGGGCTGCAAAGAGTCGGACACAACTGAGCGACTTTCACTTTCAAAAAATGAGGGAAAGGGAAGGGGATAGATAAGAATAGGGAAATAGATGGGGGAGAAGATGGAATGATATGGTCAGAGCTATGAGGAGAAACAGTATAAAAACACAGGAGAAAAGGATGGTGAATGAATGAAAAATTTTAGAGGGGTGCAAGCTGTTAAAAGGATATTAGTTTTGGTAACCTCAGAAAACTTGGGGAATTGGAGAGGAAGACAGAACCCAAAACACAGGCATGAAGGTGGGCAACAGCAGGTTAACAGTTTGCAAAAATCCATCCTGAAACACTGGGAAGAAACCCAAGTTAGAAAACATTAATAGCAAAGATGAGTAAAAACTATTTCAGAAATGGGCAAAGGGGTCCCTCGCTGGTGTTTCAAAAGTCTGACTATAGAGAGAAACTGGAAATGACCAAGAGAAAAAGGGAAGGGGAGGGTTAAATAGAAATAGGTGGGAGGTAAGCATGAGTATTATCAGAATTGGAAGGACAGTGCCTCTGCTGACATTGGTGGAAAACAAAGAATTCAGTAAAAGAAATGTAACCGAGTAGCTTGAGAGAGAGGACACCGTGCAGAGTTTGTGCCTGATAGTATCAGAAAAGATATCAAGGAGGAATGACGACGGACAAACATCCTGGCATCCTCTACTTGGAGATAAGCTAAGTCCATCTATCTCCAGAAACGTCTCTTCTTTGTCCAAAGGTGACCGTGAGTAATCCCCCTTAGTGATTTCCTTTTGGCCAGCAGGAGGTGCCCTTGGACCACAGTTGAATTCTGAAAGATGGACCATGCCCCGGTCAGTTGCCTTGTCCAGCAGCTTGGTCTGGAGGTGGAGACCCTGGCCTGTCCCCCAAACAAGAAACCTCTCTGGTTCTCTACACCAAGCATTCGTTGGTGTGCTCACCAAGAATCAGGAACTGTTGAGGACACATAATTAGAACTTAATTCTCTAGCTAGGGAGAGAAAACCAGCCTTCGTGTATATGTGACAAACAAAACCCAACTGATTTGAGTGTAGCCTGGATAGAATGCCTCTAAGAGCTATCTCAGCTCTGCCATCTTCGGTTCTGTTTCCTCACCAGTGAAGTACGCTTGCAATTAAAAATTTTTGAATTATGTTTTAAAGCTCTACCAAAAAAAAAAAAAAAAAGTCAGGTTTCCTTGAAATGTGGTGCGCCTGTATTCCTAAAATGTTATCCCAAGCTACCATAGAGGCTGGCCGATCGCTAAGAAAACCCGCTTTTAGGGGACTCAGTGAGATAACCCTTTGTCATCTGCAGCGGCAGTCCTTCCCCACCTCCGCCCCCCGACACGGTCCAATAGCACGATCCATTGTGAATGGATCCATTGTGATCCACTGTGACTCCGGGCTTCTGATTTCACCAAGGCAGTGGTTGCGCCCAGAGCCTTCTGACGCGTGAGCGCCGACCCCCACCCACACCACCGTCCAAGGTGTTGATTGGCTAGCCGGGCCAGGGGGCGGGCTGACCTCCGCTCCGCCGCGCCGACAACAGCGGGCCCCGCCCCCTATCGGGGCGACTGGGAGCCGAGCCCCGGGCAGCAATTTGTACGCGGCCGCGGGATTGGTCGCCTGGCTCCCGCGAGGGTGAGGAGGGGGTGGGCAGTGCGCACTCGCGCGTGCGTCAGGTGGCGCGCGAGAAAGGCCCGGTCGCGCCGAGGTTTGAGCGGCCGTCGCCATTTTGTAGGGTTCTCTCTGACGCGGGAGCCGCCGCCAGCGCTGCTGCCACCCGGAGGTGCGCAAGCTTCTTGTGGGTGTGGGGGGAGCCTGAGAGCCGGGCCGGCCGGGCCTCTGGCGGACGGGGAGGGCCCAGAGTTTGGGTTTTTTCTCTTGGTGCGGGAGGTCCGGGGAAGACAACGGGAGGAGGCGGGGCCGGGTCTCCGGAGGGGGCGGGGCAGGGGTCGAGTCGAGTCTTTGTTGGGGAGAAGGCACGGGAGTTGGGTCGCCGGCGCGGGGGTGGGGGTTCCCAGTTGGGGCAAAGGGGGCCTTTTTATTCTTAAAAGTATTTTGAACGGTGATGCCTCCCGGAAGAGAGGTGCACAGATTTCCCTCCAAAACCTTGTTACCAGGGACAGTTAGATGTATGCCTCTTCCCCCCCATTTGGATTCTTCTCTTACCTGCCCCCAAACAGGAGTATTTCAAGCTAACCCTGTTACTTAAAATGCGCCTTATTTCACGAAGGACTATGCAATGCATGCTGACAACCGACCCGTTAGCGTGTTACACACAGCTCACACCACTCCTTAAGAGCTAACCTTCTTCCCGCTACTGAAAAAAGAGGGAACGTCTATGTGAGCATCTTGAAGGTGCCAAGAACTTGGGAGGATTAATCCAAAATGCAGTGCATTGAAACTTTCGCCTCTAATTTCTGAAAATCTTTCTTCTCTTTCAGGCTCTTGTCAGGATGGTGAAGCTGTTCATCGGAAATCTGCCTCGGGAGGCCACAGAGCAGGAGATCCGCTCACTCTTCGAGCAGTATGGGAAGGTGCTGGAATGTGACATCATTAAGAACTACGGCTTTGTGCACATAGAGGACAAGACGGCGGCCGAGGATGCCATCCGCAACCTGCACCACTACAAGCTGCACGGGGTGAACATCAACGTGGAAGCCAGCAAGAATAAGAGCAAAGCTTCAACCAAGTTGCATGTAGGCAACATCAGTCCTACTTGTACCAACCAAGAGCTCCGGGCCAAGTTTGAGGAGTACGGTCCTGTCATCGAATGTGACATCGTGAAAGATTATGCCTTTGTACACATGGAGCGGGCTGAGGATGCAGTGGAGGCCATCAGGGGCCTTGACAACACAGAGTTTCAAGGTGAACTGCTCTGGGGCCTGGGTGGCAAAACCGAGTGGGGTCTAGGTCTAGACAGAGGCAAGAACACAGGACCATGGGGCCGGCAGGGTGGTGTCTTCCATTCTACTTTAGCTGGAAATAGTAGAACGATTGTATGTTTACCATGCTTAAACACAACTTAACTCTTGGAGAAGCAAACACTTCTCCTTTTCAGATTTGCCAAGATGTTTCTCAATGTAGAATCACAAACGGTAGGTCACTTTTTCCTGCAAGCGTCATTCATTTGGGTGCTGTTGGAAGTTTAATCTGCAAATGGGAGAAGAAGATAAAGGTCTGTGGCTTGCTTCTTTTGTTATGATGAGGAAGCCTTATATATTTGAGAGTTTAAATGCATAGGGCTTATATTCCTTACTGCCCTGGGCAATGGGCCATGGTGGGGGAAAAAAGACATCTTTAAGAATCTCTGTATTCTAAATCTGGGTGGTGAATCTGATTTTGGGGGGTTATCTTTTGAGTACTCAAATTTGTTCAGTGTGTGATGAACTATATAAGCAGAGCCAAAAACCGTGCTATGTATTCTGCTCCACATACTATTATTTAATCCTAAAGGGAAAAAACGACATTTCTAAAAATGTTAGGTTGAATGGGAATTATGGTTCTGCTTCTGAGGAGATTCCGATTAGAGTGGCATATTGAATTATTTATATCATTAATAAAAGTACGGACGTTGTCATTAGTACTACAGGAGGTTGCAGATTCTCTGGAACTGTGCTGATATGGTAGCCACTAGCCCCATGTGGCTATGAAATTGAAATTAAATAAATTTTAAAGTTCAATTTCTCAGTTGTCTGCACACATTTCAAGCACTCAGAAGTCATCCAGGCTAGTGGTGACTGTATCAGTGCAGATACAGAACATTTACATCATCACAGGAAGTTCTCTTGTACAGCACTGTTCTACAAGCTTTTTGTTGATAGTGTCATCTTAGACCACATGTTTACATCCACTTTTCAGGTTTATAAATTAAGATCATTTTTTTCTCTGAGTACCATTAAAAGGGTTGTAAAGACGTACTAAAGGGTCCTCTACTAAACCTAGAAAACAGAAAAGAAATGGAGAAGAGGAAAAGTTGACCAGAAAAGGGTAAGAAAGTTTGCAGATAGTAGAGATTGCAAATAGTGCATCAGATATTTCTGGCTTCAGCCAGTGGTGTCCTGACTTTTAGTTGCTCTTTAAAGCACAGGGCAAAAATTGTAGATACTTGCTACCATTTACTTGTCATATGATCTTGGACAAGTGTTTTAACCTCTTTGTGCTTCATTTTCCCCACTTATAAAATAGAGTTATAATGATCCCTGCTGTACCTCCCTCACAGGATGGTAGTGAGGCTAGAATGAGGTAATAGATGTGAAAGTGCTTTGACAGTAAAAGCACTGTATGATAAAAGGTGAGTGGTGTTCGCAACAACAAATGTTTCTATGATGGTTAGAAACTTCTTTAAAATGTAATACCTTTCCTCATTTATATTTGGTTTTCTTTTATTATTTTGGAAAGCTGTTGCACTTCAGATACCTTTAAAAAATACCCTGAATTATTTTCATTGGATGAAGGAGGGCATCATGAATGGACAGTGTTGGAGGAAATGGGAGTTCTCTCTTGATAGGTAACAAGCAAAATGTGAAATAATGCAGTTAAAGTCTGGTACAAACTGCAGCAATGTTCTAGTATAATACTGCTTGTCTTTACCTTTTTAATATGCGAGTGAGTAAAAGGATAGGATCAGAAATAGGTATATGGACGTCAGTTAATTGAGGGGGGGGTTAGCTTGAAAGAAATGTGTTTTAATACAGTGGGTTTCATTCAGGATGTAATAACACAATGATCCATGAAATTTTTTTAAACGTCATTATTGGGGAAAAAAGGATCTTTTATTTGGTTTTCATGTTCTTAGCCTGGGCCCTCTGGAGAAAGCGCTCAACTTTTCGTTATGTTTTACATACAGACATTTTTATAACCAGCTCTGTTTTTTTTCCAGATGACAAGAGAAAGTTTTAGCATTGGATAGTAAGTTGCAGTCTTACAGAAAATACAATCTAGATACCAATTTGTCACAGTTTTTTCATAAAGCCTTTTTATTCATCTCCTAATAAAGGGGACCTCTTAAGAATGCCGCTTTGGTCATCTTTTGAACCTTTATATGTTAATGGCTGCTACTGAGGCTTCCTGACTGTAAGACTAACAAAAGAAAGCAGCAGAATCTGAGTTTACCCGAGTCTCTGAGGATCTGTTTCCTCCCCATAAACAGCAGGAGCTGAACTGCTACTGACTTAGCAAGCAGTTTGCACTGAAAGACCCTGAAGAAGCTGTTCCCAAGTAATAACTCAGGCAGCTGAACTGGGAATGATATATGAGTTTATGTGTTTTGTTTTTCACCAGTATGTAAACAAACATTAAATTGGAGTACAGTTGTATATCAAGCTATATCCCTAATCTCTGGGTCCTGTTACTTGGCAGGAGCTCAGCAGTGAGGACCTCAGGTTGCCCACCTCTTTCATTCAAAAGAAAACACTTGTGGGAGGTGGAGGCTGGTTTTCTGGGAAATGTTGGCAACATACCTCAGTAATTTTTTGGAGATTTCAGAAAATTTTTAAGCTTTTGGCTTCTCCAAGTGTGGTAGAGTAGTAGAATTTAATCTTCCTCCAGTTTTCTTTGCATTGGTTCCTTAAAGTAATAGAGAAGCACAGTATATTTCAATTACCATAAGAATTTTAGAAGATTTAAATGCCTGGTTACAACCTTTAGAAAGATTATGTGAAAAAAAGTATCACTTCTGTTGTAGATCTTTTAGTTCTAGATTTAAAAAGTTGTTTACCTGATTCCTTTTTACAGTTACTACAGATGTTTATAAACTTCTCAGTTCCACTCTAAAAGCAGTGGTGGAGAGTGTATGTAGTAATAGAAACATCAAGGGGAAAAAAGTCACTGGGTTTTGTTTCTCAAAAAAAAAATGGATCCATAATCTGTAAAGGATTAAATTACATATTTTCCTTGAAAATGTACTTGTAGGCCTCTGGACTGGCTGCTTTTTAGATTGGCATGGTTACACTGACTTCAGAATTGAAACACTGTTTGTGTCTATCACACGCGTTTAATGTCACCATGTATGTTTGAAAGGCAAGTAGCTTGTAATCCCTCCAGTCCAAATTATAGGGAATTCTACATTTGGGATATAAATATTGGGCAAAAATCCGTGTGTTTCTGTTCTAAGCACAGTTAGCATTTGTCCTGTAATAACGTCTAAGAATGGGTAAGAATGGGAGTATCTGTATCTCTGAAAATAACGGGATGGCTCAGTGCTGCTTGCATGTTAAATTGCTGTCTGATATCTGTTGACACTATCAGTGTTGATGGTGGATGCTGCCTCTCTACTCGCAGCTGGAAGTAAAAACCTGACCTCCTTTGTTTCTGCTAAAGAAAGGGTTTTAAGTTTGAGGCAGCAGCTACTAGAAGCTGGGGTGGTAGGAATGTTGGACGTTGGGCAGAACTGAGTTTGACTAAAGTGATATTACTGCACTAACCCGCTCCCCTCTCAGGGTCAGTGCATGGCGCTGTTCTGGCTGCCGTCCTGAATCGGGCTGTTTCCAACAGGATGGTGGAGCACGAGGCCTCCTACCGCATAGCTGCATCCAGAACAAGGTCTGTTACAGAGAGAGCAACTTGCTGATCGCGGAGGGGGGATTTGTCCTGAGCAGCCCTTTAGAGTGATGCGAATCCCCAGTTCTCTACAACTGTACTGGCTGCTTTTGGCTATGATCTGTAAAGCATTGACTTGATCTCCAAAGTCTTAGGCAGTTTGGCACCAAATGCTGCCAAGAATATGCCTTTTCTCAAACTGCTTTTAAAGACCTTGGATGCTTTCATTAGCAAGGCTCCCTGGGCTTGGTTGTTCACAAGCCCAGGGCAAAGATTGTTTCTTCTCTTCGCTGTTCCTCGTGCTGGTCATTTCTTGCAAGTATGGATGTGGCTTGTTTGTACGGGTGCCCTGAAGCCTTTAGGCCAATGCTGCATTTTTCTAACAAGTAGACAATTCCCTGTAAAGAATTGTTTACAGGTTTATGTCGTTTACTGCATAACAGGATGAAATGCCAATCATTCCATTATATGAAAACACACTGTCCCTAAGAAACCAGTACTGCTTCAAGAACCATTTCTTGCTGTTGAGAGACTTAGGTCAGGTAGCTTTCTTTTCCACAGCAGGCGTGGATTCACCTTAGCTTAAAAAAAAAAAAAAATGTGGGGGTGGGGTTAAAGTCTGGAAGCTCTTATATCGAACTCTTAAGGGGTCCTGGAGTTCAGGCAGATGATGCGCCAGGTATGATTTGTGTGCCCAACATAGCCTTCTGGTGACACTTGCAAAAACGGCTGGAAGAAACAAGATGGACAGCACATGCTGTGGCTTTTTAAGCTACAGTACATGCTTAGGCCTTATGTGGCCCTGAGTAAATCAATGAGAGCTTGGTAAGATGCTTTACTATGCAGAGCATAACTGAGGTGTTACTGGATATTTGATTTGGAAAAATGGTCAGGTTTTGCTAATAGTATTGAAAAGTGGAAACTTTTGGAAAGTGGAAACTCAATTTCTATGTTGGGGAGAAAAAAGTCGTGGAGACGGAAGTAGGAGGGAATCCCGGTCTACTGTGTAAGTAGAAAGTATTGACTGGTTTCTGAGGATTCAGATTTTCTAAGTCTCATCTGTTAAAACTTCAGCTGCTTTTTTGGAGGGGATTGTTGAAATAGGGTTGTAGGAATGTGTGTTTGTATGTTTGTGTGTCTTTTGCCAACTAGTTGATTTTGGGGAAGACATAGAAGGTTAATGAGTTATAATAAATCTTCTTAAATCTATTTCCTAAAGGCAAACGAATGCACGTGCAGTTGTCTACCAGCCGGCTTCGGACTGCCCCTGGGATGGGAGACCAGAGTGGCTGCTATCGGTGTGGGAAAGAGGGCCACTGGTCCAAAGAGTGTCCAGTAGACCGTTCAGGCCGCGTGGCGGACTTTACTGAGCAGTATAATGAACAGTATGGAGCGGTGCGCACACCTTATACCATGGGCTACGGGGAGTCCATGTATTACAACGACGCATATGGAGCACTTGACTACTATAAGCGTTACCGAGTCCGCTCTTACGAGGCAGTGGCAGCAGCAGCAGCAGCTTCCGCGTACAACTATGCAGAGCAGACCATGTCTCATCTGCCTCAAGTCCAGAACACGGCTGTGACCAGTCACCTCAGCTCCACGTCCGTTGACCCCTACGACAGACACCTGTTGCCAAACTCGGGCGCTGCTGCCACCTCAGCTGCTATGGCTGCTGCCGCTGCCACCACTTCCTCCTATTACGGAAGGGACAGGAGCCCCCTGCGTCGTGGTGCAGCGGTGCTCCCCGCAGTTGGAGAGGGCTACGGTTATGGGCCAGAGAGTGAGCTGTCTCAGGCTTCAGCAGCTGCACGGAATTCTCTGTATGACATGGCCCGGTATGAACGGGAGCAGTATGTGGACCGAGCACGGTACTCAGCCTTTTAAAAACTGGAGGTGAGAGTGGGGTGGGTGTGGTTAAGAGATTCCATTGAGTTCCCCAGAAAGGAGACCTTGCCACATAGAGGAGGCTAAAGCCACCTGTTTGCTGTCAGGACACTATCCAAAAGGTAGTCACTGCATTTTAGTCTTAAATATTTCTCTGGGCCAGAGCTTCATTTGACCTGTTGAGGTCTTTGTTTACAGCTCCAACCAACTTGTCCATCCTGGGAAAACAACAACTCAGTTTATTAGTCAGGATATTGTTCTTTAATCAAATGTAAGCAGATCTGGGTTACAAGAAACATAGTTGAAGAGAACTAACACTTGTTGAGTACTCTCTTTGTACATACATTTAATGATACAGCGAGGTTTTAAGATATTTTCTCTTACAGAGAAAGGAACCTAAGGCTCAGAGAGGTTAAGTACTTTGTCTAATGTCATCTGGTGATTGAGAGTTCCAGAATTCAGGTAGGACTCAGGCCTACCTGAGTCCAAAACTACTTTCTCTTCCCACCACAAAAGTCACTGTGATGTATGTTGAAGAGTGTAGGTTCAGAAGTTAATCATTAATGTCACCAGTGAGGATTTAAACTAACTTCAGATTTCCAGTTTGCTAATAAAACTATTACTTAGCTCATGAGCCTTTATCAGAGAAAACTCTTCTAATATATAAGCCAAATAAAATCCTCTGAATTTTAGGCATTTAGTTCCAAGACACTTGCTGGAAAGCAATGTTTTAATGCCAGTGTCTGCTCTGGATTCCGTGGAGTTCCTTCTTTATTAGTAATCCAGAGCATCTTGTTCTCCGTGGGCACTTAGCTGCATTTCTGCATGGCTTATGATGCTACTTTCTAGAGCCTGACACTTCCCATTGCTTCCAGCAAATTTTGGGGGTTTTTTTGTTTGAGAACATTTAAAGAGCTAGATTAAACAAGTAATTTTCTGAAGTATATGAAATTCCATTGATGGTAACCCTGGCAGTTTAATTTTTCCTTTTTCAGGTAATGTAAACAAAGATATTGGAATGTTAAGGCTAACTAGAGTATCTAGAAATTGATACCCAGTACCTTGAAATTGAGCATCAGCAGAACTGGAGGCCTAGCAGGAAAGTTAAACTGAGTTACCACCGAGTTTCCAGGGTTCTTAACATACCTCTTTGATGTATGAGTAGAAGAAAACCAAGTGACAGGAGTTTTCCCTTTTACATGGTGAGAAGCAAATATATGAACCTGTGATGTTATATCCTGTGTGACTATGATAAGACAGGGATCTGCTGTGACTACTGTGTAGCAGTGAGTGTTCATTTGCATGAAGTAGATCTTAACAACTAGTGTAGTCTGCCATTAATCTTTTAATGCTGCTGGTCTGCCATGAAGTTAGGATATGCCTCTAAAGTAAGGTGGTGTCTCCCAGACAACTGTACCTTTCTCTCAACTATGTTCCAAAGTTAAACATTAAATAGTACATATTGTGGTCTTTAAAGGGTATTACTAAGGTATGTGTATGTGGTTTTTGACTGCTAGCAGTGGTTGTTCAACTAACCTC
This sequence comes from Dama dama, assembly GCF_033118175.1. Classification (NCBI taxonomy): domain Eukaryota; kingdom Metazoa; phylum Chordata; class Mammalia; order Artiodactyla; family Cervidae; genus Dama; species Dama dama. Next base: position 6,273,237 of record NC_083682.1, read on the forward strand.
TTTTTAGTGATGACTGTTAAAGAAACTTACCTTCCAGGTATGAACCTCATATGGACTGAATAACCCTGAGTTGGTTGCAGTCCCAGGAGCCTGATGTTAATGAGGCTGCCAGGATGAAATACTCCAGAACTGTTGGGGATCCAAATTCGGGTCTCACCCTAGCAGAACTGATTCAAGAACGTCACAACTTTTGAAGTCGATTGGCACAGATCAAGACCAAGATTTGGCCCTTTGTCTGTAATAAGTAGAGGAACTTGGTGTGAGTTAACTTTTTTTTTCCCCCAGCCATTGGTGTCTGGAGTTCCCATCACCAATGGAAGAATTAGAGAATTTAGGATTTCTTCTCTTGTTTTGGTAAGGGAGATTTGGTCAATTAAAGGAGCTACTGTAACTGTGACTCTAAATCTGTGACAGTATGATAGCGCAGGTATGTTGGAGGATGAATGAACCACTCCTTGATACCCTTTATGATTGTCATTTCTGAAAACGTGTTTATATGAAAGATGAAAATGAGACATATTTAGAATAATGTAATTGGCCATATTTGAGACCTAGCATCTTCTGATTTTTTAGAAACCAAAAATTAAATTATGGTTCTTGATATCTGTATGCCCTTTGTTTCAGTGGCAGTAGCCTTGTATCACAGAAGTAGTCTTACCTAAAGGATGGGTAAGAAAATGAGAAAGATATATTTATCACCAATACAGCAGTCTTCCAGACAGATTGCTTCTTGTTGTATATATATAAGTAGATTCCTATATATAGCCATAGTAGAAAGGTAATTACATGAGATGTAACTTTGATCCGATCTGACTTGGTTTTGTTTTGTTCTGTTCTTTTTCCCCCTGGAATACAGGACGGGACCAGGGCCCTTGTACTCGGAGCCACGCTGCTCTCCAGGCATTGTGTAAGCCTCTTGTGTTGTGCTCTCTTTCAGGTAGGATAATTGCGGACTGAACCCTCGGGCTGCGGTCATATATGAGAACTTGCTCCGCGCGGTCCCCTTTGCCGGGATGTTTCCATTGCTTCATGTTTCAGTAAACAAAGGAGTTTGTGACCAACTATGTTTTCTTTCTTAATTTAATTCTTCTAAGTTGACTTTTCTTTCCTCCTGGCACTAGTCTCTGTAGCCTTTCTGTTCCTTGTGTTCTCAGCCTCTGAGCAGCCCTAGGTAAGGATTTTGCGGGCATCCCCTTTCTCCTATACAGTGGAATCCCTCTTATCTTGCTTTCCTTAGGTGTTGAACCCTTCTCCCTGCCTACCTGCAACATCTCCTTTCCCTTTAAAATGACCACGTAGAGGCAAGCAACCTTTACTCTTCTCTGTTAGCTCTGGACTCTTGACACTGAAGCTAATCTTCTGAAATTGCTAAGACCATTGGGGTTTTGGTGGTTTTGTTTGTTTTGCTTTGTTTTATGTCTGACCTGTGATCGTGGTACAGCAGTAGCTGAAATTTAGCCTTGTTTTACTCCACTTCTCCCACTTTTTTTTTTATATATATTTTGACAAATAAACGTTTCTAACACTTAAGTATCTTTTTGTATGTGTATGACTTAATTTACCACAAATGTCTTCTGGTTCTTTCTCAGTTGTGGTCAAACTACAGACTTCAGTGGAAGAACAGATACCTGAAATTTACATGTAAAGGATTTAGTGAGATAAGTACTACGGTCTCAGCACTGAGTGGAGATAAATTAGCCAGCATCTTGAGACACTAAAAAGTATGCTACATGTAGTGGTCAGGCTCCTTCTCTGTAAATAACCAGAGCTACTTTTTCCTGTTTATACACCAGCAAACCCAGGTTGGTAGTGATAGAAGTCAGCCTCACAGAAAGGGGGCTGTGTCAGGAAAAGGTTGAGTCAGAACAAGGACCTATCGTATTGACTCAGTTTGACTTCACAGTATATGTTCATTTACATTCACAATTTAAACTAGAATTAGACTTTGGCTAAAATGAATAAAGTAGTTATGATGATGTGGGGATATGTCAGTATTTTGAGCAGAAAAGCAACTAGGGTATTCATAAGTGGCAGTGATAATCTTGTGCAATAAAATGCGTCCCCTAGAAAAATTTTAAAAAGATTTATGGACATGATATTTAGTTATCATGTAGGTCCTCATAAAACAAATTTAATGATGGACTCTACTTAAACTTTATTGTATCCTATATTACATGGTGATGTAAATTCTGTGAACCTTTAAAAACTGCATTTTCCCCACATATTTTGTACTTAAAATATATCTGTCTGACATAAGTGAAGCAAAATTTCTCCCTGATTTTTGGGGGTAGTATACAACAATATAGAGAGGTTCCCTGCTCCATGTACACACTCCCAACTAGAGCTGATGTACGCAAAGCCCACATTAGCCCCAGTATTCCCCAAGGAGGCAGAATTGTCCTAGTCGGTTTTTTTAAGGGCAGAGACACAGATTTCATTGTGATTGATCTGCAAGGCATCATGCAGAGCAAATAAATATGTACAGATTTTGTTAGCCTCACTAAAATCTCTGGTCCTGCTCTATGCTAAGTTAATGTTGCATCTGTAAAAAATACTTATTTGACTGTGTTGGGTCTTAGTTGTGGCATGTGAAATGTAGTTCCCTGACCAGGGATTGAACCCGGGCCACCTGCGTTGAGAGCGTGGTGTCTTAACCAGTGGGACACTAAGGAAGTCCCAACATAACAATTTAACATATCTTGATTTCCGTTATCACTGGTAGAAAAAGCTAGAAAAAAAATTGGATTCGGTTAACATTTCTACATCAGCACTGCCTAGTAAAACTTCCGGCATTGTTGAACATGTTCTATAGCGGTGCTCCAGTCTATAGCTACTAGATACATGTGGCTATTAAAAGTACTTGAAATGTGCCCAGTGAAACTGGGAAACAGAAGTTTTTAATTAGCTTCATGTGGCTAGTGGTTACTGTATTGCACAGCACAGTTTAAATGTGAAGGACGGACTTCCCTAGTGGTCCAGTGGTTAAGCTGCCATGCCTGTACTGCAGGGGACTCAGGTTTGATCCCTCGTTGGGGAACTAAGATCCTGCATGCTGCATGTTGTAGCCAAAAAAAAAAAGTAAAGGAGAAAAAGCCTCGAAGAATCATATAAAATACTTTTCCCTTAGAAAATCCTTTCACTCTGCCCAAAACAGATGACACTGGAAAGGGGTTAGTTTTCAGACAACATAAGAGGACTGTTGAAACAAACAGGTGTATTTCTAAACCTCAGTTTAGAAACTCCATGTGGGGGTACATAATTCCTTTTATCTACCAAGACCAAATTCTCATTATAGACCATTTTAAAGTGCCACAAGGCCTCTCACACTAAAAGTTCCTGAATTGATTCATCACTGATTTGAATTCCAAACCAGGATTTTGATGATGAATGAGATGTGATTCCTAGTTGAGAAGCAAACTCGCTATGTATGCTTGCTGTAAGCACTGCGGAGGGATGAGTACAGGGTGCTTTGGAAACATGTAAATAGTGGCTGACTTTAGGGGCTGGGTGGAGGGGGGCGATTGCTATTCAAGTTGAGGAAACCACATATGTGAAGGCCCCTGATCAGGAAAAGCGTGGTGACCATTAGGAAGCAAAGTCTGTATAACAGAAATCTGAAGAGGTAAGTCCAGCACAGTTATGAGAGCCTTGTGGGCTATGTTAAGGAATTTCATCTTTAACTGGTAACTGGAGAAGGAAATAGCAACTGAATCCAGTATTCTTGCCTGGGAAATCCAAAGACAGAGGAGCCTGATGGGCTACAGTCCATAGGGCCACAAAAAAGACGTAGTGACTAAAGAATAACAACAATGACTAATGATATTGAGCACCTTTTCTTATACTTATTGACCATTTGTATATTTTCTTTGATGAAGTGTCTGGTTCAAGTCTGCATATTTTTAAAAACTGAGTTGTGAAAACCATCCAAATATTTGTCAACTGATGAATAAGTACAATGTGATATATCCATATAGTGGGATATCATCTAATAACAGAATGAAGTACTAATATATGCTACAACATGGATGATGCTGAAAACATGCTAATTGAAAGACACCAGACACAAAAAGACCACATGCTATATGATGCTATGCATGTGAGATACCCAAAATATGTAAATCTACAGGATAGTGAAAGTCGCTCAGTCACGTCTGACTTTTTGCAACCCCATGGACTTATATGGTCCATGGAATTCTCCAGGCCAGATTACTGGAATGGGTAGCCTTTCCCTTCTCTAGGAGATCTTCCCAACCCAGGGATCAAACCCAGGTCTCCCACATTGTGGGCAAATTCTTTACCAACTGAGCCACAAGGGAAGCCCAAGAATACTGGAGTGGGTAGCCTTTCCCTTCAGGGGATCTTCCTGACCCAGGAATCAAACTGGGGTCTCCTGTATTGCAGGCAGATTCTTTACCAACTGAGCTATCAGGGAAGCCCACTCATCTTACTATCACTGGGATAGTAAGTAGATGATTGGTTGCCTAGGCCTAGAGAAGGGTGTGTGTTGGGGCGGGGGGGGGGGGGGGGGGGGGGCGGGCGCCAAGCGGGGATGGGGGTGGACAACCAAAATGAGCAAGATTTCTTTGTGGAGTAATGTGCATGTGCTCTAGAATAAATTATGAGGATGGATGTACAGCTTTGTGAATATACTAAGAGCCACTGAATTATTATTAAATGAGTGAATTGGGGACTTCAGAGGATATGGGTTCGATCCCTGGTCAGGGAACTAAGATTCCCCCAAGTCCTGGAGCAACTAAGCTCATGGTGCTGCAACTGCTGAGCCCGCTCACCACTACTAGAAAGTGTACGCACCACAATGAAAGCCCCTGCATGATGCAACGAAGATCTGGCATGCTGCAACTAAGACCTGACGAAGCCAAATAAATGCTTTTTAAATGGGTAAATTGTACAGCATGTAGAATTACATCTCAATAAAGCTGTTAGACGTGAAAAAAAAAATTGTGTATAGTCATAGTTGCAAACATTCAAATAATAAAGTCTGGCTAAGGAGGGAAAAACTAACTGGAAGCTATAAAAGGGCTTTTAAGTTTGAGGATAATAGGATCAGATTCATTTTTCATGAAAGATCACTATGATTGGACAGGAATAAAAGGGAATAGCATTATACTTCAGTGTTCACAACAGCATTATGTACAGTTATACCAAGGGATGGAAGCAACCTGTGTCCATCAACAGATGAATGGACAAAGATGATGTGTGGAGTGTGTGTATGTGTAGATGGTGGTATTCCTATATTACTACTCAGCCATAAAAAAGAACAGATTTTGCCATTTGCAGCAACATAGATGAACTTTATACTATGTGAGGCCTTCCCTAGTGGCTCAGAAAATGAATCTGCCTGCAATGCAGGGAACCCAGGTTCGATCCCTGGATCAGGAGGAAGATCCCCTGGAGAAAGGAATGGCTACCCACTCCAGTAGTCTTGCCTGGAGAATTCCATGGACAGAGGAGCCTGTTGGGCTATAGTCCATGGGATTGTAGAGTCAGACACAACAGTGACTAACACTTTCACTTCACTGTCATGCTAAGTGAAATAAGTCAGAAAACATACTGTATGATATCACTTACATGTTGAATCTAAAACTACAACTGATGACTAAAACAAACAAGAAACGCTGACAGATATAGAGAAGCCAACTGGTGGTTACCAGTGGAGAGACAGAAGCGGGAGGGGCTGCATAGGGGTGGGGGGAAAAAGTTACAGTATTATATGAAATTGTGTGAATCTTTTGAAAACTGTAAAGCACTAAAGAATTTAAAGAATCATCCAAATTTTAAAATATTTTTTAAAATTTTAAAAGAGAATGGCGAGATTTGCCTGATACATGATAGAGATCTCTCACCAAATCATGAAGCCAACAGAGTTCATGTTTTGTTTTAAAGGAAGAAAAACTACCTCACAGAAAAATAACCACTCATACACAATTCCAGGGCACAGGGTTTAAATCCCTGAGGATGACTGATAAGCGTTTACCATGGATGGGCTGTGCCTCTCCCACTCTGCCACCACTGAGCACCTGCTGCAGGCCAGGCCCTACCTAAAGGTTTTACACCAGGCACCACTGAGTGCTGAGGGGCAAGGGAGATGAGGTCAGTCTCAGAGACCTTAAGAGAGAAGAAAGTATGACTACAACGGTAATTGCTATAAGAAATGTAACAGCATTGTAAGAGTTCAGAGAAGAATTATTTGTGCGATTCTACTAACAAAACTGACTCATCTCACACGCTAGCAAAGTAATGCTCAAAATTCTCCAAGTGAGACTTCAACAGAATGTGAACCAAGAACTTCCAGATGTTCAAGCTGGGTTTAGAAAAGGCAGAGGAACCAGAGATCAAATTGCCAGCATCCATTGGATCATTGAAAAAGCAAGAGAGTTCCAGAAAAACATCTACTTTCTGCTTTATTGACTCTGCCAAAGCCTTTGACTGTGTGAATCACAACAAACTGTGGAGAATTCTTCAAGAGATGGGAGTACCAGACTACCTTACCTGCCTACTGAGAAATCTGTATGCAGATCAAGAAGCAACAAACCAGACATGGAACAACAGACTGGTTCCAAATTGGGAAAGGAATACGTCAAGGTTGTATACTGTCACCCTGCTTATTTATTTATTTGCTTATTGAGCTTATATGCAGAGTACATCATGTGAAATGCTGGGCTGGATGAAGCACAAGTTGGAATCAAGATTGCCGGGAGAAATATCAATTACCTCAGATATGCAGATGACACCACCTTATGGCAGAAAGGGAAGAGGAACTAAAGAGTGTCTTGATGAGAGTGAAAAAGCTGGCTTAAAACTCAACATTCAAAAAACTAAGATCAAGACCTCCGGTCCCATCACTTCATGGCAAATAGATGGGGAAACAATAGAAACAGTGATAGACTATTTTCTTAGGCTCCAAAATCACTGCAGAAAACTGCAGCCATGAAATTAAAAGATGATTGCTTCTTAGAAAAAAGCTATGACCAACCTAGACAGTATATTCAAAAGCTGAGACATTACTTTGCTGACAAATGCCATCTAGTCAAAGCCATGGTTTTTCCAGTGGTCACGTATGTATGTGAGAGTTGGACCACAAAGAAAGCTGAGCACCAAAGAATTGATGCTTTTGAACTGTGGTGTTGGGGAAGACTCTTGAGAGTCCCTTGGACTGCAAAGGGATCAAACCAGTCCTAAAGGAAATCAGTCCTGAATATTCATTGGAAGGACTGATGATGAAGCTGAAGCTCTAATACTTTGGCCACTTGATGTGAAGAACTGACTCATTGAAAAAGACCCTGATGCTGGGAAAGATTGAAGGCAGGAGAAGGGAACGACAGAGGATGAGACAGCTGGATGGCATCACCGACTCAATAGACATGAGTTTGAGCAAGCTCCAGGAGTTGGTGATGGACAGGGAAGCCTGGCATGCTGCAGTCCATGGGGTTGCAAACAGTTGGACATAACTGAGCAACTGAACTGACTGACCAAAACTCTATAGCCTATTCTTTGTGCTTTAAGACTTTAAGAATATTTCTTTCCTTTGAAATGAAAATATATTCATCAGGAGTCCACAAAGCAAGTGAAATGTTTGTGAGGGATGCAGGCCAAGAACACATCCCTAGCCCAGTTTGGAGAAAAGAAAAAGGAAGGATCGTACCCAAGGCCTTCCGTTTCCATAAATTTCTTCCTGAGCAGTCAGCTATCTGAGGCGGAGGTTCTGGGCACCACTCAAGCACAGTCCAGCCATAACAGCAGCACCTTGCAGTACTTCAAGTACAAGGCAAAAGAAACCCCAGCCTAACCGAAATACTACAGCTGGAGAAAAGCATGCAGATTCCCCTCAGATGGTGTCTCGGAACCCCCTGGGTTTTATTCCTAGGGTGGTGGGGGAGATAAACTATTGAGCCACAGCTCCAACTTGGCAAAAGCCCAGACTACTGCAGCCCAAGCCCCGCCTTTCATGCCTGGGGCAGACTCAGATCTACCCTTTCCTCTAACTTCCGGCCACACAATGAAGCTAGACAGTGTGGCTGAAAAGATATAAGGCCCTCTGGGCACTCAATGCACTGCTCAGAGATTGTCCAAGGGCAGGAAAAGTTTTCCTGGCTGCAAAGTAGCTCAGAAAAGGGAAGCAACTAGCCTAAAGATTGGCCTCATGGCCTTTGGCTCACAAATCTGGGCCTCAGAGATGAAGTGTTTCTGGGACATCTGGGAGGAAGAAGACAAAAATACATTCATAGAAAGAGTTGTCAGTTTTGTCAGAAGAATCCATCTCAAGGCTTTCTTAAAATCAGGGTTAAAAAAAAAATCAGGGTTATTTCTATTACCAAGAGAACTGAAGAGCAAGAAATTACAGTCCCACGAACCCACAAAGGAAGAGGGAAAGGTCTGGCAGGATGATTTCAAATAGTAGTATCTGAGATTTGCAGGTCCTTTGAGGATCCAGGCCAAATTTAAACTGCAGTGGCCCAGGTTTAATGACTCATCCATCATCTCTGCTAATCCACAAGAACCCAATGAGGTAGTAGTTAAAGCAAGTCCAGTTTTAAAAGGGGCTTCTTCAGTGGCTCAGTGGTGGAGAATCTGCCTGTAAGGCAAGAGCCACAGGAGACGTGGGTTCAATCCTTGGGTCAGAAAGATCCCCTGGAGGAGGGCATGGCAACCCACTCCAGTATTCCTGCCTGGAGAATTCTACGGACAGCAGAGATTGGCAGGTCACAGTCCATAGTGTCGCAAAGAGTCGGACACAACTGAAGTGACTTAGCACACACACCATGTATGCATGGTTTAAAAAGGTTAAATAGGACTTTCCTGGTGGTCCAGTGCGTAACAGTCCATCTGCCAATGTAGGAGACATGGGTTTGATCCCTGGTCGGGGAAGATCCCACATGCTGAGGGGCAACCAACCTGTGCACCACAACTACCAAAGCCCAGATACCCCAGAGCCTGTGTTCCCCAACAAGAGAAGCCACCACAGTGAGGAAGTCTGAGCACCACAAGATAGCAGCCCCCACTTGCTGCAACTAAAGAAAGCCCTCACACAGCAGCAAAGACCTAGTGCAACCAAAACTCAATAAAATAAAAAACACCCTCCCCACAGACTCACAACAGTGAGGAAAAGAGACCCCCAATACCTATTGCTTGTTCACCACAGCAGAAAGCCAAAGAAAGAAACTACTGAAATGAAGAGGAACAGCTGGCAAAGGCACCAGCAGCCCTAAGGCTAGACTCAGATCTACTCTACATGGAAGGGGGTGTGGTGAGGGGGACAGTTCCCTCTGCCCTGGGCAAGGTGAACTAGACTTCCAGTGACCGTGGCCCTGCCCCCCTTGGCTCTGGTATCCTAGAGGAAGGACAGTGGCTATGAGAATTAGGAAAATGAGTGGTTAGGGGAAAAGACCCTCCCACCCTAAGTACCATTATATTTCCTCCAAGTTGGGGCACAGCCAGTAGTACGCTTCAGTGGCCGTGTTTGTGAATCATGTGTCCACGTTTGTGCCTTTCCATAGGGACACAATGAGGCATTTGCGCCAACATCCTTAAGCAGAGCAACTGGCCAACAATCTAGAGACCAGGCCACTGCTGCCATATGCGCCCCTCCCCCACCCCTCACCAGGAACCATACCATACTGGACAAGGTGAACCAAGTTCAGGACAGGCAGGCGCAGGGCTGGCTGGAAGAGGCTCAAAGGTCTGGAACACCGCAGGGAAGACAGAACCCTGAGTGAGCCTGAGAAAGGAGCTCACACTGCCACAGGTCTCAGGATGCTCTGATGAGACTTAACGGTTGAAATTCAGGGTCCAGAGCTGGATTGCCAGAACTTAAATCCAAGCTTTCTATAGTCCTAGGCTTGCTACTTAACCTCTCTGAGACTGTTGCCTTATAATAAGCTTCCTCTTAAGAGTTGTTTGGAGTAAATGCAAAGCACTCAATTGGTTATTATCACAGAGAACTGTGATGTGTGCAAGCAAAAGAGACATTCCACCCTATCCATGAAGGGAACTACAGGGAGAGCAGTCATCACTTCCTCTTCAGTCTTTAGGGATTCCAGCTCCCCCTTTCTTGTCCAGCTGTGGGACCCAGACGTGGAACCCAGACACTAACCTGCTCAAGCTCTGCCCTGAGGGTTCATCGGCTCTCAAAGCTAAAGGGCTTTCCTAAGTTATCAGTTTCACCATTTCTGTCTTTGCTGACTTATGGGATGGGGCATACCACCAACCCTGACAGGGGCCATCCAGCAATCCTCTGGTCCTGCCCGAGTCTGGTCCGATGCTGGCACTCAGTTTCTTGAATGACTGGTGACTGCTAAGGCAATGAATGAATGGGGACAAGAGCAGAGGACAGTGTATTCCCAAGAGGACCACATCATTCAAATGCAAGCTTATACATATACAGGTCTCAGTGTGTGCTCAGTCACATCCAACTCTTTGCAACCCCATGGACTGCAGCCCACCAGACTCCTCTGTTCATAGGAATTTTCCAGGTAGAATACCGGAGTGGGTTGCCATTTCCTCCTCCAGGGATCATCTCAACCCAGGAATCAAACCTGCATCTCCTGTGTCTTCTGCATTTGCAGGCAGATTCTTTATCACTGAGCCGCCTGGGAAGCCCACACATACACATTTATTATTAAATGCTTGTTTACATGTCAGGCACTGTTGCCAGGAACCAGGGCAGTTTCCTATCCCCCTAACTTACCATTCTGTGAGGCAAATATTCAATAAATGAGTAAGCAAAGAAACTGAGATAACTACTGCAAAATATACAAACTGGGCACGATGGTAGGGAAGAACAGGGTCGGGGAGGGCCCTCTAATGCTTGATCCTGAACCTAAGACCTGAAGGTAAGAAATTAGCCCTAAAGTGGTCAAGGGGAAGGTCCTTCCAGGTAGAAAGAAGGCCGAGAGGCAGGAAAGTCTTCGGTGAACAGGATCTGAAAGAAGGGCCCATGTAGGAAGCAACCTAGATGCCCATCAGCAGATGAATGGATAAGGAAGCTGTGGTACATATACACCATGGAATATTACTCAGCCATTAAAAAGAATTCATTTGAACCAGTTCTAATGAAATGGATGAAACTGGAGCCCATTATACAGAGTGAAGTAAGCCAGAAAGATAAAGAACATTACAGCATACTAACACATATATATGGAATTTAGAAAGATGGTAACGACAACCCTATATGCAAAACAGAAAAAGAGACACAGAAGTACAGAACAGACTTTTGAACGCTGTGGGAGAAGGTGAGGGTGGGATGTTGCGAAAGATCAGCATGTATATTATCTATGGTGAAACATGTCACCAGCCCAGGTGGGATGCATGAGACAAGTGCTCGGGCCTGGTGCACTGGGAAGACCCAGAGGAATCGGGTGGAGAGGGAGGTGGGAGGGGGGATCGGGATGGGGAATACATGTAAATCTATTGCTGATTCATGTCAATGTATGACAAAACCCACTGAAAAAATAAATAAATTAAAAAAAAAAAAAAAAAAGAAGGGCCCATGTGGTTAAGGGGAAAGGGCCTGAGATGGGGAGTGCGTTGAGCTGAGTTGTGATGGTGTCTGATTTCCATTTTAAAAGGCTCAATCTGGCTGTTTTATTAACTAGATGGTAGATAAGTTAACTAGATGGTAGAAGGAGGCACATTATTTAGTAAAGAACTTAGGAAATCCAGGTGAGGGATGATGGATGCTGACTCTGACTCAAGAGTACTACTGGGGATTCTAAGAAGTAGACCCAAGACTGATAGACTGAATGCGGGTAGAACCATCATTACAACCATTTTCAGCCAGGTGCATCACATCATGATACTCCTCTGCTTAAGAACAATGCAAGACTACTTCATTTAGAGTAAAGGCCAAAAGGACCCCTCAGATGATCATTTAACTGTCTCATCTTTTCTACCTCCCCCACCCTCCCCCACCACTCTTGCCTCTGGCCTCCTTACTGTTACAATCTGACCTTGAGGCCCTTGCTCAAGCTGTTCTCTTTACTTGGAATACAGGAGGACGGTCTGGCCAACTTCCGCCTCATTCAAGATTTAAATCTTGCTTAAATCTTAAAAATTGCTTAAATCTCAATTTCTCAGTATTCTGCTCACATACAGGTTGCTCTAGCTCTCCCAATCCTCCTTACTCAACCCCACCCTTTTTAATACAAAGCTCTTATTTCCTAACATACTATTTGCTTATTTACTATGTTTACTCTCTCAGGCTGGAGTGGAAGTTCCAGAATGTGGAGCCTCCATTAGCTTGGGTGATGAGATGAGACTAACAAAGAGGAGAAACCAGCACACAACCATAATGGACAAGTAGCAGAGCCTTGACCTTTTAAGTTAAAAAAAAATCATTTTGGAAAAAAGTAAATATTATTTCTTCAGTCAAAAAAAAAAAATCCTTTCATGATTTAGCATGAAATCACTAGTAACATTCCTATGGAACAGTAGGGGTGAAAGCCTGATTAAAAGTTTAAGAGGAAATGAAAAGCAATCATTACATAGGGACAGAAACCATATAAAACATTTTTGAGTTTTGTACAAAAGGAAGTGAAGAAATAAAGTGGTGATAACCAGCAGGGAAAACAAAGCTAAGATGTTTTTATTATTTTTTTTGTAGAGGAGATGAGGATTGAAGACATGTTAAAAATGAGAGGGATGGGATGGAGAGGGAGGTGGGAGGGGGGATCGGGATGGGAAACACATGTAAATCCATGGCTGATTCATGTCAATGTATGGCAAAACCACTACAATATTGTAACTAGCCTCCAACTAATTAAATGAAAAAAAAAAAATGAGAATAACAGAATGTTTGTAATGCAAATAGGATTGACTTAATAAGGAAAAATGGATGACCTAAGAGGAAAAGAACTACAAGAGCAAGAGGATGGGCCCTGATGCATACACAGAGCAACCAACCTTAGATAAATGCAGTTAATTGGGATGCTGGAAGGTGGGTAGGTGTGCTAATTAATTCTCTTCGGACTGCTTCAGTTTCTTCTGCAAGGTATGAAACAGGTCATTCATCAGATGAATAAGCAAGGGAGGAGAGGAACTGAATGGGAAGGCAAATGGACCAAGGACCTATTTTCCAATTCTGCTTGGCAGAATTGGAATTATGGGTCTACACAAGATACAAGGTTTGTAATAATTTATTTAAAATGAGAGCAGTCACTGAGATTGTTTTTCTCCAGTAACCTTCAGCCTCATCAGTCAGACAAATGAATAGATGAACTGTATTTAACCTGGGAAGTTTAGCCAAGTATAATAAAGCCTTGGGGCTTGCAAGAAAAATGGTGCAGCAAAGAAGTGAGAGTGACTGGCACGGTTTTCAAGTTGCATAAGGAGGTGAAACAGTAGAGGGTGAAGGACACTGAAAAGTAAAATCAATAGATTGTTAAATTCCAATGAGTCAAAAGGGTTGGCATAGTAAAGAAAGAAATCTGGAAAGACAGAAGATGGCTGAGTTGACGATAATAAATAAATAAATTACAAAAGATTAAAAGGATGGCATTTTTGAAGGGCTGTCTCCAAACCAAAACAAACCCCCTCCCCACACTTCCATTTCAACTGGTGTTTTAGTACACCATGGAGGTGCTTTACCCATTCCCCCTTGGTGAAAACACTACCAGTCAGATTTCTTATCCATGTTATCTTAACAGACATTCAACACTAAAACCTAAAGAAATTTGCTTAAAGAAATTGTTTTATGACTAATCTATGACTGGCTTTTGAGGATGCCCAGGTACTATTTATATTTCATTCTTTACTTTGGTAAAGCAAATCAGTATAGTTCTAAACAAGACTCAAAATCCAAAGTTATAGTAACTACCTAAGAGTTAATCTCTGATGAAAAACTGGACCAAACAGTAGAAATGCCTGTCTACACATACCAAGCCAAATAGTGAAATCAGGGTTTTAAAAAAAAAAAAAAACAACAAAAAAACGTATAACTTGACCTACACAACCATCATAGAAAACCAGTTGGGTTCAGGTTCAGCAAGTCTTCCATCCAGCAGGAAACATGGGGACGATCTCTGCTGAGGCCAACACAGTGGCCCCATAACATGGTAAGTCTAAGGTATGTCCTGCAGCCAGAGAACTTACATATTCTTGGCCACTGGACCACCAGGGAGTCCCTCACATAGTAAGCTTTAAACTCAGTCTGAGTCATTCCATTCTAGAACTGAACCTTATCCTGCTTCAACCTAGAGTACTGTTCTCCAAACCCAAGTAGAAAAGCAGTGCTGGCAATTCCCATTACCATTGTTTCTGGGAATCCCATTTGTCCTAGCACAAGACCACATGGAGAATTCTAGTACTAAGTAACCTTTAGGAATTTGCACCAGAATGTAATACCACAACGCAAATGGTCAACCTCTCATGATTCCATCCCCCTAGAGTCTAACTTATTGCTGACATCACTCTGGAATAAGGAACCCGGTTTAATTAAGCATTCACCCAATTCAACCCCAATTTTGAGGGTGCCGGGAAGACTTTTAAGTCAAAGTTAAGAAGTCTGACACCAAATCAACATCCTGAAAACTGCATTCCTAAGTCCTCTGACCTCCAGAATCAGGCTGGGTCAGATGTGTGGCAACAGAAGTGTAGCCACTTCCATCTCCACCTAACTCACAATGATGTACGAGTTATTTGCACACCCAAATTGCAAAGGCAGAAAGCTGCCTGTGGAGGTGAACTTAGGACAGGCACCCATTCATCTTTGTATTCTCCACATGGTACTTACACATAGTAGGCAACCAGTGAGTACATCACGAAGTGCAAAGCAAACTCTCAGGTGAATGCTAAGCAGTTTACTGAACAGGATAAAAAGTGGAAGGCTACATGGGAGCTCCCCAGCGGTCCAGTGGTTAGGACTTGGTGCTTTCACCCCTGAGGACCCAGGTTCAATTCCTGGGCAGGAGATAAAAATCCCACAAGATACAAGGCACAGCCCAAAAAAAAAAAAAGCAAAAGGCTACAGAAAGCCAGTGTATTAAAGCTTCACTTTAAAAAAAACTATTGTACAACTACTGAGGCTAAGTGATGACAGTGTAACTTTGTTACTTACACAGAGCAGATTATGTGGCCTCAACTCAGATACACTTGATTGAAAGTTTACACAAAAATAATTTCAAACAATGTAATGCTGAAATATTAGCAAGTTAAACTCAATCATTTCAAAAGACAAGGTTTCAGAACTTGGGTCTTTTCCCACTGTTTTTTTTCTTCCCTTTAACAGTGGTTTAAAAAAAAACAAAAACCACTGTAGGAATACAGCAGTAAACCAGGACAGATTCAGTCATGAAAAACTACTTGTCTGTTATAGGGAGACGGTGCTCTCAAATGGAGAAAGACTCCCTTTTCAAGTTTAACCAGACAGCATGCTTTATAATGCAAAACTGTATCACCCCCTATACTTCACTGTGACTTCACCATCTTCACTAACCATTCCCACATAAATAAAATTCCCTACTTGACACTCTTAGAACACAAGCTCCAGAACTACACCTAGAACAGTACCTTTCAGAGTATCACCCAAAATGTTTTATTTGTTGAATCAACAAAGTTAGCTTCCACCTTTTGAAGTTTGCGACCCCACCCATCAGACCAAGAGTTATGTTTGAAAAAAACAGCAGACCAAAGCAGGCAAACCCTCCAAGAAGTGGCAGAAATCCAACCCAACCAGGGAAGATAAAAAGACAAATAAGGACCTAGCCTAGATGCAATAATCTTTGTTGGTCACTTATCTGTAGGAGCTAATAGCTTTAATCCCAACTCCATCAAGTTTTCCTGGAACTGCTGTCTTTTCTTCTCACCAGAGACAACTTCCATATTCAATAAAATGGTGGCTGGGAGACACACACATAGAACACCTCTCACAGGGTTTCCCTGAGCAAATAACCAGTAAGTTACAAGTTGTACTTACAGCTATTCCCATCTCAGCCTCCTATGAATTAGAAACTAGTAGGAAAATCTGAGATTATAAAAAATTAGCTCATTTTCTTACCTCCCAGTACCACAATTCACTTTTCCTAAAACCGTTAACGACTGGCATAGAGTGAAATATGTGTCACTTAGTCATGCCCAGCTCTGAGACCCCCATGGACTGTAGCCTGCCAGGTTTCTGTCCATGAAATGATCTGGACAACTATACTGGAATGGGTAGCCATTCCCTTCTCCAGGGGATTTTCCCCATCTAGGGACTGAACTGGGATCCTCAGCGTTGCAGGCATATTCTTTACCAACTAAGCCACCAGGGAAGCCCATAATGCTTGGCACGATTAGGTGCTCATATTCTTCAAATGATGCTAGGAAATGCCCTAACCAGACACAACCCCACTATATTTATGCTAAAACTGGAGCAAGAAGGTATAGACAAAAAATATCTTCAAGACAATTATGATAGATGCACAGAACTAAGAGGCAGCGGCTCTTCCTTGTACCCTGCCCCCTCTACCCATCCTTGTTAAATAATCTAAAGCTCACTTCTGGGTCCTTCTGTGCCTATCATTCTAAAAATAATGAGCTGGAGAAGGAAATGGCAACCCACTCCAATATTCTTGCCTGGAAAAGTCCATGGACAGAGGAGCCTGGCGGGCTGCAGTCCATGGGGTTCCATGACTGAGCACGTGTGCACGAGGGTGGAGGGAGATGGGTTGGTAGCAATAAAGTGGTAGAACTAAAAAAATAAAGACATGAGGTACTAGTGGGACCACTGAGGTATTCTCTGGATTCCAGCAGAACTATACAAATATATTTTTGTGCTTCTCTGGTAGCTCAAATGGTAAAGAATCCGTCCACAAGGCAGGAGGATCTGGGTTCAATTACTGGATTGCGAAGATCCCCTGAAAAAGGGAATGGCTACCCACTCAGGTATTCTTGCCTGGAGAATTCCATGGACAGGGAAGTCTGGTGGGCAATAGCCCATGTGGTCACAAAAAGTCAGACACGACTGAGTGATTAAGCACACACATACAGATGGTGAAAGGCATCAAAAAGCTTTACTTGCTGACCTACAAAATAAGCAGAATGCTTTTGGAGCCACAACTTAATTTTCCACGTCATGAAGTGAAAGCTGACCTCCTGGTCCCTCAAACCCTTCCTTTTCCTAGACCTATCCCTTGGAAAATAAGTCAAGCTAGATGCAGTGACTGGGCGGTTTGAATGGTAGTACTAAGGGGTGGATAAGGATTGTTTCTCAGTATGGAGAAGTCCCACATTTCAAAATTGCTAGTAGGTCCTTGGTTTTACAACAAAGGTGTGATCAAGTGAAGAAGTCTTTAAAGGAGTAAGGCTGCCTGCCTGGGTTCTTCTACATAACCCCTCTCTTTCCTTTGCCACCTATAAATTCTCTCTATAATAAAGTTAATGGCAGTGATGTTCACCCAGAACTGAATGTCAGACTCTACCCACTCCCCTTCTCTTCTAGGGACAAATAAAGAACCCAGACACAAGTCTAAGTAAGAATTCTCTCAAAGCACACATTTCCTAAGTTGAAAAACCATTTATTTCACCGGAAAGAAAAAAGTGATTCAACTCTATGTGTCTACCCGCCACAAGCCTTTGGGTCGAAAAGACTCA
Source organism: Dama dama (assembly GCF_033118175.1). Classification (NCBI taxonomy): domain Eukaryota; kingdom Metazoa; phylum Chordata; class Mammalia; order Artiodactyla; family Cervidae; genus Dama; species Dama dama. Next base: position 6,290,820 of record NC_083682.1, read on the forward strand.
GGAGCGGTGACACTCTCAAAACACCCACTGGAAGCAGGAGGTGGGGTGACAGCACAACCCGCACCCGTTTCTGCACACAATGAGGCCTGCTGGGAGAAAAGAACATAATGGGAAACTACAGAAGTATTGAAGGACAGAAAGAAATGGGAAATGGGCAGGAGAGAGGAAAGGAAGAGGTGGTCTGAACTTTACAAGATAAATTTTAAGGTCCACGTTTCCTGAGGGACTGAACGCACAGAGCCGTCCCGGAGATGGGGTACCACGAAGGGTGTATTCTCATGCACAACCGCAGCTCGGAATTTCAGCCCACACACATCCCACCTGAAAGAGAGCAAAATACAGGGGCTTTACAGCAAAGCTCACAAGGGCATGTCCACTTAACCCTTCAAAGAACATCTATAAAGTATGGTAACTTGACACACTTTTTAAATTTACTTATATCCATCCACAGTATCACAGTAATCTCTTAAAGTGAAAAAGAGCCCGAAGGCCAGAGTAACTGGGAAGGTCAAGTAACCCCAGATTGGGCTCTTTTCTCTCAATTAAAAGGCAAATTTTCTTTCATGACAGTAGATAAGACACTGCATTTCTCTTGATGTTAATATATCAGCATCCCTCAAAGAAAGCAATTTCCACATTTACAAACTGTCATTGGAGGGCAGGAAAAAGGAAAAGGTTCCAATTAACTCTCTGGAAAAAAAAAAAATGTTTGCATCTTGGGGCTGCAAGTTAAAAACCATTTAAAGTCTAGGAAAAAGTAACATCAATTTGAATAAGTTGTAAGACCTGAGGGCATCCAACTCTGCCTAGGGAATAAAAGAATGTACTGGAGAGCATGTGTAAGCCAAACATCAAGTCTCTCAAGTTTCTTTTCCACTAGTTATTTCCTATTCCAAAACCCTGGGCAAGTCACATACCTTCTGACCTAATAGAAAAAGGTGGCAGTACCACCCATCCTGTTACCTCAGGATCATGGATCAATGGGAATGTCTGGGCCACAATGAGAGCTACTCAAGACAAAGGGTGTTGTGAAACACCCCTAAATACAACAGCAATCTCATACACCTAGAGCCCAAAGCTGGCAAGCGTCAGAAGAGAATACAGTCAAGTAGAGCCAAATGGATCATGAGGCTTAAGCTGTATAGGAAAAAGCCAGAGGACTCAAGGTACAGCTGGTAGTTCAAGAGTGGTAACTGCCCAAACCTGGTGGTTAGATGAAGGGAGTGATCTGCTTAAGGCAAAGCTCCCAACCTTGGATATCAACATTACTGAAGAGTAGAACTGGCAGGGGTACATACACTATTTACATTATTATGTATCTTAAAGAGATGGAGAGGATGTCAAGTCTAACACTGTGGGGACAGTGGGGGGCGGGGGGAAACACTTAAAAAACTAGACAGTAAACAGGCTCTCACAGAACAGATTCAAAGATAAAGCAACGGAGTGGGCATCCTATTCAGCTCAGAGAATGAATGTGAACTGAGCAGATAAGTTGAATTTGAGTCTATGCCCCAGACTCCGTGTTGAAATTAACTTCATAAATTGAAAGATCTTTTTCTACTCCTCTCTACCCCAACTTACCATCAAGTACATTTTTTCTCTAAAGCTCACAGGGGATAACTTCAGAAATGTCAGAAACACACTGCTTCAAGATTAAGATGATACCATTGGGGTAGTCTTCATAGTAACTGGAACTTGAGCAGTGATGACCAATTAACTACAATTACAGATTTTAACTGTGCAGGTCCTAGCAGACCTTTCACATAGCATGAAGCAGAAGAGGAATCCTACAAACATTAATAATGTCATACACCTAGGAATTCCAACAAAGGCTCTGAGAAACGACACACCTTGGTCTGATGTCCGGGTTCCAGGTTCAGTTCAATTACAGCACACAGGTGTGACCCGAGATTCATCACGTCACACTGTTTGCTTTTTCAGACACAAATGGAATCAGGTTGACTCCTGGGACTAGGAGTCCTGGAAAAACAGCCATGACGGCTAAAGATGTTTGTCTATTTCAGAAAAATTAAATAATTAGGACTTCTCCCTATCCCCTGAACCATTAGCAACCTTACCCTAACCCTGCAAAAGCAAGCAAGCAGGGCAGCCTAATTGGAGACTTTAGGCTGCAGGAGGGACGGCAAAACCAGAACCAGGGACACCCCACCGCTCTCACCTCAAGCTTTAAAAGGCTGAATACCGCGCCCGATCCGCATACTGCTCCCGCTCATACCGGGCCATGTCGTACAGGGAATTCCGCGCAGCCGACGAACCTTGGGACAACTCACTCTCATGCCCGTAACCGTAGCCCTCTCCAACAGTAGGGACTGGGCCTGTAGCGCGACGCAGGGGGCTCCGATCCCGCCCGTAATATGAAGAGGAAGCTGCAGTAACAGCAGCAGCAGCTGCTGCAGCAGCAGCAGCAGCAGCTCCCGAGGTCGGCAACAGGTGTCTATCGTAGGGATCGAGAGAGGTGGAGGTGAGGTGACTGGCCATGGCTGTGTTCTGGACTTGTGGCAGCTGGGACAAGGTCTGCTCTGCGTAATTATACGCAGAGGCAGCTGCAGCAGCCACCGCCTCATAGGACCGGGCAGCACGGCAGCGCTTGTAGTAGGCATCGAGCGCTCCGTACGCGTTGTTGTAATACAATGAATCCCCGTAGCCCATGGTGTAAGGTGTACGCACTGCTCCGTATTGCTCATTATATTGCTCGGTAAAGTCTGCCACGCGGCCCGAACGATCTACTGGACACTCTTTGGACCAGTGCCCCTCTTTCCCGCACCGATAGCAGCCGCTCTGGTCTCCCATCCCGGGCGCAGTCCTAAGCCGGCTGGTGGACAACTGCACGTGCATTCTTTTGCCTTGAAGAAACAGACGCAAGAAGGGTTGCTATCACTCTTAGTCATAGCCCCAGCCCCTACCCCAGACACTGGTCATAGCTGGCTTTACCTAGACAACTCAGGACTCACTGCCATTTTAAAATGTTTTTTTAAAGGTCCAGTATAAATTCAGTATGATGACCTGACTTCCGGCAAGGATAAATGAAGAAATGTTTCTGTTCAAACATCAGTCTAATGCTTAAGAAAAACTACTCTCATTCAAAAATAGGCATTTCATTCTTTGCCAAGTAACTGTGGACACAAACTGCTCTGAACAGTGGCCCAATGTCAGAAGACACCACAATTAAGAGTGCTCTACAACATTCTGACACCGCCAATCTTCACTCTTAAGACTCCTGAATTCATTAAGCAGGAAAATGCAAAGGTCAGTCCTCCACATCACCCCAAAATCAAAGAGAATAGAGCAAGACACTGAAGTTACCACTGACAGTGATCCAGACTTGATCCATGGCTGAGTGCTGTAGGTAAGTTTCAAGATTTTTTTGGGAAAAAAAAAACTCATGAACGTGTGAAGAGGGGCAAAATACAAGTTGAAGGGCTGCCTTATCCTTAACTGGGTCCTTTAAATTGCTAGTTCTGATATTATAACAAGGGTTCTTTAAAATCTTCAGTGACCTCTTAAAGTAGGGGATCAAAGAAAACAGGGTAGGCAGCTCACAAGATGGCTGAATTTTCAAAAAGGGTATTATGAAAAATGTGGAAGGAAGGGGGAAGGATGAGAAAAGTGGAGAATGACTACTTATGTTAGTGGATCAAACTGTTCATTTCAGCAAGATTAAAGTACTTTTCCTCGATAAACCCAAGATCCTAACGACATGTACTTAATACTATTTTTTTTTTACTGAAAATTAGAACTTGTATTCTGGAAATGGAAAAATATTACTTCTGAAAACCTAACAAAAGGAACATTTCTTAAAAAGTTTAAGTTTTAAATCTTCTCACAGAAGCAGTTTCCACCTAACATGATCTACCATTTTAACAGTAAGCAAAATTCCAGCAAAACTTTCCAATACAATTGGTTATCATGCCCCCAAGCATGCAGATAGCAAAGAACAGTGGCCCCATGCTTAAAAATGCTTAATCAGGGGGGTAAACAGAGAAGTAGGGTCACCTATGCACCTAACATTACAGAAAGTGGTACATATACAATTTCACCTACAAAATTCAAGGTAGATTCTGGAAGACGAAAAAAGGGATAGGGGATGGAAAGATCAAACTATCAAAAAAAAAAAAGTCTTGGTTTAAACAAACTTTCTGGTAGGTACAAGTTGCCAGTTAAGAGAGAGGATATGCAATTAAGTACTTTTAAGTGCTAACCCACGTTCCTTGCATTTGCCCAAGTGGCCACTTTGGCACCTAACAAAACCAGAGAAAACAAGGGCAACTGAGGAACCAATCATGTACCTTCAAGGCATGAAGATCATTAATAAATGTCCTGATCTAAAGATTTGCCAGGAAAAAAAAAAAAAAAACTCTGCAAAAGTAACAAGCATCAAAGAGCCTACAGTTCAGAAGCCAAGAGTCATGGTCCAAGGATTTGTCCTGTATTAGCTCACACTGTCCTTCCCTTACATGTGGTATGAAGACACCAAGGAGACACCACCACCTCTTCTATGACTTGGTTAAAGTGTAGAAGAGTATTAAAAAATTAGATACCATAAACCCTCCACAAGAGCAGCGTTTGCGCCCAATTACACTGTTGACACAAGGTAATTCTCAACTTACCAATTAAAAAAGGAAAATGAGACCTGAGAGGCCTGTGACATTTGTCTTTAATAATGCACAGCAATACCCACGACACAAGGCACCCATTAACTTAGGGGAATGATGACCAGACTTCTAGTCTAAGAAAGTGCAATCTGTGTAAACATCAAAGACAGCCAAAATGATTCTTAAGGGGAGTGCTCAGGAGAAGCAGCAGCCACTACACTGTTTGGCTGAAAAAGTTGGAATATAGGTTAAAAATGTAGCAAGGAGTTATGGCAATAACCTATAATTTAGAAGTAGCTACACCAAAGGGGAAAGGCTCATTACTGACTTCCATACTGGGAACCCAAAGCAGATGGGAGAAGACTAAGGTTAGCAACTCACCATGGTTACCATCCCCTTCATGACTGCTACTCTTGCCACAGGAGCTCAGATCATAAACCAACAAAAATATATTCCAAATAAACTGTTATCCACAGCATGCTGCCTTCCAGGCACACTATTACTCTAATCAAGGTTCCAAGATAACACCCATCTAAGTGGTCTTTTCAACAAAGATGTTAGAGCCCATTCCTCAAACCAGCAAAATGCATCAACTTTATCGCCCCCTCCCTGACGACACCCCCTCCCCCGCAAATCCCCATAGCTTCTCCTCAGACACTCCTGAAACTATCCTTTAATCCTACAGTGCCCTCATCCTCCAAACAGAACCTCTGGTGCATGCACAATAAAAAAGCAGTAAGAGCTAAAGCCCTTTAAACACACTAGCTCTCTAAAGGCTTGTTTAACAATGAATTATATTTACTAAGAAGCTACGAGTTGGGATGAGGTTGGGAAGCTTAACTGGTATTTTGCTCCTGAACGGGTGCCTTAAGCCAGCTTTTGCCAGGTCCTTCATATGCAAAATAGTGTGCAACATGGTGTGCTGAGGCAATAAATTTCAGAGTGAAATACCGTTCTGTGCTTTACTACTACCATTACTACTACTGCAAAAGAAAAAAAAAAGACGAAATAAAGAAATCTTCAGTGGAAAGATTTCTGCACTAATAGATAAAAATGCCTAGGGGTTCCAAACTAAAGCCAAGTGATTTTTCTCCCACACTTGATTTGCCTGAGGTAAAGCCTCTAAATCCCATGCAGTCTCCATTTAAGTTCATCATCCACTCTTAATCCTCACCATCCATCAGCCAACCAACAGCTGTCTCTACCCATGACCCCTCCCTTCTACTTATCCAATCTATTCTCTACACAAAGCCTTGTGTTCAGCCCTCTTTCCCAAAAAGGATGGTTCACCTTGAAACTCTGTGTTGTCAAGGCCCCTGATGGCCTCCACTGCATCCTCAGCCCGCTCCATGTGTACAAAGGCATAATCTTTCACGATGTCACATTCGATAACTGGACCGTACTCCTCAAACTTGGCTCGGAGCTCTTTGTTGGTACAAGTAGGGCTGATGTTGCCTACATGCAACTTTGTAGAGGTTTTGCTCTTATTCTTGCTGGCTTCCACGTTGATGTTCACCCCGTGCAGCTTGTAGTGGTGCAGGTTGCGGATGGCATCCTCAGCCGCCGTCTTGTCCTCTATGTGCACAAAGCCGTAGTTCTTAATGATGTCACATTCCAGCACCTTCCCATACTGCTCAAAGAGTGAGCGGATCTCCTGCTCTGTGGCCTCCCGGGGCAGATTTCCGATGAACAGCTTCACCATCTCGGACGCAGCCTGGGCGAAAAGAAACAAAATTTCTAACAAAAGATCTCAAGCTCACATCAGCTTAAAAAAAAAAAAAAATCAACACCGCCACCTCTTTTCTGTCTGGCAAATATTTCCAGTTTTCTCTCACGTCCCACACTCACACTTCCACACAATAATCAAAGGGAATCGGGAATAAGGCGGCCCGCTACAGAACCAACAGATACAAGAAAGCATCTGTAATAAAAATCCTTGGTAGACACAAATGGTTTGGTAAGACTTGAATAGTTTTAATCGGTAATGGAAATGAAACCGAGGGCATAAATGTAGCCCTGAGGATAGCGGACTTTTTAACTACTATAAAGACAGTCAGGGGGACTTCCTTGGCTGTCCAGTGGTTAAGACTCCACGCTTGAACTGCAGAGAGCTCAGATTCAATCCCTGGTCGGGAACTAAGACCCGCAAGACGTGCGGCACAGCCGCAAAAAAAATTTTTATAAAGAAAATAGAAGTCTAACTGGATTGACCGTCTGAAACTATGCACTGTCTCTTTCTCTCGTAACCGAAGAATGAGCCACCATTTCCGGAAAGGTGGACCTTATAACTACGTTTTAGGGTTTCCTTTAGAAGCAATGAACCGGAGACTTAGGCCGGAGAGCCAGGCGTTCCAAGAGTACATGAGTGTTAGAGCTGGGAACGCCTCTTTCGGGGTACCGTCCTACGAATTCCTGGAGAATTGAAGAAATGCATGGTTGGAAAAGGGGGCTTGAACCTCATCGGCCTGACAACCAAGTCTCGGGGCCTGAGAAATCCTTAAAAAGCGGCTAATGCCTAAATCTAACGGAAGCGCGGTTACTCGATGGAAACCTCGAGGCAGTAGTCCGAGCCTAGTCGGGCAGAGGGCAGAGTAGGGAGAAAGTATGATATTCTCAGGGAAGATTGTGGGGGAAGGGCTGCTTCAGGATTACCGCGCAACGCCGAGCACAGAGGTCGGCTCTTAGTGACGGGTGTGGAGGCCACTACCCCACAAGGATACCCTTGAAGCCCAAGGAATGAGATTTAACAGGACAAAAGAAACAGTGAAAAAGCTCGGAGTCTCTCACCCGCACGAAAAGCAGCAGATGCTCTTCCTCGCGGCGCGGACGCTTCTGACAAAACGCTAAAATGGCGACGGCCGCAGTAGTGACTCTGGGTAGAGAGGGGGAGGTGAACCTAGCACCGGATTGGCCGTTCAACAAAATAAAAGGCAGGCGTTCCTGTAGATGCTCTTCCTGATTGGTTACCACGAATGCCAATTACCTGAGGCCGGGAAGAGGTGGAAACGTCAGTAACCTCGGAGCGTTTATGCGAAAGCCAATGAGCAACACCCTCGAGAAACCGAGGTCATTGATTGGGTAGGAGGTCGGCATGAGGGCGGACCTACCAACGTAAGCTTCGCAGGCGGGGTTCCGCCCGCCATTAGGCGGAGCGAGTTAGGACTCTGGTGTGCGGTCGGTGTTTAGCGTCATGGCGCCAACTTTTGTTAAGTTTCCACTTCTCTCCAATCCACGTGCGTTCCACTTTGCCTTCTACTCCGAATTTCTCCCTCTAAATTCCCAAACGCCACCCCTTCGCAGCTCGGATGCTGCGGACGGAAGCTTACGCAGACCCAGAAGCCAGGTAAGAAAAACAGCGAAGCGTCCCATCTGAAGAAACCAACCTCCTCCTTCGGCCGAGTCCTCAGTGGCCCTCCAACTGAAACTGCTTTCATAGGTGGTGAAAGGACTCTCAAAACGGTTAATGAGCTCAGCTTCAATTAGGCTATAAAGGTCCCCTAAGTCGACTCGGTTGAGGGGTGCATTACAAGTTCCCTCAAGAAACCAGCATCCTGGGATTCAAGATGAGGAAAAGGTTTCTCTGTGGAGGTTGAGAAAACACCCCCACCCTGCCCTGAGAAAAAAACTAGAGCAGCGAAGTTTTTTGTTTTATTTTATTGGGCGCCATCAGTCAGAGATGTTAGGTTTAAACTAGAACCGACCTTAGAGGGAATAAAGAACCTAATAAATCACAACCAGCCAAATAAGCAAAATACAATACAAAACAGCGTCCTCCAGGGCGTCCATTTGGCTTTTTAAAAAATCATCCTTTGGTTTCTTCACATTAATCCCATGTTATGAATATGACCCTTTTGCAAGGCAGTTCTTGAAGAGGGAGTTTAAAGGGGAGAATGGAAGAACTTAAAACATGATAAAAGCAGTGGTTTGAGGAAAGGGATCCTCAGGAGTGGAAATGATACAACTAGAATACAGCATGGTTCAAAGCAGCACACCCCCACCCCCCACCCTCTGCCAAAAGGGGTGGGGATCATAGCGAGAAAAGTGAAGTCAAAGTAGAAACATTTTTAAAACCTGACGACTCAGAAATCAAACGGTGGTCAAGAATTTATTCTAGGGTTCAGTTCTGTCATGTCCTACTCTTTGCGACTCCATAGGCTGCAGCACACCAGGCTTATTCTAGGGTGGTAAGTAAGATAATCTAAAAATGTGGAAATGTTTTATTTACAGATGTGATCACTAATCTTGGTCCATTTTCATTGTGCATCCTGACGCTGACACTCCAGCTGTGAGTAAAGGGCAAAGGATCAATGATGAAAAAAACCAACTGCATGTTAGTCTGCTGCAAGTTGGAGACAGTCACAACTCCATTTGGGTAGGGAAACACATTTGGTCTAGAAATCCTTTAAGCTCCTTTGTTTGATCTTCCAAAATTTTTGTCCTGAGTGGCCTTGGAGACAAACCTTCCAAAATACCAAAGCATATGAGGTCAGCTTACTCTACTAGGAATCTCTCCAAGTCCAAAGATGAAAAACTGGGAATATAAATCTTCTCAGGATCACAGTTCAGGCCAGTTTGCAGACCACCAACCACACCCACTCCCTAATCTAATTTGATTTTCCTTTTGAAAGCCCTCTTGATTGAGCTGTATTTGATTTTGCCCCAACTGAGCAAACCACATTACATCATTTAATCAAATCCATTAAATCATGGGTTTTAAATTAAAACCCATGGCAACTGGAAAAGCTTCAATTCACACTACCTAATCCGGTTGTTGCCAAAATCTCTATACACATACCCCACACCCCACCCCAACTAGGCTCCTGCACACTAGCCTATGTCCCAAGCTCATTCAGGCTGAATGAAATGTTCTCTCCAGGTCACCCCATCCAGACATCACCCCCCTCCAACCCTACATACACCTTGGAATTCTGCCCCATGAACTCCGCCGTATTTTTCCAAATACTTACCACCGCTTGAAATCCTATTTGTTCATTCATTTTCTCACTTCCTCCTACCCCCTGCCCCCAGCAAATACTTGTTCTACAGGGCAAGGACCTTTTCTTATTGCCTACTATTGTTTAGTTGCTAAGCCATGTCCGACTCTTTTGCAACCCCATGGTAGCTGGCCATGCTCCTCTATCCATGGGATTTTCCAGGCAAGATTACTGAAGAAGGCTGTCATTCCCTTCTCCAGGGGATCTTCCCGACCCAGGGATCGAACCCAGGTCTCCTGCTTTGCAGGCAGATTTTTTACCATCTGAGCCTAAATCTCATCAAAGAAAAATGAATTTTAGAAACATGTGTGCCCTTCTGCACTAGGCATTTTAAGAGAATGGGTATGCAGATATTTCTCCTTCCTAATATATTTATCCTGTGTTAAAACTGCACCTGGTACATGACAAGCACTCAAGTATTTGTTAACAAACGGATAAATGAACACATGAATTAAATTCTTGATAACCAAGAGGAAAGAAGTAACTTTGGATTTTTAGTTACTATCAGCTTGAAAACATGGACACTTAGTACTAAAAACAGGCAGATGCTCAAAAGCCAGGGGGAAACTTATTCTCTGGGGGTGTTCAGAGGGAGCCACTAGACCTCCAACACCACTGCCAGCTACACCCTCTTGTTTCAGTTCAGTTGCTCGGTCGTGTCCGACTCCTTGCAACCCCATGAAGTGCAGCACACCAGGCCTCCCGGTTCCATCACCAACTCCCAGAGTTTACTCAAACTCATGTCCATTCAGTCGGTGATGCCCTCTAAGCCTCCCATTAATGTCTGGGGAGGTCCTCTATCTTCATGGTTCCCAACCTTTATGGCACCAGGGACCAGTTTCATGGAAGACAGTTTTTCCACAGACCACGGCTTGGGGGTGGATTTGGGTTCAGGATGATTCAAGTGCAGTACACTCACTGTGCACTTTTTTCCTCTTATTATTACATCAGCTCCACTTCCGATCATCAGACATTAGATCCTGGAGGTTGGGAACCTCTCCCCTACCCCATACCTTTCTCCTCCATACCTAGAAGAATCTGATCCCCAGGATACAACAGTGTTGTCTGAAACCAGAGGTGACCAAAACTGGTATGGTCCAGTGGCCTACATCGCACTTAGGTACCACTTACTACAGAAATTTCCTTCCTTCACTGTTACTCATACATGCTGCACTCACACCCATATCCAAAGTCCTTTCCTCAGCTGTGTGCTTCCAGTAGGCCATTCCAATCTCCCCAAAATGTTCTAACTCCTTATTTCTGAGATGGCTAGCAGTGACTATATATGAAGCCCTATACCTGATACATGTATTTGCTCCTTCCAACAGTAGTATTATAAGCAAAATCCTGGATGGCTCAAAATGGCTGATTCAATTCCTTGATCCACTACTTTTCAGCCTTGTGAAGTTACTTAACCTACACCCTCAATTTCCCAATTAATCAAAGTTTTATAAGTACCTAATTACATTTTAGTTGCAATAAAGTTATGTTCAGTAGATGTGAGCTATTATCCCCATTTTATAGATGAAAATACTGAGGCAGAATTCCTGACATGTCCAAGACCACATGGATACGTGGCAGAACTAAGATCCAAACTCAGGAAGTCTGATTTTTTAAAAATACTTATTTGGCTGTGTTGAGTTGCACGGGCTCTCTAGTTGGGGCATGCGGGCTTAGTTGTCCCACAGCATGTGGGATTTTACTTTCCCAACTGTCAATCAAACCCACGTCCCCTGCATTTCAAGACAGACTCTTAACTCCTGGACCACCAGTGAAGTCCCAGGAAGTCTGACTTTAGAGCCAGCACCCTCAGTAATTCTCTCTGTGCCAAGTCAGTTTCAAAGCAATTCTCTAGTGGGACTACACCATCCTCTCTCTCCTCCTTTACCTACAACCCCCCTGGCATTAGTTTTTCTTCTGCCTCATAAGACATACGGGATCTTAGTTCCCCCACCCCTCTGCAGCAGAAGCGCAGTGTAAACCACTGGACTGCCAGGGAAGTCCCTGGCATTGCTTACTAACTGTATGTAACTAGTTCATTGAGGTAGGTCCTGCCTCCCCTGGGCTACCCATTCCCCAAGATCAGCCCAAGGGTGATCACTGTATTTCACCTCAGCTATTTCCAGCTATATTCCAACTATTTCCAGCACTACAGACACACCGTATTTCTAATGATTTACAGACTTGAAATCATTTTAAGAACTTTTTTCCTGGAAAACTAGATTCTACCCTTAATGATCTTTTAAAGGCATCTATATAAAGAATTAAGGTAAGAATTTTCCATCTATCCTATCCATCTTTATTACCCAAACCTCCTATTAAATATATTACATACTTGTCCATAAATCTGGGAAATTTATTTTCAACTTACTTGGCTTAATAGAACAAAATGACTGGAACCAACAGTCTGTGCACAGACTCTGGCAGAGCTTAACTAAGGGACAATGACTAGAAAGGCAGCGTACCTATAGAGGCTGACCACTCAGTGAGTTCCGTTACCTCCAGTACAAGAGTAGCAGCTCCAGGCCCACCCCAGACAATCTGAAACAAGGTCCAAACCTCAGAGAACAGACTGATGAGGTGAGAAAACTTTAGTCTTGTTCCAGGAATAAATCATTTAAAACTTCTCCAATGAAGGTCAAGTTAGAGCTGATAGATCAGAAGTGCAAAGACCTGAAGGATATTGTGAGCCCATATTCCCACCCTCTTTTCCCAAAACACATTAAATGTCTATCCTCCCATTCACTCAACCCAACCGTCTTCAAGTTATAGGACCCTGGAAATCAGAAATCCACAAAAACCTAAGTAGGAGAAGTGGGCTATAGGATTAACACAGGTAGCATAATTTAAATAAAAAAGGGGAAGAGAATTTTAAAACAATCTTCGAGGAAGAGGAAAATGACAAGTGATTTGGCTTTAGAGCTTCTCAAAGCTTAAACCAAAAGCCTGCCAGCAGAGGCAGCAAGGGTATCAGTACCTAGAGATGACAAGTTGAGTGATCATCTCAGCCAGGTCGCTCTGAAGAACTTAAGCTGTAATAAAGAAATATCAACACTGGCCCTGAAAGCACATTAGGCTATTTTTCACACGAACTGTGGGACTGGGACAGTGGCTGAACGCTCACTGGAGAGAAAGATGACAGAAAGTCATGCTGACAAAGAAGTAATTACAAATACACAGGCCACAATCACAGCACTACAATTAAACAACCCTTGATTTTCCAGGGAAATAACCAGAGCTAAGTTTGTTAGGTTGGCCCTGTGATAACCCCACTCACTGCAGAAAAGTGACAAGAAGCCTATTAGATTCCCCCTCCTCCCAGTCCTTAAAAGAAATGGAAAGGAGCAGCAAAGGAATGAGCAGAAAGAAAAGGAAGAGAGCCATGGCCTCAGCACCCCTGAGATTATTCCAGTTTGTGTCCACAAGTAGTTCATGCTTAACACAAAGCATGTGCTTTCTGCCTACTGGGCAGAGGGAAGCGAACACCTGGGGCAAACTATTGTGTACATCAAGTTCACAAGAAACCAGTGGAGGCAGAAGAGAACCAACCTGAACTCCACTTGACACACACCTCCCCAAAATCACCTTGCCCAGAAAGACTCCCAAATCAAATCTCTAAAGCCCCCTTCCCAAAGGCATGTTAGGTTTCCTGTTACCACCCTACCCAGCCAGTCTTCCATTCACCCATCAGAAAGCCCAAGCTTCCATCCTGTCATGGCTAGAATCATCTTATTTTGTGCCCAGGTCCTCTGAACCCCTAGTCCCAGAATAAAAGTATAGAATCAATTCCTTACCCTATCCCAGCACCTACTCAGTTATGCTTGCACCTTGCCCCCTTCCCATGGTCTACCGTAACACCTTCAAATATAAACCCAGCCAGAAAACATCTGGAAACCCTAACAGATGGAGAGAAGGAATTTGCAGTCGCCGGTGACTATGATGGCAGGGGTTGGCAGGACGCAGGCAGGACGCTCCAGGATGATGTTCAACAGGCAAATTACCAGGTCTATGGCCAGAATCCCCCCATACTGGCTTCCAAATGTCCCAACCACAGAGACACTGCCACACAGTTAACGTGACCCCCCCCCAAACCCAACTGACCCCTTTCCAGGTCCCAGCCCCAGTACTCACTGGAGCCCACTGCCTGAAGGCCCTACTAGTCTTCTAAGCACCAAAGCAGCCCATTCCCCACTTCTCACTTGAGAAGTCAAACCCCAGAACCACCCTGCTGGAGCCTAGGTTGTTTCTGAACTGGAGACAAGTCAAGGAAAACAGCCAAGCATGGGCGAGGAAAACGGGCAATAAATTTGCTGCATTTTGGTGTGATTAACCCAAGTCGAAGCAACTTTGTCCAGATTCTCCAGTCCTTAAGATGGCAGACTAGCAGAGAAATGAGGCGTTAAATCCCTCTGGCAGCAGGGAAATCATTCTAATTCCCACATTCAGACCCCTTTCCTCATCTGCCCTGGGTCCTCTGGTCACCTTCCCTTTGGCTGTCATGTATTCCTGGATGTCAAACTGGCTTCTCTGAAACTGAGTGCAATCAAGACAATGACAACCAGGTTTCCAAACTGCAAATCGCCCCAAGTTTTATTTGTAGTCCATACAAAAGGGAAAAAAAATTAAGGTTTTCTAACACCACCTACTTGGGGAGATGGGGAAGTGCTCTGTGCCGCACAGCATCAGCTAGAACGTCAGGGGTCAGTAGGGACTGGACATGTACCAACCGCCTGTCCCAACAGGAACTCAGTCTCAACACAGTCTATAGAGGGACACAGTCAGGGCCCCCTGGACACCTGGCACAGCGTGGCGCAGAGGAAATGGTTAGGCTGACCCTTTCCTGGCCTCCCTCACATCTAAAAAGAAAAAGGCGCCGCCGACCTCAGCTGCAGGTTGCTTCCCCATCCAGACGACCTTAAATATCGCGCACAAAAATAAAAGGGAGCCAGGAAAAAAATCAAAACATAAAAGAGATTCCCATCCTAGGGAGATGGGGCAGGGGAGAAGGGAACCGCAGATCTAGAGCCAGTAGCAAGATTTGCTGCTGAGGCGAAGGAATAAAGTAGGTTACTGCCGAACACTCAAAAGGATCGTCTCCTGGGGAAGGCCCACATGGTAGGGGGGATGAAAAACCGCCAACGGGAGAGGTGTGGGCCAGCGGTTTTAACCTGGGTCTGCACCCACCCCATCTCTCCTCTCCTTCCCTCCCCGTGGTGCCCCATCCCAGGACAGCCCTACATGCGGCGCTGGTAGCCAGAGTGCATCTGAGCTGCCCGCAGGTAATCATTATAGGAGCCCGAATAGCGTGCGTAATCGGAATGGGCATCGGGCAGGCGACGGTAATCCAGCGAGGACTTTGTCGGCGAGCGGCGGAACGAAAGCTGCGACTCTGATAAACGGCGGTAATCAGAGAGCTCGGCTAAACGCCGGTCGGAACCATACCTAGTCGAGAGAAGAAGACAGTTGGTGAATGAGACAATCGAGGGGAGGGCTCCAGGTGGGCACTGGGGAAATGCCAATGGGGGCAGGGAGGGCGTAATCAGACTGGTCTCCAACAAACAAGATTTTTCAGAAGGCTCATCACCTTATCCAGGGCAAGAAATCAAGCTTGGTCCAACTGTGGGAAACCAAGCCCACCACTGAAGCCCTCCCTTCTGAACTGGCCAAGGTGGACGCTGGCCTACATTCCCAAACCACAGACAAATTATCCCCACCCTTGGGCCCTGCAGAGAAAAGACCTTGGTTGTTTACCAACAGAACGGCGGACGAAAGCAAGGTCCCCAATTTCCCAAAGAGTGGACGCACCACATACACCCTGCCTTCAGCCAGTGAGTGCCAAAGGGACTACTCTTTCAAACCCACCCCCACCAAAGGCCAGGACAACCACGTAACAGGCTTAAGGATCCTTGAGACAGTGGGTGAGGCTATGGGCCACAATCTTGCAGGCCATAGCTCCAATAGCACTTGGGCTAGCCTAGACAGGTGACACTTCTCCCAGCCTGACTAGCTGGTACCACCCCAGGCTGAGCACGAAGCTCCACCTGAACCCTGGTGACCAGGAAGTTCACAGACATCACCCACTTCGGCCTCTGGACATCCCACAGGAGTAGAGAAGGCCAAGGGAGGGGCCGATGGCTCCAGTTTCCCTCCCATGCCAACCTCAGCCCCTTGCCCTGAGCCCCAGCTGGGGGCAGAGGCGGGGGGGCATACAGTACCTTTTCGACATGGCGACAGCCTTTTTGTACGGATCGTCGTAGCTGGCCCGGGGTGGGGAGAGGCGGGTACGCTCATAGGGCGGCGGGGTGCTGTTGGCGTTGGCAACGGCCCCCTGGGACATGGACAGGTAGGCTGCAGACGGCTGACCTGTCCCATCGTAGGCACTGCCCGGCTGGCCACGGTAGGAGGCGGCAGCCTGAGGATGCTGCTGTGCAGCATAGGAAGCAGCCAATGAGGCTGACGACTGAGTGCGGTAAGGAGCTGCCAGGGTGGCAGAGGGCTGGGCCCCGTAGGCAGCTGCAGCGCCATAGGAGCCGGTGGCCGCAGCAGCTGACTGAGCCCCATAGGAGCCTGACAGGCCCATCGATGCTTGGGCCCCGTAACTATTCAGCTGGGTCTGAACAACTGGCTGGGCCCCATAGGACCCAGCCATTGGGGTGGTGGCTTGTGCGGCATAGGCAGCTGGCTGGCTCGCGTAAGCAGCAGCTGTAGCTGGTTGTGCCACATAGGCAGCAGGTTGGGAAGAATAGGAAGCAGCCTGCTGTGCAGCATATGGGGCAGACTGGGCATTATAAGAGGCTGAAGGCTGGGCATTGTAAGAGGCTGCCTGGGCCCCATAAGCTAGTGATGAAGCTGCAGACTGGGCCCCATAGGAGGCTGCCTGGGCCCCATAGGAGCCTAGGGAGTTAGCTGCTCCCTGGGTGTTGTAGGAGGAGGCAGCTGCACGAACCCCGTAGGAAGAAGCAGCCTGCGCCCCGTAAGAGGATGGTTGGTTACCATAGGAGGCAAGGGAGGAGCCCTGAGCCCCATAGGAGTTGAGCGAAGAAGCCGCAGCTGGCTGACCCCCATAAGAGGAGAGGGCCGAGGCCGAGGGCTGGGCTCCACCGTATGGGCCAAGCGAGGAAGCTGCGGCCGACTGGGAGCTAGGGCTAGCCAGCTGGCCCCTATATGGGGCCCCAAGGGAAACAGAGGGCTGAGCGCGGTAAGAGGCTGCCTGGGCTGTCATGGGCTGAGTCCGATAGCCGACACCCAAAGAGGCAGAAGGCTGGGCCCTGTAGGCAGCGCCCAGTGACACTGAGGGCTGGGCGCGGTAGGTGGCTGGCTGGGCCGTCAGAGGAGCCACATACGAGGCTCGGGGAGGTGAACGGCGCAGGGGGCTGCGGTCGCGACCAAAGAAGGGTGGTGTGGGCTGACGGGCTTGCCCATCAAAGCCACCAGTGCTGTTGCCAAAAGCCTGCTGGTAGTCGAAGGTGGCAGAGAAGCCACCAGTTCCAGGGAATGCCGTATCCCCAGCCCCTGGTTTCTTGGTCTTGTCCCCAGACTGGATAGCCAGGCCAGGCCCCTTCTTCTGACCCTTGGTTGAGAGTTCCACGTTGATGCGCTTGCCCTTCACTTCTTTGCCGTTGAGCTGCGCGATGGCGGCTTTGGCATCTGCTTCCTTCTCCATGTGAACAAACGCGTAGTCTGATAAAGCAGCAGACAGAGGGTTAGCAATTAGGGGGGCAGGGCATGCTACCTGATGGGTCCCAAACTGGACACACCAACAGCACCCAGCTGTTGCCAGCTACCTCCAGGCCTCCAAACCCTTCTCTCCAGGAGTAGGTAATAAAATGTGATTCCCATATAACAAAGCTTCTAACTGTCCCAAATAGTCAGCTTTGCCTATGTCTTTCTTCCTGTTCTCCCCATTTCCCCTGCCACCTCACCCAACTGCCTGCTCAGAGAAGAAAGAGCAAAGATAAACTCCAACAGAGGATAAAAATCTTCACATCTCCTATAAAGTACAAATCCGCAGACAAAAATGCAGAAAGCATTCCTGGATCACTCAATTATTCAGTATTCTCTAACCCAAGATCACCAAACACTTCTGTTCACCTCTGAGGCTTAACTCTCAAAACACTGGAAATAACCATTTACGTCTGGACATGACCCATGTCTCAGCCCAGGGTTCAGTTAAGGCACAACAGCTACACAGCAATATACAATCTATGACAGTCCTCCAACATGATCTCCCCTTTCCCTCAGTACCTCCCAATTCTCAAAGCATTTCCATGCACAAGATCCCATCTGGGCCTCACAACAATCCCAGGAGGCAGGCAGAGCTAAGGATCATTATCCCCATTTACAGGTGGGCAAACACACTCGAGAATTTACATGGCTTGCCCCAAATCCACTTGTGACAGCCAGAAACAGAATCCCAGCTCTCCACACCTCTTCATGACACCAGTATACCCCTAAGAAGTCAGTGTGCAAGGCAGGATTGTGTATTAAGACTAGACACTTAAGTTGAGAAGGGGAGACAATGGACCCCATGTAAGCCAATGAAATGTGGGAATGGAAACTGAGCTGCCTAGCCCAAGCCAGGCCCTACTCAGTTCAGGCCCAAGCTATCCCCCACTCCTAGGCCACATTACCTTCTCCACTGAGACTCATCAAGAGACATCCCTTACCCCTTGGGCTTCTGTTTGGAGAAAAGATTGAGTTTCTCAGCTTCATGGCAAGAAGCTGCAATTCCTGCAGCTAGCAGGCTCTGCTAAGAGGTTATCCCTCAGGCCCTCAATCAGGATCCGAATGAGCTGTGGGAGGACAGGCTCTAAGACAGGATGTTGATCTCAAAGTCCTACTCATCTACTACACAGAACAGGAAACCTTTGAGAAAGGAACAGGAAGAAATTCTTGTCCAAATCCAATCTCACAAATCACAATAGTGCAAGCAGAATCTGATGAACAATGAGATCATGCCCGTGGTAACACAGGTCATGTACTTACCACCACCTGGACCTGAGGCTACTTTTAAAGTTCAAGTATCAGAACCCCATCTTTCTCACATCACTTTAGGAAATGAAAAATTACCTACATGAAATTACTAAGGTTCCATTCTTGATAAAAAAAAATTCTGTTAAATGTCCTCTAAACAAGTGTCTTAATTTTCAGAAATTTTCACACTGGGACTGGCTCTCTAGCTACTCCTATAAAGCAAGTCATTTTCCTGGATGTAATGCAATGTGACTGAAGTGACTCTTACACAAGTGAGAATAAAGATATAATCAACAGGTAGAAGTCAGAAGTGTGGTATGGCAAATGGATTCTTGGAACTAGCTGCTAAAATTTAGCCTCAGTTGAAGATTCAGATCTTTTACTTGCTATTATGTTCTTACAGAACTTAAAATTCATTTCTCCCCCTGACAATCTGTCCTATCCACCTCAGAGTTACAAGATTCAACATATGTGCTTAGGCACTCAGTCATGTCCAACTCTTTGCGACTCCATGGACTGCAGCCTGCCAGGATCCTCTCTGTTCATGGAATTCTCCAGGCAAGAATACTGGAGTGGGTTGCCATTTCCTTCTCCAGGGGATCTTCCTGACCCAGGGATTGAACCCAGGTCTCTTGCATTACAGGTGGATTCTTTACCATCTGAGCCACCAGGCAAGCCCAAATGATTCAAATGAGATGATAAAAATGCCTTATAAAGTATAAATATGGAGAAGGAAATGGCTACCCACTCCAGTTTTCTTGCCTGGAAAATCCCACGGACAGAAGAGCCTGGGGGTACAACCCACAGGGGTCACAAAGAGTCAGACACAACTTAGTGATTGAACAACAACAGCTAAAAGTATAAATAGCTCTATGATAAAAATCATGATAATTATTCAAGCCTAGGAAAAACCATAGACTTATTTCCTTACAGGATATGATCCTTCATTTCTAATAAAACACAAGAGACACAATGCCATTTGTAAATGCAAATTTGTAACTTGCCAGAGATGATAAACAAAATGAACTATCACAACTGTCTTCACTCTCTCAGGGCCTGAACCTGATTCTTCATCTACCAATTGTGAAAAGTAAAAGTGTTCCTTTAGACCTCGCCACAGGGCACTAAAACTGTCCTCTGATCTCTCACCTCCACTTTGGGTACTACTGCTACTGCTGTCACTTCAGTCGTGTCCAACTCTGTGCGACCCCGTCCCTGGGATTCTCCAGGCAAGAACACTGGAGTGGGTTGCCATTTCCTTCTCCAATGCATAAAAGTGGAAAGTGAAAAGTGAAAGTGAAGTCGTTTAGCCATGTCCAACTCTTCGCAACCCCATGGGCTGCAGCCTACCAGGCTCCTCCATCCATGGGATTTTCCAGGCAAGAGTACTGGAGTGGGGTGCTACTGCCTTCTCCCCACTCTGGGTACAGTGAGCTAAAAATCAATGCTGGTGGTCCCAGATCTCTTCAAAAGGAAAGACTGAGTTGAGCCTATCACCAGGATAATGCAATGGTAAGGAGAAAGCAAGTTTGTAGGCAGATTAAAGGGAATTACCAAAAAAAAAAAAAAAAAGGCCTCCAGGCATTACAAAGGAATCATACTATGTTCCTGGTTAACCTATCCACAAATTCCTAGGACTATATTAAGCTAGGGAAAAAAACACCCAACAAAAATGTTTCAATGGGTTTACAAGAGCAATAGGACATCACATTGTCTATTCCCTACTTAGCTAGGTTTTATTTAGAGACCAATTTCTGAAACTTGAAACTGAAATTTCATAGGTAACAATTCAACTGACCACACAGATGAACTATGTAACTGACAAAAAGAAAGCCATGAGATACAATTATAACCAATTTATATCAGGAAGTCTCTAAGCCTGATACTGGAAGGAAGTGTGAACAGGTTGTCCAGCTGACTCAAACACATGAGGGCTAGCCAACCCTGAGCAGCTAAACCCAGGCCTAGCCCTATCAAAGACACAGGAACCCAACTACTCTTAGGATGATTTAAAAAAAAAAAAAAAAAAAAAACCCCAAAGAACTAGCAAACTCCAGGGACTCAGCAGCCTGAATTGAGTTAGTTCAAGGAAACCGACCTCTGAAGGTATTCATCTCATTTAAAGGGACTACCAGGCAATGATGTACAGAGATCGCCTAATGATCCGGCATCACAATTCCTCCAGTATCCAATTTAAGAGAATCTGGAAACATGAGTTTTCATATTCTCAGAAGAGTAAAACTTCTAATGTGAAACTACAGAGCTATACATAGAAGGAAAGAATGGCCACCCACAACATAAGAAACAGTTTCCTCTTCTGCCTTTCAGACTTCTGAAATTTGACTCGTTCCTAAAGCTGTCAGCAACTCTTGATACTTCATCCTTTAACACCCAATAGAATTTAGAATTTAACTGTGGAGAGTGGTTACAATCTGCTGTTGCTATGGAGATTTTCACTCTCCAAATCAAATCATATCTAAGCTCCTGGAACCAAGCAACTAAGCTTTTCCCCTGTGAGATAAAACAGAACTGGCTGTCCTGTGCAATGCCAAGCTTCTGTGCTTTTCAAAGACCTGACAATCAACGTTAAGACACCTCAATCAAGTGTCCTTTCCCAGACCAAGAAATAAGTAAGCTATTTATAGAGCCAAAGCCAGTCTCCTCTACTACATTCCTAACTTAAAAACCTCATTTTCCTTCATTCCAAATAGAAAGGCATGGGGGGGGGGGGGGGGGGCGGGGGCGGGAATACAATCCTCAAACCTTTCCCAGAGTCCTTTGTATCAAAGTATTATCAGGAGCTTACATACCAGCATAACTACAATTAACAGCTAACTGCCACTCCCTGAGAAGTCAAAGCACTTTGGCAAATCAAATGTTTACAAAGGGACAAAATGCACAAAACTTTCACAAGGAAACATAATTTCTAAAAACCAGAGCCAGTTACAAAGTTCACCCCACTCCACCCTCACATCCCCTGTCACTTGGTGTCAGTCCCAAGCAATTCAAGCAAATTTTCAGCTTTCTCTACCACCCCAAAGGAGGCTCCTTGACCAATGAGTTCCACAGACAGTCCCCTCAGATGCAAGTTTCAAGACTCTCAATTAGTAGACAGCCTGCTTAAAAAACTACACAAAAAAATGTAGTAGGTCAAACATAGAACTCTCATATACCCCTATCCATTTTCTGGCCAGGAGCCCAATCTGAGGCCTTTCCCATTCTTTCACTCTAAATAAAAGCAAAAATCCATGCACCATACAGCCTGCCTCATCAGAGCACCCAGTAGGAAAGCCTGATTTTGGATAGTCATGAACTTGCACAGCCCGAGTTGAGGAAAATAGTATGCAGTATTAATGCAGAAGAAGGAATTACTCCTAGTGGTGACTACCAACCTTTACACTTCCCCCAGTTACAGAAAGGATAAGGAACGACCCAAAAGATGCGCCTTTCGAGGACTGCAAATGATGTATCTTGGAGGAAATGAATAAAGCACCTGCTCCCAAATTTATTTACTATCCTCACAACTTCTCACACAGGCTATGAGCAGGTATGAATCCAAAACCAGCAGCCAGGAACCAGATACTTACTCCCAGGTTGCATCTTTGAAGATACACCAAGGCAAAGTTAACTGATCTGTTTCCAAGTGGAACACAGACTGGACACACACAAGGGCTGTATTCCAGATCTTGCCAACAAAACAGAAAAAGAGCCTAAGGGGTTAAAACCCAGACTATAAAAAAGAAGTCACCTGGGTCCAAAAAAGGAAGTCAGGCCTAAATTATGATGATACATTCGTCTCAGGATCTACCCTGATCATGAAGACTAATCAAGCAAAGACGACTAAGTCCCCATGTCCCCCTCAGCCACAGAGTGTGCCCCCTTGCAAAATCACCAAGTTTAGAAAAGAAGGACATTGTTCTGGGGCACCGGCTTGGCAAGTTAGCTGCTCAGAAGAGGCCTTTTCATAAAACAAGCCTTCTTCCACAGGTGAAAGGTCGGGGCTTCCAGTTTACAGATGTAAAATTGATCCCAAAGGGGGTGGGGGGTGGGAGTGGGAAACAAGTTTGAGGGAGTTGGAAAGCGCAGAGTTGCCAGGCCTAACCCACCTAACAATACTGAAAGACCAAAGTAGTTCGGCAGCCCCCGCCTCCCGCCCCATACCCAGGAGTTAACTATGCCCAAGAGTAGACCCACGCCACACAGTACTAAAAGATCCCAGCCCAAGAAACTTACAAGGGCCCCGTTACCTTCCGCTCGGGAGCATTCACCGGGAGGGAACACGAGGGTGGCTTTTGGTGGGGGGCGGAGGGGTCAGCCCCCACCTTTTCCCTCGCTCTGACAGACGTCTGGAGAGGAAGTGGGGAAGCGGCAAAATCTTCCCCGCTCCATGATCCGGCTTGTGCCCGTCACTTCCCAATTTCCGCTCGGTGCCAGGCCCAGGAGACCAGTGGAAGGCGCGCCCCCGGTATACTCCCAAGTCTCTCAGGCGCGTCCCCGGCCCCGTAGCTCGGCTCACAGTGGCCGCCGCACCCACCCTGAGCCGCTTCCTCCCATTTGGTTAATGGTGCCTGGACCGCACGGGAGGACGGTGGCTCTACCCAACGCGCCCCCAACACCTCCGGCCTCACTCCCGCGGACTTCCCCCTACCCCCGCCCTCACCAACTGCGCTGTGACCGGCCCCCGGGAAAGGGGCGTGGCTAACAAGCAGAGTGCCCCGAGCGCGCCCCCGCCTGCACGTTACCTTTCACCACGTCACACTCTATGACGCGTCCGCGGCGCTCGAAGAGGCTGCGCAATTCCTGGCTCGTGCACGCTGCCGATACATTGCCCACGAATATCTTCCAAGTGTTAAGAGGCCGTGGGCGCGACATCTCCACCACGAGCGCGCGCCCCGGCCGCAGCTCGTGGCCATGCAGGGCCTCGATGGCGCGCACCGCGCCCGCGTTCTCGCGCATGTGCACGAAGGCGAACTGTTTCATGACGGCGCAGCTCATGACCGTGCCGTAGGGCGCGAAGAGAGCTGCCAGCTCCTCCGGCGTCGTATCCGCCCCATCGACGTTTCCCACAAATATCTTCATTTTGCCGCCGCAGCCGCCTTCCCGGAGAGCCGGGACCTCTCCTCCAGCGACAGGCGAGACGTCTTACCCGCCGGCAGTCCTCCCTAGGAATGGCTGGCGACCGAGAACCCCGCCGCGCAGGCGCCCTGACCTAGCCAATCGGAGCCCGGATCCCGCGCGTCATGTAGCCAATCAGAGAGGCTGAGAGAAAATGCACTCAGACGCAGCCAATCCCAGAGGGCCTGGAGCCCGCTCGTTAGCGGAGGGGGTGGGAGAGGGACAACGGCGCGCGACCAACCGCCACAGCCTGGGGGAGGGGAAGAAGGGCTGGGGAAGGGGTTACGCGCGCAGGGAGCGCCGGGGCAGCTGAGAGGCCTAGTGAGCGAGGCGGCCTCTGGGCTGGGTGGGGCGGGATCGGCAGGCCCCAAGGAAAAACTTTGTTCAGTCGTAAGTCAGAGCCTCTCCCATTCTGGCCGCCTAGGCCAAACCCGCGCCTAGCTAGGGGTAGCAGCGAAAGTGTCCACGGGAAGTCCTGGCCTGGCGGGAGAAACCAGGACAAACGCCTTCCTTCAGCAGAAGACTCCCGGGATTGGCTCCCAGGACTGCCGCTTGTGCTGGACAGTCCGAGGGGGCCCTGAGCGGCATCTGCCCCATAGAAACCCTCGTGCCATTAATTTCTTTGGAAACACATTCCTTGAGGTTGCTGAGGTCCAGACAGATGCTGGAGACACTGAAAAGCCACTCAGACCCCACCTCTGCCTTTATGGAGTTTAAAAACAAGGAATAAGATATATCAATCTTGATATATGTTTGAAATTTTCCACAACAAAAAGTTTAATAAAATCTGAAATTGAGTCAAAAGAACTGTCCTTGAGGAAAAAGAAAAAAAAAGAACTGTCCTTGAGGGGATGAAAGTTGAGCCTTTAAAAAAGAGAAAAAGATTTTGCATGGCAGAAGATGTTAAAAATATAAGAACATGTGACAAGTTCAGGAAAATGTTTGCTTGCAAGTTCATTCTACAAATTTTATTCAGCGCCCACCCTGTTGGAATAAAGCAGTGAACAAAAAGGGACAAAAATCCCGACCTTGGAGCTTTGTATTGCCGTGGAGAGAGACAGATAATAAGTAAAACATAATAGCCTGTTAGGTAGTGATAAAGACTTGAAGTAACTGAGGGAGCCATGCTATGGGGGAATCATTCCAGCATGTAAGAACATGTCAGAAAGTCCTGGGGCAGGAGTGTGTCTGTCCAAAGAATCACAAGAGCTAGTATGGCTGGAGAGTGGAACAAAGTGAATAATAGAACACCACGACAGAGAGGAGGTGTAGCACCTGGTGGGCTATTTAAATAATTTTGGCTTTCACTCTTAGGCTGAAAGTCTATAGAGAGAAGAGGGGCTCGCCTGATAGGACTTAGCTTTAGTAGTTTTGTAAGTATCATTCTGGCAGCTATTGAAATGGGCAAAAATAGAAAATAGTCATTTTCTCAGAACAGTTGTCACTGCAGCAAAAATCCAGGAGAAAGGGACCTCCCTGGCAGTCCAGTGATGAGGACTCGGCACTTCCACTGCAGGGGGTGGGGGTTTGATCTTTGGTCTACTGCAGGGCGCTGTCAAAAAAAAAAAAATCCAGGCGAGATATGAGGGTGGATTAGGGTGGCTGTAGTAAAATTCAGCAGAAGTGCTTAGATTTGGATATACTTTGACTGTAGAGCCAATACAATATGTGATAGGAGGTGAATTGTGAGAGAAAGAAGTCAAAGATGACACCAGGAAAAGGGAAGCATAAACTTGCCATTTATTGACATGGGGAACATTGTAGATGGCCAGAAATTTATTTTTGGACATAAAAATTTGGGGACTTGTTTTGTTTACTTGTTTGTTTTTGGCGGTTCATTGCCACTTTCAGGATCTTAGCTCCCCAAACAGGGATAGATGGAACCCAGGCCCACAGCAGTGAAAGCACAGAGTCCTAACCACTGGACTACCAAGGAGTTCCCTGGACATGATAAGTTTGAGACGCCTGCAAGTCATCAAATGGAGGTACCAGTGGACAATTAGATATGTCTGGAGTTCAGGGAGAAGTCTGGGCTGAAGATACTGATACAAATTTGTGAATCTAAAGAGTTAATATCTGTGGGGCTTCCCTGATAGCTCAGTTGGTAAAGAATATGCCTGCCATTCGAGAGACCTGGATTCAATCCCTTGGTTGGGAAGATCCACTGGAGAAGGGAAAGGTTACCCACTCCAATATTCTGGCCTGGAGAATTCCGTGAACTGTATAGTCCATGGGGTCGCAAAGAGTCAGACACGACTGAGCGAATATCTGTACTGTACGAAGAACTCCTACAAATTGATAGGGCGGAAAAGACAAGATAAATAGGCCAAGGATGCTAACTGGTAATTTTATAGGAAAAGAAGTACAAATAATAAATAAACAAGAAACTTCATTGCTAGTCAGAGAAATGCAATTTTGTGAGAAAATGAGAACATTTTCATGCCTCATATTTGAAAAAAAAATTTATATCTGTTGGTCTTATAGGTGTGAGGAAATTACACTCAGAGATTGTATGTATGAATTACATATGTAGTGTGATCTCTATATCCTTCCTGGTAAGTATTCTGGCAATATCAAAACTAAATGTAGTGAGCCTTTAACATGGTAATCCTGCTTTGGAATCCAGCCTGCAGAAAACTCACCAATAAGGATATTGATATAAATTTATTTATTGTAGCATTGTTTGTAGTAGTAGGTAGTAAAAGCAACCTGAATGTCCACAAATAAGGGACTATTGGATGGAATATCATGTTGGTATTGAAAGTATGTCAGGGGGTACTTCCCTGCTGGTCCAGTAGTTAAGAAGTCTCCATGCAATGCAGGGGATTGCATGCACCCTTTGGTGGGAACTAAGATCCACATGCCTCAGAGCAACTAACCCTGTGAGTTGCAACTACTGAACCTGCTCACCACAATTAGAGAGTCCATATGTTGCATGAAAGATCCCACATGATGCAACAAAGTCCTGCATGCCACAACTAAGACCTGATGCAGACAAATAAATTATTTAAATAAATAAAATAGGTCAAGGGACTTCCCTGTCAGTCCAGTGGTTAAGACTCAAAAAAAAAAGGTCAGAATTTATTGATGAGGAAGGATGATGTGGAAGGAGGACCATAATTTAAGAGGGAAAAAATGTGTTTACATAACACTACCTATTTCTAAGATATAGGTTAAAAAAAAAAACCTTGATATGATACACATGTTTTTCAGCATAGAAAAATAACATGGATTACCTCAAGGGAATGAGATGGGGCTTAATGATTTTTTACTTTTCTGTATCATTAGACTTTCAGCAATGAGCATCTAATTCTTTTTTTTTTCTTTTTAAAATATGGAACGCTTCACAAATTTACATGTCATCCTTTCGCAGGGGCCATGCTAACCTTCTCTGTATCGCTCCAACTCCAGTATATGTGCTGCCGAAGTGAGCACTCTTAATTCTTTTTTTTTTTTTCTAATTCTTTTATAATTTAAAAAGTACATTATAAGGAGGAAAAGAGGGGCATCACTTTGATACCACTCTGATATCTCCACAAATCCAAACTGCTGGCAGTATTCTCAGAGCAGGGTATCGGCAGGCCTCTAGACACCCAGGGCACATAGCCATTTAAAAGGTATCATGTGCATGAGACAGGGTGCTCAGGGCTGGTGCACTGGGATGACCCTGAGGGATGGGATAGGTAGGGAGGTGGAAGGGGGGTTCAGGATGGGGAACACATGTACACCCATGGCTGATTCATGTGAATGTATGGCAAAAAACACCACAATATTATACAGTAATTAGCCTCCAATTAAAATAAATAAATTTTAAAAATAAATAAAAAATAATAAATAAATAAAAGGTATCATGGTGGCACTTCCCTGGTGGTCCAGTGATTAAGACTTCACCTTCCGATGCAGGGAATGCAGGTTCAATCCCTGGTTAGGGAGCTAAGAACTGGCATGCCCAAGCCGAAACTATTAAGCCCCAAGGCTACAACTAAAGAGAGCCTTCACATGGCTTGGGAAGGAAGACCCAGTGCAGCCAAAATTTAAAAATAAATGAAATTTTAAAAATAGAAAAACTTTTGAAACTTGACTTTAGGGTTGCAATTTTTTTTTTTAGGGTTGCAATTTTTAGCTAAGATGTATAATTTTTTGAAGTCTGTAAACAGTTACAGAATAATTTCACTGTATAAGACTTATCAGGAAGCTTGTTTTGAAGTTTACATTTAGGTCAGGAGTCTTTGGTATTTAAGAAAATTAAATATACAAATGCAATTTTTTTAAAGTTTGATGGAATTTAAGTTGCAAATGGGTATGATTGTTTAGAGTCCAATGTAGTCTGCCAGCATTTATCAAAGAAAAGGTGAAGATAATAACTTTTATTTTTGCTAGATTTATAAACAGATCAATAAACTTTGTAAAGTTAAAGGCTTAAGGAAACTAGGCTTTAAGTGTGTTACTTTAATGCAATTGAATAATAACCATATTAGTTTCCTGTGGATGCTGTAACAAATCGCCAAAACCTGGGTTGGTTAAAACAACAGAATGTGATGTGGCAAGGGCTTCCTGGTGGCTCAGCGCTAAAGAATCCTCCTGACAATGCGGGAGACATGGATTTGATCCTAGTCTGGGAAGATCCCACACAGCAAGGAGCAACTAAGCCCATAAACCACAGCTACTGAGCCTGTGCTCTAGAAGCTGGGGACTGCAACTACGGAGCCTGTGCACCCTAGAGCGCTCAGCAACAAGCAAGAGAAGCCCCCGCTCACTGCAACTAGGGAAAAGCCCATGAAGAAAAGGCAATGAAGACCCAGTACAGCCAATAAATAAAGTATATGTTAAAAAAATTTATTCTTTCACAGTTCTGCAGGCTAAAAGTCCAAAATTAGTAGCACTGGGCTGAAATCAATGTGTCAGCAGGGCCTTGTTCCTTTAAGACTAAGAGAGAAACCATTGCTTGCCTCTTCCAGCTGTTGTAGTTTCTGATGGCTGCTGGCATCCCTAGGAATCCCTCTAGTCTCCAGGGTCAACATCATTAAATTTCTCTCAGGACTTCCCTAGTAGTCTAATCGTTAAGACTCCATGCTTCCAATGCAGGGGGTGAGAGTTCGATCTCTGCTCAGGGAACTAAGATCCTACATGCTCTGTGGTGGGGCAAAAACAAAAAAAAAAAACTTGCTAGGCCTTCTTGTAGGAATACAGGTGCTTGCATTTAGGGCCCATCCAGGTCATCCAGGATAACCTCATCTCAAAATCTGAAATTCAATCATATCTGCCAAGATCCTTTTCTCCAATAAGGTAATATTTATAGCATCCAGAGAGTAAGACCTGCTAATCTGGAGGGCCATTAAGAGCCAATCACAGTAACTTGACAAAATAAAAGCATAATCACAGTCTCTTCATGTCCACTAAAACCACTAAAATGCAAAATAGACACAGTGACAGGATTCTATCCTGCTGAAATTGTATTATTAAGCAATTAGACCCGGGGAACCCAGAGCAGTTTCCTCTTGGCCTTAAAGCTGAGTCCTCTCTCTGTACTGGCGCATCCCTCATCTGAGTTTTTAGATATAATCTGCTCTTTCTCACTGGCTAAGACATCTCAAGTCCTTTTTGGAGATAGGTGACATGCATGTATTTAAATTAGAGGGGAAGGGACTTCCCTGATGGTTCAGTGGCTGAGACGCCATGCTCACAAGGCAAGGGGCTGGAGTTTGATCCCTGGTCAAGGAACTAAATCCCACATGTCACAACTAAAGATCCCAAGTGCCACAACAAAGATCCAGTGCAGCAACCACATAAATAAAAAGCTAAAAGCAGTAGCAATTCCAGGTAACTAGAAAAATTCTTAACAATAAATAAATAAACTAACTAGAGGTGAAGCTTTTGGGGCTAGAGGATGGTTCTGACCTTTACTACAACACATTCCAGTTTTTTTCTTTTTTTTTTTTTTAGGGGGGGTGGGTGCCCTGTGGCATGCAAGATCTTAGTTCCTGAACCAGGGATTGAACCTGGACCATGACAGTGAAAGAGCTCAGTCCTAATCACTGTACCACTAGGGAATATCCTGCGCTAACCAGTTTTTATAACTTGCAACTAGTAGTTCTCAAATTTTGTGTGCTTCAAAATCACATACAAGGGATTAAAACAAAATTTGTTGAAGTTCAGTTGATTTATAATGTTGCATTATTAATACTTTCTGCTATGCAGCAAAGTGAATCTGTTATACGTGCAGATGCATACATGCCCAATTGCTCATTCCTGTTTGACTCTTTTCGACCCCATGGACTGTAGCCCTCCAGGCTCCTCTGTTCATGGGATTCTCCAGGCAGGAATACTGGAGTGGGCTGCCATTACCTTCTCTAGGGGATCTTCCTGACCCAGGGATTGAACCTGCTTCTCCTGCTTTGGCAGGCAGACCTAACCAGTGGACCTCCAAGGAATTCCCTGCAAACTATTTATAACAAATGACTCCTGCTTTTCATACTTTATAATGAGAACCAACATAGCCTTAGAGCCAGAGTACCTGGGTCTGAATCTAGATTTGGCCGTGTTACTAGCTGTGTGATCTTGTGCAAGTTACATAATCACTCTGTGTTTCTCTTTTCTCATCTGTAACTTGGGATAATAACAGAACCTACTGGAAATTCCCTGGTGGTCCACTGGTTAGGACTCCACCCTTTCATTGCTAAGATCCCATAAGCCACAAGGTGTGGCTAAGAAAAATAAATATGTAACAGAATCTACCTTGTAGTTTTGTCATGAGGATTCAATGAATTACTGAATGTAAAGTGTTCAGAAGAGAACCTGGCACTTAATCATCATTATATAGGTATTAGCTAATATGACTAATATGATTGAGGGCAGGAGGAGACGGGGACGACAGAGGATGAGATGGTTGGATGGCATCACCGACTCGATGGACATGAATTTGAGTAGACTCCGGGAGTTGGTGATGGACAGGGAGGCCTGGCGTGCTGCGATTCATGGGGTCGCAAAGAGTCAGACACAACTGAGCGACTGAACTGAACTGAATATGACTAAGTTTTCTTTTCTTTTTTGTTAGGTAAGAAGTGGATTTATTTAGAGAGAAACACACTTCCCACACAGAGTATAGGCCATCTCAGGAGCTAAGAGGTCAAACTTTAACCCTACTTGGACTTGAACCCCATGGTCTTTTTAAAATTAGAATCATTCACCTGGTGTAAATTTTCCTTTTTAAGTAAGTTTAAAAGTGAGTTAAAGAACAGTATTTGGTTAATGATAGAACAGATGGTTTGTGGACACAGCAGAAGCCTGGAGATAACACAAAAATGCC
The DNA here is from genome assembly GCF_033118175.1 of Dama dama. Taxonomy (NCBI): domain Eukaryota; kingdom Metazoa; phylum Chordata; class Mammalia; order Artiodactyla; family Cervidae; genus Dama; species Dama dama. The sequence goes on from NC_083682.1 coordinate 6,321,821, forward strand.
TGAATTTGGCAAAGATTTTCCAACTGGAAGCTTCCCTGGTGGCTCAGACAGTAAAGAGCCTGCCTGCAATCCAGGAGACGTGGCTTCGATCCCTGGGTCGGGAAGCTCCCCTGGAGAAGGAAATGGCAACACACTCCAGTATTCTTGCCTGGAGAATCCCATGGACAGAGGAGCCTGGAGGGCCAGTCCATGGGGTTGCAAAGAGTCAGACATGACTGATCCACTAACACTTTCACTTTCCAACTGCACTCCCTAGAGCTCCAAGGCTCTGGGGGAGCTTAGTCACAACTAAGCATCTTTGGTTGTAGTTCCATTTCTGCTTTACAGCTGGGGTTTCAAGGTATTTGAACAGTGTTCTGTGATTTAAAAACAAAGTTCAAAGTTTGAAAACCACACAGCTGAGAGTTTCAAAGAGAGAAAAGCTAATGGGAATATTGATCCCTTAGGAGTAGAAACAGAGTGGCAGGGGATGGTGAGCAGCTTAGCCATAAATGGGTTAAAACTAGCTAGAATTCCAGATGAAGGTGAGAGGAGGTCAGGGGTTGGCTCTGGGCAGAGTCCAGGAGGAGTTTCTGCAATGATTCTGAGGTGGTGAAACACAGCCTGGGCCCTAGGCTTAAAAGGACTTGGTTCCCCAGGAACCAAGGAAAGCTGGAAAGCAACCAATGTTGATTTGGTGAGAAAGAACAGGGCTAGAGGCAGAGCCAGCAGCCTTGACAGGGAAACAGGCAGGGCCTGGGGAATGGGAGCAGAGCCAGGCACATCTAAGCCAAGGCCAACACTGTGAAACCACCCACCCAGCTCCAAGCAGGCCGCGTAAGGGGCAAAGTTTGCACACTGCCAGCCTACCTACCTGGGCACGAAAGCAGCTTTGTCATGGATGAGCAAGAGAGACACAGTCCAGTGGGGGCAGGGGGGCAGAACAGCTGAGTGGGGAGCCCCAGAGTTCCCGGCCTCACACACCGGTCCTCGGATATTGGCCATCTGTGTGAGACAGGAGCTCGGCTCGGTCTGCCTCCAGGCGCCCCGTGGAGCCTCAGATTCACCACCACTGCTCCGAACCTACCGTGTGCCAGGCCCCGTGCCAAGCACTTTATTCATTCCATTAATTAAGAGTCTTTTACTTGTGAATAAAGAAATCAACTCCAGCCAGATTTTAAAAAAAGTGGGTGGTGATGCATTGGAAGGGATACAGAACTGTCTCTTGACTTCTAGGTCAGGAGGTAGCTGGCCTCAGGGAAGGCCCAGACTGGGGACTCTGGAGCATCTGGCATTCTCCTGCGACTCTTAAGTTCTTCCTGTGAATATGCCTTATTCCTCCTCCCCAGCAGATCTATCGGCTTTTTCTGATATTCAGTCCCTAAAGCAGGGAGAAAGAATGAAGCGGCTGGGCCAAAGTGGAAACAATGCTCAATTGTGAACGTGTCTGGTGGTGACAGTAAAGTCTGATGCTGTGAAGAACAATATTGCATAGGGTCCTGGAATGTTAGGTCCATCAATCAAGGTAAATTGGATGTGGTCAAGCAGATGGCCAGCATGAACATCAACATCTTAGGAAATCAGTGAACTAAGCTCCAGAACTTTAGCTACTTGATACAAAGAGCCGACTCATTGGAAAAGACCCTAATGCTGAGAGATTGACAGCAAAAGGGGAAAAGGGCTACAGAGGATGAGATGGTTAGATAGCATCATCGACTCAATGGACATAAATCTGAGCAAATTCCAGGAGATAGTGAAGAACACGGGGAGACCTGGCATGCTGCAGTCCATGGGGTCGCAGAGAGTCAGACATGACTTGGCGACTGAACAGCAATGACGAAGGCAGGGAGAAAAGGCCCACCCACAGCTCTGGATCTGCTTTGATTTCTTCAGGAAAGCAAGGCCCTGCATGGGTCAGGTGTCCCTCTTGGTTCCAACTGGCCACAGTGAAGGGAGGGGGTCAGGCCACAAACAGAAATATGTCTGCTATGGTCTTTCGCTGTTACCCTGAGGATAAGGAAGTGGCTCTCAGGAACTTTGTGGATTTTCTCTTCTTTTCTTTTTGGCTGTTCCATGTGGCATGCAAACTTCCCCAACCAGGAATCAAACCCATGCCCCCTGCAGTGGAAGCATGGAGTCTAAATCACTGGACCACTGGATAGTCCCCAAACTGTGTGGATTTGAATTCAGTTTTCTTTGCCTCCAACGCCAAGAAGTGGCCCTCGACAGGGAGGACAGAGGCCGAGGGACTGTGTTTACTAAGCCCATTAAGGAAGGAGGGGACACAGACAAACCGCAAAGTTCCATGTGAAAATAAAACTTTAATTTGCCAAGGGAAGAGCAAGCAGCCCTTTGAGAACAAACACAGCCCGCACACTGGTTCTCCCAGGACTGGGTGAGCAGAGCCTCCCTCTGGAAGTGGACGGTGCTCAGCAGGGAGGACAGTGACAGACCCAAGGCAGAGGCCGTGCTCAGAGGTGGGCAGGGGGCTGGGCGGGCTCCTTCCGTCCCTGGCCAGCGATGGGCCGGCCCCGCTCCTCCCAGATGGTGAGGCCATCGCAGGAGCAGATCTGCTTGGGGTTCTGGAAAAGGCCAGCGGCGCGTGCGATGATGCCACAGGCCAACCTGTGGAAGAGCATGGGGTCGAGCTGAGCACCCACTGGGCCCCTCCAGGTCTCCGCGCGCGCCACAGGCAGAGCGCTCACCTCTCTCCCGAGTTCCCTGTGATCTTGGACAAAGGATGCCCGCCCTGGCCCAGGTCATCTTCTCCCTCATCGATGACCAGGCTTCGGCCAATCACATCCCACACCTTTGAGGGGAGACAACAGCCTCAGACATTGGATCTGTTAGGAAAGGTCCCCGCCTTCTCCTCCACCTCACCTTCAGCTGCTCGTCCTCAATCCTGAAGACAGCTCGGCCATCCTCATCGGCACGGACATTCCCCAGGTCTCCGCGGTGCTGCAGTAAGAGCCGGGGAAGAGGGCACATGGGACACGGCGGCTGACTTCTGGCTTCCCAGTGTCTCATTCCCCTTCCCCAGAGTAGCAGTCTCCTCCTACAGGTTCAGTCTGGTAGGATGAAGCGACAGCCCAGGACACACAGAAGGCAACTGAACTCTCTCTCCCTGGAACTAAAATCCTGGGTAGAATGACGGCACACTGGACATGGCCACAGAGACCCTGCCTAGGAAGTCACGCCACTACCCCAGACTGCTTCCCCTACGAGGTATCTGCCCAGTCTGCATCCCAGCCTCAGTACTGACCCCGCTTCCTGCTTCTTTGCAAGCCCAGTTCTCCAGCCTCCCGATGACTCTGTCAGCCCCTGGCAGTCTGCAGTTCCCCTGCGCTTAAGTTGGCCAAGCTTGGCTTCCTGACCATCAGAGGCAGCCAGCATCCCTTCCCTGACGTCCGGCCTCCAGGAACAGAGAGAAGAAACACAGGAGCAGAGGACATATCCTGCCCCCAAGACTGTTTCTGCCCACCTTTCCTCTTGAAGGTATAAAAATGTGCTAACACAGCTACTGGGGGCTTCCCTGGTGGCTCAGTGGTGAAGAATCTGCCTGCCAGTGAAGGAGAAATGAGTTCGATCCTTGGGTTGGCAAGATCTCCTGGAGAAGGAAATGGCAACTGATACCAGTATTTTTTTTTTTTTTGATACCAGTATTCTTGTCTGGGAAATCCCATGGACAGAGGAGCCTGGCGGGCTACAGTCTGTACAGTCACAAAGAGTCAGACTCGACTTAGCAACTAAAATAACAACAACACAGCTACTGAGCACTTCCTACATCAGTCACCCTCTGCCAGGTGGGGTTTGGGGGTTGAGGATGCATATGTGGTCAACCGCCCTCCGGGGGTTTGGAACACTATGGGGAACCAGACATGGAACAGACTAGCGGCTGCAAAACACAGGGTTAGCGCAACAGTGAGTGTGTTTCCCTGTGACAAGACCCTACTGGCGAGTCACAGTAGGATTTGTGCAAATAAACTGTCCCCAACCTGACACTTTGGGCAGAAGGATCCCTGCCAACATGGACTGGTACCCATGGCCTTGCCTTGGGCTGGTCACAAAGGATGTTGCCACGTGATGGGGCTGATGAGCAAGCAGCGAGAAGGGCCACCTCTGCTTTATCTTGTTTTCCTGGGGGACCTCTGTTGCCGACACCTGGCACTTTTTGTTGCACCTGGTGTTGGGGCCTTTTGTGGTGGGAAGGTAAGGGATGGGGAGGAGTTTCTAGGGGCGGAGGGAGTGAGCACCTGGTATGTGGCTCAGAGGTGTCATCAGGCAGAAGGTCCCTCCTGTGCACACGGGTGGGTGGAACTGGGCCAGGTGGTGCCGAATGTCACACCATGCAGCCCCGTGGGATCTGTACCCTCGGGGACTGGGGAGTCAAGAAGGGTTTCAGGAGGGGTGTGACATGGTTACCCCATGCTTTGGATCAATTTCTTAAATGCAGCGCATGGAGGGGGAGGGGAAGGACTGGAGCGGCAGTGGGAGGGCGGAAGGAAGCATGGAAACCAGCTAGGAGACGTGCAAAGGGACAACCAGGCTTGGATACAAATCCCCTCACTGAATTCACTTCCGTTTGGGCAAAACCAGATGCTGAAATCCCAAAGGAACGTGCCAGTCATCATGGTGGCTTTGGTCATGGAGCCCTTGCTCAAGTTTTCCTCCGTCTGTACAAGGGCTTGGGGACAATGGAGCAGCTGGCACCAGACCCTTCAGATGCCCCACCCCTAGCAGGCCCAGGCCAAGGCAGTCTCTTGGCCTTTGAAACTCCACTTCCTCCCAGAACCCAGTCTCGAGGGTTCCTGCCTCCAGGGCTCTGTCTGCTGGGCATCCCATGCTGAGCCTCCGCTCCCACTCTCCCTGCCTCACCTGCTCAGCACCTTTCGAGGCTGAGTGAGGAAGACGGCCTTGAGGATGCACCCCCTGGAGTCACACCTGCTGAGTGTGGCCTGGGCCAGGTATCACCTCCGAGGTTAGGTTTCAAAAGGAGCTGGCTTGGGTTTTAGACGCCTTCTCTCTCTGGCTCTGAGGACAGGCAGCTGCAGTGCTATGTGCTGCCCTAGGGAAAGGCTCACGGGGCACAGGACTGAGGTCTCTGGCCAACACCCAGGGAGGCCTGCCAACAGCAACATGCACAAGTGTGGAAGTGGGTCTTCCTCACATCAAGCCTTGAGAGACACTCAGCCAGAAGTGCCAACTAAGCCGTGCCCAGATTCCTGCCCCAGAGAAACTGTGAGATGACAAATGCTTACTGTTTCAAACCCCTAAATTTGGGAATTCCCTGGCGGTCCAGTGGTTAGGACTTGGTGCTTTCACTGCCAAGGGCCCCAGTTTAATCCTTGGCTGGGGAATTAAGATCCTGCAAGCCTCACGCCACAGACAAAAAAAAAAAACTCTTAAGTTTAAAGTAATTTGATTCTCAGCAATAGATAACTGACGCATAGAACATAAGCAGGGCACCATGCAGACCCGACAGAAAGGCTTCCTCAGCTCCCTAGGGGTGGCGGGTGAGAAGTAAAAACTTTTGACTGTTAGAAATGTGACAGAGCTGTCAAAAGTAAAAAAAAGAGAATAATCACTTACATGCATTAAGAAACACACAGCATGTTTTCATTTGTTTGCCCTGGTACCGAATTCGCAAGGAGGGGAACACATAGTACCACAAGTGGAGGAGATGGAATTAGGTGTATGTCGATGGGGCATTAAGAAATATCCCCAGGAGAGAAGGTGGTCCTCCTGGACAACACCCAGGACCTCTCTTAACACTCACTAAGCACTCTAACAAAGATAAGCAGGCTGCAGTCCCTTGTAGGCGTTAAATGACACTGTTTTTCTTTTTTTGGTCACACTAAATGGTTTGCAGGATCTTAGTTCCCCAACCAGGGATCGAACCCATGCCCCCTGCAGCAGAAGTGTGGAGTCCTAACCACTGGACCGCCAGGGAATTCCCCTCACAACACTTTTAAGGTCTGCACTGATTTATTTTTACAAGGATCCTCCTTTTGGGGCTAGAAGTACTGGTTTCTCATTTTCTGTGGCAATATCGTTTCTCGTTCGAAATAAATCTACTTGAATTACATGAATGACGTCTTGATTTTCTTCAAAATAATGGAGAAAGGCCAGGGGTGCAGATGGAATGGGACTGGCCACAAGCTGTCAACTGTTAAAGCTGGGTGACAGGGATACAGGGGTTTGGGATACTAGGCTGTCCACTTCAGAACATGTTTGAAATCATGTTCCAAGATAGATTAAAACGTTAAAAATAAATTAAATTTACTTAAGGGGAAAAAAAAAATCAGTCAATTTAAATCAAAACGTTGAGTAACTAGCAGAACAAGTAGTACTCAGATAAGGCAAAAACCATTAAAGTGGCATGTGACTCATGGCCGAGGGGGGCCAATTCTCTGGTGTAAAAGGAAAGTCCAGGGCCAGGAGCTGCAGAGTCAGGAATGGCCTTTTAAAAAAATTATTATTATTTGGCTGTGCCAGGTCTTAGTTATAGCATGAGGGATCTTTAGTTGCAGCATGTGAGATCTGGTTCCCTGACGGGGATTGAACCCAAGCCCCCTGCATTGGGAGCTCGGAATCTTAGCCCTTGGACATCCAGAGAAGTCCCGGGAGCAGCCTTTTTACTTTAGGTAAAACCTTTAACTTCCACACCATCACCTTCTCTGGGAAGCTCTCTCCCACTGCCTGTGCCCTTCGGACTGGATCTGGAGCTTGCTCTGGGTTCCCAGGGCCTCCCGGAGGCTCCTGCAAAGATGCTCTGGCTGTGCCGCAACCACGGAGTTCTGAGTGTCTCCCTCACCAGGCTGTGAGACAGGGTCAGGCCTTGAGCACAGGAAGTGTCTATAAATGTTTCTAAACCAAACAAAATATGAGGGAGAAAGACTCCCCCCAAATGGTATCACACTCTCAGGCTCCAAGTGCTGCCTGCCGTGCCTCTGAGATCTTGGGTTCTCTGCCAGCCCAAGACCAACACTTACCCGTTCAGAGTCCTGGGGGCCCCCATGGGACATTCCATCAGGGTTAAAGTGGTCCCCACAGCTAAGAAGAAAAGATAGCAGGTAGGTAGTGAAACCACAGCTCGTGGACCAGGTGATCCATCCTCTTACTTTAACTACATTTGTTCCATTCATCCATTCATTCAACAAATGGACCCACTCTGTACCAGGCTCTGGGTTGAGATCACTAAGAAGAATCAGTCATGAGACCTGTCTTCAGCAGGCCTCCAGGGTAAACCTGGATGAGTAAACACTAATTGCAGCATGATAAACACCATGACATGCATGGAGAACTGACCCTCCTGTGTTAAGGAGTCACCTTCCTTCTGGGAGCTGGGAGCTAGGAGCAGGAGTGTCAAGGTCAGATTTTGGTTCAAATCCCCACTCTGTCATTTACATGCTCTAGGGCTTTTGACAAGTCATGTAACCTTTCTGAGCCTCAGTTTTCTCATCTGTAGACTGCGCTTGTGTGTATACACCTCCCAGGGTACTTGTGAGGACCATATGTGAATGTATGTGTAAAAAGCTGAGTACAGCCCCCTGTGCACAGTGGGTGCACAACCCGGGCAATGAGGATGCTCCAGGGAGGTTCCAGAGGACTCACCTGTTGCAATTCCTCGTGAGGTCCCCGAACTGATGGATGTGGAGTCCATGCAGCCCAGGCTGCAGGCCATCAATGGTCCCCTCGATTAGGCAGCGCTCAGGGGTCAGCTGCAAGAAGCGCACCACTCCCTGCACAGGGCCAGGCCCCCCAAGAATGGCCACGGCTGCCCCTAAATTCTCTGTAAGGTATCAGACACCAGGGCTGGCTCGCCACCTCACTCAGCCCCACCCGTTCATCAGCTTGGAAAGGGCAGGGAGAGAGCCCCATGTAACCTTCACGTGGTCCCCGAAGCCTCTCCAACCCAAAGCCCCCAGATCCTATGGTTGGTTAGAGCTGTACCACACCCAGGCCACCTCCCTCCCAGAGAGTCCGAGGCCGTAGTGGTTACTCACGCAACAGGCCACTGCCCATGCCCTTGAGGACCGCCTGCCTCCCAGTGCCTTCTAGAAGGGCCTGCACCTCCTGGCTGGGCAGGGTGGTCTGCACCAGGACCATCTGGTTCTCCAACTGCACCTCCACACTTTCGACACCTAGAAGACAGGGGGCAGAGGGCAGCAGAGGGCTAGCACCCCTCTGCTGGGAGCAGGGAAGAAAGAAACAGACGGTGATTCACCATCCCCATCTTCATCACCTTTCTGTGGCCGGAGGCAAGCTCCAAAGCTGCCTTCTAGCTATAAGGCCCTTAACCTCTCTTTTTTTTCCAGCTGTGCCAAGCAGCATGTGGGGTCTTAGCTCCCCAATCAGGGATCAAACCCTTGGCCCCTGCAGTGGAAGATTCAAGTCTTAGCCACTGGACCCCCAGGGAAGTCCAGGCCCTTAACCTCTCTGAGCTTGTTTCTTTACGAAGTGAGGATAACGTCACCTTGCCCCCAGGACTGTTGTGAGTTCTTATTTCGTGCCAAGAGTTATTCATCTATGTTTGAAGCATAGATGAGTGTGAGCATGCTCAGTCACTTCATTCGTGTCCAACTCTTTGCAACCCCATGGACTGTAATGTAGCCTGTCAGGCTCCTCTGTCCATGGGATTCTCCAGGCAAGAATACTGGAGTGGGTTGCCATGCCCTCCTCTAGCAGATCTTCCCAACCCAAGGGATCACACTGGCATCTCCTCTATTTCATGCATTGCAGGTGGACTCTTTACCCACTGAGCCACCTGGGTAGCCCTTTGAAACATAGATAGTTCTTTTAAAAATATTTGAACATAATATCGTAAATCAACTGTACTTCAATTTTGAAAAAAATAAATGAAAAAAAAAAAGAAAAAAGAAATGATGAAAAAACGTTTATATAAAAGTGGGCTATCAGGCTTCCCTGGTGGTCCAGCAGTTAAGAGTATGCTTTGCAATGCAAGGTACACTGGCTTGGTCCCTGGTCCAGGAAGATCCCACATGCTGCAGAGCAACTAAGCCTATGTGCCACGACTACTGAGCTCACGTGCTCCAACTACTGAAGCCCAAGCACCTAGAGCCTATGCTCTGCAATGAGAAGCCTCTGCAATAAGAAGCCCAAGCATCACAAGAAAGAGTAGCCCGCACTCATTGCAACTAGAGAAAGCCTGCAGGCAGCAACGAAGACCCACCACAGCCAAAAAATAAATCTTAAAAAAAAAGTGGGCTATTGATAGTCACAATATTCATGATAGTCAAAAGGTGAAAACAACTCAAAAGCCCATCAAATGATGAATGAATAAACAAAATGTAGAGCCATACGATGGTAGACATTCAGCCATAAAAAGAAATGAAGCACTGATACATGCTGTGATGTGGATGGACCTTAAAAACATTAAGTGAAAGCCAGTTACCAAGACTACATATTGGATGATGTCATTGTGGATGAAATGTCCAGCACAGGTAAATCTACAGAGACTGAAAGTAGAGGAGGGGGCAGGAGAACAGGAGGGTGATAGCTGAAGGGTATAATTTCTTTTAAGATTTATTTATTTTTATTTTACTTTTGGCTGTACTGGGTCTTCAGTGCTGAGCTTGGGGTTTTTCTCGTTGTAGTGAGTGGGGCCACTCTCTAGTCGTGGTGCACAGGCGTGGTGCATTGTGGTGGCTGCTCTTGTTGTGAAATGCGGGCTCTCTGCACCTGGGCTTCAGTAGCTGCGAGCTGTAGGCACCCGGGCTTTAGTCATTGCAGAACGTGGTCTCAGCAGTTATGGCTCATGGGCTTAGCTGCCATGTGGCATGTGGGATCTTCCCACAGGGACTGAACCTGTGTCCTATGCATTGTCAGGCAGAGTCTTAACTACTGGACCACCAGGGAAGACCCTGAAAGGTACAATTTCTTCATGAGGTGATGAAATACAAAAATTGATAGTAGTAATGGTTGCACAACTCTGAATATACTAAAAACCACTGAATTGTACACTTTAATGGATGAATTTTATAATACATGAATTATATCTCAGTAAAGCCGGCACACATAAAAAAAATGATGGGGCTATCACCATCATCATGAAAGCTAACATTTACTGAGCATGCACTGTGGGCTTTCTCATACTGTACCTATATTAACACAAGTAACCTTAGGAGTTGGGCACTGTTATCCCCACTTTACAGGTGAGAAAACTGAGCCACAGCAAAGTCAAGAACTTGCTCCAAGTTCAGTTCAGTTCAGTCGCTCAGTCGTGTCTGACTCTTTGAGACCCCATGGACTGCAGCACGACAGGCTTCTATGTCCATCACCAACTCCCAGATCTTACTCAAACTCATTGCACTGTAGTAAATGGAGGGACTCGAACTCATCCCAGGCAGCCTAGCTCCAGCTTCCAAGCACCTGCCCTGGACACTGCTCACCCTGAGAAGCAGCTCCAGCCTCCAGCTTTGGGGCCCCCTCCTCCATCCTCTGGCAGCAGCTCCCATTTCCCCCACATAACTCAAGCTGTGTGGACTGCAATCCTTTGTGTGGTCCACAAGCGTCAGGTTCAAAAGTCAGTGCCTCTCAACTGCCCACCAAATCCCTGAGTCACCCTGCTGTGCACACAGCCTGCAGGGTGATTCTGATAAACACTCAGCTTTGAGGGCTGAAGGGCCAAGAGAAGGACAAGAAGGGGCTTCTCGTTCATTCAGACCTTCAGGGCTCATAAACCTTTTAAGAGGATATTTGAATCCTGAACCAGAATACAGGGGATGGTTGGGAACTCTGAACATTGATCTCACCTGTGGAGCTTACAAACATTCTGCTCTGATCTTAGTAAGTGTGTTTGCTGTTCTGGGTGAGAGTAAGGCCCACAGGAGCCAGGAGTCCTGGGCAGCCCAGGAAACACAGGTTAAACGAGGCATTTCCCTCTGCTGAGGCAGCGCTCTGTGGACTGAAGGCTAAGCCATTCAAGTTCCCTCCATCCTTGGTTTCCCTCCTCCCTCCCCCTGCCAGGGAGGGTATAATCATCCCTGAGGCACAGACAAGGAACCTCAGCTCTTCAGATTCCTTCCAACTCAAAGCAACACGGAAATGGTACTGGGAGGAGGCAGCATCCAAGAAGCGGACTATCTGGCCTGTGTTACAAAAAGTCCCATGGGCTTGCGTCCATAGATCCCAGCTGCATCGGTTGGGGGAGGGGCCAAGTTTGTAAACAGACACACCTACATCGTCCCCAGCAAGTACAGGGCAATTCTGCCAGAAGAAAATTCTCCAAAGAACCCAATTGCCATCACTTCACACAACATCTCATTCTGGGCCCCTGGCGTGAAGCCTTGGTGCTCTGGATTCACCCAGAGGTGCTTCTGGGTGCCAAGGGGCTGTAGGGAGAATGGCAGGGAATTCCTGGGGCCTGAGCCTCTAGGGAATGCCACAAGCTGTGTGCTCCGCTTTACACACATCAGGATGGTGATACTGTCCTCCTCGGGCAAGTGAAATGAGGCAGGGGGGTTACGCAGCTGGCTTGAGATCACAAAGCTCAGAAGGCAGCCTGTCCAACCCCAAAGCTGACTGTTTGGTCCCTTTGTCCCACAGGAAGTAGGACTGGGCCCCAAAGGACTGACTGTCTGAGGCTCTCAGGGCTCAAGCATGAAGTGCAAGGGATTCATATGCCTATTCAGTCATTTAACAAATGTATACTAAGCACCTATCATGCACCCCGTTCCAAGCGGCAGGGATGCAGCAGGGAACAAGTCAGGTGTTGTCTCTGACCCACAGAGCAGAAGTATTCCAGGGCAGGAACATGCACATCACACACACACTCAGGGAGATTTGGGTAGTGCAATGTGTGATCAATGAAGCAGGTCTTAGGGAACAACTTGGGGATGAGCACTTAGACAGGCTGGTCAAGGAAGGTGTAGGGAAAAAGCAAACTAGCCAAGATGGCGTGGCCAGGCTTTCTTGCCCCACGCCCTCTCGCTTTCACCCCACATTTTGTGAATAATGATTATGTAACAACTGAGCTCATTAACAGCACTGCGCATGCGTGGCACAAGGTACTCGCTTGGCCACGGGTTACTTGTTCTGTAAGCATACATAAGCTCCACCTGGAAAGTCCTTGTTGGGGAGGCTATGTTATGTTAGGCTATGTTATGTTATGTCTGGTGCTATAGTTGCTGCACCAGCCAGGAGAGAATAAATGCATCTGCAGTTCCTTCAGCTCCTTGAGTTTTCTTCCGGCTTCTCCGCACGTACCTTGCCTACCAAGGGTTCAGTGAACAGTGTGCACAGTGAGATACAGCAAGATAGAAGGTCTCTCTGAGCCTTGAAGCAAAGGACTGAATGTACTCAGGGAAGAACATTCCAGCAGAGGACACAGTTTAGGCAAAGACCCTGAGACAGGAACGACATCTATGTGTCTGAGAAAGGCCAGAGGGGCCGCAGCTGGAGTAAAGAGAAGAGTAAGACGTGAAGGTACAAGTGGAGACCAATCAAACAAAGCCCTGCAGATAAGAGGAAAGAATCTGGATTTAATTTTAATGCAGGGGAGGCCGCTGGGAGAGGCCACAGAGTATAGTGGTTGAGGGTGTGGGCTCTGGAGTTGAAATCCTGAGTCTGCCATGTACTAGCTGTGTGGCCTTAGACAACTTACTCAACCTTTCTGTTTGAGTTTTCTTTTCAGTTTCTGTATCTGCAAATGGAGATGATAATACTACCTACTTCAGAGGGCTACTGAAGGCCTAAATGAGTCATCTCACACAGAGCACTTAGAACAGTGCCTGGCCTATGGGAAGCTCTTAATATTATTACTGTTAGAGGATTTTAAGCAGAGCAGTGACAACATCTCCTAAGAGCTGCTCCTCTGCACTGAAAGTGGAAGAGCCCCGGCGAGAAGCTCCCTGTGACTATGCATTTCCTCAACTCTTGACGTGGGTCTGAACCAGGAGGGCTGGCTCCCCAGCAGAGTAGCAATTCAGTCTGGCTGGTGTGGAGTGTGGCCAGGCCTGTACCTGTTTAGCTCAGAAAGGGAGAAAAAACAAGGCCACAGGGGGCTCTAGGGTAGTGATGATAAGGATTCAAGGGAGTGAGCCTTGGGCTGGGAGGGCCTCCCACTTACCCCTAGGAGGAAAGCAGAGCCTTCGTCCCCAAAGCCCAGGCATCCTGGAGAGAGCAAATCAACCAACCCATCTCTCCCTCTCCTTCTCTGCATTCTGGGAAGCCACTCCATGAGAAGCCAAGCTGATTCCAGTTACCCAGGCTAGGAAACAGAGAGTCACCGGAAGTCTTTATCTGGTCACTAAGAAACCTGCCAAGGGCTAGAAACTGCCCTATGTTCAGCAGAAGTCCAGCTGTCTGCTCTCCCAGCAAGAATGTTTTACTGGAGGTAGAGAGCCCAACAGTCTTGGAAAGCTGCGGTCAGAACACTCCACTCACAGTGGAATGGTTCAGTTTTCTCAGACCCTCACCCACTACCCTCAAACACACAGTCTAAGCAAACCCAGCTTTAGGATCTCTACGCTCTGTGAAAGTGGCACTGGGAGCCGCCATGGAGCACTCTGGGGGCTGAGGGCAGGTAGCGCCAGGCGCTGTGCACCAGCCTGGCTGTTCTCCATGCATAAATTCACAGGCAAACACGCATGACTAACAACAGGAAACGGTGTTGGAACAGTGGGAATCAGCATATTTGCACAGGAAGCTTTGGGAGACGTCATTTCCTATAGTCTGCCTGGAGTGGGGACAAAATTGAACAAGTAAGAGGAGTCTGGTGCTGTGGAAAGTGTGAAAGCTGCTAGTTCTCCTCCATCAGGAGAGGTAACTGAAATGAATGAAGCTCCTGCAGAAAATCCAGGACCTGTCAGCAGATGCTGTTACGAAGACGGTTGGCTGATTAAGATGACATTCAGTAACCCTTCAGCACTAGATGAACTAATGAGTGAAGAAGCCTATGAGAAATACATAAAATCTATATTGAGGAGTGAAAATGGAACCCCAAAGTAAACCAGTTTGAACAACTTTAAACAAAGGATGTGTCCCCTCATGCCTCTGCCCAGCCAGCTTACCCCCTATAAGCCCTTCCTCTCACAGGTCCTAATATTCAGTGGGCTCTCACTACATGCCAAAGTCCTTTTCTAAAGTGCTTTTACACATATTAACTAATTTACTCTTCTTGATGATTTTCTGGGGTAGCTTCCATTATCTTGCACATTTAAAAGCTGAAGAAACAGGCATAAAAAGTAACATGCAGGACTTCCCTGGGGGTCCAGTGGTTAAGAATTGCCCATCCAGTGCAGGGGACGTGGGTTCAATCCCTGGTCAGGGAACTAAGATGCCTCATGCCGTAAAGCAACTAAGCCAATGAGCCACAACGAAAGATCCTGCATGCCGCAACAAAGATCTGAGGCAGTCAGATAAATAAATATTAAAAAAAAAAAAGTAACATGCATGAGGCCTTAGTGCCATTAAGTGACAAAGGGGGGATTTGAGACTGAAAGGTCTGACTCTAGAACACACACCCCTAACGCCAGCGACACACAACTGCCTGATTCAGAGCCAAGTGCCACCAGTCTCTCAACTTCAGAAGCCAAGTTCTTCGGAGAACGGTTCTTCCCAGCACAAAGCTCAAGTGCCCATTTTACCTGAGGGCAGGGGCTGTGCCTGAAACTCTTGTGAACTCTTCTCCCTAAAAAGCTTCCAGTGTCTGGTGTACACCTGCTGAATCACTGAATAAACATTTAACAGACTCAAAGACAGGCAGTTCCCCAAGCCATGTTGGTGGCCTTGCCTTCTCAGAGCTTGCTGGTCGTGCCAGGTCAAGGACCTTCCTGGTGGTTCAGTAGTTGAGACTCCGAACTTCCACTGCCAGTGACACAGGTTTGATCCCTGATTGGGGAAGTTCCACATACCCGGCAGTGTGGGGGGAAAAAAAAAATCCAGAGCTACCTGGATAGAACATGGCCAGGGCTGCTGCTTGTTTTGTCAAGATTATGCTGCTTCTCAAGCAAGAACTGTCTATTTTCCAGGGAACACCCTGTAGGGGGACTACTCTCTGCCTACCTCCTTACTCTCCAGGCACCTGAGGTTAAGACACCAGAAAGGCAGGCAGTTAGGGCCAGTAGAAAAATCTGGCAGAGCAGGCCTGAGACCTGCACTCTAGACTCCATTTCTGGGTCTCAGTGTGACTCTGAGAACATTCTTTCCTCTCTCCAGGTTCTAATTTCTGTCTCTGTAAAAGGGAGCAGGTAGGCCTAAGAGATTTGCCTGCCCCTCCCCGAGGTCTCCGGTTTGCTCTCACAAAAGTTCATCTGGTTCTTACCTGCGATCCCTTGCAGGGACGTGCGCACCGCGTCCACGCAGCTCTGACAGGTCATCTGCACCGCGAACTCCAGCTGCAAGGGTGGCAGGGACCGGCTGATAGGAGCTGGGAAACCTTGCGTGACCCTGTTTCACTACCTCCCCTAGGACCACCCCCAAAGGCCTAGAGTAACGCCCCCTGTGACCCCTCCTCAAGCGCCTTCTTCACTGTCGCTCACGACCATTCCAGGAGCAACACACAGTAACAATGCCAAGCGTCCCGCTACTCTCACAGTACAGCCCTGGCCCCGGGCCCCAACCCAGGTGTCCGCTCCTTCCCTCATTCTCAAGTTAACGATCGCTCTCCAGGGGCCGAAGTTCTCTGCCCTGCGAGGCTCCCACACGAGGCCTCGACCCTCACCGTGCAGGCAGTCCCGCGGTCCTCCCGGTCCGACGCCATCCTGAATCCAACTATCGCCCGAGGGCCGGAACTGAAGCTCCAGCCCAGAGCAGCGCCGCGGAGAGGGGGAGGCGGAGCCCCGGAAGCCACTCCTTGCCCCGCCTTCCGGTGCGCGCGCACGCAAGGCTCGGCTCCTTCCCACGTCCACGCGACGGTGGGCAGGGATTGCGCAGGCGCACTTGGGCCCTCCGGCCCCTCGTTGCCTTAGTAACCGCTAGAGCCGCCGCCGCTGTCGGCGCTGCCTGGTCTTAAGATGGAGCCGTATAAGCCAGACCCCGAATTCCAGCGGATTTACCACCGATTGCTGCGTCCGTTGTCGCTCTTCCCCCGCAGGACGACACGCACAGCGTCTCAGGAGCACCTCTCGCAGGAGGTCCCGATGGTACTGCCTTTACCGGTTCCACGGCTGACGGCGGAGTTGGTCTGCCGCCAGGTAGCCGAGCGGCTGACCAAAAGCGGGCTGGAGGCGCGGGCGCCCCACAGGGTACGGCTGCGTTTCACCGAGGTCATCCTGGACGAGCTGAAGTGCAGCTGGCAGGAGCCCCCCACCGAACTTGGCATGAGTCACCTGAACAACCAGAGGCTACGGAAGCGGCTCCTGATCTACGTGCTCCTCAGCTGCGAGCAGCTCTTCGTACGCTACCTGCACCTCCAGAAGCTCATGTCGACCTCCGCAGTCGTCTTCACTGAATCAGCCACGCTTACCCGCTTGGCCGCCAGCCTCGCCAGGGACTGCACCGTTTTCCTCACCGGCCCCGACGTCTACCGTAGCCTGCTCTCTGACTTCCTTGCCCTGCTCAGAGAAGAGCAGACCCAAGTCTCCGCGCCCAGACTGCGCGCCGTTGGCCTTGGGGCTTTCAAGCTCTTCTCTGTCCCATGGCATCACATCCCTGGCTTCACCCAAGTGCCGCATTTCAACCTCAGCCTGAACTACCTCATCCAGCTCAGCCGCCCGCGAGACCTTGCCAGTGAGCCCGAGAAGGATCCAATGAAGGAATTGAAGTCCATTCCCCAGCTGAAGAAGAAGAAGCCTCTGCGCTGGCTGTCCTCCATGCAAAAGAGGAGAGAAAGCGCCTTCAGTTCACACATTGCACCACTGCCTGGGTCCTCTGTGGCTCCCCCCTGCCGGGCTCCCCCCACCTCACACTTGCCCCTCTACTCCCAGCTCCAGAGGGGCCAGTCCATGCCCTCTCTGCGTGAGGGCTGGAGGCTAGCAGATGAGCTGGGCCTTCCTCCACTCAGTCCTCGCCCCTTAACCCCACTGGTCCTGGTGGCAGAGAGCAAACCAGAGCTGGCAGGGGACACAGTGGCTGAGGACCTGAAGCAGATGATGAAGAACATGCAGTTGGGGTGGTCTCAGTACCCACCGCTGGACTCAGGGCTGCCCCCACTCCTGGGGGCCCTGACCTACCGCCCAGCTGCTACCCATCACGTAGAAGAGCTGCAGAGAATGTTGAACAGCCTTAAGGAGCAAGAGGCCTCGGAACATCGGGGCCTCCAATCCCCTAAACCCCCTCTGCTTGAACCACAACCAGTGACTGTTACTTTGAAGCTAAGGAATCAGATGGTCCAGATAGCTGCTGTACAGGTCTCAGGAAGAAACTTTTTGGATTCCTTCCACATTGAGGGGGCTGGAGTGCTATACAACCACCTGACTGGTGAACTGGAACCCAAACTTATCGAGCAAATGGATATGGATCGCACTTTTGGCAGTAGCATCAGGGAAGTCTACAAGGAGCTGATGAGCCGTGTCTCTGACAACCACTTCAGTTTTGACCAAGGGCCCCTGGTTGAGCCTACAACCAATAAAGACTGGTCAGCCTTCCTGTCCTCAGCCTTCCTACGTCAAGAAAAACAGCATCGTATCATCAACACCAAGCTGGCTGAACTTTATTCCCAGAAAGCAAGCGCTTTACAGTCCAATGCAGATAAGATGTCCTCCTTCACATCACTCCAAGCAAGTAAAAGCTGGGACAGGTGGTCAAACAAGGCCAGATGGCTGAACTGGTGGAAAAGCACTTTGTCTGTGGTTGACTACTTTAAGTACCTCACCACCCAGGAGACAGATTTTCTCCATGTCATCTTCCAAATGTATGAAGAGGAGGGTCCTGTGGAGACCGTGGCCCCTATCAAAGAATCCATAAAGATCCAACACCCACCCCCCTTGCTAGAAGACAACGAACCAGATTTTGTGCCAGGAGAGTGGGATTGGGACACGGTGCTGGAACACAGGCTAGGAAGTAAGAGCAGCTTCCTGGAAGATTCTCACAAAATCCTGAGCCTGCAGAAGCGTCTGGAGCGGGTTTGGTCCATGCTTGACGTTCCAGAGAAGGACCAGCTGGACATGGCCATCAAATACAGCTCCAATGCCCGCCTGAGGCAGCTGCCGGCACTGGTGAGTGCCTGGGAGCGGGCCTTGCAGCCCATTCAGCTGCGGGAGATACTGCTGGGGAGACTGGAGTGGTTTGAGCGACAAGCCTCTGACCCTAACCGCTTCTTCCAAAAGACTAATGTGGGCCTGAGTCGCTTCCTGGAGGAGAATCAGATCCGCGGCTATCTCCAAAGGAAGCTCAGTACGGTGGAGGCTCCTTTGGTTCCCCTCTTGGAGGAGATTGAGTTAGTCTTTGGTGAGCCGGTGACCTTCAAGGGGCAGCGCTACCTGGACAAGATGAAGCGCGACAAAGTGGAGATGCTCTACTGGCTGCAGCAGCAGCGGCGGGTCCGCCACCTGACCCAGGCCAAGAAGGCCTCCCATCAGTCAGTCTTGTCCAGGAAGCTCAGCAGCCAGCCTTTAGTAGCCCCAGGGAATACTCCCATTACTCTTTGACCGGACCAAGCACCCTCGGATCTCTCTGTCACCCCCATACACACAGCACCTCATCCAGACCTCTTGACTGCTTTGAAAGAAGAAATATCTGGGAGGGCAGGGTTCAGGAAACCTGCATTCCAGCTACCAAGGGACAGACATTAGTACTGTATTTTGACCACGAAGTTCTCATAAAAGAAGCCCCAAGCCCAGTAGTCCCATTTCTGTCAAGCCATGCACATTACAGCCAAAGTCTCATGTATCAAAAGAACTGAGACTATCCCTTGGAGTTCATTGTAATGGGAAATGTCAGACAGAAACCATCCCATGTGGAACACCTCAGCTCAGCGTTTCTTTCACATTAGATTGACTGGTTAGAACACCAAGCCAAGAGGCTCAAAGGCATGATAACTAAGAGCTAATGCTTTGGAGTTAGTAGATGTGGGTTTAAGTCCCGCCTGTGTAACCTTGGGCAAAGTGCCTAACTGCTGTACATCTGGACCTTCCTATGTCAGATAAAGGGGTTGGCTGTCACTTCTAGCAGTTCTAGCACACTGTTGGCAGAGCTAAAATTTTCCATTAAATTTATTTACCGATTCATACAAGCACCTGGTACAAAGTACACAGGGGTGTGCACTGAAAAGTACTCCTTCCCATCCTTCCCTTCAGTAACTCAGTTCTCCTGTAACAACTGTTGCCAGTTGCTTGTGTATCTTTCCATTCCCTTATTCAAAAGCAATATTTATTGAGCACCAGCTAGGTATTCATGCTGGGTCTTCATCACTGAACAAAACCAAGACCCTTACCCTTTGTAAAGTTTATATTCTCCTGAGGGGAAACAGACCGTAGACCATAAACACAGTACAGAAGCAGATTGAATAATAGAATGGAGGATGATACGTACTCTGGAAAAAAGAAAAGGTAGAGGAGGGCAAGAGGAAACAAAGGGTGAAGGACGTGATTTTACTGGGGTAGTCCATGCAGGTCTCACCGGGAAGGGGAGATTTGAACGGAGGCTTGAAGGAGGGGAAGAAGCGAGCCCTGTGGACATCCCAGACAACAGCGTTCCTGCCAGCTAAGGCAGGCAGATGCTTGGGGTGTTCCAGAAAGGCAAAATGGCCAATGTGGGTGGAGCAGAGTGAGGAGGAGAGAGACATGAGTCAGAGGGGTCATGACAAGGTATAGGGGCAGGTTGGATTACGTGAAAATTATTTCAGAGATAGCTGATGTGTGTATGAACCACGCATGAATATATTGTCCATACTTGTGTCTACAGCTGGACCAGCAGTAGCATTCTGTCTCCTGTTTTGCCCCTTTCTTTTGTTTTTCCTAATTTGCCCCGAGCTCATTCCACATCGATACACATAGAGCTGGCTTATTTTTTTTGGTTGCTATATAGTATCCTACTGTGTGTATTTTTGGTTAATCAGCCCCTTATTATTACAAACAAAGACATGGGCTTCTTTGGCGGTCCAGTGATTGAGACTGAGCTTCCAATGCAAGGGACGCGGGTTCTATCCCTGATCAGAGAACTAAGATCTTACACACGCGCGCGCTCACACACACACACACACACACACACACACACACACACAGAGTCCTTGTTCATTTATTTACTAGTGCAGCTGTTTCTATGGTTTAAAGTTTCTGGAAGTGGAATTATATCTAAGCATAAGTGTATATATATATATATATATTTTTTTTTTTCTATTTGGCCATGCCATGCGGCATGTGGGATCTTAGTTCAGGGAGCCATGCGGCATGTGGGATCTTAGTTCAGGGAGCCAGCCTCACCCCCTGCTTTGGAAATGCAGCGTCTTAACCACTGGACTGCCAGGAAAGTCCCAGCATTTGTAGCTTTGATAGGTATTACTGAGGCTGTACACAAAGGCTGCAAGCATTTGCATTATCATCCACACTGCCTGACAATAGTAATAATTACCCACTCTCACTAGAAGTGTTATCAAAAAGTTTTATCTTTGTCATCTAATAAGTGAAAAAATAGTGTCTCATTTGAGTTGTGTTCTCACCTCTCTATGAGTGAAATTGCATCTTTTTTAAGTTTAAAGGCATTTTGTCTCTTTTAAATAATTTACTTATTTTTTGGCTGTGCTGGGTGCTCATTGCACAGGCTTTCTCTAGTTGCAGCAAGCAGGGGCTAATCTGATTGTGGATTGCAGGCTTCTTATTGTGGTGGCTTCTCTTGTTGTGGAGCACAGGCTTTAGGGTGCTTGGGCTTCAGTAGTTGTGCCACTTGGGCTCTAGAGCACAAGCTCAATAGTTGTGGCACACAGGCTTCGTTGTTCCTTGCATGTAGGATCTTCCTGCACCAGGGATCGAATCCATGTCTTCTGCATTGGCAGGCAGATTCTTTACCACTGAGTCACCAGGGAAGACCTGGTTTGTTTGTTTGTTCTGTAAAATATTCAAGCCCTTTGCCTACTTTTCTATTGTTTTTGACTATTTTGCTTTCTTGATTTTTCTGAGCTCTTTACATATTCAGGAAATTTAGCTGACATGTTAGTAGTGAGTTAGTACTTACTGAGTTCTTAACTTGTACAGAACACTCTGCACAATCTCTTAGACTTCTCATGAAGCATGTGTTTTAATCACCATTTTACCATTGAGAAAATGAAGGCTCAGTTAGATCATGTGACTAACCCAAGGTCATAAAGATAGTTAATGGGAGAGCCAGGCTCCAAGCCCAGGTCTGTCTGACCCAGGTCTGTCTTGGTGCAGTGATTCTGTGAGTTATGGTAAGAAAGCTCTTACACACAGCCTGCCTCACATGTCTGCACAAGTAAGTTAAAAGCCCCTGGTCCAGAAGTTCTCCGTTCGTTCTTTGCTGATGTGGATGCATGCACTTCTACTTTGTTTTCCTAACAAAGCAGCACTTCTCAAACTTTTCCACCCAAGTAACCCTTAGAATTGAGGAACAGAAGCAAGCATCTTGATCAGGTATGAGGGATTGGGGTGGAGGCCAAGAGCAGGCAGGGTAAAGCAGTGCTAGCCTGAGAGGCCTGAGAAATTTAAAGTTTTTATTTTTGAAATCTATGCAAGATTTGCATTCTCCTGTGTAATATGTACCTTTTTTTTGGTTTGGCCACACCTTATAGCTTGCAGGGTCTTAGTTTCCCCTACCAGGAATCTTGGCCCCAGCAGTGAAAGCAGTGAGTCCTAACCCCTGGACCACCAGGGAATTCCCTGTCCATGGTTTTTTTTTTTTTTTTTTTTTTAATATAAAGTTGGTGCTTAACATTATCTTTGAATGAAACCGGCCCTCCAGGCAGATACGCTATAGTCAGCCTCTGTAGTATGGCTTCCCTCCTGGTCTGCTGGTGTGTTCTCTAGAGTTTACACAGGACCCAGGTGAGCAACACTAGAGCAGGGGTCCACAGGCTTTTTAAAGGGCCAGACAGTACCAACTCTTTGAGGCTTTGTGAGCGATCCAAATATTTAAGGCTTTGTGAGCGATATGGTTTCTGTCCCAAGGCTCAACTTTGCTTTTGTTGTGTGTAAGCAATTACATAAGTAAATGAGCAGGCTGTGTTCCATTAAAACTTTATTTACAAAAACAGGCAGCTACCTCAGGGTGTAGTTTGCTAACTGAAGTGCTACAACACCGGCCCCTTTAAGAAGCAAACACACAGGAGGAGGAAGCCAAGAGGCTTACTGCAGCATTTCCCAAAGTGTCTGCCAAGTATACTAGTCCTGAGTGATAGTCCTGGGAGAAGGGTTCCATGGTCAGATAACTTTGGGGAACATTACGTACTGCATTCCTGAAGAGTTTCACAGTACATAGGAGTGTATTGGGAGCTCGTACGGGTCTTACAAAAAATACAACAAATGCTTTTATTCCTTCATGGCCGTATGGTCATTGGGAAGTTAATTTTGGGAAACATTAGCTCACATGAATTAGTCCTTGGAAATCGCCACTTATCGTCTGGATGGGAATAGTACACAGAGATAGGACGGGGAGAGTATAGTCCTAGACACACAGGTACAGTTGGGATATCTGGGCCTCGGGACATGAAAGGACATCATGAAACCCAGGACAGGCTCGAGAAGGAGCCACAGAAGACCTGGCAGCTCCAGCTGCCTCAAAACACTGCTTCTCGGATCCTGCCCTTTCATCCTAGTCCCTGGATATGGGAATCTGAAGGCCTAGGACTGACTTTCCCAAAGTTCCAGGCCTAAACCCATGGCTTAGTGATCCTTCCCTGCTCATCCTATTTATAGATTTGGTGAATCATTACCATTATTACATATATGTAAGTATTACATATGGAATAATAATAATGATAACTAATAATGATGATAACTCATATTCATTCTTGTTCTACTGATTACAAAGTGCTGTTTACGGTCATTCTACTGAGAATCAGTCGAATGTAACTTGCCTCTGAACTGGTGGAATCGTGACTTAAACCCAGATCTGGAATAAGTCCTTTGCCTGGGGGGCTCTGGTTGTCAATGGGGGCCCCTGCTTGGTGCCAGGCCTCCATGCCAGGTCCCACGCCAGCAAACTCAACTGTGTTGAGGACCAGTTGGTTGCCAAGCATCACGCTCAAGTGCTTTAAGGATATTATTTCATTTAATCCTCACGGCAACCTTGCAAAGAAAGAGAGGGCAGTGATACATCCCTCTGGGGAAACTGGACTCTAGGATAATTGGACAAAACTAATTCTCTAAATTACTGAGGATTTTTGTGGAAGTTTTAGTTTTGGGCCTGCCCCAAACCCAGAGGCCATCAGGGCTGTGATCATTTGCTGCAGCCTTTTTGTTGTCAAGGCAGGGCCAGGGTCCAAACCCATAAAAGTCCAATATGTTCTGTATACATTATTACATTAAAGGGATGGATCATTCATTTGCACATTTTAATATATATATATATAGAGAGAGAATGTATTTTATAACATATTTATTATATACATATTAGTTATTTAAATTAACACTGGGACGTCCCTGGTGATCCAGTCATTAAGAATCCACCTTCCAATGCAGGGGGCACAGGGTCAATCGCTGCTTGGGGAACTAAGATCCCACATGCCACAGGGCAACGAAGGGACTAGAGAGGCCTGCGCACCACAGCTGAGACCTGACACAGCCAGATAAATAAACATTTTTTAAAAATAAATAAACACGAATCCCATTATACGTTTACAGAGATAATGTGTTTTATGAAAAATGACATTAAGTAGTGGAGTGGATATTTTACTGTCTTGCAAATCTTCTGAGTGTCTGGCTTAATAGGAGACAGCCAGATTTTCATTTATGTTTCTGCTGCATCTGTTGCAATGTTGGACTTCACACAGCCTATGGAAAACACACTACTCAGGAGACGGGAGAAAAGGCAGATAACATGTTGGCAGTATTACCAAAAATGGTTTGGACCTCATGAAACCCCAGAATGGGTCTGGGGTGCCCTATTTGTATTTTGTTAATGAAGGGACAGAGGTGGGGGCAAAGACAATAGTGGGGATGGAGGCCGAGACAGTGAGACTTGAGTCAGGGTGGTGGGCAGTGGCTAGGGCAGGGGCAGTGAACATGGGGGAAGGGTTGGTTGACCAGCTCGTTTGCTTATAAAACATCAAGGGCAAAGCCAGAGGTAAAACTGCAGCTTAAAAGCAGTCGGCAGCTCTGCACATTGGCCATCTAGCTGCTGGACAAGCTGACTGGCTTGGGGTGACCGGGTCACTCTGGGAAGCTGAGACCCACAGGGCGGAGCCAAGTTCCGATGCTCACAGGTGCAGATGGAAGCTGGATTTGGGACCCCGTACTTCTTGTAATTGAGATCTAATCTTACTGCATTGTGGTCAGAAAAGATGACTGGAATGATTTCAATTTTTTTGAATTTACCAAGGCTAGATTTATGGCCCAGGATGTGATCTATTCTGGAGAAGGTTCCGTGTGCACTTGAGAAAAAGGTGAAATTGATTGTTATGGGGTGAAATGTCCTATAGATATCAATTAGGTCTTGGGCCCCCGTACTTCTGATTCCACTAAGCCTACAGTCCTACCCCTCTTGGTCTTGGGGTTTCTGTGTTTGGTTCACCTCTTCCTTGTACTGTTGTTTGCCAAATGAATTTTTTTTTTTTTTTGGCCACACTGTGGGTATGCGGGTTCTTAGTTCTCTGACAAGGGATTGAAACCATGCTCCCTGCATTCAGAGCAAGGAGTCTTAACCATTGGACTGTCAGGGAAGGGCCCAAACAATTTTCTTTATATTGACTCACTGTAAAAAATTTTTTATTGAAGTATGTTTGATATACAATGTTATGTTAATTTCTGCTATACAGTAAAGTGACTGAGTTATACATATATATTCCTTTTTTTTCCCTTTATAGTTTATCACAATATTGAATATAGTTCCGTGTGCTACAAGTACTTTGTTTATCAATCCTATGTACACTAGTTTGCATCTGCAAATTCCAAACTCCCAATCCTCCCCTCCCCCACCCTCCTTCACCCTTGACAACCACAACTCTGTTGTCTATGTCTCTATGTGAGTATATTGACTCACTTTTCTTCTGGCTGAGCCAACCGGCAGATGGATCTTAGTTCCCAATCGGGGATTGAACCTGGGCCCCCTGCAGTAGAAGTGTGGAGTCTTAAACACTGGACGCCAAGGAAGTCCTGATACTGACTCACTTTTAAAATTTATTTTAAAAGGCTATTTTTGGAGAAGGAAATGGCAACCCACTCCAGTATTCTTGCCTGGAAAAGTCAATGGACAGAGGAGCCTGGCGGGCTGCAGTCCATGGGGTTACCTGACTGAGCATGTGTACACAAGGGTGGAGGGAGATGGGTTGGTAGCAATAAAGTGGTAGAACTAAAAAAAAAATGGCAAAAAAAAAGGCTATTTTAATCATGCTAGCTAAAACTACATAGTAATTAATAAGTGCCAGGCTCCATTCTAAACACTTTTCACACACTAATTCGTTTAGTCCTCATAGAATGCAGTGAGGTAGGTAGTATGATCATTTCACGGTCCAGATGAGGAGACTGAGGCCCAAGTGGTTATGTAACCTGCCTAAGTCACATCACTTAGGAACATTTCAGAGCCTTGATTCTGACCCAGACGTCTGACTCCAAGTACATGCTCTTAAGCATTTTACTGTTTCTTATCACAAAATACCAAAAACAAGTCTGCCCAGTTGAGGCCCTTGGGAAGAAGCTGAGTATGATCACATTCTTGGCTTTCATCATCACTTGCACCTGGGGGAAATCAGGCCTTGGGCACAACCCACTTGATTCCCAGCAGTGATGCTGAGGCCACATCATTCTTCTTCCAGGCCCAGAGCACTTCCACTGAACTCCTCCCAAGTGCCAGACACTGTTTAGGGGTGCAGGGTGGGGGATGGAGTGGGGAGGGCAGAGCCAGAGGAAACCAAAGAGAACCAGTCCCTGTTGCTGTGGGATTTAAGGTTTATTAGGGAAGATGATTTCAATCATATGGCATGTGAAGGGTACAATGGGAGTGCACTAAAGGACTATTCAACAGCGCCTGGGAGGGGAGGAAGTAGGGGAAGGGTGGTCAGGGAGAGCTTCCTGGAGGAGGCCACACTCAAGCAGAGTTTAAATTCTAGAAAGTTGAGTGGGAGTCACCAGGCACGTGGTGGCAGAGGAAAAGAGGAGAACTTCCTAAGCCCAGCATGAGCAGAAGTATGGGAGAGGAGCATAGTGTATGTGGGAGAACTACAAGGACTTTGGCATTAACCAGCCTTTAAAAAGGCCTGGAAGGGAGTGAGGTTGGAGGGGGAGGGAGGGCCAGGTCCAGCGTGGGCTTTATTCTGTAGTATTCATCAGTGGAGTCCTACCGAGTAATATAGTTGGTAAGTGATAGATAAAAATGTAGCATTTGTGCATCCATGGACTCCATCAAGAAAGTGGAAGGCACCCCACAGGTTACTTCATGTAACTTGTTTAAATTATGATTTGAGGGGCTTCCCTCAAATGGCACAGACAGTAAAGAGTCTGCCTGCAGTGAGGGAGACCGGGGTTCGATCCCTGGGTCAGGAAGATCCCCTGGAGAAGGAAATGGCAGCCCACTCCAGTATTTTTGCCTGGAGGACCCCATAGACAGAGGAGCCTGGCAAGCTACAATCCATGGGGTCACAAAGAGTCAGACACAACTGAGGGACTAAAACACACACAGAAAAATTTTTTAAAAAAGTAAAAAGAAACAAAAATACTCAAAAAAACCCCCAAATCTCTTATGAAAAGAAAAAAAAAAAAAAACCACAAAAAAATTACGATTTACTGTGATGTTTTTAAGCAATCATCCTGTATACACCAGATGGGCTTGGGTTGAGAAAGTCTAACTCATAAATCCTTCTCAGTTGTACCAAAATTTTTATGAATATTGAATTTAACAATAAAGTCAATGAGATGACTTTAGGCATTTAACTAAATATGTAGCAAATTCCATTAATAATTTTTTTTGGACTCAATAAAAATTTTTCTTCCAGACTCTAACATTTTCACAGCCTCTGAAGAGCTCAGAGGTCTCTGGTGTCTAGGGGGAGAAAATGGCCTGAGGGTGAGTCATGTCAGGGTGAGAAAAACGGGAATAAGACAGTCAAGGTCCCTGCTCTCAGAAGTTTATACAGCCCAGTGGGAATAAGCAGAATAAGGACAGAGTGTGATGTGTGCTGACAAATATAGTGTTTTGAGGGAGCAGAAGGGTCCTTACTCTGAAGAAACAGTATTTAGGCTGACTGGACTGCTGGGTAGGAGCTTGCCCCCTACAGAGCAGGCGGAGTCTCTCCAGGCAGAAGGAACAGCCGGTGCAAAAGCCCTGAACCTGAAAATCACTTGACTTGTGGCCAAGAAGAGGATCATTGTGGTGGGGGCTTAGTGAGGGGCAGCAAGAGAGCATGAGGTGAGTTCAGAAAAGGGGACAGGGACCAGGTGATGCCCAGTCTTGTGGAGCTGAGATTTTATTCTAAGTGGACGGTGTCCCTGGGGAGCAGATTTGGAGAGGATGACTGGAGGGCGGGAAGTCTGTTGGGAGCACTCTGAGGATCAACAGCGCGGGAAGAGAAGGGAAGGAGGTGAGGCTGGGCCCCCGGAGAGTTTTCTCTGCCCTGCAATCCCAAGGGACACCTCTTCCCACCCAGCAGGGAGCTCTGACCCTTCAGATTCGTCATTAGATGCAGCTGCCTGAGGAAGTGGGCATGACTCGTCAGCCGAGGCAGTCCTCGAGGGGCTGACAGCCCAGGGCTGCATTCCCAGCAGCTGGAACCGAGTCCATCCCTGACCCTGAAGGGGGCTCTGCTCTGTGGACGCCCTGGGAGTGGCCAGGACCAAGCTTCAACAGCGCCATCGTGTGGCGATAACAAGTCACAACAGCAGTGAAGTCGGGACTTCCGGTTACCTTGCTTGGTGGAGAAAGCGATAAGACCACAGGCAGTAGCCTCAGAAACTAGCCTCACCGCACCTCTTTGGGACTGAGTAAATCACTGCGGATTTTGGACAACTCAGAATGGGAGGGACATGGGGAGCCTCAAAGGAAAGAGCTAGCTAGGCATCGGAGTTTGAGGACTTATTTGAGAAAGATAGAACAGTGTTACTGTGTGCATCATCAAGGAATCAGTCAACATAATAATGACCATCCCAGCTGCCATTCAATGAGCAGATAGGAGGAACTGCATGGTCTTAGGTAATCTACACGCATCAATACAAGGAGGCTCAGAGCGGGGAAAAGATGTGTCCCACATATGGAGTCCCATGCCGAGGTCACAGCTCAAAGGCCTGTACCAAGGCCACAGACGCAGAGCCCAAAACCAAAGTCACTTTCAGAACTGACTGAGCCCCACTGTAACCGTTGCCAAAAGTCCCCTAAGCCTTACCAGCCAGCTTCATGACCCTAAATTAGGCAAAAATGCCCACCCGAGTAATCACCCTAACCAATCACCTAATGCCACCCTTCCAGCAGGAATTTCCTTTGTCTTGAGGCTATAAAAATTGGCTCCTAGCCCAAGAAAAGCACCAGATCCTCCTTGAACCGGCCCATTGTTCTAACAGCATCCAGCCGGCTCTCCCTGGCCAGGCAGGAGGTCAGCCCGCTGTGCCTGCAGCGCCCACATTATCTCTGCTCTTTGTTCTTAATAAACTCACTCCTTTCTGAAACACTCTGTGTCTGGAAATTCTTTTCCAACTCACGCTCAGGCTGACATGACACCAGATTACATAATAGTAGACTGTGGTGGAATTAGGATTAAAAGCCAGATGGGCCCTATCAGTGGATCTCACCTCTGTCAGATCCAACATGCTGTTTTAACAATAAATATTTTACAATGCCCTCTTTACATCCCCAGCATCTGGATTGTGCCTGATCAATAGTTGTGCACTCCATCAATAGTTGTCAAATGAAGCAGATGCAAGTTCATGGATAATATCCTCCCTACCAACATAATTTTTAAAATCAAGGAAAAAGAAAATGAAAGCAGTTTATGCTAAATAAATCTGCAGTTCCACATGGACATGCTCAGTCAGGATCACACTGAAAGCTGTAACAAAGAGATTATTATGAACTGTGGTGGTTTAATCGCTAGGCCCTGTCTGACTCTTTTGCAACCCCATGGACTGGAGCCCACCAGGCTCCCCTGTCCATGGGATTTTCCGGGTAAGAATACTGGAATGGGTTGCCATTTCCTCCTCCAAGCGATCCTCCCAACCCAGGGATCAAACTGCATCTCTTATGTCTCATGCATTGGCAGGCGGGTTCTTCACCACTAGCGCCACTTGGGAAGCCCACTGTGAACAGAGATCACCCCAAATACTGATCTTCAGAGGCATAATCCTCTGAAATGGTGAATATCCTTTGTAAAGATCTGAACTGATACAAAGAAAATTCTTCCCTGGATTTTCATTTTAGTAGACTTCCTGGAAAACTGTGCCCATGGTATTACATGTCTACATAAACAGAGTTAAGGGTTCTTGGTGCAGATAACTATAAACAGATTTTTCCTCTTAGATATCGTAAGGCGAGCGCGAAGAAAAAGAGAGCGAGCCAGGCATTCAGGCAGAGAAAGATTTATTATAGGAAGAAAGAAAGAAAGTGACTGGCTTTAGAGAGAAACCAGCGCTCTCTTTTTACAGCCAACCCTTCTTATATCCTATCGATGGAAAATTGTGCCCTGGAGGGAGGGGGCCTCAGTTTATCTTTAACCCACAGCTGGGGTCTTGTGGTCACGTAGTCGAAGGGGTCTCATGGTTGGGTGGTCATGTCGTCTTGAGAAACTGGCACCAGCAGGGAAAAACAGGATATCGCCTGAAGGAAAAATCAGGATGCCCACCAGAGCAATGTGGCCACTGTGACTTCATCCCTTGTTTGTCAGGTCACCACAACGGGCCATTTTTAACTACATGGTATAAGACCCTTGTGAACCCTAACAGAAATGATCAGCGGCACATTAGAAAGCTGTGCAGGACATGGAACTATTCTCAGTAATGTGGGACTGTCTTGAACATTGAATGTCTAGCACTGCTGGCCCCTGTCTACTAAGGACCAGAAGAGCTCCTATCAATGTGATAAACAAAAATGCCCCTACAAATGTCCAAATTCAAATTTCCAGGGACAGTAGATCTCCCTTTGAGACCTTTGGTGTATGTGAAAGCCTAGCCATCTAAGCTCTGCTTTATTTGCCTTCTCTTTTTGAGCTCCCCTTCTCCATCAAAGACCTGGGCTTTTACATTCTCATTTCTCATCCCGCCCTTTAGGACTCTCTCTGCAAATGTTTGTTTGTTGCTAGAAGGTTAGAACTGATGTTATAAGTGAGGTGCATTCCTGTCTTCTTCCTATGTCTACAAAAAGGCTCTGGTAAGGGATTCTGGTAAAAGATGGCAGAGTAGAAGGACGTGTGCTCAACTCCTCCTCCTCCGCTTGCTTTCTGCAAAAGCACCAAAAT
This sequence comes from Dama dama, assembly GCF_033118175.1. NCBI lineage: Eukaryota > Metazoa > Chordata > Mammalia > Artiodactyla > Cervidae > Dama > Dama dama. The sequence goes on from NC_083682.1 coordinate 6,352,245, forward strand.
CACAACTAGCTGTTGAACAACCATCGACAGAAGGATGCTGGAACCCACCAAAAAAAGATACTCCACGTCTAAAGAGAAATAAGAAGCCACAGCGAGACGGTAGGAGGGGCAAATCACAACAAAATCAAATCCCATTCCTGCTGGGTGGGTGACCCACAAACTGGAGAACATTAATACCAAGATGTCCTCACACTGTTGTGAAGGTTCTGAGCCCCCCATTACTTTGCCAACAAAGGTCCATCTATCAAAGCTAGATAGAGATAAAATATTAAAGGCAACAAAGGAAAAACAACAAATAACATACAAGGTAACTACCATCAGGTTATCTGCTGATTTCTCAACAGAAACTCTACAAGCCAGAAGGGAATGGCATGATATATTTAAAGTGATGAAAGGGAAGAAACTTCAACTAAAAATACTCTACCTAGCAAGACTCTCCTTCAGATTTGATGGAGAAATCAACAGCTTTCCAGACAAGCAAAAGTTAAGAGAATTCAGCACCACCAAATCAGCTTTACACCAAATGCTAAAGGAACTTCTCTAGGCAGAAAACAAGAGAAGGAAAAGACCTACCTACAGAAAATAAACCCAAAGCAATTAAGAAACTGGTAATAGGATCACACATATTGATAACTATCTTAAATGTAAATGGATTAAATGCACCAACCAAGAGACACAGACTGACTAAGCAGATGAAAACATATGCATGTAGGCACTTCCACTACCGCATCACTCTGCCTGACGCCTCAGATTGTATGTAATTATTTTATATTGTTAGGTTAATCATGTTCCCATTATGGCTTGCAATTGTAATTATCTTTTATTTTTTGTCTGGCTGTTGATTGTAAAAACTGATGAACATTTGTCACTGTTATGATTATGTAACTATTACTCATTTAATACCACAGAATCATGATTAGTCAACAGAAAAATAATAGAATTCTACATCACCAAAACTATCATTTAATAGAAAAACCTGTAATCACTTTTTAAAATCTAGATGCATATCAGAATTATCTTGGAATGTTTTGAAAAATACAAGTGCCCAGGTATTGCTTTTTTTTCTCCAAAGGTCTAGATATGTTTCTAATGAGCAGCCCTGTTTAGAAACAACTGGACTATGTGAGGATCTTTTACTTTTCTCTAGTTTGTTTCACTTTTTCTATTTTATATTCAGTCGTCCCACTTCATTTAGTTTATGTTTTCCAATTTCTCCATCTCTTCTTTTTTTAATATATTCTTTCTCAAGCCTTTATCAAGCATAGTAGGAAAACTTGTATACATGTATATAAATATAATATGTATTATATATATATATTAGAAAACTTATGAATTTTTGCCAAACTAAAAAATTTATGACATTTTTATTCCACTTGTTTGACTTAGTATGAATAGAATGCTAGATTTCTAATTAAAAAAAGATATGCAACAAGCAACAAAGATTTATTGTATAACATAGGGAACTATAGTCAATATCTTGTAATAACCTATAATGAAAAAAATTGGAAAAATAATATATTGTATATGTATAACTCAATCACACAAAAAAAGAATTACTACTTTTTGAAATTTAGTAATGTCTATCTTTCTGCCAGTTTTTCTAAACATCCTATGGATATCTAACAACAATGCATGATAGAAATTTTTAAATATACTTGTGTAGGATATAAGCTTAATATAAATTAATAGAAATAGAAATCTATTATATTTAAATTGTTAATGATGTCATTCAAGATGCTATTTTTATTTTTCTGCACTTGAGAAAATATTCTCAGAGAAATATTTATATGTCTATGATTATATTTTTTTTCTTTTGCCTTACATTTCTTCTGATTTTTGCTTTATATATCTTTGTTTCTTTGTTGTTAAATGTCTAAGTGAAAGTTGCTCAGTCACGTCCAACTCTTTGTGACCCCATGGACTAGCCCATGGAATTCTCCAGGTTAGAATACTGGAGTGGGTAGCTGTTCCCTTCCCCAGGGGATCTTCCCAACCCAGGAATCAAACCCAGGTCTCCCACATTGCAGGCAGATTCTTTACCAGCTGAGCTACCAGGGAAACCCCGGTTTTGATGGTTTATGATGTCTATATTCTTTGTGAATTGTACCTTTTATCATTAAAAATATTCATCTTTGCATCATTTAAAAATAAATAATTTAATAAATTTAAAAAAAAAAGACTCACAGGGGCTCCCCTGGTGTCTCGGTGGTAAAGAATCTGCCTGCCAGTCCAGGAGACTCGGGTTCGATCCCTGTTCCAGGAAGATCCCACATGCCTTGGAGCAATTAAGCCCATGGGCCACAACGACTGAGCCCACGTGTGGCAACTACTGAAGCCCACTCACCCTAAAATTCAGCTCCACAGTGAGAGAAGCCACTGAAATAAGAAGACCTCGCTCGACAACCAGAGAGTAGCCCCCACTTGCTGCAACTAGATAAAAGCCCACGAGTAACTAAGACCCAGCACAGTAAAAAAAAAAATAAAACCTTCTCAAAAAGGCTCAGAGAGGTAATTTTCTCATAGTCACATAGCCAATTTGAAGTGGCCAAGCCAGAATTAAAAGCTGGTCAGTCAGTCTGAACCAAAAATCTATGATTTTGCCCTCTTTTCTCTTGATTGTCTCCTACCTCTCACGCTTAGGGAAACAAGGTCTTATGAAACTGAAGTATTTCCCTTACTGGGTAAAATTTTGATAAGTTGCCCACCATCCCTGAAGGTCAGGAGGTGAGTTGGTGATGTCTGGAAATGATTCAGATCATACAGTTGTTAACTACCATTTTCATAAATCAGGTGAAATTCCAAGAAGGAAACCCTCCTGTTTGCCTCACCTTGTCCTAGGAAGTCCAGTTCCATCCCACCATGTCGTGGCTGTTGGGGCATTCCCTGGACACTTTGATTTCTGGGCAGCATTTGCTTCAGTGTAAACGCAGACTTTCTCACACCCTAGTGGCAGAAGAAGGTAACATCAACCCCTTATCCTGGAATTTAGGGATGAAAGGCCACTCATTGAAAATTCAGCTCTTTAAAGAAGTGCTGCAGGAGTGCTCTGGCAGTCCAGTGTTAGGACTCAGAGCTTTCACTGCCATGGTTCAATCCCTGGTTGGGGAACAAAGATCCTGCAAGCGTGGCCAAAAAAAAAAAAAAAATGCTACAATTTTTTTTTTTTTTTTATGAAACGCTTCACGAATTTGTGTGTCATCCTTGCGCAGGGGCCATGCTAATCTTCTCTGTATCGTTCCAATTTTAGTATATGTGCTGCTGAAGCAAGCACAAGTGCTACAAATTTTGCATGCCATTCCTAATATCTGGGGGATGTTCCAATAGAAAATAAAATAAACTTCATCTCAGTGTAGACATTGACAGAAAAGTGCATACTTTTCAAGCAAAAGTGTTCCAAAGATTCACCCACATATTCCAAGATCCTTGCCTAGACCCACTGAAGCAGAAGCCAGGACCATGCATGGTCAGCTATCCCCCACCTCTCACTCTAGACCCCAGGCCACTGGCGATCGATCACTTTAGTTCATGAGTGTGCCTGGAGGAACAACACTCTGTTTATCCTGACTTCCAGTGGCACCCCTCTTGTACTCCAGGGTCTGCAGAGGCCAGTTGGAGAAGCAGAATCTCTGTCTCTATTAGAACTGGATTCAAACCCTGTTTCCATCTTCACTCTTTCTGCAACTTGGGCAAGTAACCAAATCTCTTGTTTTGTTTTAAATTAATTTGGCTGCACTGGGTCTTAGCACGCTGTATCTGCTTTTTGTTTTTTGTTTTTTTTTTTTTAAGATTTACTTATTTATTTATTTTTCACTTTTGGCTCCATGACCCCTGCATTGAGAGCCCGCAGTCTTAGCCACTGGACCACCAGGGAAGTCCCTGAATCTTTTGTTGTCTTAGTTTCCTTATCTGCATCATAGCTGTTTTGTGGGGGTGGTTGTGGGGTCCAGTGGGCTAATACATGTACATGTGCTGCAAATGCTGAGTGCCTAGCATGTAGATATGCTGTGCTGACCTCAGTCACTTCAGTCATGTCCAACTCTTCGCGACTCTATGGACTGTAGCCTACAAGGCTCCTCTGTCCATGAGATTCTCCAGGCAAGAATACTAGAGTGGGTTGCCATGCCCTCCTCCAGGAGATCTTCCCGACCCAGGGATCAAACCTGGATCTCTTAAGTCTCCTGCATTACAGGTGGATTCTTTACCACTGTTATTTCATTTTTGGCTGTGTTGGGTCTTCATTGCTGTGCATGGGCTGTCTCTAGTTGTAGTGAGCAGGGGCTACTCTCTAGTTGCAGTTCTTGGGCTTCTCATTGCAGTGGCTTCTCTTGTTGTGGAGCATGGGCTCTAGGACACACAGATTTCAGCTGTTGTGGTGCCAGACTTAGTTGTTCCTTTGCATGTGGAATCTTCCTGGACCAGGGATCGAAACTGTGTCCCCTGCACTAGCACACAGATTCTTAACCACTGGATGATCAGGGAAGTCCCCAGTCAGGTTCCCAGTGACCTACATGTTGCCCAATCCCCTCATCTTACTTGTCCTTTCCATGGCATTTGACACAACCAGCCACTTCCTCTTTCTTTCTTTTTTTTTTCACTTCCTCTTTCTTGAAATCCACTCTCTTCCTCTACTTTCTTGACATCACTCTTTCTTCATCTTCCTCCTCACTCAATGTCTATTTCTTCCCAGTCTCCTCTGCTGTCTCCCTCTTTTCAGCTCAGCTTCAGGAGGCCCAGCTTTGATCCCTGGGTCGGGAAGATCCCCTGGAGAAGGAAATGGCAACCCACTCCAGTGTAAACTTGCCTGGAAAATTCCAGGGACAGCGGAGCCTGGTGGGCTATGTCCATGGGGTCCCAAAGAGTCAGACACGACTGAGTGACTAACACTTTCACTTTTTCTGAATGTTGACACATCCCTGCTTCACTTTCCTCATGTGTAATCATACAGTTTCTCTCTTGAAGGTTGTTGTGAGAATCGCCTGAGATGCCATACATGTGGCTTAAAAAAATTCCTCCTTTCCCTCCATGAATTATAGTATGCTGTCTTCCCTTATTCTGATGAGATGAGCCACCCTTTCCCCTAGACACTTGTAAGGTATCTCCAGTAACCAAGGAACAGACTTTGGGGAAGATGACTGTTTCCCACGAGGGTGAACTATGACACCAATCTCTGGAAACTCAGATCTAAGAAAAGTCTCACTGCTTCTGCTGGGCCTAAGAAATTCCTGTTTTTAATTCATTCAGCTTTAGGTCTTTCAGAAGGAGGAAGTTCACGGGGCTAGGAGTCTAGGAGTCTAGGAATACAGAGACAGTGGCATTGAGCTTAGTCAGGGGCAATGGGCGTGGGTCAGGAAAGCCTTCCTGAGAAGTCGTCCTCTAAACTGAGAGCAGCGAGGCGTCTAGGAGTTTGAGCAGTGTGAAGGTTCCAGGGTGTGCAAGAGCTTGAATTTCTGCAAATAGAGTGTCACTGGAGTGTCAAGTGCACAACACAGGATAAGGTCCAAGGCCTGACTGGAGCCTGAAGGGCCTTGGAAGTGAAAGTGTTAGTCGCTCAGTCCTGTCCCACTCCTTGCAATCCCATGGACTGCAGCCCTCCAGGCTGCTCTGTCCATGAGATTTCCCAGACAAGAAAAGTGGAGTGGGTTGCCAAAAGCTCTCTTCTCTGTTTCCTCTCCCCCAGTTGGTAACCCCTTGGAGGAAAATTCCTTTTTCTCATCTGTCTCTCCGCTAGACTGTGAGCTACTAGCAGGCAGCATTACGCCCAGCGTATCTGCTCATGCTTCCTGTTGCCAAGCCCTGGAACACAGCGGTGAATGCCTGAAGGAACGAAAGAACGGTTCCAACACTGTGCACTGTTTACATGTTTGTGCTCGATCCGCGCAACAGCCTGTGACACTGCCATTCCAGGGAATATTAGCTGCATCCTGCTGATGAGAAGACGGGCCTCAAAGATGGAGCTGTGATGAGAAGACGGGCCTCAAAGATGGAGCTGTGATGAGAAGACGGGCCTCAAAGATGGAGCTGTGAGATCAAGCTCTGAAGTCCATTCCCTACGTTTAGGTCCAGCCCTTTCACTTAGCAGATGCTTGACAAGCCACTTAGTCTCTCTAAACCTATATTTCCTCAATTACTAGATGGGGATAATAACATTTATTACTTCACAGGATTGCTACAAAGATTAAAGGGAGAGGGCATATAACCTGCATCATATAATAAGTATGCAATAAGTGGTAGTTGTTTTTATTCTCCGGTCAGTATCGTTTCCCCGCCTCAAACAGCAGTTCCCATACCTAAGAAGATCACCTCAAGGTCGGGGATCGGGCCACGTCTCCCCAGATCACGCTGGTTTTGCAAGATTGCCTATGGGTCGAAACTGGGTCCCGCCCGTCTTGCACAGCCAGCGCACCCACGTGCCTGGCGTAAATAAGCGAGCGCGCAGGCGCCCCCGGCCGGCGCCCATTGGCCGGGGCCCCACGGCCCCGGAGCTGGGGGAGGACTAGGGCCCCCCAGCCGCGGGCTGCTCCGCCCCGTCGGTTGGTCCGCGCATCTGTCCGTGCGTGAGTCCGGGCCGGCAGCTTCGCCCTCGCCATGGCACCCTGGCTGCAGGTGCTGTTGCTGCTGGGGCTGCTCCCGGCCGCCGCTCCGGCCTCCAGCAAGCCTCGGGCGGCCGGCGCGCAGGCCTGGGAGCTGGCGTCCCCGGAGCTGCGGGAGCCCGTCCGCTTCGCCCTGGAGATGTACAACCGCGGCCGGGCTGCCGGGACGCGGGCCGCGCTGGAGGCCGTGCGCGGTCGCGTCCGCCGGGTGAGGACGCGCTTGGGGTGGGGCTCCTGGGTCCGCGGTGAGCCGGGCTCTAGCCCGAGGGTTGGGAACTTTGGGCGTGACTTGGGGCGGGGACGTTGGACTAATAGTGATGGGGAAGGGGGAAGGGGGCACGGTGGGGCTGCGGGCCCCATGCAGGCTGGACAGAGGAGAGGGTGGCCGAGCTGCCACTCACCCGCCCTTCCGTCCAGGCGGGCCGGGGGTCCCTATACTCTCTGAAGGCGACCCTGGTGGAGCCTCCCTGCAACGACCCCACGGTGTGCCAGCTCCCGGTGTCCAAAAAGACCCTGGTGAGTGATGGGGTTCCTGCCATTCCCTTGCCCCCGGGTCGAATCTGGCTGTAGTTGGGACGATCTGTCAAGTCAAGGGGGCGGGATCTGAGGCCGCATCTACCTCACCCTGACACTACCCAGGCCTGGAAGGTCAGAGACCAAGATGCTGTAAAAGGGCGGGGGTCTGGGTGCTCGCTCCCGGACGGTGCCTCACTCCCCACTGTGGGCGAGATTGCCTTCGAGATGGCCCTCATCTGAGGACCCTCCAGCTCCATCTTGCCAAAGGCCTTGCTCTCCTCGCAGCCCCCTGACTGGCTTCCTCCTTCCTCTTCCTGCAGCTCTGCAGCTTCGAAGTCCTAGACGAGCTAGGGAAACACATGCTACTGAGGCGGGACTGTGGCCCAGTGGATACCAAGAGTACAGGTGCTGGGAGGGCCCAGGGGTGCTGGGATGGTTCAGGTCAGACTTCACTCAGGGTTCAGCCCTGCTTCTCTCTTCCAACTCTCTCCAGATGACAAAAATGAGACTTTCAGTTCATTCCTTCCACTGCTGAACAAGGATCCCCTCCCCCAGGTGAGGAGCCTGTCTGTCTGGGGAGCTGCCTATGGCCTTCTGTTCACTGTCTTCCCTCCACCCTGGCCTGGGGCTCCCACATCTGTCTGAGAAGGACTGCTTGTGAAGACTCCCTCTTTCTGCCTTTCCAGGACTTTTCTGTGAAGATGGCTTCCATCTTCAAGGACTTTGTCACCACCTATAACCGGACATATGATTCGAAGGAAGGTGAGGCCCTAGCCTTGGCTGGACGTGTCCCGATCAGATCAGGACCTCTCCCCCGACTTGGCACCTTAGTGTTGGGGAAGGGCAGAGGGACCCCCAAGTCCCCCCAGGTTCTTGTTTAGCCTCCCAGGACTTGGCAGTCACCTTGGGTAGCTGGCACTTCTCCTGTCTGATATCATTCTGGGTAGAGTGGGATGGGGCAAAGGCCAGGTTTTCTCTGCTGGAGGACCCCTGGCTTGGTGGCCTTTTCCCATGACCTTCTGTCTTTGGAGCCCATTTTAGTTCTCCTTTCATACCTGGGGAGTCATCACCCCATTTTGGCCTCACTCTTACCACTTGCAGATCTGGTCCTGACACCAGATCCCTGAACCCTGACATTTCAGGGTTCTGCTCTTCTCTCTTTTTAAAATTATATTTATTTTCATTTAATAATAAATAAATATTATATAAATAATAATATAAGTAATATAACTAGCATATAATATATTGATAATAAATATAATAGCATATGTTTATAATATAAATATAAATATTTGACAATGAACATTTTATAAATAAAAATTTATAAAATAATTCAATATTAAATTATAATAATTTAAATATTATAAATAATAAAGACCTGGCTGCACCGGATCTTAGCTGCAGCATGCAGGATCTTTCAGGTGTGGAATACGGGATTTAGTTCCCTGACCAGGGATTGAATTCAGGCCTCCTTCTTGGTAGTGTGGAGTCTTAGCCACTGGACCACAGGGTCGTCCCCTGCCCTTCTTGAGATAAGCTTCAGACCTGATCCAGAGTCCACTGTTCCCCATGGAAACCTCTGCCTCTTATCCCCAAGCACCTCTCCTTTATGATCTGCCTGGGGCCCAAGCCTCACTTCTGCTCGTTGGTCCTCAGAAGCCAGTTGGCGCATGTCCGTCTTTGCCAGTAACATGGTGCGAGCGCAGAAGATCCAGGCCCTGGACCGAGGCACAGCGCAGTATGGGGTCACCAAGTTCAGTGACCTGACAGGTATGGGTGGTGGCCCGAGCCCTCACAGCGCCTGGAAGAGACAGGGCCTGCTCCCAAGGCCCCTGGGGAGGACTGGCTTCGAATATTCTTTTCCCACCGCCCCCCCGCCCACCTTTGTCCACAGAGGAGGAGTTCCGCACCATCTACCTGAACCCCCTCCTGAAAGATGCGCCTCGCAGGAACATGCGCCTGGCCCAGCCTGTCACCGATGTTCCTCCGCCTCAGTGGGACTGGAGGAATAAGGGGGCTGTCACCGATGTCAAGGACCAGGTCGGACCCCGAAGAAGCGAGGGTGGGATGCGCGGGCTGCACCGGCCTTTGGAAGGGACCCAGCCCTGACTCTGCCCGTCTCTTGCAGGGCATGTGCGGCTCCTGCTGGGCCTTCTCAGTCACAGGCAACGTGGAGGGCCAGTGGTTCCTCAAACGGGGGACCCTGCTCTCCCTCTCTGAGCAGGGTGAGCATCCCGCTGTGCCCCCCTGTCCTTAGCCCAGCCCCTCCGGAGGGCTCCTCGGGACCAGCCTTCTGTCTCCTAGAGCTCTTGGACTGTGACAAGACTGACAAGGCCTGCCTGGGCGGCTTGCCCTCCAACGCCTACTCGGCCATAAGGAATCTGGGTACGCATTCAGGAGGGGCGTCAGGAGCACAGCTCCCTCCCCCAGAAGTCACTTTGTGAGGGCGGGAGACAGTCCTGTGAACTGGGTTCAGTCTTAATGCTGACCTCTAACTGGCTGAAGACCTTGGGCAGGTCAGCTCTTTCAGAGCCTCACTTGTCTCACCTGTGAAATGGGCCTCCTTGAACCCACTTGGTAGGATTGCCTTGAGGGTCAAGTGAGGGGAAGGTGTGTCAAGTTCCTGATGCAGAGCAGGGGTCTTGCTATTTTCACTGCTGGGAGGCCTGTAATGCTGCTGAACCCAGGAGCAGCACACCTCCCCCTTGAGGGGAGGTGTTGCCCTAACCTGGCAGTTCCATACAAAGCCTGGGGCGGGAGCCTGGCAGGGGTCTGGGCCAGATTGGGAGCAAACGGTCAGGGCAGGACAAGTAAGCCAAGGTCAGGAGTCCTAGGAACGCTGTGGGGAGTCAGGACTCAGAGATTGGGAGCTGGGTTCCCTATCTGCCACACATCTCACTGGAGGCTGCCCCATGCCTGTGGGCCTCAGCTGAGCCATCTCGAGAAAGAGGTCCCCTTCAGAGAGGATGGCCTGTGGCCTGGGGTAGATGGAAACCACGAGGCCTTGTGTACGAGGGGCTCAGCACAGCCCCTGGCTGGGAGCAGATGAAAATGGTGAGTAGGGCCCGCCTTTCCTAACTTCTGATCTGCCGGTCCCCCTCCCCACAATCCCAGGAGGGCTGGAGACAGAGGATGACTACAGCTACCGAGGCCGCTTGCAGACCTGCAGCTTCTCTGCAGAGAAGGCCAAGGTCTACATCAATGACTCAGTGGAGCTGAGCAAGAATGAGCAAAGTAAGGGAGGGCGGGGGGGTGAGGAGAGGCCTGGGGGGCAGGGGGCTAGGGCCTGGGTGTCCCCTGACACTGGCCCTCCCCTGTCTCAGAGCTGGCGGCCTGGCTGGCCAAGAACGGCCCCATCTCCGTTGCCATCAACGCCTTTGGCATGCAGGTAGGGCCCCAGCCTCGTTGCTCCGGCTCCGGCTTTCTCTGACTCTTCCCCCACTTCTTGGAGCTGGCCCCTACATTTTTAAAAATAATTTATTTATTTATTTTTGGCTGTGCTGGGTCTTCGTCGCTGTGTAGGCTTTTCTCTAGTTGCAGCGCGCGGACTTCCCGTTGCGGTGGCTTCTCTTGTTGCGGAGCACGGGCTCTAGGCGCTCGGGCTGCAGTAGTTGCAGCATGTTGGCCCCCCACCCCCGCTCTTATTCTCACCCCTCAGTTCTACCGCCACGGGATCTCCCACCCCCTGCGCCCCCTCTGCAGCCCTTGGCTCATCGACCACGCTGTGCTGCTCGTGGGCTATGGCAACCGTGAGTTCCGCTCGCCCCTACGTCCATCCAGCCTGGGTCACAGGATCTCAGGAACCTTGTCCTACCCCCTGCCTCGGGCTGTGGGCCAGGCAGGATCACCCATTCTCTCTGTGAATGGGAGAGCCAAGGGGGTGGGAGGTGTGAGCAGTTATGGATGGGTGGGTGTCTTCTCCAAGCCCTAGAGCCGCTCCTGGTTTCTGGGAGCATGGTAGGTGGGCCTGTCTTGCTTTTTGCTCTTCCCCTAGTGCCTGTCGCCCAGTAGGCCCACAGCAGACACGTGAAGAGTGCCCAGTGCCTGGGGCCCTGGCTGGAGACTTGGGGGTCCCTGACTCTCCCTGCACTCCACACTGCCCGCCCCCCAGGCTCTGCCACTCCCTTCTGGGCCATCAAGAACAGCTGGGGCACTGACTGGGGTGAGGAGGTGAGTCTTGCCTGCTTGGCCCCCAGCCCTCCAGCCCCCATCCTGCCTTGGCGCCCTCACCGACACCCCTCTCCCCCCAGGGTTACTACTACTTGCACCGTGGCTCTGGGGCCTGTGGCGTGAACATCATGGCCAGCTCAGCGGTGATAGACTGAGGCGCACCAGCGCAGGATCTGGCATGGGCCAGAACGGCCCCTCCCCAGGAGGCAGAGCTGGCCGAGGGACGGGCACCGGGGACCCCAGGGTGAGCAAAGGCCACAGGACACAGGCCCTCCCCTCACTCCCACCCTGAAGTTCCCCAGCAGCACCTTTGCTGAATGTTGATAGCTAGGAGGATTGGGGTGAAGGATGATGTCTTGGCAGCCGAAGCTGGGGCAAGAACCCTGGGCTCGGGTAAGGAGCAGGTGGGAAGAAAACACTCTGGTCTTAAAGCCAGCTCTGTCCTCAGCAGGCTCTGTCTTCCCACCCCGGTTTTCCTCTGAAGCTGTAAACTTTCTGGTTCCCTTGGATTGGGGGACCGTGTTGCCTTCCACATCTAGAGAAACTGTTGTCACCGACCTTTTCTAACACAATAAAGAGGTGTCCTGGACCCCAGTGTGGTGTGAATGCTCAGACCTTGAGGGCCAGGAGGGGTGCTGGGGAACCCCTGGAGGGTCAACATGGGGCAGCTGATCCTCAGAAACCTGAGGGCCCAAGCTTCTGCCTTAGAAATCAATCGGAGATGGAGAGGGGCCCAGGATGGATCTTTATTGATAAACACTCGGCTCTGTGGCAGGATGGATCTTTATTGATAAACACTCGGCTCTGTGGCTCTGGCTCCAAGGGTTGGGTGGGATCAGCTGGAGGGAGCACCCTCTCTCCGGACTTGAGTAGGGAAGCTCGGGGGTCAAGGTCAGAGGTCACTCTCCCCGTAGAGGGCACTGGAGAAGGCCACATAGTCCAGGGCTCCAGCTGGAGCCCCGGCCCCCTTGTAGGGCGCCATGCGGCGGATGCAGTACTCGGCCTGCTCCGCTGGGAGTTCCCGCCGCAGCTCCTCGGCAGTGATGTAGTTCTGGGGGAGAAGAGGGTTTGAGGGCCCCCAGGTCCCAGTCCCCGCCCCCCACCCACCAGCTCCCTCCACCCCCACCAGGGACTCACCTTGTCTCCCGCAAGGATCTTGAACGAGGCCACAACCTGCTCAGCCGTGTCCGTCTCAGCTGTCTCTCGGGTCATAAAGTCGATGAAGGCCTGGAAGGTCACAACCCCGGCTGCGTTGGGGTCCACCATGGTCATGATGCGAGCGAACTCCACTTCCCCCTGCAGGGTTAGAGGCCGGGCACCGTGCCCGGGGGGTGCTTAAGCCAGGAGGGCTCATGGTGTCCCCCTGGCTTGACGACCCCAGTGACAAGGCGGCCCCCTTTCTCCGCAGACGGTCCACTGCAGCCTTAGCTCTGGCTCTGGAAAATCCTTTCCACTGGGCTGAGCTCTGCTTCCTGCCCGTGGCAATGCCCTGCTCCTGACCTCTTCCCCACGCCCCTGTAGTGCTCTCTCTCTGAGGTGGATATGTTGCAAGCTCAGGCTCTGGAGTCACACAGAAATAGCTCCAAATTAATTTACCTCTCGGAACTTTTGGTAGCCGCACCCCTAGGAAATGGGGTAATTCCCCCCCAGCCCCAGGAGGTGGATGAGGAGGAAATGAAGGTGTGAAGGTTGGGAGGGACACAGTGGGTGATCAGTATGTGGGAGGGGCCACAGAGGGGACCCCAGGACAGGGCTGGAGGACACTCACCAGGTCGTAGCCCATGGAGATGAGGCAGGCCCGGAAGTCGTCAGGCTCCATCATGCCGTTCCGCTTCTGTAGTTGGGGAGCGGATGTCAGGCTCCAGCCCCGATCCCCACCCCCCGGCCAGCTCCCAAGAGTCCACTACCCCACAGGGCGAGGCCCCTGCTGACCCGGTCAAAGTGGTTGAAGGATGCCCGGAACTCGTTGAGCTGCTCCTGACTCAGGCCCTTGGCGTCTCGGGTCAGTACCTGGTTCTCCACCTCATTGATGGTGCGGGCAATGGAGGTGAGCAGCTGCTCCCAGCCCACGCGGATGTGCTGTGAAAGCAGGAGACAGTCCGGGTCAGTGGGCGGCCAGTGCCTGGCCATGAACTCTGGCTCCACCCCCAATTCACCGTCTGACCCTGGGCAAGTCCTCCCCCTTGCTGGGCCCCACTGGGAGGTTCCACTGAGTGACATCCAGCAGCCCTTACTGCCATAAAGTTTGATGATTTATTACATATTGATCAACTAGCCATGGCCACCCCAGGCTTCTCCACAGCACCGCCTTCCCCTCGGCCCTAAGCGCTGTGGTCCCACCTCCATGCTGTAGACGGTGTGCTTGTTGTCAAACACCAGACTCTCCTGCAGCAGCTGGTGGTCTCCCTCCAGCCGGTCGATGTTGCTCTTGTAGTTGATGATATTCTGCTCCTGCTGTCGCAGGCCCGCCATCTGCTCCTCCAGGGAGCCGGCCATTCCCGCGGCCAGGCGCCCCACTTCCTACAGGGGGACCAGGCAGGATGAGGGCTTCCAGCCCCCGGTGGCCCAGCCCCTGGCCCCCCTCTCCCAGGTTGGCTCTCTGATCCAAGCCTTACCTCCACCTTCCCCTGGATCCAGGGCCCGATGGCGTTGGCCTGGGCTGCAAACTGCCGCCGGAGCCTCTCGTTCACCTGCTGCCGCGTTAGCTCCTCCTGCAGCATCTGGTCACGGCTGGGTACCAGCTTTCGGACCTGGAGGGAGGGTGGTGGTGTCAGGGGCAGCTCGGGAGTGAGGGGAGGGCTCCAGCCCCTCACAGGGCTCCTTACCCTGAGCCAAGGGCTCTGGGGAGGGGGCAAGCTCTGAGCAGGTCACACAGCCTTTCTCTGCTCATTTCCTGGCTGTAAATGAGGGCCCATGCCGACACTCTTAATGAACTTAGATTGTTCTGTACAACAATCTGGCCCCCACACCAGACCTAATTATGCTTCAATCAGGCCCAACAGGAAAAAGCTGTTATGGCCATTTTACAGAGAGGGCCAAGTCAGGCAAGGCGACCTGTCCAGCAACCACGTAGAGTCTGTGGCAGACCACAGATCCGGAGGTGGACTTGATTCTCTGTGTCTCGGGACACCTGAGATTCTCAGGGTGGTTTAGAAGGCGTCTACGCAGGAGGGAGGCGGGGAAAGGCCACCGGCGGCACTGACCGTGTCCCACTTGGTGTTGATGTCCTGCGGGGTGAGGGCGATGTACGGGTTGGTGGAGCTGGGCCGTAGTCCGTACGTTTGGCAGATCTTCTGGATCTCACCCTGGATGCCCAGGATGGCACCCCTCTCTCGGTCGGCCTCAGGCAGTGTTGCCTTGAACTGGTCGTGTGCTGTCACCAAGCTCTGGGGACGACAGGCAGGAAGCATCAACCAGCGCCCCTATCTCCCGCAGGCAACAAAGGACGGCCAGGGGGCCATTCACCGGGGGCCAGGGCAGCACTGGCCAGAGAACTCAGGCCTCCTGACTCCCGGCACTCTAGAACTGGGCTTCTCCTCTGGCCCCCCACTCCCCAGGAGCCCAAACGGATGGCGACAGAAGACAGGCCACTTCCTTGTCATTCCATCCAACCCTGGCACACCTGGAGCCCCTGCACCCACCTGGGTCTCCTCCACCGAGTGCACCAGCCACACGTCCTGCAGGTCCTCCACGGCGCCGTCCAGCCAGTTGTTGAAGGGCGCTGCCCGCCGGGCAAACTCCAGCTGCAGCTGATCGATGGTCTCCAGGAGCTTCTCCATCCGCTGGGGGCCACAGGGATGGCCAGTCAGCAGCCTGCCCAGCAGGCCACTCACCCTCTTCCAGCGTCCAGCCTTCACCCCTGGGTCCCCAGCTTCACCTCTAGTGCATCCCGCCTCTTCTGGGTCAGCGTGCCCAGGTTGTCCCACTGGTCGCAGATGGCCTGGCAGCGGCTGTTCACCGAGGCTGCCTCGTGGTAGTCCAGCTCACTGGGGACAGGAAGGAGGGTGTCCGTGGAGCCAGATTCCAGCCCAGATTTCTGCCTGACTGTCCCTCAGGGGGCTGGACTCTGGGTCCAGGGTTGGTGAAGGCATAAAGGAGCCAGGGTAGATGGGGGTGAAACAGGGCTTTCTTAGAGCAGGGCCTTCCCAGCGGGTGCCTAGGAGAAGGGGGTCCTCAGCTCCAGTCCCTGGAAAAGGTTGGGAGGAGGGGCGGGGCCTGGAGTTTCCTGGACAGGTTTACAGGAGGTGGCACGAGGCCAAGGCTGTGGTGAGGGCCTGGCCGGCCCAAAGCTGCAAGGAAACGCCAGCTTAGGGGACAGGGTTACAGAAGGAGGGCAGAGCAAGAGGTGCTGGGAAGGACAGGGGTACCAAGGCGGGGTTATTAAAGAGTGAAAGGTCTGGAGGGCTTTGGGAGTAGGGGCGGGGCCCGAGGCCGAGGGGCGGGGCCCGAGGCTGAGGGGCGGGACCAGTGGGGGCGTTATCCCCCTACCACCCCCCCCCCCCCCCGGGGTGGGCCCCTGTGGACTCCATGCCTACTTGAGCTCCTGGGCCAGTGCGGCGATGTGCTCCACGCGGTCCTGGTGCGCCGCCAGGTCGCTCTCGAAGGCCTCGTGGCGCCGCAGCAAGGCCCGCACCTCCTGCAGCGAAGCCGTCTCGTAGTCCCTCTGGCTCAGCATCTCCTCCTTTCCTGCGTGGAGAGAAGCCCGGCTCGGGTCACCCAGGGGCGGCTACGTAGGAGCAGGGGGTCCGAGCCCCGTGTGTGACACTGGAGATTCCCCATCCGTGAACGCAGGTGATCACTCCTGCCCAGCCTGCACCTAGCTGTCTGCCCTGAGAGGCCAGTACGATAAAGTGAAGGGAAGCCCCTGGTCCAGGGCATGGCTCCTGAGTGACGTCAGGGCCCCCGAGCTTACATGATCTGGAGTGGCCCTTCGTTCCCTTCCGGTATTATTTGATTGCAAATACCAGAAGGGACTAGAAAACAGCTTCCTTGCAGAACCCCTACCCCTGACCTGTGCCTTCTATCAGAACCCCGTCCCCCTCCCACCAGGCTCCCCCCAATCTGCACAGGACACATTCAGGCCCCAGAGCCACCTACCCCGGGTCCAGGCTTCATGCAGGGAGGCCTTCTGCTGGAACTTCTCCGCCAGGTGCTGTAGCCGCTGTAGGCGCCGGATCTCGGAGAGCAGCCAGTCCTCATAGCCCTTCTCTACTTGCTCCAGGCCCCGCCAGGCGTTGGCGATGTCCTGCGGGCCAAGCAGAGAGAGGCGCCTTCCATCATGGTTCACCCATCATACAGATGGGAACAGAAAGTCAAGGGGATGTGGGCAGGGCCGGGGGTCCCCCTCTCCCCACCGCCTGGCTCACCGAGACCAGCTTGCCCTCAGACGGCATGAAGGCCGGCCGGTGGCTCAGCCGCAGCTTGGTCTGCAGCGTGTTGAAGTTAATCTCCAGCTGGCACTTCTCCTGCACGCGGGGTGGCTTGTGCAGACGCCGGTAGTCCCGGAAGTCCTCCAGCTTGCGCTGCATGGCGCTCATGCTGGGCTCGCCCACGCGGTTCTCCAGCCATGGCACAGTCCGGCGGATCCATTCCAGCAGCTGCAGGGTACGGGCAGGGGCAGAGAACAGAGGGCTGAGTGGGCCTGCTCACCTTGCCTACCTCTCTCCAGCCACGCCCAGGCTGTGGCCAACAGGCTGGGTCTTGAGCAGGTGTGTGTGTGGGGGGTGTCCCCACTAGTCAGAGGATCAGGGGCCAGCATAGTTGGCCCAGAGCAAAGGGCCGTGAGACTGTCTAGAGATGAGTGACTGAATGGATGAATGAGTGGGTGACAGGAGCCTGGGTGGGCAGAACAGGGCAGGAGGCGGGTAAAGATGGCAGCAGGAGGCTGGAGGAGGCCAAGGCTACTCTGAGGAGAGGGAGGCTCTGCAGTCCAGGCTGGGGGTCAGCTGGGATGGGAGGAGCAGCAGGGCTGGGATGGGGGAGCAAGGGAGGGGCAGGGGAGGCCCTCTGTGGCCCCAGTCTTACCTCACTGGCCAGCTTCTCGTATTCCTCCATCAGCTTCTCATTCTCCTGGTTCACGGCCAGCACCTTGCAGATCCTGTTGGCAGCTGTCTCTGCCTTTGGTGGGAGTGGGCAGAAAGGCTGGTGTTAGAACAGGACACCCCCGACCCAGACTCCCTCTGCAATCCCTAAACCCTGTGTCCATGCAAACCGATAGGATGAGGGCTGCATGCCTTGTAGGGTGAGGAGGGAGCTTCCAGGCCAGAGGCCTCTGTCTGAGTGCCCCAGGGATCGAGTATGTGCTGCTGGGACAGTGGGCGCCCGTGGGGCCTGGCACCTCCAAATGTTGAGGGGCTGCCAAGGGTGGGCCCCTGGGCCACACGCCCAGCCCAGGTGGCAACCATTGAGCCCCTTACCTGCTCCGCCCCCGCGAAGGCGTGGTAGAAGCAGGAGACGTAGGTCATGATGGCCTTCTCATCGGGCTTTGGGGTGTTCACGATGTCTGGGGAGTGGCAGCCAGGTGTCAGTTGGGCAAAGCCAGGGGTGGGGAGTGGGCTTATGCCCCCACCCAGGCAAAGAGCTCCCTCAGGATGGGAAGGGGCAGAGACATCTAGTCATGGCCACCAGCTGTCCCAAACCCAGCTCTTCCCTGGAGCCTTCTCGGATCACCCCAGGGCCCAGGGACCTCCCCCTCGGTGGGGTGAGGACAGCATGAGGGCATGGCTGAGTGAGCAGACCTTGTAGCCCTCATGAACCGCCAGTGTCCACTGCCTGCTCTCTCTAAACAGGCCATGCCTCTGTCTGCCTGGCTGGCTGGGTTTCCCACAAGTTCACACCCAGGGTACCAGGCACAGTAAGTACCCAGAAAAGGTTTCCTGGTTCAACAAAGGGGCAGAGGTGGGATGCTGCAGCCTGGTGCGGAAGTGGAGTCCTCGCCTGGGCGAGGCTTACTCTCACCTTCTGCATCCAGCATCTTAGGGATGTCCAGGTACTTCTCGGCCACCTCGAAGGCGGTGTTCAGGTTGCCGATGGGGTCGTCCTAGGTGGTGTGAGGGGAGAGAGGTGAAAGGTCATCTGGGACAGAGACTGGGGAGTCGGGGCTGGGACTGGGGGGGCCTACCTTGCGCAGTTTGGCGTAGTCAATGAGGTCAGGGCGGTGTCGGTGGATGAGAGCGCAGAGAGCCAGCCCATCCTTCCAGCTGGACAGAGAGAAGGGGGGTCAGGCCTGGGGTCAGGCTGGGACCCTGCCCTACCCTGGTCCCAGGAGCCCTCCTACCTGGATGGCCTCATCTGTGAAATGGAGTCAGGTTCTAATACCACGCTTGGCATTTAAGGCCCTGATTACCAGCCATGGACCATTTCCTCCATCATGATTCATGATTCCCTCACCCTGGGCTTACGCTAAACTACTTTCTAGGATTTTTTGGCCTCTGGGTCTTTGCTCACAAGGTTCCCTCTGGCGGGAACACCCTTCCTGGGATGTCTCCGGTGCTCCCTCCTCCAGGAATTCCCCCTCACCCTCCTGGATTCAGTTCAACATTGACTGAGTCCTGCCATTTTCAGACCCTGTTGCAGGAACTTGGCTGTGACCTCTCCCCTCCCTGGTTCTCCTGGGCCAGACTCCAGCTCTCTGGCCCAGACCCCAGCAGAGACCCCACACGCTGACCGGCAGACAGACCTGGTGTGGAAGTTCTGCACGTTGACGTTGCGGTACGGCGCCGTCTTCCGCTGACACCACAGGAGCAAGCCTTCCTTGGCCGAGGTTTCTGGGCGGGGATGGGGATAAGTGTTGTTTGGGAAGAGGTCGGGGTTGGGGCCCGCCCTTGCCCTCATCCTCCCCACCTCCCTGCCACTCACCTTCCACGGAGATGTCCTGGATGGCGAAGCGAAGGATGATGGTCCAGATCATGCCCAGGGTCATCTTCAGGTTCCCGTCGACAATCTCTGCCGGGTGGGGGGGTGGGGACATGCTCCACCTGACCACCAGGCCTCAGCCCCCCTCCCCCCTGCCTTGCCCTCTGGCCCTTGTCTGCATTCCAAGGCAGGCACCGACTAGGTAGATGCTCAATCATTTTACTTCAAAAGGATTCACTGAACACCTCCTGGGTGCCAGGGCCTGTGCCAGCACTGTGGGTACCTTTGCTCCTTACAGTCGCTCCTGTGATGAGCGGATGGCTGTCCCTGTGGTTAAGATGAGGAACCGCGCCCCCAGCCCCCGCTAGCCGCCTCCTGCCACCTCCTCACCTTCAGCACCGATGGACACCAGCTTCACCCCCTTGCTGGCAATGAAATCCAGGGCCTTGTTGACATTGGCGATCTTGTGGAAGCGCATCTTGCCTTTGTCTGGCCTGGGCAGCCTCTCTCCTGGGTGTGAAAGGAGAGGTCAAGGGTCAAAGGACACGAGAGGAAGCTGAAGACACGGTCCTCAAACTTCCCCCTCCCTCGGCACGTCCCCTCCAGCACTCGGCTGGCACTCTGGGTTCCCCTGGGTCCTGGGGTCCCTGTGCACTGATTTGCACCCCTCACCTGAAATGACCTCCAGGAGCAACATGAGTTTGAGGCCATTGCGGAAATCCTCCTCGATGTTCTCGATCTGGGTGCCAGCCTTGCGCAGGTGCGAGTTGCACCAGGCAGTGAAGGTCTGGGGGCAGAGGACAGCGCTCAGACCCTAGCGCTGAAGACAGGGCTCTGGCTCCGCGGTCAGGGTAGATCTCAGAGCCCGAGGCCCTGGATGCAAGTTCCGGCTCAGCCACTCACTTGCTGTGCATCTGGGGCCAGCCCCTGTCCCTCTCTGAGCTTTAATTCTCTTGGAAATGGGGAGAAATGGGGTCTGGGGCCCCTTCAGGTCCCAGTGTGGTTGCTGCCAGCACAACAACAGCTTTGGCCAGACTCCAGCCAGTGTGGGGCCCCCGAGACACCAGGGACACTGCCTTACTAAAATCTGAAACGTTTCAGGTCGCAGCACAGATGGCTTGGAAGGTTTGGTCCGAGGGACTGTGCATCTGTGTTATTGTTGTCTCAGCCCCACCGACCTCCTAAGGCTATTGTGAATTGGCCCCCAGCAGACCACGAGGCTGCTGGAGCTTTGCAGGCCCTCAAGGAACAGTGGGACACTGAGGCACAGCCTGACCTAGTTTCTGGAGGAGACTGCCCACCCTCTCCGGCCAGGGCGTGCTTCAGCCTCAGCCTCTGTCTGAGATGGGAGGGGTGATATATGCTGTGTGCCTTTGGGGGATGGCAGTGACCTAGAGCCTGGTGTACAAGTTTCTACAACCTCCCAAGGCCTCAGGCCCCGGATTCTGCCCTCAGCTGGCAGTCCTTGGTAAAATCCATACTCGGACTCCCACCCCAGCTGAGCTACTGTGACCTGGGATGTGCCCCTCGCCCTCTCCTCAGCTCCGTCTCCGTTTGTACAATTAGAGTTCAGAGTCAATGATGTCTCAGGTTCTTCCTCCCCTGATCTTGCAGGATTGTGGGATTCAAAGCATTTCTCCCTCCCGTCCCCCCCAGAGCAGACACCCCAAGGAAGTAATTTGGAATTCTTTCCCTCAAGTGTATAAGTGGGTGCTAAGCACTGATCGATGCCGCCCCGAGCACAGGAGAGGGCTGGTGGATTCTCTGTAGTTCTTTCCTGCCCCGGAGTCTCAGATGCTCTGGGTTCAGACAGGGCAGGGGGAAAGGCAGGTCTGGGCGAGGCCTCCATAGTGGAGGAAGCAGATTCCCTCATAGGATAAACATGATTTTAATGAGATTTGGTTCCTGCCCTAAAGGAACTCACAGTCAATCAAAGAGTCCTGTGGGCCTGCGAAGTGCTGGGAGAGACTAGCATTGAGGAGCTTAGGGGACGTATTCTTCAAATCAGGTGTTCTTCAAACCTCTTGGGGAAAGTGAGTAACGGATCAGAACCGTGATGGACGAGCAAGAGTTACTCAGGCAGGGAAGGACGGGCAAGGGCATTCCAGGCAGGGACGGCCTCAGGGCTTGGTGATGAGAAACAGTTGCTAGGATTGTGGGGCTACAGCTATCTGGGCACCGCTCTGGGGATGTTGGGGTATAAGCAGTGAGAGGCAGGCCGGAGGGGCAGCAGAGGCCAGGTCATGCACGATCTTGAGTGCTAAGCCAGGGAGTGTGAACTTGATCCTGAAGGCAACAGGGAGGGAGAGGGGTAGAACTGTTTTAGAAAGTTCATTCTGGTTGCAGAGAATGGCTTGGCAGAGTAGAAGGGAAAAGTGAGGAGGTGGCGACTGAGACCAGGGTGAGGGAGGGTGTCAGTGAGTGGGATGGGTCAAGAGCGAGAGGGTGAGATGGAAACATTTGTCCTTGCTAGACTCTAAGCTCTCTGAAGCAGGGGCTTTATTTCATCCCCTGCTGAATTTCTGACACCTGACACAGTGCCTGGCACATACCAGGACCTCCCTAAGAAATATTAAACAACTGTTTTCAAATGAGGTTGAATAAAGAGGACTCTGGTGTCAGATGGGAGGAGGCAGGAGTGCTCTAAGATATGGAGGAGAAGCAGGGATGGGGTGGGGCTAAACTTGAGCACAGAGATGTTCATTACATTGTAATAAACACTGCTGGATGAGAAACAACTGGATTATCCAACTTCAGGGAACACTAATGAATTTACAAAGCGTCTACACGGGTGCAATCACTGAGTAAGTGGATGAAGTGGGTGGCTGTAAATTGGTTTGGAAGGATGTTCCTGATACTTTGAAGAAAGCGAGGTACAGACTAGCCTGTGTCTTATGAGGGGCCTGTGAACCTGGATCTGGGAGAGGCCTGGGTGGGTGGGGGTGGGGTGGGGAGAGGAGGTGCAGAGCAGGTGGCAGCGGGAGCCAGGGGCAGGGATGACATCACTGGGAGACTGCTGGACCCGAGGACCACAGCCCTGCTTGGAGACAGGTGCAGAAGGAGCCTGGGGGGAGGCAGATCACCCGGCGCACCCTAGCCGTGTCAGCTGAGCCTCCCAGCCCCTGGGGTCACCTCCTGTCATCTAACTCAGCGGAAGTGCCCAGATTCTAAATCCGGGATTCTCTAAATCCTGCAAATTCCACCGAGCACCCCTGTTCCCCACCCTTTCCTGGGGTCACACACTGTTGGCAAGTGATGAGTCTAATGACCTCACAGTGCCCCCCTACCCCCAGCCTGCCACTCCCCAGCGTTTCCTCACTCCAGGCCCAGATCACTTTCTCTTCTGGGTTCCCAGGTGTCCTGCCCCCTCCATCTGGGAAAGTCTAGGAGTGAAAATAGATCGGGGAGGGGAGGCCTGAGTGCCCTACAAGGCTGGACCTGGGCAGCAGCTGCCCTCTCAGCTCCTCCAAGGCGCTGCCTCAGCACAAAGTGTCCATCTGGCCCGAGAGTCAGGTTACCTACCACGAAAGGGAACCCAGGGCTCCCCTCCTCCCCGACCTTGTGGCCTTTTCAGCAGATTCAGGGCCCTTGGGGTGGGGAGGGGTGTCTTGGGAAAGCATGGGGGAGGGACAAGCAATGGGCAAAGACCCTCAGGTTGCCTAGGGAGGGGGACTGTTTTCTGATAGTATATGATGTGGGTCCTACCTTAGCCTCAGTTTCCTCACTTGACAATTGGGATAGAGTGACCGTGGACATCATGCTGGACAGAATATAGCGAGGGTGGGTAGGAAGTCTGGAAGTCTACCACTTCCCCCATACTCTTAAGTCCACTAGTTGCCTAGCTGCAAGTCCTCAGGTGGGGTCTGGGAATATTTCAGAAAAGGCGGGGGGTGGGTGTGGAGAAAGATTGATTTTTCCCAACCCCACCCCACCCAAACTTGGATCTCCAGGGCTTTGCCCAAACCATATTCTTTAGAAAAGTGGGCCCAGGTGAATGAACCCTTGGGAGGTGGAGATCCCAGAAATCCTTCTTGTCATCCTAAACCCCTCATGAGGGTCTCCAGCCCTTTCCTTGGGCTCTGGTGGACAGCGCAGGATTGATGGCCAGAGCCCGGGCTAGGAAGTGGCACTGAGGGTTAAGACAGGCTCTTGCCCCTGACCTACTGAGATGCCAGGAACAAACCGCCTGGCTTCTCAGGCCTCAGTTTTGCCGTCAGGAAATGGGCTAGCACTCACTTTCCGCTGCTGCTTCTCCCATGCCGGGTCCAACAGCAGGTCGCGGTCCCAGTCTTCCTCCTGTTCCATGTACTCGCCGCCCCCGCGGCCGCCGCCCGCGAAGGGCCCCTCTGCGGTCCCCAGACCCTCGGGCTGCAGAACCATCATCATCGTGTTCGGGCTTCTGGCTCCGCGCTGCTCGGCGCGCTCCAGAACACGGGGGCCGCGTTAAGTAGCGCCCGGCCCAGCCCCGGATCGGATTCGCGCTAAATATGGGGGAGGAGGGTGGGGCCGGATGGGGGCGAGGGCGCTCGGGTCGGGACCAGGCCGGAGATTGTCCTGGGGCTAAGAGACTGCCGAATTTTGAGGCTCTGGGATGGATCCCGTGGCGGAGATCCGGGGTTCGCGTTCTGGCTCTGCCGCTTGGGCGCTGTGTGACTTTGAGAAAGCCACGGGCCCTCTCTGAGTCTTTCTCCATATGTACAACGAAGATGACGAGAATAATCGTGGCTGCAGACCGCTCTGGAAGTTGTCTTTTGGACCTCCTCCTGACCCTTCTTCTCCTGAGCCGCGGTGGTGGGAAGCAGGGACCACTATTCCCATTTCACAGTCAGAAACACCGAGGCGCCGAGCTGTTTTGAATGTTTTCTGGGGTGATGAAGGGAGACACTCGGGCATGAAGAGGGATTCCAAGCCAGCTGGATGGGCCGAAGCAGGGCTATTAATATCGGGGCTACTGGGGGAAGAGGGGGAATGTGCTGAGCCGGGAATCCCCGACGCCACCAAGGCTGCAATTCAATCCTTGCCTGCTGGCCGAGCCAGCTTGCCCGGTGGCCGCGGGAGGGGCGGGGCGTCCGCGGGGGGGGCGGGGCGTCCGTGGGGGGGGCGGGGCGTCCGCGGAGGGGCGGAGATATAACAGCGCTGCCCTACCCGGTTCCAGCGCCAACGAGATTCCAAGCATCTCTTTGGCTCGTTCGGCCGTCCAATCACATCTCCGTACCTGTGGGCCCGCCCAGTGAACCGGGTCGCTCACGCGCCTCTTCCGAGCTTCTATTGGTTGTAGCAGACGTCTGTTTGCCACTATCCCTGCCTCAATACGGAAGCGGTGGGGTACTAGCGGGGGGTCCTACCGCTAGTGGGTGCAGGCCATGGGGCAGCCCTGGGCGGTGGGGACCGCGGAGGCGGCTCCCGCGCGGCTGCCCCTCGTGCTCACCGCACTTTGGGCCGCGGCGGTGGGCCTGGAGCTGGCTTACGTGTTAGTGCTCGGCCCCGGGCCACCTCCGCTGGGACCCTTGGCCCGGACCCTGCAGGTTGCTCTGGCAGCCTTCCAGCTGCTCAACCTACTGGGCAACGTGGGGCTCTTCCTGCGCTCGGACCCCAGCATCCGGGGTGTGATGCTGGCCGGCCGTGGTCTGGGCCAGGGCTGGGCGTGAGTGGGGCTCGGGATCTGGCGCGGGGGAGAAGCGGGAGCTTGGCGCAGGGGGAGGGCCCTAGGACCTGAAGATGTTTGAGCCGCTTGTTAGAGCCAGAGAACGCTTTTACAACCAGAAGGCAGAACGAGTTTCATTCATTCACTTACGAATATTATTGAGCACATTATTATGTGCAGGGTACTATTCCAGGCACTGGAGGTACAATAAACCGTATTCCTGATTTCAGTGGGGGAGGGGACAGATGATAAACTTCAGGGTCATAAATAAATAACGTAGAATGTTAGAAGGTGTTGGTGGTCAGGAAACAGAAAGAGTGCAGTCTCAAATAGGGTGGTCAAGGTAGGTTTCATAGAGAAGGTGGCGTTTGAGCAAAGACTTGAAGGAGAAGGGAGAGTTAGCCATATTCATCTGGGGGAAGAATGTGCCAGGCAGAAGGGACAGGCGATGCAAAGGCTCTGAGGCAGTTGTGTGCCTAGCATGTTTCGGGAACAGCAAGACAGCCAGTGTGGCTGAGGTGGTGTGCAGGGGGAGAAGAGTTTAGAGATATAAAGACTTTGTAAACAGACTTTGAAGACTTTGCTTTTTACCAGAAGTGAAATGGAGAGCCATCTCAAGGTTTTGAGCAGAGGAGGCATATGATTTAGATTTTATTTTATTATTTCTTTTCCTTGGTCTCGCTGTCAGGCTTGTGGGATTTTACTTCCTGGACCAGGGATCAAACACAGACCCTCAGCAATGAAAGTGAGGAGTCCTAACCACTGGATCGCCAGGGAATTCCCCTTAGATTTTTAAAGGATCGGTCTGGCTGCTGGGGCGAGACTACAGTAGAGGGGATAAAGGTGGAATCAGGGAGACCAGTCAAGAGGCTGTTGCAATAATTCAGGGCAGAGTTCATGGTGACTTGGACCAAGCTGGTAACAGTGGAGGACAAAAGTTTGCTCCCAGATGTCAGAAACCAGCCAAAGACCTCAGGACTGGCATTGTCAGACCTGCTGTGCTAGAAGTGGAAAGGCTTGGGAAGTGGTGTTCAGCCTGCATTTACTCCCCCGTGAAGAACCTGAAGCTTAGCAAGGGCAGGGGCTGTGCCTGGTTCCCCAGGATGGGCTCAGGGGCTGATCCAGGCACCATGACGGGCTCTCCGAGCTTCTGGAGGGACTGATCCTGTGGTTCCTTCCCTGCAGTTACTGCTACCAGTGCCAAAGCCAGGTGCCGCCGCGCAGTGGGCACTGCTCAGCCTGCCGCATCTGCATCCTCCGCCGGGACCACCACTGCCGCCTGCTGGGCCGCTGCGTGGGCTTCCGCAACTACCGGCCCTTCCTGTGTCTCCTGCTCCACGGCGCGGGTGTCCTGCTGCATGCCTCTGTGCTGCTGGGCCCGGCCCTGTCGGCCCTGCTGCGAGCCCACACACCCCTCCATACTGCCGCCCTGCTCCTGCTGCCCTGGCTCATGTTGCTCACAGGTGGGGAGCCCTGGATGCGGGGGAGTGTGTGTATATGGGGGGGGGGGGGGTCGGGGGAACCTCCCCACAGAGGCTGAGGCCCATCCTGGTGGGCAATGGGATTCCTGGCGGGTTCTCCAGGTAGTGCCCTAGGGACCCAGTCCCAAGGTCAGTTTCAGGAGGCAGGGGCAGCTGGGTATTCACGTGGGTGTGCAGTCTGGTAAATCACAGGGCCTGGACACAGGTACAGAGCTCTGGCTGAGAGAATCAGAGGAGGAAAGACTGGTGGGATTTCACTGGGCGGGGCAGATGGGATGGTGAGGGAGTATTCTCAGTAGGGACGTGGCATTCAGACCTAGAGAAGTAGCGTGAACAAAGACTTGGAGGTTGAGAGCAGGGAAGACATTTGGAGGGAAACGTGAGGATTAAGGCTAGGATGTAGATGAGGACTGGGTGATGGAGGGCCTTGAATGTGACGTGAGGAGATGGCCCTCACTTGGCTGGGCAGTGGGGAGCCAGTGAAGGTTACAGGCAGGCGGAGGTCCAGTGTTTGGAAGTTGGGAGGGGACGTCTTGGATCAGGAGGCTGCTTGAGAGGCTGTGTTCTGGATGAACATACTCTCCTCCGACACCACCGAAAACAGAAACCCCACTGGCCTTTCATACTTTGTCCTCTGCCCCCCATGATGCCCCCCGTGATGCTTTGGGATTCCTCTCCCCAACCCCTTCCTCCTGAGCTGTCCACAGTCCTCTCTGTAACCTTGTCCTGCAGTTACTAAACTTCCGGACCACCCCGAACAGCGAGTATGTCTCCTTATCCTATCCAGACCCAGCTCTGTCCCCAGGATCCCCTCCTTGCGGCCCAGGGGAGACCTTGGGAGGAGGCCCAGTGGGGTTGTCAGCGCCTTCCTCTGCTGACCCTGGCCTCCTGCACTGCCCTCCTCAGTGACCTCCCTGTCTCCATGGACACTCAGGCCCTCAGCTGCTCCTCTCTGAACGAATGACCCACCTTGGTCATCCACGGTTTCCCACTTGCTCCCCACAGTCACTGAAGACAGTCCATCACCAAGTCTCTCTCAGCCCTGGGCCTTGTTGAGTGCATCGGCATCCAAAAGTCTGGGTGAATGGCCCCGATGGCCCAATTTCTTATCTTCGCCTCCCACATCCCACCCCAGTCCATCAGAATCCAAAATGTGTCACCTCCCAAATCACCCCATCAGTCACCCCCTCTCTGCTCCCACCTCCTCTCCTACCCAGCTCACTCTTTACTCTGACAGGAGCTCCTGGGCCTCACCTTTCTGTCCGTCAGCACCTGCCACTTCACCGCCCTCCTGCACCATTTCCACCAACCTCCTGCAGCACCTCTCGGCTCCATCTTCCTTCCACTGTGCCTTCCTGGCTCCTCTGTGTCTGCCCTTGTGTCTCCTTAGAGCTGCTGATACTTGTCCTTCGTGACAGCTGATACTTGTCACATTCACGGCTGTGACCTCAGCAGGCCCTCAGTAGTTCCTGGTTGTCCTCCACTGCAGCTCAAACCTTCCCACTTTCCTGTCCTCCAAACCCCCATCTCTCTTAAAAATCCATCACAGAGAAAAGTAGTTCAGAATTGGCTGTCCTGTCCCGGGGCGGAGGCTGACTGCCCCAACTTCCCTGGGTACCCAGCCCCTTCTCCCTGCTCGGAGGCCTCACACTGTGGGTCGCCTCTCCTCCGGCCACTCCAGGCTGCCTTCCTGGGCCTCCTTTGGGTTTTCCAGCTGGTACCAGGCCTCTCTCATCCTGTGTCCTCCTCCTCCAGCTCAGGCTTTCTGGCTCTTCCATTGGCTGCCAAGTCAAAGAACTTGGCTGGGCTCAGAGGCTACTTTTCCTTGCCTCTCCCCACCCCTGTTCCAAACTGGCTTCAGCCCCCACCCATTCTTCAACACTGCTACAGACCCCTGGCCTCTCTCTCCATGAAACCCAGAGGAGCCTTCTGAGTTCTCTTCTTGCTTCATGAGACCTTTCAGCCTCATACCACTGATGGCCTTCCACCTCCTGAAAGGACTCTACCTGGACGTCACTGACAGCTTGTACTCTGAGTTTCCTCCTTCCTTTCTGGTTTCCCTCTCTCTGGTCCCCAAAGACCTGGTTTCCTGGCTGAGGCACCGTTCTCATTTCCCTACACACTCTACTGGGTCTCAGAACCACCTGGGTACCAACCACTCACAAATCTGCACATCCAAGCTGGGCTTCTCTCCTGAGCTTCCAGAACCATCCACTCAGTAGTTTTGCAGACATCTCTCCATCCTGCCTCAGGACCTTCAAACAGAGTATTTTCTCCTCTCTTCACCTAGCAAATACCTCCTCAACTTTCAGTTGTTGTTCAGTCATTCAGTCGTGTCCCAGCTCTTTGCAACCCCATAGACTACAGTACACCAGGCTTCCCTGTCCTTCACTATCTTCTGGAGTTTGCTCAAACTCAGGTCCATTAAGTCAGTGATGCAATCCAACCATCTCATCCTTTGTTGTCCCCTTCTCCTCCTGCCTTCAATCTTTCCCAGTGTCAGGGTCTTTTCCAGTGAGTCACATCTTCGCATCAGGTGGCCAAAGTATTGGAGCTTCAGCTTCAGCATCAGTCCTTTTAATGAATATTCAGAGTTGATTTCCTTTAGGATGGACTGGTTTGACAAAACGTGGTCCACTGCAGAAGGGAATGGCGAGCCACTTGAGCATTCTTGCCTTGAGAACCCCATGAAAAGTATGAAAAGGCAAACTTCAGACACCACCCGAAATAGACAACTCTCTCAAAACAGATGAAGTTTATTTCCCTGAGCTTCTTAATAAGTTTGCATGTCATCTCCCCACCCCCACCATAGGCTCTTTTATATAAACTAATTTTTGCATTTTAATTCATTCATTCATTGTTTTTGGCTGCATTGGGTCTTCTTTGCCTCAGCAGGCTTTCTCTAGTTGTGGTGAGCAGGGATGACTCTCTAGTTGCAATGCAGGCTTCTCGTTGCAGTAGCTTCTCTTGTTTCAGAGCAAGGGCTCTAGAGTGTACAAACTTCAGTCGTTGCAGCTCCCAGGTTCTAGAACACAGGCTCAATAGTTGTGGCACACAGGCTTAGCTGCTCCGTGACATGCGGGTCTTCCCGGACCAGGAATTGAACCCTGCATTGGCAGATGGATTCTTTACCACTGAGCCACCAGAGAAGCCCAGCTCTCTATTTTGAACTTTTTATTTTGTATTGAGGTATAGCCGATTACCAATGTTGTGATAATTTCAGGTGAAAAGTGAAGCCAGCTCTTTTTTTTAACTGAAGAAAAATTCACATAGCATGAAACTCATAATTGTAACCATTTTCAAATGCACAATTCAGCTGTCTCTAGTATACTCACAGTGTAGTCCAGCCATCACCACTGTCTAATTCCAGACCATTTTCATTGCCCCCAAAAGCAAGCCTCTATCCCTTAAGCAGTCACTCCCCATCACCCACCCTCGAGTGCCCCCAGCCCCTGGCAACCACTGATCTTTTGTCTCCATGGATTTGCCTATTTGGGACATTTCATATCAATGGCACCATATAATACGTGACCTTTTGTGTCGGACTTCTCTCGCTTGGTGAAACATTTCATGGCATCTTGCAGTTCACTGGTTCAGCTGATACTTATTACCTGTTATAGATGAGGATGGTCCAGGATGCTTTTGCTGGCATCACACCCATCACAGCTGTCTGTCATTAAGTAACTGAGACATGATCCCTTGAATCTCTTGTGAGTTCCCTGAGACTGGAGATGCTAGCCTGGCATTCGTGGGGGGTGCTCACAAGGGTGTGGTGCAGGAGTGAAGGTTGTGTCTAGGGCAGGGGGCTGTGTGTGCCCAGTTCACCGGTGTGTTCCCGTTAGCCAGCACAAGCTGGCCAGCGAGCAGTGACTCTGCAGGTCGCTGAGCAGAAGAACGCGCCCTGCTCCATGGCAGAGGAGGGGACGGGAGGAGGGCAGGGGCCAGGCTCTGGGAGGGCTGGGCCTGCTGCTGCTCCCTTACCCTCTCTGCTCTCCCCCTGCAGGCAGAGTGTCTTTGGCACAGTTCGCCCTGGCCTTTGTGACTGACACGTGCGTGGCGGGCGCGCTGTTGTGCGGGGCCGGACTGCTCTTCCATGGGATGCTGCTGCTCAGGGGCCAGACCACGTGGGAGTGGGCTCGGGGCCAGCACGTGTACGACCTGGGCCCCTGCCACAACCTGCAGGCAGCTCTGGGGCCCCGCTGGGTCCTCGTCTGGCTCTGGCCCTTCCTGGCCTCCCCATTGCCGGGGGACGGGATCACCTTCCAGACCGCAGCCGACGTGGGACTCATGGCTTCCTGACTCCAGGAAGCGCCCGAGCTTGTGCAAGCTGCATAAGGCAAGGAGAGGGGACTTGTAATTCATTTCAGGCCCACCCCCACCCCCAGCCTCAGAGGGAGGCAGGCTGGTACTTGATGCCTGCTTTCAGCAACTCCCATCACCACCCTTGGGCTTGCCCATGCCCAGCTTGGACTCCTAGGGGCCAGGGCTTGGGCCCTGCGATTCAGCCTCTGTCAGTGGCCCCTGAGGACTGTGAAAGGTCTGGCAAGGGGCTGCTCGGCCTGCCTGGCTGCCCCATCGCCAGGTTAATAAAGTGCCCACTTGGTTCTGGAACTCCCTCCAGCTTTGTGGGTTTTTGGTCCTCCTCCGTGGCCCGGGCTGTTGTTTTTGTTTCCTTTGACTGTCAGGCCTGGGAACCACAAAATGCCTGAGGGTGTGAGGATCCAGAGCTCTGCCTCCTGTGGCCTTGGGGCAGGGGGGCTGGGGAGTCAGGGTACAGCAGGCTAAGACAGAATGTAGTGGTCCATGGGTATGAGAACCCACACTTCTTCCCAGGTTGAGTGCTTTATAGTGAGGAGCTTGTCAGCAGCCACAACCTCACTGAACTTGTCTCCAGCTAACCCAGTACCCTGGGCAGCAATTATGCCAGTGAAGAACGTTAATGCTCTGAGGGGTGATGTGATAAGATTTCACGGGGTAGTAAATGGAGGAGTCCAGTTATGAACCCAGATCTTTGCACTTTGTACTTCACCCTTTTTTGCCTGACCAAAAAAATCAAGGCAGAGAAATCCGGGTGGTGGGGGGAGGGATGTTCAAGCATCTGTGCAGGATGGTGCCGAGATGGCTAAGCTCCTCCCCTCTGGCCTCTTCGGGAGCTCCTGGTTAAACACTTACTTAAATATAGTGAGTAGACACTTCCCGTTACACGTGGCAAGTTTAGCCATGTGAGTTTACTTGTTTCCTCTTAAAATCTAAAGTGATAGTAAAGAAATGAAAAATGATATAAATTTACAAAGAGAAAATAGGGAGACAGCAGTAGACCAAAGAACCTGACAACATCTCGAGAGATGAAAAGTGGATAGAAGCTCATTTACCCTCCTAGAGAACCAGACGCTGCAATTAAGTGTTCCCCGAGGGAGGGGCCAAGAGGCCACCAAATCCCCAAGCCCTGCAGAGGCCCTGGAGAGGGTCTGGAGTTCCACCAGCACCATGGAAGGCGAGGTTTGGGGCCGACAAGAGGGACTGATTTAAGATCTCTGTGAGGAGCAGCTAGACTGTCCCTCCCCCCAGGACCCACCTGACCCCTTGCAGCGAAGCAGCTACCCCACTGCGGTGGAGGTGTGGGCTTTTGAAGAAGCTTTGTGTCTTGGGGGAACTGGGGAGGGTGGGGGTGAGGGGCTGGACCAAAAGTCGGGTTGAGTTAAAATCTACAAATGCTGCTGAGGCAGGGGGTAGCCCTCCGATGACATGGCAGGTTGCCTTCCAAGAACCCTCAGAGAAGCCCAAGGCTCTGCCCATGCCCCCAAAGGTTTGAGCTGCTAGGACTTTGCTTTTTTAAACAGCATGCACTATTACTATTTAACTCTATTAGGAACTTGCTGTAGCTGTCTCTTTGTACATAAGCTCTGGCAGACTTCCCGTTTCCTTCTCTGCTTTACCCCCATCCTCTAGAATCTTTTCTTGTTTTGTTTGGTTTTGAATTAAATAGTGAAGGGATGCAAGGAAATATTTAAAGAACACCCTCCCCACCCCCACTTCAGAAATGGATACCCAGACTTCCCTGGCAGTCCAGCGGTTAAGACTCCGCGCTCCCAGTGCAGGTGGATACCCTTTCCTTTCTAATCCCTGCTGTACCTCTCCCTGGTAGAGGAAAACACTGCCGTCTGAATCATTCCCTTGCTTGCTCTGTGATTTATTATAGATGTTTTGCATGTTTCTGACTTTTATATAAATGAAGCTACACCATGTTTATTTTACTGCAATTTGCTTTTTCCTTTAATACCATGTTTCTGAGATTTACCCAAATTAATATGTGTAGCTGTAAGGCATTCCTTTTGCTTGCTGTATAGTAATCCATCGAACATACAATTTATTTTTCTCTTTTGTCCCACTGATCATTTTATCTACCTGTGTGTGTTCCCCTAAGATCTATACTTGGCCCTTGCTCTTCCATATAAATTTTAGAATCCGCTTGTTACGTTCTATCAATAAAAACCCCTTTGAAACTGTGACTGAACCCAACTGAATCTATATTATCAGTTTGGGGAAAATCAACATCAACATGAGATTGAAGTTTCCAGTCATGAACATGGTGTATCTCTCCATTATGTTTTCAATAAATTTATTTTTCTCATAAATTGGTTAAACTTAAGTACTTGATATTGTGCTGCTGTTATTCATGGCTTATGAAAATAATTTTTTATGTCCAAGAAATCTAAAATTTACAATTTACTTGAAAATTCTGAGTTTTCTGTATGTATTATCATCTCTATGATAAAAAAAAAAAAATCTTCCATTTTACTTTTTATATCTCTTATTTTTCTTGCCTCTCTGTCTGGGTGGAGGAAAGTATGGGCACCCTTGACTTGCTTCTGACATTAGAGGGAATAATTTCAATATTTCACCATTAAATATATTTGCTGGTTTTTGTAAAAAAAAGAAAAAGTCTTTTATTAGGCTGAGAAATTTCCCTTCTGTTCCAAATATGCTGAGTTTTTATCCTTTTACTTTCATTCTCTGCCTCCTAAGAATGGCCTGAATATGGATTTTTAAATGTTTTCTATTTGAAGTAGTCACTTTTTCTATTTTAATTAAGTTATTGGATAAGTTTCTACCCCTTTGTGCCATCACCTGTCTTTTCTAGTTTTTTAATTTTTTATTTAAAGTTATTTTTGCTGGATGTGGAATTCCAGGCTAATAGTTATTTCCTGTCCATATACTGAAAACTTGTCTTTATGGTCTCCATTTTGTTGCTGCTGTTCCTTTGAGGATACTTTTCGTCTCCAACCGTTTTAAAGGTTTATCTATCTTTGGTATTCAGCAGCTTTACTGTGAGGTGTCCCAGTGTGGTTTCCTTTGTACTTATCTTAATGGGATTCCTTAGGCTTCCTGATTCTATGAATTGATGTCTTTCATCTGCTCTAGAAAATTGTCTTATCTTCAATTCTCCACCATCTTTCTCTGTCCCCACTGGAACTCTGATTAGACCTTCCTACTCCATCCTCCTTGTCTCTTACATAGCTCATATTTTCTCTGTTTCTGGCATTCTGGATAATTTCTACACATCTATCTCCCAGTTAAGTCCTTCTTCAGCTGCTAAACCAACCTATTGCAGTTTTTCTTGTTTCTGTTTTTAGTGGTTGTACCCACTTATCTGTTGAGTTTTACATGTCAAATGTTTTATCATTTCTAGAAATTGTTTGGTTCCTTTTCAGACTTGCTTATTTTATATACTCTTGCTATCTTACATTTTAAGTTTCCTTTTTCTTTAAATATATTGAAAACACATATTTTATATTGTTTGGTAATTCCAGTACCTTAAGTTTTTGAGGCCTGATTATGCAAGTTTATCGTTTGCTCTTGCTCACAATGCCATATTTTCTTGCAATTCATGAGTTTTGACTGTGAATTCATACTTTTTGGAATTTTATCAATGGGAATTTTTTAAGATTGAGTTAAAAGTAAATTCCTCCACAGAGGAAATATGTTTATCAGTTGCCTGATGACAAACCAACCCGGCACTTTAAATTCTCAGCTAGGGGTGTTTTGGATCACCCAGGTATTGTCAATTCAGGTTGCAGACTTATTCAGGCAGGCATGTGGTTAAAAATTATCCGGAGAGATTTTTTTCCCCCTCTTCTACCCAGTACTAGACTTGAAAATAGGCAGTTTCTCTTGTTGATTCTATTAAGATTTCAAAGAACCAGCTTTTGGTTTTCACTGATTTTTCTCTGTTGATTTCCTATTTTCAATCTCATTGATTTCTGCTCTTTTTATTTTGGATTTACTTTTGCTCTTCTTTTCCTAGTTTCCCATGGTGAAAATGTAGATTATTGATTTTAGGTCTTTTTTCTTTTGTAATATATCCATTCAGTGCTATAAATTTCCCTCTAAGCAATGCTTTCACTGCCCCCACAAATTTTGATAAGTTGTTTTCATTTTAATTTAGTTCAAAATATTTTAAAATTTGAGATTTCTTCTTTGACCCCATGTATTATTTACAAGACTACTCTTTAATCTCCAAGTATTTTGAAAGCTTCCAATTATTTTTCTTAATGATTTTCTTAATGATTTCTATTAAATCTGTTAAGTGGTTTTTATGGTACAGAATATGATCTGTCTTGGTGAATGTTCTATGTGAGCTCCAAAAAAATGTGTATTTTGGTGTTGTTGAAGTAGTCTGTAGATGTCATTTAAATCCAGTTGATTGATGGTGCTGAACTCAACTATGTCCTTGAAAAGGTACCTTAATTAAAGACTGAACAGAGAACAAAAAGAGCTGAGAATTAAAATAACAGAATTTTAGGGAATTCCCTAGTGGTCCAGCAGTTAAGACTCTGTGCTTCCACTAAAGAGGGTGCAGGTTCGATCCCCGGCTGGGGAACTGAGATCTACATGCCATGTGGTGCAGCCAAAAAACAAAATAAAATAGAATTTTAAAAACAGTTCCAGAGAAGAGTTGAAAGGTAAAAATCTCTCAGAAAATAGAGCCAAAAGATAATACAAGAGAAGACAGAAGAACATCAGAGGATTCAGTTCTGTTCTCTCTGAAATTATTATTTATCAGTGGTGGGCTTCATCAGAATTCCAGAAAGAACAGAGAAAATGGGAAGAAATCACTCAAGAAACAATTTTCTGGAATTGAAGGATGCAAACCTCCACCCTGCAGCATAACAACTAATGACACATGGTAATGTGTCAGATGTTTCAGAACCTCAGAGAAAGTCAGAAGCAAAAATGGCATGGAGCTTCTCAACAGCATTACGAAAAATCAGAATACAAGGGAGCACTACCTTAAAAATGATTTCCTTACATAAAAATGACTTTCACCTTCCAATTTTCGACCCAAACTATCACATACATGTATGAAGTGAATAAAATCTTCAGACAAATGGTGTCTTAAAATTTTTAACTCCAGTGAGTTTTAAGAAGATTCTTTTAAAAATAATTTATTTTTTGGCTGTGCTGGGTCTTTACTGCCGCGTGGCGTTTCCCTAGTTGGAGCGAGCAGGGGCTACTCTCGAGTTGCAGTGCGCAGGCTTCTCTTGTGGAACACAGGCTCTAGGGCGTGCGGGATTCATCAGTTGCGGTTCAGGCTCTAGAGCACACAGGTTCAGTAGCTGTGCATGGGCTTAGTTGCTCCGTGGCATGTGGTATTCTCCCAGATCAGCTGTCAAACCCAAGTCTCCTGCATTGCAGGCTGATTCTTTTACCACTGAGCCACCAGGAAAGCCCAACTCTAGTGACGTTTTAGAGAAGGTACCTGTGGATGTGCTTCACCAGGTGAGGGGTAAAAGAACTATGAAAAAGGACACAGGGTCCAGGAATTGAGGAATCTGGCCCAGAACATGGCAAACAGAATTCCCAGGAGAAGTGCTTGCTGCAGTTCTAGCAAACAAACGGCACTCCCTTAAGCAGGGGATGAAGGGACACGCCCAGAGGACCTGTCGGACCCGGTGGGAGAAGAACCATCAGCTGGTATACACAGAAAACTAAGCAAAGGAGAGAAAAACAGGCCAACTATGAACTCCATGAAAAATAAATAAACACACAAAAAGGTCATTTAGTTACAGCCCCATTCTTGGCTCTGCAGTGGAGAGTCATGTAGTAATCTAAATAGTGAATATGGATTTACCTAACTGGGGAGAAAAGGAGAGGGCAGGGTGGGCCACAAGAGAGCTAAAGCCTCTTCTGTTATGACAGGTGACAACAAATATTGAATAAGCATATTTGTAGAAAAGCTAAGAGAGCCGGAAATGACTGTGCAGTGGCAGAGTACTGAGGACGGGAAGAGGCTGTTTCCTTGTTATAAACTGCCAGATTCCACAGTACTAAGTGGGGCTTCTCTGGCTGCTCAGACAGTAAAAAATCTGCCTGCAGTGCACGAGACCCAGGTTCGATCCCTGCATCAGGAAGGTTCTCTGGAGGAGGAAATGGCAACCCACTCCAGTATTCTTGCCTCGAGAATTCCATGGACAGAGGAACCTGGCAGACTACAGTCCATGGGGTTGCAAAGAGTAAGACATGACTGAGGAACTAATACAAATAGAGTACTAAGTAGGTACATGTTTTTTGACATTAAAAAAGGGACCACCCTCCTCATCCTTAATGTAGTTTCTTAGAGCTCTAGCTAGTGAGGGCACTGGGCATCATGCACTGCTTCCTACTTTGTACTGCTTTATTTACACTGTCCACATCATGCAGTTCATGTGTTTTTAAGTAATAGGTCCGTCTAGTCAAAGCTATGGTTTTTCCAGTAGTCATGTACGGACGTGAGAGTTGGACCATAAAGAAGGCTGAGCGGCGAAGAATTGATGCTTTTGAACTATGGTGTTGGAGAAGACTCTTGAGAGTCCCTTGGACAGCAAGGAGACCAAACCAGTCAATCCTAAAGGAAATCAATCCTGAATATTCACTGGAGGGACTGATGCTGAAGCTGAGGCTCCAATACTTTGGCCACCTGATGCAAAGAACTGACTCATTGGAAAAGACCCTGACGCTGGGGAAGATTGAAGGCAGGAGAAGGGGATGACAGAGGATGAGATGGTTGGATGGCATCACTGACTCAATGGACCCGAGTTTGAGCAAGCTCTGGGAGATGGTGAACAGGGAAGCCTGACATGTTGCAGTCCATGGGGTTGCAGAGTCGGACACAACCGAGTGACTGAACAACAACACAGTATCACATCATGTAAATTCATATTAGGGGTTGGGCCTCGGGATCATTTCTCCACTTTCATCATCATGGATAACTATGAGGAGAACCCAGGTGAGACTTCGTTCCGAGTTCACATAGTTCACTTCACGGGGGTGAAAGGGGCTGTAAGGTCATCTGGCCTTGCCACAGTGACACAGCTCCAGTGATAAGGGCAGGGCCTTCCATCGCTGATGAGCTCTCTCGGAAAATGCTTCCGGTTTGGTTGAAGTCTGACAGTGACGCTGCCTCTACCTGTCTTTCCATTTCCATATTGAACTTCCCCTTATTCCCCCTGAGCCTCAGTCAGCTTGATCGAGGAACTCCAGACCACCCCGACCTAACTGGTCTATGTTTGCGAGTGGCTGGATCATGCAGACAGGAGGGGGATGGGCTCTTTCTTTGGTCCAGACCCCTTAATTCTCTTAACCTCGCCGCAGATGCATTCCCTGCAGAGAGTGTGGCTGTGGCCTGTCCCTCACCATCTCCAGCACAGAGGCTGTTGTCCAGCGGAATCAATCAATGTGGGGTCCTTGGTCTCAAGAGCAAAAGTTCTGTGCTTACTCCTGCCGAGTACCCACTTTCTAGAGTTGATTCCTGGTTTCTTTACAGGGGCTGCCAAACTCTAGGATATTAGAGCAGAATCTAGTCAAACTGCCTCCTTTTAAACTTGGGGAAATGGAAACACACAGAAACTTGGTTACTTCCCACAAGCCTAAGCTGTCTGCCACATGCTAGGCTGTACCTAGTCCGAAGAAGACATAGGTCCTTCCTCAGCGGACAGGATTCCTCAGCGGACAGGATTCCTGGCTTACAATGGCGCAGGGCGGCCGTGGGTAGCACTCACCCAAGAGACAACCGACAGGTGAGCCAAGCAGACTGGCTAGGGGGCTCCAGGAGGCACCACGGGCCCAGACTGTGCGTCTCTGACCCCTAAGACCTTAACATGCACCTTCGTTCAATCCCTGACTCGACACCTAAGGTCTATGCTTTTCTAGCAAATCTCACACACTATGGCCACTGCCCAGTGACTTGCCACTCACCTGACTGACCTGGGCTCCAGGGCTTAGAACAGCATTTTGTTCGGCAGTTCTAGGCTTCTGCCTCCCAAGCCCCCTCCCCAGGACCCCAGAGATGCCCCTCCTATGAGCCCTGACCCCACCTTTCCTCTGTCTAGCTGAGCCTTCCTCTCCTGGGGCCCCTAGCTCCCTGCCCAGGCACTCTCTGCCCTCCTATGCCAGCCTCTTCCTTGGCGATCTTTATGGAGCATCACAGGCCTGAGACCTTGGCTAAGCCCAAAATTTCAGAAGGGGCCCCTGTGGGAAGGCAACTATTCCCAGGGCCCCTGAATAGAAAGAGGGGGAGATCAGAGCATGAGCTTTGCCTGTAAGCTGAGCTGGCAACAGCCAAGCCTCTGCCACCCCAGGGAGCAACAGGGGGCTCAGTCTCACCTGAGAAAAGCCTCTGACTATCTGGGGCCAGGCCCCCCGCCAACTCTGCAGCAGCAGCAAAGAGACGTGCCCAAGGAGAGTGGCAGAGAAGAAGGCGGGGCCTATGCCCTCATCTCAGCGTAACTGCTGCAGAACTTTTCCTTTGGACCTGGGGGTGCTTTCTGGGGGAAAGTAGGGACAAGAGCAGAGTGGCAGGAGCCCACAGGGTCAGCGCCTGGGTTTTCCTGAGAAGGAAAGCGCTCACTGACCTGTGCTGCGGGTCACCCAGTGGTTGGGGCAGTGAGGGAGGGGCGCTAGGAGAGGGGAGGGAGGCGGCGGCCTGGCGTGGTGCCGAACGGGAGTGAACCTGGGACTATGGACTCTGCCCAGCGCAGTGGAGGGGGCTGGATCTTCCTGGTTCTGGTTCCACTGGGGCTTTAACCCCAGCATGGGGTCAGGCAGCTGCCAGGCCCTCACTCATGGGCATGTTGATGTGGGCACTCAGCAGGGGTGTGCTTTGGCCTTCTCGAAGCACCAGCACCTATGGAGAAGGTAACCATGGTAGTAGGGGGCATTCTGCCTTCCCTCGCTGCTCCCCAAGAAGGCCCGCACGGCCTAGTCTGTACCGACCCTAGAGCAGGGCTCGGTCCAAGGGGCGGGGAGCCTCTGCTGTGCAGACACCCAGCCCTTCCTGGCAGCCACCCAGGGCCTTGTCCACACTCACTCGCACTCTCCCCTGCACTAGTACCAACTGGCGACCTACCTTGATGATGTCTGAGATGCCCTTGTCACTAAGACTCTTCACAAAGGTCTCCAGGGGGTAGTTGAGCCCTGGCACCAGCAATGGGACCTAAGTTTGGGGACAAAGAGGTCAGGAAGTCAGCCCTCATGCCCAGCCAGTGTCTGGTAGATTTCAAAGAGCTGTCACCCTGCTGTCCCAGCTGAATGTCATAGCCTGGCGGGGCGGGCAGGGGGGACAGGCCCGTTCAAGGGGCACAGGGCTCCATGGGGAGTGAACGCCCCAGGCCTGTGTGCGTGTCCATAATTAAAGGTAAACTTTTTTTTTAGCTGTGCTGCACGGCACGCTGGATCTTGGTTCCCTGGCCAGGGATCAAACCCTGCAGGGGAAGTGTCGAGTCTTAATCACTGGACTGCCAGGCTAGTCCCTAAACCTCTTGACCTCCGACCAAGTCCAGGGCTGTTTCTCCCACATACCAAAGTCCTCAGTTTCTGGTCCTTTCAACTAAGGCTCAAATGTGGACCTGGGGAACACCAGGCCCTTCACTCTGGAAGGTTCTCCGTGGGGTTCTCATTCCTGCTGAGGAGGGGCTGGACAGCAGGGTGGGCTCTGGGATCCCCCAGCACGAACAGGCTTCCGACAGCGACACAGGTGGGCCCCTGACTCTCACCCCAGCACCTTCCGTGTGCCGCCCTCAGACCTCGAGCAGGCGGGGAGAAAAGCAGCTGGGGCAGGCAATCTCGGGGGCTCTCCTCAGGGCCCCTGCTGCGCCCTAGTCGGCCCTGTAGCTGCAGCCACTTGCCAGCCCCCTCACCTCTGACCTGTGGGCATCTGACCAGGCCCCACCCCACCCTCTGTCACGCCAGTACCTTGAAGAAGGCCCGCGGCAGAGCATAGAGCACCTCGTTGTACAGGAAGCAGACCACCAGCCCCAGGACGGGGCGGGCTGTTGACGTGTTCTGCAGGTGAAGGGTGAGCTTGAAGGTGGGGCCCAGGCCCTGAACCTGTGGAGAGGGTGGGGAGGGGAGAAAGCCCTTAGGACCTAGTGGGCTTGAGTGCTGAGGATGGTTGACCCTGGCCCTGCCTGCCTGCTTCCTCATCAGCATCAAGTCACCCTCCTCCAACTGCTCTGACGCACTGTCCATCAGCAGGCCCAGAGCTCAGAAGCGTGGGTACGGAGTTGAGTGGCGCCCAGGAAGGAGAAGGTGGGCAGGAGGCAGAGCTGGCCTGGGCGAGCAGGCCCAGCTTCCGCCTGCGCCAGGCTACGGCCCTGCCCCTCTCCTCAGGGCCCGGCCCGCCTTCACCGCTTGTCCTCTGCCGGCTGCGGGGATTTCACTTTCTCCCTCTCACCCGCTGCGCTCTGTAGCCTCTTCCTCTCTGGATCTCTCTGCAGTCTTCAGGGAAAGAGAGACTAGAACCCCAACTGGATCAGACTGCACACCTCAGGGAGCCACTGAGAGCTGGTTGGAGGCCTGAGGACCTTGAGATCAGGGTGTCTAAGGGCTCCGCGTCCTCCTTGTGCCTGTGTAGTCCCGAGACGGCCCCATCCCTGCCCCGGGCAGTCCGACCCCCTCGGGCTGCCGGCAGTTACTGAAGTGAACAGACTCCTGAAGAGCCCCCCTCCAGGCTCCTGGGAAGAAACATCCCAAGATGACGACATGGGGGCCGGGCCCCACGTTTGGAGGCTTGTCTGAGGCCCCACATGGAACGAGGCGGCTGGAGAGCGTGCCCTGCTCTGCGGCCAGCTGAGGGGAAGAGGCAGTGCAGGTGAGAGAAGGCGAGAGCGCCCACGGAGGAGGTCTTGGTCCCTGAGTCTGTGGGCAGGTGACAAGGGGCATGGGGCCTAGTTGCCTTGGAACTGGCTCTGGCCTGAGGGGTTCCCGCCCACCCCTGACCTCTGCCCCTCTGGCCCTGAGGTGGCCTGAGCACCCCCCTACCCCGAGAGCTCACCACGGCGTGCAGCTTGAGCGGCTCCTGGGCCGTCACAGACACGGGGCTCAGGCTGGACTCAAGGGCCTGCACGTAGGCACGGGCTGCCCGGAGGCGCAGCAGGTAGAGGTCCGCCTGGAAGGTCCGGTGCATGGCTGAGGGGAGGGACGCGAGGGGCTGACGGTGAGGAGGGAGGGGGCAGGGAGGGTGGGGAGAGGGTGAGAGGAAGGCCCAGGGGGCAGAGGCTGGGAGCGTGCAACAGGGGCCCGAGGTCCCACCGCCAGCCTCTGGACGCTGTGGACTGCTCCCTGCCCCTCCGCCCGGCGTCTCCCACCTCCTGGCCTCCGGCGCAGTCTCGGCGTCCTTTGTTGGCGCCTGGCTGAACCCAGGCAGGGCCTTGCGCCTTTACCCAGGCCTCTGCCGAAATCGCCCTTCCCTGTCTCTGTCTGGCTGGTGGACGTGTAATCATCTTTTAAGAGTCAAATCCAGTGTCATCTCTAAAGCCTTTGCCAGGCTCCCAGGCAAACGCATCTCTTGTGCGCCTCAAAAGCACTCCACAGAGACTTCCACACCTATCATGCAACGTGAAGTTAGCAAGGTCTAGTGAGCTCTTTAGGTACGGACTGGCCTGATCCAAGGCACTTGGCACAGGGCCTGGCATGATCACAGGTACTGAATGAACAAAAGAGCATGACAAGTTACACAGGAAAAGGAAGAACCTTGATCAAATTCTACTTCTGAGAACTCCTGCACCTAGAACTGGCTGTTCCCTCCTCTAAACTCGAGGGGCAGCCGCAGCACTGTCTGCCTTGAGCTCCAGTTCCTTGTTGGCAGGGTGTACTTCCGAGGCTGTCTCTGGGCCTCCAGAGGCGTGAGACCCGCCCGGTTCGCCCAGGTCTCCTCCCGCTGCTCAGGGCACCCAGGTGGCGTTCACCCAGTTGCTACCACTTTGGAGGAATGGAGGAGGAGGAGGAGGAGGGACTCGGCCTGAGCCTCACCGGTGCCGGCTTCCCGCTCTCGCAGCGTCTGGTCCACATAGATCCGGGTCTTCCGGGGCACGTTGAGTTTCACGGGCTGGCTTAGTAGGGGGTCCACCTCCCCTCCCCCCTCCGCAAACATTGCTGTGCGCTTGAGGATCTTC
Source organism: Dama dama (assembly GCF_033118175.1). Taxonomy (NCBI): domain Eukaryota; kingdom Metazoa; phylum Chordata; class Mammalia; order Artiodactyla; family Cervidae; genus Dama; species Dama dama. The sequence continues at coordinate 6,394,930 of NC_083682.1, forward strand.
ATGATCAGGCCACCGCCTAAGGGAAGAGGACAGATGGCAGATGTGTCCTCCCCAGGCCCACCCAACAGTCCCATTCTTTTTCCCCAATCTGCCTCATGTTGACCCTCTTCTGTCTCCTTGCTGAGACTGTAGGTCTCTGAAAGGAATGAAGTGTGTCCTATAAGTAATGCATTCATTCATTTAGCAGTTATTTATTTGTTTGGGCAAGTCACTTGGCTTGCGGGATCTTAGTTCCCTGACCAGGGATCAAACCTGAGTCACCTGAAGTGGAAGCATGGAGTTCTAACCACTAGACCACCAGGAGAGTTCCTAGCAGATATTTACTGCCTATTTTGATGTTCCTGCGGCAGACACTGGGGTGAACTGGAGACACAGCCAGGGCCTGGCCCCAGGTAGTGACATCAAACTGCAGATGAGCTCTCCCCAGTCAAGGCCCAGCCCCAGAGAGGACAGTGTCTGTAGGCCCTGCTTCCCAAACCCAGGTCCACCCATGTTCCACATCCACCTCCTCTTCTTCCCAGGGTCTGGTCCCACGGACTCCCAACTCTAAAACCCTCACGAGGCCTGACCCTCCTTGCCTTGTGTAGTCATGATGAGGGTGTTATCTTCCCGTCCAAAGCGGCCAAAGCAAAGGCTGGTCACTGCCTCCTATGGTAGAGACACCAGAGTTTAGTTGGGAAAAGATCTCAGTGAAGAGAACACGGGTGGGAATAGTTGGGGGGTAAGGCTGGGAGACCACATATGATGTAAGAGGTGAAATGTGAGGTGAGGCCGGGGGCTATGGTGCCTCTGAAATATTTCCTGTATTTCTAATCTCCCTTCACCCTGCTCCCTGCTCACTGTCATATGGCCATAGTTCCAGACTGGACATCACTGGCCTTTGGGTTCAGCTTTCTAACAGGTCTCCCAGCCGTCTTTTTCCCCAGTCTGTCCTTCAAACAGCTGCTTCTGTTGCCTTTCAAAATACAAGTATGACCATGTCTATTCTTGGCTGAAAAACCTCCAATGGTTTCTGCTCTCCTTGTTCACATTCAAGGCCTTCCATATCTGACTCCAACCTGCCTTTTCTCTCTGTCCTTTTCCCAACCTGCACACCATACCGCCTGCCCTCCCGAAAGCCTGTGGTCTAAACCAGCTGCTTTCAAACATTATATTGTGACATATGACACTTTACACATACATACACACTAAAGTTTCATACGTGATACACTCTGAACTTTTTTCTGGTTCTGTTACTGGCTCATCAAATTGATTTGATGACTCAAAACTTTGTTTGAAAAACTCTGGTCCAAATTCATCAAACTACCTGGATTCCTTTGTCAAGAACACTCATACCTCTCAGCCGTTGTTCATGTTATTTCCAGTCTGGAATATTGCACCTTCATTTATCTACTCCATTTCTCAGAGCAAACTGCCTCGAGAACCAGCTGAATTGTATTTGCTCTGTGAAATAGCTCCTGAGTTCCATGCCTATGTATCTCTCACCACCACCCCCAGTCATTAGAGTCTGTCTCTGCGCTTTTTCTGGGCTTTGCTTTGCTTTAGGCTGTCTTGTATTTGAATCAGCTGTGTTTCTGGCTGGCTTGCACCTTAGACTGCAAGTCCCTTGACAATAAGGATTCGGTCATTGTTTTATCCTTCCAATACAGTGAGTTATGCAGATGAGATACTCAATGAACATTTTCAAAATACATCAAAAGTTAAGGGTGGCAGGTGGAGTGGGATCAGGAGAGGCAGTGAGTGAGCCCCAAAGGTGGGAGCGGGGCAGGGAAGAGTCAGCAGCTCACCGGCGTGCGGATGACATTGAGCAGGGCCTTGTCCTGGTAAATGCGGACCTCTCTATTGGCCAGTCCGACCATGACGGCCTGCAGGCCCCGGGAGTGCTGCTCCAGGAGGTTCATGGCCAGGATGGCTGCAGGCATCTGCACTGTCCACAGCTTCTTACCCTGGGAGGGAACAGCTAAGTGTCTACTGGGGGCTCAGCGCCGAGGAGTGGAAAGAAGTGGGTGGCTGGAGTTGCTGGGAAGAGAATGCCAGAAGGGCTCGCCTGCTGAGGGGGCCCGAGGAGACAAGGGTGGAGGGGCTTGGGGGTGCTTGCCGTGAGATCACACCTTGTGGGTGAAGCCGTGCAGGCTGTCTTGGTTGCTGCCCACCACCAGGACTTTGTGTATAAGGACAAGCCCCACAGGCTGGGCGCTCAGCTCGATGCAGTACTTGGGGCGCTTGGAGTCTCTGTGGAATGAAGACCCACACTCTCAGCCCCAGAGCTTCCTGGTGGCTCACGTGGTAAAAAGTCTGCTTGCAATGCAGGAGACCCAGGTCCTATCCCTGGGTCGGGAAGATCCCAGGAGGAGGGCATGGCAACCCACTCCAGTATTCCTGCCTGGAGAATCCCCATGGACAGAGGAGCCTGGAGGACTACAGTCCATGGGATCAGAGAGCAACTGAGCAACTAACGCTCACTCGCTCACTCACTCCCAGTCCAGAAACGTTCTCTCCTTCCCTGGCTGACCCTCCTCTTTCCAGGCCCCACAGATGATCCTGGGAGCAGCCTTGGCCCACAAGCAGAGGACCAGGAACTAGTTCCACCTCTAGGACTTCGTAGTTGCATGACCTTGGATAACACAATGTGTATTTTCCCTCCTGGTCTTCCTCACAACTTCACTACAGTGGTCTGTGGGATAACTTGGTGTTTACCAGTCTACAGCGAGTGTACCTCAGGTGAGACGAAGCAATGGACTGAGATTCCACTTAGGATAATAGTTTAGTAATTTATCAGAAAATCAGGAGGAGTTTGCTCTGTGTGGACGCAGTGTTTGCAGTTTCCTGACATCTAAATCTTTATTTCTCTCATCTAGAAACTCTGGCCCACCTTTCTTAAGTCTAGGCCAGAGACATCTCCCATCCGATGACTCATCTGAAGAGGTTCCCATTGGTCTCTGGGCCTAATCCCAACCTACCCTCCAAAATGAACATGGATCATGTCATTCATCACATCTTCTGAGTCAAACCCCATAATGGTTTTCTACTGCCCTTCAGATGAAACCCAAAATCTTCACCATGTCCTACCAGGTCCTGCATGAGTTGATCTGATCTCCAGGTCATTTCTTGCCACCAAGCTCAAGTGGCACATGCCAATGTCTTTCCCACCCAGAGTTCACTTACGTGCTCTCTGCCTATAACACTTGCTCCACTTTTTTGAACTGGATCCTTCTTAACTGTCAAAGTAATCTCTTCATACAGGCATTCACTGATCACCCTGACCCCCTTTTTTTCCTCACTGAGCCAGTACTTTTCCTCCATAGCATGTATCCAGTTTGTAATATAATCTTGGTCTTAATATGTCTTCCCACAAGGGTAGGGACTACATATTTTGTTCATCAATATATCCCCAATACCTCATGCAATGCTTAATTCATAGCAGGTACTCAAAAAGATTTCTTGAATTAAAAGAATGACAGTTAAGAAACATCAAACTAATGCATGAGGAAATTTCCCGTACCTACAAAAGCAATAGAACAAATAGGAGAGACCATTTTGATCTAATATCTGATTGCACTGCTAGTGTCACAGCCACCCAGCCTAGTCTCTCACTTTGCCAGGCCGCACCAGACAATCCTCCAGCCATCCCTTGTGCTCAAGGGCTCTGCCTCCTATGAAGCTCTGGGCTCTTTCCAGTCCCACGTTCTCGCTCCAAAGCCCTGCTCATCTTGTAAGCCCTCGAAACCACTAGGTTTCTGAGATGTTCCTTCTGACCCTAGAGAGCTCGGATGTGGCTACCTTCTCAGCATATAGACGCTCCCGTTGCGGCAGGCAGTGGCAAGACGAAACTCCACCTCAAACTGGCCAGAAACCTCCAGGAAGACAGGGACGCTGGGGAGGCTCATCTGCAGAGAGACTCAAACACCCCGGTTTCTCTGGAGCCCCAGCCCCTCCCTAACCTGACGTCACCTAAGTCCCCATCGCCTCACTCACACCCTCCTGGGCACAGTTTAAAACTTAAAACAGTTTCTCTGGAGGGGAACAGGTAGAGAAAGCCTTTAAGTCTACACCCTTTGACTCAACTATGCCATTTCTAGGAAAGCGTGCAAGGAGGTATTTAGATAATCACACAAAGATATTTGGCAAGGAAGCCTACTGTGGTGGTGGTTAATAACAGCAAGAAACTGAAAACAACTTCAACGTACAATTGGCGACAGGGTAAAGAAATTACAGAGTATTTATATAACCAATGTTATGTGGCCTCTGAAAAGGCTGACATGCTTTTATATGGACATGGAAAGATACCGATGAGCTACTGCTGCTTGAAAACAGCAGGTTACAGGAGCCTACAGTATGGGGCTGTTTTGTTTAAAAAAAAAAAAATTGAAAGTTATATACCCGTGTCTAAATATGAAAACGTCTACAAAGACTTGTGCCAAAACTGTAACAGAAGACATGCATGAGTGGTAGGATTTGGGGATATCTGTCTTCTTTATGCCTATCTACATTTTATAACTTTCTACAATAAACAGGTATCCCCAAGACTAACTAACTGGGGCAGGAGATTTGGGGGAGGAGGGGGAGGGAGTGGAGCCTGTGCCTCGGGTGTGCCCAGGGCCAGGCCCCCACACTGACCTTGGCCAGAATGGTGAAGGCCTTCGGGTCTAGTACCAGGAGCTCCTTGCTCTCAGTGCCCAGCACCAGGCAGGACACAGCGTCCTCGTCAGCCAGGTTCTTCTTTAAGGTGGTCATGGTGGTGATGACTGTCTGCAGAAGGACTCCAGGGTAACCCAGGAGATCCCCTCACACCATCTCCCACCCCAGCTACTCCCAGGACGCCCCAGAAAGACAGAGGGCAAAGGAGGAAGAAAAGTATTAGAGATGTGACAGAAGGTTTACCTACAAAAGTGTTGATTGCAACAAACCTAATTTCCTAACAAAAGAGGATTCTTTAAGTCAATTATTAACTATCTATATGATCAAAAACCACACGGTCATTTACCAAAATCAGATTTTAAAAGAAGATTCAATGACAGAGAGAATGTTTCTAATGTATTAACAGAAAATACAGGTTAAAAGTTACATTAGTATTATCCCAGTTAAAAAAATATATATATGAATAAAAAAAAATCTTGGAAAGCTAAACCTGTAAATACAAACACTGGTTATCTCTGGACAGTGACATCACAGGCAAGGTTTAATTTATTCATTGTGCTTTTCTGCAGTTTCTACAGTGGGCATATATTCTTCTAATTGTGATTGGAGAGAAAACGAAAGAGAAGGAGATGATCCCCTTTTTAGGAATCTCTGCTATGGAAATAATTTAATGGGACTAAAATGTTTCTTTGGATAAAGCTGTTCACTGAATTGACTATCTTTAAGATTAAAAAAAGAGGAATCCTCAATGCCTAGTGGAAGGAGAAAGTTACAGAAATGTGGATGCTAGTGGCTTCCAACCATGGAGCTGCGATGCACAGCTGGAAAGATGGCCTCCCCCACGCTGCATCTTTTAAGCAATACTTAACTCACTCCCTGATTTTAAAAGTACTCAGAGATAGTGACGATTGTGGATCTGAGCTGCTGATCAGCAGGAGAGAACAATGTTTCTCAGGGAATTATCTATGGCAAGCCAAACATGGAGGTATGTGTTGGTCAATGTATTCGGCTCAAGTGGCCTCTATAGCAAGTGGGTGGTTCCTATGTGGCTTTCTAAAATGCAGGGACAGCTCTGAAAGCCCATCCCTGTAGAGGCTCAGCCCCCAAGGTCAGGAACCACTAGAGCTCATCAATAAGTAGGTCTATCAATGAGGCCATTAAAATCCTAACTAAGAAAAATATGAAGTGACTAAAAAGAAGACACTTCTTGACCAATGATCTGCACCGAATAGTTAAATTATGAACGAATAATGAATCATCAATGAAATAATCAAGGAGCCACTAAAAATGGGGTTCTTCCAGACTAATGCTCAAGATACAATGTTACATGCTCAAGGGAAGCAGGATATAAAAGCATATTTATGAACGAAATGTTATCAAAATGGTAAGAGTACTCTGAGTAGTAAGAGTATAGTCACTTGTATTTCTCCTTTGTACTTCTATTTTCAAAATTTTCCTTAATGAGCATATTTTACCTTTACCCCCAAGATGATAAAAGTTATATAAGTTACATAACTGTATCTATCAACTCAAAGCTGTCACTGCTAAGCGACATGGAGAAGCCCTGCAGACGACACAGGTGGCACAGGCTGGAAGGGAAACTGCAAAATAAAACTAGTCGGGTTTGGCTTTACCACTGTTACGTGGTCTGTTTAAAAAAAAAAACAACTGTGTATCTCACAGGGAAATGAGAAGGGGCAGTACCTGCCGCTTGATGGACTTGGACTTGTGCTGGTTCACAAACGCCTCCATCTCACTCAGCTCCAGCTGCAGAAACCTGGACACAGCGTGGGGACATCTGTGCACCCAGGCCCTGCCTGCCCTCCACAGGCCACGCCACAGCCTCTCCCCCTGTCCTCCCTGGGAGCTTCTGGAGCCCCGGCCGTCCAGAGGGCCCTTACCTGAGGGACTGTACAGACAAAGGCACCTCTGCCTTCTCCCTGTAAGGAGAACAGGGCCAGTGCAGGGGAGGGGGTGTCAGACGGTGGGCTCTGGGATGAAGGAGTAGGAACTGGGGGGTGAGGGAGGCACATGAAGGGGAAAGTGGGCTCTCACCTGATGCCTTCCAGCATCTCCTTCAGGGTCAAGGGGTCAATCCGGTCCTGTACCACCACGGGAAGAAGGTAGAGCCTGTGAGCTCCAGAGCCAGGCAGGGAATGAGGCCCACCCGCAGTGGCCACCTCTGCCTTCTTGCTCTCATCCCCCAGGTCACTTACCTCTTTGGCCTGATTCCAAAGGTCTTGTTCCAGGGGGTTTACAGGCAATGGGGGCAGGCTGAACTTGAAGTAGGGCTTGAGATTCTTATACATATACACACAAGGGCCTGATGCGATTGCCACTGCTGGTGTCTGGGGCTCATGTGACTCCATGAGGAAGGTGACAGCAGCAGCTGGCAGGGCAGGTAGCGGGCTTTCCCTCAGCACTGTTCCTTTAAGCACCTTCAGGCGGGGCTGCCGCCCATCTGGGCCAAGGTCTCCCACGACCAGCTGCAGAGAGAGGCTGGCTGACTCCAGGCTTAGGGTCTAAAGACCCCCCCTACTGCCCCTCTTCTTGGGCTTAGCTTTTTGCTGGTGCACATCCAAATACACTCAGAGTGTACCACAGGTGGGTGGGAGGAGGGCAAAGGCTTTGCAAGCTGTGTGCCCTTGGGAAAAATGACTTCCTGAACCAGTTTTCCCACCTGCAAAATGGGAATACCTACGACGCGACAGGAGCGTCCCAAGTGGTGCTAGTGGTAAAAAACCACAAAACCTGCCTGCCAACGCAGGAGACCTAAGAGACGCAGGCTCAGTCCCTGCTGGGCCACGAAGATCCCCTGGAGGAGGGCATGGCAACCCACTCCAGTATTCATGCCTGGAGAATCCCATGGACAGAGGAGACTGACAGGCTAGTCCACGGGGTTGCACGAGGTGGACACAAGTGAAGCAACTGAGCACGCACCCACGCACACCGCAGGACACTTGTTGTCAAAGTCAAGTGAGACAGTGAGCTGCAGAACCCAGCGGGGAACAGGGGGCGGCTGACACTTTCAGGATGTGTTCAGTAAATGTTTCTTCAGGGCCTGCTCCATGCCAGACACTGTTCTACACACTGGGACAGTGACTGAGGTCACTGGGGAGCCTGAAACTCATATCTGGGCTCTGAGGCTGGGCTTCCAAATGGGAAAGGAGCTAAAGATGCAGAACCCAGTGCGCAGAGTGGGATGTGCTCTAGCAACCTACAGAGGAGAACCAAGCTCTTCTATTTCCACCCTCCAAGCCACTGCGGCGGCCATGCAAGCCCATTCTCCTGAGTGAAGCCTGCAAGGCTCCTCTGACCTGGCTCCCAGCAGGTTTTCTATCACTTCCCCATCCAGGCTATGCTCCAGCCAGAAGGCAGGCTGCCACAGAATGCCTGGATTCCGAGCATGCTCAGTGTGCCTGGAGCCACACCAGTAACTTCATGTACCCCTTTATTTAATCTGAGCAACAACCTGTGAGGTAGATATAATTATTAGCCCCATTTCACAAATCAGGAAGCTATAAGGCTTAGAGATGTTAGGTAAGAGTCACATAGCTAGTAGGTGGCAGAGCAAGGTCTTGAATCTAAGTCTATCTGAATCCAAAGCCAGTGGTCTTGGGACCTCCCCGGCAGTCCCGTGATTAGGACTCTGCCTTCCAATGCAGGGGGCACGGGTTTGATTCCTGGTTGGGGAACCAGGGTCCCACATGCCAAAGGGTACAACCAAAAATTAAAAAAAAACAAAGCCACTGGTTTTAACTACTGTTTTATATTGGCCTCAACTTTCTAATGTTCAATTTACTCTCTCCAAACATGCTGTGAGTTTCCAAGCCTCTTTGCCTTTGTTTGTGCAATTCCCTCTGCCTGGAATGCCCTCCCCTCTTCCATGCCTTCTCGACACACTTCATTCATCCTTCAACACAGTTCACATAGTACTGCCTCCTCCTGCCTCCAGTTTAGGACAGAGGAGCCCGGCAGGCTACAGTCCACGGGGCTGCAAAGAGTCGGACAACTGAGCAACTAAGCACACGCAGTCTGTGATTTCTCCACCCGTCACTGCTGTCAACCCAGCACCAAGGATACACCAGGTGTTCAGTCAAAACTGTGGATGAATCAAGGACAGTGTCCGTGTTTCCTTCTGACTACGGACTGATTCATTTCTCAGTTTAGCGTCTGCACAAAAACTTACACACAGTAGGGGTTCACTGGGTGTGTTAGTCGCTCAGTCGTGTCCGACTCTTTGCAACCCCATAGACTGTACCCTGCCAGGCTTCTCTGTCCATGGCATTCTCCAGGCAACAAGACTAGAGTGGTTCCCTTAACCAAGGGGTTCACTGTATGCTTGCTAAATTGTTGAATGCTCTATGGACAGGGATTTGGGGGCCAAAGCCACGAATCTTACTGCACTGTCCAAGCAGGATATGACTCCTTTCTAGCTGCCATCATAACATATCCATTGTAGGTTACTGCCCTTGGTGAGGGCTGAGCAGTAATGGAACATGTGACGGGGAATTTGACAGACCCAGGTCTGCCACCTTTTACAAACTCGGTAAACTCAGCTTTTTGGAATCTATTTTCCCACTAACAAAATGGAGATAAACAATATCTCTGTATGTGAAAATGCCTCAAAGAGGGTCTAGTGCAGAAATGAGTACTCAATATATGTTAACTTCCTTTCTTTAGCTCAATAATTTCTCAACCTTTAAAAAAATCTGTGCCTTTAAACTTTTTTATTTTATTTCTTTACTTATCTTTACATTTTTATCTTAATTTTAAATTTAATCTTTTTATTATGGAAAAATTTCAGTCATATACAAAAGTAGAGACTCATATAACGAACCCCCAAATAGCCATCATCCAGTTTCAAGATGATCAGCTTATGGTTAACCTTAAAATTTATACCCTTTTGATAAACAAAAACTCTCAGTCTCCTCCCTTTTAAATTCCCTCCAGATTCTGACGCCCCACCCCCAAGTACTCTTCCAGCGAAGAATTAACGTCAACAAAATGAAGAGGCTTTGTCTTAGTATAATCTCCAGCAGCATTTTGTTTAGCTCTACTTTCTGCAGTATGTCATATGAAATCAACAGGTTCTCTCCACTTCCACGTTAAAAATAAAGCGTAACACTAAAGGTGCTTTTTCAAAGTGCACATGAATTCCAGACTACGTTGAGCTTCTTTGGAACTATCAGGAAACCTCACTTCTGGGGTGAGAGGCTTACCTCGTACTCCCCGTCCCCGTGCAAATCGGCCAGCGCTGGAAAACATAAAAAGGGCCATAAACCAGGGTCTCAGCATCCTAGAAGCTTAATTATAGGACCATCTGACTCTCCGGTCTCCCCAGAACCGGGGTTCCTGGTCCCAGAGACTCACCCATGCAGGCGGGAAAGGTGTGGATGTTCGTCATGGGATCGGAAACTGCGTTCAGCCATTTCGAATTGGCCTCACTGCTGGGAGAAGAGGGACAGAGTTGGGGGACGCGGGTGGGGGGTCGGGGGCAGAAGATGAATCCCAGGGGAAGGAAGAACATTTTGCGGGAACTGGTTTCTGGGGATGAGGTGTGTAGGAAGCTCTGAACGAGGGGAAAAGAGTCAGCGTCCAAGTTCCGGCTCCCCCACCGCAGCCCTCGAGTCACCCACACACCCATTCACTCCCTGGGTCTGTTTCCCAATGGGATCTTTAAGAGCCCTTTAAGGACTGCCAGCGCTGCTGAGACTCGCAGGATCCCAGATCCCAGGGACCGGGGCCTCATCTTTATATATGCGGGAAAAGGGGTCTCAAGGATCCCAGCCTTTACCTCTTGCCTTTGCCGCCGTCTTCCTGCGACGGAGACGTAGCAGCCATCTTCCCAGGCGTCACCTTGGCAACCAGCTCTGGTCCGCCGCCGCGCGGCGCCCAAAAGCGCCCGGCTTGGGGGGAAGCTTTCGTGTCAAGGTTCCGGGCGCTCAACTTTCCGGCCCGGGACTGAGAGGCTGCTGAGCAAGTTGCGCTGGTCCTTGCGCCGGGGTGGGGGGCGTTTCTACCAGCTGAAATGCAATCCCTCATTCCGACGTATATAATTTATCTCTGATTCTTCCCATCAGGAGCTTCTAGGCCCTGCACCTCTGGCTCAGCCGCGGGGCCCTCGAACTTTGAGGCCTGGAGAGGTACCCTTCTCCAGTTTAACAGCAAAACTAACTCGTCCGCTCATCCTCACGGTTAACTGGGTGGAAAGGGGGCCCCGTCCTTTCTTCCCTCCTTACTCTCGAGGTCCAAGATAGGGAAGCAAAACATAAAGGTTAAGGGATTAACTCCTGGGCTCCGCTGGTGGCTCAGTGGCAAAGCAGCCATCTGTCTGCCAATGAAGGAACACCTGTTCCGTTTAGAAGATCTGGTCTGGGAAGATCCCACGTGCCACAGAGCAGCTAAGCCACAATTCCTGACTCTGCCCCTCTGTGGCAAGTATTGAAGCCCCAGTCCTAGAGCCTGTACACCAGCAGCCAAAAATAGATTAAAAGAAAAAAAGAGAGAGCAATTAAATTCTAGGATTGAGGTGTTCCAATTTTTTTTGCTGTTGCTGTCCTGTCCCTCTTTGCGACCCCACAGACTACACTAAGCCAGGCTTCCCTGTCCTTCCCTATCTCCCGGCGTTTGCTCAAACTCATGTCCATTGAATCAGTGATGCCATCCAACTATCTCATCCTCTGTTGCCCACTTCTCCTGCTTTCAATCTTCCCCAGCATCAGGGTCTTTTCTAATGAGTCGGCATTTCACATCAGGTGGCCAAATGGAGCTTCAGCTTCAGCACCAGTCCTTCCAATAAATATTTGAGGTTGATTTCCTTAAGGAACGACTGGGTTGATTTTGCTGTCCAAGGAATTCTCAAGAGTCTTCTCCAATACCACTGTTGGAAAGCATCTGTTTTTCAGCTCTTAGCCTTCTTTATGGTCCAACTCTCACATCCATACATGACTACTGGAAAAACCATAGCTTTGACTATACAGACTTTTGTTGGCAAAGTGATGTCTCTGCTTTTTAATATGCTATCTAGGTTTGTCATATCTTTCCTTTCAAGGAGCAAGAGTCTTTTAATTTCATGGCTACAGCCATGATCTTAGTTCCAGTTTTCAGCTTCTTCTTTAAAACAGAAGAAAAGCCATGAAGGAGGATGGCAAAAATTGTGTTATGTTCATCTATGTGACTCTTTGCATATCCATATTTAGAGGTGGTGTCAAAATCCTGTTGTGGATGGGAGCCTAAAAATGACCCTCCTTCCCCCTCCCTAGGACTTGATCCCACCACCCTGCTGGGAGCAAATGAGACGTGAGGCCAAGGCCAGGAAGAACCACACAAATTGTGAAGATGGTGGTGGTGTCTAATATTTATTTTTCTAGTTATAAAAGTAATACATGAAGAGCCCTGGATTGGGAGAAGTTTTGAATCCTGCAGGATTTAGCCAGGTCAGTTTCTCAGAACTTGTATTTCCTCATCTGGGAAGCCGGACGAGGAGCCTTGCCCACCCCACAGAAGGCAGTGTAGATCAACTGAGATAACACAAGGGAAGCACTAGTAAGCTGGAAAGTGCTGACAAATGGAAGGGCTTAGTGTCACCACCCTTGAGTGAGGTAGCACCAAGGTCCAGGCTCCTGCCCCTCTCCTGGGCCCACAGAAAGGGGTCCACTTGCAGCCTTGGTTTGATTGAGTCAGGGAGGGGCCTCACAGGTGCCTTAAGCCTGACCAGATGGGGCTTCACTGGGGCCCTTCCAGAACTGGGCATCAGCTGTGGCCAGCTGGGTGAGGATCTTCTCCAACTCGGGCCCATCTTCTAGGAAGCGCTCAGAGAAGGATCGGATGAGGCCTGCAGCCGAGGCCTCGTACTCAAGAAGTTGTACTTCTGAGCCTGGGGAGGAGATGGAGGAAAAAATAGCAGCAGGAAAAGGTTTTAATAGGGAAACAGAATCATAATCGTAATCATAGGAGCAGCTAGTTCTTCCTGAGTTTTTACCATGTGCCAAAAATTGTGCTCAATATTTCATTATCTAACTGACTCCATAATCCTATGAGATAGGAAACATTAAAGGGGGAATATTTAATGAATTGCTGCATTCATTCAGTCACTTAATAAAGATTTACAACAGTGCCAGGTTAGGTGAAACAGACACAGTCCTTGGCCTCCAGGAGCTTACAGTCCAGGAACTGCTTTATCTCCATTTACTGTGGGGCCCTGGGCAAGTTTCTTAACCGAAGCCTCAGTTTCCTCGTCTGTAAAGTGGGGGCAAGCATAGTACATCTCTCAAGAAGCTGTGGTGATTAAATATGATATAATGGGTGGAGGGAACACTCAGTAAGTGCTAGCTATCATAAGCATCACAATCTCTGAACCTACTTCCTCATCTGTCAACTGGGGCTGTTCCAAGGGCACCCATCTAACCTATGGGGTGTTTCTGAATAGTTGTGGGAAGCACTTCCTTCTAACATCCCTCCACTTCTCTACCTGCTCACAGTGCCTCATTGTACTCTGTGGCCTTATGGGATGTATGCAGCTAAGAGCACAGGCTCTGAGCTCAGATGGCCCAAGTTCAAATCCTGATCCTGCCAGCCACTCACTGTGTGACCTCAAATACACAGCCCCTCTGTGTCTCAGTTTCCAGCTGAAAAAGGGGAAACTTCCTCATTTAAGTTGTTGGGAGTTGATATGTGCAGAGTTTTCACCCAGACTCTGGCACATGGAAGTCCTCAAAAGTGAGCTATTAATACCACCACCATCACCACCACCTTTGAAAATTCAACCTGTTCTTTGGGCCTCAAAGTTTAACCCCTGCTTCCTCCCCAGACCCACCTTTCCCCAATTCTCTCAAAGGTAGATATGATCTTCCCTTCTCTAAGTGTTCAGACCACTGTTTGTGTCTCTTGGGCACCCATGAACACTTCCCTTGGAAGACCATTTCTCTCTCTGTCTTATTCCTAATGAGCTGAGAACGACTTGAGGTGAGGAGTCCATCCCCAACGCCTGCCCAGGGCTGGACAGTCAAAGCAATGATGATCTTGTCCGTGTAATGAGCACTTGCTGGGAGCCCGGCATAATCCACTCACTCACTCACTGACAGGCACAGAGCGGCTGCCGTGGGCCAGGCCCTGCGCTAGGTGCCGGGGACGTGCTGATCCTGTTGCCGTGGAGAGGAGCAGACAGGAAAACGGCAGGGTGAGAGCCGCAGGAGGAGAAGAAAGCTGGGTGACAGCTCAGAGGGCGTGCCTGCAGGGTGGTGAGCCAGGGGAGGCGCTGGCAAACCCCATGACACCTCTGGAGCACAGAGTGGAGTTTATGTTGTTTTTTAACTGTTTTAAGTGTTTTTTGTTTTAATTATTCTTATTTTTTTTTTTGGCTGTACCATGAGGCCTACATGGGGGACTGAACCCGAGCCCCAGTAGTGAAAGCGCTGAGTCTCAGCCACTGGGCCACCAGGGAATTCCCTAGAATTTAGAATAAACCTTTTACATGCTTTTTCCTCACTAAGAGGAGGTAATTATTTCATTTAACCCTCACAGCTTCCCGTGACTACTGTAGTGAGGAGCAAATGCTCTTTATCTGACTCTTGGTTCCTCCAGTAAAAAGCTGTAAGCCTTAAGTAATTGACTCTCTGTGCCTCAGTTTCCTTATCTGTAAAATGGGGGCAATAAGACCTACACTTTACTGGGTATTGTGAGTATTTAAAGGGTGAATCCCTGGAATACACTTAGAACTTGAAGGAAGTACTCAGGTTCACTACTGTCTGCGCACAATCCACATGGGCTTTATGAATGAGGACACCCAAGCTCAGGAAGGTTAGTGACTAGGCCAAGGTTGCAGTTCTGAAGCTCATGTTTTAACCACAGCCTGGCATCGCCTCTTCTCAAGTGCCTCACGTGCCAGTGTCAGGAAAGGTGAGTCAAGGGATGAGAGGAGAGTGAATGCAGCAGGGTGCTGGCACCCCCAGGATTGAGCACAGGCCCCGGGAATGAAACTGCTGAGTCTTAACCGCTGGGCTGCCAGGGAATTCCCCGGAGTAGAGTTTAGGCTAAACCTTTGAAATGCTCTCTCCTCACCAGGAGGAGGTAATTACTTCATTTAACTCTCACACTTACCCATGACTACGGAGGCACAAATGCTCTTAATACAAAAGGTACAAGTGCGTGGCTGACAGGGTCAGGGCTTTTGGAAACTGCAACATCACTTGAGGAGGGGAGAGGGACCATGGGGCTGCTGACCTCTTCTCTGACTTGACTGCTCTGCCGAGTCCTACTGTCCCCTGGGCTCTACTCAGCCCGCTGGGTGCCTCCTCTCTGCCTCACCTGACCTCGCTCCTGGCCCCGCCAGGCCTGAGTCCCCAGCACGATGCCTGGCCTCCTCTGGGGCCCGGAGTGTGTCTGTTTCACTAGCCCCTGCTCTGCGGGCCGCCCTCAACCTTCTCTTGCCATCTCTCAAGCAGCCTGACCCTGTGTGTGGGGGGTGCTGGGTGGTGGTGGATGTGAAGGTGTGGGCCTGAGGTTTGGCATGGGGAGGGCTGGGCCGGGAGGGAGGTGGGGAGACAGGAGCCACCTCGGGTAGCCTTTCCCGAGCTCCGGGGTCAGTTCCAGGCCTCCTATGTGCTCCTGGAGGGCCCTCTATCACAGGGGGCCCAGCAGTCCGTTACCTTCAAGGCGAGTGTTGGGCTGAACGATGAGCTTCCGGGCTTCCTTGCGGAGCAGCACCGTGTCCCTGAGGGAGAGGAAGCACTCGGGGGGCGCATCGGTGACCGCTGCATACCCCTCATACAGGGCCCGGCCTCCAGCCACGTCCCCTGTGGACTTTAGCACCTGCGGGAAGGCAGGAGTCAGTGCCTTTGGATGGATGCCCTCCACGCATCCACTGGGCTTTGCCAAGAGCCATGGGCAGCGGCGCCCAGCCCCGGACCACATCTGCTGTCTCAAGGGAATGCAGATCACGTTAGCATCGAGCAGGTATCCATATTAAGGTGAAGCTAATGGCTCTCCTTTGATTGCCTCACTTGAACTGTACACAAGGAGGGTAGTTGTAACATCATCTTCTTTTTAAAAACTTTTTTTTTAATTTTTACTGTGACAGATGTTCAGACAATATATTCTTGAGTGAGATTCGCTCAGTTGTGTCCAACTCTTTGCAACTCTGTGGACTATGGCCCACTAGACTCCTTTGTCCATGGAATTTTCCAGGTAAGAATATTGGAGTGGGATTTTCCTGACCCAGGGATCGAACCCAGGTCTCCTGCACTGAAGGTCAATTCTTTACCATCTGAACCACCAGGGAAGCCCTATATATTCTAAGTGTTCAACAAATATTTTTTCTTGGTTGCATGGTGTGTGGGATTTTATTTCCCCAACCAGAAATTGAATGCTCACTCCCTGCAGTAGGAGCTCAGAGTCAACCACGGAAGTCCCCACCCTCTTTTTTAAATAAAACATTTCATATAAAAAACATTTCATTTCAAATAAAAAACATACAGTACCTACCTTATAAAGAATGACACCCACACCACCACCACCCAGCTTAAGAGTTACTCACATCATCCCTCCCTGACTGCACCCCATGGCCTCCCCCGCCTGAGGAATTAGCACTTGATTTTGCTTTTTAGCCTCTTATTTTCCCTGAGTTTTACTCTCAATTCATGTTACATTTTTGCCCACATCCTGTGATTTGCCTTTTCTGCTCGAATTACAGCTGAGATCCACCTGTGTTTGTGAGTGCAGTATATAGTCCCATAGCTGTGCGTATTCCACTTACAAACACACCACAGTTGTGTCTCTTCCACTGTTGCCGTATAACCTGTGATTTTTGCCATCCGAGGCTGCTCTGTACATATTGTACATCTTCTGGTGATCAGAGGCAGGTTTTCCCAGGAGAATCAAGGTCTGGCTCATGCTCATCCTTAAAGGATGATGCCCCCATTGTTTTCCAGACTTGTTGCACCTGTTTTCACTTCCAGAGGCAGGGGGGTGGCAGTCCATCCGGCTCGGCTCACCAGGGTGATGTTGACAGTTTTTCATGTTGCCGAGCTGGTGGGTGGAAATCTCATGTGGTTTCAGTTGTGTTTTCCTGATGACTAACGAGATGGAACAACATCCCACAAGTTGGTGAGCTATTTATTTTCCTCTTTGGTTCATGAGTTTTGCCTATTTTTCTGTTAGGCTGTTTTTTCTTCACTTTTTTTTGGAAAGTTCTTTATATATTTAGCTGCTAACCTTTTGTAAACTCATATGTGATAAATACCCTATCCTAGTTTAAGACGCATCTTCTCACCTTCTTTGTGGTAAGTTTTGATGAATAAAAGTTATGTTATCAGTATTACTTGTCCACATTGTGGAGCTTGTGAAATCTTAGTTCCCTGACTAGGGATTGAAACTATACCCCTGAGGTGGAAGGACAGAGTCCTAGCCACTGGGCCACCAGGGAATTTCTATTCTATGATATTTCTAGACACAGGTTTTGCTTGCCATTCTTGGAATTTCTTGAGCTTCTTCGGATTTCTGGGTTGGGTCTTTCATCAGTTCTATGAAGTGCTCAGTCATTATCTCTTCTAATATTCCTTCTTTTCTCTCTCTTTTCTTCTTGGAACTTCAGTTCATGTACATTAGATCTTTTCACACTATCCTCCATGTCTTTTTTTTTTTTTTTCTTTAATGTTTATTTATTTCATGCACTGGGTCTTAGTTGTGATCTTTTATCCTTCTTGTGGCATTTGGGATCTTTATTTGCTGCATGTGAGATCTAGTTCCCCAACCAGGGATTACACCCAGGCCCCCAGTATTGGGAGTGCAGAGTCTTAGCCACTGGACCACCAGGGAAGTCTCCCTCCTCCATGTCTCTTAATCTCTTTTAAATTTTCTATCTTTGTGTCTCTGTGCTACATGCTCTGGGCATCCCTGGTAGCTCAGACAGTAAAGAATCCACCTGCAATGCAGGAGACCTAGGTTCAATTCCTGGGTCGGGAAGATCCCCTGGAGAAGGGCATGTCTACCCATTCCAGTATTCTTGCCTGGAGAATCCCATGGATAGAGGAGCCTGGCAGGCTCTAATCCATGGGGTCATAGAGAGTCGGACACGACTAAAGTGACTTAGCACGCATGATACATGCTCTAACTTCTCTTATCTTCAGCTGGATCTAAAATCTGTTTAAGCTGCCTATTTTTAGTTTCAGTGATTATAAAGATTAGCACTAAGAGATCTAGTTGGCTCTCTTCCAAATAACTGACATTTATGGCTCTGATCCTTACTTATTCTGCCAGTTTGCCACTGGCAAAGTAGGACTCTGACTAGGGCACCCTCTGGGTAAGCCTCCCTCTCTTAGGCCCAGGGGTAGAATGATTTTCCCTAGCTCTGCAGGAATTAAAACTGACTGGGAACTCCTAGGGGAAGGTTAGAGAGACTGGCTGACCTTTCTCTCTTTTGCATAATACTTAACACCCAGCATGTGAACATAGATTCACGAAGTGGACATGTTAGCCACCAGAAGCTTCAACCAGAGAGCTGGCGACAGGGGTGTCCACGGGAGCCAGGTGGTATCATGAGTGAATGACTAAGGCAGGCACAGGAAACAGGAAGTGGACCTGGCAGACTGGGGAGTGGAGCCCGTGTAGAGAGCCAAACTCGGTGGCCACTGCTCAGTTCCAGGGAATTAAGTCTGTTGATGGCAGGCCCTCCCAGAAGCCAGAAATACAGATTTATATCTCCCCTCATCAGTTTTTACCATATGGGTGAGCCAAAGCTATGACTATTTATAATCCTGTGGCTGAAGCCTTTCCCTGTGGAAAAGCCTCCATCTTCCCTGCTGGGTGGCTCTTTGCTGTGCTCTTGGGTTTTTCTAGGGAGCTAATGCAAGAAACAGCCACACCAAAAAATGCTTCCATGTTCCATATCTCCTGTTCCATGTTCTGTAAAGCCACCGCTGTGGACACTGTCCATTCTGCTGAATGGATGATCCTGGACAAAGATCCATCTGCTTCAGTCTCTAAGATGGAATGCTCTGTGTTCCGTCACTACTAAGTCACAGTTCAATACTGGCCTAGGGTTTGGCAGATTTGATTTCTTTATCTACTGACTTATTATCATTATTAATAAACTGTTTTGGCATAATTTTAGATTTGCAGAAAAGCCACAAAGATAGCCCAGAGAGTTCCCATGGGCTCCTGGCCCAGTTTCATCTGTTGTCAACATTAAGCAAAATGTGTACGTTACTCTTAACTAAACTCTAGACTTTACTGAGAGTTCACTCATTTTCCCACGAACATCTGTTTTCTATTCCAGAATCTAATCTGGGACATGACACTGCCTTGGGCATCTAATATTTTTTCACTTCTAATTTTATTTTACTTTAATGGCCAAACACATATCTTTTAAAGAAAAATGCCTTAAATCCCTTCTGGAAATAAGTGGGAGTATAATCGTAGAGAGATATTTGCTGAATTGAAGGCTGGGCCTTCTTCAGGTCCTTCAGGCAAAGCCACCAGGACCCTGTTCTGATGGAAGGCACTGCCCAGTAAGGAGTGGGTCACCATCAGGGGTTCTCCAGTCTTGCTGAGTGTCAGGATCACCTGGAAGGCTAGTAAACATGCAGGTTTTGGGGCCTCATACTCAGAGTTTCTGAATCAGGAGGTCTGGGGTGGGGCCTGAGAATCTGCATGTTCTGGGTGCTGCTGCTGCTGCTGGTCCCCGGACCACACTTTGTGTCACACTGGCTTGGATAATATGATTTTTATTGCTCTGCTGCTGCTGCTGCTAAGACGCTTCAGTCGTGTCCGACTCTGTGTGACCCCATAGACGGCAGCCCACCAGGCTTCCCCATCCCTGGGATTCTCCAGGCAAGAGTACTGGAGTGGGTTGCCATTTCCTTCTCCAATG
Organism: Dama dama; assembly: GCF_033118175.1. Classification (NCBI taxonomy): domain Eukaryota; kingdom Metazoa; phylum Chordata; class Mammalia; order Artiodactyla; family Cervidae; genus Dama; species Dama dama. The sequence goes on from NC_083682.1 coordinate 6,414,437, forward strand.
CATGAAAGTGAAGTCGCTCAGTCGTGACTGCATGGACTGTAGCCTGCCAGGCTCCTCCGTCCATGGGATTTTCCAGGCAAGAGTACTGGAGTGGGGTGCCATTGCCTTCTCCATATTATTGCTCAGTTCCGTATATATGTTGTTTCATTGAATTCCTGCCAGGTGAGGCAGGTGATGTATTTAACAGATGAGAAAAGTGGAGGCCAGCAAGGCAATTACACAGCTGGTTAGTCCTGGCACCAGAACCCCAAAAGGTCTCCTGACTCTAAACATCCCAACTGGGAGAGAAACCAGGACTGCAGTGAGCACTGTCCTTCCCTCCTTCACTCACCAAGCTCCAGGCTTCCTCCTTCTTGTCCCTCAACCCACTAAGCTCCTTCCAATCCCAAGACCAGCCTTTATGCTGTTTGTTCTGTGCTCAGACCTTTTCACGGCTACTTCCTCCTTGGCACTCCCATTTCCAGCTTAAACACAACCTACTCCAAGAAGCCTTTCCTGTTACAGTGTGCAGACAGGCTGACTTGGAGGGGGCCTCCGAGGCAAGAGGCCCCTGCTTACCTGGAGTCTCCGCAGGAACCTCTCCAGGGCGGGTTTGCCCACTGTCCGGATCTTGTCGCGGTCAAGGCGGACCCGGGCGTCGGGGCGCCCATCGGAGCCTGTGGTGGGAGTGACGGTAACCAGTCCCTCGCCAGCCTCCAGCAAGACCCTCAGGATCACAAACCGGGCCTGCATGTGGGCCTGCCAGGGCCGAAGAGAAAGGAATCATTTGTAGGCCCAAGGTAAGAAGTATCGAGCTGGCCAAAGAGCTCGTTGAGGTTTTTCCTTGAGATGTTATGGGAATGATCTTTTTGGCCAACCCAGGATCAAGAGTTCGTTCCAAGGCCTGATGGATCACATGTGCTTGCTAATTATGAATTATTATTGTCGTTTTGTTCTCCCCCACCCTGTGGGTCCTGTGGTGTTTAACTCCTCTCCCCTCAAATGCTTCCCGTCTTCTCTCACAAGGAAGAGCAGGCTGCCCTGGAGCACGGGGAGGCCATGTCCAGGCAGGACCCAGAGCCTTGTGCCCCTGTCACCCGCCCTGCCCTCTTCTGCCCCACGCCCTGCCCTGATAACAGCAGTTACCCCAGAGCGTCCCTTGCCACCCTGAGCACTCTCTCCTCCACAATCCTGTTTGCAGTCCGTTCTATGAGATCAAGAGGGCATCGTAATCCCCAGTTTACAGATGACGAAACAGAGGCCCAGAGAGGTGAAGTAACTTGCTCAGGGTCACACAACTGGTGAGAGAGAACAAGGACTAACCCAAGTTTCCTGACTCTAAAACATGTGTTCTTTGGATGACACAGTATTGCCTCCTCAAAACAGACTTAGGTGACTTTTTAAAAGATTTCTATTGCTTACCCTGTTTCTTTTTGTTAATTTTCGCTTTGAATTTCTTTTTTTAAAAAATTAATTAATTAATTAATTTGGCTGCACCAGGTCTTTGTTGTGGCATGCAGAATCTTTAGTCGCAGCATGTGGGATCTAGTTCCCCAACCAGGTATTAAACCCAGGCCCTCTGCAGTGGAAGTGCTGAGTCTTAGCCACTGGAACACCAGGGAAGACCCTGCCTACCCTGTTTCCAAAGTACATCTCATAGCCAAACAGCGTAGCCTAATAGCTCTGGAGGCAGTCTGCCTGGATTCAAATTCTGAGTCTGTTACTTGCCATCAAGTTACTTGATCTCTTTGTGCCTCCATTTCCTCACCTCTAAAATGAAGGTAGTAACTACCTACGGCTGAGGTTGACACTGGGGACAAATGGGTCAGTTCACATAAACTGCTTAGAACTAAGTGGCACAGAGTGAGTCATCTGTTATGGATGCATCATCTGTTAGTGGTCATAGCAACATCATCTCATCTGATTCTCTCTTAAAGGTGGGAAAGAAGATGAATACTCCCATTTTACAGGCAGGAACACTGAGCCTCACAACAGTGACGTGACCTGCTCTCACATGCGGTAGAGTCTGGGATCAACCCAGTTCATGTGCCTCATGGGTACAGTTGTCCCATCCCCATACCCAGAATCCTGGTCTTGGTCCCCAGCACAGACCCTTCCCTCCTGAGGGGTCCCCCAGCCCCTACCTGTCTCCAGCTGGAGGTCTCAGGGGTGTAGAACTCCAGAGCAAGCAGCCCGGCCCGAACCATGTTGAGCCAGTTCACGTAGATCACGTCTTCTGCATCAGCCCCCTCAAAGCCAAAGATCCTGGGGGAGGGAGGGAAGTGGTGGGGGAGCGAGGTCGGAGGCTGCCCGGGCCCTGCCCTCCCTGCCAGCACGTCCCCCCATCCACAGAGGAGCACCCCCCAACCCCTGCCCCGGCTCTGCGGCTCATACTCTAGCACTTGGGGGTGGAGGCAGAGATAGAGGCCCACGCTCTCCGCTCGGCACTCTTCGTAGCTGGAGGCGATGGTGCTGAACTTGCTGTCCCAGGTCTCCCCGCTCCGGTACCAGCTCTGGATCTGGGAGGGGGGGCCCAGGAAGCAGGCTTTAGGGGTGGCTGCCACCCTACCTGGGCCCCCCTCCCCATACCCTGGCACTCCACCCAGGCCACCCTCACCTGCTCCCCTGTCTCCGGGTTGATCACGGTCTCCTGGTCGAAGTTGAATGCTCCTTTCTCGTCCTGCAAGAGAAGGGTCATGAACGTGGGGCGGGTGAGGGTGGGGTACCCCGGGGCCCAGGTTAGGCCTTCAGCCCGGGATCCAAGGGGCTCAGAAAGGCAGCCAGGGAACAGTGAGCGGACAGCTTTTTAACCCTTTAAGTCATCCTCCTAGGAAGGTTCTATTATTATCCCGCTTCACAGAGGAGGAAACTAAGGCTCAGAGACTAAGAACCCCAGAGTGGAATCAGAGCACACAATATCTGTGCACCATGTCTCTTAACAACAACACCCATTTCCAGAGGGCCTATTCGGTGCCAGGCAAATCCCAGGGCTTCATCTTTATTCCTCACAAGAGCCATATGGTAGGAGTCAGGAAACCCAAATTTCAGATGGGCCAGCTGAGGCTCAGGGAGGGGGCCTGACTGAAGAAGACCACAGAGGGGCTACGTTTGTCGCCGCTTCCCTGGGACTTCGAAGCCAAGACAAAGCCCGATGCCAAGCTGCTCCACCATCAGCTGCCCTCTGGATCCTTCTGACTTCCAGGCCCAGCTGATCCCATTCAGGGAGGCAGCTGCGCCCCCAAGAGGAGCAGACCCCACCCCGTCTGCCTCCAGTCCTCTCATCTGTGCAGTCCACAGTGGGCTCCTCCTGGCCTGCCAGCAGGCTGTTTCTCATATTTCCTGAGTAGGTGTCGAGGGGGCTCCAGCCACTCTGGCTGGCCCACAGGAAGGGGCAGCTCCCTACAATACCTGGAAAAGTACAGGCTCCAGGGAACAGCAGTGCAAAGACAGTGCTGCAGCCTCAGGACTGGGGGCGTCCAGACACCACCCCTGCCCGGCCTTTCTGCCCTGGGGCCGCCTGGGTCATACCCTCAGGGCAGGCTTCCTGGGCCTGAGCCAAGCAAGTCCTTCTGTGTGGGAGACTCTGGGTGGGGGGCCTCAGCTGGCCTGTCCTACAGATCTCACTCAATCCTGGGACATCGTGGGGGAGGGTGAGACACTGAGAGCCAAGACTGGAGCAGCTTCCATACTTGGGGGCTGATGATGGGGAACTCTGTGTGGGAGACTCTGGGTGGGGGGCCTCAGCTGGCCTGTCCTACAGATCTCACTCAATCCTGGGACATCGTGGGGGAGGGTGAGACACTGAGAGCCAAGACTGGAGCAGCTTCCATACTTGGGGGCTGATGATGGGGAACTCTGTGTGGGAGACTCTGGGTGGGGGGCCTCAGCTGGCCTGTCCTACAGATCTCACTCAATCCTGGGACATCGTGGGGGAGGGTGAGACACTGAGAGCCAAGACTGGAGCAGCTTCCATACTTGGGGGCTGATGATGGGGAACGGGAGCCATAGGCCTAGAACTGGGGAGGGTCCCACTGGTTCCAGCACTAGCCCCTCATTCTTTTTAATTTATTTATTTGGCTGTGCTGGGTCTTAGTTTTGGCATGCAGGATCTTTTAGTTGTGGGATCCTTAACAGTAAGAAGGATCTTTAGTTGTGGCATGCGAACTTGGTTTTGGCACGTGGATCTAGTTCCCTGACCAGGGATTGAACCCGGGCCCCTGCATTGGGAGCGCGGAGTCTTAGCCACTGGACCTCTGGGGAAGCCCCGGGTCTCGAGTTCTTACCTGCACGAAGAGCTTGCCGCTGCCATGGCCCAGCAGCTCGTGCAGCCCCACCTGCACGTCAAAGGAGGGTCCTTTCCAGCGGATGTACAGGTCCTGCCAAGACAAGCAGAGACCCACGCTGCCCATTGCCCCACCACGGCCACACAGTCTACCCACAGGCCCCGTGCCAGCCCGAGGGCCCATCGTGAGGCACACATCTGCTAAAGGTCTACCACCTGCCAGCCCCACACTGGGCACCGCACAGCCCACCTCATCCTGGCAACAACCCACGAGGAAGGGGCTGCCTCCACTGTTTGCCGGCTGGGGAAACAGGCTCCAAAGACCCGAGGTCACACAGCGGGGAAGCAGCAGAGCCGGGCCTGAAGCCCTGTCCTTTCCCCTGCTCTGACCTGTCTGCCCTCCTGCGTCAGCCGAGGTCAGGCCAGGCCCCTCAGTGGTGCCCACCTTGTCCTCCTCCTCCAGGAAGGTGAGTTTCTCCCGCTGCGTGGTATAGGCCACGGCCAGCACGTTCCCCAGGGACACATTCTTAAAGCCTTCCGTCTGCCTCAGGTCATCATCTGGAGAAGGTGGGAAGGGGACCAGGGAGAAAAGGGCAAGGGCAAAGGTCAAGGGTCACAGGTAAGGAGTCTAACCAGAGGGACAGGCTGGGAATGTGAGCGGAGCAGGGTGATGTGTGGCCAGGGTGAGTGTGTGGAGGGGGAGGGGGCAACTCTCAGTGGCGTCTCCTATGGGGTTTGGGGAGCCCCCGTCATGTTCAGGCAGGGATGGGGGGCGGGCCAGGACCCCCCCGGGGAAGCTCACAGTTGGGGATGTTGATGCCAGCAGGTATGCCGGAGCCGGCGAAGGTGAGAACGTCCAGGGAGGTGAAGTCGGGGGTGAGGAACTTGTCCTTCTCGAAGGCTGGGGGCCAGGGCAGCTCCTTCAGCAGCTGCTCCGCACTTGCCACCAGCCACTCAAACTTGGCACTCATGGCCTTGTTCACCATGGCCACAAAGCCTGTGGGGGAGAGAGCGGGCTGTGAGCGGGCAGGGTTTGGGGGGATCCCACACCCTCCTCCACTCCTCTAATAACCCTCCAGCCATTATGCAGGCATTGATTGCCTGCTGTGTGCAGTGACCCTGTGCTGGCCACTCAGGAGAACCCGGGCCTGCGCTTTGCCTTCATGGAGGTCCCTGTTTTGGGAAGAGTAGGGCACAGAGAAAAGGCTTCGCTGAGTAACACCTGAGATGGATCTTTTTAAACTTCTTAAAAATCTTTTGGCAATGCCGGGTGGCTTGTGGGATCTTAGTTCCCCGATCTGGGGCCACAGCAGTGAAAGCACGGAGTCCTAACCCACTGGACTGCCAGGGAGTGCCCTGAGATGGATCTTAAAGGAGTATGTGGGGAGTACATAGTGGGTGATGGGGGATCAGATGCCCAGTGGAAGGAACTATGTGAGCAAAAAAGGCTCTTCTTTTTGGGGGGACTGTGAGCTGTCCTGCATGGCTAGAGCACCCGGCTTACAGGGTGGTGAGTGAGGCTACTGCACTGGAGTGAGCAGTTTTATCAGACAGAGTGAATCCAGATAGGGAGCCTTTGCCAAGCCCATCCCTTGGCCAGGCGAAGGTTGTCCCCTTCCTTAGTCTAGGGCAGGCCTTTCCAGGGTGTAGTGGAATGAGTGAGGGCTGGGACTGATCCTTTCAGATTTAAAACAGTTAAGAGTTCCTGGCTCAAAGCAGTATTTTCAAAATTGCACTCTATAGAACACATTTTCTACGAGAGCCTTCAAGAAGAAAGAGCTCCCCAGTCAAAGAAGTTTGGGCAACACTATATACTCTATCTCCAGCTTCTTAAAGGCTCTCAATGCACATTCGCATATTAAAGGTACTGCAGAGTCCTGCAAGCAGAGACTCTTTGCTGCTCCACACTCAATCTTTCTTCTTCTTCTTTTTTTTTTTTTTGGCTGTAGCATGCAGGATCTTAGTTCCCTGACCAGGAATCAACCCAGTTCCCCTGCAGTGGAAGCATGGAGTCTGAACTACTGGACCACCAAGGAAATCCCTGAATAATCCCTGCTAACTCTGCATAGACTATACCCTGGAAAGGCCTGACCTAAAGGCAGACATGGAGTACAATATCAAATGTTATGGGAAATTATTTATGATATATTATGAATACTATACATCTATTTAAAAGAATGTGGTAGGTCTATATATACTGATAGGAAAAGATATCTGAGATACATGACTAAGTGAAAAAAGCAAGTGACAGACCAATACACAGAATATAATCTCATTTACCTAGATGAGTTAAAAGGAAGATGTGTGTGGATGTGTGTGTGTGAATGCTTAGATAAAGGTCTAGAAGGACCTGTATTCAACTGTGAACTCTGGTGACCTTTGGAGGGGAGCGATATAGGAGAGGTAGTGAAAGAGGGATTTCACATTTTATCCTACACACGACTGCACTTTTCCAATTACTTACAAGTGTGGATTTTTAAATTACACACATATATTTCTAAGCATCGCTCTCTATAAAACCAAAAGACGAAAAGTACATTCCAAACTTTAATCTTGGGGTGAGTGCAGTCATAGTTGATTATTTTGGGTGTGTGTTTTCGTAATTTTTGACTGTGAACATGGATTACTTTTCTAATAATCATGACGAGTCATGTACAAAGGGGGACCTCAGAGGCTGAGGCTGCTGCGACTTGGGCTTGGGCACAAGGGCCGAGGCAGCCTGTCACCGACCCTGGGATGACGGCAGCCAAGTTCACAGTCACAGTGTTAATTCTGCTCCCATCGACCCAGCACCACTGACGTGCCTGGCACTGTGCTGAGCTGTCTGCATGTAACACCTCACTTTCCATGACACCCGAAAAGGAGTGACGGAGGCTCAGAGGCGGGGTTAAGTGACAAGGCTGGAGCCTGGGTCTGGACCAGACACAGGGGGCGGCACGGCAAAGTGACTCAGAGCCGAGGTGCCTGGGGTGGGTCACCCTGCCAACTCTGCCTCAGTTCCCACATCTGTGAAGTGAGGAGGGAAATTCTCATAAGACGACGGTTATCAAAATGAGCGAAGAATGGTAGGTGTCCAGTCCATGACAAATCATCGATGGCTGTTGCTATGACTCTACCATGGGAGAGTCATCAGGGGAAAGGGGTAAGGGTTTCACTTTGACCTCCCACCTCCCAGAAGTTACCTTCAAACTCTCCGCGGGAACCAAAGGGGTCTCGGTAGCTCTCGATGAACCCGATGTAACTGGGGGAGAGAAGGGCTGAGATGGAGGAGGGGCGGGCAGGAGCGGGCAGGGCGGGGCGGAACAGGGGCTGGCGCCTCACCTCTCCACAATGGGACCTTTGTCCTGGATCCAGAAGCGAGAGCCCTTCTTGTGGGCCTCGATGGAGCCCTGGATGAAGCTTTCTATGTACTGGGCCAGCATCTGTTCCTGGTGGCTGTTGGCTGCATACGCCTGGGGGTGAGCAGGGGCTGGTCAGCCTCAGCCCGCCCCCCAATGCTGGTACCCGCCTTTGCTGCCCGAAGTCTGGGAGTGGCACACCTCAGCCCCAAGCGCCCCCTACCTTGGCTTTCTCCAGGTGCTCCACCACCTTCTGGAGGATGGGGGCATAGTCCCCGCGGGTCACCCGGAAATGGCTTCCCTGGAATTCGTAGCTCTTCAGCTTGGAAGTCATGTCGGAGTCCAGGTTAGGCTCTGAGGGAAGAAGGATCATCGTTCAGGGGAAAGGTGAGTGTGAGACATCCCAGCAGGCTTCTCACTGTGACATTCGTTTATTCTAACATTCTTGATAGCTCCCCATTGCTCACAGTAATTATAAACTTTCATCTTCAAAAAAAAAAATATATATGGGGGACTTCCCTGGTGGTCCACTGGCTAACACTCTGCACTCCCAACGCAGGGGGCCCAGGTTCGATTCCTGGTCAGGGAACTAGACCCCATGTGCCACAAGTAAGGGTATGCATGCTACAACTAAAGATCTCACATGCTCAACAAAGATGAAAGATCCCGACTGCCACAAATAAGACCTCGCACAATCAAATAAATAAATATTTTAAATATATATATATATTCTGTAACATGAAATGTTTAATGTGATTTCTATGTGTTAACTCAATGAAGCCTCACATCAGCTCTGTGGTGAGAGGGAAATTATCATCTCTTTTCTACAGATGGGGAAACTAAGGCACCGAGAGGTTAAGTCAGTTTTTGAAGGTCACACAACAGCAAGTAGCAGAGTCAGATTCAAACCCAATGTGGCAGACTATATTTAAAAAGGTAGCCCTACCCTAGATATAATCACAAGGGTCCTTATAAGAAGGAGACAAGAGGGTGAAGGGAAGTAGGAGATGTGATGAGAGAAGAAAGGACTGGGCGAGACGTGAGGAAGGGGCCACGGGCCAAGGGATGCAGGCAGCTCACAGAAGCTGAGAGTGGCAGAGACGCAGATTTCCCCAGAAGAGGCAGAGACTCCAATTTGGACCTCCAGAACTATAAGAGAATAAATCTGCGGGGTTTTTTAATTTTTTACTTTATTTTTATTTTGGCTGCACTCAGTCTTTGTTGCAGAACGCAGTCTTAGTTGCCCTGCAGGATGTGGGATCTTAGTTCCCCGAGCAGGAATCAAACCCATGTCCCCTGCATTGGAAGGCGGATTCTTAACCATTGGACCACCAAGGAAGTCCCTAAATTTGACTTTTTCATGCTGCTACATTTGTGGCTATTTGTTAGAGAAGCAATGGCATATCAATACTGTTGTATCTTGCCTGTTATCTTTGATCCATATAACATACATTATATTTTAATATATATATATATTTATTTATTTACATATATATGGCCATAGTATTTCCTATCTCCTGATGTGAGATATGCTTTCAGATTGTATTTTTAAATATATATACATATATATATATATATATATATATGTATATATATATATATATATACGGCCATATATGGCCACAGTATTTCCTATCTCCCAATGTGACTTCTCTTATGAGGATGTGGGGGCTTTATTCCCTCCTCTTGAAGAGGGGCAGGCAGGCTTGTGACTACAGCAGAAGCAACACTGTGGCGACCAAGGGCCAGGCTGTAGGAGGCAACACAGCTTCTGCCTGGCTCTCTTGGGATGTTCACTCTGGAGCACAGCTGCCGTGAACAGTATGACGATGTCGTGTGAGGCATTTCGGTTGACAGCCCTGGTCAAGTCGATCTACATACGTGCTGAACCCTAAACTTTCCCACCACCTGGCTTTGGCTCATGCTGTTCCCTCCACCAGGAGTGCAGGCCCCAACCTGGCCTCATTTGCCTGGCATCTGAGGATCTCAAGGCCTGGCCGCTGGGGAGCCACCAGTGAATGAAACACAAAGGTCCTCCTCTCAAGAAGCCTGCGGTCAACAGAAAAGCAACCGGGAAATCACTGGGGGTGATGATGGGCACAGAGGCTGTGAGAAGACAGGGAAGGGTCCTGGGAAGGTGAGGTCTAAGCCTGGCCTCCAGGACGAGCGGGTGCTCATCAGGTGAACACCTGGAGGGGAAGGAGACATTCTGGGGGGGAACACGGAATGGGCTGTGCAAAGGCCTGGAGTGGGCAGGTGAGAACATGGGTTTTTAGGAAATTGGAAGCTGCTGAGCATGGCTGTGGCGCAGAGTCTAAGTGGGAGGCTGGAAGCTAGGAGGTGGGAGGTGGCTGGGGAAGGGAGGGCCGGATTACATAGGCCCTCATAGAGGCCTGGATGCTTGTCTCAACACTGCATCTATATCCCCCTCACCTGGTAACAGACTCCAGTTTTCCTTCGGGACCTAACCCCCACAGCCACCCTGAGTCCAGGCAATGGGAGGAGCTGATCTTACCACCTGACTGTGAGGTAGGCTTGGAACCAGGTCTAGACAATCAGAGACCGGTCCCTTAACCACAAGGATTGGTTCATATAAATGGGAGACCCAAAACAGAGGAACTTAAGCCACTTCCAGATCTTCAGACACTACTTCTGGGAGAAAAAGGTCCTCTTTTTGCTGGAACAGCCAGGCTAGTGGTTATCAGGCTCTGTGGGTGCAGCCTGCTATGGATGAAGTCAAAGCGAGTTGAGCCAAGAGACAGAGAGCAAAATTTCTGAGAACGTTATCTGAGCAACTGGATCCATCTATGCCTGAAGCCCTTCTATTCTGGGCTTCTTAATTACTCAAGCCTATAAAGTCCCCTTTTGCTTTAGGCAAATAGGTTTCCTCACTTATAACCAAGAAACTCCGAATGATGGAGCCCTTAGAGGTGAATCTGCGCTTTACCCTGAAGGTACTTTGAAAGATATTTAGGAAGCAGGGTTTAGTAATGACAGGGTAACAGGCAGGAAGGCCAGGGGTCTCCAAATGGAGGAACTAGGCTGGAAGTATCACATTTTTTCTCTCTCTCTGAAGCTGCAGGAGGAAACAAACTAGTGTTACATTATTATTTCCCTTCTCTATAAAAATTTAAAAAGAGGTTTCTTCTAAAACTCTGTGTTGCCATAATGACACCTGGTTCGACCTGAACTTTACTGTTCTCAAACCTTGAGCTAACCAATGCATTTTTCTTATGGAAATGTTTGTCTTTTTTTTTTTGGAAATGTTTGTCTTAAGCTATGTTAATGTACTACATATTTACCCTAGACTCTGTCTTCAAGTCGGTTCCACCTAAAGGCTCAGAACTGACTTGACAAACCAGTATGTTATACATTGTTCTCCTAATCTATGTTAATAAAACTATGTATTTGCTTGAAAATCTGCCTTTCTTCAAGATTCATGTCAATCATTTTATGGCCCAGGACAACTCACCTTGTGCCAATGTTATCTCAAAATGCATGTTGTGGGTGAGGGGCCTGGTGCCAGTCTGTGAGTTTTGAGACATTTCCTTTCTCTAATTAGCAGACTGCTATTAGCTTTATAACATCCGGCTAAAGATTAGCAAGGGGCACTCTTTCTGCTCGCTTCTGATGTCTATGTAGAAGCTTTCTCTCTCTCTCTTACACTTTAATAAAACTTGTTTACACAAAAGTTCTGAGTGATCGAGCCTCATCTCTGGCCATGGATTGAACTCCTCTCCTCTGGAGGCCAAGAATCCCAGCGTCTTTCACGGCTCAGCAACAACCCTTCAGCAAGTTCACCACCCCCACCTTTCTATATTCTCCCCAACCTCCAGGACACCGTTTCCATTAAGCCTTCATTGATGTGCAGCTTGGATATCTCCCCTAGGCCATCATGAGACATATGGTCCAGCCTCTATTTCCATTGTTGACATGAATTGTTATCTTCTGCACCACTGCCTGGAGGACGGGGACCATGGCCAACATGCGGCTTCTATCAGAGGCTTGCCACAGTGACGTTCACCAGTGGAACAAGGCCCTTCCTCTGCCCTTGGGTCTCCCCTAGCTTTAGATCACCACCAGCTCCAGGGCTAGGGGTGCTCACCTCCTAGAAACACCATTTGCTGAGCACGGCACAGGGCTGGGCACCCAGTAAGCCTCCATCGACATCTGCCATAACTAATATGACTGTTGTTACTCCCTGTGGCTATTGCAGGCAGCTAACCCCTGTCCTGGGTTCCTGTCCTGTCTACGCTGGTCCAAGAACACTGAAGAGGGAGAAGAAGGGGGGGTGAGCTCACCTGTGCCCAGCACGGAAGCCAACCGCACCTCGTAGCTCGGCTTCCCGTCCTGGCCAACCTCCTTGAAGAGCCGTGTGTTGTAGGCACTGAGGTTCTGGAAAAGACAGGGCAGGGTTTGGGGGAGAGTAAATCCAGAGTGGGCGGTGGGGTGGGAGGGAGGGAAAGTGGGCACAGCCAGGAGAGAAGATACAGAGGCAACGCGGGCCGGGCCTCTGGGGAACCAGCCAGTCTTCTGGGAAGGAAGGGAGCAGGGTGGGCAGGCTAGGGCAGACTCCTGCTCGGCTCAGTACGCTGAGTACTCAGCACATAGCACTTTTACTAAGTGCTGTGCCAGACAGTGGACTTCCCAGGTGGCTCGGTGGTAAAAAATCTACCTGCTGATGCAGGAGACACAGGAGATGCAGGTTCGACCTCTAGGTTGGGAAGATCCCCTGCAGTAGGAAATGGCAACCCACTCCAGTACTGTTGCCTGGATAATTCCATAGACAGAGGAGCCTGGCAGGCTACAGTCCATGGGCTCACAAAGAGTTGGGCCTGACTGAGCACACACATATGCATGCACAATCACACCTGCCAGACACTTCAGGACCTCAGCCAACCTGGCCTATAGGAGGCAGACCTCAAGCCACAGATAAGAGATGCCACTGAGTGGCTCAGCGGGGAGGTGAAACTGCCCCATGGACACCAGAGCCCAGCTGAAGCAGCTCTGATATTCTGTGTCCTCCTTCCCTGAGGCTGTCACAAGGCCCTTCAGCCTGGGGTGCGGTGGGGGCGGCTCCATCAGGGCACTCATGCTGACCCTTAGACAAGGATTCCCTAGTCTTCTCCACCTCAAGGACCCAAGATGCCTGTGCCTCTGGGCTCAGGCTGAGACCCAGGAGTGGGCGCCAGTGCCAAGGGGACCCCAACAAACCACTACCCCGAGTTGCCCATCGCCCAAACCTGTGAGTCCAGAAAGTCTTGGGCTAGTTTGGCATCTTCCATGGTACAGTTCCCAGAGAAATAGGTGGTGATGCCCTGTCGGGGAAGGGGCAGAGGGGAAATAGGAGTTGCTGAAGTTGGAGCTGCAGGGGCAGCTGGTAAATTCCTTCCTGGCCACCCTCTCCAGCCTCAGACTTCTTGCACCTCCTCTCAGCAGCCTCCAAGGTCCCTCTCCATCTCTTTCCAGGGGAAGAAAATTGGAACACAAGCAACACACAGGGCCATCCCCAGCCCTCCTACAGCTCTGCACCAGCCTCTCACAGATCCACCCCTAAGGTTCACTGTGTCCCTTACCCCATGCAACTACTAAGCAGCCTCCAGATGTGGGAAGCTTGGACCCCCTCCTTTCCATCCCCGCACCCCCAGCTCCCTCCAGCTCTCAGCTCGTCTCTTCTTCCCTCCTCCTGGCACACAGCATCCCCGGATGTCAGAACTGGGAGGGCGTTCAGAAAGCATTCCATCCAACCCGCTTACTGAGGACGATGCTGAGACCCGCTGTGGACAGCAGCTTGGCTTCAGGCATGGCGGACAGCCTGCTGTCTCCCCATTGGGTGCCCCTCCCTCCAGGCCACGTGGCCCTCAACAATGCCCTCCACCCCCCAGCGCGGCTGAGGCCTCACCTCCTTCCCCAGCCCGAGGTGTCGAAGCCCCGATTCCAATGAGAACATGAGCTCCCCGCAGGTCTGCCAGAGGCCCCTGACTTCTTCCGGGTGCTGCTGTGCAGCCTCACTCCCCAGGATCACACGTTCCAGCTTCTCCTGCAGGGAAAGGGAAGTCCTTGGCCTGGCCAAGGCCGCACCACCCAACCTGCCTCCCGGAGCGCCCCCAGCCACCCTCAAGCTCTTCTCCCCCAGTCTAAGACCTTCTGACTCAGAGGGTGGTTGACAGACTGGCAGCATAGATCTTGCTGGAGAAAAGCAGAACCTCATACCTGCCTGCTCAAGCCGGCTGGGTCAGAGGCTGTATTTCAAAAAGATCATCAGGCAGGTCATGTGCAGAGTAGCGGCTGATGTAAGAGCTGGGTCTGCCCTAGAAGGGCCCGAGCCCTGTGGTCCAGAGAAGGACTCCCTGCGTCCACTCTCCTCCACTGTCTCCAGGGGTGACTAACAGGCTCCATCTCTGCAGCACCGAACGGTGCTCAGAACCCTTCCACAGCCTCCCTTCATTCGTCTCTCGGGTCGGCATGGTCGGGAGGTCGCTGCAGCACCCGGGAGGGTGGCTGACCCAAGGCTGTGCGGCGTGGTGGTGACAAGGTCGAAGCCCGGCTCCATCTGCCGCATTCCCCACTCCACCCCACCGGCCCCAGGCTGCCCACCTTCCCCAGCCCTCCTCAGCTCACCTTGGGCAGGTTGGGAACAAACTTGGTGTCGCCAAAGGACTTGTAGTTGCCCATGTTGGAGTAGACACCCGCGGCATAGACCAGGAACGCCTGGGGGAAGGGAGCGTCAGAGGAAACGCAGCCTTCCCACCCCACGGAGGTTCCCTCCTGGGATGTTAACACCCCAGAAGAAGCTGTATGGGTGAGGTGGGGAGATCTAGGGGGCAGGACCCACATCCTGGGAGGCGCCAGTCTGGACTGCTTTCACGGCCCAATCTTCACACACCCACGGTCCAGCCAAACAGGTCTTCTCAACAGCTTCCAAATATTGATACATCCAAGCCCTCATCCACCTTGTTCCCTTCATATCAGCACCCTCTCAGCCACCTGTATCTCATCTGACTTTGAAGGCCCAGTGCAGACGCCACCTCCTGTAGGAAGCCTGTCCTTAGCCCCCATCTGATAGGCAGCCGGTGCTGGAGGCATCAAAATGTTAGGGATGGAGGGGCCTTGGTCAACGACTCTACGGCTTTTGCAGGATCCAAATCGACTCTCCCTTCCTCTGGCAATATGGCCTTACAGCTTCGTTTTGAGATGGGGCGAAATCTCCCTTCCCCAACTCCAGGGGTAGGCACAGGCCCAAGCTAGCCAGCCAGAGCCTGACCAGGAAATTTCCCAGCAGCGAAGAGCTACTGTTTCATACCAGGAATCATCAAGTCCAAAGCCCCTAGAGCTCCCCTACTAAGGTGACAAAAGAAAGCAAAGCTGAGCGACCAAGACTGCATCGCAATGGTATCCCTGAGTCTCTGAATCCAGCCATGACTGAAGCCTCCCTAGCCCTGGACTTTTCAATTATGTGAGCCCATAATTCTCTTTTTTAAAAATAGACTTTATTCTATGGAGTAGTTTTAGGTTCACAGCAAAACTGCGTGGAAAGTAGAGATTACCCCAAAGTGCTCCCCCCGACTCCGCCACCCCACCGCCAGGCATAGCCTCCACCTCATTAATATTCTTCACTAGCATGGTACATTTCTCACGATTGAGGAATGTACCTTGGCACCTCATCACCCAGAGATCATATTTTACACTGGGGACCACTCTTAGCATTGTATATTCTATGGGTTTGGATAGATGTATAAAGACATATATCTGCCATTATACATGACACACCCCTCTGTAGTATACAGGGCAGTTTCGGTGTCTGAAGAATCCTCTGTGCTCCATCCTCCCTCTGCTCCTGGCAACTACTCATCTTACTAGCTGCATAGTTTTGCCTTTTCCACATAGCTGGAATCCTACAGTGTGTACCCTTTGCATGATGGTTTCTTTCACCCAGTAATACCCATTTAACTTTCTCTGTGTCTTTTCATGGCTTAATCGCTCACTCCTTTTTAGCACTAATGTTCCATTGTTGGATAGACCACAGTTTGTTTATTGACTCAGCTACCGAAGGACATCTTTATCAGATATATCTTTTGCAAACATTTTTTTCCCATTCATGACTTGTCTTTTCATTCTCTTGACAGTGTCTTACACAGAGCAGAAAACTTTAATTTTAGGGACTTCTTTGACGGTCCAGTGGTTAAAACTTTGTGCTTCCAATGCAGGGGGTGTGGGTTCAATCCCTGGTCGAGGAACTAAGATCCCACATGCCACATAACATGGCCAAGAAAAAGAAAACTTTAATTTTAGTAAGTTCAGCTTATCAATTATTTCTATCATGGATCATGCTTGGTGTTATAACTAAAAAGTCAACTGCATACCGAAGGTCATCTAAATTTTCTCCTATGTTATTTTCTAGGAGTTTTAGTTTTGTATTTAGCACTGTGATTCATTTTGAGTTAATTTTTGTGAAGGATATAAGATCTGTGTCTAGATTTTTTTTTTTTTTTACCATGTGGATGTCTAGTTGTTCTAGCACCATCTATTGGAAAGACTATATTTGTTTCATTATAGTATCTTTGCTCTTTGTCAAAGATTTGTTCACTATATTTGTGGGAGTCTGTTTCTAGACTATTCTATTGCACTGATCTATTGTCTATTATTTTGCCAACAGAAGACTGTCCTGATTACTGGGGCTTAATAGTCAGTCTTGAACTAGAGTAGCATCAGTCCTTCAACTTTGTTCTTCTCCTTCATTATTGTATTGACTATTCTGAGTCTTTTGCCTCTCCATATTAACTTTAGAATAAGTTTGTCAGTATCCACAAAACAACTTGCTGGGATTTCAACTGGGACTGCATTGAATTTATAGATAAAGTTGGGAAGAAGTGATATCTTTACAATATTGAATCTTTCTATCCATGAACATGGAGTCTCTCCATTTATTTAGTTCTTCTTTGATATTTTTCATCAGAGTTTTATAGTTTTCTGCACATACGTCTTCTACATATTGTTAGATTTATGACTATTTCAACTTTTTCGGGTGCTATTGTAAATGGAATTGGGTCTTAATTTCAAATCCTACATTTTCATTGCTGGAATACAGGAAAGCAATTGACTTCTGTGTATTAACTTTGCATCCTGCAACCTTGCTATGACCACTTATGTGTTCTAGGAGTTTTTGTTGATTCTTTCAGATTTTCCACTTAAACAATCATGTCATCTGTGAACAAAGACAGTATTATGTCTTCCTTTATAATATGTATACCTGTAATTTCTTTTACTTGTCTTACTGCATTAGTTAGAATTTCCAGTACAACATTGAAAAGTAGTGGTAAGAGGGGAGATCCTTGCTTTATTCCTGATGTTAGTGGGAAAGTTTTTCACCATTAAATATGATATTAACTCTAAGTTTTCTAGTTACAGTTTGTTTTTTTTTTTTAATCATGATTGGGTGTTAGAATTTGTCAAATGCCAAATGCTTCTTCTTCTGCATCTATTGATATGATTGTGTGATTTTTCTTCTTTAGTCTATTCATGTGATGATTTATGTTTATTGATTTTTGAATGTTGAACCAGATTGGCATAGCTGGGATAAATCCCACTTGATCATGGTGCATAGCAATGGCACCCCACTCCAGTACTCTTTTGCCTAGAAAATCCCACGGACGGAGGAGCCTGGCAGGCTTCAGTCCATGGAGTTGCTAAGAGTGACTTCACTTTCACTTTTAACTTTCATGCATTGGAGAAGGAAATGGCAATCCACTCCAGTGTTCTCGCCTGGAGAATCCTGGGGACGGGGGAGCCTGGTGGCTGTCGTCTATGGGGTCACACAGAGTCGGACACAACTGAAGTGACTTAACAGCAGCAGCAGCGTGGTGCATAGCTCTTTTGTTGGATTCAATTTACAATTTTGTTGAGGACTTTTGCATCTATGGTCTTCAGACATATTGGTCTGTAGTTTTCTTTTCTTTCATTGTAATCTTTGTCTGATTTCGGTGTTAGGGTAATACTGGTCTCACAGATGAGTTAGAAAGTATTCCCTCTGCTTTTCTCTTCTGAAAGATTGTAGAGAATTGGTATAATGTCACCCTTAAATGTTTAGTAGTGAACTTATCTTGGCTTGCTGTTTTCTGTTGTGCAAGGTTGTTTATTAATTATTGATTCTGTTTCTTTGATATAGGCTTTGCAGATTATCTATTTCTTCTTGTGTGAATTTTATCAGATTGTCTTTCAAGGAATTGGTCCATTTCATATAGGCTATCAAATTTGTGCATACGAACTTTTTTAGAGTATTCTTTGATTATCATCTGAAGGATACTGCCCATGAATATTCACTGCCCATGAATTTGTAGTGATAGCCCTTCCTTAATTTCTTTTTATTTTTTCCTTCTTTCATTCCCAATGTTAGTAGTTTGTGACCTCTCACCTTTTTTCTTAGTCTAGCTAGAGGTTTATTGATTGCTATGATCTGAATGTTTGTGTCCCTCCAAAATCAGTATGCTGAAACCTAACCTCCAAGGTGATGGCTATTAAGAGAGGGAGGCTTTGGGAGGAGATTAGATCATGAATGAGGGCATAGCCTTCCTCACTGAGATTAATGCCTTACAAAATAGAGCCCAGATAGCTAGCTCATATGATCCACCATGTGAAAACACAGTGAGAAGGCAGCAATCTGCAGTCCAAAAGCGGAGTGTCACCAGAACCCAGCATGTTGGCACCTGTCTCCCATTCTTTTTCTACCTTGGTGGTTGTAACTTAGCCTTATATACAATTTCACTTTCTCTCCTTTCTTAGCATATCAATTGTACTTCTTTTTTTTACTTCTTTTAGTGGTTGACTTTGCAATAGACATTTTAGTGGGTTGAGTTTGCAATATATACTTACAACAAATCCAAGTCCATTTCATGGGCAGTTTGAGTACTTTATAATAACAAAATAGTCCTAATTCTTGCCTTCCCTCCCTCATATCCCTGCTATCATTCATTTCACTTGTACATAAGCATACATAGTTGGATATATTGCTGCTATTATTATTTTGGACAAATGTATCTCTTAGATCAGTTAAGAATAAGAAAAATAAAAACTTTTATTTTACCTTCACTTATTCCATCACCACGGCTTTTCCTTTCTTTTTTAATGTACATCTGAGTTTCTGACCTATATCATTTCCCTTCTCTCTAGAGAACTTCTTTTAACATTTCCTGCAAAGCAGATCTACTGGCAACACATTCCCTCAATTTTTGTTTGTCTGAGGAAGTCTTTATTTCCACTATACTTTAAAGGGTAATTTCACAGGGCTTACAATTCTAGATTGGTGGCTTTTTATCTCGACACTATAACTATTTCAATCTACTCTTCTTGCTTCCAAGATTTCTGAAACAGTAGATGTAATTCTTATCTTTGTTCCTCTGTAGATATTTTTTTCCATCTGGGTTCTTTCTTTCTCTTTGATTTTTTCTTTCTCTTTGATTTTCTGTAGTTTAAATGTGATATGCCTATATGGAGGTTTTGTTTCTTTCTTTTTTTGTTTTGCATTTAGTATCCCATTCAGTGTTCTCTGAACTTCCTGGATCTGTGGTTTGGTATCTGACATCACTTTGGGGAAGTTCTCAGAAATATTCTATTTCAGATATTTCTTTTGTTTTTATCTTTCTCCTTCTGGTTTTACCACTATATACATGTTACATTCCTTATAGTTGTCCTGTGGTTCTTGGATATCCTATTCTGTTTTCTTCAGTCTTTTTTCACTTTGCTTTTCAATTTTGGAGGTTTCTATTGAGATACCCTCAAGCTCAGAGATTCTTTCCTCTGCTGGGTCAAGTCTACTAATAAGCCCATCAAAAGTGCCCTTCCTTTCTGGTAATATTTTTTTATCTCTAGCATTTTTTTAGACTCTTTCTCAGACTCTTTTCCATTCTAGGTCATTATAAGATACTGAGTATAGTTTCCTGTGCTATGTAGTATGTCCTTGTTATTTACCTACTTTATATATAGTACTGTATATAAGTTAATCCCAAAATGCCCACCTGTTCTTACATGCTGTCTACTTTATCCATTAGAGCCCTTAGAATATCAGTCATAGTTGTTTTAACTCCTGGTCTGATGAGTCCAACATCCCCGCCGTATCTGAGTCTGGTTCTGATACTTGCTCTGTCTCTTCAAGCTGTGTTTTCTGCCTTTAAGAATGTTTTGCCACTTTTTTCTTGATAGCCAGACATGATGTGCTGGGTAAAAGGAACTGTCATAAATAGGCCTTTAGTAGTGGGATGGTAAGGAATGGTGGCAGGGGAAGTGTTCTAGAGTCCCATGATTTTAGTGGGCCTTTGCTGCTGGACTTTGAACTTGACATGTTCTTCTCAGCCCCATATTCCCACCACTCCTTTTAGATGGTACCGGATGGTCAGAGCTGTCTGGAGTTGTGTATTTCCCTTCTTCCAGATCAGTTAGGCTCTAATAAAACCATAACAGGTTTGGTTCTGGTTAAATAGTTTCTCCTGAAGGCAGATCATGTTAAGAAGAACAGAATGCTCTAGCATATTTTTAAAACGGCTCCTTCTCACCTCCCCCTGCCAGAAGCAAGAGGTATTTTTTTTTTTCTCTGAAATTCACTGTGAGAACCAGGAGAAGCTCCTGAAGGTAAAATCCCCCAAAGTGTGGGGACACCCTTATGTCCAGTTCCCCCTGGAGTTTTCAACTCTCAGAATTGTCCACACTGAGCCTTCAGCAATTCATCAATTACAGTTCAGATTTTCCTACCCCAGCACTGGTTTCATGGAGGTTTCTGTTCATGAGTTTTTGCTCTGCTAAGTTGTGACTCTCTGTAACTGCCTGTCTGTTTCTCCAATTTTGGGGGCTGCAGTCTGCTCTGGAACCTCACTTCTCTTAAGGATCTAAGAAGAGTTGTTGATTTTTCAATGTCTTCAGCTTTTTACTTGTTAGAAGAGATGAGCAACATCTAAGCTCCCAACATGCCAGACCAGAAACTGGGAGTCATAATTTTCTTTTTTTTTCATTTAAGCCAATTTGAGGTGGGTTTCTACTTCCAAATAAAACAATCCCACTGCAAATAGTGAATACTTGGGTAGCACTTTTCCATTAACTTTTCCAGCTCTTCTCTCTTTTAATGAGGAAATCAAAGCCTAGAGATGGAATGTGATTACTCAAAGTTAAAAAAAAAGTAGAAGAAACAGCCTGGGCCTCAGCACAGAGATAAGCAATCTAATCCCTTTATTTTACATATAGAAAAACTGTGTCCTCATACATTCTTGGAGAAGCTTTTTTCAGAAAATGATTTAACAACACTAGTCAACTGTCAATGTACAGAGCCTTTGACCCAGCAATTCTGCTTCTAAAAATAGATCCTAGTCACACACATGCTTAAGGATGCTTATTTGTCTTGTTTGTAAGAATCACAAACAACCTAAATGTCCATCAATATACAAAGGATTAAACTGATTACAGCGTACAAAGCTGTGGAATGCTTCACAGTCAATAAAAGAAAACGAGGCAGATTTCTACGTACCCCATGGAAGTTCTCCAAGACATAGTGTTCAGTGGAAAAAAGCAGAACTCATAAGAATCTGTAGAATGTGATCTCATTTGTACGTGAAAGAGAAAATAAGCAACTAACACATGTGCATTTCTACTTGTACAGGTAAGCAGTGTAGACAGAGGACTGAAAAGGCTATACACCCCACCATCTTTCGGTGGTTACCTCTGGGCTGGGCATTGAGAAAAAATGATCTTCATGTTTTATTTTGTGCCTTTCTGCAATGCTGTAAAGCATAAAGAATGCATTCATGTATTCCTTGGCCAACAGACCCACAGACCAGATAAAAACAAGATGACAGGCAGAACATTCTGCCCAAGGACACGCAACATGGTAGAGGAAGATCTGGTTCAGAACACAGACCTCCTGATTCCTACACTGGACTCATGCCTTTACCATCTCCGAGCTTCCACAGCTGTTTTCCTCTACTCCACAGCTCTCGTGATCATAACAACAGCCATCATTTATCTCATCAGGGGGCCACAACCCTAAGAGGTACAGACCACCCTCAGGCATATTTTGTAGATGAGAAGACAGACTCCAGGAGGGGATGTCCCTTTATTTAAAACCTTTGATCTAATCCAGAGAGAGAGAGTCCATTGGACCCCTGCTTCCTGGCCCCTCACACCCAGAATGCAGGTTGGCCTGAGAGAACTAACCTGATATTCCTCCTCAGTAAGGCCCTCGGCCAGGGCGTGCTGACGCAGCTGGTCGGGATCCTGGGCACGGAAGAGACGGCTGAGCAGGGCATAGATGTAGGGGGCCTCAGGGGAGGTCTGCAGCAGCACTGCCAGGCCTCCGTACCAGGCGGCCCGTGACAGGTAGTGGGCATAGAGGCGCTCTGTGGACGACAGCAGGCGGAAGGCCTCACGGCAGTCCAGGCTTGACACGCCGATGTCATTGGGGAGAATGTACTGGGTGTCCGCCATGGGCCCTGCTGAGAACCATCACCGTGATCACAGGCATCATTTATCCCACACCAACGGCATGTACATCTGAGTCTGCACGCTCACGGTCTGAATGAGGAAGGGAATACCATTGCACCCATGCACCAGATATGGAAAGTGAAACTCAGAGATGGTTAGGTGACTCACCCCAGAAAATTACACAATATTCTGGCAGGCAATATTCGGCCTGTGGCCTCCCAAACTTAAAGACTGAATCCAACTACCTAGTATTACAGATCGGAGAAGGCAATGACACCCCACTCCAGTACTCTTGCCTGGAAAATCCCATGGATGGAGGAGCCTGGTGGGCTGCAGTCCATGGGGTCACTAAGAGTTGGACACAACTGAGCGACTTCACTTTCACTTTTCACTTTCATGCATTGGAGAAGGACACGGCAACCCACCCCAGTATTCTTGCCTGGAGAATCCCAGGGACGGGGAGCCTGGTGGGCTGCCATCTATGGGGTCACACAGAGTCGGACACGACTGAAGTGATTTAGCAGCAGCAGCAGTATTACAGATGGGAAAACCAGGGCCAGGAAGGCAGGGTGCTTTGACTAATAACACAAGGGAGGGGTCAAAAGCAGGGTTCTGCATCTCTGGGCTCCCAGGCCTCTCTCTGTGGTCACCCCTCTTCCCTCTCTGATCTCCTAGCCTCCCCTTCAGAATTATCCTGCACATTCTTCAATTCTGCCCACCACTGTGTTCACAAGGACAGAGTCCCAGCTAGAAGACCCAGGTTCCAAGACTGGCTCAGCCCCAGACTCCAAATGTCAAGTCAGTTTTACTTTTCTACCTCTAGAAGACAGCCCCTGATAATAACTCCAACCTCACTGGGTGGCTATGCAAATCAGATGAGGTCACAAGGTCACCCTGATCGACAGAAGGTACCTACAGCAGAATTTCCTTGTACTCTTCAGTTCCCACTGCTGGCAGGATCTGTCCCACTCTCATCCCCCTGCCCTCTCCCTGTGCTCAGCCAAGGGACCTTCCCTAAATGAAGAAGCTCAGAGCGGAGACAAAACTCATTTTACAGATAGGGAGACTGAGGCTTAGAGACGCCAAGCAGCTTATCGAGTCTTGCTGCCTGGTTAGGACCTGGGTGTCTCCCAACCCAGAGTATTCACAACGCCCTCTCTTACTCTAAAAGAGCTTCCCACCTCCCCCGCCACTCCCGGAGCTGCTCCCAAATAGCACAAGCCCCTGGGTTCCGAAAGGGACGTTAACCCTTTGCTGTCCGGAGCGATCCTTGGCTTCGGGGCCGCGATGAATTTGGAAGGCGGGACAGGAAAGGAATGATCTTGAGCTCGGCCTAGACGCGCCCTGCCCCCCGAAGATGACACATGGTGACCCCAAAACCCGGTCGCCGCGCCTCACCTGCAGCAGCTGCTCCGATCGCACACTCACTTCCTGCTTCCGGCTCCTCCATTCATTGGGGCTCCGCCAACTCCGCCTCCACCAGCCAATTGCCGAGCCTCGGGGCCCGGACGGGCATCGCCTGTAGCCAATAGGGGCTCTGAGCCGGGCTCCGCCGGCACGCTGGCTCCCCGCCCCCAGGCGCTACGGGGGTGGCTCGCGGAATGGCCCCTGCGGCCTTGGCCCTTTGTCCGCAGGCGGTACACGCGCGGGGATTAGAAACTTCCGTGTTCAGCCTGGCACAGGCCTAGTCCGAAGAGACGTCGCAGACAAGGTACCCCGAATCCAGTCAGGGCAGCGTGGCTGTTACGAACGGAGCACCGGCGATAACCCCCGCACAGTCCAGACTCCCGCTCTCCTTTGGAGTTTTTCTGAGTCCCCCGACTTCAGTTTTGGGTATAGGAGCCCGCATCGTTCCTCCGTGGTCTCTAGGACCACGGGTAGTGACGAGACTGCAAAGCCCTCCGTTTAGGAAGTCGAGCCTACAGCCTAGCGGGCTCCAGCCGGGGCTGAGACGGTCCCGCCGTGCGGGTCGGGGTTGGGGAGGGGTAGTGCTGTACCCGTTCCAGTTCGCCATGGGCCTGGCCGGGGCAGCAGTTAAATATCTTCGCGTCTGTTTCTTCTGAACAAGGGGCGAGGGGCCTGGTAGTTTCAGGGTGCTTGCCAGGTACCGGATGGATGAGAAGGCTGGCCGCGACTCCAAAAGGCTGCCAGGGCAGAGCCGAACCTGCATGTCTGTTGAAACTCACAGGAGGATGGGCTGGGTGGGGGAATGGCATGTGGAAGTGCCTAGTGCCTGGCCTGGGCCAAGTGGGGAACATTTTGAGGGTCCCAAATCAGAAATGGAGCAGAGCCAGGCCATCTAAGGATGAGGCGGGCCTGCACTGCCTGGTAGCTGTGTGTCCTTGGATGAGTCTCTTTACCTGAGTCTTGACTTCCTCAGTCAGAAAACCGGGCTAAAAATCCTGGTCTTTACTGAAGGGATGTAAGCATGAGGGAAGTGTTGACAGTGTTCATGCCCCCTGGTGCTATGCAGAGAAGTGTGGAGGAGAGGGTCTACCCTGAAATCCACACACCCTCCTTGCCAGTTTTTGCCACACCTGTGTCTAGGCCCAGAGCAGCTGCTGTCCCCCTCCGGCTCCAGTTTCTCATTCACAAAAGGTGCCCAAGGCCCTGTTTGGCACAACAGTGCTAACTGTTGGCACTGATGGTGATTATCATGACAGGAAGAAACTCAATAAATTGGTCTATGTCCCTAGAAAATCGCCCCTCTTCTTCCCTGTGCCTCAATACTTATTATCTTTAAAACGGGTGCAAAGTCCTCCCTGACTCGGGAGAGGTTGACATGCAAACGGATAAAGGATGAAGTGCCGTCCATCGCCACCAGTGGGCAGCTCAGGCCAAGGAAAGATCCCTGTACTCCTGGGAAACCCCCAGCCAAGCTGCATTTTCATCAAGATGGCTAATAAGAGCACTTCCAAAGCTCTATGCTAGCATCTTGACATGGAGGATCTCATTTAATTCCTGCAAAAAAACCTGAGATAGGATATAATTTTTTCTAGGGTACATATCGGGAAACAGAGGCTGATGGAGTCACTGACTTCCCTAAGGCCACCCAGGAAGTCCTCTGGTGTCCCTGAACCAGAGTCTAGCCTTCCGCCACATTGTCCCCTCCACCTGCTCCAACACATGTGTGTGCACACATGCACACACACACACACAATTACATGCAACAGTGCACTCACTGAAGTCATAGCCACCCCTAGCCTTGGCTCTTTCCCATGGGAATAAAGAGGTAGATGAGGAAGTAGTATTAAGTACATCCTATGTTACAGGTGCCCTTCATACATTCACAACCGCCTGGCAATGGAGGTACAGTTATTCCATTTAGCAGTTAAAGAGACTGAGACTCCAAGAGTTGGAAAAGGGCAGAGCTGTCTGACGCCCTCCACCAACACTGAGTTCTCCCTCTTATGGCACCTGTGCCTTTTGCTTGTCTCTGCTAGAGTCTTGAGATTCCCTGATAGAAAGGGCATGCAGGTGTTCCCCTGTCTGGTTCCCAAGAGTGAGAACAGAGAGCTGGGAAGAGCTGGATTCCTACTGCTGTGTGTGTGTGTGTGTGTGTGTGTGTGTGGGAGTTGCAATGCTCTGATGTCCACCCCAGCATCCTTATTGGGGGCTCCCCCACTCTGGCGGTGTGAAGCAAGAATCTGATTGCACCCTCCTCTCACCACCAGCAAGCGCCCTCTGTCCTCTCAACAGCCCCAGGTCTGGTATCTGTGGCTCCAACCAACTGTGTGGAAGGGGGCAGGGCCCTCCTTTTGGAATCCCTAAGGCTCTGCCTTCTATTAGGGATGATGTCCAGGTCGAGTTGGTACTCAGAGCCTCTTTTTCAGAATTTTATATTCCCAGAACCTCCATCTACCTAATCTTTCCAGTTTGCTTGTCCCAGGAAAGGTCTGGGGCAACCCCAGTAGCACCCTGAGCTTGCCTGGGCTCTCAGGAGGAGGTGACACTTAGCCCGGATGAATAGGGATCCAGTTCAGATTTGGTCTCCATGGCAACAAAGGCCCACCAGATGCCAGCCCAACATTCCCACCCCTCATTCGTTTCTGCTTCCTCCATACCCAGCTCACTGGTCATCAAGTGTTTTCCCTGCCACGCCGTGGCCCACGCTGTTCCCCTTACCCGGGCTGCCCTCCCAACTCCTCCCACCCCATCCAAGGAGAGCTGCCCAGTGGCACGGAGGAGAGGGCAGGCTCTGAGGCCAGGCAGGCAGCTGTGGATTAGAATCTGACTTGACCACTTTCTAAACTGTGTGACTTGGACCATGTTCTTTAATCTCCCTGTAAACAGAAATGGTAACACCTTCTTCCCTAGGTCACTGTGAGGATTAAATAAAACCTCTGAGAAGCAGAGCCTGGTGGCTGGGGAGTGCTCAGTGAACGTAGTTATTATCACCATTAGCACAGTGCAGGGCACGTGGTGGGCATTCAGTTGATGGTAGCCCTTGTGTGACAGCCAACGCTCTGGACCGCGAGTCCTCTCCCTCTCCACGACCCCTGACTGTCCAGAAATGAGGATCCAGACCTCCACCCAGCATCTTCCTTGTCAGCACGGCCCCAACCTCTTTTCCAGCCTCCTTTCTGCCCGCTGCAGCCCATGCTTCAGTCACTGTGAACCCCTCACCCAGTTCCCTGCATACTTATACCTGAGCCTGTCCTCAGCCCCCTTTCTGCCTAGAGCACCCCCTTTCCTGTAGGGATTCCCAGCAGGCCACTGAGGCAGAGCCCTTAAGCCCCTGCAGTGAAGCCTCTCTCACTTCTCACTTTTCTAGCCACCCGTGAGACCAGCTTCACAACTCCTGATAGCTCTTTGATCCTAGCACACAGGAAGCCATGCTATCATCCAGTAATTGGTCTGTCGTTCAGTTACTGGGAACTCTATCAGGCAGGGAACCAGGTCTGTGTCCCCAGATAACACTTGGCAAGGAGGCCAGCCCCCAGTGGGTATCCGCAGATGTCGGTCCCAGCCTGCCGCCCACCCGGCACTCACTCGGGGGCTGGAGGCACTGCACGCACACGGGACACGCGGATTCGTGAGGGCAGCTGAGCAGCAGGTTTATAGAGGAACCCAGGGCAGCAGCGTCGGGGTGATTATCTGGATCTGGGTTGGCAGGCTCAGGGCACAGCCAGCCTAAGCTGGGGGTCAGGGACCCATGGCCCCTTCATTCCCCCAGGGGCACAGTGTAGGCGGCATGATGTGGGATGCCCCTAGAAGGGCTGGGGCAGTAGGGCTGGGCCTCCCTCCATCAGCCCAGGACAGAGCTGATGCTGAGAGCCCCATCATTCTGTCCGGGGTGAGGGTCCAGGGACCCCCTCTGGAGCCCAAGTTAGGAGGGAAAGGGCACCGCCCACCCAACGCGTCCATCTGGCCTGGCGATGAGCCAGCAGGTAGAGTCTCACATGCAGAGCTCCCTGGAGGTGGGGGACCCAGGCGGGCAGGCAGGTGCGGCAGCAAGGGGCCCCGAGGAGCCTAGTCCAGTGGCCCCTGGAAAATGAGGCGGACACAGCCATGCTCGCCGGTGAGCCAGGCCCCACAAAAGGGGCAGGCGGCGTGGAACGCGTGGGTGCCATGGGGCAGTGGCGTCTGAGCCCAGTAGCGGGCAGTCTTCTCAGAGCAGACGTGGCCGCAGGGTGCAAAGGCGTGGCTGGGCGGCCCGGGGTCCAGGCAGAGGCCGGCCTCCTGGCCGAGCCACAGGGGCACGTAGGGCCCCACGAGGCGGCAGAGGGGACACTCGCGCTCCTGGGGGCCCCGCTCTCGCCGGCAGCCCCAGCCGTGGTAGCCGTGGACGTGGCCGCAGCGGACGTACACCCAGGGCTGCTGCTTGTCGGGTGCCGTGCGGCCGCGGGCCGGGCTGGGGAAGGCCAGGGTGCTGAGGCCCACGGGACACTGGGGCCGGGCTGCGTTCGCCTCCTGCCGCTGGGCCTCCAGCTGCTTCAGTGTGGGCGCCCGCAGCAGCCCCGCCGGCGTGCGCCACAGCAGCGTGGCCCCGCACAGGTCGATGAGGGAGCCGTCCTGCAACACGTTGGACTCGTTTTCCACCTGCAGGGGCAGCAGAGGGGCCTTCGTGCCCAAGGGGCTCCTGAACCCCCAGCCATCCGGTCGCCATCACCCCAGTCAAGCCACCCATCCGTCCCCCTGAACCTCCCTGGAGGGAGCACCCTGGATGCCCGTGGGGCCGGCTGGGGCAGAGGAGGGGGTGGGCTGGGGCAGAGGACCAGAGGAGACTGAGAAGCCCCATGGGCCAGCAGGAAAAGTGGTCCTGGGTAAGCACCATCCCCCCAAAACCAAAACTCAAAAAACTAGCAGAGACTTTCAGTGGTTAGGGCTCTGCGCTTCCACTGCTGCGGGCCTAGGTTCAATCTCTGATTCTTCTAAGTCTTCTAAGAGTAGATCTTATCTTGCAAGCCAGGCAGCAAGGCCAAAAAAAAAATAATCCCAGGCAGGCGCCATGCCTTACTCTCAGTGGAACCTGCTCCTCGGTCACTTCATCTGTCAAATCAGAAAGCCTGGACTCTGGAGTGGGGCTTCCCTGGTGGTCCAGTGGTTAAGACTCTGTGCCTCCCCTGAAGGGTGTTCGAGCCCTGATTGGGGAACTAAGATCCCACATGCCACATACTGGCCCAAAACAAGGCCTGGACCAAAATAGAAGTTTTCTAAAACATTTTCTCAAGCTCATCTTCCCTGATGGCAGAGACCAGAATTTCCTGTGTCCAAAACACCAGGGACTTAACCCAAAGCGTAAGGGCTGAGGTTAAAAGCAAGGACTCTAGCACTAGGTAGTCTGGGCATGAATTCTGGCCTCAGTGTTTACTGACTCTGTGTCTCTGGTCAAGTAACTTATCCTCTCCGTGTCTTAATTTCCTTGTCCTCAAGGTGGGTTTTACTTCCCTGTGTAGCAAGTGGTTCTCATGAATCAGTGTGAAAACTTGGAATAGTGCCTGGGACATAGGAGGTGCTCAGTAGCGGGTACCAGTGAGAGGTTCACAAGCCTAATTTTACAAAATAATGTTTCCCCAGATCTCCCAGTGGAACTGATGCCCTGGGAAGATAAGCCATGCTTTCTTTGAGGCTCGGCATCTCCTTGCCCCATGTACTTACAGCTAGGAAAACCTCTACGTGGCCTCTTTGAGGATCTTGGCCATATGACATTGGGCAAGCCCCATCTCTCTCTAGGACTCTCCCAGCTCCCAACATTAGGTTCCCCATCACCTATGTTAGCACTACTCCGAGGCCCTTTCCTGCTGGGAAAGAATAAAGCTAAACTTGCCTGAACGTGACAGACACGTTAAAAACCACCAACACTTCAGGCTATAAACTGCTCACACATGGGCCAAGTGTCACCCTCATAAGAGGGTGTGAGTTTTTCAGCTGCTGACATCCTCAGAAGCACGTGGAGCTGTACAGGTGCCTGTCCATGCTGCTTCACATAACCCTGTGGGTCTCTGGCAGTATGTGGGCAACACCTGGAGATGCTGGTCTGGTCCCCGCTGTAGCGCAAATGGCACGTGCCCCCACACGGAGCCTGTTGGGGCTCCCCTGTGCAGCAGGACTGGAGATCACCTCCTGGCTTGGGCAGGGGGCAGGGCAGATCGGGAGGGCCCCGGGAAGGACGAGGGGATGGGGAGGAGGGTGGACAGGCCACCTACCAGCTTCCCCCGCTGCTGTGCCGAGCGGCTGTCCCTCAGAGTATACACATTCCCACAGACCGAGATCTCCCGCCAGACACCCGGGGCCGAGTCCTCAGAGAAGCCGCCTGCTGGGTGCATCACCAGGACCCCGTTGGTAGTTAAGCCGTCCATCAGCCCGTCGGGGGTCCGCCATTTGGCTGCCCGCTCCTGGGACCACACGTGGGATCAGATCACATCCCTGAGTGGCCCCCAGCAGGCCTTGAGCTGGGAGTGCTGCCCCTCTACCCTGGAGCCCAGAGGTGGCCCAGAGAGGACTGGAATTGGCACTGTATGACCTTGGGCATCATCTGACCTCTCTGAGCCTCACTTTGCTCATCTGTTAAGTGGGGGTGCTAATCCCCGCAAAGGTGGTGGTTATGATTACTGCAGGCTGGTCCATCACCCCTGGAGGCTGCCCCTCCCCAGCCTACCCCTCGGCTCACTCTCAGATGTAGCACTGTTCCTGCCTGGGGGGGCTCACTCACTCCAAGGAAGATGTTGCTGGAGGCATCGAAGCCAGCGGCATAGATGCGGGCAGTATAGGGTGGCCGGCGGTCACAGAGGATGCGGCAGGCGTAGCGGGAGATGGTGCTCTGGGCAGAGGGGCCCTCAGCAGCCCCTCCCCCAGGGGACGTGTCTGTCACCACGAAGTCAATCATGTTCTCCGTGGAGCGGCCAATCTGTGAGGGAGAGGAGGGCAAGCACAGGAATGCTGTGTGTGAAGGTCAGTGCCAAGGGCTTCCTACCCCAGGGCTCCCGGAAGCTGTTCTGTGGGCAGGGTGACCCAACGACAGGGAGATAATGTCATCCCAGTTCTCCAGGGTCCATATCCAATCACCGGTGTTTGGGTTTCTCTTTCTCTGTCTCCCCCGCAGTTCTGGGAACCACCCCACTCAGTTAAAAACTAGCTGATCTACAGGACTTCCCTGGTGGTCCAGTGGCTAAGTGGTCTAGTCCTCCACGCTCCCCAGTGCAAGAGGCCTGGGTTTGACCCCTGGTCAGGGAATTTGATCCCTCATGCTGCAACTAAGACCCGGCACATCCAAATAAATAATTTAAAAAAAAAAAACTAGTTGATTTACAGATAGAACAGTGAAAGGGTAACTGACACCCATAGTCTGGGAAGGCTCAAATAGTAGTAGAAAATAGTGAATTTGGAGTAAATATTTGTTATATATCATGTTACGCATTTCGTGTGCAGATCTCAGTTAACTTTCCCAAGGATGCCATGTGATGGGACTGTAATGAGCCCCACCTTACAGATGAGGAAACCAAGGTCCAGAGAGGTTAAGGGACTCTTGCCCAAAGTCACCCAGCTCCTAACTGACAGAGCTGGGAGCAGAGGCCAAGCAGTAGGACTCTCACACCACACTCTGAACCCCTAAACTGTATGTCTCCCACAGCCTAGGAGTCCAGGCTTGGGTATGAATCTGGATCCAGCCACTGACTGGCTGTGTGAGTGGGAAGTCAACAGCCCTCCCTCCGGTATCCTGCTTCCTCGTCTGAAGAGTGGTCTGCTGCACTGCGCCTGCCCCCTGGCCTTTGGTCCGCCAGCCTCCCCCTGGGACACCTGCGGAGCCAAGCATCCAGGCCTGGGGACCCAGTGGCCGGGAGGCTGGTGGAGGCACCTGAGCCTACCTGGAACATATCTGTGTCGCTGTCATGGGTGTACTCTACTATGACCGAGTGGCTCCGGGACAGTGTGTAGGAGATGCTGTGCTGGCCCCGGTTGCTCAGTGCCTGGGGACAGAAAGGAGAAGTCGTTTCACTGAGGATGTAGCCAGGAGAAGCGTGAGCTTCTGAGACAGAAGCTGGAGCCTGACACCCAGCTGCCACTCCCAGGGAAGGGGCGGTTCCACCGCTTACAGAGGGGGAACTGTGCAGCCGGCCCTTTACACGGGTTATCTTATTTGATCCCCATGTGCATGGTCATCGCTCAGTCATGTTAGACTCTTTGCGACCCCATGAACCGTAGACCACCAGGCTCCTCTGTCCATGGGATTTCCCAGGCAAGAATACTAGAGTAGGTTGCCATTTCCTTCTCCAGGGGATCTTCTCCACCCAGGGATGGAACCCGCCTCTTATGTGCCTCCTGCATTGCTGGCAGAGTTTTTACCACTGAGCCATTGGAGACCCCTATTTGATCCCTACAGCTTCCCAAAGGAGGCATGGTTATCATTCCCATTTTACAGTTGAGGGAAACCACAGCTTAGAGAGGAGAAGAAACTGGTCAGATGTCAAATGACTGGAAGTGGCGGAGCCCAAACTACAACCCCAACCCTCCGAAGCCAAAGGCTTTGCCTTTGTCATTGCTGTGTGATTGTCACGTCCCCTCCCAGAGCCTTGGCCTCCTCTAAAATGATGTTGACCACTTCCCCCCAAGGGATGGGATCTAGTGGTCCAGGAAATACTTTGCAAGCTTCGACACACTGCGAGGAGTCTCCCACCAGCCCCATCCTCTGGTTTCCCAGGGTCGTGAGTGAAGACACGTGGGCTCCCCTGCTCTGGCGGGGCTGTGGGCAGGTAGGACTGGCCCCCAGGTCTGCTAGGACGAGCTGCTTGCCTTGGAGACGAGTGGCGTTGAGATGTGGTGAATGACATCTGGCTTCACTCCGTTGGCATGTGGCCGGCGACTCAGGGCCAGGCGGCTTCGGCGGCGGCCCTTGTCACCATTTGCCAGACACCCATTGTAGCTGTAGATGAGGGGGTTAAGAAGAAAAGGTTGGAAGGAGAGAGAGACTGAGGGTGAGCCCCAGAGAGACTAGGAGGAACCACCAACTTCTGGGCAGATCCTAGAACAAGCCCTAAAAAGCCCTAGTACCACCAGCTAGAAGACCCTACTCCATCAAATTGGTGCCTTGGAGTGAGGTGGCAGCGGGGTGGTGGTCAGAAGATCTTCAAAAGGGTTGTTATTCAATTAACCAGTGTTTTCTGGACTCCTGAACCATGCCTGGTCAGGCACTAGGCCCTAAGTTGTTTGAGGAACCTGGATGCCACCTGCCCTGACCCAGGCACAAGCCAAGTGTATCCCAGGCCTAGAGACAGGAGAAAGGAATTCTGACTCCAGGAGCAGGTTTCTAAGAGAGGAGACACCTTTACTGGGCCTTGAAGAACTAGAAAGGAGTCACCTTTAGCAAACTGTCATTTATTAGATCACAACTACTACCGGAAACCAGAAAAGAAGTAAAAAAAAGACCCACAAAGCCACTATCTCTACATATCCATACACATCAAACTTCTTCCTTTCCAGCCTTGTCCAGATTGTAGAAGGCAAAGATGGGGTGAGTCATAACCTTGATCGCTGCCATGAACTGCAGCCTCCTGTGTTCCTGGTGCTTCACATTATTAATTACCTAACGGAATCTGTGTAATGTCCTGCCAGGCAAGTATCTTTCTATCTTTCTTCTCATTTTATGAATGAGGCAAATTGAGGCTCAGGGAGGTAAAATGACTTGCCTGAGGTCCCAGGCTAGGAAGTGGGAAAAGTCTAGATTTGACCTCACATCTGTCTGACTCCAGGCTCTTTTGCAGAAGATTCTCGGTAAGGAGGGCTTACCCTGAGCAAAGGCCCTGTGGCGAGTAGAGTTTGGGGAGATAAGAAAGTGATGACTTGGGTGGGAGACTGCAGTCGGGGAAAATGACCTTGGTGGGAGGGCCCTGAACACCAGGGAGAGCATTTTGAACTTTATTCCGTAAGCACTGGGGAGCCACGGCAGGTTTGGCAGCAGGAAGTGAAAAGGATGAATAGCTGCCAAAACAGCCAAGGACCACTTGAATCAGAGTCTTCTCTGGACCCACAGAGGGAGATTCTGATTCTGTAGGTTTGGGATGAGCTTGTCAGTGGGTAATTTTCAATGTGCTCTCCGGGTGGCTCTGATGTCCAGCCGATGTGGGGCTTCACTGCTCTGTGGAGAACAGATGGCACTCAAGAGAGCCTGTCGCCTTAGGTCTGAGCTCTCCCTCATCAGTGGCCTCATTCCCAGCGGTGATTCTAGCTCTTCCTTTGGGACATGAAGCAGTTGCTTTCTTTTTTTTTTTTTTTTGCAGGGGGCAGTGGGGGAAGCGGGCAGTGCCACGTGACCTGTATGATCTTAGTTCTCCAACCAGGGATCAAACCCTGGGCCCTCGGCAGTGAAATCGTGGAGTCCTAACCACTGGACCACCAGGGAATTCCCAAGTGGTTGCTTTTCTAATGCAAACACCCCTGAGAGGGGCATCACTTTTGCCCTTGTAAGCTCTTCCCACATATGGGGGGAAGGGCAGTTCAGGACACAGGCTGAGGGTTCATATGAACCTGACTTAAATCCTGGCTCTTCTGCTTATCATATAACCCCTGCATGCTAAGTCACTTCAGTAATGTTTGACTCTGTGACCCTGTGGACTGTAGCCCGCCAGGTGATTCTGTCCCTGGGATTCTCCAGGCAAGAGTACTAGAGTGGGTTGCCATGCCCTCCTCCAGGGGATCTTCCCAACCCAGGGATCGAATCCGCGTCTCTTACATCTCCTGCATTGGCAGGCGGGTTCTTTACCACTAGTGCCACCTGGGAAGCGCTATAACCTCTGTAAAATGGGGCTAATTTTTTCAGGATCTACCTCACAGGTTCATTATGAGAGCTAAATGAGATAAAGCATTTTAAGATGCTTAGCACAGAGTTTGGCATATATTTAACAAGCCCTTGATAAATGTTATCTATGATTATTATTACTAAAAAATAAAAATAAAAGCACATGGTATGTACATGCCAACAAACAGTAGCCATTATTATGTCTAAATAGTCATCACAGTGATAACACAGTTTATCAGATACTCTCTTCAGGGGAGAGAGAGAGGCCAAAAGGAGGTGCAGAAGGGAGGAAGGAGAGGGATCTGTGCATGGGGCAAGCATCCTGGTCAGGTGAAGGCCAGGAACGGATGAGGTCTACTCAGCCACCAGCTCACGTTGCTTCCTCTCTCCTGGCCTCAGTTTCCTCATCTGTAGCACGAGGGTCAGCTGTCGCTGAGTGAAAGTGCACTAAACCTAGAGTAAGAAAGACCTGGGTCCAAATCCCAGCCCTGCCACTTAAGAGCTGTGTGCCCTTGGGCCAGCCACTTCCCCTCTCTGAGCCTTGGTTTCCTCACCTCCTTCCTCACAGCATCTTTGTGAAGACTGAAATGAAATAATGTCCATGAAAGGGCTTGGCACAGGCCTGCCTCCCAGAACACTTGGTGCGGGCCAGGCACTGTGCTACGTGCTTTACAGAAATCACCTCAGTCGTTCCTTCCAACAACCCTCTGAGGTATTATTATTATCATCATCTCTACTGGTAAGTGGGGAAACGGAGGCACAGGGAAGTTAAGCAACTCACGGAGGCAGGATTTGAACCAAGCACTTTTGCTGGCGAACCAGAGTTCATCCCAGACTACACACACGAGGTGCTTTATGAAAGGCA
Source organism: Dama dama (assembly GCF_033118175.1). Lineage (NCBI taxonomy): Eukaryota > Metazoa > Chordata > Mammalia > Artiodactyla > Cervidae > Dama > Dama dama. The sequence goes on from NC_083682.1 coordinate 6,449,596, forward strand.
GCTGGCGCTACTTTCTTCCGTGCAGAAACTTAGGTGGGCAGGGTTGTCTCCGTAATTTATGAAAAATAGGAAGATAAAATAACAATTGTGAATTGAAGTGGGCTTGGTCAAATTTGTCTCCCAGCTGGGAAGGTGAGGAGGGACGAACAGCAAGAGGCTGTAAATGGGGAGAGGTGGGACCCTTGGTCTGGCTGTCCTGTGGGGTGCCTGGTGCCCCACCCCCTCGGACCAGGGAGGCTCACCCCAGAACGATGAGTTCGCCATACTTGATGGGCTCCTCCCCTGGCTGTGCATCTTCACCAGGAGAAGACAGCACACAAGAGCCCTGGTTCCCCGGGTGCTGGAGATCTGAGGTTCGGGGAGACCCCACTTCAGGGTTTCCTTCCAGCACCATTCTGGGCAGAGGGGGAGAAGAGAAAAAGAGCTTTGCAGCCTCCCACCCCAACCCCCCTCAATGCCAGCTTCAGCCTGCTGCAGGCCACCTAGGCTAAGACCAGAGTGACCTTTCACCCACTCTGTTGCTATGGCAACCACTTCACCTCTGCCTCCCCTAAACTGTCAGCGTTGCTGGGATACCAGGGAAGGGAGATGGATGGGGTGGAACCAAGAGGGAGGAGCTGCCCAATCAGAGGGTCAGAATATTTGGCAGAGCCAGAGGGATGGCTCAACTTGGGGTGGCCAGAAGCTTCTTTTTGGCAGGACCTCTGTCTGGGGTGTGCTGGGAAGAAAAGCACCCCAGGAGCCGGGGGCCCCTACTGCTCATCTTACATTCAGTTCCTGGGTTTGGCTCTCAGCCCCAGGACTTCTGAGGAATCCTTCTGTCAGGTTTTTGGAATCTACCTATCCGTCTTAATCTTTCTGCCCCTTTGCTAGTCTAGGCCTCTATCTGTCTGTCTGTTTTCTCAATGACTCTCTGTCCGCGCTGCTGTCCTTTTCGCCACCTTTCTACCCACCCTCCTCCCCACCTCCGCCGGTCTGGGCCCCGCTACCTCTCCATTCACCTGCCTCAGTCTCCCCATCTTGTCCTCACCCTGCGGACAGGGCTCTGGACACCTCCCGGGTGCGCCCCTCTCCCTCCCTCAGGTGTCAGTCTGCAGTCCCCGGGCCGCTCAGGTCTCTGGAGGCCTGTGGGGGCGGCGCTCCCCCCTCCCGCTTGGGCTGCAGCAGAGCCCGTCTCCGCAGGAAGCCTGTTTGGAAAACATCCCCGCGCAGGAGGGACTGCGCCGGGGCAGGCCGGCGCCCCGCGCCCGGGGCGGGCACAATGACAGCCCAGCGACATACGCAGACACAGCCGGCGGCCCCTCCACACAAACACGCGCGCGCACGCACACAGTCCCGCACAACCCGAGCCCTGCGAGCGGTGCCCGGACGGGCGCAGAGCCCACCCTAGACCCGCGACAGCAGGCGCGATCGCGCAAACAGCCACAGGCGCCCGCCCTCGGACCGAGTACCCGTCCCCCCCCAGCCACCCTGACACTCAAACACGCCCCCAGCGTCTGTTGGGGCCCGCCCGGCGAAGCCCCCGCCCCCTCCGCCTCGGCGGGCTCACCTGGCCGCGCTCTGGCTCCCGCTTGGCGCTGCTCCCTCTGCGCCTCGCCCCTGCTCGGCCCAGGAGCCGTTGCGGCGGGATGGGCCCGGCCGGCGGCAGCTCCGCGCTGCCTTGTCACGGGGACACCCGGGGCCGGGGGAGGGGTACGAGCGCAAACAGTCACGCTCCGCCCCCTGTCCCTATGCCCCGCCCCATGGAAGCCCCGCCCCTCGAGGCTCCGCCTCTTGCGGCGAAGCTCTGCCCCAGTCGGCGGAGCCCCGCCCTTTCTCAAGAGACCACGCCCCTTACCGAGCCCCTCCGCCTGGGCCCCTGGAAGCCACGCCCACCACTCTACTCTAGGAACGCTCTCTCCCAACTTCGCGTGATCTGGGGCTCTCAGGTAAGTCTTTGAGATCCCCTTCTCCAGTTCGGGTTCTCCAGACCCCGCCCTAGTTTCTGGAGACTCCTGGGTTCTCCTTGAGACCCTGGCGCCCCCTTCCTCATCGCAGTCTAGCACCTTACCCCACCCTGGGCTGGAGGCCCCTTTCCGCAGCTTAGGCCAGGGACTCTGCACCTCCTGCCTGAGACCCCGCCTTCCAGATGGGGAAACTGCGGAATTAGAGGAGAGAGGCAGGGGCGGAAAGGAGAGAGAGAATGGAAATACTAGAGAAGACGGAGGTACGGGTGTGCATCAGCGGGGAGGCAGAGGAAAGCCGCTGCGTTTGATCTGTCTTCCAGCCCAGCTGGACTACTTTCTCTCTGGGCGACCGCCGGCTGGCTCTGGGCCCCACCCTCCCAGGTGTCCAGGAATGCCTCCCTCCAGCCCGCCAGCTTGCGCACACCACCGGAGGTGCCACAAATGGGATGGAGACCCTCCGGGCCTGGGTTTGCAAGAGACCTCATCTGTTAGTCTGTGGCAGCTGCTATGGGCTGTGCTTTGAACAAAATAAGCCCTTTGATTCTTGGGAGACAGACAGTATAACCACCCATTTTGCAGATGAGAATACAGAGATTTAGGAATCTGACTTGGTCATGGTTATTTTCCCTGAAAGGGACCAAGATTGGATCTCAGCTGTGTGACTCCAGTCTGACTCATAGCTTCTGTATACCTTGTTGCTATGACTCGGGACCACAGGGTGGCGAGAGGGCACTCAGAGGTGCAGAGCAGGAGAGACCCAGAGATGCATCAGGTAAGATCCCTACAGCTCATTATCTCTTGGCCTGTTTGGAACTGTAACTGTTACGCAAATTAAAATGGAGGAAGTCTTGCTCAGACTTCAGAAGCAGGAGAGCAGGCCTCTGATACCATGCAGGGCCTGTGGGGCTCCTGGGCACAAGGCCTTTGTGCCTCCCATTTCTTTGATTATAGGGAGCAGCATTTGTTCAGCCTCCATGATCTTTCCTGAGTTCCAACAGCAGATTCCAACAGCAGATTTGGTTAGGGAAGGGAGGGGATGTGAGACCAAGGAGAAACAAGCAATCAATAGCAGCCTTGGGGCAGGTTTCCCCATCAAAGAATATGCACAACAATATCTTTGAGCTATTTTGCAGATACTGAAACCTGCTCGGAGAAGTTATGGTATGCTCCCTACATAAGACAAGTTAAACCTGAAGGTTGATAATGTTGATGCCTACTTACCTCACCACCAACCCATCAGAAAAATGTCCATGAGCTGATCACGCCCTCTTTTACTGTAAAACTTGTCACTTGGAGGGCGGTACCCTGCTCTGTCCCCCTTTGCCTGGCAAAGCAATAAAGCTATCCTTTTCTAGTTCACCCAAAATTCTGAGATTTGATTCTGCACTGATGTTCACAGAAGCTGAGCTTTCAGCATCATGACCTGCTTCTTACCTGCTTAGACACTGCCTAGATTCTGTGCCTGCCTGCAAACACAGGAAGTCAGGTGGGCTTTAGATCAGAAAGGGAGTGGGTCTTGGAATTTTTTAAGCCCCTGGAGGTCTGGTCAACCCCCTCAGGGTCTAATGAAATCCTATGATTGGTGAAACAAACAGCATTGGTAAAGTGAAAGCAGAGCTTCATTTTTGTGCGCAAACTGATGATGTTGTTAGTTTGTGGCCTGGGGTTATAAGCAGGAGCCTCCAAACTGCAGTTTGAAGTCTCACCTGTGGAGTGCACACATGGCCCTGGATCCTTTCTCAACTGGGACTCCAGATTACTGTTAACAAGCAACTTCCCAGTGCTACTGAAGTCTGGGTGTAGGTTGTCGGCCCAATTTGGTAATGTATACTCTATTGCTTCTCTCCATTGTTTCTATTTCTTTTCTTTTAATGGCTGTATATTGAAATTAAGTAAAATAATCCTCTATTAAATATTGAAATTGTTTATTAGTGTGTAATAAGTGGTTTCTTTTGTTTAAAAAAAAGTCATTCAAACCTAAAACAAAAGTAAAACTTTGGGCAAAACAATAACCAAGAGTTAGGGGAAGCCCAGAGGGTGGACCTTTAATTTACATCTTTAGAGTGCGTGTTTTACTGAAGAAATCAAGGAAAGCTGCACAGAGGAGGCATTCTTTGACCCCCACGTCAAGAAAAACAAGTGAAAGTTGGCCCACACACTTGGAGGAGCACACTTCCTCTCCCTCCCCCCAACTTGTTGTTTATGAAGCTGCCAATCTTCAAGACTCCTCCTGGGTCTTACCACATCCACACACCCCACTAACTCCTCCATCTAAAAATAGTCCAAGATACCAACTGCTTTGCCAACTGTTCTCGGGCTCCAGCAGCCAGATGAAATGAGAAAGCAGCCGCCAGCACACCCTTTGAGGACAAAAGCACCCACTAATCAAAGAGCAACTTCCTGAGAGGCCAGCAGTCCCCGAGCAGGCTGGACTGCTGGGCTCCTGGCAGCAGGTCATGCAAATCCTGCACCACAGGATTGCTCCCATCCCTGATTCCCTATCTGCCTACCAGGTACACATATCTGCAATAGGACATGGGGACACTGGGACAGTCTTACTCCCCTTTGCACTCCCAGCTTCCAGTACATTGCCTGCCAAAGCAGGCCCTCTGTGAACACACACTGAATTATGATACAGCCAGGTCACAGAGCCAGACGGGTGTGGAAGTGAGGTTTGACCAGAGCCCCAGTGCTACCACCAGACACCAGTTGGCAAGAAGGGCTAAGAGAGGTTCAAAGGCTTTGTCCCAAGAGGCAGAGATTTCTCTTGTGGTCAAGCACTGGGCTGGGAGTTGTATGGTGGCCACAGCCAGACCAGGAGGGACCTCTGGGATCATGGGATGGGCCTGATTGCAGCATTGCATTTTCCAGGATGGGGAGAGGAAGGGTGAGTTGGAACACCACCAACAGGCATAGATTCTCAAGTCCCAGCCTTGACTTCTGGCTCTTAAGTCCCAGGCTCTGTGCTAAGAACTCCAGCCTCTTAATCTCTCTATGCCTCACTTCCTGTATTTATAAAATGGAAATAAAAAATAGTACCTACCTGAAGTGAGATAAAAATTGACAGTATTGTTTTGAAAATCTTTACAGCCCCTCCCTTCTCTCCTCAATCTAGATCTTGTCCCTACTGCTTTTTTAAAAGGGGACAAAGAAAAGAGCAAAATACAGCCTGTATTTTTTCTTAAAAAAAAGTTTTGTTTGGCTCCACCAGGTCTTAGTTTTAGCAGGCAACTAAAATGGCATAAAGGATAGTTCCCTAACCACGGATTGAACCTAGGACCCCTGCATTGAGAGCACAGAGTCTTAATCACCAAACCACCAGGGAAGTACTCTGTATTTCTTCAACTCTTGGGTTCAAATGCCCAGAGACAGGCGTAAACAGTTTTGAAGAATACTTGTGCATCTAGTGGAGAAAGCATGTTGAGAACAAATAAACAAGCCAACCAACAACAAACTTTCTGGCCTGAAAGATTTGGAGAGAAGATAAGGAAGAGCTAAGATGCTGGGCTCTGCCTCTGAGGTCTCATTGTAGATAAGAGGATGGTGCTAGAAAAAGATAGACCCTTCAGATAGATTTAGGCGTCCAAACCGTATTCCTTCACTGTCCAAATTTGATTGGATCGGTTTGTGGCACAATTTATGTTCTAGGACATTGTTGAAAACAGTAGAGAACTAGCTGGCAATGAGTGGAGTTTAATAGCTGGTTGTGGTCAGGGGAAGTGTCAGTCCAGGAAAGCCCAACCTAAATCACTGTCTTCCCAGGTGACTGCGGTGGAGGGGCACAGGCTGCACTCCCTGAGGACCAAGGACAGAGGCTTTAAACTCAGGCAGAGGGAAGGGGGGATGGAGTCACTAAAATAATCCACACAGGGTAGTCCTGGTAGTCCATTGGTCAGGACTCCACACTCCTAATGCAGGGGGGCCGGGTTTGATCCCTGGTCAGGGAACTAGATCCCACATCTACGCCACAACTAAGACCCAGTACAGTCAAATAAATATTTTTAAAAAATAATCCACTCAGTCACCAAGCAAGCAAATAACAATAGCAAGCCCTTGGGGTGGGGCAAGTGTCAAGTTGCCACAATGTAGTATTTAAAATCTTCAGTTTCCATCAAGAAATTGTAAATCATGCAAAGAAACAGGAATGGATAACACAGACAAGGGAAAAAAAAAACAGGTAGATATTTTCAGGATGTGGGGAAATTGACACCCTCACACACTGACAGTAGGACTGTAAAATGGTGTAGCCACTTAGGAAAACAGTCCAGCGCTGCTCCCAACAGTTAAACATTGTTGCCACATGACCCTGCAATTTCACTCCTAGGGAAAGACCCAAGAGAAATGAAAACATATGTCTACACAAAAACTTCTACACAAATGTCTATGGCAGCATTATTTATAATAGCCAAAATGTGGACAACTCAAATGTTCAATTGTTGAATGGATAGACAAAATGTATATCTACACCGTGGAATATTAGCCACGAAAAGGAACACAGTACAGATATATGCTACAACCTTGAAAATAATATGCTAAGTGAAGGAAGCCAGTCACAAATGACCACATCTTATATGATTTCATTTATAATAAATGTTAGAATAGAAGAATATATAGAGGCAGAAAGTGGATTTGTGGTTACTTAGCTAGGGAGGGATGGCAGAATAGTGATAGCTAAAATGCATGAGTTTTTCTTTGAGGTAATGAAAATGTTCCAGAATTGCTGTGGTGATGGTTACATGTATCTGTGAATATACCAAAACCACTAACTGCACATTTTAATGGGTGAGTTGTATGATATGTGAATTATTATATCTCAATATATGCTTTGTGCTCAGTCATGTCTGACTTCTTATAACCCCTGGACGGTAGCCCACCAGACTCCTCCATCCATGGGATTTTTCAGGCAAGAATACTGGAGCGGGTTGCCATTTCCTCCTCCAGGGGATCTTCCTGACCCAGGAATTGAACCTGCATCTCAGGTATTGGCAGACAGATTTTTTACCACAGAGCCACTGGGTATGCCCCATATCTCAACACAGCTTTTCCTTAAAAAGAACCAGCTAGAACAAAACAAATATGACATTGAGCAAAAGAAACTAAGTATCAGAATTCATACTCTATAATTGTATTGATGCAAATCTTAAAACTAGTCCAAACCAAGCCATATCAGTTCAGGGTGCTTATTTTGGTGGCAAAACTAAAGAAAGGTGAGGAAGTTAAATCCTCATAAAAATTAGGTAGAGAGGTTTTAACCTGGAAGGAGGAGCACAGCGGGTGCTCTGGGGTGCTGTCCAGGGTGCTGTTTGGTTTCTTGACGGAGTGGCAGTCACCCAAGTGCTTGCTTTATAATGCTTATTAAGCTGTACATTTATATTGTATGGACTTTTGGTGTGTTCATCATATTTTACAATAAAAGTATTTAAGATGAGTTGGTTTGATCCAACCTCCACATTCTGCAATGAGAATGGGTAAGGAGTAGTTCTAGCTGAAAGGTCAGGATGTGGAGGAAACTGGTGAGACCGTGGTAGCCACGGCCAGAATCAGTGAAGAGGAACCCAGGGAGCTGAGAAAGCCAGTGAGAGTGAGTGCACAGAGAGAAGCAAAAACCAGGAGAGGGGCTGAGAAGGGCCCCTAGAACCTCAAGTCTTGATAGCTTGATTTATTTATTCATTTACCCACTGATCAACAGTGTTATTAAGTACTTGCTTTCAGTCACACCAATGAAGCTACTTCTCTCTAATCCCCAGTTTTGCATCGCCAACAATCATTTTTGTCTCTATGACATCATTCCCTGGCCACAGCTAAAGAGAGTAAGGATGCCAACCTGACCTAGGCTGGGCCAGTCACATCCTGTCTGTTGGGAATTTGGAACAGAGATTCAGAGATAGCCTTTCTCTGCTGTAGAGTTGGAGAATCATGGAAAACTGGCTTTGCTATGCCAAAACTTCACCCTCAGTGGGCAGTTACCCAAGTCTCAAGAGACACTGCGGGATAATTGGTAACTGCTTTGCCACTGGATATAAGAACTGCCTCTTCCATCCTAGGTTGTGAAAAATTTACTTACACATGTGTATGTGCTCAGTCACTCAGTCTTGTCCAACTCTGCGACCCCATGGGTGCAGACACATGTTTTAGATTCTTCTGGTCAGAAGCACCTGCTTCCAACTGAATCAGATGCGATTTCCTAAAGAAGCGGATGTGGTGGAGGCAGTGGCTAGGTCCAATCTCAGAAGCTGCAGTGGAAGTAGATCCAACTGCAGAGTCTGCAGCCCTCTGTCCATGGTGCTAGTGGTGAAGATGCTGTGTGCAATGGGGGCAGTTCTGTCTTCTCGGGATAGTTCTGTGGCGTGATTTTGGGTGTGTTCCCACTTGCCTGGCTACAACGCCTCATTCCCTGCACAGCCTGGAGACTCTGTGAGTTACTCACTATCCTTCATAAATTTTCTTTCTGCTTAGATTGTCCAGAATTGGCTTCTGTGCTTGAAATTAAGAACCCTGGTTGTGTGTGGGGGGGGAGGGGGTGTGTGTGGGAGGGAGGCTCAAGAGGAAGGGGATATATGTATGTATATAGCTGATTCACATTGTTGTATAGCAGAAACTAACACAATATTGTAAAGCAATTATCCTCTAATTTTAAAAAGTAAATAAATTTTTAAAAAATATATAAATAAGAAGAAAAGAACTCTGACCTACATCTCTAGCAACCTGAATGCATTCCTTCCTGAAGAGTGGGAACAGACATCAGTAGCCCAGAAGGAACTGTCTCTCCCCATTTCTTGTCTCTTTACTTCTCTGTATGTTGACATCACTCTCCCCTCCACGCAGACCAACATATGTGGCCTGAGGTAGGAAATGGCTACGCTGCATCTCCCAAGTTCTGATATCCTCTCCTTTCAAGAAGCCAGTCCAGACTGAGAATGGAATTTCTTTCTTTTTTTTTTTTTTTGGCGACAACATGCAGGATCTCAGTTCCCTGACCAGGGATTGAACCCCTGTCCCTGGCAGTAAAAGCATAGAGTTCTAACTACTGGACTGCCAGGGGAATTCCCAACTTTTAATAAAAGATTGCAGGGGGAGAAACTTTGACCCAGCTTGGGGCAGGTGCTTGCACCTAGCCAGTCACCTACAAATAGGCAGGATCATGTCATATAAAAATGGTTGCTGTGAGACAGGAAGGGGGCAGGGCACAACATTTAAAAGAATGACAACCCCTGAGGACACAACATAAACTGGTTAGACCCAACTAGGTCCAAGATGGAGGATGAGTTGACTTCCACCCAACTAGGTCCAAGCTGGCAGATGAGTTGACTTCCACCAGACCTTGAGCATCAGTAAGGTCTCATTGTAACAACACATCAGAGCACTAAATGACACACCCACAGGTACCATGATGGTTCCAAGGTTGATCATAAAAGGGCAAAAAGTGGGTGCTGACCCAATTCCTAGAACTCTCTGCCCCTTCTCCAGAAAAGTTGGAATAATCCTCCCCCTCATTAGCCTGTGAAATTACCCAGCCCATAAAATCTAAAGTGTGTTAGTTGCTCAGTTGCGTCCAACTCTTTGCGACCCCATGGTCTGTCCATGGAATTCTCTAGGCAAGAATACTGGAGTGGGATGCCATTCCCTTCTCCAAGGGATCTCCCTGACCCAGGGATCAAACCAAGGTCTAACCACTCCCATATTTCAGGGTCTCTGGCCTTCTGAGATGGCCCCACAGTCTGTGTTTCTCCCAGGACTGCTCTCACTTTCTGAGATGGGCCATATTCTATGTATGGAATGTATTTGTCTCTAAATAAACCTGCTGTCACTTTGCTACGACTGGTTCTTGAGTTCTTTCCCATGCAAAACCAAGAGCCCACATTTGGTGGCCCATCTCAGGGACTTGCCTGAGACCTGGGATGTGACCATCCTCTCATGCCCTACCTTTTCCTTGCAATAGCTGGCTCCAACCCCGTGTGAAACGGAAGCAGAAGGGGCAGGGCATGGTATTTGAAAGAAGGACATAGCTGGAGGACATAACAAAACTGATCAGAATCAAATGGGTCCAAGACAGCAGACAAGTCAACTCTGACTAGACCTTGATCCTCAGAATATGTTCATTGTAACATCAGCAGCAACAACAGCACCTCGGCAAGCTAAATAAGACACCCACAGGTGCCATGACAGTTCCAAGGCCAACCATCAAAGACCCAAAAGTGGGCGGTGGCCCAATTCCTGGAAACCTCTGCCCCTTCCCCAAAATAGTTGGCATAATCCTCCCACTCATCAGCCTATGAAAGTGTTGCTGTTCGTTCACTAAATCATGTCCAACCCATGGACTTCAGCACACCTGGCTTCCCTGCCCCCAGCCCATAAGAACTAACCACACCGCATTTCGAGGCTGCACTCAGCCTGAGTGATGGCCCACACTCTATCTGTGGAGTGTGTTTCTCTCTAAATAAATCTACTTCTTACCTATCACTTTGTCTCTTACCGAGTTCTTTCTGAGATGAGACTACAAGAATCTGAGTTTCAGTAGGTCCTGAAACCAGATGTGTGACCTTAGTTGGAAGATGGTGGGTTTTAGCTGGATTCAAGTCCTGGCCATGTGTGTTAAGAGTCCCAACCTGGGTTTTGGCTGGGTTTGAGTGCATTCAAGTTCCAGTCTGAGGTGAATGGTTTCACATGCATTGGGGCAGGGGTGCATTTTCAGAGAATTGGGAACATTTAAGTCATGGATTGAACCTAGGTGGCTCAGACGGTAAAGTGTCTGCTTACAATGCGGGAGAGCCAGGTTCAATCCCTGGGTCGGGAAGATCTCCTGGAGAAGGAAATGGCAACGCACTCCAGTATTCTTGCCTGGAAAATCCCATGGATGGAGAAGTCTGGTAGGCTATAGTCCATGGGCTCGCAAAGAGTCAGACACAACTGAGTGACTTCACTTTCACCTTCACAAACAGCAGTTAGGTATGGGGAAGTGGGGAAGGGAGGGGCAAAGGGCCAGGAGGGGGGTTTCAACCTAAGGTCTATCAACCCTTAAGAAGAAAAACTAAAAATTAGAATTTTACCTTTTGAGTGATGGGGAGCTACTGAGAGGCTTCTGATGATCGAAGAGTTACCCATCTGAGGCAGGACATTTTTATGTACAGAAAAATTGAAATAAGAAAAAAATCATCCTCAAATGTACTACCCACAACAACTGTTTCCGTTTGGGTGTATTTCCCTTCCAATCTTTCTTCTAAGTGTACACATACATGCATAAACACATAAGCACAATTGTAATTATACCCTATATACGCAGTATGGCATTTGCTTTGAGTAATTAACATTATATCATGTATATTTCCATGTAATTAAATATTCCTCCTCAATAGTATTTTAATGGCTAGGAGAGTTAGGGATGGCCTCTTTGAGGAGGTAGCATTGGACTTGAGGTCAGAAGGATAAAAAAGCCAGTCTGGGGAAAAGCCTTCCAAGGAGAAGTAATAGTGTGTGTGAAGCCCTGAGACAGGAGTAGTCTTGGTGAGTTTGAGGATGAGTATCAAGAAAATTTCTTCCTGCGTTTCTTCTTTGTTGTTGTTTTTTCAGTTGATCTGTCGTGTCTGAGTCTTCGCGACTCCATGAACTGCAGCACGCCAGGCTTCCCTGTCCTTTGCTATCTCCCAGGGTTTTCTCAAACTCATGTCCATTGAGTCAATGACACTATCCACCTCATCCTCTGTCATTCTTTTCTCCTCATGCCCTCAATTTTTCCCATCATCAAGGTCTTTTCCAGTGAGTCGGCTCTTTGCATCAGGTGGCCAAAGTATTGGAACTTCAGCTTTAGCATCAGTCCTTCCAATGAATATTCAGGGCTGATTTCCTTTAGGATTGACTGGTTTGATCTCCTTGCAGTCCAAGGGACTCTCAAGAGTCTTTCCTAGCACCACAATTTGAAAGCATCAGTTCTTTGGTGCTCAGCCTTCTTTGGGCTTCTCTGGTGGTTCAGACAGTAAAGAATCCGCCTGCAATGTAGGAGACCTGGGTTTGATCTATAGGTTGGAAAGATCCCCTGGAGGAGGGGATGGCAGCCCACTCCCCTATTCCTGCCTGAAGAATCCTAGGTTGGGAAGATCCTCTGGAGGAGGGCATGGCAACCCACTCCAGTGTTCTGGTCTGGAGAATCCCCATGAGCAAAAGAGGCTGGTGGGCTACAGTCCACGGGGTCACCAAGAATCAGACATGACTAAGCGACTAAGCACGCAGCACACAGCCTTCTTTATGGTCTAACTCTCATCCGTACATGACTACTGGAAAAGCCATAGCTTTCACTATACAGATCTTGGACAGCAAAGTGCTGCCTTTGCTTTTTAATACACTGCCTAGGTTTGTCATAGCTTTCCTTCCAAGGTGCAAGCGTCTTTTAATTTCATGGCTGTAGTCACTGTCCAAGGTGATTTTAGAGCCGAAGAAAATAAAATCTGTCACTGCTCCTACTTTTCCTCCTTCTATTTGCCATGAAGTGGTGGGACTGGATGACATGATCTTAGTTGTTTCAATGTTGAATTTTAAGCCAGTTTTTCACTCCCCTTTTCACCCTCATCAAGAGGCTCTTTAGTCCCTCTTCACTTTCTGCCATTAGAGTGGTATTATCTGCATATCTAAGGTTTTTGATACTTCTCCCTGCAATCTTGATCCCAGTTGGTGATTCATCCAGCCTGGCATTTCACAAGATATACTCTGCATAGAGGGCTTCCCAGGTGGCACTAGTAGTAAAGAACCCACCTGCCAATGCAGGAGATGTTAAGAGACATGGATTTGATCCCTGGGTCGGGAAGATCCCCTGGAGGACAGCATAGCAACCCACTCCAGTATTCTTGCCTGGAGAATCCCACGGACAGAGGAGCCCGGCAGGCTACAGTCCATAGGGTCTGAAAGAGTTGGACATGACTGAAGTGACTTAGCACACACACTCTGCACAGAAGTTAAATAACCAGGGCGACAGTATACAGCCTTGACATACTCCTTTCCCATTTTTGAACCAGTCCATAGTTCCATGTCTGGTTCTAACCATTGCTTCTTGACTGCATACAGGTTTCTCAGGAGGCAGGTGAAGTGGTCTGGTATTCCTTTCTCTTTAGGAATTTTCCAGTTTGTTGTGATCCATACAGTCAAAGGCTTTAGTGTAGTCAGTGAAGCAGAAGTAGATGTTTCTCTGAAATTCTCTTGCTTTTTCTATGATCCCATGGATGTTGGCTATTTGATCTCTGGTTTCTCTGCCTTTACTAAACCCAGCTTCTACATCTGGAAGTTCTCGGTTCATGTACTGCTGAAGTCTAGCTTGGCGGATTTTTAGCATAACCTTACTAGCTAAATGAGTGTAGTTGTTCAGTAGTTGAACATTCTTTGGCACTGTCCTTCTTTAGGATTGGAATGAAAACTGATCTATCCAGTCCTGTGGCCAATGCTGAGTTTTCAAATTTTGCAGACATATTGAGTGTACTTCAACAGCATCATCTTTTAGCATTTTAAATATCTCAGCTGGAATTCCATCACCTCCAGTAGCTTTGTTTTCAGTAATGCTTCCTAAGCCCTACTTGACTTCACACTCTAGCATGTCTGGCTCTAGGTGAGTGACCATACCATCATGGTTATCCAGGTCATTAGGACTTTTTTGTATAGTTCTTCTGTGTATTCTTGCAGATTCTTCTTCATCTCTTCTGCTTCTGTTAGGTCCTTACCATTTCTGTCCTTTCCCTTATGGCTCAGCCAATAAAGAATCTGCCTGCATTGCGGGAGACCTGGGTTCGATCCCTGGGTTGGGAAGATCCCCTGGAGAAGGGAAAGGCTACCCACTCCAGTGTTCTGGCCTGGAGAAGTCCATGGACTGTCCATGGGGTCGCAAAGAGTTGGACACAACTGAGCGAATTTCACTTTGCATGAAATATTCCTTTGATATCTCCAATTTTCTTGAAGTGATTGCCGGTCTTTTCCATTCTATTGCTTTTCTCTATTTCTTTGCATTGTTCTCAAAAGAATGCCTTCTTATCTCTCCTTGCTATTCTTTGGAACTCTGCATTCGGTTGGGTATATCTTTCCCTTTCTCCCTTGCTTTTTACTTCTCTCGTTTTTTTACAATCTTCTATTTGTAAAGCTTCCTCAGACAACCACTTGGACTTCTTGCATTTCTTTTTCTTTGGGATGGGTTTGGTCACTAATCCTGTACAATGTTACAAACTTCTGTCCACAGTTCTATAGGCACTCTGTCTACCAGATCTAATCCCTTGAATCTATTCATCACTTCCACTGTATCATCATAAGGGATTTGATTTAGGTCATATCTGAATGGCCTAGTGGTTTTCCCTACTTCAATTTAAGCCTGAGTTTTTCAATAAGGAGTTAACAATCTGAGCCACAGTCTGCTCCAGGTCTTGTTTTTGCTGATGGTATAAAGTGTCTCTATCTTTAGCTGCAAAGAATATAATCAATCTGATTTCAGTATTGACCATGTTGTGATGTCCACATGTAGACTGTCTCTTGTGTTGTTGGAAGAGGGTGTTTGCTCTGACCAGTGTGTTCCCTTGACAAAACTCTTAGCCTTTGTTCTACTTTATTTTGTACTCCAAGGCCAAATTTTCCAGTTACTTCAGGTATCCTTTGACTTCCTATTTTTGCATTCCAACCCCCTGTGAGGAAAAGGATGTCCTTTCTTTCTTTCTTTTTTTTAAACCATCTTGTTTTTGGTGTTAGCTCTAGAAGTTCTTGTAGGTTTTCACAGAACTGATCAACTTCAACTTCTTCAACATCAGTGATTTGGGCAAAGACTTGGATTGCTGTGAAGTTGAATGGTTTGCTTTGGAAATGAACCAAGATCATTCTGTTGTTTTTGAGATTGTACCCAAGTACTGCATTTTGGACTCCTTTGTTGATTATGAGGACTATTCCATTTCTTCTAAGGGACTCTTGCTCACAGTAGCAGATATAATGGTCATCTGAATTAAATTTGCCCATGCCTGTCCATTTTAGTTCACTGATTCCTAAAATGTTGATGTTTACTCTTGCCATCTCCAGTTTGACCAGTTCCAATCTACCTTGATTCATGGACCTAACATTCCAGGTTCCTATGAAACATTGTTCTTTACAGCATTAGACTTTTCTTTCACCACCAGACACATCCACAACTCAGCATTATTTCGTCTTTGGTCCAGCCACTTCATTCTTTCTGGAGCGATTTCTTTGCTCTTCCCCAGTAGCATACTAGACACCTTTGGACCTGGGAAGCTCATCTTCCAGTGTCATATGTTTTTGTCCTTTCATACTGCTTATGGGGTTCTCATGGCCAGAATACTGGAGTGATTTGCCATTCTTTCCCCCAGTGAACCACATCTTGTCAGAACTCTCCACTGTAACCCATCCATCTTGAGTGGCCATGCACGGTATGGCTCATAGCTTCACTGAGTTACGCAAGTTCCTTCACCATGACAAGGCTGTGATCTATCTATGAAGGGGCATTTCTTCTTTATTCACACTCAGTCCATTCTAACCCCCTGGCAGAAACTTTAATTTAATTTAATTGGGTGTTGTGAAAGTGAAAGTCGCTCAGTCGTGTCTGACTCTTTGCAACCCCATGGACTATACAGTCCATGGAATTCTCTAGGCCAGAATACTGGAGTGGGTAGCCTTTCCCTTCTCCAGGGGATCTTCCCCACCCAGGAATCGAACCAGGGTCTCCTGCATTGCAGATGGATTCTTTATCAACTGAGCTATCAGGGAAGTTAAATTTAGTTAAATTGAGTATCCTACAATTTAACTCCATTCTATCTACCTTAAGATAGTGAGACCCCACAAGTTAAGGTTCCCACCGGACTGGGTCTTTGTTGTGGTGTTCAGGCTCTCTAGGTGCAGCCTGTGGGCTTAGTCCCTGTGTGGCACGTGGGAATCTTAGTTCCCAGACCAAGGATTGTCCCCTGCATTGGAAGGCGGGTCTTTAACCACTGGACGACCAGGGAAGTCCCAAGATTACCCACATTTTATTTCTTTATTTTTAAAAATAATTTTATTTATTTATTTTTTATTGTGCTGGGTCTTCGTTGCTATGAGAGCTTTTCTCTAGTTGCAGCAAGCGGGGACTACTCTCTAGTTGTGGAGTAGGATTCTCTTGTTGTGGAGCACAGACTCTAGGGCACACGGGCTTCAGTAGGGCTCAGTAGTTGTGGCTTCCAGGCTCTAGAGCACAAGCTTAGTAGTTGCGGCACACAGGCTTAGTTGCTCCAAGGCATGTGTGATCTTCTCGGATCAGGGGTCAAACTTGTGCCTCCTGCATTGGCAGATGAATTGTTTCCCACTGAGCCACCAGGGAAGCCCCTGCCCCCAATTTAGATGCCAACTGCAAGTCCAGGTTGTCACCTGTGCTTCTGACCAACCAAGCATCCAGTGATAAGTTGGAAGTTTCCATGACCCACTCCTAGGGTTTCATCATTTGCGAAAATGGCTCACAGAACTCAGGAAAACAGTTTACTTATACAATTGCCAGTTTACTACAAAGACTATTTCAAAGGGTGCAAATGAACAGCCAGAGGAAGAGGTTGTACAGGGCTAGGCATGGGGATGTGGCAAGGAGTTTCCAGGCATGAGACCCTCCCAGCAGCTTCACATGTTCACCAACCAGGAAATTCTCAGAACCCTGGTCTTTTGGGGTTTTATGGAGGCTTCATGAAAGAAATGGGGCTTCCCAGGTAGCTCAGTAGGAGAGAATCCGATCCTCCTGCCAATACAGGAAATGCAGGAGACATGGGCTAGATCCCTGGGTCAGGAAGATCCCCTGGAGGAGGAAATGGCAAACCATTCCAGTATTCTTGCCTGAAAACTCCTGTGGACAGAGGAGCCTGGTGGGCTACAGTTCATGGCAGAACAAAGAGTTGGACATGACTGAGAAAATGAGCACGAAAATAAGCATTAAGTAGGCATGACTGATGGAATCATTGACCATCAGTCACTCGGTCAACACTTTATCCCGTTTCTCTCCCCAGAGGTCAGAGGTCAGGGGGATGGGTCTGAAAGTTCCAGTCCTCTAGTTATGTGGTTGATTTCCCTGGCAACCAGAACCCAAGGGTTTTTAGGAATATCACCTTATTAACGTAAAGTCTCCAGTTGTTGAAAGGGGCTTGTTATGAATAACAGAAGACTCTCCTTTCACCTTATTGGCTCTTGTCACTTAGGAAATTCCAAGGGTTTTAGGAGCTCTGTGCCAGAGACAGGGACAAAAGGCCAACCTAGACTCCATACTCACAGATTCAACCAATCTGGAGTTGAAAATATATATATTTTTAATTCTAGAAGCTTCTCTGGTGGCTCAGTTGTAAAGAATCTGCCTGCCAATGCAGGAGACACAGATTTAATTGCTGATCTGGGAAGATCCCACAACTAAGATCCCCGTAGTTGCCACAGAGCAACTGAGCCCGTGCTCCACAACTACTGAGCCTGTTCTCTAGAGCCCTATGAGCCGCAATTACTGAGCCCAAGCACCACGAGTACTAAAGCCCGCATGTCCTAGAGCCCATACTCTGAAATGAGAGAAGCCCCTGCCACGGGAAGTCTACACACGGAAACAGAAGTAGCCCCCACTTGCTGTAACTAGAGAAAAGTCCACACAGCAGTGAAGACCCAGCACGGCCATTAATTAATTAATTAATTAATTAATTAATTCCAGAAAGTTTTGGGACTCCCCTGGTAGTCCAGTGGTTAAGACTACATGCTCGCAATGCAGAGGGCACGTGTTCAATCCCTGGTCGGGGAACTAACATCCTGCATGCCAATGGCTCGGCCTAGTGACTCTGACACTTTCTGGCCTAGTGACTCAGCCTCTCCGTGTTTCCGTTTCCCCGTGTGTGAAGCGGGCACAATAACAGCACCTCACTGTCCCTCACAGGGGGCTTCCCAGGTGGCACTAGTGGTAAAGAACCTGCCTGCCAATGCAGGAGACAGAGAGGCACGGGTTCGATCCCTGTGTCGGGAAGACTCCCTGGAGGAGGGCATAGCAACCCACTCCAGTGTCCTTGCCTGGAGAATCCCATGGACAGGGGAGCCTGATGGGCTGCAGTCCATGGGGTCGCAAAGAGTCAGACGTGACTGAAGCGACTTAGCACACACGCACGCACACCTCGGAGGCCTGCAATGAGATTTAAATGCGATGCTCTTTATGAAGACGGACACAGTTCACACTACACAAGCGTCTGTTGACTAAGATGAACTCTATCTTCTATATAGCTCTTCAGTTGGTCCCACGCTACCATTATCTGTCTACCATCATACTGTCCTGACCTAATGCGTCTCGCTGCATCCAATCCCTGCCATCCTCCAATCCATCTGCACACCCAAACCAGGGTCACCTTTTCAAAATGTGAATATGATGTAAATATTGAGTTGGCCAAAAAGTTCATTTGGCTTTCCCCATAAGATCTTATGGAAAATCTGAATGAAATTTTTGGCCAACCCAATACTCACCTCTTCAATGGCTTCCTAGGGTTTCCCTGGTGACTCAGTGGTAAGGAATCGCCTGCCAAGCAGGAGACACGGGTTCGATCCCTGGGTCAGGAAGATGCCCTAGAGAAGGAAATGGCAACCCAATGCAGCATTCTTGCCTGGACATCCCACGGACTGAGGAGCCTGGCGGGCTACAGTCTGTGGGTCACAAAGGGTTGGACAGAACTTGGGGTCTACACAACAGCAGCAATAGCTTCAGGGGCTCCCTACTGCAAGGCTGCCCTCCTCAGCAGGCTGGCAAGGTCCAGGAGATCTGGTCCCCACTCACCTGTTCAGGCTCACCTTCACCACTGAACACTCTGGACAACCACATATCCAAAGGTACACCAGGAAGTTGTTTCCTTATAAGAGGTGGAATGATCAAAATTGTCCTTTCATTGACAAGAAGTGGAAATTTCACCCATTGCTACCCAATTTGTGCCAGGCCACATTCTTGGCTTCCTGAGGACCTGCCATGCCCATCTGCTTCCTGATTCCTTCATTCAGGGAGGTTTACTCCTTTATTTGTATTTGAATTTGTGAGTATCAGCTGGCTGATGTGAAGCATCCAGAGATAAAGGCTACTTAGTTTGGCTTGCTCTGGGACAGGCTGTCTCCGCCCCCTCCCCCCCCCCAGTTTATTTATCTTTTAGTTCTTCCAAAATTGAATATATCAAGGCCTATGGGCTTCCCTGGTGGCTCAGCGGTAAAGAATCCACCTGCAATGCAGTGATAGCTTATGGTGAATGGTGTCGGATTCGTGATCTCCGAAGAAGATTTAGCTTTGGGACCAGGGACCAGGTTTGATCCCCCAAGAGCTTTTGTGTAGCAGAGTTTTATTAAAGTAAAAAAGGGACAGAGAAAGCTTCTGACACAGACATCAGAAGGGGGATGGAGAGTGCCCCTATCCCTAGTCTTAGCAGGGGAATTATATACTTTTTAATTGGTTATTACAATACATCAAAAGAATGTCTCAAGGTTGTAAAGATCTTACTAGACCCACTCCCATAATATACATTTTAAGACAACAGAATTAGTCAGAAAAAAAAAAAAAAGAATTAGTCAGAAGGTTTTCAGGAGGGAGAAACATGTCCTCAAGCAGGATACATTATTGTTATATAATCCTTAATAAGTAATGTAGAAAAAAACCTTTGCCCTTTCCTTCTCCTTGAGAATTCCAGACCCCTAACTCCTCCTTGAGAGCCCCAGACCGCTTTCTCCTCCTTTGGGACCCCGGACTTTTTATCAACCTGCTTAGGAATTGACTCTCTCAGTAGGAGATGTGGGTTTGATCCCTGGGTAGGAAAGATCCTCTGGAGAAGGAAATGGCAACCCACTCTAGTATTCTGGTCTGGAGAATCTCCTGGACAGAAAAGCCTGGAGGCTACAGTCCATGGGATCACAAATAGTTGGACAGGACTAAGGGACTAAACAACAGTAACTGCTAAGGGGAAAATAATAAACAAGAGAACAAAATCCGAGGCCCCTCCCCCACTTCTCTTAAAGTCACAGAACACAGAAGGAACTGCAGTGGAATAAGTGGGTGCAGAAAGCCAGGAGGGAAAGGATGGCAAGAAAAACTCCCCAAATACTTAGAAAGCTATTCAACAGAAACTGTGATAAATACAAGTCAATGTGAGATAAGTGAAATTAGGGAGCAGCAGAGATGAGAGGCTGTTTTGTAGATAAGTCCTGTTTTCCTCTTCTCTTTTCTCATCAGGGTATTCTAGGCCCAAGGCATTTCCTGTGGGCCAGGCCCTCTTCCATGTGCTTTACCTAAATTAACTAATTTCCTGTGAGGTAGGTACTATATTTAGCCCCATGTCACTCCTAAGGACAGGAACACAGGGAAGTTAATTACTGTGCTGCACGTTTTATGGCAAGTAAATCAAAAGAGCCTTCTTGGGTCCAGAGTCTTGATAAGGCTAATAAGGTCGAGTTTTATAAAGAACTTGACAGACATCAGAGGCAAGAACAATCACACTTAATTAGAGGGAGTCCAACATGAATCCAGAATTAAAAATGGATCTCACAGTTTACCATGTGGTTTTACATGGATTATCTCATTTCAGTAGAGGAGGCAGTACAGAGCTGTGGTAAACAGCACAAGGTCTAGAATCAGATAATCCTGATACTTGTTTCCCAGCCTTGTCACATACCAGTTCTATGTTCTGGGGCCTCTTTTAGTGCCTCAATTTCTCATTTGTAAAGATTTTTACAGACTGGGCCACCAGGGAAGCCCCTATTTGTAAATAGAGTATAATAAAACAATTTGTCTCATGCCATTGTGAGGATTAAATAAGATAATAATACCCTTAAAGCAGTTAACAGGCTTTCCAGGTAGCTCAGGGGTAGAGAATCTGCCTGCCAATGTAGGAGCTGCAGAAGATGCAGGTTCAAGCCCTGGGTGGGGAAGATCCTCTGGAGGAGGAAATGGCAACCCACTCCAGTATTCTTGGCTGGAAAATCCCCTGGACAGAGGAGCCCCATGGGCTATAGTCCATGGGGTTGCAAATAATCAGACACGACTGAGGACATAGTAAGTAGTGATCTAAAGCAATTAACAGCATGCCTGGCACATAGCAAATGATTAAAAAAAAAAGAAAGAAAGAAAAAAAGAATAAGATGATGTGATGGCTTATTTTACTGGACACAGGTGATGTATCAAATACGTTCTGGGCCTCTTAAGCCTCACAACAGCTCTCTGAAGGTTTTGTCCTTATTGTACAGTGAAGTGCACGTGCTGACTACGTGTACTAAAGCACTTTGCTCATTCAATCACAACAATCCCAGGTGTAGGTGCTATATATTATAATCCCCATCGTACAGAGGAGAATACTGAGCATACGTTAAATAACTCGATCAAGTTCACAGCCAGCAAGAGAAGCAAGCAGGCAATTTGGTTCCAAGTTCCGTGCTCTTAACCATCTTCCCTTTCAGCAACAAGTGAGGAAAACAGGCTCAGAAGGTGAAGAGATTTCCTGAGGACTCCAGGTTATTTCAAAACCCAGGAATTACCACCAAATCCAGCAGGGGGCGCCCCAAGACACAGCAATCTGTGGGATTGACATACTAGGTCAAAACTACCATACCCACAATGCAGTGCGGGCATGAAAGTCCCCGTCCCAGCTTGTCCGTCTGAGGTCTTGCCTGTGTGCTCTCCAGGAGGAATATGTGTATCTGAGCCATTCGAGTCCTTCCCCAATCTTAAGATAGCACGTTAAAAGTTTTTTTCCGCTTCATCTCATCCTTGTCTTACCAGTTGGAGGGCGGAAGGATTGAATCAACGCTGCTATTTGTCGGCTTTATTTGTCTTAACCTAACGTGAGGACCCTTGACCTTTAACCCAAGATGGCGGCGCCCAGAGCCCAACTCTTGGTGTAGATCTGAGGCGAACTAAGCCCGGGAACTCCGCGTCATGTCGAAGCTAAGCCGGGCCACTCGGGCTCTCAGGAAGCCCGAGGCCGAAGGCGTGATCCGGGCCATCGTGCGGGCAGGCCAGGCCATGCCCGGGCCCCCTCTAGGCCCCATCCTGGGTCAGGTGCAACCGCGGCGAAAACCAGGCATGGGAGGGGCGGGAGGGTTGGATCTAGTACGTTGGTGAGGGGTGTGGACTGGGCCAGGGCTGCCTCGTTTCATACCCCGGCTCTGCTGCCCACACACTTTATGTCCTTGGGTTAGTTATACAACCTCTTCGAGGCTCACCTTCTTCCGTCCTTCGTCAGCGGGCTCTTGAAAGGGTAGAGAGGTATGGAGCACACGAATCATCTGGCACATAAAACGGTAGTTGAATGTGGGTCGAGAGAAGAGGATGGGTATCGTTAGAGACGCGAAGAGGAGGAGAGAAGGGATGGAGCCTCCTGGGTGGTAGGAACCCGGCCCTTCCTCCCCACGCTTACCTCCTCTATGCCTCCCTCACAGCGAGGCGTCTCCATCAACCAGTTCTGTAAGGAGTTCAACGAGAAGACCAAGGACATCAAAGAAGGCATTCCTCTGCCTACCAAGATTTTTGTGAAGGTGCGGAGTCGGGACTCTGACCCCCCATTTCCTTATTCTTCCCAAGGCCTGAAGCTGGTCTCCTGGGGTTGCTACTCGGCTCCCCGCTTGGGGCAAATCTCTTTCAAAAAAAAAATTTCATTTTTGTTTACTTGGCTGCACCGGGTCTTAGTTGAGGCTGTTTTTGGCTGTGCTGGGTTTTGGTTGCTGCCTGCAGACTGTCTCTAGTTGTGGCGCTGAGGCTTCTCCTGTGGAGCATAGGGTCAATAGTTGTGGTGCACAAGCTTAGGTTGGCATGTGGAATTTTCCCTGACCAGGGATCGAACCCGTGTCCCCAGCATTGACAGGCAGATTCTTAAGCACTGGACACCACCAGGGAAGTCCCAAATCTCTTCTTGATGCCCGGCCCCCCTTCCCCCTTTTACACAGTGGAGACTAGACCATATCTTTCCTGAGCGCACCCTGCCTTGTCGCAGATCTTTTTTTTTTTTTTTGTCCCTCCAACTTGCCAGGGTTTCCAGAGCAGAGTTGGACCTGGAATAGAGGTGACAGGGACATCTTTTAGAAGTTTATTTTTCCTGTAGTTTTATGGTCAGTTAAAGGGGCACCATAGCAAGGTGAGCTGAGATGGGGCAGGCAGGAAGTTAGTAGTTCCTTGGGCTGGGGCCGCAGGGTAGGAAAATTCTCATATCTCTTTTTTTCCCTTAAGCCTGATAGAACATTTGAAATAAAAATTGGCCAACCCACTGTTTCCTACTTCCTGAAGGCCGCTGCTGGGATTGAGAAGGGGGCCCGGAACACAGGTAAGGGGCAGGGTGGGCATCTGGGCTTCTGGAGGCTCTGGAGGGAAGCAGTGACTCCTGAAGGGCTGCTTGTGTTTTGCTCCCAGGGAAGGAGGTGGCCGGCCTGGTGACACTGAAGCACGTGTATGAGATCGCCCGCGTCAAAGCTCAGGATGACGCCTTTGCCCTCCAAGACGCGCCCCTGTCCTCTGTTGTCCGCTCCATCATTGGCTCTGCCCGTTCCCTGGGCATTCGTGTGGTGAAGGAGTGAGTATCTGGGGGAAGCTCAGTGTGAGAGAAGGGCCTGGAAAGTTCATGATTCTAGGACAAGGCTGAAGTCCCACTGAGTGGGAGAGTCAGCGTCTGTGTTAAAGGATCTTAGATTCTCATTCATTCATTTGGAATATAATTGTTATGCACCCAATGTGTATTAGACTGTTCGGGACACTGGATACAGTCCGGAAGGAGGTAGCCATGCTTGGCCTTGCTTCTAAGGAGCTCCAGTCCAGAGATGGACGCAGATCCATAAATGGAGCGTTACTGCTGGATGGTCAGCCCTGATAAAAGAAACCACAAGCGTCTTGAGAACCGGGAGTAGGGTTCCTGATTTTGCCTGTGTGTCAGTGAAGGCTTTGCAGAGCACTTGACATCCAAGCAGAGCCCTGGGAAAGGAGGTCAGGGACTGGGGACAAACATTCCGAGAAGTGGAAAAAATCCCTGTGAAGAATGTAGGGTGCAAGAGTGAAGCAGAGGAGTTCAGTGTCATCTGGGTGTATCACACTAGAGAGAGTGGGACATAGGAGGTGAGGCAAACAGGGTCTAGTTGGTTCTCAAATCCAGACCTGATCCTCAGGCCAACAGAGGGCTCCTCATGGGGGCTTCGGAGACCTCAGGAGGGTGAGATGGTGGGTGGGAGAGCGTGTGGCCCAGACGACGGCAAGGGTAGCACTCAGCCCTTCCCTGGCCTCTTGCTGCTGGAGTCACACCCCATGCAAAGGCTGATGGTTGGTTATTTCCCAAGAGGAGCGGGGGTAAGCGTGGAGCAGGGGTGGAATTTACTTTGCTCAGATCTTTACTAGTTCTGAGAATACAGCAGTGCACGAATCTAATGATCCCTGCTCTGAGAGATATACATGTACCGCCTGATGACTTCTTTGTACAAAGTGTTTTTGGGCTCAGAGAATGGGCAGGTTAATCTGGATTGGAATTTAGCTGTTCTAATCCTCCAAGGATAAGGAGGGATTTAAGAAAATAGTAAAAAGCAGAGGTGATGGTGGAGTGGCACTCCTGGCAGAGAAGAGAGATGAGCAAAAGGTGTGGGGGCTGGGAGGGTCTTCCCTATAGCTCAGACGGTAAAGAATCTGCCTGCAATGCAGGAGACCTGGGCTCGATCCCTGGGTTAGGAAGATCTCCTGGAGAAAGCAGTGGCATCCCACTCCAGTATTTTTGCCTGGAGAATCCCATGGACAGAGAAGCCTGGTGGGCTACAATCCATGGGGTCACAAAGAGTCAGACATGACTAAGGGACTAACACACACATATATGGGGGCTGGGGCATCAGGAGCGGGGAGGGGCTCTGAGGTGGTGACGTGGGTGCTGTGAGCTCCCACCCGTGACTGGCCCCTCACTCACTGTTTCTCTGTACTTACAGCCTCAGTTCAGAAGAGCTGGCTGCTTTCCAGAAGGAGCGAGCCCTGTTCCTGGCTGCTCAGAAAGAGGCGGATTTGGCAGCCCAGGCAGAAGCTGCCAAGAAGTGATTCCTGTCCCCCAGCCTCCAGGATTTTGAAGGGGGCCAGTTGAGAAGGCTGTGCCCAAGGGGAGGAAGGGAGGTCACACCAAGCTGATTATATTTTTCTGACTTTAAATTATGTATTTTTAAATTATGTATGGCTATATCAGAGCATCAAGCCTGAGTAAACATGTTTTGTCACCCACTTTCAGTTTCTGCTTTGGGACCCCAGGGATAGGGACTGGTACTGACAGTAGCCACCACGGACAGATGTTAGCTGCCCTGGAAGTAGGAGTTTCTCAGAGTCTGAGGTTCAGCCAGGTAGAGCAACCTGCCCAAGGTCTGACCTGACAGAGGAAGGGGAAAATCTTGTGTTTTCCGCCTTCCTAGGGGTGAGAGAATGGACAGGGGGGGCAGGGGCTGTGGATGTTGGGCTTGCTTCCATCAGAAAGGCCTCCTGTCTCTGGCGGACTCGCAGCCTCAACAGAAACAGGCCCTTTTGAAGACTTCAGATCACAGCCCCAAGCAGGGTGCTACACGGAGTGCCCTGGATCCCAAGGGCTGCCTCAGACCTGTCTGTTAAACTGACCCTGACTCAGTCAGGTGATACCAAAATGTGAATATTGTGGGGTTTATGGCTACAGACCTGTGGAAGAAGCAAAGCATCAGTAGGTTCCTGCCCACAGTGGGAGAAGTCCTTGGAACCTGGCCTTTTGTTTTCCCATTAGTCATAATACAATGGACTCTTGTCCTCACAGAGAAGAGAGGAGGAGTCTGGGGTGAAATAGGATTCACATTTACCAAGCACCTGTTATGTGCCAGGCATGTGGTTTTATACCAAGATTTGGAAAGCTTAGAAAAAACCCTACAGGAAAAGAGAAGCCTCAAGTAATCCCCCCAACCCAGAGAAGACTCCTGCCAATATTTTGCCATTTATCTTTTCTACTTTGTTTTTTCTTTATATGTAATGCTTTAAGAAAAACAAATTTGAGTCATACTCTATATACTGCTGTATTCTACTTGTAGCTTGGGAATTATTTAGAATACTCTTCATTATTTTCTTAAAACAGTTTTTCATAGCTACTTAGTGTTTTGTCTTATGAGTAGACCATTGTTTAGTTACCAAGGCCTCAACTGTTGGGTAGTTTGTTGTTTGCATAAAAAAACCAAACAACAAAAAAACACGCAGCCCCGTGATGAACAGCATTTCGTCCTCTGCCTCAGGAGCTCCTAAAACTGCAATCAGTTGTGTCAGCTGAGGGTGTGGTCTCATCTGAGGCTTGACTGGGGAAGGATCCACTTTCAAACTCATGCAGTTGTTGGCAGCATTTGGTTCTTTCTGAACTGCTGGACTGAGGGCCACAGATTCTTGCTGGTTGTCAAGTCAGGGGCCACCTTCAGTTCCATTCTCCCAAGCTGTATAGTCTTAGGCAAGTTACTTATCTACTCTGTGACTTAGACCCTCATCTATAAGATAGGGAAGATAGTGCCTATCTCCAAAAGTTGCGGGAATAACTCCATTTATGGTCAATTTTTATGACAAAGGAGCCAAGAATATTCAATGGGGAAAGGTGGTCTTCAGTAAATGGTGCTGGGGAAAGTGGACAACCACATGTAAAAGAATGAAGCTTTAGAAATTAATCCAGGAAAAAAATAAAAATATAAAAAATAAATAAATGAAAAAAAGAAAGAAATTAGTCCAGGAACTTCCCTGGTGGTCTAGTGATTAAGACTGCACTTCCAATGCAGGGAGCGGAGGTTTGATTCCTGGTCAGGAGACAAGATCCAACTAAGATCCTGCAGGCTGCAACAAAGATCTCACGTGCTGTGACTAAGACCTGGCACAGTCAAATAAATATTTTAAAAAGTAAAAATTCAAAGTAGATCAAAGACTTGAGCATAAGACCTGAAACCATAAATCTAGAAGAAAACATTGCTTTTGGCAATGAGCTTTTTGATTTGATCTCAAAAGCAAAAATAAACAAGTGGCACATCAAACTAAAAACCTTCTGCCACAGCAAAGGAAGTCATCAACAAAGCAAAAATGCAAACTACAAAATAGGAAAAAATGTTTAAATCATATATCTGATAAGGAGATAATATCCAAAGTAAATAAAGAACCCTTATGATTCAATAGCCAAAAAAAAAAAAAAAACCAACAATTGAGCACACACATAAACTCTAGTCAAGAACAAGCAATTCTCTCCCTGCACATCTTTAGGCACTGCTGCATTTCTGTTTTTTTTTTTTTTCACCATAACACTTAGAAGAATCGTCTGAACAGACTGTCTATACTTTTCATCTCCCATTCACTCTTTGCTTAAAATGTTCTTTGTTTTAGCCTTGTGTCTATTATTAAATACACCTACAACAATCTCTCTTTGGCTTAGACTCAGCCTGATCTTTTTTTTTTTTTTTACATTCTCTCCACCTTTTTCTATCTTTATGAGAGACTACCCAAAGCTTACTCCTAATGGGTTCCCTCTGCCTGGACTAAATCCAATCAGCCTGCACCTAAAATGGGAAGGTATCTCCAGGGAGGAAGACATCTGGTGATCATCAGCTCACACATGAAGGGCTCTTTCCTCTCTGGAATTTTAGTTCACCTAGTTCTTGTTTTTTCTATGGCTCTATAATGTCTTTGGCAATATGTTTTATTAGGGAGAATGGAACTAAGGGTGGCCTCTGACTGACAACCAGCAAGAAACTGAGGCCCTCAGTCTAGTGAAATATGAGTTTTACAATCTATTAATGCTTTTCTAGTTATCAGAATGGAACATTGGGTAATAAACTCTCACACTTAAGTAACTGGCACTGTATATGACATAATTATACTCCATATGCAGTATATGGCAATGCGTGTGTGTGTGTGCTGAGTTGTGTCCAACTCTTTGTGACCCCAAGGACTGCAGCCTGCCAGGCTCCTCTGTCCATGGGATTTTCCAGGCAAGAATACTAGAGTGGATTGCCATTTCCTTCTCCAGGGGATCTTCCCAACCCAGGGACCAAACCTGCATCTCCTGCCTTGGCAGATGGCTTCCTTACCACCAGTGCCACCTGGGAACCCCAGTATATGCCACTAATGTTTTCTTAAAATAATGATTTTTAATTACATGTGTTCATTGTATCAATAGGGTCATTTTATTTCCTTCAGTTCAAATAACTGAAACAGAAAATAGTGTTTTGGATTGTGTACTTTCACTAAAACTTGCCCTGGATTATAGTAGCCTGTGATACATTAAGAGGCCCAGATCATAGGCAATTCCTTTTCAGAAAATGTACAAACGGACCACTCAGCACATTGTTTTATAATTTTTTTGCCAAAACAAACCAATGAACATCTTCATATGGCACTGCGACTTTTTGGCTCTTCCAGTTTTCCAGGATTTTTCTATTTTTGTGGCTGTGCTAGGTCTTGGTTGCTGTGTTGGCTTTTCTCTAGTTTCAGTGAACAGGGGCTCCCCTCCGGTTGCGGTGCGTGGGCATCTCATTGCGGTGGTTTCTCTTATTGTGGAGCACAGGCTTTAGGATGGGCAGGCTTCAGTAGTTACGGTACGTGGACTCAGTACTTGAAGCTCCCGGGCTCTAGAGCGCAGGCTCTGTAGTTGTGGCATGCAGGTTTAGTTGCTCAAAGGCCTGTGGGACCTTTCTGGATCAGGGATTGAACCCATGTCTCCTGCATTGGCAGGTGCATTCTTTACCACTGAGTCACCAAGGAAGCCCTCCAATTGTTTTTTAGTTTTAGTTTTCATCTATTTTATTGTTAGAGGTTCTATTGGCTCTTTTTCAAGTCTGCTTTATCATTGTTACCATTTCATGTTCCCTATAGATGTTCTTGACTTTGTAATTTACTTCTTTAAGCATGAAAAAATATAATTGTTTTAAATTAGTGACTGACTATTCCAATATATGTTACTGTGTATGTTTGCTCTGCGAATTCTTGTTCATGTTCATGTGGTCTTGTTCCTTGTGTATCTGGTTATCTTTTATTGTGTCCTGCTCAATGCCTGTGACACGTTATTTCTGGGAGCTCCTTGAGGCTTAAGATGGATATGCCCTCATCCAGAGAGGTTGGGAATTAGTCCTGCCAGCACCAGACAACACTACAGAAGTCCTGATGCTCGTCTCAACCCAGGCTAAATAAACATCAGCTCTTCATCCAGTTGCTAAAGTCAGAGATACAAGGCTCCTCTCTTTTCCTCACCCCACTTTAAATGCCTTAGCAAATCATGTTAGTTCTGTCTCCAAAGTGGGCTTCCCTGGTGGCCCAGATAGCAGACAATCTGCCTGTAATGCAGGGGGCCCGGGTTCAACCCCTGGGTCAGGAAGGTCTCCTGGAGAAGGGAATGGCAACCCACTCCAGTATTCTCGCCTGGAGAATTCCATGGACAGAGGAGTGGGCTGCAATCCATGGGGTCGCAAAGAGTCAGATACGACTGAGTGACTAACACACACACACACACACACACACACATACACACGTCTCCGGAGTATCCCAAATCCAGTCCTTTACTTCCATTCATACTTGGTAAAAGCTCTCATTTCCCCCTGCCTGCATCACTGCAGGAGCCTACCTGGTCTCTTGGCTTCCACTCTTGCCTCCTCCAATCCTTTCTCCACACATTGTCAGAGGATTGGCTTTAATATGTGAATCAAATCATGTCACTCTCCTGCTTAAATCTCCTCAATGGATTCTACTGCATGTGGAGATAAAATCTAAGTTTCCTGTCATGGTTTTAGGCCCTGAGTAATCTTTCCCCTCCTCTCCAACGTCTCTTCCTTTGGCTGGCCTGGATCCAGCCACACTGATTTCCTTGCTAGTCCTTAAGCAGGTGAAAGCCTTTCCCGTCTCCTCTTGCTTTCCTTTGGCCTGGAACATTCTTATTCCTGTTTCTCATCTTTGAGGTCCTAGCTCAATGTTACCTCCTAGGAAAAAGCTTCTTGTCCCCACACTCTAAGCCAGGACTCTCTAAGCTGCAGCTGTGGTTCTCTACCAAGCAGCATCTCTGTCCTTGACTGCGTGTACTGTATGCGCCTTTGAGATTTTATTCACTTTTTGTTGCATCTACCCACGGCTGCTTCAGCCTCTTCAGCTGAAAAAGCTGATGTTGAATGGTTCTATGAAGACCTACAAGACCTAAACTAACATCAAAAAAGATGTCCTTTTCATCATAGGAGATGGGAATGCAAAAGTAGGAAGTCAAGAGATACCTGGAGTAACAGACAAGTTTGGCCTTGGAGTACAAAATGAAGCAGGGCAAAAACTAACAGGGTTTTGTCAGGAGAACACAGTGGTCAGAGCAAACACCGTCTTCCAACAATACAAGAGGCGACTCTGCATATGGACTTCACCAGATGGTCAGTACCAAAACCAGATTGATTACATTCTTTGCAGCTGAAGATGGAGAAGCTCTATACAGTCAGCAAAAGCAAGACTGGGAGCTGACTGTGGCTCAGATAATGAGCTCCTTATTGCAAAACTCAGGCTTAAATTGAAGAAAGTAGGGAAAACCACTAGACCATTCAGATATGACCTAAATCAAATCCCTTATGATTATACAGTGGAAGCAGTAAATAGATTCAAGGGGTTAAGCCTGATACAGCACCTGAAGAACTATGGCTGGAGGTTGGTAGCACTGTATAGGAGGTGGTGACCAAACCCATCCCCAAAAAAAGAAATGCAAGAAAGGCAAAATGGTTGTCTGAGGAGGCCTTACAAATAGCTGAGAGAAGAATAGAAATGAAAGGTCAGTTAGGGAGAAAGAGAAAGATATACCCATCTGAATGTAGAGTTCCAAAGAATAGCAAGGAGAGACAAGAAAGCCTTCTTAACTGAACAGTGCAAAGAAATAGAGGAAAACAGAATAGACAGACAGAAGATCTCTTTTCTATTCTCAAAAGAGTAGAAAGACAAAAGATCTCTTGAAGAAAATTGAAGATACCAAGGGAACATTTCATGCAAAGATATGCACAATAAAGGACAGAAACAGCAAGGACCTAACAGAAGCAGAAGAGATTAAGAAGAGGTGGCAAGAATACACAGAAGAACTACACAAAAAAAAGATCTTAACGATTTGAATAATCACGATGGTGTGGTCACTCATCTAGAGCCAGACATCTTGATGTGTGAAGTCAAGTGGACCTTAGGAAGCATCACTACAAGCAAAGCTAGTGGAGGTGATGAAATTCCAGCTGAGCTATTTAAAATCCTAAAAGATGCTGCTGCTAAAGTGCTGCAGTCAATATGTCAGCAAATTTTGAAAACTCAGCAGTGACCACAGGACTGGAAAAGGTCAGTTTTCATCCTAGTTCCAAAGAAGGGCGATGCCAAAGAATGTTCAAACTATCATACGATTGTGCTCATTTCACATGCTGCTGCTGCTGCTAAGTCGCTTCAGTCGAGTCCGGCTCTGTGCGACCCCATAGACGGCAGCCCACCAAGCTCCCCCATCCCTGGGATTCTCCAGGCAAGAACACTGGAGGGGGTTGCCATTTCCTTCTCCAATTTCACATGTTAGCAATGTTCAAAGTTCTCCAAGCCAGGCTTCAACAATACATGAACCAAGAACTACCAGATGTTCAAGCTGGATTTAGAAAAGGCAGAGGAACAAGAGATCAAATTGCTAGTATCCATTAGCTCATAGAAAAAGCAAGGGAATTCCAGAAAAACATCTACTTCTGCTTTATGACTACACTAAATCCTTTGACTGTGTGGACCACTACAAACTGTGGAAAATTCTTCAAGAGATGGGAACACCATTCCACCTTACCTGCCTCCTGAGAAACCTGTATGCAGGCCAAGAAGCAACAGAACTGGACATGGAACAAAAGGACTGGTTCAAAATTGGGAAAGGAGTACGTCAAGGCTGTATATTGTCACCCTGCTTATTTAATTCATATGGAGATTACATCAGGCAAAATGCCAGGCCCCACGAAGCACAAGCTGGAATCACGATTGCTGGGAGAAATATCAACAACCTCAGATATGCAGATAACACCACCCTTATGGCAGAAAGCAAAGAGAATTTAAAGAGCTTCTTGATGAATGTGAAAGAGGAGAGTGAAAAAGCTGGCTTAAAACAGCCTTCAAAAAACTAAGATCATGGCATCCGGTCCCATCACTTGTTGCCCTAATAGTCTGGGAGCGAGTGACGAGAACGAAGACAGAACACGAAATCTGGTGCAGTGGGCCAGGGGACCTGCAGCCTCTATTGGGCTGAGGTGCAGAGTCCACTCTAAGTCCAGTTTTTATTCCTAATTGCAGACTACAAGACTTTCTCAGATTTTATCTTTCTCAAGACACATGATGTGTTAATCACTTACTCCTAAGTGTCGTGGACTACACTGACATAGTCCAGCTCGCCTGTGTTTACCCCAGGTCATTCCCTTCTGGGCTAGTCTCAGGAGAAATTAGCAAGTATGTAGGCAGCATTCATGCCTGGCGCCGACCCGATGTTCCAAGGTTGATACTTTCATGATCCCAGTCATACTCCCTTCTGGGTCTGGACTTGGGGTTTATAACAAGGAGATTATTCTTAAGGAGAATGTGAAAGATAATCATTAACATAATTTCTTAATATATGCTGTTTTTTCAGGTGCTATTTCTATGAAATTTATCAAGGTTGTCAAAGTACATTATTAGGAATTCCAACTACAATCACTCATGGCAAATAAATGGTGGGAAAGTGAAAGTAGTAACAGATTTTATTTTGGGGGGCTCCAAAATCACTGTGGATGGTGACTGCAGCTATGAAATTAAAAGACACTTGCTCTTTGGAAGGAAAGCTATGACCAAACTAGACAGCATATTAAAAAGCAGAGACCTCACTTTGCTGACAAAAGTCTGTATAGTCAAAGCTATGGTTTTTCCAGTAGTCATGCACAGATGTGAGAGTTGGACCATAAGGAAGACAGGGCTGAAGAATTGATGCTTTCAAACTATGGTGTTGGAGAAGACTTTTGAGAGTCCCTTGGACAGCAGGGACATCAAACCAGTCAATCCTAAAGGAAATCAACCCCGAATATTCGTTAGAAGGCCTGATGCTGAAGCTGAAGCGCCACTACTTTGGCCTCCTGATGTGAAGAGCCAACTTATTGGAAAAGACCCTAATGCTGAGAAATATTGAGGGCAGGAGGAGAAGGGAGCGACAGAGGATGAGATGGTTGGATGGTATCATTGGCACAATGGACATGAGTTTGAGCAAACTCCAGGAGATCATGAAGGACAGACAGGGAAGCCTGGTGTGCTACAGTCCATGGGGTTGCAAAGAGTAAGATCCAACTTAGTTACTGAACAACAACAACCCACAACTGGAATGTAAACTCTGTGGGCCCAGGGATCTTTTTTTGTTTGTTTGTTTGTTTTCAGGGATCTTATTTATCTTTTTAAAAAAAATTTTATTTGTCTGCCTTGGGTCAGTTGCAGCATGCAGGATTTTCATTGATTCATGTGGGATCTTTTGTTTCAGCTCACAGACTCTCTTGTGGCACATGGGCTCACTTGCTCCATAGCATGTGGGATCTTAGTTCCCAGACCAGGGATGGAACCCATGTACCCTGCATTGCAAGGCAGAGTCTTAACCACTGGACCAGCAGAGAATCCCCACTTTGTCTGTTCACTGCTGTATCCCTAAGCACTCAGAACAGCCCCTGGCACATGTAGATTTTGTAAATATTTACCACATTAAAAAATAAAGATGCAGAGCCAGCCCTTGAGGTCAGTGTCTATGCCCCCAAACTTGAACCCTTTCTCTTACATTCTACTCCTAGGACAGAGTTTGGTATTGATGGAAAGGAAACTGGCTGAGGGTTTGATCTGGCTTCTGCAGCAATTCTGGGGGTGCCATCTGGCAAGTTCTTTCCTCTCCAGCCTCAGTTTATCCATGTGTTCTAAGCTCTGATGGTCTGAGTCACAGGGACCTTGCCAGGGAGAGAAATGGAAGCAGATCCTTCTCTGTCCAGCAGGTGGAGCCATTGGCTCTTCTGGACTTGGTGGCTGGGCTCTCATATTCTGAATGCTGAGATGCCTTCAGATCAAAACACACTCTACTATCACCTATCACATACCGCCACAACGCCAAACACCAGAGAGGTGTTTCTCTATTCTCACTTATTTTTAATTTTTATAATGTTCCTTTATTTAGTTTTGCCTTTTAAAGAAACTTTAAATTTCAGAATAGATTCAGATGTACAGATATATGAAAATACTAGTAGAGTTTCCATATACTCCATATCTATTATTTCCTGTGTTATTAATGTTGTACACTTATGTGGTACATTTGCCACAGTTAATGATTAAACATCAATACATTATTATTTACTAAAGTCCACACTTTATTCAGGTTTCCTTAGTTTTTAAAAAAATTTTTGGCCATGCCATTCAACACATGAGACCTTGGTTTCCTGATCAGGGATCAAACCCATGTCCCCTGCATGGGAAGCACGGGGTCTTAACCACTAGACTGCCAGGGGAGTCCCTTAGTTTTTAACCTGTGTCCTTTTTGCTTTTCCAAGATCCTATATAGAATGCATCGTATTTTGTCATCGTGTTTCCTTAGGCTCCTGTTGACAGTTGCAACTTCTCAAACATCCCTCAATTTTGATGATCACCAGGGAGGTTTATAGGGCTTTTTCAGTTGATGAACAATTTTATTAGAAAATGAGCAATTTTCCCAGCCTTTTGAGATATAATAGATGTATAACAGTGTATAAGTGTAAGTTATACAAAACAATGATTTGATTATGTATATATATTGCAAAATGAAAAGTTGGCTTAAAACTCAACATTCAAAAAACTACCATCATGGCATCTGGTCCCATTATTTCATGGCAAATAGATGGGGAAATAATGGAAACAGTGAGAAACTTTATTTTGGGGGGCTCCAAAATCACTGCAGATGGTGACTGCAGCCATGAAATTAAAAGACACTTGCTCTTGGAAGAAAAACTGTGATCAACCTGGACAGCATAAGAAAAAGCAGAGACATTGCTTTACCAACAAAGGTCCATCTAGTCAAAGCTATGGTTTTTCCAGTGGTCATGTATGGATGTGTGAGTTGCACCATAAAGAAAGCTGAGCACCGAAGAATTGATGCTTTTGAACTGTGGTGTTGCAGAAGACTCTTGAGAGTCCCTTGGACTGCAAGGAGATCCAACCAGTCCATCCTAAAGGAAATCAGTCCCAAATATTCATTCTAAGGACTGATGTTGAAGCTGAAACTCCAATACTTTGGCCACCTGATGCGAAGAACTGACTCATTGGAAAAGACCCTGATGCTGGGAAAGATTGAAGGCAGGAAGAGAAGTAGACGACAGAGGATAAGATGGTTGGATGGCGTCACCAACTCAATGGACATGAGTTTGAGCAAGCTCCAGGAGTTGGTGATGGACAGGGAAGCCTAGCATGCTGCAGTCCATAGGAGTGCAAAGAGTCCGACACGACTGAGCAATTAAACTGAACTGAACTGATTGTGAAATGATTGCCACAAGAAGTTTAGCTAACATACCAGAAAGGTTTTTAGATGGAACTCCAGTATATGTCTTGAGTTTATGATCACTTAAGATTCCAAGGTGAAAGATACAACTCTCGGGCCTCTGCAGAACTTAGGAACAAAATTTTGTGGGAGAAACTGCCGACTTCCTACCCAAATCCTTGGGTTGATCTTCAGAAGTGGTCCTCTAGATAAAATATGTCTAATGTGTCTGCCATGTGTCTGACCCTGTACTTGGTCAGGTGTGGAGCAGGCACAGAGTCCTCTTGGGGCTCACAGGAGTGAGTTTTTCTCCCCTTTGGGCCATGGTGCCTGGCATGTGGGGTCTTAGTTCCCCAACCAGAGATTGAACTTGTGCCCCTTGCAGTGGAAGCACAGAGCCTTAACCACTGGACCGCCAGGGAAGTCCCTGGAGGCCAATTCTTTTAAGTTGGAGAACAGATGCACAGGAAAGTTAAGGGCAAGACTGCACTTTCCTGTATCACCCAAGGAGGTGTTCAAGGTGGAAAAAAAGTCATAGGTCCCTGGAATGTCTTCCTTCCCATAGGACCTCTGAAGCACATGGCCTTAGAGCTGGAGGGTTTGGAGTAAGAGGAGGTTTGCAGAATTCTCAGTGTTGAGCTCTCAGCTCCTAGAATCCAGCTTCTGTATTTTGCTGGATTGGGGTGGGGGCCTTCCCCACTTTGAGAAAGTAACTTGTGACCTTTGCAGTCACCATTGACTTCTAATTCATTTTGATAACTTAGTCCTTTTTGTGATCCCCACCTTATAGGCGGTCCCATCTTTGGGAGGTCAGGGATGTTTCCTTCAACTCCATTTCACCTGCAAAGAAGCTGAGGCTCAGATCACACTTGGTGAATAGCTGGTGGAGGTGGGATTTGAATCCAGGTCTTTCTGTCTCCTAATTTTCATTCCTGCCCCCACCATACTCTGTGGTTGTTGATCCTCAAGCTTGGATGAAGACAGTGTTTTTGGAAACCTCTTCTCTTTACTAAGTTATATTCTGCTCAGAAGTTTAGGGTCTGCTCTAGCTCCCAGACCTGGAGAGGAAGAGGCCCCTGCTCCCGCCTAAGCCTGCCCTTCTCAGGGAATCTGGGATGGACAATTTGAGATGATGATTCACGGGCTCTGGGGGCAGAGGGGACAGGCCAGGGCTTGGACACAGATGATGTGGGGGTGTCGCCCACCTATGCCTCTCACTGCCTGTGGGGGCAAATCCCCTTTTACCTCTGATCCTCAATTTCTCCATTAATGAAATGGTGCTTATACACCTGTCCACAGGCTTGATTATAATGAATAAGTGATGTAAAAGTGTCAGCTGAAAGCCGCATGCAGGGATAACAGAAGTGGTTATCATCTCCAGTGAGAAGATTTGGGGTCTTAAATCCAGAGAACTTGCTTGCCTGTAGGGCCAGGCTGAAGAAAGAAACTCATGTCCTGAAACGTCACACTCATGTCCAGGAAAATGCCAAGCTGAATCCCCTAACCACCCCAGGCCTTTCTGCCCCCTCCCACACTGGGAGAACTGCAAGCCTGGAGCAGAGACAAGACTCCAATACCCTCTAGCACTGGACGCCAAAGCATCCTGAAGCTAAGTCGTAGCATTTATCTCGGCTCCCAGCTCTTAGCACAGGACCACACATAGAACGCTTAGGTGTTGCATGAATGAATGAATGAGTAAATGAATGAATGAGTACAGGAGTGAACAAAGAAATGCCAGGGCTGTCAGCGCATCTAAAGTTTCCCTCCTGACCCCCAGGCTCCTATCGGGGCCTCTCAGACTTCTTGAATCCCCACTCTACCCTTTTCACAGAAGAGCGCGACACCAGGGGTACCAAAAAGGCAAACTGGACTTTATTATAAAGTTGGCTACAAAGTCACCGCAGCACCACGAGGTGGCCACCTGGGCAGGCCCAGGCAGTCTGGCAGCCGGGTGAGTCCCGCACCAGGTACACGCACTCGCGCAAGCACACGTGTGACGCCGG
Organism: Dama dama; assembly: GCF_033118175.1. Classification (NCBI taxonomy): domain Eukaryota; kingdom Metazoa; phylum Chordata; class Mammalia; order Artiodactyla; family Cervidae; genus Dama; species Dama dama. The sequence continues at coordinate 6,487,003 of NC_083682.1, forward strand.
CAGGTCTGCCTTCCTCCATCGGAAAGGAACGTAGCGTCTCTTCGCGCCCCCCACCCCAGGCGCGGGGCGCAAAAGTCACAAGAAGGGCCGCCAGGGCGGCAGAGTCCATCGGAATTGAAATCCCGTTACTGGTGTGTAGAGAATTCTACGTGGGTGTCAAGAGCCCCTCAGGGCACAGGCTGGCCCGGGTGGGCACTGCCTTTCCCCCACCAAGACCCAGGGGTGACTTGGCCCCCAGGAGTGGAGAACTGGCCCAGGCCCATGGGGCAGTGCGGGGCGGGGGAAGTGAGACTCCCCCATTCTCCGCTTGAAATCCCATTCAAGGAAACTCACTACGAGTGAATACAGATTGAAATGGAAACTGGGATCGTTTGACGTCTCTAAATTTTAAAAAGAAGCTCCCCTCCCTTGTCCTCCCACCTCCCCCCCCCCAAATCCTGCAGGGCCTGGGGAATCAGATCTATCCCCCTCTGGCCCCCAGAATCCCCCCAACAATCCCGGGGGGGTGGAGAACGGCTCCACGTCTTGATGACAATATGCCATACTTGACGACGTTAAGTCACAGACTTATTCAAAACGTTGGTTCCCCTCCACTTCCATCTGCAGAGAGAGAGAGAGAGAGATGTACCGTCAGTTAGGCTTATTAGGAAAGACAGGCTGAGGGTGTGATGTACCATTGGCACATGGGATGGGCTTCAAATACGCTGGTCCAATGACTGATCCACCAGAGGGTCAGCAGATAAAGGAGCAGTTTGGATGAATGGAGTGAAGCTATGGCTGTGGTTTTAGAAAGGATGGAGACATAGCAAGGACTCTCTCCTGGGGCCAAGGGCTGAGTCCCATTGTCTTTCTCAAACTCCTGTCAAGTCTCACTCTGTATTCCCCTTAGGGGACAAAGAATACTGGCACAGAGCTCCAATCCTTTGTCCATCAATTTGTTGTGTAACCCTAAGCAAATTTCTTTAACTCTGGGACCTTGATTATCTTCATTTGTAAAATGAGTTGGGATAGCAGACCTAGGTCCCTCATAGAGTTAGGAAGCACAAACTATTATTCAAGATTCTTTTGTATTTTATCCCACACCTTAACCTCTGCCCTCAAGGCCTACTTATCCAGAACTTCCATATTATTTTCCATTAACACTTGCTCTACACAGCAAGTGACGTTATCCTAACAACTAGAATAATAAATATCTCACTAATAAAACTGAGGCACAGAGAGGGGAATTTGATAGTTTAGTTCTACCCAGCACCTTGTTGGCAAGACAGGAACTCAAGTTCTTGAACTTTTTGACTGGACTCACCTTTATGGAAGCTGTCTTGAACTTGGCTCTGGAGTTGATGCAACTCATCAGTAAACCCATCATAGGGGAATGCTGAGACACCTGTCTCAAAGGCGGTTTCATATGTGGCCAGGTCCTCCAGGAAGCTGCGGTCTTCTGGGGACAGGTTGTTGCAAGGCGATGGGGCCCCTCTTGGGACCGCTGCCTCGGGATCCTCAGACTCCCATTCCCCATTGGGGTCTGGGGTAGAGAGATCCATGAAGATGTCTTCCACGGGCGTCTCTTCCAGGAACAGATCAGGGTCAGTCAGGAAATCCAGATCCTGGCATTTCCAGGGTTTCAGTTCCAGACTGAGCACAGGGGGACCAGCCCCCGACAGGGAAAGGTTAGAGTCCAGGGGCTCCAGCCCCCCGAGTGGTTCCAGCCCACCCGTGCCAGCCTCAGCTGAGAAGGGTCGGTCCATGCCCTGAGCCAACTGGCTGATCTGCTGAATGAGACGGTCTATCTCACTCTGTTCCTTCTCAGAATAGTGGAAAAAACTCTGCTTGACTGGCGAGGCCTCGGGTGTAAGCAGGCCTTCGGGCACCAGGGGGACATCCACAGAGAGGGGACCCCGGAGCTGGGCTAGGGCCAAGAGTGTGCAATCCCCATTACCAGGGCTGCTAGGACTTGGGGGCAACTTCTCATAGAGAAAACTGCATCCCTCCTGGGCGAAGTAAGTCTTGCTGGAATTGGGGCTCAGTTGTTCTGGGAAAGTTTGCCTGGGACTGTTCAGGTGTGCTTGGAATGATGTGCTGGGAGAAGTTAGCTGCTCCTGGGCAGGGCTGCTCAGAGGCTCTGGGAAGGTGGCAGTGCTGGGAAGCAGCTGGTCTGGGAAGGTGGAGGTGCAAGGATCTTCATAGCTTCTGGCTGAGGTTTCAGTCAGTTGTCCTTGTAGTGGGCTAGTCAGTGGATCTGGGAAAGTTGCACTGTTGGGCGTCAACTGATCAGAGAAGGTCACGGTGCTTGGAGTCAGCTGTTCTTGTAGAGAGCTGGACGGAGTGGGCATGTGGGTCTGGAAGGGCTCATGGAGGCTGAAGAGGAAGGCACAGCCTCCTGGCTGGTGGGGCGTGTAGGGCGGAGTGCACACAAGGTCCTTGCTCAGGTCTGCTTGGAGAGAAGGCTGAGGGCCTGACGGGAATGTCAGGTAACTGAAGCCAAGGTCTTTGGGCGGTCGGGGAAGCTCTTCTGATGTTGAGACAGCACGTAGCTCAGGAACACTGGGGAAACTGGTGCTTCTGGGAGGCCCCATGGTGAAGAGCGGATTAGGGCTGGAGCACTGCTCCTGGGAGAGAATGTTCTCCGGGAATGAGGACAACATGGTCGGGGTGCCCAGGACATAGGCTGCCTGGGTTTCTTCAGAGTTCAACTGCTGGCGGAGGCTCCAGGCCTCCATGTCACTGGAGAGGAAAGAAGAGGCAGCTGGTAAGGGTTTGGTGTCCATTCCCAGAATTCTCTGACTTGTATCTCTTCCTCCACCTCGGCCGCCTCCCAGGCCCCTGCCTTGCAGCTCACCTGATTGGGTAGTTATTGGCGGTAATGGGGCCCTCTGGACCTTCTGAATATAAAAGGCAGTAAATCCATGCCCAGCCTCCAGGCTTAGCCAGCAGTCTCACCACCATCTCTGCCTGAATATCTCCACTTTCAGCCACTGAGGGGGAAAGAAGAGATGCAGAGTTAGAATAGCCATCAGACAGCACCACCCAAACTCCCCACTTGCTGACTGACCTCTCCACTGAACTGGGGTATCCATAACACCCTCTTTTCTGACCACCCTCACCTGCGCCATTCAACTCCCCATTTTGACGTCACCACTCGGAGTCCCCTAGTTCTGGTTCTATTTTCACCTTGACTCTTTATCCTAGTGCTCACCCTATGGCATTCAAAACTGTGAGCTTCTGATATCTCCCCAACTTCAGTCTCGGTCACAGCCCTTCTTGGTCAGGCTTCCCATGCCCTTCCCCACTCCCTGTCTTTTCCTCAGCCTCTCTGGACACTCACACAAGCGGTAGTGTTGAGCAGAAGCGTGGCCCAGGTCCTCAGGGTGTAGCAGTCCATACCATGACTTACAGAGCAGCTCACTGCGCTCAAAGCCCAGGTAGATTAGGACACTGGGAAGGTGAAAAGGATGAGATCAGCTTTCTGTTTTCCCTGCTTGATACCCAGGCATCTCCCTCCCCCATCCCCAGGTCTTATATACCTTTAGATTTCATTCTCCCTGCCCCTGACTCCAGAAGCTAGGGTCCCCTCATTCTGAACTGCTTTTCTTCTGGGGTCTGAATACTCTGGGCTTACCTCTCTGAGATATCCAGAAGGGCCAGGTCCTTAGCATGACGACTCTGGAACATGGCCAGGAAGAGTGAAGCTGGGCCAGGACCAGGGCCAGGGCCAGGGCCAGGGCGGGGTCTTGTCTCCAGTGGGGCGCAGAAAGCTGTGAACACAGGATTTCCTGCCCAATAGGCCCCAGGTGGGTGAGCGTGGAATCGACCTCGAATAAGCACCAGTTTGTTGCCTGCACTCTGGCGCCTGAGGGACTTGGAGGTGTTGAAGCGACAGCGGAAGAGGCGATCTGGGTGAGTAAAAAGAAAAACTGGTGAGAGGGTGAATGGCTGAGAGACAAAAAATGGGAAGGAGCAGGGCAGCAGGATGGATATTGAATTGAGAAAGAAGGGTGTTCTCACCAGTATCCAGGGCAGACGGCAGGGCGAGTTGCTGGCGCACAGTTAGGTGGTCAGCTGGATCAATGATGTCGTAGATACTGTCACCCTGGGCAACCAGGTCCACCTGGAGAAAAGTAAAGGAGAGATGAACGTTAGTGAAGGCAACAAAAGCCGATCTTTGGCATAGAGCATCTTGTAGGGTATAACTTCCCCTCCCCAGTAATTCTCAGACTCTCAGAAGGGGAAAACTCATCGTGTCCCCATCTGCACTGCAGTCCGAGCTAAAAGGATCCTCAGCACTCACCATGGAGTGGCCCAGATGCTCGCTCACACTTTCAGACAGATATAGCAGCTTCCCCTCTGCTGTGAACACAAGCAGAAATCCAGGTAGTGCTGCCACTATGTCTTCAAGCTCTTGAGCTGAGAGAAGCCCTGTGGAGCCCGCCAGAGGAGTGCCTGCAGAGTGAGAAGATAGAGTGAATCAGGAGTAAGACTGGGAAGCAAAACAGAAGTGAGAGACTTTTGGATCGAGTTTCTCATGGACCTGCTTCTGCACACACCTGTTGACCTACTGCCCACAGCTCTTGCCCGGGGAACCTGTTGCTGGATCTCTCCAACTAGCGAGCCCTTCGACTTCTAAGTCGGGGCTGAGGGTTTGGCGGGTCTGTATCTCAGGACCACGGACAGCGCTCTGGTGACAACCGAACATTCAGCACCGCGGGCAGCGCCTTGCAACCCGGCGATGCTGTCAGCACCATGGACAGCGCTTCACCGGCTGCAGACGAGCCCTTCCACGATAGCGAACAGCGGCTGTGCTTCCCCAGGCTTTGGTTGCTCTGTCCCTGCAACTTCCCAAGCTCCCCTCCCCTGGCTCCCGGAGCGCTTCCGCGCCGGTGAGGACTGGGACCTTTCTGTCCTGGCTCTCCTGCTCCCGTAAGTCTGGCTCTAGGGACACTATCCAGGCTCTCTAACATTTATTCAGTACTAAGGTGAGGTTTGGACAGAACTCAGGAGGCAAAGTAGCAAGTCCTGAGTTCTCCAAGTTCCTTCTCACCCTCAGCTCGCAGACACGCTTCCCTAGACCCGCGGCAGTCCCAGCGGGTTCCCTCAGCTTCCCTCTCCCTGAAGCTTCCCAGCTCGAGTCTCAGTCCCGGTTTGCTCACCTCCAGCGAAGAAGACGCCCTTGCGAGTGTAGATGCAGGCAAGACTCATAATGTGCAGGTAGGACAGCCGGACCTTGTCCGCTTCGGCCAGCGGCAGCAGCTCCTTGAGGTTCCGGATCTCAGCGTTGATCTGGTCGCGGCGCGCCTTGGAGGCGCCCTTGGTGGAGCGGTACATGACTAGCGGCTGCGGAGCTCCAGCTCGGGCGCTCCGAACACCTGCGTTTCTGTCCCGACGCACCGGTGGCTTCCTCCTCCTTGCTTTCCCGTCTCTCGCTCAGGCTCTTTCTCTCTCTGTCTCTCCTCTCCTGGGCTCCGCTCGGTTGCGCTGCCCCTTTCGCCTGCCTGGTTCCGCCTTATATAGCTCCCGTCAGGCGTGGGGGGCTCGCTTTAGAGAAAGGGGGGGGCGGGAGGCTGGGCTAAGCAAGCTGCAGCGGGAGCGGCTGGCTGAGGTAGGGGGGAGCGCGCTCCTCCTCCCTCCCAGGCTTCCGACGTCATCCCGTGACGTAGAGCGAGAGCGGGAGGGGTGCCGGGGGGGGGGGGGGGGGGACGGAGGCTGCAGAGGGGGGCCACGGCTGGCAGCAGCCCAGCCCAAAGGCAGGCGCTGCTTTAGAAAGGCCTGAAAGCGGGTGCAGGGGCCCAGGTGTCCGAGTGTATTCTGCTGAAGGGCCAGGGCCAGGGTTGAGGCTATCTGAAGCCCCTGGCAGGAGAGTCTGAAGAGGGCGGGGGGGCGGGGAGGGAGTGTGCTGGTCTGACAACGATTTTTCTAAGGAGGTAAGGGAATGGAGAAGAGCTGAGCGGTACTCAAATTCCCCCTCCTATTTGCCAAGGGTCGAGTTCGTCTGGGGCAGGGGTGGGGGCGGGGAAGGATCTTTCTTGGCCTCTGTAGGATAGGCCACAGCCAGGGTTTCTCTCTAGGGATGACTCAGTCTGGGATTCCCTTAGTCACTTTCAAAGAGCAAATCTCCTCCCCCTCCTTTCCAAACCCGAGGCTTGGTGATTTCGCACGGGGGTGGGGCGGGTCTCATGGGGGTCTAAGTCTCTGGGATGGATGGGGAAAGGGTCCTGAGGTCCTGAGGGGTAGGAACCAGCTGAATTTGGCCTTGGTTCTATTTTCCCACAGTCAGGAATAGGAACACCTACACCAACGCAGCAGCCTGCAGTGACTCTCCGTTTCTCTGTCAACTAATTAACCTCAACCACCGATGGGAGAAACTGAGGCAGGGTCCCAGGGCCTGGTGAGGATCTGGGTTTATCCCTTCCCCCACTGCCAGCCCCCAGAGCCAGCGGCTCCCCTCTCCCCGCCCAGATTGCAATCCCCAGTCTCCCCGCGGGCCGGGGGCGGGGGCGGGACCGGGGGAATCCCAGCTCCATATTAGGACAGGAATCCTCCGGCGGCAGCCGCGGCGGCGGCGGCGGGCGGGGCCTGACTGCCTCCGCACGGCTCCCGAGGGCTCCCCCCTGCCTTCAGCTGGGAGGATGGGGAAGCAGCAGAGACGCGAGGGGACCGTGCCAGACCCTCTGCGCGATCCATGCACATACCAGAGACCCCTTTACTCGGGCAGGCTGTCCACGTTCCTCTCCAACCCCTGCTCAGTCATCGGCGGTAGGATTCCTCGCTGTCTCTCCTTCTTCAGCTCTCCATATCCTAACCCCTCGCTCCCAGATAGTTTCTTATCTCACTGCCTTCGTGGTGGTCTATCTTAGCTTTACGTGCCCTCTACTCCTCAAACGTTCCCCTTCTGCTCTCTCCAGTCTCTCTTCTTTGTCAACTTTCTCTCCCGCATCATGTTGCTTTTGCCGTATCTCCCTCTTTTCAGCACTCATGGGGTTTGAAGGGTGCCTTTGTTTCCCCCAAACAAAGGAGAAGGAAATGAGCTAGGGGACGTTTTGTCTGAAATTGAATTCTGTGGGATAGGAGTGTATGTGAAATCACTTGAGGGACTGGGGATGTGGCCACTTAAAATTTCGGGGGTGGGGGGGAGGGATTGGCCTGATTATAGAAAGTCCCAGAGGAAGCATGGAGGTAAATTTTGACACCAAGGGGTCTTCACTCTTCATGGAAAAGGGTGGTGGATGAGAGGTAGAGTGGGAGGAGGAGACCCAGGTGAGAAGAAGACTGCCATAGAAGCAGGTCTCTGGGGCCCCCATCCTGACCTCTGTGCATTTTGGCAGAGGTGGGGGCTATCCACATCAACCATCCTGTATTCAGTGGCACAAATGAGATGGAGGGAAGGGGTGTGACTGTCTGTCTGCCTGCTACTATCTCTAACCCTATTTATCTGGGTGACAGAAAAAAGGTTCCTTCAGAAAGCAGGTCTCCTCCACTTTCATCTCTGTCTGACCCCTGACGTACCACACACCCCTAGATCAAGCTTCTATTTGGACAAGCCCTTAAAGATCTCCTGAAGTAGGAAATGGCAACCCATTCAGTATTTTTGCCTGGAAAATCCCATGGACAGAGAAGCCTGATGGGCTACAGTCCATGGGGTCACAAAGAGTGGGATGTGTACACACCACCATTTATCTTTGGACCCCGTTCTTGTATGAGAATCCCGGGCAGGGTTCCTGTTTCCTCCACTCACTGGTCCTCTATCCCTGACTGAGAGACATTCTTATTGTTCCTCTCCATGCCAAGAGGTATCTATTGGTTGGGTCCTGCTGGTCTCCACAAGCAGAGCAGACCCGCGGTGAAAGAATGGCGCACTCACCGCTGTCCATGGTTCTGAATCATCACCAGCTATGTCATATGGACCATGGATGGGTCTGCCCGGGACGTTAGAGTTTGAGTCCATACAGACTTCACAGTGAGGCCCCAGCTGGCTGTCCCCGTCTCCTCTGAGAATGAATAAGGGAGTAGATTGTAGCGGGGTGGGGGGGGGGGTGGTGTAAGAGATTTCTGAACCGTAGGAATGAAGTAAATGGGGAGGGAACTGAACCTGAAAAGAGCTCTTGGATTTTTCCAGAATGGACTGGAGGTGGGGTCAGGGGAGGAAATCTGAAAGAGAAGGGCCTAGAAAGGGACAAGGGAGGGTGCATAGAAGGGCTCATCCTAGTTCGCCCACTCTGAGTCAAGTTGAGAAGCTCTGTATGCCCCAATGTCTTCTCTCCCCAGGCCAACTCCCACTCCCTTTGCCTCCCACCTCCGTAAAACTATTTTTAACTGTGAAGAACCAAAAATAGCTTGGCAGCAGCTTCAGGCCGTGGGAGAGGAGCTATTTATATCACCAGTGATGATTCCAAAATAGCAAGCAGGAGGAGGGGGGCGGCTGGCACGCTAGAGAGCTCCTGGCTGCTGCTAAAAATACTGGCAGTGTGAGTCATCCTGGCCTGGCTGAGTCACCCCACTCCCTCCCCAAGCAGCAGGCAGCAGCAACAGAACAGGCTAAGAATTGGAAGTCTGAGATGGGGGAGGTATCAGAGCCCATTGACTATAGGAAAGTGGGCAAGGGAGTGAACTGAGAGAGGGGCTTTGGGGGCAGTTTGTAGAAGAAATAAAAGGAGCAGGAGCCACCCACCTGAACCGTGTGTGAGCCCACAGCATCTCCAGCTATGCACTGCTGCTTAGTGATGCTTGGGCAATTGAGGGGAGGGAGCCAGGCTGTGAGAATGTGCATGTGTGTCTGTCTGTCCTTTTGACTGTGACTGTATTTGTAGGTTTCTGTGTGCCTATTTGCATGTGTCTTTGTAGCTGTGTTTCTGTAGACCTTTTAATCTGTGCATTTGCTTATGTCTGCATCTATGTCTGTCTTTATTAAAAGTGTCTATGACTTCCTGGGTTCTACACAGTTCTATGTTTGTGCCTATATGTATTTATATGTTTGCAGCTTTCTGTGTGCCTCCTTGCCCATGTTTGTGTCCACCTGAGGTGACTCTATGCCTTTCTCTCTCAGCATCTGATGATGTGTGTGGGTTTACATGCATCCCTAGCCTCAGTGCACCTTCTGTTGCTCAGATGTCACTTGTTGGGCTCTTGAACCATTTATACCTTAATCACCTCTCTCCACCTAGCATCTTCCCTTCTCTCCAGCCCTTGGGACCCCAACCATTTGTGAAGGTCTCTGTTGCATGCATTCTCTAGCTAAAAGGTGGAGGAAAGGAGCCCCATATGACCTCTCCCTTTTCTCTTGAACCATCCTGAATCGTCCCTGGCCTGCAGGAGTAAGTGGTTTTGCATCACTCCATATTTGGGGAACTGAGGGAAGAGAAGGGCTTTCTTTAGTTCTAAAAAAAAAATTTCTGGTGTGGGCACAGGCATGCGCAGCATGCACACACACACACAACTGAAAGAGAGAATGAGAGAGAGAAAAAAAATATCAAGGTCCCTTCTTTACTGAGACAAGCTCGCATCTGTTGCCATGGCAACCCCGCCCACTCCTTCCCCGAAAAATCACCAAGAAGAGGTGATGGCATCGAGGAGGGATTGGTTGATTTTTTTCTTTATTATTTTTTCCGAAAAAGGGCTTTTTATAGCAAGAACAGGCCGTGAGATCCCTTGCCCATGTCTTATATGGCTTTATTGGGGACCTGGGGGGGGGACATCACCCCTCAGCTTCTATCAGAGAGGAGAACGTATAGCTTTTCCAGAGATACCAAGGAGGGTGAACTCCTGGGAGGGAGATGGAGGGTGAATGAGGAGTCTGTTTCTTTAAAATAGTATGGAGGCTCCCGGTTAAAGCTGCTCTTCTAGAGACTCGGGGCAAGGATCTTGACAGAGGACTGTCAAAATGTATCCTGTCTGACTGTGGACAAATGTGTCTAAAAGAAGGATAGAGAGAGATGGGGGGAGAGAGAGAATATATGAATGCATGAATGAGTGAATGAATGAGTCACTGGATGGGTCCTCAGAACAGATGACAAAATGCCAAAGGATGCGAGCTATCAATGGCGGTCAGGCCAGACAGGTAGACAAGATGGCTCAAGAGAGACCCATTATGGCGAATGGTGGTGCTGCGACTCACCGCCAGACCACAGGTGTGCCTACTTGACTTGGACCCCAAGGAAACTGGGGACATAGCTGAACAGCATAGGAGAGAACTGAAGCTCATCTTTCCAAAATCTAGTCCCAGCCCAAGTCTCAAATGCATCCTCTAAAGCCTGGCCACCAGCCACTGCAGCCACATCACTTTCTTGAGTGAACTGTAGCCTCCTGCCAAATGACTGGATGGTGGAAAGAAGGGATTCCTCGTTTCCTCCTGCTCTTGGCTTGCTGCATAAACGGGGTCACTTGGGACTGGAGGCTGGAAAGCCAGACCAAGAATCTGATTTTAGAGAGAAACACCTCCTCCCTTCCAGCTAGCTGCCACCATCCTCAACAGGCAAGGGCATGGCCTGAGGAGGGGGTTAGCTCTACTTGACATGTTAGAATAAAGACATGAAAAGAGTTCGGATTTGCTCTGACCTGTTAGACCTGTTCTCAGGACAAATCCAGTTGGTATTCCTATACTCACTTCATAGACTGTCAAACTGAGCCTCAGAGACAATGATTTACTCAAGGCACACAGCAAGTCATTGGGAAAGCTGGGTCTTAACCCCAGCTCTTGTCCCCAAGTCCAGGCTCTTTCTCTCACAGCTTGGAGTAGAGCGGAGGTCTATCTGACCTGCATGCCAAATCTAACTCACTGAGTGCTTTTGCAAATAAAGTTTTATTAACACACAATCACTTGTTTACATATTGTCTTTGGCTGTCTTCACCCTACAATGGCAGAGTCGAACAGTTGCAACAGAGACCACGTGGCCTGAAAACCTAACATATTTACTAACTGACTCTTAACAGAAAAAATACTTTCTTTTGGAGTAGAGGATGAATTCACACTAGGAATATCTTTGCTTGCCCCTCTCTCTCTCTCACCTAGAAGCTCTCTGGGCCCAGGGCATACTATAATGCCATTTCATCTCCTTTCACTCTTCTAAATGTTACAGGGCAGTAGTGTCTCTGTACTCCTTAAGAGTGAAGAGATTGGGAAGCCCTATGGGCTAGGTCCTTACTGGCTTCTAGTCCCTCTGTAGCTGTGTCAATGTAGCCTTCCCATGCAGGAGTGATGTTCCACATCCTATTCCCATGACAACATGAATTGGAGTTAGCAATGAAGAGTCAGGATACTCCATCCCATCCTAACCCAACCACAGCCTCAGGACAGCATTTTGGGTGGCGATTAATGTATTAACAGGAAGACAGAATGTGCTGGTGGGAGGGAAATGACAGGCCTGTGGAGTCTCGGGCCTCCTAGAGCTTCCAGCCTCCATTCTTCCAGGGGAAGAATCTCTATACACTTTCTTAGAGAGATTTAGTAACTTGTGCAGAGTCAGACAGCTATGAAATAGAATGAGATAAATCCAGAATTCAAACCCAAATTTCCTGATTTCTACTTCTTTCCAGTTTCAACTAGGTTGTTCTTTTGAATCCATGAGTTTGAAATCATGTGAAGATGAACAGCCTCCCAAGTGCCTCCCCCATCCTGGGTCTAGAGTCCACCTCTCTGCAGTGAAAACATAATCCTTGTGTAGAGCTGGTTTGTGCAAAGGCTGCCTCTTAGCAGGCTGTTTTCTTTCTCTTAAGGTCCTTTTATTATGTTATCACTCCCCCAATTCTACTTGCCTAGGGAAGCATTCAGAACATTTCGTCTATTTATGGTTATGAAATCAACAAATCTCATGGGAAGAGGGTACACGCTGGCACCCACCCACTGAGATGGTCAGAGCCAGGTGAGTGGGCTGAGCAGAGAAGGTGAGGGGCAGGGAACCATGGGGTGGGTGGGAGGCAGAGGGTGTAGCTCAGGTGGGAAAAGATGCAGCTTTCCCAGGCAAGGGCCTGAAAGCAGAGCCGAGAAAAGAGGGCACAAGCAATGCAGTGAGGAGCATGTCAGACCAGCCATGTTCCAAGTTGAGAAGATCCATCGACTAAAACTACTCTTTGGATGCAGAGAAGGGACCCAATACTCCCCCAAGCAGCAAGGGGGAGACAGGAGTGCAGGATGTCTGCCTTGCCCTCACAGAGCTGGAGCTCCTGCCCCCTCCTCCGTGGGGGACAGACAGACCCTCCACACATTCATGCATTAGTTCAGCCCAGTTTCAGGACCCTCTCCATCACCGCTTTTCAGCTGGCAAACTCCTCCTTGTCCTCGTGTCCTTTGGTTGGGTCCAGGGCCCCTCTTCAATGCCCATCATGACTCTCTCTCTCACCAACATCTGTGCTTGGTCTCCATATTCTCAGCCTCCAGCATGGGGTCCAGCCCACAGCAGTGCCTCAGGTACATCATTCATTCATGCACACACATCTTAGGGCTGAGTTTGTGCCCAAGCTCCGTTTAGGCACTGGCGTGCAATGGTTTAGAAACACAGTCTTGGTCTTCACTCATGGAGCATCCAGGTTGGTGAGAAAGTGAGAACTCAATCAAGCCATATAGGTGGAAAGACTGCTGTGAAGGAGGCATGCAGGGTGTTCGGGAAGAGCAAAATGAGGGATGACTGAGCCTGGGAGTCTGGGGTGGCTTCCCAGAGGAGGTGTGATTAGGCTGAGTTGCCAGGTCTCAGGTGACTGGCTGACCAGGTTCTGCTGTGCTGAGTGGGTGGGGTGGGGTGGGCAGACTGCAGCATCACAGGACGCTTAGAGGGACAAGTGGCGTTCAGCCACCCGAGCCACAAAGAAGCCAAGAAAGAAGCCATGTGTATGTATGGGGCCATGTGTATGTATGCACAGCGTGAAGGGCCCAGGGGGCAGCTGCTGTTAAGGGCAGCTGATCTCCACTTTGACTAGGAAGTTTGACTCCCGGGGCAGGACTGAGATGAAATGGCTCAGTCTTGAGCAGAGGGGTCTGTGGGCAAAAGGCCAATAAATTTTCTGTGGAAATGCACGTGAGTGGGAGGGAGCCTGAGGCTCAGAGAGGCAGGAGAGGGTGGAGGCCAGGAGGCAGGCTCTGGAGTGAGACAGCCACTCGGAGTCCTGGCTCCTCCACATTGGGCAAATGAATCAACCTCTTGTGCCTCAGTTTACCCATCTATCAAATGGGGATGTGAGAACAGTAGCCTCTACCTCAAAGGATGATGAGAAAATGAAATGAGTTAAATCATTAAAGCACTTGGAATCATGCCTGGCATACAAAAGGGGCACAATCAGTGTTGAAGGATGGAATCTCAGTCACTGTTAGCTTCATGAAAATAAGATTTTGAACAAGGTTCTGGAGAGACAGCAGGACTGGTTCTGGAGGTAGCACATGCCCTGTCACTGCGAGTGTGGGGACAGGGCCCGGACACGCACTGGATTTTCACAGCCTTGGCTTGGCTGGGTCTGAGAGCACAGCCTGGGGTGGGGCAGGCTGGGGGCTGCAACAGTTTCAAAGAGAAGGAGCGGAGATGACAGCTAGAGGCCCAGAGAGGTCTAGGGAGGCACACAAAGTCCTCCCGGGGCTCCAGCTGGTCCCAGTGCGCTCCTACCCCAGGCTGGCCCCTGCACGGTTCACGGACCGAGGCCCTGACTGTGCTCAGCGACCAGGCTCTCCCTGCCGTTTCCCTGGAAGCCAACCTGACCGTGTCCTTCCCCAGCTTAAGGTCCTGGTGGCTGCCATCTCCCCCTGTTACTAAAGGTCTCCTGGGCCTCTCACCTCCTCTCCCCACAGAGGCCTAGGCCACTGTAGGCTCCAGGTTCAAGGGTTTCCTTGTTATCATCTCATGCCTCTCGTAACATGAGAGTTTATGGATGCGACACTTACCTATGCCTTATATACCTAATCATGCATTAGCTCATTCACACACACCTCACAGGGGCCCAGTGACACCTAGGCTATTGTTATTTCCACTGGAACCCAGGCTCAGCAGAGAGGAAGTCTGCAGGGAGTGTCCCAAGAAGTCTCAGGAGAGACTGACGGGATTCAAGGCTGGGGTGACCATGGAAGAGCAGCAGGCCTGGGCCCGGGCCAGTGAAAGAAGAGAAGCCCTAGGAGCAACCAAGAGACCAAAAGCAGAAAGAATGATGACACCCACCCCCTGGTAACCTGGAACTGCAGGGGGTTGGTCAAACCATGGCAAGAAGTGGGTAGCAGCAGTTTTGGTCTATTGACAGAGAAGCTTCTAGAACCAGGAAGAGATGAGCCCTAGATGAATAGGGAGGAGGCACCAGGAAGCTTTAGGAGAAAGGACCACCTTGTTGAGGGGAAGGCTCCTGACTCACCCAGTGCAGACAAGGGTGGGCTGGAGGAGCCTTCTCCAAGGATTCGAAGGTCTGGGGGATGACCTGGAGGTGGGCTCAGTGTAGATGTCAGTGGATCATGTTTGATGCAGGGGAAAGAGTCCTGGACAGGAGGGTCTGGAGACATGGATTCTGGCCCTAGCTCTGTCACCAGCCTACTGGGGAGTTATGTAAGGCCCATCATTTCCCCTATTTGCAAAATGACAGGTGAGTGGTTTGGACCCCTTGGCTTGGAAGGGCCTTCCCACCTCTAGCACTTTGAGCATCTCTGGGCCCAGGGCCCAGCTGGCCAGTGCCTCTCTGGGTCTACAAGTCCAATGCTGCTGCCCTGAGACCCAGCTTCAGGTGGGAATGAGCCCACGTGCCCAGGGCCAGGGTCTGAGTGGACCTGATGTCTCCCAGAGGACCGAGTCCTCAGCCCTGGATGATCAGGGCCATGCTGGGCCTGCAGACCTGGCCCCTTGTGGATATAGGGGGGCAAGGGAGGTGGAGCCAAGTACTGGTATGGTTCTCCTTCTTCAAACCCAATCCACCAGGGGCAATTCTCACAGGTCTGTGCTAAGAGCACCAGGGGACTCACCGTTGGGGGATCCGATAGATTCCAAGGGGTATAAAACAGGCCCTAGGTCATCCTCGGGCAGTCAGCACAGCCTGTAGTTGAAGCAACTACTAGTTCTGGTATTGTTTAGCTTCGGTCTGATGGGAGGAAGACAGCCCTCCTAGAAATGTCCCACAGACCATCACAGAGAGCGTCCACAGCCTGGCAAGGGACCCCTCTTAGAGGATCCCAGACTCACAACTGAAGTGGGGGCCCCTCAGAGATCATCCACTTGGAGTGACTCAGGCCTCACGCAGAGAACGAAGTAGCTCAAGTGACACGGCCCATCCTTAGTAGAGGGGCAGCCTGAACCAGGAAACTGAGTCACAGCACAATGACCTTCCGAGCACCTCTCAAAGGCTGGTCTCTGAGATCAAGGTGGAGAGAGAGAGCCTGGGCCAGGACGCAGGGTTCTGGGTCTTAGTCTCAACAATGCACTGACTTGCTGTGTGACCTTAGCAGATAACATCTCTTGGAGGGCTGCCTCAGTTTCCCCTTCTGTGCACTGAAGGTGTGGCCCTGACAATGGATGCTCCTTGGAAGAACGATTCAAGTCCAGGGTTAACATCTCCAGAATATGAACCTCTCTCCTTTGCCAGACTTGGTGCCCACTGTTGGGCTGGATCATACCCACCTTTGGGTCCCCAGCCCTGGTCCAGAATAGGGGCCCAGAGTTGTCTGGAACCTACACAGTTCCATGTATACTTGGGCATGGTCAAGTACTTCACAGCTGTCTTCAGTGAGTCCTGGTCAAACACCCCTGCAGGTGTTGCAGAGAGAACGCAGGCATCATCAGGATTGGGTGGGAGGAGTTCAAAGAGCTGGGTCCACTGGCGACCTGGCCAGAGCCTGCAGGCGACGCCTCCACCCAGAAGCCATAAGCAATATGGAGAAGGTCAGGCTCCAGAAAGTTCCAGAGAGCTGGTGGGTTTCCAGAAGCTTCTGATGGCAGCAGATGTTTGTAAGCAGCCACCCGGTTGTTTGGTCATGGAGTCCACGGGATCCAGAAGCTTGTCCAAAATAATCATCAATCCAGAAAGCCTACCTAGGTCTGGACTCTGCCGGGAAAACGAAGCAGCTGGTGCACTGCTGTGAGAGGTGTCTGTCCCCTCGGTGGGTACAGGGCAGGAACTGGAGACTGGCACACTGTGCCGGCTGTTTTCAACATTAAGCCCCGGGGGAACGAGTTTGGCTAGAAAGTCAGCATCCCTCGGCTCTGGCCCGTGTCATCCAGGAACGTGCCATGTGACCTTGGGCAGGTCCCTATGCTTCTTTGGGCCTATTTCTCTTTCAGTTTAATGAGAGGGTTGGAGAAACTGCTGAGGGTCCTTCCAGCTAGGATCCTAACCTGACCTCAGGCTGTCCCCAAAGGAGAAAAAGACTGAGGCAGGCAGCTGGAGGGAGCATGGGTCTTCAGAGACCCAGGGTGGCCCAGCCAGCAGCGAAGTCCTCACCTGGCATTTTCACTCAGTGGCCTTGTCCAGAGAGGATCCCCAAACGCTCTAGGCCTGGCGTTTTGTTTCCTTCCAAGGCTCCTATGGAAGGAGAGTCTGTCTGTTGGAGGGAGATGGTGGGTTGGGGGGGGGTTGGTGGGGGGCGCGGCGGGAGGGGAGGAGGCAAGGGCAGGCCCGCCTTTCTCCAAGGTTGGAATGTCCCCAAAGTGGGTGGAGGGCGCTAAGATGGGGAGGGTGTGGGGCACGGCCCCGGAGGCTTCCCGGGCCCAGGCCCCGGGGCTTGTGGCTCGGGGGCGGGGGCAGCTCTCGGGCTCTGGCTGAGCCGCCGCTCCGCCGGTTGCCTTTAAAAGGCGCCAGCGCGCGCGCATCAGCAGAAGGGCTGCGGCTCTCTTCCAAAATAGGCAAGAACTGGGAGGCCGCTAGAGATGAGCTGCAAGCATCGCAGACGTCACCCGGGGCCTCCCTCCCCACCGCCTGCATCAGGTCTCCATGGCAACGGCGTGCCGCGGCCGCAGATGAATGAGCTACAGCGAAGAAGGGAGGAGCGCGCTCGCTCGTCTCTCAGGCGTCCAGGCGGAGACACTGCGCCAGGAAAGGGGTTGTAGACCCGGCGCGGGGAGGAAGGGGGCGCCCTCGTATTCAAAAGAACTCCAAGACCCATTCATTCCCTACTGATTCTACTATGTCTTGGGAACGCGGGCGCTACTCATCCATTCAGGGACCCCGATCCTTTGGTTCAGACGTCCTAGGCTCCCAGGGTTCCCCTTTACCCTCATCTACCCTCTCACTCCGTCACCTCTCTTCTGTGCCCCAAACTGCGGAAAATCGGACATCGTGTGGCTTAGCGCCACCGCGTGGCGGGTAATGTCGCTGCGTCTGGCGTGCTGTGGCTGGGATCTCGCCGTCTATGTCGTCCTCTGCCGTTTGTGAGCGGGAAGAGCATGAAAGATCTCAGTCTTCAAGACCTCAGTGAAGCCACTACAGAGAACACTATGGAATCACTATGGAGAATAGTGATATGGAGAATAGTATGGAGACTTCTTTAAAAACTAGAAATAAGATTACCATATGACCCAGAAATCTCACTACTGGGCTATACCCTGAGAATTGCGATTCTGAAAGACACATGTACCCCATGTTCATTGCAGCATTATTTACAATAGCCAGGACACGGAAGCAACCTAGATGTCCATCAACAGATGAATGGATAAAGAAGTTGTAGTACATATATGCGAGGGAATATTGCTCAGTCATAAAAGCAATGAATTCGAGTCAGTTCTAGCAAGGTGGATGAAGCTAGAGCCTGTTATACAAAGTGAAGTAGATCAGAAGAGGAAAACAGATATCATATATTAACACATATACATGGAATCTAGAAAAATGGTACTGATGAACCTATTTGCAGGGCAGGAATAGAGACTCAGACATAGAGAACAGCCAGGGAAGGAGAGAGTGGGACAAATTGAACGAGTAGCATTGAAACATGCATTACCATATGTAAAACAGATGAAGTGAAGTGAAAGTCACTCAGTCATGTCCAACCCTTTGTGACCCATGGACTATACAGCCCATGGAATTCTCCAGGCCAGAATACTGAAGTGGGTAGCCTTTCCTTTCTCCTGGCGATATTCCCAACCCAGGGATTGAACCCAGGTCTCCTGCATGGCAGGTGGATTCTTTACCAGCTGAGCCACAAAAAAGTGAAAGTGTTAGTCGCTGGGTCATGCCCGACTCTTTGAGATCCCATGGATTGCAGCCCACCAGGCTCATCTGTCCATGGGATTTTCCAGGCAAGGATACTGGAGTGGGTAGCCATTTCCTTCCCCAGGGGATCTTCCCAACCCAGGGATTGAACCCAGGTCTCCTACACTGCAGGCAGATTCTTTACTGACTGAGCTACTGGGAAGCCCCAAAACGGATAGCCAGTGGGAACTCACTGTGTGACACAGCGGGCTCAACCCACGCTCGGTGACAACCTGGAGAGGTGGGATGCAGTGGGAGATGAGAGAGAGGTTCAAGAGGGACGGGATATATGTCTACCTATGGCTGATTCACGTTGATGGCAGAAACCAACACAACATTGTAAAGCAATTATCCTCCAGTAAGAATAAATTAAAAAATAATTAACCATGGAAGACAGCATGGTAGAGTGATGATCCAGAAGGAAATAAAAGCTTAAATTCAACACCCCCCCAAAATAAGACCTCAATGAACAATGGAGGTCGCCATTATCTTCATTACCTCCACCATAGTTTGGTCTTAGGTCAAACAACAGCGAGGGAACACAGCTCTGCCCATCAACAGAAAATTGGATTAAAGAGTTACTGAGCATGGCCTCGCCCATCAGAGCCCAGTTTCCCCCACAGTCAATCTGGCTCAGACAGTAAAGCATCTGCCTGCAATGTGGGCGACCCAGGTTCGATCCCTGGGTGGGGAAGGTCCCCTGGAGAAGGAAATGGCAACCCGCTCCGGTATTCTTGTCTGGAGAATCCCATGGACAGAGGAGCCTGGTAGGTTACAGTCCATGAGGTCGCAAAGAGTTGGACATGACTGAGCGACTTCACTTTCTTTCAATGTCTCCCATCAGGGAGCTTCCATAAGCCTCTTATACTTATCCATCAGAGGGCAGACAGAATGAAAACCACAATCAGAGAAAACTAATCAAACTGATCACATGGACCACATCCTTGTCTAACTCAATGAAAGTATGAGCCATGCCATGTAGGACCACCCAAGATGCACAGGTCATGGTGGAGAGTTCTGACAAAACGTGGTCCACTGGAGAAGGGAATGGTAAACTACTTCAGTATTCTTGCCTTAAGAACCCCGTTTTCAGTATGAAAAGGCAAAAAGATATGACACTGAAAGATGAACTCCCCAGGACGGTTGGTGCCCAGTAGGCTAGTGGAGAAGAGTGGAGAAATAACTCCAGAAAGAATGAAGAGATGGAGTCAAAGCAAAAACAATGTCCAGTTGTGAATGTCACTGGTGATGGAAGTAAAGTCCGATGCTGTAAAGAGCAATATTGCATAGGAACCTGGAATGTTAGGCCCATGAAACAAGGTAGATTGGAAGTGGTTAAAGGAGATGGCAAGAATGAACATCGACATTTTAGGAATCAGTGAACTAAAATGGACTGGAATGGGTGAATTTAACTCAAATGACCATTATATTTACTTCTGTGGACAAGAATCCCTTAGAAGAAATGGAGTAGCCCTACTAGTCAACAAAAGAGTCTGAAATGCAATACTTGGATGCAGTCTCAAAAACGACGGAATGATCCCTGTTTGTTTCCAAGGCAAACCATTCAATATAACAGTAATCCAAGTCTATGCCCCGACCAGTAATGCTGAAGAACCTGAAGTTGAACGGTTCTATGAAGACCTACAAGACCTTCTAGAACTAACACCAAAAAAAGATGTCCTTTTCATTATAGGGGACTGGAATGCAAAAGTAGGAAGTCAAGAGATACCTGGAGTAACATGAAAGTTTGGCCTGGGAGTACAAAATGAAGCAGGGCAAAAACTAACAGAGTTTTGCCAAGAGAATGCACTGGTCATAGCAAACACCCTCTTCCAACAACATAAGAGGAGACTCTACACATGAACAGCACCAGATGGTCAATACCAAAATCAGACTGATTATATTCTTTGCAGCCAAAGATGGAGAAGCTCTATACAGTCAGCAAAAACAAGACTAGGAGTTGATTGTGGCTCAGATCATGAACTCCTTATTGCAAAATTCAAACCTAAATTCAAAGTAGGAAAACCACTAGACCATTCAGGTATGACCTAAATCAAATCCCTTACGATTATACAGTGGAAGTGACAAATAGATTCAAGGAATTAGATCTGATAGACAGAGTGCCTGAAGAACTATGAACGGAGGCTCGTGACATTGTACAGGAGGCAGTGATCAAGACCATCCCCAAGAAAAAGAAATGCAAAAAGGCAAAACAGTTGTCTGAGAAGGCCTTACAAATAGCCGAGAAAAGAAGAGATGCAAAAGGCAAAGGAGAAAAAGAAAGATACACCCATTCAAATGGGTATTTGAATGCAGAGTTCCAAAGAATAGCAAGGAGAGATAAGAAAGCCTTCTTCAGTGATCAATGTAAAGAAACAGAGGAAAACAACAGAACGGGAAAGACTAGAGATCTCTTCAAGAAAATTAGAGATAGCAAGGGAAACTTTCACACCAAGATGGGCATAATAAAGGACAGAAATGGTATGGACCTAATAGAAGCAGAATATATTAAGAAGAGGTGGCAAGAATACACAGAAGAACTATACAAAAAAAGATCTTCATGACCCAGATAACCACGATGGTGTGATCACCCACCTAGAGCCATCTTGGAATGCGAAGTCAAGTGGGCCTTAGGAAGTATCACTACGAGCAAAGTAGTGGAGGTGATGGAATTCCAGTTGAACTATTTCAAATCCTAAAAGATGATGCTGTTAAAGTGCTGCACTCAATATGCCAGCAAATTTGGAAAACTCAGCAGTGATCACAGGACTGGAAAAGGTCAGTTTTCATCCCAATCCCAAAGAAAGGCAATGCCAAAAAATGTTCAAACTACTGCACAATTGCACGCATCTCACACGCTAGCAAAGTGATGCTCAAAATTCTCCAAGCCAGGCTTCAACAGTACGTGAACCGGGAACTTCCAGATGTTCAAGCTGGATTTAGAAAAGGCAGAGGAACCAGAGATCTAATTGCCAACATCTGTTGGATCATCAAAATAGCAAGAGAGTTCCAGAAAAACATCTACTTCTGCTTTATTGACTACACCAAAGCTTTTGACTGTGCGGATCACAGTAAACTGTAGAAAATTCTTTAAGTGATAGAAATACCAGACCACCTGACCTGCCTCCTGAGAAATCTGTATGCAGGTCAAGAAGCAACAGTTAGAACTGGACATGGAACAACAAACTGGTTCCAGGTTGGGAAAGGAGTACATCAAGTCTGTATATTGTCACCCTGCTTATTTAACATAGGCAGAGTACATCATAAGAAATGCTGGAAAAAAAAAAAAATGCTGGGCTGGATGAAACACAAGCTGAAATCAAGATTGCTGGGAGAAATATCAATAATCTCAGATTTGCAGATGATACTACCCTTATGGCAGAAAGTGAAGAACTAAAGAGCCTCTTGATGAAAGTGAAAGAGGAGAGTGAAAAAGTTGGGTTAAAACTCAAAATTCAGAAAACTAAGATCATGCATCTGGTCCCATCACTTCATGGCAAATAGATGGGGAAACAATGAAACAGTGATCGAGTTTCTTTTCTGGGGCTCCAAAATCACTGCATGTGGTGACTGCACAGATGAAATTAAAAGAGGCTTGCTCCTTGGAAGAAAAAGTATGACCAAACGAGACAGCATATTAAAAAGCAGAGACATTACTTTGCTGACAAAGGTCCATCTAGTCAAAGCTGTGGTTTTCCCAATAGTCATGTATGGATGTGAGGGTTGGACTATAAAGAAAACTGATGCTTTTGAACTGTGGTGCTGAACTCTTGAGAGTCCCTTGGACTGCAAGGAGATCAAACCAGTCAACCCTAAAGGAAATAAATCCTGAATATTCATTGGAAGGACTGATACTGAAGCTGAAGCTCCAATACTTTGGTCGCCTGATGCAAAGAACTGACTCATTGGGAAAGACCCTGATGCTGGGAAAGACTGAAGGTAGGAGGAGAAGGGGACGACAGAGGACGAGATGGTTGGATGGCGTCACTGACTTGATGGGCATGAATCTGAGCAAGCTCCCGGAGCTGGTGATGGACAGGGACGCCTGGCGTGCTGCAGTCCATGGAGTCGCAAAGAGTCGGACATGACTGAACTGAACTGAACTGAACTGAACAAGAGCATCATAAGATCAGTAAACATTTCGTGAATGCTCTCTGTTTGTCGATTGCTGCTGAGGGCTTTCTGCATGTCACTTCGTTTCATTCTCAACCAACCTTGGAATGCAGTTGGTGAAGTTGATGCTGAGGATGACAAAGGATACAACATCTTCCAGGTGAGGAAAACAAGCTGAGAGAAGTTGGGCTTGTCTAAGATCCCACAGCTGTAAGGGGC
This sequence comes from Dama dama, assembly GCF_033118175.1. Taxonomy (NCBI): domain Eukaryota; kingdom Metazoa; phylum Chordata; class Mammalia; order Artiodactyla; family Cervidae; genus Dama; species Dama dama. The sequence goes on from NC_083682.1 coordinate 6,509,455, forward strand.
AGAACCACCGCCTAAACTCATGACTATGTGAAAAGCTCTGGTGACCCATTCACTTACAGACTTGTGGTCTCTTTTGATCCAGCTCATAGCCTCCTTTTACTTATTTATTTTTTAGCCTATTTTTAAAGTTATTATTATTAATAATATTATAGTATTATAATATTATATAGCATTATATATTATATAATATATAGTATTATAATAATATAATAACTATTATTAAAGTTATTTTTATTTATTTGGCTGTGCCGGGTCTTAGTTGTGGCACGCAGGGTCTTCAATCTTTAGTTGCGGCATGCGAACTCTTAGTTTGTGGGATGTTTCATCTTTCACTTATGGGACCCTGACCCCCGCCCCTTTTTTTAAGTTGCAGCATCCTGGGTCATCTCGTTGCAACATGCAGGATATCTAGTTCCCTGATGAGGGATGGAACCCAGGCCCCCCGGTGTTGGGAGTGTGGAGTCTTAGCCATGAGACCAGTAGGAATGTCCTCAGCTCATAGCCTCTTGATATAAGCAGAGCAGCACTCATTAAAATTATTCCCATTTTACACATAGCGAGACTGAGACCCAGAGAAGTGGAATGTTTTGCCCAAACTTTGAGCAGCCATGGAGGGACCCCAGGCTTCTACATCCCTGTTTCAGGCATTTAGGATGAAGTAGCTGGGTCACAGGGAGTCCAGCACATCCCTCTGAGACTTTACCCCTTTGCAAGAGAGACTGAGAAACCAGCTCATCCAGGCCTCATCCTCCATGGACTGTGGAGCAGCTGGAGGTCAGGAGAGGGCCAGGGACCCTCCCCTGACCTCCCGAGGTTCTGAGAGTACATAGGACATAGATGTCCCAGTTTTTCTCATGGATGTATTCAAACTGTATTATTATCTTCTTTTCTTTCTTTCTTTTTTTTTGACATACCACAGGGCATGTGGGATCTTAGCTTCCCAACCCAGGATTGAACCCACACCCCCTGCAGTGGAAGTGAGGAATTTAACCACTGGACCACCAGGGAAGTCCTGTATCATTATCTTATAATGCAGTCTTCCTGCTTATTCTGGGTTCCTTGCTATTATCCACTATTGGGGTGAAAAAAATTCTAATGTCAGCTTGTGAGAGTTGGACTGTAAAGAAAGCTGAGCACCGAAGAACTGATGGTTCTTAAATTTGACCTGAGTACTTTCCAGAGAGTAACTGTTCTCAGGTCTATGCTTTCTTGTTTTATCTGCAGAGATGCTGTGTCCAAGAAAATCCCTGGGAGCTGTTGGTAGTTCGTTCCCACAGACATGTATTTCAGAGTGAAGGGATCATCGTATTATCTAGTTTTGTTGTAAAAGTTTCCCGCATGATTGGGTTTTATTAACTAGTTTCTCTGTTTTCAAGTGGAAATTTCATGGGGATTCGAACCTTGTACTGCAGCCGCAGCTCCTGTCTTCCCCATCATTCCTTGAGGACGCCGAAAGTCGGAGTGCTAACTGTTAAAGGGACTCCAAGGGGCTGGTGGTCACAATGTCTGAAGCTAAAAGCACTCCTACCAGTGTGGTTTAGGTGTTTCAGGATTTACACTGACCTGTAGGCTACAAGGCACGTTGTCCCCATGTGGGTGACAGTAACTCCACTTACCAGATCCTGGCCTTCCAAGGCCTGTTGATGGCCATCTTGTCACATTCAAGGGATGCCAACTCAGTCAACCCCTTCCTTCCATCCTGGATGCCGTCCCCTTTTCCCCATGAGCTTGTTAACAGGACTGGCTGCCACGGTGGCAATTCTGAAAGGTCTAGAGAAATCCATCCGGCAGTGACGTTTACCCAGACTTTGCCAGATGTGTCACTAAGTAGCCTCTCCTAAATGCTTTCCTACTGTTTCCTCCAACTGCTGACTGATATTAGGCTGTTCTCTCTTTCTGACCCCAAATTTTCTCTTACAAAGTATGTTTACAGTTGCCCATATAGAACCTTGCTGCCTCTTGACATGAATGTCCTCTGGACACTCAGAGCTTCGCCCCAGAAAGTCTATAGCGGGAGGACTGATTGGTAAATTCCTTATCCACTCACCTTTCCACCATGGGGTTATAGCCATCCATGTGCAAGTTCCCACCAATCCCATGCCTGTCCCCGAGTGGCATCCAGGGATGGCTACAAGGGCGTGCCTCTCAGCTGTGGTTTTCCATGGCTGTTCTGTTCTGATTTCCACCAGGAGGAGCTGAGAAAGGTTTCATGAGCATTATCTCTTTTTAAACTTTTTAAATATTTATTTATTTATTTTTGGCCGCACTGGGTCTTCGTTGCTCTACACAGTCTTTCTCTCGTTGTGGTGAGCGAAGGCTACTCTCTAATTGCGGTGCACGGGCTTCTCATTGTAGCGGCTTCTCTTGTTGGAGAGCACAGGCTTTAGGCACACAGGCTTCAGTAGATGTGGCGCCTGGTCTTAGTTGCTCCAAGGCATGTGGAATCTCTCCGGATCAGGGATCAAACCCATGTCCCTGGCATTGGCAGGTGGATTTCCTATCCATTGTACTACCAAGGAAATTCATGAGCATTTTCAGTTGGAGCCGTATCAGTAAATTCTTATAAGCCAACTATTTCCACACAGTGCAGGGAGGCCACTGGTTGAAGATAAAAATTTCCACATTATTCCTACAGTCAGTGGGGCCAACCTTTGTACATTGTATCTGCTGAGGTTTGTTAATCCTTGAGGTTCTGTATCAGTTAGTTATTGCTTTATAACAAACAACTCCAAAAAGTGGTAGCTTAAAACATTGCACATTTATTATTGCATGCAAGTCTCTGGATTAGCTGGGCAGTTCTTCTGGCCTGGGATGTATTCAGTGGTCAGCGGTGGGTTGGGAAGGCAACTCTGCTGATGTTGGCTTGCATCTCCCACGTGTCTGGGGGTAATCTGACTGTAGGCTGGTCCAGTATAGTCTTGAATGCGATGGATTCTCCTCCACGTGATTTCTCATCCTCCAGCACCCGAGCTGGGCTTATCCACATGGAGATGACAGGGTTCAGCTCGGTTCCTTCGCTCAGTTGTGCCCGACTCTTTGTGACCCCATGGGCTGATGGCAGGGTTACTAGAGGGAAACGGCACACAAAGCCTTTTGAGACCAAGGATGGCATTGTGCTACCTTGTCCATGTTCTATATGGCAAGGCCAATCACGGGCTTCCCAGGTAGCACTAGAATTCACCTGCCAAGCAGGAGATGCAAGAGATGTGGCTTCAATCCTTGGATCGGGAACATCTCCTAGAGAAGGAAATGGCAACCCACTCCAGTATGCTTGCCTGGAAAATTCCATGGACAGAGGAGCCTAGCAGGCTATCGTCCTTTAGGTTGCAAAGAGTTGGACACGACTGAAGTGACTAAGCATGCATGCACGCGTCACAATATTTAGAGGAGAAAGAGAGCAGGTCTTTCTATTCCTGGATCTCTTTCTCAGAGGAGAGGGAACTTTCCCCCCAAATCTCTGGTACTGGTTATTTTCCAATTGCACCTCCAAACCCATGTACCAAGTAGAAAATGTTCTTGATTTGATTTTTATTTATTTATGGATTTTGTTTTCTTTTTTTGCTGCACTGGGTCCTTGTTGCAGCACACAGGTTTCCTCTAGTCATGACTGGCAGGCTTCTCTACGGCAGGCACATAGACTCTAGAGCCCTCGGCCTCAGTAGCTGCCGTGCACGGGCACAGTTGCCCCGAGGCTAGTGGGATCCTAGTTCCCCAACCAGGGATCAGACTCGCGTCCCCTGCATCGGAAGCTGGGTTCTCAACCACTGGACCACCAGGGAAATTCCTATTTATTTATTTCTGGTTACACAGATGACACAAGAGAATAAGCTATACAAAAAAGCAAAAGTACAAAAGAGCAATCGAGTGGAAAGTCACTCTAGCAAACACTGTTGTTCATTCATTCAAGAAATCTGGGTTAGCTCACCATTCACATACTATTTTCATAATTCAAGATTCATTAGTCTGTGTACAAAAATGTTGTATCCAGTATGCTGTTGTGATAGCAGGACAATAATTTGACCATCTTCCCATACCTGTGTTCCCTTATTCCCAAGACAGTAAATAATAAATGAAAATCTTTGTGTCATGATAAAGATTTGGTACATGCATTTAAGTTTAAAAAAATAACTCAGAAGGTTCCGATTCTGGACACAAAAGAAATTCCTCTGAGTTGTGAACCATGTCTTATTCACCAAGACTTAGATAGGAAGGCTTCTCAGATGGTAGTAATCTTGTTCAGATGGGTTAGAAAGACAAATCAGGTTGAAAGACAAATCAGGAGTTTCCTCGTTGTGTCTGCACTTCCTAAGTTGTTGTGAGTTTAGCTGTGCTTTTTTTTGTTGTTGTTTAAATCTAACTTCAAATGGCAACTGTCATGGTCCACCTTCTTCGTCACTTCCCCCAGCTAACTAAACATGGAAATGGCAAGAAAGGCACATATAATATCTTTGAAATAAAATCCAGAAAAGAGCTCCCAGTGAATAACACCTCCCAGTGAATCACCAAACTTGACTTCATCAAGAGGACATTTGGGATGCTTTTCATTTACTTCAGCCAGAAAACTACCTTGGCGTGACCTCCACCTATAAGCAGGTCCAGTCGATCATCCACTATTTTCTTTCTGTAACGCTGGTGTCCTTCATAGATTCCTGTACTTTTTATCTCCATAGGCAAAATAGATCAGTGTCATTTTAACAGATTTTAAGTCATCAAATACTGAACCATTTTGCACCGAAAGAGCAGTGCTTGCACTTAAAAATGTAAGATTATTTCTTCTACCATCTTTGAAGTCGTAAAATCAAGCAATAGTTTATTTGAAAGAGGGCTCAAGTCCCTGGAGTTGGTTTTCTCTCTTGGCTTCAGAACTTGACTCAGGAACTGTACAGTCAGTGGACTTATTCAGTTCAGTTCAGTTGCTCAGTCGTGTCTGACTCTTCGCGACCCCATGGACTGCAGTACGCCAGGCATCCCTGTCCATCACCAACTCCCAGAGTTTACTCCAACTTATGTCCATTGACTCAGTGATGCCATCCCATCATCTCATCCTCTGTTGTCCCCTTCTCCTCCCATCTTCAATCTTTCCAGCATCAGGATCTTTTCAAATGAGTCAGCTCTTCACATCAGGTGGCCAAAGTATTGGAGTTTCAGCTCCAACATCAGTCCTTCCAACGAATATTCAGGACTGATTTCCTTTAGGATGGACTGGTTGGATCTCCTTGCAGTCCAAGGGACTCTCAAGAGTCTTCTCCAAAACCACAGTTCAAAAGCATCAATTCTTTGGCACTCAGCTTTCTTTATGGTCCAACTCTCACATCCATACATGACTACTGGAAAAACCATGGCCTTGACTAGACAGACCTTTGTTGGCAAAGTAATGTCTCTGCGTTTTAATATGCTGTCTAGGTTGGTCATAACTTTCCTTTCAAGGAGCAAGCGTCTTTTAATTTCATGGATGCAGTCACTATCTGCAGTGATTTTGGAGCCCCCCAAAATAGTCTGTCACTCTTTCCATTGTTTCCCCATCTATTTGCCGTGAAGTGATGGGACCGGATGTTATCTTGCTACAAATCCCGTCCTTATCAATAGAGGGCGCCGAAGAGCAAGTGCTCGGCTCTTGGAGGCAGTTTTCCCGCAAGAAGCTTCTCTGGGGTACAGCTTTCTCTGGCATCTGGCTCATGCAGAATGGTTTTTCCCGTGACCAGCTCCTGCTGAAGTCAGCTTCCCCAGATCCCAGTTTCTGAGCAGGTGGTGGCCAGCGGTGCTCAGCAGCCAGCAGCTGCCCCTGGCACGTCCTCTGGCGGCTTTGCAGTGTCGCCAGAAAAGCACTCTGGAAGTCAGGGCGCAGGGGCCATGCTTCCTTGGACACTCTATCTTAGCACTGGAATGGAAGCTGCTCCCTATTCCTGCTGCCTCTTTGTTCTTTAGAGTTTTCTTTAACTCTTACTAGGAAGCCCTCTGGGCTTTCCTGGTGTCTCGGCGGTAAAGAATCCACCTTCCACTGCAGGAGACATGAGTTCAATCCCCAGGTTGGGAAGATCCCCTGGAGGAGGGCACAGCAACTGAGTCCAATATTCTTGCCTGGAGAATCCCATGCACAGAGGAGCCTGGCGGGCTACAGTTCATGGGGTGACCAAGAGTCAGATACGACTTGGCCACTAAACAGCAACAATATTGTAAGTCCTCTATTATTCCAACCCCTAGAAATAATTGTTTATAATAAACTTGCCCTGTTCAAATCACTGTGTGGACCCTGACTTCTGATTGGACCCTGGCTGATAAAACAATGTCACAGTAACCTCTGATATTCTGTAAGGCGTGTTTCTTTCTCAAACTGAGACAGGCTGGGACCTGGGACCTCAGACTCTTTGCTGCAATGCTTGCACATGGACAAATGTCTCTTTAAGCAACAAAAATACAAAGAAACTAAGGGACTAAAAATAACTGCATGAATGTGTGGTTGGGACAAATTATGGACAAGATACAAAAACACCGAAAAAAACTCAGCTGTCCCTTCTGAAAGGCCAGGAGCAAAAGCAAGATACTGTGCGTGCCCCTTGCACACAATACCATCAAAGGGATAGGTAGACCACTTAAGCCATCCCTCTGACCCGACCCTTGGGCACGCCTCTACCCTCACTCTATACAAGGAACCAGCTTGCGCTCTGCCCTGGGGAAATTGTTACTTGGTTTTGTTCCCTCTTGCTGCAGTAGGGACCCCAATAAAGTCTTGCCTGAATTTTTTTTTTTTACTGGACTCTTATTATCAATTTCTGTTGATTGGGGAAGGCAGAGAACCCTGGTCGGTAACAAAACTGTCCTTTGTTATTCTCCCTCATTTTTTTTCCTGGATGAATTTCAAAATCAGTTTTCAAAAGCTATGAAACAACCCTTAAGATTTTGGTTAGGACAGTCTTGAAATAGCATGTTAAGTTGTTGACAATGGGCATCTTTATGATAATGAGTCTTCCTGTCTGGAAACATGAATTAGCTCGAGAGGTAAGTAATGTTCTTCATTGTTGCGCCTTTTTATTTCTGCTCATGGGAAATTTGTCTTCATTTGACTGTGAGCACGTTAAGACGATCTGTGTTCTACTGAAGTCTCACAGCTGCTTCTGCTGGGCATCCAAGACATAGGAACAGCCTGGGATTAACTTTTATGGTAATTTGAGTGTCCCACCCCTTGGGCTGATTCAGGCCCCATGCCTTTCTGAAGAGGAAAAAGCATGTTTTTCCAGGCAGAGTCACAGCTGAGGCAAGCTTCCTGGCTGCCTCCCTGGGCCAGGGGGAAGTTTTTTTTTTCTCTCTTTACAAAGCAATTGCAGTCTTCAAGTATCCTAGCTTTGTGCAGGGGTCCCATTTCCAATGCATCCCCTCTCAAAACCTGAGGTTTCATTACGATTTCCTGGATGGTGCAGGGTTAAAGAATCTGCCAGCAATGCAAGAGACCCGGGTTTGATCCCTGGGTTGGGAAGACTCCTTGGAGAAGGGAATGGCAACCTACTCCAATATCCTTGCCTGGAGAATTCCGTAGACAGAGGAGCCTGGTGGGCTACAGTCCATGGGGTCTTGAAAGAGTCAAGACAGGAATGAGCGAGTAACACTTTCACTTTTACTTCATTTTTCCAGAGTGTAGGTAAAAAAACCGAGTCTTCTCCCTTGGGAAACCTGCAAGCAAGTGTACCCTGTGGAAACCTTAGGCGAGGTGGAGGTGGCGTTTTTAAGTAGCCTGCCAATGTAACAAGTCAGAATGCTAGACGTTGATGTCTCTGTAATTACCTGAAAGAGTTTCTTCCTGTGTTTAAGGGAAAATACTTCTGTGCAGAGTGACTCCGCCCTGGAGGACCCCCTGGGGTGTGAAAGCATACAGCATTCCTGGCCCCTCTCCCTTCCTGCTTATGTCACCACTAAGACCTGACCAGATTCCTAACAGAGACCTGGCCAGATTCCTAACAGCCACTCAGACAGCCACTCCCCAGACACCAAACGCCGCCTGGCTGGTTAACAGAAGGGCTTGTCAGGGCCCATGGAACGCAGGGGACTCTAGCGCTGTCTCCTTAGGCAGAGCCTTATGGTAGTCGATATCATGGTGCCTGCTTCTTCAGAAAGAAAGAGCATAGAGAAAAAAAAGAACTTGGCAACCCAGCCCCCCAAGACCTTAAAGATGCTTGTCTGGCAGGGCTGTGGACAGCTTGGGAAACAGCAGGAACGGTAGCCTCCTTAGATTCTGTGGGCCATGCATGCATGGGCACTGGTGGATACCATGGCAGGACCATCCTTCTCAAGGTAAAACTGGGTCCTAAGCTGAATTTGCATTCATCTTTCTCCTTATCACACTGGAAAATTGTAATAATGTGAGCGCAGTCTCAGAAACAAGACAGCCTGAGTGAAAGTCCTGGCTCTGTCATTTTCAACCTGTGAGGTCCCAGACAAGTGACCTAGTTTCTCTATGCTTCACTTTCCTCATTAGGAAAATGGGGACATTGACAGCACTTCTTTCCCTCATAAGGTTGTGCTGATTAAATGAGTAAAATAGAAACATATAAAGAGCCTGGAGTAGTGACTGGCGCATAGTAAATGCTCAATGAATGTTATTTTTAAGTCGACAGGAGCCCACTCAGGCGGGATCTCTCGGACTGGGCACAGATTCAGCTCTGTCTCCGAGCACAGCAGGAAGCCATCCAGAAGCAGAAGCCGGAAATTGGCATAATCCACTTTTCATTTTGAAAAGGTCACTTTAACTCTCAGTGCCTAGATCTTGGTTTCTAAATACCATTCTCCAGTAAAAGCAACAGGGCTCCTTGGGGAAATGACTAATTCAGGAATACAAACATATGTATGCTCAGTCATGTCCGACTCTCAGCAACCCTATAGATTGTAGCTCTCCAGGGTCCTCCGTCCATGGGATTTCCCGGACAAGACTACTGGAGCGGGTTGCTATTTCCTCCTCCAGGGGATCTTCCTGACCCAAGGACTGAAACTGCATCTCCCACATCTCCTGCATTGCAGGAGGATTTTTTACCGCTGAGCCTCCAGGGAAGCCCTGATTCAGGGATGAGTGAGTGAGTGAGGTCACTCAGTCGTGTCTGACTTTTTGTGACCCCATGGACTGTAGCCTACCAGGCTCCTCCATCCATGGAATTTTCCAGGCAAGAGTACTGGAGTGGGTTGCCATTTCCTTCTCCAGGGGATCTTCCCGACTCAGGGATCGAACTTGGGTCTCCTGCATTGCAGGCAGACTACCATCTCAGTCACCAGGGAAGCCCTTAGGGCAGGGAAAACACAAGCTGAATCTGGAGTATTGACTAGTATCAGAAAGCAGGGCAGTGCTCAGAAAGACAAAAGGATGGAGCCATCTCAAAGGGACACAGGAGGGGACTTCCCTGGTGGCCCAGTGGCTAAGACTCTGAGCTTCCAATGCTAGGGGTGTGGGTTTGCTCCCTGGTCAGGGAACTAAGAGCCCACATGCCACGTGGTGTAGCCAAAAAAGTATAAAAAATACAGAAAAACAATACCCCTAAAGGGACATAGGAACCAACTTGAAAGAACTCCCAGTAGCTGAGCAACAAAATAAATAACACAGTACGGGATTATAAATCAGAGTAAAAAGCTATTGACTCATACCTATGCATGAGTCCATAGTGATATAAATAAATCGTGGGACAAGAGACAAATCTACCTTACAGATGAATCCCAAGTAACATATGTGGCTCCTCCCCCTTCCAAAAGGTAGAGCTTATCCCCACCCATCTGTGGGCTGAACTTGGTGACTAACTTCCAAAGAATAGAGTATGCATGCATTGTGGAAATAGTAGCTTTACGGAGGATAGACCTGACAGCATCACCTTAACCAAGTGGTCCAAGTTAACATCGCCAGTGACGTCACGTTGATTTCCGGTGCTCCCTGATACATGGTGAAATAGCACTTCACCGCTAGGGTATTTTCCTCCTTAGCATCAGTCTAGCTATGATCAAACAGAAAAACCCAATCTGGGGGACATTCTACAAAACTTCTGACAGTACTCCTCAGAAGTGTCAAGGTCATGAAAAATAAGGAGAAACTGAGGAAAGGTCATAGGCCAGCAGAGGCCGAGGAGTTTAGTTTATAGCACTGTACCAATGTCCGTTCTTAGTTTTGACAAATGCACTGTGGTGATGTAATATTTTAGGTTGAGGGTATATAGGATTCTGCACTGTCCTAAAATAAAAGTTTTGATAGGACTTCCCTGGTGGTACAGTGAATAAGAATCCACCTGCCAATGCAGGGGACAAGGGTTCGATCCCTGGTCTGGGAAGATTCCACATGCCTCGGAGCAACTAAGCCCGTGTGCCAAAACTACTGAGCCTGTGTACCTAGCACCCATGCTCTGAAACAAAAGAAGCCACCTCAATGAGAAGCCCCTGCACCACAACGAAGAATAGCCCCTGCTCGCCGCAACTAGAGAAAATCTGAGTGCAGCCACAAGACCCAGCTAGGCCAAATAAGTAAATAAATCATTTTTATTAAAGCTTTGATAAACAACAAGGTCCTACTGTGTAGCACAGGGAACTATATTCAATATCCTGTGATAAAGCATAACAAAAAGAATATGAAAAAGAATCTATATATAACAATCACTTCGCTTTACAGCAGTAGCACAATATTGTAATTCAGCTATACTTCAATAAAAAATTTTGTGTTTTTTTTAAGGTCACCTTGGCAACAAAATATAAAACATCTGAGCATAAAATTTACAAGATGTGTGTATGATATTTATAAAGAATGTTTTAAAACTCTACTAAAAGACATTAAAAACAGATTTGAACAAATAAAAGAGGCCTATCCTTCTTGGCTAGGAAGAGACAACATCATAAAAATGTCAATTCTCCAAAAATACTCTATACTTTGAACGTAATTCCAGTAAAAATACAAACAGGATTAAAAAAACAAAACAAGCGAATTCTGGAATTCAGTTGGAAAAATAAATAAACAAAAATATCAAGAATATTTCTTTTTCTTTCTTCTTATTTTTTTTTTGGCTGCACTGGGTCTTCACTGTGGTGCCCGGGCTTTGTCTAGCTTTGGCAAGGTGCCTTGTAGCATGCAGAATCTTAGTTCCTCAGCCAAGGATCAAACCCACATCCCCTGCGTTGACAAGGCAGATTCTTAACCACTGGACCACCAGAAAGTCCCAAGAATATTTCTGCTAAGGAAGAGAAGTCAGGAGGTAGTGTTCCTGCCAATGATCGATAAATGGAGTATCACCTATAAACATTTTGAATCACTATGTTGTACACTTAAAACTAACATAATGATGTAAATCAACTATATCTCAAAAAACCACATATGGTATAGCTTTAATAACGAAAATACAGTGGTGTTGGCACATTAATAGACAGATCAAGGGACATATCAGAAAGCTTAAAAGCACACCCAGCTACATGTGAGAATTTAGTATATAATATAAAGGGCACTTACTATCAGCAGGGTAAAATTGGGTGATTCACCAAACAGTGCTGGAACCCAACTGGAAAAGCATTTAGGTTGGATCCTGTGCTGGTCATTTTCATGACTTGGCTCTGCTATATTCCTGTTATTTAAGCAAACACTAACCTAGGTGTTGGCTCGGAAGGTATTTTGTAGATGTGATTAGCATCCACAAGGAATTGACTTTAAGTAAAGGAGATCAGGGCTCAGCGGTAAAGAATCCGCCTGCAATGCAGGAGAAGCAGGAGATGCCGGTTCCATCCCTGGGTTGGGAAGACCCCCTGGAGGAGGAAATGGCAACCCACTCCAGTAGCAGGAAAAAATCCCATGGACAAAGGACCCTGGCGGGCTACAGTCCATGGAGCTGCAGAGAGTTGGACACGACTGAGCAACTAAGCATGAAATTTAAAAGATTATTCTTCCTAATCTGGTGGTCTGATCCAGTTGGTGGAAAGTCTTTAAGAACAGAACTAAGGGACTTTTCTGGTGGTCCAGTGGCTAAGACTCTGCAACCCTAATGCAGGAAGCCCAGGTCTGATCCCTTGTCAGGGAACTAGATCCCACCTGCCGTAACTAAAAGTCCACATGCCACTACTAAGACCCGGCAGAGCCAAGTAAATAAATTAATTAAAAAAAAAAAAAACAGAAAACAGAACTGAAGTTTCCCTGAGGAAGAAGAAGTTCCTCCTACGGACTGCAGCGTTAGCTCCTGCTGGAGACTTCCAGCCTGCCCTCCCTGACGGCCTGCTCTAATGGACTTTTTATCTAGCCAGGCCCCACAATTGCATAAGCCAATTCTTTGCAATCAATCAATTTATTAATCAGTTCTGTTTCTCTAATGGACCTTTGACTCATACGGAACCATACTTTATGCTTTATATCAGGATGAGTTCTGGATGATCAAAAATACCAATCTAAAACATCAACTGTAAATGTAATGAGAAAATATGGAAGAATATTGAAAACTATTCTTAGAGTTCAGTTCAGTCGCTCAGCTGTGTCCGACTCTTTGTGACCCCATGGACTGTAGCACACCAGGCTTCTCTGTCCATCTTCATTCTTAGAGTGGGGACAGTTTTTCTAAGTATGTTACAAGACTTAGAAGGAATAAAAGAAAAGATTGATACTTTCAACTATGTAACAAGTAAAAATATCTATTTGGAAAACCCACCATCTTGGGAATTTCCTGGCAGTCCAGCAGTTAAGACTCTGAGCTGTAACTGCTAACGGCACAGGTTCAATCCCTGGTCAGGGAACTAAGATCTCACAAGCTGCTCCAGGGGGCAAAAACAAACAAAAACAAACCACTACCATCAATCAAATGACAAATAACAAACTGGGACAATAGTCACAACCTCATGATGGACAACAGGTTAATTTCCTGCTAGTCATCATTAACAACAACCACCCAATAGAATAATGGGCAAAGAACATAAAGAAACAGCTCTTGGGGGGAAAAAAAGACCTTTAAATACATTAACTCCAAGCATATGAAATTGACAATCCTGCCTGCTTTTGAGCTATAAAGATGGCAAGTTTATGTGATTAAATCCATAAAAATTACTAAACCACAAGAAGACGATCAATGCCAATTAAAATCATATTAAGATACCATTTTTCACCTATAGTTTCATTAAAACTGATAACGTCCTGCCGACCAGCGTGGATGTGACAGGCACCAACATACAGTTGGCAGGAAAGTGTAAACTGGAAAGATTGCTCGGAAAGGTAATTTTGCAGCATCTATTAAAAGTATAAGTGTATGTATCCTCAAAAGTAACTCTACTTCCAGGAATTCAGTCTACAAATAGGCTTCCAAAGGTTGTTCAGTGACACATTATTTAAACAGCAGAAGGTTGGGAACAATCACATCTGAATGTACACAGTAGAAGACTATTTAAAAACGTGTATTAGGCTGTACAAGGAACAGCTCTGCAGTTTTTGTGATTTGGTCTTTTTCAAGGTTAAGGAGTCCAGCAATATGATTCCAAGAAAACTGCTCCTGACATTGCACAAATAAAATGCTGGGAGAAATATAAAAACATCTTTTTAAAATGTGTTTATTTTTGTCCATGCTGGGTCTTTGTTTCTGAGCTGGCTTTTCTCGAGTTGTGTGGAGTGGGGACTACTCTAGCTGCGGTGCTCGGGCATCTCATTGCAGTAGCCTCTCTTGTGTAGGCTCTAGGGCACCCGGGCTTCAGTAATTATGGCACATGGGCTCAGTAGTTGCCGCTCCCGGGGTCTAGAGCACAGGCTCAATAGCTGTGGCTCATGGGCTTAGTTGCACTGTAGCACGTGGGATCTTCCTGGATCAGGGATGGAACCTGAGTCTCCTGCATTGACAGGAGGCTTCTTTACCACTGAGCTACCAGGAAAGCCCTAAAAACATCTTTTTGATGAATGGTTAAGCAATAGGAAAAGTAAGAAAAAAAACCCTTGTTTTTAAACTTTTTGGTTATAAAAAGGTTCAAACCTACAGAAAGGTAGACAGGATAGCACAAAGAATATCCAGACACCCACAGTCTAGGTACAACAGCTGTTGATACTTTGCCACACTAAAACATTTATGCAGTAAAATAGTACAAATATGTTATAAAGTGTAATAAAGTCATGTCTGACTCTTTGTGACCCCATGGACTGTGGCCCGCCAAGTGTCTCTGTCCATGGGATTTTCCAGGCAAGAATACTGGAGTGGGTTGCCATTCCCTTCTCCAAGGGATCTTCCCGACCCAGGGATCGAACCCAGGTCTCTAACATTGCAGGCAGATTCTTTACTGTCTGAGCCACCTGATGGGACCAGATGCCATGACCTTAGTTTTTTTAATATTGAATTTTAAGCCGGCTTTTTCACTCTCTTCCTTCACCTTCATCAAGAAGCTCTTTAGTTCCTCTTCGCTTTCTGCAATTAGCGTGGTATCATCCACGCATCTGAGGTTGTTGCTATTTCTTCTGGCAATCTTGATTCCAGCTTGTAATTCATCCGGCCCGGCTTTTCGCATGAGTGCTTTGAGTATAAGTTAAATAAACAGGGTGACAATAAGCAGTCTTGTCATACACTTTTCTCAATCCTGAACCATCAGAAGTATGACAAGGCTGTTTATTGTCACCCTGCTTATTTAACTTATATGCCGAGCACATCATGCGAAAAGCCAGGCCGGATGAGTTATAAGCTGGAATCAAGATTGCCGGGAGAAATATCAACAACCTCAGATGTGTGGATGATACCACTCTAATGGCAGAAAGTGAAGAACTACTAAAGAGCCTCTTGGTGAGGGTGAAAGAGGAGAGTGGAAAAATCAGCTCAAAATTCAATATTAAAAATCTAAGATCATGGCATCTGGTCCCATCACTTCATGACACATAGAAGAGGAAAATGTGGATGCAGTGACAGATTTCCTCTTCTTAGGCTCTAAAATCAGTGGATGGTGACTGTAGTCATGAAATTAGAAGACAATTGCTTCTTTACAGGAAAGCTATGTGTTAAAAAGCAAAGATGTCACTTGCCGACAAAGATCTGTATAATCAAGGCTATGGTCTTCCCAGTAGTCATGTAAGAATGTGAGAGCTGGACAATAAAGAAGGCAGAGTGCTAAAGAACTGATGCTTTTGAACTTCTGTGCTGGAGAAGACTCTTAAGGGTCCCTTGGAAAGACTGGATCAAACCAGTCAATGTTAAAGGAAATCAGCTCTCAATGCTCTTTGGAAGGACTGATGCTGAAGCTGAAGCTCCAATACTTTGGCCATCTGATGCGAAGAGCCAACTCTTTGGAAAAGACCTTGTTGCTGAGAAAGACTGAGGGCAGGAGGAAAAGGGAGCAAGAGGAGGAGATGGTTGGATGGCATCACTGACTCAATGGACATGAGTCTGAGCAAATTCTGGGAAGGACAGAGGAGCCTGGGGGGCTACGGTCCATGGGGTCACAAAGAGTCGGACATGACTGGGTGATTGAACACCAACAAATATATATATTACTTACCTATAAAAAAATGAATGAAATAATGCCATTTGCAACAACATAGGTAGACCTAGAGATTGTCATAATAAGTGAAGTAAGTCAGACAGAGAAAGGCAAATATCATTATATCACTTATATGTGGAATCTAAAACAATGATACAAATGAATTTATCTACAAAACAAATAGACTGTTTTGTAAATAGAAAAAAAAACTTATGGCTGCCAAATGAGAAAGCAGGGGAGGGATAAATTAGGAGTTTGAGATGAACAGATATATACTCCCATATATAAAAAAAATTTAACAACAAGGACCTCCTATATAGCACAGGGAACTATATTTAATGTCTTTTGATAGCCTATAATGGAAAAGATTTTGAAAAAATATATATATGTATTTCTGTACATCTGAAACTAATACAACATTGAAAATCATCTATATTTTAATTTAAAAAAGAGGGCACTTCGTCCGACAGAGCTGAGGACAGGGCCTCAGAAAATCAGTTCTACACTAGGGGTAGTTTTGCCCCAGGGCACATTTGGCAACGTGGACGACATTGATTATTACCCCTGGGAGAAGGTGCCACTGGCATCTAGTGAGTGTGGTCTCCGATAATGCTAAACATCCTCCAATGAACAGGACAGCTCCCACAACTATTATCCAGCCAAATGTCTATAGCACTGAGGCTGAGAAACCCTGACCTATAGAAACTCCTGCACAGGTGCCCAGGAGACACATGCAGTAAGTACAATACCACTCAGAGCTGTTGCTTAAACTAGCATAAAACTGGAAACAAGTCAAATGCCGGTGACATTTATCCACCAAGATAAATACCATGCTGTAGAATACTACACATCAGTGAACAGTGAGAGAACAGCAGCCAAATGTATCATCATGAATGGATCTCAAAAATGTGTTGATTTTTTAAAAAGCAAATTGTATTTATATGAAGTTCAAAACCAAGCTAAACAAAAATTAGTTTTGGATGAATGCCTCCAAAAGACTGTGTTAAAATTCACAGCCACTGCAGTGACCTTTAAATAGCTTATTTGAACACCTTCCTCCTCTGTGTCCTATGTCAGGAGGAAATGATCCTTAGAAGGACAGTATTGACTCCTAGGGCATTTGAGGGCTTTTATTTTTTTGGTAGTCACAAGGATGGTAATCAGTGGGTGAGGACAGGGATAATATTGAATGCTGTTACTGCTGCTAAGTCACTTCAGTCGTGTCTGACTCTGTGCGACCCCATAGACGGCAGCCCACCAGGCTCCCCCGTCCCTGGGATTCTCCAGGCAAGAATACTGGAGTGGGTTGCCATTTCCTTCTCCAATAGTTATCTCCAAATACACAAGATAGTCCCACACAAGGAAAGCTTGCCTGTCTCCTGCACAACTTGTAACTAATGTCCTGGGCATTCATGTGGGTGAAGTTTTTACAGAAATTAGCGCAAAATAAATCTTGGACCAAAATGTAAAACACAAAGAGATAAAACATCTAGCCAAAAGTGTTTACCTACAACACCAAAAGAATGACCCATGGAAGAAAAAAAATCGATAAGATGGACTGCATTATAATGAAAACCTCTGCTATGTGAAAGGAATTACTGAAAGAATGAAGAGACAAGCCACAGAATGAGAGAGAATATTTGCAAGACATGTATCTGATAAAGGACTTATATCCAAAATACACCCAGAACTCTCAAAACTCAACAATAAGAAAATAAACAACACAACTAAAAACTGGGCAAAAGATCTGAACAAAGACGTCACCAAAGAAGGTCTACAGCTGGCAAATAAGCATATGAAAAGATGGTCATCATAACACATCATTAAAGAAGTGCAAGTTAAAACAATGAGAAACTACTACCTACCTACTGGAATGGGTACAACCTAAAACAATGACAATATTAAATGCTGGCAAGGCTGGGGAGCAACAGCAATGCTCATTCATTGCTGATAGGGATACAAAATAGTACAGGCTCTTGAAAGACAGTCTGGCAGTTTCTTACAATACTAAACATACCTATACCACATGACCCAACAGTTGTGCTCCTGGGTATTTACCCAACTGAACTGAAAACTTATGGCCACACAGAACCTGAACATGAAAGTTTACAGAAGCTTTATATGTGATCCCCAAACACTGGAAGCAACCAATAGGTGAATGGAGAAACAAACTGTGAAAATCCAGAAGGTGGAATAGTATTCAATGACAAAAAGAAATGAGCTATTAAGGCACAAAAAGACATGAAAAATCTCAAATGCATATTGCTACATGGAAGGAGATAGTCTGAAAAGACTATATACTATGTGATTTTAACTATATAGCGTTTCAGAAAAGGCAAAACTATACTCACAGTAAAGAGATCAGTGGTTGCCAAGGGGTTGGGGGATGGAGGGAAGGGGTAAATATAAAGCACAGGGGCCTTTTAGGTCAGTGAAACTATTCCACATGAAACTGTAACGGTGGACACATGACACCATGCACTTGCCAAAACTCATGGACTGTACAAGACAGAGTGAATCTTAATGTAAACTACAGACTAGCTATACCAATATTAGTCCATCAATTGTAACAGAGGTACCACACAATTCAAGATGTTAATAATAGCAGGAACTGGGGAATGAAATGCAAAGGTGAGTACGTGGAACTCTCTGTTCTATTGCTCAACTCTTCTGTGAATCTAAAACTGTACTAAAAATAAACCTATTACTTAGTTTTAAAAATCATGTTTATAATTTTCTCTGCCTAGATTAACCACATTTCACATATGGATGCAATGTATTATTGGTAAGGTTCAAATATACGCAGCACTCTTTGGTAACACAGCTACTCTCTACATAGAGGGACAGCTGCGCGTGGCTGTGTTTGGAACTTTGCCAAGAATTGGTCACCATTTCAGAAAATCATATCACCGAGAGCAAACTAGCAGTCCCGCAGTGGCCGGTTTGCCTACACTGTATGTGCATTATAAAAACAGTGGCTATACAAACAGGGGCCAGCATCAGATTGCTTCACTGTGCCTGAACATTAACATATTGAAACGTGCATTATTCTTTATCCTAGGTAGTACAATCAGGTATTTTATTGGCATTAATTTTTGTGTGTATAGATAGGCTTTATGATAGGTGAATTTCATTGCAGGATAGTAATAGAATGCATATTAGGAGGATGATTGGACTTTCCTGGTGGTAGAGTGGATAAGAATCTGCCTGCCCATGCAGGGGACATGGGTTTGATCCCTGGTCCAGGAAGATCCCACATGCCTCTGGGCAACTAAGCCCATGGGCCACAACTACTGAGTCTATGTTCTAGAGCCACAGCTACCGAAGCCTACAGCTTGTGCTCCACAAAAGAAGCCACTTAATGAGAAGCCCGAGCACCACAACTGGAGAAAACTTGCATAGCAACAGAGACCCAGTGTAGCCAAAAATAAATATGTAAATAAAACTAAAAGAAAAGAATGACTGAGCCGAACTCCTCCTTTAAAATGAAATCCACACTCCTTACTCAGCACTCGGTCATAACCAGACTGGCCGTTGCAGAGGCTCGTCCCCCGCTTCTGCCCTGCCTGCCAAAGGGATCTGTTTGCATGTCCCTGAACGTGTTGGCATTCTCTTGTCCCTGACCTTGGTACGGGCTGTTCTCTTGGAGAAATGCCCTCATCGTCTTAGCTTACTGCCTCACAAATGCGGTGTTTCTCAAACCTCAGTTCCTCATGTCTTTCCATGGAAACCCGTGTCTCAGCTGTGCCCACACCTGCAGCCCCAACTGGGGCTTCATTTTCTATAAATTTTCTATAAATGACTCACTTTTCATAAGTAAATTTGTTAAGTTATATTAAATGTATAAATAAATTCATCTTCAAGGAAAAGTATCTATTATAATAAATAGGAAACCAGCATAAGTAGCCCTAAAAATAACTATGAAAACATAGAATGAAAGTTTTAATAAAAATTGTTAAACTCTATTTAGGTAAAACTGTCAGTAAAAGTTCTGAGGTCAGTTCTGTGTGCGTGTGTGTGTGTGAGAGAGAGAGATTACCTAAATAGTGATTAATAAGTATTAAAACGTTAGCACCACAATTGAGACTTTCCTCTTTGTCATATTCTAAAAGGTTGAAAGCAAATTGAAGACACAGTAACTTTCTCAGTCACTGTAATTTAAAGCCAACTCTGTTCTCTCTAAAATCACTTGCGTATCACTGCAGTCCATTTATTAACCAAACATTTTTCAAGCATGTTTTATGTACCAGGCAGCTGCTCTAGACGTTTGCAATAAACGCCAAACTAAATAATCACAGTCTTTGCCTCACAGACTGGAGAAAACACACACACACGTAACCAGGAAATGGCCATAAAATGTCATTACTTATGAAAACAATTTGTGACAAAATTTCTCCAGCATCTCCATTACGCACGGCAACTGCAGAGAAAGCAAACCCTCTTGTAAATTATATGAGTTAGAGAAAATTAATTTCAAAAGTGCAATGGTTTATCATCTTTTCAAAGTTTTTCACGGAAAAAGGGTGGGAGCTGAATGCACGTTAATGTTTGATACGATGTGATGTGGGATCGTTGAAAGTCATATTTATTTATTAGCTGCACCCGGGTGCCTGTGTGTGTGCGTTAGTCGCTCAGTCCTGTACAACTCTTTGCGACCCCACGGACTGTAGCCCACCAGGCTCCTCTGTCCATGGGGATTCTCCAGGCAGGAATACTGGAGTGGGTAGGCATTTCCTTCTCCAAGGGATCTTCCTGACCCAGGGATCGAACCTATGTCGCTTATGTCTCCTGCATTGACGGGCAGATCTTTTACCATTAGCGCCACCTGGGAAGCCGGCACACAGGATCTTAGTTTTCCGACCAGCGATCGAACTCGCTTCCCCTGCAGAGGCCGCGGAGTCTTAACCACTGGACCACCAGGAAAGTCCCTAAAAGTAAAATTTTTTTTTTTTTTTTTTTTAAGTGGCGGTGATGGGAAAGCACCAGGTAAGACTAGGGAGCGGGCCTGGATCTCCTCTGGGTCTCCCTTTCCTCCGGAGCCACTGCTCCGAAGCTTAGCCACACCGCCACCAGGAAGCCCCTCTGGACTCCCCCTCTGGACTCGACCCTTCGCTGTGCGCCCCAGACTCCGGGCGATTCCCCAGGCACCCGCTGGAGGAGAAGGGTTCATCTGTTTGTCTTCCAGATCTGCCCGCGGGCTCTGCCAGCTCCGACATCTGGCCCTCCCCTCTGCCTCCCGGGGGGACCCAGCTGAGTGCAGCCCGCCAGGACCGCCGGCGACAGACGGCCTCTCCGGCTTCCCCCGGGGCTGGCCGCGCTCGGGTTACCACCCAGGGGTCTTGCACGTTAGCGGGTGCTAGCACCGCCACGGCACCACCTCCGTCTTGGCGGAGCCTGGGGAACTCCGCGCCAGGTCAGCTCCATAGCACTCGGTTGGGCAGGGGGCCGGGGCAGGGCGGACACCCCTACTACCTCCCCCCACCCGCCCGCACGGGTCGGGGCCCGGCGCCCGCGGATCCGGGGGAATCTTCCCGGATCATAGCCTCTCGGGCGGCACGGGGAGCGGTGCAGTCCGGGGACCAGGAGGTCAGGCAGGGGGTGGGCTGGAGTCTGGAGCCCCTTCTGCTCGGGGGCCGGGAGGGGTGGGGCTCCCCGCTGTCCCCGCCCCGGGGGCGGAGCCGAGGTCCGAGCCTGCGGTACTTGAGACCGGGCGAAACTGGCGTGGAGCTCCCAGCCCAGCTTCCGCCTTCCACTGCCCGGCCTCGGACCGTGGAAGACCCGACCCCGCTTCCCGTGTCCACCACCGGCCAGACCCGGCCTCCCGGGTCCCCGGCTCGGCTCACGGGCCCCGGGGCAGGTGCAGGTGCGGCGCCCGCATCTTTTTCCCACTCGGGCTCACCCCGCCGGGCGGCCATGGCGCGAGGAGACGCCCCGCGGGACAGGCAAGTTGGGGACCATGTGGGGTGCGGCATATGGGGATCCAGCGGCCGTGGGCAGCGCAGAGCCGCTCCCTTTGGAATCTCTAAAGCGCAAAGAAGACCAGTTGGAACTACACTTCCCGTCAGCCCCCTGCCTCGGGTGCCTGAGCCTGGGTGATGGGGGTTGTAGTCCGCTCCCCGAGCCGGGTGGGGGGAGGGTGCTGGTCTGGGAGGCGGAGGGGCCGCCGGAGCGGGAAGTCCTCCGAGTGACCTTCTATCTGATCCTCACAGCTACCACCTGGTCGGGATCAGCTTCTTTATCCTCGGGCTGGGCACCCTCCTCCCCTGGAACTTCTTCATCACAGCCATCCCGGTGAGACTCGTGGCTGGAGTGACAGATCCAAGGCCACAACCACCAGCCGTCCCTCCAGCCGCCTTTCGCCACCACGCAGAGTGTCAGTGTCTCTGTCGGTCCGACTCGGCGACCGCAATGGACTGGAGCCCCGCCGGGCTCCTCTGTCCATGGGATTTCCTAGGGAATCCTCACTGTGTCCCCTTTGTCGGCTGAAACAGAGGGCCGCAGGGAGGAGAGGTCCCTCTCTCATGGCTAGGATCCACAAGCTTTCAGGAGTGCCCAGATCCTAGCGCAGGGCCACCAGGTCAGGAGATCCTGTGGAGCCAGCAAGGAGCTACCCACCCACCTCCCCTTTGTCATTATTCCTGGGCTGGTCACTCCAAAAGTGGTTATCCAAGCCTTTGATTTTCACTGAAATAGCATGAATTACATTCATTCATCCAATGTACACCTAGAGTTCCTGGCACTGGGGTCACAGGAGGAACCACAGCCGAGGAAGATTTCATCCTTACTGAGCTCACACTGTTTCAAGGGAAGGCAGGAATACAGGGCTTATGTTCTCTTCGGTAGGGGGTTGTTCTTGTATATGAAAAGCAACAACTTTCCAGATGCCTCTTCAGTGCCTAGCCATGTGCTGGGCCCTGGAGACGCAAAGATGAATCAGCCCCTGATCTTGAGAGCAAGACAGGTGCCAAGGAAATGTTGGTAATGTAACATGACATGTGCCATCCCAGGCTAGGAGCCGAGTCCAAGGGGCTCCCAGGGGAGAGAGCAGTTCCTTCTGCTTAATAATCAGGTGATCTGTAACTTGGGAGAAGGGTAGGTAAAGCATTTGTGTTGGGAAGGTGAGTGGTCAGAGAGGGGAGGGCATTTCAAACAGCCAGGAGTCTGGTGAAGGCAACGGGAGGCAGAGAGTCCCAACCTCTACAGAGAAAGGGCCAGAGCTTGGGGTGCCTGGAGCTTAGCAGGATGGAACAAGAAATGGGCCACAAAATGGAAACTAGTTCTGAAAGGCCCCCAATGCTGTTCCCAATGCTGCAGGGCTTTGCCCTGCAGGCCACAGCGAGCCATGGGTGGGGAGAGGGGGAGTTAAGCAGAGTTGTGGCAGGATGTGTGTTCCAGAGAGAAAGCAGTTGGTCAGCATCTGATCCAGAGCCTGGATTATAGTTGGAGCTCCATAAATACTCAGGAATCTAGAAACTGCTGCAGGAGTCGGGATGGGGGCTGTGACTGAGCCACAGGAGAGGAGGGGTGATCCAGAGATGGAGCACGGCCCAAGTTGGGGGATCTTTGGGCTTGGGCTCCGTCCCAGACTTCGATTCAACTCCGTGCACGTTCATCGAGCTCCAACTGCATGCCAGGTGCTGGGGACAGCGCAAGGACAGAGAGCTAGTCCCGCAGGAGTTAATGGAGTGATCCTGGGCGTGGGAGGAGGCAGACGAAGAAGGCTGGGGGGTTCCCGAGGGTAGGTAGGTTGTGGGGTGACCCTGTACCCTACCCCCCTGGCCTCCTGGCAGTACTTCCAGGGGCGGCTGGCGGGGGCCAACAGCACCGCCGAGACCCTGGGCACCAACCACACGAGCCCCGCAGATACCTTCAACTTCAACAACTGGGTGACCCTGCTGTCCCAGCTGCCCCTGCTGCTCTTCACACTCCTCAACTCCTTCCTGTACCAGTGGTGAGAGCCCGCCCCCCCGGCTCAGTCCCAGGCCCGCCCCCTGGGTCCCCTCCCCCTTTGCTGAGGCAGCTCCATCTGGGCCCCTGCGGGGAGCCCTCCCATCCTCCCTTCCCTCCCTCTGCGTCTCTCCCCAGCCCCCGCTGTCCAGTCCTGGGAGGAAACTCTTCGCCCTCCTCCCCTTGCCTGGCCTGAGCCCAGAGATGTCCACTCTGCCCTCCCCCCTTCCAAACAGCATCCCCGAGACGGTGCGGATTCTGGGCAGCCTGCTGGTCATCCTGCTCCTCTTTACCCTGACGGCGGTGTTGGTCAAGGTGGACATGAGCCCCGGGCTCTTCTTCTCCATCACCATGGCCTCTGTCTGGTTCATCAACTGTGAGCACCTCAGCCCTTCCCCACTTCCCCACTCTGCCCGCCCCCAGGGCTTCAGCCGAGCCTCTTCTTGTAATTGAAAGGACCCAAGGTATCAAAGGGAAAACAGAAGAAACATCACCAATATCCCCGATGAGAAACCGAGGCCCAGAGGAGAAGAAAAGTCACTTGTCCCAGGCCCCGGAGTGACCTGAGAGCAGGTCTTCTGGCCCCCAGCCCCTCACACCCAGGGCTGCACCTTGGAAGAGGAATGCATGTGGGGTGTTACACCAGGGTGCCCAACCTAGTCCAGAGTCCCCTGTGCACCCAGCTGACACCCCCTCCAGGGAGCCCTCGAGGCTTGCCTAGTTGAGGAGCAACCCCCAATCCTGTCCCTCCACAGCCTTCGGTGCAGTTCTGCAAGGCAGCCTCTTCGGGCAACTGGGCACCATGCCCTCCAAGTACAGCACCCTCTTCCTCAGTGGCCAGGGCCTGGCTGGGATCTTCGCTGCTCTTGCCATGATCATATCCATGGCCAGTGAGTAGACTTGGGTGGCAGGCTGGGATTCCAGGGAGCAGAGCGTGTGCTAAGGGTGAGATGCCTTGGGTGGTGGTGGAGACAGAGGTGATGGGGTGATGGGGGAGCTGGGGATTGGGTGTGGGGCTCTTGAGTCCTACCATGAGAGAATGATGGATGAGGACTGGGTTAACTTGGGGCCCAGGGCAGGATTCCTGAGGCCAGCACTGGCCTGTGGCAGCAGGTTGAGGTTGAGGGAAGAGGGGACAGATGTAGGATTCAACCGGGTTTGAACTCCGGTTCCGCTGTTCTCTAGCCAGGGGCATTGGATAAGGCACTTACCTGTATTCGCTTCCCAACCTGAATGATTCTTACAGCTCCATACTCAGATTGTAAGGAGCATACATTTATGTTGAGCACTTACTATGTGCTCATTAAAAATGACATGTGGGACAGAGCTAGAGACGTGAAGGGCTAGGCCAGGGCCCCCTGCACAAGGGTCCTGAGTGTCAGTGGGAGGAATGGAAGAGGCCGGGAGGTGAATCTGAGACATGTATTCTGCGAAGTAGAACAAGCTCCCTGCGGGAGCTGGTGGACAGTCACCTCCCTTCTGCAGCTGAAGTCTCTGCACAGGTGGCGTGGATGCCCAGACGTCCGCCCTGGGGTACTTCATCACGCCCTGCGTGGGCACCATCATGTCCATCGTGTGCTACCTGAGCCTGCCTCACCTGGTGAGCCTGGTATTGGGCTCGAGGCCCACTTTGGAGCATCACAGATACCGCCCTGAGTCTGAGGTCCTGAGAGAAGCCAAAGGAGGCAGAGGGGCCCAGTCCTGATCCCCAAAGGAGTCAGCCACTGGGGGACCCCAGCCTCTAAGTCAGCAGGGTGGGGAGGGATCCAGGCACCTCAGCCCAAGCCAGGCAGGGACAACGCTTTCCTTCTGCAGAAGTTTGCCCGCTACTATCTGGCCAAGAAACCATCGAAGGCCCAAGGTCAGGAGCTGGAGACCAAAGCTGAGCTCCTCCAATCTGGTGAGCCCGGGACCCTGCCGGGGAGGTGGAAGAGCCAGGGGAGGCTGGAGCCATCTCCACAGGGAAGCATTTCGCCTCTGTCCCCAACTAGAGCCCTCATCTCTAGGAGCCTTGAGTGAGCAGAGGCAGATGATCTTGAAGGGAAGTCAGTGGGATTGAAGTCACCCGTTCAATTCCCCTTTGGGTCTCAGTTTCCTCCTCCATAAAATAGGGAGGCAGCAGAGCTTCAGGTCTGCAGGTCCTAGATCCAGGTGTGTCTGAGTTGAAATCCTAGCTTCACGACATCCAAGCTGTGTGACCTCAGTCAAGTCACATAACCCCTCTGAGCCTCAGGGTTTTTGTTTTTTTTTATAAAGCAATGGTAGTGGAATAATCCATCTAAGGTGCTTAACTGTGCCTGATACATGTATGAACTTTAATAAACAGTGAAAGTGTTAGTTGCTCAGTTGTGTCTGACTCTTTGCGACCCCATGGACTGTAGCCCACCAGGCTCCTCTGTCCATGGATTCTCCAGGCAAGAATACTGGAGTGGGTGGCCATTAGGGAAGATCCAGGGGACCTTCCCAACCCAGGGATCGAACCTGGGTCACCTGCATTGCAGGCAGTTCTTTACCAACTGAGCCACCAGGGAAGCCCAATAAATAGTAGGTTGGCACATTTCCATTAGTTCTCTTGGCCTGCCCCTGGGCTGGTGGAGGGTCACTTGTTTTAACTGCTTGGAATCTCCCCTCCTCCAGCCTGGTTGTCACAGGCATGACCCTGCCCTCTCCTCTTGCCCCAGATGAGAAGAATGGGATTCCCAACAGCCCCCAGAAGGCAGCCCTGACTCTGGATCTCGACCTTGAGAAGGAGACAGAGGTGGAACCAGAGGAACCCCAGAAGCCAGAAAAACCTTCAGTTTTCATCGTCCTCCGGAAGGTTTGGCTTGGATACAACCCCCAACCCTCATCCCTGGGGAAGAGAGAGCTGCTCTCTCCAGCCTACCCCCGAGACGCTTAGAACGGACTGCGGCCTTAGTACTCAGCTTGTCCACCGGAGGTGACGGGGTCATGGCGGGTCAGGGACACGCTGGCCCAGGCCCCAGTGTCCCAGTCCTGGGGCCGAGGCTGGGATGGAGGGTCAGGGCTGCGTGCTGGGCTCCGAGCCTGGCGGCGTGCTCACCGCCGTCTCCGGCTCCCAGATCTGGCTGACCGCTCTGTGCCTCGTACTGGTCTTCACAGTCACCCTGTCCGTCTTCCCGGCCATCACCGCCATGGTGACCAGCTCCACCAGTCCTGGGAAGTGGAGTGAGTGGTGGGAAGCAGAAGGGGACAGGGCAATGGGAGTGGAGGGGAGAGAGGGGAGTGGGCAGCCTGGATCAGGATGAGCCCCCTCTGCCCCCATCCCCAGGTCAGTTCTTCAACCCCATCTGCTGCTTCCTCCTCTTCAACGTCATGGACTGTCTGGGACGGAGCCTGACCTCTTACTTCCTGTGGGTGAGCACGTCTACTGGGGTGATCGGACGTTTGGAGAAGCTGTCAGGGATCAGAGAGTGTGAAAGAGCACAGAAGGGTGACTTCCCAATATTGACTGGCCCTGGTTTGGGTTTGGTAATGGAACAGCCAGTTAGCACAGAGCACCGGCCCCTGGAGGCATGCAAGCCAGGGCTTGGACGGTGAACTCTCTGAAAGCAGAAGCCATGTCCAGTTGATCTGGGTCTCCAGCGTCCAGCTGAGGGCCCAGCCCCAGGTGCTTGGAGAGTGTTACGCAGAGGTTCTTGTACCATGTGAGAGGTCAGACAGGATTCCTGGTATTTGGATTGCTTTTCACCATGATGCCCCTTCTTTCAATGAAATCTTCCAAGGACACACAACAAATATAGTAGATCAAAGAGGAGCTGCTCTGATCGGGTCTGGATCCCCAGTTTCCAATCCCATCTGCCCCAAAGGGTTCTTTGGAACCCCCAGGGGTGCTCAGCGCAACCAACTTGGAAAACCATAGACGTTCTTCTAGTTCTGCCACTGAAAGAGCACAAATTGGCGCTCAGGAGAGGCAGAGGCTGGGTGCTTATGGGCTGGGGGGCCTTGGCCCTGCCCCTTGCTCTCCAGCGGCCCCCGTGCTGGGTCCCCCCTGGCTCACACGGGGTAGGCCAGGGGAAGTGATAGTTGGATCTCTCGGGAGGGGGGTGGCCTGGAGCAGAGGCCCGGCTCCCGGGGACCGCCTCACCCCCGCCCTCTGCTGCAGCCCGACGAGGACAGCCGGCTGCTGCCCCTGCTGGTCTGCCTGCGCGTCCTGTTCGTGCCACTCTTCATGCTGTGCCACGTTCCGGAGAGGTCCCGGCTGCCCGTTCTCTTCCCCCAGGACGCCTACTTCATCACCTTCATGCTGCTCTTCGCTGTCTCAAATGGTTACCTCGTGTCCCTCACCATGTGCCTGGCGCCCAGGTCTGGGGCACGGGGAGGCGAGGGACGGGCTTGGGAGCAGGGAGATGGGCTCGGTCTTGGAGAGGGACAGCCGCCAAGGATTCGGCTTCTGGCCAGCCCGGCCCGAACTGTTTCTCCAGGCCTCACTGGTGCCCGCCCCCGTCAGGTCAGGCCCTCACTGCTGGACTGGCCCCAGGCCAGGAGCTGAGGAACAGGGGACTCGGCTGGGAGGTTCCTGCCTAGGAAAGCAGCCCAGGCCGATTCTGGGGCCTCCTCTCTGGTCCTCAGTTACCCCCTCAGTGAGTAAACAGGTTGCACTGTCATTCCTTAAGGCCCAGCTACTCTCCCACGTTCTCAGTTGCAGGGGACCCAAGGTTGAGGTCACAAGCAGAGTTCCTGGGCTGCTCACCCTGGGGGACAAGGGAGCATAGAGGGGACAGGAAGACCAGGTAGGGGGCATTTTGCCAAGAAGGAAGGCAGGGGCATCTAGACCCCAGGGGCGTGAGAGATGTCCATGTCCAGTGGCCCCATTTGACAGATCAGGAAGCTGGAGTCCAGAGGGAAGGGCCTCACTGTAGTGGCCCGGAAGTTGCACCAGCCCAGACTGGAAATCATTCGTCCCGTTGTTAGAGGGGCAGAGGGCACGGGACTGGGTCCAGGGTGGGCCCGACATTTTTCTCAGAGCTCCTCTCCTGTGTATCCCAGGCAGGTGCTGCCACAGGAGAGGGAGGTGACCGGCACCCTCATGACCTTCTTCCTGGCGCTGGGGCTCTCTTGTGGTGCCTCCCTCTCCTTCCTCTTCAAGGCGCTGCTCTGAAGCGCTCCATCGAAGGCTCTCCCAGTGTCTCTATTCAGAGCTGAGGCCCAGCGCTGGGGGAATGACAGGCCAGGCTCAAGCCTCCACCGGGCCAGGTGGGCGGGGGCCCTGTGGCCTGAGGGCTCCAGCAAGAGGCGGGCACAGCTCCTCTTCCTGGGCTGGCGGCCACCTGGAGTGCTGCTAGGAAGAATTCACCGCCTGCCATTCCAGCCCTCACCCAGGAGTGGAGCTGACTCACTATCTGGATGCACAGAAGACCTCACTGAAAGGGTGATCATCAGGGAAAAGAGGGCCTAGGACCACGGCCCATCCTCACCGTCAGGACTGCGTTTGTTAATCACAGCAAACCCACTGGCGAGTCGCTGGGACTCAGAGGCCACAAGTGGAGTCTTGCCAGCCACGTGGCTGGTGTGGACATGGCCTCAGAGTCTGTGTGGGGGTGGGGGCCAGTCCAGGGCAGGACCTCCTCTTCTCTCCAGGCTTCAACGACCCCACGGTCAGGTCTCTCGGACTCCCAGAACAGAGGAATCCAGGGAGGTTGAGGGGATGGGGGAGAAGGAGTTAGGGATCTGAGGGAGCTCAAAGGACCTCCAGGCCTCAAACAGTGTCTACGTTGCCAGGACTCACTGTGTCTACTCCCCGGAGCCCGGCTGGGCCCGGGTCCCGGAACTGCAGTTAGCCTGCAGGTGTGAGCTGCATTTTACAGTTTGCAAAACTCTTCCAACCCTGCCCTTTCGCTGAAGCCACGTTGAGGCCCTTGGAGGGAGGCTGGCAGGGACTGTGCCCCCCTCTGTACAGGTGAGGAAACCCAGTCCTGGGGGGAATGACCAGTTCTTGGCAGAGCCAGGACCCGGTCCCCACCTCCCTGTAGGTGCTGTTCTTCCTGCCCTCTGCCTGCTTCCCTTTTCCTCAAGGGGTTCAAGGCGAGAGCCCTGAACACTTACTGCACCTTTTTGTTGCTTGTTTTTCCCTCGGACCCTGCTCCTGGGTCTAATAACAACCGTCTTCATTTGTACAATGATCTCACTGAGTCTTTATTTCCAAAGCACTTTCAGTTCTGTTGGCTTTGATGAGCTGGGTGTGGTGGGGATGATTGTACCCATTCGACAGACGGGATGACCGAGGCCCTGAGAAGGGAAGGGATTTGTGGGCATCCCTGGGCTGGGCCTTCCTGGCCACATGATGGCCAAGGGGTACTGGCCTGCAAGAAGCCCTGTACTCCCAGACAGACTGCCTGGTTGCATGGATAACTATGACTCTCTCCCCGCACCAGCGTCCTCTGCCTCCCTAGGCTCCCTGCTTCTCAGAAATGGAGCCTCAGGGGTACAGTCAACCAGTTCTGCAGAGGGATAGAGGAAAGGCCTGCTTTGCCACACATCTGTGCTACCCTGCCCAGGGCAGGGAAGAGCAGGGTGTTTGAGATTACCAGCACGGACCTTTCTGCCCATTTGCCCTCCTGCCTCCACGGACACTCAACGAGCAGCTATTATACACCAGGTGATAAATCAGCGCCAGGCCCTGCTCAGAAGCCAGAGGCTGCTTTGCAATCAAAGAGGAAAGTGAGGCAAGACATGACCTGGGGGACTTCCCCAGTAGTCCCAGTGGTTAAGAATCTACCTTGCAATACAGGGGATGCAGGTTTGAATCCGGGTCAGGGAGCTAAGATCCCACATGCCCAGAGGTAACTAAGTTCATGCTACAACTAGAGAGCCTGAGTATCACAGTGAAAGACCTGGTATGCCGCAACGAAGATCCAGTGCAGCCACACACACCACACACACACACACACACAATATACAATCTTGGGACCTGAAATAAAGACACAAGGCCAACTCCAAGTGAGGATTTATTCCTTCGACCATTAGTCACTGTGCCAGCTTCTGGGTGGTCTGACGACCCTGAAACAAAGGAGCTATGACCCTACTCCCAAGGCCATGGGAAATAGAACGTAACTTGTGATAGGGCTTGTGAGGACCCTATAAAATGTGTAATATGAGATGCTAGAGGAGGGGGCCATTGATCTCACTGGGAAGTTCGGGCAGGCATCCCTGAGGAGGTGTCCTCTGAGCTGGGTGTTGAGGGATGAATATGAGTTTGCTGGGCTAAGGTGGGGGATGGGCAACCCAGGCAGACGTACCAGAAAATGCAAGGCCTGGATGGATATGGAATATTCAGGGAACAGTGGGGACTTCTGGCAGCAGGGCAGGGAGTGTGGGGAGTCCCTAGAGTGTGAGAGAGGGGAAGGGGAAAGGATAAGGCTGGGGCAGTGGGCTGCAGACAAATGATGAAGGGCCTTAGGGGTGAGGCCTCACCAGGGAATTAGAGGAGGAGACATAAAGAAGAAGAGGTGGCTCCCTCTGCAGAAGCCATTTAACTGGGTGATTTAAGTGCATGTGCCCTGACTCAGAGTCCTGGGTTTGAAGTTAGGCTCTTTCCCAGCAGTGGGAACAGGGATTCCTGAAGACTGGAGTACTGGAGAAAGCACTGGAGTACAGGTTGACATTTACTAAATGGTAGCTGTAGTCCTGGAAATATTTCGTACAGACCACTAAGCCTAACTATACCCTTTGGCTGGGACTGGTGGGAGCAGGACCCCAATACTTCCGAGGTCCCCTTTTTTTCTTCACCTTCAGAGACTATTGTCTATTGTACTCAAAAGCTCCCTAGACCTGCCAGACCCAGCCAACGTGGGGAACCCACTGGTGCTGGTCCATGGCCCTCTGGTGCAAGCCCAGGTGGGGCTGAGCAGTGGAGGATGGGTCCAGAAAGAGAACACCCACCCCTCAGATGCCCTTATGATGACACAACCTGGAATTCCTTCTTCCGGTCCTCCTCCTACTCTGCCCAACTTTCTCATCAGATCAGGATGCAGCTGGGCTTGATGTTAGAAACAAATACTTGAAAAATTTTTTTTAAATAAAATAAAAGGAGACTTCTCCAGTGGCCCAGTGGCTAAGATTCTGCACCCCCAATGCAGGGGACCTGGGTTTGATCCCTGGTCAGGGCACTAGATCCCACATGCTGCAACTAAAAATCCTGCGTGCCACAACTAAGACCCAGGCAGTCAAGTAAATAATAAAACCTACTTTTTAAAAAAGAAACAAATACTTGGGCTGAGGGGCTCCACTTGCTGGTCCCTCTGCTGATGCCCAGCACCACCCTCTGCCTGCCCACTGCCACCTCCCCTGCCTGACACAGCTCCGCCAACAGTTCCAGCTTCCCTCAGAAGCAGCCAGTGCCCACGAGCAAACAATTGGAGCGGGCTCTGAGTCAGGCTCATGGAGGGACGCAAACATTGGAAGGCCAGTCCTTATCCTCAAGCTGCTCGCCCTTTCATGAGATGGACACTTCCTGGTTTTGTAAATGGATTTGGCTCTCCAATTAAAAGTTTGGACTTCCCTGGTGGTCCGGTGGTTGAGCATCAGCCTACCATTGAAGGGGACACAGGTTAGATCCCAGGTCTGGGAAGATTCCACATGCCATGGGGCCACTAAGTCCATGCTCTCTACCACTTTAGAGTAAAAAACACAAATAGGTTGAAAGTGAAAGGATAGGGAAAAGGTATTGTGTGCAAATGGTAAGCAAACGACAGTTGAGGTAGGTATACTAACATCAGAAACAAAAAAGACTAATTCAAAAATCATTCAAGAGACAAAGAAGGATGTTATGTATTTATAAAAGAGTAAGTCCATCAAGAAGATATAATAATTATATACATACCTAACAACAAAGTCCTAAAAAATATGGAGCAAAAATTGAAAACATTGAAGGTGAAATAGACATTTATACAATAATAGAGACTTCAAGATTCCACTTTCTTTTTTTTTTTTTTCTTTCAAGATTCCACTTTCAATAAAGGATAGAACCAGACAGAGGAGCAACAAGGAAACAGAGGACTTGAACACACATGAAACAAATAGGCAAAGAGACCTATACACACAACACTCTACCTAAAAATAGCAGAATATACCTTCTTCCCAAGTGCACATGGAACATTCCCCAGGACAGATCATACATTAGGCCACAAAACAAAGCTGCAATAATTTTTAAAAGACTAAGATCACACAAAGCATCTTTTCCACTTACAGTGGAATGAAACTAGAAACAATAATAGAAAAACTGGAAACTTCACAAATATGTGGAAATTAAACAACATTCCCCTAAACAACTAATCAGTTAAAAAAAGAAACCAAAAGATAAGTTAGAAAATGCTTTGAGACAAATGGAAATGGAAACAACATACTAAATTTTATGGGATGCAGCAAGAGCCATGCTGAGAGGAACTTGTTGGTGTCAATGCCGACATTAAAAAGGAGGAAGTATCTCAGGCAAACTCAACCCAGAACTAACAGAAGGAAGGAGATGCTAAAGATTAGAGTGGAGATGAACAAAATGGAGGATGAGAAAACAACAGAGAAAAATCAATGAAACCAAATGTTGGTTCTTCGAAACAATAAAATTGACACACTTTTGAGTTGTTTAAGGAAGAAAGAGAAGATTTAAAAATTACTAAAATCAGAAATGAAAGGGGTCATTACTATTGATTATACAAAAATAAAAAGCATTGTAAGAGAATACTATGAACACTTGTATGCCAACAAATGAGGAACCTAGATGAAATGGACAAATTCCTAGAAACATACAAACTACCAAAAGTAACTCAAGAAGAAGTAGAAAATCTGGATGTATCTATATCAAGGAATGAGACTGAATCAGTAATCAAAAACCTCCCAGGAAATTCCAGGACCAGCTGACTTCACAGGCAAATTCTACCAATCATTTAAAGAATTAACACCAGCCCTCAAACTCTTCCAAAAAATACAAGAGGAGAATACTTCCTAACTCTATATGTGACCAGCATTACCCTGATGCCAAAGCTAAATAAAGATATCACAAGAAAATAAAACTACAAACCCAAATCCCTTATAAATATAGGTGTAAAATTCCTCACAAAACACTAGTAGACTGAATTCAGCAACACAGTAAAAGAATTATACACCATGACCAAGTGGGATTTATTCTAGAATGAAGGTGGTTCATTAGAACGAACCTAACATTGGACCTGGAATGTTAGGTCCATGAATCAAGGTAAAGTGGAAGTGGTCAAACAAGAGATAGCAAGAGTGAACATCGACATTTTAGGAATCAGTGAACTAAAATGGACTGGAATGGGTACAGAGAAGATTAGCATGACCCCTGAGCAAGGATGACAGACAAATTTGTGAAATGTCCCATATTTTTATTCATGTCGATGTATGGCAAAACCCATCACAATATTGTAAAGTAATTAGCCTCCAATCAAAATAAATTAATTAATTTTTTTAAAAAAGAAAAAAAGAAAGCCTTCCCTTAGTGATCAATGCAAAGAAACAGAGGAAAACATTAGAATGGGAAAGACTAGAGATCTCTTCAAGAAAATTAGAGATACCAAAGGAATCTTTCATGCAAAGGTGGGCACAATAAAGGACAGAAACAGCATGGATCTAACAGAAGCAGAAGATATTAAGAAGAGGTGGCAAGAATACATAGAACGATACAAAAAAAATCTTAATGACCCAGATAACCACGATGGTGTGATCACTGGCCTAGAGCCAGACATCCTGAAATGCGAAGTAAAGTGGGCCTTAGGAAGGATCACTATGAACAAAGCTAGTGGAGGTGATGGAATTCCAGCTGAGCTATTTCAAATCCTAAAAAATGATGCTGTGAAAGTGTTGCACTCAATATGCCAGCAAATTTGGAAAACTCAGCAATGTCCACAGGACCGGAAAATGTCAGTTTTCACTCCAGTTGCAAAGAAAGGCAACGTCAAAGAATGTTCAAACTATCACACAATTGCACTCATCTCACACGCTAGAAAAGTGGTGCTCAAAATTCTCCAAGTGAGGCTTCAACAGTACGTGAACCAAGAACTTCTAGATGTTCAAGCTGGATTTAGGAAAGGCAGAGGAACCAGAGATCAAATTGCCAACATGTATTGGATCATCAAAGAATCAAGAGAGTTCCAGAAAAAACATCTGTTTTATTGACTACGCCAAAGCCTTTGTGTGGATCACAACAAACTGGAAAATTCTTCAAGAGATGGCAAAACCAGACCACCTGACCTGCCTCCAGAGAAATCTGTATGCAGGTCAAGAAGCAACAGTTGGAACTGGACATGGAACAACAGACTGGTTCCAAATAGGAAAAGGAGTACGTCAAGGCTGTATATTGTCACCCTGCTTATTTAATTTATATGCAGAATACATCATGAGGAATGCCAAACTGGATGAAGCACAAGCTAGAATCAAGATTGCTGGGAGAAATATCAATAATCTCAGATACGCAGATGACACCATCCTTATGGCAGAAAGGGAAGAGGAACTGAAGAACCTCTTGATGAAAGTGAGAGAGGAGAGTGAAAATTTCGCTTAAAACTCAACATTCAAAAAACTAAGATCATGGCATCCCGTCCCATCACTTCATGGCAAATAGATGGGGAAACAATGGAAAGAGTGACAGACTTTATTTTCTTGGGCTCCAAAATCACTGCAGATGGTGACTGCAGCCATGAAATTAAAAGAGGCTTGCTCTTTGGAAGAAAAGTTATGACCAACCTAGACAGCGTATGAAAAAGCAGAGATGTTACTTTGCCAACAAAGGTCGATCTAGTCAAAGCTAAGGTTTTTCCAGGAGTCATGTATGGCTATGAGAGTTGAACTATAAAGCTAAGCACTGAAGAACTGATGCCTTTGAACTGTGGTGTTGGAGAAGATTCTTGAGTGTCCCTTGGACAGCAAGGAGATCAAACCAGCCA
Source organism: Dama dama (assembly GCF_033118175.1). Lineage (NCBI taxonomy): Eukaryota > Metazoa > Chordata > Mammalia > Artiodactyla > Cervidae > Dama > Dama dama. The sequence goes on from NC_083682.1 coordinate 6,544,740, forward strand.
ATCCTAAAGGAAATCAGTCCTGAATATTCATTGGAAGGACTGAGGCTGAAGCTGAAACTCCAATACTTTGGCCACCTATTGTGAAGAACTGACTCACTGGAAAAGACCCTGATGCTGGGAAGGATTGAAGACAGGAGAAGGAGAACACAGAGAATGAGATGGTTGGATGGCATCAACAATTCAATGGACATGAGTTTGAGCAAGCTCCAGGAATTGTGATGACAGGGAAGCCTGGCATGCTGTAGTCCATGGGGTTGCAAACAGTCAACACGGCTGAGGGACTGAACTGAAGGTGGTTCAACATACAAAAATCAATCATTGTAATACATGACACTAATGAAATGAAAGGTCATGGTCATCTCAATTGATGCAGAAAAAGCATCTGACAAAACCCAATATCATTTCAAGACAGAAATACTCAACAAACAAGGCATAAATACAAACTTCCTCAATCTGAAAAAGTGTTTATGAAAAATTCACAACTAATGTCATGCTTAACTGTGAAAGAGTGACGTCTCCCTGAGATCAGGGAAAAGACAAGAATGCCTACTTTTCACTATTTCATCTCTTCAACTTTGTACTGGAAGTTCTAGCCAGAGCAACTGGGCAAGAAAGAGAAATAAAAGGCATCCAAATTGAGAAGGAAGTAAAACTACCTGCAATCACAAATGATATACACACATACAGAAAATCCTAAAGAATACACACACACACACACACAATTAAGAGGAAATAAACAAATTTAGCAAAGTTGCAGGGCTCAAGGACAATACACAAAATTCAGTTTATTTTTATACATACAATTTTTAAATTTTCCTTACTTAAAAAAAATTTTAATTGGCAGATAATTCATTTACAATATTGTGTTGGTTTCTGCCAGACATCAACATGAATCAGCCATAGGTATATATACATCCCTCTGAGCTTCCCTCCCACCCCACCCCACTCCTCTAGGTTGCGACAGAGTACTTGATTTGAGCTCCCTGCTCATACAGCCAATTTCCCCTAGCCATCTATTTTACATATGGTAATTTATACATTTCCATGCTACTCTCTCAGTTTGCCCCACCCTTTCCTTCCCACACTGCATCAAGTCTGTTCTCTGTGTCTGGGTCTTCACTGTGTGTGTTTATGTGGTCAGTTGCTCATGTCTGACTGTTTTGACCGTTTGAACTGTAGCCCTCTGCCATGGGATGTTCCAGACAAGAATATTGGAGTGGGTTTCCATTTCATTCTCCAGGGTATACATACAATTTGGACATAAATTTTGATGCCTAGGTTTGTTTGGTTTATTTTATTCCCCACCCCCACCCCACATCAAGCAATTCTCTGACACCAGCTAAGTGTCCTATGCAATTCAATTCTGACACTACCTACCAGGAGACAGCTTCAGATTCCACAAGCTGGGGCCGCAAAACAAAGGTCTCCTGCTCCTGATCACTTCCTAACTCAACAACCTTGGTTCCCTACTGCCTGTGGAGCAGCAGGAAAATACCTTAAACCGACATTCCAGGCCCTCCCTGGGAGGACCCAAAGCTCCTTCCGAAGATTCACAGCGCTGGGACAGATTACCTATGAAAGTAATTGCCCTTCTGCACAGCCTCTCCTCCTCCTATAGAGTCCATGGGTCAATCATTCCGGAAACACTTATTAGGCGCCTTCTGTGTACCCTGACTGGTGTTAAGTAGTTGCGTGTTAGTGTAGTTGTGTATGTGAGGGAGGGCAGCAGGTGTGTGGATACATGCAAGTGCTAGAGGAAGGGGAATCAGTGCGCTGAATAATTTAATAATTTAAATGATCTAACACCGCCTCCTTGCCTCCAGTTCCACTACTTTAGACAGATCAGCTCCTCCAGGGGGGTCTTCTCTAGTTCTTGGACCCCAATTTGCATTGATGAGAATTCTGGCTCTGGTTTTTTGCTGTCACCAAACCGTTGGCCCTCTTTCCATGGAGAAGGAAAAGTACAGCTCCGACTTCTTCCCACTGGCTCCACATACTTGGAGCACGAACCCGCCGGAGCTGCACATTGAACAAACACAGAAAGGAGACCCGGCTTGTACTGAATTGTGTCGCATCCCCACTTCAGTTCTCTTCAACCCTCTGCCCCAGATACCAGGATGTGAAAATTAAGAATCACCTCCAGCGTAAAACACGAACGACGAGGATGGGATTCGAACCCACGCGTGCAAAGCACAATGGATTAGCAGTCCATCGCCTTAACCACTCGGCCACCTCGTCCCACATAGGGGAGTCTCTTCCACATGCCCTTATCTCTCATCCTGGCGTGTTCCGGGACCCCTGCAGCTGTTCCTCAATACAGACCTGATAAAACTTAGAAGGGAGAGGCGGCAGACAGAGAGGGGCTTTTATGTTCCTTTCCGCCGGCCGCAGCCAGGAACCCGCGCCATCCTTCACCATTCTACAGTCAAGTTCGGTCACAGTTTCTGCTCCCTGATTCTGGGGCGAGAGAACCGAGGTCTCAGGACGCACTTAGTCCAGGAGGTCGCGCACTGACTCAGAGGAGGGGGTGCAGGTCCCCCGGAACACAGCAGGCGCGGTGGCGGTCAGTTTCCAGTGTTTGCAAAGCGCGCGGCGAGGACCGAGGCTGCAGTAATTCCTCCCGGGGAGCAGGGGGCGAGCTGGCTCGCCCGAGGCCAGCACGGGCGGCCGGGTGGGCGGGGCTGCGCGAGGGGCTCGGCTCGCCTCGGCTCGCTTCGGCCGCGCTCGGCAGGCTGCGGTAAATCCGGGCTTGCAGAAGCTGGCAGAGGCTGCGGCCCGGTGGTCCCTGCTGCGCGCCCCGAACCCCGAGAGCCATGCAGATGTCCTACGCCATCCGATGTGCCTTCTACCAGCTGCTGCTGGCCGCGCTCATGCTGGTGGCTATGCTGCAGCTGCTCTATTTGTCGCTGCTGTCCGGGCTACATGGGCAAGAGGAGCAAGACCAATATTTCGAGTTCTTTCCCCCGTCCCCGCGGTCGGTGGACCAAGTCAAGGCGCAGCTCCGCACCGCGCTGGCCTCTGGAGGCGTCCTGGACGCCAGCGGCGACTACCGCGTCTACAGGGGCCTACTGAAGACCACCATGGACCCTAACGATGTGGTTCTGGCCACTCACGCCAGTGTGGACAACCTGCTGCACCTGTCGGGCCTGTTGGAGCGCTGGGAGGGCCCTCTGTCGGTGTCGGTGTTCGCCGCCACCAAGGAGGAGGCGCAGCTGGCCACGGTGCTGACCTACGCGCTGAGCAGCCACTGCCCCGACATGCGTGCCAGGGTCGCCATGCACCTTGTGTGCCCCTCACGCTACGAGGCCGCCGTTCCCGACCCCCGGGAGCCAGGGGAGTTTGCCCTATTGCGTTCCTGCCAGGAGGTCTTTGACAAGCTGGCCAGGGTGGCCCAGCCCGGGGTCAATTACGCGCTGGGCACCAACGTCTCCTACCCCAATAACCTGCTGAGGAATCTGGCTCGTGAGGGGGCCAACTATGCCCTAGTAATCGACGTGGACATGGTGCCCAGCGAGGGGCTGTGGAGAAGCCTGCGGGAAATGCTGGATCAGAGCAAGCAGTGGGCGGGCACAGCGCTGGTGGTGCCTGCCTTTGAGATCCGTCGAGCCCGCCGCATGCCCATGAACAAAAACGAGCTGCTGCAGCTCTACCAGGTGGGCGAGGTGCGGCCCTTCTATTATGGGCTCTGCACCCCCTGCCAGGCGCCCACCAACTACTCCCGCTGGGTCAACCTGCCAGAAGAGACCTTGCTGAGGCCTGCCTACGTGGTGCCCTGGCAAGACCCCTGGGAGCCATTCTACGTGGCTGGAGGCAAGGTGCCCACCTTCGACGAGCGCTTTCGGCAGTATGGCTTCAATCGTATCAGCCAGGTGCTCTTAAGGGAGAGGGAAGGGGAAATGGGGCAGGAGGGATGGGGGCATCAGGGAGGTCTGGATGGAAAAGAGGCAGTGAGGCAGGAGGAATCATAGTTCAGGAAGTGGTTGAATGTTTGGAAGATCCATGGTGCCTCCAGAGGACTAGAAATGCTGGAGCCAGCAGGGAAGTCAGTCTCTGCTCTAGGAACATCATCACACTTCTGTCTCTCCCTCCACAGGCCTGTGAGCTGCACGTGGCAGGATTCGATTTCGAGGTGCTGAATGAAGGTTTCCTGGTTCATAAGGGCTTCAAAGAAGTTTTGAAATTCCATCCCCAAAAGGAGGCTGAAAATCAGCACAATAAGATCCTTTACCGTCAGTTCAAACAGGAGTTGAAGGCCAAGTACCCTGACTCCCCGCGTCACTGCTGAGCCCTTCCCCCACCTAGTCTGAGAAGTCTCAGACCCCTCCCTCCTTAGGCCGCCCCTCAGGCCTGACTGGGGTAAGAAATGTCACTCCACTTTACAGTGGTGGCTGTGGTGTTTGAACACTGGACTTGAATATGGGGTGCTGGGGTCAAGTCCTAGCTTAACCACTAACTAGTTGTGTGGCCTTGAGCAAATCCCATTCTCTCCCTGAGCTTCAGTTACCCCGTCTGTAAAAGGGAGGTGAGAAATACCTACCTCACAGAACTGTTGGGAGGCTCAGAGGAGATGCTATATGTGAAAACACTCTGTAAGCTTCGTACAAATGTGAAGTATTATTAATATTATTACAGTATTATTATTGTTGTTATTATTGTTATTATTAACAATCTTGGGTGGGTGGGCAGTAGGAGAGCAAAAACGTATGAATGGGGCAGAGCTGAGAAGTCAGTACTTAACAAAAGGGGCGTTTTGGAAAGAAATCAGATGAAGGCGTTGAATTTAATTCTTAGGTTTTCGGCAGCTTCCTGGTAGTCTAGGCCTCCGCCCCGGGAACTCTGGAGAAGGGAAAGGTCTGGTAGGTTCTGTGTGTTAATAGTCTGAGATTTGTACCCTTGAATAGGCTGGGCTGGGTAATTTGCCTACCGACTACAAAGTGTAAATAAATGTGTTGACACTTAGAGCTGGCTTCATTACTCTCCTGAACCGGGCGGGGATGGGAGAACAGGTCGCAGGTTCTCCCCTTTTCAAGCCGGGGGAGGTGGCTGCCGACCGTGGCGCGCGGGCTTCATGGCAAAGAACGCTCGAGGGCCTTTCCTGCCTGTCGAGAGCCTGTGTAAATTTCGATCGGTTGCTATGGAAACCGGCCCGCGGTATCCCAGCCTGCCTCACCCCCAGCTGCCCAATTGTGAGAGTTCCGCTAGGCGCCTCCTGATGACGCATGCGGAAGCGCGGCCAGGCCCCCGCCCCAGGAGGAGAGAGGCCGGCCCAGCGCTTCCGGGAGCCCCGCGGCGGAGCCCAGTGTCCGCATCCTCCGGCACCTCTCAGGGAGTTTTGGACGTGAGGTCAGAGGCCCCACTCCCCGCGGGTGCGTAACGCCAACCCTGGCGCCTGGTTTGCCCTCTCCGATCAGTCGGTCGGAGCCGGCCCAATCTCCAGGGCCGAAGCGGAGACTTAACCGGCCGGACGCGTGCGGGGACCGCGGGACCAGAGCTGGCAGCGGAAGAGCCAGTGATTCTCCCGCCCGCGCCTGCACGTACGGAGATGGAACTGGGCGGGAAGCTCTCGGTGCGCCGTGGAGGGGCTGGGTTGGCTTCTTCGAGACTGGGGCAGAATCTTCCTTCTTAGGAGCCCTGCCCTCGACTTGCTCACTTTCTGAAAGATAAATTGCAATGTGCACAGTGCCTTACAATTTGCTTTGCCATTCACCGCTTGCAGCCTTTACAACACTGAGAGTGGCAATGGTTATTCTCTTTTTATACCCAGGGTAAGCAGTAGACTCAGAGAGTGCTGGAGAGACTTTTCCCCAACCTCTCACACTTTCTGGCCCAGAAAGATAGGCCTTACTAGTGAAGAATAACTGCAAAGTTTGGAAATTGAGGCAGGATGGGAAAGAGGCTGGTTTGGTGAACCGAGGCTTTCAGGCCAGGTTGAGATCATTTGTGAAATCATTGAGGGATGTTTTGAAACTTTGAAAGTGTTAGTCACTCAGTCGTATCTGACTCTTTGCGACCCCATGGACTGTAGCCCACCAGGCTTCTCTGTCAATGGAATTCTCCAGACAAGAATACTGGAGTGGGTAGCCATTCGCTTCTCCAGGGGATCTTCCCCACCCAGGGATCAAACCCAGGTCTCCTGCCTTGCAGGCACATTCTTTACCATCTGAGTCACCAGGGAAGCCCACTTTGAAACTTAGGCCAATGACTTTATTTGATGTTTGGTACCTTTGCAGAAGCCAGGGGCTACCGAGAAGTAAAAGCCAATTCCTGCCCTACAGAAGTTTTTGTTTAACTTTGTATTTGCAAATCCTCCAGTCATCAAATGAGTCAGTACAAATGGGTGAATAAAGCACATGTGCAGCCCTGCCCTGGTGAGGCTTACAGGCTGGTTGGAGAGACAGACATGAGAATGGGCAAATAGACAAATAAGTCAGGAAGGGTGACTGCACAGAGCTAGAGGACTACAAAGAAGCCCAGAGAAGGTATCACAGTGAAACAGAAGCCCCCAGTAGGCAAAGATGATCTGTTGATAAGACTATTTATTCTTCCTCTTGGGTGATCTTTTGGCCACACTTGGCAATGTCACTTCTTCATTCTGAAATTCTCTCTCCCCAACTTTGAGTTTTTCCTCCTCCATCTCTTGCTAATTTTCTTCTTTTTTGGAGGGGTCTCATCATCTGCCCCTTCGGTGACCCTGGAGTTCCATCATGAGCCCCTTCTCACTCCACACATTCTGCCTTGCTGGTTGCACTCTCTCCCAAGGTCTGAAGAACTCACTATATGTGATGACCAGATCTCTACAGCCCAGATTTCTCTCTGAGGCTTAAGACCCATGTGCCCCCAATCCTGCCCTTTCTCTCCTTTCAGGGTCTTTGCTCATGCCACTCACTCTCCTTAGAATGCTTTCTCTTCCTCAACCAGCTCAGCTCATGAGTCTGGCCCATCTTCCTCTGCAAGCCCTCACTGCTGCAGCAAGCTCCAGGTTTCAGTTAGCTGCCTCTCCCATATGCCATTGGTCTTAACTCTTCTGCTTCCTGGCCTCTCTGTCCCAGGAACTTGTAAACTCCTTGAGATCAGAGACTCTCTGTCTGCCACACTTGAGCCAAGCTCCTGCCATAGTGTCTGATGGTACCTAGCATATATTAGATTTTTCAATAAAGATTAAATTGGTGAGTAAAAGAATGCTTAACAGTGTTCTTTGTTGCTGAGGAGTCAAGATAGGCACTGAAAAATATTGGCATCGGGCACAAGGAGGTCATCTGTTAACTACAGGATCAGTTTCAGCTGAGAGCGATGCTACAGAAACAGATTGGAACAAGTGGAAGGTGAAAGAGTAGGAAGGGCAAGTGTTCACAAGACGTTGAAAAGATGGGAAGTGGGTAATTGAGTGGAGTAGGATGAAGTTTTGTGTTTCTGCTTTTTCTGTATGTTGGGAAATACCTAAGCATGTCTAAAGTTTCCTAAAAGCTGCCAAGAGGGAAAATTGAGCATGCAGAAGAGAGTGGAGAACTGATGACGTGGGGTCTTAGAGGAAGCAGAAGGAGATAGGATTTGAGCATAGCGAGAGGACCCAAGCATTGTAGAGGGGAAGGAGAAGTGGAGGGCTTCATAGGCAGAAGGAACAGCACAGTGGGCAGCAGGCGCTGGGGAGGAAGTGCGTGGTGTGTTTGAGAACTGGCCATTAGATGTGGGTGAAGGAGCTGGACAGTGGTTCAAGTCCAGTCTGTGCAGGGCCTTGAAAGCCTGGGTCAGAAGTTTGGGCCCAGTCCTGTAGGCAGTGGGGAGCCCATCTTGGCCTTTCCCATCTTATGGATCATCACCTTGGCCAGTATTACAGAGATTGAGATCACCAACAATGTCCAAGGGGATGGGCATTTCTGTGGCTCCTAGATTTCCAGGAAATGTGTAGACGACTCCATTTGTACCTGCCCCACCCCATGTGTCCCCGGGGCCCAGCGAGTCCAGTCCAGTCCCTCCCCTGATTGTCCCTGTCCGCAGTGAAGCTTGGTTTGACTCCCCAAGTGACCACTTTGCCACTCGAAGCTGGGGGCAGGGGCGAGTGACGGCTACACTGCTACTCCCAGCGCCCAGATGCCCGTCCAGCCTCCAAACAAGGACACAGAGGAGATGGAAGCAGAGGGCGACTCAGCCGCCGAAATGAATGGGGAGGAGGAGGAGAGCGAGGAGGAACGGAGCGGCAGCCAGACCGAGTCTGAAGAGGAGAGCTCAGGTGAGCCCCACACACCCTCGAGCGCCCTGCCCGCACCCCCCTCAGCCGGCCCTGACTGGCCTCTTGTCCCAGAGATGGACGAGGAGGACTATGAGCGGCGCCGCAGCGAGTGCGTCAGTGAGATGATGGACCTGGAGAAGCAGTTCTCGGAGCTGAAGGAGAAGTGAGCGAGGGGCCCGGGGCCAGGCTTGCAGGAGGCAGCGGCGGGCCTGGCGCCGGCCAGGGCTGGCTGGGGCCGGCGTGAGCGCGGGCCTGACCCGGGGTGCTGGGCACGTGTTCGACGGATGGGCACATGGGCGCACGGCTGCCTTTCGCCTCCCAGGTTGTTCAGGGAAAGACTGAGTCAGCTGCGGGTGCGGCTGGAGGAAGTGGGAGCTGAGAGGGCGCCCGAATACACGGAGCCCCTGGGGGGGCTGCAGCGGAGCCTCAAGATTCGCATTCAGGTGGCAGGTCTGTGGCCCGTCCTGTGCCCCGCCCCGCTACGAGAACCCACGGCTCCCTGTCCCCTTCCCCTCTCACCCCTGCCCTGGCTCGCCCGCCTTTGTGGGCAGCCAGGGCCCTGGCCAAGCCGGGCCGCCCATCACCCTCCCTCCGTAGGGATTTACAAGGGCTTCTGTCTGGACGTGATCAGGAACAAGTATGAGTGTGAACTGCAGGGAGCCAGGCAGCACCTGGAGGTGAATGTGGGTGCGCTGGGTGGGGAGGAGGTGGCCACCCCGCCCCGCCCAGCTGAGCCGCGGCGCCTCTTGCAGAGTGAGAAGCTGCTGCTCTATGACACGCTGCAGGGCGAGCTGCAGGAGCGGATCCAGAGGCTGGAGGAGGACCGCCAGAGTCTGGACATCAGCTCTGGTGAGGCCAGTGGCCGGCCAGCGCCCCTGCCTGGCCCTATGCTTTCAGTGCCCGTTCCCCATCTGGGCCTCAGCTTCCCCGCCTGCTCGGGGGTGCTTGTAAGAGGATCTGCCCCGCGGTCACCGCGGGGACTGACGGAAAGCAGATGGGGAAGGGCCTGGCCCAGTGCCTGGCGCACAGTGGCGGCCCAGGGGTCCCCCGCCCCCATGCTCAGTTTCCTGAACGGAGGTATCATGCTGACACACATGCACCTGCCATGGCCACCGTGTCCGTTCACACAGGGCACTGGGGAGGGAGGGGTTAGTGATCTTTCACCCCCGTCCATGAAACAGATGAAGAAGCTGAGGTTCACAGAAGTACAGTGACCTCTTTCCCAGGATTGAATTCGGCTTCCAAGCCTTTCTTCTCTGCACTGCCCTGGGGAGGTTGATGGGGATGGGCTGGCCTGGCCCACATGAGGGATGCGGGCTACAGGGGTGGGGCGTCCTGGGAGGACAGCACCCTGATGCTGACTCTGCCCTGGGGCGCAGAGTGGTGGGATGACAAACTGCACGCCAGAGGCAGCTCGAAGACATGGGACTCCCTGCCGCCCAACAAGAGGAAGAAGGCGCCTCTCGTTTCCGGTATCCTTCCCCATACAGTGGCCTGAATTGGGCAGGAGGTCAGGGTGGAGGCACATGGGAGAGAGAGGCAGACCAGACTCACTTAAGGTCATCTGGCCTCCTGTGGCCGTGTCCAGGCAGATCCAGCTGTTGAATTTTCTGCAGGGTCCTCCTGGGCGGTGTGGACCATGGGGAAACAGAAGCATTCATCCAGAGGTTTTCCCATGGTTTTCTGAGTGAGGCCTCCTCTGAGGCCCTTCTGGCTTTCTCACAGTGTCCCGGGCATATCCCAGGCTCTCCCACCCCCGTGCCTTTGCTGACTTTCCACTCTCCTCTCGGATGCCTTTATCTGTCTGCCTGTTCGGTTCCCATCAATTGTCACCTCCTCCGTGAAGCCTCTCCTGGTTTCCCCGACAAATGGCTGTGGCTTCCCTCTCCTCTGCACCCCTGTACCTGAACTGGGGCACCTGCCTCCCTTCTGGACATAGTCATCTCTGCCAACCCCCAGGTGTGAGCCCCTCTTGTTCAGGGCCTGCTGTGCCGGCCTCCCCTCTCGCATAGCCCAGCACGGAGTTGAATTGAATTCTCGGGTATACACACCCCTCCATATTTCTGCCGCAACCAGATTATCAGGAAATTGACCTCCTGGTGATGGGGATCAGGTTCAAGCAGGGAGGGAAGAATCTGGACTGCAGAGACTTGAGCGGGGGTGGGAGGTGAGGGTGTGGAGACGTCAGGGGGACAGAATGGCTGTTCCTCAGATGGGTGTGTGAGACCAATAGAGGGTGGTTTTTAGGACAGAAGAGATGAGAGTCCCTGTGTAGGTGGGAAAGGGGCCAGACGAGGGAACAGGGGGGCAAGATCCCTGAGTGGGTGGCCTGGGCCTTGGCCTTCTGACCTTGAGGCCTGAGAGGAGGTGAGGAGGGAGCCAAGGGGTGGTAAGATTGGGTCTGGAAGCCCTCTGTGGACTGGGTGAGATTGAAATAGGCCACAGCCACGAACTCCACCCTGCTGAGAACCCATAAGCCACGAGGTCGGAGGTGCAGCCTGAGTGCTACCCCAGCTCAGCTCCCCACCCCGGCGTCCACGGCACCGTCTCTTCTGAGTGCTGGCACCCCCACCCCCACCCCCTGGGCCGGGGGCCCGGGCCCATCCCCTGCCCCTTCCACCAGGCTTCCTGCTTCCTTGACCCCCATCGCAGGCCCCTACATCGTGTACATGCTGCAGGAAATTGACATCCTGGAGGACTGGACGGCCATCAAAAAGGTGGGTGCAACGCTGCCTGCCACAGGGTGTGGGCTGGCAGTGCGGCGCCCCCTTTCCAACCAGACCGGCTTTGGTCTCTGTGCAGGCCTTCCCCTGGGGAGCTCTCTTGTCAGCCCCCGGCACCACTGCCTTCAGCCCAGGTGCCCTGGCTTTGCTTGGTCTCCCAAACCTCCTTTTTTCCTCAGCCCCTTTCTTGTTCCCAGGCAGATTTTGATGGGCTGGGAGGAAGGAAGGCAGCCAGGCTGCCTGGGTCTCTGACAAGAGAGCATGTCCATCCTTTGCCTAGAAGGGGCCTTAAGCTCCCCTCAACCCCTATGTGCAGCCCCCCATCCCAGAAAGGCTGCTGTGGAGGGGGCTCTTGCTATGCTGCAGGCAGCCTCTCAGTGGGCTTTTCTTCTTACCCACCCAGGCGAGGGCAGCTGTGTCCCCTCAGAAGAGAAAATCAGATGGTAAGAACCACCAAAGGTGTCCCGCCTTCCACCACCCCCTCCCCCAGGCCAGCCTCCCGGAAAGGCGCCCGGGGGGAGGTAGGGGCATATCAGATCAGTTAGGATGCTCTGGGTCTGAGAGCAGCTCTGGGTTCGAGGTCACGGTAGGAATTGGGGTGGGGTTGGGGCCAGGTCTGGTTAGGGAGGATGGAATGCTGAGCCTCTGTAGCTGGCCCGGGGGCCAGGAGAACCAGGAAGCCCGTTAGTAAGGGCTGAGGAGCTGCCCTGCCCTCCCGGCCTCATCTGCCCTGGGCCAGACTAAGGCCACTCCTCTCAGTCCCCCGTATGAAGTGCCTCTCTTCCTCTTGGTTTGCCTTCCTCTCACCTGCAGTGATTTTTCCCTTCCTGTGTACCCTCAGGACCTTGACCCTGCTCTTCACAGCCAGGGCGGCCCCTTGGAGCAGCTGGCACCAAACCCAGGACTTGAACTTTCCTGCTGCAGAAAGGCAGACCGACAGGCCCCTCGGGGTCTGCCCAGCCAGCTCTCCCGTGCTGCTCTGGGGTCCTCTGCTCCAGCCATCACTGGTCTGGGCTCCTCCTCTGCCTTCCCCAGGGCCTGAACAGGGAAGGCCTGGAGCTGCCCGAGGCCAGCCGGACGGTCTCCTCCTTCCCCAGCCAGCCCACCACCGCCCCCTCCCGAAGGTCGCCCTCCTTGGAGCCCTCCCTGACGAAGACATGCCTGTCTTAAGCCAAAGCAACATCCTTTCTTCTGACCTTGCACCCCAGTCACTGAGCTGGGTCCCGCTTTGCAGGAACTCGGAGCCAGAAATTATATTTGGGGGGCCTGCGTGTCCTGGCTGTTGCTGGAGGTGACAAGGCAGGCTCCTCGGGTCTTCCTTCTCGAGGAGGTTCCTGGTGTCTGCCTCCCACATTTCAGGGACTGGAATTAAAACCTTTCCTGGGACTCTGGCATGACCCACATGTGTCTAATTTACCTTGCAAGGGAATCAGGGCTCTCGTGGAGAGTGCTTGAGATGGGCAGTTTCTGCTGGGGGCCCTGGTATCTCCAGTGAGCAGAGCCTACCCCCTCTGACTTGGGGTATAGGCTGGGGAAGGGGGCATTCCCCCACACATGTGCTCCAGATGTGCGGGGCTGGGCCCTGGACTGCCTGGTGCTGGTGAACAAAGTCTGAAGCAACTCGTGGCACAGGCTGAGCACGTGGCCTGGGTGCTCCGTGCCTAGGGACTGGATCATGTCTGCACCTGCCCCAGTCTCTGGGCAGATTGGCAAGGCGGGCTGGCGGAGCCTGTGTGCGTGGGAGGCAGCCAGCAGCAGCGCCGTGTGCTGACGACCTCACAGCCAGACTCCCCCCTGTTTAGCGCTGGCTGTCAGAACCACCCCCAGAACCTCCACTAAGTGAAGGGGTTGGTTTCCATGGAGACACAGCATCCTTTCTCCATGGCAACCTGAAATCCCCAAAACCAAGTTAAGCTCAGGCATGAGTCACCTGTAGCCAGTAGGGGGCACTCTCCCAAAAGGCTGACCTCAGGGCCAGGGACACATGAGCAATTGACCACAGACTTGAAGGTGCCCCAGGGGCAAGGCCTGGAGAGACCTTGGCAGGCCCTGCTTAACTCCTTTCTGCCCACCTGTGCAGTTCGAGGAGTCTGGCAAGGCGGCAGGATGCGCCGTGTGGAGGTGGCAGCCCTGCAGGTGGAACCCTGGGCAGGCCACCTGCACGGAGCGGATCCCTGCCCCCAGAGGCTGGGCCCAGAGCAGAGGAAGCAGGCACTGCCCGGGCTGAGTGGACACACAAGAGTTAACTGGCGGGTGTGACAGGGCGAACCGCCCTCAGGAAGTGTTACTCACCACTGGGAATGTGAGTGCTCTCGCCTTGGGGGCTGGCTTCTCTGAGTCCCAGGAGAAACCGGGAGAAACCGGAGGAGCTCCCAGCCATGGAAACCCCCGGGGAGCCAGGAACAGGCCCCCTCGGAGCCCCCTACCCAGCCAGCTTCGCTTCTGGGCACCTGGAGAGAGAAAAGTTAGTGAAGTTGGAAGGGCAGCCCCGGTGGGGTGGGGTGGAAGGTGGGGAACCCGAGCTGGGTCTGTCCCAGGGCAAAGGAGGGGGAGACGGTTGGGCAAAACCCTGCTCAGGTCTGGTGCCCCCGCCTCCCCCCTCCCCGCCAGGCCAGCCCAGGCCCCGCGGTACGATGTGCCTGGTGCCGGCGGGGTGCAAGCAGGTGGATCACAGCGGCCGGGGCGCACCGTGAGCCTGCGGGAGCGCCTGCTGCTCACCCGGCCCGTGTGGCTGCAGCTGCGGGCCAATGAGGCCGCCGCGCTGCACGTGCTGAGGACTGAGCCCCCCGGGGTGAGTCTCTGCCCACCCCTGGGGCTGGAGGCTGAGGGCAGAGGGGCGAGGGGCTGGACACAGAGGTCTCGAGCCTCTGACCCCTGTCCACTCGCAGACGTTCCTGGTACGGAAGTCTAACAGTCGCCAGTGCCAAGCTCTGTGCGTGCGGCTGCCCGAGGCCAGCGGCCCCTCCTTTGTCTCCAGCCACTGTATTCAGGAGACCGCTGGGGGTGAGAGGGATTGGCCCGGCCTGGCGGGAGGGGCTGGAAGCATCAGGTCGGGGTGCAGGGGGTTGCCCCCCAGAGAACAACCTCACTTCCCATCCCTCAGGTGTCTCCCTGGAGGGCTCAGAGCTCGTGTTCCTAGACCTGGTCCAGCTGATCTGTGCCTACTGCCACACCCGGTAAGCCTCCTGCAGGGCGCCTGCTCTCCACAGGGCCCTGCTTCCCTTCCCGGGACGTCTTGTCCTCCTCACCCATGGGTGCCCGCCGCCCAGAGCTTTCCTCACTGCCCACTTTTTGCTCCCCTCTGGCTTCAGGGACATTCTCCTCCTCCCGCTTCAGCTCCCCAGAGCCATCAGCCAGGCAGCCACCCACAAGGAGCTGGAAGCCATCTCCCATCTGGGCATGGGTAAGGGCTCCCGGGCTACCCACTGCACAGATGGACAAGCTGCGGCCAAGAGGGAGAGGGAAGGCGAAGGCACACAGCCTGAAGCCTGGGCCTTTCCCCCAGTTGGGTCCCCTCCCTGATCCCCTCCACCCCCACCCCAAGGTCCAACCTGTTTCTCTTTCCTAGAGTTCTGGAGCTCCTCCCTCAACACCAAGGCTCAGCCAGGCTCATCGGAAGGACCCCCGCTGCCCCGGCTGAAGCCCCGGCCCCCACAAGAGCTGGACCAGGGCACCGGGGCCGCCTTATGTTTCTTCAACCCCTTGTTCCCAGGGGATCTGGGCCCCACCAAGCGGGAGAAATTCAAGAGGAGCTTCAAAGTGCGTGTGTCCACGGAGACCTCCAGCCCCCTGTCTCCCCCAGCAGTGCCGCCTCCCCCTGTCCCGGTGTTGCCAGGGACAGCCCCCAACCAGACAGAAAGCTTGCCCCCTCGCCAGCTGCTACGGAGGGAGAGCTCGGTGGGGTACCGTGTGCCAGGGGGCGCCGGCTCCAGCCTCCCACCACTGCCCTCCCTCCAGGAGGTGGACTGCGCCTCCCCCAGCAGCTCAGAGGAGGAGGGGGTACCGGGGTCCCAGGGGAGCCCAGCGACCTCACCCCACCTGGGCCACCAGCGGCGGCGGCGGCCCCTGCTTCGGTCCATGAGTGCTGCCTTCTGCTCCCTGCTAGCGCCTGAGCGGCAGGTGGGCCGGGCAGCTGTGGCGCTGACGCAGGACAGACACACGGCCGTGGGACAGCTGGTGCAGGACCTGCTGACCCAGGTGCGTGCCGGCCCCGAACCCCGGGAGCTGCAGGCCATCCGCGAGGCCCTGAGCCGGGCCCGAGCCATGCTGAGCGCGGAGCTGGGCCCGGAGAAGCTGCTGCCACCAGACAGGCTGGGTGAGACTCCAGCCCAGGGTCCGCCGGTGCAGCCCCATCTCCAGAATTCAGCTCTTCCGCCTTCCACTCTCTCTGCCTCTCCAGGGCCGGCCTGTCTCCCAGTCTGTTCTTCCATGTACACCCCCCTTGTCTCTGCACCATTCAAGCAACTGCTACCCGCCGCCTCTCTCCCAGTCACAAAGATTCCTCCTCTTTTTCATCCCTCTCCCTTCCCGATCATGCCCTTCCTCCCCGGGACTCCCACCCCACCCCAGTTCTTCTGACCCCTGCCTGCCTCTCCCCCACAGAATGCATCCTGGAGAAGTCGCTGCACCGCTCTGTGCTCAAGCCCCTGCGGCCCATCCTGGTGGCCCGCCTGCGGCGCCGGCTTTCAGCCAACAGCTCCCTGGGCCGCCTGGCTGAAGGCCTCCGCCTGGCCCGGGCCCGGGGCGCCAGCGCCTTCGGGTCCCACTTAAGCCTGCCCTCCCCAGTAGAGATGGAGCAGGTGCGTCAGAAGCTGCTACAGCTGCTTCGCGCCTACTCACCCAGCGCCCAGGTCAAGCGGCTCCTGCAGGCCTGCAAGCTGCTCTACACGGCCCTGAGGACCCAGGCAGGTATGCCCCCTCCCACCACCTCCCACCGGCCCCTGCCAAGTCAGAGGCAGGCCACCGGGCAGATGCTCTAGGAATGGCACAGCAGGGAAAACAAAGGAAAAAAAAAAAATATATATATATATATATATATGGATGGGTCCAACCTTCCCATTTCATTGATGGTAAAACTGTGGCCCAGAAAGCAGAGCATCCACTCCCCATCCACTGCCCCTGGTTGCCGTAGAGACCACGTTGCCTGGCAGGCAGAGGGAGGGTCGTTGTCTAAGATAAGTAGCAGATGATCCTGACCCTGTGGCCTCGTCCACTACCTACAGGGGAGGGCGCAGGGGCTGATGAGTTCCTGCCGTTGCTGAGCCTCGTCCTGGCCCACTGTGACCTTCCTGAGCTGCTGCTGGAGGCCGAGTACATGTCAGAGCTCCTAGAGCCTGCCCTGCTCACCGGAGAGGGTGAGGGACCCCACGGGCCCCCGCTTCTGTCTGGGTGGGGCTGGGGCGCCCTGACTGAGCAGGGGAGGCAGGGAGGAGCGGTGGCTTACGCCGAGCCTGAGCCGCAGCCCTCCCCTCGTGTCCCAGGCGGCTACTACCTGACCAGCCTCTCGGCCAGCCTGGCCCTGCTGAGTGGCCTGACCGAGGCCCACGCCCTCCCCCTGAGCCCCTCGCAGGAGCTGCAGCGCTCACTCAGCCTCTGGGAGCAGCGCCGCCTGCCCGCCACCCACTGCTTCCAGGTAACGGGACTGGCCAGCCTCGGGGGGGGCGCCTGGCGTCATCTGGCACGGTCTCCTCCGTCGCCCAGTGAGACTCAGGAAAGACGTGGAAAGGGGAAGGGCAATCTTGCATCATCAGGCGACAGACAGCGCCCCATACGGAACACATGTCTGAGCCAGCCTTTCTGGGTGGTGCATTCCACCTGCGGACACGGCTCAGTGCTCTGGCGGCCCACAGTCTTCACAGAAACTGAAGTGGGGTCATTATTATGCCCATTTTACAGATGAGGAAACTGAGACATGACGTGGGAAGGGAAAGGGACACAGGCAGGCTCAAACCCCAGATCCTGGCTTCCGGCTGCCACCTGGACTCAGGCTTCCAGCCCATGCCCCCTTCACCCTCACTCCCTGCCCTCGACCCCCCTCCCCACCCCAGGCTCAGGCGAGGTGTCCTGAGAGCCAGAGAGTATCTCTGCCATTCACCTCCTTCCATCCAGTCAAGGGACCCTTCCTTCCTTAGCCTTGGCTAAGAGTCCAGATTTTGTAGCCAGATCCCGGGTCCAGATGCAGGCGTTTCTGCTTTCTGGCTGTGGGAGTTTGGGCCAGTTAGGTAGTCTCTTAGTGCCTCAGTTTTCTCATCTGTAAAATGGGGTAATAGGACCTACATCCTGGGGTTGATATTGGATGAAAGGGGTTAATTCAGAACAAGCGCTGGGGTCACAGGGTAAGCCTGACCTGAGTGGGATCGATAGGCTGTAGAGACGCGCTGGGCCATCCTTCCAGCCCGCGGCTCTGACCCGTGAGCCCAGGGACAGCCCTGTCATCCATGGAGCCCCCCTCAGAGCTCACCTTATCTAGAAAGCTTTGGCTGCTGGTTCTACCACTGGCTCTGTTCCAGCCACCCCTGTCACCGCAGAGCCTGGACTGCGACCTCGAGCCTTGCCGGCAGGACTGAATTCTTATTCTCGCTTCTCCCTGCATAGCACCTCCTCCGTGTAGCCTATCAGGACCCCAGCAGTGGCTGCACCTCCAAGACGCTGGCCGTGCCCCCAGGCGCCTCGATTGCCACGCTGAACAAGCTCTGTGCCACCAAGTTCCGGGTGACCCAGCCTGATGCTTTTGGCCTCTTCCTGTACAAGGGGCAGGACTACCAGCGCCTGCCCCCTGGAGCCCCGGCTCACAGGCTCCCCACTGCTGGCTACCTCGTCTACCGCCAGGCAGAGCAGCCCGAGGCCCCGGGGGCCTCACCTGGGGCTGCCACAGGGGAGGGCAGTGGGGGGCCAGAGGCAGGGGACAGGGAGGAGGAGAAAGGGGGCCGGGGAGCTGGGGACACCGAGGCCAAAACCAGCCCCAGGGATGGCAGGGGAGAATCTGCAACAGTGGCCGAGGGGGCCGAGGGCCAGGCCAGGGGAGGCCCCGCTCAGCCAAGGGGGCCAGAGACTGGGGAGAGCCAGGCCGCAGAGGAGTAGCTGGGAGTGGACAGAAGGGCCGCGCAGGGCAGGAAGCTCGGAACCTGCTGGGAAGGCCTTGCAGAGCGTCAGCCTCGCCGGCCCAGGCCGCAGCCCCCAGAGCCTCCCCAACTCCGCTCCCGGTCTGCCGCCACCTCTGACCCTCCAGCACGCCGATCACACCTGCTGGCTACATTCAGGGCACTTGGGTGAAGCCCAAAGGGTCTGGGGGGCCCCAGATGAAGGCCCTTGGCCTCTCCTCCTGCTCCCCCAGCTGGAGGCCAGGAAGCCCTCAGTGAGGAGTGTGTCCAGCAGGGGAGAAATCCAGCAGGGGCCCCACCTCTGGTGGCAGTGGGGAGGGGTGGGAGGGTTCAAGGCCCAGAAAGGCCCCACCAATTCCCAGGTGTCAGGAGGATTCAGAGAGGCAGCAAGGCCTCGGGGCTCAGTTCTGCCCATACCACCTGCAGAACAAGCACATCCGAAGCTCAGTGTCCTCGCCTGTAAAGTGGGGGTGCTACTGCTGGGCTGCCGTCTCCCAGAAGCCCTCCACGGCTCAGAATAGATGGTTTTGTTGCAGAGCAGAGCACAACTAGGGGAAGGGGAAGAGAAAGAGGTTGAATATTAGCAAAACCCCCAGCTTGCACATACACACGCTTCTCCAAGGGTCCATTCTCCACCCTCACCTAAGGGAGAGGTTCTCCAGGCGGCCCTGGGGGACATCTAGGGGGTCAAACTCAGCCAAGGGAGCACCCCTGTTCCAGTCTTTCCCCAAGAGAAGAAGTCCTCCCAGGCATGCTGCTGTCCCAGGGGAAGTGGACAGGTGAGATAGCCTTCTGAAATGGAATGAGGACTCGGAAACTGTCCCTTTCCCACTGAAGTCTCTTGGACCCCACAAGAGGTTTTCAGGAGACAGGGCCTGATTTATTACATACTGAGGCTGGGGAAAGTGACTCCTAAGACGCCACCACACACCGGACCATTAGGCCAAACCAGGAGTCAGGTTCCAACTATGCCTTGTGTTCTAAGCCACCAATAAATTAATCCTCAAGGTCAAGGGCTTCTCCAATGGCTCAGTGGTAAAGAATCTGCCTGCAGTGCAGGAGATGTAGGAGATAAGGGTTTGATCCCTGGATCTGGACGATCCCCTGGAGGAAGAAATGGAAGGAGACCCACTCCAGCATTTTTGCCTGGGATATCCCATGGACAGAGGAGCTTGGTGGGCTACAGTCCATGGGGTCACAAAGAGTCAAACAGATGTGAGCGATTGAGCGGGAGGTCCAGGGAGGCAGCAAATGAGCAAAGAAAATCCCGGAAACCACCACAAGAGGGCACACATGGCCCAGGAAGCGGCTGAGAGGGCGACCTGATCGATGACTGCAGCTCCAGGGCCGCGGCAGTGCAGGTGGTCCTGGGGTTTGGAGTCTTGCAGCCGCCAAGCAACTAAGGGGCAGTGCAAGAGCCAAGCCTTCTGGCCCTCAGCTCTCTTGGGAGTCTGAGGTCTGGATGAGGCTGGCCTCCGGGGACCACTCCTTGGGAAGGAACTAGACCCCAGTGGAAGGAGGACCCTAGCCAGTCTCAGGGGCTTGCCCGGGCCCTGAGCACAAAGGGACACCAGCCCACATATCAGACATGGTGGCTGTGAGGCAGAAATCACAGCCACTGCGATTTCAGACCCTCCAGATACAGCCCGGGTGCAGGACTCCCAAATTTCTCCCTAGGCCATCGGCAGCGCTCTGCCAACTTCACCCCCTCCCACACACGCACACACACAAGCTTCTCACTGGTGAGGGTCTCCCTTCACTCTTGTATGTATTCCCACCAGCCCCACACCCCAGTGCCTTGTACCGTGCTGGGCGCTCCACAGGCGCTCAATAAATGTTGTCCACTGATTGGAGTTTGATAACTAAGAGCACAGGGCGGTGAGGTGGGAGGCTAAGGGCGGCTGGGTTCTGGGAACCGAACACAGGATGTCTCAAGTTCAGTCCCAGAGGAAGGTCCTGGCGTGGTCGTAGGAGGTGTTCAGAGAGCCCCAGGGCCGGATGTAGAGCTGGTCTCATGGGAACTAGGACTGGCGGAGGCTGCTGGGCCCCTGTGAGGGGGCCTCTGCAAGCCCCTCCCACCCCTCTCCAGGGCTCAGTCCTAATTCCTGGCCCTGGGAATCCAGCATGCCCGCAGCAGTGGCTCACTGAAGCATTGCCAGGCCTTGCTTGCTGCCTGAATCTCCCGGTTTATCTTCTCAAGAGATTCTGATGGTTCAGGGGTCCCAACCAAGTAAATCCGCATGACCAAGGGTCACCGGACGGCTTGGGGCTCCAGGGCAGGGAACAATAGGTCAGTCTAGGAGTGACCTCACTATCCCCATTTTACAGATGAGGAAACTGAGGCTTGCTCAGGGGAAGTGACTCGTTACAGGGCAAAGGACTCAGACACCAGGTTCCGTGGATCTTCAGATTCTATAGTCCTCCCAGGGAGAAGGACTCGCGTACTCATCCACTCAGCAGTAACCCACTGTGTCGGAACCAGCCGAGCACCCACAGCCCCAGCTGGAGGGAGTCAGGTGTGATGTGGGCAGCCTAGTGTGCACTTGGGTCTGTACTGCCCCACTCCCACCCCTGCCACCCGCCTGTCACCCTCCGGAAGAGGAAGTCAGGGCCCTGAGAGGGGCCACGCTGAGTCCAGCGGCCACTGCCGCAGGGCTGACCCTGATGCTTGCATCTCTGGAGGAGCAGCTGTCATTTCCTCACTTGGAACTGTTGCACTTACCACCTCACAGTAGTTCTCTGAGTTTGTTTACCGTCTGTCTTCCTCACCCGAAGCCCAGAGCCAAGTCAGCCTTGTTCCCTGCTGAATCTTGGGGGCCTCGAACAATGCCTGGCCGGGAACTGGCATTTGGTAAGTGTGTGCAGAATAGTTGATCCAGAAAGACTCAGCCTACCCAGTTCATCCCGGTTCTTGGGACTCGGGGCAGCGGTGCAGCCTCCATTGCTGCCACTAGGGGGCGAGCGTGCCCTGTTCCCCGTCATTGCCAAGGTCCCTTCTCTCCTGAGGCCACCCAGGGACCCAGGGCACTCCCTTCGAAGGATGGTGCAGGGCCTGCCGCCAGGAGGGAAGCAGCTCTGCAGAGGGGCCCTGGGACCGCCCTGCGAACAGGATCCTGCTAGCGGAGGTTGGGAAGGGAATGCGGGAGCGGCCACATCCCCTCCAGGGCTCTCTTTCCGGGCAGGCCCAGGAGCCAGGCCCGTGGGGTGGCCTGAGAGAGGACCCTGCCAGGGGTGGGGAGGAAGGCGTCACTGAGATCCACAACGCCCTGACTCAACTTGCAGACAAAGCAATGAACACCCCGTATGGCCTGGGGACCACGTTCATGTGCACAACCTAACACACAAAATGCCCTGACTCATTTGTGCACGGGCTGTGTCACACCTCACCTGCCACGGTCGCTTACCGGAATCCCTGAGCACCGCCACCCTTAAGGGGAACACCCAGAGCGTTGGGAACACCCTGACACTGTAAGCCATTCGTGCCCCGCGGGATGGGACACGGACACACACGGCCCCTCCTCTGAGCCACATCCTGACAGGGACATCCCTGGGTCTGCGAACTCAGAGCTATCCCCTCAGCACCCTCCCTTTCGGCTTCAGAAAGTGACTCCCTGACCCACGTACAGAGACACGGAGACGTGTGGTGACCTGCTCCACAAGGACTCCACACACACCCACCCCTGCCGGACTGCCACGGACACACCCAGGGCCCCGGCTCGGACAGGCTTCCTCCTTCCTACACAGGCGGAGAAGTGCAGATGCTCACACACACAAGTGCAGACACAGACGCGGACCCACACGGCCGGGGCCTATCCCCGCCGCCACTCAGCCGCCCCACCCCACGGTGGACCCCAGTAGGGGCTGTGAGCCGCTGGGAAGACCCTCGTGGGGGTGTGGCGACCCCACTGGCCAGGCAGGAGGCAGAGGCCGGCAGCACTGGGCGGGGAGGCCTGAGCTCATCAGATTCCAGCCTGAGTGATTCATGGGAAGTGCCTGGGGAAGGGGGGGCCGCGGGAACGGTCCAGGGGCCTGGGGCTTGGGAGGCCCAAGTGGGCCTGGGACCAGAGGGTCTTGGGACCAGAGCAAGCCTCTAGTCTGAGACGGGGGAGGCTTCCTGGGGGAGGAGGTAGCCTCGGCCTGAAGGGGTGTCTACTGGGTCTGGCTCCTGGACGGGGCTTAGGACATGGAACTGAGTCGCAGAATGAGACAAACAGTCCTTCCCGCCCATCCCGCCTGGGGCCTGGGCCCCTGACCCCATGCCTTCCTGGCCCCAACAGCTGGGTGTCTTTAGCAGGGGTGAGGCCAAGGGTGGTGGGGCAGGGGTGGGGTGACCTTCACAGCCATGTCGGCCCCTCAGGCCCTCAGGCAGGCAGCCCTGTGGCCCCCAGAGGCCTTGAGTGGCTGGAGCAGCCTGGCCCAGTCAGGGCCCATGGGGTTACAGACCCTGGCTGCCCTGCCAGGCAAGGCCTCCACCAGAGAGAGCTGAGGACGCGCCTGTCCCAGCGCCAGGGATGTTTTCCTGCCAGAGTCCTCAGCTCCCGCTCCCCCTCGAAGCCCCCTGCCTCCCAGGCGAAGACCCAGCTCCCCCTGCAGGGTGACAGGAAGAGAGGATGGGGTTGGGGACAGGCCGCGGGTGCAGGAAGTGCCTTTCTTGGAACTCAGCACCAAAATAGCCCACTCTGGGTCTCAGTGTCCCACGGGGAGGTGTGTGTCACCAAGGAGACCCTCACCAGGGCGGGGCCTAAGCTGACCTCAGTCTGGCTCTTGCCTGCCTCCCTCCCACCCCTCCCGCCCCTCGAGAGCCCTCACCAACCCCCCGCCTTGGGCTCTGCTCCACTTTGAAGTCCTAACATAAATATCATGTCTGCTTGGGTTCCCCTTCCCAGCCCGGTCACAGCCCCCAGACCTGGCTCCCACCCCAGCCAGCCCTAGGGCTTCGAGCCAGGGGAGAAGGGGGAAGGCCTAGACCACCCAGGGAAGGCGGAGAGCCAGAGACCCTGGGACAGGACGGGGGAGACAGAGCGGGGGAGACTGTAGAGGGGCGACATGAAAGAGGGCAGAGAACAGAGAGACAGACCCCAGAGACCAAGGAGGGGACCATCCGGGGGACAGGAGAGGAGACAGAGGGACCCCAGAGACCATCAGGGAAGCTGGAGACCCCGATACAGAGGCGAGAGAGAGGAGGAGAGAGGTAGACACCCTGCAGTCAGGGAGGGAAGTGGGACACGGAGGTCCCTGGGGACTTGATCAGGCAGGAAGACGGTGGATGGAGATATGTCTCCCTGGAGACGGGAGGACCAACCATCCTCGTTTGCAGGGCCAAGGAGGAGGCTCCAGGGACAGGGGACTTGCAGCACTGAGAACAAGCAAGTCCTCATAAAACCGGGCAGAGCAGATCACCCTGGCAGCCGGCCTTTGCCAGACACCGCAGGGATCAGAGAGTCCACTGCCGCAGGTACCCCGCCACAGATGAGGCAGCTGTGGCCTGAGAAAGGCCAGCCGGGATGTCCCTTGAGCACACGGCAGGGCTGCTCGGTGGAGCCCCCGAGCCAAAGCGCCCCAGAGAGGAACAGAGCAGTCCTTTCTTGGTCCCAGGATCCTCCCCCCCCCACCTTCCTTGCCTTGGGTGCAGACCCCGCCTCGCCTCCACCTGTGTGACCTGCTATGAGCCTGGTCCCTCTCTGGGCGGGGGGAGCGCGGAGAGCATGACTGGGCTCCTCTATCTCTCATGGGGGCTCCAGGACTCGCAGCCCCCTGGCCAGATGTGGCCAGATGTTCAGGTCCAGCCTCGGCCAGGAGAAGGAATGGGGCTCCAGCTGGGCCCAGGTTGGGCCATCCCAGGGCCGCCATATGCTTCTGTCCTCGGCTGTGGGCACAGGTGCAGGCCCTCAGGGACATGTGTCACCCAGCTGTGCACACCCACAGCAGTGCCAGGCTCGTGAGAGTGCATGCACGCACACACACACACGCACATGCACACGCACGGTCATGCATAAACACCAAGGTGACATCCACTAACACACTCAAGGCCTCTATGGCAAAGCCACCTCCACCCGGCCACAGCCCCCTCCAGCTGTCAGAATCCTTTACCCGCAGGGGCTAGGCCTGGAAGACACCCCTTCTTGGCAACACCCCCGTTGCAGTGGGGCTCTCCTATCCAGAGGCACCAGCACGTGGGGCAGGGGAGGGGCCCGCCGTCAACCCCTCTCCCTCTCCGCCCCTGCCCTGGGACCTCTCCCACCCAGGACCAGGCGCCTCCCGCCCACCCGTTGGCCCTTCTTCCCGAAGCCTGAAGGCTGGGGTGGTTTGGGAAGAATTTAGACATGGAGGGGGTGGGGGAGGGGGACAAAAGAGGAAGGAGGAAAGGAGGTGATTCGTGCACAAAGCAATGTGCTGGCTCAGCGGCCCGTCATGCCAAGGCTCTCCAGGACGCCTGCCCAGGGGGCGCCCCCCAATCAAACTCAGCCCCCCCATCCTGGCTGTTCCACTGGGCCCTCTTTGGGCCAGCCCCCTCTGCAAGCTGCCTTCACCCCCACCCCCATGGGCCCCACACACGGCCTCCAAAACCACCGCCTGGCTTGTCCCAGGAGCTGGAAGCCAGTGCTCCTCCTAGGGAAGTGGACTTCTGTCCCCGCGTCCCTCCTGAGGTGAGCTCTCCCCGCAAAGGCCACGGTGCGAGCAGGGAACCCCAGCCTCCTGACTCCCAGCCTGAGTCAGGCCTGGTGTCCTGAGCTGTCCCCATGCCAGCCAGGGAGACACACTGACCTCAGGCCCCAACAGAGAAAACCGGCTGGGTGGTAACAGGGAGGTAATGGCCATGTTCCCTGCCAGGGGGAGGCCCAAGCCATCTCGTCCTCCTGGGCTACACTCCTCTCAACCCCCAGAGTCACA
Organism: Dama dama; assembly: GCF_033118175.1. Taxonomy (NCBI): domain Eukaryota; kingdom Metazoa; phylum Chordata; class Mammalia; order Artiodactyla; family Cervidae; genus Dama; species Dama dama. Next base: position 6,569,681 of record NC_083682.1, read on the forward strand.
TTCTGACCCTGCCACCCATCATGGTGGCAACTAATCATAGGTGAGCAATTCTGACACCACCTATACCCAGCCAGGCATCTAAACGTTTTCTCATCCACACACCCACCTACTTAGCCATCTATCTATCCATCCACTTGCTCATTCCCCATTCCTTCTGTCTATCCATCTGTCCACCCAACCATCCACTGACCCATTCTCCAGTCTAAGCCACGCTTCCATCTATCCATCCATATCCCCACCTACCTATCCTCTGAAGCATCCCATTGCACCAGCATCTTCTCTGAGCTCTTGGTGAACCAAGATGAGTCAGGCTGAACAGGACTGGCCGGAAGACCACAACAAGCCCCTCTCTACCCCTCACCCCCAGATCCACAATGCTTGCCCACCACATTCCCCATCCAGATTAGGGTGGGAAATTCTTGGGTGGCTTCCACCTTACCTCTCCCAACCTGGCCGGGGGCACAGGTGAGTGCTAGATGCCCACCCAAACTGGGCGCCCTGGTGAATCTCCAAGTCTCATACTCTACCTATCAAACCCTTAGTCTGGTGGCAGTCAGGGGTGGCCCCCTCCTCCCCACCACCGCCAGCCATCCTGGCTCAGGCTTCCCTCCACTTGCCCAGCTGGGCCATCTGGAATTTGGCCCTTGACCCTCCTATTCCTGGGTCGATTGCCTGCTCCCCAGTGCCTCACCCCCACTGAGGCTGTAGTCCTGACCTCGGATCTGACCCACCCACTCGCCAGACGGCCTGCAGCCTCCCCTCAGACGCCCCAGCACTGGCCATTGCCCGAATCATGACTGGGTCCGCCACACCCTTGGACCGGGTTCCGGCCCGCCCCTGAGGAGCCTCCAGAGGCTGCCTCCCCCAGCCTGCCCCGCCTGCTGCCCGGCTCTCCAGCCAGCTCCCTCCCCCCTCCCAGACTATTGCAACAACCTCCTAACTGGTCCCTGGCCTCCAGCACCCTCCTCCATCCACCGCACACCAGCCACAGGGATTTCTCATCTTCCCGCCTCTGCCCTGTGCCCCTATGATGGAGGCCAGCCTTCCAGGGGCAGCTCTGCCACCTCCCAGGCCAGGCCTCTACCCCCTTTCTCTCTCCACTCTCCGTTGTCCCTCTCACCCTAACCCCTCTCCAGGCCCAGCAGCGTCCTTCATATTCTCCAAACTTGTCAGGAGCTCTCCCAACTCAGTAACTTTGTTTAGGCTCTGCCTTCTTCCCATCATGCCTGCCTTCCATCCTCACTTCTTGACGTCACACCCATCTCCAGACCACTCCAATGACTCTTCGGGGTGCTGCAGCAAAAAGGGAACTGGAAGAAGGGTCTAATGCCTTGGTTCTAGTCCAAGCCCTGCCACCGACTCGTTCTGAGACTGCCGGGGCCTCCTGTGCAAAAAAAAAAAAAAAAAAACCTTGTTGATTTCCAGGAATCTCCCAGGTCTAGGATGGATGACTTCTGGGGGAGGCTGGTGAATGTGGGAAGCAGGGGGGCTTTGGCTACAGGTAGAATTCCACCATCCCCACTGTGTTGCCCTGAGCCAGATTCTTCACTTAGCTGAGTCTCATTCCCACATTCCTTCCTTCCTTCTTTTTTTTAAACCGTCTTTGGTTTATTTGGCTGCATGCAGCATGTGGGATCTTAGTTCCCTGACCAGGCATCAAACCCAGGCCCACAACAGTGAAAGCATGGAGTCCTGACCACTGGACTACCAGGGAATTCCCCTTTCATTCATTTGTTCATTCAGCAAACCCCACAGAGCGGCATCTGTGGGCCAGGAGCTTTCCTGGCCTGGGGAATACAGTAAGAAACAATACTATGACCTTACAGGAATGGAGCTTCCGGTCTCCTGGGCAGGGGTTCTCTACCTGGGGCAATGCTGCCCCCAGGGGCCAGAACATTTGGTGATGACTGAAGTCCTTTGATTGTTCCACCTGGAGGAATGCTACTGGCATCTAGAGAGAAGCCAAGGATGCTGCTAAACACCTTACAATGCACAGAACAGTCTCCACAAGGTATTATTACCCAGCCCTGGGTCTCAGTCAAGCCGAGGCCGGAAAAACCCCGGCTACTGGGGAATTCAGAAAGTGAAAAAAGTGAAAGTATTAGTTGCTCAGCTGTGTCCAACTCTTTGTGACCTTATGGACTGTAGCCCACCAGATTCCTCTGTCTGTGGGATTTCCCAGGCAAGAATATTGGAGTGGGTATCCATTCCCTTCTCCAGGGGATCTTCCCAACCCAGGGATCGAAGCCACGTTGCCTGCATTGCAGGCAGATTCTTTACCATCTGAGCCACCAGGCCAAGAAGCAAACCTATACTATGTCGAATAATGGTAAGTGCAAAGGAGAAAAATGGAACAAGACCAAGGTATGGTGGGGCCAGGGGAATGTGGGATGCTGATGCTTGAGCTGAGACCTGAAGAAAGTAAAGAAGCAGTGACTTCGTCTCTTGCAGGAAGAGTGTTCTAGGCAGAGGAACAGCCAATGCAAAGGCCCTGAGGTAGACACGTGGCCTGGTGAGCTTAAGGAACAGCCACAGGCCAGGGTGGCTGGAGCAGCATGAGTGGGGGGAAGGGAGATGGATGAGAGAAGGAGTTAGCAGGGAGATCACAAGGGCCTGGGGGCCGTATTTGGTGAAGACTTTGGCCTTCCTTCTGAGTGAGATGGGGGCCGCGACAGTTCTAAGCAGGACAGTGATTGGATCTGACTTGGGTTTTAAAAAGATCTCCCTGACAGGACGGAAAAGGCAAGAGAGGGACCAGAGGAGAGGCTGTTGCAAGAATCTAGATGGACAAGTGTAGCGGCTTGGCAGACATGGGTGGCAGAGAAAGTGGTGAGGAGCAATCAGATTCTGGGTCTATTTTGAAGATGAAGCCAACAGGGTTGCTGAGAGATTGGACGTGGGGTGTGGGAGAAAGAGGAGTCAAGGATGATCTCAAGGCTTTGGGCCTGAGCCAATGGAAGGATGAACGGCCCCATATTGACTCTCCTCCCCTGAGAAAGGGGATAAATCTCTGTACTTCACAGATGGAAACCTTGAAAGAACCACCTTCCTGGCATCGGGCAAGCCCTTCCAAAGCCTTGTCTCTCCAGGCGAATGGCCGCGTCTGCAGGGCCAGCCCTGCCACTGCAAGAAGGTTAGCAAGGATGCCCTGGTTCCACTCCCCCCCCCTCCCCCACCCAGATTTGCTCAGAAGAGTAAGGAACATTTGTCTTGTGCTTTGCAGCTGACAAAGCACATTTGCACACACTGAGTGCAGTGATACAATAGCCCTGCTGAGCTGAAGGGGCCTGGCACGTTCCCCTCATTTTGTAGGTAATGAAAATGGAGACCCAGAGAAGGTGAGCCACTTCCTGCCATCACACAGCAGGTCAGGGGCAGAGTGGGAAGCCAGGCCAGTCCGGGGGCAGCACAAGGAGGGGCAGAACTTCTCCGTGTCTCCAGCCCTGGCTCAAATTCCTGCTAGGAGCGCAGTGGGTGTGCAGGGGTTAATATGGCAAACAGCTCCCCGGGGGACCATCCTGAAGGCTGGTGCTCAGCACACAGTCCTCTAGAGGCTTCCAGGAGGGGCGGGAAGAGGACCCCAGCCAGGCCCACAGAGCAGGCCCTGGGGGCAGGGAGGGCGCCACACATGTGATGCCTGTGTCACACACATGTGTGCATCACTGTGTGCCCCGTGCCCACACACGGCCTCTCCCAGTCGGCCCAGCCAGCCCTGCTCACCCTGCCCGGCCCCCTCCCCCACGCACCCAGCCCTCCTGCAGCAGGAGCCCAAGAGAAGCATTTCCTGTTTAGGGGCCGCCTCCGCCCCCTCTAAGTCCAGGTTCCCAGGGCCCCAGGCTGAGCAGAGGTGAAGGGAGGGCAGCCCCCTGCCCCTCCTCCTTCCCCCCAGCCCCCACCCCTCGTCCAGCTGGAGCCAGGAGGCTTGAGGGCAGAGGTAGCAGCAGGAGCCCTGTAGAGAAATGAGGCCGGAGGATGCCGGTGCCTGGGTGATCCAGGTGGTTCCCACACCCCAGGGCTGCACGCGACTTCCCTGCACCCGGAAACCCTGAGGGACTTCCCGTCTTAGGGCCCGTAGATGCCACCTCCCTTTCACAGGGACACCTAAAGGAGTCAGCGTGTTAGAGCGGAGGCCGATCTGGGACGGAGGGACAGGGTCTGAGAGAGAGTGCATACACGTGTGTGATGAGAGGGCCTGAGTCAGAGCGTGTTTCCACCCACAGGACGGGCGGCTGTTCACAGGTTTGATGAGGTCGGTGTATCCCCACTCGGGTCTCCGTCAGTCTCTGGGAACGACCTCACCCCACCTCCAAGAGCCCCAGACGGCGCAGGACGTTTCTGGGGGTCCTCCCGCCTCCTACCCGGACTCGCCAGCCCGTTAGCTGAGCCTCATCCCCTCCCCCGCCCCCACCCCCAGCACCCCACCCCACCCCTGCCCCCCTCCCGACAGCTTCCTGCTCTGGCGGCCCCGGGGGAGCGGGAGCAGGGAGCTGGCAGCGGCCCCAGCCCCACTCCTTACAAGGCCCGAGCCCGGCCCGGGCCCGCCCCCGGCCCGCCCACCAGAGGCCCCAGTCCCTCCCCCTGTCAAGAGCCGCCGCCGGCCGGGCCCGGGCCAGTCGGGGGGCGTCGCGATGCTGCTGCGCCTGCTGCTGGCCTGGGCGGCCGCGGTGCCCACACTGGGCCAGGCCCCCTGGGCCACCGAGCCCCGTGCTGCCTGCGCCCCGGGCAGCTGTTATGCGCTCTTCCCGCGGCGCCGCACTTTCCTGGAGGCCTGGCGGGCTTGCCGCGAGCTGGGGGGCGACCTGGCCACCCCGCGGACCCTCGAGGAGGCTCGGCGTGTGGACAGCCTGGTGGGCTCCGGGCCGGCCAGCCGGCTGCTGTGGATCGGGCTGCAGCGGCAGGCCCGGCAATGCCAGCCCCAGCGCCCGCTGCGCGGCTTCACGTGGACCACGGGGGACCAGGACACTGCCTTCACCAACTGGGCCCAGCCTGCCACAGGCGGGCCCTGCCCGGCCCAGCGCTGCGCCGCCCTGGAGGCAAGTGGCGAGCATCGCTGGCTGGAGGGCTCTTGCACGCTGGCCGTCGATGGTTACCTGTGCCAGTTTGGCTTCGAGGGCTCCTGCCCCGCGCTGCCCGAGGAGGTGGGCCAGGCCGGCCCAGCCGTCTACACCACGCCCTTCCACCTGGTCTCTGCGGAGTTTGAGTGGCTGCCCTTCGGCTCTGTGGCTGCCGTGCCGTGCCAGGCTGGCAGAAAAGCCTCTCTGCTCTGTGTGAAGCAGCCTGAGGGTGGCGTGGGCTGGTCGCGGACAGGCCCCTTGTGCCCCGGTACCGGCTGCGGCCCCGACAACGGGGGCTGTGAACACGAGTGCGTCGAGGCGGCGGACGGTCGGGTGTCCTGTCGCTGCAGCGAGGGCTTCCGGCTGGCAGCGGACGGGCGCAGCTGCGAGGACCCGTGTGCCCATGCCCCGTGCGAGCAGCAGTGTGAGCCTGGAGGGCCTCAGGGCTACAGCTGCCACTGTCGCCTGGGTTTCCGGCCTGCCGAGGATGAGCCGCACCGCTGCGTGGACACGGACGAGTGCCAGATTGCCGGCGTGTGCCAGCAGATGTGTGTCAACTACGTCGGTGGCTTCGAGTGCTACTGCAGTGAGGGCCACGAGCTGGAGGCTGATGGCATCAGCTGCAGCCCCGCTGGAGCCATGGGCGCCCGGGCATCCCAGGACCTCGAGGATGGGTTGCTGGATGAAGGGGAGGAGGAAGAGGACGAAGAGGAAGCCTGGGAGGCCTTCGATGGTGGCTGGACAGAGATGCCTGGGATCCCATGGATGGAGGCCACGCAGTCATCCGACTTTGACCTGGCCTACAGACCTAGCTTCCCAGAGGACGGGGAGCCAGGGCTGCCCTACCTGTACCCCACCTGGCCACCCCCACTTAGTGCCCCCGGGGCCCCCCACCACCCTTCGGTGCTCTCTGTCACCCGGCCTGTGGTGGTCTCGGCCACGCGCCCGCCACTGCCTTCTGCCCACCAACCCGCTATTATCTCTGCCACACGCCCACCCCTGGCTCCGGCCCCGCAGCCCCCCGTGATCCCTGCCATACACCCAGCTTTGCCCTCTGACCACCAGTTCCCCATGATCTCAGCCAACTACCCAGACCTGCCTTCTGCCCACCGACCCCTCATTATATCTGCCGCACAGCCAGGACCGACCCCTGCCCACCAGCCCCCAGTGGCCTCAGCCAAATATCCCAAGCTCTTCCCCGTTCACCAGTCCCCCATGTTCCCAGACACCCAGGTCGTTGATACCCAGAACACCACGCGTTTGCCTCGAATCCCAGCTAACCACACCCCTCTGGTCACCACCTCCAGTCCCCCTCAACCCCCTGTGACCCCAGATGTCCCGATCCTCAAAGCCCAGGCCGGCCACCATCCCGTTACTTCTACCGTCCAGCCTTCTCGGACCACCGCTTTCAGGTCCCCTGTGCCCCCTGCCCATCAAGCGCCTGTGCCTGCGGCCTCCCAGCCCCCAGCCTTCCACACTCCTCTGCCCCCTCGGAGCTCCACTAGCCAGACCTCCTCACTCACCAGCACTCCACACCCCCACTCCAAAGCCCCACAAGTCCCAAGGGAAGGCACTCCTGACCCCAGTCTGGCTCCATGGCTGCCCTCGGCGGCCCCCACATCAGCTCCTCCAGCCCTAGGGGAGGCCAGTCCAGCTGGCCGAAGCCGGAGGGATGACCGGTGGCTCCTGGTGGCACTCCTAGTGCCAACATGCGTCTTCTTGGTGGTTCTACTTGCACTGGGCATCGTGTACTGTACCCGCTGTGGCCCCCACGCGCCCAACAAGCGCGTGACCGACTGCTATCGCTGGGTCACCCACGCCGGGAGCAAGGGCCCAACGGAACCCGCGCCCCACCGGGGCAGCCTCACGGGGGTGCAGACCTGCAGAACCAGCGTGTGATGGGGTGCAGCCCCCCCCCGTGGGGTGAAGGGGAAGGGGCATACATTGGACTCATGGCCCAGGCTGCACCAGGGACCCATGGGGCTGCCCAGCTGGACAGAAAGCTTCCTGCTCCCCCGGGCCCAGCCAGGCTCCTCTCTCAGCCAGCCACTAGACTCGACTCTTGGGAACTCTGTTTTCTTGGCCCAGCACTCACGGTGGAGGAGATGCCGAGGCCCCCAGGACCTCAGGGGGTGGGTGCTGGGGACTTCTCCAATAAAGGGGGTGCCAACCTCACCCAAAGCTTCTGATCCCCATTGGTGCCTGAGGGGAGGGTCTGGGAGGACTCAGAAAAAAAGGAGGGGATCTTCCTTCAGCTTGTTTGGGTCCCCAAGGAAATAAGGTAAGACTCCTTAAGGGAGGGTATGTTTTAGAGATTCTCAGGGAAACAGGAAACCAGAGAGGGCAGAACCTTGCCCAAGGTCACACAGTGAGCCTAGGAGTGGGAGGTTTGCCATGAAGAGAATTTCATGTTTGTTCCTCTTTTAACCAAAACTCTTAGAAGGTGGGACTGAGTCTGAAATGAGGGCTTCTGCTGACCTGGAGCCAAGCTGGGACTTGGGGGTCAAAGGTAAGCTCTAGGCTGGGTGATTCTGGGGAGTGCAGGGGGCCCCCGAGGGTGAGCTTCTCTGACTTTCTGCTTGTACTGTCCTTCCTCTCCCTGAAGGCTGCAGAAGCTGGTGGCTGGGCTCAGAGTCAAGGGAGTTGTCAGCCTCTGGGTTGTAGGTGCTCAGGAGCACGCCTTGGGGAGAGTCTAGAAGGCAGGGCTGGAGAGAGCAAGGAACCCAGGTGAGAGGTCCCACACCCAGCTCCCCAGGCAGCCTCCTAAGCAAGGCCTCGGCGGCTTGAGCAGCTCGGAGCCTTTCTGTGTGCATGGTGCTGGGTCAGGGAGACCCCAGGCTGAGAAAGGTTCGGGCTCCTCCAAGCTGAGCTGTCCGTGAACGGGAGGAGGGGATGGTAAAAAAAAACAAACCAAAATCATCACAGCCTGTGGGGACCCAGCAACCTCCCTCATCCTGGGCTCATTGCCTTGGGGACTGCGAGAGGCGGGAACTGGGAGGGGGAGGCGCCGGATCCCACCACCTCTGTAATTTTTCAGTTGCAGTTTCTAAGGGACCTCTAATTAGGACGGAAGAGAACCACCACGACCACCCGGGCAGGCGAGGAGGGGTGGTCCAGAGTTCCCTTCCCTACGCAGTGCCCTTCGCTACCCTATGACCCCCAGGGGCTGGGCCTGGGTTGGGAGATTCAGCTGGGCCCCACGGGACTCGGAGAGGGGAGATGGGAGTTGGGACGAATCGGGGCGCGGGGTGGGGGGCGGCGCGGAGGGGGCGGAGGGAAAGCTGCGCACCGCCCCCCCCACTCCGCTCTCACGTTCCTCTTAACTCAAACCAGACGCCCCTACCAGATCCCTCCCAAGGTTTTAACGTCGGAGGTGCAGCCAGAGAGATTCACTGGATGGGAGTGGGGGGTCGAGGGGTGTCCCAAACAGTTAGATCGGAGGAGAAGGTAGGGAGCACGGCCTGTGGGGGTGGCAAAGCCCGCCAGGACGGGAAGGACTGGAATTCCCTCCTGTGACCCTGGGCAGGCGATCCAGAGAGCCTCGAGGGCAGGAAGGAGTTAAAAGCACTGCTGTCAGAGGGCGGGGATGGGAGTGGGGCAGGGGGCCCAGAGCCGGTTCTTTGTCATCCTGTAATGAGCACCAGATGCGGAGCTGCGTGCGGGCCTAAACAGACGGCCTCCCAGGGCAGAGCCCCCACTAGCGCTGCAGTGGGGCTCCGCCTAGACCCGGAGCTGAGCTCAGGCTCCGCCCACTGGCTCCGGCCCCGCCTCCTCCAGGAGCGCCCCGGGTCTGCGCTATCAGCCGGGTCTCTCGGAGCTTCGAGCCACGCCCACCCACGGCCGGCTAGCGTCCCCTCGGGAACTCTCCGGAGGTCACGCCCACCAAAGCCGCAAGCCTCGCCCCCTGCCAGCTCAGAGATTCTTCCGAACGGTTGCCCCGCCCCTCCTCTCTAGCTCCGCCCAGGCCGAGGCGGTTACTAGGTCCCGCCCACCTGGGCCTTAAGCCCCGCCTCCTAAGTGCGGCTTGCACTGGGAGACTGGCAATTGTTATTTTTTTTATTTTTGAGACTGGCAATGATTAGTTCTCACTTCAAGGTGCTCTGAACTCCGTCCAGAGTTAACACATTTTCTTCACGCAGCTCCGCCTTTTGTTGAGCTGGGGACTAGGTCCACGAGTGCAGGGAGTCAGTCCCGCAGAGACACTAATTCTGTCCGGGAGAGATGAAAACTCCGCTCTCCACGAGTTTACTCGTTTCCTTCCTCTTCAGGCTACGCCCCACCCCGTTACAAGCCACGCCCCTTCCCCGAGTTTCCCCCCCCCCCAATCGCGGAGGCGGGGCCCCAAGCCGGCCTCCCCAGGGAAGAGCTCCGCCCACATCTGGCTAACACACCTTCCCTTCACACTGAGATAATGAGCTGGCCATTGCCCACCTCTAAAGAGCCCCAGGTCCCTCCTGCTAAAAATGCCCGGGAATCCGCCCACCCAGACAGCGCTCGTCTCTCGGGCTTTGAACACGAGCATCAACCACGCAGAGAACGGAACCCAACGTCGGGTTCCGCCTCTCGTTAATTACAGCCCCGCCCACCGTCAGGCGCCGCCTTCTAGGGACCGAAGTCGCGGCCGCTCCCGACCCGGCACTCTCCGAGGTCGCTCACTGCCTCTGGGTGTGATCGAGACCAGGATGCCGTTGGAGCCGGCCCTGGCGCTCTCTCCTTCCCTGCCCCCGGTTTCTAGTCGTCAAGATCGCGGGTTCTCTAGAGTGCGCTCCGAGTCAGTTGTCAGGAGTCCGGCGGACGGCGTCCAGAAGTGGGCCTTTGGCGCCGCCTGTCTTCGGCGCTTGCACAGGAAAGCACAACGCTGCTCAATGAACAGTTGCTTCTCTGGTTAAATGTTTGTGTAACTCTAATATCTGCCGACTCCCCCCAGCAGAACAGCAGATCTGCTCTCATAGTGTTTGGAAGACACCGAGAGGGCTTCACCCTGGCCGTCAAGCTGAGTGGTCTCTGTGTCTTTAGCAGCTTGCTGTCCATCCTCTCGAATCCTGTTTCCCAGGGAGGAAAGCACAACCTCTCACCTGGGGACCAAGAATTGTTAGGGCTAGGTCCCTCCTCCTCACTAGCTTGAAAGTGTCCACACCGTTCTTGGGGGGAGGTGTGTATGGCAGGAGGGAGTGGGTTTGGGCTCAGAAGTCCTCAGTTGGGATCTGAGAGTCACAGTTTTTTGGAGTAGGATTGAGTTCAAGGCCGTCCTGTTTATCAGTGCTCATCTCTACATTTGAAAATATTAGTCTGCTGACTCCCACACTAGTTGGGGACTCCAGGAAGCCAGGAGATCTCAGTTCAGTGCTAGGAACTCAATAAAATGTTATTCAAACAATATTGGGACAGACCAGGGAGTAAAGTTGAGGGGAATGAAAGTAACACCTACTGAGCACAACTCGGTGCCAGCACCCCCTGCTTCAGAGCCACCCCGGACAAACGTGGGACTCAGGTGTGGGATGGCTTCCAGGGGGTATTCCAGTCCTGGTGTCCTGGCATCTACCAATGCACGTGGGGCTTGGTGCCAAATAATAATGAAAACAATAGTAGATGCGTGCAGTGCTTATTTTATGCCTAGCCCAATTCTAATGGATTTGCATTTAAGAATCGTTTAAGGACCATAGTGTTAAAAAATATTTAAGAGCCATAACAATCCCAAAGAAGTGCTAGTTTAAAAAAAAAAAAAAAAGAAGTGCTAGTTTTACCTCAGTTTATGCATGAAGAAGCTGAAAGCACTTGCCTGAGTACCTGTGTTAAGCCCTGCCCAATTTGATCGAGTTAGTAAGTGGAGGTTTGAATCCAATTCTATGATTTCACCCCTAGAGCAGAGCCAGTGAATAGTGACAGCCATGTCTCTGGTCCAGAAATGCCCGCCTCCCAAGGAACTTGCTTTTGGGGGTAAAGCTGCAGGATGTGGGCTCCCAGGCTGATCATGCTGTGATTGGGTGTGGGGGGTGAGTGAAGCCTTCCTCACAGTCAGTTGTGGTTTTGATGAATGATAATTCTAACTGAGGCATTGCCTGTGACCTGGTAAGATCCAGACAAGGGGCCCAGAACAGGTGCAGCTTTAGGGTCTCTGAGATTGGCCATGATTTTAGCGTGGTTTTGATTGAGTTTGGGAATTTCTCTCCAGGAGACAAATTAGCAGTGGTTAAGACCAGGCACCCTGCACCAGACAGGCTTGCTTCCATTCCAGCTCTACTGCTTGAGGGTTGCAGGCTTTAGGCAGATTCCCTAACCATTCCTCATTTGAAAAATGGGCATACTATAATGCCCATGATAGCCACAATAATCTGTTGGAGAAAAGAAAGAACTCTATGAGGAGAGACAGATCTCTTTCTGGAAGCTGGTGAGGACCTTCAAGGTGGCTGCATGAACCTCCTACAGGAAGTGCTATCTATTTTAGCTGGCAGAATCCAGAAACTGATTGTGGGAGAGCTGAATCCCCAGAAACTGACATCTCACGCCCACCAAGTCCCTACAGTAAAGGTTCCCAAACATTGTCAGTTTACCATGTCCTGAGTGTCTCACTTGATTTTTTCATGGAGTCCCTTGGTCACCCAACAGTTCCATTTAGTAAATAGTTAGATATAAACAATGTAACACATGCTTGTGTTTTAATACTTCAGTAGTCATTTGAGAAAATAATATAGAGATATTGGAAGATACAACAATATTTTATTCTTAAATGACCATAGTCGCTTGCTGGTCGGGTGTGTGCACCACTTCTCAAAACTTGGAATCCGACTGGACATCGTCACCTTCATTTCCTGTTCGGCATTGACTTTCGCTGCGGTACTTGCTTTTTATCATGGCAGCTGCCAAAATTCCAGCTGTGCAAAGAGATTATGTCATCGAAAGGAATGTGGTGCAATCCGATGTTGAAACTGTGAACGGCCTCAAGCTAGCAGCTTGCCAGTTGTCTGACAGATGTCCAGTGTCTCTGTCTTTCCCTCAAAGTTCTATAATATTTCATGGCACCCCATGAGTTTGCTGCAGTGCATGGGCCCTACATCAAAGACAGGATCTTGTTAGATGCCAGGATTCTGACTGAGAACACGTACAAGGACGGGGAAGAAGGTGTGTGAGGTTGCGGGTGCCTGTAACCCTCCCCCTCCCCCTCGCTCTACTCTCTTGCCAGGTTGGTCCCATGGTAGCTAAGGAGAAGATGGAAAATGAAAACAAAATGGGTGTGGGTGGTGGGCAGAATCAAATTAGGAAGACATATCACACCCAAGAGGAATGACAGAAGCCTATGGAGAAGAGGCAGACCTGGCTTTGGGGGATGAACTCTTAAAACCAGGCAGCCAAAAAGTAAAGGTTTAGGTCTTGACTCATGGATGGTCTCAGAGGGCGTTATGGGAAGCTGGATTTTCTTGCTGTAATGCAGGCATCCGACAGAAGCTTTGTCAGAGGACTCACTGCAGCCCCAGCTGAGCACTGGCCTCATGTTGGGAAGAGTCAGGCTTCCTTGGAACAATACAGAGGAAAAAATTCCAAGGCTTTGGAGAACAGAATTGTAATATCAGTCTATCCCACTTGTGAGCTGCCTACCCCACAGACTGATGTGTCACCAGGTCCCAGAGATTCTCCACTCTCAGTGGCCACTGAAAATAGGCTGATTAAAAAAGCCCCCAGGAAAAAAGAGGGCTTCCCTGGTGGTCCAGATGGTAAAGAATCTACCTGCAGTGTGGGAGACCTGAGTTCAGTCCGTGGGATGGGAAGATTCCCTAAAGGAGGGCTTGGCAACCCACTCCAGTATTCTTACCTGGAGAATTCCCATGGACAGAGGAGCCTGGCGGGCTGCAGTCCACGGGGTCGCAAAGAGTCGGACACAACTGAGCGACTAAGCATGCATGCTCACAAAAACAAAGTGGTTCAGTGGTTAAGACTCTGTCCTCACAGTGCAGGGACATGGGTTTGATCCCTGGCTGGAGAACTAAGATCCTGGGTGCCACTCGAAGCAATCAAAAATTAAAAAAAAAAAAAAAAAGCTTCAAAAGACTGATTAAAATGGGTGCTCCACCTGTATATTTCAGGATAATAATCTCCCCTTTCAAGGTTCTAACCTTAATCACATCTGCAGAGTCCCTTTTTCTGTATAAGATAACATACGCACAGGTTCCAGGGATTAGAACCTGGGCATATTTGGGGCCATCATTCTGCTGACCATACTTGGGGACCAGAAAAACTGTTCCAAGTTGGTGCGAGATCCCTCTAGCCACAGCAAGCTGGTCCTGTGGTGGAGCGCCCGGTAGGAGAGATGATAAAGTCTGCTTTTTATTGTCAGCTTGTTTTGTTAGTGAGAACTTGCCACCACCTCCTGCTGCCATCCAAACAGCAGGGAGAGGTGCTATTGCTCCCGATTTACACGAAGCAGTCTTTCCTGGTCACATGGCTATGGGACCGGAGGGGACAGTGTGTGGATACAAGCTGTCACAGCCTCGGGAGTGAAGGCCCGGGTCACGAGATGTTTCTGTGTTTCATGAGATGATGTTGACCTTTTCATCTAGGAAGCATCAGACCCTGTACGAATTTGTGTCTAGCTACTCCTCCCTCTTGGGGTCCCTTGAGGTTCTTTCCTGCCATCTGATCACAATTCAAGTTCATCTCCAGCCATCTGGGGCTATTGAATCACTCTGAATCCCCAAAGGAGAGGAGGTCTCAAATGCTCACCTTCCAGGGGTACCTTGGCTCCCAGCGAGTCAGCATCCTTTGATGGCAAGCAAAACAGAAGGGAATCTTTGTAAGACACTGGAAGCTGTGGGGTTAATGTGGGATGAAATTCAGGCCTGGAAACAAGCAGAAGCTGGGGTAGCTTGGAGGACGGAACAGGGATTCAGGAGCAGTGCGATCAGGCTACTCCAGCCAGTCTCAGAGTCTTTGAGACTTTGCCTAGAATTTACATTCCAAGCATCCATTTGCCCTTTCTTGCACCACTTGCCTGTAATTTTGTTGGTTGAAGAGCAGGGGAAGGCTCCAGATTACAGACCCAGCAGCTTGGTTGAAAGCAGCAGTCAACTGCTAAGTGGCAGTTTCTCTCACTAATAAGGAAATAATAAAAGAATAGATTTTTATTTTCTTCCTAGTGGATGCTGTACCACAGAACTTGCTCACAAGGGACCCATCTTGGGTTATTTTCCTGGTTCCTGAATGTGTAACTTAGGACATTTAGACACATGCTGAGCCATGTATCCCCATGTGAACAAGGGTTATTACAGGGGGAAGGGTTCAAATGGAGGCCAGGGAACCCACTGGCCACTAAAAAACAAACGCGTTTGTCCAGTATTTATCAAGACGCTACTATGCATCAGATGCTCCACAAGGGCTCAGTTCCACAAAAGTAACTAAAAGGAGAGCAATAAGACTATGTAAGATAAGGAGGGGGGTGGGGGCAGGGAAAGAAATAGGTGAAGGGGATGAAGAGGTCCAGACCTTCAGTTACAACATAAATGAGTCATGGGGCTGAAATATATAGTGTGGGGAATACAGTGAATAATTATGTAATAGCTTTGAATTGACAGGTGACAGCTAGACTTATCATGGTGATTATTTTGAAATGTATACAAATATTGAATCACTATGTTGTATGCCATGTGAATTAACAGAGTGCTGTAGATCAATCATACTTCAAAACCAAACAAACTCATAAAAGAAGAGATCAGATTTGTACTTACCAGAAGTGGGGGGTGGGAGGAAAACGAATTGGATTAATATAGTCAAAAGGTACAATGTTCCAGTTATAAAATTAATAAGTACTAGGGATGTGATGTACAGCATGACAAGATAATTAACACTGCTGTATGCTATACATGAAAGTTGTTAAGAGAATAAATTCTAAGAGTTCTTAGAATATTATCACAAGGGAAATATTTTTCTATTTTTTTAACATTGTAAGTCAAATCATTATGCTATACACCTTAAACGCATACAGTTATTGTTCAGTCACCCAGTCGTGTCTGACTCTTCATGACCCCATGGACTACAGCATGCCAGGCTTCCCTGTCTATCACCAACTCCCAGAGTTTACTCAAACTCATGTCCTTTGAGTCGGTGATGCCATCCAACCATCTCATCTTCTGTTGTCCCCTTCTCCTCCTGCCTTCAATCTTTCCCAGCATCAGGGTCTTTTCCAATAAGTCAGCTCTTCACATCAGGTGGCCAAAGTGTTGGAGTTTCAGCTTCAGGGCCAGTTCTTCTAAAGAGTATTCAGGGTTGATTTTCTCTAATATTGACTGGTTTGATCTCCTTGCAGTCCAAGGGACCCTCAAGAGTCTTCTCCAGCACCACAGTTCGAAAGCGCCAATTCTTCGATGCTCTGCTTTCTTTACTGTCCAGCTCTCACATCCATACATGACTCCTGGAAAGACCTGTATGCCAATTATATCTCAACAAAACTGGAGAAAAAAGAAATAGAAAAGGTGATACCACTCAAGGCCCTGCCCAGGCAGGAGAGGGTGGTGATCTGAACCAAGGCAGAAGCAGAGTTCGGATGGGAGGAGACAGTACAGTTGAGAGGTGGCTGGAGAGTGGATTTGGACCAGATCCAGTGACTGGCTGAAGATGAAGCTCGGAGGATGGTGGCGCCAGGTTTTGGCTCCCCCTGGTGGTGCCGTTCATGGAGGAGGAGACCGCGAGAAGCAGCCCCTTGGGAAAGATGGATGATATTCAATGTGGGCTGTGTTGCATTTGCAGCATTTGGAGGTCACCCAAGTGGGTCTGAATCAGACAGGAAGACACTTGGGTGCATGAATCAGAGCTCAAGGCAGAGGGTCAGGATGAAAATGGAGATTGGAGTTTCCATTTTACCCCACGGTTGGGGGTCCCTGAAATGACCAAAGCTGCCACCCACCTTCTTGCACAAGGGGAACTCTAATTCTCTTTTTGCTTTTTTGGCCACGTCACTCAGTTTGTGGGATCTTAGTTCCTCGACCAGGGATCAAACCTGGGCCCCTGGCAGTGAGAGTACCGAGTCCCAACCACAGGATCACTGGGGAATTCCCCTCCTGAAACTGGACCAAGGATCCTATGGTCCTTGTCCCCCATTTCTTCTGCCTGAGTTTGTCTGTGGAAAATTTTTAGCTGAAGATTAAGTTTAATGAGAGAAGTGAGAACATGCAGAAACAAAGGAAAACAGTCAGAGGAGATCAAATCACAATAGTTTAGTCATTAAGCATAGACAAGGACCTTTAGTTTCTTCTCAAGGCCTATAGATAATATTCTGAGCCATCTCCTGTGAGCTGTCTTGTGGATACTGAAACCCCAACCAGGCGGAGAAGCTAACTGCATGGTGGCCAGACTGTAGCCCTAACATAAGCTGCCCGCAAGAAATGGAAACAAACCGACCCTGGAACTGAAGATTTGTTGTTGTCCAGTTGCTAAGTTGCGTCTGACTCTGTGACCCCATGCACCCCATAGCATGCCAGGCTTCCTGGTCCTTCGCTGTCTCCCAGAATTTGCTCAAACTCATGTCCATTGAGTCAGTGATGCCATCCAACTGTCTCATCCTCTGTCACCCCATTTTCCTCCTGCCTTCAATCTTTCCCAGCATCAGGGTCTTTTCCAATGAGTTAGTTCTTCACATCAGGTGGCCAAAGTATTGGAGTTTCAGCTTCAGCATCAGTCCTTCCAATGATATTCAGGAGTGATTTCCTTTAGGATTGACTGGTCTAATCTCCTTGCTGTCCAGTGAGCTCTCAAGAGTCTTCTCCAGCACCGCATTTCGAAAGCATCAGTTCTTCAGTGCTCAGCCTTCTTTATGGTCCATCTCTCACATCTATACACAACTACCAGAAAAACCATAGCTTAGATTATACAGACCTTTGTCAGCAAAGCAATGCCTCTGCTTTTTAATATGCTGTCTAGGTTTGTCATAGCTTTTCTTCCAAGAAGCAAGCGTCTTTTAATTTTGTGGCTGCAGTCAGTGTCCACAGTGATTTTGGAGCCCAGGAAAATAAAATCTATCACTGTTTCTACTTTTTCGCCAACTATTTGCCATGAAGTGATGGGACCGGATGCCACGATCTTAGTTTTTTAAATGCTGAATTTTATTTTATTTTTTTATTAAGCTTGTCTTTTTTTTTAAGTTTATTTTTTAAATAGCACAATTACCTTATTTTTTTAAGTTTTGGCTGCACCCTGAAGCGTGTGGGATGTTAGTTCCTCGACCAGGGATTGAACCCACACCCCTTGCTTTGAAAAGTGTAGGCTTAACCACTGGACCACCAGGGGGCTACTAAATGCTGAATTTTAAGCCAGGTTTTTCACTCTCCTCTTTCACCCTCATCAAGAAGTTCTTTAGTTCCTCTTCGCTTTCTGCCTTTAAAGTGGTATCTGCATATCTGAAATGCTGAATTTTAAGCCAGGTTTTTCACTCTCCTCTTTCACCCTCATCAAGAAGCTCTTTAGTTCCTCTTCGCTTTCTGCCATTAAAGTGGTATCTGCATATCTGAAGTTGTTGATATTTCTCCTGGCAATCTTGAGTCCAGTTTGTGAGTCATCCAGCCTGGCATTTTGCATGATGTATTCTATATAGAGGTTAAATGGGCAGAGTGACAATATACAGCCTTGCCATACTCCTTTCCCAATTTTGAACCTGTCGTTCGTTCCATGTCTGATTCTAACTGTTGCTTCTTGTCCTGTATACAAGCTTCTCAGGAGACAAGTAAGGTGGTCTGGTATTCCCATCTCCTTAAGCATTTTCCACAGTTTGCTGTGATCCACATAAGCAAAGGCTTTAGCATAGTCAATGAAAAAGAAGCAGATTTTTTCTTTTTAATTCCCCTGCTTTTCCTATGATCTGACGGATGTTGGCAAATTGATTTCTGGTTCCTCTGCCTTTTCTAAATCCAACTTGTACATCTGGAAGTTCTCAGTTCATGTACTACTGAAGCCTAGATTCAAGGATTTTGAGCATAATCTTGCTAGCATGTGAAATTAACTGTACTTAATCAAGGTGATGCTGGTCAGACCACTGATGACCAATTTCAAGATGACAGTCAGAGCTGACTACTGTTTTTACATGTAGCCCCATCCCTCAGCCTATACAAGCTCTTGCCATTGATTGTCAGTGGAGGGGAACTTGTTCTCGAACAAGAGTTGATCTTTACCCCTTGCTACCTTCTCCCAAAATAAAGCAACCTTTCCTTTCCTATCAACTCTTTTGAGAATTGGTTTTCAAGTGGTGGAGCCACCAGACCTGGATTCAGTAACACTCCAACTCCTAACTTCCTAAATATCCAGAGTCTGAATTTTTCAATGATACTATGTTTGTTTTATAAGTGTTTTTTAGAGTTGTGAGCTTGATCTTTGTTAAAATATTAGCCTAATATTAAAATATTAGTTATAACACGTGTTTTATATCACATAAATTGAAACTCTTCTACTGAAAAAAAAAATCAGTACTTTAGTCAGTTTTATTTAATAAGTTTTAGAAACAGCAGCTTAAAAGAAGAAAAATAGAACTGTCTTTTCTCGGGCAATCACGAGTTGCTGGTTTTGGTCTCAGAAAACTAGCCGGTTTTGGTCTCAGCTGACATTCTGGGCAGAAGCTCCCCCTTGGAGCAGAGGTTCGCATCCTCCGGCATTTGGTGCACGGTTATCAATTTGGCCTCTCTGTTTTCCTTTGTTCCTGGCGGATCTGACTCCCAGGAGCTTTACACCCTCACCCAGCAAGGCAGCAACTTGCCTTCCCTGCCCCAACTCAGGGTCGGGTCCTTGCCCTTTCCAGCCACCTCAACGATGACTTCATACTTAGGAACTCTGGAGGACCAGATCTAAGAGGGAAGATGATGGTCACAGAAACTGCAGCAGCCTGCCACCTGGGGGAGGTTCTGGGGGTCGACCGGCAGAGGAGGCACACAGCCTCATGGGTTGCTCTGGATCAGGGAGGCAGCCTACTCTTCCCTGGGTGCCCTTCTCAGGGCTGTTAGCCAAGGAAGATAAAGCTCCACTTTCGGGGAGGCTGGGTGATGCAAAGCTCCTTTGGCAGCTCTGGGCCACAGGATGACGTGAAATGGGCCACCAGCCCATCCTCAGGACCTCGTGACCTCAGTCACCCTGGAAGTGATGGTAGCAGCTGAAGGATCATTCAGTTAATACATATTCACCGGACATCAATTATGTGCTAGGCGCTGTGCTGGCTGCTGGTGTGTGTGACTGTGTGTGTAATATGGAGTGCCTATTTATAATGAATACTAACAGTATGAATGATGATGACAGCTAAATTTATTGAGCATTTATTATGTTGCAAACCCCTTTCTAAGCATGGTGGCATAGTGTGTTTTTCTTTTTTTTTTCAGTATTGTGATTTTATTTATTTATTTATTGAAGTACAGTTGACTTACAATGTTGTGTTGGTGTTTTTGTTGTTGCTGTTTTAGTCACTAAATCGTGTCCAACTCTTTTGCGACCCTGTGGACTGTAGACTGACAGGTTCCTCTGTCCTCAGAATTTCCTAGAAGGTTATCATTTCTTACTCCAGGGGCTCTTCCCTACCCAGGGATCGAACCCATATCTCCTGCACTAGAAGGCAGATTCTTTACTGCTGAACCACCAGGGAAGTCCATGTTGGTGGCATATTATCTTATTTAATTCTCATGCTAAGCCTTGGAAGTCAGCAGATTCTATTATTATCTTCCATTCTGCAGCTGAGAGAGGATAAGTAACTTGCCAAGGGCCATTGGGGTCATAGTGGTGAAATTAGAGCTCCGTCAGACTGAAAGTTCTGCACCTGTGACCATTTGCCTTCCATAACTTTAGTTCTAATAGAAGAAACAAATCATAACCTCATGCATACATAAATAAAAATAATTACCACCTCTGCTGAGCGGCAGAAGGAAATGCAGAGGGAGCTGAGGTAGGAGTGGATGTCTTCAGACAGAGCTGTTGGGGGTCGGGGGAGAACTGGGGAGGAGGCGGACTCCAGGAGCTAGGACAGCAGGTGCCGAGACCTGGAGGTGGGAAGGAGCCTGGCTTGTTGTAGGGTCAGGCGCGAGGCCTCGATGGCTGGGGGAATAGGGACCTGAGGGCCCGGGCAGGAGTCTGGGTTTTCCTTGAGGCGCTGTATATATATATATATACATATACATATATATATATATATATAAAATATGTATATATGTACATATATATAATACATATTATGTGTACATAATAATATGTATATATAATATGAAAATCTAAAATTATCTTTTATTTATTTAAATTTTATTTTTTATTTAAATAAATAAATTTTATTTATTTTTTTGCATGACACATGGAATCTTAATTACCTGTCTGAGGATCAAACCTGTGCCCGTCACATTGGAAATGCAGAGTCTTCACTACCGGGACTGCCAGGGAAGTCCTGGCCCTAGTATATTTTGAGTATGGTGGAGATGTGATTGGGTTTACATATTAAGGTGATTCTGCATGGGCTGGAGGACATGCGAGGAAGGGGAGGTCTCTTGGAGTCCAAGGCTGATGCTGGAGGAGGATGCCCTGAGGGGACCTGGAGCAGGGTGGTGGCTGGGACAGGCCTGGGGGCTGTTTAGAGAGATGTGCTGTAGGCAGGATCCTGGATATAGATTTCATGACAGGGGTGAGGGAGGTGTTCATGGATCAAATGCTATTAATACAACTTCCGGATCTTCAGAATACTCCAGTTGGAGGGGGGAGAAGTTGGGGGGGGGTGTTGTGTGGGTGAAATAAGAGTGATGGCTGTGACGCTTGGCGCTGGAGACAAAGGGCTCTGTTGCACTAATCTCTCTACTTTCGTGGTGCTTGAAATTTTACATAATTAATGCAAAGTTAAAAAGAAAAAACAAGAAATAGATTGCTATACAAGTGTCAAGTTTAAGCAAGAGTGCTGACTCTATTTCCTGAGATGGAAAAGATAGAGAGGAGCAGGGTTGGAGGGGGTGATGATCAGACATCCTCTTTCTTTTTTTTAATATATATATATTTTTCTATTTGGCTGTGCTGGGTCTTAGTTGTGGCACACAGGATCTTTGATCTTTGTTGCAATTAGTTGCCCAAACAAGGATCGAACCTAGGCCCCCTTATTGGGAGTGCAGAGTCTTAGCCACTGGACTACCAGGGAAGTCTCTCAAGCACCCTTTTTCTGCCGCAGGGTGTGGCATCACTCTCTCTCTCTCCATCATAGAACAGAGACAGAGGCTTCTGGGATTTAGGGACAAAGCTCTGGTCCCCATCCTCAGCCATTATTCTCCTTTTGAGAATGGTTTAGAATGGAGCATCCTGGTTCATTGGCCCTCATAAAGTCCAAACACATGAACAAAACACACCAGACCAGTGGAGGGGAGCTGTCCAGTGACTCTCCATTAAGAGGTGGATGTGGTGGTCCAGTGGTTAAGACTCCGAACTTTCACTGCGGGGGGGCACAGGTTTGATCCCTGGTGGAAGAATTAAGATCTTGCATGGTGTGACCAAAAACTAGAAAGAAAGAAAGAAAGAGATGGGACTGGGTTCAGAGCCTGTATCAGTTATTCAGTGCATGCAACAAACCACTCCAGAACGTAGTGGCTTGAAACAAGGATTCCCTATTTCTCACCAGTCTGTAGGTCAACAGTGTGGGCTGGGATCAGCTCATTGGTTCGTCTGCTAGTCTCAGCTGGGGGGCATTCTTGGGGCTACAGTCCTCTGCGGCTCCACTGGGGCTGACCTGTTTGAAATGACCTCACTCGTGTATCTGGAAGCTGATGCTGGCCCTTGGCCGGGGCGTGTGACCGTTCACCTGTCAGGAGGTCAGGCTGGGCATCTTCACTGTATGGTGGTCTCCGGGCTCCAGGAGAGTGTAGGTGGAAGCTGCAAGCCCTCTAGCAGCCCGGCCTCCAAAGTGGTGCAGCCTGACTTCTGTCACAGTCTATTGGTCAAGGCAAGTCATAGGCCAGCCCAGATCCAAAGAGCGAGGAAATAGATTCTACCTCTCGATGGGAGGCACTGCAGTGTTTGAGTCCGTATTTAATCTGCTGTAGGCCAGAGGGTCCCAATAAATGACCGAAGCATTTCATTCTGCCCCCAGCAGGCCCACATCTCAGATACCACCACTTTCTCCCTGAAACAAGCATTATAAAATGGTTGGTGTTCAGGAATTCCCTCGCAGTCCAGGGGTTAGGACTCAGCGCTTTCACTGCTGGGGAGCCTGGGTTCAATCCCTGGTCAACCCCAAAGGCTTCGAGATGTGGCCAAAAAAAAAATATCTGTTGGTGCTCATTTTGCAGACCAGTTTATAGACATTGATTGGTTAGGAATGGCATTTGAGTCATTGGCTGATTGCATTTTTTAAAATTTATTTATTTGGTCTTAGTTGCAGCATATGGAGAAGGAAATGTCAAACCACTCCAGTACTCTTGCCTGGAAAATACCATTGGACGGAGGAGCCTGGTAGGCTACAGTCCATGGGGTCGCTAAGAGTCGGACACGACTGAGTGACTTCACTTTCCCTTTTCACTTTCATGCACTGGACAAGGAAATGGCAACCCACTCCAGTGTTCTTGCCTGGAGAATCCCAGGGACAGGGGAGCCTGGTGGGCTGCGGTCTATGGGGTTGCACAGAGTCGGATACAGCAGCAGCAGCACATGGGATCTTCAATCTTTATCACGGCATGTGGGATCTAGCTCCCTGACAAGGGATTGAATCTGTGCCCCCTGCATTGGAAGCACAGCATCTTAGCAACTTGAGCACCAGGAAAGTCCCTCGATTGCATTTTTGAAGATGGCCGCTAATATATCTCCCACCTCACATGCTAATCTTACAATGTGATGGTGACGAGCCTCCATGGAGAGGTGAGGGTCTTACATTCTTTCCCTTTGAAACTGGGTGGACCTTTGAAATAGGTTTAACCGATAGAAAGGGGCAGAAGTGATGTATTTGACTTCAGAGGCGAGATGGCAAAGAGCAATACAGCCTCCACTCTCTTGGTGAATTTGTCCTTGGACCCTAGCCGCCAAGCTATAAGGAAGCCCAAGTTTGGAGATGCCCTCTTTGGGTGTTCCAGCCAATAGCCCTGGTTAGACCCTCAGCCATCAGCCAGCATCAACTGCCAGACACGTGAGTGAATGTTCTTTCGGATGATTCCACTCCTGGCTTTTGATTCTTCCAGCAGAGGCCCTAGATGTCATGGAATAAAGAAAGATAAGCCATCCTCATTGTGCCGTGTCTGAATGTGTGACCCATAGAAATCAGGAGAGATAATAATGATTCTTGATTTTTTAAAATAATTTTATTTATTTATTTTTGGCTGTGCTGGGTCTTTCTTGCTGTGCTGGCTTTTCTCCAGCTGCGGTGAGCGGGCTACTCTCCTTTTTCGGTGTGCAGGCTTCTCATTGTGCTGGCTTCTCTTGTTGCCCAGTGCAGGCTTTAGAGTGGGCGGGCTTCAGCAGCTGCGGCACACTGGCTCAGCAGTTGCAGCTCCTGGGCTCTAGAGCACAGGCTCAATAGTTATGGCGCATGGGCTTGGCTGCTCCATGGCACGTGGGATCTTCCCAGACCAGGGATCGAACCCATGTCTCCTGCATTGGCAGATGGATTCTTTACCACTGAGCCACCAGAGAAGACTGATTATTGATGTTTTAGGCCACTAAGTTTTAGTGTAATCTGTGTTGCAGCAGTAGATAGACAATAATGTAAGCTGCTGGTAATAGAGACAAGAAAAAAACAGTTTACTTAAACAAATTAACAGTTTCGCTTAAACAAACTAACAGTTTACTTCTCTTTTTCACTGAGAGGGTCTGGAAATAGGCAACCCAGGGATGATATGGACATACCCATGATGTCATCAGAAGCCCAGGGTCTGTTTTCGTTTGGTTGGTTTTTTTTGGCCACACCATGTAGCATGCAGGATCCTAGTTCCCCAGCCAGGGAAACTTGGAATCCTAACCACTGGACAACCAGGGAATTGTCTTCCTAGGGTCTTTTATTTATTTATTTTGCTGATCACTGGACTTTATTAAGATGAAATCACTGATAATTACACAGAAATTACTTGCCTAAGCCAAAATCCTTGAGATTCACATGAACTTAGTTACACAAGTAAACATCATGTTCAAAACCATGAGGAAATATCCCAATGCACAGGTGATGAAGGCTGGGGTGAAAAAATCTGCACACTTATTTCAAGCTGTTAAACAGTTTGTGGGCCACACAGTGCTCCCTTGCATGCAAGAAGTCAAAGAGCTGCTCTGTGCGGTCCTCCTCCGTCTGTGACCTGGAGGACACACGCTCGTCACAGAGCTCCAGCCGCTCCCGAGCCTTCACACATTTCTCCAGCTGCTCGCGTTGCTCTCTCACTGTTGTTAGAGGCTCCACTAATTCCTCCTCCTCTTCTTCCTCCTCCTTGGGATCTCCGGACCTGGTCAGCATCCTTTGCTCGTCCTCTAGCCCCATGTCCAGCTGCGGTTCTGGACTCAACACAAGCAGCAACAGCGGCACCTCCCCAGGGCCTTTTTGTTCTATTTTGTTCTATTATCCTCAGCACAGGGCTCCAATTCTCAAGCCCAATTCTCTAACCTCCTGATCCAAAGTAGCTACTGGAGTTCCAACGATCACATCTGCCTTCCAGGCTGAAGGCAGGATGAAGCAGAGAGGACAGAACTAGCCTTCACCAATATTGTTTCCATTTCGAGGAGCATTTTTAGAAATTCTTTCCAAGACCTTCTCCTTATATCTCATACCCTAAAATTAAGTCACACAGCCACACCATATGTGCAAGGGAGGCTGGAAATGTTGCCTTTTAGCTGAGCTCATCGCCATCTAAAGTAAAACTGAGGTTCTGGTGTTGAGGAGGGGAGGAGAATGGATAGTGACTAGTGGGCCGTTGGTGGCTGATGTGTTAGAGCAGGACAACGGAAGAGGGGGACAATGTGGGGGAGCTGGAGCTACACATTGGCCCACAACCTGCTGCAGCCTCCTTGAATGTTTGGGGACCGTGGAATTTTCCATCTAAGTTGCTTCTGAACAAAGGATGGACTTCACTCCCTGCGAGGCAGTGGGCTGATATATGAGGAAAGCTCTGGCCTCTAACTTCACCCTCCCCAGGTGAACAGCAGGCAGCTAGGCTTTTGCTAAAAATCTAACGTGCAGCACTGAGCTTATCACTTCCTGCTTGACCACCTTCCATGGTTGCCCCAGTTTACTGGCAAATTCTTGTCATTGATGTCGAAAGCTCAGCCACCTCTTCTACAGCTCTGCTTTGACCCCTACTTCATGCCTGGCAGCCAGGCCTTTGTGTGGGTGTCCAGAACACCCTCCACCCATCTCTGCCTGGGAGAATCCCACCCACCCTTAGCACTCTCTTGGTGCCTTTGCATGGACTAGAAAAGGCTGTCCTTTATCTGGGCTTCCCAGGTGGCTCAGTGATAAAGGATCCACCTGACAATCCAGGAGATGCAGGAGACGCGGGTTTGATCCCTGGGTGGGGAAGATCCCCTGGAGAAGGGTATGGCAACCCACTCCAGTATTCTTGCCTGGAGAATCCCATGGACAGAGGAGCCTGGTGGGCTACAGTCCATGGGGTCACAAAGAGTTGGGCATGACTGAGCGACTAAGCACAGCACCCCTCCCTTAGTCTTCAGCACACCCAGCAGCAGAATGGAAACCCCTGCTGGGCTGGAAGAGGGGCCACTTGGATAGTCCCCTGGAAATGACCCAGATGCCAGTCGATTGGAGTCAGCTACTCAGAGCAACTCAAACCTCAATCTCAGAGGCCCCAGCCCGGACAGGGAGCTCACCCTCTCCTGGGGTGCTGCAGCCACCACCACTCCTGGCACACCCCCCCCAGACCCTGCCTGGCCCACTGTGTTTGTTGTGGTGGCCTCAAACCCACCACCCAGAAATGCACGAGAGAAGACCTTCCATTTCATACCTTTTATTTTATCTGCATCTTCTCTGCCTTCTCCCTCCCCCACCGGCTCCTGAGAGGGGGTGGAAGCCCCAGTTGGAAGGGAAGGGACTACTCTCGCCTCCCTGGGGGAGGGACGGTGTCCCCTGGGCCAGGCCCCAGTGATGGAGGAAGCAGGGGCCTCCCTGGCAGAGCAAGGGCATCGTCCAAGAGGCTGCGGCCAGGGCTGAGGCCCCTCGGATGCCCTGCAGCCCCGAGCCCCGTGGGTCATCGGGAAGGAGAAGAGCAGAGAAGTCAGGGGGCGATGAGAGGTGTGTGCGTGGCTGAGGGGTGGACATAGATGTCAGGGGCCAGGAGCGGAGACTAGGGAAGGTGGACTCAAGGTGGGGCCCTGAGGAGGAACCCTGGGTTATAGGGGTGACTGGGTGCAAGGGAAGGGTGCGCCAGAGAAAACAGGGAGGTGGGGTGAGTGGAACAGGATTGTGCTCCAAGAACCAGGCTCCCGGTAGAGGGGCCGTGCTGCAGGGTCTGATCAGGGGCTGACCCTGAGCAGAGGCCTGTCAGGGGAAGAGGACGGGGACCCTGGGAGGGGAGCGGGGCCGAGGCCGTGGTGCTGCCATAGCCAACTCTCCAGGTTCGTGGATGCCAGCCCAGCTGGGCGTGGCCCCAAACCACCAATTTGTGCTTCTGGGTTGCTTGAGGGCCCCCAAGATGACCTCCACCGGGCCGGGAAGGGTCCACAGGCAGCCAGCCCTCTGCGGTGGGCAACTGCTGTCCCCAGGACTCCTCCCCCAGCCCAGGTTTTCTGGAAACTTCCTTTCCTGCCCAGCCTGGGAGGCCCCCGGAGCTAGATCACCTGCCATCGCAGGGGGTGGGACATGGTGGTGGTGGCGGTGGAGGGGAGCCATGCTGGGACGGTCCTAGACTCACCTGCGGGGGTGTCCCTCCGCCCCCCAGATGACCAGGGGTCACTGCAGGGGTAGTCTGTCTAAGGGCTCCACCCCCACCCCCATCCCTCGTGTGCTGGTCTGTTTTCCCTCCTGTTTTGGACAGCAATCACTCAGGCGTGGAAGCCCCTGGGGTGGGATGGTGGGGAGAGGGCCAGTCTGGGGGCCACGTGGGTCTCAGAGAGCACCCTGCCCGTCCCCCTGGCAGCCGCTGTCACCGTGGACGATGAGCACCGGGAAGTAAAGGGCGTCCTCATAGCACGGAGGGCTTTCCAAGGGCTCTGTGTCCTCTCCGCGGCGCCCCAGCGGCCCCCCGCTCAGGCTTCGGAAGACCCCCGGGGTGGCCCGACCCCCGGCTCCCAGCGAGAGGCGGCTGCGGCTGAAAGGCAGGCGGGGCCCGCTGGGCCGGGCGGGGGGCAGCGAGTTGCTGCTGACCGAGCGGCGGCAGCGCTGGCAGCCCCGGAGGTAGGCGCCCGAGCCGGCGCCCATGACCACGGCCTCCGAGTAGCTGGGCACCAGCTGCCGGTTGGAGCAGATGTGCCACTCGAGCTCGGTGAAGTCCACCGTGGCCACTCGGGAGAGCGGGGGCCCGCTGGGCACGGCGCCGGGCGGCGGCGAGCTGGCGCCGAAGAGCTTCTCCACCTGGTAATGGACGTGGGCCGTGCCGTAGGCCGCCACCACGCGCAGCGGCCAGGACAGCGTGGCCGCCGACACCAGCCAGAAGACCCAGGCGCGCGCGTACCAGGGCGGGCTGCGCGGGTCGGCGAACACCATGAGGGACTCGCGGAAGTCCACGTCCTTCAGGTGCATGCCCTCGCGGGCCTCCAGGTAGTCGTCCAGGCCCTCGTTGGCGCTGAAGAAGCGGGCCCGCTGAGTGAGGTACGAGGCCTCGGCCTCGGCGCTGCCGAAGCTGAAGCACTTGGTGAACCGCAGCCGCGTGGCCGCGTGGTCGGCCAGGCCCACGAGCTCCTTGGAGACGTCGCGGACGCCGTGCGCCGAGTAGTCGAACTCGCCCCGCGCCGTGCGGCTGTCGGCCCGCTCGTGGTAGACCTGCGTGGTGGTGTAGGCGTCGCCGTTGCGGTAGCGCGTGATCTGGCGAGTGCGCCGCACGTAGTGGTAGCTGGTGGCCTTCCACCAGACGCAGGGCGGCGCCTGCTGCAGCCGGCGGATCAGGGCGAGCACGGTGTTGGCGTCGGTGCGCGGCGCCTGGCAGGACCGCACGTGACAGTGCCAGCACTCGGCCAGGTAGAGGAGGTAGAGGAGCGAGACGAAGGCCAGGGGGATGTACAGGTAGCCGTCGGAGCAGGGGCTGGCCGGGTAGGTGGGCGGCGGCCCCCCGCCTCCGCGGGCCAGGGCGGCCTCCGGCCCCAGGACCAGCCGGGGCACCGTGGCCAGGCGACACCAGGCCACCACGGCGCCGCAGGCGTGGATGAGCAGGGTGAGAAGCAGGCACTTCCAATGCGACTCGCGGCACAAGGAGCTTCCCAGGGACTGCTTCAGGGGCCGCTGCTGCAGGAGGGGCAGAGTGAGGGGAGGCCGCGGTCAGCCCCGTGAGGGGGTGGGGCTTGCGTCCCACTGTCCCGAGGAGGAACCGGAGGCTCTGAGGGATGGAGGAACTCGCCCCTGGCCTCACCCCTCTAGCCAACTCACAGGAGAGCTGCAGGACTCAAACTGTGCGCCCTGACCTTGCCCTCCACCTGTCACCTCTCAGGCATGTAGGAGAAAACAGATTCATCTCTGCCACAAGAGGGAAGGATACCCCAGCCCCCCAATGACTGGCTGTTGAGAAAATTGCCTTCTGGTTCTGACTTCGCTCCCGATTTGCTGTGTGATTGCGGCCAGATCCTTGCCCTCTCTGGGCACTGATTCCTGGACCTGGGGGTGTAGGAAGTCAGGGTGGCAGGGGGTCGGTCCTAGGGGTGAAGAGCCTAGGAGGGGTGGTCTTAGGAGCCCGGGATTGGGTGCTGGCTCCACCATTGACTGTATGGCTTGGCCAGTCCCCTCATCCTCTTTGGACCTCAGTTTCCTCATCTGTAAACTGGGGTTGTTTACAGTCAACTGGGGTTGTGACGAGTCAAGGAGATCCTATGTGTGAAGATCTTAGCATAGGGTCTGGCCAGTGGAATAAATATTATTACCATTACCCTGCAATCCCTCTGGTCCATTGGTCTAACTAGGGACGGCAGGAGACTTGGGAGAGGCTTTTAAGTAAATGAGAAAGAGGAAGAGAGAGAGGTGTGAGTCTGGAGGGAGGGGAGCAGATGCAGCACCGTCCTCCACTCCCTATCTGCGCTGAGGGAGGGGGCGGGACACAGCTGCTGGGCAGCAGGGACCACTCCTTGGCCCAGGGACTCAGGCACACCCTCCCTGGCAGAGCTTCCAGCCTGGCCCCCACCTCATCCCCAGATGCCCAAGGAGAGAAAAGAGGGAGGACAGAAGGGGTGAAAAGGGGAAGAAGAAAGAGATGGTCTGGAGGAAACAGCATAGGTGGGGTTAAGGGGCCACCGTGTCTGTCACAGTCCCACCAGGCCCCGAGAGACCCAAGAGGAGAGGAAGCGTCCCCAGCCCACCACAGGTGTGATACCACTCCCCCGACCCGCAGGGGCAGTCAGGTGCACATACCCTCATCCACCCCCAGGATCCACCCCACCCCAAGTTCATCGAAAAATCCACCCACCAGGAGTGTGAACGCTGCCTGTTTATCCGACACACACCAGCCCCTCACCAGTGCCCAGGGTACAGCCCCCTTCCCCATGGTGACATGCTGCCAAGGTGTGTGTGCACTTGCCCCTCCCCCCTCCCCCAGGTCCGCCCACCACAGGACACACAGAGGCACATACATGTTACACACTCACTGAAACCCAGGGACACACCTTACCTATCACAGTGCACATCCCCCATCCCTACCCTACTGCAACCTGACACCCACATCCTACAGACTCTACTCGGAGAGACCCACCCACAACAGGGCTGCACTCACACGCACTCACTCAATAGCACTTCACCCAAGCCACGGGGCCCCCCAGTCCCTCACCTGACTATAGGGCACATATGTCCCATTCAAGGTGTGGGGAGCACCCACTGACATCCACACACCCACAAGCACCCTACATTCACCCAAACACACATAGATCCACTCACCGCCTATCACCCCGACACCCCTCACTGGGCCCCACACCCCTGCAGATCCTCTTCCTCCTTAGGACTGAGGAGGGGCCATTGTGAAGGTCCCAACCAGCAGGATGGGCCCTGGGTCCTCACCTCTGGGAGAGGGAGAAGGGGTACCCGGAGGCCACCTCCCTTCCTCTCCCCTCCTCCCTCTGCTCCCCGCCCCCCCCCAAGTCCCTGCTACTGCTGCTGCATTGCAGGCTCCGCCCGGGCACCTCAAGAACGGCGGGCCGGGCCGGGGGCCTGACCCGTGGGCTCCAGGGAAGAGGGGCAGCGCTGCAGAATGGGGACGCGCAGGGGCCTGGTGCTGACGTCACAGGAGGGCGAGGCTGGATGAGGGGGCGTCGGGGGCGGGAGTTGTTCCCCATATCCCTTCCCAGCCGCCCCACCCCGACCCCCACGCGGGCCCCTAGGCCCCGAGACCCCTCTCTGGATGCAGGTTACCCCAATGACGTCATTGACCAAAGGGGCTCCGGACTTCCCACCGCAGCCCCCGCTTTGGGGGTCGCCCCGGCTCTTGTCGCCCTCTCCCTTCTGCAGCCCCAGCGCCGGCCCCCCATCACCCGGCGCCGGTACCTCCTCCCGCAGCGGCTCGCAGTCCGGGATGAGCTCGGGCACGTCCCCGCTGTCGCCACTGCCGTCCTCGGGCATGGTGTCCTGGCTGCTTGGGCGGCCCCCGCCCGGGCCCGGGGCATGATAGGGGGGAGCGCCGAGGGCTGCGGCGTGGCCCCGGAGGGCGTCCGCTCGGCTCGGCGGCCGCGGAGGGAGTGCGCGGAGCTCGAGCGCGGCGGCGGCGGCAGTGGCGGCGGCGTTGGCGGCCGCGGTGCCCGGCGCCCCGCCCTCCGCTGACCCCGCCCCCACGGCACCCGCGGCGCCGCCGGCAGCGCCTGGCACCGCGGGCACTGCCCCCGCCCTCGAGAAGCCCAGGCTGGGCGGGCGGACGCCTGGGTTCCCCTCCTGCCGCGCTCGCGCTTGCGACCTTGGACGAGTCCTTGCTTTCTGGGGCTTGAGTTACCCCCGCTGTAAATTGAATCTCGAGGGTGGATGGGTGGGTGCCCGCGGGGTGCCCGCCCAGACCCCGTCTCTGAAGCCTCCCTTGTGGCGGTGGTACAAGGGACAGTTACAGACCTGAATGCTGTGGTGAGCCTCACTAGCTGGACAGAGGTGCTGGGCTCTACTTAGAGTAGGCAAGCAGGAGGCCAGGACACCCGGGCCCTAGGCTTTGTGACCTTGAGTTTGCACCCTCCACCCCAACCTCAGTTTTCCCACCTGTGAAATGGGCACAGGAAGGTGTTGGATTCAAGGCACATTCATCATGTGGAACAGGGGCATGGGATTTGTCCTGCACGAGAGGACCTCCCTCCCAGGTACTGGTGGCCCCAGTGCTGACCCCTGACCCTCAGGGGCCTCAGACCTTCACATTTGACCCTGAATCAGAGCCTAGGCCCCAAGGTAGACAGTCAGTGGGTAGGACACAGGGAGCTGCAATGCTGGGTGGATTTTGTTTTGTGATTTTTTTTTTTTTTTTTTTTTCCAAACAGCAACTCAAAGATCATTCCGTTCAACACCCCTACACATTTAAAGATGAAGTAACTGAAGTGGTAGAGAGGAAAGGACTGAATCAGAACTTCATCCATTTATTTTTTTTATTTATTGGGTGCACATGTTTATTGGTGTCTTCTATATGCAAGTACTGTGAAGTATTCATAAGCATTGTGAAAACAAGTGTAGGAGTGGAGAATGACACAGGTCCTATTCTCATGGAATTTACACCCAGGGCAAACTACTGCAGTCAGAGGGAGCCTGTAGCCTGGCCTCCAGCATCCATTCCAAGCCTGGTCAGGACTCTTCACTCTGTCTTTCTGAGAGGCACAGTTGAACTGACTCTTAAAGGATAATTAGGTTTGGGACAGGTGGATGTGAAGGGTAAGGACATCCCAGGTGGAGGGGACTTCTGGGCAAAGGCACTGTGAATGGACTACGTGGATTGAGTTTGGAGAGCCGGAAGGTCACCTGGTGTAACTGGACACTGGGTAGCTAACCAGAGGCAGGTCAAAGAGGACCTGATCTTGCCTAGGAGACGTGGTGGCTGGACGTCTGTGAGAAGGGAGACCCCTGAAGACTGTCTTCAGGAAAGGTGGGAATGAGAGAAAGGAGTCCCTGAGGTCACGAGTGAAGCTTGGGGGTCTCACTTCGAGATGACTGCAGGGGTGAGAATGACTCAGGAGTTTAAACTGCAGCTTCTGGAGACGAACCAGCACACCTCCACTGGCATCTTCTGGACCACGGGAGAGTCGATGGGACAGCACACCTCCACTCACACATCTTCTGGACCACCGGAGAGTCGATGGAACGAGCCTAGTGTAGGATCCTATTCCAACTATTACCACCCAATTTCTGAGACTTCAGACCCGTACCTCGGTTTTCAATAGGTGTAATGGGTGTGTGTGTGTGTGTGTGTGTGTGTGTGTGTGTGTGTCGAGAACCCAGGCCAGTGTAATGGGTGTGTGTGTGGTGTGTGTGTGTCTACCCATGTGTGTATATGTGCGTGTGTGTGTGTAGAACCCGGGCCCTCCCAGCACCAGGCCCCTGGGGTCTGCAGGATGGCAGCAGTGGGAATTTCAGCACCAGACGACGGACAGCACCCGCGCGGAAAGGACGGGTGGGAGGCGGGAGGAGGAGTCAGAATCCCGGAGCTCGCTAGGCCCTGCGGTCACTGCTCAGCCCAAGTTCCTACCGACAGCGCCTCCCCGTGCACCCCTCACCGCCACCTCTCCCGGACTCGGCGCCAGTACTGGGAGAAGAATGGAGGACGCGGAAGGAAAGCTAACACTGAGAAGGAGAGGCAAAAGCCCGAGGGACAGGGCTTGATCACAGTTCCACCGTCCCAGTCTCTCTTGGAGTATGTCTCGCGAGTGAAACTTCCTTCCCGGGCTCCAGCCTCCGCCTGTTGTAGTCGTGGCAGGCCGAGCGTCAACTGCCCCACGGCGCAGGCGCGGAAATAATTATAACTTTAACCCATCTATTGGCTGCTCCGCCGCGAACTAACAAACCCACTATCCAATCCGAGAGAGGCTCCAATAGCTCCGCCTATCCCTCCTCCCGGAAGTTGATTACTGCCGAATCCGCTTCGGCGAGGGTGCGCCAACAGCCAATTGGGAGAGGGGAGGGGCGAGCCAGCGCTGCGGAGGAGCCAATGGCAGGCGGCAGAGGATGACGCCGCCGACATGGCTGCTGTCGTCGGACAGTTCGGGGACGTGTCGGGCTTCTCCGTAACCTCGATCGGTTCCCAGGGAACGGAGCAGCTGCCTCGCTAGTATTCGTACCACGAGGCGACTCAGCGGGCCCTCGGAGAGAGCGAGCATCGGGGCCATGGCTTATCACTCGGGCTACGGAGCCCACGGTGCGTGGGGCGCGGGGCGGGCGGGGCGCGGGCCGACCCGCCCGAGGACGGTCGGCGGCGCGGCCCGCTCACCCTGAGGGAGAGGGGCAGCCGTGACTGCTGCCCAGGGTGGCGGATGTCATTCGGATTCCTGCCCCGTAAGGCTCGGCCACGCGTCCCGGACTTCGCCCTCTCTGCCCAAACCCGGTGATAGCACTGCTGGGATCTCCCGTGTCCGACTCGGGCATGAATGGGGTCTGCCTCCCAAATTTCCTTTCCCGGCCATGACCCTGGTAGGGTTCCTTACCAGTGCCTAGGGCCTCCGCGTTACCCAGCCGTCGCCTTTCCCACCCTTGTTCAATGCGGGGATATCCTCCCAGTTGTCTTCACCTAGCAAATTCAGTCTCCAAGATTCACTTCAGAGATCAGTTCCCTTGAGGAGGCCCCCAGGAACCTTCAGGCGGGCAACCACTTCCAAGGGCTGCCTCAGTTCTTTCTTTACCCACATTTAGCACCTCCGGAAAAGAATCCCTCCTCACAGTTTTTTCTGGATTAGTTACTCCTCATCCAGCTAGTGTCCCTCACTGATTGTTTGGTTCTCCCAAGACCCATACAGGGCTGTCCAGCCAGGGGAAGAGGCGGTGGTTTGGGCTCATGCTTGGTATACCTGTCACCTGCAAACCCACAGGTTCCAAGCACAGGGCCCGGGCAGCTCCGGATCCCCCTCCCCTCTTCGATGACACAAGCGGTGGTTACTCCAGCCAGCCAGGGGGCTACCCAGCCCCAGGAGCCGACGTGGCCTTCAATGTCAACCACTTGCTTGGGGACCCAATGGCCAACATGGCTATGGCCTATGGCAGCTCCATCGCATCCCAGGGGAAGGACATGATGAACAAGGAGGTGTGGCCCACCCCCAGGGCAAGGGTGGCAGGATTTCTGGCCAGGGCTGGGGCATCACGGGATCCCACCTAATCCACACAACGGCCTTCAGGGAAGGAACAGACAGAGGAGCCCCCTGAGGTTCTGGGTGCAGCTCGTCCACAGCCTCCTCTCTCCCCTCCTAGCTGCACCGTTTTGTGTCTGTGAACAAACTCAAGTATTTTTTCGCTGTGGACACAGCCTATGTGGCCAAGAAGCTAGGGCTGCTGGTCTTCCCCTACACACACCAGGTGAGCTGCCTACCAGAGGAGCTGTGATGGGCCCCCTTGCCTCCCGCCTCCTGCCCCAGAGCCTGGCCCCCAGATCTCAGCCCCCTCCTTTGCTCTCTTGTCTGCTCCTCCTCACCTGGCCGCTGCTGCCACCTCCAGAACTGGGAAGTGCAGTACAGTCGTGATGTGCCTCTGCCCCCACGGCAAGACCTCAACGCCCCCGATCTCTATATCCCCAGTGAGTCTTTGACTTGGGCTGGGGGATGGGGCGGGGGGGGGGGGGGGCGGGGACTTGTGCCTTGAGGCACCAACGAGAAGAGACAGGCTCATGTGTTGGTTCAGCATCTGCTCTTGGTGATCTTGTGTGTGGCTTTTGTGGTGTCCCTAGACGCTAGGTAGACAGAGTGGGGTGACCAGCTGCTTCCTGGGTGTGCTCCCAAGATACTCTGCTTTGAGACCTCCCTGCCACCTGACCTGGACCACGTCCCTCCCCAGCATGGAACCCGAGGTTTAGACCTGGCTCTGCAACTTCCAGCTATGGGACCTCAGGGGGCTCCTTTCACGCTTCTGAAAAAGCTGGAATAACAACAGTTCCTACCACAGAGAACTGTGGTGGACATTCTGTGAGGGGCTGTGTGTGCTCAGCCAGCACTGGGCACACGGGAAGCACGCAGGAACTATAAGCTGTTATCACTGTCCTACTTGTCCTCCAAGGCCTGCTCCAGCATCCCCTCCTCTGAGGACGTGGGCACTCCCTCTGGGTTCCCACAACCACCTGTCTCCATGGCATGGGTCAGGCCGCCCACACCACTCTGTGGCTGGCAGACTCCGCATCTGACTCCTCTCTGTCTAGGCCCTGCATAAGGCCTGGCCCCTGGTGGACATGCTGGAGGAGAGGAGTATGCCCAGGCCGGCTCTCAGAAGGGCAGCCAGACAGCCCAGATGCCCTGGGAGAGCCACAGTTCCTCTTCCCTCCTTCGTTCCATTTCCCTCTCAGAGTCACCGTGTAAGGCAGGAACTGCCATCCCTGTTTCACACACTTAAGCCAAGGCTCAGAGAGGTTTGAGCATCTTTGAGGACACACAGCTTACAGGTGGTAGAGCTGATTTCCTGACTCCAGGCACTATGCCCTCTTGTGGGTACATTAGTTCTAGGGCTATCAGGGGGCAGAGGACAGGACTGATGAGTTGAAATTGCTGTGAAAAGGCAGCTGCCGTCTGAGCTTTTGTGAAAATAGCAGAGGTGACTTCGGCATGTGAGGTAGTTTCTGAGACAGCAGGAAGCTTTGGTGAGTTTCCTAGTATAGGAGAGGGCTTGGTGGTCCTGAGAAGGGTCAGGTAGCATTTACACAACAGGAGGCCTGAACAGGAAAAGGCATCCCAAGCAGGGTATTGGGGGTCTGAGGGTAGAGGTGAAACATGTGGGGATATTCAGGGAAGGAAGTATGGGGGTGTCAGTGGCTCTAATCCCTAGGGATGGGGTGTGGGGGCTCTGGTTGAGGAAACCAGGCTGATGGCATCTCTCTGGCTCTTGGCAGCAATGGCCTTCATCACCTACGTGCTGCTGGCTGGGATGGCACTGGGCATTCAGAAAAGGTCAGTGCCAACCCGTCCCGATTCCCACCACTTCCCCACTCCTGACTCCTCTCCTCACCTCCCTGGGGGATCTGTGCCAGCTCCCAAGTCCGTCCGTGCCCCTAGTCTCACCCCTGCCTCAGGACGGCTGGTTCGGGACTCCCTTCACCCCCCGCCCCCACACGGCCGCAGGTTCTCCCCGGAGGTGCTGGGCCTGTGTGCCAGCACGGCGCTGGTGTGGGTTGTGATGGAAGTGCTGGCCCTGCTCCTGGGCGTCTACCTGGCCACCGTGCGCAGCGACCTGAGTACCTTCCACCTGCTGGCCTACAGCGGCTACAAATATGTGGGGTGAGCACCTGTGGGCCGAGCGGGAAGCCGCCCGCCGCCCGGGGTTCCTGGCCTGCCCAGTGGTAGCCTCGAACTGTGACTCTGGACCCCCTCCGCCCACCCAGCTCTTCTCTATTAGAGGGAGTGCCTGTTTTCAGCAGCCTCCTTAGGAGCCCGGTAGTATTGCTCAGTCAGGAATGTACTAGTCACCCAGGAGCTCGGGAGAAGGGTGAGCCGGGGTGGTGAAGCGGGTCTTGGATCCAGGTTCAAGGACTGAGTCCTGGCCTTCCCGATTTATTCTGAGTCTAGGTCCCTGGTTGGGAGGGGGAGTTGCAGATTGGGGGTAAAGGGCCCCAGTGATGGTAGCTGGGGTCTAGCCTGGGCTCTGGCGCAGTCTCAGGCCTGGACCCTCGGAGGTCTCCAGTCTTTCCTTCCTCCCTCCTGCCCCTGCCCCCTGTAGGATGATCCTCAGTGTCCTCACGGGCCTGCTCTTTGGCAGCGATGGCTACTATGTGGCACTGGCCTGGACTTCGTCCGCGCTCATGTACTTCATTGTGAGTCCGGGGCTGGCCCCTCTTTGCCTGGGGTCGGAGCTATGGACAGGCCTCCTCCTCCCGGCCCAGCTTCAGCTTTCTCCTTTTTTCCAGGTGCGCTCTTTGCGAACAGCAGCCCTGGGACCCGACAGCATGGGGGGCCCGGCCCCCCGACAACGTCTTCAGCTCTACCTGACGCTGGGCGCTGCAGCCTTTCAGCCCCTTATCATATACTGGCTGACTTTCCACCTGGTCCGGTGACCCCCATCCCCACTGGCACTGATTTTTCCATACATTGAAGATTCGATTTCCTTGGTTCTTTTTGACCCTTGATTCTGGGGCTTTTGGGGGTGATTTGCTAACACTTCTCGGTCTTTGCATTGGCCAGGGGACAGGGACCTCCACTTTTCTCGAAGGAGGCGGATCCAGGGAGGTCTTCCTGGAGTTGGTGGCCTTGATACTGCCTCAGAAGGCAGATGGAAGTGTTTCAACAGAAATAGTTATTTATATGTGCCTGGGAAAGTGAGGTGGAAGCAGGCAGCTGCTAAGGAGATCTCGAAGGCCTCTCATGCATCTGAGGAGGTCCTCAAGGGTTTGTAGGCCAGTGGGGTGCTTCCCCCTGTTTTCCCCATCTCCTCTTTAAGCCTTTTAGGAGCAGAACTGGGGCCCATGTGTTTGCAGTAGTTTATTCATATTTTGTCACAAATGGCCGGGGAGGGGGGTGCTGTACTCCTCCAGGCAACATAGAAAATAGGTCCAAGAGACTGGGTAGGCTGGGGTTGGGACAAGTGGGGGCAGGAAGGGGTCTGGAGAGAGCCTGGGGGAGGAGAGAGGGCAGACTAGGGGTGGGGCTGCCCCCCTGCTGAGCCTGCTCATTCCTGGTGTGGGTACCCCCCCACCTGCAGGGGGAGCCTCAAGGTGGGGGGTGGAGGGGGCGGCCCAGAACTTCCAGGGTCAAGCCCTGCCAAGGGGCAGGGCCTAAATTCCCCCTGAAGCGGACAAGGCCGGAGGTCCCACCCCTTCCAGGACTGACTGCCATGCCCACAGGCTGGCAGAGGAGCTCCTGCCCCTGTTGAGAGCTCTGCCCAGCCCTAGTCCAAGGGTAGGGGGCTCTGAAGGCGGGAAGTCCCCGCAGCAGCAGTTTGGGGGGTGGAGAGGAGGCTGGGGGCACCAGTGCCCCCTCCCTCCCCAGGGCTGAGGCCTCTGTGGCCCAGGGGCAGGGCTGGGGGTGCACAGGCGTCCGGTCCGTTCTGGGCTCGCTCCCTGGCCGGCTTCCCCCTTAGAAACTCACCAACGTATAAACCATACTGTGGGAAGACACGGCAGTGAGCCAAGTCACAAGCGCGCCTGGCTACCGGCCACCCACCCTGTTGCACCCCAGTTATCAAGGGCAAAGGGCAGGAACTTGGGGCCCAACCATCCTTGGGATTGGAGGGATGGTGCCTGGCACATCCGTTCCCTGACTTCTGACTGCAGCGGGCAGGGCCTCACCTGTACAGGTAATAGAAGAAGGAGAGCAGGTAGAAGGCGAGTTTGCACCAGGACTCCTTCTGGCAGTAGTTGAGGATGTCAGCATTCATGATGGAGACGGCGTCATACATGACCTCAGAGCCATCTGCAGGGCGGTGGAAGTACCTGGGGGAAGGAAGGGGTCTGAGTGCCCACCCTCAAGGCTCCCACCCACATCCTGCCAGCTCCCCCATCTCACCCTCCCAAAGGCTGCGGCTGCCCTCACCTCCAAAGGTGGTAGAAGAGGAGGGGGATGTTGAGGCCCAGGGTCACCCACTCAGCTGCACACAGAAACATCAGACAGAAGAGGCCGTGGATGGAGTATTCTGGGACCACCAGCTGGGGAGTGAGGGTGAGAGGTCAGCGGCCAGGCGCTAGGACAGATCCAAGCTTTAAGGACCCTTGGGAGGGGCCCACCCACCATGGCCTCTGGGATTAAAAGGGCTTCTAGCCTTCCACTCCCTCCCACGTGGCAGATCAGACCAAACAGGCCACAGAGGAGGAAGGCCCGGCTCTGGGTCACAGTGGGGCTGCGCTGGGCTAGGAGCCTCCCGCCCCTAGCCCTGACACTGACCTTCCTCAGGAGGCAGCAAATGCGTTCGATATTTTTTAAACGCTCGCGCTGTAGGGGAGGAAAAGACAGCAATGGTGAACGTGAAGGAGCGGGCACTGGAAGCGCCCCGCCGCACTCCCACGCCCCCCACTCCCTGCACGTGGCCACAAGGGGGCGCCAGAGCAGGTTCTGCGGCGTTTTCGGCCGCGCGGCAGGAGAGCAGCCGCGCGGTCCCCATAGCGACCGTCACCATGGAGGGATCTTCACCCGCGTCTCCACGGCAACGGCCCAGAGCCCGGCAACGGCTGCCCCTCCAGGAGGAACCCGAGCCCTGAGCCCGCGCCAGGTGTTTGCTGGGGGCGGGGACAGACAAGAGGAAGGGGCACGGCCACCGCCACCGCCCCCCATACACCCCCGTCTTCCCGTCCCCCCGCCGCCCTCCACCCGCGACATATGGAAAGACAGACGGACGGACACACCTCGGCACAGCACATGTATCACTTACTGCCCGCGCTGGGTTGCCCTGGTCGATGGGGTTCTTGAAGTCAGTCCGCAGCTCGTCAAAGGCTATGATCTGGGGGAGGGGCGTGTGCCTGTCAGGGTTGGGGCAGCAGCTTATGGCCCTCCCACCCATTCTTCTCTGGTGTGAGATTCACACATGGGGATCGACCCAGATGAAGCTTGCCACAAAGATAGAGAAACTGAGGCCCAGAGAGGGATGAGGCCCGGCCCAAGGTCACAGAACAGTTTGGGATGGAATCCTAGTGTGCTGATGCCTACTTCAGAACATGTCTACTACACCTCCATGCAAAACATCCCAAGAGACAGTGTCTTGTCTGCAGGCCCTGTGCTGAGCGCTGGGCCCCAGAAACCTGGGACTCAGCCCCTGTCTGGGAGGAACCCCAGGCTTAGAAAGACCACTGTGAACTACATCCCAGGGTGATCAGGGCTGCGGAGTACAGAACCTGGGGTGGGTGCCTGATCCAGCATGGGGTGGGGATGAGGAGTTCAGGCTGGACTCGGAGCAGGTGTTTGCCTGGTGCACAAATGGGGGGAAGGGCGGTCGGAACAGGAGGTACAGTGGCAGAGGTTTGGAAGAACAAGGAACATTCAGGAAGCTGTAGGTCCTATGGGGCTAGAGTGAAAGTGTAAGGCAAGTGGGAATGGTGAACGATGGGCTGGAGGGGTCAGCAATGCCAGATGTGGGGGCCTTGTAAGGCGGGACAAGATCTTTGGACTCGAACAGGAACGTACATGGGAGCCATTGAGGGATAGAAAGCAGCAGAGCGGGGGCTGTGAGGTTGATGTTCTAGGATTGAACGAGCAGGAAGTACATACTGGCTAACAGTCCCAGCCAAGACATACACAATGCTTCCTTTATGCCAACAGGCTTTATGTTTAATAACTCATTTAATGCTTGCAACAGCCTGATGATGTAGGAGCTGTATTATCGCTTTCATTTTGCAGATGAGGAAACTGAGATACATTAAATGACTTATCCAAGGCCACGTAGCTAGTTAGTGGCAAGCCAAGATTCTAAACCACTCGGATTTCAGAGTTAAAATTTTAAACACGTGACTACACTCAAGCCAGACCAGTCAGGGGACTTTGGATGTTTGGGGTGCAGGCTGGGTGCTGGGGGCAGGTAGGCAAGGCATGGTGATCTGAGTGAAGAGAGGGCAGTGGGGATGCAGAGGTGTGGATGGGCTCCAGAGCTATGTAGAAGCCAGACTCCAGAGGGCTTGAATGGCAGTGAAGTAGAAGCAAAGAGGCCTAAGGCGACTTTGGGTGTTGGAGCATCTGGTGGTGGGCACTGTCTTCATTGGGATAGGAACTCTTCACGGAGCAGGTGCTTTAGAGGATGACAAGATGGACCTGAGGGGAGCTGGCCTGGGAGGATGGCTGGCAGAGGAGCCTTCTGGGGTCCTCTCCCCTCAGCACCAGCCCCAGGATGAGGCAGCAGGCCCACCCCCCCAAGCATCCCAGACCCCATAAGGCTCAAAGCGAGAGAACATGGGCTTCCTGGAGGGAGTTGGGGCCATCTGGAGCAGCTCCCCCAATTCCCCCCCAACTCTGGGCATCCGTCTGCCTGTTAGGCACAGCAATGGGGTCCAGCAGGGAGCGGAAGGGTGCCGTCTGTCTGCCCCAGAGCTGGCACCACCAGCAGGCGGCGGGTGTCGCGCCTCCCACCCCCCAGCCTGCCTGGCGCTGACTCAGCCCCCTGGAACAAACAACCCCCCATGGTGACAGCAGACACACGTCACTCACCACCAGGGTTGCCTAGTGACCACTGGGGCCTGGGTTCAGGGTCTGTGGTGGGATCTGGGGTCCTGCCCTGGAAGGTTCTAGTTCTTACCAATTTGGATTGAGGACCACACCTCCTCTCCCCACCCGCACACCCCTTGGCAAGCCTTGCCCTGGACTTACATACATGCAGCCTCGTGTACAAAAAGCCCACTTTACCAATGAGGAAATGGACCCAGGACAAGAGACTTGCTATGATTGCCCAGCTAAATAGCTGAGCAAACACAGTGCCTGACATGTAGTATGTACTCAATAAATATTTTTTGAGAACGCCTGGGCCCTTTTTTCCAGCCTGGGAGCCCCAAAGCCTGAGTCTTATTCATCCTAGTCTTCCCCAAAGCATCCCAGAGCCTGGTTCGCAGGAGCGTGGACACAGGTGTGCTGAATGGAGGACTGCTCTGAGGACCCCTGGAGGACAGGGACCCCCACAGAGGCTGTGGGAGGCCTCTGGGTGGGGAAAGGCCCAGAAAGGGGCTTCTTGAATTCCAGGAGCCTTTCTTCCAGGAGCTGGTTAGTTCTGTGTGCCCAGCTTGTGACTCTCAATTCATTCCCGTCCTCACGACTCCAG
Source organism: Dama dama (assembly GCF_033118175.1). NCBI lineage: Eukaryota > Metazoa > Chordata > Mammalia > Artiodactyla > Cervidae > Dama > Dama dama. The sequence continues at coordinate 6,611,627 of NC_083682.1, forward strand.
CCGTCACCCCGCAGGACAGTCCAAGGCCCAGGCATGAGACAGAAGGCTCAGGGCGACCAAGAAGGACCCGGGGAGATGCAGGAAGAGAAAGAAATGGAGAAGGGGCAGAGGAGAGAAAATGCAACTGAGAGGCCCACAGCAAGAGGCACAGTCAGGGGGGTGAGAGGGCGGCAGAGCGCGTGTATGTCTGAAGGTGCCTATGGGTGCTCACTCCTCACACAGGAGGGGCGCAGTCAGAGTCCATGGAATCCTGGTGTAAAAGAGACAGGCAGCAGGAGGGCAGCAGGGGAGGAAGCGGGAGAGATGGGTCAAGAGCCAGGGATGACCATGGAGCAGGCAGGCAGCAGGTCCCAGGAAAAGAAGGGAGTGATGAAGTGAGGAGACCCAGGGAAAAGCTGGTAAGGCAATGGGAAGGAAGAGGACGGAAGGGGGACTAGAGAGAAGGCTGGCAGGGGACAAAGCGATGACCAGGGAGGTGTGCACTGGACGTACAAGCAGGGGATGCGGAGCAAAGTGGGCCAGGGCCAAGATGCACAGGCCGTGCGAAGGGGATGGGGTGGTGGCCAAAACCTCAGGGGACAGAGGAGAAGAAAGGGCAGTAAAGAGGGGGGCAGGGGTCCCAAAAAAGACACTGGAGGCTGACTGACAGTTCTGCAGTGATGGAAGGGAGACAGGCAGAGGAGGAGAAGGCCCCAGAGAGTTGGGGGAGAGGGACCCTCTCTCAGGAAAGGCAATCAGCATAAGGGATGAGAAACAGACATTTCGAAGAACCAGGTGTGAGGCAAGGCCAGAGGGAGAGACAGACTCAGAGAGACAGGAGACAAAGGGGAAAGTGGGGGCAGGAAGAGGAGGAAAGCTGGAAGTGCGGAGAAAACCTAGTGGGGGGAAGCCCAGACAGGAGGGGGCAGGGAAACCCAAGGTGAGCTGGTTAGATCTCTGGGGCTGCTTACAGCCAATCGATGCAGGGTACCGGGTGGGGGTGGGGGCTTGGGGTGGAACGGGAAAGGGTTAATGGGCTCTGCGATCTGTGGGTCCTGTAAACAGATGCAGTTGCCATAGCAACCAGCTCCATCACTCCGGCTGGAAAAACCCACAAAGGGGGTGGGGAGAGCAGACAGACAAACTGCCCGATGGACAACGGGGGCGACTAAATGGTTGAGGGGGGGCGGGAAGCAGGAGGAGACAAAGTAGCAAGAATCCCAGAATTTCGCCTCACACCCCAAGGCTGCATGGGGCAGGGGAGGGGGGTCAGAGACCCACTGACATCCACAGACAGGCGGGGGCGGCGGAGAAAGCGGGGGCCCCCCCGGAAAGGAAGCTGATGATGGGGGGTGTTCATGGGGCGAACAGCAGCCGACTGATGGGCGATAGCGGAGAGAAGGCTCCAAGTTTCTCCGGGCCCTGAGACCATCCATCCGTCCCCCTCCCATTCCTTGCACCCCCTGCCCCCACCCGCCCCCAGCCCCAGCCCCAGCCCCAGCCCGGCCTTACGTGCCAGATGACAAAGAAGATGAGGGAGGCGCACAGCACCAGGGTGAGCATGTAGCAGAACGCAGCGAAGGTGAACGCCATGGCCCCCGCGCCGGGCGGCGGCCCGGGGGGCGCCAGCGCGGGGCCCGGGCGCAAGGGGACGCCCCCCCCCGGCCCGCGCTTAGGGCCGGCCGGGCATGGCCCGCAGAGCTCGGGCGCGGGCTCGGGGGGCGCGGGCAGCGCGGCCGGATTTGGGGCCGCGGGGCCGTGGAGCACGCGGGGCTCGGGCCGGTGGGCTCGGGGGGCGCGTCCGCTGCCGGCTGCCCGGGCCCCGATCGCTCATCCTGCGATCCCTCGCCCGCGGCTCCCTCGCTCGCCAGCCCGCGAAGCCGGCGGGGCGGAGCCGGGGGCGGGGCCGCCTTGCGAGCAGCCTCGGTCGGGCGGGGCCGGGTCTCCGTGAGCCCCTCCGCCAGCCGGGCCTGGGCGCCACCCCCGCCCCAACCTCAGGGACACGTAAGCGTGGACATAGCCCCCTCTCCCCCCCAACCACACAACGAACCCACCGCAGCCACACTCGGTCCGCTCAGACGGGCACACACACCTCACACGCCGGCCAGGAGGCTGCGCTGAGGTCTAAAGTGCAAAGCACTTGTCACCGTCCGTGCGAGGGGGCAGACGCACCTGGCTTGAACCCAGAACAAGCCAGGAGAGCGGGCTGAGCCAGGCGGCTTTAGGGGACGCAGCCCGGGAACGGGGCCGAGTCCGCAGGCCCGCCGCCTGCTCCAGCTGCGGCCCAACTCCCCATCCCGAGCCGCCCGTATGGGTGTCGGCGGCGGCTCACCAGGTGCTCAGATGGCCGCTGCCTCCCTCCCTGCTGGAACCGTGCTGGGCCCGTAGGGACAGACCACAGCAGCACAAGCAGGCAGCTCTCCTAGCTCCAGGAACTGGGTCAAGGACTTCCAACAGCAACCCTAGGACACACAGCCCGAGCCAGGACCCCCCGTGAAGTCCGCCAACTCCAGGGCTCCAGTTCCATCTTCCCGCCCCAGGGCGGCCCCCACCACAGACCACACTCACAGACCACAACTTCCTTGCAAAAACCCTCGGCTCATCCGAGGGCCAATGGAAATTTATTTTTTTGTCCTTTAAGTCTTTCCCCAAGTGGCTTTTCCTTGCAAAATGCCTGACATGACACCAGAAGGGAACCTGGAAGTGGGGGGGGGGCACCCCAAGGGGCAGCCCAGGGACTTAAATACAAGCTGGAGGGCAGGGCACACGTGGGACAGGCAAGAGACAGCACGAGGGACATGGCTTCTCAGGTAGAGACCAAAGGTTTGTCTTTCTGCAGGAAGAAGCTGTGTCAGAGGGCGGAGGGCTAGGATCCTGGGTGAGAGGGAAGAAGTGGAGAGGCCCCCCCCAAACCCTGGGTGGCACCCACATTCCCAGAGAAGTAGCGACAGGGGGTGAGGATCTGCCCTCACGGGCTCCAAGGGACGGACGGGGGGAGAATAAGCCGGACGTGCTGCCTCAGGGGAAGGAGGGGGTGCTGGCAGAGAGAGGGTTAAGGCTGGTACCCAGCCTCTGGCACGGTGGGCCTTCCGCCTCCGCCTGCCTTGGGGACAAAGGGGCACGGTGGGCAGGCAGCACATGGGCCTGGCTCTGGCAGGGCAGGGGGCGGCAGGAGCAGGCTCCCTCTGGGCTCAAGACATAAGCCCAGCGCAGCTGTCCGCCCACCTGCCCTAGATGTGCTCACACCCCACCGCAGCTGGACGGCTGGAGCTCCGAGTGTGGGAGGGGTGGGGGGCTGGGGAGGGGCGGGGGGCTGGGGAGAGTCGGTGGCTGGGCCCCTGTGGCCCCACGCCCGTCCTGAGGTCCAGCCCAGGGCCCTGGATCCCAGGGCCTTGGATCCCCTGGTCCCATCCTGGCCCCAGGTGCTGACTACAGCCAGGGGCAGTAGAGGCCAGGGAGGCCCTCAGCTCTTGGGGAAGCGGGGCGGGTGCAGGGGAAAAGGAAGAAGAGTCAGGAGAGAGACCCACTGCAGCATACGTGGGGGGCGGGGAGACAGACAGACAGAGGAGCCCTCATCCCAAAGGTGTGTGGTGGGGTATCTTTTAAAGTCCCCTAGAGGCAGCAGCAGAGCAAGCCCGCACCCCCACCCCAGCCACAGGTCCTGGGTGTCCTCCCTGGAGGGCCCGGGGCTCAGGGTGGCAGGTAGACGGGCCAGAGGGAGATGGGGAGCCCAGGACACCCCCAAAGCCACAGATTCAAATGCCCCGGAGAGGGAGGCCCCTCCTGCCCCCTCCAGGGGCATCATCTGGAGAAGGTGCCCCCTCCTGTCCCACCCCATGAGCCCCTCCTAGCAACAGCCACCACCAGCCTGCTTCACGGGGGTGCTGTCGATCTTGAGGTTGGGCCGCTCACCCCCCGAGGCTGCCCCGGGCCCCATCCGCTTTTTGATCTCAGCAGCCATGGTCATGAATGCCTGCTCGACGTTGGTAGCGTTCTTGGCACTCGTCTCCAGGAAGGGGATGCCCAGAGAGTCTGCAAACTCCTGACGTGGGGAGAGAGGAGAGGAGGGAGAGGAGGTGAGCAGCGGCAGGCCCTGGTCCCCTCACCATGGTGTACCCGGCAGCCTGGCCTGGCTTGCTCACCTTGGCAGTGGTGTTGTCCACCACCTTCTTGGTGGTGAGGTCACTCTTGTTGCCCACCAGCAGCTTATTGACATTCTCGCTGGCGTAGCGGTCAATCTCCTGGAGCCACTGCTTCACGTTGGCGTAGGATTCCTAGAGGGACCAGATCAAAAGGTATTTTGCTCCCAACTGCTACCCCTACCCCAGGCCTGCAGAACAAGTGCCTTGAGGGGAAGGTGGGTGTCCTGGGCTCCCGAGAGGCAGGCGCGCTGGGCTCAGGAAGCCAGAGGAAGCCCCACGGGGCTTAGCTCTCCTGCCTGCCCAACTCTGAGACCCCAAAAGCCAGGGCTAGGATGGCCCAGCTTCTTCCAACAGCCCCAACACCCAAATGGCTTAAGCCGAGGGCCAGCCAGCTCCTCCTGCAGCTGCTCGTGTCTCCCTGAGACACAGAAAAGGCCTAACCACACGTAGGGAGCACATGGCATCAGAAGAGAGACAGGCCAGAGGGAAGACAGAAGCGAAGGGTAACTTAGCAAGACTCACACGGTGGCCTTAAAATCCCATTAAGGTTGGAAACCTGGGAGCCCAGCGGCAGGTGGAGGACCCTCTCAGAGGAGGCCCTGGCCTAAGAAGGAGACAGGGATCCTGGGAGCGGGGCCTAACGTGCGTCCTACTTCTGGCACCAACAGCCTCCTCACTCAGCCCGGCTCTCCCGGCAGCCTGCCATGCCCCACCCCCTACTCCTGGCACGCCGACAAAGCACAGAACTTTTAGGAACAGGCTTGAGCTAGAGCCGCTTTCCCTTCTTAGGAGCCAGAGGTCTGACGATTCCACACTGGGTTCAGACGTACACCTCCTGCCACGTCCCAGGCTGGGCCCTGGGCTGGGCACTGGGTTCAAATAACGGAACCATGCCTGGGCCCAGCCCTAAGCACTCACAGGACAGTGGGGGACCAGACTAGGACACACGCAAGGGCAACACAGGGTGACCAGCACTGCAGGGAGAGAAGGCAGGAGCTGGTGGAACTCCAGGACCATCTCAGCTCGGGGAGGTTACAGCTGACCTGCACCTGCAGGGGTGAACTACCCCCGTATGGGTGCTGGTGGGGGGACAGGGAAGGTGCGGGGGGGGGGGGGGCGGGTGGAGACAACACACAGGGTCACGGGGCGGGATGGGGTGGGAAGGGTATGGCGTCTTTGGGAGGAGGGGAAAGCTGAAAACTGCTGGGACTCAGGCCCTGGGCAGGGAAGCAGAGGAAGAGGCGGCAGGCCCGAGTGGGAAGGGGCCTAGCCTGGCTAAATCTTGGACAACCAGGAGCACACCTGTGTTCTGGGAAGATAGTCCTAGAAGGAGTGCAGAGGCCAGCTCAGACCGGCAAGAAGATGGAGACGAACTGGGAGGTGGTTGGAATGATCCAGGGAAGAGCAGGTGTGCCCTGAGCCAGGGAATGAGGCAGGCGAGAGCACAGGATGTAGTGAGCCGATTGTGGGCTTAGCCCCACTTCTGCCATTTACTGTATGACCCTAGATGTGTCACCTGACCTCTCTGAACCTGTTTCCTCACCTCAATAAAACAGTACCTCCCGGTGGGGCTGTTGTGAGCATGAGATAATGAATGCAGGCCTGTCTCATAACAAGTGCTTAATTAGCAAGAGCTGCTATTATCCTCATCACTGCTATTATTATGAGGGGACAGATTTGAGAGAGACGATGGGGGAGAACAGAGGGGCCCGGAGACTGCTGGGATGGGGGAGGGAAGAGTTTTCCGGTCAGGCCAACAGGGACGCTGTTATAAAGATGAGGACGCAGGAGCCAGTTCAGGAAGACAGAGTGAGACCAGCAGAGGACACACTAGGTTTTGCAAACCGTCTACAGCTCTGTGGGTGGCCTAGAGGCAGTTTAGGGGCATGAAAGGATGCACTGGTAAGCAAAGAACCCTGGGTTCACAAACACTGGCTTTGCCTTTCCTGGCTATGAAACCACGGGCAAGTAACTCAACATAGCTCCAAGCCTGTTTCCTCATCTGGAAAACAGGGACCCCACCATTTAGTTCACTGGGTAAGACTGTGAAGGTGAGAACTAACACAGACACAGTGCCAGCACAAGGCAGGGCACAGAGGAGGTCCACAGTGACGGCTGCTGAGGTGCAGAAAACACAAAACAAAAGCCAAAGCACAAGGTGGTCAGCATCGTGCAGGGGGAGTCAGGAGGCTGGGGGCCATCAGGAAGCATAAAATCTGGGGTGTGGGGGACAGCACCGGACGGATCAGTAAAGTCACTGAAAAGAGAATCTAGGGCGGCAAGAGGTGAGAGAGCTGGAGACACTCACTTTTTCAGGGAGAGGGAAGAGAACACAGTTAAAAGCCATGAGAGGTCAATCATGGCAAAAACTGAAATGAGGTCACAGGATTTGGCAGTTAGAGGTCCATCGTGACCTCCGCCTGAGTGGAGCACAGTTCACCCACAGCTTGTTGTCCAGGAGGCAGCACGCGTCCCTGGCGAGCCGGAGTCCAGCTGCCCCTTGGAGCAGGGACTCCTCCTGGCCTGGAGTTGATGTAAGCATCCCCATATCCCCAGGGCCTGACCCCCGTTAAGCAACAAAGTTTAAAAACAACAAAGCTGGTAGAATCAGTAGGCCTGGGCTTTCAGACTCTGCCACTTGAGCAGCTTCAGGGAATAAGAAAGTCTTACCACCCCGACCCAATTCTTCATCTGTGAAACGGGAATATGATACAGACCTCTTTGGAATGATATGAGCATCAAAGGGCTGTGACAGAATCTGTGAACTGTAAGGCGTGGCAGGACTGTTTCTCGCTGTTAACATCACCACTGCTGCCACTGACGTGTGACTAAAGTTGCCACAGCAGACTCAGGGCTCCCAGCACTCTGCTCACACGGGGCCCAGAGTGCACAGCTCCTTTACTTCCTTGTGTAAGCCCCTCCCACTGCTTCTCCACAGGGTCTTTGCCCAGGAGGCCATTAGCCCAGCACAGCAACCAATCAGCTGACTAATCCATGAAACAGAGGTGCGTGGAAGGCCTGAATAAGGTTTGACAGGGAGGTGAAGCCTGGTTCTGCCAAGGCCCTGCAGCAGGGCCTGCCTGGGGAGGATCCATTTCTGCAGTTATTTGCCTCCTTGTGAAATAAGTCCAGGAACAGTCTCCTTTCCGGGCAGCATGAGGAAGAGAGGACGGGAACAGTAAAAAGAAGCAAAAGCCAAAGACCCAGAGCTGAGGAGGCAAAGGGGGGACGGTGAGCCCAGGACTACCTGGTCTGTGACGTCGTATACCACGATGATGCCGTGAGCCCCCCGGTAGTAGCTGGAAGTGATGGTCCGGAACCGTTCCTGACCAGCTGTGTCCCACTACAAGGCAGTCGGAGAGGGGGCAGGTCAGCCCGGGGCTCCGTGCCCAGAGCCCCTCCCCTCTGAAGGCAGAAGCCTCTGCACCGGGGTCTGGGAGCTGCCACACTCACGATCTGAAGCTTGATGGTTTTGCCGTCCAGCTCAATGGTTCGGATCTTGAAGTCCACCCCGATGGTGCTGATGTAGCTCTCTGTGTATGTGTCGTCCTGGAAGACCGGGGGTCAGGGAGATGGCCTGAGCAGACAGGTCTGAGGCCCATCTGGAAAACCTCCCTCTGGTTCCCTGCCCCACCTGAGTGCCTCACTGCTGAGCCCCAGTTCTCACAGCCCAGCCTGCCAGCCCTGTGCCCGTGCTCAGTCAGATATGCTGCCGGCAGGTCCTGCCCCTTCACCCCTGGTCTCCCGGGTCTTGCAACCACTGTTCTCTGTGTCGCCCCACCTCCCTCAGGCCACCGGCCGGGACCCTAGATGGATGGTATGGGAAGCTTCTTACTCACAGCAAACCGTAGGAGCAGGCATGACTTGCCCACGCCCGAATCACCAATCAAAAGCAGCTTAAACAGGTAGTCACTGGAGAGAAAGGATGGGAAGATATGACGGAAGGCAGGGAGCCTGCCTGCCATCACCCTGAAGTCACAACTACAGCATTCTCCCACACCTCGAGGTGTGCCTCAGATTAGGGTAGTGAGGCACTCAGAAGACCCTCCTGCAAGTCCCGGGCTGGGGAGGGCTGACCACACCCCATAACACAGCTGGCCCAAAGGGAAGCCATCTGAATTTCCACTTTGCAGAGAAGAAAACAGAAGCACAGAAAGGAACGTGACTTGCCAAGGATCACAACCAGTCAGGTGACAGAGTTGGGTATCCCAGCCTGGTTCCTGATAGACTCCATGGTTTCGAGTCCAGCAGGGAAACCCTACTGCACTGCCTGTACTTGACTGGGCAGGAGAGGCCCCAGAAGTGGAAGCCAGGGCCCAGCCTAGAACTTATGAACTGAATTTCTACGTAAAGAGCCTGGTATGAAGCCTCTAAGAAGAGAGGGTCAACAAGTGGCAATGATGCTTAGATAGCATCACTGACTCAGTGGACATGAATCTGAGCAAACTCCTGGAGACAGTTAAGGACAGGGAAGCCTGGTGTGCTGCAGTCCATGGGGTCACAAGGAATTGGACACTGCTCAGTAACTGAACAACAACAAAATGTATCAAGTTTACATTGGTGCCTGGCCCTGTGCTAAGTACTTCAAATTCATCATCTCATTTACACCTTACAATAGTCCACTGAAGTGAGTGCTTTTATTTCCAACTAATGAGGAAACCACACGCCACAGAACGGAAGCAACTTGCCCTAACTGACACAGCTGTTAACTTTAATACTGGAAACCAGGTTCAGACTCCAAAGTCTCGTTGAAAGCCTGTTGGTACCCTTCTCTGTTTCCCCTCATGATCCAGCTCAGAGCTTCACCCTTCCCCAAGGAAATGTGAAGTCTGGATCTGGAGAACAAAAAGGAAGTAGCAGAAGAGGAAGAAGATAACTGACACTTGGGGAAAGCTGTCAGTGAGAAGTCAGGGCAGAAACGTGGGCCACCTACCCGTAGGGGGAGTGACCAAGAAGTGAGGAGAGTTTAAGGAACAAAAAGAATCCCACTGGAAGGGTGGAAGCAAATGCCACATTCGTGTAAACTTCATCCGCAGGGTGACGGCGAAAAGAAGGGGTGTGACAGTGGCGCCGGGGCTTGCGCAAAGGTGAGGGGAGCGCGGGAGGGGACCGGCCGCCGGGGGCGACCAGACACTTTGATCGAGCAGCCCGGATGGGAGAGGCTGCTTGCGAGTTACCCGGAGGGCCAGCCTCCAGGAACCGGATTCCGGGAGGACGGGAGAGCAGAAAGTACCGCCCGACCTAAACGGCCCGAGTCTGGACCGAGACCAGAAACGCTGGTGACGGGCTCCACTATCAGGACTGTCGTCAGCTCCCCGATCGCCACTCTAAGGCAGCAGGTGGGGAAACTGAGGCCTGGAAAGAGCGGGGCTGCAGGGTCACCTGACCGACAAGGCCTGGTAGTGCCGGTGCCTCGGGCTCCAAGTGGTGCCCTTCGGGGTCGCAGTCTCCAGGCCCGTGTGCGAGAACTCGGGGTGTCGAGTCAGGGTCCTGGGGCCCCCGGGGGAGGGGCAGGACCCGGATGTGAGGGGGGGCAGGTCAGCGGAAGAGGGGACCCGGATGTGGGGGCGCCGCGCAGCCCTGACCCGGGCCGGACAACCCCGGTAAGCGTACAGTCCCGTACTCGGGATCGAGGCTGCGCCGCACGGCGCGGGCGGGGCGCACTCACTATTCGGGGTTCATGGCGGCGGCGGCGGCCCGCTCGGTCGCTCCCAGTCGGCTCTGCTCCGCCTCCCGTTCCAAGATGGTGGCCGCTCCGCCCCAGAGGCCCCGCCCGCGACGCGCAGGCGCAAACGTTCCCGACTGGGGCCTCGCCGCATTGCTTCTCGGAACTTGTAGTCCCCATACGTTGTCCCACTCATTCCCGCCGCGCAGGCGTAGACCGAAGAGCCCGAATCTCCTAGCCCACGCACCCTCATCGCCGCGCATTGCCTTCTGGACCTTGTAGTTCGCTCCCTAGACGCACCTGGGCTTAAGGACGGCGCTCGGCAGCCTCACCGCGTCCCGGCGTTGGGATGCTTAATGTAGTGCTCGGATTGGCGTTTCACGTCTGACAGAGGCATTCATCCTTACACTCCCCGCTTCCGGGAATATTAGTAAAAGTTCATTTATCAAGGGTTTTTGGTGTGCTGGCGCTCCTAACTCCCAGCCACAACCCCAGGAAGGTGTCACCCACATTTTATAAGTGAAAAAATCGAATCTCAGTAACTCGCCCAAGGTCAAATAGCTTGGTCAGGGACAAAGCTCAATCAAAATCTATGATCTATAGAATCTCAGAGATGAAGGTTGTTAGAAAAAACTCCTGAGTCTGTGCGGCCCCCAAACAGTTCCGGGATAGGAGAAGCCTACTGGGCTCCAGCTGCGCGGAACCAGATGTGAACCAGACACACACACACACTCTCATACTCGCAGCCTCTCCCGACCCCACTCCCAACCTAGAGACGTCGAGACACTAGGAGCTCTCGGCCTCCGCCCCAAAACAAGCCCGGCTCAGAGTCAAACCGTCTTTATTTCTACAGCAACATTTGAAAATAGAGAGCGACCGCCTCACTTCCCAACTGGGGCTGCCCCTCCTGCCACGGGGGGCCATCACTGCCCCTCGCAAGAAGCTGCAGACGCGGGAGGAGGCGTGGCAGGATGGCTCTTGTGGGCGGTGCCCGGGGCGAGGTCAGGCCGAGGCTGGGCGGGGCGGGCGGGGCAGTGCATAAGACCCGGCTGCAGGGCAGCGTCCGGCGGGGAGAGGACCGGTATGGGGCGGGCTTTCCGTCCCGGGACACGGGGCGATGGCGGGTCCGTGCGCACCCCTAAGAGGCCGGGAGGAACGCGAGAAGGCCCAGGGAACCCTTTGGGGAGGCGCCGCCCCTGAGATGTGGAGCCAGGGAGATACCACCGCGCGGAATGGGGGTGATTAAGGCCTGGGCGGTACCACTAGAGAAGGGTGGGGTGAGGCTGGATAGTACCAAGGACGGAGGGGAGGGGTGCGGCCAATAACTTATTTCTCTATATACAGAAGCAACGGCCGGGGGAGGGCTGGGTGCTGAAGGGACCGCAGGTGCTTAGTGTTCTTGGATCGCGGGTCTGCGGAGAGCGGGCCACTGAGTCTCTCTGCCTTGGAGACCCTGCCCAACCCCTCTGCTGGCCCTGAACCTAGGGAAGAGGGGCCCTGCTGGAAGGAATAAATAAGGGGAGGGCTGGAGCGGGAGGGCCCAGCCTCCAGGGCTCAGGCTAAGATGATAAAGGGAGAAGGTTACCCTGAGATTGAACAGAAAAGATAGGGGTCCTTGGAAGAGACGGGAGGGCAAGCAGCAGGCCCATGCGCAGGGCAGGGGTGGGGACAGTGCCGGTGGAGGCTCTGGCGAACGGTTGCCCCTTCAGGATTAGCCCACGAGGGAGTTTCGTCGGGAGAGGTCCATGGAGCTGGAGCTGAGGGTGCGGCTGTCAGAGAGGCCTGTGCCTCCAGGCTGTGGGCAGAGGGGCAGGTGGCTCAGCCGTGTGCTGCCGCCAGTCTGCTTCCCTGGCCGGAAGGGGCCTGCCAGCTAGAGACCCTGGTGCCCTGACACTCCCACCCACCTCCACAGTCACTGTGTTTGCTGTTGGCCGCTCATAGGCAGCACCCAGCTTTCCCTCACGTTTTCCCAGGGTCCAGCCAGGCCTGGGATGAAGACAGGACTGGAAGTGTTGCCGGATGAACAGGCAGGCTTGAGCAGCTTGGCAGGTACTCATGCAGGCCTGAGGCTGGGGCCTCAGCTGCCGGGTGCTGACCACTATCTACCCGTACCTGGACTGGCTCTTCCACGCTCTTGTTGAGGAAGTTGAGGGAACTGGCCCGCTTCATCCTGAAGGGAAAGGGCAGTCAGGATTTGCCCACGGTGGAACTCAGGGAGGATGGGGAAGGGCCAGGTTAGGGCTGGGGAGGTAGGCTTGCGGAAGGGAGGCGGATGGGGTGGGGGATGGGGCTTCAGCGAGACCGAGTTCACCCTGGGTCGGGAGTTCAGCTAGGGTTGGTAGGTTGTTGGGTGGGTTCTTGAGAGACTCACCGGGATGGGGGGCTCACCTGGGGTTTGGGGGCTCCTGGGGACCACCCCCCTGCAGCTTCTTCACCAGCATCTCACTGCTGCGCCTCAGGGCATCCCGGAGCTTCCCGAAGGAGCCGCTGCGCCGCAAGGAGCCGCTGCCGTCCTGCAGGGAGGCCGACAGGTTTGTCTCTGCCTCACCAGCTACACAGCCCCCTGGGCCAGCCAGCCCCTGGACTCACCCCGCTCCACTCGGCTGCAGGCCCTGCCTCCTCCAGGTCAGTCTCAGACCTAGCCCCCGCAGCCCCGGGCACGTCTCGGCTGCCACGGCGGTCTCCACGCCCGCTGCCGCCATCCTTCAGGAGCTCCACCACCTTGGTCTGGCTCGCGGGGTCCAGGCCCTGAAGTGGGGGCAGGGCCTATCAGGCGAGCAAGGGGCCCCGATCGGATCACACATCAGGCCATGCAGGCCCCTGCCCACACCCCTCGTGCCTGTCACCCTACCTGCTTGCGGCTGCGGCTGGCACAGTCCTCCAGTGTGTGCGCGGCTTCCAGCTTGCCCTGACGCCGGTACAGGGCCCCCAAACTGCGCAGGGTGGTGTTGACCGTCGGGCTGCGGACAGGGAGCAGGGCAGTCTCTGACTCCGTGCACCCAGGAATCAGGGCCCACCCTGACACCCAGCCCCCTGCTGCCACTGAAGAGCCTCCAGCCAACCAAAATGGAGCCCCTCCGGCAGGCCGGGCCCTGATCAAGGTCCGCCTGGGTTCACCTCTATCTTAGGAGATCCCCTCAGGGCCCTAAGTGGGATGTCGCCTCCCAGGACTGAAAGCTGGGAACCCCGGGAGTAAGATCAGGTTTTCCCGGGAGGATAGAGCCTTTCTGGGACAGGTGGCCTGTGACCTGGGCCTCGAAAGACGAGCTGACAGAGAAGCGCGTGTTCCGAGGCTGAGCAGTTTAAGTCGGGGTTCTGAATCAGGCCTAAGTGGAATGAGCATTGCCAGCCTGGCCTCGGTGCCCACCCACGATGCCGCCCCCCTCCCGCCTCTCTGCGCTCCTCACCTGTCTACTTTACAGGCCTTGTACCAGCTGCCATATTCCCCGTAGGGGGTGCTGTCCCGGCGCTTATCCTGGGGGGGACATACGCGGGAGTTGGCAGAGGGCCCCCCTGCACACCGCCCGCCTCGCCCTCTCTCCATGGGTACCCGCCCCGGCCCTGCCCCAAGGGGCTACCTTGCTCTCCTCCCGCTCCTCTGCGTGCATCCAGATGGGCTTGTTGTCCCCTGCGGGGGAAGAGGGGCTGTCACAACCTCTCATGTAGGCCCCTCCTGGGTGGGCTGGACACAGGACTGGGGTTTGGGTGGGGGATCAGGGGCACTTGAGAAGGACCAGGGTTAGCCTTTGTTGGATGAATGAATGGACAAGAAACAGACCCCAAACATGACTGACCCTCTCCTGGAGTAGAGGAGTCTGGCCCAGGCCTGTGCTTGAGGAACTTATGCCTGGGGGTCTCCGTAAGCAGACGCTTGCAGACTCCAGGACCCTGGTCTGAGATGGTGCTCAGCCCGAGCAATGGGCCAGGCTGAGGGGTCCGAGAGCAGGAAGTGATTGACCTTCAGGGGCCAGGACGGTGGCTTCCCAGACGGGGAGACATTTGGGCCGGGCCCTCCCGGTGAGCATGTGTTGCCCAGTAGAGCAAGGGGGAGAGGCTCAAAGCTGAGGCCACAGGGAGGGCATCGCACGGATCCAGCCCCCCTGGAGGCCGTGTGAGTCGGGTGTGTGTGCCCACGTGTGCATACACGTGACTGCGGACCAGCCAGACCCCCGGTGCGAGGCCTGCCTGGCCGAGGTGTTTGCCGTGGGTGCTGGTGGCTGAGCCGGCCTGCCCCGGATGAGCCCCTCGGCAGCCCTGCTCACCGCTGACAGAGCCGAACTCCTTCTCGTGAGCGCGAGTGAGGATCTCCTTGTACAGGGCCTCCGCATCCTGGTATTTGCCCTGCTTCAGGTAGCAGGAGGCCTGGAGGGACAGGGCCGAGAGGTGAGCAGGAGGGAAGGAACTGAGTCTTCCCCTCCTCCTGCCCCGCCGCCCCCTCCCCCAGACCCCTCCGGCCTGGACACCAGGTTGTTCTTGGTCTTGGCCACGTTGGGGTCGTCAGGACCCAGGCGTGTGGCGTAGATCTCCAGCGCCCGCCGGTAGTAGTATTCCACCTCCTCGGCTTTGCCCTGGTTCTGGCACAGCAGGGCCAGGTTGCTCAGCTGCTTGGCCACGTCTGGATGAAACTTGCCTAGGACCTGGGACCAGAGCAGGAGCCAGTGGCCGGGGTCGGGCCGGCCGAGGGCCCCCCCAGCCCCGCTGACCGGCCCTGCCCTGCCTGCCCACACCTTCTCCCGGATCTCCAGCGCCCGCTTGCACAGAGGCTCAGCCTCCTTGTACTTGCCCCGCTTGCCATACAGGACCGCCAGGTTGTTCAGTGTTGCAGCCACCTAGAGTGGGGGAGAACGGAGGCTCCATGACCCTCGGCCCGGCCGGTCTCTGGGACCTGGAAGTGCAGACGGGCGGGGAGGAAGCCTCACTCACAGCTGGGTGGTCCTTGCCCAGGGTCTTCTCGCGGATGGCCAGGGCATCATTGAGCAGGTGGGCGGCCTCCTTGTACTTGTTCTGGTCCCTGGGGGCAGGTGGGAGCTGATGAATGGTGTCCTCCAGCCCAAGGCCCTCCTAGCGGTCCCAGATCCCTGGGGTCACTCATTCTGCCTGCTCTGATGGGTGAGCACGATAGGGGTATGACCCAGGCGTTGGGAAGCGTAGTCAGCCCCTGCCCTCCGGCCTGGGGGGCTCTGGCAGGAAGCACATGCAATGCTGGGTATGAGCGGACTCCCCCGTGTCCCGCCCTCACTACCCGTGCCCAGTGTTCTGTGTGGTCTGTTCCCCACGGCCTCTGCTCCTGCTGCCCTTTCTGCCAACAAAACCTTCTCCGGCCCTCTTACGACTTTGGGCAAACTCAACTTTCACCAGAGACCCTCCTCAAGCCTCCAGTGCTGGAGAAGCCGAGCCCCCGGCGTGCTTGTGTGTTGCCCCCTTCCCAGTTACGTCCAAGCCTGTTTCCCGCACTAGACTGAGGCATGTTCACGGGTGTAACTCAGGCCCCCTGTGGGCTCAGCCCTCTCTGGGGACAAGATCCTTCTGTCTCTGTCACCCCGCTGCCTGGCCCATTGCAGGCACTGGGGCTTTGTCATCCCCAGGAAGAGTGCTCCGGCAGATGACTGCAGTCAGGGAGGGGCCTCACCGGTAGACCAGCGCCAGGATGTTCAGCATGGTGGCCACGTCCGGGTGGTCGTGGCCCGAGGTCTTCTCCAGGTCCTCCAGGGCCTGCTTGCAGAGGGGCACGGCCACCTCGTAGCGGCCCTGGGAGGCGTACTGGATCACCAGGTTGTGCAGCGTGCGCAGCCGCGCCGGGATCTCATAGCCCCCGTGCTGGGCGGCCACATCGCCTCCTCCAGGGCTAGGGGCTGCGAAGCCAAGGGGAGGAGGTCAGACGCACCAACTATCCCCCGAGCTGGGGGATAGCTTTGACCGATCTCAGGTGTGGCCCTGGGCAAATCACTAACTGTAACCCTCTGTCAGTTTCCCCATCTATAGAGTGGGTCTAGTCACTCCACAGAAAGAGAGGGTGGAGTCCCAGCTCCAGTAATTCAAGCTATGTGGCCCAGAGCAAGCCGCCTAACCCCCTAGTGGAGCATCCGCCTCCTCATCTGCAGAAGGGAGGCTCTGACTGGCACATGACATGGTGAACAAGGCCAGCACTGGCCTGGGGCTCTGCACTGTGCATGCGTCCTCCTTTAACCCTCACGGGAGGCTCAGAGAAGAAAAGAAACTCTACCAGCGGTCACAGAGCAAAGAGTGCAAGTCAGGGATCACACCCGGGCTGGGTGGCTCCAGGGCTCCGAATTGTGATGCCTGCTTCTCACGGAACTTGAAGTGATGAGAGAAGCAACAGGTAAAGCCAGCCTTTTAAACTCTCATGCTGGGATGTTATGATCAGAAATGAGGCAGGGAAGAACCTGGTGGTCACTCAGACCTTGTTTCCTGTGACCTCTGGGCCCTAGGGACCGGTTCACCCAGCCTTCCTTCCCCACCCCCAGAGCCAGCCGCCCCTCCAGAACCTGGGTTCTGCTCCTCCTCACTGGGGAACAGGTCATCCAGAGAGTCTTTGGGGACATCCCCTTTGTCCTCCTGGGGAGGGAGACAGGGTGTCAGGGAAGGTGGGCAGCCCAGTGGTCAGCAGGCTAGGTGGGAACCGCACCTGCTCCCTGCCACCTCCCCTGCTTCCAGCCCCCCACACCGCCCCCCACACCCTACAGTGGCCTTGCAGTGGCCACGCCAGGGCTCACGTGGGGGGAGGTGTCCTCATCCAGCTTGCGGATCTGGCTCATGAACAGCAAGTGCTGCTTCTCCTCCTCGAGCTGGGCCACGGCCTGCTCGCTGCGCTGCAGCTTCTGCTGCGTCCCCGCCAGCTCCTCACGCAGCCACTGGTTCTCCTGCACCAAGCGCCGCACCTGGGCCCGCAGCTTCTGCTTCTCCGACTCCACAGCCCCCAGGTGGCTCGAGAGCGCCAAGATCACCTGTGGCAGCCAGCCGGGATGGAGGTCAGAGCCCTGTCCACCCGCCCCCACACCCCGCCCAGCCTGGGCCTCCTGGGGCCCAGAGAAGAGCCAGGCTTGGAGGAGCTGCCAGCCTGAGGGTCCCAAGTTCTCTCATTGAGGGAGTTTTGCTCCAGGGCCTCAAACAGACCACACACAGCCTGAGACCTGAACCCAGGAGGCTTGGGGATCCCCAGCTCCTTCCTTTAGCAGTAGGGACCCCTGGGCTCCCAGGTTGGCTTTGCTAGACTCTGAAAGAACCCATCATCCCCTTTCCTGGGGCCTCCAGCTAGCCCTCCACATCGATGTCCCCTCCTTGCTGGGTCGTTCTGACCATGAAGAGTGCTCACTGGGGTGCTGCCCATTCTGCAAGCTGGCCGCTCTCTTCCTGTCTCTCCTAGGAGTTGTATTCAAGCCCTATAGCCAGAGCCATTATATCACTGCCCCTGGCCCGGGGCTAGCACTTTTCCAAAGATTCCTGAGAGATGGCTGAAAGGATACCAAGAGACCCTATCCTGACTTCTGCCCAGAGGCCACCTGCAGCTCCCAGGAAGGGAAGGAGTATGTGTCCTAAACCCCTGGTTTTCTGGGGAACCAGAGGGGCAGGGAAGGTGATCCAGGGGCCTCAGCTCCCATCCGTCTCCCCCAACTCCCTGACTCCTTTCCTGAGCTTCCAGGCTCTTCCTGCCTTGAGGCCTTACTAGGCGCTACCGTTTCTCCATCCTTCATGGTCAGGGTCATTTCTGCAGTGAAGCCTCTTCCCTCTTATGCTCTCAGCCCCAGGAAAGCAGAGTACCTCACCCACCCCCCACGCCATCCTGTCCTCCACCTGTACCTGCCCTGGGAGGGTGCCTCGGTATGTTCATCTCTGTACCTGGCAGTCAACTGGCCAAGGAGTGAATGACCAACACATTGCCCTTCCAGAGGGCTGGGCAGTCTAGGACCATGTGCCTTCTAGTTGACGAGCAAACACCCAAGTGGCAGGTGTTTTCACAACCGCTAGCTGTTTAAAAAAATTCCCTAAACAGCCTGGAAGTATACACAGCAGATGGTGTGATCCTTCTTTTAAAAACAAGGAAACCAAGATGATACCACCTGCCTAGGACTCACGGAGCCAGGCAGTGTCTCAGCCAAGATCTGAGTGGGCCAAGACTCTTTTCCCGAGAGTCTAACTCCTTGGGGACCCCAGTACCTCCTGGACATCTCCATCTGCATGTCATCCTGGCAGCCCCAGCTCCTTAAGAGGGCCCAAACAGAACTCCTGATCCATTCACATTCTCTTCTTCTTTTTTTTTTTTTTAAACTTATTTATTTTTATATTTTTTATCTCTTGGCTGCTGTGCACAGCATGTGGGAATCTTAGTTCCCCGACCAGAGATTGAACCCACGCCTCCTGCACTGGGAGTGCAGAGTCTTAACCATTGGACCACCAGGGAAGTCCCCCTTTTCCTCTTAATTTGCTCAAACTACAAACTTGGGAGTTGACCTTCTCCCTCTCCTTTAGTCCATCCCCAGGCCCTGCTGGACCTACCTCCAGAACGTCTAGAACTCACCCCCTTCTTACTACCTTCATGGCCACCCCTTTACTCCAAGTCGCCATTTCTCATTTGAATTCCAGTAGTGGCTTCCTAACACCTGCTACCTCTTACCCTGACCCATCCTCATTCATTCTCCACACCTCAGCCAGAGAGAGTTTTTAAAGCCTAAGCCAGACTGTGTCCTGTGACTGCTTAAACCCTCCAAAGGCTTCCTGACTTCCTAAGAATAAAACCCAGACTAATAAGGCCCCTGCCTTCTCCATAGACCTTTTCTGCCCCTCTCTCTTTCCTCATGAAGCTCCAGTCAGACAGGTCTTCTCTTAGTTCTCCCACCACAACGAGATCTTTTCTACCACAGGACCTTTGCACACACAACCTCTCACTCTCCTCCTTTTTTGTTCTGTCACTCAGGTCTTGATTTAAATGTCATTCCTTCAGAAGTGTGGCTTGACCAATAGATAAGACCTCCTGCCCTAAGTTTTTTTTTGAGAACTCACTGTAACGTTAAATAAATATATGTATTTCTGACTCTTCTCCTACTAGACCTGGCAGGGATCTTCTCTGTCTTGGACCTGTATCCCTGACACCTAACACATTTCCTGGCGCTCAGTAGGCACTTGATAACTTACCTGTTAACAAATGAATAAAAGAATAAATGAGGGGAGGGGTCCTTAAGGACTTCCTTTTTGTTTCCCTAGGCCATGCAGTCTCTGCTAGGTAGCAGAGAAGTCAGACGATCAGCCTTCCTGGGCCCAGGTCCAGCTAGGGTCTCCAAAACCCATCCATTTCTTCAACAGATATCTACCGGATCCTACCATAAGGCTCCAAGGCACAGGTTCTTCCTTCCATGCTGATTCTGTTACTACACTGCCAGGATTTCTCTGGAAGGCTCCGTCCCTCCCATGACCTCCCTCCTCAGCACTCCGGACCAGCTACCTGGGCCTCCCCCAGCCCCAGCTCGATGGCCTCCAGGGAACGGCGCAGGAGGACACAGCGCTCCTGTGAGCCTGGCTCGGCCTCACTAGCTTCATGAGCGACCAGGGGAGCGAGAAGGGCACGATGCTCCCCGCGCAGGGTCTCTAGCCCTTGGATGACGGCCTTGGTGCCCAGCACGATCTCATCCTGGCTCAGCTTCTCCTCCCGAGGAAGCACCATCGTGGCCATGGCCGTGCCTCCTGTGAAGGCGAGAAGGCGGGCAGAGGGTGCCGGGCCTGGGGCCACGCCGCTGTCCGCCCCGGATTAGGTAAACACCTAAGCCCCCCCCGGACGCCTGGATCCCCCGGGTGCCCGGTCCCCCAGGGAGCAGCCCGCACCGTGCTCGCGCTCGGCCTACAGGGGGCGCGCTCTGCTCGTCTCGGCCCGGGAGACGCAATGCGGTGCGACCCGAGGCTGGACGCGGATTCGGCCCAGACCACCCGCTCAAGGCCGGCTTAGGCAACCCGGCCTCGGGGCTTCCCCGGAGGCTCCCTTAGACCAGGAGGCGCCAGAGGACGATCCTACTGGGATCGTGAGGGGTTCACTCCCGTGCGGAGACACCAGCCCCTCTGAGAGATCCGGTCCCAGCTTCCTCGGGCAGCGCCCCCTCCCCAACAGGCAGGCCGAGCCACAGAGCCCTCCTCCTGGCAGGCCGACCCTGGGGAGACGCTCCCGCTAAGGAGCTGAGATCGCGGGGTTCCTCGCCCCCTCCCCCCCCCCCCAGGCCTCGCCCACGACGACCCCTCCCCGTAGGCCAGCATGACATCCTGCGGACCCCTTCCCTGAAAGCTCCCGACCCCCGTCATCCAGGACCGCGCCCCCTCCCCGCGGGCCGGCCTGGTCCTCTCATGAGCCGCGCCCTAGACGACCCCTCCCCTAAGGCCGACACCAAGCTCCCTTCCCCCAGCCCAATCGGCCCGCGCGGACCTCAGTCTCCCGCTCGGGCCCGCCTCCCGCTCCGGCTCCGGCTCCGGCTCCGGCTCCGGTGCCGCTTCACCCGGACCAGCAGCCGTGAGCGGGTCCCGCCGCCTCCATCCCGCCGGCCTTCCCAGCACTCCCTGCGCAGCCTTAAAGGTGAAGCCGGTACCTTGGCGGCGTCGGAGGGGGCGAAACACTCCTTTCGGCCGTCAGGCTGCCTTAAAGGAGCACGCCTGCGGGGCCCACTCCAGGCCACGGGGAGGGGCCCGGGGCGTGGCCGTCAGCGATGGGGCGTGGTCACCGAGGCGTGGGGCGTGGGCTAGCCCGGCAAGTGGGTTCGCCGCCGCCGCCGCCTCCCAAGCTCCTGCGGCCTCGGAGTCCTTCGCTGTAACCCACCCCGAGGCCGCGGGAGTGTGGACTGGCTGGCGAGGATGTGTACCTGAACTTACCTTATTCTGCGGCCAGAGAGGACGGCGGGAGAAACTGAGGCCCAGGGAGAAGGCCCGGCCTCATCAGAGTCCAGGTCGGGACATTTGACATTTATTGGCATTGAATGAGGCGAAGTGCCACTTTCTGAGCTCTTACTACGTGCTGCGTGCTTGGATGCCTTAAGTGCATTTAACGCTTACAAAGACGGAGTAAAGCGGGCACTGCTATTATCCCAGTGTCACAGATAATAACCCTACACTCATTTGTCTCTCATCGGTGGTTATGCCCCACCCAGTTCCTTTGGAGCTGTCCTGGTCCCATGAGGTAGTTCCCGGCATCTTAGGGCAGCTTCTTGGGAGGAAGGAACAGAGGCTTCTGGCCGTGAAAGAGAAAAAGGTGACAAGGGGCAGCCAGGCAGCGGCAGAAACACTCTTGACCCTGTGGGTGAACACCACCACGAATGCTGTGGGCTGGACGGTCAGGACAAGGTGATGTCATTCAGGGCTCAGGTGAGACGTCATCTCAGAGAGCCCTTCCCTGATTCTCCACACCCTTATGTAGAGCAGCCCTCCAGCACATCTCATGCACCCGTCAGGCCAAGGTCTGCATGTCTTGTTCATTCCCAGAGGAACTCCTGGCCACCACATGGCAACACTCAGTGAATGTTGGTTTTTTAAGAAGGGTGCACCTGTTGGCCCAGGTTTGGGCCTGGCACTCCGCAGCCCTGGGCTGCTGGCCACCCTGGCCTTACCTCCACTGCTTTTAGGTCAACATCCCTAGAAGAGACCTCTCTGAGAGACAGTACCTGCCCAGCAAGGCCTGGCACTGGTACCCAGGGATCTGGGTGTTCCTCTTGTGTGGGGGACGCTCAGACTCTACCAAGTTCAGTGTCCTGGTGGATGAACCCTGTGAGCATCATCTCTGACAGAGATGTTCTGACACCCCCCCAGCTCAAGTATGTTCTGTGGCAGGAAGTTCAGTACAGTCTGTGGTGAGCTCTAAGGTCAGCAAGGTTTTCCTTCGACAGCCCCCTAAAGTATCTGCCCACAGTGCTGCCCACCCCAAACTGAAACTCTGTCCAAAGGAAGGATGGCTGCTCCCTTTTGCCAAAAAGATGGTAGAGTGATGGTGCCCCACCCAGTATTCCCGTACCTGGCCAGACAATCCAGGACCCTTCACCCACTCCTCCCCCTCTCCCCCTCCTGATTTCTCTTTTTCTGGGTGTGGCTTAGCAAGTCCATCCAGACACTGCTCAGAATATGGGGCTCAGTCCAGGGCTCAGGGATCCAGACCGGGAGGGAGTTGTGCAGAGAGCAGAGGGCCAGTCCCCTCCCAAGGAGAACACCACCTGTCCACCGTGAAGCTGAAAGTCAGCCTGACTTCGACAGCCACCAGACCGTGTCTGCTCAGGGTGAGCTTGTCAACTAAAGCCCTAGATTGCACGAACCCTGGTTCTAGCCAGTCAGGTTCTTCTCCCCCATCCTGCACTTCAGCAAGTGATTTTTTTTCCCCCAGTGATTTTTAAAGGGAATCAATACATTCAGATGATGCAACATTCAAAAGGTAGGTACAAATGCAGTGAAATGTGGCTCTCTCTCAGTGACTACCACCTCAAGTCATGCAGGTCCCCTCCCCAGGAGCACCTGCTGTTACCAGTTTCTTGTGTCCATTGATTGCTGGTTTGCCTCAGTGCAGAGTTTGTGTTTATCCTCGTCAGTTTCACAGTGTCAGTTTTCCTCCAGGGCCCTGCAGGTTGGCGTCTTTTGCATTCAGGGTCTTTAGCCGGCACATTGGCCCTACCTCCCAGGGTCACACTGGCTGTGGTGTGACAAGCCTGCCTCTCTGCAGAGAGACTCCCATCAGTCCATGACTGCACTACCAGCCGGCTGGCAAATTCACAGGGAGGAACTGGGATCTGGAGCCCAGGGCAACTTTGCTGTTCTTATCAAGGCTTTGTTGTTGTTCAGTCGCTCATTCGTGTCCAACTCTTTACAACCCCATGGACTGCAGCACGGCAGGCTTCCCTGTCCTTCACGATCTCCTGGAGTTTGCTCAAACTCATGTCCATTGAGTCAATGATGCCATCCAACCATCTCATCCTCTGTCGTCCCCTCCGCCTCCTGCCCTCAATCTTTCCCAGCATCAGTGTCTTTTCCAGTGAGTCAGCTCTTCACATCAGGTGGCCAAAGTATTGGAACTTCAGCTTCAGCATCAGTCCTCCCAATGAACATTCAGGGTTGATTTCCTTTAGGATTGGCTGGTTTGATCTCCTTGCTGTCCACGGGACTCTCAGGAGTCTTAACAAGGCTGGGTTTCAGTAACTCTTGGGAGGGAACTTTGTTCGAGGGGTTCCTTCTAGAGACTGAGATTCAGTGGTACCAGGGAGGGTCGTGAATATCTCTTATTATTATGAAACTTCAGCAGTGCCCATGACATGTACCCTGGGCTGAAAGTCACTCCTTATACATCTTTGTTTTACAGGTAAGGAAAGTGAGGCCCAGAGAGGGGACAGCAGCTGCACCAGCTGACCGCTGTGCCCTTTTCTAATCCAGAGTCTGGTCGTTTTGTCCCGGTGTGGACAAAGGAGACTGACCATAAAGAGACTGACAGTGAAGGAGACTGAACCCACACTGTAGCGGTCAAGAGAACCAAGGTCACATTGCCTGTTCACAGACACATGAACTGCAGCCTCATACACCTTCAACACACAGCCTCAGGACTTCCCTGGTGGTCCAGTGGCTAAGACTCTGGCCTCCCAATGCAGGGAGAACAGGTTCGATCCCTGGTCAGAGAACTGGATCTCACATGGAGCAACTAAAAGGTCACAAGTGAAAGTGAAATTTGCTCAGTTGTGTCCTACTCTTTGCGACCCCATGAACTATACAGTCCATGAAATTCTCCAGGCCAGAATACTGGAGTGTGTAGCCATTCTCTTCTCCAGAGGATCTTCCCAACCCAGGGATGAAACCCAGGTTTCCCACATTGCAGGTGGATTCTTTACCAGTTGAGCCACAAGGGAAGCCCAATAATCCTGGAGTGGGTAGCCTATCCCTTCTCCAGTGGATCTTCCCGACCCAGGAATCGAACCGGGGTCTCCTGCACTGCAGGGTGATTCTTTACCAACTGACCTATCAGGGAAGCCCTAAGAGGTCACGTGCCACCACTAAAGTTCCAGTATGCTGCCAAATGCTTCCCAGGTGGCACTAGTGGTAAAGAACCGGCCTCTTAATGCAGGAGACCCAAGAGACTCAGGTTCGATCCTTGGGTGGGGAAGACCCCCTGGAGGAGGGCATGGCAGCCCGCTCCAGTATGCTTGCCTAGAGAATCCCATGGACAGAGGAGCCTAGTGGCCTACAGTCCATGAGGTCGCAAAGAGTCAGACGTGACTGAAGCGACTTAGCACATCACAGCACATGCTGCCAAATAAATGTTAGGAAAAAAATATAGCCTCAGGCAGGTTCACCCAGTGGCACTGAAGGCCACACGCACGCCTCAGCCTCCACGTGGGTTTACAGGCCCAGGGACCGGCATATCAAATGTAGCCAGGGGCAAACACACCCCGGGCCTTCTTCCCTGGTTCCTTCTCTCCGTCTGATGACAGAGCACCTTCCTTTATCACCTTTACCCAGGTGAACAGAGAGAGCATTTTTCAGTCCCCCTTTATGGCTTGTGCTGGGTTCTTGCTCCAGCCTTTCTGCCATCTCTCTGCAGGCTCCCGTGGTTTCTTTGAGGCTCTCTTTAGGCATCTGGCCCTGATCCTCCCTGTGCGCCCCACAGAGGAAGGCCTGGGCCTTCCCCGCCGGGTTCCCAGGCTCTTATCTTGCTTTCGGTTCGCAACCTTGCATGTGTTCAATCTCTTTAGTCACTCGGCTTTTGATCTGGTCTCTGGGGATTATACTGTGCATCTCCCAAGGGAAGGGACTGTTACTTCCCCACTCCCCCCGCAGCTGCTGGTCTGGTGCCAGGCTGCTGATGGGTGCTCTGTTGATGGAGAAGAAAGGAAGGCGTCCATGCCCGATGGTGATTCAGCTCCTTATGCCATTTCCACAGAGCTCATCTGGGGAAGTTGTTCTTGCTACTTTTAAGATTGTTTTCTCCGTGAAAATCACTCCCACTGCTCCCACCCCTTCCCCTTGGATCCTTGGAAGCGTTCATCCCACTGAAATCTGCTTTCTTAAGTTAATCTTCTTCTGTTGGCTAGCTTCATGCCTTTTCTTTGAAGTGGTGGGTGGGGTGAGGTGGGGGGGCATTTTTCCTAAGCATATCATCCCCCTTGGAACATCAGCATATTGGGACTTCCCAGACAGTTCAGTGATTAGGACTCCACACTCCCAGTGTAGGGGGCACAGTTTCGATCCATGGTCGGGGAACTAGATCCTGCAAGCCACACGTCAGGACAAAAACAAACAAACAAAAACAGCCAAGCCCGTGCACCACCACGGAGCCCGAGCTCTGGAATCTGTGCTCCCCAGCAGAAGTGACTGCGATGAGAAGCCCACACACCACAATGACGAGTCGCCTCTACCTCAGGCAACTAGAGAAAGGCCCAGGCAGCAACAAAGACTCAATACAGCCGAAAATCAGTGAAAAAAATCAGCCGCAGGTTCACATTGTAAGTGCTCAAGATTGGAGGTTTCTTAAAGACCAAGTCTCACGCACGCCCCCCACTCCATGACAGGCAGCTCACCACTTTCCGAGGGGCCGGTTTCACCTTGGACGCCTCTGGTTGCCGGGTTTTCCGCCACTGAGCTGTGAATCAGGTCTGCTCAGAGCCCCCTTGAGGCTCTTGGCTCCTGACCTGGCAGCCACTGGGCATGCCGGCACGCACTCTTCCTTGTGGCCTCCCAGACAGACCCAAAGTGTCCCGGTCTTGCTCAGTGGGAGGGCACACAGGCTTTAGGGGGAGACTTAGCTGCATTCAGAACCCCGTTCTCCACTTGCTGGCTGGGGAGCCCTAGGCACATACTGCAACTTCATCTGTTTCCTAGTCTGTAAAATGAGGTTCCTGATACCGACCTTGCTGAGTCCTCAAGAGAGTGGAATAAAATAGCAGAGTTAAGACTATAACATTGGCTGATTCATGTCAATGTATGACAAAACCCACTGAAATGTTGTGAAGTGATTGGCCTCCAACTAATAAAAAAAAAAAAAAAGAAATGCACAGCACCCCAACAAAAAAAAAGAAAAAAAAAAAAAAAAGACTATAACATTATGCTCGTACACAATAGATGCTATTAGGGCTTCACAGGTGGCACTAGTGATAAAGAACTCACCTGCCAATGCAGGAGATGTAAGAGATGCAGGTTCTATTCCTGGGTTGGGAAGATCCCCTGGAGGAGGGCATGGCAACCCACTCCAGTATTCTTGCCTGGAGAATCCCCGTGGACAGAGGAGCCTGGCGGTCTACAGTCCACAGGGTCTCAAAGAGTCGAACACGACTGAAGCGACTTAGCACGCACGCAATAGATGGTATTACTATTAAATATTATCATTAGGGCCATCAAGCTTACTATTGGACAGGTCCTGAGCTAATGAATGGAGAGTGGGGAGAATAAAATAGGAAATACAGGGCAGTCTCTGCTTATAGCATTGTTGGAGAGGAGACATTCATAATAAAAGCGAGCAGCAAATGAGGCAGCAATAGAAAGGAGAACCTGAAGATAGCAAGCACTAAGATGTTTGGTGCTGGCAGTGGGTACCCTGCAGGGTCAGGACAGAGGGAGCTCAGCCTGGTTGGGGGCAATCTCCCCCTCTCCCTAAAGTCAGCACTTCCACATGCCAAGGATGCTCAAATTTCCACCCAGCCCAGAGAACCACCCTGCAGACCTACATACTCAATTCTACCTCTGAATAGCACACACCCACCTTGCCCTAAACCTACCATCTCCCACCCAAATCTCCTCCAGAGATGTTTTACCATCCACCTGTTCACCCAGCAGACGGTCAGTCCCCATCCTCAACTGTCTCCTTTGACCCTGTATCCTTTTCTTTAAAAAAAAAATATATATATATATATATATATATATATATATATATATTTGGCTGTGCTGGGTATCAGTTGGGGCAGGTGGGATCCTGGGATGGAACCTGGGCCCCCTGCTTTGGAAGCATGAAGTCTTAGCCACTGGACCACCAGGGAAGTCCCTCAACCCCGTTTTCCAACCAGCCACCTACACGTCTTGATTCTGCCTCTTTTTTTTAAAAAAGAAAAACTTATTTCTTTTTGGCTGTGCTGGGTCTTCTCTGCTGCATGGGCTTTTCTCTAGTTGCAGAGCGCGGGCTCTGAAGCACACAGGCTTCAGTAGTTGTGCCACGCGTCCTCATTAATTTCGGTTCCCGGCTCTAGAGCACTGGCTCAATAGCTGTGGCACACGGACTCTGTTGTTCTGCAGCATGTGGGATCTTCCTGGACCAGGGATTGATCCCCTGTCTCCTGCAATAGCAGGTGGATTCTTTACCACTCAGCCACCAGGGAAGCCCTGACTCTGCCTCTTAAATATATAGGACTTAAGTTTCCTTTCTCTGCCTCCTCTTCTTCCTGACCTTGGTCTATGTCATCATCACGTCTTTTCTAAATTGCCGCTGTTTCCTGTGAACTCCGCTGGTCTTTATTCTTATTTCCTCCAACGCGTAGCAAGGTGATCTTCCTAAATTAGATCATCTTGCTTTTCTGCCTAAAACTGTTTGTTGACTGCCGCTGACCTCGGGATGAAGTGCACAGCCCTTGCTCTGGCTCCAAGTAGTAATAGTCACAGCTAGGAGGCTCCTCAGCGCTCTGGCCACTTCCTTTCTCTTCTGCCCCATCGCTCCCCACTGCCTTCAGCCCCACTAAACCACGTGTGCATCTCGAATAGGCAGGACTGTGTCTTATCTCTAGTCTTGCTCCTTCCTGTCCCAGGACATCCGTCGTGTTAGGCGTCAGTTCCTTTGAGACATCTTCTTGGACACCCCTTCTCAGGCTGGCTCTGCTGCTCCTCCTTCGTCCTCCCAGGCAACCCTTCATGCTGTGTGGCCGTTGTGTATTTGTCTGTCTCCCCTACGAGGCTCAGGGTTTCCATGTAGGTGAAGACCCAGCCCTAGATTTGTCCATGTGTCATGCCTAGGACAGGAACTGGCCCATGGCAGGAATTTAATACATGTAGGATGGATGGAATCTTGGGAAGTTGGGATCTGAGCAGGGCCTTGAGAGATGGTCTGGAGTCCTCTGACCAGGGTCAAAAATCCGGCTCCTTCTCAGCCACCCTGAGTGTGTTGGACAAGCAACTTACCTACCTCGCTTTCCTTTATCTGGCCTTTGAGTGTTTGCGAGAGACTAAGTGGGGTTTGGAGCAGGGTGGTTGGGAAAACCTGTCTGAGGAGGTGGTGTGCAGGCCACAGCCGAAGGGAAAGGGGGAAAATTTCCTGGTGGTCCAGTGGTTAGAATCCGCCTTCCAATGCAGGGGATGTGGGTTCGATCCCTAGTTGGGGAACTAAGATCCCACCTGCCGTGGGGCAGCTAAGCTGGAACTAGGGCGCCTGTGTGCTGCAGCAGAAGCCCACGTGCCGCAACGCAGAAGAGCTTGCACACAGCAACGAATAAATAAAGGAAAAGGGGATGCTATGTGGGGCAGGGAGAGCGTGTAAGGTGGAGAGAGTGGCATGTCTGGGCTCTTGTGCAGGGAGGAGGGATCTGATCACTGAAAGATCAGGTGTGGCCCGAGCGTGGTGAGCTCTGGGGTGGGAGACAGGGGGCGTGAAGCAACTGAAAGTGAAGTTAGAGCGGTAGGGGTGGGGAGACGGTGCAGGCTGATGGACTGTGGGTTGGGTGGCTATATTCAGAGGTATTAGGAAGCTGCTGAAGGACTCTAGCCGGGGAGCAGGGCAGCTGGGAGGCAGAACGGACCAGAGCCCCTGGGATGACGCAGGATGACTCGTGAGTTTCTGGCTTGAGTAATAGGATGGATGCTACTGCCATTTACTCAGTCTAGGAGGAGCCAGGGAAATCAAGGTTCTTGATTTTGGCCATATTAGGTTTGAGACGTCTGGGCATATTCGAGTCAAATAAATGATTAAAAATGAGAGTCGAGCACGTTGGGAGGTGCGGCTCTCTGACGTTTGGCATCCTCCTTGGTAAAAAGGAAAGTGAAAGTGAAAGTGGCTCAGCTGTGTCCGACTCTTTGCAACCCCATGAACTATACAGTCCATGGAATTCTCCAGGCCAGAATACTGGAGTGGGTAGCCTTTCCCTTCTCCAGGGGATCTTCTCAACCCAGGGATTGAACCCAGGTCTCCTGCATTGCAGGTGGATTCTTTACCACCTGAGCCACAGGAGAAGTCCAGAGAGGTGCTATTCTAGGCCTCAGAGGCAGCCAAGACAAGAGGGAGCAAGTCACATGACCAGGGGCAGGAGCAGGAAGGGCAGGGGGAATGGCTCGTGCAAAGGCCCTGTGGCAGAGTGTGCCCTGTGTGTCTGAGGAATATAGAGGAGGCCGTGAGTGAGGGGGAGAATGACCAGAGGTGAGCAGCCCCCGAGGTCAGCACTGCAGGGCCCTGGAAGTTGTGTGGAGGGGTTTGGATTATATTCTGGGTGAGATGGGAAGCCATTGGACAGTTTGGATAAGTAATTTAATGTGTTCTAATTAACATTTTAAAAGACTTCCTCCAGCTATTGTGTAGAGAATAGGCTACAGGAAGAGTGGGTGGAAGCGGAGGTAATTAGGAAGCTATTACAATATCCAGAGAGCAGTGAAAGCTGCAGGAGCTGCAGGGTTCTGGTCTGACGGGCAGGCCTCTAGGATTTGCCCTGGGAGTGGGTGCTGGATGTGAGAGGGGACTCAGGGATGATTCCAAAGATTTAGCAAGTGCAGAGTCGTGGCCTCCCAGGTAGCGCAGGAGACACAAGAAACTTGAGTTCGATTTCTGGGTCAGGAAGATCCCCTGGAGGAGGGAATGGCAGCCCACTCCATATTCTTGCCTATAGAATTCCAAGGACAGATAGGAGTCTGGTGGGCTATGGTCCATGGGGTAGCAAAGAGTTGGACACGACTGAAGTGACTTAGCACGCATGCACACTCAACTGCTGAGTCAGGGGGATGTCTGCACACCCGGAGAATTTCCCAAGGCCAGGAAGATGAGGCGAAAACAAAGGAGGCCCAGAACGAGAAGTTTAAGAAGTGGGGTTGGGTGGGGAGGGCAGAACGCTGAGTACCTTCCAGGGCCAAGCAGCCAAGGACGTCAGTGACCTTGGCAAGGGAGTGCCTGATGGGGTAGTGAGGAGGAGGCCCAGAAGCCCCCCTCCTTTGGAAGACTTTCGCTGTTGGGAGAGCAGAGAGGTTTTAGAACCAAGGAGATATTACTGCCTGTGTACACGGGACGTGACAGATCTGGTGGAGGGCGGTGCACCAGTGATGCAGGAGAGGAAGCCCTGGAGAAAGCGGGAGGGATCTGGGGCAGGGCCAAGTGGTCACCCGGGCCGGAGTGGGGCTGGGAGTCAAGTCAGGGAGTTCACACTCCAGTCTCCATCATCTGCTTCCCCGACTGGGCTCTGAGCTGGGGCCTGAGTCTGTTTGTCTGTGCTCATCCCACTCGGGGCTCCCACCAGCTGCCAGGCCCCCAGGCCCCTGCCCCACGGAGCCTCTGGGGGGCTCTGCCCACCTCTCTAGCCCACCTCAGCCTCCACCTCTCCAGGCATATCTCTCACTGGCCGGCTTGTATCCTTTATCGGAGAACTGCAGTGCAGACTGCGTTTCTGGGACACCTTCTGGTACCCGACTGGACTCTGCCCCTCGGGCGGCGGGCATTCGTTCCATCTTCCAGGCCCAGAGAGCCTGGGTGGCAACGCCACTGGGTCCCAGAGCCTCCATTAGGTGACTGGCCATGGGGCTTGGGGAGCTGGGGACAGCCTGCCTCACCTGGCTGTTGTGTCCTGGGGTGGGGGGGAACACAAGACCCCATTACTGGGCACTTATTTGCTGAAGGAGGCTTGGCATGCAGGCCTGTGTCCTGGGAGCGCGTGAAGAGCCAGGTGTCCCAGGAGCAGGAATCTGTCACCTCCAGGGTTAAGGGCAGGCAGGAAAACGAACTGATGGTGGACCTGAGCTCACCCCCTCCCCCCAGGCCTCAGGCTTCACCAACTTCCAGAAAATATGACCCAGCGCGGGAGAGAAGCCGAGTTCTCATCTCCAGTTGGAAGAGTGGATGACGTGTCACTGACTTGGGAGGTGGGATTTGGGGATGGCGGGTCCCCGAGAAAAATGGGGTTTCGGGGTGGGAATGGCGTGACTTCTATTCCTAACCTCGCTTTGCCTCATGTGGGGCAACACACCTTCACACCTGTTTCTATAATCAAGTAAATGGGAATAGGCTTCTTTCCAGCCAGTTCCCAGTTGATTTTTTTTTCTTTTGGCTATACCATGGGGCAGGTGGGATCTTAGTTCCCCAACCAGGGATTGAATCCGTGCTCCCTACATTGGAAGCACAAAATTTTAACCGCTGGAGTGTCAGGTATTCCCTCCTAATTGATTTTTAATATTTATTTGGCTGCACCAGGTCTTAGTTGTGGCCTGTGGAGCCTAGTGAGGATCGAACCCAGGCCCCCTGCACTGGAGTGCGGAGCCTTAGCCAGTGGACCGCCAGGGAAGTCCCCCTCCCAACTGATTGTGAGTGTAGTCAGTGGCCACCCTGTGCGGTGGGACGAGCGAGGCTGGACGGATCCTGCGTCACAATGAGAGGCGCGGAGGCCCAAGGATTGCTCGTTGGTAAGAAATCACCAGTTTATTGAATGAAAAACCCAACATCCTCAGCCCCTCCCACCCTGCCCCTCTCTCCGGCCGAGTGAGCAGCACAGTCCTGGGGACACTCTGGACGGCAGGGCTGCGCCGGGGAAGGGCTGGCGGAGTCTGGGGGAGGTATGGAGAATGAGAAAAACACTTTCCAAAATGAAGTTCTGTGCAAAAACTTCTAGAAGGGGTGAGAGGGCCAGGGCCGAAGCTCCGGAGGCGGAGGTGTTGGCGGGCTGCGGCCGGAGCTCTGCCCCACGTGCCTCGGGTCTCCGGGAAGGCCAAGGCCGATGGTGGGGGCTGAGGAGGGGCTCAGGCGCCCGAGGCCACAGAGGGGGAGGCCTGGGAGGACGGGGCCTGCCCAGGCCAGGGGCCCAGGTGAGGAGGGGAGGACACGGGGTGCAGGGAGCGGAAGGGACTGGGCCGCAGATGTGTTGGCAGGGTCTGCCGCCCACCTCCCCGGGGCCGGAGCCAGGGCCGGGGAGGAAAGTCCTCAACGGGGTCGGGGGGCGGGGGTAGATCCAAGGACAGGTCCCAGCCTCCCGGCGAGTCACAGAAAACCACTGAGAGACTGGTGGTGCAGAGAACCAAAGAACTACTCAGGGACACATGTGACACGTCCAGGGGACCTGGGCGTGGGGGAACCATGCAGGGTGAGACCACGAAGGCTCCTCCACCCCAGAAACCCACGCATCGCAGCAGCAACTCTGTCTTGGGGTCGGGGGGGTGTCTGTGCCCTTGTCACCCCCTCAGCAGGGGGAAGTGGCCTTGGTGCTGGGCATCCCCAGATGGAGGCCGACTGTGTGGTGTCTGGCAGCTGAGCTTTAGAAGATGGGATCCTGGGGGTGGCAGGGGGAGGCTGGAATGCTGGCCGTGGGCCAGGACCCCAGGTTTCCTATTTCCAGGAAGAGAACTGGTGCCACGTGGAGAAAGAGGCTGAAGTCAGGTGAGGTGAGGGAAGGCCTGGAGAACTCGATTCCAGGGGCCAGGGGCGGGCACCGAAAGGCACAGTCAACATGCCTTGGGCCAGGAGTGGAGGGGGAGGAAAAGGAAGGAGTTGGGGGGCTGCCCAGGACTGGGACCGAGCAGTGGTGGGGAATGGCGGCCCCGGTGGGTGGCAGTGTCCGGCAAGACCGGGCCAGGGAGATGCAGGCCCCGGGGCCAGCAGAGGGGACACTGGGCCCGGGGCCTGCTGGCCTCCCCCTGCCTGCAGGCGGTGAGGCTGGTGGCAGCGCCAGGAGGGGGCGTGGCTGGGAGACGGTGCCCTCAGGTGGCCTTGCTGCCACTGAACAGTCCCACTGGAAAGTGCTTGACATGGGTGGGCCACTGGGCTGCCAGCTGGAAGAACTTGATGTCGCTCCACTCGACCCCGTCGATGGACACTGGGGGTGAGAGGGGAGGCATGTGGATGACCAGGGCTGCCGGGGAGGGCTGCAGCCTCCCTTCCACCCACCCCAACCCCCACGCCCGCACCTCTCAGCATGGTCTGCTGCTGCTTAGCAGAGCAGATGAGGCGGCTGATGCCCTCGATGACCTGGCTCTTAGAATCCACCTCCTTTTCTCTAGGCTTCTTGCTCAGGAAGATGGTGGGAACTGGAAAGCAAGCAGGAACCGCCTTGTCACCGCCCCTGGAAAGGCGGCTGCACTCTCCCCCACCCACTGCCCCCGTTCCGGCTGGAAGGGCGGAATTCACAGAAAGCAGACTCCCCACTCCCCCCACCCCGTCTGTCTGTCTCCGGGGCTATGTCTCAGGATCTCCAAGCTCCTGCCCTTTTCCCTGGGCCTTGGTATCTTCACTGAGTAAGGAGGACCTGGGGCCACATGGGCCTGGGCCACATGGGCTCGGAGTCCCTTCCGGCTCGAATGTTCTGAAAGCCTGTGGGTAGGGGGCCAGCTGCCCTGTCAGGCGCCTCTGTCCACCCACTCAAGTGCCTGCGTGGGGCTGTGTCTGTGTGGCTGGCAGGGAGGCTACATAGCAGCTCAGCCCTAGGCCGCCCTCGACGGGTCTCTGGGTGCCACGGGGGCGGGGGGGGGCGGTGTTCCGGCTGCGGGCCTGGCATGAGGCCTGCCTGCCCTCCTGGGGCACCTTTGGGGGCAGAGACATGAATGCAAAGGCCCAGCTGCTTTGGATGCGCCCAGAGGAGGAAGGTGAGGCCCAGCAGAGAAGGAAGCCGCTTCCTGACAGCTGGGAGGCGGCAAGCACCCCAGAGTCACCCCGCCTGCTCCAGCAAATGCAGAGCCAGATGTGGGGTTTCACCACGGGAACCGATATCTGTGAGCGCTGCCCCCGCCTCCTGGGTATCAGGGCTCCTGCCTCACCTCCTCAGAGTGCAGGACCCCCTCCCCCCGCTGGTGCTGAAGCCGTCTTCTCCCTGGGATAGGCTCTCGTCAAACCACACCCTTTGTTCTTGAAGGCCTGGGTGGCCTCCGGGGTTGGGGGTTGGGAGCTGTGGTGCAGGGACAACCTTTGGGTCACACCATCCATCCCTGAGGGCACTGGCCAGGAAACCTCCCTCATTCATGGCAGCAAACTGCCTTGCCCCAAAGGTGCCGATGCTGAGCAGGCAGGGACCAGTGACTCCCTGGGGACCTCGGTTTCCTTTGTGACAGAAGGAACGGCTTTAGTCCTGTGTGGTGGGGCAGGACCCCATGATACATGTGCTTGCTGCCTCTGTGCTCATCCGGGGTCTCTCTCCCAGAAGCGGATCCTGTTCCGACCCCGAGAGAGGAGACGGGAAGGCCTGGAGGCCCTGATTGCCCCTGGCCTCTCGAGTCACTTACCTTTCTTGTTCTTCTCTTTGGTGACCACGGTCATGGCCATGGTGCCGGAGAGCTGGGCCTCCCCGCCGTGGGGCAGGCGGGAAACCTGCACTGAGCGGAAGACGCTCTTGAGGGTGTTCTTGGAGCTGGCGTCCCTCTTGTCGCCTTCCCTCCTCCGCTCCCCAGGGTGGCCCAGCCAGTAGTCCACCTGGAGGCCAATCACATCCCCGTACGGGCTGCTGGGGCTCCTGGAGAGGGGTGGTAATGGGGGGCGAGGCTCAGCGCCCACCAAGGGTGAATGGGGCAGGGAGGGCCTGGAGGAGGTGCCAGCCCAGGGGCTCCGGGTTTCCTCCAGCCTCACAGAACGGGCTGGGGTGGGAGTGCGGGGTCAGGCTGACCTGAGAACACGGCCAGGAGAGGGCGAGGCCCCAAGTGCCCACAGCGGAGCCCAGGAAGAAGGGAGAGAGGAAGGAAGCTCTGCGAGGGAAGAAGATGTGTGCACGCACACCCACACACAAGGACACATGTGCATGAGCATGTGTGCAGACGTGTGCACATGCACGACCCCCAGCAGGCAGAAACCCCCGCCGAGGGTGGGAGAGACTAAGTGGGGCAGAGGCGGGCATCAGGCGGCTGCAGAGCCGCCGGGGGAGAGCAGCCGACCTGTGGCTTTCTCTCTCGTTAACGGCGCTTCTAGCTCAGGGATAATTTTAGCTCTGAGGGGAAAAAGAGCTGATATTTTCTTGAAAGGAGGCGTCAGACACAATAGGTACAGGCTACACAAATCATCTGATGTTTCTTTCTGCCTGGATTCAGCGGTTCCATTAAAAAACAAGCTTAAACCGGATGGGAAAGGAGGTCGGGGTAAGGCTGGTCCCCAGGCCCCAGGGAGCCTGGACCGTGAGGTCACCGCATGACCTGCTGATGGGATTCCCTCCTCTTCCTGCACTTTGGCAAGTCAGCGGCAGACCCCGATGGGGAGCGGAGAGCGGAGACAGGGCGAGAGAGGGGGAGGGCTGGGGTCCAGGCTCCGCCCTGAGACACTTAGGATTCTTTGGGGACCACGGCACTGTTGTTGGGGGTTCTGGAAAAGCCACCGGCCAGTGCCCACCCTCTGCTCCTCACAGAGCATCCCCAGGAGACCAGGAGGAGGTGAGGGGAGAGGAAAGGGAGCAGGGAGGAAGCGGCAGGAACACCTCTGGCTCTTCTCTGCTGCCCTCTCCCCTGCCCCAGTCAGCTCCCCAGAGGCCTCCTTGACCACCTGATCTAAGCTTTGGACATTTCAGATCCTAAAAGAATTCCCTCCCTGCTTCCTGGCCACCTCTCCCTACTCGGTCACAGCAGTCTCTCTGTGGCTTTGGCCCCGCCAGGGCCCAGGAGCCCGGGGTCTGACCTGCCCACGTCACTGGCCGCAGGGGCCCTTGGGTGACGGACACACTGGGTGCCCCGAAGGAGGCCGCGCCTCCTCGGGCCAGGCGCTGACCGTGAGGCTCTTATTTCCAACTCACAGCAAAACCCCGTGGCTGCTTCACCTTTACTTTCATGGGGTGTGAGTGGAGCTGAGTAGCTTGTCCAAGTGACCAAGATTCCGTGCTTAAACTAGTCAGGCTCCTGAACCTCTTTCTGGGCCTCGGAAAATCCAGTCCTTGCAATAATCCCCCCGCCCCGCATTTCTGACTGCCCTGCGTCTCTGATCGGGGCTCCTCACCCTCCACCCCTCAGGAGTGTCTTTGTGAGACTTCTGTCAGGGCAGTTTAGCCGGAATTGGAACCCCCAAAGTTCCTCTTAGTACTTTTACTGCCTCTGCCCCCTCCTGCTTCTGCTCCAGCCAAAGTCCCAGCTCCCGCTGCAGAGTCCCACCGCGGGGGTGCCCACGCCTACGGCAGCCGTTCCCACCTTCGACAGAGTCGCTCTTGCTTTGACAAGTGTCACTGAGCGGTTTGTTCTTTAACACAAACACACACGGTGGACGCAACTGTGTGGACATGATGCAAATCCAGGTGTCTGACACCCGGGCCCACACTCCCTCTCCCGGACCCGGCAGTCCTACCCTTGGTACGTGCAGCACCTGGCAGGCAAGAAGGGCCTCGGTGCCCCGGGTCTCATTTGCCCTTATACCTGGGGGGGCGGGGGGGGGGGCAGACAGGACAGACAGGAGCTCATGGGAGCAAGCTGTGTGACGACCGGCTTGGCCAGTGACCTGACTCCCCCCGCTGACCTTCCAGGCCCGGGGTCACCGTCCTACACACTGGGGCAGCCGGGGAATCAGGCACGTGCCGCCCCAATGAAGGCATGTGGGGGGACAGACGGGAACAGGCCACAGCCTTACCCCATGACGGCCAGGGCGCTGCTCATGGACGGGGAGGAGGGAGGGGTGGCCGTGGCATCTCGGCTCAGGCCCGAGCTGGAGGGTGGCGACGTGGAAGGCACAGTCAGGCTGACCACGGGTGCGTCGTCACCATCACCTGCGGGGGGACAGACACGGTCGGCCAGAGGAAACTGCCCTGACCGGTCTTGGCTGCAGCCTGCTACGCCACCGCCCTGGGGCTCGAACCCTGCGGCTCAAGCCCTGCCTTGGCCTGGGACCCCCTCGTCTTCACCCTTCGGCCTGCCTGACCAGGGAGCAGGCAGGCGAGATGCACCATTCTCACCCAGTAGAGGCCAAGGGGCCCAGGCTCACCTGTCGTGGAAGGAGAGTCTTCGACCAGACCCACCTTCACCACCTGCGAGGGAGAAGAGACCCTGCGTTAGGTCCACCCACCCAAGCTGGACACCTTCGGGTCAGCTGGACCCAGTGGCCACAACCACACGCTGTTTGATCGCAGGCTTTGAGACTCTGCCGATTCTGAGCAGCTGGGATCGTCAGGAGGTGAGCAAACCCAGCTGCAAACAGCTAGTCGGGGGCGCGGGAGACCCGCAGCTCTTCTCTGGGAACGTGGGCAAGGCCTTATACGAAAAGGATACACCCTTTTGTATCCTGATCTCATTTCTTCTAAGATCACTTGGGCAGGAGACCGTCTTCTCAGGTCAGAGAGAGGGGAGGACAGGGAGAAAACCTCGGCAGATAGGAGTGGGGTATGGGTCGGGGTGGGGAACACGCTGGAACAGGAATCGGGAGGAACACCAATGAGGAGGGGGGGATCCCAGGGACCCCTGACTCCAAGCCCAGCCCTGGGCAGTGATACTGATGTCAGCTCCCCAAAGAATTTTAAGATACCTCTGAGAGAATTCTGGGAAGGGCAGAGGGGGCCCTCCAGTGGCCAGCAAAGGGTACAGCCAGAGACAGACCTGAACGTCAGGGCAGGGGCCTGAGGTCAGCAGGGGCCCTGCTGGGGGGGGTGGGGGGTGTCACGGAAACCGGGCCCTGGCGACAGCAGGGAGCGGCGGTCACACACACATGGTGGCTTCCTTGAAGCTGATAAGAGCACTGTGCTGCCACTCGTGGAATCTGTCCCTGACTCTACGCATCCTGATTTTAATGCCTGGAAAGTGGCACGCTGGTACTCCGAACTTCCTGGACGTGAGTCCTCTCTCCTTGCTCCTCTGGTTGCTGCACGAGGCTGCCAGCTCCTCCGTTCGCTTGTTTCCATTTTTAATTTTTTATCTGTTTTGCTGCGAGGCCAGAGTGGCAGTGACCCCACTGCTCCACACAGACGTGGGTCACTGCCAGCCCGGGCTGCTCATCACGGCCCGGGCCCTCCGATGTGGCCGTAGGACCAGCCCCAGTGGCTGGTGGGGACTGACTGGACCAGGCAGATGGGAACCTTGACAAGAACCACCCCCCAGGCTCAGGCATTTCCCAGGATCACTTGAGGCTCACAGGATGACCCAGGATCACAGGATCTGGGATGAGTGGAGAGCAGGGATGGGGGCTGCCGGCCCCTCACCTGCACGTGCCTCATCCTCCCTAGAGGCTGGGAGGGACCCTCGGCGAGGCTGCAGGAAAAGATACCAGCTGATGTGGAAGAGAAACTCGGCCGTCTCAGAAAGGGAAATCTGAGTTCTCTGCCAGCTTCTGTGCTGTGCTTTGGCCCCGGGGGTGGAGGGGCGTCAGCTGTCCCCTCTAGGCTCCCTCTCTCCGTCAGTCTCGGCCTTGAGGCCCCGCAACTGCCAAATGCAACCTGGGCCGGGACCACCTGACTCCAAGGACACCCAAGAGGTCTTTCCTTTGTCTTCAGAATCCACTTGTGCAAAGATTCTTCCCTGACCAAACAGGAGGGGAGAGAGCCCCTTCCTCTCGTGTCCCCGTCTCTGAAGACAGCTACTCATGTCTCAGACTCCCATCCTTGGAACAGCTTTGCTTTCTTTTCCCTGCAGCCGGAGAACCAGTGCCCTGGATATCACCCCTGGGGACCCCAGAACCACAGTAATAACATGTGGTACCTGTGGTGATATGGGGCCAGTCCCCAAAGGGGAAAGGACTCTGGAAGGAGCAGCTCGGGGCCTGTCCCAGCCCACAGCTTCCTCTCCCCGGCATTGCTGACCCTCGGGGCTCTCTTCTGGGGGCCTGTCCTGGGCCCTGCAGGGTGGTTAGCGTGTCCCTGGCCCCACCCACAGATACCAGTGCCACCTCCACTCCCAGCTTTGCCCACCCCTACTCCCAGCTCTGACAGCCAAATGTGTCCCCAGATCAGACACTGCCAGATGTCTCCTGGGAACAAAATCGCCCCTGGACAAGACCCGCTGTCTAGATGAGTCCCTTGTGTATGAAGTGAGTCAGTCAATGTCAGACTGTGTGCGGTGGACTATAGACCGCCAGGCTCCTCTGTCCATGGGATTCTCTAGGCAGGAATACTGGAGTGGGCTGCCATTCCCTTCTCTAGGGGATCTTCCCGACCCAGGGACTGAACTTGAGTCTCCTGTATTGCATGCAGATTCTTTACCGTCTGAGCCATCAGGAAAGCCCCTTGTGTGTGTGTGTGTATGTGTGTGTGCGCGCGCGTGGAGGCCAGGGAGGCCAGGTGGGTGGGTGGGGTACAGAGGAGAGGGGGGGTTGGTACTCACGCCAATGAAGGGGATGAACTTCTGATACGAGTCTTCATCAGGGCTGTGAGGAGAGACAGGAGAGTTTTACAGCGGGCGGGAGAGACTGCGTGGAGAGCTGGGGACGGAAGCTTTCCACGCTTTACTTGCTTTACTGAGGCTTTAAGGGAGCCCAGACACCACTTGCCATCTTCCCTCTGCCCTCAGGATGGCATGGGGAGCCTCCAGAAGGAGGCGAAAGCCCCGATTGTGCATGCTCTATCCTCTGCCCCGACGTCTGTACCACGGGGCGCTCACAGTGGGTGGGGGCAGGCCCGGGCAGGGAAGAAAAGGCACTACTCTCGGGTTCCCATGAGGGAAATGCGGTGAGGAGGAGGAGGGTGTGGAAAAGCAAAAGAACTGAACATTTCTCTAGCCCACCCAACCTGTTTTCAAGAGTCCACCCCGGGTGCACTCACAACTTGTGCCTACAGGTGAGCATGGCTTCCGCCACAGGCAGCTGGTGCGTCACGGCCGCCCCGTTGACGTACTGCATCACCCGCCCCACCACGTCCAGTTGCTCTGCGGAGGAGCCGAGACACGGGCTGACTTACTTCAGCAGGCGACCCCGGAGAACCCTCTTTGAGAGTCCGTCCCCTTGCTGAGTCCCACCAGAAGACCCCAGGAGCTGAGGCAGAGAAAGGGCTCTAAAGACCTGCTGGTTTGAACCTTATAAGAAATTTTTTAAACATTGTTCATTTATTTATTTGGGTGTGTTGGGCCTTAGCTGCGGCGTGCAGGTTTAGTTGACCTGTGGCACAGGGGACCTCAGTTCCCCGACCAGGGATAGAACCCACGTCCCCTGAATTGAAAGGCAGATTCTTAACCCCTGTACTGTCAGGGAAATCCCAGGAATTTTTTTTAAAAGATACCTTTTTGGATGTGAACTATTTATTTAAAGTCTTCACTGAATTTGTTACCATGTTGCTTCTGTTTTATGTTTTAGTTTTTTGGCCTCGAGGCATGGGGGATCTTAGCTCTCCGACCAGAGATTAAACGCACATCCCCTGCACTGGAGGGTGAAGTCTTAACCACGGGACCACCAGGGAAGTCCCCTGAATCTAAGGAATCATGCAGCCAGGAGCTATCCTCCGTCTGATCTGTGCGCCCTTCCCCCCAGCCTGCTCCTTCCCAGGCTTGGCTGGCTCCTGCTTCCATCTCTGCTCTGATCAGCCCTGGAACCACCGGCTGCCCCCACCACCTCCTGCCCTCGTCACTTCCTGCCTGGCCTGTGGGAGCACTGACCACCTCCCGGCCTCGCTGGGCCCAAGCTCACTCCCATCCCTGCCGCCTCTGCTCTGTATTTCAGAAAAAGACACGGTTGGTGGCGTGTTATTCCTTTATCAATAGACACTTGGCAGCTGCTCTCCGCTTCCATATTTGATCTCCACAACCAGATACTTCCTGACACCACCCCCTCGGCCTCCTTATTTCTAAATGTGCAGAGACCAAACACATCCAGCGTGGAAGGGCTGTGCTTACGGGGCCTCCTTTTAATAAAATGCTGGAAAAATGAACAGGCCACAGGGAGGAGAAGCAGCACGCCCCCCGCCCCCGCGTGCAGCTGAGCCCAGCTCCCCGCGTCTCGTCCCCCACGAGGGGCGGGTACCTGACACCGGGGGCTCCGAGCGGCTAAACAGATCTCTCCAGCCAGGATCAAGGAAGGTGCTGCTATACCTGCTGTCGACGGAGCCCAGGTATTTGGCCACTGGGTGAGAACCTGGTAGACGGAGACCAGAGAAGGCGAGCTGGTGAGGGGGGTGAATGAAGCCCGGCCTTTGGTCTCCCCGACTGGCCCTTCCCTGGACCCAACGCCACCCCCCGCTTCAGGGGTGGGCTCTGCCACGTCCTCACCGAGGGGAATGATGAGAAAGCGCATGTAGCCCAGCCAGTCCGAGGTCTTGCTGGCCAGTGACTTAACGAAGAAGCGGAGGATGGAGCTCAGGTAGCTCTGGCCGCCCACTGCTGCCACCTTCACCGGCCTCGGCATGGAGGAATTACAGTTGCAGCTGGGAGCAAAGGAGGGGGGACAGGGCCACGTCAGGGGGCCATGATCTGCTCAGAGGAAGCCTCCCCCCCCCAGCTCTGACTTCACTCGACCTCGACAGCCCCCAGAGGAAAAACAAACCAGTGAAAAAAATCACAGAGAGAGAGGCAACACACCATAGTGCTTCTGCAAAAAGAGAGAAATTCAGGGTCAGAGAGGACAGGGGACTGTCTAGAAGGCAGGCAGAACCGCTTGAGGCTAACGAGAAGACGAGTCGGCAGTGCCCTGGGGTCAGAGGCGGGCATGAGCCCAAGACCTCCGAGGCTCTTTCCACGGCACGTCCTGAGAGGGAGGGCCCCCGACTCTGGGTAGGCAGCGGGGCGGGAGGAGAAAGTCTTGCAGAACCCCGGGCTCTCTCTGTCCGGCCTTCTTCGTCATGGGTTTAGGAAGAGGGTGAGGCAGGTCAAGGTGTGGCAGAGGACCAGGCGGGAGGCTGGTGGGCAGGAAGGTGACATTTTCACCCCGACCCTCTGGGCCAGCAGGGACAACAGAGCACCAGGGCCAGACGCCGCCCGACCAGGTGCCAACTGTGAGCTCTGGGTCTGATGGGCCAGGGGGTCCTGTCAGAGCTTGGAAATGAGGGTGGGAGGATGAGGTGGGAGGGGACCCCAAAGGGCAGGGGAGGAGCCGGGCCTTACTAGCGCTGGATGCGGGTGAGCAGGGCGGACAGCACGGCCTGGACCTCCACAGTGGAGCACGTGCACACGACGGGCTTCCGCTGGTCCTGCAGCAGCTCCGCCACGTACTGCGGGGGGCGGGGAGGGGGGCGGCACACAGGTGAGGCTGTGCGGCCGGGCCACCGCCTCCCGCAGGTCACGAGGGCGCCAAGGCCCAGGCCGGGCAGAGGGCCCCACCCTCGGTCGTTCAGACTACAGCAGGCCAAGGTCAGGCTCTGACTGCCAGTCAGGAGGAGGTGGGGCCAGACCCCAGGGAGACGGGATCAGGAGGAAACGTGGGAAGGCCCAGGACATGCTAGATTCTACACGGCCTCCGTGGCCCACACGCTGGGTAGGTGGCCGGACTGGGCGGGGCTGGGCTGCTGTTGCTCTGCCCCTTCTGGAAACCA
The DNA here is from genome assembly GCF_033118175.1 of Dama dama. NCBI lineage: Eukaryota > Metazoa > Chordata > Mammalia > Artiodactyla > Cervidae > Dama > Dama dama. The sequence continues at coordinate 6,653,908 of NC_083682.1, forward strand.
GGGCAGCGCTGGCGCCTCACAGCACACAGGCTGGGAAGGCAGGTGAGACGGGCCATACTGCTGCTTTTTCAGAGATAAGGAAACTGAGGTACAGAAAACTGGTGACTTAAGGCCCCTCAGGCTGGAAAATGATGGGACTGGGACCAGAGCCAGAGCTGTGGGCTTAGGTCAGGCTAGGAGGGGCCGGAAAAGAAGGGGGTCATTTCGGATTTCCCCGCGCCCTGCCTTTGAGATCCACACCCGGGGAGTCTCTTGTTCCCCAGCATCCCTCCTTCCCGGCCCTGCGACCCTGGGTGCTGTACCTGGCCCTGCCAGTCAGCAGTGTTGACGAGGATGACGTTTTCTGGGAGGGCCGCATCTGACACCAGGATCTGGTTCAGCTGGTCATAGACCACCTTTCTAGGAATCTGCAGGGATAGATGCAGACAGATGTCTGTTGGTCCCCAGGGAGCTTGGGGGGGCGGTGGCTGGGGGTACTTGTGGTCCAGCGTATGGAGAAGAGCTACCAGGAAGCTGTGCAGGAGACCTGGTGTCCCACCGGCCAGAGCACAGCAAGGGTATGAGAACACTCGAAGCCAGGCCTCAGGGCCCAGGCTGGTGCCCCAGGAACGTGGCGGCTGTCCTGCCGAGGCAGAAAGGGCCCCAAAGGGGAATGAAGCAAGGGGCAGCAGGAGTGGGGGAGGGAGGAGTGGAGAGCAGGTGCTCACAGGATGGAAAGGAGGGCAGTGGGGAGAGATAATGAGAGTGCGACGTGTGGGGAGCCCTCCAACTCGGGGAACAAAGGTATTTCAGGAACAGTGATTAACAAGAAGGACAATACCTCGCCCCAGGCACCAGGCTATTCTAGTCCTGGGCTCACTTTCAGCTGCGAGAGCGAGCGTTAGCTCTGGAAGCCACACGGACACCAACCCCCTTCCCAGAGGTATTTACCAGGAAGAAGCCGGCCCACCACCAACTCCAGGAGCGCAGGAGCTGGGTGAGGGCGTCAGGGAGAACCCTTCCCCGGGGGGCTGGCCTTCGGAGAGCATACGAGCCGAGGGCCAGATCCCTCTGTGTGCCTACCCCAGCCACCCTGAGGGCTGGCGCTCAAAAGTTTAATGTTGCCATGTTGGCTTCAAATCACTGTAACTAGCCCACAGCAATGCTAAGGGCATCAGAGTGCAGGGTAGACCTCCTGGGAGAGCTGATGGTCCCCTCTAAGGTCTGATGGGGGCAGAACACGCCAGTGTCCCCTATTCCATCCTGCAATTCCTCAGCAGGAGCAGACAGCAAACATGCTGGACTTCTCCCTTTAGGCCTCTCTTTACTCAGAACAATCAAATATACCCCCTTCCTCTCCACCCGACCTCCCAAGGAGATGACGGAGCAGAGCCGGGGATCTGGGGCGCCTGGCAGGCGGGTACCTGCGTGCTGTGGCCCAGGTCTGGGGACCGCTCGCTGTCGGAGCTGTTGGTCCTCTCGCTCAGCGGCTTGGAGAGCTGCCGCTCCTTCAGAGGGGTGCTCCTCTTCTGCCGGGGGGTGTGCACCCCTTCCACTTTGCTGCCACGGGCATGGAAGGAGGTGGTTAAGTGGCCCCCATTTCTGAGGCCACTCTGGCCATGCTCCCCTCCTTCCACCCAATGCCTCAGGAGCTTCTTCCCACCCTGAGTACCTGGGGGAGGCGGAGCCCTGCAGGTCCGTTTTGCTGGACTTCATGGGAGTTTTGACTTTCTCAGGCACAACCAGACTCGTGCTCACGTCTCCAAACATGTCCTGGTCAGTGATTTCCTGCCACAGAGCAAAGGAAGCCGCGAGGGTGACCCCCCCCTCCATGACCACGAGAGCCTGGTAGCTCCTGTCTGGGCCAGCAGCCCCCCCCCCTCGCTCTTTTCCAGGAAACACATGGTTCTAAAACTCCCGCCCGCCTCCCCTGACGACTGTTTAATTCAGCTGAGGGCGCCCGCTGTGCCAGGCGCTGTCACCTGCTACCCGACCTGACCCCAACGCTTATGAACCATCAGCACACAAATCTCGACGGATGATCTGGCTTCTCGAGGTGGGAAGGACAGCCTTTTTACTCAGGAAGTGACGTGATGTGAATTTCATTTTTGAAATCCCTGCTGTGCAATACGGACCAAAGCGGGCAACAGTGGAGGCCGGGCTGCTTGGGTTTCAGGTGAACTACAGTGTTCTTGAACCCGGCCTAAGGCTCTCCTGGACAACAGACCTGTGATACAGTATTCCTTACTAGAGGAGACGTGAGCCTGAAAGAATTCCTCCTTTCAGCTGGCAGCTCCCACTGGGAGGCTGAAGTACAGCCCACCCCCAGAGGGTTTCCGGTCAAGTTCTCTGCTCTCTCCTCCCAGCTGGGTCTGGCCTCCAGTCCCATATGGGGTGAGCTCGGGCCCGGCCCCAGACTCCCTCGCCCAGGTGACCCGCCCGCCCTTCCCTCCCGGGCCCCCGGAGCCTCTGCGCTGTGAGCTCTGGCCGGCTTTCCTCCTGGACGGGGCGCCGTGCGTTCTCGTTGTGGCACGGTCAGTGCTCAGCACTGTGTGTGTGCGTGTGTGTCTGTGTGTGACTTCAGTCTGTGTGTAACTACAGTGGGCGCCCCAGGCGATCCATCCCGTGCACCCCTGAGCAGCCCCAACATCTCTCAGTGGGAGGAGACGACCAGTAAGCAACCACTTGGAGAGATGATGCTGTGGACTGTCTGGTCGTTGTAAAAATAACACTGGAGAAAGGGACGGTTTTTCAGGGAAAGATACTGCTCATCATCCCCCAGGAGTAAATGAGGGGGTGGAGGGGCTTTCCTGGTGGCTCAGTAGTAAAGAATCGCCTGTCAATGCCGGAGACACAGGTTTGATCCCTGATTCGAGAACGTTGTACATGCCGAGGAGCGACTAAGCCTGTGCTCCACAACTACCGAAGCCCTAGAGAAGCCGCCGCAAGGAGAAGCCTGTGCACCGCAACTAGAGAGCAGCCCTGGCTTGCTGTGACTAGAGAAAAGTCCATGCAGCAGTGAGGACCCAGCCCAGCCAAAAGTGAACAAATAAATACATAAAAATTAAAAAAAAAAAAAAAAAAAAGGTACATGAGAGTGACAGATAGTGAGAAAGTATCAAGTCAGCATTTGCTCAGACCTAATGAAGGAGTGGAATGGGGACGTTCCTGGTTTGCGAGTTTGGGCACCAACCTGATACTCGACAAGTAAAGATTTCGGGAGGAAGACCTTCGTAAGTCCACAGATTTAGGCAAAAGTTTCAGGATGGTCCTGAGGGTCTTTTTGCCTCTATTTCTAAAGGTACCCAAAACTATTTTAGACAGCTGAAAACAGGAGACGGAACCACACATACCAGAGTGTCTGTTTCAGTCAAGCTGTCATCTTGATTTTTAATCCGAGCAGATTTGACTTTTTCTAGCGCAGCCAATTCCATCTGCAAAAATTATAATAATTAGTCATCACCAATCCAAATAACCACCACTCTAACTTGCTCCCTAAGTCCCTTGGAAGCTTAAAATACTTTCACTTAATCTGAAGACCTCATGACATCTTTCATAACGTCTTTGGGACTTTCATCTTAATAAGGAGCGTATTTTTTTTGTGAAAAACCAAACTTCAGAAGGTCAGTTATTCTGTGATCATTAAATCAATAACACGGTGAGACGCTGAACCCAGAAATTCTGATTCTCAAAAGATGCTCTCAGGGAAGAGAGGCTCAGCCTTCAGATGGCTTGGCTGTGGGATCCGCCAGTCTTGACTCGGGGGTGTGGTGAACACCCCTGCCCAGGAGGGGCACACAGGGCCACTTCTGCTGTCAGCGTCGCTGAGAGGAAAGGGGACTCTCAGCGTTCCGGTCTTTGATTTTGAGACTAAAGACATCCATGGGGGCCAAATGCTTGGTGGAAACATCTAGAAAACCCTCAAACAGGATATTCTAAGCCATTTAGGTGTGAAATAATCTCACTTTGTCCTCAACTCTTATTAACAGGTCTCATAAATATTAAAAATGTACTTTGCAAATACAGAACTGGATTTTTCACACTTGCAAATGCTGCTTCTGGCTGTGCAGACACCAGTGTCGGAATCCTGAGCAGCTGTGGGGTGGGAGTCTCAGCTGTGGGGAAGGCACTGACCTCAGTGGGTCTCTTGTTCTTCTGGGGAACCAGGGAATCAGAAAGGATCAAAGATAGCCCACTTCCTCCCAGTGACCCAAAGTCCTTTCTCTGAGTAAACGACAGAGTACAGAGAAAAAGCCTAAAAAGCTTGTAGGGGTCACTTGGCAAACTAATGAACAACGATCACACAAGTCAGCCCGTGTCACACGCTAAGCCAGGCTTTCTCCACCTGGGACCGCTGGCATCTGCAGAGGGCCCTTCTCTACTCTGGGGCGTCCTGCGCATCATCTGAGCTGCAGCCCCGCCTCCACCCACTAATCACCCCTGCTGTGAGAATTTAAAAAAAAAAAAATGTCTCCAGTCCTTGCCCAATGCTCCCCGGGAGGCAAAACCACCCTTGGTTGAGGACCACTCTTCTGAGCTGTCTGTCAAATTAACCCAAGGCATTTTAACCAGACCCCGCGGCCCCGGAATGTGAGACAGTTTGGTTCAGAGCCATGGACGGTAGGTTGCCTCCTGTCTGCATAGCTAGTTCATTTACACATTGCCTATTGGGATAACTGATGCTAACAGTCTACAGTCAGAGAAAAGTCTCGGTTGGACTTGAGACTGGAGATGACTTCACTCAGTGTGGGATCTCAGCACGACAAATGACTTAAACATGTTTTAGAGAGGATGCCTGAGGGTGGTAACACCACCCTGCTCGAAGGTTCTCGGGCAGCAGCCCTGTGGTCAAGCCCTCTGACGACAGAGCAGTGTCAGAGCACTCTAACCCAGACTAGGGTTGGGGGCACCTGCCGGCTGTGCACTGACTCTTCTGGATGTTCTGGTCGATCCTGCCAGGAGTAAGCGCCTGACTTTCCAAGTTCCTCTTCCTGCTCCTATAAATACTTTAGGATTCTCTCGCCCCAGCAGCACAGCCGCTGTGCTGTCTGACTGTGTGGCACCGAGACAGCTGCAGCAGCCTGAGGCGTGGTGCCTGCTGGCTGTGGCTCAGGTGCCCCACTCCTGTGTGTGTGGGGGGCCAGGGTGAGGTGGTACTTCAGGCTCCTGCTTTTACCAACTACTGGTCTCCAGCACCATTCATCACAGTGCGTGGAATTTGCGACTTTTAGCAGCAGGCATTCCTGGTGGAACGTCTCCATCTCTTGGCTGCCCCAGCTGAAGCGCTGTCAGGGCCTGTTGTCATCAGCTTCAAGGACCAAATCATGTGCTCAAGTCTTGGGAAAACTCACAACTGTAATAATTTGTATTGGCAGAAATCCCTTCGGATTCCAGTGATCAACTGAATTCTCTGAGATTTGGGGAAAAAAACGGAAGGTTAAGAAAAAAGAAACAAATAACAAGGCTACGAAATCAGGGAGAGAGGACGAAAGCGGGGCGGCATGTGCTCGCCTGCCTACGGTGCACCAGCCCCGCATGTTTCCCCTCGTACATCTCGAAGTTCCCTGTGTGAAGAGCACAGCCTCGCTCTGTAGTTCCCAAAGTGCCTTTCATGCGAAAGGATTCCAAAGTTCCACACCCACATCAAGACATATGGGGCTCTTCAAAATAGAAATATCACAGAGAACCAGCAAAGTCTGAAATTTGGCCAAAAGAATCAGAATTTGAAGGACTCACTAAAAAGACAACTGGAGTCTATCAATTTCAGGAGTCCGGAACTGGAATGGCTCTCGGGGCCCAGAGTAACAGTGGCAAAGCCGCTTACAGTACTGCTGCTCCCCCTGCTGTGAACCAGTCCAACCACCAATCAAGCGCCACGCTGGAGGTCTTAGCTTCCTTCTCCCACTGGATCTTCACTCTGCCTTGCAAGGCAAGTCCTTTTTACATGTAACTTGTGGATGAGGACACGAAGACTTGGTAACTGCCCAGAACAGTCAGTGGAGTGATGGAGTCAAAATTAAGACTCAGAAGACTGACTCCAGAGTTTGTGCTCTCAGCCCAACTCTGCCCCAGAGCAATGTTCTGCCTGAAGAGGGGCCCTTAGGCCATCACACTGCCGAGACTGAGACTCCACTGACTTCTGATTCTAACTGGGCTCCTGTGCTGACACCTTTTGTTCAATCGCTCAGTCGTGTCTGGCTCTTTGCGACCCCATGGACTGCAGCTTGCCAAGCCTCCCTGTCCTTCACCATTTCCCGGAGTTTGCTCAAACCCACGTCCACTGAGTCGGTGATGCCATCCAACCATCTCATCCTGTTGTCCCCTTCTCCTCCTGCCTTCAATCTTTCCTAGCAGCTTCACTTTACAAATACGGCACCTGAGGCCCAGAACATCAATTGATTTTTCTCTTTAAATTTTGTTAAGTAATGCAACTGAGACTAAAAGCAGAGTCTACAAATTGCATCAACTTAGAGACAGCTTCATTAAGATAGTTTCTCTTACTGGTTGACTGACAATGATCCCTAACATTTCTTGGGTGTTTGCATATGTTAGGCACCAGGCTTAGCGCTCTGGGGTGCTATCTCAGCTCATAATTTGCTTGCATTGTGTCACAGGAGGGACCTTGTTCTGCATTCCTAGGATGCCTGGAGTCAGTCTGCCCCTGGCCAGGCCCCAGGTTTCTCTCTGGAAGAGTTCACCCCTTTTATTTACACTTGCAGTGGCCTCTGGGCCTGTGGTCAGCGATCCGTCCACGTGGACAGTGAGGACTCAGCAGGGCCACTCAGTGGCCTTTCCAGAAAGAGCAGCTACAAGGACATCCTGAATAGAAGCAGTAGCTGTGTGAGGCCTCCTCCGCCCCAGATCACAGGAACCTGGGCTGGAAAGGCAGAGAGCGCCAACTCTGCAAGTGTCAGGCCTGAGGTTTCTCCGCGGAGGGATTCTCGGCGGGGCCTGCCGGGTCCACCCCCCGTTTGCTGGCTAAGGCCACGTGGTGCCGCTGTTCTAGGGCCCGACCGCACGTGCTGCGCCTTCAGCGGGAGGACGGATAAGGCGGACGACAGCGCCACCTGGTGGCAGCAGGCAGTCAGGCCGTCTCTGAGCCGACGGTTCGCAGACGCCCGGGAATGGACGGGGGTGGGGGCGAATGGAGGGCCTCACCCGCTTCAGGACGTTTCCTCACAGGCTCGTACCTATTTGCTGAGTGAGTTTTGTATTTTCTTTGTTAAAGCAGCAAGAGCAAGAGGACTTAAAGGATTCCGTTTCTTTGATCTACAGAGAAGACACTGGGCTTTCAGCTGCGAACCAAAGACTCCACTAAAATCGGCCTGTCCCCGCCGTGGGCTGTAAACGGGGGCAAGGAAAGCTTCCAAGGGCCTGAGGCGGGCGCAGCATCAAGACAGGCTGCTGCTCTGCTCCACGGCTGGGGAGGCCTTCCCAGGGAGGGACAGGGCGTGGTCTGGGGTGAGGCTGGGCTCTGGGGGGCTCCGGCTCCCTCTGGCTCACCAGGCCAAATGGACACCTGCCCACTGAATTCTCCATTCTGGGAGGGCACTGCCCCCTTCCTCAGCAAAGCCCATGTAATTTCTCCTGAACAGACCCTGGGGGCTTCCTGCCCCACCCCTTCCCCACCTGGAAGCAGAGTCGCTACCCCTGGCCGGATGCCACACTCCCAGCTACCGCGTGATGGGTGCTGAGGGGAGGTGTCGAGGCACCGCGTGCTCTGGAGGGAAGGCTCCAGGTCACGGCGGGAAGAGACCAAAAAGGATACCCGCCCGGCCACAGCAGTGCCCTCAGAGCACTAAGCGCCGGGCAGGACTGAGATGACAACCGAGGCTGAAACACGATGAGACTGCTCATGGGTCCCAAATGAGCCGGGAGCAGAGGACCCAGTGTTACCCCAGCTCCCCCAGCCCCGCTCTGCACGCCCCCCACCCTTCGTCGTGCAGAAGACCCCGTGTTAGGTCCACTCCCCGGCCCCGCGCCCACCGCCCTCGGCCGTGCTCACAGGGCTCGTGGGGTCTCTGCCGAGGCTGCCCTTGCTGTTGAGGCTGCCAATCTCCGTCTGGGAGCTGGATTGTGACATCCCCTCAAAGAAGGGCCTGTGGGCGGCAAAGAAGCACAGCCAGGGTCAGTCAGGGGCCGCCAGGCCCCAGAATAGCAGCTTGTGGTCAGCCGGGGAGAGCCGGTGTTCTAGAAAGATTGAAAACCCGGGCTTCAAGGATGTCGGGAGGAAGAGACACTGCAGAGGCTGACAAGGGGGGGCGGGGGGGGCCTGGACTGAAGGACTTGAGAAAGTTCTATTGGGGCTTCTGTCAGTTAAATGACGACCTTTATCTAGAGGGCTGGAGGTTCATCAGGGGTGAGGAGCCAAGACTCCCGGTCATGGGGGGTGGGGAAAAGGGTCTAGGAGACAGTGTGGCCTCAGGAGACAGGGGCTGCGGGCCTCACTTGAGCTTGGGCTTTGGCGTGCTGAGGATGCTCTCTGTCTCCTCCATCTCGGGGCCACTGTCGCTGGGGTTGTACATCTCCAGGCTGTCGTATAGCTCGTCCAAGTCTTCTTCCACTTCTCGAATCTGCTCCCGGGACACATGTTCCAGCCCAAAGCCCACCTGCGGGGGAAGACAAAACCTTCGAGTTGGGGGCTACCCCTGTTCACAGCATGGAGATGGGCAACTTCTTCCCACTGGCCACCCTGCCCAGCCCCCTCGGGGAACCTGCCATAGCTTCACCCTCCTCCCTTCTGTGATCTGATCCTGAGAGCAGGGACATGGTGAGGCCAGGGTCCCCCCTCAGTGCCTCCCTGGCGCTCCCCACCAGGACCCAGCGTCAGGAAGAGGAGCGGGAGCGAGACCATACTCTTCCCGAGGAATAGGCTGGAGAAAGCTCGGAAGCCTGGGACCCTGGCAGGCTCATGCTGCCCTCCCCTCGAGTCCACAGGGGACAAGTCTCCAGTCTCAGTCCACTAAGGAGAGAGCCTGTGAGGGCCGGCTCCGGTCTGCGAGAGCCCGGGGGTGGGGTGGGGGGATATGCTTCCCTAGTGGCCAGTTCCTGACACCATGGAGGAGGCGCCCACCTCAGGTTGCTCCTCACGATGTTCCCCTTGGGGCAAGAGGGAACACTGAACAACAGCCGGACACCCCACACCAGAGGCCTGGAATTAACTGATGGCAGGGAGGAACAGGCGCCCCGTGCTCAAGACGGCCAAACCTCGGGCGCTGCCTGTCAATCTCTCCTCTTTCCAAGTAGCATGAGGCTCTCCTCTATCTACTGCCTCACGTGGGGGGCCTGGAATCTCGACTCCCAGCGGCAGCACCGACTGCGCCCCGGGAACCAGGGCGACACTCCAGAATTCCACTCACCGTCCGGCTCGGGAGTAAGGGCTCGTACCTCGTCTGAAACTTTAAACCGCTTCAGGAGGGCCACAAACTTCTGCTTGATGTTAGGTTGCTGTAGGGACAAAGACACAGACGTTCTCAGCCAGCAGCCCCGTGTGGAAGGCGATCACTCGTCGGAAGGCTGACCGAGGGCCCGCTTTTGTAAAGAGGTGGGGGAGGACAGTGGTGGGGACAGTCTCTACCCCGGGACCCCACCCCAGTAACTCCCCACCGTCACCTCCTGCTCATCCCTTTCTCTAGTCTTTCAGAAACACGGTGCTGACGGGTGAGCGCCACCAGTATACACACAGGCTCCTCAAACTCGACGTTTTTCCATGCATCCCCTCTCTTGGTCCCCCAGTCACCAAGTCTGAACCTGGAGTCTCTCCCTGCACCTCACCTCCCGGCCCAGGGCCGCTGAGCCCTACCCGCTTGTCCACCTGGAACAACACTGCCTCCGTCCAGCCTCCCTGGGGCCACCGACCGCCCTCTGCCAGCCTCCTCCACCCCACCTCCAGTCTCCTTCCCTCCAGAGTCCACGTGACTGCTCCACAGGCAGATCCCACCAGTCACTCCGCAGGTGATGGCCTTCGAGGGCCCCGGAGCCTCTCGGCATCACTTTGTGTCCACGGAGGGCTGCCCTGCCTGTCCCCGGCCTCGCCCGCCGTTAACCCCTCACACCCCGCTTAGGTGGGAACTCACTGCTTAAGACTCTGCAGAGCTCTGTGTGTGGTGACCCCTGCTGGGCCTTTTATACGGCAGCTTCTGCCTTGACTAAACCTCGGCCCCAAATCCACGTGGTGAAGGTCTGCCGACTCTCAGAAAACCCGGCATCTCTCGGCATCTCGCCCGTGAGGTTGTCCGGCTCAGAGTCGTTCACTTCCCCCCTACTGCCGTCGCGGCCCTGACACTACGCATCTGCAGCCTGCCCTGCGCCGTCACGGCCACTCATGTGAAATGTTTGTGTCAGTGGACACTGTGAGCTCCCTGACGCCACAGACCAGGCCTTCCTCACCTCTCCGTGTCCAACCCCGTGGTGACGAGTCTGTGGCCACCAGCACCTCCTGACTGGGTGGCAGGCTCACCAGCTGGGGATGGAGGAGACTAGCTTGTGAGGGAGACTGAGCTGGGCCTTCGGGAAATGGCGGGGCTCCCCTCGGCGGCAGGACGCCCCAAGCAGAGGAAGACTGGGAGCCCCAGTGACCGTTCAGTCAGCGCGCCTAAAACAAGTGCTCTCGGTGGAGAGAGGATGAGTGTGTACAGGAGACAGGAATCAGAGAGCAGTTACTCTGAGACTCTGACTGGGAAGCCCTGCACTTAACAACAGCAACAAAAACGCCCTCGGGGGTGGCTGTCAAAGGAGTGCGGGGCACTGGTCCTGTAGCCGGTGCGGCTGGGTAGGCAGGGAGAGGCGGGCATAAAGCTCCAGGGGGCACCCAAGGGGAGAAAATGGGACCTCTGTGGCTATAGTGCAGGAAAAAAAAATTAGCAGGAGTCACAAAAGAGAGCCAGCCTGCCTCACCCATCCATCATCAGAGCACAAGCGGGGCTAGAGGCTGGGACGGGCCTCACTTGGCACAGGAGCCTAATCAAGGGTGAGAAGCCTGAGGACAATGAAATGATTCAAACACGTTCTAGACATCGCTTAGGGGGGGAATCAAGGCCTTGGTCTTAGGGATTTACATGGAAGCCCAGGGACACCCCAGGACGCCTGGAGAAAGGACAGCATGTTTCACAGTGGACCAGGCTCAACCACGCTCAGACACACATGCTGGGAAGGTCTGGCCTCTGCTTATTTCACTCCTGAAGGTGATGGGAATCTCTGCTCTCAGGGTCCCCAGGCTGGATCTGCCCAGAGAGGATCAGGATGCCTCTGGGGACTGATGAAACCGGGAATTTCTCTTCCAAAAAGCTCCTGACACTTGTGACTCTCCTACACTTTGGCACTGGAACCCCAGAATAGGTCAGAGTTAACCTAGAAATTCAGGTAATAGACATCAGAAGGTGCAAGAGATGCAGGTTCAATCCCTGGGTCAGGAAGATCCCCTGGAGGAGGGCATGGCAACCCACTCCAGTATTGCTGCCTGGAGAATCCTATGGACAGAGGAGCCTGGTGGGCTACATACAGTCTGTGGGGTCACAGAGTCGGACATGACTGAGTGACTGAGCATGCTGGCATCTCAGTCCAGGACTCTAATTTCACCAAAAGCAGTGGCTCCTTAGGAAATCTTACGCAGGAGACAGATTCCATGGGCATTTGGTCTCTAATGTCATGGATCCATTAAAGCAGGCATTATATCAAGCCCACTGTTCCAGGCACTAGCCTATTATTTCTGGGTAAGTTCAACAAATGATTTGAAGTGGAGACTCTCCTAGAGAGGACTGGACTTCTCTATGCAGTGGACAGTACGAAATCCACAGTAATCACCTGGAAAGGGGAGGCAGGGTATCTGAGGAAGGGGGTATCTGCTCCCTGAGGAAGCATCTGTTCCAAAGCCTACAAGGTTTCTCAACTTTCTTGTATCCTAAGAGAGCCCGAAGAATGTGACACGCTGCCATCAGGAATGCCGGTTCTCTCCACAGTGATTCTTAATCAGCTGGTGGTGGAGGAGGTGGAGGTGAACGTGGTACCAAGGGGTCTATCAGAGCCTCGAGGGGACGGCCCCGTGTGGATGTTATTGATAAAAAAAAAAGCTCCCAGGAAGTCTGAAAACACCACTCCCATCCTACCCACCCCCGACTGGAAATCTCGGCGGAAACCTTCCCCGGACCTTGGCGGCTCACCCTTGTGATGGCGGACGTGGAGGTGAGTTTCCTCCGGGTCTTCTTTACTTTCCGCAGATCCTCGTCCTCGTAGAACAGGTCCTAAGCGGGCAGGGGATGGAATGAGGTTGGGGAACCCCAACCCCACGAGGTTCTGGAGGGGCTTCCCGGCCTCTGTGTGTGAGGGGCTGTGGGAAGTTACCTGGCCGTGCAGCGGGTCATCACTGCCTTCCTGTTCCGATGAGAAACTCTCCTCCTCTTCCTCAGAGTAATTGTCAACATCAGGAGAACGGTCTGGAAACAGACACCTTAGTAAGAGAACCTCGCAAGGGGGAGATCTGGCCTGGTGGGGGGCTCTGGCTGGTTGGAGACCCGCTATCCTCAGGTGGAGACTAGGCTGGGGAAGAGGAGAGGGCCCTGGCCCCTTTATTTTCACGGACCCCTAAGCTCCTCTTTCCCAGGATGGAGACCGGGGGTGGGGGTGGGCAGGGCTTCCCGACACCACGCATCTCACCAGATAGCTTGGATTTGATCCCCTCGTGGTCAATGGGCTGGCTGGACAGGGAGTAGATCTTTATTTCTGCCACGGGCACAGAGACGTCCTTCACGTTGCTGTGCAGGCCCAGCACCAGGGCGCCTTCGTTCGGGTGCTGCATCACCTACGAGCACGGGCGGCCACAACGCGCCTCACACAGAGCCCCGCAGGGGGGCCCGTTTCCACAGACCCCAGCGGACGCGCGAGCCGCCGGGAGCGGCGTGCTGCCAACACATTTTCTTCCTCACGCTCCCCCGCCTGCTCTTCTACTGCCTTCCGTCTCACTCTACCTTTTTCTTGGCTGTGCAATTCAGCTTGTGGGATCTCAGTTCCCCAACCAGGGACTGAACCCGTCGGCAACTGAACTGGCCCTCAGCAGTGAAGGCGCAGAGTCGTAACCACTGGACTGCCAGGGATTCCCTCGTTTCACTTTATTTATTTTTACAATACTTCTTTATCTGTTTGGCTGTGTTGGGTCTTAGATGTGGCCTGTGGGATCTTTCACCAGGGAGCCTGGGCTCAGGAGTTGCGGTACGAGGGCTTCGCTGCCACGTGTGGGACCTTAGTTTCCTGATCAGGGATCAAACCCGTGTCTCCTGCATTGAAAGGCAGATTCTTAACCACTGGACCGCCAGGGAAGTCTCCGTAGTCTCATTTAAAAACTGTCTCCAGAAGTGCCAGTAATGGTTCTGGTCACGTGCTCAGAGATAAAAGTCAAGGCCTGAGGTAGAAAATGACTGCTCCTCTCTAGGACTGCAGTTTAGTTAAGTCTTTCACAGAGAAACCAGCTCTCAGGCTCAGGGGTGCGGGTGGCGCCTGCAGACCGCGGCCACCTGTCCCTGGCAACGAGGGGAAGGACCTGAGGGCTCAACACGGCGTCCACAGCCTTCGCCCCCCCAGGCCCTCGCTCTGATGCAAAACACAAAGATGGCAGAAAGATGTGCTGGGGCTACCTCACCTTTTGTAAAAGGTGGCCACAAAATTTTTTTCCTATTTGAAGTATTAAAATACAAAAATACGTTTTAAAATTGATTTGTGGTCCCTTTCTTCTTCCCCTTCATCCGGGCTGAGAAGATTTACTGCGCATACAGGAGAGCCTCACAAACAAGCAAACAGACTGAGGAACGTGGAGAGGACAAAGGCTGGAGGAACCCAGAGGAGCTGACTGGAGCTGACTGGAGTGTGAGCTCACATCAAAGGATTAATAACTGATTCAGGCAAGAATCATTAACAGAAGCTAAAACTACTGGGTGAAGATACCAGGAAAAAATAGACTGTTACAGGGTCCTCAAACAGCTGCCTATAAAATGTTTTTTTCATCGCTAAGAACAAAATATGTATTAATTAGCTTTATATTGGAAGTCCTGGCATACATCATCTTCGATTAGCCGAGCGATAAGACAGCCTCACAGTAACGGAGCAAGTCGACTCGGAGTGCTGCCTGCATTACAGTTGCGGTAACTCTGCCAAAAACGCGGAAGCTGAATGTGAGCTTCAGAAAACATCAGACAAACCCGAACGGAGGAACACTCAATAGAGAAACCAGCTTGTCCTCTTAAAAAAAATGTCAAGGGCATGGAAGACATGGGGAAAATCCGAGGGACTGCAGGTCGAGCGAGACCAAGGGGACAAGTAAACGCAGCCCGCGCTCCCGGGTGACGCCCCAGGCCTGCGAAGGGCATTCCTGGGCCGCATCAGCGTCCTGATCTTCACGGCGGGCGCTGCGCAGACGTGAGAGCATTCCTAGTTCTAGGAAGTTGACGCAGTGCATACTAATATGTGGGCTTCTCAGGTGGCTCAGTGGTAAAGAATCTGCCTGCCAAGGCAGGAGATGTGGGTTCGATCTCTGGGTCAGGAAGGTCCTCTGGAGCAGGCCATGGCCACCCACTCCAGTATTCTTGTCTGGAGGATCCCAGGGACAGCGGAGCCTGGCTGGGCTACAGCCCGCGGGGTCGCAAAGAGTCGGACGCGGCTGAGCGACGGAACAGCACCAACATATTAACGTGTGACGGGGCATCATGTCTGCGCTCACTCTCGGCGGCTCAGAAAAGCGAACGACACGCACACTGTGTTCACAGGCGAGAACTAAAAGGCAGATACGCTAACACTGAAGCGTCTGGGTGAAGGGTAGACGAGAATCCTTCATACTATTATAAGTTTTCTCTGACATTTTTTAAAAAGCTGAAGAAGAAACTTTTCGTGAGCAGGGAAGTATTGGATAAAAAGAGGCATGTCCTGAATTTCCAATAAAAGAATTAGTTTGTAACCTGGAATAAAACAGCCTGGTGGCAGGCTGGGAAGAGCCCCGGCTGGGCTGGGGTCTCTCGGGCTCTGAAAGGCCGCGCGCTCACCTCCGCCATGTTGATGAGCCCCACGGCCAGGGTCTTATAGCCCAGGATGGTCCGGTTCTTGTAGCGCTTTCTCCTCTGCAGCATGATCTGCAGCTTGTTGGCATCTCGCTTCAGGAAATGAGGGTACTGCCAGGCACAAAACAGAGCCGGGCACAGTCAGTCAGAGAGGGGTCCTCCGCGGGGTCTAGTCCTGCTGGAGGACGCACCACCATCCTTTGCCTCCCTGGCTCCCCTCTGTGTGAGGGGGTGACGGGGATCACTGGCTCCCCTCTGTACGAGGGGGTGACGGGGATCACTGGCTCCCCTCTGTATGAGGGGGTGACGGGGGGTGAGGGGAGCATCTGGTTCCTCCCAGCACCAGGCTTCCACTCTGCAGCTGGAGGCCCACACATGTTCTGAAATATGGTCTCTTTCCTTGGCAGGTGATCGAGCATTCAACCTGGGCTGCTGGGGTTACGAGGAGAGACAGACATACTAGGATGGAAAAGGAGGAGAAGGGATGGGACAGAGGTTGCAATATGGGGGCAAAATGAGACTGAAGGAGCACCCTCTCCTTCGGGGAGCAGGGGCACAGATTACTAAGGAGAGGAGATGGGGAGGACTGCGGTGGGACGGTGGGACCAACAGCCCAGTCCAAGGAAAGAGGATGTGATGCAAAGTAGTCTATAGGATGGAAAAACGACAACGTCCTACTGTATAGCACAGGGAATTATAGTCACTATCCTGTGACAAACCAGAATGGAAAAGAACATGAGAAAGAACATATATGTAATATAGGAAACAAAAAAGAAAAAGGAGAAAGTCTATGTATGTGTGTATAAAATGGAATCACTTTGCTATACAGCACAAATTAACACATTTTAAATCAACTACAATTAGAAAAAGAAGAATGAGACATGGTGTACTTTGCAGCAGCTCATCCAGGTCTCAGCACGCATGGTGCAGCAGCCTCAGAGATAGCTCTAGCCATCCATGCAGGCCACAGAAGCTCTGGGTGACATTAAGCCATTGGGCTGTTCTCGGATCAAACGATCTCCACATCAGAGCATCGTTCGAGATCAGGGGGGACATGGCATATTAATCGCCTAAGACTGAGCAGGTTCTCACCTGAAGGGAGAAGGTTAACTGGAGCTCTGTCTCCACCAATCCACTGGCTGGAAGGATGATTTCATTGGAGCGAAGAATCCTTTTTGAACCCTGAAACCAAGACAAAATAGGTCAAAGCTGCATCACCAAAAATCACACCAAAAGAAATACTATGCTTGCAAACAACACCTAAACTCTATGAAGAATCTTACCAGTTCAGACATCCCGTCAGTCTTTGCTGTACTTGATTAAAATCAAGCCACTACCATAGACATGATTTTACATGTATTACACTGTTTACAAAGGGTTTTCCCATGAAGATGACTTGTTACTGCGTCCGAGTTCTCCTTTCCCACTGCCCCTGAGGGAGAGGCAGAAGGGTGGCACCCCAAGGCGTGGCAGTTCTCCCCGAGGCTCCTTGGCTGCCCTCCTCCCATCTGACCAGCCACACTGTCCTCTCCCTGGGCCTTTTGGCACGCTGCGTTCTCTTCACGGGTCCTCTCTCATGCTTCTGCACACAGCTCATCAACTCACCTTCCCAGTCTCAGCTTTGGTATCATTTTTTTCCCAGGAACTTTTGCTTTAAGTACTGTCTCTGCCAAACCTCACACTGGGTTAGACACCCTAGTGTTTTTGTTCTTCAAGAAAAATGAAGCTGGGCTAAACTGGTCCTCAAAGTAAAAAGAGACCAGCCAGAGGGTCTGAGGAATGACAGTAAATTTGTAAAAATTACTTAAAAAAATTAAGTTTAATTTAACACGGTGAAGTGACCAGATCTCCAGCACACAGATGGACAGGTTAGTAAATGTTACACCCATGTAACCCGCATCTGTATCAAGATGTACAAGATCTTATTCACTCCGGGAAAATCCCTTGGACCCACCCCCCAGTCAATCCTGCATCCCTCCTCAGAGGCGAGCGTTGCTTTGACTCCTCTCACCAGAGATCCGTTTTTCCTGCTCTAAAATTCCACATAAATGGAACCACACGGCGTGTACTATTCTGGCTGGGCTTCTCTGCCCAACATTTATAATGTGTTTGAGGTTCATACAGGCTGCTGTGTGTATCACATTCTCTTGGACTGCCGAGTAGAATTCTGTCCCACGAATGTACCACGTGTGGCTCCCACTGTCCTGTTGCTGAATGTTCACACTTGGGGCGTTTCTAGTTAGCAATCACTATGGCTAAAGCTGCCATTCTGATTTTTATGTGTTTGCTTATTTCTGTTTTATTTTTGGTCGCAGCAGGTCTTCGTTGCTGTGTGCAGGTTCTTTCGCTGTGGTGCGCAGGCTCTCCAGTTGTGGTGCTCTGGCTCCGGTCGCAGTGCACGGGGCTTAGCCGCCCTGCCACATGCAGGACCTTAGTTCTCCTGCTGGGGTTCAAACCCGCGTCCAGTTGCATTGGCAGGTGGATTCTCAACCACTGGACTAGCAGGGAAGTCCCAAAGCTACCGTTCCTATACAAGTCTGTGTGGAGGTATTTTCTTTTTCTTGGACCCCTAGGAGAGGGATGGCTGGGCCTCAGGGGAGACGCACTTGTAGCTTTATGAGAAATGACTAGACCTATTTCTAAAGCGTTGGTGCCATTTTCCACCTGCAGTTGCAGTGTTCGCATCTCGCGGGCAATGGGCGTGGTCTGTCCAGGACACACAGACTCTGCTGCGCGTGTGCAGAGGACCACTCCGAGGCACTTTGCGTCTCCCTGGTGCCTCATCCCCTGTAGCACCCTCCCAGCCATTTATCGGTCACTTGTAAATCTGCATTTACGACGAGCCTCATCAAATTTCTTTGTCCCCGTTGTTTATCGTGTTACTCAACTGTAAGTTTTTTTAATTTGTACAAGAATTTGCCAGATATATGAATTGTAAACATTTTCTTGCCTATTCATTTTCTTAATAGTATCTTTTGATGCATTATTTAATTTTGATCTTTTTTTTTTCCTTTTATGATTAGTGCATTCTGGGTCCTAGCTAAGAAATCTTTT
Organism: Dama dama; assembly: GCF_033118175.1. Classification (NCBI taxonomy): domain Eukaryota; kingdom Metazoa; phylum Chordata; class Mammalia; order Artiodactyla; family Cervidae; genus Dama; species Dama dama. The sequence continues at coordinate 6,671,979 of NC_083682.1, forward strand.
TCTAATTCAAGGTGGTGAAGTTATTCTGCTATACTAGAGTAGGTATTCTGCTGTTGTCCTTTAGAAATGAAAAACTTTTAGTTTTAACTTTTACGTTTCTTACATATCTCTGATTTTTGCTTTTATAAAATGCAGGTTTTATATAACGTAGGAAGAAAAATTTCCTAAATGTAATATTTCACAATGCTTTTATAATTAGAATACCACTATATTATGCCAATTAAAAATAATAACCTGGAGAAGGAAATGGAAACCACTCCAGTATTCTTGCCTGAGAAATCCCATGGACAGAGAAGCCTGGTGGGCTACAATCCATGACTTAGCAACTAAACAACAACAAAAAATAATAAAGGAAATTCTGCTTCATGTGTTAGATTACACTTTTTGTAACCTCTATTATGACCAAGAGTCTTGACAAAGTTTTCTCCTGAATTTATTTAGGCTCTTAGGATTTAAGAAGTCTCTGGACAATGAATCCGAGAAATGCTAAGAATTCAAAATGTGGTTTATATATAGCAGTGATTTCAACTAGGGCATTTGGCAATGTTTACTGATATTTTTGGTTGTTACCAGTGGGGGGTATGTGTGTGAGTGTGATGTTTCTAGAGGGGAGAGGCCTGGGCTGCTGCTGACCAGCCTGCAGGGCACAGGACAGCCCCAGGAAACTGCCGAGAAACCCTGCTCCCTCTGCTGTTCTAGGTGTGACCTCGGGGCTTGGCGGTGGGAGGGAGCCCTCCCCGCTCCCCAGCATCAGCTCCAGAGCACTCTCCCTCCCACTTCCCCCAGTCCCTCTCTGAGTGGCTGCCACTGCCTCTCTTCTTGGCTGTTGTTGTTCTTTCTTTTTTTCAAATTTCTGTTGTTGTTGTTCAGTCGCCCAGTCGTGTCCAACTCTTTGCGACCCCACGGACTGTAGCACGCCAGGTTTCCCTGTTCTTCACCATCTCCCAGAGTGCTCAAACTCATCCATTGAGTCGGTGATGCCATCCAACTATCTCATCCTCTGCCGTCCCCTTCTCCTCCTGCCTTCAATCTTTCCTAGCGTGAGGGTCTTCTCCAGTGAGTCAGGTCTTCACATCAGGTGGCCAAAGTATTGGAGCTTCAGCTTCAGCATCAGTCCTTCCAATGAATATTCAGGACTGATTTCCTTTAAGACTGACTGGTTTGATCTGTGTGGACTCTGGTTTGATCCAAGGGACTCTCAAGAGTCTTCTCCAACATCACAGTTCAAAAGCATCAATTCTTCAGTGCTCAGCCTTTTTTATGGTCCAACTCTCACATCCATACGTGACTACTGGAAAAACCAGAACTTTGACTATATGGACCTTTGTCAGCAAGGTAATGTCTCTGCTTTTTAATATGCAGTCTAAGTTTGTCATAGCTTTTCTTCCAAGGAGCATTTATTTTTGGCTGTACTGAGTCTTTTTTAAAAAAATTAAATTTTGGCTGCGCTGGGTCTTCATTTCTGTGCTTGGGCTTTGTCTCATTGTGATGTGAGGTCTTACTGCAGTGGCTTCTCTTGTTACAGAGCACGGGCTCTAAGGCATCGGGCTTTGGGAGTTTTGGCACATGGGCTTAGCTGCCTCCCAGCATGTGGAATGTTCCTCGATCAAACCCACGCCCCCTGTACTGGAAGGCAGATTTGTAACCACTAGACCACCAAGGAAGGCCCCTGCTCATTTCCTGACTTTAGTCCGTCACGCACTGTTCCTCTCCCCAGGACTCCTCCCACCCTAACAGTTCATGGTTTTGACACGTGCACTTTCGGACATCCCAGCCTCTAAACCCCGTGGCTCCGTCTCCCAGGGGTCTTGTTCTCATCCTTGTCCAAGTCCTGCACCCACTTGATCACACTCTGGACCTTATTATTACCGATACTGATGACTGAATCTTCTATGTCACATGGCCCGGTCTCTGATCTCCACTTCCCATTCTTTCCAGCTCATTCTCTCTGGGGTGTCAACAACAACAATCCTTCGAACCCACCAGGCCTACGACCCGCTGATCCTCCCGCGTTTCACTCCTCCTCATGCCTGCTGTGCCCTCTGCTCATTGCTCAGCTGAAATGCCACCGTCTGGACAAGCGGTCCCTGCCCACCCTCGAGGGCCTCTGCCCGCTGCTGTTCTCCACGCTCACCAGGCAGATTCCAACGCTGTATAAATCCGGCAGCACAAGCCGAACACGCCTGGAGAGAATCAGATGATCTGCTCTCTGTTCTGACTTGGACTTTATGATCCCAAACGTGAAGCCCGGTGATCACACTGCATTTTCTCCAGTTTGGGCACTTGCCCCTTCACTCCATCCTCACGCCCCAAACACCTCCCCACCCCGTCTTCACGCTGAGCTAACAGCCCTGATTCCTACTGTGCCGAGAAAACTGGAGCGATAGGAAAAGAGCCCCCGCCACATGAGCTCCTGGCCACGTCTGTGTGGCCTCGTTCGGTCACACCGGGGGGCTCCTGCCCACCCCCCCACCTCTGCTCACCTGCTCACTGACTCTAAGAGGCTCTTCCAGTCACTCTTTCCTCTCCCATACAGTCAACTTTGCTCTCTCTTCTGGATCATTTCCATTAGCAAACAGGCTACTAATATTTCTCTCATTAAAAAAAATCCTCTCTTGTCCCCGTATGCCCTGCTGGCTACCGCCCCACACCTCACCTTCCTGTTAGAGCAAACTCCTCAAGAGCCGTCTATCTTTGCTCTTGAAGACTTCTCTGGTTGTCTCCCGGCCACGCTCCATCAGCCTTCCTACCTGCGCCATTCCCACCACGGCTGCCATCCTCAGGGTCTCTGAGAACCTCCACGGGGGACGCCTCTTCCTCCACTGATCTGAGTCCTGACAGGGCCCGTCACTCCCCCTTCGGCCCCTCTTACTTCCCGTGGCCTCCCGCACACCGCACTTTTCTGATTTTTCTCTCGCCCTCAGCTGCTCTTTCCTGGCCCCCAGGTCAGGTCCTTCCTTTCCTTCCTGACATCCCAGTGATGGAGTCAGTCCCTCGTCCTCGATCTCTAGACAAGCTCCCTTCTCTGTATCCACTCCCTCCAGTCCCGAGGAGTTCATCCATCTTCTGGTCTCAGATAAGCTGACAACTCTCCAAACTGTCTCTCTCTCAGACCGCTGTTTCCCGAACTCTAAACTCACACAGTCAACTGTCTATTCAGTATCTCTCCTAGGATGTTTAACAGTCACCACAGACATAACATGATGGGCTGAATTCTGGATCTTTCACCCTAAACCGTCTTCACCCACAGGCTTCCCCATCTCACTTAATGGCATCTCCACCCTTCCAGTTGCTGAGGCCAGGGCTTCGGTGCGACCCTCATCTCCTGCCAGAATCACTGTCAGAGCTGATCTTCTTGATTCCTCTTTCTCACTGACACTGTTTTCCACACAACAGCCAGAACGATCCTATCTTCCCTGTTCAAAACCCTCCAAGTCAGGACCCCCTGGTGGCCCAGTGGTTAAGACTCCGCACTTCCAACGCAGGGGTGCAGGGAGTATGGGCTCAATCCTTGGTTGGGGAATGGGCAAACAATGGAAACAGTGACACGCTTTATTTTCTTGGGCTCCAAAATCACTGCAGATGGTGACCGCAGCCATGAAATGAGAAGATGCTTGCTCCTTGGAAGAAAAGCTATGAGAAACCCAGAGAGCGTATTAAAAAACAGAGACATCACTTTGCCAACAAAGGCCCGTCTAGTCAAAGCTATGATTTTTCCAGTAGTCACGTCTGGATGTGAGAGTTGGACCATAAAGAAGGCTGAGGATCGAAGAAATGATGCTTTCAAACTGTGGTTCTGGAGAAGACTCTTGAGAGTCCCGTGCACTGCAAAGAGATTAAATCAGTCAGTCCTAAAGAAAATCAATCCTAAATATTCATTTAGGGGCCTGATGCTGAAGCTGAAGCTCCAATACTCTGGCCACCTGATGTGAAGAGCTGACTCACTGGAAAAGACCCTGATGCTGAGAAAAAGATTGATGGCAGGAAGAGAAGAGGATGACAGAGGATGAGATGGTTGGATGGCATCACCAACTCAACAGACATGAGTTTCAGCAAGCGCCGGGAGATGGTGAAGACAGGGAAGCCTGGCGTGCTGCAGTCCGTGGGGCTGCAAAGAGTTAGACATGACTGAGTAACTGAACAACAAATGCTATGGAGCAGCCACAAAATAAAGAGAAAAACCACACCCTCCAGTTCACACAGAATAAAAGCCAGAGACCTTCCCATTGTGGCCTACACCCCATCCCCCACCTCTGTCCTCTCCCCCCCTCTTCCTCTCACTCCCCTCCAGCCTCAGCGGCCCCTCCTCCTTTCTTTCCATCCTGCCAGCACCTCCCTGCTCAGGGCCTTGCCCTGGCTTCTCCCTCCACCTGCAGTGCTCTTCCTCTAGGTATTTGCACAGCTTCCTCCCTCACCGTCTTCAAAGTCCCTGCATGAAAGCCATCTTCTCAGTGAGGCCACCTGTGAGCCCCATGTATGACTGGTAACTTCCTCCACCCCTGGGCGTGCTCCATCCTCTTGACTGCATTTTATTTATTTGTGCCCCCACCCCCACCGGGACATATCATCACCTTCCAACAGCAGTGGCCCTCATTATCTGAACTCTCACTATGTAAATGTGTGCTGTAAATACCCGGAAACGTTTCCATCCCAAATGTATCATCTGAGCCGCAAACTTGTGAACGTGAACCCGTATGCGCGGGTGACAGGACGTAGATGCAGAGCAGCTTACAAGGTCACAGCCAGCTCGGGCACTTTCAGAGCCCAGCACAGTACCAGTCTCATCTTTACTGCCCTTCAGCAAAGATTCGGCCCCTCGTGGGTCCCACAATTTGCTTCTTCCAGGTGCCAGACACTACCAACTTGGGTCCAAATTCAAAATTATCTTCAGTATCTTTTAAAATCTGTAGAACCATAAATCTTCATTTGCAGTATAGAAGCAAAACAGTTTGTGTCTGATGCTATACTACCATTGACATTTGGGATTGGCTTGGTGGCTCAGATGATAAAGAATCCGCCTACAATGCGGGAGACCCAGGTTTGATTCCTAGGTTGGGAAGATCCCCTGGAGAAAGGAATGACTACCCACTCCTGGAGAGTTCCATGGACAGAGGAGCCTGGTGGTCATAGTCCGTGGGGTCACAAAGAGTCAGACACAACTAAGCAACCAAAACTTTCACTTTCATAGTACCATTACTTATGACACATAAAAATACCCATTAATGAGTCTTAATGTATTAAAAATTAGGTTACTAGTGTTTTAAATGCTTCTTTTTTAAATAGAGAAATTCTTGGTGGATTGTTGGGCATTCCCTGGCGGTCCAATGGTTAGGACCATGTGTGTGTGTGTGTGTGTGTGTGTGTGTGTGTGTGTGTACATGTATATATACACACACACATGTATATGCATACATATATATATATAATTCTAATCTTCACTTGAAAACTCAAATGTCATTTATTTTACTGGCCAAAGATATTCTCAGTTGTTTCCCCTCGAAGTGACAGGCTCACACTGTTCATTTTCAAGAAACTATCTTCCAAATTCCTGAGTCTGAGTAAGTTTGTCTGTAAGCCCTTCTTTTGATATGAACGGTGTTCTGTGAAAAAGCAGATACTTCAAGTCACAGCTCAGTCATCAGGCAGCTTCCTCCATGAAGCAGGAGCGCTGTGTGCACATTTTCATTTCATTACGCAGACTATTCAAAAGGCATGTGCTCCAGGGCTGAGACAAAATAAATGAACAATTCTTACTGTCCTTCTTCAAGGACATTCTTAAGCAAACCTGGCTTTTCCCCTTTTCCTTGCAGTCTGCGATGGTGGGCACACGATGACTGCTGACACAATGGGGAGGCCGCCCTGATGTGAAGGGAGGACCAGCTGCTTTGTTAGAGGAAACACTGCCTGAAACTGCCCACCCTGGCCAGGCGCCATAGCAGCCAATCGCGGGAGTTATTTTACCACAGGAGGTCCTGGTAAGGAACACGGAACTAACAAGCCACCACCCACCGGAAGAATTTGCGAAAGGTCAAAAGGAGACACCAGACCGTATGTCCTACCAACGTCCCTGGGTCCCCCTCGCTGGCGTCCATCTTGGCTGAGCAATGCAGGTGCCCCCAGGAAGCACCCTGAGTCAGAATGATTGGCCAGAGACAGCCTGGAAACTCATCCCATCACCATAAAACCCGACGCTGCGCCCCGCGTGGCAGAGCGGTCCTCCTGGGTTCCCTTACCCTGCTGCCCTCCGCCCAGGCGTCTCTTCCCAATCAAGTCGCCTGCTTTTTCAGCACGTGTATCTCCTTGGACAATCCATTTCCAACTGTTAGACAAGAGCCTGCTCTCGGTCCCAGGAGGAGGTCCCACTTCCTGCAACAGCTTCATCAACCACTGCGCTTGTAACTTCAGTGCAAATGTCAACAAGGTGGAAAGGCCAAGTCAAGTCCCAGCACTAGCATGAAAACAGGTTTGACCTCCTGTATCCTGTGAGGGGGTCTTGGGGAGCCCAGGCTCTGCAGACCCTATTTTGAGGATAGCTGCTCAATCAGCAGGTAAAGGTCCTTAAAGGCAAGAGTTTGGGTCTGTTTTGTTCGCTGCTCAATCTCCTGTGCCTAGAACGACACTTATGGAGCCTATAACAGGTGCTCCATAAATATTTATTAGATGAATGTGTAAATGAATAAATAAGTGACTGGATAAATGAATGTATTAACATCTGTAATTACTTTCAGCTGCTTGGAAGTCGAGCAGAAAATTTCGGATATTTGTAGTTTTTGGGTATAATTTAAAATTTTACAGAATGTTAAATATTTGATTAGGAAAGAAAAGAAATTATTTCTTTTGGCAAAGGCGTTTAACTGCAGGGAAGGCAAAAACAGCAGGGAACTTTCCAAACCACACCAACAATGTTTGCACTGGAAAGCACTGGCTTTTAGCAAGGAAATAATTCCTGAAAACTGGAACACTGCCTGTGACCTAGAAATGAGTACGAAATAGGGAAAGGAGGAAAAGACACCACAAGTTTCCACTTGCCCGTCACGGCCCCTCACTTGCTTTTTCACCTCATGGTGTCTGGGAATGTCTCACAGAATTGGGAGGAATTATCCCTGGTGGCTTAGCTGGTAAAGAATCTGCCAGCCAATGCAGGAGAGCTGGGTTAAAAATCCCTGGGTCTGGGAAGATCCCCTGGAGAAGGAAATGGCAACCCACTCCAGTATTCTTGCCTGGGAAACCACATGGACAGAGGAGCCTGGCGGGCCACAGTTCATGGGGCTGCAAGAGTGGGACACGACTCAGTGACTAAAACCACCATGGACCGAGATGAAAAGGGAGTTTCAATGTAAGCGGCACACAGAAGTCACACAGGGAGTAATTAAAATGTTTCAAGTTTTTTTTTTAATGTGTCTTTATCCATGTAGCCACACCAGGTCTTAGCTGCCACACTAGGGGTCTTCAGTTGGGGCATGTGAACTTTAGTTGTGGCAGGTGGGATCCATCCAGCTCCCTGACCTGGGCCTCCTGCATTGGGAGAACAGTCTTAGCGCTATACTGGACAACCAGGGAAGTCCCAAAATGTTTCAGGTTTCGAGGACTAAATTAACATAATGTATTTATCTCAGAAACAGAACTGAGGACTTCAGTGTATGGTTCATGTACTACAAAAATGCTACAGATGTGGGTTTTAATAAAGCCAAAAAACTGCTGCGTAACAGGTGAGCCAGTAACCAAACATCCTGGTTAGTAGGGAGTGGCCATACAGCTCCCTATTTCTCCAAGAAACAAAACTCCATGAATCACAAATACACTCTTCTTAAGCGGAAGAATTCCATCATTTCATGGATCCAGAGGCTCTTCAGACTCTCAGTAAGGAAGAGGGACCCGTCATTAAAAAGGCATCGGTTAAGGAAGGTCCTGTGTTGCAGTTTAACCACCACCCATGTGATGGCTCTCTGCTTTCTACTTCTGCCACCTGGAAATCACCTGGCAACAAACAGACCCCTTGACCTTTCTGGAGTTCGGTTTCTCTTGAAACTGAAATTCCAGAACGCTTAGAGTATGCATCTTGGTGAAATATTTTGGGTCCCTTGGAGATATTGGGTGAGTTCAGGAATTAAATGTGGGGATTACTCAGAAGATGAAATATCCCAGTAAATTTTAAACTGTCAAGCCTGAAATAATAACCTATAAATTTCTTTCACCCTGTGGAAAACCGCCAAAGCTGTCTCCCCAACCCATGTATCTGCTTATACCCAGAAATCCCAGGAATAAGACTGAAACCTACACTTGCCATGCTAGTAATTTCTGAATTTCTTGATCTTCATGCTAATCCTGTTAATAGGCAGGGCAGGGAGAGCCACTTTTATCCTTCAGACAAAGAAACTGAGACCTAAAGAGACTGAGTGCTTTAACTAAGAGGTAGAACTGGGATTCAGTATTTCGTGAGCTAGACCACCTTCCCACAGTTCCATCTTCTTTGCTGAGTGAAGGACTCAGCAAGGGATGCTGGTCTCCTACCAGCATCTCTGAAGCCCTGACAGTGGGCACAAGGTTATCCAGCTTCCGTGGGCCTTGAGCAAACAATCATGCTCAGCTCACCTGCAGCTTCACAGCGATGACCACTGAGTTAAGATCTTTGTCCATTTCTTTTAGCATGACGAGTTTCTTCAGGGTCAAGCTGAACAGCCTAGAAAAATTTAGAGAAAGAAGATCCAGTCAAAGGTAAGGAACTTATGAGAAAAGAGATACACCATCTGTTGCAGAAATGCTGCTTTACCTAGAGGAAGAAAGTTAGAACGCTCTTTACTGTGTCCATCGTCAGTAAAAGAGCACTCTTCTTATTTAACTTTTGTACTTGCTCAGGGTCAAAAGGTATATTGTTCTGTGAACTTTTGTGGGTGTCCCTTTATCTCCAGCAAATACCAACATGCCTTTTCACCCCTGATATGTAGGAGCAGTTTCAGTGGGGGGGGGGAGTAGACCGGGGTTGGGGGCATCAACGTTTACTTTGCTTGCCCAGCTCCTCCCCTACCTTTTGGTCTAATCACCCAAGACACAGATGCAAATCTTTATCAACAAGGAGATGATCCACACAAACAGAACAGAAGCCTTTTGGCAAGAAACGCTTTCAGAGACCACTGGTTCGATTTCAGCCAAACTTCGCATCAAACATGGAGAAACTCTTCAGGGCCACGATGAGGACATACCCCTTAATTAAAAGCGACAGGGCTGTCCCTCACTCTGGAGTCTCAGCATCTCTAGTCTGACTCGACCTTGGCCTCCAAGGCAGGACGACCCTGGACTTCTAGGGGGAGCCGGCAGGGAGACCTCAGACGCTGCCTCTCAGCTCCTGGGCTGAGTGGTTCATGCCCTTTTCCTCTCATCTCTGGAGGGCCGAGGGGCACACGGGGGATGCTGCTGACCCGAGTCAGGTCCTGCGCTCATTTTCCCCCTGCTTCCCGGCTCGTCTCATCTTTGTGCTCCCTCCTCACGCTCTAAGCTCCAGTCGCCCTGAAATCACCTCCGTTCCTCTGGTGCCCAGACTCGCTCACCTCTGGGCCTTCTACCAAAGGGCAGGGCACACGACGGCCACTCGGCAAATATTTGTTAATGAAGTTTAACAACTTCCTAACAGGGCCTCTAGGGAAAACCAGGTAAACAAGAATATGTGTTGAAGACATTCATGAAAAAAAAAAAAAGGGAACAAATCCAGATCAACAGAACTCAATTCACCCTTGCCCCAAACGCTTGGCTAAGATCTGGTAACTTCTGAAGGGAGCAAATAAATCTCTTTCTTTCCTTTTGCTTTGAGTCACAATCAAAATCAACTAAAAGAAAGTCTATTAGGTCTTTTCATATATATTATTTCATCCAGACTTCACAAACATGACTCCGTGTGTGAGTGTGTGTGTGAAGGGGGTGGGGTGGCTGGGTGGGGAAGGCTCACTGCTGAACCGATGGAGGAAGAAACAGACTCTAAACAGTCATGACTCAGCTAAACGCCCACAGCCAGTGAGTGACAGAACTGCATTCTCAACTCCAGTCTCCTCGTGGTAAGCAAATAATACCCCCTAATCCTCAGAACCTGGAAATCTTCTTCATGGCAAAAGGAACTCCAAAGATGGTGTTAAGGATGCCGAGGTGGGGAGGCGATTCTCAATTGTCTACAGACTTATGAGTCTTTCTAAGGGGGAGGCAGGCAGGCCGAAGTCAAAGAATGAGATGTGACCACAGAAGCAGAAGTCACAGTGATGTGTGTCTGGCTCTGAAGATGGAAAAACCCCCGGGTTCGGGGCCATGGAATGTAGGTGGCCTCTAGATGCTGGAAAAGCAAGAAAACCGATGCTCCCTGGAGCCTCCAGAAGAAATGCAGCCACGCCACCACCTTGAATTTGGCCCAGTGAAATCCATTTTGGACTTTTGATCTCCAGAATCATGAAAATAAATGTGGGTTTTGTTTTACGTCACTATGTCCGTGGTCTTCTGTTACAGCAGCTGTTGGCGCTAATACACTCGCCCCTGAGGCCCCCCTGACACGGCTGCCTGCTCTGTCACTGACTGGAGCTCCTGAAACACGCTCAGGTCTGTGAAGTAGGAATCACCGCAAGTTCCTGCTTGGCCCCCGCCCCCTGCCCCATCAATGACTACCCGCAGCATCATTTGTTTCTCCTTTCCTTTCAGAGTAGAAATGTGCTGGCCCAAAGGAACTCTGGTGCTGTCAACACCCAAGGGATTGCTATACTTTACATAGTTGACGATTAAGAAATGTAACTAACTACACTGTTTAGCTGATTTCCAAGCCTTGCTGGAAAGGAAAGGGAACACGACAAGGAAAGGAAAGGAAAGAGAAAGGATGAACAACATGGAAGAGCCTGGATATTCCCAATTTTGTTCCTCTTCTAAGGCTGTTAATTACGAATGCTTCTGATAAGTTATGTTTTTGTTTGTTTCAAAGCAGGGGCTTCCCTGGTGGCTCAGATGGTAAAGAATCCACCTGCCAATCCAGGAGACCTGGGTGCCACTGGGATGGGAAGATCCCCTGGAGAAGGGAATGGCTCCCCACTTGAGTATTCTTGCCTGGGAAATCCCATGGACAGAGGAGCCTGGCGGGCTACAGTCCATGGGGTTGCAAAGAGTCAGACATAACTGAGTCACTGACACTTACGCTTTCAAAGCACCTACAAACGGATGCACTGGTGCTAAATAAACTCACCCTAAGAAGAAGAGCCACAGGAGTAAACTGGGAACATGTGTGTTTCTGTCTCTGCTTGCCATCCTTCACTCTCTCACACATGCCACACGTGAGTGAGCATCGCCTGACCAGGCACTGCGATGGTGGGAGGTGGGAGGATGCGGTCCACAGCCTCGTGGGGACAGCCCGGTAGGGAACACAAGCAATGACCGACACGACACTCCTGTCCTCAGCAATTTTATGCCCCGTGAGACGCCGGACCATCTCTCCTTTCACATAACATATAAAACACTGCAGGCAATATGGTGGAATCCTTTTCAGGAAGGAAAAACACACTACAGACCAATAAGTATTTGGCGAATCAATGAACAAACCTGTATGCCACAGCACCTGATGTTAACAAGAAAGCCAAGAATGATTCAGTCCCTTAGATAACAAAACACTGATTAATAGCAAGACTGGATGTGTTTAATGTTCGCTCAGAAACCAGACACACCACATATGATTTCCATGCTATTGGCAGTGAGTTCAATAGGTCTTTTTAGTTGTTTGTTTTTAGTGGTATCACTCAAGGGGATGTGGGGACGTAAATGTATTCCAGTTCTTCATAGCGTAAGAAAAATGTCTGTAACTCATTAAGCATCTGCATGTGTGCATGCTCGGTCAGTCGTGTCCAACTCTTTTGTGACCCCATGGACTAGAGCCCGCCAGGCTCCTCTGTCCACAGGATTTCTCTCGGCAAGAGTACTGGAGTGGGTTGCTATTTCCTCCTCCAGGAGATCTTCCCCACCGAGGGAATTAAGCCAATGTCTCCTCCATCTCCTGCATTGACAGGCGGATTCTTTACCACTGAGCCACCTGGAAAACCCCCATTCTCACGTAAGTCTTACAATAATTCTAAGATGTGGGTACTATACCCACTGTACAGACAAGGATGTCGAGAAGGATTAAGAGACTTGCCCAGGGTCACACAACAAAGTGGTTGAGCCAAGACGCAAACTCAAGTTTATCTTAGTCCAGAAGTCAATTAAAACCAGTGCAAGGCACTTATTTGACAATCAGAAGAAATTATTTTAATTACAAGTAAATATTTTCAACATATATCTTAACAGAAAAACTCCGATTAAATAAGACACATTTCTCCTTAAACCCACACTCACACAATACTGACTGAAACAGCTGCAGATGGAGTTCTGAGGATGACTGAGCCTGGCAGGACATTCTGACTGAAGGTGTCTCAACAAACACAAGACTGAGTTAGATGCTGATCGTAGGGTTTTCTGTTAGCCTATGTTTTTATTGGTTGGACACTTCTTATGTAGTAAGGCCTTCCCCGATCATACTCCTGCTTTCATCCATTTTTCTACATCAGTAAAGATTTGGCTCTTACTCTGTTAGAAATGGGGAGCCACTCACTGGCTTTAGGTGAGAGAGACATAGGCTCTTCAATAGGCTTCTTTTAGCTGTTCTACTAGGGCAGAATGAAGGGAAGAAAAGGAAAAGGGGAAAAAGTTGAGAGTGAGGAAGCAACTATAGTAGTGCAAAACTACAGATGACAGATGTTTGGAGCCTGGGAGCAGAGGGGGTAGTGAGAACCGGTTTGAATCCTGGATATATTGCTGAACACACAGGGGTTTGGATGAGAACATTTGGAAATATGCACAGGAAGATGAAGTCAGAGGAACACTGATGGCATAATCTCTGCTTGTGAGCAGTTCTTGGGAGGATGGGGATTAAGTATATCCAACAGTTTGCCAATAAATGTAACAGTGCATACGTAATACAAGTGCTAAATTACACAAAAGGAGATCATGAGTAATTGAGCGACGGTTTCAGTAAGGATATGTTATCTGAGCCCAAGCAAATTCTCTCCAGAAATTGTTTTCTTTTAGATCCTATTGGACTAAATCTGAAAGAAGAAAGAATAAAGCTTGACAACTAGGTAGCAAAGGGAACAAAAATACATTAAGAATCTTTAAAAACCTTCTAAATTATTCTAGTTTGTACGCTGCTGTAAGATAAAACAGAAACCACCTTAAGTGATATCTACAAATGATCCCCAGTCTGCATTTAACAGCTGTTTCAAACTTATTCCCAAGCAAACTGGAACTGGACTGGCTCAGCAGGAGAGAAACAGTTTCATACTCCATCTCAGCCCCCATCTCCTTCCTGACAGGCTATATCAGCGAACAGTGCAGTGGCCATGTTTTGGACAGAAAAAGGGAGAAGAAAGGAGAAACAGAGATCTGGATGAAATAAAACACTGAAAATCCTGTCTCTGGATCAAACGGACGGTCCCTGTGGGACCAGAGCAGATAAATGCTGGACTAGACGCCAAGTGGCCTGGGTTACTCTTTTGTCCCAAGAAATGGCTGCGTCACACGAGCAAGCCTTGCCTCTCCCCCCTGCAGATCTTTAATCCTAAAATGAGAAGAGTAAGCTCTGCCTTACCCCTCCAACCCGCATTTATCAAGATAAAGAGCACACCAGTAGAAAAAAATTACAGGAAAGCTTTTCCTCTGTGGGACTAACTCTCCATTTCTGTAACTGTCTCCATTTTAACACGGCACTGTGGAAGTCTGCATGAGCTTCAAAAACCAGAACACAAAAGGCAAATTTCTGAGCAGTGTTTTTTACGGCTTAAGAGGTTACTTGACTATGTAGATACTGAACTCATTATATGAAATTGCATAATTTTGACTATGAAACAACTAACTAAGGCACCACAACTAGAGAAAAGTCTGTACACAGCAATGAAGGCGTTATTATTTTAAAATGAGTAATCTTAGGGCTTTCCAGGTGGTCGAGTGGTTAAGAATCTGCCTGCCAATGCAGGGTTCGATCCCTGCTCCAGGAACTAAGATCTCACACGCCTTGTGGCAACTAAGCCCGTGCACCACAGCTACTGATCTGTGCTCTAGAACTCGCGAGCCACAACTACTGAAGCCCGTGCGCCCTTAGAGCAAGCGCCCTGCAACACGAGAAGCCATGGCAGTGAGAAGCTCACACACCACAAGCAGAGAGTAGCCCCCACTCACCGCAGCTAAAGAACAGCCTGGGCACGGCAATGAAGAGCCAGAACAGCCAAAATAAATGCATACATTAACAAATCTTTAAAAAATAATAAAAGATAAAATGAGCAACCCTAAAGCGGATTTTTAAAGAGTAAAGCAACTAAATCATCATCCTGAAAGGCACAACGTGGAAGAGATGGGTTGAAGGAGATATAGAGAGGAGATTTTACCATGAACAGATGAGAGGAAAAAAGATTTCCTGTCTGACTGTCTCACAAGAAATCAGATGGCACGAGACACTGTTCAAACGGAGAAACACCAGAGGATGAGAAAAATTTAGACCCAAACAAGAAACGGAATCCAGGAAGATGCTCCAGGCCATCGGACGTGACTCTGGGAAGCAGAGGACCGTCGGGTTGTGAGTAAACCCTTAATTTTCAGCTACTCAGCATATTGTTATCTTTAGGGTATAAATGCCAATCACTTGCACAAGCCAACAAAATTTACAATGTTTTCCCCTCTTTCTACAACGTCCTTGATGAGACTCTTCTGGATGCGAAAACAGGCCTCGGATGCAGGGTGAGGTGGCGGGGAGGGGCTTTTCTATTCAAGTTAGACTTGAGAATTCTTGGGTCTAGGACTTCCCCAGGGGTCCAGTGGCTAAGACTCCGTGCTCCCAATACAGGGCGCCCAGGGTTCGATCCCTGGTCAGGGAACTAGATCATGCATGCCACAACTAAAAGACCCCACATGCCACAATTAAGATCCAATATTCTGCAACTAAAACTCGGTGCAGCCAAATAAATAAATAAATATTTTTTGGAAAAGGATCAGATTCTCCCTCAAAAAAAAAAAATTCTCAAGTCTGCAGCTCCTTAGTAATATAGAAGAGACTTAAGTGTATATTTCTCATCTATAAAACAGAACTGCTGTGTGGACTAACGAATGGGGAAAGCAGCCAGCACAGAGCCTGGCACATCAGAAGTGCTCAGAAAGGGTGCATGCCGTCAGCGTCGGACAAGCCCCAGTCACTTAAATTACAGCCCCTCACTGTGACAACCCCTTAATCCACATTGTTTCAGTGACAGAGGCAGAGGGCACGTGTGGGAAGAACAAAAACAAACAAACAAAACTCTCCAGGGTGCAGCCAAAAATAACAGGGGCAAGAACCAACAAAATACATGAAAACAAAAATAGACCTTCCACGGAAGACTCCCAAAGCAAGCATGGCTGAGTATTAGGGACTTATTAATACATGTTATCACGTTAATAAGCTCAAAAGAAAAAATACAATTATTTTATTAGATGCTAAAAATGGATTTGGCAAAATTCAACACGGATTCCTAATTTTTAAAAGACCCTTGGAAAAAGAACAATAGAAAAATACTTCCTAAAAAAAAATACTTCCTTAACATAAACTTTAAATATATATGCTTTTCATATAGTTAGCATCAGGACTGAAGCTGAGAGACCAGAGCCAGGAACAATATATGGGCCTATCTCTGCTGTTTATATAAAACTGGTCTGAAAAGTTGGGTGAAGTAATCAGAAAAAAATGATATAAAAAGCTGAAAGGAGGGGACAAAGCTATCCCATTTGCAGGTGTGTGACTGTGTTCTAGAACTCAAGAGAATGAACCAAAAAGCTAGTGGAGTCATTAAGAAAATATTAAATACACAAAAACCAAAAGTTTCCGTAATGCACACGCTAACCAATAATTAAGTATAATTGGAAAGTAAGGAGAGATGCCTGCTGCAGCATTCAAGTAGGAAATGACTTCCTAATTAACTTCAAAGTGCTTCAGAAAAAAAATGGGACCAAATTTTAATAATTGTTTAATGTAGGAAATTAACATATATGGAGCTGCACTAAACTCTTCTACTTTTCTGTAGGCTTTAAAAATTTCTTCTAGGGGAAAAAAGAATAAAGAAGAGGGCTTCACCCAATAGGATATTAACATGTATTCTAAAGCTGAAGTATTGAAAATACCTTGTTGTTGAGAAAAGAATACACAAAGAGATCAATGGAAGGGAACAGAGTCCAAAATTAGGCCAAGTATAGGGAACCTCCCCTTGTGGTACAGTGGTTATGAATCGGCCTTACAATGCAGGCAACAGAGGTTTAATGTCTGGTTGGGGATCTTAATTCCACAGGCTGTGGAGCAACTAAGCCCGAGCACTGCAACTACTCAGCCTGCACACCCCAACTAAGACCAGATAAATAAGTAAACAGGTAAATAAACATTAAAAACAATTAGGCCAAGTATAAATAAGAGTTTACTCTATGTAAGAAATAGATAAATTAATTAATAAATAGCATTAGAAAACTGGCTAGCTATTTGAACAAAAACAATGATGAATCTCCGTCTCGTTCCTTACTCAAAGTAAATTTCAGATGGATTAAAGATTTAAATAGAAAAAAGAAAGCCATAAAAGTATTAGAAGAAAACATGGACAATTTAAAAAATAATCTTCTGGTGGGGAAGGGCTTTCTAAGCATCACACCAAATCAGAACCCATAGAGGAACTGACTGACACACATAAAAATCAAAAACTTCTATAGAGTAAATAATAAAACAGAAATTTAGAAGTATCCAAAGAGATTTAAAGATTTTAACAACTAACATGAAAAGCATTTATGATATAATGTCAAAACTTTAACATGCAAAGAGTTATTACAAATCAATAGAAAAAAAATTTCAAAATAAAAATTGGCAGAGGACATTAATAGGCAATTCACAGAAAAAGAAAAAGGAGTGGTGAAAAAACACAAACAGGTATTTAATTTTATTATTAATCAGATAAATAAAAATAACAACTATACTGAAAGAATGAGAAAAAGTGACAAGACCCAGGGTTGGGAAATACAGGGAAAAGGCACTCTAATATACTGAATGAAACCTACTAGAGATTTTCATTTTTAGAGAGCAGTTTCATAATAAGCATTAAATTTTTAATATGTATACCTTTCAGAAGAACTGTACAAAAAAGATCTTTATGATCCAGATAATCACAATGGTGTGATCACTCACCTAGAGCCAGACATCCTGGAACACAAAGTCAAGTTGGCCTTAGGAAGCATCACTACAAACAAAGCTAGTGGAGGTGATGGAATTTCAGTTGAGCTCTTTCAAATCCTAAAAGACGATGCTGTGAAAGTGTTGCACTCAATATGCCAACAAACTTGGAAAACTCAGCAGCAATCACAAGACTGGAAAAGGTCAGTTTTCATTCCAATCCCAAAGAAAGGCAATGCCAAAGAATGTTCAAGCTACCACACAATTGCACTCATCTCACACGCTAGTAAAGTAATGCTCAAAATTCTCCAAGTCAGGCTTCAACCGTACGTGAACCATGAACTTCCACATGTTCAAGCTGGATTTAGAAAAGGCAGAGGAACCAGAGATCAATTGCCAACATCCAATGGGTCATTGAAAAAGCAAGAGAGTTCCATAAAATTATCTACTCTGCTTTATTGACTATGCCAAAGCCTTTGACTGTGTGGATCACAACAAACTGTGGAAAATTCAAGAGATGGGAATACCAGACCACCTGACATGCCTCCTGAGAAATCTGTATGTAGGTCAAGAAGCAACAGTTAGAACTGGACATGGAACAACAGACTGGTTCCAAATAGGGAAAGGAGTATGTCAAGGCTGTATATTGTCACCCTGCTTATTTAACTTACATGCAGAGTACATCATGAGAAACACTGGGCTGGAAGAAGCACAAGCTGGAATCAAGATTGCTGGGAGAAATATCAATAACCTCAGATATGTTGATGACACCACCCTAATGGCAGAAAGCAAAGAACTAAAGAGCCTCCTGATGAAGGTAAAAGAGGAGAGTGAAAAAGTTGGCTTAAAACTCAACATTCAGAAAACTAAGATCATGGCATCCAGTCCCATCACTTCATGGCAACTAGATGGGGAAAACAATGGAAACAGTGACACACTTACTCTCTTGGGCTCCAAAATCACTGCAGATTTCGTAGACTGTAGCCATGAAATCAAAAGAGGCTTGCTCCTTGGACGAAAAGCTATAAGCAACCTAGATAGCATATTAAAAAGCAGAGACATTATTTTGCCAACAAAGGTCCATCTAGTCAAAACTATGGTTTTTCCAGTAGTCACGTACGGATGTGAGGGTTGGACTATAAAGAAGGCTGAATGCTGAAGAATTAGTGCTTTTGAACTGTGGTGCTGGAGAAGACTCTTGAGAGTCCCTTGGACTGCAAGGAGATCAAACCAGTCCATTCTAAAGGAAATCAGTCCTGAATATTCATTGGAAGGACTGATGCTAAAGCTGAAACTCCAATACTTTGGTTATCTGATGTGAAGAACTGACTCATAGGAAAAGACCCTGATGTTGGGAAAGACTGAAGGCGGGAGAAGAAGGAGAACACAGAGAATGAGATGGTTGGATGGCATCACTGACTCGATGGACATGAGTTTGAATAAGCTCCAGGAGTTGGTGATACACATGAAGCCTGGCATGCTACAGTCCATGAGGTCACGAGGAGGCAGACACAACTGAGCAACTGAACTGAACTGATACCTTTTGAAAGTATAATCCCACTTTTAGAAATTTATGTAAGAAGATACAGCAGTGCATATAGGGAACTGATTAACAAAAAAAACTTATTTATATAAGAAGCAATGTATAGTTTCTAGAAGGAATGATGTAGATCTATACATATTAAATTGAGAAAATATAATAATTATAGTATACCTCCATTTTTGTCAACATTTCTAACATTCAGTTTTCATACAAATGGAAAATCATTTCAACAAATTTTTATAGTGGTCATTGCTGGGAAGTGGAATTCCACCTTATTCTTATCATTTTCTTTAAGTTTTTTGGTATTGTTTACATTAAAAATATTTATTTTTCTTACCAAAAAATATATGCCCATTTTTGGAGATTTTTTTAATAGTGATAATTATTAAAACTAGGTGACAGGGTACCTATGTAGGAGATCACCATTTTATTTTTTCTAGTTTTGAAAATTTTTAAGTTAAAAAATAAACAATTTGTTGTAAAAGAAACAGGCTGAGCAGAAATCAGAAGGCTATACAATAAGTGCATGAAAAGATGCTCAACATCATTAATTGTCAGAGAAATACAACATGGATGGACTTGGAGTGTATCATGCTGAGTGAAATAAGCCAAAGACAAATACTGTGTGATGTCATTTAGATGTGGAATTGAAAACATACAACAAACTAGTGAATATAACAAAAAAGCAGTCTCATGGATATAGAGAATAAGTGAATGGTTACCAGTGGGGGTTGGCAATATAGGGTTAGGGGATTAAGAGGTACAAGCAAATATAAAATAAGCTACAAGCATATATTGCGCAACAACTATAAATGAAGTATAACTTTAAAAACTGTGAATCACCATATTTTATGCTTGTATATCAACTATACTTCAATAAAAAAATCAGAGGGCTATAATCACTAAAGGGCACTTAGTTTAAAAGTATGGTTTAAATGAGGGAAAAAAGGTCCATCAAACTATTAATAATTCTAAGCCCATTCATATAACTGAAACAAAAGGTAAAAATTAGACAAAATAGGTTAGAATCCCAGAATCCTGGAGCTGAATGCACTATGGCCATTTTACAGGCTCTAAGAGATGAGATATGAAAAACAGCTCTTTTAAGTCAAACACATTCCCTTCAATTAGAATGAGTATAGATGCTAAAAGCTGAGTATTATACCAAACCAAACCAGACTCATGTTCTCCTCTGCAAAAGTGCTACTTAACAGCTCCTTAAAGAAATCAAGGAGAAGTTTAAACAATATTGAAATGTCAAATATCTCCCTCACATGTTAAAATAAATGTTCAACTTAAAAAAAATGTAATGAAAATGGTCAATTTGACTCTGTAATGAGTGTTTTAACAAAAAACATTTTATCTCACTTTACAAGGTAGAATGAAACATGATTTACAGCTGAAAAATACTAGATAGGCACTCAACAGGATGGCAACCCACTTCAGTATTTTTGCCTGGAGAATTCCACGGACAGAGCAGCCTGGTCGGCTACAGTCTGTGGCGTCGCAAAGAGTCGGACATGACTGAGTGACTAACGCTTTTCACTTAACAGGAAAGGAAAGCAGATAACTAATAATAAACACATAAAAAGATGCCCAAACCCATCAGTAACAAGGAAAATGCAAATCAAACCACAGTGAGATACTATTTCACAGTCACCAGCGTAGCAAAAATTCTAAATCTGACAATATCAAGTGCTGTGATTAGAGTGATCAGAACAATTACACATTGCTGGTGGGAGGGCAACTTGGTCCATCTACTTTGGCAGAGCTGGCTTTACAAAGCAAAGCTGAAGAATGCACATCCCCTGTGGTAGAGTCTACAAACAGACCCTAGATCAGTGGTTCTCTAAGTACGGTCTGGAACTCAGGGTGTCCTTCCGGGAGGTATGTGAAGTCAAAACTATTTTCAAAATAGTTCTAAGATGTTGCTTCCTATTTCACTGTCATTCTCACCTAACTATGAAAGTGTCTTCCACTCATGTGTGATACTGTAACAAATCTGAATGCAGAAGTAGATGCAAGAAATCAGTTTTCATAAAGTCAGTAAAGAGCTGTGATAAAAATGTGCAACAATGCCATATTTTTCGTTAATCTTTTTGTTTCAGAAGTTGTAGTTTTTCTTTCAGAAAAGTTTTTGTTTTTACTTTATTACTTTATTTTAAAATTATTGCTATTTTAATAAATTAATAAATAAACATTTCTATTTTAATTTGTAGTAAATATTAATAGCTATAACCCACCAGAAGACATGTCTTTGGCATGAAGATTTGTACCCCGGTAAAAAAAAATCCAAACAAACAAAAAAGATCAAACAAAAAATTGGTTACCACCACAAATATCTATCAACATACATGCACACACAGTAATACAATGGAATATTACATACACATCAATGGAAATGAATTAATTACAGATATACACAACAGTAAGAAAAGAGAATACAGTTAATATGATTCCATGTACATAAAGCTCAGAACACACAACTCTAAACAATACACTGTTCATGGAGACAAATACTCAAGCGAATGACAGAAAGAATTCTGTACTGAGGATAGCGGTTAGTTACCTCTGATGGGGAGGGAAAAGAATGCAACAAAAGAGGAACACACAAGGAACTCAGAATGATTAACTTCTTTTTCTTAAATCGCGTAGGAGGTTTTCGGGTGTTTGTTGTAAAATGATTTATATAGTATATATTTAATATATATTTTATAGTATATATATTATATATTTTTACATATTTTATAAATAGTATATATTTTAGTATCGTATATATTTTGTATTTTATACAAATATATATTTTATAAATTTATGTTTTATAAATATATAGCATGTATTTTATAATTTTATATATGTTAATAAATTTATATATATTATATATAAGTATATATTATAAATTATATATATATAAATATTCTTATAAATCCTTATAAATTTATATATATTTTATATATATAAATTTTTATATATTTTATAAATATTCTTATATATCTATACTCAATATTCAGTAGAATACTCAATATTTAATAAAAATAACTAGAAAGCACTCTGGTTCAAGACCTGGGAAAAGATGAAGCAGATCTAAAAATGGGGCCAAGTTGGGTGCATTCACTCACTAAATTTTTCTTAAGCATCAACCATGTACTAATATTCTTAAGGGATTTTTCAAGGGAAACAAAATACACAAAATTCCCACCCTTAAGGAGCTCACAGGAAGAGAAGCTGGACTTCCACTTCACAGAAGAAAGGAGAAGCTGCAGCAGATCAGCACTCCTGCCAAGAACAATGGGAAAAACTGGCTGGAACACAGGAATGGTCTGTTTTAAAGTAGTAGAGAGCATCCGGAGGGGCCATAAGAAGAGAATCTTGAGAAGGGAGTTGACTTCTGTAGTAAATTACAGATTCTGAACATGAGCAGGAGGCAGAGAACCTGGGCTTTGCGTCAGACACCAGCAAAATGGAGGCTTCAAATCTTCAAAACTGCCAGGTTTTCTCTGAGGACATTTGCTGAATACTGAGGGTGCGTGAGACAGTAAAGAGCTAAGCAGAAATCTCGTGAAAAGCAGTTTTGTTACATAAAGAATGTGAGCTCTACCAGGGAAAAGGGTCCTGAGAACACATAAGGGTTTCTGGAAAACCCTGGAGGGCTGGGGAGAACCAGAAGTTAGTAAATCTGAGCCTCAGCAGAGTTGCAAATTCAACTTCCATCTAGTACAGTTGCTGACTGGATTAAGGTCATCAGCCCAGCAGAGGGAAAAGTGATCCTGTCTGGACAAGAATATCGTCACCTGGAGCTCCTACAGTTACTTTTGTTTGCAAAGCCTGACATTACTAGACATGGTGAAGACAGGACCACACCACTGAAAACTAAGGGGAGAAAAACAGACTGACGGAGACCTAAAGACGATCCAGATGTTAAGTGGCAGCTGAAAAACACCTAAAAATAACAATAATTAATCTGGTTTTAAAAAAAAAAAAGGAGAAAAGTAGGAAAAGGGAGATGAAAAGATGGAGAATTTTACCATAAGACTACAGACCTATACATAAGCACCTACAGAGACAATTTATAAGTTACATATCTCCTCCAATCATGAGACTTGTATATTCAACAGCCTGTGAAAGTTGCTTAGTCGTGTCCAACTCTGTGACTCCATGGACTATATATTCAACTACTTACTGGCTGGCAGTTCTCCTTTGAAGTACCAATAGCATCTCAAACCCAACATGTTCAAAAACCAAACTCTCCTCAGTAAACTTCCTCCTTTCCACTGGTCACAGTCCATTCTATAAAGCAAACAGGAAATCTAGGAGTGACCTACATTAGCTCTCACTCCCCTGCCTTCACAACCCAACCATTACCAAGGGCTGTCAACGATGCCTCCAAAGGGTTCTCAAATCCATTTCTTCCCATTGTCACCAGCACTGACCAACTCTAAGACATCATAACCTACTTCTGCAACAGCCTCCTAAGCAGCCTACCTACACTCCTGCATCCCTTCAGCTTCTTTACCTTGTGGTTACACAGATATTTTGATTATATCTGGTATCCTGCAGCTTCAATTAATATGTCTCCCAACCAGGCCAGTGGTGCTAGTGGTTAAGAACCCGCCTATCAGTAGAGGAGACACAGGAGACTTGGGTTTGATCCCTGGGTTGAAAAGATCCCCTGGAGAAGGGAATGGCTACCTACTCCAGTATTCTTGCCTAGAAAAATCCCATGGACAAAGGAGCCTGGCGAAATACAATCCTTGAGGGAGCATAGAGTCAGACATGACTAAGCAACTGAGCACAACCAGGTTCAGTGAGGACACTGACAATGCTGTTTAAGCTCACCATAGCAGGCACCAATCAGAGGCACCAATCCAGGCACCTAATGGAGAGTCCAGCTCATAGCACTGGACATACTGTTGAATGAGTGAACATACTTTCTAGAGTTCTGTCCTTGAAAACTGAGTGGGAGTTTCTATACAGACTACTTGATTAGTCACAGACCCAATTCACCAAGCAGTGTCAATTCCAGGCAAGCAAAAAATAAAAAAGGATAAGTAAAGTCTCTGAGTGGCTGACTTTAGAATAAAGAATACAATAACTGGTTTTAGATTAAATCAGCTCTAGATTGCCGTGCTCAGTCGCTCAGTGCATCCAACTCTGTGACCTCAAGGACTGCAGCCCGCCAGGATCCTCTGTCCATGGGGATTCTCCAGACAAGAATACTGGAGTGGGTTGCCATGCCCTCCTCCTTCATGCCCTTCCCAACCCAGGGATTGAGCCCCAGTCTCCCACATTGCAGGCGTATTCTTTACCATATGAGCCACCAGGGAAGCCCATGAATACTGGAGTGGATAGCCTATCCCTCCTCCAGGGGATCTTCCCAACCCAGGAATCGAACTGGGGTCTCCTGCATTGCAGGTAGATTCTTTACTAGCTGAGCTACCAGGGAAGCCCAGTTCTAGATTAAAGTTGCCAAAATCAGAGAAGTATCTTTCTGTGGATCATGTTTTCAATTCTCTTAGGTATGTATGACCAGTGGAACTGCTGGGTCAATGGTAAATTTATGTTCAGCTTCTTAATAAATCGCCAAAGTATTTTCCAAAGTGGTTGTGCCATTATGTATTCCCACCAGCAATGTCTGAGGTTCCTGTTTTCTCAACAACCTCACAAACATTCATTACTGTCTACCTTTTTGACTATGGCTATTTTAGAGTGTGTGAAGTGGTATCTCATTGTGGTTTTAATTTGCATTTCCTTAATGACTAATTTACATTTCCCCAGTGACTAATTTGCTTATAATGATGAGTATCTTTTCATGTACTTATTTACCATATCTTTAGTGAAATGTCTATTCAGATATTTTGCCCATTTAAAAATTGGGTTGTCTGTCTTATTATTAAGTTTGGCAGGAGAAACATCAACAACCTCAGATATGCAGATGATACCACTCTAATGGCATAAAGTGAAGAGGAAGTAAAGAACCTCTTGATGAAGGTGAAGGAGGAGAGTGAAAAAGCCAGCTCAAAACTAAATATTAAAAAACTAAGATCATGGCATCCGGCCCCATCATTTCAAGGCAAATAGAAGGAAAAAAGGTGGAAGCAGTGACAGATTTCCTCTTCTTGAGCTCTAAAATCACTGCAGGAAAGCCTGGCAACCCACTCCAGTATTCTTGCCTGGAGAATCTCATGGACAGAGGAGCCTAAGAGGCTACAGTCCATGGGGTGGCAAAGTGTCAGACACAACTGAGCAACTGAGCATAGGCAGTGTGTTGAAAAGCAAAGACATTACCTTGCCAGCAAAGGTACATATGGTCAAGGCTATGGTCTTTGCAGTGGTCATATATGGTTGTGAGAGCTGGACTGTAAAGAAGGCAGAGCACCAAAGAATTGATGCCTTCGAAATGTGGTGCTGCAGAAGACTTCTAAGAGTTCTTTCGACTGCAAGGAGATCAAACCAGTCAATCCTAAAAGGAAATCAACCCTGAATACTCATTGGAAGGACTGATGCTGAAGCTCTAATACTTTGGTCATCTGACACGAACAGCTGCCTCGTTGAAAAAGACCCTGATACTGGGAAAGATTGAGGGCAGGAGGAGAAGGGGACAACAGAGGATGAGATGGCTGGATGGCATCACTGATGCAATGGCCATAAACTTAGGCAAACTTCAGAAGATGGTGAGGGACAGGGAGGCCTGGAATGCTGCAGTTCATGGGATCGTGGAGAGTGGGACACAACTGGGCAACTGAACAAGTTTTTAATATATTCTGAATGTAAGGCTTTTCTCTGACAGTGGACTTTTAATCACAATAAAGGAATTCAGAAGAGACTTGAAAATATCTTCTATGTGCTGAAGAGAAAACAACTTTGAATTCAGAACTATATGCACATACAAAATACATTTTAGAATGAGAATTAATTAAAACATTTTCTGATAACAAAAACTGAGTTTACTACCAAAAGACCCTCCTATATGTGTATTACTTTTATATTCCACTATGTAACAATACAAATGGCTTTAAATGACACGTGTTTGTTATCTCACAGTTTCTATGTGTTAGAAACTCAGAAGTAGCTGAGCTGGGTGGTCCTAGCTCAAGGTGTCTCAGGAGGCTGCAGCTGGGATGTAGGCCAAGGTTGCAATCCTTCTGACCAGGGTCTGCTTTCTTTCCAGGTGGCTCGTTCATAGTACTGGCTGGTGGTGACAAGTGGCCTTGATTCCTCTCCCAGGACTGACTGATAACCTCAGGACATGTCAGCTGGCTTCCTCACAGAGTGAGCGGGTCCAAGAAAAAGCAAGGCAACAATGCCATGTATTTTATGACCTAGCCTCAGAAGTCACACTCCATCATTTTGGCGATGTCCTAATGGTTACACAGGTCAGTCCTGTTCAGTGTGGGAGGGATACTAAGAGTGTGAATCCCTGAGAGGGTGAATCACTGGGGCATCTTAGAGGCTGGCTTGAACCTCAGTATACCTTCTTAAGGACATACTATAAAAACAAGAAAATGGTACTAGAAGACCAAGGTCAGGACAGAAAAATAAATGATGAACAAAGAAAATAGTAAAAATGTGAATAATTTAAACAAACTGCTAATATGAGACAAGAATGACTATGTTTAATTTACCCACGGTAAATACAACATGCATGGTAAGAGAGACTGCCTGAAATCAGAGCATGTTTTTAAAGTCCCTGAATTGTTTCAGAGGAAAATGGAAACTAATGTTAAACTCTTAAGTATACACTTTCATAGTTTGAGAGTAATCACCAAGAAACTGAAAACTGAAAGTCTGAGAGTCCCTAGGACAGCAAGATCAAACCAGTCAATCCTAAAGGAAATCAACCCTAAATATTCATTGGAAGGACTGATGCTGAAGCTCCAATATGCTGGCCACTTGATGCTGACTCACTGGAAAAGACTTTGATGCTGGGAAAGATTAAGGGCAGGAGGAGAAGGGGGTGACAGAGGATGAGATGGTTGGATGGCATCACCGACTGAAAGGACATGAGTTTGAGTAAACTCTGGGAGTTGGTGATGGACAGGAAAGCCTGGCGTACTGCAGTCCATGGGGTCACAGAGAGTCAGACATAACTAAGTGACTCAACAACAATAACAAATCTTTCAAATTGGTAGTTCAAATGGATTGTGAGAAAAAAAGAATCAATTTAATCAGTTCAAAAGGAAACAGGAAATGGGTTTTACAAAGGAAATACAGGAAAAAAGAAATCATAATAGAAATCAGAAATATTCAGAACCAAACATAAACTAAAACATTATATATCAACTTTGTTATTGCTACTAAAGAGGTTCTTAGAGGAAACTTTATCTTACTGTTGCTTTTCAGAGGAAACAATAGTCTCAAGTGGTTATATTAGAAAAGAAATGCCAAAATTAATGAATTAAGCAGCCAGTAAGAGGTAAAAAAAAACAACAAAAAAAAACCCCCTAAAAACTCAACCCAAATCAACCAACCGAACAAAACACTAGTGAAACAAACCAAAAATATCTAAAAGTAAGAAAATGATAAAGATAAAGCAAATTTCATAAAATAGAAAATAAACATACATGACTTAATAGACTAATAAAATTCATAAACCAGAATCATTTTTTAAAGGGACATACTCCAGACAAAGCAGAGATTTATGAGCATGCCGCAAACCATTTCATGCAAATAAAACTGAAAACTTAGATGAAAAGGGCAGATTCCTAAAAAATATAACATACCAGAAATGACTTTGGAAGCTAGAGAAAAGCTGAATGGCTGTGTAAACACTAAAGACATCGAGCACTGATTTTAACTCTTCTGAAAAAGAAAACAGCAGGTCCACATAATTTTTAGAGGCAAATTCTATCAGCTATTCAAGGGAGAGATAATATTAATTTGCACACATTCTTCCAGAGGATCAAAAAGACAGAACACTTTCCAATCCATTTCATAAAATTTACATATCGTTAATACCCAAGAAAGAAAAATTATTTGTAAAGCAGTATTAGCTGAGGTAGTACAGAATTAGTGAAGGGACAGAAAGATAGACCATCGGAATGGACCAGAGTGCCCAGAAACAACCTCACAATTATACAGAAGTTTGACAGAAGAAAAAGGCAGCATTTCATTAACTTGGAAAAGAAAACACTATGAAACAGAAAAAAAAAAAAAAATCAGATCCACACCATGTATAAAAATAATCTCCATGTGAAGTAAATACTTCAATGTGAAGTGCAAAATTGTAAGAGAAATATGGGAGAGTATCTTTCATACTCTGAAGGATGGATTTCTCAAAAAAGACACTGAAAAACATCGAGAAATTCAATTATCGTAAAATTAGGAATTTCTGTTCATCAGGAGATACCACAGAGTGAAAACACAAATCATGAACTTGGAGAAAATATTTGAGACTCGTAATACTCACAAAGGGTCTATAATATAAAGAACTCCTGTAGTTCACTATGAAAAAGACTGACAAATCAATAGAAAAGTGGGCAAGAGACATGAACAGATGTTTCATGTTTCCAGAAGAGGAAACAGTAATGGCTAATAAATACACAGAAATATGCTCACCCTCATTATGAATCAGAGAAATGCAAACTGAAATCAAAATATCATTTTACACCCACAAAACTGGCAACACTCAATGTGGGTGAAGATGCAGGGCGACAGGAATTCATATGCTGCCAGTGGGAGTTCCATCACTCAGGAAACTTTCAGGCATCATCGTATGAAGCCAAACATGAGTGAAACCCATGATCCAGCACTTTCACTCCTCCGGCCCTGTGTATCAGAAGACAGGTACAACTGTGCTCATAGCACTCACTAGTTATGTGACCTTGGGCGAGCCACTTCGTCTTCCTATGCCCCTGTTTCTTCATCTGCAAAACGTGGATTGTAATACCAACTCTTGGGCTAGTTGTCAGGATTCATATATATTCATATATATATATTCATATATATAAAAGCACTGAGAACAGTGCCTCCCTAGAAGCTCTCTGGGCTTGGGTGGATGGGTGGTGGTACTGTTCACTGAAATGAGGGCGTTAGGGGAAAGTTTTGGGGTGAATAGAAAAGTCAGGACATTGTTAGAGTTTGAGACAGCTTGAATATCCAAGTAGACACAGTAAGTAGACCGCTGGCTACGAGTCTTGAGCTCAACGGAAAGATTAGACTAGAGATATGGATTTAGGACTCATGGCATAAAGAAGACATACAAAGCACTGGGAACAGGTAAGATCTTCCGGAGGAAAGTTCAAATAAGAAAGAAGGCCAGGGGACTTCCCTGGTGGTCCAGCGGCTAAGAACCATGCTTCAGTGGTTCAGCTTTCACTGCAGCAGGCTTGAATTCAATCTCTGTCGGGGAACTAGGATCCCGCATGCCCCGTAGAGTAGCAAACAAACAAACAAATGAAAGAATGAATGCAAGCTCTATATGAGATTAAAAGAAAAGAAAGAAAGAAGGCCAAGGATGGGCATTGTGATGCATGCAAGTCTGGCAGAGAAGGAAGGTCCAGTAAAGGGGACGGAGAAGTTGCCAGTGAGGAAGGAAAAGGATGAGCCTGCATAAGCCTAGGGATGAAAGCTCTTAAGAAACTGTCCAACGCTGCCGAGAAGCAGAGTAAGCCGAGGAGAGAAAACTGATCACTGGATTTAGCAAAACGGAAATCCTGGTGATCCCAATATGCGTTTCGGTCAAAACAAAAGCTTGACATACCCTTTCTCATAAGAAATAAAAGCAGTTGTAGATGGAGGGGAGGACAGAGGAGAAAATTTTGAGCTAGAGAAAGAGCACCATGGTACCCGGTTCACTTCCTGACCAGTGTGTGAGTCTTTAACAGTGCACATTTTCTAGCATTCGGCTGCTTGTGAAAAGTGTTGGGGCCAAGTGGCCTCATCTGAGGTTCCCTGTGGTTCCCAGAGTTCCCCTGGGGACACAGAAAACAAGTTTCATCTGAGAATGTGGGGAAGAGAGGTGACTGGAGACTTGAAATGGAATAAACCAACTGAATAGAAAAGATGTATTTTAAAGTAGCTCTGGTGATGCTCTAGGATTATATACGAGAAAAATGATATAGCACACGAGTGCCCAGAAAGGTTCGATTTCTGTCCTGCCACATCATTATCCCAGGGTCACTGTACTATTTTTGAAATCACAGAGATGACGAACTGATCTGAATCTCCTCTGCAATGAGACTTGACTGATAAAAGGAATAACACATGAGAAAGAAACCTTTAACTCTGTACAGTTCAAAAGAAGCATGGTGACAGCAGGAGGCCGAAACCAGAGATCGATGCTCTCGTCCCCATCTGTGCAGGCATCACAGCCACTGGGATGCTGCAGCTTCCCATGATCTGAAGAGTCAGGAAGCGGACACCCAGCTGCTTTCCTGACTCCTTTCCTTTCTCATTCGCCTTCTCTTTCCTGTATTCCCCTCTCCTGACATCCACCCTGACAGATTCTTACAGTGTTTAAACAAACAAAAAACTGTGTAATCTGGATTCAAGATGGCTTTCTCTACAAAGACAACATTTTAAATAGTAGATCATGTCAGGAGCTGAAACAGCTCACCATTTTACCTTCAAATATATGTATGTTAGATACTGTAGACACAGTTGGCTTCTTTTTTTCCAGAGACAATTCCATTTTTTTTTACTGTCTCTGTCTATCCCACCCCAGGGGAGGATCCATTTTTGGCTCCAGAAACAAACAGCCGCTCTTAGAGGTGAGGTCAGAGGATAATCCTTGGGCATTCTTGACAAAGGACTTCACAGAGGGGAATCACCATTACCTAAAGGTTTGAAATCACAAGGCTTCAAATAAGAATACTCCCCGTGTCAGAGCTTTCTATTCACAGAACTTCCACCTTGAAAAGAAAAATGCTGGGATCCAAATGAGCATCTTTCCACTGTTTCCATGCTTCCACTGTTGGGACCACAATACCTGAAGCACACATTTTAGACCTAAGATCAGAATTTAGCTTTACCTCAGAAATGTTATAAAATCAAATTAGCTTGGTCTCATAGTAATAGAGCCCAACATACTCAAGTGTGAAGTCAAGTGGGCCTTAGGAAGCATTACTACGAACAAAGAATTCCAGCTGA
The DNA here is from genome assembly GCF_033118175.1 of Dama dama. NCBI lineage: Eukaryota > Metazoa > Chordata > Mammalia > Artiodactyla > Cervidae > Dama > Dama dama. The sequence goes on from NC_083682.1 coordinate 6,702,824, forward strand.
AAGTGTGTTAGTCACTCATGTTCAATTCTTTGCGACCCCATGGACTGTAAAATGTCAGGCTCCTCTGTCCACGGTGTTCTCCGGGCAAGAGTACTGGAGTGGGTAGCTATTCCCTTCTCCAGGGGATCTTTCAAACCCAGGGATAGAACTTGGGTCTCCTGCACTGTAGGAAGATGCTTTACCATCTAAGTCACCTCCTAAAAGATGATGCTGTTAAAGTGCTGCACTCAAAATGGAAATTTGGAAAATTTGGGAAACTCAGCAGTGGTCTCAGGACTGGAAAAGGTTGGTTTTCACGCCACTCCCAAAGAAGGGCAATGCCAAAGAATGTTCAAACTACTGTACAATTGTGCTCATTTCACATGCTAGCAAGGTTATGCTCAAAAACCTGCAAGCTAGGCTTCAGCAGTATGTGAACCAAGAACTTCCAGATGTACAAGCTGAGTTTAGAAAAGGCAGAAAAACCTGAGATCAAATTGCCAACATTCACTGGATTACAGAGAAAGCAAGGGAATTCCAGAAAAATATCTACTTCTGCTTCACTGACCAAACTAAAACCTTTGACTGTGTGGATCAAACAAACTGTGGAATATTCTTATCTGACCTGAATATCCTATCTTATCTTACCTGCCTCCTGAGAAATCTGAATGCAGGTCAAGAACCAACAGTTAGAACCGGTCATAGAATAAAGAACTGGTTCCAAATTGGGAAAGAAGTACAACAAGGCTGTATATTGTCACCCTGCTCATTTAACATATGCAGAGCACATCATGTGAAATGCCAGGCTGGATAAATCATAAGCTGGACACCGGGGGAAACATCAACAACCTCAGATAGGCAGATACCACTCTAATGGCAGAAAGTAAAGAGGAACTAAAGAGCTTCTTGATAAAGGTGAAAGAGGAGAGTGAAAAAAAAAACAAGATCATGGCATCTGGTCCCATCACTTCATGGCAAATAGATGGGGAAAAAGTAGAAGCAGTGACAGATTTTATTTTACTGGGCTCCAAAATCACTGCGAACAGAGATTGCAGCCATGAAATTGGAAGAAAAGCATGACAAACCTAGGCAGCATATTGAAAAGCAGAGATGATTACTTTGCCGACAAAGGTCCATCCAATCAAAGCTATGGTTTTTCCAGTAGTCATGTATGCGTGTGAGAGTTGGACCATAAACAAGGCTGAGGGCCAAAGAACTGATGCTTTTGAATTGTGGTGCTGGAGAAGACTCCTGAGAGTCCCTTGGACTGCAAGGAGATCAAACCACTACAATCTTAAAGGAAATTAACCCTGAATATTCACTGGAAGAACTGATGCTGAAGCTGAAGCTCTAATAGTTTGGCCACCTGATTAGAAGAGCCAATTCATTGGAAAGGACCCTGTTACCGGGAAAGATTGAAGGCAAAAGCAGACGGGGTCAGCAGAGGATGAGATGGTTAGATAACATTACCAACTCAATGGACAAGAATTTGAGCAAACTCTGGGAGACAGTGGAGGACAGAGTGTTGAAGACCATGGGCTGCAAAGATTCGGATACAACTTAGTGACTAAACAACAACAAATGACAAAGTAATTACAAATGTTGGGTGGGATTGAGATACTGTGACAAGAAGACAATCATGGCCAGACTCTTACCAACAACTAGTTTCAAAGGAAGAATTGCAATCAATTTTTTAAAACTTAGCTGTATCTTTAGTATTTTTAGTATTTTTGTTGTATTTTTTAGTACTCTTACTCTCTAATTCTTCTATGGGCTCCAAATAAAAACGGTGATAGAGAACAGACTTGTGGTTGCCAAGGGTTGGCAGGACAGGTAGACTGGGAGTTTGGGATTAGTAGATGTAAATAATTATAATAGAGAATGGATAAACAACAAGGTCTTACTGTATAGCACAGGGAACTATATTCAATATCCTGTGGAAAACAATGGAAAAGAACATAAAAAAAGAATGTATATACACAGCAACAATCATTTCACTATACAGTATAAATGAACACAACATTGTAAATCAATTATACTTCGATAAATTTTTTAAAAAAGGGTTATTTTATAATGCCTTCAGGATTGTTTATATCTAAAATGGTATCTTTGACTCCTTCCTCTCTAAATTTACTGCCTGTAAAATTTTAAGAGTCTTACTCGGCTTTATACAATACATGCACAAGTCTCAGAAAATGTACTTTTGTGTGTGCGCATAAAATAATTTCACCAGTGACAACCAAAATAAGATATGCCTTATTTTCATCTGTGTTTGTGTTACCTTCCTAGGGCTGACATAAATGACCACAAACTTGGTGACTTAAAACAACAGAAATTTGATCTCTCAGAGTTCGATGCCCAGAGGTCTAAACTCAAGGTGCTGGCGGAGCTGCACTCCCTCTCAAGTCCATGGGAGCATCCTCCCTTACCCCCACGGCTCCTGGGGGCTGCTGGCAGGCCCTGGCATACCTTGGCTTGTAGACACATCACTCCAACCTCTGCCTCCTGTCCTCACATAACCTTTTCCTTTGTGTCCATCTCTCCTCTTTCAAATTTCCCTCTAAGGACACTAGAAGACTTGGGAAAAGCTACTACTGACAGGAAGTCAACAGAGAATCCCTTGATGCTGTGTATGCTCACTTCCTAAGGTATCGATTTTCAATCCAAATAAGGGTTTTTCTGTGGGAAGAAAATGTAGCCTACTGAACCTCCACTTTCATATCTGGTGGAGATTTCAAGTGGGAGTTCATTTACTGTTCTAGTGGAATTAGATTAATAGGGTCATTTCTATTATCACTATGACCCACACTTCAAACATTCCTATTTTTCTTTTCTAACTTTTTATTTTTGAAAATTCAGTCCCATAGCTTTCAAAGAGGGTGAAGTAGTTAAAGACCAAATTAGTCAAGGGAAACAAAATGGTTTGGTGACCAGCAACCGATGTGACATGTGGAAGGCTAAGATGACCTGTAATGCTAAGAAAAGCCATTCTCAAGGTCTTTGCTGATGGATGAGCAAGAAAGTAGATGCAATTAATGCAATTTGGCACTAATATTACAACTGATTATGCACTGGTGTTTTCCTTACACATACATACACTCTTTTTAAAATATTCTTTTCCATTATGGTTTATCCCAGGAGACTGGATATAGTTCCCTGTGCTACATGGTAGGACCATGTTGCTTCTCTGTTCTAAATGTAATAGTTTGCATCTACCAACCCCAAATTCTCAGTCCAGCCCTCTCCCACCCCTCCTCCCCATGGCAACCACAAGTCTGATCTCTACATTCTTATTTTTCTCCTTGAGTCTAAAACCATGGATTTATTCACTCCCCCTCACCCCACTCACCCAGGAAGAAGTGATTTTCCAACAGGGAGAACTAAGATTCCATCTAATTAAGCTATAATCTCCTCTTGGCAAGCAGTAACTACTTTAGTTCCCTTCCTCCACTGTCCTGCCTTTCCTCAGCCATCCTTTACTCCAGGTCATGCAAATCACGTGTGTGTGTGTGTGTGTGTGTGTGTGTGTGTGTGTGTGTATGGGATGTGTGTATTGTGTATGAGATACGTGCATGTGTGTATATGTGTATATGGTATGTGTGTACATGTGTGTATAGTATGTGGATGCACGTGTGTATAGTGTGTGCAAGTGATATGTGTGTGTTTTACGTGTGGTACATGCATATAGGTGCGTGTGTGTATGGTATGTGTGTGTATGTGTGTATGGTGTGTCTGTGTATGTATATGGTGTGTGTATGGTATGTGTGTGAATGTGTGAGTGTTTTATGTGTGTATACATATGGTGTGTGTATGTATGGTACGGTGTGTGTATGGTATGTGTATGTATATGGTGTGTGTATATATGGTATGGTGTGTGCATGGTATGTGTGTATATGTATATGGTGTGTGTATACATATGGTGTGTGTATGTACACGGTGTGTGTATGTGTGTGTATACATATGGTGTGTGTGTGTACACACATATGTATGTGTGTATATGGTATATGTATATGGTGTGTGCGTGTATATGGTATGGTGTATGTGTGAATGTGTGTGTATGTATATGGTGTGTGTATATATGGTATGGTGTGTGTATGGTGTGTCTGTATGTATATGGTGTGTATATACATATGGTATGCATATGTATATACATATGTATGTGTGTATATGGTGTGTGTATGTATGTATATGGTGTATGTATGTATACGGGGTGTATATGTATATGGTGTGTGTATATATATAATATGGTGTGCGTATGGTGTGTGTGTGAATGTGTGTGTATGTATATGGTGTGTGTATGTATATGGTGTGTGTGTATATGGTATGGTGTGTGTACAGTATGTGTGTGTATGTATGGTACAGTGTGTGGATGTATATGGTGTGTGGATGGTATGTGTGTGTATGTATATGGTGTGTGTATATATGGTATGGTGTGTGCATGGTATGTGTGTGTGTGTATGGCATGTGTACACATATGGTGTGTGTATGTACACACATATGTATGTGTGTATATGGTGTGTATGTGTGTGCTCATTTACTCCACTGTACTTCCTGACTGCCTGCTCCACTACGAGGACTCATATTCGCTTGTATTTTCTATTCAGAGGCTGATAGAATTTCTTTAAATCTTGGCCATAAACACACACAGGGAAGAATAACAGCAGACCCAGCACTTACTCTGCCATGCCCTGTTCTAAATGCTCCGTGTATATTAACTTACTCAGTCCTCGTTCCTTGAACAGTACTATTATCCAGGTTTTACAGATGAGCAGACTGAGACAGAGGAGGAGAGATGAGTAAATGGTGGAACCAGAATGTGAGCCCGGCAAGTGAGCTCCAGGCTCCATGGTCTCAGATGCCACGCAAGGCTGCCCCTGAGACAACGCGCCAAGATGCCTGGCTAGTCCAGGTGGGGTGGTTACGGGTGAGGATTTAAAGATGCTTTTTTACATGCCCTACAGTTCCTATAATTACCATATATTCATTTTATAACCAGAAAATACTCTTTCAAGTAGGAAAAAGTTATCTGTTTGCGAGGGTACAACACAATAACTAGCAAATAACACTATGAGCCAGGCACTGCAGTATGTGACTTACATACACCAATTTTATCCCCAAAACAATTATAATTTTCCTTTTATACAGAAGAAAACAGAGGTGCAGAAAAGTTAAACAGCCTGCCCAAGGTCACACAGCCAGTGGGTGGCAGCCAGGAAGGTCTGTATTCTAAACTAGGTTACACTGCCTAAATTAGATATAAAACTTTGGTGCTCAATTCCAGTATGACTTGCTGCTTTAGATGGCACAAAATGCCGAGAAAATGTTTCACATCCTGTGACCTAAACCAGATACAGAGACAATTAAAAACCTTCCCTTGTTTGTGTCTACTGCTGCTCCTTTTTTCATCCGAAAAACACCTCCTCTCCTGACTTCCCACCACTGTGTGAGTTTTGCCCTTCGCTGAGGCCCACACTGCTTCCACTTCTTAAAGCACTCATCATCAGCTTCTTCCTGGAATTAGGGTCAACCCACACCCAATGCATCTGAAGGACAAGGACTCTGTCCTACTCTTACTTGAATCTCTCCAATTCCTAGCACAGCAGTCTGAAAGAACACAGGAAATGTTCAGTTTGTTTAATTGTAATATGAACCATTTATCATTCAATGTAAATATATTTAAAGAGAAGATTTTAATGGAAGAAAAAAATCTGCTTCACCACACTAAGTATAAAAAAAAAAAAAACCCCATGTGTTTTCATTCTAATAGACACCTTAATTGGACAACACTAGCCCAGATTAGAGGGCATTTAAATTACCCTTTTCTAAACACTGTCACAAATGAGAATATTCTCTCCCTTTGCCACTGGGTGAGCTGGGCATGTTGCCAAAACTTTTTCTAGTGAGGTCCTGTAGTTAATTTCTTAATCTGTTAGCATTTTCTTGCATCTTATTAAATGTAAAGAGAATTGGACTTCTTTCATTGTTTGTGTGAAAGTGGGGTAATCCTTCTATGTCAGCCTCAGACGGATAGAATCACCATTGAACAACTGCCATCTTTTACCTATCAGATTAGTAAATAACCTAAGCCCCTAAAAAGAGAGACAGACACACATACACACCCCTGTAACAGTGTGGGGAAGGCTGGTGGGGAGGGGGATGTGGGCACTTGTCTGTTAATTGTGGGAACCCAAGTCCATACACGCCTATGGACAGCATTTCAGTCATTTCTACCCACTTTGCTGACCCTCCTGATGCTGGGAAAGAGTGCGGGCAGGAGAAGAAGGGATGAGACGGTTGGATGGCATCATCAACTCAATGGACATGAGTTTGCTCAAACTCTGGGAGACAGAGAGGGACAGGGAAGCCTGGAATGCTGCAGTCGATGGTGCTGCAAAGAGTCAGGCATGATTGAGTGACTGAACAACAACCACCCATTCTGCAAGTACATACATACTCTTTAGGCTCCCCTGGTGGCTCAGAGGGTAAAGAATCTGTCTGCAACGCAGCAGACCTGGGTTTGATCCCTGGGTCAAGAAGATCCCCTGGAGAAGGGAACAGCTACCCACTCCAGTATTCTTGCCTGGAGAATTCCATGGACAGAGGTGCCTGGCAGTTTACAGTCCATGGGGTCACAAAGAGTCAGACACGACTGAGCAACTAACACTTCCTTACTTACTCTTTCACTCAGCATTTCTGTTCAGGGATTTATTCTGCAGATATATGCTGTTTCTAATAGAAGCAGACTGGAAAACATAAAATTACCATCAACAGGGGGTTAGTTAAATAAATCGTGATATATCTCTAGGATGGACAACTCTGCAACTATAAAAACAAATGACAACAGGGACTTCCTCAATGGCCCAGTGACAAAGACTCTGTGCCCCAATGCAGGGGGGCCCAGGTTTGATCCTTGGCTAGGGAACTAGATTCCATATGCTGCAACCAAGACCCAGTGCAGCCAAATAAGTAAATAAATATTTACAAACAAAAGATGACATGCTCTTTGTACTGATATGAAAAGATCTCCAAGATAAACTGTTAAGTAAAAATGGGTACAGAACAGTATACACCATGTTGACACTTATGGAAAGCAGGAGGGAAATGAATTATACATGTATATTTGCTAGTATATGGATAAAGTAACTCTGGGAGAATTAACAAACTAACGGTAGTTTTCAGAGTGGGGCAGGGATAAAAGCTGGGAAATGCACTGGGACAGGGATTTTAGAAATCTTGTAACAGCTGTCTAGCAGGCACAAACATCAAACGGTCCCAATTAGGAAGAAAGAGGACTCTAATCAAGAAATATCTGCATAAAAGGGGGAACTCCATGCAATAAATAGTATAAGTGAGAGGTCAGAGAAACTTGACGATATCACAAAGGCATTTTATTCTGCCAATAAGAAAAAAAGGAAAGCAATGAGAAATTCTGGGGTGAAAACCATAAAAGAAACAATCCAAACACGAGGCAAAGTATGACGTCATCTTAAGTAACTGATAAAATTTATGAAAAAGAAGCCTTGTGATCTTAATCCTAGAAGCATTCTCCTTTGAATAAAGAAAACATAATCTTACTACTGCAAGTACTTAGAGTTGCGGGGCTATAGTCACAATGTTTATATAATAACAAATGTTATTTATGGTTTTTCAACTTCAAAGTGGGAGGGAAAAAAACTAACTAAAGGTAATGTCATTAGTGAAAAGCATAACTGAAACATTTAAAGTTATAAATGTTAGCGATGACAAAAAAACCCTGAAAATATATTCAATACTTTCCAAACACAGGAGGGAGGAAGAAGAAAGAACATAAAGTGCTATACTTTAGGCTCTTATATTTCACACTGGAAAGTCAATAGATCTTTTATAATTCAACAAAAAGAGGTAAAAACAAATGTGGAGTCAGGTCCCACGGGAAGAGCCCTCCCCAGGTGAGGGACCAGTTCTTGGTTCATCTAAGCCAAGGAAGCTAGTCTTATTCCAAGTGAGATATATTCTAAACAGCAAAAAGAACCACAAAGAAGTCTTAACCCGTAATGAATAACAATCATATTGTTAACTGGGCTTCCCTGGTGGCTCAGACGGTAAAGAATTCGCCTGCAATGCATGTGACCCAGGTTCAATCCCTAGGTTGGGAGGATCCCCTGGAGAAAGGGAACAGCTACCCACTCCAGTATTCTGGCCTGGAGAATTCCATGGACAGAAGGAGCCTGGCGGACTACAGTCCACGGGGTCGAAAAGAGTCGGACACAACTGAGCGACTTTCACATTCATATTGTTAATAACAACACAGTGTTACTTTAAAATGATTACATACAGTGTAGGATGAGTAATTATGTTAATATTACTTAAGTTTTGCAGCATAAAATAAATGTAATAAAGGATAAATAAATTTAAAACCTCTGAAAATTTTAGCTTCACTTGAAACTACCAGCATGAAATCATGATTACTTTTAAAGGGAACAAACAGTATTGCTTAGTTCTGACCATTGAAAGAATCATCTCAGTAGCAGTCATACAGATTTTGGTCTCTAAATACCATTTCTCATTCAAAGGAAAGTAACTGATTCTAAGTATGGGACAGGAAATGCATGAAATGAGCCTAGAAAATCTTGTCATGCCAGAAAGCAAGGAAGACATCATATCTTCCTTGATATCGTAGGGTCACAGCCAACGACTTGGAAGCCACCGTGAAAGAGACCACAACAACCAGAGGTGACATCTGAACACCCAAATGAATGACGATGACAACAGACTGAAAAACGTCAAATAAACAGAAACCCCTGAGCTCGCAACACACACATAACAACTCAGAAGGCAGCTAGGGAACTAACTTATTCTGAAAATAGGGACACAAAGGGAAAGAGTCAAGCCTTTTGTCATTTATAGCACAATAGCTAATTTTGCTTCCTTGTGGGTAGACAACAGCTGTCAACTCCTGTAATCACATCCTCAGTAGCCATCACACACCAACATCCAGAGGCAGAAAATAAGGACTTCCTTTCTTAGGTCTCTTTCTTAATTTAATTTTTATTTGTATCAAAATAGCTCAGATGGTAAAGAATCTGCTTGCAATGCAGGAGATCCGGGTTCAATGTCTTGGTCCGGAGGATCCTCTGGAGAAGGGAATGCAACCCACTCCTGTATTCTTGCCTGGAGAATCCCATGGACAGAGGAGCCTGGTGGGTTACAGTCCACGGGGTCACAAAAAGTCGGACACAACTGAGGGATTAACGCTACTATAACTAACAAGTGTACATTATTTAAAAGATCAAATGGTGCTACAAGGCTTAATTAACAAAACTGTTTCCTCCTTTAATTCCTTTTCACTTTCCAGAGATACTCCCTTTTCAATTCTTCTGGTATTTACTTTCAACTTTCTATTTCTAAAGATAGATACAAGTATTCTATATAAAGCTTATATCTATCTAAGTTTTCCAATTTCAGACATTATCTGCTGAGTCCCTCCCACACGAGATTAAAATTTAGCTCTCTGACACCATGCAAAGACACACACATCACCCTTCCTTCATCCCCCACAACAGTTACATGGTGGTATATTAATAATGAATATTTTGTACTTAAATGATTATGACTATTGTTCTGATATTTTATCCTGTTCAGTCATGTGGTATGCTATGATTACATATTTTTTCTTATATAACATTTGGAGGAGTCTGCATTTTTCTTTTTTTAAAAATTCTCAAACAGAACTCTAAAATTCCTCTCAATACAATCAATCACATGATACACTACACATAGTCCTTATCCTACAAGACACACCTCCTGGAACCTAGGGTCAGTCTGACCTGGGCCAGCTGCAAAGCTGTCATCCTGGGACTTTTCCTCACCAATACCCTGAGGGTTCCCCACATAGCCTGCGTTGCGTTCCTTTTCTCCCTGAATTCCAGGTCTTTGTCTTTCGTACTTCACTTTCTAGTTCTGAAAGATCACATCCTCTAGGTATTCTAAGAAAAGGCAGACAGCAAGTAAGTGTTTTGAGATTTTGCATTTCTGAAAATATTTTGCTTTCACTCTTGACTGACAGTATGGCTGAGGACAGAATTACAGGTTAGAAATATTTCCATCAGGCTTTAGAAGGCACTGATTTATTGTGTTTTGCTTTCTAGTGCTGCTGTTAAGTAGCTTGATGCTACTTGTTTTAGATCCTTTTTATCTGACCTTTCTCTACAAAAGATTTTACATCTGCTGTCAATGTCCTCAAATTTCACAATAATGTAGTTTGTGGAGGGTTTTCTTCCTTCTAAAGACCATGAATTTTGAGAAAATCTTGCATTATTTCTGTAACAATGTCCTGTCCATCTTCTCTTTCTAGAACCTGTTAGCCAGCAACTGGGCTTTCTAGATATTCTTTAATTTTCTAATTTTTTCTGTCTTATTGTCTACCTCTTTGACTGTTTTACTTTCCAGATTTCCTCACCTTCAACTTACAACTTCACTTAGTGATAGTTCTAATCCTTGAGAGCATTTCTAAATAGTCTGCTTATACAGCATCCTGTTCTTATTTACTTGATGAAATACCTCTTTTAGGAATTTGATTTTTGAGGAGCAGGCTTTCTTTAAATATCTGGAGATACTTATATTCTGGTTAAATTACTGGTTTTTCCAGTAGTCATGTACAGATTTGAGAGTTGGACCATAAAGAAGGCTGAGTGCCAAAGAATTGATGCTTTTGAACTGTGGTGCTAGCAAAGACTCTTGAGAGTCCCTTGGAGAGCAAGGAGATCAAACTAGTCAATCCTAAAGGAAATCAACCCTGAATATTATTTGAAAGAACTGATGCTGAAGCTCCAATACTTTGGCCACTTGATGTGAAAAGCCAACTCAATGGAAAAAACCCTGATGCTGGGAAAGACTGAAGGCAAAAGGAGAGGAGGGAGGCAGAGGACGAGATGGTTAGATAGCATCACCGACTCAATGGACATGAATCTGAGCAAACTCTGGGACACAGTGGAGAACAGAGGAGTCTGGCGTGCTGCAGTTCATGGGGTCGCAGAGTGGGACACGACTTAGCAATGGTTAAGAATCCGCCTGCAATGCAGGAGACCTGGGTTCGATCCCTGGGTTGGGAAGATCCCCTGGAGAAGGGAAAGGCTACCCACTCCAGTTTTCTGGCCTAGAGAATTCCACGGACTGTGGGGTCGCAAAGAATCAGACACGACTGAGCTACTTTCACTTTCACTTCACTTTCCCCCAGACTGGACTTTCACACACATGTTCTCTCTGTTTCAATTTCTCCAGATACTAAACTCCCCATGTCTGGCAGGAATGGGGGAGCAGCAGTGACCTGAAAGGGGGGGATGGGGATCTGGGTGCTAACTGCCACGTTTCAGACTTTCAACCAGTATTTCTGTTTCAGCCCCAAAGTATATCCCACAGTCAGAGTTTCCTAAAACTTACTGTAGAACACTGTCTAGCTGTGGTTGAAAACTGGCTTGCTTCTCATTGGCCTCCCTCCATTGTAAGTACTCAGAGCAAAGACCCTGAAACCTAAGTTCCTTATCACGTATGCAGTTACTTTTCAGCTTTCATAATTTTATAAGGAAAATTCTGGCCGTTACCTCCTCTGCCTTTCTCTTCATCCTCATAGTTTACACCTTAAAAAAAAAAATCCTTTACTGTCATTTCAGTGGGGTTAGGGAAGGAGTAGATATGATCTATCCCATTTCATTGTCGTCTTTAAAAATCACTCCCATGATACTTCTGTTCACCTGCCACTGGCCAGAACCGAGTCATGTGCACCCTCCTAAGTAGTTGTGGAAGTAAAATTATCAAGATGAGGCTGAATTATCAGAACTTGGGACAGGATCGGTCTTCCTAGAAGAACATGACCACAAGTGGGAACCTGATATCTGAACAAAACAGAGGTTCCAAAAAAGAGAATAAACAACCTGCAGCAGCAGAATCAAGTCGAGGAATGGTGACTAGCCTTCTTTAAATAGTGGGAAGGTTTTTTCAAGACCAACTTTTATTGGGGGATATAATTTATACACAATAAACATAAAGCTTACATACAATATACATGGTGTAAGCACCATCACAATCAAGATAAAGAACATCTCCATCACTCCTAAAAGTTCCATTATGCCTTTTTGCAATCGGTACCCCTCCCTCCTCCAGGCCCCAGGCAACCACTGATCTGCATCCTTGTTACTATATACTGGTTTGCATCTTCCAGATTTCTATATAAGTAGAATCATACAACATGCACCTCTTGGTTACTGGTTTTCTTCTTGCAGTGTGTTATCAGCAGTTCCTTTGTATTGCTGACTAATATTTCATTGTGCTTGCTATACCATAATTTGCTTATCCCTTAACCTGTTCATGGACACACGGATTGTTTCCAGTCTTTGGCTGTGATGACTGAAGCGGCTATGAATATTTACAGAGAAGTCTCTGTGTGTACTTTTGTTTTCCTTTCTCTAAGGTAAATCTCTAGGAACGGAATTACTGGGTCCTATGGTAAGTGTGGGAGAAGGAAATGGCAACCCACTCCAGTGTTCTTGCCTGGGAAATCCCAGGGACGGCGGAGTCTGGTGGGCTGCCGTCTATGGAGTCGCACAGTCAGACACGCCTGAAGCCACTTAGGAGCAGCAGCAGCAGCATGGTGTGTGTGTGTGTGTGTGTGTGTGTGTGTGTGTGTGTGTGTGTGTGTGTGTGTGTGTGTGTGTGTGTGTGTGTGTGTGTGTGTTCAGTCACTTCAGTCATGTCCGACTCTTTGCAACCCCATGGAGTCCCACCACCTCCCCCGCCCCCCAGCTCCTCTGTCCATGGGATTTTCCCAGCAGCATGGTGTGTGTGTGTGTGTGTGTGTGTGTGTGTGTGTGTGTGTGTGTGTGTGTGTTCAGTCACTTCAGTCATGTCCGATTCTTTGCAACCCCATGGAGTCCCACCACCTCCCCCGCCCCCCAGCTCCTCTGTCCATGGGATTTTCCCAGCAAGAATACTGGAGTGGGTTGCCATGCCCTTCTCCAGGGGATCTTCTCAGCCCAGGGATCAAACCCAGTTCTCCTGCATTGCAGGCAGATTCTTTACTGCGGAGTCCCTGAGGAAGCTCCCAAAGGTAAGTATGTGTTTAACATTCAAAGAAACTGGCAGCTGTTTTCCAAACTAGTTGCTCCACTTTACATTCTCAACAGAAGAGCACCGAAGTTCAACTGGCCCCACAGATTTGCCAGCACTTGGTATTACTGGTCTTTTAAATTTTAACTGTGCTAGTTAGTGGGTGTACAGTGGTAATTCTCTGTGGCTGTAAACTGCTTTTCCCTGATGACTAATAATGGAAGTTATTATTAACTCCTGGCCATTAGTGTATCTTATTTTGTAGAGTACTCATTCACATCTTTTTGCCCATTTAAAAAATGGAATTAACATCTTGCTATTGAATCATAAGACCTCTTTACCGTCCTTGCCAGATACACAGATTACATACATGTTCTCCCATACCATGGCCTGCCTTTTCTTAACTGTACTCTCAGGCAGCAACATTTTAAATTTCGATAAAATCCACTTTTGCACTCATGTATTTTACAGTCTGTGCTTTTTGCATTGTATTTAGAAAATCTTTTCATACCCCAAGGTCACAAATATTTTCTCTTATGTTTTTTTCCAGAAGCTTTATAGTTTTAACTCTTGCTTTTAGGCCCCTGATCCGCTTTGAGTTATTTTTTGCATAGGATATTAAAGTAAGGGCTAATGTTCATCTCCTTCCAAACAGAAATTCAGTTGGTCCTGCACCATTTCTTGAAAAGACTTTCCTTTTCCCATCGAATTGCCTTGACACTGTTGCTGAAAATCAGCTGTCTATGTGCTTGGATCCACATGTATGTGGATCTGTTTCTGGACTATTCTGTCTCATTTATCCATATATCTGTTCTTTTTCTATCACCATAACTTTACAGTACTACAAGCAAGTCAAATTCTCTCATTTTGTGGTTCTTTTAAAAACTGTTTTTTAAAACAACCTATTCTAGTTCTCTTGCATTTCTATACACATTGTAGAATGGACTTGTCAATTTCAGCAACAAAAATAAAGCAGAAATTTTTACTGAAATTTTATTACATCTATAGATCATTTTTTAAATTAGGCTGAGCCAGGTTGTGGCATGTGGGATCTTTAGTTGCAGCATGGGAACCCTCAGTTGTAGCATGTTGGGTCTAGCTCCATTTCCCTGCTGCAACTTCTCTATCTGTTCATTTATTTTTCCTTTAATTCTGATCATATTTTGCTATAACACTTTGGTCATGTGTATAACAGCTGCTTTGAAGTCTTGATCTAAAAAATCCAACATGTGTACCCACTAAGACACTCAGAATCAGTTTCTATTGACGGTTGTTGTTGTTTTTTTTTTCCTCCTGAGTATGAGTTACACTTTCCTGTTTATATGTCTAGTAATCACAGGTTGAAAACTAGACATTGTATATAAGGTGCTGTGGCAATTTTGAACTCTGCTGTGTCCTTCTAAGGATTTTTTCTTAACTGTAGTAGGCAGTTGACTTGCCTAGATTCAAACTACAAGTTGGTCTTTCCTGAGTATGCAGCAACTGATAAATCCGCTCAGTTCTTATAGCTTCTAGCTACTACTTTTTTAGACTGGCCTGGGGGCTCCCCTGCACCTGTGTAATTTGGCAGATAGCCAAAGATCTGGGATGCTCATACTCAGATTAAGGGCTCACACTTTCTGCAATTTTTGTTTTTATAATTTCCCTCTAATTTTCTAGCTGTTCTGCCAGTCTCAAGGTCTATCTTCTGACACCCCAAGCCAGTAATGCTCCAAGCCAGTTTAGGGTCCTGCCTAAACTATGTACAGATTAGGAATTAACTCAGTTTAAAAAAAAAAAAAAAAAAAAGCATCAAACTTACAGATCTCAGCTAGTACAGGTTTATCTTTCAAGGACGAGTTTCTCTCTTGCTGCTCCCTGTTTGTTTGTTGTTTTTCCTGGGTCCCTTGGGGTCTCTCCTGCACATTTAGAGTTCAACAGTTTTAGTGGTTAATTTCATGCCAACTTGGCTGGGTTAGGGGATGTCCAGATAGATGGTGACACGTTATTTCTGGGTGTGTCTGAGGGTGTTTCTGGAAGAGAGGAGCATTTAAATCGGTGAGCCGAGCAAAGCAGGTGGCCCTCCCCAGTGTGGGTGGTTATCATTCAATCCACTGAGGGCCTTGAATAGAACAAAAAGGTGGGAGAAGGGCAAATTTGTTCTCTTTGCTCGAGCTGAAACACCTATCTTCTCCTGCTATCGGAAATCAGCAACGCTGCGTTTTGGGTTCTTAGACTCTATCTGGGACTTATACCATCAGCCTTCTAATTCTCAGCCCTCTGGACTGAGACTGAATTACACCACCAGCTTCCCTGGATCTCCAACTGCAGGCTGCAGATGGTGGGTCTTCTCCACTCTCATGATCATGCGAGTCAACTCCCGTCATCTATCTCCTACCTACCTACCTACCTACCTACCTATCTTCTATTGGGTCCGTTTCTCTGGAGAATCTTGACTAATACGACAGTCAACCAGGGATTGGGCAGAGTGTTTACTCGGATGCTGGGCCTCACTCACCCTTTCTGCTGCTCCTCTTGCTTCCAGGACTTCCCCTTCCATTTCCCCTGCTCTCCACTCCTGACCTCCCTCCTCTGTCCCCTCTGCCTTGTCGGGCTGCAGTTTTCCAGGCATTTCCACTGCAGCGACCGTGGGGACTGAAGCACACCAGTAGGCAAAAAACCTACAAGTCTGCAAGTCTCACTCCTTCCAATTACAACTTTCTTCTCCTCTAGCTTCTGCTTCTGGGTGCTTTTAGCAGTTTCTTTTATTTTGTCCAGATTTGCTAATTATCATCTGTGGGAGGGCTTGAGCAACCACTTTAGTCTATCTCCTCTACTGGTAATTTCCTAATCCAACTGAGAATAATTTACAAGTCAATATACTTTTTAGGTTTTTTAAAATAACATCTTACCTGTAAGAAACACAGCGTTATACAAGTTTTAAAATAAGGAACAACAATCTCAATGGTAAAGATCTGATTGTTTTCAGAAATTTAAGTCAAGCAGTTCACATGTTTCAAGTAATAAAGTCAAAGGTAGAAAAGTCTTGGGACTGTTCTTCCTATTTTAATAAAGAGGAAACATAAAATAGAACATAGGAATGGGATGGAAGAAATGTGAATAAGTTCATCAGTTTTGCTCCCAATATTTTTCTGATGTACTAAATAGACATGTAAAAAAAAAACAAAAAACAAATAGGAGAGGAGAAACATAGGAGGTGGGAAGTAGAAGGTAAAGTGCTGTTTATAAACTAAGCACTTGATTTAATAAATCCCACAATTCTAAATCACAGTTAGTGTTATGCTGTAGGTTACTTTTGTGTGTGTGTGTGTGTGTGTTTACAAAGTACTACTGATACACTGCAGAAAAAATACCTAATTTATTTTCAAAATAAATATCAAAGTGAAAGAAACATCCCTATAAACCTCTAAGGAAGCTCACTGTTAAAAATCCAAGGAAAAATGTGTATGTGTGTGTGAATATGTGTGTATGTGTGTGTGTACCCCACCCTTTGAGCAGATACTTCTGTGCTTCTCTTGCTCTCCTTTTTTAACCAAATGGATCTTACTGTTCATATTTTATAGCTTATATTGATTAAATGGACACCCTTCCTTGTGAGTAATTTTTCTGGAGGAAATCAGCAGACTGTCTCCTCCATGGTGTGCAGCCATGGTGTTTCTACTCAGGGCATTTTTTTCTTTTAATTCTCATTTCTGTTTTTAGACCTGAATTCCTAGGGAGTGCCCCTGGGTCTGCAGGATTTAGTGACCAGCCAACGATTGGTTAAAGGTCGTGCTCACACATCTGGGACCAGCTAGGCTCCTAAGCTCTGCACGTCGATCTGTGTAGGGTTAAGAAGACACAGCTTGGGTCTGCCCCCAATGTGACTTTCTGCCGGACCCTCCTGCATCGCCTCTGTACATTCAGCTGCCCAGCTGACTGGGGCTGTGCAGAGAGCTTGGGACCCCTCAAGTCTTACCTACACAGCTTCCAGTTGGTCAGGGGCGCGTGGAGAGCTTTTCAAGCCTTTCTGCGGCTGTGTCGTTTCCAGGACCTCGGCCAAGTCTCTGACTCGACCATGGTGTGTTGTCTGACTCGAGCGGGACAGCTATTTAGGCAACCAGAGCTGCCTGTCTACTTGCCACTGAGACCGCAACTATCAATGACGAGGGCAGCGGGCTGTTTTTCTTGTCAGAGAAACAGAACCTCTTTTGCTCCAAATGAAACAACTTTCCTCCGGCAGCCAGAAACTGGTACATTAACGGCATGGGGGTGGCAGGGAGTAGTTCCAGACCAAGAACATCAGAAACTCCCACTGTCCTTATCTGAAGTTCAGCGGCTTCTTACAGATAAATGCTTCTCGACTTGCTGCTGGCATGAGCTCTACTTCCGCAGGCCTGAAGTGGCTGTTTTTGACAACTTGGTCCAGTTTATCATTGTTTATCGAAGAGAAATTTGCTCACTTCCTCACTCCCTTTACCAGAGTCCTGCCTCTGTCCTTAGCTATTTTTTTTAAATCTTCTTTGATCTCCAATGTATGACACGGCCACATGACATGACACCACATTATAAGTCAAATCTGGGATCATAAAGGCAAGTGAGCATTACTCATGCCCAGCTGTCTTCCTACACTATTACACCATGTACTTCTAGGTCCTGAGAGAGCAAAATATAACTTTTTCTTTTTCCTATTTTTTTTGGCTACACCATGAGGCATTCAGGATCTTAGCTCCCTGACTGTGGATCAAACCTGTGCCCCCTGCAGTGGAAGCCTGGTGTCTTAACCACTGGACCGCCAGGGCAGACCCAAAATATAACTTTTCAAAAGATGGCTCTACAACTCTTCCCTGGTGGCTCAGACAGTAAAGAATCTGCCTGCCAATGCAGGAGACCCAGGTTCAATCCCAGGGTCAGGGAGAACCCCTGGGGAAGGGAATGGCTACCTCCTCCAGTATTCTTGCTTGCGGAATTCCACAGACAGAGGAGCCTGGCGGGCTACAGTCCATGGGGTCGCAAAGAGTTGGACACGACTGAGTGACTAACATGACAAAAGTCTACCGGGTCTGAAAGTAAACCAAATGCCTGGGTTTCCTTCAGGTCTTATCTGGGTACCAGGAGCAAGTCTCACCTTCATTCTTCTACGGAAAAAGGTGCTCAGCGACTTCCTGGTCTCCTTCCCTTAAGACACGCATGCTCTAGTTGGCTGGCGTCTCGAGTCACCAGGCTCCTAAGAGCTGGTTAACCAATCCCCAGTGAAGGCAGACAGCCCTATGTTGATTTGTACCAATAACAAGCCTGGGATTTATTTTCCATCACTCTCATAAACCTTGTTACCTCTCTCAGTGTGATACAGTATCTTTGAGGAAGAGAAACTGCAGTCTACTGCTGGAACCTACCCTGCTAAAATTGCAAACCCTCACATGGCTTGCTTTGGTAATTCAGCAAACAGGTACTATCGCCACTATCCGTTCATCTCTGTTCATTTTCTTAGAGTCCGACTCGGGAAAAGGCTAAATACAGTCAGTTATCCGTCAGAGGCAAACGGAAGTCAAAGCTCAAGGATTTCTGATTCTTAGTTCTATGGCTCCATCCCTCCTAAAAGCATTCTTCAACACTGTTACTGTGTTGACACTGTGAGTTCCTGAAAAAGCATTTATTCCCCACACCCCATCCTGAATGAACTGCAGATCACTTTTGAAATTTCTTAAAAGGCATTTCTTCTCCAAAGGCTTCAGCAGCACAAGACTTTCCAGACTGAGTATTATACATTAATCAGGACAAACACCATGGCAAAGGGCATTTCTCATTCATTGCTTCCCTTGGGTGGGTGGTACCATGTGACCTGTTGACGCAAGGGAGAGGAGCCGTCGCTGGCCTGACCAGACGGTCCAGCTGAGGACACGCTGACGGCATTGTGATGAAATGACCACACACCCTTCGCTCCTCAGCGGCTGCTCCGGGATGCTCTCCTAGCATAAGCCTGGCCAGCGTGAGAGGAAGGAATACGCCACCCAACGAAGGTGGAAACGCCGCAGATCATGTCACTTCCAGACAGCAAGAGGTTTTAAGTAATCCACACAACGTCCCCGAAAGCCAGCAGTCCATTACAAGTGGAGTTTAACTGATAAGGTGGGGTGGATTACACAGAGGTAATTCAATTGCAAGACTCCTGACAACGCCATAATCTAATACTGCTTGGGAGGGAAATCACTCCTCTTGTTTGGCTTTTTCATTAACAGAACCACCTGACTGCAGTCAAAAACGCTGCATCAGGAAGAACAGCCTCTCAAACGGCCTTTACTGGATAGAACGACCTGACTCACCTATAAATCACAGGATTTCTAGTCTAGTCAAACAGCCGGGGCAGTGTAGACTAAACTTTGGATTGTGAGTCACTCGGCTTTTCTCCGTGATGGAATTCCAGATACGAACACCATTTAGGGGAATTGGGTTTTTTTCCAGCGAAAGTGGCTAACGTGTCAGGGGAGAGGAGGTAAAAACGCTGGACATCATTCAGATCAACGCAGCATCTCAGGGCTGTTCTCACAGGACACTGCTGCTGTTCGGGCATTAAGTCCTGGCCGACTCTTTGCGACCCACGCACTGCGGCACCCCCGGCTTCCCTGTCCCTCATCATCTCCCAGAGTTTGCTCAAACTCATATCCACTGAGTCGGTGACGCCATCCAACCATCTCATCTTCTGTCTCCCCCTTCTCCTTTTGCCTTCAACCTTTCTCAGCAGCACAGTCTTTTCCAAGGAGTCAGTTCTTTGCATCAGGTGGCCAAAGTACTGGAGCTTCAGCTTCGGCATCAGTACTTCCAATGAATATTCAGCATTGATTTCCTTTAGGATTGACTGGCTTGATCTCCTTGCAGTCCAAGGGACTCTCAAGAGTCTTCTCCAACACCACAGTTCAAGAGCATCAACTCTTCGGCACTCAGCCTTCTTTATGGGCCAATTCTCACATCCATATGTGACTACTGGAAAAACCATAGCTTTGACTAGACAGACCTTTGTTGGCAAAGTGATGTCATTTCTTTTTAATACGCTGTCTAGGTTTGTCAAAGCTTTCCTTCCAAGGAGCAAGCGTCTTCTAGTTTCATGGCTGCAGTCATCATCTGCAGTGATTTTGGAGCCCAATAAAATAAAATCTGTCACTGCTTCCACTTTTTCCCCTTCTAACTTCCATGAAGTGATGGGACCAGATGCCACGATCTTAGTTTTCTGAATGCTGAGTTTAAAGCCAGTTTTTAACTCTCCTTTCACCCTCAGCAAGAGTTTCTTTAGTTTCTTTTCACTTTCTGCCATTAGAGTGGTATCATCTGCCTATCTGAGACTGTTGATATTTCTCCTGGCAATCTTGATTCCAGCTTGTGATTCATCCAGCCTGGCATTTTGCATGATGTACTCTGCATATAAATTAAAAAAGTAGGGTGACAATATACAGTCTTGACATAATCTTTTCCCAATTTTGAACCAGTCCGTGTTCCATGTAAGGTTCTAACTATTGCTTCTTGACCTGAATATAGGTTTCTCAGGAGACAGGTAAGGTGGTCTGGTATTCCTATCTCTTTAAGCATTTTCCAGTTTGTTGTGATCCACACAGTCAAAGGCTTTAGCATAGTCAATGAAGCAGAAGTAGATGTTTTTCTGGAATTCCCTTGCTTTCTCTATGATCCAATGAATGTTGGCAATTTGATTTCTGGTTCCTCTGCCTTTTCTAAACCTTGCTTGTATATCTGCAAGTTCTCGGTTCACATACTGATAAAGCCTAGTCTGAAGGATTGTGAGCATAACCCTACTAGCATGTGAAATGAGCGCAATCATACGGTAAGCAGTGTTAGATGGCAGCTGACTTGAACATTCCCTGCTCTTCCTCCTCAGGAGTTCCAGTCCTGTTTGGTTTAAACTAATAGCTCTTAATTACAGAAAGCACCAGGTTTACATCTGACATAAAAAGTTTACTTCCTCTTTTTTCATAAGATGCTGATTCACAAGAGATGAGCACATTCTACTTGGGTTCTAGAAAAACTCTCTCTATAGGTGTGTGTGTGTGTGTGTGTGTGTGTGTGTGTGGCAGGGGGAGGGGGATGCTTCCCCGATGGCTCAGTGGTAGAGAATCCTCCTCCCAATGCAGAAGACATGGGTTTGATCCCTGGATCAGGAAGATGCCCCGGAGAAGGATATGGCAACCCACTCCAGTATTCTTGCCTGCAAATCCTCATGCACAGAGGAGCCTGGCATGCTACAGCCTATGGGGGGTCACAAAAGAGTTGGACACAACTTAGCAACTAAGCAACATTACACACACACACACACACACACGTTCATATATGTATCTTATGCATATATATGTATTTTAAAGGCTGGGCCAAAGAATTGATGCTTTAAATTATGGTGCTGGAAAGACTCTTGAGAGTTCCTTGGACAGCAGGGAGATCAAACCAGTCAATCCTAAAGGAAACCAGTCCTGAATATTCACTGGAAGGACTGATGCTGAAGCTCCAATACTTTGGCCACCTGATACGAAGAGCCAGCTCATTGGAAAAGACCCTAAGGATGGGAAAGATTGAGGGCAGGAGAAGCGGGTGACAGAGGATGAGATGGTTGGATGGCATCACTGACTTAATGGACATGAATTTGAGCAAACTCCAGGTGATAGTGAACGACAGGGAAGCCTGGCGTGCTGCAGTCCATGGGGTTGCCAAGAGTCAGACATGACTTAGCAACTGAACAAAAACAACAATGTACTTTAAAGCTATTCAGTGTTAATAACATTAGTGATGAGAAAATACTTTCCATATACACTAAGATGTAACTTAAAGATATAAAAATAATATCACATTAAAAGTATATAAAAAGTTCAAGATAAATACCTTTCAAGACTTTATAAAGTGGAATAACATTGCTGCATCACAGACAACAAATATATAATGCACATTCTTTGCAGCGCTGTCTGTCATAGCAAGAAAGGGGAAACAATATAAGCTGCTTTCCTCGCTTTCTAAAACAAAATCCATGAAGAACTTCCCCGAACATTCCTAACCAATACCCTCTCATACTTTAGGAAGATTTCTTATCTAGAGGTCAGTCAGAACTCTCCCTGTTTCTGGGTTCTGCAGTTGTAGCTCAGAAGCTTCAGCATCACTTCAGAGCTACCAAATCAGTGAAAGATGATTTCACTGCATCAGTGAAAGATGCAGAACTCCAGACCCACCAAATCAGAAGCTGAATCTTAAACCAGACACCCAGGAGATCCGTACACACATTAACATTTGAGAAGCACTGGCCTGCAGCACATTTTCAATGAAGTTTTCAAAGACATATAAGAGCTTGATTTTGAGTCCATGTTGTGAGAGTCATCACTACAGGGGTGAAGATTGGTTTTGTCAAATTCAAGGAGGCTTCTTTTACCTATGGTTTGGCACTATTTGAGCAACCACTGTCAGTATTTGGGACTCAGCACATCAGACAAGCAAAAGGCAAATGGTTCCATGATGTTCTCAGGTTGTAAGCGCTAGTTGACAACAGGATTTATTTAAGAAATTAATTCCAAAAGTCAGAACTTCTAAATTTCTTTTTTAATTTCGGTGTGCCGGAGAATCAGGCTTCTCAAACTTTGGTGTGCCTGAGAATCACTGGGGGAACTTTCTTGAAAAGGAAGAGATTAGTTCAACGGTAGTGAGACCAAACAACAAGTGAGCCTGGCGGGCAAGACTGGCACCTGAGCAAATCTGAGAGCAAGTGCCTCCTTAAATACTGCAGCCAGAGCATCTCGCTGGACTTACCCTGGCCTCCGTCCTGTATAGTGTGAGTCTATGGACCAGCAGCGCCAGCATGGACTGGAGCCTCACTACAAGTATAGAATCTTGGCCCAACTCCAGAGCTACTGAGTCAGAATCTGCACGTCAACCAGATTCTCAGGTCACTCCTATGCACATTAAAGTTTGAGAAACAATGAAAATAAGGGATGTCCAAATAAAGTCTTGCAAAAATACTAAAACCCCAAGGTCTTTCTAACATATCATGTTGCATCTCTGATACAGGAAAGAATGAACAGTGGCCCTCCACCGATGTTCAAAGGACAGCCCTATACTGATCAGTATTTTTCTCGCTCTTTTAATCAATGACCTGGATAACGACATAGAAGAGATGCTTATTAACCTGCAGGTGGCACAGAGCAAGAAGCTGCTAGTGCAAAAAGCAAGAATCAGGCCATCTTGATAGGCCAGATGACAGGCTGAACACTGAACTATAATAAGTATATTAAAAGTTTTACATTTCAGCTAAAAATTTTAATAACAAGGGTATAAGAAGGGTGATGGTTTGCTTGGCAGCAAAACATATGAAAAATCCTGGGAGTAAGTCCAGGAGTATATCATGAATTTAACATAAGGCATTTCAAATCAGTGGGAGAAAATGAATCATTTAATAAAGGGTGTTGGAGTAACTGGGTACCTAACTGGAAAAACAAATAAATTTGAAACTCCACCTCACATCTTATATCAAAATAAACTCCAGAAGGAATCAAAGATTTAAACATTAAAAACAAATCCATTAAAGTACAAGAAGAAAGTATGCAGAAAATACTTTTAAGATAACCTCAAAGTGAGTGAGGTCTTTCTAAGTGGGAACAAAATCCAAAGGATATAAAATCCAGAGGCTGTTTTTAAGAAGTTGGTACATTTTATTACATTAAGGAAAAAAAGATCAGGACTTCTCTGGCAGGCTGGTGGTTAAGACTGAGCACTTCCAGTGCAGGGGGTGCAGGTTTGATCCCTGGTGGAGTAACTGAGATTCTACACGCTGTGTGGCATGGCCAAAAAAGAAAAAAACAACCAAACAGAACAAAAAAGAAACCCCCCAAAAATCTGCATGGTAAACACCACTGTAAATAAAGCCTGAAGAAAAATGACAACATGAGGGGAAGTTTGACAGCTCATAGCAAAGACGTAGGGCTATTTTCTTTAATGTACAAAAACTCCCCAAATCATCAAGAAAAAAGCCCAACATGCGAGAGAGAAAGCTCAGCCTGGAAAGACTCAGGAGGCCGAGGGCTGGCCTCCAATTGCTCAAAGGCGTTCTTATGGAAGAGTGAAAAAAACTGAGTCATGGGTTGCTATAAACGGCTGACTCGGGATTGATGGTGGAAATTCCCATGAGTTTAAATGTCAGCTGAACATACAGAAGAACTTTCTAAGAATCAGGCCAAGGCTAACTGGCCAACTTTTAGGAAATTTTTGGAAGGGAGGACCCCGTAAGGTGGGAAACAAAGCAACATGATCTTTGAGGTTCCATTAAACTCCGAAATGATACAATCCTGTCCCAAAGATGACATCACCTCTGGAAAAGTTAACAGCACAAAATTAAATAACGTAAGGCGCTCACAACGCCAGAAAGACTGGGAACCATGGTGCTCCTCGCTTTTCACTCTAAGTACAGTGCTCTCTCGGGGAGGGGAAATGGGGGGGACAGGATAAATGATTTGTGGACTCATGACTGCTGTCCTCAGCAGTACTTTGAGGGTTTTTTTTTTTTTTTTTGTGGTGAGGTGCTGGCCAATTCTGTTTCATCTCCTTCCCCTTCATTACTAAAAGCAAAACAGGGGTTTTGAAAGAGTGAATTCGGGCTGGAGAGGTAAGTATGAGGTCTCAGCAGTGTCGTTCTTTGTTGCATAAAACTCATGACGCATAACCCATGAGAAATCCATAGATGTCAATGTCACTTTCTCTACAGTCTGATTATGAGCTGAAAAGCAAAAACAAAAATTCAGCTTACAGATGGGCTATATTCCAGAAGCGAGTTTTGCAAGTCGGCTGGGTAGAATTTGAAACAGCACTAAAAATGTGGAGAGCTGGAGAAGGAAAGCCAGGAGGAACCAGGCTCCTCAGCCAGCCTCTCAGCCTGGACATGGTGAGTCCACAAAGCATCTGAGATATTGAGCATCAACACCTCTTCTGGGTGGCAGAAAATCCCACAGGAATACTTGTACTTGATAAGGTAAAATAAAATTGAAGAAGCATTTTATTTATTTTGAATTCTAATACTGTGGACAAAGACAAAGCAAATTTAGTTGAAGGAGGTTGAGAAGAGGAACAAAAATCTGTTACGGTTCTGAAGGGAGGGACTTCCCCGGTGGTCCAGTGGCTAAGACTCCGTGCTCCCAAAGCAGGGGGCCTGGGTTCCATCCCTGGTCAGGGAACTAGATCCCACAAGCCCCAACTAAGAGTTCACATGCCACAACCAGAAAGATCCTGTGTGCCACAACAAAGACCCAGTGCCATCAAATAAATAAACATTAAAAAAAGAAGAAAGACTCTGAAAGCAGCTCTTGACGGACCTCAAGAGCTCTAGAAGTTGGCCACAGTGAGTCTTTATTGTGGCACCTAATTTCACTTCAAAATCTGGTCCTTCCTTTTGCCTTAATAAGGACATGCCACTAAATGCTTTTTAGCCATGATGGGGGAAAGCTTTTACTTCAAAAGCATAATGAAAAGATTTCCACGGCTCCCCCAGCAGCAGCCCCTGGGGCCCTGGCCCACCTGGTTCCCTCTGCTGGTGTCTCGTGGTTTTATCTGTCCTTCTGTCTAAGGCAGGATACAACAGCCTCAAGCTCTGCTTCTTTCCACCTGTGACACGGAGCTTGAACGTTGTGTATCATGGCTTTTTGTTTATTTTGTTCAGAAATTAAAAGTCAACCAAAAAAAAAAAATAAATAAAATGAAAAGAGTGAGTGGGGACAAAAAAACAAGATGCTTTTGGGGTAACAGATAAATCAATAAGAAGCCCGAAGAGGAGGTAAGAAGGGTTAGCTGAAGCATAATTATCTAAAATGCAAGATGGAACAAAAGTGCGTCAAAATGGGGTAAGGAGAGAAGACCCCGGTTAGGGTGGGAACAGAGGAAGGTGGCCGCGTTATCCACAGGCCATCAGGGGGCGCCGTCAGCCAGGACAACCTGGCTGCTCCAGGTGGGACTGTCAGAGGATGCTCCCAACCTGGGGAAACTACACTAGGCTATACACCCCTGGAAATGCTTTCAGAGCCAGGCAATTGAGGGGAAAATAACGAAAACAAACAGAACCAGTTATCTGCCATCTGCTTCTGTATTTGCTTGTCCAGATCAGAAAGGGCAGGGATAAAGTGTCACTTCATGCCCAGAAGGAAGGAACGTCGGGAGGGAAAGCAGGAGTTATGTCTTCCGGGAGCCCCTGCTGCTCCGACCCCCGGCCCATCCTCCGGCGGCACCCAGCCCGCTGGGGCCCCTTGCAGCCAGGCTGTGGGGCAGGAGCTTGAAGTGGAAAGGGATTTGGGGCGAGGGCGGGGCTCAGAGGCCTGGAGCAGTGACCTCAAGGATAAGTATTTTTCACGGATGTGTATAAAGGTAGCTTTGCGTATCTCTGAGAAATGGGAATAAACACGTGGTATATTTCACAGGTGGCTGAAAAAGTAGGAAGCTAAAGGTCTCACCCAGTATCACATTTAACCCAGACAAATACTACTGGTTTAACTGTTTTACTGGTCTGGTTTTTTTTTTTCCCATTAGACTCTACAGATTCACAATTAAAAAAAAAACAAAGGCAGAAAGGATTGCTTTAAGGTACATTTCACAAAAAGACCTGCCGAATATCAAAGCCTGGACAACACACGCAAGCAAATCTGTTCCTTCAGAAGCAACTTTGTGTGGCCCTCCTCCCCCAAGCCTGCTCGCAAGCAGAATCTTTCCAAGACGACCTGTATGATATTACATTACAAACCAGGAGCCTTGCGGAGTCTCACTGGCTGTTCCGATGACCTGGACAGAGGCAGGCAGCGTCCTCAACCCCAAGTGTCAGTCATCAGTGAGGCCTCTGGCAGCCACAGAAGTCAAAGAGGAAACCAAGAGAAAAGAAAGCTGAGGGTTCGTGCAGAGAAGACAGAAGAAAGGGAGCAGAAAAATAATGTCATCAGGTGATGTCCCGGGGACTGGCTCCTCTCCCCTCTTCCTACAGCGAAACAGGAATAATAATGCATCTGTGCAATTTAAAAAATTTTGGCTTAACATGTATATGACATGACTATTTGTAAGAGACATGGTTTTTTGTTTGTCTTTTGGACGTGCTGTGTGGCTTGTGGGATCTTAGTTCCCCTACCAGGGATGGAACTGGAACCCTCAGCAGTGAAAGCGCAGAGTCCTGACCACTGGACTGCCAAGAAATCCCCTAGAAATACCGTTTTTCATCAGACACCGGTGTTTAGGAGCTGACTCAGAGCAGGTGATGGGCTATCAGAATTCAGGGGGCAGCTTTACTTTGAGACAGAGGGTGGGGGGCACACATTGCCGGGTGCCTGCTAGGTGTTTTCATGTTATTTCATTTATTCCTCACCGAACTCCCAGGTGGTGCTAGTGGGAAAGAACCCGCCTGCCAAAGCAGGAGACCTAAGAGACGCAGGTTCGATCCCTGCGTTGGCATGATTCCCTGACAGAGGGCATGGCAACCCACTCCAGTATTCCTGCCTAGAGAATTCCAAGGACAGAGGAGCCTAGCGGGCTATGGCCCATAGGGTCAGAGAATTCGACATGACTGAAGTGACTGAGCATGAGCACCAACAAGATATGCATTGTTATCTCTGCTCCATAAATGACAGAACACATCTAGCGAAGATAAGTGACTTGCCCAAGGCCTCAAAACCAGTAAGTGGCAGCGCCAGATCCGACCTAATCGCAGGTGCTCTGAAATAACAGCTGCCTGCCTCTCCCTGAGAAGCCAAGAGCAGCTCCTCCAGCCGGCAGCATACCGACGGGACTCTCCGCTGCAAGAGACACCGCCTTGAAGGCCCACTCATTCATTCGAAACAGACCTCCTAACTGCCAGCAAATCTGGAGGATGGCTGCAAACTCCAGTATAACCACGAAGGACACAGGCTTCGGCACCCTAGTCTCGGAAAGCTGGCTGTAAAGCGGGGTGAGGGAGTGGGGTTATGAACGTACCCGAGAGACAACACGCAGTCAGAGAGCAACAATGACTACAAGACAGAGACAGAAGACTGGGGCGAGTGTCCTAATTCAGACTGAACCGTTAGGAAAGGCTGAGAACTCAGACAAGAATCAGACATGCAAATAGCCGAGTGGCAGAACATTCCAGAAGAGAATCACATGCAAATGCCCCGAGGAAGAAAAAGGCTCAGAGTGCAACAAAGGGCAGACCTGTCTGGCTGGAGCAGAACAAGGGATGAGGTTAGATGGATACACAGAGAGGTTGTGTTGGTCCTGAGGCTACATAAACAGAGTCTGCGTTTTATTCTGATTGGAAAGGATCAGAGGTTTTTTAAACAGGGAAGTGCCGAGCTCTGCCCAGTGTTTGGGAGAGGCTCCTCTAGCTGCTCAAGAACTGGAGGGAGGCCACCCTGAAAGCACCCAGAAGACAGATGATGGTCCAGACATGGCCTAGGGCAGGGGCGGGTGGAGCTGAAGAGACAGTGACAGATTTGCAGATATCTTCTGCAGCTGGATGGCACGGGACTTGCTGATGGATTGGAGGGGGGAACATGAGAAAGGAGAGCAGCAGAGAGGCCTCCGAGGTTGTCGGCTTAAGTAGCAGGGTGGATTGTGGTACCATCCATTCATATTCCTTAGATGAATAAAGACTGTGAGAGTTCATTGTTGTTATTTTTTAATGGGAAAGGGATAAAATAAAGAGATCTGTTTTAGCAATTTTAAGTTTGAAATGTTGCTGTTCAGTTGCTCAGTTGTGCCCAACTCTTTGCGGCCCCGTGGACCGCAGCACACCAGGCTTCCCTGTCCTTCACCATCTTCCTGAGTCTGTTCAAACGCATGTCCATTGAGTTGGTGACGCCATCCAACCATCTCATTCTTTGTTGCCCCCTTCTCCTCCAGCCCTTAATCTTTCCCAGAATCGAGGTCTTTTCCAATGAGTCCACTCTTCGCATCAGGTAGCCAAAGTATAGGAGCTCCACCATCGTTCCTTCCAATGAATATTCAGGGTTGATTTCCTTTAGGATGGACTGGTTTGATCTCCTTACTGTTCAAGGGACTCTCAAGAGTCTTCTCTACCACCACAGTTTGAAAGCATCAATTCTTTGGCACTCAGCCTTCTTTATGGTCCAACTTTCACTGGAGAAGGGAATGGCAAACCACTTCAGCATTCTTGCCTTGAGAACCCCATGAACAGTATGAAAGAGCAAAAAGCTTGAGATATCTGTAAGATATTCAGATGGAGCTATGAGGGAGGCAGCGGGTACACAAATCTAGAGATGAAACAACCAAACTGAAGATGCAAATTTAAGAGACACATATAAACCTAATGTGTTTCTTCTAATTAGAAGAAAATATAGGATAGTTTCTTAGTGACCTGAGGATAGGAAAGGGCTTCTTAAGGTATCAGAAATACAGGATTTCTGCTGAATAAAGGATACCATGAACAAAGTTTACAGATGGGATGGATCAGGCCAGGAGATGACAGTTGCATGTTTAATAACTAACTCAGCATGGCTCAGACAGTAAAGAATCTGCCTGCAACGCGGGAGACCCGTTCGATCCCTGGGTCGAGAAGATCCCCCGGAGAAGGGACTGGCTACCCACTCCAGTATTCTTGCCTGTAGAATTCCATGGACAAAGGAGCCTGGCAGGTTATAGTCCCTGGGGTTGCAAAGAGTCAGACAGGACGGAGCAACTAACACTTTCACTTTCAGGATTAAAACCTAGAACCTATGAGGAACTTCACTGGAAAAATGGGAAAAGGATATGACCAGGTCATTCATAGGGGCTTCCCTGGTAGATCAGATGGTAAAGAATTCACTGCAATGCAGGAGACCCTGGTTTGATTCCTGGGTCGGGAAGATCCCCTGGAGAAGGGATAGGCTACCCACTTCAGTATTCTTGGGCTTCCCTAGTGGCTCAGACAGTAAAGAATCTGCCTGCAATGTGGGAGACCTGGGTTCGATCCCTGCGTTGGGAAGAGTATTCTTGCCTGGACACTGACAGAGGAGCCTGGGCAGGCTACAGTCCCTGGGGTCGCAGGGAGTCAGACATGACTGAGCAACTAACACTTTCACTTAAAGGATTAAAACCTAGAACCTATGAGGAACTTCACCGGAAAAACGGGAAAATGATATGACCAGGTCATTCATAAAAGGGAAACACCTTTATGTACTCTTGTAGTACACACTGAGATCCCTGTCCTCACTTAGCAATAAGAGGAACAGGAATGAAGACAACAGGGGACTTCCCTGGTGGCCCGATGGCTAAGACGTGTGCTCCCAACGCAGGGGGCCTGGGTTCAATCCCTGTTCAGGGAACTAGATCATACATACTGCAACTAAGATCCCCGAGCAGCCAAATAAATAAATAATTTAAAAAGCCAAAATCAAACAAAATAACATGCTACATCCATCAACTGACAAAAGTCTGACAATCAGATCTTGAGTGTTGCACTGTGTGGTATGAATAGAAAGGGAACAGTCACGCTTAGCAGTTTAACTTCATGCTTCGTGAAGTTAAGTGTGAGTGAACTCAGGGGACTAACAGGCTTGTTGGTATTCAGCTGGAGAAACTCTTGTTCAAGTCCCTAAGAAGATACGCGTGATGTCTTTTATCAGAGCACTGCTTGTAGTGTAGGAAGCTGGAGAACAAGCTAAGTATCCATCTCTAGGAGGAAGCAGAGAAATAAAACAAGGTAGATGCTAGTGATAAAATACAGTAAAGGAGCCAAATGCAACACAAATGCAACAACATGGAGAGAACTTAAAATCATAGTTTTAAGTGAAAAGAGGGTCAAAATGAGAAATGGGATATAGTATCACTTAAGATAAATTTACAAAGAACATCATACAAGGATATAAACATATCCAAGGGTAAATATGAAAGGCATCAGAGAAGAAATTAACAGGAATAGGGGACCGGAATAGGAGAAGAGATGATGGTAAATGACAACCATGACATTAATAACTCCAGAAGGATCCTACAATGTCAACACAATGTAGTATGATAAATTCAGCTCTGCATTTGAGATCTAAAAGAAAAAAGTAACAAGTTTCACAAGGCAAAAGTAGTGTTCCTTCTGTTCCAGCTGCCTTTCCCAATCTGCCTGACATTTTGCCGGTTGACTCATCTGACTTAACAGGGGAGGAAGGGAGCTGAGAGGGAGGGAGGTGGGCAGGGCACCAGGGCACAATGTAAATGGAGCCCCCGCGGTGTCCTGCACCCACCTTTATCACCACGGCCCCTGCCACACCACTGAAATTACATGCATCCACGACCATCTTCCCACCCCGAGAGTCAGAGCACGTTCACCCTTGTAAAACCAGAACTCAGCACAGTGCCTGGAGCAAAGAATATGCTCAACGCGGACTAGCTGACCAGTTTGCTGCTTGGCAGACTGCATGAAAAATAAATAAAAATTAGAACTCAATTGAACTTTCTTGGCTGTGATAATGTAGCTAAATGAATGTTCAATGATTATCATTGGCGATGGCTACAGGTCCTTCCTGGCATCACTTATTCTAGCGTCAAAAGGAACGTCCATTTGGACGGCAGACACATGAACAAACCTATCACAGAATTCAAGTCAAAGAGATGCTAGAGCAACATCAGAAATGCAAATGGTAAAAGTTCATTTTAAGTTGGGGGTGGTGGGAGATACAGCACAAGTCAGATCATTCCCACTCCTGGGGGGTCAGGTAGCATCAACCTCTGAAATTACTGTTTGACACGATATGAACAAAACATGAAAACTTTTCTTACCCATTTTAAATTATTTTTTAAATCAACTTGATTACGGTGTAATTTACATACATATATATTATATTATATTTACATACAATAAAATGCATCCATTTTATTTCTTTTTTTTTACTGCGCCACACGTCTTGGGGGATCTTAGTTCCCCAACCACGGACCGCACTCAGGCGAAGGCAGTGAAAGCTTCAAGCACTGACCACTGGACGGTGAAGGAGTTCCCAAAACACTCCCATCTTAAATGAACAGTGTGAAGGGTAATATTAAAAGTTTTACTTACTATTTAGAAAAGTTCAAACCGCACACAGGGTAGAACAGTCTCATGAACGTGATTTACCCAACACTCAGCTTCAACAGTTTTTAATGCACAGCCAATCCTGTCTCATTTCTACTCCTGCCCACAGCCCTTAGTGGATTATTTTGAAGCAAATCCCAGACTTTATTTTTCTTCATATGTAAATACTTCAATTGTGATTGTTCAGTCACTAAGTCATGTCTGACTTTTTGTGACCCCATGGACTGCAACACACCAAGCTCCTCTGTCCTCTCCCATCTCCCCTAGTTTGCTCAAATTCAAGTCCAATGACTCGGTGAAACTGTTTAACCATCTTGTCCTCTGCCGCACCCTTCTCCTTTTGCCTTCAGTACACATCTCTAAAGGATACTCATTTAAAACATATCCATAATACCATTTCCACACTTAAAACAATTAACAATAACTTCTTAACACCATAAATTAAATCTGTACCCACATTTTCCAGATTGTCTCACATGTTTTCCTTCATTATGCTTGGCAGAATCAGCACCATAATCATTATTGGTTCAATCCCCTTCTTAAGTCTCTGTTTATCTACAGGTGTCCCCTCCATCCTTTCTTCCCCTCATTACCGTTTATTTGTTGAAGAAATGGGTTTGTCCTATAAATCACCTGTGGTTTGGAATTTGCTGACTGCATCCCTAAAAACAATTTCCCATCTTTCTGTCCCTTGTAGTCCCTATAAAACTGCAGTAAGATTTAGAGGTTTAAACAAGTTCTGGTTCTGTTAAGAGTCGGCAAGGCAATGTTACAGGTGGTGTCCCAGACCTCTGTCAGGAGATGTATCATGTTCCACATGCTCTTTGTCTCACTTATTGAAAAACATAGTCTTTACCTCCACCAATGGAAAAAAAAAAAGCATTTAGGATTGTTTATAAGACTCATTTCATCTAGAAAAGTGTAACAAAGTATAGGACATCAACCCCCATTTAACAGCCTGATTCTGGGCTGTGGTGTCCCTAAGGAAGGAAAAGTAGGCTTTGAGTCACCATCTCAAACACTGAAGACATCCCACCCAGCGTATCCATGAATCACTTACTTGAAGCCATACATGGGGTGCACACTGCCGCGTCCAGCTTCTACGCATGTCTCAGCTCCCCGAGGCGGGGTGGGGGGGCAGTCTTGGGCCCCTCCTCCATCCCAACACAGACGGCTCTGCACCCCAGGCAAGGGTGACCGCCGTGCACTTCTCCAAGCAAAGGCCCTTCTCTACCCCTGGTGAGGTCCAGCCTCTTTCATTAGCTCTTCACAACTTTCCTCCAGAGTCAGCAACATCCACATTTTACCAACCAGAAAACAGAGGCACAGAGAAGAAACATAAAGAGTGAATCAGTGGGAGGGTCAGCAAGAACTCAGTGATCACTGGTCGTTCAGAGAAACCTGCTGAGTTGTGTGTGTTTCTGCTTTAATGCCTCCTCCTTCCCTTCAGGGAGGTACGTGACTCTGAACAATCCAAGTCTGTGAGGGGAGGAGAGTCATGGACGCTGTCTAGACAAGGAACCAGAGGGCCTGGTCCAGTGACCTTCCTGCTCTCTTCATCAGGACAAGTCCCTTCTTGACAAGAACAGTGTGTGTGTGTTTTCTGACTCTCTGTGACCCCATGGACAGCAGCCTGTCAGGCTCCTCTGTCCGTGGGATTTTACAGGCGAAAAAACTGGAGTAGATTGCCATTTCCTTCTCCAAAGGATCCTCCTGACCCAGGATCAAACCCACATCTCTTGCATCTCCTGCACTGGCAGGCAGATTTCTTTACCACTAGCACCACCTGACATGAACTAAGCTTTCACAAAAGAGAATATGAAATCAGTTCATTAATTAGGCAATTAACATTACCCATGAAGACATCCCTGGTGGTCCAGTGGATAAGAATCCGCCTGCCAATGCAGGGGACACGGGTTCTATCCCCGGTCCAGGAAGATCCCACGTGCCATGGAGCAACCAAGCCCCTCAGCCGCAACTACTGAGCCCGCTCTCTAGAGCCCAAGAGCATCAACTACTGAAGCCCATGTGCCTAGAGCCTGTGTTCTGCAACAAGAGATGTCACCGCAGTGAGAGGCCCATCCATCACAACGAGAGAAAGCCCTCGCAGCAATGAAGACTCGGTGCAACCAAAAATAAGTAAAACTAATTAATTAGCTAATTAATTTAAAAAATAATAAAGAAAGAACCTGAGAAATTTGGGCTGGGGAAGAGGCAAGCACTTTACACTCCAGCCTCACCGCAGTCCAGCGGCGAGGCCTGCCTTTAGGGAGCCCTGCAGAGGAAGTCGGGGCCCCTGGCAGGAGGACGGGGGTCTCTCTCTCTCCACTCTGAGAATGCCCTCAGCCACCAGCAGCACAACGCGACACCAGCAGCTCCAGGGCCTGCGCTGCCCGTCACCTCCTACTCACCTCCGGGCTTGGCTGCCTCTTTACTGCCTCCAGAAATAAAGGTTAGAGTTTGATATTTCTTGTGCCAGCACCTACTGTCTCCTAACCCAAGCTACAGAAGCACAGGCCTCTGCTGACAAACAGCATAACCTTCAACACAAAAGGATTGCGCGCTCCCTCATCCTGGCCCCCACCTCTGGACCAGCGCAGATTAAATTAAGAATTCTCAAAATTCCCAACGGTGTCACACACATTTAAAGTTGCCGGGTCAAAGATTCATTCTGGCGGCAGACAACCACAAAGGATTTCAGTGTTACATACAGTGGAAACGATTTGCAAGAAATTCTAAATATGGACAGACCAGTAATTTAAATTCTTTTTCTAATGGCGAATGCTTTTCTTTTCAGTTCAATATCTGATCCGAAGTCAGGCTCCAATTAAGGAAAGCGAGACCCAGTTTTCTGGTTCCACTGGTATTTACTTGGTCAGGGATTACCTGTCGGTCGGTCGCGAGTCTGTTTCCAGCTAAAGTGTTCTGCTGGGAACCTTGTCGGTGACTAACTGATGTGTTTCAGGAGAAGGAAACACCCTGATTACTAGCAGTCAAGGGCAAAGTCAAGCCCAAACAAGGAACTCTCCCTCCTGGTCTGGTACTTTCCCCAGGCGGGCCACCGCCACTTGTCTCGAAGGGGCCGGCTGGGTGAAGCTGGCAGATCAACCTGCCTAGGTTTTGATTTCCTTTCTCCCAGCAGCTTTACTCCCCACAGACAAAAGGTGGAAACAACCTGAAAGACTCATGATAAAGAGAGAGAGACACCAGGAAAAACAGAGAGCCTCTTCCTCAGCTGGACATTCTGGGGTCTATCTGAGACAGGGTGGGCCCTGGGACCCTTTCGCTGCAGTGCCGGCACCCGGACACACCTCTCCTCCAGCAACAAAATATAAAGAAACTGTATGGGACTAAAAAACAAATAAATAAATAAAAAAGAAAGAAACTGTATGGGACTAAAAATTACCACGTGCATGCCCAGTTGGGGCAAATTCTGGACAAGATACAGAGACCAAAGACCCCAATGGCCACTTTTGAAGCTGTTGATCAGTTGCTCAGTCGTGCCTGACTCTTGGCGACCCCATGGACTACAGCACGCCAGGCTCCCCTGTCCTTCACTATCTCCCAATAAGTTTACTCCAACTCATGTCCACTGAGTTAGTGAGGCCATCCAACCATCTCATCCTCTTCTGCCCCCTTCTTCTTTGCCTTCAATCTTTCCTACCATCAGGGTCTTTTCCAATGGGTTGGCTCTTTGCACTGGGTGGCCAAAGTATTGGAACTTCAACTTCAGCGTCAGTCACTTCTGAAGGGCCAGGCCAGGAGCAAAAGCAAGGTACTGTGCATGCCCTCTGCGCAGAGCACCACCTAAGGGGTGGGCCAAACACTGAAGGCACCCCTCTGGCCAGACCCCTGGACACACCCCTACCCTCACCCCATAAAAGGAACAAACTCGTCCCCCCTCGGGGAGTAAACAAGCACTGGAGCCTGTTACTTGTTCTCATGCCCTCGCGCTGCAGCAGGGGCCCCAATAAAGTAAAACCTTGCCTGAATTTCTTGTCTAGCCTCTGATCAATTTCTATGGACTGGGGAAGGCCAGGAATCTTGGTCAATAACACATCTGTGACACCTGGAGTGGCGACATTCCACCTGAGACCAAGGGAAGCAGCCAGGACAAGCCAGTGTTCTGGGGATGGCAAGGCAGGAAGAAAAATGAACATGGATCCCCAGCTGCTGAATTAACCTGCTTTGGAGTCACCCTACCTCCAGACTCTTTGTTATCTGAAACAGTGCCTGGGTGTTTAAGTCACTGAGTTGGCTTTTGTTTTCCTTGAAGGTGAAAGCATTCCACCCGATAACACTTATTGACCTAAAAGGTTTGCCACAGCATGAGCTGTGTGCAGTAATGAAAGGCAGAACTGGATCTCTATAATTAACACAAACACACAAGAAAGCAAAACAAAATACCCCCGTCCTTGTCATTAAAACAAGAGAGAGGCTTTGGGACAGGTCAAGAGCAAGGTTACCAGGAAAAATACAGTAAGTGATTCCACATGTTTAGCAATTCAATAAACAAACTTGGACCAGGAAACTGCCCTGTAGGAACTGATCGTGCTTCATTTCAGAAATACTCATTAGAAGACAACTTTAAACACAGTATTTATGTGGACGACAATCCTCTGAGGTAGTCACACTACTTCCATGTTACAAATGAGAAAACTAAAGCACAGAGAAGCTAAGTAACTGGCTCAAAGTGACCCCGCACATGCAGTTTTCTCCACCTGGAACTCCCCTGTTTTCCCCTCCCTAACTCCTAAATATCTTTCAGGTTCTAACTTGAACCAACATCACTTCCTTAGAAAAAGGCGTCTTTGATGTGTCCAGACAAGGTTCAAAGCTCCCGTTACACTCCACTGCATGCAATGCTCTACTGAAGGCCTGTGTACCCTCCTGATTATTTAAATATTTGTCTTCCCCAAATGTACAGGATGTACATGCCCAGAAGATAGGTTGATCCTGTGCTGCCACACAGCACTGCCAAAGCTGAGCAGAGGGACTTTCCTGGTGGTCCAGTACTTAAGACTCTGAGCTCCCAATGCTGGGGCCCTGGGTTCGATCCCTGGTCAGGGAACTAGACCCTGCATGGCGCAGTGAAGATCCAGCGTGCCACAGCTAAGGCCCGGCTCAGCCAAATAAACAAATATTTTTTATAAAGCTGAGCAGAACGCCTTGCCCTTAAGAGGCTCACAGTCTGACAGACTGCAGATGAACAGTTCTTTACAACTCAACGTGAGAGGCAGAGAGGTGCGCACGGGGCCCAGCAAAAGCACAAGAGAGTTGGGGCGGGGGAGGGTTCGTGGAAGAGAATCCCGGAAACTGAGCCCTGAGAGTTAAGGAAACTAGGAGAAAAGGGATACAGGAGAAGGGTGCTCTGGGCAGGTATACATTTAGAGAAGAGCGAGCCATGGAATTTTAGGGGAACTGCCCCACAAGCCCACTATGGCTGGAGTCTGAGATCAGACTGATTAAACGAAGCCTGAAAGACAGGAAGATTCAGTTCTACATTCAGAGACAGCAATCCGTTGTATAGGTCCCTAAAATAATCCAGTAACAACAGATATAAGGAAGCGCTCACCATGCCAAGCACCTCAGATCTGTAATGTCACTGCATCTTCCAACTGCCCTTAGGATCATTACTCCCACCAGGAGGGAAGATCACACATGCTGGCAAACGGCAAAGCCAGGCTCTGACTCGCAGCTGTGTTATAGGACCCCAAAGCCCTTAGACTCTTAGCCACAGTCTAATCCTTGTCTAGCTTAGCTTACTATGTGCTGATATGATCTTACATAGTTGTAGGTAATTTAACTAATTATCATGATCCAACTAGGAAAGCTGGCTGTTTAAGAAATCCCGTATCTTTGTCATTAAGCAAATCATAAACACAAATATTTCATACATTGAGATTGCTAAAAATAAAGGATCCGAAATACTAATAAAGTATTAAGTGCTAAATAACTAGCATTCACTAGACTTTTTAAGATGACGATCAAATGAGAATTATTCAAAGACAGAAAATGCAGTATCCTGACAACTGACAATCCAACTCTGTCTCAAAAATTATGTTACCTCTAAAATCATCAAAAATTATGCAAAGAAAACACAAGACTGTCTCAGTCTAAGTCTCCTCATCAAAACTAATCCTCCTGGGGACTTCCCTGGTGGTCCAGCGGTTGGGACTCCATGCTCACAATGCAGGGCCCAGGTTCCATCCCTGGTTGGAGAATCAGATCCCACATGCCATAACTAAAGATCTCATGCCCCGCCACTAAGACCTCATGCAGCCAAGTAAATAAATAAATAATAAAAAACAAAAATATGGGACTTCCCTGGTGGTCCAGTGGTTAAGACTTCGAGGTTCCCAATGCAAGGGGCCTGGGTTTGATGCCTGATCAGGGAACTAGATCCCACATGCCGAAATTAAAATTTCCTGCATGCTGCAATGAAGATCCTGCATGCCACAACTAAGACCCAGTGCAGCCAAATAAATAAAATAAATATTAAAATAAAATAAAATAAAACTAACCTTCCTAGGAGAATTAAAATTATTAATTAAACAGTTCAGTTATTGAGAATGGGTGGAAAGGAAAGAATGTGTCTAAGGCAGAGGAAAGGTGAAACAACACAAATTATCTTTTCTCTACTATCATTTGCACAGTAAAATGAAATAATCGCTGAATGTGTTTACAAGGCAAGAGGTAACACTCTACGTGCCAATTCCAGTTAAAACATAAGCAGAAACTTTTCCCAGTTAGGGAAAGTCTTGGTTCAAAGAACTCAAGTGTTTTGGAATCCCGTTATCAGCAAAAATGCAAACGTACCAAGTCACAGTTGACGGGCTATTAATAAATCATTACAACAAACTGCTGGGAGATCGCTGCTGTTTTAAAATGTCTCATGATATGTAGTAAGAGTTCACAGACTGAAAATAATTATCATGGTTACACCAGATTAAACATTTATTAGTGCCAGGAGTTTTTAGAACACGCGATCACTTCCTTCCTTTTTTTGTTGTTTAAATATTTATTTATTTATTTGGCTGTGCTGGGTCTTAGTCGTGGCATATGGGATCTCTTCTTTAGTTGCAGCATGCGGGATCCTTAGCTGTGGCATGTGGGATCTAGTTCCCTGACCAGGGATGGAACCTGGGCCCCCGGTGTTGGGAGCACAGAGTCAGTCACTGGGCCACCAAGGAAGTCTCTCATGTCATTCTTATGATCACAATTTCCAATGAGCTGACTAAGGCACCGAGAGTTTAGATCAACTGCTCAGGGTCACCTGGGAAGGAAGTAACAGGGCCAAGATGCACACAGGTCTGTCTGCTGCAGGCCTTCATGCTCCTTCCACCAAGCAGCATCGTCTTTTCTGGGCTGAAGGGTAGGTTAACCTTTTCTGGAGGTTATCTGGTTTGCTCACCAACCAACCCTGTCATTGAAAGAGACCTGCAGGGACAGTAAAGGACTTTCCTGAGGTCCTCTGGCCCAGATCTCCCACCCTGAGGTGAGCACAGTCTACAATCATTTTGACTCATACCAGATACTCTCCTTCTGAGAATACTAAAAAATGTCCCCATAACTAAATTCAAAAGAGACAAAACAAGAATGACACATGTAAATGCTTGTCACTATGCACAGAGCCGTGGGTGCATCATGTTTTGGTGGGAGACAGGACAAGAGGCGCCTCAAACACTTCCTGTGCATTATTTGCAATCAGCAAGCAAAAGATAACAGGCTTTCATGCGTTCCATTTCACCACCATCATCTCTGCCGCCTCCTGCCTTTCAATAGGGCCTTAAAGCATGTTAGTGGGGAAAAAAAAAAAGCAAACACAGACAATAAACAAATGAGCCTGGCAATGTTCCAATAAAGTTTAATATGTGGACTCAAAGAGTTGAATTTCATATCATTTTCACATACCACAAAATATTATTGCTCTTCTGATTTTTTTCCAGCTACTTAAAAAACTACAGCTTTGGGGCTATAGAAGAACAGGTAGTGGACCAGAGGGCATCAGCTGAACCTGCATTAAACCAATGTAGATAAAGTCAGAAGAGATCAAAGGAAAAGTAGTGAGCCACTGAGCAAGGCTACGGCCTTTAACTTTCTTTTTCTAAA
This sequence comes from Dama dama, assembly GCF_033118175.1. Lineage (NCBI taxonomy): Eukaryota > Metazoa > Chordata > Mammalia > Artiodactyla > Cervidae > Dama > Dama dama. Next base: position 6,743,004 of record NC_083682.1, read on the forward strand.
AAAAATTATTTATTTCTTTATTTAGTTAGCTATTTTTGGCTGTGCTGGGTCTTCACTGATGCACAAGGGCTTTCTCTAGTTGTGGCGAGTGGGGGCTACTCTCTGATGGCCGTGCGAGGGCTTCTCACTTCGGGGGCTTCTCTTGTGGAGCACGGGCTCTAGGCATGGGTAATTTCAGTAGTTGTGGCACCCATGCTCAGCTGCTCCGTGGCACGTGGAATCCTCCAGGAGCAAGAATCGAACCCATGTCCCCTGCGCTGGCAGGCGGATTCTCAACCACTGGACCATCAGGGGAGTCCTGCAGCCTTTTTCTTGACTCAGTGCCGGAGATGCTGACTCGGGAGGCCTTCGTGGACCCTCCTCCACTCCTACTTGGGGCAAGTGTCCCAGTTTTGAGTTCTCACTGAAACTTGGGCCTATCTCTATCCTAACACTTACCATAACATATCCAGTCAATCATCTGTGTATGTTTTTGTCTCATTTACATCTATATTCCTAGCCAACCCCATGGACAGAGGAGCCTGGCAGGCTGTAGTCCATAGGGTCCCAAGAGTGGGGCACAACTTAGTGACTAAACCAGCCAACATAGATGCTCAAAAAAAAAACAAAACCTGGAGGGAAGGGTGAGAAGGAAAAGAGAAGAGGAATAAGCTCAGAAATTCTTATTTTCATATAAACACAGACACCAGCACAAGGTCTTGACAGCGGTTCCATGACATACACCTAAGGAGTTAAGTCAGTGGTTTACCTACTTTTCGCATCTGTTAACAATCTCTGTTGTTTATGGCCCATAAATATGCACCAGCCCCTCCATCTATTCTTTATACTCATACCTCCCCTCAAGCCAGGCATCTGACTAACTTGTTTAGACGAATCTGGATGAAAAAGGTCCAAGCATCAATTTAAAATGACCACTGAGTCTCCAGAAAGGCTTGGGGTGCCCTGGGGGTCTGCATAACATAGATGAAAAAATTACTGTCCCTGGAACACTAGCCCCCAAAATGAATGATGGCTTCAGATGGTTTAAAGAAAACCTGAGAAGCCACAATTACCAGATGCAATATGAACATCAACACGGGAAAGTCTACTGCATCATTATCACAAAAAGCATAAAAGAGAGATAAACAGCTCCAATCACCCGTGGTTGGACGGATGGCCTTGTGCTGGGTCATTAACTTTCTCTGTGCTGTGGGTTCCTCTGGCAGTCCAGAGAAGCCAGCAGCTCCTTTCTCAGAACAATGGTTTTGAATACATAAAACCGTCTGCATAGTTTAAAAAGGAAGCGGGTTATCGTAATCAGCCCACACGACTTCTCCCTGACACTTCCTGTCTCCTTTCCCCCTTCATTTTTTCTGCTAGCGATTGTCACCAGCTAACACACGGGCAGGGATCTGACTTGCGTTCTCTCATCTGGTAGATGTCTTCCCAACTACAACCTTGTTTCCAGGAGGGCAGGGGAGTTCATCTATTTTGTTAACCACTGTATTTCCAAAACCTACAAAATGCCTGGTATATAACAGAGGCCTAAGAAAAATATGTCAAATTTGTAAACAAACCTCTTGTCTCCTAGGGGCTATAGTCTAAGAGGGATCGGAGGCAGTTCTAGGATTTGTCATCGTTAAGCAAGAGAATATACAATGTCATGTGTCCACGCGTGCTCAGTCATGTCTGATTCTTTTGGACCCCATGGACTACAGCCCACCAGGCTCCTCTGGCCATGGGATTTCCCAGGCAAGAATACTGGAGTGGATTGCTATTTCCTTCTCCAGGGGATCCTCCCAATCCAGGGATCGAACCTGAGTCTCCTGCTTGGCAGGCAGATTCTTTACTGCTGAGCCACCAGGGAAGCCCTAGAACACACAACACTTCATATTTATTCATACCTTCTTAGCAGCACTGGAAACCTTTTATAAATGCAACCTCATGGATCTACAATAAACTTAATAGCTATTGACTGAGGGCAAAGAAAGGATGTGCGGTGGAGAAGTCAAAGGCCCCCAGGTTAGTCAGTGAACAAAACCCACCGGTCAGTCCTGCTGCTGACCCACTCTCCCTGCACGCTGCCCTCGTCCTCTGCAGCTTCTGCTGCCTGGCCTTCAGCCTCTTTCCGGCTGAAGTGTATTAACACCTAACTGCGCAGTGACGGCAAGAGACAACTCGTTCACAACAGCCACACCCCTTTGCAACAGGGCTCTAGATTTCCAACTTCTTGCCAAGGCAACTCTTAAAGAGAGGAAATGTTTTGTTACTAATTCATCTTATTCACTGTAAATTAAAAGGTTAACAGGAATGTAAACCCTCAGCCGTGACAGGCTGCCTACATTGTCTCACAAAGTCCTAAAATAAAGGAAGCTCAAAGCTTCAGAGAAATGCAATAACTTCCACCAACTGCAATGCCTTCACTCTGTAAGTGTGCTAATGAATCAGAAAAGCCAACCAGAAACCTGAAAAAGAAAGGTGGGGTGGGAAGAGGAGGCTGACATCAAGGTCAGTTAATAGGACAGAAACCGTGTCCTTGGATGTTTCACAACTGCAGTGCTGTCAACACCTCACGGAAGGCAGTCTGGGCTCTTCTTAGGTGGCCAGGCAAACATCAGCCCGCTCCCCGCACCCACAGCTGGCCCGAAGACAGAGTGGAGGAAATACGCTTGTATCAGGAGGCTTCTGAGACACTCAAACCCATCTGCTTAAAATATAACCTTCTAAATCTCCTTAAACATCAGAATTATCCATGTATGTGCATCTTCCTATGTACAGAGAAAGGAAACAGGAAGAAATAGGGTTTTTTTTTTTTTTGTGGGTTTGTTTTTTTGTGTGTGTGTTTTTTTTTTCGGGGGGGGGGGTTGTTTTTATAAATAATATTTCAAGTGCCCGGAAACCAGCAACAGCTGGTCATCAATGACAGAAAGTTCCATGGTAATGACGTGTGTTAACAGGATTTCAAGCTGAAAAAAAGGGAGAGAGAGAGAAACATTTTTCACATAGGCTTGACTCCAGCTCAGTGAGAAAATACTAACCTAGGGCAACCATTCTAACCAACTGCTGATCTCTTGTACTGTTCTGATCCTGAGAGATATACTCTTCTTTCAAACTGGCCCAATAAAAACTGTAATATAATTCTGTAACTACTTACAGTGCTCTTGCTTTATAATCACACTTCAAGAGAAAGCCCTGAAAACACAACGATGAATAAAGCCCACGAGCACAGAAAATTTATTTTCAACCTTTTCTTTCAAAGCAAAGGTCTTCAAACAGTGTCATTCCAACTTTACAACATCAGTGAGGTACCAATAAGCTTTTTTAGAATATGTTGTATAGATAATTATATAACTGAATAAGAAAAGAAGTGAAAAACCCTAAAATCACAAATTATTTACATTCATCTAACTTCACTGATTGCTAAAGTGAAAACTGGAAATAAACTAAATATTCATTTAGTGGGATTAGTTAAATAAACTGTATTTTGTCAATTTCATGGACTACTACATAGCCATGAAAAAGAATGAGAAAGACCTCTAAGTACAGAAACAGAAAAATCTCCAAGACACCTTTGTCACAGGAAAAGGGCAAGCTAAACAACTCACAGTGATTCTGCTTATATAAAATATTTAAATGAGCCTGTGCAAATACTGGTACTTAAAATACTCAGGACAGTTTGTCTAGGGAAGGGAAGAGAAGTGAAGGAGTTTGGGGAAATTTTTCATATCATTCACATGCTGTTGTATATTTTTAAAAAATCTTAGTATGGAAAAAGGGCTAGATGATTCTATGAATCAAAGAGAAGAAAAACAAAGATGAAAACCTATTTATTAATGTCAGAGCAAGAGTGTGATCATTGGACCGTCTTCTATCTGCCACACTTCAAAACAGGTTTTAGTTCAGCTACTATATTGATACAAACAAGATGAATCATAAACATTAAGAACAAGATTTCTGAAATGGTAAGCCTACACTATGATCAAAGTACACAAGTCATCGTATCTAAAAGAACTGAGAGCTTAAAACGTATACTTCTTACATCTTTCTGTCAAGCCAGACGAGCGGCATTTTCCTTTCTGGTTGTCTTATAAAACAGCCATACTTCCATTGCAAGTACTTGTCCCCTGTTACTGAAACCTGACTAGCCTTGATTGCAAGTTCCAACAGCATACCTGAAAATAAACAACAGCACTGCAACTTAAAAAGTGCTTTGCTAGGACTTCCCTGGTGGTCCAGTGGTTAAGACGCTGAGGTTCATCCATATTGCATCATAGATCAGTACTTCACTCCTTTATTTTTTAAGGTGCTTATCATGCTTTATTGAAACCATGCTACCTTGAATATACTCTGTAGTTATCTTTGATATCACATTCTTTATGCAGTATACAGACTCTTTCTTTTCTTGTATCTGAGTCATTCCATCAATTGATTCCCAAAGGAAGTGATGTTCCCTTTCTTCCTTTTCTGGCTGTGCCACACCGCATGTGCAATCTTAGTTCTCCAACCAGGGTCTGAACCTGTACCCTCTGTGTTAGAAGTACAGACTCTAAACCGCTGGGCCACTAGGGAAGTCCCTTCATTCCTTTTTAAGGCCAAGTAATACTGTACCGCATGGACCACAATTTGTTTATCCATTCGTTTGTTGATGGACATTCAGGTTGTTGCCAGTTTTGAATCAGTATGACTAAATCTGATGAACACATAGGCACCAGAAGCTTTTGACTCCTTTCATTTTCTGCTTCAGCACTGCCATCTACTCTCAGCTCACCACCAGTCCCACTCTTATATTGGCCCTATGTGTAATGGGAAAAGCAATCACTTCTTCTACAAACATATATTAAAGACCTACTGTTTCCAGGGACTGTTCAGGCACCAAGGACACAGTAATGAACAAAACAGAATAATCCCTCCTTGGCAAAATTTACAGTCTTTTTTGGGGGGAAGGGTTGCAGAAGGAGAACAGTATAAATGTAAAAAAGATAACTTCAGATAGGATGTGTAATAGAAAAAGTTAAAAGTAACATATTCAAAAAGCAGCTGGAGGCCCGTATGTCTAGTTCAGACCCGGCAGCCAGGGAAGACCTACCTGAGCTGAGACCTGAATGACACCAAGGAGGTGGCCACGTGACTATCTGAGATCAAGGCATCCCAGGTAGAGAGCGCTGCAAGTGCAAAATTCCTAAAGACAGACTGAACCTCTCCTGGTCAAGGAATCACAGAAAGGCCAATGTGATAGAAATGCAGTGAACAGGGGTAAGAGGTGATGCTGGAGAGGTTCGCAGAGGCCAATCAAATAACCTTTATAGGCCAAGAAGTCTAAGTTTCATTGGACGGTGTTAGCAGGGGAGAAAAATAATCAGGTTTGCATTTTAAAAACATTACCCTGGCTGCGTAGAGAAGAACTGTTAAGGGAAAGAGGAGAAGCAGATCAGTTAGGCAGCTACTGCACAAAACAGGTGGTGGGGATGGCTTGGACAACACGGAAAGCAGAGAAAACAGGAGAGATGGTGATGGTGCCAAGATATCTTAAAAGTAGATAAGTAACTCTTGCTAATGGATTAGATGTAGTAGGAATAAAAAAAAAGAGGAATCTAGGATAATTGCTAGGTGTTTGGCTTAGGCAACTAGGTGGATGACAGGACCATGCACTGAGATGGGGAAACCTGGAGGAAGAGGTCTAGACTTGCAGGGAGAATCAGGAGTTCTAGTCTAGTCTAGTCTAGCCTGTAGATCCTCAAGATGCTTTCTTTGCTTTCCCTGTGGTCCAAACATTGCCACCAGAGTGAAGTTGTGATACTGATTAAACGTCCAAGTGCAGATGTCAAATAGGCACTTGGATATACGAGTTTGAAGTTACGAGAAGTCAGGGCTGGATATTCTCTTAATGAAGAGTGGATTCGTGAAACTGAGAACAGGATTATACAACTGTGCTTCTGAAAGCAGTAGACACCTACCCCAGAGCTCCAGGACCACACTTGGTGATCAGGACTGCAAGAACAATTTTACTGGGAACTTGGGGTGAGTGGATAGGGAGGGATGAATTTTATATTCGAACACACACATATAAAGTCTAAAGTGCTGGATTTACACAGTTTTGCAAGATTAAACATAAGATTTCAAGGACATTTTGTGTTTGCAGCAGGCAGTTTCTGAACTATACTACAAGACACCCAGTGATACATCTGCATGTATTTCTTGGAGTATTTCCGGAAAAAAGTTGGAGAAGTATCAGAATATACAACAGTTAATCAGCAAAAATGTATCACATGGACTACACCTCTGGGCCTACAGCTGTGGGGGTTACAAGAAGACAGACTAGCACAGCTGCTAAGGACGTGGACTTCAGAGTCAAACAGACCTCGGTTCAGATCCCATCTCTGCTGCTCATTAGCTGCGGACGCACAGGGTCACCGTAAAGGTTAAACGACAGAATGCTGCAATGTGCACTTAAGCTCAGCCCATGGTTAAACCCTGACCCCAATATTTCCTCTCTACGGGGTCTCAGTGTGTAATAAGCTCTACAAGACATAAATTTATAGAAGGATAATAATAAAAGTTACATATGAAAAATTCTAAATGTGGTTGGTAGGACTGGTCAGGAAAGCACTGAGATTGAGCTTAAGAAGACTGATACAGGAACTTCACACCCTGCTGGTGGGAACGCAAAATGGTGCAGCCAATATGGAAAACAGGATGGGGATTCCTTAAAAAATTACAACGAGAGATACCATATGATTCAGCAATTATATTTCTGTGTATTTATCCAAAGAACATGAAAACACTAATTTGAAAATAAACCAGTACTCGCACGTCCACTGTAGGACTATTTGTTACAGCCAAGATATGGAAGCAACCTAAGTGCCCGTCAACAGATGAATGGATAAAGAAGATGTGGCAAGTAAAACACACACACACACACATATGGTTCCATATACACAATGGAATATTATTCAGCCATAAGAAAAATGAAATCTTGCCATTTGCAACAGCATAGATGAACCTTGAGGGAATTATGCTAACTGAAATAAATCAGAAAGACAAAAACCATATGATTTTATTCACATATAAATATAAACAACAATATAAAACACAAAAAATATAAAAATATAAACATTTTTATAAAATATAAATATAAAAAAACATATAAAATAAATGAACAAACCAAATGAAACAAAAACAAATATGTAGATGCAGAGAACAAAGCAGTGGTTACCAGAGGGGAAGGCAGTGGGGTAGGGGGAAGGGTGAAATTGGTAAAGCTGGTCAACTGTATGGTGTCAAACGGAAACCAAGTTTTTGGCAGTGAGCACGCTATAGTGTGCACAGAAGTAGAAATACACATGTTGTACACGATGCAACTTACATAAAGTTTTAAACCAACTTTACCTCAATTAAAAAATATTTTTTTTGGACTTCCTTGGTGGTCCAGTGGGTAAAACTCTGTGCTCCCAATGCAGGGGGCCAGGGTTCGATTCCTGGTCAGAGAACTAGGTCCTGCATGCCACAACTAAACAGTTCATGCGCTACACCTAAAACCTGGCACAGCCAGATAAATAAATAGTGAAAAAAAAGAAGAAAGACCAGAAGACTTTTAGATTTTTTTTGGAACCTAAGGGGGAATAAAGAAAGGAAAGAAGGTAAAACCAGTGTGGAGAGTACAAGAACCACCACTGACTGAGAATTTGCTGAGAACTCTTGCTTGTCAGCACTTTTTTAAAAAAAATTTGTTTTGAGATATAACTTGCACGCTATATAAGTCATCCACTTAGGTGTACAACTCAATTGTTGTTCGTGCATTCACAGAGCTGTACAACGATCACCACAATCCATTCTAGAACATTCTCGTCATCCTCAAAAGAAACACTGGACTCATGATCATTAGCAGTCACTCCCCAGTTTCTTTCAATCCCACAAGCTCTGGGCTCTAGGCAACCACTGATCTTCCTTCTGTTTCTATGGATTTTCCTATTCCAGACATCTTATACAAATAGACTTAGCACGTGATAGTCTTCTTTCCCTTAGCATAATATCTTCAAAGTTCACCCATGTTATAGTATGGGTCAGAACTTCATACTCTTTTATTGCTGAATAATATTCTACACCACATTTTACTCATCCACCCATCAGCAGGTAGGCTGTTTCTACTTTTTAGCTATCATGAGTTAACACTGCTATGAACCTTCACGTGTAAGTTTTTGTAAGAACGTGTGTTTTCATTTCTTTTAGGTATATATCTAGGCGTAAACGCTTGGGGAAGAAAATGGCAACCCACTCCAGTATTCTTGCCTGGGAAATCAAATGGACAGAGGAGCCTGGCAGGCTATATAGTCCATGGGGTCGCAAAGAGTCGGACATGACTTAGTGACTCAGCACCAATACCAACCAAGAGTAGAACTGCTGGGTCCGATGGTTAAACTGTGTTTAATCTTTTGAGGAACTGCCAGACTTTTAGAGTCAATACAGCTAGCTCCAAGTACTCAAATGACAGTAACTTATACCAGAGTAACATCTTGGGGCACTTGAAGTTATTGCCACTTCTCATATTTTCAAATTATTTCATGATTTTTAACTTGGTAGTAAAGAATCATTAACTTTGCCAACAAGGGCCCGTCTAGTCAAAGCTATGGTTTTTCCAGTAGTCACGTATGGATGTGAGAACTGGACTATAAAGAAAGCTGAAAAGAACTGATGCTTTTAACTGTGGTGTTGGAGAAGACTCTTGAGAGTCCCTTGGACAGCAAGGAGATCCAACCAGTCCATCCTAAAGGAGATCAGTCCTGAATATTCATTGGAAGGACTGATGCTGAAAGTCCAACACTTTGGCCACCTGATGCGAAGAACTGACTCACTGGAAAAGACCCTGATGCTGGAAAGGATTGAAGGCAGGAAAAGAAGGGGATGACAGAGGATGAGATGGTTGGATGGCATCACCAACTGGATGGACATGAGTTTGAGCAAGCTTTGGGAGTTGGTGATGGACAGGGAGGCCTGGCATGCTGCAATCCATGGGGCTGCAAAGAGTCGGACACGAGTGAGCAACTAAATTGACTGATCCAGAAAGAATCTGTAGGAAAAAGTAAAACATGTAGGAGATAGCAGATTAGAAGGCTGGAAAAAGAGAACACTATATCTTTATTTGCTCCTTGAAAACACCAAAAAGCTTCATGGGACAAACTAGATACGAAAGACAAAATTACAATTATTTGAGAAATAAGAGGTGCTTAATGTCAACTAAGCGCATCTATGTATGAGGATGAAAATGTACGAATGGGAAAGCTACAGACTGAGCGAAATTTTTTTGCCAACTCTTGCATCCTCTTGAAGTCATGTTGGAAAAGACTCTCTTCTGCATCTTCCATCCTCTCACCGTCCAACAGCAAATAAAATATACTGTTGCTCAGCTGTGTCAGCCAAGTAACTTTGGTTCATGTTCCAAAACAGGTTCCCCACCAAACAGTCAGAAAGTGTGCGTTTTTGATAAACATCACAGTTGCCTAAGGCAGGACCATCTTACAACAAGACTGTCCGAGAGCTCCGTGATCCAATGTGGTCATAGCCACTGACCACAGGTGGTTGCTGAGCATTTAAAATGTAGCTAGTTCAACTAAGAGATGATATTTAAACTTTCTATTTAACTTAGATGAATTTTAAATTTAATAACTGAAGCAGCAGCAGTTCTTTTTTATTGATCATATTGACTTCAGATACAGTGGGTTAAATAAGATCATTATTAAAGTTAATTTCATCTGTTTCTTTCTCCTTTTCTCATGTGGCTATTGTAGAATTTTAAAGTACGCATGTCTCTGTGAATATACTAAAAACCAACACACTTTAAACAAAGTGAACTGTACAGTATGTAAATCACAACTCGATAAAGTTTTTTTTTAATACATGTGCGGCTCACACTGAATTTCTATTTGACAGTGTCTCCACTGATGAAAGTACCATGAGTCAGTTAAATAATGAGAAAGAACAAAGAGAAAATCACATGTACTTCCCTGTTTGTATAATAGCCTTTGTGATAGACCTATTTACAAAACAAGGCCAGTAAAATCTGAAAGCTAATAACAGAGAAAAGAGAATCATCTGCTGAAGAAATTAACTTCACTAATTACAAGCAACAGCTGTCAGAGTATCAGAAAATATTCCATGAGAGGATGGAAAAGGAAAATGGGTTACAGAGACAAGAAAAAAAGTATGTGAAGGCCACGGCTACAGTCAGGAGGACCAAGAAAGTTCCACAACAACAATTACCTAGCAAATGTTCAACAAGTGTCAGGTAGAGGGAGAGAGGACAGATGGACAAATGGACAAGGAAAACTGGACTAGAAAGATAAAAGGAAAGGATAGTAGGGAAAGAAACAAGAGAGAACGAGATTTAAAACCTTTTTTAAAAGCCTCTACTACACAATCATAAAAACTGTTGAAGATAAGTTCAGCTTAACGCGTCAGAAGGTGACCCGTCTGGGACCAGAAACATCATACACAAAGATGTGGGGACAGAACCGACAGGAAAGAGAAGGACCACAGAGAATATCTATCAGCTTCCGAGTATCTTACGGAGTATGCGATGCACTAAAGGCAGGCCACGAAAATCAGGAGGTGTTTGGTAGGAGCTTCGGTGGCTGATCACAGGGTCAGGAAGCAATAAGTGATAAGAGCTTTTTTATTATTTCAAGACCACGAAGCATTAATGAGACTGAGACCGAATGAGGCTGCTCCCTTGACGGCCATGCTCTTAGAGAAATTGGTGACTCTCTCAAAAACGCTCTAGGCAGAGGCAGGAAAGCCAGCTCAGCTTAAAATGCATGGCAGGCGAAACAAACTTAATTTAATGGCATGTGTATCCCCTTGAAAAGGAAAACGAAATGTTGGCTTACAGTGTATGGAATTCTCTGGAGTCATAACTTGTCAAATCACTTGTGCCATCTGTATAGTAAGAACCTCACAAAATGCTGCGTCGGTAATTGCCATCTTATAAACTGGGCAATTATGCTGGCTGACAATCTCCTTCGGCCTTTATTCATGGCAAACAGGAGGCTCTGATGGGAACAGTTCTCACTAAGCACCAGGAACTGCCTCTGCAGAAAGCTATGAGATGAGAACAGAGAGCTAAATGTTCAACTCAACTTGTTAAGGAAAAGGAAACAGGAAAAAAAAAAATCAGTAACTTTCAACAGAGAATGAGAAGAAAAGTCATTGATTATTATAATAACAGGGGAATATGTTGGGGAGGTAAAGGCTGGGGAGAGAGGCTGGAGGACTAAAGCCAGGGAAAGACGAGGAAGAGGATTTAGGCTAGAGCTGGAAGGAGCTGCCCTTGTTACTGTTTGTGTGAACTGTTACCGTATTATTACATTACATGCTATGGTGCTGTAACCACAGGTATATTTATTGACAAGTCTGCAAGAATATTATAAGAGAGCTTCTCAAGGACGCTTTCCCTGACACCTATAGGCTTCCTCATAGTACTCATCAGCCTGCTCCGTCTCCTCTGCTGAGCTGTGGGCTTCAGGACGGCAAGGAAAGGGTATGTCCTACACAGAGCACGCAATCTGGGACACGGTTAGTTTAATTCAGTAAATGTCAGCTAAAATATCAGAGTCTTGAGACTCTTGAGAGTCCTTTGGACTGCAAGGAGATACAATCAGTCCATCCTAAAGGAGATGAGTTCACTGGAAGGACTGATGTTGAAGCTGAAACTCCAATACTTTGACCACCTGATGCAAAGAGCTTACTCATTTGAAAAGACCCTGGGATGCTGGGAAAAAAAGATGCTGGGAAAGATTGAGGGCAGGAGGAGAAGGGGACAACAGAGGATGAGATGGTTGAATGGCATCACTGACTCAATGTACATGGATTTGGGTGGACTCCAGGAGTGGGTGATGGACAGGGAGGCCTGGTGTGCTGCGGTTCACAGGGTCGCAAAGAGTCGGACACGACTGAGCAACTGAACTGAACTGAAAATATTAGAGAAGGCCATTCCACCTGTGTGCTGTCTCACCTGAATGAAGCATAATGTTATTCACTCCAGTAAGAGCAATGACAATTATGGACTGAACTGTGTCTCCTCCCCTACCCACACCCCCAGTTCTCATCTTGAAGCCCTGACCTCCAAGGTGACTGCATTTGGAGACAGGGCCTTTAGGGAAGAAATTCAGGTTAAGTGAAGACATTAGGTGGGGCCGTAAGCCAACAGGACTGGTGTCCTTATAAGAAGAGTAAGAGATACCAGGGGCTTCCTAGGTGGCTCAGTGGTCAAGAATCTACTCGCCAGTGGAGGAGACGCAGGAGACGTGGGTTCCATCCCTGGGTCAGGAAGATCTCCTGGAGGAGGAAATGGCAACCCACTCCAGTACTCTTTCCTGGAGAATCCCATGGACAGAGGAGCCTGGCGGGCTACGGTCCAAGGTGTTGAAAAGAGTCGGATGTGACCGAGACTGAACGGCAACAAGAGGAGACACCTTTGATCTCCCCTCTGAGCGCACGGAGAGCAAGGCCACAGGAGGACACGGTGAGGAGGGGGCTCTCTGCAAGCCAGGGCGGGAGGTTCTACCAGAATGCAGCCCTGATGGCACCTCGATCTTGCACTTCCAGAACTGCAAGGAAACAAACATCTGTTGTTTAAGCGACTCAGCCTGTGCTATTTCTCATGGTGGCCCAATGAAACGAGAGTTCTGCTGGCCTCGATGACAGCTGTGAAGATGCCCCAGCAGGGAGCGCCGTAGCCATGGATGGTAAGATGAAGCCATGGGCTGGAGATCTAGACAAGGTCAGCACAGGTTAGTTGAGGCCAAGAGTAGATTTCTCAGAAGATGGGAGACTAGCACAGGGCGTGTAAGATACCAGAGCCAGCTAACTATGGCAGATTCCAGAGTCATCACTGTAAACTAGACTATCACACTCCTTGCATCTTCTGTACTCATTTGTTCATTGTTCTTAGCACTCAAAACGTTTCCTTGAACTCCCCGCCAATCTCAGTTACACCAAGGCAGAACCAAGAGAAGACGTTTTCATCTTTTTCATTAAAGGGGGAACAGAGCATCCCTGGGGTCAAGATGGTAGAGTAATAACAATCATGTAAGTAAGACTCCAACTGGAAAGTAAAACTCAGGGTCCCAGAAACTGCAAACATTCGAAAAATATTTCTCTCTCTCTCTAGTTTCTAAGTCATGTCCGACTCTTGTGACCCCATGGACTGTAGCCGGCCAGGCTCCTCTGTCCATGGGATTCTCCAGGCAAGAATACTGGAGTGGGTTGCCATTTCCTTCTACCAAGCACTTACTGTGCAGCTGACCCTACTCTAACCACTAGGGGTGCAACAGTGAACCAAACCAACAAAAATCCTTACCCTCATGGAGCTTCCATTCCAGCTGGGAGAGGAGTTGTATAGTCACTCAGTCATGTCCAACTCTTTGCAACCCCATGGACTGAAGCATACCTTCCTGTCCTTCATTATCTCCCAGAGTTTGCTCAAACTCATGTCCTTTGAGTCATTGATGCTATCCAACCATCTCATCCTCTGTCACCCCATTCTCCTCTTGCCCTCAATCTTTCCCACCGTCAGGGTCTTTTCCAATGAGTTGGCTCTTCGCATCACTTAGCCAAAATATTGTAACTTCAGCTTCAGCATCAATCCTTCCAATGGATAGTCAGGGCTTATTTCCTGTAGGACTGAGTGGTTTGATCTCCTTGCTGTCCAAGGGACTCTCAAGAGTCTTCTCTAGCACCACAATTTGAAAGTATCAGTTCTTTGGTGCTCAGTCTTCTTTATGATCCAACTCTCACATCCGTACATGACTACTAGGAAAACCATAGCTTGGATTATACAGACCTTTGTCAGCAAAGTGATGTCTCTGCTTCTTAACACACTGTCTAGATCTGTCATAGTTTTTCTTCCAAGGAGCAAGTGTCTTTTAATTTCATGGCTGCAGTCACTGTCCACAGTGATCTTGGAGTTCAAGAAAATAAAGTCTCACTGTTTCCATCATTTCCCCATCTATTTGCCATGAAGTAATGGGACTGGATGCCATGATCTTAGTTTTTTGAATGTTGACTTTTAAGTCAGCTTTTCACTCTCCTCTTTCACCTTCGTCAAGAGGCTCTTTGGTTCTTCATTTTCTACCATTAGGGTGGTGTCATCTGCATATCTGAGGTTATTGATATTTCTCCCAGCAATCTTGATTCTAGCTTGTGCTTCATCCAATCTGGCATTTCACATGATATCCTCTGCATGTAAGTTAAACAAGCAGGGTGACAATATACAGCCTTGACGTACTCTTTTCCCAATTTGGAATCAGCTCACTGTTCCATGTCTGGTTCTAACTGTTGGTCCTTGACCTGCATGCAGGTTTCTCAGGAGGCAGGTCAGGTGGTCTGGTATCCCGTCTCTTTAAGAATCTTCCACAGTGTGTTGTGATCCACACAGGCAAAGGCTTTAGCGTCATAATCAAGCAGATGTTTTTCTGGAATTCCCTTGCCTTTTCTATGATCCAATGGATGTTGCCAATTTGATCTCTGGTTCCTCTGCCTTTTCTAAATCCAGCTTGTACATCTGGAAGTTCTCAGTTCCAATGAGATGGGAGGAGACAGTAAACAACAAACGTAACACATAAGGAAATTACATAGTGTGTTAGAGATTGACAAATGCTATGGACCAAAAGCAGCAGGAACAGTGTGGGGGAAGGAGGGCTCAGGGCAGGCCTCGCTGGGAAGGTGACACTTGAGCAAACAAAGAATGAGAACGAGCCCTGTGTCCGACTGGCAGAGGCAGTGCAGAGAGGCAGGCCACGTCTGGTATTCCCAAGGAAGTGCAACAGGCCCACGTGAGAATGGGTGACCCATGAAGAAGCGGCAGGTGGTCCAAGTCGGGGAGGGGGGCGCCCCGGGCAGGCAGTCTTATCACATCGGCTCCTGCAGACCACTAGAAAGACTCTGGGTTTTACCTTGAATGAACTGAGAAAAGATACTTCACCATCTTCCCATTTGCTAAACCTGAGAGGTGATATTTTAATTATTGCTCTCTTTGGTGTGAGTTTAGTAGCCAAGTCATGTCTGACTCTTTGCGACCCCATGACTGTATCCCATCAGGCTCCTCTGTCCATGGGATTTCCCAGGCAAGAATACTGGAGTGGGTTGCCATTTCCTTCCCTGGATCTTCCCAACCCAGCGATCAAACCCAGGTCTCCTGCTTGGCAGATTCTTTACCAGTGAGCCACCTGGGAAGCCCCATTACTCTCAAGGGAGTAACATTCCCTTAAAGAGTAGACTTCTGAAATTGTGAGATCTTTCTGTATCTTGTTTTGCAATGTAGAATTCTAGCACCTGATGAGACACTCAGACAAAGTCTAGAGGCTGAAGTACCAACTCTATATAACCTAGAAACATCAATGTGTAGAACAAACACAAACACCTATTTAAATAAAAGGGTTGTAAACTCACCACATCCTTGGAAGATGTATAGAGAACAACGATTTCGCACATGGAGAAACTGAAGAACAAAGAAAAGATTTATCCATGGATTTCCTTTTTTAATTAAAAAAAAAAATTTGGGGGGGCCACATCCCACAGCAAGTGGAACCTTAGTTCCCTGACCAGGAACTGACCTGGTGCCCCCTGCATTGCAAGGCAGAGTCTCAACCACTAGACCACCAGGTAAGCCCCTATTCACGTTTTTAAAGGCAGCCTGAAAGTGAAATGAGAAAACCACATGACTGCCCCAAATGACTATATCCCCAAGAAAATGTGGAAAAAGAAAAACCAGGCAGACCATGCATCTCAGAATAAGAGGAAGGGGGAGCCCAGCTCTCAGAAAACGCAAACGTAAGACATTCTCACCCAGACCACTCCTTCCTACCATGCCCATTCATGTTCCCTTTCAAATAAGAGGGCTTCTGTCTAAATGTAAGCTTATATATAGACCCAAATCAGGCTCCAACCAAGAAAGCTCACAGGCATATCCTACTGGGAGGTATGCGGTAGCAGTTTACCCAGGGGATAAAGTGAAACATGCACCCATAATGCCCACCCACCTTCCCAATACTAACTCTAATTTCTGATTACTGCATTATTTGTGACCCAAACTAATGGTTATATTTCTGGACATGCTGCAGAAGTATGAGCATGGGGCAGGCGTGGAAGGCATAGAAAAATTACACATTTTTAAAACCATTATTGAATATATGAGAAAACAGCAGCATTAAAGAAAAATCCAGAAAGAAAAACTATCCCAAAAATCCACTGTCTTAAAACAATCATTTCATTTTGCATTATTTTCCAGTCTTTGTCCATATTCATATATATTTCAGAGAGGCAGTGTGCATAAGATTTTGACCCATTATAAACATGTTCCCACATTTCTACACTCTTCATAATTACTAGTTTTAGTTGCTGCTCAAGACTCTATTGTATTGATGAAACACTGTCCTAAACTTTGGTGGCAGAAAATTATAATGCATTTACATAATAGCATCGTCACCTACGAATACATCCTTCTTGTCCCCCAAGAAGCTCCAAATGTATCTAATGCATAAGAGCAGGAAAAAAAAAAAAAAACACATTCACCTATTTATTCAACAATTATTTACTGAGTGCTTGCTAAGTGTCTGACGTTAATCCAGACCCTGGGGATGGAGTAGCTAACAAAACAGGCAAAAATCCCTGACTGGTAGGAAAGACAATAAACACGATCAAATCAAACAGAGAAATTCTTAGAGATATGGACTTTCTCAGGCTATCGAGTGAATGATGAAGTCAGGACTAAACAAATTCCCACCCTTCTCACTCCTAAGCCTCACAAAGCCACAGCTGCTCCTCACCAGAACATTCAACATAGCCTTCTGAAAGCACTAATAGACGAAGGGTCAGCAAACTTTTTCTCTAAAGGGCTAAACAGATCGAAATATGTATATTATCAAGGGTGAAACAGATCACCAGCCCAGGTTGGATGCATGAGACAAGTGCTCAGGGCTGGTGCACTGGGAAGACCCAGAGGGATCGGGTGGAGAGGGAGGTGGGAGGGGGGACAGGGATGGGGAATACATGTAAATCCATGGCTGATTCATGTCAATGTATGGCAAAAACCACTACAATATTGTAAAGTAATTAGCCTCCAACTAATAAAAATAAATGATAAATAAATAAAGGGCTAAACAGTAAGTATCTGAGACTTTGCAGGTCATAGGGTGTCTGCTGCAACCACTCAACTCTGCCTCTGTGGGGCAAGAGCAGCTGTAGACCATAAGCCCGTGAAAGGATGTGGCTGTGTGCCCAAAACTTCATTTATAAAACCCTGGCTGGGAGTAGGACATGGTCTGCCCACCCTGTTCTGTATGGCTCGAAATGACCACTCAGAGAGGGACGATACCCCTGCTGTCCGCATCAGCACAATCCCACTGACTCTTCCTCCACACTGACTCATCTCTTCCATCTTCTCTCCACGTCCACCGCTGCAGCCCTAAACCAGACTCTCACCACCTGTCACGTACGCATATTTCCCTGCTTCTGCAGAGACTGTTCCCCACAACCTGAATTCCCTTTCTCCCAGTAACAAAATTCCTCCCACTAGAAAAGTCTTCTCTCTATAAAGTACAGTCCACCTCACTATAAGGAGTCAATATTAGGGACTTACTGTCAATTATTTTACGAGGGGTAAAGGCATTGTAGTTATATGCTTCTAAAATGTGCCCCTACTCCTTAGAGATATGTTGAAATTGTTATAGCAGAAATCCTGTGTCATCTGGGATGTGCTTCAATAATCTGGAGGTGCGAGTCGGGTAGGAGGTGGGGATACAGATGAAACAACCTTGAGCTGATAATGAAGCTGGGAGGTGAGGTCACAGGGATTCATCACGCTTTCTCTACTTTGGTATATTTCTGAAATTTCCCACATCAAGAAGCTGAAAGCAAAAATTCCAGTTCAAATGCCAGGTTCTATAGAGGAATTAATGCCCTCTTCTCCTGTATCACCACAGCATGTACCCCTGTGTGCGGCTGATTTCAGCTTGCTTTGTACAACTGTCAGCTGTTTCCACCAAGACAATGAGCTCTTTATGGCCAAGCCTGTATCATACTCACTTTGGTAGTTTTCCGAGCACACTTCACAAATAGTTGACATCTGGTGTTGTCTATAGACGTTATCTTGCGGGGGGCGGTGGTGGGGAGACCAAAGAGAAAGAACAATAACGAGAGCACCCTTCACTCTCTCCACACCCCCATCAAAATTAAATCTGAAGGTGTTTATCATTTCAACTTTACCATCGACATGGAACTTGTGGGCTAGCCTAGCTTTGAGCTTCAGGAACCGAATCTAAAAGTAGAAAATAAGAACAATCACCCCTCAACTGTTCAGGAGCCAGCTGGGGGTATGGAGAACAAGACTTTTGTTCCCTCAAAGGACATGGCATTTTAATTCTCCACTGCTGACTTCAAGGCCACCAGTATTTTAAACATCATCACCATCATCATCCCAAAGGAATTGGTGTGGTAATCAGCTCTAGAGCCTCGGCAGAATCATTTGTCTGCTCTATTCATTTTGCATCCATTACTTAGCTGTATTACAAATCCGTTCTCTAACATAAAAGGAAAGAGGGGAAAAAAAAAAAAAAAAAAACCTTTCTTCAGCCATTCTATGACATTAATTACCTCATGCAGCCTGGGCTGGTTCGATCCGAGAGAAGAGATTAAGGAAGTTCCCATCAGGCATCTCTGGTTTCAAATTTTCAATGTCTTACATGTCTCCAAAAGACTAGCAAACTCACAGCTATATTTAGCAGAAGGTTCTCTCAGTCCACACTTCATAAAATGAAAATAAAAACTCTGCTTCCAGAAAAACAGACAGAACGCAATGCATCAGCTATAAACACACAGGACCCTGGTGTCATGAAGTCTCCCGCAAACAGCACATATTGGCCAAGCACAGCTCTCCCTCAAGCGATCACCCACTTCACAGCTCTGTCTTTCAGCCCCAATCCTCTCCTTGGACCACAGTGCCTGTCCGGCGCCTTCAGATGCCTGGTAGGCAATTTTAATGTACACAGAAACACTCATTTCTCAGATAAAATCCATTAATATGCCTCCCCACAGCATTTTTCCAACCTCCCATCCCCTTCTGTGGCTCGTTTGGTCTGAGACCCCAGGAATACCAACCGAATACTCCTCTCTCTCTTCCAGACTTCCTTTTCCTTCAAGCCTGTCCCTCTCCATTCCTATTTCTTGAGCTTAGTCTTCTATCCTTTCACGGCCAAATAACCAAATCAGAAAACAGAAGATGTGCAGCCCTTAAGAAGAACAAAACAGAATAAAATCTCTTGACTTAACAGGAATTTCTACAAGGTGCTCAATGAGAAAGGATGCAAAAATCAGTTCCAATATGACTCCATTTTTTAAAGGATATCCCCAGTCACTGTGTGTGTGTGTGTATACACGAGTATGGAGAAAAAATATGTTGCTGTTGTTTAGTTGCTAAGTCGTGTCTGACTCTTTGGCGACCCCATGGACTGTAGCCGGCCAGGCTCCTCTGTGCATGGGATTTTCCAGGCAAGAATACTGGAGTGGGTTACCATTTCCTCCTCCAGGGGAATCTTCCTGATCCAGGGATCGAACCCAGGTCTCCTGTATTGGCAGGTGGATTCTTTACCACTGAGCCACCTAGGACGTTCCGTGGAGAAAAATATGGAAGGATATAAATATGAGTTAGCTGGTAGGGAGTAATGGAAAATGAGAAAGTGAAGAGCAAGGAGAAGACAAAAGAAACAAAACAAAGAAACAACAGACTTCACTAAACAATACATATATATACACAGATTTACATGATACGTATCCCATACAATTTCTTTTATGAATCTACATAAAAGCATATATAGGGCTTCCCAGGCGGCACCTAAAGTAGCAAAGGACCTGCTTGCCGACCCAGGAGACTTAAGAGACGCAAGTTCCATCCCTGGGTTGGGAAGACCCCTTGGAGGAGGGCATGAAGATCCACTCCAGTATTCTTGCCTGGAGAATCCCACAGACAGAGGAGCCTGGCGGGCTACAGTCCATAGGGTCGCAGAGAGTCGGACATGATTGAAGTGACTTAGCACACCCACAAAAGCATATACAGATATATTTTTTAACTTTTAAACAAAATGAATGAAAAGTACTAAAAAAAGAATTCAACTGTACGAATGAAAGAATCTCTCATTCATTCAGAAAAGATTTTAAAATATCAATACTAAACTGGTTTTAAAACATGTCTAAAAATTCTTTGATAGTCCTCTCATGAAAAGGCAGAAAACAAAGATCCCCTTGAATATGGGCTGGATTTAGTGATTCGCTTCTAATGTCCCAGGTCATGTGAGCAAAGGCAATACGGCTTCCACCTGGCTCTCTCTCTCTCTCTGGTGATGCCAGCCTTGGGAACCCAGATGCCACGATGTGAGGAAGCCAAACAGCCACACGGGAAGGCCACCTCTAGGTGTCCCAGCAGGAGCCCAGGCTGTCAGACAGCTGAGTAAAAAAGCTTGCACCAGATTCCAGCCCCCTGCCTCCAAGCTACCCAACTGACCTCGAGTGGAGCGGAGTATCTTTGCTGAGCTCAGACTAAATTGCAGATCTGTGTGCCAAAGAACACTTCAAATTTTAAGCAGCTAACGTTCAGAGTGGCTTTTTTTTTTTCCCCACACAAGAGTATATAACTGAAACAAATACTACTTAAGATTTTATGGAGTAAACTGGGTTGCTTCTCCCTTTCCACCTCTGCTGTCTTGAGTGTCAAGGTTAAGAAGTCTACTGCCAGGCTCCCCATTCCCCAACTTGTGCCTGCTAGTGCTCAAGGACCCAGGGCGCGCTGGGGCAGGGCGTAGACGTGGCAGAGCGGGGAGAAGGCCAGGGGAGTTGGGAGATCACTTACAATCAGCAAGTAAGTAAATATGTTAAGGATAATGAAAGCCAGACTCCTCACTCTTGGAAAAGTCACTAGCAAACATGGAAAGCGGCAGGGCTGGAGAGCACCCCGAGGTGTTAGATGGGAACTGAAGGTGTTAGTTTGAACTTGGGGTATTTTATAATTTAAAAAAAAAAAATCCGGGTTTTCTACAGAAATAGAGAAACTCTGTGTGTGTGTGGCGGTGGGGGGGTACGTGCTGTAGCTACGCACATTTCCAGGCTCCATCTTCTGAGTGCATCTAGAAGCAATGACATCCTCTAAGAGTGAGCACAACAAACTCCTAATCTTGGTTTCTAAATACCATCCTCCACGAACAGAACCAGGACTCCTTAGAGGAGTGGCAGGCTCCTGGGCCAGGACACGGAAAACACAAGATAAGCATGGAACATCTTGTTCTAGAAAAATCAGAAGTGTTCAAAGAATACAAAGGACGTATAAAAGGGAAACAGCTTGAGACAGCTCTCACTGACCAAATCTGGGGTAGTCTGAGCATCAAAATAAATCATAATACTAGTAAATTACAACACAATGAATAAATCACAAATCCATTAGTCTATACTGAAAGAAAGAAAGGGAGTGAGGGAGGGAGGAAGGAAGGAGACGAGAAAGGCTTACCCTTACAACAGAACAATTTATAAATGTAGACGGAATAATGTAAACAAAAAAACACCATTTGGCAAACACATAGTTGTTGCTGTTTCAGGCAAAACACTAATGCTGGCAAGTTTGAAGTCTGATGAGAAACAGGATATTGACATGATCTTAAAATGTCTCCACACAAAATACTCATCAGTTACAAAAAGAAAAACAATGCCTTTACAAGCAGAAAATCAGAGATGCCACGCAGACACCAACACGACCAGATGATCAAGGTCAACATCACCAGTAACAGGACTAGTTAACACCATGTGCTCTACAATGGGATGGACTGAGATTATCGAAGCATCACGACCTGCGACTGGGCATGAGGAAACAGTAACAGATTCAGCTTGCAGACCATCCTCCTGAACATACAGCTGCCGAGGACACGGACGACAGGAAAGAACTGAGGGGTTATCCCAGAGTGGAGGACACGAAAAGACCTGACAACTAAACCCAATGCGTGTTCCATGGTGGGATCCTGGACCAAAACCAAAAGGAGGGGCTGCTGGGCAGCTGGCAAAATGTGAGCAGGGTCTGTGGATTGGAGAGAAGGTTTTATTGATGCTAACTAACGACCTGCCTAAGAGGGAATGCAGTAGTTATTTAGGAGTGCACTTGATTCAGGGGAATGTTTCGGGAAAGAGGGAATCATATACATAACTTAGTCTCAAATGGCTCATAAAGACTAATTTAGAGAAAGCTGTTCTGTTTTTATAAGAATAGAATAGAATAAATTGTGGTAAAATATAAATATAGATGTAAATATAAGTAACTGTTAGTTGCTCAGTTGTGTCCGACTCTTTGTGATCCCCACGGACTGTAGCCTGTCAGGCTTCTCTACCCATGGAATTCTCCAGGCAAGAATACTAGAGTGGGTTACCATTTCCTTCTCTAGGGGATCTTTCTGACCCAGGGACTGAACCTAAGTCTCCTGCATTGGCAGGCAGATTCTTTACCACTGAGCCACCTGGGAAATCCAGTTAGTCATGCAAATTAAAATCACAAGGAGCGAACATCTCAGATCTGTTCACATGGCTAAAATGAAAAAAGACTGACAAAATGAAATGCTGGTGGAAATGTGGAGCAACAGGAACGTTTGTACGCTGTTTGTATGAGTTACCTACTGTTGCACACAATATGACCACAAATGTAGCAGCTGACAACGACACATGCCAACATCTCACAGTCTCAGTAGGATAGAAGTCCACCTGTGGCTGGGCTGAGTCCTCTGCAAGGTTCCAATCAAGATGCCCACTGGGGCTGTGGTCTCACATGAGGCTTGAGCAGGGCAGGATCTGTGTCCAAGCTCATCTGCTTGTTGGCAATGAAGAACATTCAGTTCTTCATGGGTTCCTGAACCGGGGGTCACATTTCCCGCTGCCTGTGGACTTGAAGCTGCCCGTGAAGTTACACAGTCACGTCCATCCCATCACCTCAGTCATTTTCTATTAGGAAGGAGCAAGTCACACATCCCACCCACTCTCAAAGGGAGGGGTTACACTAAAGCGTAAATACTAGGGGACGGGGATCACGGGGCCACCTTAGAATCTGCCACAGTAAATGAGAATGTTAAGTGACACAACCACTTCTTATAAACCAGCAGTTTCTCAGAAAGTTAAGGATAAACCATTCCACTGCTAAGGATTTACTCACAAAGAAAGGAAAGTGTAACTCCACAAAAGACCTGCACACGAACGTTCACAGCAGCTTTATAAATAAAAGCCAAAATCTGCTGGGACTTCTTTGGTGGTCCAGTAGTTAAGACTCTGCCTTCCAATGCAAGGGGCACGAGTTCAATCCTTGGTTGGGGAATTAAAAATCCCACATGCTGCATGGTACAGCCAATAAATAAGTAAAAATAAATAAATTTTTTAAATTAAAAAAAAAAAAAAACTACTGCAAACGACCCATTTTTCCATCAACAGGAGAACAGATAAACAAATTCTAGTATTTGCTTCAACGAAACACTATCTGGTAATAAAAAAGAATGAACCACTAACACACAATGTGGATGCATCTGGAAAAAGAAGGTTAACACAAGAATATGTAGTATATGCTTTCACTTATATGAGACTCAAGAACAGACAAACGTAATCTATGACACTATAAACCAGAGTAGTAATTGCCTATGAGAGGTGGGGACTGACTGGAAGTGATGACAATTCTTGATTAAGGTGTTGGTTACATGAATGTATATTTTTGTCAAAACTCATCCAACTATAACCCCGAGATCTGTACACTTCACTGCATTCAGATTTTAACTCAATTTTTTAAAATGTTGAAGTGCATATTAATAGAAAGTAAAAAAAAGTGCAGCACAGGAGTTTAGACCGTAGATCCTGAGGCCAGACTGCCAAGGTCTGAACTCCGGCAATGTTGCTTTCCTCAGCAAGTTACCTGACCCCTCTGCACACCTCTACCTGTCTGACAATTAAATGAACTGACACACGGATGGCAATTAGTGCAGCACCTAGTACATATTATGCATCCCATTAACATTAGCTATCATCAAACAAACCTAAAAAAGATGGTTATGAATGCTTGGAAAATCTAAATGTTGGCCAGGAAAGGCAAATCATAGTTGGTGATGAAACTCAACAGTGACTTGCTTTTCTTGAATCATAATAACACAAGCCCTGAAGAATCGTCTAACCAAAATTACAATTTTACTGAGAGAATGAGGTGATGGTGAACAAGCCAAACCATCTTCCACATCTGGAATTCACCAGATAATAACCAAAGATGGCTTTTGAAAGAAGCCTTGTAGAACTAGCTGACTCTAAAATATGTGCATAACTTTGACTAGAAATAAATATGACAACTAGGGAAAACAAACTAGTAAGGGGAAGTGGACTAGTTAAAAAATAAAACCAGAATGGAAAATAATCAAATGCTGAAACTTCAAGTGAAACCAAAATGTAATTAAAAGGAGCATATGAGGACTTCTCTGGCAGTCGGTCCAGTGGTTAAGACCCCATGCTTCCACTGCAGGGGTCATGGGTTCGATCGCTGGTCAGGGAACTTAAGATCCTGCATGCTGCGGGGTGTGGCAAAATACACAAATAAGTAAATAGAAAGCAAGTCTCTGTGTGTATGAGAAGGTGCACTCCAGAGGTAACACTAACTACAGAGACTTAAGGTCATGGGGGAAGTGAGGAGATTACACTGTAATTCAGTATTATGCGAGTATTAAGTCTATTCCTTATTAAAACTGCATAGACAGTATCCTTCCTCTCTCACAACTTAACATTCCAAAATCTTATCACCTTTCCATCCGGTAACAGGCCAGGGATTTTTCAATCCTTTGGCTGGAAGCCCAGGGTTATAGTGTATTAATATGCATGAGAATTTGACTATAGTAATATATCACCTAAGCTCACATGGAAACTTTCAATGAGGAACATAAAATTTGCTTAAATTTTACCAGAAGCCTCACAGCATTTCTAAGCAGTAAGATGACGAAGGAAATGAAAAGTGAGTGGTTTGCTTACTTTCTTTTTGAAAACCAGAATTAAGACATAGGAATCCCAGCAGAGTAGTATTCTTGCTGCCTTCCTATAAACACACGCCTTTTAAAAGGCAGACACCACTTTCCATAAATAAGTTATTTCTAAAGTGACCACACTCATAGAACCCCAAACTGGGAAGATTCACATTGTTCAAGAGACTTCACCTTGGTAATCACGCCTACAGCCCCAGCAAAAACAAGACAGCAAACTCACAGACGAATTCAAGGGCTTTTCCACAATGCTCGAAGACTTAGAAGGTATCTACAGATTGCTCATCTGTTCTTCCCAACACCCCTAGGTAGTCAGCTCCACAGTCATTTTTACTTCTGCCCATTCTGATGAGAGGGAGACTCAAATAGTAACAAATCACAGCTGTTGTTCAAGGCAGGATTTAACTCTTCTGGCTCCAAGTCCAGTGTTCAATCCATTCTACCAGTCTATCTATATAAATAGTAGGAGTCTGTGAAGATTAAGCATTTGCTAATTTTTAAGGTCTAGATTAGGGATGACACCATTTAAAATTGCTGACTTATTTTAGGTCTCTTCCTAAAACAAGTCAAACCCACTTACTTCATGGACTATCATAACTGAAATATAATGGTTGTGGAGACGGCCCCAGGGGGCCTTATGGATTGTCACAGGGATTAAGGACTCCACTGACATTCAGCGGTGGAAAAAACAAGAATACCAGGCCTCCTCCAACCCACAGTTCCTTGGAGTCCTGTGCAGTTAAGAAATGACTACCTTTCTACACAATTTCTGACATTCATATAAGTGGAAGTGTCCTAACCAGGGGCAGAACTAGGTCTTGTAGGGCCAAAGTTTATACAAGCTGGAGGGCCCTCTAAAGGAAAGCACACAAAATTACAGTTACAACATTACATCTCAGATTTCAAAATATTAAATACATAAGAACAGATAAAAGATTTGCAATACTTCTATGTTAAAACTACAAAATCAATGAAAGAAGATCTGAATATTTGAATGGAAGGACAAGACACATCCACGGATTGGAAGACCCAATACTTTGAAGATTTCAGTTCACTCCAAATTAATCCACAGAGCAATGCAATCCTAATAAAATTCTCAAAAAAAAAAAAAAAATCAGGGAAATTGAAAAACTGATTCTAAAACTTTTAAGGAAAGAAAGAGCAAAAACTAGTCAAGGCAAACATGAAGAAGCACAGAGCTGAAGGCTTACATCACTCAGTAACAGGCCTATTATAAGGATGGAGGAACAGAGACGGGGGAACACCGGTACAAGCATGCACAACCTGACCAACCGTACAGACAGAAAGTCTAAAAATGGGCTCACACAGAAACTGTCACGTAATTTACAATCAAGGTGACACAGAGCAGTGGAAAAGATCATCTTTTTTTCAGTTCAGTTTTATTTTCAACTTTAATATAATAAGATTCACCCATTTCGAGAGTACAGTTTCATGAGTTTTGACAAATGTGTAAGCATCATCATAATCAAAACAGAACATTTCCATCGAAAAGATGATCTTTTAAATAAACGGTGCAAGGTTAACGGAAGATCCCTGTGGGAGGAATGTATCTTAACTCTTCACTTCACACACAGATCTCAATTTCAGATGAACCGTAGATCTAAATGTGAAAGGAAAAATAATACAGCTTGAGAAGAAAATATTAGAGGATAGCTTCATGATCTTGAATGTACTATGATCTCTTAAATAGGGGGCTTCCCTGGTGGCTCAGTGATAATGAATCCACCTGCCAATATAGGAGACATGGGTTCGATCTCTGGTCTGGGAAGATCCCACCTGCCTCGGAGCAACTAAGCCTGTGGGTCACAACTACTGGGCCTGTGCTCTAGAGTCCAGGAACTGCAACTACTGAAGCCCACATGCCTAGAGTCCATGCTCTGCAACAAAAGAAGCCACCACAATGAGAAGCCTGTGCATCACAACTACAGAGGAGCTCCCACTCGCCACAGCTAGAGACAAGCCTGGGCAGCAACAAATAAATGAATAGATAAATCTTTAAAATTAAAAAAAAAAAAGATTTCTTAAATAGGGCAGCAAAGACACTAAACATAAAGGAGAAAATGGATAAATTGGGCAGATTTAAGATTAAGAACTTGTGTTCATCAAACAACCACTGAAAGAGTAAAAAGGAAACCCACAGAGTATGAGAAGATATTTGTAAGAAAAAGAACTTCTACAAGTCAATAAAAAACAGACAACCCAATAGAAAAACGGGCAAATGACCTGAACAGACAGTTCATAAAAAAGGATACCAGACAGTTGGGAAGCTTAGGAAAAGGTTCTCAACATCATCAGGGACATGCAAATTAACACCATGGGGGTAACTTCCAGAGCAGAACAACTAAAATGAAAATGATAAAGAACAGCAACTGATGGCTGGTAAGCTTAGGAAAAGTTTCTCAACATCATCAGGGACATGCAAATTAACACCACGGGGGCAACCTCCAGAGCAGAACAACTAAAATGAAAATGACAACAGCAACTGATGCTGGAGACTTGGCCCACCTGGGACTCTCACCCAGCCCATCAATTCCACTCCTGGTTACCTACTCAAAAGAAATGAAACAAACTGTACGAGAGCACTTATCACCTCCAACAGATGGGTAGGAATGGCCACCGCAGCCCCATACATGACATGGGAAATCTCCCACATGACTGGCACTAGCCCAGTGATTACATAACTTGAGATACATTCAAACAATGGAATACAATACAGCAACAAGAATATATGAGCTGCAACCACAGGCAAACAAACATCATGGTGAGCAAAAAAAGACAAGATACATAAATCGGTGCAGCTGCAATGGAGAACAGTATGGAGGCTCCTTGAAAAACTAAAAATAGAAGAACCATATGATCCAGCAATCCCACTGCTGGGCATATACTCTGAGAAAATCCTAATTCAAAAACACACATGTACCCCAATGTTCATTGCAGCATTATTTACGACAACCAGGGTATGGAAGTGATTTAAATATCCAGCGACAGATGAATAGATAAAGAAGATGTGGTACATATACACAATGGTACATATACACAATACTCAGCCATAAAGGAAAGAAATTAGATCATTTGTAGAGATGTCAACAGACCCAGAGACTATCATACAGAGTGAAGTAAGTCAGAAAGAAAAAAACAAATATTGTGTATTAATGCATATATGTGGAATCTAGAATGGTGCGGATGAACCTATTTCCAGGGCAGGAATAGAGACACAGACATGTGGACACAAGGGGAGAAAGGGAACAGGGAGGGGCCACCAAGAGACTAGGATTGATATATTAATACTTACGCTGCCATGTATAGAACAGAGAGCTAGTGGGAACCTGGCGGATAGCACAAGGAGCTCAGCTCGGTGCTCTGTGATGACCCAGAGGAGTGGGACAGGGTCGGGGGGAGAAGGTCCAAGAGGGAGGGGATACATGCACACACACAGCTGATCCACTTTGTTGTACAACATTAAGTAATATAACATTGCAGAACAATTATACTCCAATTTTTCAAAAAGTGGCAGCATTTGGAACAAGAAAAAAAAAAAGAGTGAACCAAAGCAGGCAGAACTAACTTATGCAGTTACAAGTGAGGATGCTAGTCATCTCTGGTGCGGGCAGAGGCAGTGATTAGAAGTGGACAAGGTAATGTTTTGGGCTCTTGGTAATGTGTTGTTTCCTGATATGGGTGCTAATTTTGCAGGTATGTTCAGTTTGTAAAAACTCATCAACTGTACTGATGATGTATATTCTTTTCCAAGGACTACCATATATTATACTTTTTCAATAAGAAGTTTTTTTTTAGTTAGGTATAAGGCCATGGAAGTAGCCTGTACACATAAAGGGCCTTGAAGCTTAAGTTTCATTAGCTTCATAATACATTTGTCTTTGGTGTCTCCAGACATATACGTATGAAAATAAAAAGCAGTTTATAATGTTCTAAGCCTAAGATTTAAATAGAGTTTACATAGAAATGTCACTAATTTTTCACCAATCAATATACACTGAATTTTCCAGAAATGTAACCAATGTAAGTACTGTAAATAGAGAAAACACTGCATTTTGTTTTGTATAGAATCTGATGAAGATTTATTCACCACTTTAGAAAACCATGTCACCAATGATATAACCGCGTATCATGTAGCCCCCCAGGGTATACCCGTATCAGTCTCGACTTACGGGTGCCATAGCCCAGCCAATGTGTACCTGCAAGCACGTGACAGCTATGGTTTCCAACATGCCGTGAACACTTACTCGTGTCTCCGGAGAATCGACATACAGAAATACTTGCTGTGTTACAGACAGCTTTCCTTGTATGTTTCCTTTATATTGCAGTTAAGACACTGTACACATGTCGATAAATCTTATTATCTGGGAAATTTCACTTCAGGATAGAAAAGGGGCCATAAAATCCGAAGTGTTGAGAACCAGCTGCAAACCATCAAATAACTGTAAAGAGAATCCTAATTCTTGAATTTGATAACTGTTCCTTTATGCTACTCACATTACCTAAATCACAAGTAAAATACTTATCTAGAATGTTTCAAAAAAAAAAAAGAAGAAAAGAAAAATTCAACTACCATTTTCAACAGCAATCACCTAAATGTATCTATTATAAATATTACCTAGACATGGTGAGCAGAACAGGCGGGAAACAGGGGTTCAGGCTACAAGATCTAACTGAGCCCTTTTCCTTTTAAGTCAGTAAGATCCAGTCCGGCATTTGCAAGCAAAAGCTTCCATTATTTTTCTGTTCTCTTTCAAAAATAGCTCCACCTTCAAGATTACACAAATTAGATCATTCTGCAGCAGGATTCCTCCTTATAGAGCAGCTCCTAGGAAGCACAGACAGGCTGTCTGCTGTAGAAAACCAGTCATTAAAAAAAAAAAAAGAACCACCAGATGTTTTTTACTTTTCAGTTCCACTGGATTAGTGACAAAGGGTATGTGCTGTGGCTGTTACTGGTAGCTTTCTCTCTCTTATTTAACACCATCAAACAGGTGAGGATCAGGGAGGAGCTCCCAGACCAAACTAACATGACAGCAGAATAATTAGGGACAGTGAGATGTCACTGCTCCAACAGCTTCACCAAGGCCTATGGCATTAAAAGAATTTATCTAGATTTTTAACATAATCAGTCACCAACCTACGGATTATTCCATTACCCAGTAAATCCCCAAGGAAATTTACTCCCAAATAATCACAAGGGGCAAATGGAGAAACAAAGAAAGTTCCTCAAGAGCTTTGAAGAGTTCTGTTACACAGATCTCCTTCTCAAACCATGTCACTTAACGATAAAGAGATGACAATAATTATTATTTTTTTAAGTGAAAAACAGAAAACTGACACAAGGAAGTTAAATGAAATCTTGAAGTCATTCCTTGAATCCTTTTCTTCTGTCATATCCCAAATAAGCAAATCCTTTAGGCTTAAAAAGACCATACCCAGAATCCGATGACTTCTCATCTTCTCCATCACCCTGCCTGTAACCAACATCAGTTCCTGGTACATCACTCTCATACTCCTAACGGGACCCCCTGCTTTCGCCCTTGCTCTTCTTCGCTACACAGGGCTCTTCTACACACAAGGGTCAGTGGTTATTTTAATATGTAAGTCATTATCATATCTCTTCTCTGGCTTGAAACCCCAGTGGCTTCCTCATCTCACTCAAGGTCAACGCCAGAGTCCTACAAAGGCCTACAAGATCTGGTCCCTTCACTCTCTTTCTCTCCTGTTATTCTCCACCTCATTCACTTGCCTCCAGCCCACTGGCCTCCTGGATGTTCCCTCCACTGGCTTGCCTAAGTGTGTGCTCCACACCATTACTCCACCTCTCTGAGAGGGTCTTCTGAACCACCTTATGTCGTCACACACTCTCTGCCTCACTTATCTAATCCTCTCCTGCTTTAATTTTCCCCATCTGACATTCCCTATCATTTTCTCACTCATTTGCTTATTGTCTGCTGCCCACTCTGCCCTGAGAAGGTGACTCCCAGGAAAGTGAAAGTGAAAGTAAAAGTCGCTGAGTATACAGTCCATGGAATTCTCCAAGCCAGAATACCAGAGTGGGTAGCCTTTCCCTTCTCCAGGGGATCTTCCCAACCCAGGGATCAAACCCAGGTCTCCCGCGTTGCAGGCGGATTCTTTACCAGCTGAGCCACAAGGGAAGCCCAAGAATACTGGAGTGCATAGCCTATCCCTTCTCCAGTGGATATTCCCGACCCAGGAATCGAACTGGGGTCTCCTGCATTGCAGGTGGATTCTTTATGAGGGAAGCCCAACTCCCAGGAAAGCTGCATTTTATTTATTAAATGCTCTTTCTAGGTAGCGCAATGGTAAAGAATCTGCCTGCCAATGCAGGAGATCTGGGTTTGATCCCTGGGTCAGGAAGATCCCCTGGAGAAGGGAATGGCTACCCACTGTAGTATTCTTGCTGGGAAAATTCCATGGACAGAGGAGCTCAGCGTGCTACAGTTCATAGGGTTGCAAAGAGTCGGACACAACTGAGCAAACACACTCACATACATTAAGCGCTCTCTCCTCAGTGTCTAAAATGATGACCAGGCGTGACATTCCTGGTGGTCCAGGGGTTAAGACTCTGCACTTCCAATGCAGAGAGCGTAGGTTTGATCCCTAGTCAGGAAATTAAGTTTCCACATGCCATGCATCATGGCCAAATAAAGAGAAATAAATAAATAAATAAAATGGTGACTAGGCATCTGATGTCTGTGATATCTACCAACAGAATGAAGTTACTATCAGGTAGAGGAGAAGTCACAGAGACGACCCAAACCCACATGGTGAGGAAAAGCCAAATCAGAAACCAGATTCCAGAGCCAAAGCATTTCTGGCACATGGTTTTAAAGAGATTAGAGCAATTTGCTGACTTTTTTCCTCCAGATATAAGAATAGGAGGAAATACCTGAATGAGCATCAAACAAAACAGAGCAAAACAAAACCAAACCTAAACTCAGATAGGGCCACCATCCCAAACAGTCACTTTTCTAACATTCTCTTAAATGGACTCGAACCAGACAGTTTTCTTTTATCAGTTCACGTTTATCACGGAAATTGCAATTGCCTGAGGAGGCCCTCCAGGAATGTAAGTAAACACACCACTGGTCTAAGGCCAAAGCACACGAAGCTAATCCTACGCCAAATCTTAGCTTATATCCTGTCCCATTTCCAACCCAAGCTTTTGTTTCCCCAATGAGATGGTACTTTCCTTTTCCTCCATGGATAGAAAAGTCAACCAAAAAGGTCAATGGGCAGTGCTTAGTAACATTATGGCCGCTCCTTTTTATAAGTTTGTTTTTTTTTTCAAAAAGGAAAGACGGAGGGGATTATCTGCAAGTAATAAAAACAAAGTGATAATGCGATTGCATATGGTTAATGAACCATTTTCCTCATTAAAGATAAGGGCATAAACAAGTTATTGCACATCCCGGTGGCAGAAAGGAAATACAATTAAATCCATTAATAGCCACAAGAGTTTTTATGTTCCCAGAGGACCCTGGTTTCCAGCGCTGCTTATTCATTTTCATCCACAGCCAAAACGATGCATGGCAGCAATGACCGAAGGCTGTGGACTACCCACGTATTTCAATTTTAAGGAGACAATTTTATTAAACAACAGACTTCAGGTAGATTATGCTGCCATGTTCTATTGGATATGAGCTGAAAGTGCCTAACAAAGGCCTACCTGTAGAGACAAAGTAAATGATGACTAACATAAATCTGGCCTACAGATACTCAACCATCACACTCACAGTTTCACTACGGCTACCCAAAGACGTTAAGGTAACAATTTCTGTGAATAGAGATGCTCACTTTACAAATACATGAATAGAGATGCTCAAACATTTTACAACTATTTTGTTTCTCTGCATAACAAGTCAATAAGGACAAAGAAAGGTATCGCCACTTGTAAAAAAAAAAAAAAAAATCGGTAAAAAAGAGGTAATCAAAACAAATTTAACTAAGCATTAGATATAGGGCTTTACTTACGAGTCCATGGTAGTCCAACCCCAAAGGAATATGTGACTTGTATCTCCAACTACATCTTCGGTAGGGTCTCTGCCCCCCTAAGACTTGAGAAGATTAAATCCCTACCCTCAACTCGCCAGCAAGCCTGCCTGGGGAGCACAACCTGGACCAGGGGGTGAGCAGAACAGCCCCACTGTGGGTCTAAGGCTCTCAGATTATACTCCCCGTTACTCTTAGTCTCATACTCAGAGCCCATTCCTCCTTAACATACTGACTATCTGGTTCTTCAGTTCACAGAATATCAGAACCAACAAAGCAGAAAGAAGGCATATCAACAGCTATAGGGAGAAATGAAGGCAAAAACAAAACTAAAAAAGCAAACACGTGACTTTAAAAATAGTTATGCAGCACGCACCAGTCCACACTCTTCAAGTCCATGAGGGTCTCATTCATCCTGATGATCCACATGGGAGAAGAGGTTAGCCCGTGTTTTATACATTCTCAAGTAAGAACCAGAAACAAGTAAATATATTTTTAGGTTTATAACCAAAATGGGAAAATAAAGTCTTGGTGCTTATTACAGGAGAAAACCGACACGTATACAAAGATCCACGTGCTTCAGGATAGACCTTAAATGTATTACCAGGTGTTCCTATAAAAGTAGGATACAGCTTTTCTATAGTCTGAGACACAAAAAGGAGAAGAGAAAAAGATCAACTCTGTTTAAATCCTCATTTTCCTAGGAGTCACTCAGCTTTTATTGGTGATAAATGGCTAGCTGTAAACCGGTTTAGTTGCTCTTCTGGCTGCCAAAGCAGAGCTAAAGAAGTCAGCAGGTAGAATAGGGAAGCTGTCAAGTCAAGTTGGCTCAAAACAAAGTTGTGGTTTGCAGGCGGGGTCTGAAACATCTCTTCCGTTCATATAAGCTGGCAGGATGTAGAAACAGGATCCTGACGCAGCCACCGCTTCAGAGAAGCAAACTATTTTCCTTTGACTTTCTAGTCTATTAGGCTTGGGGTTTGGCAGGATCTGTGTCCACAGTGAACCCAAGACCTTCTAATGGTCCCCAGGAGGAAATCGGAATACAAACAAGGTAGCCCTGATTCTAGACAGAAAGCAGTTTTTGGAGGGGTATCGAGGAGAGACAGAGAAGCCAGGCTGGCAATAAAGACAGCAAGAGTAACAGTAATATTAAGTGTTTTCTATGTGCCACAAAAGCAATTAACTTGTATTAATCTCCCTTAATCCTCATAATACATGAATGGTAGGGGAATTATTATGCTCATTTTACAGATGAGAAAAATGAAGCATTAGAGAGGTTAAGTAATTTGCCCAAGTCACTCAAACAGTAAACCAAGAGTCAGGATTAAAATCCTGGCTAACTGGCTCCAACAGGTGGGCCATGTGATTCGAAGAGCTGACTCATTAGAAAAGACCCTGATGCTGGGAAAGACTGAAGGCGGGAGGAGAAGGGGACGACAGAGGATGAGACGTCATCACCGGATGACGTCATCACCATCACTGGATGGCATCACCGACTCAATGGACATATGTTTGAGAAAGCTCCAGGAGTTGGTGATGGACAGGGAGGCCTGGCGTGCCGCAGTCCGTGGGGTTGCAAAGAGTTGGACACGACTGAGTGACTAAACAGCAACTGGTTCCAGCACTGACACCTGCAGACACTATGCTATGGAGCCTCTCACTGTCTGTAGTTTGGTAACAGAGCAGCACTCCGTAATCCCAACATTACGGCGTGCGTGCGAAGTCACTTAAGTTGTGTCTGACTCTCTGCGACCCAACGGACTGTAGCCCGCCAGGCCCCTCCACCAATGGGATAACATTACAGTGTATAAAGCATGAAACATTATCAATCATGAGAGCCAGAGAGCGCTCAGGGGACACTGAGTTTAAACAGAGAAGCAGTTCCCGAGTCATGAGTCAAATCCCAGCTCCGCCTCCCTCAAACTGGGGAGCCCTACAGAAATGCCTTCCCCTTCCTGGGCCTCGATTTCCCTTCCTGGGGAGTTGATGGTTACCGTGCACACAGCGCATGCTCAGCAGTCTGGCTCCCTTCGCCTGGCCATCCTCCTAAACACCCCTCACCAGAGGCCTTCTCGGTCACACTGCCCAACCCGCTCCAGTCCCCGCGCCGCTCTGGTTCTCTTCATGGCACTACTCACCACCTGCCTGCTCACTCTAGACCTACTTACGGTTTATCACCTGTCGCCCTCCACTGGGGCACTCACTCTGAGAGAACGGACTTCGTCAACCTGCTTGCTGCTGGTTCCCCAGCACCGGGAGCAGTGCCTGGCACACAGAAACACTCAACAAATATTTGTTGAATGAAAGAACCATGTAGGAGAGACTTTCATTCAACGAACTTTACAAATAAACAGGTACTGTTCATTGACAAATATATTTATCAAGCACCTATAAAGTAACTGTGTAAACAGACAGGATTATTTCAGATGGCGCTAACTGGTGTGAAGATTTCTAAACTCCCAGGATGCACGGGGCAGGTGAGGGCAGCTTTCCAAGTAGCGGGTCAGCTGAGACCTGAACGATACCCAGGAGCTAGTCACAGGATGATCGGGGACAGGGCATCCAGGCAGAGGGAATAGCAAGCGCAAAAGCCCAGAGGCAGGGCGACCATGCCGGGGCCCAGCCCGTGGAGGCAGGCAAGCATGGGCAGCATGGTGGAGATGAGGTCGAAGCCCTGGGAAGGACCCCTCTAGGAAGTATCTCCGAAGTCAGAAGAAGGCTTTTACTCTACGTGTGATGGCAAGTTACTTGATAGCGTCTCTTATCTTCACCAGTGACTCAGTGGTAAAGAATCTACCTGCCAATGCAGGAGAGGCAGGTTCAATCCCTGGGTTGAGATCTCCTGGAGAAGGAAATGGCAATCTGCTCCAGTATTCTTATCTGGGAAATCCCCTGAACAGAGGCCACAAACCATGGGGTTGCAGAGTCAGACAGGACTTAGCAACTAAACAACAACTAACTGATCTTCCCCCAGCAGATTGTACACTTGATGAGATGAAGGATTTTGCTTGTGGCACATACTGGCTGGTCTACAAGCATCTGTTAAATGAATGAACTGGGGAGAGTATGAACAGAAGAGTGACGTGATCTGATTTTCATTTTAAAATATCGCTCTGAGCTGCGGCTAGTGATTACCTTCTGGGAGGAGACCAGGGTGGCAGAGGATGGGGAAATTTACGAACAAGCACATGCGGTGTGCTTTCTGGGCACTCTAAGTCAGAAACAGGGGAAGAAAAGGCTACAATCTAACCCCTGAAGCCATTTGGTATTTTCAAGCAACAGAGAGGAAAAGGTCCTTGAGGAGGGACCAAATAAATGACAACTGATGTCCTAAGCCTTTTGTGTTTTTCTAAACCATTTAAACCACTACAAAGAATCTCTGTCTCACTTATAACAAGAGGAACAAAAGGAAGCTCAAAGTCAGACACATACACAGACACACAGACAGACAGACACACACACAAGAGTTTTGGAGAAAAACTGTAAAGAAAATACACCTTCCTACATCTAAGAACAACAATCAGGCTAAATTTCCTTAGGGACAATTAAGGTTCCACTTAGCACATCCAAACTGTTACCTGGCAAGAGGGGAGGGCGGGGGGGAGGATCTTGCTCAGAACAGGCTCTGAGAGGCAGACTGCCATCCAGAGGAGGTGGCAGACTAAGAGAGGAGCAGATACCGTAACAGGGACCAAGTTTTAAAACATCACTCCTTTCACACCTACCTATATCCACACCGGGTCACTAAAAAAACATCCAGGGTAAATCACACAGACTTGACATGCTTACTACCTGTCTCCCTCCACTAGAATGTTCACGCTAGAAGAGAATGGACTTTGTCTATTACCTGATCTCACAGTGTAATTTCTAAGAGGTATATTATAGTTCTAAAAAAACTTTTGCCAACATCATCTCTGGATACTACCAAGTGCCTCTCTCTACAGAACTGAAAGTGCTGAAAGGATGAATGAAACACAGGTTCATCTGGGAGTTGCGGAGCATCATTACTTCTAAGGGGGGAAGAGGAAGAACAGTACTCGGGGTCAGAAAAATTGGCAAAGCTATCACTAAACTCCAATATCAATGCCCCCTCCTCACCTGTGCCTCGCCACCCATCACCACGAAGAGGGCAGAGGGCAAAGCACTCCCCAGTCAACATTTTTGCTATCAATAAAGATGAGCAGACAACTCTAGAACCAAGAAAGGAGGGTGAGGAGTCGAGTGAAACCTCGGTGCCCCACCATGTCTCAACCATCCAACATTTTTTCACAGCTTTATTGTGATATAAAATTTGTAAGTTTCCCTCCTTTGACATATGTATACAACCGAGTAGAGCTGATACGTATCTTTAGATATTTATTTATTTTTAAAATATTTAAAGTATTTATTCATTTGGCTGCACTGGATTTTAGTTGCGGCATGCGGGATCTAGATCCCCAACCAGGGATCAAACCCAGGCTCCCTGCATTGGGAGCTCCGAGTCTTAGCCACTGGACCACCAGACCAGGGAAGTCCCTAAACATTTATTTTTAAAACAACATTTACCGGTCTTTTCTGTAATATGTGTTAATTACAGAAAGTCTGGAAATCACCAAAAATACACAAGGACAGAAATTAGTATCACACATAATCCTATCAACTAAAACCCATTTTGGAGTGAATGCCTCCAGTTTTCTCCATAGATATTGACTAGGACCTAAAATCGTGAGAAACAAATGGACAAGGAAGCATCAGGAAGCAAATTCTCTCCAGGAGGAAGCAAGCTGAGTAGAAGGTAAAAACGTTTAAAGAGGGGACACTAACAGAAGAAAACCAATGGGCCCTTCGAAGAGATAAGAAAAGGGACATTTTAAAATAACTTGGAAGAGGACAGACTGAGGACTCAGTCTAATTAAACAAATTAGAAAAAACCATAAACATGGCAGCCACCAGCCACAGGTGACTGGTATGACACGAAATGTGGCCAATACAACGAAGGAAGAGGGTTTTAAATTTTATTCAATTTCAATTAATATTTAAGTAGCCATACGTGGCTAGTTGGCTACTGTATTGAACAGCACAGCTTTAAAGATAAAATAGCCTATGATCTTAAGACATAATTGAACGTCAAACAAAATGTTTTAAGTAACTGTCTTCTGGAAGATATAAAAGCTAAGCAATAATACATCATCACTGACTGGCCTTCTCCATGGCACTACCCAAGGCAGAGGCCAGGCACCAGTCCGCCTAAGTGGCTCCCTGAGCTGTGACTACAGCTATTCTCTGGTTTGTAATAACATAAAAGGGAAAGCGGATCCAGCAGGCTTTCTCATCAGATCACTGCCCTGTGAATGACTCTAGAGGTGGTGCCCAGGCACACACGCTGGTTCTCTAAAATCCTCCCAAGCTATGCTGGTTATTCCTCTAACTAGGCCTGAAGAAGGGAGGATTCTGAATTGGCTCGCCAGTCTAGAACCAAACCACCTTGCTCAAGGCCAGCCCCGTGGCCAACTTCAAGCTCCTGTCTTTTCTCAAGAGCCCTTAATACCACTCCAAACTCACACTGGAAAAAGACCCAACTCTTGCCATCATTTCCACAGCTTCCATGTTTTCCCAAAGTGCTCCCAGAATGTGAGAGATCAAAGCCAAGCTGACTGCAAATTTCAGAGGACCCACTAAGCCTTCAAGTCCAGGCCAAAACAGGACAAGCCTCATGGAATGAAGCAGTAAAAACACACGGCCCTAGCACTTTTTGGCTGGGACATGCACATGGAGAAGGTACCAGAAGGAAGAACAGCAGCAGCTTATTGGCTCAGCTAAGAAACTGGAAATCTAGTTTAAAAGGAAATCACATAACCACTCATGTGTCCAAAAGATCTGTAAATCAATACATGTAAAACTCTGTGAAAGTCATTCCGTCTCTGACTTAAGGAATCTGAGCTTCCGCAGGGACGGTGGATAATATTACCCTGATAGAAAGGCTATTCTATTACAACACTCACAATGTGAAATTCAAATCTTCTAAGGTACAGATACGCTCTTCAGACTTTCAGTGCTAGGCAAATAATAGAAATTTCACCAGGTCTCTCTTTGACCAATTACATTTACTTTATATCTATCATTTAATAAGTACTTTCTCCTGTAGATCTACAGGTCCTATTTTATCAACTGTTTCTTTTTCTATTTTTCAGCCATACCACAAGGCATGTGGGATCTTAGTTCCCCCACCAGAGATCAAACTCATGTCCCCTGTAGGGGAGGTGTGCTGTCGTAACCCCTAGATCACCAGCAAAGACCCTGTCCTATTTTACATTTATTTCACCCACATATTAAAATGGATAGTAAGTAAAAGTATTCCCAGTCAATAGATCAAAACACCAAAGTACTGGAGAATTTGCCCCAGCACACAGGGAGAACACACAGCAGTATATCCTGGCTTGCCTAGTACCTTCCGGGTTAGAGGGGCAACTGGCCTCAAGGGCCTTCATGAAATTAACACTTCTACTGCAGGCCAGTGACGCCAACTTGGCCATGGTCACATCCTTTTTTTTCTAAATGTGGTCTAAAGGAGAAGTGACTGATAACCACTGAGCTCCTTCCCTAAGCATACACACAGATAAGAATATGCAAATATGCTCTGGGCTCAAAGACAAATGTGATACAATTCGTGAGTGATACAGCAGAGCACATGTTGTCCCCTCATAGTCAGTTTGACACCACAGAAAGAATTCTGCACACTTATGAAATTTAATCATCTTTCTGTCTCTCCTACTTACACAACTCAAAAAGAGGAAAGAATGTGAGGGGAGACGTCACCATACAAACAGCACAGAGAAGGGATCAATGAGACACTAAAACTCTTCCTGTGACATCAAGCAACTTTCCGCCTGGTGCCAACGATGATGCCATACCACTGTCCACACTCTGGACCACAGACGAGGCAGCACTCCTGAGTGTGGAGCGGTGCCGACTTCAAAAGCTGCGAATTTCATAAAGGAACTATTGTAACAGACCTACCCACTGGTGGTTGTTGTTTAGCCACTAGGTCGTGCCCAGCTCTTTACGACTCCATGGACTGTAGCCTGCCATGCTCCTCTGTTCAAGGGATTTCCCAGCAAGAATACTGGGTTGCCACTTCCTTCTCCAGCGGATCTTCCCAATGCAAGGATCGAACCCAAGTCTCCTGCACTGGCAGGCGGATTCTTTGCCGCTGAGCCATCAGGGAAGTCCAGAATCTTAACATATTTCACAATGATTACCTCTGAGGAGTAAGAACAGACACAGGGGCTTTCCTTTACAATTTTCATCTTTCTGTACTGCTTGAATTTCTAATCATGGACATGCATGTATTAATCTTTTTATTTTAAGCCACAGAGAAGTCATATACAGCGTAAGAAACATGATCAGTGCTACTGTATAAGTTTGTATGGGGAGAGATGGTTACTGATGTACCACGATCATTTTGTAATGTATGCAAATGTCAAATCACTTTGCAGTACATCTGAAACTAACATAACATTGCCCATCAACTATATTTCAGTGAAAAATCTGAAGTTCCAGGTGCGAAGAATAAAAATCTACTGATTTTTTTTTTTTTGAAAAAACATCTTTTTATTTTTAAAAATACTGATAAAAAATAGCAATGAATAGAACAGTTTAGTAATTTTTAAAGCCAACTACAGGTATGCTCTTCATTCATAAAAAAAAGTACTGTGGATTCTGAAAGAATTTAGTACCTGTTAAGTCAGAGCAGAAAATTGTTACTTAAGAAACAATTTTATTTAAACATCCAGTAAAGGGAAAGCTGTTTTTTTCCTTCCCCAAAAGTACATTATATTTCTACAGGGATCAAGAAAAGGAGCATGACATTCCCTGCGCTCAGCTCTTCAACTCTCTTCTCCACACCAGGCAGAGGATGACGTTTTCACTAGACTGCATCCCACGACGTTTCATACATACCTAACCTTGGGTCATACAATCACACTGACATTTCTCAAGTGCACATAAATCACACGTTTATGTCTCATCTGAGCTTCACGAGATGACAGTGTTAGTTCAAGGTGAAATTCAGCGTGCCGGGTACAGAGTACAGACTGCCAATATACTCTAAACAGCGTGAACAAGCATACCAAGGAGACCTCAAACTAAGTGGATGGCTCTAATAACGGGAAGGGCCAAGAGCAGGCCATTTTCTCCCCACAGGGCGTTATTTTCCATCCTGCAGATAAAACAACACGCTCCAAAGAGCACAAGTGTTCCACAAGGAGCTGGGAGGCACAAGGGTGATGGGTGGAAAACAAAGTTGGAGCAGGACAGCTGACAGTCCCAAGGATTGGTTAGTAGACATGACCTGACTGCATGCTCCCTGCAGGTGACAGCAATAAGCCAGCCTGAGGCTCTCACACCACGTCAACATAATTCCTGATTTCATCAGGATGCCTGGCTGTTTCTTGGGCGAAAAATTTATTCTGTGGACCTCTCGGTGACCAATAGGGACAGACTGGAAATCAACAGCCATCGGTGATTTTATTTATCCTCCTTGCTGGCACAGCAGCTTCTTGTCAGTAAGCTTATGCCTTTTCGATCTAACAAGCTAGAGAAGGCAGCTGTCCAAATGTCACCAAACCTAGTGAGAGATGTGAAGGAAGCACAGGCAAGCCTGCATTACTCACACTGGACCCAGGGAGGAGGGACTTAGTGCTCATATATTTGAAAGAAGCAGATGAGGCTTTCAGCTATAGATGGGCCTGAACAGAAAGAGAAAGGCTGGCCTGCTTAGGACCAGGAGGGGTAAGCCACCACAAACTAAACTCCTAGCTGAGTCTGGTGTGTGTTAGGATGTTGGCCAAACCAAAGCAAACTGGTGTGGCTCGCGATTGCCCTGAAGAAAGGATAGAGAAAAAAGAAAGTAAAATCAGTGAAGCGAACGCTGAGACACAGGGACGCCAAGAGCAGAGGGGGACTGATGGAACACAATCCAGCATTATCTAAAAACATTCCAGATGTCTATCCTTCCAACCGCAACTCCACCCCTACACACAAAGACCATCCTAAAGAAACTTTTGCGAGAAGCGCCAAGAGTCCTGGACAAAAATATTTATAGCATTACTGCTTGTGTTAACAAACAGGAAACAACCCAAATGTTCATCAAAAGGTGATTTATGATATATTCATACTGTGAAATTCTTACACTTTAGGGAAAATATTTCGAGTTACCATAGAGCATTGATGATTCTCACAAACTTAATGCTGAGTTCACATACACACACACACACACACACAAACACAAATAGGTCACAGAACACATACATTATGATAGCATTTATATAAACTTCCCAAAACATTCACAATGAAAAAACATTGTCTAGAGATGCACACATGCAGTAAAACTAATTTTAAAAGACCAGGAAATGAGGGACACACAATTCAGAATAATGTTTACCTTTGTAGGGGGAAGACGGGGACGTGTCTGGGAAGAGGCACCCAAGGCTCCAACACAACTCTAATGCTCTTTCTCAAGCTGAGTCAAGGACAGAGATGTGCTTCTTGTCATTTTTTTAATTTTAAAGTCCTCTTTAGGACATACATCACTTTGCATGCATGAAACAACTCGAAATAGAAGGGGGCTGGAGAAACATGAGAGTTGAAGATGTAACCAAACCATGCTCCCTAACCCCACTTACATGTCCATCTGCCCAAGATGGGCTTCCAGAGTGAGGAGCAAGTCACACTCCAACACAACAGAATCAACTGGGTTTAGAGGCGATAGAAAAAAAGACCACCTTCAGGCACTTCTCTGGGCTTCCTGGGTGAAACCAACTCCACAGTGTCTAGTCAAGGGGTAAGCTGTTGAGACACTGCACACCGGCCCGAGGAGTGTGGGAAGACTGCCTTGCCCATACAGAAACAGAAAACAGCCCCAACTCAGGTATGTTTTACCAGTGGAAAGTCCCCAGACGGTTCCAACAGACAGAGGAATGGATTGCAGTTAGGAACAAGGCAATAATTTTATGCGGCCCTGCAGGACTAGGAGAATATGTGACCGGTTACTGGGGGTGGGGAGGAGACGATGAAAAACGCACTTGAAAACACAGGACTTTTCTAAGACCATAAAAGCCCGGACAGAATGTGTGTATTTGGAGTACAAATGGACGTGTGTTTTGAACACAAACTAGAAGCCCTAAAGGTTACCATACGGGCTTTACCTGGCAGAAGGTGACAACCGAGTTTGGCACATGCCAAGTATATTAGGAAATAGTAATATCTAGAGAGATCTATACCACATCCATGTAACACAGGTACAGCCCACAGGCGCTGGCGAGGCAGGGAAAAAAGTCTGTGACTTTCACCGGGAAACGGACAGGAAGGCCGGATTCTGTCAGAAGGCCCTGGGCAGAGAATCCAGTGGGCCCCGCTCTAGGAGGGCAAACGGGTGGTCCCGGCCGGAGACCGAAGGTGGGCACGCCAGGGGAGGGCGGGGTCCCCCCCGGGAGGAGCCCCGGGAGGCCGGGCAGGGAGGCAGCGAGGCAGCCGAGGGGGAATCCAGGGCCGGGGCGCCCCCCTTGGCCGACGGGACGGGGAGGAATAGGAAGGCGGGGGCCTGTCACAGCCCCGGCTGGGCGGCCCCCGAGAGCCTGGTCGCCCCCCGCCCGCCGCTCACCTGGGCACGCAGCTGGACGAGCTCCGGTCCACCTCCCAGGTGGCGTACAGGTTCATCTGCACGGGGGCGGGGGTGCGGCCTGGCCCCGGGCCGCCGGGAGTCGCGGAGCCCGAGGCCACCGCGACGGCCATGGAGGTGGAGGTGGACGAGGACGAGGAGGAGGCGGCCGCCGCCGAGGTGGACGAGGACGACGAGGTGGCCTGGGCCAGCTTGGGGGGCGTCGGCTGCTGCGGCGGCGGCTGCTGCTGCGGCGGCGGCGGCTGCGGCGGGGATTGGGCGACCCCGGAGCCCCGCTGGCCGCTGCCGCCCCCGGCGCCTCCGGGACCACCGCCCGGCCCTCCGCGTTCCGCCATGGCCCGGCCGGGGGCGGGGAGGCGCGGGGGTTACGGGGATCGAGGCGACGGCCGAGCGGACCGCCCAGGCTTCTCCCGCGGCGGCGGCGGCGGCGGCGGGGGCTCGATTCGTCTGCTCAGCCCGCCCGCTTGAGCGCGCGAGCGCGAGCTGCACGCACGCGCGGGGCCTCGCGGCGCGCGGTCCTCGCGCTCGCCCGCCGCTGCCTGTTGCGGCTCGCGCCGCCGAGACACTGGGTGGGCGTGTCCGGGGAGGGGGCGGGGAGCCCCGGCCCGCGCCCGCCCCACCCAGC
The DNA here is from genome assembly GCF_033118175.1 of Dama dama. Taxonomy (NCBI): domain Eukaryota; kingdom Metazoa; phylum Chordata; class Mammalia; order Artiodactyla; family Cervidae; genus Dama; species Dama dama. The sequence continues at coordinate 6,787,372 of NC_083682.1, forward strand.
GCTCGGGGGCGGGGCCGCGCTCGGGCGCGCGCCCTGGACAAGCCTGTGGGCGCGCGCGCCCCTCGCTCCTCAGGGGAGGTGGTCGGCGGCTTGGCTCCCTCCGCCGGGTCCTCTCCTTAAATTCGCGGCCCGGCGGCAGCCCGCTAAACCTCGCCGCCCATTTCTCTCCCCTCTCGTTCTTTTCCGCGGTGGCAGCAGAGCCAAGCGGAAACCCCGCTTTTCCGGGGCGCGGTCCCGGCCCGGAGAGGGATGCCGCGGGGGCGCGCCTCGGCCCCCTAGTGTCTGTAGACTGAGGCCCGACCCGCCGCCCGCTCAAACCCGCTTTCCGACCGCCGACTTGGCGCCCGCGCTGCGGCTCCGGGGGGCTTCTTCGCCACGACCAGCAAAGGGCGCTATGGGGACCCAGCGGTCGACTGGGCGCCTCTGGGCCGGGCAGTTTCCGCCCCCTTCTCCCCAGTGTGGGCAGGATCTCAAGGACCTAGAGTCGAAAAGGCGTTTGGCACGGGTGAATTCTAAAGCTAAGCCCTTATTTTCTGACTGCGATGTCCCCCTCCTAAAGAACCATTAGAGTCCCAAGTCCCCATCTCTGCCCTCAACTTCTTATACTTGGAATGTTTTTCTGCCTCATCACTTACTATATTTCTACAATTCTAGTCCTTCTGAGGTCTTGCTCAACTGCCTTATCCTCCCTGGAGTCACCCACACTCCCCGCTCCGAGAAGCATCTGGAAGCCTCCCGCATGGCAGCTCCTCAGATGGTGCACTCAACACCAGCAGGAGCGGCACAGCAGCACTGACTTCTCTCCCCAGTGCCTGGCAGCTGCCCGTGGGAGCCATGTGTCCAACCCAGCCCAGCCTGTCAGAAAGACTTCAGGGACACGGGGGCCTAGAACCTGGGAAAGCAGCCCCCAACCATGCCCCCACCTCCTAAACCTAGAGATGGTTGATGAAACCACCCAGGGGCTCATATGGACTCAGGACAATCTAGAGGTTTAGAACTGTGTTCTCTCCCAGGTGAGGACCTGGACTCTTGGCCACAACGTCTGTTAGAAGGCCTGACCTGGCCTACTTCCCAAGCCCACTGCACTTCCTCAGCCCAGCTGGGCGCTAAGCTGGCTATTTTTAGTCCCCAAGGACACACTAGTAAGGTCAAACCAGACCTGGAGGTCCTTCCTCCAGAGCCTTCCTACAAAAGCGGGCAGTGGTTTAAAAAAAAAAAGTCTCAGAGTGGCTTTAGCTTCATCACCAGTCTTAACTGTAACATCTGCTCCAGGTGCCCGCCCCCAGACGCTGGACCACTTTAGGCCACAGAAAATGGCTGTTTTCATCCTTTTGCAGGAGGGGACTAAAAGAGGGAGGATCAGGAGTGTTACATATTCATCTCTTTCCTTGGGAAACGACTTTATTTACAAAACAGGTCTAAAATAAGAACATGAAAACGACAAGGCCTTGGGAATAGCAGGAGAGCTGGTTCTTCAGGCCCAAGTGTGAAGCAGCCCAGATGTCCAGGCAAAGGGCTTTAAAGAAGGCCAGGTGTAAGACGGGGACCTAAAATTTGAACTCCTTATATTTCTTGCTGCCGCCACGGCTGTCCTGAGGCTGAGCTTTCCGTTTCTTTTGCTGTAGGAGAGAAAGAGAAACAGGTCACAACAGGTTAAACAACCCGCTGATTCCCCAAAACAAGGGTGGGCAGCCTGACACAGCCACATACATCTGTGGAAAAAGACTATAAACTGGAATCCTCAGACGAGTTCCTTCCCCTCCTGTGTCTCAGCTTCATCGTCCTTAAAGAGGGCAGCCCGCCGGAGGATTCCTAAGGTTCCCAGCACCCAGGAAGCTCAGGGCAGCAGGCAGTGCGTCCTCCCTTCCTCTCGCCACTAGAGGACACCACCCCTCGGAGAAAGGCAGCCCCAATCCCTGGCTCTCACACAGCCGGGCCCCGTGTGCGCTCCTACCTTCTGCTTGGCAGCATGCTCGGCCACCATGTCACTGAAGTCTTCTTTCTCCACTTGTGCCTGCTGTTCCCGCACATGCTCCTCATACTTCTGGGTCATGGCCATGGGATCCAGCTCCAACTCTTCGGGTGCCAGGGCCACTTCCACACCCTGCAGCTCAGGGGCCGGGCCCTTCCGACTCATAACCTGGAAAAGAAATCAGAGCACTGTCTTCTCCAAAGCGAGGCTCGGAAGCTGGAGCTCCTGCCCGCTTTCCCAGCCCCCTGAACCAGTGTCCTCCAAGTGCTCACCGTGGACATGTCATAGATGTGGGTTGAGCCCATCATGGCGCCCCCTACAGTGGCTGTTCTCTTCTCTGGCAACACAGTGAACAGCTGAGGCGTCTCACTTCTGTGAAGGACAAGGAGGCAAACAAGGGGGTCAAGCCCCCAAAAAGAAAGGATGAAAGGGCCTCCAGAAGGCACAATGGAAGGAACAAGGGCAGCACCCCCACTGAGCTCCGCTGAGCTCCCCCGAGATTCCAAGACACCCAGGGTAAAAAATAATGTCCGAGCTGCCTCTACAGGTCATGGAGACCCATAAGATGAAAAAGTATCACCTATTTCAAGAATTCTACTCGAAAACCAAGAGTAAATATACCAGTATCAACCCAGACCATGACTTCCTCCCCACCCCCTCCCCAGAAGAGATGAAAATCCACCCTCATTAAGCAGCCAGACGTAAAAACAGATTTCAGATCCTGTCACTTCTCTGTCCAAAATCCTCTGCGGCTCCTAATCATTATTTGAATAAACCCAAACTCGTCCCTGTGACCTAAAAGGTTCATAATCTGGCCCCTTATTTAATCCCTGCTCATTAGTTTCTAGCCCTAGTACCCTTTCTTTTTCTTCCTTGAATATGCAAAACTTGAGACTTCTGCTTCTGGACAAGGAATAATAGGGACCAGATTTACCCTCCCACCTGAAACAATCAAACACTGGATAAAATACATGAAACAGTGGTTTTCAAGTCACTGGACATGAGCAACAAAGGACAGTGGTTCCTGAGAGCCAGGAAACAAGTGAGGTGATTCCTACTGCACTGAGAGTCTCCAGGCTGCAGAACAAGGAGGGGGAGCTCCTTGTAGAGCCCCAAGGACTCCAGGAGTTGAAGGGGTGAAGCTGGAAGTGCAGGGAAACCAAGACGACTAAAGATCACAGGACAGAGAACCTAAAAAGAAAAAGCAGAGACTCAAGAACTCAAGAGACCTACAGAGAACCCCCTGCAGTCCTCAGTTCTTGGGTGAGCACTGTGTGGGAGGAAAGCACCAAGGCCAGAGGAGGAACCGCCCGAAGGCATTAGCAGTTCCATACACGCCTGCTCTTCCCTCCGGTCTGGGAACAGTGCCTGATCAACAGGACACAGGGTAGAGTATGGGGTCTCGTGCCTCAGCAGTGGAGAGGACTGAGCACTGCTTCAGTCCTGCCTAATGAACCTGAAGAGCAGGACCTGAAAGAATCAAACTGTTTCCAAGCACCTTAACTGTAATAACCCTGCACAAAGCTAAAGATTCATAGGAACCTTAACCTGACAAGGTACATTTCACAACATCAATAAAAAATTTCCAGAAATACAGAGGCATGAAGATACAATTCTTACCAAGGAAAACAATCAGTTCATTTAAACCAACCCAGAACTGGCCCAGATGTTAGCAACAGCAAGCAAGTACCTTAAAATGTTATTATAACAGGGCACGTCCCTGGTGGTCCAGTGGCTAAGACTCCGCCTTCCCAAGGCAGGAGACCCAGTTCCACCCCTGGTCAAGGAACTAGCTCCCACATGCCCGCATCTAAGACTCTGCATACCACAACTAAAGATCCACATGCCCCAGTGAAAATCTCATGTGCCACAACTAAGACCTGGTGCAGCTAAATACATAAATATTTTTCACATATTAGTATAACTGGATTCCATATGTTCAAAAATCAAATAAAAGACACAGGAGATATAAAAAGACCCAAATCACACTGCTAGAGATGAAAACTACACTGGACGGGATTAATGTCAGATTAGAAATAGAAAAAAATACTAGCCAACTTGAAGGCACAAATAGAAAAATTTCTAAAATGAAATAAAAAAAGAAACGAGAAAATTTTTAAATAAACAGAGTCATCAGTGAGCAGCAGGACAACTTCAAGAAATCGAACATATGTGTAATTGGAGTTCCCAAACGAGAGGAAAAAGAGAAACAGGAAAAAATAATTAGAGAAATAACAGCCAGAATTTTTCCAAAATTAATAAAAACTATAAAAGCACAGATTCAAGATGTGTAACAAATCCCAAGTAAAGAAATCCAAAGATGGGAATTCCCTGGTGGTCTAGTGGTTAGGACTCTGCTTTCGGGGGCCCAGGGCCCAGGTTCAATGCCTGGTTAGGGATCTAATTCCACAAGCCTCGAGGTAAGGCCAAAAATGAAAATGGAAAAGAAAATAAAAAACTATCAAACCATTAAAAGGAAGAAACAAACCCAAAGAAAACTAACATACTTCACTACACTGCACATCATAAACTTCAAAACAGCGATAAAAAGAAAATCTTGAAAGCAGCCAGAAGAAAATGACATAAACGCACACAGGAACAATGGAAGGATGATGACAGATTTCCTGGCAGAAACAATGCAGTAAAGAAGACACTGGGAGCAACATCTTAAAAGCAATGAAAGAAGAAAATATTACCAACCTAGAACCCTGTAGCTTACAAAAAGGAAGGCTACTGCATGGTCATTATTTTTGTTTAAATGGTCAATTATCTCAGTTATCTTTCAGAGAGATTTCAATCATAAGAATTGTATATTATTTGAACATTTGAACATTTCCAGTGTTCTTCCATTTGCTCTTGCAATTCCTTCTGACCCAGCTCTCAGCCCGAATACCTCCTCCTCTGTGGGCCTTCCCAAAGGCTTCCCCACCACCTGAAGCCCTCTGCACCCCATTATTCAGCCTCCTTCCGCTACATGTCCGATCCACATCTGAAACTGTCTTCTTCTCTGACAACCCGTTTACCTCACCTGACTTTCTTTTTTTAACTGCTGATGCCCTCATGCCTAGAGCGGTGCCTGGCACAGAGCTGGTGCTCAATAATCGTTGAAAAAAGTAAAAGGCTGGTGTGGGGGGGTGGCGTGGGTGGACATGGGAGGCGGGAGGAACCAAAGTCAGCCAGGCTACCTAGAAAATCCTCCCCCTCAGCCCTGCCTGGTACCCTCACCCGTCCATCGCCTCCTCAATCTTCTTCTTCCTCAATTCAATGAGTTCAGGGGTCTCCATTCCAGCTGGCACTGACGAGAACCCTCCAGGAGTGATGAGGCCACTGTGGAGAGAGATACAAGCTCTGGAGTAGAGACAAGGTCCCCACACACAAACAGACCACTGCGAAGAGGCAGACTCTCTTGCTTCCCCCACCTGTCTGCAGGGGTAATGAAGCCAGTCTCATCTGGCTTATCTTCATCACTTTCCTCCTCTTCCTCTTCTTCTGAAGACTCTTCATCAGACGGCTCTAGCTCCCCCCACGGGGTCCGATCAATCTCTTCTTCCTCAGTCTTGGTCTGAAAAACACCACTCATTCATTCAACAAATGTTTACTATACATGTATCCTGTGTCAAGTGGCTGTAAAAGGGAGGGATTTAAGAGTAAATAGTCAGATAATAATCCCTACCCAGAGAGCGCCAAGTCTAGTGGAGAGCTTGCGTTACATCTCAGGGAAATGTATACCCCTTTCACAGACTTTGAAACTTCAGAACACACAGCTCTCTGATAATGAAGCTAGAAACCAACTATCTCTGAACTTCATGACCTAAAGTAAGACCAAGCTTGCTGGTCACGGCCCATACCTGGAATTCAGCAGCATTGGTTCCAAACACATCCCCATAGAGGGGTTTCCCGGTCTCATCTACCGGGGGTTTGCCCCAGCCACCAGCATGGTACCCAAAGGAACAGCTCTGCAAGACAGGAAATGCAAATCACTTCCATGCCTGGGCTCCAAGAAACACGCTGATGCCCGAGAGAAAAGTCATGCTCCGAAGAACAGAATTAACACTTGGGAACTCTTGAGATTACAACTACAAAGAAGAATCAAATGTTTGAAAGCATCACAAAGCAAAATTAGCAAGCAACAAAAACCAGAAGGTAATAGGATGGGAGGTGGGAAGCATAAAAAATGCTAATAATTTGAGTCTCTGTAGTCATACTCTCTGAAACTGAAAACATGTACTTTAAAACACATGGCTCCAACTTCTTATTGATTCTTCCTAACTTTGGCAAGCTTTTAGAATGTTTCTGTTAAGGGACAGAAAATTTCACCTGAAGTTGAACAATTACCTCTTTTTTCTTCACTTTAATGACTTTGTTAATTTTTTTTCCTATTTAATGTTTTATTATTTTAAAATAACGTAAGTTTAATGCCATTCTTGAGATAAAATTATGTCTGTCTATCTATCCATGTGTATATAAGAGAGATATCTGGGGGGAAAAAAAAGAAGAGAGATATCTGGGAACACACTCACCAGATATTAAATTTGATTGGTGAAATGTGGATGGTGTGTTTTCTTCTTTGTACTTATCAATTCTGATTGGACATTTTGTGCATTTTATGACAAATATCTCAGGATTTAAAAAAAAAAAAATTACTCCTTTAAAAAAAAACAACACATTGTAGAATGAAAAAGTGAAGAAAAAAGTCATCCTCTAGTTAAAATGTAGAGCCAGCTAAGAATGAAAGCAAGGACGGCACTCACCTCGGGGATAGGCGAGTTCAGCCCAGGGATCTTCAGGTTGGGGTATGACGGGGGTGGTCCATAACGCTGCATGGCAATCAGCCACGGGGGAGGGACCTTGTGGGCATTCTGCAGGAGACAGCACAGGATATCATCTGCCCAACCGTATCCCTCTGTCTCCCTCCCACCTCAATTAGCAGCCCCTTCTCTTCTTTCCCAGTCAGGTAACTGGCACTCACTGGTCCTACTGGCATCCCCAAGGAAATCCTCAGCTCATCAGACAAATCTCCTGGCTTCTTCTCTTTCAGCCGTGTCTCAAACTCCTTCCCCTGAGGAAAAAGCCAAGCATGCGGTATTGTGGACTCCAGACACATGCTGGGATGTCAATTGCAAGAGGACATGAGAACAAAGAGGAGAAGTCCCCATCCACATCAGACATGGAGTCCTGGTGGGGGCTGCCAGTTCCCACCTGATTCTCTCACTTCTTTCCCTGGCTACAGTAGGGAAAGGAATAAAGGCCAGGAAGGAGGGGGAGAGGCAAGACTCCCAGCGCAGTCATTAACCCACTATGAGAACATGGCCAGGTTTAAGGACTGGCTAGCTCATCTGCTAAATGAAGACATTTGAGAAGAACAAAGGTCTTTCCACCTCAAAATTCCCAAGATATCATGGCAATAAATATTTTGAGGCTCAGGAAAAAAAAAAAAAAACACCTTTTCTCCCACCCAATACAAGGTGTATCTTGGCCCCGCAATTCCCAAACCACCATCAACAACAATCACCTCAAAAACGTGACCTGCCTATCTCCTTCAGAGGACCACCTTATTCCAAGTTCCATTCCATCCAAGGGGAGTTGACGGACAATGCGAAGGCTGAGGGGAGGGGCCACCACACCTGCTTCCAGAGCCCTTCTGACCCAGAGTGACACAGCCGTGACCAAGGCCCAACGTTGCCTCCCCGTGCCCTCCCGAACCTCATAGTACAGGTCCCCATGGATGGTCAGCTTTGGCTTGGTCTGCCACTTGAAGAAGGCGTCATGCAGTTTCTGGTAGTCAATGTCGATCTTCCCCATCTTGGGCCGAACCTTCTCTCGCATTTTTGACTTCATGGTTTTCTGTTCTTCCTGTGAGAATGGCAGAAGACACACCATAAAACCAAGTTCACTTGGTGTTCACAACACCAAGTTCAACTCTTGGCAGGCCCAAATCCCTGCTCCCAAAAGAGACAGAGGGAAACCTCATTTATCTCATCACAGAAGCCACCAAAATCCTTCCTGCTCAAGTCCCTCAAAATGTGATCCACACTGAACAAAACAGATGCAACATATGAAATCACTCTCAGCTATGTATGTTAAATATTTTGAAAGCCATCTGATCAAAAGACTGACCTCATCAGTTGCCTCTGCAGAAAAGTAGGTGACAAGAGTCTACCTCGGAGGCAGCCTTTGCACCATGTACTTTGGTACCTCCTGAATCCGCGTACTACACACAAAAATACTCTGATGACCTAACCAGAGTATTTAATTAAAATTTTGGAATTTAGGAAGTTAAACAATCACCATACATTTCTAGCCTCCAGGGCATCAGTTCACACAGCAGGCAGAGAACTACAAATAGCCAAAAGCAACCTGCAGAGGAAGGAGTCACGGTGTGCGGCTCAAACAGAGCTTGCAAAGTGCAGGCAGGCAGGGGGACAGAGCCAGGGGGACTGACAAAGGGACAAACAGAGCCGCAAGCAACCAGCAGTCTCAGTGGGGGCAGGGAGCCGGCTCTGAGCAGAGAGGTGAAGTCTGCCTTTCAGGAGCTGTCCTTTCCCTCCTGCCCTCCCTGCCCCCATGTGTCCTATGCAGTGCTGACGTGTAAAACAAAGGATAAACAATCAGACAGTTAATGTGGAGGGGGGTTTGAGGAGCCAGACACGATTCTGAAGCAGGTGGCAGCTAAGGAGTGGATCCCCCAGCGCAGCTCTGAGCGCCAGCCAGGCCCTCACCTTTTCCTGCAGGGCCTCCCGCATCTCCTGGATGCCTGTGCGTTTGATAAAGTCGGGCAGCTCAAAGGGGGGCTTCTCAATGCCTCGTTTGCCCTGTAGGTACTTGCGCTTGAAACACCAGTGGCGTGGCACAGGCACAGAATTCCGCGTGGCCTTGAGGTGAACCAAGAGCTTGGGGTCCTGCGCGGTCACATCGTGCATCTCGACAACATCGGGCCGAGCCACGAGCTGGAAACACAGGAGCATCCCTCTGCAGAGTCCGAGCTTCTCAGACTTAAAGCTGCCTGCCTTCCCTTCCTCTAGAGGGCCATCCTGGGCCTCCTTCAAAACCCGCCTCCCTACACCCTGGAGGTTCCGGGAGCTCCTGGGCTCCAGGGCCTGCGGGAGCGCCTCAGCATCTCAGCGCTCACCTGCTTAAGCTCAGCCACGGTGAAGCGGTTCATTCGGCGCAGCTTCTTCTTGGACAGTTTGGGGGCTTCCGGCTTCTTTTCCTAGAACAGAACAATCTTCTCTTGTGAGTGGGACTCTTAGGCGACATGAGACCTCCCAGCTTACCCTGAAATTTAAGCCACGGAAGGGCTTCTCCCCTGCAAGAGGTCACCACGGTCCCTTGCAGGGTGCATCGCAGCCACTCGCCCCCAGAGCCCTTGTTTCCGGGGCGCGGCCTCAGCTGTTCATCAGGATAGGGGGCGTGGCCTCACCTGTTCGTCATCGCTGCTGTCATCATCGCTATCCTTGTGCTCCTCCTCAAAGCCCTTCTTCTTGGGCACCGCAGAGTTCTCCATTTTGTCAAGTTTCTCTGGCTCCTTTTCTTTCTCCTTCTTCACGTCATCGGTGAGCTGACGAGACAGACAGCGTGGAACCCCAGCCCTGGGCCCCCTCCTGGTTCCTGAAGCTGGTTCTGAAAAGACACCCCCTCACCCTGCCCCGGCTCAGCAGTGCCCCTTCCGAGTGCCCTGCTCCTTGTACCTTGAAAGCCTCAAAAATCCTCTTGAAGAAGATGAAGTTGGGCTCGTAAATCTCAGGCTCTTCAGTCACATACTCAATTTCCACGTCGGCTGCTGGGGATTCCGAGCCCCGAGAGCGGCCTGACTCTTTATCTCGGTCCCCAGAGCTCTCAGAGGACGCCGCACGCACACGCTGGGGCTTTTTCTTCTTCTTTCGGTTCCGACGCTTCCGATTTTTCTGCCAAAACACGGTAAACCAACTAGGTCAGAGAATCAAAGCACCATGCCTGCCTCCCAACCCCTAATCACCTCAGCCAATTTTCCCCAAGCAACTGCAAAAAGAGGCCTCGAAGTGAAACCACAAAGTTCGGCCCCTCTCAAACTCTGTGTCTCTGAGTAAAGTACTGCACCTCTCTGAACCTCAGTTATTTCAGTTCTAAAATGGAGGCATCCATCACACTCAGAACTCAAAGAATTTAGGCCAGATGAATAAAAAAAATAGTAATGCTCAAAATTCTCCAAGCCAGGCTTCAGAAATATGTGAACCGTGAACTTCCAGAGGTTCAAGCTGGTTTTAGAAAAGGCAGAGGAACCAGAGATCAAATTGCCAACATCCACTGGATCATCGAAAAAGCAAGAGAGTTCCAAAAAAACATATATTTCTGCTTTATTGACTATGCCAAAGCCTTCGACTGTGTGGATCACAATAAACTGTGGAAAATTCTGAAAGAGATGGGAATACCAGACCACCTGACCTGCCTCCTGAGAAACCTATATGCAGTTCAGGAAGCAACAGCTAGAACTGGACATGGAACAACAGACTGGTTCCAAATAGGCAAAGGAGTAGGTCAAGGCTGCATATTGTCACCCTGCTTATTTAACTTATATGAAGAGTACATCATGAGAAACGCTGGGCTGGAAAAAGCACAAGCTGGAATCAAGATTGCTGGGAGAAATATCAATAACCTCAGATATGCAGAGGACACCACCCTTACGGCAGAAAGTGAAGAGGAACTAAAAAGCCTCTTGATGAAAGTGAAAGAGAAGAGTGAAAAAGTTGGCTTAAAGCTCAACATTCAGAAAACTAAGATCATGGCATCTGGTCCCATCACTTCACAGGAAATAGATGGGGAAACAGTGGAAACAGTGGCTGACTATTTTTTTGGGCTCCAAAATCACTGCAGATGGTGATTGCAGCCATGAAAATTAAAAGACGCTTACTCCTTGGAAGGAAAGTTATGACCAACCTAGATAGCGTATTAAAAAGCAGAGACATTACTTTGCCAACAAAGGTCCATCTAATCAAGGCTATGGTTTTTCAGTGGTCATGTATGGATGTGAGAGTTGGACTATAAAGAAAGCTGAATGCCGAAGAATTGATGCTTTTGAACTGTGATGTTGGAGAAGACTCTTGAGAGTCCCTTGGACTGCAAAGAGATCCAACCAGTCCATCCTAAAGGAGATCAGTCCTGGGTGTTCATTGGAAGGACTGACGCTGAAGCTGAAACTCCAGTACTCTGGCCAGCTCATGCGAAGGGTTAACTCATTGGAAAAGACCCTGATGCTGGGAGGGATTGGGGGCAGGAGGAGAAGGGGACGACAGAGGATGAGATGGATGGATGGCATCACCGACTCGATGGACATGAGTTTGAGTAAACTCCAGGAGTTGGTGATGGACAGGGAGGCCTGGCATGCTGAGATTCATGGGGTCGCAAAGAGTCACACACGACTGAGCGACTGAACTGAAGGTACTCTGGACAAAGAAGTGGCATGAGACAGCAGCTACTAACGTTTTTTTTTTTTTTGGTCTCACTGTACAGCATGCGGGATCTCAGTTTCCTGACCAGGGATCAAACTGTTCCCTCTGCAGTGGAAGCGCAGTCTTAACCACTGAACCACGAGGGAAGTCCTAGCAGCTACTAACTATTGAAGATCTGGAACAGGATTCTTTTAGTGCCCAAACCCTCTCTCCAACATCCCTTCCAGATCCAGCTCCCCCCATACCTCCTTCTTGGATACAGACATCGTGTCCTCCTCAGTCTCTGATGCTGAGTGGCCCAGGGACGACCGGGTGTCTGTTTCCATTTCCTCTTCCTCTGTAAGGAAGGAAGATGGCCATCAATCTCTTCACCATAATCCCTCAGTCCCCAGAGCCAGTTTCTCTCTAGAATCCTCCTCAGGGAAGGGGAGGTGGAAGGCAGACTTGGCCCCAGCTCTGCAGGCTCTGTCCTTGCAGCCCTTCAGACTCACCCTGCTGAGAGTTCATCTCTTCCTGGCGGCTCTCCTTCAGCTGCAGGATCTTTTCCAAAGCCTGGGGGATCTTAGGGCCCACAGAGGGGTCATCCATCTGCCAGAGACAAGCCAGGAAGAAGGGATGATCATAGGGCTCTTTTTCCTTGACTTCTACTTCTTGGACTTGAAAGGCTGCTGGCCAGGCATTGGAAACATCGACAGTGGACACCAAGTGGATTCAACTACACCTTAGCATCCCTCAGAGTGAACCCCAGAACCCCACCCTAGAAATGTCTGCCAGACCCGACTGACTTCCTGCCCTACCTAAGTGTGTTTTAAGTAAATATGGATCCCCTCCACCAACCAACCGCACCCCCAGAAGTTCTCCCATCTTCTCTTGAATGCTTCTCTAAAAATCCAGAAATAGTCCCCTTCCAAAACACTCTCCTGTTCCCAGGAAGAACTCTGCAATCTCACCTCTCTGTTCTCATCTCCAGGGGGTGGTGGGGGACCACGGGGCCGAGGAACGGGGGCCCCCATGGGCAGAACAGTGGGAGTGGGGCCCACTGGAGCAGCCACTGAGAGGAGGAAAAAACATCTAATGTCAGAAAAGGTAAGTCACACATCTTAAAATTTCCTTGCTTCAGAGCCAGGGTAATGGTTACTCTTGGGAGGTGAGGAAGGGCTAGAAGGGAGCAAGGAGGGCTTCTGAGGTGCCAATAATCTTGGTTCTAGGACCAAGTGCTAGCTGTGTGGGTGTGTTGTTTGTGAAAATTCACTGAACTGTACACTTACAATATGTGCACTTTTTTGTGACATATACTTAAGTTAAAAAATTCCGTCACCTTCCTTGCCCTTCCCTTCCATTTCTAGGATCTTACCTCGAGGACCCAGAGGAGTGCGAACACCAATCTGGCCCATGTCTTGTGGGGGCCGAGGGACGGGGGTGCCCATCTTGGCAATCTCCTGCTGTCGTTCCTGCTCCAGTAACACAGCTGCCTGCGAGAGGGAAGTAGGAACTGGGCACACAGCTCTGGAAATCCACTGGGCAGGCATCCCCCAGCAAATGCAGCCTTTCAGCCAGGTAACAAATTAATCAGGTACCACCAGCACTCTGACTTCCTTGCCACCCCCATGCTTCTACTCTTGATCTAAATGAAAGAGCCCTCTCAGAACAAAAGAAAACTCCTAGAAATGACACCAAGAAAAACCCAAAGAAAACGCTGGTTCCTAATAATTTTTTTTAATATTTAGTAAACACTGCCTATTTTTCTAACAAGATTTTTCTTCCCAAAAGATAAAAGTTATTTCTAAGAACAATAAATTATTTTCTTGTACTGACCCCTCAAGATCTACCACAATCTGGGCAAAGACAATACTCTGTAAGTAGCTCCATGTTTGTTCCTGTCAATGTTTATCTCCTAATACTCCTGAATAACCTAGTTGGTAACAACTGATACACTGCATCTCAGTAACTGAGGATCTTATGTATCATTTCCTAACTTAAACACACCACATTTAAACTAAGTCTGATACAAATGACTAAATTAGCCCAGAATCCTCTCCAATGTACCTAAAACGATATCACTTAAGACTAGTAGGGATCGTGCATGCATGGGTGCTTAGTTGCTCAGTCATGTCCGACTCTTTGCAATTCCATGGGCTATAGCCTGCCAGGCTCCTCTGGTCCATGGGATTTTTCAGGCAAGAATACTGGAGCGGGTTGCCATTTCTTTCTCCAGGGGATCTTCCCGACCCAGGGATCAAACCCATATCTTCTGTGTCTCCTGCAGGCAGACTCTTTACCCACTGAGCCATCGGGGAAGTCCAGCTGGGGTCAGGAAACTTTTTCTGTAATGGGCCAGTCAGTAAATATCTGGGTTGTTTGTAGACTGCTGTAAATTCCTTTCCCCCGTCTCCCCAAAACAGTCCTTCACATATATAAAAACCATCCTTACATCACAGGCCATACAAAAACAGGCTATAGTCCACAGATTACCAACTCCTTGGCTACGTGAAAGAAAGAATTATGTGGGAGGTACTGGAACTTAGATGAGGATGAGGTGATCTCCACGGGAAACCTAAACGGCACTGCTAATTTTAGACAGTGAGCACTAGAAGTGACAGACGATAGATCAGACTACGGGGGTCAAAGGTGAGGGTGAGGGAGGCATTACCCGCTTCTGCTGCTCCAAAAGTTCGTGTTCCTTCAGTGAATGGTCCCCCTGCTTAAAAAAGAAAACAAGCTCATACCAGCACCCGCACCCCACCGGCCAGGCTGCCACAACTCTGCTTCCTGGTCTGCTCTTCTAGCCTATGCCCCGAAGACTTGGGTCCAGATCTTCCCAGACGCCTTGGCCCCAGGATCTGGCTCCCCCGGAGGCCCCACTCCCCTTTCAGGACCCTGGTGGGACCCAGGCTCGGGCTGCCACCCTCCCTACCTGCTTGGCACGCTCCTCCTGCTGCATCAGCAATGCTGCCTGTTGCTGCGCCAGCTTCAGCCGCTCTTCCTCAGACAGTGCCACGGGCTCGCCCACCCGGAGAGGAGGAGGCGGCCCCAAGTTTGGTGGGCGGGGTCCAACTGCCATAGGAAAGCCAAGGCCAAGGCCAGGTGGGGGTGGTGGGGGTGGTGGAGGGGGTTGTAGAGGAGGGAGACCCATGGGTGGGGGCGGCATGGGAATCCCCGAGAGCTGTGGGGAAAAAAATAAGACCATTAACTGCAAAGCATTTATGTAATGGCAGGCATGTGCTGGGGAACTAATATAAGGCTGGCACTGGGATTCAAAGTCAAATGATGCACAATTCTTGCGTTCAAGAAAATAATATGGGCTTCCCTAATAGTCCAGTGGTTAAGAATCCGCTCAATGCAGGGGACATGGGTTCGAGTCCTGCTCTAGGAAGATTCCACGTGCTGAGGGGCAACTAAGCCCATGTGCAGTGTGTGCTGCAGCTGCTGAAACCTGCATACCCTGGAGCCCATGCCCTGCAACAAAAGACCACTGCAATGGGATGGCCGCACACTGCAACTCAACAGTAGTTCTGTGCTCACTTCAACTGGAAAGGGCCTGCACACAGCAATGAAGACCCAGTGCAGCCAGAAGTATAAAGAAAGAAAGAAAAGAATACCCTACAGCAGTATCGAGAGAAGAGCATGTTAACTCTGGGGCACCAACTGATGAAAGCTATCAACTCTGTCCCAGAAAAACATCATGAACACAGACTTCACATACAATTTCAGGAGACTCAGGGACACCTCTAAAGGCCATCTAAAAACTCCTCCTCCCCTCAAAAAATAAAAACCTTCTTATGCCACACATAGAAGTCCCTGGACCCCAAGTCAGGGCCACTGCTCTACAGAAAAACAATCAAATCGTGGATCAGAAAAGACATGGAAATTGAGAGAATTTAAATAAATAACACCCAGTGTGCCCCAATGACTGATTAAATATAGACAGTATGAAATTAAATCAGGGAGTAAGCCCTAATTTCTCACTGAATAACATGGGAACTCTGCACTGGAAGGGCAGAGAAAAGAGTGGTTACTTCCAGCTAGGGGAAGATTATGTCAGGTTTCCAGATATTTAAGCTGAATCTTAAATGATACATGAAATCTGAGAAAGGAAGTAAGAGTCTGGACGAAAGAAGAACTGAGGAGTTCCCAGTTCTTTCATCAGTGTACCTCCCTGCCCAATGGGTTAGGTGCATTCCTCTGTACGCTCAGAGGAGGGGCTACTCTGAGCAGAAAAGAATTTTATCAAGTGAGACCGCTTCCTTACCTGTGCTGACATAGGAGGAGGAGCAGCTTTGTCCCCATCTTCACCTCTCAGAACGGGACGATTCAGGACGATGCCAGTCTGTGAAAGAGAAAAGACTATAGGTCAGTCTAAAAGGAGCTGTTGCATGAAACTGCGTTCGCTCTCATCTAGTCGACAAAATTTACTCAGTGACTGTCTGCCAGAGCTCGGAATGGATTCTGGGGCGAAACGATATATACAAAAGCAATTACACGGCAGACAAGCAGCAGCCAAGACCCCACTTGCTGTACCGAGATTCGTAAACAACGAAGACCGCGTTGTAACGGGTCATTAATGCCTCCTGCAAAGGCTCGGCCTATCCTCATGTCCCGCCACCAACACTTACTTGGCGAGTGTAAGTCTGCAATCGCTCCACGAGCTCCTCGCGACTCCCTGCTAAGCAAAGCACAGGATCAACGGGGTAGGTCAGGCCGAGCAGGCCAGCCTGCCCAAGTCAGGCCCCCGCGCCCAGCCTCCAACCCCCGCCCCTGGGTCTCCTGGGTAACCAGCTCCGCTTCCCCGCAGGCCTGCACTTTCCGGCTCTTGACTTCCCATGCTCCTCACCCTGGATGGGAGCTCCGATCTCTGCTAATTTGGCCTGAAGCTCCTGGGCAGCCCAGGCACCATAGTGCCCAGGTGGTGGCGGCGGCGGCAGCTGCAACTCTCCCTTAGGAGGCTCGGGATGCTCGGCCGCCATCTTAGCCGCAGGAAGGCGCGCGACCAACCCGGAAGCTCGGACCAGCCTCCGGGCCCACTTCCCGGAACTTCCGGTAGGGCCATACGCCACGTCCGCTCGAGGGTTGCCTGGCCGTTCCCTTTAGGGCCCACCCCCTGCCGTTCGCCAATGCTCCTTAGGGAGCCTGGTCGCGAAGCCTTCTGGGAGTTGTAGTGCACAGGTCACGGTCTCTGCGGATCCAAATCCTGGAGGACCGCGACCGGCGGCGACGCCGAGAACACTGCAGGCCACAGCCGGGGCGGGGCTGTGGGGAAAGCAGGTCCTGCCCGAAGGGCGTGCTTCCTGCGTCTCACTGGCCTCAGCTCAGACCTCCCGCCTTGCGGCGCTCCTCCCTGGTTGGGCTTGAGAGGCCCGGACGCTTACGTTCTCCAGGGACTCGTTCCCCCGGCGGTCGCGCGCTGTGGGCGCCAAGCGGAAGTTTGCCGCCGATGCCTGTGATAAAACAGTGTCTGATTGTCTGCCCGCCCACCCCCGGCCCAGGCATGGATGAATGGGCTGAAAGGAGATCGGAGCCGGGAGCGAAGCCGGCCCTCCGGGCTGAGATCCAGCTGCCGACCTGGGGGAAGGGCCACACTAAAGCCCCTTTTTCCACCTTCCTGGCCGGCTCAAATGTCATCTACGCTAAGCTGTCTCCCGCCTTTCCTGCCCTGGAGCGGCCAAACCTACACCATTTGTTTTGAAATCTTTCTTGCCCCTTCTCTGCACTTACAACTCCCAAGACTTGAGTTTTTACTGTCTCACAGTACCTGGCGTTAGAGGTGCTCAATAAATTATTACTGGAAGAAAAAAAAAAAAGCAGTCTTAAGCGACAAGATTTGGATCCTTTTT
Organism: Dama dama; assembly: GCF_033118175.1. Taxonomy (NCBI): domain Eukaryota; kingdom Metazoa; phylum Chordata; class Mammalia; order Artiodactyla; family Cervidae; genus Dama; species Dama dama. The sequence continues at coordinate 6,804,600 of NC_083682.1, forward strand.
AGTCTTGAAAATAAACGCAGGGGAATTCCCTGGTGGTCCAGTGGATAGGACTCAGTGCTTTCTGGTTCCATCCGTGGTCCGGTAACTAAGATCCCATAAGCCGCACCGCAAGGCCAAAAAAGAACGAGGAAATAAACCCAGGACCTTTTCTTCCCTCATGCCCACCAGCCTACTGGCGCAGCAGACCCTGTCTGGTGCTGTCCTACCCCACCAGCGGCCTATGCCCCTGAGGGAGGGATGGGCAGGTGCCCCTTGCTTGCCCACCTTCTGCTTTTCCCTGTCCTGATCAGTCAGTTCAGTTCATCTTCCCACCTCTGCCTCTCGCTCTGAGATCCCCCTCCAATTCTAGTGCTGCTCTCTCACGGACAGCCAGGTCTCAGCCAGTGTGCATGTATGTGTGTTGGATGAGCGAGCTGGGCAACTCAAAATGGTCTCTATTCCCTCTCCCTGCCCTCCACACCCACATCCCTCAGACCTTCTCTCTAGCATGCTCTATTTCACGGATCACCCCCAACAGAGGAGTAGCTGGGAGGAGGAAAAAAAGAATGGAATGTCAGGTCCAGGGAAGGTGAGGTTTAGGATAGACAAAGGACTGGGCCAGGAAGGTTGCTTGCAACCTCACCCTGGCTAGGAAATTCTCTTTGCTCCTGCCCAAACCTAAACCCTCCCCCTTTTCATCACTACCATCATCCCAGTCTCCTGACATTCCCAGAGGAGATGCCAAACCCAGAAAGGACAGAAGAAAGAACAGCAGTGCCCCCCAGCCCTCCAGCTTGTCAGCCCACTCAGGCAGAACCATTCCTGATGCAAAGGAAATGTCTTTCTGCTCACTGTAACTGGAGAGCCACTGGCAGGTCATCTGAGGCCAGAGGCCCCAAGTCATATGTATGTGCTAGGGAAAAACTTGGGGGTCTCTGAGGCAGGATAAACTAAGGGCTCATGCGTGAGGATGCAGTGTGACCAGGACCAGAAAGGGACAGGCCAGGCGGGGTGTTCATTTGATGATAACAGCCTTGGGACCTGGACAGGATATGACCCTCTTCCAATTGTGCAGAAGGGAAGACGGGCAGAGAGAAACTGACATCCCCAAGGGACCAAACGGAACACAAGCAGTTCTCTTGACTCTGAGATTCCCCATTCCCTTCTGCTTAGTAAGGACCCTCACACAACACCTGTGTATCTGTGTGGGTCTAGAATGGAATCCAGCCCCTTCCAGCCCCAGCTTTGGGTGGCTGCCTCAGCTCCAGGATCCTGGCCACACCAGTCAGAGACAGCAATAGAAAGCAGGGGTTCATGAGAACCACGTAACTCAATGTGGGGCTCTGGGTGTCTGGGAGGACTCAGCTCCCAGGTGGTTGGAGCGGAGGACTAAGAAGGCAGTAGAAAAGTCAGGACTATTCTCACAGAGCCTTCACATGGGTCATCTCTGCAGCCTCAGAACAGCTCCACAAACAGCTCCCTATAGTAGAGCTGGAAGCAACCAGGTCCAGGGAGTTGCCTCTTAACCCTAGAATTTAAGTTCACGCCCAGGTTGAATCTGAGTTCCCTGATTCCCAGCACAAACTGCCCAGGCAGGGGTCCCAGGTCCATGAAAACTCTGGCCGGGAATAAGTGCATCCGGACTCCTGGTGCCAAGGAGGAGAGGGTCAGTGGCAGACTGGAATGGAAGGGGTCCCCAGGGCTGTGAGGACAGATGGAACCAGGCCTCAGGCTGGAAGGTATTTCCCTGCTGGAGGTGGAAAGAGGAGAAGGGGGTGGGCGGAAAGCATGTGGGGACTTGTGCATGTACCTGTGTCTCTAATTCCCCTAGGACCAACCCGGCCAAGGGTAACCAGTGGGGGCCCGGGAATGCCCAGCAAGGCTGGAGTGCCCAAACACCTTCCAGGCCTTAGTTTCCCCTTCCGTAGTGGGAGGGCAAGCAGCTGACCACCCTGGCGTCCAGACTGTGCCAGACGGCCCAGGGAAGATGCCCGCATTCGAAGACACCCCTGGGAGAGAGTCCCGCGGGCGGCCCCCTCCTCTTCCCACTCTGCCCCTCCCCCTCCCCTGCTCGCCGGCCCCCGCCCCCGCCCCGCCTCCGCCTCCGGTGTGCGATGGGGGGCGGGCAGCGGGCTGAGCCAAGAGCAGCGGAGCTGGGCCGACGCTGCCACCTGATCCCATCCAAGCGCGCAAAGGCCAGCGAGCGACCAGCACTCTGCGCGCTGGGCCCCCAGCGCCCTCGGACCCTCAGCGGATTTCGCCGCAAGGTCTGGGGAGATAGCGGCGACCCCCCTCCACGCGGGTCCAGGCAGAGTCCGGTCAGCGTGAGTACTGCAGCGGCTGGCCTGGGGCTGGAGGGGCGGGGGTGGACCGGACCTGAATGAGGGATGCCGGCTGGGGCGGGAGAGTGTCTTGGAGGCCGGCGCCTGAAGAGCATGAGGAGGGAGGGGGGCTCTTGGCCCCCGGCAGAGGAGGAGAGGAATGGGTGAGAGCGCGACGCTGGCCTATCCCTTATTGGGGACCAGATCCCAGTGACCCGATCCCTGGGGGAGGTTGGCATGCAATTGAGGGAATGGGGGCTGGGAGGGTGGGGGGCAGTGATGGACAGAGGAGGGTGAAGGGAAACCAGAGGCAGGGAGGAGGTGGCGGTGGATGACAGGCAGAGGGGACTGGGGGGCGGGGGTGACCTGGCGAAGGCTGGTGGGTAAGAAAGGAAGGAAAAGAGGGAGCTGGAAAGACATTTCATCTCCTGGGCCACTAGTGTGCAGCCTCTCTGCCCATGGCCCCTTCCTCCTCAGTGCAGGGGGCAGTTGCCCTCTTCACCCGGCGGTGCCATCCTCAGTAAAGAGGCAGTCTCCAGGTCACCCGAGGGTCAGGTCCAGGTGGTGGGGGCCAGGGCGCCCTCCTCCTCCAAGGGCACCCATCTCAGCCCTAGAGCCCTCAGGGAGCGAGCAGCGGGCTTGTGTGGCAGTGGGTGGGCATCTAGACCAGTTTTCAAAGCTTTGGCCAGCTAAGCCATTTCTTCTTTGGTTCCCTGGAGAAAGGAAAGCAATTTGCAAACCGTGCGGCAGCCTGCGGTAGATTGTTCTGACTAAAATTAGCACTGATTTTCTCACGAGCCCAGGCACCCTGACTTGTCTGGGACACGACTGAGGGAAACTCTCATCGGAGAAGACACAGGGGAGGCCAGGAGAAGTCTGAAACATGTGAGAGGCAGGAGTCAGGGCCCTTGCTCTCAGTTCCGATCCCAGCAGGCTGCCACCCACCCCCACTGACCTAGGGGTTACCGAGGGAAACCAAGAGCCCCAGGTGGCCCCCTTCCCGGGTGCCAGCGGCCTGACCCCGTGTCCACAGCAGGCATCGCGGAGTGAACTTGCCAAGCAAAGGGGCACCCACCTCCTCGGGTGTCCGAGCAGCACCCTCTCTCGGGACCTGGAATGTTTAGCCTGGCCGAGTGCCCACCCACAGGAGACAGGGTTACTGCTTTTAAATACCTGAAGGTCTGTCATGGAGAAAAAACTTACAGGGTTCCTGCGGCCTAGCAGGGCAGCATGAGCAACCCTGAGTGTGGAAGGTGGAAAGGGGACAGGCCGAGGAGGGCGCAACCAGCAGTAGGCTGAGTTCAGCTGTCCCAGAAAGAACTTTTGAAACAGCCAAGGCTGCTCAGAAGCAACCCAGGCTGTATCTGCAGGCAGCAAGCCTCCAATCATGGACGGGGTGTTAACATGCAGAAGCTGCTGCCTACCTTGGAGGACTGGCATCCAGGGAGTTCTTACACGGATGATACCCTGTACCCGGCAGGCCTCAGACTGGCTGGCTCCCCAGGGCTAGGCCATGGCAGGGATGGGACGGAGGGCACCACCAACCACCCCATCACCTTTCTCCCTATGGCCTGGTTGAAGCATCTCCCAGGCAAAGTCCCACTGTAGCTGTCCCCAGGCTTGACCTCCTGGGCTGACCTGGAGTCTCTGAAAAAATAGACTGGTTTCAGCAACTTAGAATATATATAATCTTGGATGTTAGCTCCTGAGTGTATGTGCTTTAATTTATGTTTCTTCACCTTTTTATACTGTTTTAGTAAATGAACCATTTGTGTAATTTCTATTGCCAAAAAAAAAAAAAGGCTGGTTTCAGTGAGTTGAGCAAAGATGGAAATTGGTGGTCCTCCATGTGGCCCCAGTGGGAAACTCCTGCCTGGTCACCAAGTCCTCTCGGCAGGATAAGTGACAGGGGAGAAGCTGTGTGTCCTGAGAGGGCTCTGACTCCCTCGTGCTGGTGCTTCACATGGGCAGCGGCAGCCTTCCTCCACCCCAGCAGTCCTTGAAGACGGGGATCTTAGGCTTTCTCTGCTGCACCCTTGGTTGCCCTCTCTGGCTGGGTGCTTCACATCCCTTGGCTCCGGGAGGATTAAGTCTGTCTGCAGGCTGGCGGAGGAAACCAGGTGAGGGGGCCTGGAGAGAAGGGAAAGGCATAACCCGGACATCTTTACACCCCAACAGGTTTCAATGTAATCCAGGATTAATTAGGGGGAGGGGGAGCTAAAGGAGAAGGACTGGAAGCCAAGCCCAGGGGAAGGTCATGGTCAAAGAGTTTTCACATTACTTCAACCCTCCTGAGACCAAGGTGTCCTAGTTCCACACACATGCACGTGCCCAGAAGGTTCCAGGCTCCCCCTTCCCTTTGGAGAGGGGTGCATGCGAGGATGAAGCCAAACCTGAACCTGGAGATGGAGGCCCCCGAGACAGAGACCCCCACCCTCACCGGGGGACAGGCATTGCCACTGAAGCTGCCTTTCCACTGAAGCTGCCAAGGGTCAGGGTGCCCTTGAGCTAAAACATTCATGCGGGGACAGGTGACTGGCCAGACACCAGGCCCTCCTCCTGCCTCTCGCTCCTGCTGCTCAGCTGAGATGGAGGCCCACCTTCCCTTGGAGAATCTCTGTAGGGCAATGAGCAGGAAGCCCCCTGTATTCCCCTCCCAACTCCCAGGTGGCCACCCTCTTCCTTGGCCAGGCACCTCTCACTGCCATCACCGACGGGGCAGCCAGGGTTTCAGGTGTCTGGGGATGGAATTCAGATAGAGTTCCAGGATCGCAGGTCCTTCCTTTCTTTCCCTCATGGATCAGAGGTATGCAGAGTTGCAGAGTCCGGGGCAGAGATGGGGAAATCAGTTCTCTGTGGAAGCAGCACACATGCTGTCTGAGGGCATGGACTCTGAAGCCGGATGTATCTGGAAGCAGATCTGAATCCAGACCCTGCTAACACCAGCTGTGTGACCCAGATAAGTGACACCAGTCCTTAGAGCCTCAGTTTCCTTGTCTGTAAAATGGGAACACCTATGTTAGGGTTGCAGTGAGGATTAGATGAAATTAGGTGTGCAGTCATATAATACATATAGTAAGCCTCTTCCTCATATCAGAGACTCAAGAAGGTGAAGGCCTGGTCAGTGTTTCTGAGGAGCTCAGTGTCTGGGGAGTCAAGACTAACCCCTGGCTGAAGAAGCAGTCAGGCAAGGAGTCCTGTAGGAGAGGAAACCCTGAATCGAGACTTCTGTGCTAAGCCAAGCACTGTTGCTCAGACAGACATAAATGGCCACGAGACAAAGATGAATTAGGGGCAGGCAGAGAAGCAGAGACCTGGCTCAAGGGAGGGAGTGGCTATAGCCTGAAGGGCTGGCCAGACCCCAGAGCCTGTAATTCCACCCAAGACTGAGTTATCTGGAGCACCGTGGAGATAGGGTCATGGTAACAGGAGGTAGGAATCTGATCTTCCCTGGCCTCTCTGCACACCCCACCCTTCGGAGCTCTCGTTTGCAGCAGTCCTGTTGGGGCTCGGCGCCCATCTCCTCTGCCGGCTACAAACCTGTTTTCCTCCTTCTCCTGCCAGGCCTCACAGGAACACTGGCCTTGCTACCGGAGCCCCAGGAGCCCCCATGAGTGCCGGCGAAGGGAGTCCTGGAGAGTGAGGCCCTGGCTGGTCCAGGGGTGGGTACCCCATCATGCCGCCCATTCTCCAGCGCCTGCAGCAGGCCACCAAGATGAGCCGTAGGAAAATCCTGCTGCTGGTGCTAGGATGCAGCACCTTAAGCCTCCTCATCCACCAGGGGGCGCAGCTCAGCTGGTAAGGGGGCGGGGTCTCGGTGAGGGGGCGGTGCCCGGGAGTTGCCTTCCTCCAGAGCTCAGCTGCCGGGTTAGCGAATGGGAGCTCTCCTTCTCCTCCCTTCTCATTCCTTAAACCTGACAAAAGAGTCCATCTTCTGCTGGGCTTTGCTCTTTCCTGTGTTCTCAAAGCGCTTTCCATACATTCTCTTTAGATCCACACAACCTCCTTGGGAAGGACTTCACTGAAAGTGTGTGTAGTGGATGTGGACGTGAAAGTCGTGTCCAACAGTTTGCGACCCCATTGTAGTCTGTGGAATTCTCCAGGCCAGAATACTGGAGTGGGTAGCCTTTCCCTTCTCCAGGGCATCTTCCCAACCCAGAGATCGAGCCCAGGTCTCCCGCATTGCGGGCGGATACTTCACCAGCTGAGCCACAAGGGAAGCCCAAGAATACTGGAGTGGGAATAGAATACTATTCCTTCTCCAGCAGATCTTCCCGACCCAGGAATCAAACTGGAGTCTCCTGCATTGCAGGCGGATTCTTTACCAACTGAGCTGTCAGGAAAGCCCTGAGTATGTAAACTGAGATTCTATTCCAGCCCGAGTCTTTCCCTCAGCATCACTTCTGGTGGATGGGAGGCAGAGAGGCTGAATATCTTACGAAGTGAAAAAGAACTTTAAGAACAAAAACAGAAGTGCGTACCTCCATATAAATTGCACTTAAGAACTTTACTGTGGGTAACTTACATACAGGCAGGAAGGATCTAGTAGATGGAGGATCCAGAGGCATTCACAGTGGCATCGGAAGGGGTACAGGGAGACTTAAAGGGGCAAAAGCTAAAAAGAGAATGTGACTACTCAGGAGTACATCCTCATGGACGGAAAGGCGGTGGTATCCTCCACCCCGGAGTGGGGGGGTTGGGGGTTTTGTGGCCATTAACCATCTGCATCAGCAAAAGGCAGTCTTGCAGTTTTCACATGGGATGAAGGCAAGGGTAAAGTCTGACAGGGAATTTACCTGGCTTGAGCACACTTCTTATGAGTAGGCTAAAGCGCAGTTACCCAGAAAAGGGAGGGTGTAGGTCTTCGGGCCTGTGATAGAGTCAGTGCAGTTCAGCCACACACTCCCCAGAGAACTGCAAACAGCTTCATTCTACTGTTTTTCTGGGCAAGTCTCACTTCTCTGAGCCCATTTGCTCATCTAGAAATGACAGTCACACTATGCGTGACCTTGCCACTCCCCCTGATACAGGATACAACGTGATGATGAGTAGGAGCCCTGACCCCTGACCCTGCTCCTGGCTCACTGCATGAACCCAATAAACCCCTGCACTGCCCCCCCCCCCCCCCCCCAGGACCTGTTTGCCATTCTCTATATGGTCACCCGTGAGAACAGTGTGAATGGGCCCAGTCCCTCCTGCCAGATGCCTTTCTGGTCTTATGGAGCATCTGTGTAGACATCCTGAACCCAAACCAGGAAGGTCATCTCACGCCCATCCTCAAGGCTGCTTAGAGTTGCCCTTGTTGCCTGATGCTTAGGATGGCAGAAAAGAAACAGGAGAGTGACTCAAAGTCTGGAGTGAACTTACAGGTCACCTAGTAAGGTCACCTTGAACACCCTTGTTTCAGGAGCAAGGAAACAGAAATCAACGTTTCATGAAGGCTAGGATTATTATGTTTTTTATGCTATTATATTTCTGGAGCCCAGAACAGTTCCTAGCACAAAGTAAATTAGTAGATGCTTAAACAAACAAAAAAAAAAAACCTGAATGAATGAATGAGGTTCCAGAGGACTTGATGGAATCATATAACAACAGGTTGCTTCAGAGGCCCTGCCACTCATCTACAATGTGAGGAGCCTGTTGTTGTTGTTCAGTTGCTAGTAGTGTCCAACTCTTTGTGACCCCATGGACTGAAGCACACCAGGCTCCCCTGTCCTTCACTATCTCCCATAGTTTGCTCAAATTCATGTCCATTGAGTTGGTGATGCTATCCAACCATCTCATCCTCTGTTGGCTTTCTCCTGCCCTCGATCCTTCCCAGCATCAGGGTCTTTTCCAATGAAATGAAAAGCCAGTGGAAAGAGTAAAAATGAGAAAGACAACAGACAGTAAGAGGATTTGGCAATTTTATCTGAGTTTCTGGACTTATAGAAATGATGTTCCTTCTCCTGTTCTTCAGTTTGTACACCTGTAAAGTGAAATTTCTCAAGGGTCCCCAAGGGCCTTTGTCCTTGTATTATTTTATTTTGCTTTTTTAAAACACTAAGGGTTTATTTATTTGTTTGGCTGTGCTGGGCCTTTATGCTGCACGCAGGCTTTCTCTAGTTGCGGTGCACAGGCTTCTCATTGAAGCGGCTCCTGTTGTTGCAGAACACTGGCTCTAGGTGTGCGGGCTTCCGTGGTTGTGGCTCGTGGGCTCTAGAGCGCAGGCCTGGCAGTTGTGGCACATGGGCTTAGTTGTTTAGCAGCATGTGGGATCTTCCCAGACCAGGGATCGAACCTGTGTCTCCTGCATTGGCAGGTAGATTCTTAACCACTGGACCACCAGGGGAATCACTGTCCTTGTATTATTTTTTATGGGTAACCAAATACCACAAAACTTAAGTGACTGAAAACATCAAACATTTATTATCTCACTTCTGTGGGTCAGGAATTCAGGCTTGCCCTAGCTGGATGCCTCTGGTTCGAGGCCTTTCACAGAGTTGCAGTCAAACTGGTGGTTGGAGAAGGCGGTTTAATCTGAAGCCTTGATTGGAAGGGCTCCCCTTACAAGCTCCTGTATGTGGTTGCTGGGGGAGGCTTCAGCTCTCCAAGCAGGTTGATGACAGACTGAGGGCCTGATTCCTTGGGGACTGACTGTTCCCACCTGGTACCTCGCCCCCTGCATGAGTTACCCTAGAGAGAGTGAGAGAATGATACCAAGACAGTGCCATAATCTTTTTACAATGTAATCTCACAAGTCACATCCCACCATTTCTGCCCTATTCTAACTCCTTAGAGGCATCAATAAGTCCCACTCATATTCAAGAGGTGTGAATGACAAGAGGTCAACAGGTGAAAGGTTGTTGCTGAACCACGGAAGATGCTGGGATTCTTGGCCTCCGGAAGAGAAGAATTCAATCCAGGGCCAGGGACGAGGCTTGATCACTCAGAGCTTTTGTGTAATAAAGTTTTATTAAAGCATAAAGGAGAAAGAAAGCTTCTGACATAGACATCAGAATGGAGCAGAAAGAATACCCGCCTGCTAGTCTTTAGCTGGATGTTAGATAGTTACTAGCAGCCTGTTAACTAAAGAAAGGAATGTCTCAAAACTCAGAGAATGGCACCAGGCCCCTGACCCACAAGATGTATTTTGAGATAATCTTGGCACCAGGTGAGTCATCCCGGGCCATAAAATGATTGATTTGAATCTTGTAGAAAGGCAGATTCAGTTCAGTTCAGTTGCTCAGTTGTGTCCAACTCTTTGCGACCCCATGAACCGCAACACACCAAGCCTCCCTGTCCATCACCAACTCCCGGAGTTTACCCAAACTCATGTCTATCGAGTCAGTGATGCCATCCAACCATCTCATCCTCTGTCATCCCCTTCTCCTTCTGCCCTCAATCTTTCCCAGCATCAGGGTCTTTTCAAATGAGTCAGCTCTTCACATCAGGTGGCCAAAGTACTGGAGTTTCAGCTTCAACATCAGTCCTTCCAATAAACACCCAGGACTGATCTCCTTTAGGATGGACTGGTTGGACTTCCTTGCAGTCCAAGGGGCTCTTGAGAGTCTTCTCCAACACCACAGTTCAAAAGCATCAATTGTTCAGCACTCAGCTTTCTTTATAGTCCAACTCTCATATCCATACATGACTACTGGAAAAACAATAATTTCATTTATATAGATTAGGAGAACAACGTCTGAGTATAACATATTGGTTTGTCAAGTCAGTGCTGAGCCTAAATCTGAGCTTTTAGGCCGAACTGACTTGAAGATAGAGTCTAGGGTAAATGCATAGTACATTAACATAGCTTAAGACAAATATTTCCATTAAAAAATGCATTGGTTAGCTCAAGATTTGAGAAACATTAAGTTCAGGTGGAACCAGGTGTCATTATGGCAACACAGTATTTTAAGAGAAACCTCTTTTTAACTTTGTATAGAGAAGGGGAAAACATATAACACTAGTTTGTTTCCTCTTGCTGCTTAAAGTGAAAGTGAAGTCATTCAGTCATGTCCAACTCTTTGTGACACCATGGACTATAGCCTACCAGGCTCCTCTGTCCATGGGATTTTCCGGGCAAGAATACTGGAGTGGGTTTCCGTTTTCTTCTCCAGAGGATCTTCCTGACCCAAGGATGGAACCCGGGTCTCCCACATTGTAAGCAGACGCTAGAGAGATTTAAAAAAAAAAAAAAGTCTGACACTTGCAGCCTATTTCCTCCGTTTGGAGACCCCTGGCCTTGCTGCCGGTTACCCTCTCACAGGGAATCCCTGGAGGGTGGTCATCTTAGACGCTGCGTACCACACATCTGTGTACTGTTTTGTGGGTAACGCCCTGGGCCCATCCCCACCATTCTTGGGGAGAGGCCAGGTCGAGCAGTACCCTCTCACACCCTCCTCCCGGCACACGCCGGACCCTGCAGGTACCCCAAGCTGTTCCCTCTGAGCTGCCCGCCTCTGCAGGACTCTCCGCCGCGCCCCAAGCATATGACCGTGGCCTTTCTGAAGACGCACAAGACTGCGGGCACGACGGTGCAGAACATCCTGTTCCGTTTCGCCGAGCGCCACAACCTGACGGTGGCCCTGCCTCACCCGAGCTGCGAGCACCAGTTCTGCTACCCGCGTAACTTCTCGGCGCACTTCGTGCACCCGGCCACGCGGCCGCCGCACGTGCTGGCCAGCCACCTGCGCTTCGACCGCGCGGAGCTGCAGCGCCTCATGCCGCCCGGCACCGTCTACGTCACCATCCTGCGCGAGCCGGCCGCCATGTTCGAGTCGCTCTTCAGCTACTACAACCAGTACTGCCCCGCCTTCCGGCGCGTGCCCAACGCGTCGCTCGAGGCCTTCCTGCGCGCGCCCGAGGCCTACTACCGCGCGGGCGAGCACTTCGCCATGTTCGCGCACAACACCTTGGCCTACGACCTGGGCGGCGACAACGAGCGCAGCCCCCGGGACGACGCCGCCTACCTGGCGGGCCTCATCCGCCAGGTGGAGGAGGTCTTCTCGCTCGTCATGATCGCCGAGTACTTCGACGAGTCGCTCGTGCTGCTGCGGCGCCTGCTGGCCTGGGACCTGGACGACGTGCTCTACGCCAGGCTCAACGCGCGCGCCGCCAGCTCGCGCCTCGCCGCCATCCCCGCGGCGCTCGCGCGGGCTGCGCGCACCTGGAACGCGCTCGACGCCGGCCTCTACGACCACTTCAATGCCACCTTCTGGCGCCGCGTGGCGAGTGCCGGCCGCGCCTGCGTGGAGCGCGAGGCGCGCGAGCTGCGCGAGGCCCGAGAGCGCCTGCTGCGGCGTTGTTTTGGCGACGAGCCGGTGCTGCGGCCCGCGGCCCAGATCCGCACCAAGCAGCTGCAGCCGTGGCAGCCCAGCCGCAAGGTGGACATCATGGGCTACGACCTGCCCAGCGGCCGCACCGGTCCAGCCACCGAGGCCTGCCTCAAGCTGGCCATGCCCGAGGTGCAGTACTCAAGCTACCTGCTACGCAAGCAGAAGCGCCGAGGCGGCATGCGCCTCCGGCCCGAACCGGTCCTAGACAACCCCCCACCTCGGCCCATCCGGGCGCTGCGCCCAGGCCACTGAGCTCCGGGTGGGAGTCTGGCCCCTGACCTGCCCACCAGGGTCTTTCCTAGGGCTGCCTCCGGGTCCCACCGCATCAGGCCCTTTCTCCCGAGAGGGGCTGCAGCAGTAAGTGGGGGCGCATCTCCCTGTTTGAGCCCACCTCCCAGGAAGGTGTAGGCCCGATAGAACCCCGGGCCACTCTCTCCTTTGTCCTAATTGGATGGTGGCTTTGCCAAGAGATTCGAGGCCCGTTCAGAACTGCCCACCCTGCCTTCTTAAGGGGATTGAGGACCCCTCCACCTGTCTTTCCAAGTGGATGAGTCCATGCCACAGAGAGGGGCTGAGCTCTGGGAAAGGCTACTCTGCCCGTCAGCCTCCCGAGTTCTTGCTCCTTCTGCCAGGGGTCAGAGGCCCCCACACTGTCTGTCTTCCAGGTTCCACCCTCCTAACAGACCTAAGCTGCTCCCAGACCCCCAGAACCAAAAGTTCTTGGGGTGGGCTTTTTGTTTGTTTGTTTTTCCATTTTTAAATAAAATATTTTAAAATGTGCATGTTGTATGTCAGTCATTAAAAGCCAGTTCCCCAGCTCTTTGAGGATGAGGCAGATGCCTAAGAATAGATGTGGCTGTTACCATGAGAATGGGGACCCAGTGAAACTGAGCAGGATCTTCGGGCTCCTGGACATAAAAGCCTTTCCATGTCCCCCGTTTCTTGTTGGTAAGCAGCAGACTCCACCCTCCATGACCTTCCCTGAGTTCCAAAGGGCAGATTTGAACAGTTGCTCATCAAACAAGGTAGCAGATGCAGAGACAAGAGAGGACCAGCAGCCTTGGGGCAGGGTCCTGGTTCCACCTCAAGGGGTACACATAACGGTATCTTTTGAGCTCTTTATAGAATTAAAACCCCCAATAAATGGCAGGTATCAGCGTTCTTCATTCCAGAGAAGGCCGCCTGAGGCCAGATTAAAGACCAGAGAAGTCTCAAGAGATTGTTGTTGTTCAGTTGCTAAGTCCTGTCTCTCTCTTTGCGACCCCATGGACTGCAGCACACCAGGCTCCTCTGTCGCTCCACTATCTCAGGAGTTTGCTCAAATTCAAATGCATTAAGGCAGTGATTCTATCTAACCATCTCATTCTCTGCCACCCCTTTCCCCCTTTTGCATTCAATCTTCCGAAGCTTCAGGGTTTTTTCCAGTGAGTCAACTCTTTGCATCAAGTGGCCAAACTCCTGGAGCTTCAGTGGCAGTCCTTCCAATGAATATTCAGAGTTGATTTCCTTTAGGACTGACTGTTTTGATCTCCTTGCAGTCCAAGAGACTCTTAAGAGTCTTCTCCAACACCACAATTGGAAAACATCAATTCTTCACCGCTCAATCTTCTTTATGGTCCAAATCTCACATCTGTACATAACTGTACTGGAAAAACCATAGCTTTGACTATATGGACATTTGTCGGCAAAGTAATTTCCCTGCTTTTTTAATACGTTGTCTAGGTTTGTCATAGCATTCCTTCCAAGGAGCAAGCATTTTTTAATTTTCTTCAAGAGATGGGAATACCAGACCACCTGACCTGCCTCTTGAGAAATCCGTATGCAGGTCAGGAAGCAACAGTTATGACTGGACATGGAGCAACAGACTGGTTCCAAACAGGGAAAGGAGTACGTAAAGGCTATATATTGTCACCCTGCTTATTTAACTTCTATGCAGAGTACATCATGAGAAATGCTGGGCTGGAGGAAGCACAAGCTGGAATCAAGATTGCCAGGAGAAATATCAATAACCTCAGATATGCAGATGACACCACCCTTATGGCAAAAAGTGAAGAAGAACTAAAGAGCCTCTTGATGAAAGTGAAAGAGGAGAGTGAAAAAGCTGGCTTAAAACTCAACATTCAAAAAACTAAGATCATGCCATCTGGACCCATCACTTCATGGCAAATGGATGGGGAAACAATGCAAACAGTAACAGACTTTATTTTGGGGGGCTCCAAAATCACTGCAGATGGTGACTGCAGCCATGAAATTAAAAGACGCTTGCTCCTTGGAAGAAAAATTATGACCAACCTAGACAGCATATTAAAAAGCCTTTTAATATGGCTTTAATATGCCAACAAAGGTCCGTCTAGTCAAGGCTATGGTTTTTCCAGTGGTCATGTATGGATGTGAGAGTTGGACTATAAAGAAAGCTCAGCGCCGAAGAATTGATGCTTTTGAACTGTGGTGCTGGAGAAGACTCTTGAGAGTCCCTAGGACTGCAAGGAGATCCAACCAGTCCATCCTAAAGGAAATCAGTCCTGAATATTCATTTAAAGGACTGATGCTGAAGCTGGAACTCCAATACTTTGGCCACCTGATGTGAAGAACTGACTCACTGGAAAAGACCCTGATGCTGGGAAAGATTGACAGCAGAAGGAGAAGGGGACAACAGAGCATGAGATGATCAGATGGCATCACCAACTCAATGTACATGAGTTTGAGTAAGCTCCAGAAGTTGGTGATGGACAGAGAGGCCTGGTGTCCATGGGGTTGCAGAGTCAGACATGACTAAGCGACGGAACTGAACTGAACTGAACCTATTTTTTACCTACAAGAGTCATAGAGATCAAAATTTTGATAACTTGGGTTCAATCCATGGTTGGGAAACTAAGATCCCACAAGCCACATGGTGCGCCCCAAAAGAAAGAATCCACCTGCCAATGCAGGGGACATGGGTTCAATCCCCAATCCAGAAAGATCCCACATCCTGAGGGGCAATGAAGCCGGTGAGCCACAACGACTGAGCCCTTGTGCTCCAACTCCCGAGGCTCACGTGCCCTAAAGCCTGTGCTCTGTACAAGAGAGGCCACCATAATGAGAAGCTCTGCACTGCACTGCAACTAAAGAGTAGCCCCTGCTCACCACAACTAGAGAAAAGCCCCTGCAGCAGTGAAGACCCAGCACAGCCAAAAACAAACAAACACATAAATAAAAACATTAAGGAAAAATAAGGTTACTGTATCAGCCAGGATTTAATCAGAGAAACAAAATTACTGGGAACGATTATGTGTAGTCAAGATGTATCCTAGGGATAAGACCCTGCGTAATTGTGAGGGCTGATCATAGAAGATTGCTGTTTTTATTTCTGGTGCTGGAGCTCAAAGACAGCAGGCAGACTGTTGGAAAGCATGTGATGTGAGGTGAGGGAAGCAAGAACAAACGGCACCTGTGAGGACTAGCTAGCACCCACAGGATGGACCAGAACCCAATCAGTCTCTCACTGCACCTAAGCCTCTAACTTTAATGAAGCAGACGGTTCACAGGAGAAGCTGGCACTCCATCCGGGAGCTGAACGTGCACCTGGAACAAGAGTAGCAGAAGCAGGAGGAGGCTGTGGACCCAGCTATTGCCTGATGCCAACATGCTGAGCCAGCAAATGAGGGTCACTGTGAGAGAGGTGCCACCACTTCTGGGGCCCCTGCACCAACCTGCCTCATGGAAAAAGGATACAACTCCTGTTTCACTTCTACTTTCCAAATCTTACACAAAATGTCACTTGTGGGCCACATTAACAGAACTATGCAGGGAAGAGAATTCTGGGAAATAGATCCAGCTTAGTTAAAATGACATAGTACAAATTCACTGCAGTTTCAGATGTTAATTTGAAAATTATTACCCGTGGAGACCAATTAGCACCAAAGGGCTTTAGAGATGAAAGGGCACATTCCTGAGGCCCTCAGATTCATGCTGTGGTTGTCCCCCCCGCCCCTCACCCCCCACCCCTGCCGTCCCAGAATTGATTGTGAGATTAGTGCTCAGTAGCTGGCAGACTCCCATTGGTTCCCTGCCACTGCAGTGTGGATGAATATGGCAAAAAGGACCAAGAGGAAAGCCCTGGAATTGTCCCCTCCTCCACCAAGTTGTAAACCAGAAGTGATACCACAACTTTGAAGAAACTGCAGAGATTAGTGCCACCATTAAGGGTTTGAGAGATGCAAGAGTAGTGGTGATTCCAGTCGTATTCCTACCTGTTTGCAGGTGGAAAAAGCAAACTTAGTGATGTGGCAGTGGCAATAACAGCTGCAATTCTATTTTAAACCATAAAGAAGGCTGCGTACCAAAGAACTGATGCTTTCAAACCACTTCAGGTGGTGCTGAAGAAGACTCATGAGAGTCCCTTGGACAGCAAGGAGATCCAACTAGTCAACCCTAAAAGAAATCAACCCTAAATATTCATTGGAAGGACTGATACTGAAGCTCCAATACTTTGGCCACCTGATGTGAAGAGCTGACCCATTGGAAAAGACCCTGATGCTGGGAAAGATTGAGGGCAGGAGGAGAAGGCGATATGATGATTGGATGGCATCACTGAACAATGGACATGAGTGTGAGCAAACTCAGGGAGATAGTGAAGGATAGGGAAGCCTGGCGTGCTGCAGTCCTTGGGGTCACAAAGATTTGCTCACCACTTAGTGACTGAACAACAACAACAAAGTATTTTTTAAATTTATTTATGCATATATTTGGTTGTGTTGGGTCTTAGCCACAGCACACAGAATCTTCAGTCTCTATTGCGGCATGCGATCTTTTAGTTCCAGCATGTGGGATCTAGTTCCCTGACCAGTGATTGAACCCAGGCTCCCTGCATTGGGAGTTCAGAGTCTTCACCAATTGGTCAATTGGCTAAGGGAAATCCCACACCACTGCAATTCTAGATTTGAGATCTTTATGGGAGAAAATAAATAAAAACCCCAGCAGCAACTGCTGGGTGGCTATTGAACTAGTAAGTGCTTTCTCTTGCTTTCCCATGAGTATAGGAAATGACAGCTTGCTTTTACCTAGCAAGGATAACAGTATACCTTTACTGTCTTGTCCTTAGGTTATTGCCATTCTCCTGCAAACTGCTAGGTCCAAAGGGACTCTGATAGTCTTGCCAGCACAGAGAACACACTCAATTGATGCCATTATGCTAACTGGACACTATGCGCAGGAAACAACAATCCCCTTAGGTGCCCTAGACATGTGTGTGCCAGAAAGTTGGAGACGAAAATTCGAGGGCCTGCCACATCAGGAAAGTTTCCAGCAGTCCAGAGGTCTGCAGAATGTTGCATATCTCTTCTAATGTGAGAGATGAGTTGCTGTCACTTATATCACATGCCACAAAGAAAGAGGAGTGATGTATGGTGTGCCTTTTGGGTTTTGGAGTCAACACAGATCACAAGCTGTTTTGACTCAATTTCTGGGTAACCTGTAAATAGGACAATGTTCAATCTGGATCTCAAAAAAGCTCTTCAAGTGCAGACTTGGTGCAAGCTGCCTACCACTTGGGCACTATGCCTAGTAGATCCACGTGTCTGACTTAGGTGTCAGCCAAAGACTCCATGTGGCATCTCTGGCAACCCCCAACAGGAGGATCACAGCTAAGACCTCTGGAATTTTGGTCATGCTATCTCTGCTGACAACTATTCTATCTCTTCAAAAGCAGTTTCTGGCTTGCTACTGGGCCTTAATGAAGACTGAATTCCTGATTTATGGAACACCATGTGATTATCAGACCCAAGTGTTCATCATAAACTGGGTGTTATCTGACCTACAGAATCATGAAACTGTATTTTCACGGTGGCATCTCATTAGAAACTGAAGTGATAGAGGGTCTTCCCTCGTGGTCCAGTGGTTAAGAATCTGCCTTGTAGTACAGGGGATGTGGATTCGATCCCTGGTTGGGGAATGAAGATCCCACAAGCCTCAGAGCAACCAAGCCTACATACCACAACTACTGAGCCCACACACCACAACTTGAGAGTCCATGTGTCAGAACGAAAGATCCCCCGTGATGCAATGAAGATCCCGTGTACTGCAACTGAGGCCTGAGGCAGTCAAATAAATAAAAGAAATTGAAGTGATATATATGATAGTGGGCCCAAACTGATCCAGAAGGCACACATAAATTACACGAGCAGGTGGTTCAGATTCACATGGCATCAGTTTCTACGGCTTCACCTCAGTTTATACTCAAAGGCTCCAAGGGGAGGAGGAGAAAGGACAGGCCTGACTTCTGGAAGGCTTTGTACAAGTAAGCCAGTGACAGCCAGAAGTGGACGTCTTGCTCAGGACAGCCCAATTCAGAGCTGGCCCTGAAAAACGGTGATAAAGAAAAATGGTCCCTGTGGGCAGAGCTTTGGGCAATACACATGTTATCCATTTGTGTGGAAGAAAGGAGAGGCCAAGGTGCCACTTTGTATAGACTCTTGAGCAATATCTGCTGGGCTGGCCCTTCCCAAAGACTTGAAAAGAACACATCTGGGAAATTGATGACATGATGGTCTATGGAAGAGGTCTGTGGACGGATTCTTTCTTTCTTCTTCCATAAGACAACAAACTATCTCATGGGGTTTCCTTTTTGTTGGTGTTCTGTTAAATTAATTTTTATTGGAGTATAGTTGCTTTACACATGGATGGCGTCTTAAAACGCTCACAGAATGGGAAGTTATTCGTGTCCCGTGTAAAATGCTGCACAAGGCAAAGAGTGCAGAAGTCCTCACCAGTTGGATACAAAAATCCATCCTATAGATGCGGTCAGCGTCTTACCCCAACCAAATTGGTGGTTCTCAATGGACCCTTCACAAAGTGCAAAGCCACCAGGTTTCTATACGTCTTTATAAGAGGTGTCTGTGTTCTTTGTCCAGGTTTCCACACAGTTTATTTTAATTAAAAAATTTATTGTGGCAAAATATTTATTAACATAAAGTTTGCCATTTTAACCTTTTTTTTAAAAAAGTTTATTTATTTACTTACTCTATGGCTGTACTGTGTCCTCATTGCTGGGAGAGGGCTTTCTCCGGTTGTGGCAAGTCAAGTGGAGCCTACTCTTTGTTGCGGTGCTCAGGCTTCTCACTGCGGTGGCTCCTCTTGTTGCAGAGCACGAGCTCTAGGGCACAGGAGCTGGTAGTTTCGGCATATGGGCTCAGTAGCTGTGGTGCTCGGGCTTAGTTGCCCCAAGGCATGTGAGATCTTAGTTCCTGGAGCAGGGATTCAGTCTGTGTACCCTGCATGGGCAGGCAGACTCTCAACCACTGGACCACCAGTGGTTGTCCCACTCTAACCATTTTTCAAGTGTGCCATTCAAGTGCAGTGAGTATATTCACAACGTTGAATAACGGATCAGCACGGTCCATCTCCAGAAGTTCTCATCATCCCAACAGAAATTCTGCATCGTTAAACATTCACTTTTCATCATCCTCTGCCCACAGCCTCTGGTAACCACTATTTAACCTTCTGTGTCTACAAATGTGCCTATTCTGGGTAACTCATAAAAGTGGAGCATATGATATTTGTTCTTTTGTGTCTGACTTATTTCACTTAGTGTAGTGTTTTTGAGGTTCAAAATTCTCCAAGCCAGGCTTCAGCAATATGTGAACTGTGAACTTCCAGATGTTCAAGCTTGTTTTAGAAAAGGCAGAGGAACCAGAGATCAAATTGCCAACATCCGCTGGATCATTGAAAAAGCAAGAGAGTTCCAGAAAAACATATATTTCTGCTTTATTGACTATGCCAAAGCCTTTGACTTTGTGGATCACAATAAACTGTGGAAAATTCTGAAAGATATGGGAATGCCAGACCACCTGACCTGCCTCTTGAGAAATCTGTATGCAGGTCAGGAAGCAACAGTTATGACTGGACATGGAACAACAGACTGGTTCCAAACAGGGAAAGGAGTACGTAAAGGCTATATATTGTCACCCTGCTTATTTAACTTCTATGCAGAGTACATCATGAGAAATGCTGGGCTGGAGGAAGCACAAGCTGGAATCAAGATTGCCAGGAGAAATATCAATAACCTCAGATATGCAGATGACACCACCCTTATGGCAAAAAGTGAAGAAGAACTAAAGAGCCTCTTGATGAAAGAGGAGAGTGAAAAAGCTGGCTTAAAACTCAACATTCAAAAAACTAAGATCATGCCATCTGGACCCATCACTTCATGGCAAATGGATGGGGAAACAATGCAAACAGTAACAGACTTTATTTTGGGGGGCTCCAAAATCACTGCAGATGGTGACTGCAGCCATGAAATTAAAAGACGCTTGCTCCTTGGAAGAAACATTATGACCAACCTAGACAGCATATTAAAAAGCCTTTTAATATGGCTTTAATATGCCAACAAAGGTCCGTCTAGTCAAGGCTATGGTTTTTCCAGTAACCACGTATGGATGTGAGAGTTGGACTATAAAGAAAGCTCAGTGCCGAAGAATTGATGCTTTTGAACTGTGGTGTTGGAGAAGACTCTTGAGAGTCCCTTGGACTAAAAGGAGATCCAACCAGTCCATCCTAAAGGAGATCAGTCCTGGGTGTTCATTGGAAGGACTGATATTGAAGCTGAAACTCCAATACTTTGGCCACCTGATGCAAAGAGCTGACTCATTTGAAAAGACCCTGATGTTGGGAAAGATTGAGGGCAGGAGGAGAAGGGGATGACAGAGGACAAGATGGTTGGATGGCATCACCAACTCAGTGGACGTGGGTTTGGGTGGACTCCGGGAGTTGGCGATGGACAGAGAGGCCTGGCGTGCTACGATTCATGGGGTCGCAAAGAGTCGGACACGACTGAGCGACTGAACTGAACTGAACTATGTTGTAGTATGTTGTCAGAATTTCCTGTCTTTTAAGGCTGAATAATATTCCATTGTATCTATGAGCCACATTTTATCTCTTTATCTGTCCAAGGTCATTTAGGTTGCTTCCACCTCTTGGCTGTTGTGAATAATGCCTCCACAAACAGGTGTACAGATATCGGTTTGAGCCTCTGCCTTGCATGTTTTTGGTGCATAACCAGGTGTGAATTGCTGCATCATGATCACAGCATAATTTAAACACTCTCAAGTAAACTAGTTTTGGTTTCACCAGGCTAACATTTTGCACCATCGTTCTTTTTTTCATCTCCAACAGTTTTTGACACCAGCACCTTCCTGGATGGAAAGTAATGTGCGTGGCAACATCAAGTTGTTGTTGTTGTTGTTGTTGTTTTTGCTGGGTTTTGATTGGTTTTGGTTTTTCATATGAGCAGTGAAAACTCTCACAGAGCCAACTTTTAAAAAATCTATTTATTTTTGGTTGCCCTGGGTCTTCATTGCTGCACACAGGCTTTCTCTAGTCGTGGCAAGAGAAGGCTACTCTTTGTTGCAGTGCAAGGAGTTCTCACTGCAGTGGCTTCTCTGTTTCAGAGGACGGGCTGTAGGGCACGGAGGCTCAGCAGTTGCGGCGCTCGGGCTTAGGTGCTCCATGGCATGTGGGAGCTTCCGACCTGGGACTGAACCAGTGTCTGCTGTATTGCAAGGTGCACCCTTAACCACGGGGCCACCAAGGAACTCCTGGACCATGTTGATGGAAATACCATCAGTTCAAATGCCTAGACCAGGAGGTTGGGGAGAGGATGAATTGGCAGACTGGGACTGACATGTACACACTCCTACATAAAATACAGAGGACTAATAAGGACCTATTGTACAGCACATGGAGCCCTATTCAAAACTCTGTAGTGACCCACATGAGAAGGATTTGAAAAAGAGTGGATATATGCTTATATATATAACAGATCCAGTTTGCAGCAGAAACTAACACAACATTGTAAATCAGCTAGACTCCAAAAAAAAGTTTTTTAAATGCCAAAACAGTTCTTCTAAGACAGACCTTTTGAGTCCAGATATGAGTAAAACATTAACCATATCTTGGCTGGTTGTTTGTAAAAGCTGCAGCAGAAAAAAATGTTTTTCTTGATTATCAGCATCATTTACAAATCTTACAAGTGGGATAATGGCATTTGTCAGTGAAATCTGTTGACTCATCAGCCTGGATAAAGAATCTGTTGTTTTTTCAGTTAATTACCAAGAAAAAAAAAAGTCTTCAGCATCATGTGACATCAGTATGTCTCGTTGTTGCTCCCTCTGAGAGTAGAATCTTTCCATTCTTTTGTTGAGCATCTTGTGCTAACATTTCACTCATATAATTTTACACATTAGGATTATTAGGTTCCTTTTTTCTGAACAATAGGTCTGTTACAAATAACTTGTTCTTTGAGGCTTTTTAATATAACAAATGTGGCTTATAAAAGCCTTGATCTGTTTGCTTTGTGATACCATAGATTAAAACTAGCTATTTATTATCAAATGGCTGTAATTTATAGTTAAGTTCTTTTCAATTTTGCTAAAGCCAGGGTTACATTTGTAAATTGTAATTTTTCATCACTAAGCCTGCCAGATTTGTCCACAGTCCTAAGCTCCTCCTCTTTCACTTCACACTTCATAATAAAACATCACCACGTTGAATCACTAGACGCGTTTGTAAAACACAAATGCTAATAAGATATACAATGAAAGGGCATCATAATAACTAAACAGGAAACTCGCAAAAAATATTAAATCATTCTGAAATTCACTTCTAACCTACATAATTCATGTTTTACATTGTTTGTATCAACAGCAACGTGGCAGGGAGGTCGTTGTGTGTGCTAAGTCTCTCAGTTGGATCCAAATCTTTGCAACCCCATGGACTGTAGCCCACCAGTTTCCTTTGTCCATGGGGGTTTTCCAGGCAAGAATACTGGAGTGGGTTGCCACGCACTCCTCCAGGGGATCTTCCCAACCCAGGGATCTAACCAGCTCTCCCGCATTGCAGGCGGATTTTTTACGTCTGAACTACCAGGGAAGCCCAAGAATACTGGAGTGGGTAGGAACGCCACGAAGTCATGAAAAATATATTTCTTCAGAAAAAAATTGCCTCTGATTTTTTTTTTTTTTTTTTGAAACTGGAATGCCTGGCTTGCGGGATCTAGGTTCCCTGGCCAGGGATTGAAGCAGCTCCAGGTGCAGTGGAAGCGCAGAGTCCTAACCACTGGCTCACCCTCCTCTCATTCTCTACCACATCAGAAAGTGTGTTTGCGCCCCTAAGTCAGTCACCCGTGCGTAAGGGGGAGGTAACCCAGATGACAAGGGTGAGGTCATCCATCTGTACCTCCTCCTCCTCTCCAGGCAACAGCATGTTCACATGTGATGGACAGACTTCTTGATCTCATGCTGAAAACTGAGCAAGGCCCCACCCACTGAGCACTGCAGCCGGGGCTGAACCACCCCTCACAAGTGAGTTCCGAGGCTGCTCCATTGGGGTCCATCCCTGAAACCGCTGACATCGCACAGCACACGAGGTTCAAAAATAACGCTGATTTCTCTTTCTCATCACAAGACAGAATCCCTAACCTAGAAACATCTCAAGTAAATTCTGTGGTTCTGCAGAACTCACAAATCTCTGCCTTGGACTATCACTCCTGTTTGCTGGTTAATCCACACTCCAGCCCAAAAGAAGCGTGGAAATGCACACACCCACGTCCAGGGCCTTAAGCTGAAGACCCGGGAGTTGTTGCACTGCTTCCGCTCTCACTCTTTGGCCACGCCTAGATGAAGGCACACTGGGAAATATCGTCTCTATCTGGGAGAACGTACCAGGAGGAAGAGGAGAAGGGAACTGTGGAATAACTGTCCTATTAAAAATTCTTTCCTTGTCTGCTGCTGGCAACAGACACTGAGCCCCTTGAGGGCCATATCTCTTTCATCACTGGGAACCTGGTACCCAATGGCACTATGAATTTAGCCATGACCAAGCACTGAGGAAACAGCTGTAGTCAAAGTGGGAACCTGAAAGTTCCAGAAGAACTGCACTGGTCACAAATGAATTCTGGTGGATTTCAGCAGGAAGACAGGACAGCATGGTGGAAAGCTTGGAATGAGTGCTGACTTTATAAGTTCTTATTTATTGAGCAGTTTATTCATACTCTTTGAGCCACATTTCCAAATTGGGATAAAACAAAATGGGGATAATACTATCCATCCTGTGGAGTTATTGTGAGGATTATATTTAAAGCATAAAGCTGGTCTCCAATAAATATTGGCTGTTAGTTTAATTTTAGTAATAACCCAAGAGGGAGGCTTCCATTACTGTCAACCATCAAGACAAGGATGACAATGCTAATTACCATTTGTTGTGCTATTACTATAAGCTTTATATTTTAACTTTTCTGTCCCCTATGAGGTAGCTGTTATTATCCCCATTTTATAGAAGAACAAACTGAAGCAAAGGAAGATTAAGCAACTAGACCAAGGTCACATACCTGTTTACAGTGGAAGTGGGCAGTTTGAACCTCAGAGCCAGTTGGTATCTAGGTACAACTGAGAACTGGACCATCTGGCTTCTTAAAGTTTTTTTTTCCAGTAACAGAGGTAAAGCAACTGCTGGGCCTCTGATGTCACCCCGAAATTCTTTGTCCAGCTTTGCCATTGACCTACTGGGTCACCTTGGGCCAGTCCCTTCCCCTTCTTGACCTCAGTTTCCTCCTTTCACAATGAAGAGTTGGACACAATGATCTTTGAACTGTAGCTTAGGAGGAGGCATTTGGAAATTAGGCCTGAGTAGAGGTCTGCCTGTGACATCATAGAGGGTAGAATTCCATGAGAAGTCAGGCTTTCCTAGAAGCCCCAGTGTGATGGCTTAGGTGATTAGGCGAGACAGGTGATCCAGAAAGGGCTCTTTTGGACCCACGTGTTAAGCTTTCCTCATTCCAGGGTTCCCAGCATAGTCTCAGATTAACCTTCCATGTCTGCAAAGGCTCAAAATGAGGCAGACACTGATGACTCAGATGTGTTCTCTCACCCTGGCTCATCAACCCCATACCATAGGCCAGGCCGCGGTGGAGTTCACCACCATCACCAAGGTGCATCCCGTCACCATGGTGAGTCCCTCCATCATGGCTTATCCCATCATCGTGGTGGACCTCACCACCCTGATGAATTCCAAGACTTCCATGACAATGTCTTCTCCCGCCATGCCCACCACTCCTATCACTCCCCCAGTCATGGTGAGTCCCACCATCATGGTGGAGACCACTGTTCCACATCCCTTCCCCAGGATCCTTCCCGTGACACTCTCATCTCCCACCAGTCCTACGGTGAGGACCACTTTGACCATGAGCACCGCCATGGCAGGAGACACCATGGGAGGTCCCGCCAACACAGGGAGCCCAACCACCATGGTGGGTTTCATCACCACACTGAGGTTCCCAACTATAGTGGGCTCCATCGCCAAAGTGAGGCTTACCACCATAAAGACTCCACCCAATCTAGTAACCACTCCCACCTCAGTGAGGCCCATCGTCATGGTGGGCACCACCACAGAAGGCCTACCTCCATGATGTCCCACCACCGTGGCCCACCTCACCACGGCGAACACCACCACGGCGAACACCACCACAGTGAACACCACCACAGTGAACACCACCACGGCGAACACCACCACGGTGAACACCACCACGGCGAACACCACCACGGCGAACACCACCACGGTGAGCACCACCATGGCGAGCACCAGCACGGCGTACATCCTCATGATTACCCCCACCGAGATCACCACCGTGGGGAGTACCGTCATGGAAGCTCCCAACTCTTTGGCTCATACACGCCCCACACCGTGACCTTGGGCTCCCTCGGCTCTGCCTGTTCTCGTCCAGCAGTCTTCCAACCCAGCAAGCCAGACCGAAAGACCTCAGCCTTCAGCTTGGCTCATTCCCTTAGTACAGTGAACTCGCACCCCTCCGAGACCTCCAACAAAGTCTATCCTCAGGACTCCTCCTCTAAGACCTCGGAAAGCTGCCCTGAAGAAGACGAGCACGTTCAGAAGCGCAAAGGTGCGTCTTGAGCTCACCCCTTACCCCCAGCTCCAGCGGCCTGGCCCAGGTTCCAGACCTGAGCCAGGCCTGGCACGTCCTTCACAAGGCTCGCTCTCGCCTGCAGGTGTAGTCCATTGGCTCTTAACGTGCCTGACCATTCATCCTCCAGTTTTTTATTCCTGGAATTAGGCACCTCTTCAGACATCAATTGTTGGTTCATTCAGTCACTGTCCTTCATTCTCATGTTCACTTCTCAAACGTTTCCTATTATCAATGTGAAAGCTGGTGTAGGTCACTTATACAACCAAACCCAGACTGCCCAGTGAAGGGGTCCATTGTCTGTATCAGAACATTTACCATTGTGGATTCTGTTTGTCCACATTTCCCCCACTAAACTGTGACCTTGTTGAGGACAGAGGGAGGAACCAGTGCCTGAACAAGGGCCTGGTTGGAGGGCAGGGAGGACCTTGCCTGCTAACATATAATCCCCCCAGATTGTTCCCTAGTAGTTCAGTAGACACTGCATTAGCTTCTTGAACAAGAAGCAAGGGATGTGTGTCTAACTGTGGAAGATAAGGCAGTCAAGAGGGGGAAGATATGTCAGAAGCATCTTGTAGGGAGAGGACGAGGTTACCAAGAGGATGGGGTGGCGAGGAAGACTGGGTCTTCCATGTGTAAGCTGCCATGTGAGTAAAAAGCGTGGAGTGTAAGAGCCCGAGCCCCTGAAATATGCTCAAATCCCAAGCAGGCTGGCACCTGCAAGGAAGGGTCAAGCCTTGGCTTCTATACCAGCGCAGGATGAGCATGCCAGCCCCTGAGTGAGCCCATGGCAGGCAGGCCTGGGAGGGTGCCCAGGTCCCTGGGTCCCTTGCCCTCAAGAACTTGCCTTTCTGGCCCCCTTACAGTTGGCCGAGCCCCACGGGCCCACAAGAAGGTGCACTCTTCGGACTTCTTGTATTGGTTGTGGGAAAAATTAAGCCATCTTATTTGGGGCCTTCGGAGAATGCTTAGGAAACTGGTTGACTCCCTGGCCCTTGAAACCTTCATCATCTTCATCGTCTGCCTCAACACCATCATGCTTGTGGCTCAGACCTTCGCTGAAGTCGAGATCCGGGGCGGTAAGAGCTAGGGAGCCCTGTTCACGTAAAGAAGGCCATTGATGTTGTTCTGGGCCTCCTGTGAGCCTGACCAAGTTCCGGGTGATTTAAACAACTTAGCGCATTTGATCCTCACCCTGAGAGGTGAGCGACATTGCCCAGCAGTTAGAGTGAGGCTCAGAGAGTTTTGCTGAAGTCAACCAGACCGCCAGAGACAGGAGGGTCTTCTAAGCTTGAGTGTATGCTGTTTATGACTACAGCCACCAGGGGGCGCATCAGCTCTAAGTATGTTGATTTGCGCAGGAAGGATGCCCAGAACCCACACCTGCTGGACGGATCAGGAGGCCCTGGAGGCCAGGAGACCCTGGAGGGAGGAGGTTGGGAAACCTGGGAAGACCGTCCCTAAGACTCCAGGGAGCAGAGCGAAGGAAAGGACCTGCCACAGGACCCATAAACAAAGGAGAAAAAAGAGTGGGCTGATGTTTCTTGCAAGCGGTTTAAGGCTCCCTTGGAAGCCCTTTACTATGTGAAATGCATTTAATTCTCATGAAAATTCTATCAGGCAGAGTGTTATTATCACCATTTCATAGACGAGGAAAGTGAGGCAGAGAGCTGTTGAGACACACAGCCATTGGACAGAGCCAGCTTCTCCCTAAATGGCTGCTTGCAAGTGAGGTTCCAGTGAGGAGGAGGAGGCAAGGGTTGCTGGGGGCAAGGGTGGGCCTAAGCGAGGGCTCCTTCCTCCCTCCCCACCCCGTGTCCTCACAGAGTGGTACTTCACGGCCTTGGACTACATCTTCCTCTCCATCTACGTGGTGGAAGCTGTGCTCAAAATCATTGCTCTCGGCCTCGCGTATTTTTTGGACCCCTGGAACAACCTGGGTGGGTAGAGTTGGGGCCTGGGTGTGTGTGTGTGTGTGTGTGTGTGTGTGTGTAGTGGGAGCCCCTGAACTGCCCAGAGGTGACAGAAGCAGGGGGTGTTAGTGCTGGGAGGGCTGTGGGTCTGGGCACGGGGCCTGGGCAGCAGTCCGTGACATCCGGGCATCCCTGTGTCTGCAGATTTCTTCATCATGGTAATGGGTGTGGTGGACTTCACGCTCATACAGGTCAACTCTTCCTCCACGCGTGCGATCCACAACCAAAGCGTCTTCCGCATCTTCAAGGTGTTTAAGACCCTGCGAGCCCTGCGCGCGATCCGAGTCCTTCGGAGGCTCAGGTCAGCAGGACCACAGCTGCCCACGACAAAGCTGTAGGTTTCCAGAATGCTTTTCTGATGAGTCTCCTGCCTTTCACTAGGCTCAATCTCTTTATTTTCCAGAGAGGGGCTGGGACCTTCTGCAAAGTAACTAGCAAACCAGGGACCTACCACCTCAGTCATCAGCAGTCTGAAATGTGTCATCATCATCGGTTTCTGGGCACAGACGCCCACCCCACTGACAGAGCCTCTCTCTAAACCTCTGCCCACAGATTCCTGACCAACCTCCAGGAAGTGACCGGAACCCTGGCCCGGTCCCTGCCGTCCATCACTGCCATCCTCATCCTCATGTTTACCTGCCTCTGTATCCATGTCGCGGGGCTGGGCGGGAGTGTAAGGTGCTGTCATGGACAGAGTGGTGAGGTGGAATCAGAAGTTGGGGGGCGGTGAGGGGAGAGGAAGAGGGGGAGAGGACCCCGTGAGCCAGATTTGATCCTCAACAGCCAGTCCTGTTCTCTGTGGTGCTCCGGGCACTGTTCCGCCACTCTGATCCCAAACGCTTCCAGAACATCTTCACCACCATCTTCACCCTCTTCACCATGCTCACCCTGGACGACTGGTCCCTCATCTACCTGGACAGCCGGGCCCACGGTAGGGCAGGCCTCAGGCTGGGTGGAGGGCAGGGGCTGTCTAGGTGGGCAGACCCTGAGGGCTCAGTTATCCCATCTGCCAAGTGGGACTTCTGAGCCGTGCTGGCCGGGGTGTGGTGAGGACTGGCAAGGCACTCGAAGCTCAAAGAAGCCCACTCCGTCTCTTCCAGGCGCCTGGTACATCATCCCCATTCTCATGATCTATATCATCATCCAGTACTTCATTTTCCTCAAGTGAGGGCCCGCCCCACTGCACGCCCGCCCCAGCTTCACTTCCCCCAGCCTAACCCCAGGGGCACCCCCTCTGCTCCCCTCTCACTATGGTTTTGCCACCACGAACCCAGAGGAGGGTGCAGCCTCCCCTCCAGCCCCCTCCTGTCTCTCGCCTCAGCCTGGTGATTGCTGTCCTGGTGGATAACTTCCAGATGGCGCTGCTCAAAGGCCTGGAGAAAGTGAAGCAGGAGGTACTGAGGGGATGGGGCGGGTGGACCCATCGGGAAGGCACGGGGAGGGGGGCACAGAAGCTGGAGGGAAGGATGGAGGGTGCTCTGGGACAGGCAGACATGGGACTCTGGCAGAATGGAAGCCTCTTCTTTGCAGAAGGCGGCTGAGCTCCATGAAGAGCTGCTGGATGACTCAGTGACAAAGCTCATGGAAGCAGGTACCAGCACCCCACGTCTTCCCTGACAGATGAAGAGTGCCAGGACCAACTTTACATTTATTTATTTTTGGCCACACTGGGTGGTTTGCGAGATCTGTTTCCTGACCAGGTATCAAACCCAGGTCCCAGGAGTAAAAGTGCCAAGTCCAAACCAATAGACCACCAGGGAATACTCTTGGCCTAGCTTTTAGAGTCTTAGAATCTGAGACTCAGGAGAATTTTCAGAGCTTAGAACTTTGGTCCAAAGAACTCCACGACTATCCACCACACTGAGAGTCAATTCTTGATAGACCCATTTGCAAAACAACTAACTAGCCACATTCAGTTCAGTTCAGTCGCTTAGCCGTGTTCGACTCTTTGCAGCCCCACGGACTGCAGAACGCCAGGCCTCCCTGTCCATCACCAACTCCAAAAGTTTACTGAAACTCATGTCCATCGAGTCAGTGATGCCATCCAACCATCTCATCCTCTGTCGTCCTCTTCTCCTTCTGCCCTCAATCTTCCCCAGCATCAGGGTCTTTTCCAAGGAGTCAGTTCTTTGCATCAGGTGGCCAAAGTATTGGAGTTCCAGCTTCAGCATCAGTCCTTCCAGTGAATATTCAGGATTGATTTCCTTTAGGATGGACTGGTTGGATCTCCTTGCAGTCCAAGGGACTCTCAGGAGTCTTCTCCAGCACCACAGTTCAAGAGCATCAATTCTTCTGTGCTCAGCTTTCTTTATAGTCCAGCTCTTATATCCATACATGATTACTGGAAAAACTATAGCTTTGACTAGATGGACTTTTGTTGGCAAAGTATTGTCTCTGCTTTTTAATATGCTGTCTAGGTTGGTCATATTCTAAGGAGCAAGCGTCTTTTAATTTCATGGCTGTAGTCACCATCTGCAGTGATTTTGGAGCCCCCCCAAATAAAGACTGTCACTATTTCCATTGTTTCCCCATCTGTTTGCCATGAAGTGATGGGTCCAGATTCCATGATCTTAGTTTTTGAATGTTTTGAGTTTTAAGCCAACTTTTTCACTCTCCTCTTTCACTTTCATCAAGAGGCTCTTTAGTTCTTCTTCACTTTCTGCCATAAGTGTGGTGTCATCTGCATATCTGAGGTTATTGATATTTCTCCCAGCAATCTCTGAGATCTAGTCACATTACGATTCACCAAACATTCATTTCTGTTAATAATGTACAAAGTTTATAACAGTTGGTCTTATATGAGATGATTTCAACTGTCCTTGAGGCTTTTGTCAAGGTGTTATACACGCTTGTCCAGAGTCACTCAAAGTGGATTGAGAGTCTGTACATGTTCGTTTAAACACATCTGACTTTCTGGGTGAATAGATTTTGAGCCAATGGCTTTGCCTCCTGCTGAAAGATGTTCAGAGCTTTAGAATCTGAGCTCTGGAATCCCACTCTTAGGACCATCAACACCAAAGGATTAAGGGCCCTCTAGTGTCACTTGGCCCCTCACCTGCCCCCTCCATCTTGGGCACTCAATGCAAAAAAAGCTTAAGACAAAAAGAGGAATTAATTGTCTCAGATTACTTAGCAGCTTGTCTTCAGTTGAAGGCAGGAGGAGAAGGGGACAATTCCCCAACCAGGGATCGAACCTGTGTCCCCTGCATTGGAAGGTGGATTCTTAACCACTGGACAACCGGGGAAGTCGCCAGGCAGCAGCTTGACTTCCCCTTTCTTTCTCTACACCAGAGCCTAAAGAGGTGCTAAGTGAACACACTATACAGAAGCAGCTCATTGAGAAAAAATTTGGAGCCCTGACTGAGAAGTAAGGAGAGGCAAAGGGCGGGGAGGTGTCAGGTCTGAGGGGAGAGGCCTGGGGGCCTGACCGGTGGGCGGCAGGGAAAGGGACTTTGCCTGCCTCTCTGAAAGAGGAGTAGAGCCCTAAGGCTTACGTGGAGCCTTTGGGTGGGCTGTGGAGGCCTTGAGTAGCTTCTGTTCACCCAGAGTCCCCTGGTACCACCAAGAGGATCCTACCACCAGCGCCTGAAGGGCCACGAGAGCCCCCCTGAGGCCAAGGGCCAGGGCAGGGCTGGCGGACAGAGGCTGCGGGAGCAGGGGTTCTGCTCATCTTTTTATCTGAGAATCATGCCTGGTCCTTGCCCTGGGCCGGGTTTTGTAAGGACTTCAGAGGCACAAAGGGGCCCCAGACTGGCACCAACTCATGAGGTGGTGTTGGTTTAGTCGCTCAGTCATGTCCGACTCTTGTGACCCCATGGACTGGGGCCCGTCAGGTTCCTCTGACTGTGGGATTTCCCAGGCAAGAGTGGGTAGCCATTTCCTCCTCCATATACTGGAATGGTCATGTATGGATGTGAGAGTTGGACTATAAAGAAAGCTGGGAGCTGAAGAATTGATGCTTTTGAACTGTGGTGTTGGAGAAGACTCTTGAGAGTCCCTTGGACTGCAAGAAAATCCAACCAGTCCATCCTAAAGGAAATCAGTCCTGAATATTCATTGGAAGGACTGATGTTGAAGCTGAAACTCCAATACTTTGGCCCCCTGATGTGAAGAGCTGACTCCTTGGAAAAGACCCTGATGCTGGGGAAGATTGAGGGCAGGAGAAGAAGGGGATGACAGAGGATAAGATGGTTGGATGGCATCAGCAACTCAATGGACATGAGTTTGAGTAAACCCCAGGAGTTGGTGATGGACAGGGAGGCCTGGTGTGCTGCAGCCCATGGGGTCGCAAAGAGTCAGACACGACTGAGCGACTGAACTGAACTGAACTGATACTGGGGTGGGTAGCCATTTCCGCCTCCAGGGTATCCTCCCGACCCAGGAATTGGACCCACATCTCCTGAGTTGCAGGCAGATTCTTTACCGATTGAGCCACCAAGGACCCTCTCTAAAGAGCTGCCTGGGGCCGCAGAGGACAGGTAGACTTCTGGCTGTAGGAATGAGGTGGGTGGGTCAGGAAACAGCCCAGGAAAGGCTTGGGAGGTAGATGTCAAGTCAACCTGAGGGGCCGGCTGGGCCCAGACAGCTGGGGACTCGTGGCTGTGCTCACGGGAGGGGTCCTTGGCACAGACTCCTGGCTCTTAGGCCTGACTCCCCAGAGATCCTTCTCCCGGAAAGCCAGGCCTGCCCCACCTCATCCAGACTGGCTCCAAACCAGCCTTTCAGGCTCTTCTCTGCTGCCGGCAGAGCTCGGGCCCCAAGCTCTCTGTGATCATGGCTCCCCCTCACCGCCCTGGCCCATCCTGGCTTTATGCACAGCACAGCACACACGTGTCCACCTTCAGGCCTTCGCCCGCCCTGTTCTCTCTGCTGGGACGTTCTCTGGCTGTTCTCTGGCTGCCGACAGCAGGCATAGGTGATCAAGAGCTGGAAGAACTGAGATGCAGTCCTGTTCATTTCACCTCCTGGCTGCTCTCCCAGCTGCCCTCCACCCTCCACATCCCAGCTCCTCAGCACCAGTGTGGACTGGGACTTGACTCCTCTGTGATATTTTCTTTGGGGGTTTCTCAGCCTCCAAACTCTTCCCCACTGGCCCACCTTCGCCTCCACTGAGAGTGGTCTTTGTTTTTGTTATTGTTTTGCCTGTTGGTTTTAATCTTTCTTACTTCTACTTTCTTTTATTTTATTTAGCGATCTTTGTTTAAAAAAAAAAAAAAGTTTTGGCTTTTCCTGCCTTCTCTGAGTTTGCAGCTTTATAAGGGCTCCTGCCTCCCTTTGCTTAAGCTCGGGGCACCTCACTTTGACCTTCCCTGAATGTCTTCATCTTGAATTCATCCATCCTCAGAAAACTCTTTCCTTGAAGCTCGCCTGGTCCTCAGGACACTCCCCACTGTTCACAGATCTGGGCGCGCTGGAACCCTGTCTATGCTTAGCAAACCCTCAAAGTGTCTTTCAAGCTCAGCCCAGTGATGCTTCTTCCAGAAGTCTTTCCTGATCCCCTAGTACCGGATCAGGTTTTCCTCCTCTGGGTCCCTCAGTGCCCTGTGTTTACACTTGTCACCAGTGTAAACACCCTTGGTTTGCCTTCTTGGCTCTGTCACAGACTGAGCTGCTTGATGGCAGGCGCTGTTTCTTTTTTGTTCCTGTGTCCTCCAAGCACCGTGCGGTGTTCACCGATTTCAGTGTTATTTGATGGCTGCATTGATAAGGCAGGCTGGCAGTGAAGGAGTTAATGAATGGGTAGTGGGTGGGGGTGGGGCCAGGGAAAAGCAGGTGGATGGAGAGATAGGTGAGAGAGGGACAGGGTGGGGTGGTCCCATGATGAGTCAATGGATAGATAGCCGGGCAAGTGTGCCAGTAGGTGGCTGAGTGGGTGCATGAGTCAGGGTGGGGTAGGTTGGACGGATGCAGGGGCAGGTAGTTGGGAGGTAAACAATCGTCAGAACTCTCCGAGGTCCAGGCAGATGGTGGGGCTGCAGGGTATATGTGGAAAAGGAGATACACCATGGAGGGCCCACACAGAAAAGGTCTGGTCATGGCTGAAAATGGAGGCATAGGGTGCTATGAGTGCGGGGGTTGAGGGGTGGGGAGGCACTCTGGGGGCTGAGATGGCCTGGCTTTGCCCCCTCTCCACCGCCCTCAGGCAGCTGGAGACCCTGTTCCACTTCCTGCAGCTGGTGGCTGGCGTGGAGCATTACCAGCTGAAATTCCGCTCCCAGGCTGCTGTCATCGATGAGATTGTGGACACCACATTTGAGGTGAACCAGGCAGGACCTGGGAGGAGCCAGGTGGAGAGGGCGGGGCACTGGGAGGCTAGGCTTCGGGTGCTTGTGCCCGGAAGTGGCCCAAAGGAGAGCAGTGTGGGCCTCCTGGAAGCAGAGGCCGGCGCCATCACTTCCCACCCCCTCCCCCGCAGGCTGGAGAAGAGGACTTCAGAAAGTGACCCCCAGAGAGGCAGCCTGGGTCCAGACTTCAGCCTCTGGCTGGCTGTCCACCGACTCCGGCCAAGTCCCCATATCCGCCGGAAGGATCACTGGGCCTGCAGGGGTGGGGGAGGCGGGGAGGGGGTAGGCAGCCAAGAGAGTTTTAAAACCCCAGGTGGCTCTGCGTCTTCACTGGCCCGGCCAAAGCACAAGGGAACCTGTGTGCACGCATACACGTGCACCCTGCATCACGTATACACGGGAGTGTTCTGGGTGACACGCTTGTCCTTGGATCCCTTCCTGCCCCACTGGGGCCTGGCATCCTGTCTGGGCCTGGCAGGGCCTTAATAGCAGCTGGGGGTGGGGTGGGGTGATGTGGAAAGTGGACCAGGCTCAATGATGGACAGAGAGTGGGCAATCACCCTGCTTCAGGGAGGGAGGCCGGTCTGTCCTAGGAGACGGGAGAACAGGTTAGAACAGCCCATGGTTGTCAAGAGCCCGAGGGACCAGGATGCTCCAGGAATGAAGGCTCAGAGCCCAGGAACTCTGGCTTACCGGCACCCTCAGCATCCAGTATCAGGGTGCCAACTCACTGGGGGCAGCCTGAGCCCAGAAGGCAGAGGTCATCACCATACCCTGCCCTGCCTGGGGTCAGGCTAAAGAGCCTCGGGGAGGGAGAGGAGGGAGGCTGCTCAAGTCCTCCAGGTCTCGGGGTGGGGATGGGGAGGGGTGTGTGTGGCGGGGACGAGCCTCTGGTAGTGGAAAGCGAGGGATGAGCGCCCCCATAGGATGCCCGGGATGGCAGTGGGCACCGAGCACTAAGTCCTGCTCACATCCAGCCGGAGGGAGGTCTCCCACCACCCACAACACCCACCTTACCTGTAGCAGAGTGAAGCGGGAGGGAATCGGGGACAGAACCCCAGAGTAGGGGCTGAGGGGTGACCATTTCGCTAGCCACCCCGTCTACATCCACTCTGGACCAGACAGTGGCCATGTCTCCGGGCCCCAGAGAGAAGCAGCATGCCTCCTCCCAAGCCCGGGCCTGGCCGAGAGGACGGACCAACTGTGCGGAGGAAACGCCACCTGGGACTTGGGCACAGATTCCAGGGGTGGAGAGATCACTGGCCTCACCTCACCACGCGACCTCACACATTCATTCAGCATTCCCTGCCCCTGAGCCCATGCCGGCCACGCAGGAGGCTCCTGCCCTGTGGCACCTGGGAGCCGGCCAGCCGCAGACCGACTGCAGTGGCCATATCTGACAGGCTTGAGTTTCCCCTTGCATCGCTCCATCCTGTCAGACTCAGCGCCTCAGGCCCACCCCCATCCCATACGGCCTTCGAGGGCTCTAGGGGAGCAGGACCCGGGAGCAGGGGCTGTTCCTTGTTAAGTCCCAGCATCGGGCCGGAAGCCGGCCAGGCAGGAGTGGGCATGAGGCCTGGCTGGGCCGCGGGCAGGGGCGCCTGGTGCTCTCCGCAGCCGCCCCGGCCACCCCCCTGGAGCCTGGTGCTGCCCACCCTCTGTGCGCCCACAGGACCCGGTTCCCGCCCATCCTGTCCCAGGCACGCACGGGTGTGCCTCTGTGCATCTGAGACAGCTCCAGCCGGGGCCTGTGCGTCTGTCTGGGGGGCTGTGTATACATCTCCAGGTTGTCCTCAGTGTGGGGGTGTTGTTCCCGTGTGTTTGTGTCTGCGCTTCTGGGTTGCTAGGTCGTGTGTGTGTTTCTGGATATGTGTGTGGTGTCTGGGAGCCATCTGAGGGTTCACGGTGGGTGTGTGTGTCTGTGTGTCTGGCGTCTTGATAAGTTCTGGATGCGGGTGTGCATCTTGTGTAGTGAGTGTTAATTCCAGCCACAGATTCAGGTGTGCTAAACATGTTCCAACTCTATTTCTTTAAAGGACATTAAACTGCATCTGTGTCCTCACCCCTCCTCTGCACAGTGGATTTGACCTCGCTCCCCTGGGCGCTCCCTTTCAGCCCCTTCGGGGGTCTTGCTCAGGACAGAGAGTGGGGGAGTCCTCCTGGCATGGGGCCCACAGTGTGTGTGTCTTGGCCAGCAGGGGCTCTGCCATCTCTGGGCCACATGCTAGTCTAAGAATCTCATGGGATGAGAGCTCAGTGTTTTGGGGCTGGGCGGGCGGAACCCCCCACGTGCCACTCTGAGCCGTCCTGGCAGCTGAGAGGGAGCAGGGCTCAGGTGCCCCTCAGTCCCCCCTGGCTGCTATCTCCTTCTAGTCCTGGGGTATCATCTCTCTCCTGTGACTTTGTTTCCCCACCCATAACTTGGCAAACTCTGGGAGACTCTGGAGGTTCATTCCTCTGTCTGTGATGCTGGGATATTTGGCGGACTCCAAATTTGGGAGCTGAACTTTGCACCCTTAGCATCTTCTGGGCTGAGAGGGCAGAGGCCGAGCTTGGGGTGGTGTGGGCACCCTGTCAGCTGGAGGGGGATTGCTGGGAGTGGGAGTGGGGGATGAGAGAGGGACTCAGAAGAGACCAATGCCAGAAGCAGTGCTAGCAATTTATTGCCGTAGCTATGGTCCAAGGAACTGACATGCCCTCCACCCATGCGCCCAGTCCTGCCCAGCCTCGTTGGCTCCCTCCCTCCCCCGAGCCCACAGGGGTCTCTACAGGGACACACAGTCATGCTTTAGAAGCTGGGAGGAGTTCTTCCAGGGAACCACAAGGATCTCAAAGTCACAGCGCAGCTTCTGTAGAGAGAAGGATGAAAAAGGTGGGGTGAGCCCAGGCCCCAGGCCGCCGCCTCCCAGCAGCCCTGTGCCTGTGACACTCTGGGATGCAAGAAGGGACAGCAAATTAGATGGCCAGGACCACCAGACCCCAGATCTTTCCAGCCAACCCCGGCCTCCCACCCCCCACCCCCCACCCCCGCCAAGTCCAGGGGAAGCCCCAGTCTGCTCCTCTCTGCACCCTCACCCTAGCCTCGGGGCTGAGTCAGCCAGATATCAGCCCGGCCAGCCAGACCAGTTCAGGCTGGGCAACCTGAGGGGCCGGCTGCTGGGCTGATGCCTAACTGGGGACACAGCTGTTACCTCCTGTTCTGCTTCTGCGGCCAGGGGGCAGGTGGTGAGGTCTACGTGGTCTCCAGCCACGGCACTCTTCCGGCAGGCCGTGCTCCCCATGTCCACGGTCAGGTAGTACTTGATGCCCGCCACCAGCTGGGGCAGAGGTGGGCACAGGTCAGGGGTGCCTGGAGACAACCCTTGACCTGGACCACTCACCTCCCTCTGTGTCCTCCCATCACCCATCACCTTCCCCTGGGCATAGCCAGTACACCGCCTTTGGATTCAGACCTGGGATTGGGGGGACTGGAAAGGCGGGGAGAGGGCAGCAGGGACTTCTCGTGGGGGTCCCTGGGGAGGCGGGCAGAGCCTGGGCCCGGCAGGAGCCTGAGACTCAAGTCCAGGCAGCTGCCCGTTCTCCCTCACCCCACCGCACCCCAATCCGCCTTTCAGGACAAGGCTGATTCAGGGTTGAATCTTATTTTAAAGTCTGAGATTCTGCTCCGCATGGACTTGTGACATTAATTAGATTTTGAAAACTGTTGTATTAAGATGCCGCCCTCATTACTCTTGGTCGCCCCCTCCATCTGGGGCCCGGCTGGGGCCGCACTCGCCTCCCCCTGCTGCCGGCACCGCCCCTTCCCCGGCCCAGCCCGGCCCGCACCTGGCTGTGGGCCCGGAGGATGGTGATGTCGCGGAAGTAGTAGTCGCTGTTGCTGCCCATGTTGTAGTTGGCCACGGCCGCCTGCGCTGCCTTCTGCACCTGCGGGTCGCTGGGCGACAGCTCCTGCAGTTCTCCGACCTTGCGGTCCCCCGGCCGGGCCCGGGCGTCGCGGGGCAGCGCCAGGAGGCAGAATGCGAGCAAGGCCAGGGCCATCGGCAGCAGGAGGCTGGGACGCGCCATGGTCGTCGGAGTCGGTGTCCGACCGGCGGCTGGCGCCGCTTTTATGCGCTCCCCGGCCCCGCCCGGCCCCGCCCGCCGCTCGCCGCGCGCCCCCGCAGGCGGGGAGGAATCCACCCAGCCGGGGCGGTCCACCCGCGAGGCCGCCTTCGGGGTGCAGAGGAGGACAGCGGACAGGCCCGAGCACACCTGTGCATCACCACCACGCTGCTTGCCCTCCAGGCACACCTGGTTGGTGAAGGCAAGGACTGCGACAGCTCCCAGCCGCAAGTGCCAGCACTGGGACAGTTCACAGAGACCTATCCCATATGAGAAACCAACAACAGCTACCAGCAAGCTCTTAACTGTCTCCAGTGCGTAGCCTTGGAGAAGTTACTTAACCCTCACTGCCTCAGTTTCCTCCTCTGTGAAATGGGTTGCTTCCAGGCTTCAATAAGTGCTTAGGGGAGGCCAGGTGCTATATAAACAGCAGGTAAGCAGGAGTCCTTACTGCACTTAGCCGGGCACTGTTTAATCCTCATGACCAGCATGATGTAGGGATCAGTGAGCAAGGGCTCCATTTTACAGAGGAGTAAACAGGACACAGAGTAAACCATTGATTTTGCCCAAGAACACAGCCTGGTAAATAGTAAATGGTGACACTGGCTTTTGAGCCCAGGCAGGCGCTAGTGGTATAGGATCTGCCTGCCAATGCAGGAGACGTAAGAGATAAAAGTTCAATCCCTGGGTCGGGAAGATCCCCTGGAATATGAAATGGCAACCCGCTCCAGTATTCTTGCCAGGAAAATCCCATGGACAGAGGAGGCTGGCAGGCTACAGTCCATGGGGTCACATAGATTTGGATACTACTGAGCACACACACACAGGAGACACAGTCTAACTCAAATCTGTGTTCTCAATCCAGAGGGACCCCAAAGGATGAGAACTGGCCAGGAGTGTGAATAGTCCCAGCTCTGCAATTTACTGCCTGGGGGGCTGCCAGCAAGCCCTGTAACCTCTGGGAGCAGCCTCAGTCCTCACCTGAAGAAAGGTGACAATTCTTGTCTTCTAAGGTCTTGCTAATTATAATGGCCTAAAACTGGGTCACCCATAGGTAAAGTGGGCATATGTTGGAGGTACCAGCAAAACAGGGCTACGATTTTGAACTTTTTGGCCACACCCTGCATGTAGGATCCTATTTCCCAGACCAGGGATAGAATGCACATCCCCCTTTGGAAGGGAGTCTTAACCACTGGACCAGTGGGCAAGTCCCAGGGCTATGATTTCTGGGGGGAATAATCTGACAAAATATAAAAAGCAGCACTGAAGTAGTCAACACAGGAAAAGTTTGACATTTGTTAGAATTTTCTACAATTAATATTTTAAGAATTCAGGGTGCGTGCTTAGTGGCTTCAGACTTTTTGAGACCCTATAGACTGTAGCCGCCGGGCTCCTCTGTCCATGGGATTCTCCAGGCAAGAATTCTGGAATGGGTTGCTATGCCCCTCTCCAGAGGATCTTCCCAACCCAGGGATCAAACCAGCATCTCCTGTGTCTCCTTTATTGCAGGCAGATTCTTTACCGCTGAGCCACTAGGGAAGCCAAGTGCAGGGCAATTTGTACTTTTAATTAACTTGTTGCAGTGGCGGGGGGGGGGGGTGTTTTTTGCTCTGGGGACACTAATCTTTAGTGCTTCGGGGCCTCTGAGGATCTTACCTGGGGATGGGGAGAGGTTGTGGTTTTCAATAAGCAATGAAGTATTGGTGCTTAGTAAGTGGTAGCTATTACTGTGGTGAATATTATGAATAAGCATCCAAGATTCCCCAATCCCAACCCCAATTCTCAGACCCTCAGAATCCCACGGTCAGGAAAGGCAGGGATTTCTCCCAGGGAGACCAGGACCAGCATGTAGTCACTGCCCAGTCCAGATGCTGCCCCACCCCCTCAGCACAGCTGTGAAAAACAATCTTGGGATGCCAAGGAATAGTCACAAGTTTGTTGTGGGCTCAGGTGTCTGCCTTAAAGGGACAGACCAGTTATGGAGTCCAAGCTCCCTCTGCTCGACAGGCCAGTGAATCCCAGAGACAAGGTGCTGAGGCAAGGAACACAACTATATTTGGAAAGCTGGCTGACTGAAGATGGCAGACTAATGTCTCAAAATGACCATCCTGTTGGGTTCTGGATGCCAGGCTCTTTTATAGAACCTGAGGGAGAAGCAATGAGGAGCTAAAGTCAAAAGGCACAACAGAGAGGGAGAGGCAGTGAGGAAGTCAAGTAAAAAGGGCCTTCAGTCTTCCAAAACATCTCCGGGAAGGGCCAGCATTTGGGAAGGGTGTGTTAATCCCTTTTTTGTAGTCATTCACCGGGGGACAGAGTCAGATTCTCTCTCTCTGAGGTGAACAAAGGCACTTTAGTTTCACAGTCAGGCAGAGGGCCAGGGTCCTTTGAGGCAGGCCATTATGTCCTGGCTTCCCAGGTGGCTCTGACAGTAAAGAATTCACCTACAATGCAGAAGATTGGGGTTCAATTCCTGGATCAGGAAGATCCCCCGGAGAAGGGAATGGCTATCCACTCCAGTATTCTTGCCTGGAGAATTCCATAGGCAGGAGGTTGGTGGGCTACAGTTCAGGGGGTCGCAAAGAGTCAGACGTGATTCAGTGACTAACACAACACATAAGAGCAGGAAGAGAGTCAAAGAAACAGTTCCAGTGTGGAGTGAGAACTGGTTCTTCTCTGCAACAGACCCATTTGTGCAAGAGCTGGGGAGAGCTTGGCTTGATTAGGAGACCAAGGCCAGGCAGGAGCCCGATCAAGAGAACTTGGCAGTGGGGGAGCAGGAGGCCCAGGCTGCAGCACATGCTGGGAGGGGTGCAGAAGCAGCCCCAAGTGGCCAGGAACCTCCTCGGGTTCTTCTAGGTCTGCTCTTCTGTCACGTGGAACTCAGCTGCAGCCGCACTTAATCTGCACCAGCTCCCTGGGAAACTAGCCAAGGCCCAGTCTCTCGACTCACCAAGGGCCAGTGCCCCCAGCTCACTTGCCCCCACCCTGTCATTCCTTTGTGCTGACACCAACAAATCTTTTGCACAGCAACCTAACAATTTCCAAAGACTTTTCACCCACTGGTCTATTCTCACAAACACCCTGAGTTAGTAAGCACCATCATTTTGCAGGTGAAGAAAATTAATCAGAGGTCAGGACAGCTGGAAGACCCTGGACCCAACCAGAGTAACATTAGAAACATGGTATGGGCTGAAACTCCAGGGACAGTCCCCATTACTACCTTTCTGGGCTACAGACTGGCACCCTCCAAGGAAGCAGCCTGTAACACGAGCTGGGCCCAGCTCTGGCCACCTGGTGACCTTCCAGGGGGCCTCTCACACTTCCAAGACCCAGGCTTACACTGAACCTTCATCCCTACTAATAACCATCATAATTTCTGACTAATTACCTAATTGCTCTATCCTTGGGTCTTTATTTTTGTTCTCCCTTTTATCTTCTACTGTTCTGAGATGTAGCTAACATATAGAAAAGTACAGTGTCTTGGATCACCACCATACAGGTCAAGAAGTGGAAACTGCCACTCAGTCCTCTATGCTCCCATGCATCACACCTGTCTCCTTCCCCCAAAGGCAATCACTCCCCACTTCTCTTTCTTTACCAATGACCTTTGCAATAAGCTACCCTGGTGGCTCAGACAGTAAAGAGTCTGCCTGCAGTGCGGGAGCCGGGTTCGATCCCTGGGTTGGGAAGATCCCCTGGAAAATGAAATGGCAACCCACTCCAGTATCCTTGCCTGTAAAGTCCCATGGACAGAGCAGTCTGGCAGGCTACAGCCCATTGGGGTCACAAAGAATTGGACACAACTCAGTGACTTCATTTTCTTTTGCAATAAGCATTTTTCCCCGTCTAGTTTCACTGCCTCTGCAAAGATCCTCATACATGGATCCAGCGGGGAACCCTTGTGAATGAACAAAGCTGCTGTGAACATCTGCTCAGGTGCTGACGCAGGTGTGCCTTGTGTCCTGTCCCGTCCCTGGAGAGGAACTGCTGGCTCACAGGGTGGGTCTTCAGTTTTACTGGCAAACACCCAACTGTTTTCCCCAATTGTTCACACCAATTTACACTCCCACTAGTTGGCTATCTGTTCCTGTTGCTCCATTTCCTCATCAGAACTTAGTATTGTCTGACTTAAAATTTGCCAATCCTGCAAGTGTATAATGGCATCTTACTTGCTTTTCTGATGACTTAATGTGACTGAACACCTTCTAACATGCTTATTCACCACTTAGGTATTCTTCTGTGGCTGCCCTCCAGGTCTTTCACCCATTTTTCTATTGTATCGTCTGCTTTCTCTTGACTGCAGCTCTGGAGTCCTTTGTCATCTATGTGGGTCACAAAGATCCTTTCTCACCCTAGGTTAGGCTCCTCACTCACTCTGATTATCTTGAACAAAATTTCTATGATGGAGTTGAATTTATCACCTTTTTAATCTTTCCCTATTCTGAGATCATGAAAATCTCCTCAATGTTTCTATTTATGATGTCATTTCTCCCCTTACCAGACTGTAAGTAAGCCCCGAGGATGAGGAAAATTCTATAAACAAGTAGCTCCTGAACAACACCAGCACTACATCTGATCCTTACAACAATTTCATTTTCCAGGTGGGGAAACTGAGTCTCAGAGAGACCAAGCACCATGAGCAAAGAACACCCATGGCTCTCAGGTCCATGGGTTTCCATGTGATGTTTTGAGGACCAGTCTGGCTACTTCCCAGTAGTTAAGTCCATAGACATGTTAGCCTGAGCCTCTAGTTTCATCTGTGGAAAACTATTACTTATTATGAAAGAAAAAAAAATGTGCACAGACCTTAGCTCTGAACCTGGTTCGTACTAAGTCCAATGAACAGAAAATGAAAATACACCAAATACAAGTCTAACTCACTCAAGCCTGCCCACCCAGTTGTGTTGCCCACACACTTTCTGCCTCCCTGAGAGAACAGGGCGGACTGCATGAGCCCTGCCCACTCATCACAGAGGCCAGGAGAGCACATGACCAATGGCAGGTAGACCTTAGCCCACATCCCATCCACCCTTTTCCGGCTCTGGCTCCCTCGGACTTTCCACCAGGTGCTGACTAACTCAGCTGTTGACCACACGGACATCTGGAACCCCGGGAAGGAACCAACCCACTCTCTCTCCCACATTAGTGAGGGATTGAGACACTCTGAAGCACCTGCCCAAGGCCCGTATCGCCAGGACGGCCGCCCTCAGGA
This sequence comes from Dama dama, assembly GCF_033118175.1. Classification (NCBI taxonomy): domain Eukaryota; kingdom Metazoa; phylum Chordata; class Mammalia; order Artiodactyla; family Cervidae; genus Dama; species Dama dama. The sequence continues at coordinate 6,847,738 of NC_083682.1, forward strand.
GTGTGAAGGAAGCTGCCAGTTTCAGTCTGCACTGATAAGCAGTGTGGCAAACCTGGTCAGCCCCTGAGGAACAGGCAACTCCCAGCCCGCATGCTTCCCACATACAAAGCCCAGTCATGAAGGCCACTGGCTTTATTGATTTAAAAAACTTTACAAGGACAGTGACTGTTCTGCCAAAAAGACTGCCAAATGGCATAAAAGAGACCACAGGTGGGGGTGGGGGTGAGGGACAGGGCCAGGAATCCACTCAAAAAAGCTGTTAATTATTGTCATGAAACTGGCAGGGAGAGAAGGAAGATGCATGCAAGGGTGAGAATTCCAAAAAAGTTGAAATGGTGAGGGGAGAGAACTCCCCAAAGGCCCTGGAGTACATGGGAGGTGTGCACGACAACAGCAATCTCTTCCTTTGTAGAGGACGGAGGAGGAGTCCTCACTAGGCTGCAAACTCTGGAGACTCAATGCTGGGGCTTGGGATCGGGGGCTCCCCAGAGAGCATCACAAGAAGGCGTCACACCACTCCCGCAGGCAGCCAAAGCAGTCCCGGGACTGCTTGGCATTGGCGCCGCACGTGTCCTTCAGCCATTCCCGGAAAAGGTCTTCATCTTTCTTTAGGACCAGAAACTGGCCGAGGACCACATAGGCCTGCAAAACGGGCAAAGCAAAAGATGGGCTGCTGAGTGCTCTGTAGGACTACGGACAAGACGACCACTTCCTGGGACTTCCCTGCTGGCCCAGTGGTGAAGAATCTGCCGTGCAATTCAGGGGACATGGGTTCAATCCCTGGCCCGGAATCTAAGATCCTACTTGCTGTGGGGCAACTAAGCCCCGTGGGTTCTGGAGCCTGTGAGTCACAATGAAAGATCCTGCAACTAAGACCCCAGGGCAAACAGAAATAAAACATCACGGGGGAAAAAAGGGCCACTTTCCTGTGGCTCCCCACACAAGAGCCCAAGAGGCAGGGTGGGTTCTTCCCGGCTGACTCTGAAGACCACACACGAGCGTCCACCCCTCCCGCCCCCCAGATATACACACCCTCCTCACTCCCCAGCTGCCAGGAAATACTGTAGTCGTGCCCCGGCCAACTACAGGCGGCCACTCCGCACCTTATCAAAGCCCCTTTCCTCCAGTTTCTTGCCCAGGACTTCGCCAATCCCGGCCAGGCTTCCCACCGGCTTCTCCCCCATGGGCTCTGCCACGAAGTCTCGGTGCTTTTGGGAGGTTGTCATCTCGATCAAGCTTAATCTGGGAATCCCAAGAAAAGGGAAATTAGGCCTGAAAACCCGGGAACGCCCGCAAACCCACTCGCAATCTCACAGGAAGAGAATGCCAGAGCAGCTGTTATGGGAGCTTTCTCGATTCCCCCCACTTCACAGATGAGAAAACTGAGGTCTAAGCAGAGTCTTTTCCTCACTGTTTAAGAGCGAAGTCTCTCCCAGTCCCTGTGGGAGCTGGGTTTTGGTACCGCCCCCGAGGAGAAACTATCTTGCCCTAACAGGCGGCGCATGCAGGACAAAGGTATGATTTCCACAGTCGGTCAGCACCCAGGGCCCGCCCTGAAGCTGTCACTCCTCTGTGACCTTGGCTGGGCAAAAACAACACTGATTCGGGTCTGGAATGGCCACTTGGCCCGAAAAGCAAATGAAGGGCTCTCTGACCCAGCCGCCGCACAGCTGCGCCCAGAGCGAAGGCGCAGCCCGAGCACGCACACCCGCTCAGCCAGCCGCGTCAGCTCCACACCTGGACTCCCGCCGCGCCCTACGCCGTGGACCCCGCCCCCAAGGCGCCGCGCCCCGCCCCCTCCCAGCGCCTCGCTGAGCCCTCTCGGAGAGCGCATCGTCTGGCCCTTCTCAGCGCTTGCGGCCCCTCTCCTCCCTGCCTCCCCCTCCTCCCCGCGCCCGTTCTGGCCTCCAGCCCGAGCCCTGCTCCGCGGCTCGCGCTTACCCGCAGCTCCCGTTTCTGTAACGGCTTCTCCCGCCAGCCGGCTGCTCCCGCCGCTACCTCAGCCCACTAGAACTTTCTTCCACTTCCGCTTCCGGGTCGCCTCAAGGGCCGCCTTAAAAAAAAAAAAAAACCTACATTGGGCACTTCTAGCCGCTTAGAGTCATAGAGTTGCGACACCATCCGGACCTCGAGAGCGCCCTTAGTAGGTGTTTATTTCCGGTTGCTTCTCAGGAAACCGGACTGCCTTTTGTAGCCTTGCTTCTTGGGAAGCATTTCCGGCCTCAGGGAACAGAAACCTGTGAGAAGAAAACTTTATTTATCTGCTGCACGGCATGCGGAACTTAACCACTTAACCTTGGCCGACCTGGTGGTGGGAAGAATTAGAGAAACGGACAAGGAGAGAGGCGTGACCAGGAGACTTCCGGGAGAGTGCCTGAAGTACGGTGTCCGACTCAGGCCTACACGCGTTGTTCTCCTCACTGCCGGACTTGTTAGAGTCGGACGGGAACCGGATGCGCCCGAGACCTGAGTCCAAGCCGACTCCACCGTCGTGACCACTGGCGAGTCCTTTTTCTCTGCTTTCGTTGCCTCAGCTCTGAAGTGAGTCGTGGACGAGCCGATCTCAGCGTCCTGCTTGGAGAACCGGGTCGTTCTGGCAGCTCTCGTGGGATCCGAAGGCTAGAGAGTAAGTTTGGATCTTTCCCTCTGAGCATTTTTCCTCCGGGATAGGGAAGGAGGAGGGCAGGGAACGGCAACTAGAGATGACACTTCGGAGTTTCCTTTGGAAACCATCATGACTTTGAGCAAACTTGGGGAGATCGTTAAGGACAGGGAAGCCTGGCGTGCTGCAGTCCATGGGGTCGCAAGAGTCGGACATGACTTAACGAGTGAACAACAGTCTTCTGAGTACGCATCAGTCGTTGTCTTGCAGTACCAGGGTCAGAAACAGTAGATGCCAAAGATCAAATCGGTCTCAGTTCAGTTCAGTCGCTCAGTTGTGTGACTCTTTGCGACCCCATGGACTGCAGAACACCAGGCTTCCCTGTCCATCACCAACTCCCGGAACTTGCTCAGACTCATGTTCATTGAGTTGGTGATGCCATCCAACCATCTCATCCTCTGTCGTCCCCTTCTCCTCCTGACTTCAGTCTTTCCCAGCATCAGGGTTTTTTCCAGTGAGCCAATTCTTCGCATCAGGTGGCCAAAGTATTGGAGTTTCAGCTTCAGCATCAGTCTTTCCAATGAATATTCAGAACTGATTTCATTTAGGATTGACTGGTTGGATCTCCTTGAAGACCAAGGGACTCTCAAGAGTCTTCTCCAACACCACAGTTCAAAAGCATCAATTTAGTCTACCTTGCCCTTAAATTAGCTCATTCCTGACCTGGCTTGTCTTAGTTGGTCTGTGTCTGTAGGCTATTGAGAGACTGAACATCTGTGTGGTTGTGTCACACCTGAGATGTACAAGCAGGTTAAGGAAGAAGTGACTTACCTTGCTTCTTCCCCAAGTGGTTCCCAGAAGGGCTTATTTTTCTAAAACGTATATTTAGTTTTTATGGTTATGCCAGTACTTAAGGGATAAACACAAGTTACTTTTATGTGTCTTATGCTGTGTTTCCTGCTTTGCTTATGATTATTTTGTTATAATACTAATGCTCTGGGTTAGTTCTCTGAAGTCTAGAGAAATTGAAAAGCCAGAAAATAACCAAGGTGGGATTTGAGTCCAGTTAATTGGATTTCAGAGCCCATGTTCTTCCCCAGGACATTGTGTCACTCCTCGGTAAAAGGCCCGTCCTCATCTTCAAAAGAGTCCTGGCCTCTCAGCCTACCATCTGAAACACTCAGGAGGAAGAGTTGAGAGTCTCTGCATCCCTCACCTCCCTGGGACAGGACCCACCATGTCTCAGGCTACCAAGAGGAAACATGTGGTGAAGGAGGTGCTGGGGGAGCACATGGTGCCCTCTGACCAGCAGCAGATCGTGAGGGTGAGTGGCGTCAGGGACCGTCTGCTCTGCCTCCCCCAGTCCTCCATCCCTCTTAGGCCCCTGGGGTTGGGCAGGGTGCTGTACAGCTTAGCAGGTGTTGGAACTGACTGATGAAGCTGACTGGTTCTTGGTCTCTCCTGGACCAGGTCCTCAGGACCCCAGGGAACAATCTACACGAGGTGGAGACAGCCCAGGGGCAGCGCTTCCTGGTGAGCATGCCCTCCAAGTACCGCAAGAACATCTGGATCAAGAGAGGTGAGAGGGGCAGCCTTTTGGGAGACTGAACCGTTTCCTATGGCCTCGGCTTCCCCCGCCACAAGCAGGACCCACTGTGCTTTCCTCTCCTTCCCTTGCAGGGGACTTTCTCATCGTTGACCCTATTGAAGAAGGAGAGAAGGTGAAGGCTGAGATCTCCTTTGTGCTCTGCAAAGACCACGTGCGCTCTCTGCAGAAGGATGGGCACTGGTAGGGTGGTCCTCATGGTCATTGGCGGCCCCACTTCTCGGGATTTCGTTCATACCTGTGGGCTTAGGGGAGGGAAGGTCGTGGCATTTCAGGCAGGAACAGCTGCAACAGCTCTTGCTGAGAAGGTTTCTCTGTCCTTTCTGACCTTGGCTTTTCTCTTGGCATAGGCCTGAGGCCTTCTCCGAAGTGGCTGAGAAACACAACAATAGGAACAGGTGAGACACAAGTCTTGGGATGAGGAAGACAGAAAATGGGGATTCAGACCTTGGTACCTTGAGGGGAAATACAGTTTTCCTTTCTTTGTATATCAGGTCCCTGGTGAGAGTGCCTGAATATGTGGTCATGAGTATGGCTTGAAAGTCAGATCTCCTGGGTTAAAGTCTGGGCTTTGCAAGTTACAACTTCAAGCAGGTTAAGCTCTTAGGCTCAGATTTCATCACCTCTAAAATGGGAGGTCTGTAGGAATTAAAGAGACTGATGCTTGTAAAATTGCTTAGTATAGTACCTGGTAAGCAGTGTGAGTTCATTGAGTGTTAGTTGGTCATAGTAGAATCGTTACTATTAAAATGAGCAGTTCTAATGAATTTCTGAGATGGGTGTGGGGAGGTAGTGTTTTGCCAGCGTTCCTTGGCCCAGTTTTCCTGCAGTTCTTTCCCTGTCTGGCTCACCGAGCCCTGACTGCTTGGCCATATGGTCCTCTTTGTGAGGCTCCTTGTTTGCAGGTCTTCTCAGAAGGCACTGGGTTAACTCTCTCCATTTCCCCCGTGCAGACAGACTCAGCCAGAACTCCCAGCTGAGCCACAGTCGTCAGGAGAAGAGTCCAGCTCTGAAGACGATTCTGACCTTTTTGTTAACACCAACCGCAGACAGTATCATGAGAGCGAGGAGGAGAGTGAAGAGGAGGAGGCGACCTGAGACCCCGGGACCCACTTCTCCTCTTGCTCAGAGACTAGTCCTGGGCTCCCCTGAGCATGGACATTCCCAGGGGGCTCTGCGGATCTTTCCCCCTGGATGGGGACGAGGCAGGGCCCCTCTCTGAACTGACCTTCTGACATAGGAGAATTAAACCCCTGGTGGGTGCTGACTCATGCTGGTGTTGGAGTGGCTCTTTGGAGGAAGGAGGGACGTGGATAAGATGACACACTGCTCCTCGGTGGTGGCCTCGTGGGCAGGTGGGCTGAATGGGCAGGAAATGGGGAATTTCTGGAATCTTTCCTAGTTTCTCCCTGTCTCATCCAGGACTTAAGTCAATGCCAGGCCCTGTGTGCTTCCTTGCATGTAGTTAATGCATGGGGGCATTCCCACTTCATTGCCTGCTTGCAGTTAATGCTGACTCGGGCATGTAGGATCACAGTGGGACTTAGTGCCCGCCTGCCTCTATGAGACACTCAGGGTGAATCTCGTGGTGCTTCATGAGCCACTGTGCCCGCCTCTTTCATCACCTGTGACCACAGGAGTATCCACCACGATGCTGCGTGTATGTCCCCTGGTCGGTGTCCTCTTTGTGGCTGCTCAGACTGTCACTCTTCAGCCTTCTGGCCACCCACATCATTTCACTTCTCCTTTGAAGCTTTTAACTTCTGACTGTACATTCTCCCTCTTCATGCTGGCATTGACCTTGTAGTCAGTGCTCAGACGTTGAAGTTTACCTCCTGGCTCAGAGTCTTCCTCCCCTGCTTCTGTCATTGTTCTCTGCATCTGTCATTGTTGTCTGCATCCATGGATGGGCCTGTTCAATGCTGTGGCCCCTTAAGTCTTTGATGCCCCCATCACTGAGGCCCTTCTATTCCAGGCCTGTTGCCTGTATCCCTAGTCACTCTCTGCCCCTAACGTCACTAGAGACTACAGCACCGTTTGAATTCAGATACCTATATAATCACCACCTCCAGGCTTACTCACTCAACTACCCCCCCTCCTCCCACAGAAACGCTTCTCCCCACCCCTGGAAGAAATCCTATATCTTCATCCTCCAGCCGTGCCGCATTCTCACCATCATGCTCCTATCTTCATTTCCTTCTTCACGCAGCATCAGTTCCACAGTGTATGCCCTGTACTTCCTTTCTGCCTCCGTCATGTTCATCTAGACAAATCTGACCATGGTCAACCCAGTCGTGCACGTCTGTGCTTGTGCACAAGGAACTATTAGAGAAAGCAGCCATCCTGGCTCACTAGTTTTACCTGAAAATGATAATTACAAGTCTCAGATGGCCACTCAGCCCTGCCTAGGAGATCTACCCTAGGATGCTGTATTTGAAAACTTTTTAACTAACTCCCCTTCTGCTAATTACACACAGCAGCTCATTGTTCATAAAGAAATAGTAGCCATCTGAGGGAACTCTCACCTGTTACCTGCCCTAGATGGTGCTCACTGATCCTCCTGTCGTTTTACTGCCCACTAACCCAGTGGGACTTAAGCCTTTCCTCTTGTACTTTGGAGCCTGTCTCTGCTATAGGACTTTGTGTCAGTTTTGATTTTATCATCCTCTCTACTGGATGTGTTAGCATCAAAAGTATGATAGAGTCTCCCATCTAAAAAACAATCAGAAAAGCCTGTCAGTGATCCCACACCCTCTCCAGCTACCATTTCATTTACTTGCTCCTCATTCACTCTTTTGTATTTGCTCAGTATAGTGTTACATGTATACATATACCTGTATGTATGTACATGTGTATATACGCATGTATAGAAATGTATGTACATTTATATGCAAAAAATTTACCAGGTGAGTTAAAGATGTATATGTGTGGGTATATTTTTAACTCATCTGAAGTTTATTTTTTATGGGAGATGACTAATTTTTTTCCCTTAAGGGATAGCCACTTGTCCCTGTACCATTAATCTAGTGGCTCATTCTTTCCTCACTGGTTTAAAGTACCTTTTTAAAATAAATGAAATTTCCACGTTTTTATGAATCTCTCTGAAATCTGGCTATTTGATCTTTGTGCACATGCCATATGTTATGGCATGGTTGTTATTTCTTTCTCCTTCACTGTTGCCCCACTGTTCCTTGAAATTTTCATATTTTCTTTTATGTAAGAACTTTAGAATGAACTTGGCAATTTTCATTTAAAAGGTCTATTAAGATTTCCATTGGCGTGGGTTTTGTTTTTCTTGACGTGTAATTGATTTACAATGTTGTGCCAATCTCTGCCGTACAGCAGAGTGACTCAGCTTTACATACATAGTCGTTCTTTTTAAAATATTCTTTTCCATTATGGTTTATCCCAGAATATTGGATATAGTTCCCTGTGCTACCATTGGCATGGTTTTAAATCTCATAGTTTGATTTGGAGAAGAGTCATACTCAACAGTTTTGATCTTCTATCCAGAAATGAATTATGTGTATTCTTTTCTAAGATGTAGTTCTCCTGTGGGTCTTTGATGTTTCTAGTTCAATGTAGCCTTAAGAATTCTAATGTAGCTATTTGTTGTTATGAATGGGCTCTTTTGAAATTACATTTCCGACCATCAGTGGCATGTGGGAAAGCTGTCCATTTCTGTGCACCTGCCTATTTGATCTAATTGAATTCTCATTACTTCTAATAGTTCTTCAGTTAATTCTGTTGGCTTCATGGATAGAAAGTCAAATCATATCCTGCTAGAATCAGTTTTACCCTATTCTTTACACTCTTTTCTTTATGAATTACAGAGGGCAGGACCTCCAGTATAATGTCAATTGACACCCTTGTTTCTTTTAGTGAGAATGGTTCTCAGGTTTCACCATGAAATATTATTCTTGCTTTAGGGTTCTGGTAGGTAAACTTCATTAGGCTGAAAAGATTTCTTTCTGTACCCAACATAATGTTTTTTCCCTTTATTCCACATTGACAAATTTTTGGTATCCATTGAAATAGTCAAAAAAGATTTATTTTTAATGATTGCACTGATTTACATTGGTGTTGAACCATCCTTGAATTCTGATGTAACTCTGCTTAGTTTGTGTTGGTTTTTGTTCTGCCCATGCCTTATGGCTTGCGGGATCTTAATTCCTTAACCAGGGATTGAACTGAAGCCCTTGGCAAAGAACGCAGAGTCCTAACTGCTGAATCACCGGGAATTTCCTGCTTAGTTGTTTTTGTTTTTTTTTTAATAGTCTTTATTGAATCTGTTTCAGTATTGTTTTGTTTTATGCTTTGGTGTTTGGGCCATGAGGCATGTGGAATCTTACCTCCCCAACCAGGTCTTGGTCCCACACCCCCTGCATTGGAAGGCGAAGTCTTAACCACTGGAGTGCCAGGGAAGTCCCCTGTGGAACTCACGTTTTCTATCCTTGAGTCAACTTTGGTAATTTATATATTTTTAGAATCGTATATTTTATGTGTATTTAAGTTTTGAGGGAGTAAAAGGTCATATATAGTATTTGTATCATTTGGGACTGTCTTACTTAAAAGTGACAAAGGCTAATTCAAACCAACAGAAACAAACAAGGGCCCATTGGTCTGTGGTCTGCAGAGCAGAGCTGACCTCAGCCAGCGTGGTTTTGTCAAGGTTCACATCTTCTTGGATTGTCTTTGCTTCTCTTGATTGCCCAACTCCTTTCTCTCTACAGGTGTATTTTTCAGGAAGCTCCAGTTTGCACTCAGTCCTTACAGAGCATTACTTCTTCAGGCTCCATGAATTTCAGGGAAGGCTCACTGGCTTTCCTCAGGTTACTTACCTCTCCCGAGCAAACCACTGTGGCCAAGGCTGAGTAAGGGGAAAAAGAGGAGGCAAGATGAGCCACCCTGATCCCTATGACATGTTTCCCATAGCATAGAGAAGTTCTTTTACCCAAAAGGCGCAAGGGGTGAGAGCAGATAAAACAGCAAACATTTGTTTTTTGTTTTGGGTTTTTATTTTTCTGCCACACCATGCAGCTTGTGTGATCTTACAATTCCTGACCAGGCATTGTACTTGGGGGGCTTGACAGAGCCCAGAGTCCTAACCAGTGAACCACCAGGGAATTCCCAGTTTCCCACTTTACCTGGTATATTTGTGTGATTTGAGGGGAGGGAGTGTTGTATCTATAAGCTTGGCCTTGTACTTTTCTCCATCCCTTAGTGATTCTATGACCTACTTTATAACCTTGTTTTTTACTTCCTGAAACCTTTTAACCTCCACTGCTTCCTCCCTTATTAGCCATTTAGCTCCTGTGGGTCATAGCTAGGAATTCTGATAGAGGCAGAATCTGCATACCATTCCCCTTTGTCATTCTCCACAGCTGAGTCCCACCTCTATTCTTTCAGCTTCCTTGTGGAGTCTAACCACATATGAATAGAGCTTCCAAGGTCAGCTGAGTGTTCCAAGCCCTTCTTCCTCAATGCCATGGCCAGTCCAGGTGACTGACTGCCAAACAGTCCTGACCCTGCTGCAGTTAGCTTTGAGACTTGGGGCCCGTCAGACTCCACGTGTCTGTCACTTCAGGACAACCGTTATAGCCAGGTCGTTCCCACTGGAGCCTCCCGATGCAGCCCAGCTCAGTTTCCTCCCTTGTCATCCAACCAGCCGTATATCCGTGCCAAGGAGCACCCACGGCACTCTGAACTGGCCGCGTAGTTTTTCTCCTTTCATCTGCAAACATGAGATACTTTTGACAGTTTCTCACATTAAGACATCCTTGCATTCCTAGAGTAAAATAGCCATGATGCATTTTCAGAATATTGCTGGATCTGGTCTTCTGATATTTGGGAGGATTTTGGCATCCAGGTTCATAAGTGAGATGGTTGAAGCTTTGCCTTTCCAGTATTTCCCTTGTCTGGGTGGTTTTGTTTTTTCAAGGTTATGCCAACCTCATAAAATGAATTGGAGAATGTTCTCTATATATGTGTTCTCTCTCATTATATAAGTGTTTGTGTAAGGTTGAAATTTTACACTTGTAAAATTTTTGGTAAAACTTAACTCTAAAGCCAACTGTGGCTGGCATTTTTGCAGTGGTAGATTTTTAACTTTAGATTTTTATTGAGAATAGGATTGGTCAGGTTTCTGTTCTTGAGTCAGTGATATTTATTTCTTATTTCATCTGTGGCACAAAGTTTAATTGACTTTTAAGTCTGTAACCTTAACTGTATCCAAAGTTGTATCCCCCTTTTTTATATCTAATAGTATTTGTTTGTGCTTTTTTCTTTTTCAATCTTGTCGATCTTGGCAGAAGTTCATTTATTACTCTCTCCTGAGCACTTTTTGTTGTCATGCCTCGTTGTTAGTTTCTTTTCTATTTCATTAATTTCTGCTTTTACTGTATTTCTCCTTATACTGCCTTTTAGTTTATTCTGTGGTTCTTTTTCTAACCCGTTTGGTTTTGTCCTTAACTCATTAATTTTCAGCTTTATCTCCTCCCTTCCCCTAGACTAGTTAGGGAATTTTCACACCTGAAGAAAAAGTGAAAGAATTATGAAGTGAGTACCTTCAACAGGGCCACGAGTTTATAACATTCTGTCACAGTCGACTTTGTTCATAAAAAAAAAAAAAGGTGTGTTTTTTTTTCCAAATAGTTTTTACATTTAGTTGTTGTATCTTTTTAGCTTCTCTTAATTTAGAATAGACTTCTTAACATCTTTTTGGTCTGTTTTTCATAAAATGGACATTTTAACAGTTCAAGCCAGTTTTCTTACAAAAATATCCTGGGCTTGGATTTGTGTGATTGTTTTGTATGCTTAGATTTGGGTTAAACAGTTTTAGCAAAAATAACCTAGAGCTTATGTGCTCTGACCGGGTGCATCACCAGGCGCGGAACTGATGTTCATCTGTCACAGATCACAAGGCAGGTGATACAGGATGCCCAACTATTGGTGACACTCATTTTGATCACCTGGTTAAAGGGATGGCTTCTAGGTCATTTCCCTATAAAGATTCCATTTTCCTTTTGTAATTAGGTGATATGTGAAACAGTCTTATATTTTAGGACTAAAATTTCCCTTAATGCAGCTCTCTAAGTATTTGTGTCTAGGTGTTTTTTGAGTTGAATTTTTGAATTGAGATACACATAAAATTTACCATCTTAACCATTTTTAGGTGTGCAGTTCAGTAGTGTTAAGTACAGTGACATTGTTGTACAGCCAACTTCCAGAATGTTTTCATGCCCATTATCAACTCCCCATTTGCCCTTCCTCCAGTCCCTGACAACTACCATTCTACTTTCTTTCTTTTTGAGGAAGGAGGCACCCACCACGCTTCATGGCTTGCACATCTTAGTTCCCAGAACATGGATTGTACCTGAGCCCTCGGCAGAGAGAGCACAGAGTCCTCACCACTGAACCACCAGGGAATTCCCTACTTCCTGTTTTTGATGAGTTTGACTAGATATCTCAGATAAGTGGGCTCATACAATAGTTGTCTTTTTTGTAACATGATTATTTTTCTTACTTTGTATAATGTTCTCAAGGTTTATCTATGAGAAATTATGGCATATGCCATAATTTCCTTCCTCTTTAAGGCTGACTACTGTTCCATTGTTTGTCCTGTGTCACTTTTTTTTTATCTAAATTGATGAGCTCTTGGATTCTTTCCACCTTTTACCGGTTGTGACTAATGCTTCTGTGAATATGGGTGTACAGATATCTCTGAAATCTTGCTTTCTTTTGAATATATACAGAGAAGTGGAATTGCTGTTTGTAATTTTTTAAGGAGCTACCACCATACTGTTTTCTATGGTGGCTGTACCAGCTTTCATTTCCCACCATCTGTGCACAGAGCATTCAAGTTTCTTCACTTCCTTGCCAACAGGTTATTTTTCTTTGTTTTTTTGATAGTAGCCATCCTGATAGGTGTGAAGTATTCCGTTTTTAGTGTTCCTTGGTTTCCATCATGATACCTCTTTTTTTCAGCTGTGCTGGCTCTTCACTGCAGCAGGTGGGCTTCTCCAGATGTGGCATGCGGGCTCCCAAGCGCACAGCCTCTGTAGTTGTGATACTCAGGCTTAGTTGCCCTGTGGCACGTAGGATCTTAGTTCCCTGACCAGGGATTGAACCCACGTCCCTTGCATTGATTGGAAGGCGGATTCTTAACCCCTGGACCATCAGGGAAGTCCCATCATTGGTAATTTTTAACGACAGCGCCTTGCAACTCACCACCACAAAACAAAAGCCAGGACTTGACAATAACCCAAGCTACCATATGCCTCCACTCTCCCTTCCTACTCCCCACCCCTCCCATTTTCTGTTCTCCCACCCCAAGTAACTGTCTTCTTGAATTACCTTTGCTCTTGTTTTCCTTCTTTGTGATTTTCTTGTAAAGCTATTTTTAACTTTAAGACAAGGATAACACGCTGAATATTATATTTTGGGGCTCTTTCATTTACCATTACATTACTGTGTTTCTCCTTATTGCTATATAATGCTGTAGTTCATTTGTTTGACCGTTGATACTGTTTCCTGTGGGACTGTATCAAATGTATCCATTCACTTCTTCTGATGGCTTTTGGGTCTTCCGCACATTTTCGCTGTTGTAGACATCCTTGTGCCTGTGTCTTTGTGCTTTGTGTGTGTTTCTCATGAGACAGTTCCTGAGTGTGAGATTTCTGTGTCCCAACTCTAGTCAGTGCCGCCAAATGCTTCCCAAAGTGCTTGCACCGTTGACATTCACCAACTGTGGATCCTTAAGGTGGAGGTAATGGCCTCTTCCTATAGTCTGTCGGTTTTTTCATAAGCTGTTTTTTAAGTTTACCTTAAGTGCAACATGTTTAAAATTGCTGTGTCTGTGAACAGGACCCTTTTTTATGAGGTGACTCTTTCCACCATACAGTTCCCTTTTATCTTAGTTTATTTCATCTCACGTTAGTATAGCTATCCGAGATTTCTTCTAGTTAGTATTTTTGCCTGGTAAGTTGTCTTTTTTTTTTTCCCAGTTTTATTGAGAAATAATTGGCATACATCACTAGGTTTAAGACATACAGTGTGGTGGTTTGATTTACATATATTATGAAATGATTACCACAATAGGTTCTGCTAACATCTGTCTTCCTATATAGATATGCCAAAAAAAAAGAAAGGGAAAAAAATTTTTTTTCCTAGTGATAAGTACTCTCAGGATTTCCTCTGTCAACACTTTTCCTGTGTGTCTGTCCTACAGCTGTTAAGTCTAACTCGAAGTTTGTGCCTTTCAACCACCTTTCTCCAGTTTCCCTTCTTCTCACCCTCTATCTTAATCCTTTTACTTTCACTTTTTAAAAAATATGTATTTATTTATTGGGCTGCACTGGGTCTTAGTTGCAGCATGTGGGATCTGGTCCTCTGACCAGGGATTGAACCTGGGCATTGCGGAGTACAGCATCTTAGCCACTGGACCACCAGGGAGGTCCCCTGCTTTCACTCTTTGTACGTGTTTTAGATGTCTCTAAGGGCATCTGGATTCTTTCTTGTTTCTCCTTTTTTTTTTTTTCTTTTTGCTTTTAAAATTTTATTTTTGTTTGCATCTGGATTCTTAAAAATAGAGTCACTATTTTTAACTGATAATGTCTATTAACTCTGCAATAATTGGTATATAGGGACCCAACTGTCTAATTTGAATGACAGTTTGGGTGGCTGTAAAATTCTAAACTCTTTTCCTTACACTTAGAAAACACGACTTCATTGTCTTTTTGCATCAGTGTTGCTGTTGAAAAACCTGATGTCAGTCTCTCTCCTGTGCATATGTGATGTACTGGCTCTCTCTGTAAGCTTTATCTCTGATATTCTTAAAGTCCTATGTGATATATATACAGGTGTGCGTTGTTCCTTTTTTCTCTTTTTGGCACTTGGCTTTTCTGGCCCAGTGTGCTTCATGTTTGTATTATTCCAGGAAATTTGTGTCCATTATTTCTTCAAATATTTTCTCCCCCCACGTTTATGTCTCTCTAGAATTGCTCTTATTCAAATGTTAGTCCCTTTACTGTCTCCCACATCTCTTAGGTTTTCTTTTACATTTTTAATTTCTTCAGTCTTTCTTCTTTGACGATTTTCTTAGTCTGGTCTTATAACTGACTGATTCCTAAGCTGTAGCCCTTCCATTGTGTATTCTGTCTATTGTGTTCTTTGTTTCCGCTCAGGTTGAGTTCTCTAGCAGGTTAAACCACAGTGGATGGTGCTGGGACTTTCCTTTATAGAAACTCTGGGATCCAGTGTCTAACACCCTTGAGCAATAGCCGCCTGGGGAGCAAGGCAGCCTTTCCCACCAACCCCTGGGTTCTTGTTGCAGTGCTGCCCCGGGGGTGTTAGCTTCTGACCCGCCCCATGTGAGCAGACTGGGCTTCATGGCCACTGAGATCTGGCAGCACGCAGGGTCTCTTCTGGGCTGAGGGGATACATGTGGGATTTTACAGTGTGCTGAGCAGCAGGAGGAAGTCTGTGAATGCAAAAGCCTGGGGCCACCGAGTGCTGGAGGAATCCAGTCCCCAGGGCTGAGACAGTTCCTTGGGGTCTGAGGGAGATGGGGCTGAGTGTCAGGCGCACCCCCTCCTCCAGCCCCCACACACTGATCTCTTGTCCAGGAACCCAGTACAGAGGCTCTTAATGTGGGAGAGCCTTCAGTGTGCAAAGAAGCCACATTGGTACAGGGCCTCGTTGTAGTTGGAGGAAAAGGCCAACAACTTGTCCTTAGTAATTGCCCACATGTCCCCCTAGAAAATTCCTTGGGCTGAGGGACGCTGGATTTTGTCTTCATTCAAGGCCCAACCATCTCCGCTTCCCACGTCTGAGGAACACGTAAGGCAGCTTCTCAGCAGGAGCCACTGAGAGAAGAGCATCGACGCGAGGGAGGTCGGGACGCCGGCAGTGCTCGTGCTCACATGTGATTCATGGATGACACACTCGGGGAATCCAGAATCCTTGTGGAATGTGTCAAGGCACACGGCGTACCCCGCCTGGTGACAGGAATAAACCGTTAGCAATGATCAAGGCTGTCTCCTCAGTGGTGGCAATTTCTTCAGCTATTGTTAGGACAGCATCCGATGATGCTTAAATATCCACTTCATTATGTAACTTTTGCTTGTTCACAGTGATGAGCACCAGAAACCCTCATTATTAGCCAGTCCGGGTGGTTCAGCATGGAGAGAGGGTTATGACACTGTTTCATTAACTTCCAGGAGAAGAGTTCTTTTCTCTTCCTTGGGGTTCAAACTGCATGAGCTGGGCCCAGTGAGAGGTGTCATCAGTTCCTGGCTCCATATTCAGTCAACGTTCACGGACGCTGCCAACAAGGGGCACGATAAGCATGTCCAGCCAGCAGGTCAGCCCTGGTCCTGGGTGCAGCAGCCCAAAGGGTCGCTCGGATGATACAATCCAGGGACACGACAGCGGCCAACACGGTGCACGGGTCCGAGAGCGGCTGTGACTGGTGGGCCGCTGGTATGTTCCACCACCCAGAGGGGACTTCACTTACAAGGCCTTAGTCCATCAACCCTCCAGGGCACAGACTGGACTGCGTGCTCGAGAGCACTTGGAGAGTAGTGGGTGACCTGTCTTACCGGCCTGCTTACCATCCATGGCCTCTGTGGGGAGGGCCTCCCCTTCTTTGGTTTCCCTTTCTGTCCCAGGCTGACAGGTGAGGCACATTCTGCCTCCCGTCTCCTCCCCCTACTGGGGAGCACATAATGACTCAGCAAGCTTGCCCCGCTTAGTGTCTCCCGAGCAGGGGTACAGGCGAGGGAAGAGGCAAGGCTCTGCAGAAGGGCAGGGATCAGCGTCTGCACTAGACAGGGCTGGGTTAGGTGTGGCAGCTACGGGGCCTGGAGCACCAGGCTAGGGGGCTTTGATGAGTCGCCTGAATTGACAGGATCTGGTGCGTTAGGAGTCAGACGGGAAAACAGGTACTGAGGGAAACACTGGGATCATAGGAATGGAGACCCCCAGTGAAGCTGACTCTGACTCTGGAAGTGGCCCCGGGGGAGCGACTTGGACTCTCAATGAAGCCCTGTGAGCGAGCACAGCCGTCTCCAGCCCACACCACGATGAGGACATTCAGACCGGCAGGGTACGGGAGCTCATCTAGACAGAACTTCTAGAAGATGAACTTCAGAAACAATGAAAATGACTCCAGAGGAGAGATGAGAGGCAAGAAGGAACAAGGAGGAGTTCATTCTTGATGGAAGATGTCCGATTAGGGGGTGGTTCTTAAAAAAGTCAAGATAATGTCCTGGAGAATGAAAACATGTAAGACTAGTGACTTCCCTGGCAGTCTAGAGGTTAAGACTCCACACTTCCAATGCAGGGGACTCTGGTTCGATCGATCACTAGTCAGGGGATTAAGATCCCACATGCCACAGGGCAACTAAGTCTGCATGCTACGAGGAGGACCCCCAAGGGTAGCCACAAAGACCCAGCACAGACAAAAACAAATAAAATTTTTTAAAAAGGAAGTATTACTTGTATAGAAGAGGAACTACTCTGTTTAAGAAGAAGAGGGATTTTCTAGACCATTTTAGGTGACTCACTGTGATGGTTAATCTTTGTGTCAACTTAACTGGACTCAGGGGTTCCCAGATAGCTGGTGAAATGTTATTCTGGTGGGTCTGGGAGGGTGTGTTTGGAGCAGCAGACGGAACACAGAAGGTTCCCCTCACCAGTGCAGGTGGGCTCACCGCTCCACCAAAAGCCCGAAGAAGACAGAGAGGTGGGGGACGGCAGGTGCCCTCAGCCTCAGATGGTACACCCGCCTTGGGCCTTCAGGTGTCCACACTCCTCAGGCCTTCAAACTCAAACCAAACTCACAGCACCAGCCTTCCTGGGTGTCCAGCTCACAGATGGCAGATATGGGAACGTCTCATGGTCACGGGAGCCAATTCCTGCAATAAACCTCCTCAGGTATGTGTGTACACCCTAAAGATCTGTTTCTCTCGAGGAACTCTGACAGACTGACTCTCGGGGGGTCAGAGGACACATCCCAGGAGGGGGCCTGGCCTGGGCCCCAGGATATGAGCTGGGGCATCTTCTTCACCAGGCAGCCCCGGGGTGGGCGGTGGGGGTAAGGCAGGGACCCTGAGGGGAGTGGGGGACGGCTTCCCTGTGGGGAAACAGAATTGGATGAGCTGGCAGGAGCCACAGGGCAGGACTGGCCACTGCGGCTTGACGGGCTTCAGCAGACCTGGACGGGGTGTGGGCACAGCTCAGAGAGGGGAGGACACCTCGGGGTGGGGGTGGCCATCCTGCCCCGGCTTCACCTGCAGGCCACAGCTGACACCGGCTTTTGGGCTGAGGTTCCCATCACTAGGCCTAGAAGGGCGGGCTTCCTTGGGGGCTGCGAGGGAATATAGCCGCAGCAAGTGAAGGGGTCCTGGGCAGGCCTTGGTGCCTTAGCAAGGATGCCACACAGGCTGGGGGTGGAGAGGCAGCCACCCAGGCCTCTGGAAATTAAAGCTGGGCTCCCACGCCCTTTTGAAGGCACGTGTCACACTGAGCAGGGACTCCCTCCCGTCGCCTTCTCACCTGCCAGTGTCCTTGTTCATGGCTGCTCACCCATCAGACCCTCGGGGCCCAGGGAGCCGGTCTGGCCCTGCTCCTCCTCAGCCCCAGCACCCCTGATGCTCAGTAAATATTCGCTGAAGTAATGAAAGGGTGAACATTTTCGACTCCACTTTACACCAGCCCTGGAAGTCTGACGTAGAACGCAGTCAGTGGTAATTTGCTGCAGACAGTGGCCCAGCTGGCTCTCCCCAGGCCTTGGCTAAAAGACCACATTGACCCCCACATCAGCCCGAGTGGAGGCATCACTGCCCTGTTTCCAAGGGGCTTAGTGGTACTGGTAGGTCCAGGCGACTTACATGATAGTCACAATCTAAAAATTGAGACGTTTTATTCAGTGGGAATTTTCAGGACTTCAAACCTGGGAGACAGCATCTCAAGTAACCCTGAGAATTGCTCCAAGGAAGCGGGGTGGAAGAGTCAGGTTTTATAGAAGTTCGCAACAAAAGGCAGGTAGTCTGAACATCAAAAGTATTTTTGTGAATTAAAACCGTGGATCTCAAGGAATTTAGTGCTTTTTTCTGTAAGGGAAGATGCAAGAGTCTGGGCTCCCTGAAATCACTCCTTTCGTACGCATCTCAGCTCTGGGGCCGGCATCCTGCAGCTCTTCACATCCTGAACTCTCACTGCTCACTGGAGGCAGCAGCTGCTGCCCGACGGTTGTTAGAGGGAAGGCATCAGCATCCTTCCCGGGTGCCCTGGAGGGCTGGGCTCACTGACGGCTGACACCATTTCTCAGTCCCCACCTTCTCCCTGGGCTCTGCCTGCCCTGGGAGCTCAGGCCTCGCAAGACTTGTGCTGCCCGCTTCGCCCCTGGAGTTGACCGGACTCCACGCTGCCTCCCCGCCCCCGTCAGGTGGGCAAGCACAGCCTAGGTAGGGGGCAGCATGACTCCGGGCACAGGAGAGCAAGCACAGGGCCGGGACGAGGCCACAGGAGCGGGGAGATGGACTGCCAGCCAGGCAGGTTTCCTGCGGGCCCCTAGGAGCCCCTCCTAGTCCCTGGCTCACCATTTACTGTCCCCTCAGCCACAGGGTCAGAGTGTTAGGAGACACCGTGGGACACGGCTGGTCAGTTCGACCCAGGTCCACGCTGCTCTAGACATGACCTTGGATGTTTTTGGCTCTGATGATGGCAACAGCTTCCTAACAGGCTGCAGCGGGTAAGGTGTGAGCTTTGACAAGAGCTTGGCCAGATCTGGCGCTCCACCGCCAGGAACAGTGGACCATCGTCCGCAACACCGGACGTGCCGCGTAGGTTTCTGGGAGAAACAGACTGCGATTCCCCAGATCCTAGACCCAGCCTAGGCATCCCACAGGGACCCTCCCTGAGGAACCTGCCCCAGTGAAAATTAAATCAGAATCAGACCCCAAAACAAGGAGACAAACTAAAGGACATTACAGTGTTGGGTGGGTCTGCCATGAAATAACTGTCATCAAAAGCAACAGGTTAAGGCAACTATATTTTGTCCCTTGTTTACATTTTTCTGTTCTTTTCTTACATTTTCTAAGGTTATTTTAATCCACTTTTTTCTTTTCATTAAAAAAAAAAAATCTGTGAACCATCGGATGGCCACGCGTTCAGGTGGAGGTAGGGGTGGTGGGATGCTGGTTTTCTGTGACTCCCATGGGAATCACCAGGTGACCAGAAGTCACCTTTCCCTTGATTCAGGCTCTTACTGTCCCTCACGGAGTTCACGCCGAGGAATCTCACCTGCCCTGCTAAGGGGACAAGGCTCCCAGGAGGTGGGTGCTCTGAGGAACCGGGCCTCTCACTCTCCACATAGACTACAGGAGCCTGTAATGCCCCCAGACCCAGCTGCGCCCATCCTGGCTGTGAACAGATCGATTCTTGTAGCACTGGAGACTGGGAGAGACCAGAGTGACTGAGCCTCTAAAACACATCCCACTTCTTACCCAGAAGCCAGCGTTGCAGAGGATAAGGCGTGGCATTTAACAGCCACAGCCAGGACCGATGCGACCATGCCGGGAGCGGCTGGGGGAGGCGAGGGTGAGAAAGCAAACCAGCTGGCTTCCCTTTGGCTGGCTGGGCCTAGCGTGGGCTGGAGAACTGCCTGAGAGGAGCCAGGCCAGTTCTCTGCCTGCATCTCTGTTATCTGTGTCACCTACGACCAGGTCTCACCTGGCAGAAGTCAGACCCTAAGCCACCTCTTGAGGGGCCTTGCTCACCTCCACATTCCAGGTAAGTGAATGAAATGAGCTCACTTAATCATCACAAGCCATCCTATGAAGCAAAGGTGTTTTGGTCAAACAAACGGCAGAACTAAAGCCCAGAGAGGTTCAGTGACTGCCTGAGGTCACACAGGTGATGACGGAGCCGGAGGGCAGTGTCGCCAATGCTCCGTCTGGCACCGCCTGCCCTCTTCCCAGGTCTGACCCTGGAACCTGCACCAGGACCGGGGGAAAAAATAAGGAGGGAGCTTTATTTAATATTAAAGTCGGGGAAGGGATCAGAAGGGAGGCCGGCTTCACTTGGTGATGGTGTTCCTGCGGAAAAAAGAAGAGCGTGAGGCCACAGAGGGCTGGGACCCCCCCCCAGCTGCCACCGCACACAGGCCCCACGCCGCCCCACTCACGCGTTCATGCTCTTGCCGCTGCCGCTGAGCACGATGTACGGGGTCTTCTGGGCCTTCTGCTTCTCCTGGAGCAGAGCCACGGTGCCCAGGGGTGTGTCACTGGAGCTCATCTTCTTCAGGAGCTGTGGGTCAGGGCCAGTCAGCATGGCAGGAGCACCCCAGCACCTCAGTACCCCCCCAACCCCCAACCACACACCCCCAGAGGCCACCCCCACCTCCCCAGGGGCACCCACCGCCTCCTCGTCCAGCTTCTTCATCCGCCGCTCTGTCTTCATTTTGCCAGAGCCCTTCCCGTGGAAGCGGTGGGACAGCTGCCGGAAAGCCTGTGACCCGGGCAGAACACCATCAGAGCCACCGGAGCCCTCGGGGCAGGGGAGGGCGGTGGCTCCCCAGCCCGGCTGAGCCGAGGTTGGGGGGGGTGCGGCTGGGAAGGGGCTGGGAGATGGTCCCAGCCCTGGCACCCTCCGGGAGCCCCCGAAGAGAGGGAAGGATGTGCTGGAGTGAGGGAGCCGCAAACCCCAAGAACGTGGGAAAGAGAAAAGGCGGACAGTTGCCACCAGCTGTGAGAGCTTGCGGGGCTGGCTGGGGAGGGGGCAGGCGGGCAAAGACACCCTCCTGCCAGGCCTGCAAGGGAGGGACCGCTGTGCCCCCAGAGCGATGGACACCACGGTCCCCCGGCCCAGACTCCAGGGCGCAGCCCCACTCACCTCCTTGGGTGTGAGCTTCCGGCCCGTCTCGTCCACATACTCGATCTTCACATCAGGTTTGTAGCCGTCTTTCTCCTTGAAGTCCTGGGTGAAGCCGCGGTACTCCTCCCGCCGGCTGTACTTATCATCGATGGCCCTGTTGGAGGCACATGGGACCTCAGCGCTGGGCGCTGCCCCCCGCCCGGGACCCCAGCAGCGTGGCCCCGGCGGGCCCCTGCACTCACATCTTGTCCTCGATGCAGTACACGGCCGACGGCAGGGACTTGTTGGGCGCCTTCACCCGGGCCACCTTCTGCACCGTTGTCTCCAGCAGCCCTGGGGAAGGGGGGATTTGTGAGAGTCCAGGCTGTCCAGTGCCCCCAACAGCACGGTGGCCCCTGGGGGACCCTCCGAGCTGTGCTGTGGGAAGGGACAGACATCAGTCCCCTCGTGCAGACAAAGGAAACGGAGAGTCAAGAGAAATCAGGCGCCCGTCCAGGGCCACTGGTTCAGCACACAGCAGGGCTGTGATCCCGACGCCGAGGTCTCTGTGCCCCTGCCTGCACCGTGGCCACGCCACTGCTCCCCGCGGAGAGGCCGAGCCTCCAGGGGGCAGTGGGGCCTGGTGGGGGCGTGTGCGCACAGGCAGTGCGAATGGGTAAGGCGGCGCAGAGAGCCCCGTGACTGCCGGGCCCAGGGGGCGGGGAGGAAGAGGGCAGGGGGCCAGAGGGCAGCTCCCAGGCCACCGCGGGGCAGCCCGAGCCCCTTACCTTTGTTCTGACACAGGAGCAGGGCGGCCGCCAGCCCTCTATTCACGATGGGCTCCTCGTCCAGGATGGTGGTGGAGGAGGCAGAGAACTGGGGGGGCGGGGAGGGCGGAGCACACAATGATGGGGGTGCTAAGTGGGCTACCCTTCTGCCCGACAGTCACCCCTCCCAGGACCGTGGTCCTTGCTGTGCTCCGGGCCCTGCGCGACGAGACGCCTCACTTAAAGCACAACAACCTGCGAGGTCCACACACCCCATTTACGCAGGAAGAGGCCAGGGCTCTGAGACACGGCGGCCCCAGGGTGGGGAGGGCAGAGCTGAGCCCCCAGCCCAGCGCCTACCCCGATGGGCCCCTGCACCCGGCAGCCCCTCCTGGCCCCCAGCCCGGCTCCTCGCCCTCCTCACATCTTGCTGCTGCTTCTCCTCGTCCAGGTTGACGGTGCTCCAGCCCATGTTCTCCTCCCCGTCGGACTCAGAGCCGCCATTGGCCGAGCGCTCCTCGTCCCGTTCAAAGTCCTGGAGGAGGGATGACCAGGCTCAGTCCAGGCCCCAGCCAGCCCGTCCCCCTTGAGCACTGAGGCTTGTCACTGAGAATTGGCAGAGCCACCACCCCCGGCGCCCAAGAGCAGAGCAGGCCCAGGGAGTGTGCGGGAATGGGCTGCCCGAGGACCCACCATGAGCTCTTCCTGGTCCTCCCGGTTGCCGGCCAGCCCGTAGGTGGGGATCTCCCCTAGAGTGCGGCAGAACTCGGACGTGGCGTTGAACACGATGGCCCCCTTCCGCTCCGGGTCCTCCTCCTCCCAGCCCCGCTGCCGAGACTCCAGCCTTTTGACAATCTCCACCACCTGGGGGAGGGAGCAGCTGTGGGCAAACCCAGAAGTTTCTAGGGGGGTGCCATGGAGACCCAGGACTCCACCACCCTCCCTAGTGGCAGAACAGCATGCCATTCCACCGCCCACAGTGGACCAGACTGGGCTTTCCTCTTCCCTGACCCCTAGTCTGCTCTGCACTGATCTCGCCCACTCTCTTCATCGCTCCGAAGTCGGCAATGGCTCCCCTCTGTCCTCTGAATTAATATCCAGAATCCTGCACGGCCCCTCGTGAGGACAGAGGCCCCAAGCCTCTGTCGCTCCTCCTCCTCCGCTCATTCTCGTACCCCTCGCCTTCCTTCTCCCGCCCCTCCTCCACCACCCCCTCCTCCCTGAACAGACCCGGCACAGGCTGGATGCTCCGTGGGCCTGCCCCCTGCTTCCAGCTCTGAACCACCACCCACCACCCTCCCCACTCCTCACGGCCAACACCTGACCCTGCGCCCACCACAGGCCACCCCACCTGGCAGGGCTCCGAGGGCCGCCAGAACTCCGCCCCCGACACCACTCCCACCAGCACACAGGGACTGTCCAGGATCTTCCCCCCTTTTCCCTCTTTTATTTTTGGCTGCTGGGCATGTGGGATCTTAGTTCCCAGCCAGGGACTGAACCAGCAACCCGAGGGAAAGCATGGAGTGTTAGCCACTGGACCATCAGGGAAGACCCTCTCTGCTCTTTGAAGAACTCCTCTTGCCACACCAGCCTTCCTGCTCTGCCCCTGACAGCAAACTCGTCAAAGCTCCCGTGTCCACCTCTGCACTCCTTTCCTTACATGACATCACACTTTTAAATAAATGTCATCCTACACATAAAAAGCTTACTTGTAACACACGCGTATGCCTTTAAAAATCACCACCACCGAAGAAACACCATGTCCCCATGACCTGGCTGAAGAGCATTAGTAACACCGTTTCAGGCCCCACAGGCCTCCTCCCCACATACCTGTGGTCACGATTCACGGCCTTTCCTTCACAGTTTAGCACATAAACACCTCCCCATGAACAGTCTGTTGTTTTGTTATGCATTTTTCAAACATCACTCAACCTGAAGCACACTGTCTGATTCTACTACAAGTTGTTTTCACATATACACAGCATATATTTTAAGGTCAGTCTTGACGTAAGCAACTACAGCTGAACAGCTTTTCACTAGAGAATCCCATTCCGGGCTGTGACTGTACCAGTGTAGCTCTCCCGCGCACCGAACACAGCCTCTTCCTGGGACCACGGGCAGCACAGCTAATGCAGCCTGACGCGAGCATTTCTCGGGGGCTCACATGGGGTGTGGTCCGCTGAGACACGTGATCTCACTCTACGAGGCTCGTCCCGCTAGGAGTCCCACTCATCAGACTCCTTTACATGCCCCTGCAAAGTGTGGACAAGAATTCTGGCTACTCCACATCCTCACAGACACCTGACATTATCCAGCCTGACATTTTTGCCAAGTGAGGCGGGTGTGACCTGATCTACTGTTTCAGCTGTCTTTCCTCCACTGCTACCCAGATTGGGCCTCACCTTGTGTTTCAGTGGTCACGCATCCTTGCACCTCTGTGAACTGCCCTTCTGCACGTAGACAAATATCTTCTCCATTTGGCCTATCTTTTTACATTCTTCATGACATCTTTTTCTTTTTTTTTGCTGTGCCACAAGGCAGGTGGGATCTTAGTTCCCTGGCCAGGGATCAAACCAGCACCCCGTGCTAGTAAAGTGGGGTGTTCCAACCACTGGACCACCAGGAAAGTTCCCTTCAGGGTGTCTTTAAAATAAAACTAAATTTTTAAACGAAAATCAAGTTTTTAATTTCTAAGTAGTTAAATGCTGCACACAAGGTGAATATATTTGACACCACAGAACCATATACTTAAAAATTGGTAAGATGATAAATCCTACGGGTATTTTAACACAATTAAAAAAAAAACAACCTCTACCATGGTCATAAACAAAATTTTTCACGCTTTTCTCAAATACTAAGTTTTAAATTTTAAGTTCTTAATCTTTTATGTGAATTTCTGCACAAGGTGTGAGGTACAAACCACATTTCATATTTTTCCAAATAGATAACTGACTGTCCTGACACCGTTTACCGAGCTGAGCACCTTTCACACTGGGCCACCTCATGTTCTGCAGCAGGAGTCTGTTTCTGGAGTGTGGGGGCCACACTCAATGCCCCCAATATCACAGGGCCTCAATTACAACTGTCTTAAAAGACTTGGAAGTGGCTTCCCAGTGGCTCAGCGGTAAAAAATCTGCCTGTCAAGTAGGAAGTGAGGGTTCAATCTCTAGGTTGAGAAGAACCCCTGGAGAAGGAAATGGCTCCCCACTTCCGTATTCTTGCCCGAGAAATTCCACGGGCAGAGGAGCCTGGTGGGCTATGATTCACATGGTCGCCAGAGTCGGACTCGACTTAGCGACTGAACAACAAAAAGACTTGGTATCTACTACAGCAAATCCCACCACCTGATTAGTCCAAGGGTCTTGGCTATTTGGGGCCCTCGGATCTTCTGTGTAAATTTTTGAATCACTTGGCCAGATTCTTCAAAAGCCTACTGGGATTTCTACTGGAACTGCGAGGATACAGACATCTTTACAACATTACTTTTATTCATTAATATGGTTGTTACAGACTGAACTGTGTCCCCCCAAAATATTCATACATTGAAGCCCTTGTCTCCAGTGTGGCTGCACCTGGAGACAGGGCCTTTTTTAAAGAGACAGTAAAGGCCAAATGAGGTCCTCAGAGTAGGCCCGAATCCGGTAAGCTCGTGTCCTTGTAAGAAGGACAGAGGCACCAGGGAATTACACACAAAGGCCATGTGAGGACAGCGTGAAAAGACGGCCACCTACAGGCCAAGAACAGAGGCCTCGAAAGACAGCAAACCTGCCAACACCCTGACCTTGGACTTGAAGCTTCCAGAAGTGTGAGAATACACTGCTGCTGTTTCAGCCACCGGATCTGTGGTATTTTGTTATGGCAGCCCTGGGTAACTAAAACAACATGTCCTGTTTAATACCTTTCAAAAACGGACTACAGTTTTCCTCATAGAGACCTTGCGTGTCATTCATTCCTTTCAACTTTGTTGCTAAGCTGATAATTCATTATCCATGATGCCTTCTATTGCTTATCTGTGTTACTCCATTATCTATACTGCTTTCATGAATGGTGTCTTTTTAAAATTACATTTTCCATCTTCTGCTGGTGTATAGAAACAGAGTGAACTCTCACCTATTAATCTTGTATCCAGCAACCTTGCATATCAGTGCTCCAAGAGGGACAGCAACAACCACGGTCTCAAGGCCCCCTCAACTCTCCACCTCAGCTCACAGCATCATCCCATTCCCCTGCTCCAGCCCACCTGGTCTTCACACATTCTAAGGTCATCTCGCCAAAGGACATCTGCTGTCCCCATGGCCTGAATGCCTGTCCACTCTGAATCTGGGCAAGGCAGACTCCACGGCGTCACTTCAGTCTCAGCTCAAAGGCACCCCTTGAAAGGTCTTCCCTGAACACAGGGCCTGGGAGGCCAAACTCCGGGTACTCCTGTGCTGTCTGCACGGCTGTCACCAGCAGAGATCACTCAGCTTGCTCGTGTTCACAGGTTCACTGCCATTTCTGCCCCATGAAAGGCAGGAGACCCCTTGGCTGTCCTGTCCCCCAGTGACTTCCCAGCCCTAGGATGACGCCTCACTCACAGCAAGGCAACAACACACACACCAGAAGGAAAGAAGATGGAAACAACGAACCGCTAAAGCATCCCATAGTGAGAACACGGCAGAAACCTAGAAACCCACCAATAACACGGTGCGGAACAAAAGAGGATGCAAAATGGAATACGGGGACTGCCTACGACGGCGTGGGAACACGTGCCCCCGAGGACAGGTGACCACAGACGCACCTGTCACACGGGCCCCCGCCCCTGGAGCCCCCTCACCTTCTCGCCGCTGTCCCGTAGCTGTTGCAGCTGCCGCAGGCGGCGCCCCTTCTCCAGCTGCTTCTGCAGCTCCAGCTCAGCCTCGTCCTCCTCCAGCACCTCTGGGGACCCAGAGCGCGGCGCGGCGCCCTCCTCTGGGGAAGACACAGAAGACGCCCGCTCAGACCAAAGCCCAGCTCCTCTCCAGGCCCTTCAGGTCCCACCCCCACCCCGCAGGCCGGGCCCTCACCCTCATCACTGATGTCCATGTTCTCCACGCGGGTGTCATCTGACGGTGGAAGCTGAGGCACAGGCTCCTTCTCCCCCTCCTCCTGGGGCTCCTCGTCCACCTCAGGCACCCGGCGCCGCCCCCGGCCCCGCAGTCTACGGGCAGAGGCTTCTCTGTGACGCTGGCCCCAGGGCCGGCCCAGCCCCCACACCCAGCCGTCTCCCAGCCATCTCCCAGCCCACCTGGAACCGAAGTCCCCATCCTGAGTCTGGTCCCCAAGCGGCAGCAGGTCATCGGCCCGCATGATCACCTCCTTCTCCTTCTTGCGGATCTTCTTTACCCTCCGCTTGGTCTTTTTAAAGGTCACCTGAAAGGAGGAGAGACGTGAGGGCGGGGGGAGGCAGACAGCACAAGTCTACGAGTGGACGCTGCTTGCTGCTACTCAGCAGTTCACGTACGTGAGCGAGACGTGAGACGTGAGCAACCATCATCCCATCTGTTAGATGAGGACAAGTAAAGCAGCAAGAAATTAAATACCTTGTGCAAAGTCACCAGCTCCTAAGCAGGAGAGCCAGGACAGTGAAATCCCTGGTGTCTGGTTCCAGAGTCTTGCTCTCAACCACGTAGGCAAGCAACCTACTGAGCCAGCAGTCTACCTGAATGCCCACAGAGCATCCCAAAGGTGACACCCTACAAAATGACCACTTACCAGACCACCACCGACCCTTGTAACAGTCCCTGTGAGGTGGCTCCTGCCACCCCATTTCAGAGGGGGAGCCTCAGGCTCACAGTTAAATGACACCCCAGGCACAAGCTGGCGACGTGGCAGAACCTGCACACCAGCTCGGGGGCACCTGGCTCACAGTCCTTGTTCTGTCTACACCGACTGCCTCCCCGCAGCACCGCCACCGGGCTGCCAGTCACCGCTCTCCACAGGGACCAAGTACCACGCGATTACCTGATCCCCCTTCTAGTGCCTTCTGGCAGCCTGTGGCCCCTGAGAAGAGGGAGGCGCACGTCTGGGCGGGGGCCTCAGGACTCACCATCTCCTCTGGCGTGAGGTACTCGGAGGCAAGCCGGGGTCCGACTGTGCTCAGAGACTGGGCCTGCAGCCGCAGCTTGGCACGGATCTCCTCTAGCTCGCGCTCCCGGAGGCCGTCAGCCACACCGCCCTGCTCCAGTCGGAAGGACTGCGGCCGCTCGCCTTCAAGTTCCTCATCGTACTTGGACAGGATAGAGCGAGGTTTATGCTGCAAGGCAAGAGGGACAGGTTGGGATGCAGTCTGGCTCCTGAGAAGCCTCAGAGCCACCATCTCCTCCCAAACCACCCCCGCCCCCCCGCTGCCTGGTGCCCACGCTGCCGGCCTGCCTGGGCCAAGTCGTCCACGCTCTCGTCCTCCACGTACGGCAGGTAGTCGGGCTTTTTCTTGCGCAGCTCCACGTTTTTCTCTGCCCGCTCCTTGTCCAGCAGGTTCACATTCACCAGCACATCCTCCTCCTCCTGCAGCACTCCTGCAGACAGAGCGGAGGCGGCCGGTCACGCGCCCTCCACCCAGCAGGGCCTGGGCCCCCAGCCAGAGCACCCCAGTGCCACCCACCTTTGTCCTTGAGGGTGAGGATCACCGTCTCCCCCTCGCGGAAGGAGTCGATGGCATGCTCCACGGTGAGGCCCTGCAGGTCCCGGGCACTGTACAGGTCCTAGAGGCGGGGCAGAAAGTGCAGCCCAGTCGGGACCCGGCCCGGGGATTCCAGCACCTGGGACAGCAGCCTCCCCGGCCCCTCCCCCCACCTGCCGCAGCCTCACCTGCCGCCTCTGCTCGAACTCCTCCTCCACCAGGGTGCTGACACCAAACTCCTGGTCCATCTCCTCCAGCAGCTTGGCCTACAGGACAGGGACGGGGCAGTGACCTATGACCTCAGGCTGTTCTGGATCACCGGAAGATGGGGGGGCCTTACTAAGTGGGGATGCAAAAAGCACAGCCCTGAACAAGCAAGCTGCTGAGAATCCAATGCAGGCACCACTGACCACAGGCCCCCCACCGCTCTGAGCCCCCACCTCACCTCCCCATGGTTCGTCTGCGGCCCCACCAGCCATCAGGCCACCAGAGGCACTGAGTGACACCCCAGCACCTCACCCTCTTCTCTGCCAAGTCCTTCTCCTTTTGAAGCTGCCGGCTCCTCTCAATCCAGGCCGCGGTGTCATCCAGCCAGGGATCGTCCTCCCCCAGGGTCTTAATCTTCCTGAAGACAGAGGAGAAAGATCCTCTGGGGAACCAGCTCCTGCTCCCCCCACCCTGACTCCAGATCTCCTGGGCGCTTCCTCGGGCCCTGCCTGGGCCCACCCGGCAGGGACCCTCACCCCAGTTTTTGGTTCAGGATACGCTTTTCTTTGGCAGCCGCCAGCTTCTCTCGTAGCTCCTCGCGCTGTCGCAAGGCCATGGGGTTGATGACATCGGCGGTCACGGGCTCCTCCTTGGTGCCCGCCTCTGGAAGGGAGGCCCAGGCGTGAGGCTATGCCTGCCCAAGGCTGGTGGGGAAAGGAGGGAGCCACTCACGCTGCCCCGTCCCACTCACGGGGCCAGAGGAGCCAGAAGCGGGGGAAGAATCCTCTGCCTCCTGACTCCCAGGTAACCCCACACTCCCACATCACCCCCACAAGAAGATGGGGCCCTCCATGCCTTCCAAAGCCCCTCTGGTCATACTTAAAAACCAAAACAAAAAAGCCCAACATGTGCACAGCGCAGATGAGTCTGCAGCACTGTGCGCATCTCCTGGTCCCTCTAACGCTAACGCTACCTCGCAGCCAGACTGAGGCTGCCACGTCGACTGCTCAAGCTTAAAGAATCAGCCGACTCCCAGACCCCATCACAGCAGCAAGGAAGCCCCGGGCCTGCGGCCAGCACCCACGCGGGACCACTGAGTGGTGCTGATTTGCACTCCAAGCCCATTTTCTTCAAAAATCCCTCCTGACGGCCTTGCACCTTGACCCCAAATGCCCTCCCTTCCACCACCCTCGGCCCCACACTCACCCTTCTTGACGGCATTGACCTCCAAGGGTTTCAGCCCCAACTTTGCCCGGAGTTTACTGAGGACAACAGATACAAGCGTTATGAGCTGTCCAAGAAATGGGGGCACCAAATGCATTTCTGTACAAATGGGGAGAAAACAGGAGGGGACTAGGCGGTCCGAAGGGTCTCAAACCTCGGGCCTGACCCAGCAGTGGGAGGAGCACTGGCCTCCTGATCAGGCGGAAGGCCTGGCCTGCCTCCTAGCCAGGGCAAGGCCACCCTCTCCTGGGCCTCAGAGTCCAGTTCAGGAACTCAGATGGTTGGCTAGGTTGATTTACATGACACTTCAAACTTCAATCAGAACGTGTACTACACAAAAGCCTCCCCAGCTACCCCAGAAGAAAACAGAGACATGAAAAGGAGACAGAACTTACTTGGTCTCCTCGATGCTGAGTGACGAGGCATCGCCTGAGCTCGTTTTGGAGCTGGCGGCTGGAACAAGAAGCAGCAAGACTCAAGAGCTGAGCACTGGGCCCAGGAGCCGCAGCCCTGGCTCCAGGCGCAGGGCCGAAGACGAGGCCAGCACCTGGGCCTGCTTCCTCCCCGCCAGGAGCTCCTTCCACCCAAGTCCCAGGCTCCGAGAATGCTGCTTCTCCCCACACCTTCCTTTCCTGATCCAAAGGGTCCAGCTTTCTACGTCCTTCACTTTGCCACCTCTCCACTTTTGCCTATCCTGTGCTTTCAACCTGCACTGCCCTCTCTGGCCTCAGGCTGTTAACAAAATCCTATCAGACCCCCACTTCCTCCCTGGAGTCCTGCTCCATTACTGATCAGCATCAACTAACTGCTCTCCTCTGCACAACATGGTCACAGTCATTTCTGGACCTGATTCTCCTCACAGGGTAGGGACCGTGTTGGCAGCATAACCATGTCCTCTGTGTAATTCATGCAGTGAAGAAATATACTTATTGGAGCCTCTTCCGTGATGCTGCTGAGATCACTGAGATAAAGGAGCATTTAGGACCTCCTCGACTCAGCTCACAAACAGCAACTGACTTCACTGACCACCACACGCAGAAGTCAGATTCCGACTCAGATGGAGCTGCCCCTACCAGGAGCCACCACAGCTCACCATTCCAGCATGTTCACCTCACAGCCTACCTCTGTCCCTCTTATCCCACTTGAACTCTGAATCCCAACCACTCCAGGCTCTCTCCAAGATCACCAGCCTCCTTGCTTCAAAACCCCAAGGATTCTTTTCAGCTCTGGTTTTCATCTGCTCTCCAGTAGGGTGTGACACAGATGATCACTCCCACAGATCCCCTGACACAAGACTGTATGGTTTTCCTGCTTTGGGGGATAGCCTCCCTCCTTTTTCTGTAGCCTCCTGCTCAGCCTTCTACTAAAACCTTGGCGTTTATCAGGTTCTGCTACCAACCCTGGCTTCCTGCTCCTAGTCTCTCAGTGGACTTCACATGCCACCTAAACACTCATGATTCCCTAACTGCTCTATCCAGCCCAAACCCTGGGTTTCTCCATGCACATCAAATTCAACACTCGCCAAAACGGAATTCAGTTGTCTCCCTCCAAAAATCTGTTTCTCTTTCAAACTCCTGAAGTTCAGTCGACAGCACTGTGCAGGCGTGCTTCAGTCACTTCAGTTGTGTCCAACTCTTTGCAGCCCTATGGACTGTAGCTCTCCAGGCTCCTCTGTCCATGGGATTCTCTAGGCAAGAATACTGGAGTGGGATGCCATGCCCTCCTTCAGGGGATCTTCCCGACCCAGGGATAAAACCCGTGTCTCCTTTGTATTCTGCATTACAGGCGGACTCTTTATCACTGAACCACCAGGAAAACATCAGTAGAGATCACTACCACTCAACTAATTGCTCAAGTCAAAATTCAAGGCGCACCCTCAATTCCTTTTTCTCTTTCCAGCCCTCATCCAAATGCTAAACTCCATCACCTCCTCCTCCAAAACACCTCTCCAATCTGTCCACGTCTCTCCATCCCATGGCTGATGCCTCGGTGCAGGCCACTATCAGTCTTCATCTCACCTCCAGTCTCTACTGCCCTTGTCCCAGTTCTCAACACAGTGATCTTTGCAAAACATGAATGAGATCAACTCACTCGTCAGTTCAAATTCACAGCTTCCTCTCTAAACAAGTTTCAATTTCTTAACAGGGCCTATACAGCCCTTCGTGTTCGGAACCGTGTCTCTCTTACAGACTCCTGTCTCTGCTATGAACTCTACACAACTTTGACAATAACACGTTTGTTCTTGCCTCTGCACATGCTGCCATCGCTTCATTCATTCAACACATTCAGGGAGGGCTCGTGATATGCCAATTGAGGAAAACAAAGAAAATCTCTACCCTCAGAGAGTTTAGCAGAGAAAGACAACCTTCAGTCCCAAATAGCCATAGGAAGACCCTTTAAAGAGTG
Organism: Dama dama; assembly: GCF_033118175.1. Lineage (NCBI taxonomy): Eukaryota > Metazoa > Chordata > Mammalia > Artiodactyla > Cervidae > Dama > Dama dama. The sequence continues at coordinate 6,880,047 of NC_083682.1, forward strand.
CTGACGAAAAAGCTGGGGGATGCCTCGGCCTCCAAACCCAGAGCCCCCCTACCCGGGGCACCTCCGGAAGCCCCGCCCCCTGCACAGGCCCCTCACCGGCCTCGTAGCCATCATCCCGCTTCTCCCGTTTCACGCGCCGCTCGGACGGCTCTGTCTGGCTGCGCTCCCGCCCGTGCGTGCTGCTGCGGGCCTCGGTTTCGGCCCCGCGCCGCCCGCTCCCGCGCTCGCTCCCACGCTCTCGGCTTCGCTTCCGTCGTTCGCCGCCGCTGCCGCCGCCGCCGCCGCTCCGATGCTTGTGTTTTTTGTGCTCCCGGTGCCTCGGCGGCTGTTCGGTAGCGCCCCCAGTGCTGGCCGCTGCTGTGGTTCCTGCCGCCTCCTTTTCCCCGCGGTGCTTCTTTGACGATCCCATGGTGGTCTGTCCGCCCCGAGCCCGGCCGCCGCCGAGCCCCGACGACGCAAAATGGGAACACTTCCGGGTCGCCCGACAGCCGGTGTCCTGTTGCCGGAAACCAAGAGCGGCTGCTTCCGCCGTTTGCCTCGGAGCCCGCCCCGAAGGCTCATGGGAAGGCCGGTATCTGAACCCGACTGCGCAGTCGCAGGCAGCAGGGCCGGGGTAGCGGTGGCCGAGCCGGCCGGCCGACTGCGCATGCGCGCCTCAAGGTTCGCGACTGGGTCCGGGGAAGACAGTATCCCAGAATGGGACCTAGAGACCATCCCAGCCAGGATCGCCAGAGCTGGAAGCACCTTCCCGGCTTCCCTCTGTTTCACACCTTCAATTACGGATGCTCACTGGCTCACGGACTCTCCCTGGGCAGCGCCCAACTCTCCAGTAGGCGTCCTCCTAGTGTACTGCCTGGGGTCGTGACTCCATCAGGTGTTAAACGACGTAGCATGTTCTCCTCCCGAGACCCCCCAGCTCCACAGTCCAGCTTCCAACCCCTACTACTAGTATTGTCTGCCAACGCTGCTTTGCCACGCTCCTTGGATTGGGTTTTTTAACCATGAGCTCTGTGACTGCCCCGGAGGTCGAGTTGAGCTTCTGTGTGTCTGTAAACCCCCTGAAATTGAATGCAAAATTTGGCACATGCGTCTGTGTGAGCTTTTCTTTTTCTTTTCCTTTGAGGAGACTGTAACTTGTAGTTACTTAAGTGTAAAAGCTCAGTTCACACAATTCCTCCTGACACCCCCACTTCCCAGTTGCTCGATCTGCCAGCCCATCTGTTAGGGTGTGATTATGTGCCCTTTTAAAGGCCCGCCCCCTCCCCCACAGGACTGGGCGTTCCCAAAGTCGGAAGGCATTCTGTCCTGTTCACTCTTGAGTTTCCAGTACCCAGCATTTGTAGGAGTTGCAGCTGTTGCTCTTGGGAGATGCCCCACTCACTCCTCTGGGCAGAGGCAGAGCCGTGGGTGCTGGGCGGGGGCCGCCGGAACAACCAGCGTTCCTGGTGGATGTGAGCACAAGCCAAGCCTGCTGCATACCCACCTGCCACCGCCTACTCCCAACCCTCAGCCACTTCCCACCACCGCCAGAAATCCCACACTGTATTTTCACAAAGCATTTAATTTTTCTCTCAGGGATTCAACTCTTGGTCTGGATTTGGGGCGAAGTGCTGGCCAGCCTGGCTGCCATTGGGTTCCACTTTTGGGGGGCTCTGAGATGAGGGCTCCATTCTCGCCCCCACTGACCTGTGGCTCCTTAAAGATGAAGACACAGATAGAGACCACTGGGCTCTGCAACTCCCCACCCCGGTAACCAAGGAGACCTGGGCTGTAGGAGGGGCAACGCCTTCATCACCAATGTCAGTGCTTTCAAATGTGGCTCCTATACTCTGAGACCCTGAGCAGGAGACTACCCCCGCCCCCCAAGCCTGATAACCTCTACTCTGCACCAAGTTGTTCTAAAGTGTAAGCGTTCTGTGGGGAAACAACCTTGGCCCAGCCTTCCTCAGGTGACGTGGAGGACAGGGCCCTGGGACGGCCCTGCTGACTGCGAAAGCTGGACTGAGTCCTCCTGGCCAACGAGTGGACACGGCAGCATGGAAGTCTAAATTCAGGGTGGACCCACGTGGCTGCCGGTGGAGGCCCCTTAGCCTGTCCCCTGGGCAGGGTGACAGCTGAGTGAGACCCCGCGGGGCAGGGTGCTGGTGACCATGGCCTTTCTCCCCACAGCGGGGCCTCACCTGTGCTTCCTGGGGGCGCCCTCCATGTCCCCTTTGCCCGCCTCGGCCAGCAGCTGCTCCTCATCCAGTCCCAGCGCCGACAGCACCTGGGAGAAGCGGCGGGTCACGTTGAGCCGGGCGTTGGCCTGAGGAGAAAGCAGAGGGGTCCCCTCTCTCACCTGGGCTGCCCCGAGGACACTGTGAGACTCTGATTACTGAGGGGGCCCCAGGGCTTTTCAAGGGTCCAAACTGAGGGGGCCCCTCCCGCCTCATCTCCCTACCCTCTCGGCCGGTGAGAAGCCCTGCTCTCGGGGAGCCCACGTGCTTGCCCAGGTGCCAGCCTCACCTGCATGGCCTGCTGGAACAGGTAGGGCCGGGCCTGCACCCGGTGCTGGATGCCTTGCAGCTCTGCCTGGTACTCAACAAAGCGCTGTCGCTCCTGGCGCCTGAGGGGAGACAGGCCTCTGGGCAGCTAACGGTGCCCATCGCCACTCGTGAGCCCTCACTGAGGACTTTCTGTTTGTCCTCCCGCCCTTAGCTTTACAAAGTTGTTTCATTTCCGTCTTCCGCTGAGATTCCCCCTGACGTGAAGGGAGTGAGAATCATCAGCCCCCATTTTGTCCATGACACGCCTGAGGCTCAGGAGGGTCAAGGGACTTGGGAAGTGAGGGACCGAGCGTGGAGCCTGGGTCTGCAGACTCCGCCAGGCTCGCCCATCCTCCCAGCCATCCCCAAGGAAGAGGGGCCAGCACTGGCTTCTAAGGAACTGGACGTCTGCGTGCACAGCCCTGCGCTCCCCTGCACCCTCTCTGCCTGTGAAGGAGACGCTATGACTGTCGGCTGTGGCTTTGGGCAAGATCGCACTCTAGACCCTGGGTTCGGTTTTCTTCTCTGTATTTTAAGCCAGTATGGGACAAGCTTGCCAGCATTCTCTGTGCTTCTTGTAAGCCGATAGTTTAGAAAATGGGACAGTGGAACTAAAGAAATGTATTGCAAATGAAGAATCGATGCTTTTGAACTGTGGTGCTAGAGAAGACTCTTGAGAGTCCCTTGGACTGCAAGGAGATCCAACCAGTCCATCCTAAAGGAAATCAGTCCTGAATATTCACTGGAAGGACTGATGCTGAAGCTGAAGCTCCAATACTTTGGCCACCTGATGCGAAGAGCCAACTCATTGGAAAAGACCCTGATGTTGGGGAAGATTGAGGGCAGGAGGAGGAGGGAACAACAGAGGATGAGATGGTTGGATGGCATCACCCACTCAGTGAATTTGAGTTTGAGCAAACTCCGGAAGATAGTGAAGGACAAAGGAGCCTGGCGTGCTGCAGTCCACGAGGTTGCAAAGAGTAGGACACAACTTAGTGACTGAAAAACAAACAAACTGCAAGTGAAGGAACACATCCCAGAAAGATCCAGGTTCCACTGGAGAAGCACAATCCTTTTACAAAAACCCAGTTCGTGTGCTTGTCAGAAATCTGTCGGCTCTACAAGCTGTGAGTCCTGGCTGTGAGAAGGGTCCTCTGACCGCATCACACGTGGGACCAGGCATCCTTCTGCTGAGCACTCTAGAGAGGCTGAGGGTTGTGGCGGCAGCACGCAGAGACAGGACAGTGGGGGAGAGGCACGCAAGACTCTGAGCCTCTGCTGGGAGCCTCCAGCAAATGTGCTGGGCCCCACAGAAAAGCACACTGGCTTGCTGGGCCAGGACCCTTGGCTATGTGCCCGGTAAAGAAACTTCCTCCATTCAAGAAAAAGATGGACTTGAAAACCATGACCGGGAACAGAAGTCACTGCAAAGAAGAGTCTTCATCATTCAAGGGGGGAATTTTACAGCAGTTTCAAGGAATAGGGGTGCGGGAGGCCGGAGCTATATCTCTGTCTTGCCCGTGATGTCGCGTACATTTTTCCTGCGTGGTTCTTGAGGCTATTTCTGTTAGAATTGAGAGGAAGCCCACGTCTTGGAGCTCTAAGCAAGAAAGGAAGACATATCAGTGGGGTTTTGCCCTGTCTATTATCTCAGAATAAAAGGAAGGTTCAGAGCCTCCCCACCACAGGGCTATGCCTTTTGTGCCCTCCCTCCTAGGAAGGGCAGAATCTCGCATGCAGCTCAGAGCTAAGGTCAAGGGCTGGAAGCACTGAGACACTCCCCATGGGAAATATCTGCTCCCAAGTAGAAAATGAAAGGATTGTGTCGGGAACACTCCTCTCACTGACACCTGCCACTGGAGTCGGAGCCTTCGGCTTCCTGCCTTGTGAGAAAAAAAAAAGTGAACTTGAAGTCCAGCAGGGAGAAGGCATCTCCCGGTTCACTGATCAAGGATTCCTCATTGGCAAAGTTGGGGGTGATATGGCTGAGCCTCAAAGAGTAGGTGATTGGAGCCCCACTGGATCCTCAGTGGCCCCATCACAGGGCAGGAACCCCCTGGTCTCTCAGCCGCACCCCACCCACCTTGACCTAGTGCTTCTCCCCAGATGGGAGGGCTGCCTTGGTGCCAGCTCCTCCCTAGAGGTGCTTGGTGTCAGTGGAATCAGCGATCATGTTTCTTTGAGTTATCTGGTTTACCAGCTTGGACTTTGCAGGGAAGATCCTGGTATACTGTAGCTGGAGACTGGGCATTTGAGCCCTTCCTGGCGGCCAAATGGCTGCCTGGGTTGGAATCCCAGAACTGCTGCTCACCTGTGACTTTTGAAAAATTATTTAAGCTCTTGGAGCTTCCTTCATCTGTAAAATTATGGGAGTGGTGATAATACCTATTCTTATGAGTCTAAAAAAGGTTTGCTTTTAAATCTTAATTTGCTTTTTTTATGATCAAAACATAGGAAGAAAATGAAACGGATGACTCTGCCCCAACCACGAACAACAGCTATCTCCAGGAATCAGATCATAGGCACTATTTACATTCTCCACAAACTATCTCTGTAATACATGAATTTTTATAGTATGCACACCTGGCATCTGAAATCAGAAAACAAGATTTGAAAGTGTGATGATGCATGTAGAACAATTCAAACTTGAGCCTTTGACAGCTGTTGGGATGGTTATTATTAACCAGGTGACCTTGGGAGTTCCCTGGCTGTCCAGTGGTTAGGGCTCCATGCTTCCACTGCAGGGACCTGGGTTCAATCCCTGGCCAGGGAACTAAGATCCCGCATACCACAAGGTGAAGCCAATAAATAAATAAATAACAGGGTGACCTGTCCCAGCCCTTTTTCCTCCTGGGCCTCAGTGTCTTCATCTGCAAAGTGACCTGACCTGCCTACCTGGCAGGGAGGATGGTCCTGGGGGTTCAGCCCCATGGGTGGGGTGAGGGCGAGGTCTCCTTGGTCCTTCGGTCTGATAGCACCACCTCCCTGCCCTCTCCCCTCCAAGACCCCCACAACCCTGGGCTTCCTACCTCAGCTCCTCCAGCTTGTGCTGGGCAGCCCCCGGCCCCCGGCTCCCTCTGGGCGCGTAGGCTGCCAGGCAACGAGCCACCTGATGCTGTACTCGCTGCTCCCGGGCCCGCCGCACCTCGGCCTGCTGCCGCTCTTCCTGCTGCTGCCGCTCCCAGGCCCGCAGCAGGTTTCTTGGGTCGGGGGGAGAGGAAAAGCAGAGAGGTGGGAGAAGTCTGCAGGGAACAGGAGCCTCATGGAGGCCCAGGGGCAGGTAGAGTCCACAGCCCAGAGAGCCAGGGGCCTAGGGAATGGGGTTTGTCATGGAAGTCGAACTGGATGGAGGCTGCCTCTGGGATCTCAGCCCTTGGGCCCAGCTCAGGCCTTCTCAGTTCTTCCTGGAAGCCTCCTGCCTATTCCAGCCAGTGGTGTGCCCCAACTCTGACCGTCTTCAGCCTTGTGGAGCTCAGCACACACACCTGTGACCTCACCTTCCCCTTGCAAAGCAGCTCTCCTTAACAGCAGGGCCCAGATCTTTCTTTCTCTCACCCCCACATCTAGTAGGAGCTAGAGTAATGCCCGTTGGTTTGAGGGACAGACAGATGAATGAATGGGAAAGAGAAAGAAATGGTGCTGGGATCCGTGGGTGTAATGGATGAATGGTGTGGATGGTTGAATAGATAGTACCTAGTCCACTGGAACACCTTCCCCCGGGTCTGATGATCAGTTCCTCTTGCCAATCAAGTCTTTGCTCAAAGGTCAGAGAAAGTGAGACCTCAGCACCCCATCTACCTCCCAGAGATTTTCCATCTCTAGCTCTGTTTTGTTCATTTCTTTATTAATTATCCTTCTTTCCAAGTAGAATGTAAGCCTCATGAGAGCAGGATTCCTTGTCTGTCCTCTTCACCACCAAAGTATCCCCAGCACATAGAACAGTGCCTAACATAGACGGAAACTCAATATGAGTGAGTTCATGCATAATTGTTGTCATTCACTCCCTGAGTTGTGTCTGACTGTTTGTGACCCCTTGGACTGAAGTACCCCAGGTTCTTCTGTCCTTCACTATCTTTGGATTTTTCACAAATTCATGTCCGTTGAGAAGTGACACCCCCATCTAACCATCTCATCCTCTGCTGCCCACTTCTCCTTTTGCCTTCAATTTTTCATAGCATCAGGGTCTTTTCCAATGAATTGGTTCTTTGCATCAAGTGGCCAGAATATTGGAGCTTCAGATTCAACATCAGTCCTTCCAGTAAGGACATGAATCATGGTCAGATAGAAAGATGGACAGGTAGACATACAGAGGGGTAGATGCAAACATACACTCAGCACAGGTTTATTGAGCACCAACCCTGTGCCAGGCCCTTTTAGGGCACCAGACAGGGGCTGTTATCAAAAAGATCCAGCAACTTCCCTGGAGGAGCCTTCACATTGTGCAAAGGGATAGACACATAGCCCGGCACCTTCCCAAGGGATCTGGGCTCTATCCTTGGGGCGCTGGGGAGCATGGGAAGATCTCAAGCAGGGATGACAGGGGGAGACTCAAAGGGTGCTATCAGAATACTGACTGGATCTCACCCCACACTTCTAACTGGTCACCAAGGCCCACTAAGCCAGCCTCCAAATATCCTTTCAAATAAATCCTTCTCTCTTCACTCACATGACCACCTGGTTCAAGCCTTCACCTAGATATTGCCAGCAGCCCCCACCCCATTCTTCCCTCCTGCTCCCACTGTCTCTTGTTCAAGCCCCAAGGATAGTAATGATCTAACTCTTCTGCCATTGTCCCTGTTTTCCCCCATCTGTCTCCTTTTGCAGCTGACTTTGAGCTTCTTAGGGATGAAACCAATTTTTTTTACCTTTATATCCTGAGAACCCATGAGCAGATACTCAATGTATGTTGCATTAATCATTTAGCTAATAGATTAATGAGTGGGTAGAAGTGAGTGAAAAGTGGCTTATGCCAATAAACAGTTGGCCAAGGGGATGGATGGACGGTTGGACGGATGACTGGATGATCAGAAAGACTAATGGATGGGTAAATGAAGGGATGAATGAATGAGTGTCTCTTGGGGAACTAGCTCCGTCTCTAGTCCCTGTGCTTCGCCCCCACCCTCCTTCTCCACCTCACCTGGTAGCCTCCTGTCGTTTGTGGAAGGTGCGGGTAGGGAAGTTTGCAAACAGAAAAGTCTCATCATCTCCCAAGGCGTGGGCCTTCTTGCTCCAGCTGGAGGCCTGAACAGCAGCCCGCAAAGACTTCCAGGGCTGTTTCTCCGGGCCTGTCCACAGAGGGACAAGTCAGGGACTGTTGTCCCCCCTGTTTCCTTGGGCAATCCCTCCCTGCACCTGAAGCCCAGTCCGGCCATGTCTGAATGCCTGGCCCAGGTCGCTGGCTCCAGCCCCTCTCTACACTGTGTGACTTTGTGGGGAACCTGGGCTTTGAGCCCCAGGACTCACCACAGTCCAACTCCTGCTGCAGCTGCCTCTGCAGCTTCTCCAGGTCCCACGGCCCCTCCAGCTCCTTGGCCCTTGGCTTCCTCCTCTGAGGTCCTCGGAGGTTGGTGGAGCTGGAAACGCTCCCCAGGCACCGCACTTCACTCTCATCCCAGGCCTCCTCACCAGAATTCCGCCCCTTTCTTCGAGAACTGGTTCTCCTTCTCCAGGGGGCCTGGTGTTCCCCGTCCTCGGCCTCCTCTGTGGCCTCTGAAAACTGTTCCTCCTCCAAGATCAACCCCCTCCTGGGGAGCTGGGGCAGTTCCCCTGGAATCAGACCCCTCTCGGCCTCCTCGGCCCCCGGGTCTTCTGGCTCAGACTCCTCGGGCTCCGACCCGGACCTTGAGGACTTCCTGGGCGACTGCAGGCCTGACTCCCTGGGCGGCTCCAGCTCCTGGCTCTTTCCCCTGCCCGGAGGGATGGAGGTGCAGCTGCTGGACCTGAGCTGCTGTCTCCTCTCCAGGTTCTGCCCGTCTGTCTTCCAGCAGAAGCCGTGGGCCTCTGGGAGGGCGGCCGTGGACTTGTGCCGGAACTTGTGGTGATGGACCGCCGGGGGCAAGGGCAGGGCCTGGTGGCCAGGGGCCGAGACGGAGCTCGGCTGATGCAGGACCCGGCCATCTGTGGTGAAGCTCTCCCAGGCCCACTGGAAGGGGAAGGAGGGTTTCCGAGGAGGAGAGGGGATGAGACTGAGGAGGGAGAGGGCAGGGGTCAGGGTCCGGAAGTCGGCCCCCAGCGGGGCCTGGCCCCCTGCATCCCTCCCGGCCCTCCACAGCCACTTACTCCTCAGCTTCCGCAGAGCTTTGCCCTTTCTTGTTCCGGCCTCTGAGCCTCCGGTCCTTCTTTGGTGTCTGCCCCGCACTCCGAGACCTCTGCTTCTGGGCGTGGATAACACCATCACCGCTCCCAAGACTCCTCTGGGCGGAGGTAGGAGAGGAGGCCTAGCTCTGAGCCACTCACCCAGGGGACAGTCCCACGCACCCTGGCTGGCCCCTCTGGGCCCTTGTTACCCCTGGAACTGACGGGTCACGACCTGAATTATTAATGTTAAAATAGCAACAGTGAGTTTCCCTGGCAGCCTAGTGGTTAAGAATCTGCTTGCCAACGCAGGGAACCCGGGTTTGATCCCTGATCCGGGAAGATCCCACATGCTGCAGAGCCACTGCACCTGAGGACCACAACTCAGGAGCCCGCGCTCTAGAGCCCATGAGCCGAAACTACTGAAACTTGAGCACCTAGAGCCTGTGGTCCGCAACAAGAGAAGCCACTGCAATAAGAAGCCCAAGCTCCGCAAGGAAGAGCAGCCCCCGCTCACTGTAACTCGAGAAAGCCCACCTGCAGCAACAAAGACCCAGAGCAGCCAAAAGTAAATAAATCTTAAAAACCAACAGTGCTATTCACAGAGCACCTGCTGCATGCTCAGGACTTTCATGCATTAACTCATTTAGCCTTCCTTCCCAAGGACCCTCTGGGGCTTCCCAGGTGGCTCTAGTCATCAAGAATCTACCTGCCAATGCAGGAGACACAAGAGGTGTGGGTTCGATCCCTGGGTCGGGAAGGTGCCCTGGAGAAGGAAATGGCAACTGGCTCCAGTATGATTGCCTGGAAAATTCCATGGACAGAGGAGTATGGCAGGCTACGGTCCACGGGGCCGCAGAGAGTTGGACTTAACTGAGCAATTGAACTCACACGTGCGTGCGCGCACGCACACACACACACACGGATCTTATGAGGTCCTTGCTTACTCTCACCCACATCACGCAGATGAGAACACTGAGGCTCAGAGAGGCGAAGTCACTTGACTAAAGTCACGCAGCCAGGAAGCAGAGCCAGGATCTAACATGTGGACTATCCTAAAGCCCAGATTTGCCCCCATTGCCCTGGGTTGCCTCTGGGTCCTGGACAGCTCTTCTCAGTGCCCCACAGGACTCTGGACTTGCAAAGCCAAGGAGGGAAAAACTCATTATTTTCCCTGAAACTCAAATCCTCCCAATTTGCCAAAACTGCTCCATCAGAAGCCTGGGGGTCATAACTGGGCATCATCCTCCCCTTCATCCCACGTCCCTGCGCATCTCGGACCTCCCTGACTCTCTCCTGGGCCTCGGCTTCAATCTTGTGGCCTCCCTCAGCCTTGACCTCGCACCCCAGAGAGCCAGCCTACCTCTGAGCGGTTGCCAGTCTCCCCGCAGGGCCTCCCTCACCTGCTCAGTGTGGTGGGTGCTTGAGAGGAGCTTGAGCAGACCTGTGGCCGTCCCCGGAGCCTGCTGCCGTGCGTCTTGCCCAGGTCTCCTGACCAACTGTTGGTGGGCGTTTAGCATATTGGTGTCTTGCCCCATCCCCCACCCCCATCTGCCAACCTTGGAACTGCCCGGCCCACCATCTCTATGGCAACCAGTCCTCAGCCTGTCTTAAGGGCTCTGGCCAAAGCAGACCAAGAAGGCTCTATGTAAGGCTAGCTTCCTTCCAGCAGGGAGAGTTCGCCAGGACGCTGAGGAAGAGTCCAGGTCAAGTCCTGCCTCTCCAGGACTCCTGCGGACCCGGTGTAATCCCCCTGCCCTTGCTCAGCCTGTGTTTCTCCATCTCTCAAAGGAATCTCTGGACCACCCGTCCCAAAGGGTCTTCACACCCTGTGAAGATAGCAGATAGTACCTGCCGTGTCCCTCTCCCTCTCCCTGCCTCCCGGTTTTTTTTTTTTTTTAATGATATCTCATTATAATTAAAAATAAAAAATCTTTTGGCCATGCCACATGCGGCACCATAATTCCCCCACCAAGGATTGACTTGCCTGGTGGTTCAGACGGTAAAGAATCCGCCTGCAACGCAGGAGGCCTGGGTTCAGTCCCTGAGTTGGAAAGATCCCCTGGAGAATGGAATGGCTACCCATTCCAGTATTCTTGCCTGGGAAATACCATGGACAGAGGAGCCTGGCAGGCTACAGTCCACGGGGTCACAGAGTCAGACACGACTGAGCGACTAACACGTTCACTTTCTTCCACGATCGAACCTGCACCCCCTGCATTGGAAACACGGAGCCTTAACCACTGGACAGACAGGGAAGTCCCCTCATTGTAATTTTAACTGAGTTGTGATGATTACTTCTTTGACCCACCCCTCATTATTTTTTGCCTCTGGGCGCATCCTGTGAGCTGCTTGTTTCTGTTCATGGCCGCGTATTATACTTCTGGGCTTTTGTTTATTAACTTGTGCAGGAGTTCCGTATTCACTAGATTGCAACCAGCTTTCTGTCAGTATTTTCTCTGAGGGCCTTTGTGGAACAGAAATCCTTAATTTTTTTCATTTTTTAAAATTGAAATATAGTTGAATTACAATGTGTTAATGACTGCTGTACAGTGAAGTGACTCAGTTATACATGTGTACATCTATCCTCTTTCATATTCTTTTCCATTATGGTTTACCACAGGATATTTAATATAGCTCCCTGTGCTACATAGTAGGAGCTTGTTGCTTATCCATTCTATATATACCAGTTTGTGTCCGCTAATCCTAAACTCCCAATCCAACCCTCTCCCACCCTCGTCCCCCTTGGCAACCAGCAGTCTATTCTCTGTGTCCCTGATTTGGAGAAATCCTTAATTTTGATGTAGTCAGATCCATAAAGGTTTTGCATGAGGGTTTGCATTTTGAATGTCTTAAATCCTTACCCTACTCCTAGCTGGACCCTTCTCCTATATTTTATTCTAGTAGATCATAATTTAACTTCCAGGTTCAGATTGGAATGCTCTATACTCTTCCTTTTCTGATACTGTCCTTATTTGGTTTGGGAGTCGATGAGGAAGTGGGCAGCCTCTTCTTATTCTCTGTTTTCTGGAACAACTAGTATCAGATAAGGACCATCTGTTCCCCTTCCACTGGGACTCTTTTGCACTGGAGTCTTAGATTATCATTTTTTTTTTTTTTTACTGGTTATTGATCTATTTTTTCTGAAAATGCCTTTACATTACATTTTTATTTTTACTGACATACAATTATTTGTAATATTCTTTGATATTTTGACATTTTAGATTTCTTTGGGGGCTCAGAGTTCAGATCATGTAGGGCCCAGTGGCTGCGGGAAGGTCTTGGGATTTGCCCTAGGCATGATGGAAAGGGTGAAAGGATATTGTTATAGAAGAACCCATTTTGTCAACACAAAACTCCCAGTCTGCTTCAAGATTATGAAGGGTTGGAAGGTGGATTCTAAAAAGGGAATTTTGTGATGAGATTGGGGCTGGGGCTAGGGGCTGCTTTCAAATCCTAAATCTAGGGAATTTGAGAGGGGCTCCCTGAGATCCTGGCAGGCCCATGGATCAAGTGTACAGGAAACTTTCAGAAGGACTTCAGAGCCGTGGTCAGAATGGCCAGCACTCAGGAAATATGGCACAGGAAGTCAAGACTTCATCTGGGGGCAGAGACAAATTTCCTTATGGATTTCAGAGGGACATTGGGAGACAAAAATTATCTTTTATTATATCCCGTGCATCTCATTTGGTCACAGTAGTCATCACAGTGGAAGATTTGGTGGGGGGAGGAGGTGATGGGCTTCTCCGGTACCACTAGTGGTGAAGAATCCACCTCCCAATGCATGACATACAAGAGACACAGGTTTGATCCCTGGGTCTTCCCGAGTGGACTAGATCCCCTGGACTAGAAAAGAAATGGCAACCCACTCCAGTATTCTTGCCTGGAATATTCCACGGACAGAGGAGCCTGGCGGGCTGCAGTCCACGGGGTCGCAAAGAGTCAGACATGACTGAGCACACACACGGCAGAGGAGGTGAGAGGAGCTGACTCAGGGGTTTTTTTTTAACATTTTTATTTATTTTAATGCATTTAATTTATTTGGCTGTGCCAGGTCTTAGTCTCAGCACATGAGATCTTTGACTTTGGCCACAGCACGCAGGATCCTTAGTTGAGGTATACAGAGTTTTAGTTGCACGATCTAATTCCTTGACCAGGGGTGGAATCCAGGCCCCCTGCGTTGGACTACCAGGAAAGTCACCCTGATTGAGGTTTTTTAAAAGCTCCCTTTGGCTGCTGTGTAGAGACTAGACTGGAGGACCAGGGTGGAAAGAGGGACCATTGTCCAGGAGAGGGACTAGAGGACTTGGGCCAGGGAGGCAGAGAGAGGAAAGAAGAGGAGAGGTCTGGAGATTGAGCCTGGGCCCACCCCCATTTAGAGATCAGGGGAGGACAGGGAAACAGCCATGGACGTCAGACAAGAGAGGCTGGCAGGGAGGAAGTCAGCCCAGAGAAGGAGGGCTCCCAGCCAAGTGAAGTAAGTGTTTCAAAAAGGAGTGGGTGATCAGCTCTGACAAGAGCCACTGAGAGGTCAATGCAAGGCTGACCGAGTGAACTAAATTTGGCAACCTCACTTGTTCCCTAGGCCTAACTCCAAAGGCCAGACGTAGAAGGTGCATTACAAACGTTGGCTATTTAAATGTGGCTAAGATTGGCCTCAGAAAAATATTCTTTCCCCTGAGGAACTTGTACCCTGTTATCTCTGGCGTGGGGGGCGGGGGTGGGTGGGTGGTGGAGCTGAGTTACTACATCTCCCTTTTTGCTTTGGCTCCCTGGAAGCTCAAAGCCAAATTTGATCTGCAGATAATAGAATGCTTTATGTGTGCATGCTAAGTCACTTCAGTCAAGTCCAACTCTTCGTGACCCTACGGACTGTAGCCCCCCAGGCTTCTCTGTCCGTGGGGATTCTCCAGGCAAGAATTCTGGAGTGGGTGGTGCTGCCCTCCTTCAGGGGATCTTCCCGACCCAGGGATTGCATTAGCATCTCTTTCGTCTTCTGCACTGGCACGTGAGTTCTTGACCACTAGCACCACCTGGGAAGCCCAGAGTGTCTTATGGGCTTTACTTAATAATAGACCTGCATATTTATATCTTTATGTTCTTGCTCCAGATCCTCACATTTTCTTTTCAACTATCTTTTCACATTCCTGAGTCTCCATTTTTGTTTTAAGATTTTATCTTCTTTGTTCTTGTCAGAAGTTACCTCACTTACATTGGGAATGAGGCAGGTATGCAAATTAATTCTACCATTCAGCAAATATATGGCGATGACTTATACTAGTTAAGTTCCTTTGGTTTGCAAATGACAGAGCTAAATTAAGCCAAAAGGATAAACAAAGTAATTGGCTTATTTTACTAATGAATAAAAAGGGCCTGACCTCAATTTTGCCTGGATTGAAAGGCTTGAGCCCCTTTGCATGTGTGTGTGTGCATGCGTCTGTGCGTGTGTGTATGTGTGTGTGCGTGTGTGTCTGTGTGAATGTCTTTCTCTCTTCCTCATTTCATCGTCATTTCTCCCTCTGTGTTGGCTTCATTTTCTCCAATGGGAGTGTTGGCTGAGGGCAGCACCAGATTGCTGTCCTTGGACCTTTGCCACCAGAGTAGCGAGAGGACTCTTCCCAAATATACAGGTAGCAAACCCCAGGCAAGGATTCTGACATTTCCTGCCTTGAGTCTCAAGGCCACCCCTGGACCAATCCCAGGGACCTAGTGGGACAAGGACTGTGACCCGCTGTACTGTGGTACCTTCTGGGTAGAGTGGGAGGAGCGGTGTTCCAAGGATAGAAAATGGTATGGAGTTTCCTCAAAAAAATTAAAAATAGAACTACCATACAATCCTGAAATTTCACTCTTGGATATTTATCCAACAAAAACTAAAACACTAACTCTAAAAAATATATGCAGCCCAATGTTTAACACAGCACTATCTATAATTGCCAAGATATGGAAGCAACCTAAGTGCCCATTGATAGATGAATGGATAAAGCAGATGTGATATGTAAATAGATAGATATTGATAGATACTAGAATATTTGCTAAGTCGCTTCAGTTGTGTACAACTCTTTGCGACCCTGTAGACTGTAGCCCACCAGGCTCCTCTGTCCATGGGATTCTCCAGGCAAGAATACTGGAGTGGGTTGCCATTTCCTTAGCCAGATATTAAAATATTACTCAGCCATAAAAAAAAAAAAAGAATAAAATCTTGCCATTTGTGACAAGATGGATGGAACAGAAAGGTATTATGCTAGTGAAATAAGTCAGACAAAGAAAGACAGATACTGTATGTTTTACTTCATGAAATCTGCAAAAGAAAACTAATACAACAAAACAGAAATAGACTCACAGATAAAGAGAGCAAACTGGTTGTTGCCAGAAGAGAGTGGGGTGAGGGGATAGGCAGATAGAAGGGGATTAAGAAGTGTCAACTGGGCTTCCCAGGTGGCTCAGTGATAAAGAATTCCCCTGCCTATGCAGGATACTCAAGAGATGCAGGTTCAATCCCTGGGTCGGGAAGACCCCCTGGAGGAGGGCACAGCAACCCACTCCAGTATTCTTCCTGGAGAATCCAATAGATAGAGGAGCCTGGCGGGCTACAGTCCATAGGGTCACAAAAAGTTGGACACAACTGAAGTGACCTGAGCACACATGCTTGCAAGAGGTATAAACTACCAGTTATATATGTACATATACATGTATACACACACACAGGTCAGTCCATGGGGTCACAAAGAGTCAGACACGACTGAGCGACTTCACTTCACTTCACTTCACACACACCCACACCCACACCCACACACACACATATATAAAGCTAACAAAAACCTTGGGACTTCCATGGCTGTCCAGTGGTTAAGACTCCACACTTCCAATGCAGGGGGCACAGATTTGATCCCTGGGTGAGGAACTAAGATCCCACATACTGAGGCATGGCCAGTAAAAAAAAAAAACAAAACAAGTCAATAAAATAAATGTCACAAGGATGTAATCTATAGCACAGGGAATATAGTCAACAATATTATAAATAACTCAATATGGTGAGTATCTATAAAAATACCAAACCACTATGTTGTATACCTGAAACTAGTACAATATTGTAAGTCAACTATACTTCAAATTTTAAAAGGGGAAAGTTTTAATTGCATTAATTTTTACAAGGTTGGGGATGTGATGTGGGGTGACTTGAAGGCAGAGGGTCAGGGCAGACCATAGTACAAAAACATGCCTGTCATGTCTCTATAACAGATATCCTACAGATGCAGATATGAATAAGATAAGCCTCCCTGCCTTGAGATGGTCACAGACCAGTGAGGGAGGTAAAACATGCACACACAGTTGTAATCCAAACCACAACATGGGCAGAACTTTGGAAGAGGGATGGGCAAAGGACTTGGGGAGTTCAAAGGAGAGAGGACTTCTGATTCTGGCCACAAACAAGTCAGGTGGATCCTTTGGCTGCAAACAACTAAGAAACTGGATTGTTGTTGTTAAATCGCTCAGTCATGTCCAACTCTTCATGACCCCATGGACTGTAGAATGACAGGCTTCCCTGTCCTTACCATCTCCCAGAGTTTGCTCAAATTCATGTCCATTGAGTCAGTGATGCCATCCGACCATCTTGTCCTCTGTCGTCCCCTTCTCCTCTGCCCTCAGTCTTTCTCAGCATCAGGGTCTTTTCCAATGAGTATAAGAAACAACCCTGCTTTCAGATGCTAGAAAACTGGTAGCACAGGACTGTAATCCCCGAGGAAAGGGAAGCAGGAATAATTCCCAGAGCTCACGCAGGGCTAGAAATCCTTATAAGATTCTCTCCAGTTAAAGTAGAGAGATTTCACTGAATGCTTAGAAAATTCAGTAGAGAACCCAGAAGAGCCATGTCTTAGAAGTGAACCTAAATCAGCCCCTAATGAAGGCTACTCTAGACTCACCATTCAGGAGCTTGTAACAAATCTCGAAATGATCAGGCTAACCCAGGAGTAACAACCAAATTGCCAGGAAGAATCCAACACTCTTTAAAGAAATTCAGTGAAATCCAGATCAATAATGTAAAATTCACAATGCAATGTTTGGCGTCCAGTAAACAATTAACAGATATACAAAGAATACTCTGATTAATAACCAGGAGAAAATATCTGTCAATTAAAACAACCCAGAAGATGGCAATACTCTCCGTACCGACTTAACTCAATCTCTATTGAAATCTCAGCTGCCTTTTACAGGAACTGACAAGCTGATCCTAAAATTTACATGCAAAGTCAAGGGGCCCAGAGTAGCCAAACAATCTCGAAAAAGAAGAACAAAGTTAGAAGACTTACATTTCCTGATTTGAAAACTTAGTGGAGGGACTTCCCTGGTGGGCCAGTGGTTAAGATTCCACACTTCCATCTCACTAAGATCCCGCATGCTGTATAGCACGCCAAAAAAAAAAAAAAAGAAAACTTAGTGTAAACCTATCTATATAACCCAGCAATCTTGATTCCAGCTTGTGAGTCATCCAGTCCGACATTTCCCATGATGTACTCTGCATATAAGTTAAATAATCAGGGTGACAATATACAGCCTTAACATACTCTTTTCCCAATTTTGAACCAGTCCATTGTTCTATGTCCAGTTCTAACTGTTGCTTCTTGTCCTGCATACAGGTTTTTCAGGAAACAGGTAAGGTGGTCTGGTATTCCCATCTCTTTAAGAATTTTCCACACTTTGTTGTGATCCACAATGCCAAAGGCTTTAGCACTGTCAATGAAGCAGAAGTAGACGTTTTTGGGGAATTCCCTTGCTTTTTCTAGGATTCAACAGATGTTGGCAATTTGATCTCTGTGCTTTTGCTTTTTCTAAATCTAGCTTGTACATCTGGAAGTTCTTGGTTCACATACTGCTGAAGCCTAGCTTGAAGGATTTTGAACATAGTCTACTATCATATGAAGTGAGTGCAATTATACGGTAGTTTGAACTTTCCTTGGCATTGCCTTTCTTTGGGATTGGAGTGAAAATTAACTTTTTCCAGTCCTGTGGCCACTGCTGAGTTTTCCAAATTTGCTGGCATATTGAGTTCAGCACTTTTACAGCATCATCTTTTAGGATTTGAAGTAGCTTACCTGGAATTCCATCACCTCTACTAGCTTTGCTCATAGTAATTCTTTCTAAGGCCCACTTGACTTCACACTCCAGGATATCCGGCTCTAGGTGAGTGATCACACCATCGTGTTTATCCAAGCCATTAAGACCTTATTTGTATAGTTCTTCTGTGTATCCTTGCCACCTATTCTTAATCTCTTCTGCTTCTGTTAGGCCCTTACTATTTCTGTCCTTTATCATGCCCATCCTTGCATGAAATATTCCCTAGATATCTCTATTTTTTTTTTTTTTTTACAAAATCTCTAGTCTTTCCCATTCTATTGGTTTCTACTATAATGGAAAGAATATAAAAAAGAATATCTATCTATCTATCTATCTATATATATATATATATATATATATATGCACAGCCAAATCACTTTCCTATATAGCAGAAATAAGCACATTGTAAATCAACTATTCAATGAAATAAAATTTTAAATAACTTTGTGCTTGAAAGGACACCATCAAAAAAGTGAAAAGACAGTCCACAAAAATGGGAGAAAATATTTACAAATCATATATCCAATAAAAGAGTAGTATCTAAAATACAATGGGCTTCCCAGGTGGCTCAGTGGTAGAGAATAAGTGCAGGAGACACAGGTTCGATCCTTAGGTCAGGAAGAGCCCTGGAAAAGGAAAAGGCAGCCCAGGCCAGTATTCTTGCCTGGAGAATCCCATGGACCAAGGAGCCTGGCAGGTTATAGTTGATGGAGTCGCAAATGGAGTTGCAACACGACTGAGCGACTAAACAACATGGGAGTCTTTAAAACATACCAGGCCTGGGCCCTCATCTCGTTAGACAAGAATCTCTGGAGATGGACCCGGGCATCAGTCACCTTCCAAGATCCCCAGTGATTCCAATATGTGGTCAAAGGTTAGACCCCTGTCCTCAACAAAGGTCAGGTACACGGGGGCCAGGAGCTGAGTTTGTTCGTGGCCTAAGGCCAGAGTCTAGAACAGCCTGGCACAAGGTAGGTGGTTGGCAGATGTCTATAAATATCTCCGTGCATGCGTGTGTTCTCAGCAGCTTCAGTCATGTCCAACTCTTTGCGACCCTGTGGACTGTAGCCCGCCAGGCTCCGTTTTCCATGGGATTCTCCAGGCAAGAATACTGGAGTGGGTTGCCTTGCTCTCCTCCCAACTCAGGAATCAAACCTGCTCCTGCGTCTACTGCATTACAGGTGGATTGTTTACCACTGAGCCACCAGGGAAGCCCAAATATCCCTGTAAACAATCCTAATACGATGTTAATTTAATAAGGAAACTGAGGCACAGAGAGGCTGGGTTATCTGCTCAAAGCCACAAGACTGGTGAGCAGTGACACTAGAACCAAAATATTTAATACATACAAGGAGTATCAGCCCAGAGCCAAGACTCTTCCTGGGAGGACTCCAGTCCCTTGAGAATGATGGGAAGGTGGATCCCGAGTGGAGATGGGACCAGTCCAGGGATGAAATAGGGCCTTTGGAGGAGGAATGGAGCCCCACCCCAAAAGTGACCAGCTTCCCTGCTTGACTTCAGCGGTGGCTCCAGACAAAGGTGGTGGGTGGAGGTGGGGAACCCACAGGCAGAAACAAAACTCAGAGAATTTAGGGGAATAGGAAAGTGAAACCAACCCCAGCACAGGGCAGGGGGTGGGAGGGAATTGGTGGCTGGAAAAAAGGGTGGCACTCGCCCCTCCCCACCCCCTGCCCCTCTCGCAAATGGTCAGGCTCCCCCCACCACACACCCGCTTGCAACTACTTCCACACACTGGCCTCCTCCAAGTTCCCAGAATAGCCAGCACACTGCTCCCCGTCCCTCTCCCTCCTCCCTGCCTGCTTCCTTCACAACACTTCCCACCCCACCCCACCCCATCCCCACCCCACCCTACCCCATCCCCACACCCTAGGCACTGGTCCTCTGAGCATTTGTTCACCAGAGCAGGTTGTCCTTTTTCTTCTGTGCTCTTGTCCCCAGAGCCCAGAGCAATACCTGGCACAGAATAGGTGCTCAGGAAATATTTGTTGAGTGAGTGAAGGAAGGAGGCGCCTATAAGCCCAAGAACACCACAGGGCCACTGTTTACCTGTCTTTATAGACACTATCCAGGAGGATCAATTGGTTTGACCCTTTCTGAAGATGACGATTGACAATACTTCTTGGTTTTGCTTTCAACATGGGTTGCATGGACCTAGCAGTCTATCTCCTTGGTTTGGGCATTCCAGGTTATCCCCATGGTCCTGAAAAGCCTCCCTTTAAAATGGACTTTTCAGGGACTTTCCTGGTGGTCCAGTGGTTCAGACTCTGCTCCCAATGCTGAGGGCGCACGTTTGATCCCTGGTTGGGGAACTAAGATCCTGCATGCCATGCAGCATGGCCACAAAATAAATAATAAATAAGTAAAATAAAATAGACTTTCCCTTTCAGCCCATCCCCAGTCCCATTCCTGCTCCCCACAGCACCTCACTCTCGTGTGTCTAGCCCATGTCCTTCCAATCTGCTTTCCAGGCATTTATTTCCATACGTGTCAGTTACAGGCACCATTTATTGAATGCTTACTATTGAAACCTGAGAAGTGGAGTATTTCCTGCCGTATCAATAAACAAGGATATCACAGTCATCAGGGATTCCAGCCCTCCAGGCCACTCAGGAAGAAGAACAATACCAGGATCCAGCAGCCACCAGGCCGTAGCTGCTCCCTAAGGTGAGCACGGAGGAAAAACACGGGATGCTGGCCCCAGAGAGCTGAGATGCACATGAAAGGAATGATCTCAGTGAGCCCAAACTCCTGCATCTTCCCATATGTAGAAAAGCCCTAAATTCCTTAACTTGAGACATCTGGTTTTCTTTAATTCACAAAAATACTTTTGATGTTCAGACTACCTGTCCTTTGTTGGCTGCAAACATCCATGTAACCTGACCTCACCCCACCCCCACTTTCTCTGAGCAGTTCTCTTGGGTCACTTGAGATGATGTCTCCCCAGTCTGAAGGCCTGAAAATTCCCACCAAGTAAAACATCTCTCTCAGCTTTTAGGTTGTGACTATTTTTTAAGTTGACAACCAGGTTGCTGTCATTTTGGGGCTCTGAAGAGCTCTGGTACCATAGTCTTTTATGTCTCAGTACAGAGAAGAATTCATTGAGAGCAAGTGATAGATAAAAAGTGATTTATTATCATATGTAAAATAGATAGCCAATAGGAATTTGCTGTATGGCTAAGGAAACTCAAATGGGGGCTCTATATCAACCTAGATATAGAGGTGGGATGTGGAGGGAGACGGGAGGGAAGTTCAAAAGCGAGGGGATATATGTATACCTATGGCTGACTCATATTGAGGTTTGACAAAACAACAAAATTCTGTAAAGCAATTATCCTTCAATAAAAAATAAATAATTTTTTTAGAAGTGATTTATTAGAATAGGATGCTTGTGAAACTTACAAGTAGGCAGGCGAGGGGGTGTCATGCCCTGAGAACTTACTGGGCTATGGGTTTTTTGGTTTATTTTTTTTAAGATTTGAACAAGTTTATTAATCTCATTTTCAGTTATTGAAAGTGATTGTGTAGGAAGAAAAGAGATCAGCCTCTTGCCAGTAAAGGGTAGTTAAGTTTTGCCTTGGGGAATAACAGATTGGAGCCTAAGTGAAAAGTGATGTCGCTCAGTTGTGTCCGACTCTTTGCGACCCCATGGACTGTAGTCTACCAGGCTTCTCCATCCATGTAATTTTCTAGGCAAGAGTACTGGAGTAGGTTGCCGTTTCCTTCTCCATGGGCTATGGTTTTATAACCAAAGGAAGAGTGGGGAGGAGAAGAATTTCTTTATCTTTCTTGAGTAGACATCATGCTTCCATTATCATTTCCTCCTCCAGGTTGAGCAGGGAAGTTTTCCTGTCCCTACATGGTCACGCTAAGTCCACAAAATTATTGTTTTTATATGTACAGAGAGCATGTCCTAGGGATCATTAACTTGCTGAGCTCACTGGGCAGGATGTGGGTCTCATGCGACCATTGTTTTATTGTTTGGGGGCACATCTTGTGCTTCTAAGCCTGCTTGGTTTTGTGGTTAAACAAACCTGCTTTCTTGAGTGATCATTAACTTACAGGGGTCTCCCATAGTTTTCTACTTACAATACCCTAGTGGGATTAACTATTTAAACACCTACTTAGTCCCTTGACTTTATCCCTATCACTATGTGCTAGGTACTGTGCTAAGCACTCTATGTGTCATAGGAGGTGCTATGATTGTCCCCACTTTACAGATGAGGAAACTGAAGCACAGAGAGCTTAAGTCACTGGCTCAAGGTCACAGAGTAAGTGACAGAAATGTATAGCATTGTTGTGCTGTCTGTGTTTTGACTTTCCATAAACACTGCTGTGTTATAGATCTGTTCTGCATTTTCCTGTTTTTCGGATGCGGGGAAGATTTGTCCACACTGCTACCAGCCGTGCCGCGCCCCAGTGACAGATAACTTGGAGCCTCCACCTCTTTGCCACCTCTAACCACGCCTGTGATATGTCTTTCTTCCTGTGAGAGGTTTTACCCAGAAATGGAACATCTGGTGGTCACTTAACTGCCAAGCTGCCGTTTCAGACATGCCTCTAGTTTACACTCTCACCAGAAGCACCAGACTTCCATGTGCCCCCCGCTCCCACCAGCCATCAGTCTTATCTGGCTTTCCTTTTCGGATTGGGTAGGGCTGGCAGTATCATCAGTCTTCAACCAGGGATCGGCCCCAGCATTGGGAGTGTGGAGTCCTAACCACTGGACTGCCAGGGAATTTCCTTATCTGACTTTCTGTTCTTGCCAATCTGATGTGTCTTGTGTGAGATC
The DNA here is from genome assembly GCF_033118175.1 of Dama dama. Lineage (NCBI taxonomy): Eukaryota > Metazoa > Chordata > Mammalia > Artiodactyla > Cervidae > Dama > Dama dama. The sequence goes on from NC_083682.1 coordinate 6,902,793, forward strand.
TTGTTTTCCCTTGTAGCTTTCCAATTACTGAAGTGGGCGCAGAAGTGTTAGCCCTTGTTCCATTTCTAAAAATAACATTTGAACACACATGAGCACACAAAATAGAAAAGACATGATTTCAGAACGAAGATAGCTCAACTATAATGATGGAAGCTGAGGGTCACCCATGTCCTGCCCCTCTCCCCAGCAACACGGAGCCCCCTGAGAGTCCAGAGCCACCTGCCACTCTCACCGAACACTCTGCCCAAGGAGAGGAGGGACCAGGCCCCTGGTGGAGCACCTGGGTCACAGCTGCCATGCCCCCGCTGCAGTACCCATAGCCTAGAAGGGTGGGAACCTGGTCCCATCCATGTCCTGGAGACAAACTTACCACACCAGAGGAAGAATGGGGGGGAAACCTCATGAACTCCACCTCCCACATTCTGGACCCCTGCACAAGCCTGTGTACAATCTCTGTGCCAGTGAACAAACTCAGGCCACTCATCTCACTTGCTGAGCCTCAATCTTCTCCTCTGTGAAATGGGTGGTGACGAGGACACCTTTCTGAGAGAGTGGACTCAGATGAACAAGAGCAGGACGATGAGCTACTGCAGCACATTTGGTGTCCTGGCGACCATGAGGGGCGGTATCAATAGCTTCAGGTGGGGACTTCCCTGGGGGCCCAGCGGTTAAGAATCTGCCTGCTGCTGCAGGGGACACGGGTTCAGTCCCTGGTCCAGGAAGATTCCACATGCCCCTGGGCAGCGAAGCCCATGTGCCACAACTATGGAGCCTGTACTCTGGAGCCCGTGCGCCGCAACAAGAGAAGCCACCACAATGAGAAGCCCGCGCACCAGAACTAGAGAGTAGCCCTCACTGTTCCACGTAGAGAAAACCGCATGCAGCAACGAAGACCCAGGGCAGCCATAGGGAAAGAAAGCTGTTCAAGAAAGAAAGAGAGAAAAAGGAAGAACTTAAAAAAATAAAAACCGCCCCCTATGAGGGACATGGAGGCTGGAGAGGTGAGGTGGTGAAGTCACACATGTCACACAGCTCGGAGGTCCTTCCTCCAGGCCAGTGGGCGGCGGGTGAGGTCACTCCCACCCCGAATCTCTCCCGCCCCTCACTTCCTCCTCAGCCCCTGGGCTTGCTCATCTGGAAGCAAGAAGGGCAGGTGTCGGGGAGGAGCCCACACAGCTGTCTTCTCTCCCTCCACGAAGCTTCTGGGACCCTGAGGGGCTGCCAATGCCCGGACACCCCCTCAGCTGAGGTGAGCCGAGTCTGGGGCTGGTGGCTCCTGAATTGGGTGCTTGGGTGGTGGAGGAGGAAATGAGGGCCAGCGGTGGGGAGACCACAGGGAAACCTGGCAGAACCAAGTCTCGATCCCTGCCTTTGCCCTCACTGTTGCCTCTGCCCTCTCCCCAGAGGTAGCTTGTGGCCTCCACACTCCGCGCTTAGTAGGCTTTTTTACCGAAATTTCACGTCTCAGTCTCCCCTGAGCACTGCGTAGAACGGCTGGGCCAGCATCCTGCCCGGGACTCCCCACTTCTTTATTACACTTTCCTTTCCCAGCACATGTATCACCATTTGACATACTGTTTATCTTCTTTATTGTCTGTCTCCTCCCATCAGAAATAAACTCCAGGAAACACTTTGTTCATATAATCACCACTACCTAGAATAGCAGCTGGCATGCAATCGGTTCTTGATAGACATGTGTGTGTGTGTGAGCCACTCAGTCATGTCCGACTCTTTGTGATCCCGTGGACTGTAGCCCACCAGGCTCCTCTGTCCATGGGATTCTCCAGGCAAGAATACTAGAGTGGGTTGCCATTCCCTTCTCCAGGGGATCTTCCTGACCCAGGGATAAAACCTGGATCTCCCACGTTGCTGGCGGATTCTTTACTATCTGAGCCACCAGGGAAACGCCCAATAGATATGTACATAAAATAAAATTTTTCAGCAGGTATCATAAAGGTGCATGTATTTGAAGTGGGCAGCTGGATTCATTGTTATAAATAACCACCACCAGTTCAAGCTATAGAAAATCTCCAGAAGGTTCCCGCGTGCCCCCCATCAGTCACCACACCAAGGTACTTACACTGACTTCCATCACCATCAGCTAGTTTCACCTGCCCCTGAACTTTATTTAAATGAACTGCTGTAATTTGTTTGGTTGCTTTCTGTTTGTTTGGTTTCTTTTGCCAACATAACATCTACAAGGTTGACTCTGATGTTCTGTGTCATGGTGGTTTGCTCTTTTGTGTTGCTGTTCTGTTATACAATATTCTATTATTTACTCATGATCTTGTTCATGGGATTCAGGTTGTTCCCAGTTGGGAGTACAGACATTCTCGTGTGTGTCTGTTGGTGGACGTGTGCCCAGGGGTAGTGTTGCCATTTCACATGAAGTGCATGTTCGTGGACTCCATGAGAATCTGCCAAACCGTTTTCTAAGGTGGCCTCACCAACTGCCTTTCCCCTCAGTAATGTGAGTTCTGATGTCACCACTTCCAACCCTAGCATTGGTGATATCAGACTTTTTATTTATTTAATAAAGGAACTATTTATTTATTATTATTATTTTTGCCCACATGGCACAGCTTGTGGGATCTTAGTTCCTCAACCCGGGACTGAACCCAGGCCCTCAACAGTGAGGGCCAGCTTCCCAGGTAGCTCAATTCAATTCCTGGGTCGGGAAGATCCCCTGGAGAAGGGATTGGCTACCCACTCCCAGTATTCATTGGTTCCCCTGGTGGCTCAGATGGTAAAAGAATCCGCCTGCAACGCAGGAGACCTGGGTTCAGTCTCTGGGTTGGGAGGATCCCCTGGAGAAGGGCATAGCAACCCACTCCAGTACTCTTGCCTGGAGAATCCCCATGGACAGAGGAGCCTGGCGGGCTACAGTCCATGCGGCTGCAAAGAGTCGGACAGGACTGAGCACACATGTGCCTCTGCAGTGAGAGTATGGAACCCTAGCCACTGGACCAGGGAATTCCTGATATAAGACTTTTTAGTTTCAGGCTTCTGATGGATGACTGTGGAACCTCATTTCCCTGCTGGGTGATGATGCTGGGTGCTCAATAAGTGTTTGCTGAATGGATTCCCAAATGGGCTGTGGAGCAGGGGAGTGGCAGGAAGAGGTGGACCCACACTCCTCACCTGAGGATCACAATCCTGGCTGCCACGCTGGCCCCAGAAGCTGCTCCTCTGTTCACACTCTGGTCACTCATACCTGGGGCACAGTCAACGCCAGGTTAAGGCATTCAGGCTCAAGGCTCTCCAGTGGATAAAGAATGAAAATCACCTGGTTCCCAAAAAGAGCTCCGCAGATGGGGTGCTGGCAGGTGCCCCCTCCCCATGCCCACTGATACACACAGCAGGGCAGAGCCATCTTTCCCCACTCCCAGGAGCTATCCAGAGGCCAGGCCCAGCCAGGAGCACTGTCTCCCTGGGCCCCTGCCCTCTGACTGCACTCCTAACAGTTGTTGAAGGCTGGGTCAGACCCTTGCCAAAGGTGTGTGAGGTCCTGTGGCTGAAACTGGCTTGTCACCCAGGTTGGCTCAACCACCTTTCCCAGCATCCCTTGAGTGGGACCCTGTGACAGGTCACTGGAGAGAGAAACGGAGGCAGTGGGGCCACTGCCTGTCTTGGCCCAGGAAGACTTCCCTGGCCTCTGAGATTTCCCCTTCCGCAGTGACCTTGTATTTTTGTTTATTTATTCATTCATCTGGCTATGCCAAACAACACACCAGACCTTAGTTTTCTGACCAGCAATCAAACCCATGCCCCTTGCAATGGAAGTGCAGGGTCTTAAGCACTCAACAGCCAGGGAAGTCCCTCCACAGCGATTCTGAAAGCCATGAACTGAGGATGGTGGGGCCACAAGATGGAAGGAGTTTGAGCCCAGAAGTCCCTCCTAAAGAAGCACAGCCCACTGATCAGATAGATCTCATTATGAACCTTATGTGGACAAGAAATAAACTTCCATTATATTTGAATCTATACATTTTGAGTTTCTTACATTAGTCCTTCACCCTGGGGCTTCCCTTGTAGCTCAGTCGGTCAAGAGTCTGCCTGCAGTGCAGGAGACTCAGGTTCGATCCCTGAGTCAGGAAGATCCCCTGGAGAAGGAAATGACAACCCACTCCAGTATGCTTGCCTGGAGAATCCTTCACCCTAATTAATAGGTACAACTAGTACATATTTTTGTTGTTCATTTGCCAGGTCATGTCTGACTCTTCATGACCCCATGGACTTCAGGCTTCCCTGTCCATCACCATCTCCCAGAGTTTGCCCAAGTTCACGTCCACTGAATCTGTGATGCCAGTTCAATTATCTCATCCTCTGTCACCCTCTTCTTCTGCCTTCAATCTTTCCCTGCTTCAGGGTCTTTTCCAATGAGTTGATTCTTCCCATCAGGTGGCCAAAGTATTGGAAGCTCCAGCTTCAGCATCAGTCCTTCCAAAGATTATCCAGGGTTGATTTCCTTTAAGATTGACTGGTTTTGGAGAAGGAAATGGCAACCTATTCCAGTGTTCTTGCCTGGAGAATCCCAGGGACGGGGAACCTGATGGGCTGCCATCTATAGGGTCGCACAGAGTTGGATACGACTGAAGCGACTTAGCAGCAGCAGTGATTATATGTTTACAAAATGGCATAAACATGTTGTATGTAAAAATCTATTAAGTTTTTAATAAACATTTATTATGGAGTATTTGAAAAAAAAAAAAAAGATTGACTGGTTTGATCTCCTTGCTTTGCCTGCAGGCCTGTTTGGTTGACCAGGCTGGCGGTTTCCATGCCTCAATCCCACCCCGCAAAGTGAGGTCAGCTGCATACACCACAGGCTGAGTAGAAATGCTTTCCCTAAAGAAAGTGAAAGTGAAAGTCGCTCAGTCGTGTCCGACTCTTTGCGACCCCATGGACTATACAGTCTGTGGAATTCTCCAGGCCAGAATACTGGAGTGGGTAGCCTTTCCCTTCTCCAGGGGATCTTCCCAACCCAGGGATCAAACCCAGGTCTCTCGTATTGCAGGCAGATTCTTTACCAGCTGAGCCACAAGGGAAGCCACCCCTAAAGAAAACGCTTTCTTTTCTTACACCTGGAGCGGGAACAGATGAGCAGCAGACAGGACCACGTGTCCCCAGGCTCCAGCTGCTCTGGGCCCCTCCAGGCTGTCCCCCTGACTCTGACTTCATAAAGAAGTCACACGCCACCAGATAAAAACTGAATATCTCAACCTCCCACCAAAACCCACTCACCTTTTCCCCTCTTGGGCTGGGGCTGGCCTCAGGCAACCCCACCTCACTCACTCCATTAGTCCTCTTCTCTCATCCCTTCAGCCACTTCAGCCTGCATATCTGCCATCTTAAAAAAAAAAACAAACCAACACCAAGGCTTCCCTGGTGGCTCAGTGGTAAAGAATTTGCCTGCCAATCCAGGAGACATGGGTTCCATCCCTCGTCTGGGAAGATCCCACATGCCATGGCGCAGCTAAGCCCGTGTGCCGCAACTACTGAGCCTGAGCTCGAGAACCCAGGAGCTGCAACTACTGAGCCCGCGTGTCCTAGAGCCCACGATCTGCAACAAGAGAAGTCATTGCAATGAGAAGCTTTGGCTCTGCAACTAGAGAAAAGCCCAAGCAGCAAAGAAGACCCAGCACATCTAAAAATAAAATAATTAATTTAGTTAAATTATTTTCAAAAACAAAACCAAATCTGTTCCTCTGTCCTCATTCTGAGCCTCTGCCCTCTCCCATCTCCACTGCATGGTTCTGAGTGTTGCTTCCGTTCACCTCTGAGTTTCTCACCTCCAGCTTTCCCCGTCTCATCAAGCACCACCAGCCCACCAAGGCGTTTGACAGCTGACCTCTCCTCCTCCCAGACGCCCCTGGGTGGGCACCAGAGAGGCTCCCAGGGGCCCTTGGGCTCACTGCTCTTCAGTCTCCTTTGGTGGGCCACCCCAGCCCTCCCCTCTCCCCGACTCTCAAGGTTCACACACCTGTCTTTAGCTCCCTACATCCAAGTGCCCACCCCATGCCTCTCCTCAGCGGCCTCACAGGCACCCCAAACTCATCACAGCCAAACTTGAGATCTAACTAAGATCCCTACTGATCTTACTTGAGATCCCTCTTCTATGTCCCCATGTCCCCACCCAAAGAAACCCAAGAGTCCTTGAAGATCCCCTCCCTCCATCAGCACTCGAGTCTACTCCCAACCCAGGCCTCCAGACTGCCCGCAGCACTCCACGCCTCCTGCCCGCCTCACCAAGCCACTGCTCCCAGAAGACACACATCTGCCTCGTTCGCATAGCTCCAGGGTCTGCTCAGTCAGTGCCTGCTCACCAGCCAGCCTTCACGGCCCCCACCACACCACCTGCCTCTGCCCCCACTACCGTGCCTCATGTCCTTTAAGGCAAGTGGCCCAAGTTCTAGTTTCCCAGACTCACTTCTGTTACATGTCCCTTTGCAGCAACCCAGAGTGAACAAAAATGGTCCACATCTGAGAGCCAAGCAGAAGCCATTCAGAGAAGGAGAGGAAGCTGCCCAGGGTCAGACAGCACCATGAGACAGGCTGTCCCCCGGCATGACCAGCTCCAGCTGGCTCAGGCTCTCTGCCACTCTGACCGGCCTTCTTCCATTGGCACCCCTGGCCCTGCGCTGGCAGAACCATGGCCTCCCGTACGCTCCCCCTCTTCAGTCAGCTGCTGCCCAGCCCCCCGGGGCTCCAGGTCCCAGCTCAGTGTCAGGAAGGAGGTGGAAGGAGAGAAGGAGGCCACAAACCCTGGACAAAAACCGGGACAGACATGAGCGTTCCCTTTTATTATTATTTTATTAATAAATTTAAGAACAGCTCTATGGTCTCTCTTCCCCCCAGAGCAACTAAAACAAACTAAAAGGGGGTGCGGCCTGGGGGGCGGAGGGCGCTAGGAGTCATAATCCTCTTCCTCCTCTGCGTCAGGGGCTGAGGGGCCGGGGGGTGCTGGGGGCAGAGGCAGAGTCGGGGTGAAGGGCATGAAGGGTGTCGGGGCGCTGCAGGGGAGAAAGCAGGAAAGAAAGATCAGGCCACTCTCTGGTGCCCATCCCCCACTCAGCCCCACCTGGGCATCCCCGGAGCCCACCGCCCTCTGTACCAACAGGGAGCAAGCCCAGAGAAGGGAAGGACCCAGGGCAGGTCACACAGCCCCACCTAGCAGAAGGAGACCTTCTGAGAGCACAGCCCCCAGCCTTGAACTCCTTCTTAGTTCCTCCCCTTCCGTCCCCCAAATCTGCCAAGACCAACAGAACCAAGTGGCCAGGGAGGCCAGGAGGGACAGACAGGTCAGTCTTGGGGTCAGTCGGCCCCCTCTTAGTGCCACGAGCTGCTTACCTCTGAAAGTGGGCAGGGGGGTGGCTGGCCTGGGGCGGAACCTGTGGTGTCTCCTCTTCTCCGTCACTGTCTGTATCCTCAGACTCATCCTGAGAACAAGACAGGAATCAGAGACTAGAAGGGCATGGGCCCATCACTTGAAAGCAGGGACAGGAGGCTGACCTCAGTAACCCCAGTTTACAAAGAAACCAATACAAAGGTCACAGGTGAGGGACCAGGCCCCCAGCCAGCTTGTCCTGGCCTGGTGTAGGGCTGCCCTGTCCACCCTGTGGGGCAGAAGCCTAAGGCCTCACTCACCTCCTGCTCGGAGTCTGTCCCTGACAGCTTCTTGTCCTTGCCTTTGCTTCCCATCCCACCGTTCTTCCGGCCACTGCTGCCTGGCTTCCGGCCCCTTCAGGAAGGTACAGTACATCTGCCCACAGGTCTCCCCACTCCTTTGCCACCCCCCAGCCATTCCTAAGTCCAGGGGCCTTGGCCTTCCCCACCTGGACACTGGACCCCGGCTCCCTACCTGCGGGGACCCTTGTCCCCATCCATGTGGTTGTCTTCTCCATCGCCCTGCATGTCAGGCACAGATGCCACCAGGTCCTTCAAGAAGTCAAACTGCTGCTCCAGCTCAATGCACTGCTTCCTGGAAGACGTGGGAAGGGGATGGCACTCAGATGGGGCCCAGACATCTGGGCCCTAAGCAGGGGACAGTACGGACTCTGTGGATGTCAGGGGACTGGAACCTGGAAAATTTCCACCCTAACCCTCCCCGTTGGCCAGAACATCCTAACCTTCCTCCTCAAATCCACAAATTTCCCAGCAGCCTGCCACTTCCTTATCAGGGCACAGCCTCCCCCAGGCGTGTGAACTCCTGGAGGAAGACCCCAACCGGGCCCTCTAGGATCGGAGCCACTCACAGGTGAGATGTGGTCATGGTCTTGGCGTTTCGGGACTGGGTCACTTGGCAAGCTTTCTTCAACAGTGACTCCAAGAAAAGCTCGAGCGCCCGAGCTGAGGAGGGTCAAGGAGAACGCGGGGTGGTGGCCCACTCCACAAAAAGTGACCCCGGGGCTGCCGGGCTCCCCCACACCCGCATCCCGACAGCTCTCGACAGGATACAGATGATGACAGGCACGGCCGCCGCCACCTTCCCAATCTCTTCATCCGTCTGCATGATCTTCTTGATTCGCGCCTGGGGAGGGGGCAGACAGCTCGGACCCCGTCGCCTCCATCCCGGAAAGGGTGCTTAAGCCGGGCAGAGAGAGGGAACATCCATCCCGGGAGAAAGGGGGCGGGGGGCACCCACGCTAGAAGGGCACGGAAGAGGGCGGGGCGTATGGGCCCCCGAACACCGCGATGCGCCCGCCTCCCTAGCCGGGCCTGGGCCGGAGCCTCTCGAGAGCCCGGCCCGCTCCTCCGGTGCCCGGTCACGTACTCACCGGCGGGAACCGCGCGTTGTACTTCTTCTTCTTGCTCGGCATCTCGAGGCCTCTCCCGCCGCGCCGGGCCCAGTGCCGCCGCCCGCAGCCTCCCGGCACCCGGGCCTGCTCGTAGCCCGTCCGCCGCGGTTCCCCCGGCTCCTGGTGCTGCCGGCTCCGCCCCCTCCGCTCCCCACAGGGTCCTAGCACCGCCGGTCAGGACTCCGCCCGCAGGGCCCGAGCGCCCTCCTCTTTAGAGCCTCCCGGGCTGTGCGCGTCCGTCCGGGACAGAACCGCCACTCCCGCCCGCCCCCAAGACCTGAAGAGCGAACGTTAGCTCCGCCTCCCGCAGGCCCGCCCCTCCTCGCCTCCCCCGATGGCCACGCCCCATATGGCCCCGCCCCCTCCCCGGCCCCGCCCTGTGTGCGTTTGTCTATAAAGTTGTTGTTGAGGCGCCGGGGCATTAAGATGGCGGCGGCGGCGGCAGCCGTGGCGGGGGCGGGGCGCGGCGGTGGCGGCGGCGCAGAACCCCGGCAGGAACGGAGCCGGGCCCGGGGCTGGGCGGGCGCCGAGCGCAGCGAAGGCCGGAGGTGACGCTGGGGTTGGCGGGAGGGGGCAGGGCAGGGCAGGGGCGCAGCTCGGGCCGCGGGCACTAATGGCGGCGGGCGCGGCGGGGCGGGGGGCAGGCCCTTTTGCAGCCTCTATACAGCCTGGGTTCGAGTCCAGGCACCGCCCCGTTGGTCTCGGATCGGACACTGCCGTTTCTCGCCTCAGTGCCCTCGTCTGTAAGTGGGCTGGATAACGCCCGCCCGGAGGCCTGGCCCCATGGGCCCTGCCTCGGTGCTGCGAGGACGTGTGCTTTGCCTCCCTCCATTAAATCCCAGCGCCCGGGAGAGCGACCAGGCTCTGGCAGGGCCAGGAGGCGTAGCTCGGCCGGCGGTTCCCATATTTGAGTTCCCATTTCGGCCCTGTCACTCACTGAAGGTGTGACCTGCAGTGAGGCTCTTTTCTCTGAGCTTCGGTTTCCCCGTTTGTAGGTCAGGGAGAGCAGTAATAACACTAACTACATTTATATAGCTTTTGTTCCACCTCAGGCGGTTAATTCTGCACAACTGCTTGAGGCAGTAACAAATTGTTATCCATCGTGGAGATGCGGCAGCGGAGGCTCGGGCCCACACCGTTCAAGTTCAGTTCAGTGCCTGGCACCCCCTAGGACCCAGCAAGTTGAGTCTGTCCCGGCCCTGCCCTGATTCCGTTCCCTCCCACAGGATGGAACCAGGTGAGGAGCTGGAGGAAGAGGACTCTCCAGGTGGTCGTGAAGATGGCTTCACTGCTGAGCACCTGGCTGCGGAGGCCATGGCAGCCGACATGGACCCCTGGCTGGTGTTTGATGCCCGCACGACACCTGCCACAGAGCTGGATGCCTGGTTGGCCAAGTACCCGCCATCCCAAGTTACCCGCTATGGGGACCCTGGCTCACCCAACTCTGAGCCCGTGGGCTGGATTGCAGCGTACGGGCAGGGCTACATCCCCAACTCGGGTGATGTGCAGGGCCTGCAGGCCGCCTGGGAAGCTCTGCAGACCAGCGGGCGGCCCATAACGCCTGGTACCCTGCGCCAGCTGGCCATCACCCACCAGGTGCTGTCTGGCAAATGGCTAATACACCTGGCACCTGGCTTCAAGCTGGACCACGCCTGGGCTGGCATTGCTCGGGCCGTGGTTGAGGGCCGGCTGCAGGTGGCCAAGGTGAGCCCACGGGCCAAGGAGGGAGGGCGGCAGGTCATCTGTGTTTATACGGACGACTTCACGGACCGCTTGGGTGTTCTGGAGGCAGATGCAGCCATCCGTGCGGCAGGTGTGAAGTGTCTGCTTACCTACAAGCCTGACGTCTACACCTACCTGGGCATCTACCGGGCCAACCGCTGGCACCTCTGCCCCACTCTCTATGAGAGCCGTTTCCAGCTGGGGGGCAGTGCCCGTGGCTCCCGTGTGCTGGACCGTGCCAACAATGTGGAACTGACCTAATAGGGCCACATGAGGGAGACGGCCCTTGCCCCCGCTGCTGGGTCTGGAGCCTCCGTCTGTCTTCCCCCTCCTTGTCCCACGGAGGCCGAGCCTCTCCAGCTCTGAGGACTGGGTCACTCGGGAACTGCCTGCATCTTTGATCTCTTTGAACCTCTGTCCTGTGTTCGGGGTGACTCCAGTCCCCGCTGGCTGGAGGCAATGGCTCCCTGAGGGCCGGACCCTCAGCCTCTCTTAGCTGCTGCCTCCCCTTGGTCATCCAGAACCACAGGCGGGGTTGCAGATGCCAGCAGGAGAACCTTCCTTGGCCACCGTCATCCCTGGCTGCACCTCCCCCTCCTCCTGCATCCTCCCCTTCTCCTCCTCTTTTACAAGAGAAAAAACTAGTGCTTCCAATCCCTCTCCTCGGGGCCTTCACAGTGCAGGGGGCAGAGGTCCTGTGGGCCTGAGCATTTCATTTTGTTGGGAGAGAGTGGGTAATGGTTCCCACTCTGCCTCCAGCAGAGAGCGTGCATGCCAGGGCCAAGGACACAGGGCCTGTCCCTGCCACCTCATAGCCCGCACCACCTTCTTCCTTTCTTTGGCTCCCTTGTCACATGCGTACTCCTGGCATTTCAATAAACCCAGCCTGGGTCTGTGTCTTGAGTGTTTTTTACAATACTGTGTTGGTGGTTACCTGCATTGGTTGGTGGAGAGAGGCAGGGCCAGGAGAGACTGCCCCCTCTGTCCTGATTGCCCTCAACGACCAAGCTGGGAATGTCTCTGAGAGCCTCTTCAAAGTCAGTCCTGTCTCACCTCCATCCCAAGAATCAGAGTCAGTTGTTCGGTGATTTCCCACAAATTCAAGGACTTGGCCCAGTAAAGTCTGAGGGACTACTACTAGCCCACAGGGTGTGTTCGTGCCAGTTAGAGAAAGGTACTTCCTTGGTTCTGCCCTGCTTCACCAGGCACATGGTCCGGTGAGTAGAGGGTGGGTTGGGTTTTGACCCACTTGGCTGAAATATCCTTGTTCTGTGACCCTTTCCCGTTAGAGAAAGGTACCTCCTTGCTCCTGCCCTGCTTCTCCACGAGGGCACATGGTCCAGTGAGTAGAGGCTAAATTGGGTTTCGACCTGCTTGGCTGAAATATACTTGTGCAGTGAAATATCGTGCAGTACACAGCCTTAAAAAGCCTTCTAAGTTCTCCTGTTTATACTTGCTTCCTACCACCCAGACCATCAGAAGCCACCGGTCTGTTTACAAAGCTCTTCCATATGGACTGTTTAATTCTCACAACCCATCAGAAGATTTTGGCTCAATTTATGGTCAAGAAAATAGAGACCAAGAGGGGAGAGAGTTAGATGAGTCATGGGCAGAGAGCGTTAAAAGACTTGTGCCCCAGGAACCTTCCTGGTGGTCCAGTGGTTAAGACTCCACCCTCCAATACAGGGGACATGGGTTCAATCCCCGGTCGGGAAGCGTAAGATCCAGTGTGTCATGGGGCAACTAAGCCTACGCACCTCAACTAGAGAACCCACGTGGCAAGTCTAAGATCCAGCCAACACAACTAAAAATAAGTAAATATTTTTTAAAAAGTTACCCTAGTCCTCACCAGGCTGATAGGGGTCTCCAGCCTCACCTAGAGTGAACTCTACAATGCAACTGGCATGTTCACTCACGTGATCTTCCTGGGCCATGCCCTCTGCTGAGGCTGCAACAGCTTCTGGGAGCTTGGCGCTGCAGCCCTGGCCCTGGCCTTGGCCTTGGTTGGAGGCCAGGGCGTCTGGCAGGGAGCCCCTAGGGATGCGGCTCTCGTGCTGGAACTGACTCAGCCTCCAGCAGCCTCATCGAATTGGAATTTGGAGCAGGGGAGCGGAGATGCCACCAGGCTGACTGGGTGGAAGTAGGTGAGTCATGCTGGCTCGGCCCCCTTCCCAGCTTCCTCCGCCCTAAGCTGAGTCCCCCTCAGCCCAGCCCTGGGAAGTCCCCAGCGCTGAGTGGTCTCCAGGCCGGAGCCTGGGGCCCTGCTTCCCTCAGACGATCAGTGTCTTGCACTTGCCCAAACTGAGCCAAGGCTTGGGGGGCTCCTGACCAGGCCTTCGTGGGTCCCACAAAGATGCCCAAGTGGTATCAACCCCACCTGGTTCTTCCACAATTCAGCATTTCACACACTTCGTCCCTGTTCTCCCTCCTCGGTCCCACTTGAGCCCCTTCCTCATTCTCTCTCCCAAACCGTTGCCACTTGCCCCATTCTCCCCTCTCCCCCCACTGCCAGCTGTCCTGCAGGGCAGCCTCTGTCCAGCGTCTGTCCGCTCCCGAAAGCCCTTCTGTGACCCCCCCACAGCCTGTGACTTAAGTCCACTCTTGCACCTGTTATGACCTAGTTGCCCCCCGCCAGCTTCCCTCAGGCCCCCCTTTCTGCCCATGCTCACCACGCTGGAGCCAGCTGGCTCTCTCTTCACCCCCTGGCACACAGCGCTGGGCCTCAGGCTCTTCCTTCTGCTTGAACAACCTGCTTTGCAGCAAGGATCGAATGGTTCCTTCTGTAATCACTGGATTAATGTCTGTCTCTCGCTGGCCCCCCAGACTGTGCTCTGTGAAGGCAGGAACAATGCCTAAATCTGAGCCCTGTCCCCAGAGAGCCTTGCACAGTGTGTGGCCAGAGCCACCTTTTCATATATTATTGAATGAATGAATGATTCAAATCCATCCCCTGCCAGTCCCTCCAGCCTCATCTCCTCCGCTCTGTGCTTGACTCCAGATCTCAGGTGTCATCCTCTCAGAGGTTCCCCTCCCTCATTCGCCTGCTCCCCAGTTTCCCATAATGCCCACCTACCTGTGGCTCTCGCCTGGGCATCTGAAGCCCCTCAAGGACAGTGGCTGCGCTTTATCCCCCAGGGTGTCCTCAGCGTAGGACCTGGCCTAGCTAAGTGCCAAAAAAAAAAAAAAGAATAAAATGAGTGACTGACTGAAAGTCACCCTCTGTGCCTGGGCCTCAGTTTCCTCATTTTGTTCATAACAAGAGCCAGGCACTGTGCTAAGTATGTAGCTATGTTTCTCATCTACGCCTTTCTCAGCTCTGTAAAACAGGTCCAGAGAGGTTCAGTCATTGGTTCAAGGTTACAAAGTTCAGTATGTCAATCCAGGTCATCCAGCTCCAGGCTTCCCAGGTGGCACTAGTGGTAAAGAATCCACCTGTCAATGAAGGAGACGCAGGAGACACAGGTTTGATCCCTGAGTCAGGAAGATCCCCTGGAGTAGGAAATGGCACCCCACTCTATATTCATGCCTGGAAAATTCCATGGGCAGAGGAGCCTGGTGGGCTACAATCCACGGGGCCACAAAGAGTAGGACACAAGTAAGCAACTGGGCACACCAGAGTGCCCAGTGCATTGTTGAGCCCCTACTATATGAAAGTGCTGCTGGGGAGAAGGGGCGCGCTGCAGAGATAAACAAGACCCAGCGAGGACGTAGGATCTGATGTGTAAAGCACATAGGTTCAGTCCTCTGAACCAGCTGAGAGAGGCTGGGCCAAGACTAAGATTCCCATTTTACTGATGGAGAAACTGAGGCCCAGAGAGTATAGTGACCAAGCCTACCGAGCAGGAGGGATCTACCTGCCTCCAGTGGGGACTGCCCCTCTGCCAGGAGCAGCAGCAGGAGCCCCTCCGAGTGGGACCCCCTGCTCAGGCTGGCAGGGGCTTCTGCACTGTTTGGCCGGCCCCTTCCTGTGCGGGACTCAGGAAGCAGCCCAGACCCGGGGCAGGTTAGGCTGGGTAAACTTGGACAGGCTCTGTGCTCTGCTCCCTTTTATGAAACCACAGAAGGACGACTGAGCCAGGAAAAGGATGACACCCCCACTCCACCTATTCCCACCCCCACCACGGCGAACCCCCAGCCCCTGGAGAGAAGGCTCCAGAGGGACTGGCCTGTGAGTGAGGGGACCCTGCCGACCCCTGATTCCAGCTGGGGCTAGGGGCTGAACCTGGGAGGACAGGAAACAGCTGAGTCGAGAGAAAGCTTCAGCCAGAGCTTTGGCGAGGTTTTGGGGATTTTCCCAGAAGGGCAACTGTGCCCCACTCCCGCCCACTGGGAGGGGCCCTGGCAGGGACCTGGCTTGGGTCACACAACTGATTCATCTGAGGAGGGAAACTCCCCATTTTCTCTGACTCGCATCCCCAAGATGCTGAGGGGTAACCCAAGGGCACCTAGCCCAGAAACCCACCAAACCTATCTTTCCTTGATTATCGGCCTCCCAGCAGGGCTGGAAAACCACCCAGGGACAGAGTTGGGCAGGGCAGCAGGGCCCCGGGGCAGCTTCCTAGGAAATAATAACAGCGACTGGAACCAGAGCAACAACCGGACAAGGGGCTCCTCAGGTGTCCCCCCTCACCCATTTTTCAGATGAGAAAACAGAGGCTCCCAGAGCCAGAGCAGACACACACGCAGATCTGCGCTGCTCCAGGCACTGCTCTAAGCAATGTGTACACATTCACTCATTTCGGTTCTCACAGCCCTCGTTTTCCTGAGGAGTAAACTGAGCAGAAAGAGGTTAAGTCACTTGGCCACGGTCAAGGCTGGAAACGCTCCGGAGGCTCTCCACAGCTCCCAAGAGCCCTGCACACACCCCTGAGGCAGGGTGCTCTCCCCTGTGCCCTGAGCAGAGGCCTCCCTGGGGTGACGTCTGAAGTGATTTCTGGGGACCTTCTACCCTCAGCTCCCAGCTCAGGCCCCTGGAAACCCTTGAGGACAGGCAGGTCACACATGGGGTGCTGGCTCCTCCCAGGCCAAAGGGAGAGAGAGCTGGCTTTTGCAGAGAAACCTCGGCGGAACCCGCAGAGGTCGGGAGAGAGCAGCGAGGCAATCCCGCCAAAATCTGCCTCTGGAGGCTTTGACTCGATTCCAAACCCCAATCCTTTCCTCCCGAGTCAGAGCCTCCTTTCCTGTCTGCCTCCCCCCTCCCTGACCCCACACACACACTCACACATGTACACACACGCACACACGTACACACAGGCACACTCTCCGCGCAGAGAGTCTGGCCTCCCGGCCCTGGTCCCGGTGGGCCCCGCTCCCTCTGCCCTGGGCCAGGGTCCCCCTGGGGGCTGGAGGGGACCTGAGAACGTGGCTCTGGGAAGCGTGGCCCAGGGAGGGCTCCATGCAGACAGCCTCTGCCTCATCTAGACACACTCATGGGCCGATGACTCACCCCCTCGCCCCCCATGACTCAGTTTACACCGGTGCCCAGAGATCCTCCCAGGGAGGGTGTAGCGTTTGCTAGGCCCAGCCCAGGCCTGCCAGCCTTTCATCCCAGGATAAGAGTTTCATCCCTGGGCTGGCCCGAAGCCGGGGCTGGCACCCGGAGCCCAGGGGTGGGAGGAAGCCTCAGCCTAGGAGGGTAGGAGAGTCCAAGATCTCGGTGACAGGCCCTAACTGCCCCAGGCCTGGGACTTCAGGGGACAGGAGCTACTCTAAGAAACCCAAGGGGCCAAGCTGAGCGGGCAGAGCCTCGTGGGCTCCAGCAGCAGAGCCCCTGGTGTCCTGCATTCAGAGGAAACGGTCCACACGGCACAGAACATAACAGCAAGGGGACGTCCCTGGTGGTCCAGGAGTTGAGGACGCCATGCTTCTACTGCAGGGGCACGGGTTCTGTCCCTGGTTGGGGAACTAAGATCCCACATGACTTGAGCCAGATAAACAAAACATAAAACAGAAACCAACAGGGTGTAGAGCAGTTTAACTTCTGGGTAAAAAGATACACAAGAGACTGCTTACAACACGGAGGGATGCTTTTCCCTGTATATGCTTGGGTGACTTCTGGATCTTGAAGCGTGTAAACATATTTCCTAGTTGAAAAACAAATGAGATGAAAGTTTAAAAACATAAGGTAAAGTAAAAAAAATCAAGTTTTAAAATATTTTTTCTCTTGCACACACATCTATACACACACACACACACACACACACACACAGAACAAGAGATAGGGAGAATCCCTAAAACATAAAATTCTTAAAAATTATTCTGAGCAGATTAAAAACATGTAATAGCTTACATTACGATGGTGGTGTTGGAGAAGACTCTTGAGAGTCCCTTGGACAGCAAGGAGATCCAACTAGCCCATCCTAAAGGAGATCAGTCCTGGGTGTTCATTGGAAGGACTGATGTTGAAGCTGAAACTCCAGTACTTTGGCCAACTGATGCAAAGAACTGACTCATTGGAAAGGACCCTGATGCTGGGAAAGATTGAAGGTGGAAGGAGAAGGACGACAGAGGGTGAGATGGTTGGATGGCATCACTGACTCTACGGACATGAGTTTGAGTAAGTTCTGGGAGTTGGTGATGGACAGGGAAGCCTGGTGTGCTGCAGTCCCTGGGGTCACAAAGAGGCAGACACGACTGAGCAACTGAACTGAATAGCCTGCATAATGCTGTGGGGCTCTGTTGCATGAGAGATTAACCTGGGTTAAGGACTCTAGGAAGGCCTCCTGAGGAAGTGGAGGGGAAATTGACACCTGCAGGATGACAGCTGGCCAGGCAAGGGGGTGAGGGCAAGCATCCTGGGCAAAGGGAACAGCCTGTCGCCATGTTCAGGATTCTGGCTGCTTTCAAGGGACAGACTAACAAGGCAGTGAGAAGCTCAGGCTCTGAAGACTGACTGCTTACATTCACAGCCTGGCTCCACCATTTCCTTGCTGTGCAGTTTTTAGCAATTTGCTCAATTTCTCTATGCCTCCATCCCCTAATCTATAAAATAGGTGAACATTATTATCTGTCTCTACAGGATGGTTGTGACCATTAATGCATTACTTCAAATAGTGGCTGGTTCATAAGAGATACCAGGAGAAGCAAATGGCAACCCACTCCAGTATTCTTGCCTGGAAAATCCCATGGCCAGAGGAGCATGGTGGGCTACAGTCTATGGGATCACAAAGAGTCGGACACAACTGAGAGACTAAACAATAACAACAGCATATATGAGTGTGAGACACTAGTGTATGACTCTCTTGGCCCTTCGATCCTCTCAATCAACACACAACCTAAAACAATACAGAATATGTCACGCATCCGGACCCTACCCCTTCCCAGACCCCAGACCCTCCTAAGAAGCAATTTGAAAT
Organism: Dama dama; assembly: GCF_033118175.1. Taxonomy (NCBI): domain Eukaryota; kingdom Metazoa; phylum Chordata; class Mammalia; order Artiodactyla; family Cervidae; genus Dama; species Dama dama. Next base: position 6,920,668 of record NC_083682.1, read on the forward strand.
GTTCCGTGTCTTGGAAAGGTCCAAGTCAGGGCAAAGTGGTAGTGGTCAGAACTATGAAAGGTTCTTCTGTGAATATTGTCAGGATTTTAAAATTTCCTCAGGGGACTTCCTCGGGGAGTTTAGGACTTGCTGCTTTCACTGCCAGGGACCCAAGTTCAATCCCTGGTTGGGAAACTAAGATCTCACAAACCAGGAGCCCAACAATAAGTAAATAAAAATAAAATAGAAAATCTCTCGGGCTGCTGGGTGGGAAGTGAAGAGAAGGGAGCAAGCTGAAGTCTGTGGGGAATATCCAGGTTAGATAGAATGGGGCCAGGCCCAAGGGGAAGAAAGCTTTGTGGACGTGAACTGAAATGTCACCTCCAGATGTAGGAAGACTGGAACTCTGACCTATTGCTGGCGGGATGGGAACCGTTGGAGAGAATGAAGGCCAAACTAACGAGTACCCTGTGACCCGCAGTTCCACCCCTGGGCGGACAGCCAAGAGACGTGAGTGCAATTGGCCGTGGAAGGACATACCAAGAATGCACAGACTTCCTGGTGATCCAGTGGTTAGGACTCCACACTGCCACTGCAGGGGATATGGGTTCGATCCCTGATCAGGGAACTAAGATCTCACATGAGTTTGGGCACAACTTAAAAATAAAAAAGAATGCTCACAGAAGTCTTATTCATAAGAGCCCAAACTCAGAAAGCCATCCATATCAGCAGAAGGAGAATGGAGAGGAGGATTATGGGATAGTTGTGCAATAGAATACTACACAGTAATGGAAAAGACCAAGCTACTGCTTCATGCAACAATGTAAATGAATCCCTCAGATCTGCTGAGTAAAAGAAAGGAGACCCAGGAGAGTGCACTCTATATGGTTCCATTTACATGAAGTTCAAGAACAGGCAAAACTGATCTGTGACGATAGAAGTCAGTATGGTGGTTACATATGGATGGTGGGTGGTGACTGGGAGGAGACACAAAGAGGTGTGGGCTGTTGGAAATATCCCATACCTTGATCAGGGCAGCAGCTACATGTGTGTACATATATGTAAAAAAAAATCATTGACCTGAACATATGGATGAGTGGACTTTATTGTATGTTCATTAAACTGCAATTTTGTCAACAACCTAAAAATAAGAATCAAAATTTTAAAATTATTAGAAGAAAACATCAGGATGAATGTTCATGACCTCAACATTGGCAATAGATTCATAGATTGGACACTGGAAGCATGAGCAATGAAAGGAAAAACAGATAAATTGGACTTCAAAAAAATGATAAAACCTTTTGTGCATCAAAGTACATCATGAGGAATGTAAAAAGACAACCTACAGAATGGGTGAAAATATTTGCAAATCATTTATCTGATAAGGGTTTGGTAGCTAGAATAAACAAAGGACTCAAATAATTCAACAACAAAAAGAAAAAAGAAAATTAAAAATAGCAAAGGATCTAAATAGACATTTGTTCAAAAAATATATACAAACGGCCAACAAGTACATGAAAAGATGTTCACTGGTCATTAAGGAACACAAGTGGCTGTTAAGGAAATGCAAATCAAGACACAATGAGATACCACCACTTCACACCCTCTAGGATGTATTTTAAATACAGAAAATAATATGTTGGCAAGAATGTAGAAAAATTAGAACCCTCAGGCACTGCTAGTAAGAATGTAAACCAGTACAAGCACTTTGTAAAACAGTGAGACAGTTCCTCACAAGATTACACAGAAAATTACAACAACATCGTTGTTGTTCAGTCCCTAAGTCGTGTCTGACTCTTTGAAACCCCATGGACTGCAGCACATCAGGTTTCCCTGTCCTTTACTATCTCCTGGAGTTTGCTCAAATTCATATCCATTAAGTTGGTGATGCTATCTAACCATCTCATCCTCTGCGGCCCTCTTCTCCTCCCGCCTTCAATCTTTCCCAGCATCAGGGTCTTCTCCAGTGAGTCAGCTCTTTGCATCAGGTGGCCAAAGTATGGGAGCTTCAGCTTCAGCATCTGTCCTTCCAATGAATATTCAGAGTTGATTTCCTTTAGGATTGACTGGTTTGAGTTCCTTGCTTCCCAAGGGACTTTCAAGAGTCTTCTCCAGCACAATTAGAAAGCACCAGTGTTTCAGTGCTCAGACTTCTTTATGTCCAAGTCTCATATCCATAATGATTACTGGGAAAACCATAGCTTTGACCACATGCACCTTTGTCGGCAAAGCGATGTCTGCTCTATAATACGTTGTCTAGGTTTGTCATAGCTTTCCTTCCAAGGAGCAAGTATCTTTTAATTTCATGGCTATAGTCACCAGCTGCAGTGATTTTGGAGCCCAAGAAAATAAAATCTGTCAAGCTTCTACTTTTTCCCCTTCTATTCACCAGGAAGTAATGGAACCGGATGCCATGGTCTTAGTTTTTTGAATGTTGAGTTTTATGCCAGTTTTTTTACTCTCGTCTTTCACCCTCCTCAAGAAGCTCTTGAATTCCTCTTCACTTTCTGCCATTAGGGTGGTATCATATCTGAGGTTATTGATATTTCTCCCGGCAATCTTGATTCCAGCCTGTGCTTTATCCAGTCGGCATTTTACATGATGTACTCTGCATGTAAGTTAAATAAACAGGGTGACAATATACAGCCTGGTCATACTCCTTTCCCAATTTTGAACCAGTTAGTTGTTCCATGTAAGGTTCTAACTGTTGCTTCTTGATTCAAATACAGGTTTCTCAGGAGACAAGTAAGGTGGCCTGGTATTTCCATCTCTTGAAGAATTTTCCACAGTTTGTTGTGATCCATACAGTTACCACATGACCCAGCAATTCCATTACAGTCAGTGTAGGTATATTCCCAAGATAAATGGAAAACATATGTCCACATGAAAGTTTGTACACAAATGTCCATAGAAGCATTATTCATAATAGCCAGAAAGTAGAAACAAGCCAATTCCATCAACTGATGAATAAATAAATGGTGGTATAGCCATGCAATAGACTATTATTCAGCCATAAAAAGGAATGAAATGCTGATATATCCTATAATATTGACAGCCTGGAAAATATTATGCTAAGTAAAAGAAACCAGACACAAAAGGTCACAAACTGTATAATTTCATTTGCATGAAGTGTCCAGATCAGGCAAATCTGTAGCAATAGAAAGCAGATGAGTGGTTACTAGGGGATGGGAGCATGGTTACCAGGGAGGGAATTGGGAGCCATTACTCAATGGGCTTCCTAGGTGGTTTAGCAGGAAAGAGTCCACCTCCCAATGAAGGTAGACATGCAGGTAGACGCAGGAGATGTGGGTTTGATCCCTGGGTCAGGAAGATCCCCTGGAGGAGGAAGTAGCAACCCACTCCAATATTCTTGCCTGGGAAATCCCATGGACAGAGGAGGCTGATGGACTACAGTCCACAGGGTCGCAAAGAGTCAGACACGACAGAGTACTAGCATTTAATGGACATGGAGTGTTTTAAATCTGGAACGATTTAAAAAGTTTTGAAAAAAAAAAAGTTTTGAAACTAGAGAGAAGTGGTGATTGCACAATCTCATGCAGGCACAAAATCCCACTCAAGTGTATGCTTTAAAATGGATAATTGTATGTTATGTGAATTTCACCTCAATTTAAAAAAGTAAACTTCAACGTAAAAAGTGAACGGAAACTGGAAAACATAAACATCACCTCAGTGCCCTGAGGGCACTGACAGAACCTACTGGGTGCGGAACAGCCTCATCCACTACCTCCTTTTGCCTCACTGCAGCCCCAGGAGGTGGGCTCAGAGAGGGAAATTGATAGAGCCAGGCTCACACAGCTGCCAAAGGACAAGTCCTGGGTCTCTCAGACCTCCCAGCCCCCAGACTCCTGAAATCACTGTGGCCCCCTGGAATTCTCACCAGGCCTCCCTGGGTGGGAGCTAGTGAGGTCAAGGGCCAGGAACGTTACTGCAGCCACGAGGCGGGAGTTAGTGACTGAGAAGCTTGGAATGTGCAGCCTCTGAAAAGACCTCCTTGTGGCTCCACCGACGGTTAGGGCAGGAAGGGACTTTGAGAGCCATGTAATCATACACACACACACACACACACACACACACACAGACACACACACACACTTGAGACCTGAGCCCCTGCTCAATCACTGTCCCAGTCTGTGTTTCTGGAGCTGGCAGACAAATGCAGTCAAGGCTGACCTGTTAGGCTTCCCATGTGCCACCACCTGTCTGCCCCTGCAGTCTGACCTGTCCTGCTTAGGCTCAGCCAAGAATTTCAGATATCAGTGTGTGTGCATACGCACAAGTACCTTAGCATGTGATCAGAACCCCCAAAGCTTCCACCCATGGGGCTTTTTCTTAACGTGCATTTTTTGTTGCTATATGTCAAATTCTTACTATATGCTGTACGCAGCATGAAACATTATTTGATATCTATTCTCCAACAACCCTGAGATGTTTATCATTTTGTAGTCATCAGATGTCCTCATTTCACAGATGAGACTCTGAGAGATTGTGTGCCTCACCAAGGTCATACAGCTGGCGAGCAGCCTAAGAAGAATTCGAATTCAGAACCCAGGCATATGATTCCAGCACATATGTTCTTTTCCATGAGTCACACTGCCTCTCCCCCCCACTTATGCACACATGTGTGCACATACGCATGCATGCACACTCACACACACATACACACACCCATGTATTTCTCATTCTGGCAAACTGCTGGTGGTTTCTTTTCTTTTTAGACAATGACAAGCACTGAGTAGAATAAGGAAAAGGGAGAGGCACCAGACGTAACCACCTTCTGAGTGCGCCTCACTTTACAGCTTACAAAGCACTTTCACATTTGTGATCTCATTTAATCCTACAGCCGCCCCATGAGGTCAGCAGGAGGCTCAATTATTCCCACTGGGAGCAAGACTCAGAAGGAAGGTGACCTGCCCAGGGTAACAGAGACAGAAAATGGTAACTCTGGGACTGGAAGCCCAGGGCCAAGCTGGCCTCTTGGTTCTAAGTCCTGAATACATCCACCAACCATGGCGTCTGTCCCTGAGGAAGGTAGTCCAGGACCCCATCTTCCTGAAATTTCCCTTCTTTGAGGACAAAACTGGAGCCAGTCAAAAGGAGGTACCAGTGGAAAGCAGGACAGCCCAGCTCTCTCTCTCTGTAGTTGTGTGACTCCGGCAGCTCCTTACTCTGTTCAGGCCTCAGTTTCCCCATCTGCAAAATGGGGCTGATAAAGGGACCTTCCTCCCAGAGTTGTTGGTTTTTGGTTGTTGACACTTGGTCCTGGCCTCACATTCACACAAACCTTTGACATAATCTCCAAACAAGGCTGATGACAACACAGTCCTGGAAAAGCCGTTACAGTATTTAAGGAAGATGGCGTGTATCAGAACACAGAACTGTGTCCAGTTGGCTCAGGTGACAGGCTCTCACTACTGGTAGGGGCTCTGAATTAAACCTTGCTACAGTTCCTGAAATTATCCTGCGAGTAAGGCAATTGTATTGCTTTGTATCTGTGGGTAGTTCAAAGTATTAACATGTCCTTATAATTATTTAAAATACACACCATTTTTGTAACTCTGGTTTGTCATTTGTTCACTTTTTCGTGTACTTGAACCTTAAAACAGCGCCAGTGAAGGGGACTCATGTCACGACTTGGATGGCAGTAGCATGGTTCCGGGCATGAATAAGCACCCAGTAGGTGATGATGATGGTAATACTAGTAACATCAATCACATTTATAATCCGATGTACAGTTTCCAGACTTCTTTCATATTCTTCATTCCAACTTCCCACGCGTGGCAAGGTCGCTCTGTGATTATTTTGTCCCATTTTACGCATGCAAACACTAGGCTAGACCAAGCAGTGGGGATGCGGGGGGAACCGCGGGGGGCGGGGGGGGGGAGGCTAATCGGCTCTTGGGGGCGGGGCGGGGCGAGGCGGGGCGAGGCGGGGCGGGGCGCCCGGCTGCTCGCAGGTGCGTAGGTCCGCGGGGGAATCCTTCGCTCCACCTGGGCGCGGCGAGGAAATCGCACCATGTTTGGGCAGCTACGTCAGAGGGGGCGGGCCCGCGGCTGTCCCTGGGAGCCGCCAGATCCGCCCCTTTTCCCCACCGAGAGTCTGTGGCTACTGGACTGTGGGAGGCGACAGAAAAGTTCAGGGCGGATTGATAAAAGGCGGCGCGTCTGGAGAGGTGGAGCCTGGAGGTGACCAGAGCCGGGGCGAAACGCCCGCCCTCCTCCGCCCACCCCCCCCACCCCCCCAGTAGAAGTGGTTCAGCCCGAGGACTTTTCATTCATAAAAAGAAAAGACTCCGCTAGGAGCGAGTGAGTCAGAACCGAAGCCGCCGACGCGGACCCCACAGAGCCGCCAACCCAGGGCATGTTCCGAGACTACGGGGAACCCGGACCGAGCTCCGGCGCCGGCGGTGCGTACGGCGGCCCGACGCAGCCCCCGGCCACAGGCCAGCAGGTGAGAGGAACCAGACACCTGGAGTCCACAGGTGGACAGCGCCGAGGAGAGCGCGGGCCGCTCCGGCACACTCGGGGACTGGGACCGGGAACCGGGGGAGAGACCAGGTCTCGGAGCCGTGGCAGCGGGTTCTGCCCACTCTCCGCTGTCCAAAGGCACTTTCTGCCCCACAGCCCAGCAGAGCGCGCACGGCGGGAGGAACACATCTCTGCGAGCATCTGCCCAAGCGCACGTCCCCCTCCCCCTCTGTCCGTTGTCTCTCTGTCCCTCCGTCTCTGTTACCTCCTCTCCTTCCTCCTGTTCACCGTTAATTTCTTTGTCCCATCTGCTTCGGAAGGGGACCCCCTTGGTCCGGGATTAGTCCCAGCCCCGACCGGATCAGAGAGGGTCCGATCCATCTCGGACGACGTTTCCGAGGTCCGGAGTCTGAGCCGCGGCCGAGAGGTCCCCACGCACTGGCTCCCCCAGCCGGCTTGCCCGGACAGACTGGGAATCCTGAGCAGTCTGTCTGTGGTTGTCCGTGTGCCTGCCTGTTTGTTTGTCCCTCTCCACCCCATCGCCAAGTTCTCATCCCCGTCCAGCCGCAGTGGAGCTGGTGGGCTCCGGAAGACTGGCTCTTGACCCCTTTACGGGTTGGGGCGGGTGGAGACCGCGAGGTGCCAGGACGTGCGCGGGGTAGTGCAACCGGCAACTCCCGCGCCCCCGACTCTCGACATCGAACGGCGCCCGCTGCCGGTTGGGGGGATCCGGGAGGCTGCAGGTGCCCATTTCCTGTCGAGGGGCGATGAGCACGTGTCGCTAGGGGTGGAAAGGAGCGGCGTCCGTTCCGCCGAGTCACGGCGGCCGAGTCACGGTGGGTGACTCACCCCGGGCGCCCCTCCCTTCCTGGCCCGGAGCGGCCCGGGCCCTGACAACGTCGGGAGCAGGAGATGCCGCCGGCGGTACGTAGGCCGGGAACTAGGGTCATTGGGCCACTGGGCCCGCAGCGCTGAGCCGGGGACACTGCTGTCTAGACTTGCCTGGGCTTGAGGGAGCTTCCCGGACGGCTGGGCGCCCACACCCAGGGCCCAGCCCCAGGGCTTGAACTCAGTTCTCCTCCGGAACACTGAGTCCCTATCTCAACCCATTCCTCACATTTCTGGCTGAAAGAATCGTGGCAGCGCATATTGTGCAGTCTTGCATTGTGTTGGGCACTTTCCACCTCATTTTTTACCTTGTCTCACAGAACCTAAGACCCCATTGATTTTAAAACCCGTTATTTTGTGCCACTATTTTTTTTTTTTAATTTGTCAATTAAACTGTGACCTCAGAGCTACTGAAGGGTACTTCTTGGCATCAGGGAAATGATCTTAACCTATGACAATATTAAAAACAAGGAAATGGAGGCATATTGAGGATAAATAATTTACTCTGACAGCCAGTAAATGGCTGAGGTAAGATCAGAACTGGGCTAGCTTGAACCCAGAGCAGTGGCTGTTGCCTACCATGGCCCCTGTATGTTGGGTACCTGCCACTTGCCAGGCTCTGTCGCACACACATTCTCTTACCTGATTCTCATCGTCACGCTTGAAGTTGTGCTAAGTTGCTCAGTTGTGTCTGACTTTTTGCAACCCCATGGACTGTAGCCCGCCAGGCTCCTCTGTCCATGGGATTTCCCAGACAAGAATGCTGGAGCAGGTTGCCGTTTCCTTCCCCAGGGAATCTTCCTGGGGCTGTCATTATCTTCCTTGTGAAAATGGGACTCAGGCAGGGTGCAGGAGCTGGTAAGACCCTGACCACCTGGGCCCAAACCTCACTTCCCACTTATTGACTGTCTATCTAGGGACAACCGTTTTCCTGTCTGAAAATGAAGATTTGTTGTTGTTTAGTCACTAAGTCGTGTCCGACTCTTTGCAACCCCATGGACTGCAGCCCACCAGACTCCTCTGTCCATGGGATTCTCCAGACAAGAATACTGGAGTGGGTTAGCATTTTCTCCACTAACTGATATCTTCCTGACCCAGGGATCAAACCTGCATCTCCTGCATTGGCATCAGAAATGTAGTCAGACTGTTTATCGCTGAGTCACCAGGGAAGCCCTTAAAATGAAGATACTGTTGTGCAAATTATAAGGAGTCAGTATTTTTAAAGTGTCTGGGACAGCACCTGGAATTCACACTTTATTACTGGAAGCCCCTCAGTCCACACAGACCTTATCCTTGGCCCTCCATGTCTTATCCCTCAGAAGTTCCACCTCGTGCCAAGCATCAACACTGTGAGTGGCAACCAGGAGCTGCAGTGGATGGTTCAGCCTCACTTCCTGGGACCCAGCAGCTACCCCAGGCCTCTGGCCTATCCCCCGTACAGTCCCCCGCAGCCCCGGCCAGGAGTCATCCGGGCCCTGGGCCCAACTCCAGGGGTGCGTCGCCGGCCCTGTGAACAGGTAAGAAGCAGAGGTGCTCACGAAGGTTCTTGAGTCCACAGGGGTGCTGAGGTGCAGAAAATAAACTCTTGTCTGGAAGCAGAACACAGGTTGAGAAGGGGTGTGGGGAGAACAGGCTCACTGATTACTATTGGCCAAGACAGAAAGTGATGAGAGCCCCTGGGGAGACCCAGAGGGCAATGCGGTCACTTCTCGATCAGGGAAGACTTCCTGGAGGTGGAGGCATATTAGCCTAGAAGGATGGGTAGGATTTGCATAGGGAGAAAGATTATGGAAAAGACATTCCAGGTAGAGGGGATGGCAGGAGCAGGAAAGGAGGCAGAGGTGAGAACATGTAAGGTGTGTATGTGGAACGCTTGTGTGGGCAGTAGCGGGGCTCCACCTGCTGACAGGTGTGGAGAGGGTGGGCTTAGGCTGGCTGTGTTGCCGAGGTGAAAACAGAAAGGGTTTCCTTCAGCTACTCTGAGTCTCAATTTCTCTAACTCATTTAATCCTCACAAAAACCCTCTTGGGAATGAACTCTGGCTTTCCCCCATTTTACAGCTAAAGAGATGAAGGCACAGAGAGATAGTCACTTGCCCAAGGTCACACAAGGAGTGAGTAATGAGACAGGACTGTCCAATTCTAAAGTCAGATCATACCCACCAAGCCACAGTGTCTCACCAGGTGGTAAGAGGAGGCTTAAAGTTGAAAGAGCTGGGAACACTTGCCTTCCAAACCAGGGTTTTTGGCTGCTCACTGCTAGTAATAAAGTCCTTGCCCAAATAAATGATTAAGAGCTGGAGGGTCTTTAAGGTACTGGTTCCTGTTTGCTCTCCCTGGGGCATTTCAGTATCTGAGACTGTAGTGGGTGAGGGCTGCCCCTTAATGAGTTTGCTTTGACAGCAGGGTAGAGGATGGAAAGGACAGTTAGAATCCTGAGAAATGTGCGATTAGTCAGGGGTGGCTTTTCCAGAAAAAGAATGGCTGGCTTTTGTGACCAGATGGAAGGAGACTATGGTGTAAGCCCCAGAGGCAGGCTCCTGGACTTCCTTCAGCCACATTTCTTTGATCCTGGGTACTCCTAGATGGGGTATGAATGGGCTCCTTTTTGGGAGAGGTGGTGTCCATCAGCTGGCCCCTTTCTCAGTGTTAAATAGACTGCATGGATTTTTTTTTTTTTAAGATTTATTTATTTTTTGGCTGTGGCGGGTCTTTGTTGCTGCTCTCAAGCTTTCTCTAGCTGCAGCAAGCAGGAGCTACTCTTCTTTGTGGTGTGCAGGTTTCTCATTGTGTTGGCTTCTCTTGTTGCGGAGCACAGACTCTAGAGCTCTGGCTCAGTAGTTGTGGTACACATGCTTAGTCGCTCTGCAGCATGTGGGATCTTCCTGGACCAGGGGTCAAACCAGTGTCCCCAGCACTGCAAAGCAGATTCTTAACCACATGGATTTTCATTTCTGCTCTGGAACCACAAACAAGTTATTCATCTTCCCTGGCTTTTGGGTCCTTACAAGAGAAGCTGGGTTAAGGATTCATATAAAGCACTTAGCTGGCACACAGTAGGTTCCCAATAAATAACTACATAGAAGCTCTCATTAGCCCCTCTTAGTGCTTACAGCTCCTGGGGAAGAGGAGGTTTGGTTATCAAGTGACTGAAAAGAATGAGGTTCCTTTGAAAAAGAGTGGCTGCAACGGCCACTTACAGCTGTGGAATGAAAGAAGACTTCCAGGAAGGGTCGTGGTGGCCTGAGGGATCTCAGTTGAGTCCTGGGAGAGGAGGGTTAGGATTTATAGAGGGACAGGGAGGACATTCCCAGAGGAATCATAGGTAGCAAAAGCTGGGAGGGAGGAGGAAATTTGACTAATCCAAGCTTACTAAATATGGAACGGGTCAGGGTGGGGAGGTCCCCAGAGTGCAGTGTGAAGGCGCCCCTGCGCTGCCATGCCCTCTGCCAGGGTCCTACCACTGGGCCAGCAGCACAGAGTCCACCTCACTGTTCTCTGTAACCCTCCTTCCCCCAGATCAGCCCCGAGGAGGAGGAACGCCGTCGAGTGAGGCGAGAGAGGAACAAGCTAGCTGCGGCCAAGTGCAGGAACCGGAGGAAAGAACTGACCGACTTCCTGCAGGCGGTGAGCACCAGCGAGTGCAGAGGGTGCCCTGGTCCCGGCCCACCCAACCTCAGAGAGCCCCCAGTTCCCAAGGGCCGCAGGGGGCGCCATTAGATACATCCCCTCCCCCAAGCTCCCCGTTGGAGCGGCACTGAGACGAGGAAAAAGTGGTTAAAAATTAGTTGCAGCGTGTCTCGCTCTGAACATAGCAGAGCTGAAGCAGGCCCGACAATATCTTTCAAAGGTGCTCCCGAGCCTGATGGGAATCGTGCCCCTATTTTCCTATGGGCTCATGGGAGTTGTAGTCCAGACTTGATGGAGACTCTCTACTCCCCCCAGCCTCCCCTCCCCCGCGCCCCAACATGCCAATCACTACCACCGCGGGAGGCTCTGCGACATTCAGCCCTCTTCTTCTTGACTCCTTTCCTTATCGTCCACAGGAGACCGACAAACTGGAAGATGAGAAATCTGGACTGCAGCGAGAGATTGAGGAGCTGCAGAAGCAGAAGGAGCGCCTGGAGCTGGTGCTCGAAGCCCACCGCCCCATCTGCAAAATCCCGGAAGGGGCCAAGGAGAGCGAACCCAGCGGCACAGGCGGTGCCAGCGGCAGCAGCAGCCCGCCAGGCCCCTCCCGCCCTGTGCCATGTATCTCCCTTTCCCCAGGGCCTGTACTTGAACCCGAAGCATTGCACACTCCCACGCTCATGACCACACCCTCCCTGACTCCTTTCACCCCCAGTCTGGTCTTCACCTACCCCAGCACGCCAGAGCCCTGTGCCTCAGCTCATCGCAAGAGTAGCAGCAGCAGTGGGGACCCCTCTTCTGATCCCCTGGGCTCCCCAACCCTCCTGGCCTTATGAGGCACTCCAGCTCCTGCTCCCTGTGGGTGCCACCCTAACCAGTATTTCCCTGCTCATTAGTCCAGCTGGCCTGGATCATATCCCATGTCCAACCCCAGCAGATTCTTCTCCATCCCTCCAGACGAGACTGAGCATATTTTGCTTCCTAGTAGAGCCAAAGCTGCCCACTGGTTCTCCAGAGCTGGCCTCTCTAGCACAATTTGCACTAAATCAGAGACAAAATAGTTCCCACTTGTTGGAGGGAATTCTGGGCAGCTCCCAAGGGACTTTGTAGATTCTCAGAGGTCCTCTGGAGCCCTAATCCCCTGCAGATCACCCCTATGGTCTTCATCGCCTCTTCCTGTGATCCACCCAACCCTACCCCTGACAGATGATGATACTCTACCAGCCTAGAACACTAACTCACCCAGCCGCACTGCGAGCAGCACCAGGTTACTGAACCAGGACACTCTGCCAGCGCCTCCTAAAAGGAACGGCTCAGGAGAGTGCCAGAGCTGACCTGCGGCCCCCAGCTCTGAGAAGACTTTAGCTCCAAGCCTCCACAGCGTGGGCAGCTGCTATTTATTTTCCTAAAGAGAGTATTTTTATACAAACCTGCCAAAATGGAATAAAAGGCTTGAAGCTCTAGCCTGCTCTCATTGGACCCAGAGGCTAAAGGGAGACCATTTGGAACCAGAAGCCTCAGGCTCCCATTTCAGCTCCACCAACTCACTACCTGACCTTGGACAAACTGATATTTCTGGACCTCGATTTTCTTATCTGACAAATGAGGCTACATCTGTTCTGCCTCATCTCCAGGACTGAGAAGATGAAGAGAAGTGCTGTGAGGTGCCAAGCCAAGAGGATTATCCTCCTCCCGGTGGGGGACCCACAGTGCTCCCGCCTGTGCCACCGGAGGGCGCTGTTAGGCCCCTTCCAGCCTCTCGGGAGGCGGCTGAGTGGGTTTTAGGCCCCCAGCACCTGCTTCCTGCTCCATTGTCTTGGACAGGAAGGAGCCGGGAAGGGAGCTGGAGCCACTTCTGGGGCCGGATCACGGCCTGTCCTGGGGCCTGATGGGGGGAGCCAATGGCTCACCACTGTCCCACATCCCGCCCCAGGACTGAAGTAATGAGGGAGTCAGCCACCTTAGTTCTACAGTCCCTCCAGATGGGAATGGTACCCCCAATGGTCCCCGCCCTCGTCCCAACGCCGGCGAGTTCCAAACAGACGCGCCCGAGCCATGGGCTCTGCTTCCGCCTCAGTTTATTAGCCTCCACCCAGCCCCCAGTAAGTCCCTCCACTCCAGCCTCCAGTCCCCCTACTGCCCCGCCAGCGAGAGCCAGGGGCCTTCCTCAGTGTTAGGGTTTCTAAGTCCATTCCATCGGCCCTTCGTGCGCGGCCGGGGCGGCGTCTGGGTCCCCAGGTTCACCGCAGTCTCGTCGCTTGAGGAGCAATCCGGGCGGGCATCGGCGGGAAGCTGTGCCCTCAGTCATCTGGGGAGCAGGCCAGGGGCAACTGATCGGGGCTGCCCACGCTGCCGGTACTGGAGCTTCCATCGCCCAGGTCACGAGGACCGCAGGGGGGCAAGGCCAGCTCGGGTGTCGGCCCAGCGCCAGAGCCCCCCGAGCCGCCGGAGCCGCCTCGGGGACCCCACTCTTCGCCCAGCGCCAGACAGAGCTCCTTGAGCGCCAGGTTCTCCCGCAGCAGCTCCTCCTGGCGGCCTTCCAGCTCGGCTAGCTTCTGCCAACAACCGCCCAGATCCTCGCGCACTGCTCGGGATGCTTGGGTCCCGAAGAGCTGCCACTGGCGCGCGGCGCGACGCCCGCGCTGACGCTCCGAGTCCAGGAAGCAGCAGAGGTCGCGCAGCTCGCGGTTCTCGGCCTGTAGGCGTCGGTTGAGCTGCTTGAGCTCGCGGATCTCGCCCAGGTGACCCTGTAGCTGCCGATTCACCTCCTGCATGAGGCGGCCGCGCTGCACCAGAGCCGCCAGGCGCGCCGCCTCCTCCCGCCGCAGGCGCCGCACCAGCTCCTCCTTGCCCAGAGCCGCCATCTCTTCATCCGTCAGCTCCTCCAGGCCGCCCGTCTCGGCCTCCATGGCTGCCTAAGCTTCTGGAGCATCGCCTGCCCGCCGCCGCGGCCCAGGAGCCCCACGACGAGCTCCTCGCCGCTGGGGCTCAGGCACCCGCTCAGTGGACAAGCTGTGGCGGAGCTAGAGTAGGATGCAGCAACCGCGCGGGGGTGGGCACGCGGCGGGGCGCGCGCCGGGGCGGGGCCCCAAGACGTCAAGGACGAACAGCTAATCCGGGATAGCGCCCTCGGAAAGGGGCGGGGTCCAGGCGCCCAGAATGAAGCCCTTCCCCGCCCACTTCGGACCGCGGAGTCCCTGACGCTCGCTGACTGGGTATCCGCGTCCCCGACCTCGGTTCCAGACAGCCCCAAAGTAGGCGCTTCGTACCTTCCAATTCCAAACCGCCTCAAGCTCGAGCCCAGGCCTCTCGACTCCCTCTGAGAACCAAGATTCCAGTGTCGACCCCCGACTCTTGCGCCCACCCTCTGACAAAATCCAGACGGATCGCCTTTCCATCCTTCCTAGATTTGCTCGAACTGTAGAGTCTCGACTCACTGAGCATCGCTTTCAGTCCTTGGAAACCTAAGTCCAAACGTCCTGGCTCACATCATCAGCCTACTCTCCCTCTCACAGACCGTTTCCTGTCCGGTGGGAGGGGCATACAACGGATTTGTTTGTTCAGTAAACTTTTATTGTGTGTAAGAGTTAAGCAGAAATAAACGAGTCATATCCGTCTACTGTCCTTAAAGAGGTCTTGATCTGGCAGAGGCGACAAGCTGCGATGAAGAAGAAGCAAATGGAGGAAGACCACATTTTGAGGGACTGCCCCCACCCACAAAGTGCGTGTTAAGTCGCCTCAGCCGTGTCCGACTCTTTGCGACTCTATGGACTATAGCCTGGCAGGCTCCTCTGTCCATGGGGATTCTCGAGGCAAGAATACTGGAGTGGGTTGCCATGCCCTCCTTCAGGGGAGCCTCCCGACCCAGGGGTGGAACCCACATCTCTTATGTCTCCTGCATTGGCAGGCGGGTTCTACGGCCATCTGGGAAGCTTTCCCCAAAGAGGTGCTACCTGAGGGACCCTGAAAGATGTATAGGACTTTGGCGAGTAATGAGAGAGCTATTTGAGGAAGAGAGAATAGCACGATGAAAGTCTGGGGACTGAAAGAGCCTCCATGCTTTAGGAACAGCGAGAGTAAACTGGTTTTTCATGTTTGTTTTGGAAAGGCAGTGCTTAGAGAAAGTGGTAAGAGAGGAAGGCAGGCAACAAAGGTAGTCAGAAGCCAGATTCTTAAGGGCTTTAAATACTAAGCTGGAGCATTTACACAGGCCAGTAAGGATTTCAGCAGGGGAGTAACATTTTTGAAAATACATTTTAAAAAAAAGTTGATTGGGCTGCTCTGTGTGGGATGGACCATAGGGAGGGAATGTAGGCAGAAAGATTACTGAGAACAATGTGTCAGTGGGCAAGGAGAGCTATGCAGAAGGACTGGGCTTGGACAGTGCAGTGGGGGTGGAGAGGACAAAACAGATACTAGAAATATTCAGGAGGCAAATCAGCAGACCTGAATGTGGAGAGAGAAGAGTCTGGGAGAAAGCCCAGGTTTCTGGTATGAGAACAAGGTGGATGTAGAGGCTGTTCCTGAGATAGGAACACGGGGTGGGGGATGGGGGTGGGAACAGATCAGGAAACCAACAGGTCTGGCTGTGGGGAACAGAGTGGAAAGAGTTACAGATTGGTGGCCGTCTGGATGTGGACTTCCAGACAGAGCTCTAAGCTGTATCAGGGAGGTCATTAGTTGGAGGGGTGGAGGCGGGGCGGTTGGCTTAAAACCATGGGAGTAGGTACCCCATGTTCAGGAGGGGCTCATCTGCAGGATGGGCTGAGGGGCTCTCAGCAAGGGCCCTTGAAGACGGGCCAGACAACTTTTTTTTTTTTTTTCCAGACAACTTTTTTTTGCATAAAAAAGATTCAGGATAGAGCCCTGTTGTTGTTTAGTCGCTCAGTCGTGTCCTACTCTTTCGCGACCCCAAGGACTGCCCAGGCAAGAATACTGGAGTGGGTCGTTATTTCCTTCTCCAGGAGTTCTTCCCGATCCAGGGGTTGAACTCGGCATCTCCTGTATTGGCGGGTGGATTCTTTACCGCTGAGCCACCAGGAACCCCCATAAAGCCCTGTGGAGCTCCTACATTCAGGATACAGGTCAAAGTACTGGGGCTCCCCGCAAAAGAGCACAGAATAACCAGGAGGATATGAGGGTGAAGGTTGCCGGGATAGGGGCAACTAGCCAGAGGCCTTGGTTCTGGATGCCCTCCTGCAAACCCGGCTGGCATGAGGGTGGGGTGGGCTGGGCTGGGTTGGGCTGGGAACTGAGGATCCCGAGATTCCCCCTCCCGCTGGGAGGAGGGGCTACCCAACCGTGTCGGCCTCAGCCTCTTTCTTCGCGGCTCCTGCCCAGACTCGCTCTGTCCCGGAAGTGGTCCTTTTCTGGCTCCGGGTGCCGGGAGACGAATGTCGGTGCTCCCGGAAGTGGCCCGGTGGCGGCGCGCCGGGCCCGGGCAGTGCTCGCTCCTGCTGGGGCGCTGCGGTAGCGCCCGGGTCCGGGCGTCGCCATGACCAGCGAGCTGGACATCTTCGTGGGGAACACGACCCTCATCGACGAGGACGTGTATCGCCTTTGGCTGGACGGTTATTCGGGTCTGTGGGGGACAGACTGGGGGAGCCGGTCTGGCGGAGCGGTTGTTTTGGATGGGAGAGGGGGCAGAACCAGGACTAGGCATCCTATAGGGCAGTGGGCAGAGGCCTGGGAGTATGAAATGTCTGGGGCTTGGGGCTGAAATCCCTGTAGAACCTCTAGGGTCGGCGGGGCGGGGCCTGATGCCAGCGCTCGCTTCCCAGTGAGCGACGCGGTGGCCCTGAGGGTGCGCTCGGGAATTCTGGAGCAGACCGGCGCCACAGCAGCGGTGCTGCAGAGCGACACCATGGACCACTACCGGACTTTCCACATGCTCGAGCGCCTGCTCCACGCGCCGCCCAAGTTGCTTCACCAGCTCATTTTCCAGATCCCGCCCTCTCGACAGGCGCTGCTCATCGAGAGGTGCTCACCTGGCGGGTGGTGGGGACGCCAACCAGTCTGTCCATGTACCCATTTTGCAGGCTGACGATGGGGCCCGGGGACGGACGGGACTTACCCAAGCCGGGAGAATGTTGAGAGCGGAAGGGGCCAAACCCAGGTCCTGCCAGCTTTCTTTTTCCCTCTTTTTATGGGAAGTCAGTAGTGTCGTCCCCAACTCCCCACAGGTATTATGCCTTTGACGAGGCCTTCGTGCGGGAGGTGCTGGGCAAAAAACTGTCCAAGGGCACCAAGAAAGACCTGGATGATATCAGCACCAAAACAGGCATCACCCTCAAGAGCTGCCGGAGACAGGTGGGCACTGCACCCGTCTGCAGCCCAGCCCTTTGCACCATCCCTTTGGTTCCTGCCTCACCTCCAGCCCACTCCAACACCTCTGTGGCAGTGCCTTCATTTCCACTCTCCTCTCTTTTAGCTCCTTCCAAGCCATCCCCTACTCTTGAGCCAGAGTGACCTCTCAGAAGCCTACATTTTTACCTTAGCTTTCTTCTGCTTACGAACTTTGAATGGCTCCCATTCTTTCCTATAGCAGCCACATTCCTTGGTCTTGACCTTCAGACCCTCCTATCATCCTGTCCCTGCCCCCTTCTCTAGACTCCCCAGCCCCTGGCTTTCTTTTGCTCATCTGCCCCTACCTGTATTATTTTTATAGGTTATTATTTTAGGACATATCTACCTCTTGAAATCTAAGGCATGGCTGGGGATTGAGGGGCGTGGTCATATACCACCTTCTCCAAAAGCCTTGCCAGTGGTGCCAGGAAGAAGTAACCCTTCTACTGGGCCTTTAGCATTTTCCTCTGTGACTCCTGTGAGCTCCCCAAGATGGCTTAGTATTTGCTCTTTTTTGAGTTCCTGGGACTTAGCCAGGAAGGTCAGTTTCGGCACAAACTAGTGAAGAACTAGAGAGCATGATGCTAAAATCGCGGTGAATTTGTTGATAAGAGTGAGTAAACATTTATCCAAGGCAAGATGGCAGAAGCTGGTGAACATTTGGGGGATTGATAAGAGATATTAATAATTAATAGGGCTTCCCAAGTGACACATTGGTAAAGAATCCACCTGCCTATGCAGGAGATAATAGTTTGTTGAAGGAATAGCAAATGCTTCATCAGTGTCTGGTGACTGGATAGGTGGGAAAGTGACTGTGGATAAACCCAACAGTTTATTGGGTGAGCAAGCTCTGACCAGTCCTTCCTCCTCCTCTAACTGCCCTGCAGTTTGACAACTTCAAGCGCGTCTTCAAGGTGGTGGAGGAAATGCGGGGCTCCCTGGTGGATAACATCCAGCAGCACTTCCTCCTATCCGACCGGCTGGCCAGGTGAGGGGCCAGGAGAGGGGCCAGGTGAGGAGCCAACTGTCTCCCCCTCCTGCACACTCCTTCCTTGTGCCCTGAGGCTGACCCTTATTTTCTGCCCCAACCCGCATGACCTGCTTACTGTACGGGAGCAATGGTTATCCCTCTCTTGGGTTGTACTTTGGTTCAGACTGGCCTGGGTTTGAATCTCAGCCTGGCCATTCATCAGCTAGACTGTTGTGAGGTGCCATGGGTAAAGCCCATGATGGCACAGTCCCTGGGGCTTAGTAAGTACTCAGGAAATGGTCGCTGTTACCCTGTGGTCTCCCACTGTGTCCCTTAGGAGATCCGGGCTTAAACCTTCTCTTTGCCCAGAGGAGGAAGCCCAGAGAGACGTGACTTGAAACACATCACACAGTGAGTTAGGGTAGAGAGAGGCCAGAACACGGCGGTCGCGCCAATGTTGTGGTTGGGAACTGCTTGCTAAGAAGCAGTTTCAAGCCCTGATGGATGCCCCCCCACCTCACCCCGCAGGGACTATGCAGCCATCGTCTTCTTTGCCAACAATCGCTTTGAGACAGGGAAGAAAAAACTGCAGTATCTGAGCTTTGGGGACTTTGCCTTCTGTGCTGAGCTCATGATCCAGAACTGGACCCTCGGAGCCGTCGGTGAGGCCCCCACTGACCCAGGTGCAGGCCCCCGTTCCCAGCAGCCTTTCTTCTTCAGGGCCCCTGCCCAGCTGCTTCTGCTCATGGCCCAGCGCCCCCACACATAGCTTGTCTGCAAACAAGGGACCCACAGCGTCTCTCTGGCTTGGGGCCAGTCCCTCCAGCTCTCTCACACCCAGCATGCTCTTTTGTCTTGTGGGGTGCCATGAGGTGGTGGGGGGAAGGCTCAAGTTATCACAGGAGGTATTTTTTATCTCCCACCTCCATTCCTTTCATGGGCCTCACTCAGACTCCCAGGTGGATGACATGGACATGGACTTAGACAAGGAGTTTCTCCAGGACTTGAAGGAGCTCAAGGTGCTTGTGGCTGACAAGGACCTTCTAGACCTGCACAAGAGGTGACCTGAGGGGTCTGTGGGGCAGGGCCTGAAGTGGGCGCCCAGGCAGCACAGGCCTTGACCCTATCCTCCTTCAGCTTGGTGTGCACTGCCCTCCGGGGGAAGCTTGGTGTCTTTTCAGAGATGGAAGCCAACTTCAAGGTCTGTGGCCCAGTCCAGCCTCTGTAACTGGGGCATCTTCAGCCTCCAGAGCCCTGTCCCCTCAGCAGCTCTGCTATTGGCCTCAGGCGGTGCTGCTGTTCCCTCTGCCTGCCCCTGGGGGGAGCCAGCTCTTAAACGCTGGGGAATTACTTGATTGAGGGAGGTGGATAGATGTGGTCTCAGCCCCCAGCCTCTCTCGGGCAGAAGGCAGAACTCCCAGGCTCCCTGCCCCACAGAACCTGTCCCGGGGGCTGGTGAATGTCGCCGCCAAGCTGACCCACAATAAGGATGTCAGAGACCTGTTTGTAGACCTCGTGGAGAAGGTGAGTTGTCCTGCCGGCTGCCCTCTGACTCCATCCTGGCCTGTCCCTGGCCTGTGCCAGTGCTAGATGTTACCTTGGACCCACAGTTCGTGGAACCCTGCCGCTCCGACCACTGGCCATTGAATGATGTGCGGCTCTTCCTGAATCAGTATTCGGCTTCGGTCCACTCCCTGGATGGCTTCCGGTGAGAGACCTCAGGCCTCCTTATCCTGCTGGCCTCCTGCTGGGGCCCAGCCCTCCTGCAGACTCTGAGTTCCCTGTTCTTTGGCCCTGGGGTTGGAAGTCACTCTGTTGACCAGAGTCTCAGCTCCATTGCTGAGAAACTGACCTGATCTCGACAAGTTCCTTTCTCTCTGTGTGCCTCAGTTCCTTCAGACATAAGCTGGGGGTGACAGCAGTAAGGCTTAGAGGAATCCTGTGAGGATTAAACAAGTGAAGGTGTAGAGAGCACGCGGAGCAGGGTCATGGGGATCCAGTCAACATCAGCCAACCCATTACTGTTATCATTGCAGGCACCAGGCGCTCTGGGACCGCTACATGGGCACCCTCCGTGGCTGCCTCCTGCGCCTCTATCATGACTGAGGCCCCTCCCCCCGCCCTGGCCACATTGACAATAAAGTTGCCATGACTTTGGAGGAGGCTGTGAGTGGGTACACACATGGGTCCGCGCATGCAAGTGTGTGCCCGTTGCACATGTACGTCTCTTTTTGAGTGTCATGGTGTACGAGGATGTATGTGTCTGTTGACCCCACAGGGACAAGGACATGTCGGAGAACGGTATCTACTTGCTCCCCATCCATTTCCCCACCCCAGCTGTGTCCACTCCAAAGACAGGGGTCTTGTCTTGCTTTATTCAATCCCCAGCAAGAATACTGGGAGGCTGCAAAAACCTTGGGGCGGGTGGCAGGGGGAGGTAACTGGCACAGCAGGAGAGAGCCAAAGGGCAGCCAGGCGGCCTCAGGGAGGGCAGGAGACTTGTTGCTGCTTATTAGGTTTGTCCACTATGGCAGTGACCGGGAACTTGGTGATGCCGCAGGTGTTACTCCCTCGATGCAGCCGGAAATAGCCCTAAGAAGTTAGGGCCCATCAGCGCCAGACAGTGGGAAGAGGTCTGTCCGCCCTGTCTGCCCCCAGCAGATCACACTCACCTTCTCACCCCAGTGAGTCCCCCAGGAGTTCTGCAGGGTCCAGTATGCCATGGGGCGGCGAGGGCGAGAGTAGGATCCGAATGAGGCCGCCTTCCCCTGCCTCCCCTCCACCGACTTGGTTTTACCAAAGCCCACCAGCAGGACACAATGATTCACTTGTGTGGGGTCACAGGTGGTAGGTGTGGCCTTGATCACACCCTTCTGGTAATGCTGCAGGGGCAGAGAGGCTGAGTCTGGGGCCACCTCCCCTATATGCGCCACCCCCCCCCCCCCCCCGCCCCATTCCCTACCTTATCTCACCTGCAGTAGCGTCATATTGATGGTCACGGTGATGGGGCCTTGGGTGGCCAAATGCCTGGCAATGCCTGGGGGTGGAAGGTACCATCTAGCCTTGCCTCTCCTTCGACCCCTGCTCTTGGCTCATAGGCATCTCTCTCTATCTATTTCTTCCTCTTTCCTGCCCTCTACCCCCCGCCCCCAGAGATCCCTCCGTCTCTGTCTATAGCTCCGTCTGTCCTAGTCTGTCTGTCTCCCCGCTGTACCCGCCCGTGTCCCCATCCTGCCCGCACTCTGCTCGCAGGCCTGCAGTGTTATGAAATCCTGGATCCAGGCCACCTTCTTGTGCTTCTCAGCCAGGCATCTGTGAGTTTTGCCACTCCCATCGAATGGATAGTCCTTCTCACTGGCCAGGCCTCCTAGAGATAAGCGAGGCCCAGGAGGAAGCTCAGTGCAGCTCGGGAACAGTACCCACCCCGTCCTTCCCCCACCACGACTGCCCGGAGCAGCCAGGTACTCACTATTGTTGAGGACAGTGAGGAATGCATCCCAGACGAAGCCACCCTTGCAGCCGTTCCCACAGCGGTCACAGTCGATCAGCTCTGGTGCCAGAAGGGACAGTGTGTGTGCCCAGGCCTCAGGCACCCCCGCCTCCCTCGGCCCCCCGCCCCAGCCCCCAGCCATACGCTGCACGGAGACCTCCACAGACCAATTGAACTTGATGGCCCATAGGGCCTCGATGTTGCCCGCTGCCGCGATGGCCCAGCAACAGTTGCAGTGTTGCTAATGGTGAAAGGATGGTAGCGGTGGGGGCGGGGAAGGACTGCAGGCCCCCGCCTCCCCACGTGCACCCCCTCCTCCCCCCCGCCCCCGCCCAGGGCCGGATTGGGCCAGGCTGCTGGGCTTGGTGTGGAGGCAGATACCTGGTTCCTGACGGGTGGGAAGGTGCCAGCCTTGCGCCAGTCACAGGTTGAGGGCACTGAGTGCCCCCACTCTTCAGACCCCACCTTTCTGCTCACACCGAGGGCCTCTCCAGCCACCCGCTTTCCGTAAAGCTGGACAAACTCCTCCTCTGGGGACACATGGGGCCATGAAGTTCACTGTTTTGAACCCCGCCCCGCCCCGCCACATCCTGCCTCCCACCCCAGCCATCCACATCCAGAGCCATTTGAGTCTCTGTAATGCCCCGGGAGGCAGAAAGATAAGGACCCTGAGGCCTAGAAGAAGGCCAGGTTCCTGGCTGGGGTGCACAGCCCTGCACCTGTTGTCTGTGTGATCTGGGCTGCCGCCCAGGCCTCCACAGAGTTCCTGCCCTGATCTCGGATTCGGGGCAAACCCCCAAGCCTGTGGTCCTCAGGAGTCCCTCTGGGGAACAGAAGCCAAGTCAGCCTGGTATCTGCTGGGAAAGATCCTGCTTCCCTGCCTGCCACCCAGGGCCGGGAGTCCAGTACCTGTGAGGTCACTGAATTGAGTCACCCCAAACTCGGCTGTGCCCAGGTCCTCCTCCTGCAGCCGCTGAGCGTTGGCCAGGTTTTGGGCAAAGATGTCCAGGCGGCGGGCATGCTCTAGACCGAAAGGAGGTTGTCCTAGTCTGGCTCACAAGCCCCCAGGGACAGGAAGCAGCCACCAGTTTGGCTTCCCACCCACACTCTCCCAGGTAAGCACTGGCTCCTTTCCTATGGTCCTTGCAGACCCCGCTACAGACACCTGGACCAAGGAAGTGGCTCCCCATTCCCCCTAGAGTTGGGGTTTCGTTGAAGGCAGGAAGAGAGTATCTGCCCACCTGGGGAAGAAGCCAAGTGAAAGGTCGAGGGCTAGTGACAAGAGAAAGGTGGGTGGTCAGAGACCGACTTCCTGCCAGGTCATATCTATCTATACTTCACACCTCTGGCCGCAAGTCTGTGGCTGGAACATGGATGGGGAGGGTTGGGGTACAAGTCCCTGGCACAGGAAGTCAGGCTGAAAGGTGCCAATAGACCTCCCCCATGGGAGATGAGATCCAGAGGGCAGAAACAGGGCTGGCAACGCATGGGGGTGGAGAGGGAATCCACAAAATGGGTAACCCTTGGTGCTTGCTGGATGACTAGCAGTCTCCTGCTACTGTAGTCACAGGAAAGTGGCTCTGGAACGTGAAGATCCTCTCGGACCAGTCAAACCCCCAACAGCCACCACCTCCTTCCAGGTTCATAGCCAAGGAGGATCCTGTCCCCGCCTCTGCATTTGGGAAACCAGGGAGTACACTCCCAGCCCCGCGTCACTGTCCTGAGTGGCTTTGGTCAAATGCATTCCCCACCCTGAGCCTGAATTTCCTTGTCTGTTAAATGAGAGCAGGGGTTAGACTGGAGATGCACGTGCCCCGGGATACCTGCTGGATTTGGGTAACTCCGGTTGTACTGCATCTGAAACAATCTGAAGACCTCTTTCAGCTCCAGTGGCTGGGGACCTGGGTCCTGGGTGGCGGTGCAGGGCAGGGGGGGTGTAAAAAGAAAGAGTAGTGGGGAGGGGGTGAGGTGAGGAGTCATGGCCGGGACCACACCTCAGCTCCCACCCAAGCTGGGACTGGACTAGGGAAGCAGCCGGTTCACCCGCTTTTCTCCCTGTGTGGGCCTGAGCACATGGATCATCCCTTCAGTCTCAGTCGCTCCCTCTGAGAAGTAGGAACAAAGCCCTGTTTCTGCCAGGGTGAGCCCCAGGCATGGGGAGAAAGTTGGGGACACTTACCTGGCCCCTGAGGGAGCCCTTGATGCCTTGAGCCAAGCCTGCCACCAGCAGGGCCAGAAGGCAGGAGAGATGGACAGTTGGTGCCATGATGCAGCAGACTAGAGTGTCTGGGGCAGGAAACTGCAGACCAAGGTGGAGGGGCTGAGAGGGTGGAGCTGGAGAAACCACAAAAGGGAAACCAGGTCAGGAGGGGGAGGAGGACCCCCATACACACATACACAAGAGGGCTTCAGGCTTTTGTCCCTGCATGGCCCCTGCCTGCCAGTACCCCACTCCACCTCTTGTCTTTATTCAGCAGAGGCCCTCTGCCAACCCTGTCCTGGGCAATCCTAAGGATGTGGAGATGGATCTGGCCTTAAGAGGACAGGAGTAGACAGATGCTAAGTGGGCAGATGCTAATATAGGGCCATTGGTGCCTGGAGGGAGAAACAGGGCTATGGGAGCCACAGGCCCTAATGATGGGGGGGGGGGGTGTGAATTGGTGGTTAGTACCCCCCAGGAAGCATTCTTGCTCATCCTACTACAAAGCTCAGTCAGCTCAGGCGTCACCTCCAAGAAGCTCGCCTATCCTGTGGTATGACCTGCAGCCCCTTGAACCCCTGGTCTGCCTGTGTCTACTGGGCATCTGCATCCCAGCCACACCGGATGTGTCTGCCTTGCTTGTATCCTGAGCACCCAGGAAGGGGCCGCATGCAGAGCTGGCTCAGGGGGGATTTGCTGGCTTAGTGATTAGTCGTCTTTTTTAACTAGAAACGTTCAGGGTCCAGGGGACAGCAAGTGGAAGCTACAACCTCCTCTGTTCTTCATTCTTGTCACAGTCTGGGAACGGGGAGGGGAGGAGGTATGTAAATGGGCCTCAGGGGGCAGGAAGATAGCAGGATTGGCACCTCAGACAGAGCCAGGCCGGAGGCTGAGGCCTGGGCAGGGGTGTTTACACCTGTCACTTGTGCCTTGATGTGGGTCCTTGGGTTCGGGGGCTTTCACATGGACCTTCAGTCTGGGAACCAGCATCTAAGACCAGAGACAGGCGAGAAAAAAACTGGTTTTCCAGGGTTTCCATGGGGATAGGAGCAGGGGAGGGGATCCATTCATTCATGTGCTGATTATCTCATTTCTTCGATCATTGGGAATCTTCCCAAAGCCATGAGGTCCCTTTTTCCGCACCACCCCCTCCCACACACACACACTTACCATGTAGTAAGCCAAGGGTCTCCCCTGGGGGAAAAAAAAGAGAATGATGCTGACTTTATTAAAATGCAGTAGAGGACTTCCCTGGTGGTTCAGTGGATAAGAATCTGCCTGCCAATGCAGGGAGCATGGATTCAATCCCCGGAATCCAGGAAGATGCCACATGCAGAGGAAGAACTAACGCTGCGAACCTCAACTACCAAGCCTTTGCTCTGGAGCCGGGGAGCCAAAACTACTGAGCCCATGTACTGCAACTACTGAAGCCCGTGCACCTAAATCCTGTGCTCTGCAACAAGAGAAGCCACTTCAATGAAAAGCCTGTGTACCACAAAGGAGAGAAGCCCGGCTCACTGCAACTAGAGAAAGCCCGCATGCAGCACCAAAGACCCAGCGCAGCCATAAATAAATAAATTGAAAAAATGTAGTAGACAGACTGTCTACAGAAGGGCACCTGGCTCCATGGTTCTCCTCCCCAGTCACGTGTCCCAAGCTGGTTTTAGCCGTGTGTGATCAACGACTAAGGGCCCCCCTACCTGTCACCCCCAGAGCTGGAGGTTTATAATAACAGCTTTAGGTTCCTGCTTGCCCAGTAGTTAAGAATCTGCCTGCCAATGCAGGAGATGCAGGTTCAATTCCTGGCCTGGAAAGATCCCACAAGCTGCAGGACAACTAAGCCCATCAGCCACAACTATTGAGCCTATGCTCTAGAGCCTGGGAGTTGCAACTACTGAAGCGTGCGTACTCTAGAACCTGTGCTCTGCAACAAGAGAAGCCACTGCAGCAGGAAGCCCACTCACTGCAACTAGAGAAAGTCCTCGGGCAGCAGTGAAGACCCAGCACAGTCTAAATAAATAAATAAAATAAAGTTTTATGGAGGTATAATTCACATGCCATAAAATTCACCCTTTTAAAGTGTTTAGATAATTCAGTGATTTTTCATGTATTTGCATAACTGTGCAACCATCACCACTGTCTAATTTCAGAGCATTTTCATTACTCCAAAAGAAATCCCATACCCGTCAGAAGTCATTCTCACATTCTCCTGTCCCCTGGCAAACACTAGTTCGTTTTTCAGATTTGCCTATTCTGGTTGTGTCATATAAATGGAATATGTGGCCTTTTGTGTCTGGCTTCTTTCAAGTAGTGTCATTTTCAAGATTCATCCATGTTGTAGCACATATCAGTACTTCATTCCTTTTTATGACCGAATAATATTCTGTCATTATATTGCCACCCTGCTTACTTAACTTATGTGCAGTGTACACCATGAGAAACGCTGGGCTGGAGGAAGCACAAGCTGGAATCAAGACTGCCGGGAGAAATATCAATAACCTCAGATATGCAGAGGACACCACCCTTATGGCAGAAAGTGAAGAAGAACTAAAGAGCCTCTTGATGAAAGTGAAAGAGCAGAGTGTAAAGGCTGGCTTAAAGCTCAACATTCAGAAAACTAAGATCATGGCATCTGGTCCCATCACTTCATGGCAAATAGATGGGGAAACAATGGAAACAGTGGCTGACTTTATTTTTCTGGGCTTCAAAATCACTGCGGATGGTGATTGCAGCCATCAAATTAAAAGACGCTTACTCCTTGGAAGGAAAGTTATGACCAACCTAGAGAGCATATTAAAAAGCAGAGACATTACTTTGCCAACAAAGGTCCATCTACTCAAGGCTATGGTTTTTCCAGTAGTCACCTATGGATATGAGAGTTGGACTATAAAGAAAGCTGAGCGTCGAAAAATTGATGCTTTTGAACTGTGGTGTTGGAGAAGATGCTTGAGAGTCCCTTGGACTGCAAGGAGATCCAACCAGTCCATCCTAAAGGAGATCAGTCCTGGGTGTTCATTGTAGGGACTGATGTTAAAGCCAAAACTCCAATACTTTGGCCACCTGATGCCGAGAGCTGACTCATTGGAAAAGACCCTGATGCTGGGAAAGATTGAGGGCAGGAGGAGAAGGGGATGACAGAGGATGAGATGGTTGGATGGCATCACCGACACAACGGACATGGGTTTGAGTAAACTCCGGGAGTTGGTGATGGACAGGGAGGCCTGGGGTGCTGCGGTTCAAAGGGTCACAAAGAGTCGGACACGGCTGAGCGACTGAACTGAACTGAACTGAATATTCTATCATATCATTTTTTGTTTCTCCTTTTATCAATAGATGAATATTCCATTGGTTCTATATTTTCAACGCTTATGAATAGTGTTACTGTGAACACTGTGTACAGATTTGTGTGTGTGTGTATGGACACATGTTTTCAATACCCCTGCGTATGTACACCTGGGAGTGAAATTGCTGGGTCATGTGCTAACATTTTTGAGGACCTGCCAGACTGTTTTCCACAGCAGCCGCCGCATCTTACATTCCCACTCATAGTGTGAGGGTTCCAATTTCTCCATATCCTCTCCAGCACTTGTTACTGTCTTTTGGGTTTTAAAGACTTATTATTTTTAGCCTCCTCTCCCCCACCCCTGGCGGGTGGTGGTGCTGGGAAGAATTTGGAGGTGGGAGGATGCTCTGCAGTTCACAGTGAATCCTGAAGGCTCATCCTAGGACCCACCGGCACGTCCTCCCCTACTCACCGGGCAGGGCTGTTAATGGGGACGAGTGTGAGGATAAACAGGGGTGGGAAAGGGAACCGAGAACTCGGCATTTCCCGCACGCCGCCTGCCTCCAGCAGGGAGATCCCTGGACACGCAGCCCTTTCCCGTCTGGCCCCGCCCTGAGACGTGGGCAGGGCAAGACCCCGCCCCTTCCTGGGAGCCAGCTCCGCCCAAACCCCGCCCCTTAAGGCTCTCCCGCTGCTTCGGGAGTAGGCACAAACCCGGGGACTGGGGGCAGGGTGTGTGGGTAGTGGGGGACGCTGGCGGGAGGATGGCCAGGAAGGCGAGGGCACCGGACCCTGACCCTGGCGTCCAGCACGCCCGAGTTCAGCCCTGCCCGCCTTCTCAGGGGCTTCCATTCATTCTCGGCCAAATGTGAATTGCCGCCCCCGCCTCAATCTGATGTAGTCTCGCGGACTGAGGACTCGGAGGAGGCAGTTCTGGAGTGAAGGGGCCGCCTGGCTGACGACAACCCTGGGGATGGAGGGGAGAAGGGACCGAGATGGACAGTTCTGGACCCGGGAGCATCTTTTCTTAGGGCGAGGGTCTGGGAACCCTGGACAAAGTTTTGGTATTTCCAGAGTGACTGTCCAGGTGTCCAGAATCACATTCCGGAGGGTGCAGAGTGAGAATCCGGAAGTCCCAGGGTTATTTGGTGGGGTCCAGATGCCCAGGGTGACATTCTGGGAGGCGCAGAGTCTGGGGCCGCCGGCATTGCGGTGTGGGTGCCCAAGAATTCCTGGGGCACAAATTAGGTAGGGTCTAGGTGCGCAGGATGACATTTTGGGGTGCGCACAGTGAAAGCCTGCGGACTCCTAAGTGAGCCGGGGGCCTGGCATCAGGGCCAGTGCCCCCAGGATTGAGCACTGGGGGACCCTGGTCAGGCGCCGGGAGGCGGCTCCGGGCGGCGCCGCGGGGGACCGGGTGGGGGCCTGCGGCCGGCCGGGGGCGGAGAAGCGGGGGGTCGGGGTCCCTCCCCCTGGCGCGGGCTCAGGAATCCGCTGAGGGGCGGGCGGAGGCGCCGGGGTGGGCCGCGCCGCGGCGGGCGGGCGGGCGGGGGGCGCTTCCTGGGGCCGCGCGTCCAGGGAGCTGCGCCGTCCGCCTGTCCGTCTGCCGCAGGCACTGCCGAAGCCAGCCGAGCCGCCGGAGCCGCGGGCCGCGGGGCCGTCGCGGGCCCAAGTGAGTGGCCGTCCATGGCGGGAGGGCGCGAGCCAGAAGTCTAGGCCGAGTCGGCGTCAGCAAGGAGCCGAGAGGCCCGCGCTCCCCGGCCGGAGCCACAGAGGGACCGGGCGGGGGCGGGGCGGCCCCAGGCGAGTGGGCCCTGAACCCCGGCCCGCGCGAGGAGTGGGCCCTCGGCCCAGGGAGGCTCCGGGGCCCCAAGCGCGGTCCCGGGCGGGAGGCGGCAGGGGCTGGGGCTCGAAGTCCTGGCACAGGGTTTGGGGGTTGCTGTGGCAGAGGTGCCCTGACCCCTGCCCACCACCTCCCAGCCCCAGGATGCTCCCCTTCGCCTCCTGCCTCCCCGGGTCTCTACTGCTCTGGGCGCTGCTGCTGTTGCTCTTGGGAGCAGCGTCTCCCCAGGATTCCGAGGAGCCCGACAGCTACACGGTGGGGACAGTGGGGCCGCTGGCCTGGGCTGGGCTGGGCAGGGACACCGAGGCCAGGATCCTGGGGTGGCTGCTGCTGGGGAAGATTGTGCCCTCCCTTGGTTGGTGGAGCTGCTGGGGCCATTGTCTGGAGCAGGCCGGGAGGGTGGCCGGGCTTGGGCCTTGGTCTCGGCCTGGTCAGTTAGGACCAGGGGTGACCACTGGCCACCTCTGGTCCCCCTTGTAGGAATGCACAGATGGCTATGAGTGGGACCCTGACAGCCAGCACTGCAGGGGTAAGTATGCTTGGGGGCCGACCTGCCCCCTAGAAACGGAAAGGGGATCACAAAGCCCAGCTCCTAGAGAGGCTGCAGGAGCCCTGTGGCTGCCCCCTGCCCTGCTCTGCCTGGCCGTATGTCGCCTGCTATGGTTCTCAGGGGGCCAGCTTGGCTTGGGATAGAAAAGCCATCCAGGCCCCTCCCCCTCAGAGAAACATGGGGCACCCTTCCCCCCAGCCACCCCCTAGAGTCCAGAGACCAACAGGGCGCTGCCCACAGGACTGGTTCCTGGACACCTCGTCTAATCACTCTGCTATCTCGCCCTGCGCCATCATGGCCCTGGGCGAGCAGTGCGGGGTGGGGGTGCGGTCAGGAGGCCTGCACATCACTCTTAGGCTGAGTCAGGGCCGAAGCTTCAGGGGGGGATAGAGACCCTCTTGTGGGCAAGAGAATGGGGGTGACCGTGGGAACAGCTGCCCCACGAGGGGCAGGGAACAGCCCTGGCAGCCCCCCGGAAGGAGTCCCGGGCAGGCAGCCTTAGCTTTTGGAGTAGAGAGGGAAGGCTTTGGCGGATCACATAGCTTAGAGCAGGCTGAGCTGGGCTCCTGCCTCCCCTGCCCTCCACGGCCCACCCTTGGAGACTGGCTGTGCCCAGCAGGCCCCTCTCCGCAGATGTCAATGAGTGCCTGACCATTCCTGAGGCCTGCAAGGGGGAAATGAAATGTATCAACCATTACGGGGGCTACTTGTGCCTGCCCCGCTCGGCTGCTGTCATCAATGACCTACATGGAGAGGGGCCCCCACCGCCCGTGCCCCCTGCCGAGCACCCCCACCCCTGCCTCCCGGGCTATGAGCCCGACGAGCAAGAGAGCTGCGTGGGTGAGTAGGCTGCCAATCTTCCTAACAGGTGTCTAGGACTGCCTTTTAAAAACTCATGCCGTGTCTTCCTCCCTTGCTCCAAAGCTTCCTCAGGGCACTGGGATAACATCCAGACCCTTGCCCAGGTCCTTACCTGCCACAGGTGGTCCCAGTTCCTCTGCCCATCCCTCTGCTCAGCCCCCTGTGGAACCCCCACCTCAACTGCTGCAGATGCCCTGCAAGAGCTCTGCCCTCAGCCTCTGCTCTGGCCCTTTTGGGTCTGGACCCCACCCCTGGGAGGCACAGACCTTGGAGGAAGGGTCTGGAATCAGTGCCCCGGGAGTATGGGCAGGGCTTTGTCCTATGTATCCCTGACTTGGGGTCTCCCCGCTTAGAGGTGCCTTTCTCTTTAGCTCCAGGCTAGTAGACTCTTATTTGTGCTGTTGCATGATGGGCCCACGTGTTCCTGTTTTGGGGGTGTCAGTCACCCACACACTTATGTGAGTGGTACCTGACCCGTGTCCTCCCACGTGGAGGAGTCTTGTCGTGTTGGGTGGTGCACGGGCTCCCAGGCGGGAGCTGAGTGGTGTGTCTTGCAGACGTGGACGAGTGTGCCCAGGCCCTGCACGACTGCCGCCCCAGCCAGGAGTGCCATAACCTGCCTGGCTCCTACCAGTGTACCTGTCCCGACGGCTATCGCAAGATCGGGCCCGAGTGTGTGGGTAAGTCTGTGCCCGTGGCCTGGCTCTCACCCCAGCGCCTGACCCCCATTCCAACCCATCCCCAGGTTTCACCCCCGCCCCCTGCCACCTCTGCCTGCGTCACCAGACACAGAGCTATATGCATGTAATGTGTGAGTCCTGCCCGATCTGGCCCGGCCCAGCCCCCCCAGACTCAGGCAAGACGGTGGGTGATGAGGCGGGGTCCCAGCTGGCTTGGGTGGCACCTGACTCTGCCCTCTGCTGTCCTTCTCCTGCCTGCATCCCAGATATAGACGAGTGTCGGTACCGCTACTGCCAGCACCGTTGCGTGAACCTGCCTGGCTCCTTTCGCTGCCAGTGTGAGCCAGGCTTCCAGCTGGGGCCCAACAACCGCTCCTGTGTGGGTGAGGCTGGGCTGGGCCAGGCTCAGGGTCCTGGGCAGAGGGGTGTGAGGTGGGGGAACTCCCTTTCGGATCAGCCCAGGTGCAGTGGGGGCTCTGGGCTGCTCCTTGGTTTTCACCCCTCCCCCGTTTTCCTGGCACCCCCAGATGTGAACGAATGTGACATGGGGGCTCCATGTGAGCAGCGCTGCTTCAACTCCTAT
Organism: Dama dama; assembly: GCF_033118175.1. Classification (NCBI taxonomy): domain Eukaryota; kingdom Metazoa; phylum Chordata; class Mammalia; order Artiodactyla; family Cervidae; genus Dama; species Dama dama. The sequence continues at coordinate 6,952,454 of NC_083682.1, forward strand.
GGGACCTTCCTGTGTCGCTGCCACCAGGGCTATGAGCTGCACCGGGATGGCTTCTCCTGCAGTGGTGAGCGCTCCACCCCCGACACTGGTTCCCCACTGGTCTCCACTGGCTTCTGCTGGTTCCCCAGGCCCTGTGCATGCCTAGCCTCTTGCCACACAGCTCTCCATTTGATGCCTCTATGTCCCATCCACCCGGCACCCACGTGCCTCCTGTGTACCCCACCCCAGCAGGGGGCAAGGCACCCGCAGAGCTGCCCATGAGAACTCCCAGCCTGCTGCGGAAGGCATGGAGGGGAGCAGTTAGGTCCCCACTGAAGCTCAGCAGAGAGACTGAGCGAAGATGGAGGTGCCTCCGTCCCTGGGAGTCAGGCTGATATGTGTGCAAATCCTGGACCAGGGCAAGTCACTCTTCTCTCTGAGTCCATTTCTTCTTCTGTAGAATGGGTTGTCTTGAGAATTAAATGAGAAAATGACAACAGGCAGACCTTATACTGTCCAAGCAGCAACGTTTTACAAAGTGAATGAGCATTTATTGAGAACCTGCCCTGTGCAGTCTGCCAACAATCCTGTGAGATTGTTCTTCTTGTTCAGTCATTAAGTTGTGTCCAGCTCTTTGCAATCCCATGGACTGCAGCACACCAGGCTTCTCTGTCCTTCACTGTCTCCTGGAGTTTGCTCAGACTCTTGTCCATTGAGTGGGTGCATCCAACCATCTCATCCTCTGTCACCCGCTTCTCTCCTGCCTTCAATCTTTCCCAGCATCAGGGTCTTTTCCAATGAGTCGCTTCTTAGTATCAGGCAGCCAAAGTATTTATCTCACATCCTAATGAAATAAATATGAGTTTTTCCTTCCCTGCAAATTGACATTAATACCTCCCTCAAGTTTTTGGGGGGGACAATTACAAAAAATAAAATATTTCAACGAAGAGAGGTTGAGTGACTTGCGCAGGGTCATGTAGCTGGGGTGAGGTGGGGCCTGGGCTCTCTCTCTCCCTGTCAACTAGCCATGTACCCTGTTTCTGTTAAGCTTTGTACTTTGCTGCCAAGTTAAGGCCCGACTGGTACCTGGCTCGGTGCCGGGCAGCATAAAGGGCACAGAGGAGAAAACCTGGCTCTGGCCTGCGCTGCTCACAGTTGGCAGGAGGTGACTGTGTGCTTGGGCAGATCGTAGGTTGCAGGAATCAGGCAAAGTGTTGAAACCCAGAGCAGTCTGGGATGTGTCAAGGGCTCATCCGGCCTAATCCACTTACTTACTGAAAGGAAGCAGAGGTTCCTCAAACTCAGTCAGTAGGATTTAAAGCCAAACCTCCAGTTTCCCAGTCCTCTCATTTAGTATCATCTTAGTCTTGGGGCAGAGACAGGTCTGTGAGCGGGGCAGTCTTTTTTATTTCTTTTGGCAGCAATGGGTCTGTGGTGCGTGGGCTCAGTAGTTGAGCCCCGCTGGCTTACTTGCTCTGTGGCCTGTGGGTTCTTAGTTCCCCGACCAGGGATCGAACCTGCATCCCCTGCATTGAAAAGTGCATTTTTAAAAATAATTTATTTATTTTTGGTTGCACTGGGTCTTTGTTGCTTGCCAGGACTTTCTGTAGTTGCGGTGCACGGGCTTCTCATTGTGATGGCTTCTCTTGTTGCAGAGCAGAGGTTCTAGGGTGTGAGGGCACACGTGGCACATGGGCTCAGTTGCCCCGGGGCATGTGGGGTCATAGTTCCTGGACCAGGGATCGAACTTGTGCTCCCCTGCATTGGCAGGCTGATTCTTAAAGACCAGACCACCAGGGAAGTCCCCTGGGCAGTCGGTTCTTGAACCCTCTGTCCCTTGCTAAGCTGCAGGGTTTATCTCTTCTGCCTCTTCTTGTACTGAGCCTAACCTGGGGCCAGGCTCTCTAGATGAGCCCGTGTGGGGCTGAGCTGGGAGGCCGGCCCCGGCCCTGTCCTCAGCCCCACCCTCCCCCAGATATCGATGAGTGCAGCTACTCCAGTTACCTCTGCCAGTACCGCTGTGTCAACGAGCCAGGCCGCTTCTCCTGCCACTGTCCACAGGGCTACCAGCTGCTGGCCACGCGCCTGTGCCAAGGTACAGGTTGCCCGGGTAGAGTGGGCAGGGTGGCGTGAGGAGCTGGTGGCTTGGTACCTGGGTTCCAGCCCCTCTCCCCTGGCACAGACATTGACGAGTGTGAGTCGGGTGCACACCAGTGCTCTGAGGCCCAGACTTGTGTCAACTTCCACGGGGGCTACCGCTGTGTGGACACCAACCGCTGTGTGGAGCCTTACGTCCAGGTGTCCGACAAGTGAGTCAACTCCATGCCAGGCCATGGGAGAAACTACAACTCCCAGAGAGCTCTGCGGCTGCCTGGCACCTATTTGGACTGGCAAGTTCTGAAAGCTGATGGGAGTTGTAGTCCTTCGTGACTAAACCACACATGCTGTTCTAGCAGCAGTGGGAAGATCCTTGATTTTGGGTGGGATGGGCCAAATTTGGGGGATGGGCTAGAACCTCATTTGTGTCCCCATCTTGGGGTCTCCAGTCGCTGTCTCTGTCCGGCCTCCAACCCCCTGTGCCGGGAGCAGCCCTCATCCATCGTGCACCGCTATATGAGCATCACCTCGGAGCGGAGCGTACCGGCGGACGTGTTCCAAATCCAAGCAACCTCCGTCTACCCTGGTGCCTACAATGCCTTTCAGATCCGTGCTGGAAACTCGCAGGGAGACTTCTACATTAGGGTAAGGCTCTCCCTAACACCATCCCTCAAGTGACTTGCACAATCCCCAACTTGAGTTCCAGGAAACCTTAAGTGGAAGATTCAACTATGCCACCATACCCTGCCTCTCCTCTGAAAGTCCCCCCTAACCCCAGGGGTCAATTTCTATAGAAAGGTAGGAGTGTTATAAGTTGGTACAAACGACAGATAGTTAAACGCAATCCTAGCAAGGCGCTCGGACACTGGGGTGTGAGTCTCTGTAACGGTCTGCGTATCCGGCTTGGATTGCTTCACCCTTAGGATGAGGGACTGGCTGAAGAGGCCGGAGGTAACAGACGCAGCGGAGTGTGGGAAGGCAGGCAAGTGGAGCTGGGTCTTGGAGGGAGAGAGGCAGCAGGGGCTAGTACAGAGCCTGGGGCCTGAGACTCTAGCTCCGGGCTGGTGGAGCTGAGGGAGCGGTCCAGATGTGACTCACAGTGAGGGCCCTAAGGCTTTGTCTGGCACCAGTGTTGGCTTTTTCGTTCTGGAATTCAGTGTTTTGAAGGTGAGTCTACCTGCCCCAGTCACTAAAGGCCCCGCTGTTCCCAAGAACCTCACCCCAGGCCTTGAATCATCAGCTGACCGTGGTTGACAAAAGAACTAGCTGCAAAGGGCAGGCAGAGCACCAGAAGGGTATTTCTTGGGGGCAGGGTGCAGATGTCAAGGGGGTCACAGAGCTGGATGAGGGCCTGGGGTCGCAGGCTGGCCGGGGCACTCTCCACTGTGCAGCCCACTGGTTGTGGGTGCCAGACACGGGGCAGGGAGGTGATGCGGGGGTAGGGTTCGGGTGCGTACATTGATGCAATCCACGTGTCCCCCCCCCCACCCATTGTACCCCGCAGCAAATCAACAATGTCAGCGCCATGCTGGTCCTCGCGCGGCCCGTGACAGGCCCCCGGGAGTACGTGCTGGACCTGGAGATGGTCACCATGAACTCCCTCATGAGCTACCGGGCCAGCTCTGTACTGAGACTCACCGTCTTCGTGGGGGCCTACACCTTCTGAGGGGTGGGTGGGGGGCCCTCAGGGAAGGGGAGGTTCTCTGTAGCTGAGGAGCCTGGGGCTCAGGGATGACTGTGTTCTGCTAAAAGGGAAGATGCTCTTGTGAAGGGTAGTAGAGAGAGAAAGGCAATAAAGGGAGAAAGAAGGAGTTCTGGTGGCTGAGGTGGGTGGGTCACACTGCAGTGAACCCCAGAGCGGGGAAAGGCCAGACTTACGGGAGGCGGGCCACACCCACCTAAAGGCGGGCGTGTTTCTGCCCAGGCTGAAGGGCCCCATTGACAGGAGCTGGGAGCTGCACCCCCAAGGCTGGGACTGGCCTACATACCATGGGCACCAGAATCACCCAAGAAGGGAGGAGGTAACGAGGCTGCAGACTCTAGGCCCCAGCCCAGAAACTTGGACTTGGCTGGTCTGCAGCGGGCCTGAAGAATCCTGCTCTAGCCAGTGCCAGGAGGCCCTAGGTTTCCATCCCAGCTTGGGCTCAAACTATCAGTGTGGAGAAATCCTAGCAGCTTTCTGAGTCTCAGTGTTCCAATCCGTAAAATGAGGCCACTGGATTGTTAGCGCTTTATAAACTTTTCTTTTCCAAGCTACAGAACTTCTCATCAAAGGAAATTTTATTTGATCAGAGAACTCTGATGACATGAACTAGAGTCAACGTTGCAACGCCTCACTGACTCCATCTCCCTAGCAGTTTCAGGGCTCTGAAAGGGAACCAAAAGGGTCCCGAGGAGCTCAGTTTAAAAACTGGACATGACTGTCTCCCCTGTTCTTACCTGGATATCTTTCAAGACCCTTGGGGCCTCCTTCTAACACATAAAAATGCAAACATTTAAGGTTTTTACTGTAGCCCAAAAATTCTGGTTAAAAGACTGGTAGTCTGGGAAGACGGGGGCAGATGGGGGTCTGTCCTGTGGCATAGCTCAGGTCAGGGGACCATAGCTGCAGTAGAGCTGTGACAAGGTTCTGCTCAGAACGGGCCCCAGATTCCTGTGCAAAGAGAGAGGCAGGTAAGAGTCAGGTGGGTGAGGGTGACCGCAACCCACCTACCCCCTGCAGGCTCCGTCTCCTGCCCTCACCTCTGCAGCGGCCCACACTTGATGGTGCTCAGCAGCATTTCCTGTTCCTTTGGGGTGGCACAGGCATCATAGGCGGCCAGTAAGCTGAGGGCGGGATGGGGAGTTTGATTTTCTAAGTCTTGACAACGGCTGACTGCTGGCCCACCCTGAGTGGCTCGGGCCAGAATCACAGCAGACAGGCTAGAAGGGGTCAGCCTGGGTGAGAGGAGTCAGGACCACCGCCGCCCTTCCGAACCCGGCATTCAAGGCCCTGCTCCCTCTTGCTCACCCTCCTTTCATGCTGCTGCAAATGTTTTCCCAGAATGGCTGTTCTTGGCCCAGTCTTCATGGTCCACCCCCTCCTCCAGGAAGCCTTCTCTACTACATACCTGGTCTCTCCGACCCCCCCCTCCCCCCCGCAATGCCCAAGATTCTGTCTGGTCTTGGGTGGCTCTGTCTTCCTCACCATCTGACCTCCATGAACTCTTCGGGTGTCAGTGGGGTCAGTCCAGCCCTCATAGCACCTGACCAGCCACGAGGCACCGGTTGAGCTGATGACCATGCCGAGGGTGGGTGTGGGGGACAGCAGAGGACGGGGTCCCGTGAGCACCTACCTGGCAGGGGTGCTGTACCGAGCCAGCAGGGCCGCCGCCTTCTCCCCGCTCACCCCGCGCACCTGCATGAGCTGCCTGGCAAACACGTCCCGCACGGACTGGGCCTGCAGTGGGGGCAGTGCCGTATCAGGAGTGGCGGAGGGCCGGAGCCTAGGAGGAGGAGGGGCTGGGCAGAGGCGGTACCTTGTTCTTCATGGCTCCTGCGTTGAAGTCGCTGAAGGTGAGGAGTGAGCAGACAGGGTTTGGGGAGGGCCCGGCCTTTGATTCAGGGTCCCCAGAGGTGCCCCAGGGGCGGCTGCGGAGGGTGTGACCCTGAGGGAAGAGGGGATTGAGGCCAGGCCAGAGCTCTGGGGACACCAGCAGCCAGGCCTTGCCCCACCCCAGGCCTCAGTGGGCCAGCCTGAGACCAGGGGACTCGGTCTGCTCGCCTTCCTTGAGGGAGCACAGCACCCAAGTGAGGGGCCAGTGGTGACAGATGGCACCTGCTGGGGTCTGCTCACCCGGTAGAACCTCTGCAGGCCCCGTGTCAACAGGGCCAGGTAGGCGGCCGACTCCTTAATGTCCGCTGTGCGCTTCACAAAGAAGCCATCGATGACCTGGGGAAGGGGAGCCAAGGGAGGAGGCAGCTCCTGAGCAGAGTCACGGACCACAAGCTCCCTGCCGGCCCGGCCCGGCCCGGCCCCGCCCTCCCAGCTCACCTGAGTGTTGGTGACAGCCTGCAGCAGTGTGCTCTCAGGAAGGCTGAGGTTGTGCACAGAACCATGCTCCTCCACCAGGTACACTCGGCGCCCCAGGCCACAGCGCTTCAGCCGGAACTGGGCAGGCAGACGGGGGTCGGGCAGGTCAGGCCTAGAAGCTCATACGCTAGGTGTCTGTCATGTCACCCTCAAAACCGTCACGAGACCCTGGACCCACCAGTTCGCCCGCCACCTCATCCTCCCAAGCTTCTCCACCTGCCTCACAGGGGCCTCCACACCCTGGCTCACACTGCTGCCCTCCCATGGAAAGCCCCAGCACCATCTGAGTGATGCCCATCCCTCTCAAGCCTCTCTTGTCCTACGTGTGGCTTCACCGTGGAGCCAGCCCAGCAGCCAGCATAGAAACACAGCCCCATCCTGGAGAGGAGAGCCTTGTCAACCCTGGACTGCAGGAGCTGGACCCCCTAAGGGTCCTTAACGTGCTCCTCAGCTCTGCCCAGTGACCCTGCACACCTACTGTGTGCCCAGAGGGGCCCAAGGGAGTTTGAGTTCAGGCCACCGTAGACCAGCTGAAGAGGGGATGTGGCTTGAGTTGCGGGAGCTCTGCCTGGAGACCACCCGGAAGTGCCCCCGAGCGGGCAGGGGCAGTGAGCCCCGTGACGGACCTTCTGCTCCCGGAAGCGGCCATCGATGATGCTGCTGCATAGGTCGTCCAGCCGCTTTCGCTCCACGATATGGTCCAGGACTAGCTCTGCAGGTCGTGCTGCCCAGAGGCCAAGAAGGGTCCCGTTAGCTCACAGCCCCTCACCCACCATGCCCTGCCTCTGACCTCCACCTGCGTGTCCACATCCCTTACCTGGGTCTCTGGGACTGGTCTCTTGGGCCACCCACACAAAGTCCCCGACATGCAGCTTGCGCACCGTGTGCGTCACGTGCAGCCGCTGCAGCTCTCGGAGCAGCTCTGGCCTGTGGCCCGCCCTGGATTTGCACGGTGGGAGGCCCGAGTCAGCGTCGGCCATTCCCCGACCCTCTCCCTCCCCAGGCCCACCTCACTCACCCCTTGGTCTCACCGACGTCCACACACAACACCACCCTGTACTCTCCAGGCCCCAGCTCCAGGAGGGGCTGCTGGACGCTCCCTTCACTGGTGCCACTACCAGGGAGAAGAGGTGGGTGTTGGCCTGAGCCAGGCCGGGGCTGCTGTTCCCCTAACCCACAGAATGCGGGGCAGCCACAGCTCAGCTGGAGCTGCTGGAAGCAGGGTGGGGTCTTGGCCTCATTTCGGGGACCCCTCCTGCTCCCCTGTTCTCCCCCTCATTCCCTCCTCCTCACAGCTCAGCTGAAGCCGCTCCTGGCACTTCAGGCTCCTCCCCAAGGGGCTCCTCCGGCCTGCTGCCCACATTCAGCAAGCTCAGGCCCTCTGAGTCAGCCAGCTTCTGGGCCAGCTCCAGACCCTCCGGGGTCAGTGAGTACCTGGCGGGTGGAGAAGAACACACATCTCCGTTCTTCACTCATGCCTGGCAGGCTCTCCTGCCGGCCCCCCAGCTAGGCTGGCCTCACCCGTCTTGGCGACCTTTTACAAACAAGTCCCGGGCTCCCCAACCTCCCTCCTTCCGGCCGAGTTCTCGCCCCTCAGATCAGCTCCCCCTGGACCTGCCCAGGGCCGTTCCTCAGGCTGACAACAAGCACATCTCCGACTGCACGGCCACCCTCAGCACGGCATGCCTGCTCCCCCGCCCTGCCTCCCGCACGCCATGGAGTTTGCCCCACCTAGCTGGCTGGTGTGTCCTGAGGACCAGGTTCCTGTGAAGGAGCGAACGGAGGGCTGGCCAGGGGCGAGCACTTCCAGGGGCCACCTGTTCACAGGGAAGGAGACCCTTAGAGAGCGCCCAGGTCTACCATGTGCCCACTCCCCGTGCCCCGTGCCGCTGCTTTCTCCCAAGGGCAGCCTCTGGAGGGCTCAGGGTCAGATCCACAGCCACTTGGCTCCTTTCTCCCCCCTGTGCTTACCCTGGAAACCTTTGGGGCACACCTCTGCAACAGCTCCTCCTTGGTTAGGAAGCCCTGGCCGCTAGGATTCTGTAACCAAGACAGAAACATAACCAACACGGTGCCCAAGCAGCAGCCCCACCGCCTGTTTCCCCAACTCCTATCTTGGCAGGCGCTCACCAGGTGTTCCTTGTATAGCTGCAGCAGGACTGCTCGTGCTCCCGAGTGCCGAGCTGGCCAGTAGCTGCCAGGGCCGCCTGCTTTGAGCTGGGTTGGGACCTGAAAGGTACAGGGGGGCTTTGAACCCCAAACCAACCAGCTATTGTAGACAGAATCGCTGGCAGAGCTGAGGTTCAGGTCCTATCTCAGCAGGCTAAATAGCCCTGGGCAAGTCACTCAGCGGGGCTTCCCTGGTGGCTCAAATGGTAAAAGAATCCGCTTGCAATGAGGGAGACCTGGGTCCGATCCCTGGGTTGGGAAGATCCTCTCCAGGAGGGCACAGCAACCCACTCCAGTATTCTTGCCTAGAGAATCGCCATGTACAGAGGAGCCCGGCAGGATGCAGTACATGGGGTCACAAAGAGTCGGACATAACTGAACGACTAAGCACAATACAACACAAGTCACTCAGCTGTCTCTCAAGTTTTTGTAACTAGTTTGTAACTCTCTAGTTTGTCACACAGGCCACGTGACAAGATGATCTGCAAACTTGGGAAGAGATGGTGGACAGTCTCGGGGGATGGGGTTGGGGTGGGGGTGTAATCTGCCTGACCTAGCCTCAGTTCTAGCACAGGACAGAGGACGTAAGGCAAGAAGACTCAACAGCAAATTCTAGAACTTACTGGGCTTAGCCCCCTGAATGGCTTGATTATGGAACTCTCTCAACTGACTGTATTATAAATCACTATCTGTGAGGTGAAACACTATCCACACCTACAGATGAGAAAACTAAGCATCAAACAGAATAAGTCACTTGCCCGGAGCCAGGTGGGATTAGGACCCAGCACAGCGAAGTCCCCCAAGCCAGAAAAATCTTATTCCTGGAGCTCCTGCTTTCCCCTTTACTTCCCTGCTCCTTCCTCACTGGCATGGAAGGGTCCTGGAGTTCAGCAGGTGGCCTTTCCCGGGCTGGGCTCTTGGTTCCGGATGGTGAACACGGGGCATGGTCCCCTGTGGGAGGAGAAGAGGGTCAAACCCGGACTCTGGAATCCAGCAGGCAGGATGCTGCCGGCTCAAGTGGTTGGTGAGAGCGGTCGGGCTCTTGAAAGAGCCACTAGCCCCAGGTCAAAGAGCAACTTGAACTGGAGTAGACAGAAGAAGCCAAGGTATCCTGGGTGGGTACAAAAGCTGCACCTGGGGAAGGCTCAGGGGATTACCGAATCCTTCTCCCAGCGCTCACCGCCTGATGCTTCATGCTGCTGCAGTCGCTGGTCCAGCATCCGGCAAAGCCCGTCTCCGAAGTGCTGGAGGATCTTAGCTTCCTTGCCGCTGCGCAGGGGCAGTGGATACCGCCGGAGGGAGCGCAGCGCCTGGCGGGGATAGTGGGTACAGGATTGGGTCAAGGTGGGCCTGGCTGTTCATCCTGGCCTGCACCTGTTCCCCATCCGGCCCGGCCAGAACCCACCTTCTGAAACACAAATTGCGTGCGGCGCCCTCTGCTGGCTGCCTCGTCCCGCCACTCAGTCAGCCAGCGTACGAAGAGAGGGTTGGGGCAAACAGGCAGCGGGCGTTTCCGGGCCAGCCGGACGGGCGCTGCCATGAGCCGCAGGGCGGGTCCTTTGGCGCCTCACGCCGGTAGGACTGAAATGCTGCTAGTTCTGGAGACGGGATTCGAACACCTGGTTCCGGCGGAGGAGGGCGGGATCACTCTAATCACGTGGTCCCACGCGGGGCATTAACCAGAGGACAGCCTTCTGCCGCCCTCCCCGCCCCTGTACTATTCTTAAGTGGCTGGTACCGATCGCTGTTATCTACCACCTTCCGCCCTCCCGCCGTTCCCGGACAAGACCAGCTTTTTGGACGCAGCTCCTCCTTTACCAGGCCTTGACCCGCCTCTTCCTCTCACCACAGATTCGAGAGCGAGGGGTTGTCCTCTTTGTGCAGGGAAGGAGGGGGGCAATGTGGACAGCGCCCCCTGTGGCTGGGAGGTCTGGCTGGGGCGGCGCGTACCGAGGTGATTTCAGTCTCGCTATAGCGGAGGATTATGTAGAGAACCTGACTCGTTTTCTTTTTCTCCGCACTCGCCTTACAGGTGGGGGAACAAATGCATGCAGGTAGTTTTGTAGGAGGGACTTTAAGAATGGGTACAGGGAATGAGGACACAAAGATAACTCAAGAAGAGCTGAAGAACCCTTCGAAGAAACGGTTATCTATCCTGAGCTGGGGCTCCTCCACCCTGGGCTACGGGGGAAGGCCGTGAAGCCGGGGACACGCAGGGAAGGCCTTCAAAGCTTGGAGGACAGAGAATAGGGGACAGAGAACAAGTAGAAAGGGAACAAATAGGACGTGCTAGACATCGGGGGCGCAGTCGTAAAGAATCGGCCTGCAGCGCAGAAGACCTGGGTTCGATCCGTGGGTCAGGAAGATCCCCTGGAGAAGGAAACGGCAACCCACTCCAGTATTCTTGCCTGGAGAATACTATGGACAGAGGAGCCTGGTGGGCTACAGTCCATAGGGTCGCAAGAGTCAGGACACGACTGAGCGACTACACCACCACCAGACATCGGGGGATGTGAGAGGGGCTGAAATGGGCATGTAGTTGGATTCGGGGTTGCCACCCGGAGTAAGAAGCTCGGACAAAGGAAAACACTTCATCGTTTTTGTGACTCGTTGGAGGTGGGGGCCCTCAGGGAGGTTAAGATGGAAACTATGCACAGGGGTCCCAGTTGAGCCCGAGTCTACTCAGCGAGTTAGAGCAGCAGTCAGGGGTTATTCCGGAAGTGCGGAGATGCAGATCGGGGGCCGAACCGGAGCGCAGCGGAGCTGAGACGCGAGCGCCGGGGCTCCAGGCCCTTCCTTTCAAGCCCCGCCCAGCCCAAATCTCTCACCCGCTATCACGCTCCACGCTCCCGCCTCCCGCCCGACGCTGCCTTATAAGGAGCCTGCCGCCGGCCTTCGGGTTGGCCCCGCCCCCTCTAGTCTCTTGTCCTAATAAGGACATCTAGGGCATCCCGCAGCTAGGGGCGGGCGGGAGCGCGTCTCCAGGGTGACTGCGAAGTCTCCCTCCCCGTCCTCGTTGCTCTAGGAAACCCCGAAACTCTAAAAAGGTGGAGCCAGCCTTATCTCCGGCCGGTCTCTAGCCGGAGGCGGCGGTCGAGCTGCGCCCCCCACTGAGGCTCCTGGGAGCTCGGTTGGTGGGCGATGCGACAGGATGTCCCCGACTACAACCCCCAGCATGCTCTGCGACGTACCCTACTCGGGTGTCGCTAGCCGGCTCCTGAAGACCAGGCTTCCAGCTGTTTATTGTTCTACCCTTTATTTTGCATGTGGGATCAATGCCCCGGGCCTCTTGTTTGGGACCTTGTCTTCTCTTCCTGCAGACTAAGAGGTCTTGGAGACCGACGAAAAGTTCCCGGAATCCCCCAACCCAGTTTGGTTTTTTTGAAGGTTATGCTCTCACAGAACTTCTGTCTCAATTTCTGAGGGTATTAATTTACCATATTCCTGGTTACCAACTCGAGAATGAGATTCAAGTCTGGTTTAATATCTATTTTCTCTTTTCACTGTCTAGTAGAAAAGCACATACTCTTTGAATCGAATGCACAAAACCCCTTCTCCCTTTATTGCCTCATGAATTTGCCAAACACCTTTCGGTACAAATCTCTTATTTCCAAACATTTCCTTGTAGCCTTTCCTTTGTGTTTTTTTCCCTCAGTTTATTGACATTGCATACACCTTTTCTCAGTAGACAACAAGGAGGATGCTTCATGAATACTTATTGTATTGGAGGGGCCTTATACTTGGCGATTCTCTTTGCTCTAGGACTGGATCCCAGGAAAAATAATAAATAGGTGCTTCAATTCAGAAAAGTTAAATACTAACTCACTGAAATTTTTCCTACCAAGGTATCCAGAAAGTGCCAAGATGAAGCTTAGGAAAAGCGTTTCGCTACTGGGTAAAGAGCCGCGAAGCCAAGGTTTATTCTCAGGTCTTATTACCAAACGCTGAGGCCTTCGCTGAGCTCGGAGCATTTCCTGGGAAATTCGACCAACGGGAGCGCTCTCCGTGCCACAGCCCCGCCTCTCTCTGCTGTTTCGGACTACCTTTCCCAGGATGCAACGCTCAGTTCCGGGAGCGGCGGCCGTCAGACGAAAAAGACTCTGTTACCCAGCGAGCCCGAAGACAGCGCAGGGCCCTCGGACTTCATTTCCCGTCGGCCCGTAGTGGGAGCCCCGGAAGCCCGCCCCGCCCCTCATTGTGCGGCTCGTACTAAACGGAAGGGGCCGGGAGAGGCCGCGTTCAGTCGGATCCCGGCAGCAGCTGCAGCGGCTCTTGTCTCGTAGGCTCTCCTCGCTATCGCCTTTTCGCTTCCGGAAACATGGTGAGCCGCAGGCCATGGCGCCGCGCGGGAGGCGGCCGCGAGTCGATCATCTGGGCGCGCGAGAGGGAACGGGGGCGCGACGTCGGCACCCCCTCCCCCAGCTCCCGGGGCTGGACAAGGGTCTCGTGCTGAGGGGCGGGCGGCGCCGGGACGCGCGTGCGCGCCCGCGGGCGCCGGGGAGGGCTGGCTCGGACGTCGCTCGCGCGCCCCCTGGGCTCCCTTTCCCCTCCCCCACCCGGCTGCTGCGCCCGCGCGGCCCAGGGCCATGGGGGAGGGGTCCAGGGCGCGTGCGCGCCCGTCCCCTCGCGGGGCCGCCGGCGTCGCGCGCCGCGGCGGGGCCTCCGAGAGTCACTTCTCGGGGACGCGCGTCTCGACTGGAACACGCGGCATCCAAACCTGGCCCGGGGGCGACGGAGGAAAAGCGCGCGAGCGATCTTGGCGCGCGCGCCCCACCCAAGGGCTGTTCCTGTCTCCGCGTCACCCTCCCTCTCGAGCGGGGTCCGTCTCGAGAGCAGGTGGCAGGGATGCCCGCGAGGGGCGGGGGCGGCGCGGCTGGCGGGGGATGCGGGGGTGTCCTGGCGCAGGCGCCAACGATTAGGGGCTTGCACCGCGCACCACAGAGCGGACCGCGAGGAAGACCTCGGCCGTCCTCCCAGGCTAGCGAGCCCCTGAAGGCGAGCCGGGTTCGCAGAGTACACCCGGCGGAGACTGGGACGGCGCTCCCGGCCGGCGCGTGCGCACACAGTCAGGCCTGGCCGCTGGGACCGAAGCCGTGGACTAACGGGGCCTTCGGCTCTCCCGGATGGGGCCTAAGGGTGGAGCCGCGTTTAGGGAAGTGACCCAGGCGGGCACCGCCCGGAAACCACCCCGTCCCCTGTGTTCGGCCTGAGGGCTGCGAGAGCCGAAGGTTGTGTAACTTGCCCAGGCCTGCAGCGCAGGGGGCCGATAAGGTCGTCGGCGCAGGCGATTCCATTGGGTTGAGGCCTTCCGAGGTGCAGCTGCCGCTGGGTACGAGATTTTTTTTCGGGGAGGGGGCTGACTCTAGCCGATCTGCTTTCACCGCCTACTCCGGAAGCGGCTCAATCACGTGGCCGGCTTCCTCTGCAGTTCCGGGAGCGGGGGCAGATTTCACCGTGGACCGTCACTCCCTCTCCTGGCTAGGGTGTCCCCCAACACGACCTAGAAGTTTAAAGAGCTCTCAGAGACTGTGGGCACTTGAATTTGGACCGCTGACTCCTATCAGCGACTTGGGGGCCTGCATTTTTCCCGTGTAGGGCCTTAATTAGGGGTTTGTTGTTTTGGTTTGGGGAGACCCCAGCAGAGAAGGGAATACCTTGTGTAATAACTGCTTTGAACCGTGCTGATGGGCTTACTAGAACAGTTGAGCACCGTTGGTGGGTCCTGGTTCTATAGAGATGACTAGGATCTGGGTCCCTTTCTGCTGTACGTGAGGTTCTGAGTCAGCACTTTATGCAAAAGCTGAGACTGCGTAGAAAACGGGGTCAGTAGTCTGTCGGTTCTGTTAATTCTGGACTCACATCTTGGCCAAGGCTCTGCTTCTCACAGGTCTTGGATCTCTAGCCTGCAGGATGTCGGGGTGGAGAGGAATGCTGTTGAATTAAGTGATCAAAGGTCCCTTTTTCTTTGGCTGCTATTCTAGGATTGTGTCACATTTGATCCTTTGATGGTGACCTGGGTGGGAAAATAGTGCCACTAGTCCTGGGAAGGGGATTAGTAGTAACCTCTTGGCGCTGAGGACTTTGCTTTGTTGGCCTCTAGACAGATCTCCTAAGAAAGCAAAAGAGGGACTTCAGGGCATGTCCCAGGACCTGTCTCCTTACGAGGTGCTTGTGGCTCATCCTCTAGGCCTCCGGTGTGGCTGTCTCTGATGGGGTCATCAAAGTGTTCAACGACATGAAAGTGCGTAAGTCGTCGACACCAGAGGAAGTGAAGAAGCGCAAGAAGGCGGTGCTCTTCTGCCTGAGTGAGGACAAGAAGAACATCATCCTGGAGGAGGGCAAGGAGATCCTGGTGGGTGACGTGGGCCAGACAGTAGACGACCCTTATGCCACCTTTGTCAAGATGCTGCCAGACAAGGACTGCCGCTACGCCCTCTATGACGCAACCTATGAGACCAAGGAGAGCAAGAAGGAGGACCTGGTGTTCATCTTCTGGTGAGCTCCTCTTGCAGGCACTTTCCCCTTTCACCTGCTCGATCTCTGCCCCACCCCCCTTTCCCAGGACAGGAAGGTCTGTGGCTCTGGCTTAATCCAGACGCCTGTGTGTCAGAGGAGGGTGTTGTAATAAAAAAAAAAAAAATTTGTCAATGAGGAACTTGATGAAAGCGTGAATGCTCGGGCCCAGCTCAGGGGTTTCTGGAAGTTATTTATCGCTTGAGGGCACTTGCTGGGTTTGGAGGCAAGTTCTCTTGATTCTGTTTTCTTGCAGGGCCCCTGAGTGTGCACCCCTTAAGAGCAAAATGATCTATGCCAGCTCCAAGGATGCCATCAAGAAGAAGCTGACAGGTAAGGGCCAGCACTGGTGGTGCCATATGCCCTTGTGCTCGGGCCTTGGTTGCTGGGTGGGGTGAATGGCATGGCCCAGGAGATCCCTGCCTGCTGGAAGGTAGCCTGGTTCCCTCCATCTGTTCAGACTGGCTCCTTCCCAGCCACAGCACCCCCCACCCCCACCCTTCCTGCTCACAGATGCTCCCCCTTCTTCCCCACAGGGATCAAGCATGAATTACAAGCAAACTGCTACGAAGAGGTCAAGGACCGCTGCACCCTTGCAGAGAAGCTGGGGGGCAGCGCCGTCATCTCCCTGGAGGGCAAGCCTTTGTGAGCCCCCTCCAGCCCCCTGCCTGGAGCATCTGGCAGCCCCAGACCTGCCCACGGGGGTTGCAGGCTGCCCCCTTCCTGCCAGACCGGAGGGGCTGGGGGGATCCCAGCAGGGGGAGGGCAGTCCCTTCACCCCAGTTGCCAAACAGTCCCACCCCCCCACCCCCTGGACCTTCCTCCTCCCTCCACCCCTGACGGTTCTGGCCTTCCCAAACCGCTTTTGATCTTGATTCCTCTTGGGTTGAAACAGACCAAGTTCCGCCCCCCCTCCAGGAACCCCTGTTTGGGGGGGGGCCTGTATTTTTTTTAACGACACCCCAGTCCCCCACCTGTTCCTCCCCTTTCCCATGCTGCCAACTTCTAACCGCAATAGTGACTCTGTGCTTGTCTATTTAGTTCTGTGTATAAATGGAATGTTGTGGAGATGACCCCTCCCTGTGCCGCCTGCTTCCCCTCCCCCCTTTCCTCTGGTCACAGCCACTCATGGAAGCAGGACCAGTAAGGGACCTTCAATTTAAAAAAAAAAAAAGAAAAACCACAATAAAAAGGCTCACTAATGGGATGTTTGTTTCAAGGTTGGGGACCTTGTACGGGAGGCGGGGTGGGAGAATGAGCAGCATCTCCTCTGTACCCACCTCTCCAGCCCCCACACACCCTCATTTGACCCCTGTGACTGGCTGAGCCTCCTTTTCTGACAGTTCCCATTCTTCATTTTATAGCTGGCACCAGGCTGGCTGTCTAGGAGGTAGCTCAGCCAGGGTGTGTCTGCTGCTGCCTGCAGGGGTCCCTTGAACAGAGGGGCTTCCTGCCTGAACTGACTGCTTCTGTTGCCTTGATCCAGGCAGGCAACAGGATGGCGAGGCCTGTCCTCTTATTCCCCATGCAGCCTTCCCAGATGTGGGCCGTGAAACTGCAAGTCACTGGTTGCCTCTCGAGCTTGTTCTCTGCCTTCAGTAGTTGGTCTTTGCTCTGCCTTCTCCCCTGGGTAGCTGACTCATTATTGAGGGCTGGGTCCAGTGGCTGCTGTGAGTCAGAAGCCAGGTTGAGCCTTTGGCCTTAAGCAGCTGTCTGGGGTCTAGGGTGGGGCCGGCCAGGTGGAGCCCAGGACTTCAGACCTAGGTGTCTTGGGCACCACCTTCCTGGTGTTTAACCAGGAGGGTGTTGGCTGGAGCCTCAAGCCTCTTGCCAACTTTGCTGTGGGCTCTTTCCAGACTACTTTGGGTTTCCACCTGCCCCACAGGTAAAGGTGGAAGTCTTGCCCTAGGGGTGGTGGTAATGCAGGATTTATACTTCCCCCACCCAGCTTCCCCATCAACTAAAAAGCTGCCTGGAATTAAAGATTGTTCCTTGGAACTTGCCAGTATTTCTGAAAGGGAGGCAGAAAGGCGTATTCCATTTTCTAATTAGGAAATGGGTGCAGAGTATTTTTAATTAGTTTTATGTGTGGTCTGTGCCAGGGTTTATAAGGGGGTGGTGGCACGCCTTGACTGCTCCTGGGTTCCAAGTTCTGGCTCTTGTCCCTTGATACACAGAGCTTCCTGGCACTCTGGAGAGTGGCTGAAGACATTGCAGGGTGTGTCCCAGGGTCTGGCCTCTACCACGGTCCCCTTGCAGAGGATGTACCTGGTGGGCCCGGGAACTGGAATGTCAGGACAAGCAAGCCTCCTTATAAAACCAGGTTTTTTACTTGTGAGCAAGCTGGAGACAAATGAACTCAAATGGACCAGCAGTGGGTGGAGGCTGTCCCTGTCTCTAGGGAGGGGAGGTCACAGTCCCCGGGCTTCCCCTGGTTGGGGCTCTGCTTAGCTCTGGCCAAGTGTGGTGTCCATGCTGCTCTGACTCCCTCTGGCAGGGCCTGGCACCTTGGGGCAGGGGTGGGGCTTGCCCTGAGAAGGGGCATAGTAAGTGGCTCCTAGGGCTGGAAGGCAGCCTGTCTGGAGTGGGAGATCTGGGGGCTTTTGGTAGCTCTAAGGCTCCCCCTTGAGGATGACAAGGGTGCTCCGGAGAAGCAGGGTGCTGGCCTGTGGAGGAGTTCATGTCGTCTCCTCCCTGCTGTTGCCCCACCTTGAATGACTCCTCTGTCCGCAGTCCTGTCCTACTGTTCACTGAGGCCTTGCTACTGATGAGAAGGGAAGGGTCCTGGTCAAAACGGGGAACCCTGGCCCTCCACAGCTGGGGTGCTTGTGCCAGCCAACTCCCCCCACCCCCACCAGCTCCACCCCTGCTCCCAAGTGCCAAGAAACTAGAGACCCAGGGTGGGAGGCCAGGAAGACAGCAAGAGGGCTCCGTGAGGCTGGAGGGCTCACTTTGGTGTGTTTGAGCTCCAGCTCGCCCAGCTCAGTGAGGTTCTCATGGAAGGAAGATCCATGGGATTTGAAGTCAGCTCTGGAGAGGAGAGCAATGACGACCCTGGCAGGGTGGCCCGTGCAGCAGCAGGGCTCGCGGGGCACGGGGCTTAGCCTGCCTGGCTGAGTCCGAGAGGCACAGGGTTGATGGCTCTCCGTAGCCCACACCTGGTTGATGGTGCGGGCCCTGTCCAGCGCCTTGTTGGCATTCTTGTAGTCTGCCAGAGCCAGCAGCTGCCAGGACAGCAGTCCTGGGGCCGGCAAGGGCACAGGATCCTTGACCCATGGCCCTCGCCTGCCTGCCCCCCCGGGTGGCTCAGCCCCCTGGCCTCCAGCCCGGAGGCTTGCTCTGGGGCCATCTCTAGCCTTGGCTGCCTGGGAGTCTCGCATGTAGTATCTCAGCATATCCGACAGCTTCAGGTCCTCGTTAAGAGGCCACTTGGCCCTCCAGCTCCTGAAGCAAGAAGGTGGAGGCTGGGGACGGAGCTGGCAGAGGGGCTGCTAAGGACAGGGGTGCTGCTGTCCCTCTAAATACCTAGCAGAGTCACCTGATATCCACTCTATGTCAAGCACTCATGTTCACGGGGGCAGGCCAGTGAAGGCTTCACAAAGCAGTTGGCCTCAGACCTAGATCTCTGGGGTTGAGTAGGGGTTAGACAACAGGCAAAGGCTTTGCAGGTGTGCAAGCCAGGTATGATTTTAGAGAACTTTAAGTTCAGTAGGGCAGTTGGGTGGCAGTGGCCAGAGCATACCAGGCTTAAAATGCAAGCTAGGAACTCTGGGCTTTGTGTCTTGGGCAGTTCCTGGAAGGGACAGGGTCACCGAAGGGCCCTGAGCAGGGAAGAGATGAGGAGCAACGGACATTTTAGAAAGATTGGCACACTGCAGTGACTTTCTTGGCGAAGAGTTCAGGAAGTGTGTCTGGGACAGAATGTTGGCAGCACAGCACAGTGCCAAAGGCACGTGGCACATCCTGGTAAAGGCCTTGCCAAACCCATTTCCCACCTCCTCCCCCATCACCACATGTGCACACACTTGAGGCTGGATCCCTGACTTCACTCTCACTAAAAGTGAGAGTGTGGAGAGTGAGCCCAGGGCTTCATCCGGCCCAAGTTATCACTGAAAGATCCCAAAACGATCCTGGAGCCTTCCCCCAGCCCAGGACACTCTCTTCCCTGCAAAGGATCATGATCACCTTTCAACACAGAAGGCAGTACTCACCCTTAACCGTTCAAAGAGCTCTGCCAATTTGAAGAAGCTCTTAGGAGGCAGTGGGGAGGAGTTAGGGCAGGGGTCTTAGCAGGTGCTTAAAGTCTCCCTGCCCTTAGGGGAAATCTCTTTCTCTACCAAAGCCAAACAGGAGCTTCTGCACCTCCCACTAGAGCTGATAGGAGACTTCCACATAGTGACCCCTGATGGACAGACACAGTATTACAGGGATAGAAAGGGGAGAGGGGCCAGAGGGAATCCTCACGTCTTTAGCTGGTTTGACTTCCTGTGATCCCAGACTGCTCAGTGCAGCTGAGATAGGCATGTAATCATCTGCCAGGCTTGCTGGGATACAGCCTCCCATCAGAGCCCCTTGGCCCACCTGTCAAGCCCCACCATGGGTGTCTGTGGCCATGGGCAGACACAGGAAATTTCCTCTCTGGGGAGTATGCCACTGGGTAGAGAAGGTGGGGAATCCAGGGCCCCTGGAGTTCTGCGTACACTCATGAGTGCATGACTTGGTCTGCCCACAGACAGGCGTCCTGGATGCAGGTGTGGTACTCCAGCAGGAAGGTCCTCTCATGCTCAAAGAAGTCATCCACCTCCTATGGGAGCCAGACAGGACCCACTTATACTGAGCCACCAGAAGCAGAGCAGCTAAGGGCTCCCAAGGGTGGCACAATCTCCCCCTAGGCCAGAACCCCCAGTGGCTTCCCTCCCACAGCCACCCAGAGCCTCAGTCCTTGCTGTGGACTTGAGGCCCTGGGTTGAATCCAGAGAAGGGGCCTAGGAGTCACCTTGAGCCCTGACATCCCAGTGATGGAGGGCTTCGTCTGCAGACTTCATGATATTCCTCAGAAACCCAAGGTGCTCCTTCCTGTTCTTTCCTCGGACAGTCAGCTGAGACACACATGGGGAGGGGGTCGATGTTGCAGGGGGAGGGCATTAGCACCTCCCACCCCAGGCACATGCCACTCTCAGAGCTGATGAGTTGGAGGCCTGAGCCCACTTAAGAGTCCTGTCCCCCACCCCAGGGGTGACCCCAGCTCACATCCTGGCTATATTCCAAAAAGACAAAGAAGTTGTGGTCTCGACACAAGGTGGGGTGAGCTGCCAGTCGCTGCAGAGAGACTTCATGGATCGTAACTGTCTTCTTGAAGATAGCCAGGTATTCCCCACAGAGGACAGGAGGCAGCTCACAGGTCCCTTGCTGGCTCCCATCATCCTGCCCCTTCCCCTTTGGCAGCCCCAGAGTAAGGAGCAGGGTCCCTAAACATTCACAGAGGGTAGTCAGGAGGGAAACCCTGGGCCTCTCAGGTGAGATTGGGCTGGGGCTTTGTCAGGCAGACAAGAAAGGGAGGCAAGGGACTTCCTAGAGGTTAAGAATCTGCCTTGTAATGCAGGGAATGCAGGTTGGATCCCTAGTCAGGAAACTTAAAAGATTCCCACATTCTGAGGAGCAACTAGCCTGTGCACCACAACTAAGAGTCTGTGTACCACAACTAAGACCCGACGAAGTCAGAATAATAAGTAAATGTTAAAAAAAAGAAAGAAAAGGAGGCAGCACTCACGCTTCAAGCTCCTGCTTCATTTTGGCAAACTCTTGCCGTGTGATTGAGCGGTCTTCCTCATCCAGCTTCTGCAGTTTTTCCTTTGAAGCCTCAAAGAGTCTGACCGTGGAGGGGCAGGGGGATCTGCTCAAAGGAGGACAGAGCTGGGAGACCTCTCATTATCTAGATGGCCGTCACCCGCACCCTGAAGCCTGGCCCTGCCTCCCCACCTCCCCTGAGGGCCCAGGCCGGCTCCCCCTCACAGGGACACTGGCATACCCCCTGTTCTCCCAGGCTGGCTCCTGCTCACGGGGAGACTGGCGTACCCCCTGTTCTCCCAGGCTGGCTCCCCCTCACAGGGAGGCCGGCATACACCTCCCTCGTAGGCATCGTGCAGCCAGATGAACTCCTCATGCTGTCGCATGACGGAGAACTCAGTCTGGGCGAAGTGAGGCAGGCAGCTCCGGAAGCTGAGAAGCCTATCTGAGGGGTCTCCCCTCCCCTGCCCCCTGCAAGTCCAACACCCACCAAGCTTCCTGCGCACCCACTTTTGGGCCACCCCTGTCCCACATGCCAGGTGAGGCTCAAGTTGGGGCTCTCGTGTTCCTGATCACCCTCAGGAGGGTAGACACGGATGGTAGCACTTGGGGCCTTGGGAAAAGGCAGTCAGAGACTAGATGAGACGCTCTCTTTCTCAGAGGGCCAGGGGGCGAGAGCCAGGTTGAGAGGCCGGGCCCAAAGGCTCTGTTGGCATCTGCCCACCGGGTGAGCCAGGCTGCTCGGGCTCCTGAAGCCTCCTTCGGCAGCCACCGGAACCACACCCCTGCTCCCGGTGCAATGTTACCTTGGTCTGAACAATGAATTTCACCTTGTCCCGCTCCGCTCGCTGACGGCATCAGAGATCTCCACCTGCAAGGAGCTGTCTCCCTGCAGGCCCACTGACATGGAGGAGGCCTGTGGGAGGGCCCTGACGTGACTGACCACTGCCACCCCCATCCTGGCCGCAGGCTTCCAGTCCTCCTGCAGAGCCACCTCAAAGTGTTATTTCCACCATGCCCTGGGGTCACTGGCTGCACCCCGTCACACACACCAAAGATCCTGGTAAGTCACTGCTCAGGGCTTCACAATGATACTTTCCCACCCGGCCATCCTCTGAAGTAGGCAGAATTTGCCCCATTTTATAGGCCCAGAGGCTGCCACCCCCAGAGAGGTGAAATAATGTGGCCTGAACCACACAGCTGCCACATGGCAGGGGCAGATTGGAACAGTTTTTCAATTCCACATCCCACGTGCTTCCTCAGCTACCTGCCCAGCCCTTCCCAGCTGGTTACCTCAGGTACCTCTCACCAGGTGTAAAGACAGTCCCACCCCTTTCTGAGGGGTTCCTGAGACCATTCCATTCACTACGTTTAGTGTCAAGAGGCACAGACTTATAGGTCAAGCACTTGTATCTCTCCAAATGAAAAGATCCCTAAGGCACCAAGCTACTAGTTCATTCTTGCACTGAGCTATCTCAATATGCATTTACTGAACACCTGCTCTGTCCATACCACTGGGCCAGGAGGTACTAGGGAGAAGGTCAGAAGTCACTCTCGCTCCAAGCACAGCTCACTTCTCACCCTCAGAGGCCTCCCTGTCTCCTCTCATGGGCTTTGGCCTATGTTTAGGATGCTGACGGATCACTCATAGATTAATTTTATCTGGCCCTGAGCTTCATATAACAATGTAGTTACACAGAACACACTCTTTTGTGACCATGTTCTTTAACGATACCCATCTATGTCGTTGAGCATGGTGGTTCTTTTTCACTGCTGTGTGGTGTCCCACTCTATGACCACATCATGGTTTATCTAGTCTACTGCTGTTGGTGCTCATTTGGATTATTATAAATAAAGCTACCATGAACATTCTTGCATATTATCTTTTGAGGGACCTAAGTACTCATTTCTGTTGGGTATGAGAACTGCTTGGTCAGAGAGTAGGCACATGTTTAAAATGCTTTCATAGATACTGCCAAACAGTTTCCCAAGCTGATTGTTCTAATTTACACTCCCACCAGCACTGTATGGAAGTTCCAGGTGCCTTTGTCAGTTATATGTGTTGTCAATATCCACAGCTCTATGGGATGTGTTTTCACTCTCTTATTTTTTTTCTCTTTTTTTAATTTATGGAATGCTTCACGAATTTGCGTGTCATCCTTGCGCAGGGGCCATGCTAATCTTCTCTGTATCATTCCAGTTTTAGTATATCTGCTGCTGAAGCAAGCCTTTTCACTCTCTTAATGGCTTATAATTCTACAAGCTCAACAAACCAATCTTTTCTTTTGTGGTTAAGGATGTTTTTGTACTCTTAAAGAAACACTCCCACCCCAAAGTCATGAAGATATTCTATTTTTTTTCTTCCACAAACAGTTTTAGGTCTATGATCCATTTTCATATATTTATATGTAGGTCTATGATCCATTTAATTCACTTTGTATATAGCGTAAACTGTGGGTTGTGATTTATTTCTGCCACATAAATAGCCAGTGGTTTTAGCACTATTTGTTTAAAAACATTGTATTTGCACTTATCCATCAGAGGGAAGACAAAATGAAAACCACAATCACAGAAAACTAAGCAATCTGATCACATGGACCCCAGCCTTGTCTAACTCAATGAAACTATGAGCCATGCCGTGTAGGGCCACCCAAGGTGGACGGGTCATGGTGGAGAGTTCTGACAAAATGTGGTCCACTGGAGAAGGGAATGGCAAACCTCTTCAGGATTCTTGCCTTGAGAACCCCATGAACAGTACGAAAAGGCAAAAAGATAGGACACTGAATGATGAATTCTCCAGGTTGGTAGGTGCCCAATATGCTACTGCAGATCAGTGGAGAAATAACTCCAGAAAGAATGAAGAGACAAAGCCAAAGCAAAAACAATACCCAGTTGCGGATGTGACTGGTGATAGAAGCAAGGTCTGAGGCTGTAAAGGGCAATATTGCATAGGAGCCTGGAATATTAGGTCCACGAATCAAGGCAAATTGTAAGTGATCAAATAGGAGATGGCAAGAGTGAACATCGACAAATTTAGGAATCAGTGAACTAAAATGGACTGGAATGGGTGAATTTAACTCAGATGACCATTATATCTATTACTATGGGCAAGAATCCCTTAGAAGAAATGGAGTAGCCGTCACAGTCAACAAGAGTCTGAAATGCAGTACTTGGATGCAATCTCAAAAACGACATAATGATCTCTGTTTGTTTCCAAGGCAAACTATTCAGTATCACAGTAGTCCAAGTCTATGCCCTGACCAATAATGCTGAAGAAGCTGAAGTTGAATGGTTCTATGAAGACCTACAACACCTTCTAGAACTAACACCCCAAAAGATGTCTTTTTCATTATAGGAGACTGGAATGCAAAAGTAGGAAGCCAAGAAATACCTGGAGTAACAGGCAAATTTGGTCTTATAGTACAGAATGAAGCAGGGCAAAGGCTAACAGAGTTTTGCCAAGAGAACGCGCTGGTCATCGCAAACACCCTCTTCCAACAATACAAGAGAAGACTCTACACATGGACATCACCAGATGGTCAATACCGAAATCAGACTGATTATATTCTTTGCAGCCAAAGATGGAGAAGCTCTATACAGTCAGCAAAAACAAGACTGGGAGCTAACTGTGGCTCAGATCATGAACTCATTGCCAAATTCAGACTTAAATTGAAGAAAGTAGGGAAAACCTCTAGACCATTCAGGTATGACCTAAATCAAATCCCTTACAACTATACAGTGGAAGTGACAAATAGATTCAAGGGATTAGATCTGATAGACAGAGTGCCTGAAGAACTATGGACGAAGGTTCATGACATTGTACAGGAGGCAGTGATCAAGACTATCTCCAAGAAAAAGAAATGCAAAAAGGCAAATGGTTGTCTGAGGAGGCCTTACAAATAGCTGTGAAAAGAAGAGAAGCTAAAGGCAAAGGAGAAAAGGAAAGATATACCCATTTGAATGCAGAGTTCCAAAGAATAGCAAGGAGATATAAGAAAGCCTTCCTCAGTGATCAATGCAAAGAAATAGAGGAAAACAATAGAATGGGAAAGACTAGAGATCTCTTCAAGAAAATTAGAGATACCAAGGGAACATTTAATGCAAACATGGGCACAACAAAGGAGAGAAACAATATGCACCTAACAGAAGCAGAAGATATTAAGAAGAGGTAGCAAGAATACACAGAAGAATTGTACAAAAAAAGATCTTCACGACCCAGATAACCATGATGGTGTGATCACTCATCTAGAGCCAGACATCCTGGAATGCGAAGTCAAGTGGGTCATGGGAAGCATCACTAGGAACAAAGCTAGTGGACGTGATGGAATTCCAGTTGAGCTATTTCAAATGCTAAAAGATGATGCTGTGAAAGTGCTGCACTCAATATGCCAGCAAATTTGGAAAACTCAGCAGTAGCCACAGGACTGGAAAAGGTCAGTTTTCATTCCAATCCCTAAGAAAGGCAATGCCAAAGAATGCTTAAACTATTGCACAATTGCACTCATCTCACACACTAGCAAAGTAATGTTCAAAATTCTCCAAGCCAGGCTTCAACAGCAGGTGAACCATGAACTTCCAGATGTTCAAGTTAGATTGTGAAAAGCCAGAGGAACCAGAAATCAAATTGCCAACATCTGCTGGATCATCAAAAAAGCAAGAGAGTTCCAGAAAAACATCTATTTCTGCTTTATTGACTACGCCAAAGCCTTTGACTGTGTGGATCACAACAAACTGTGGAAAATTCTTTAAGTGATAGGAATACCAGACCACCTGACCTGCCTCCTGAGAAATCTGTATGCAGGTCAAGAAGCAACAGTTAGAACTGGACATGGAACAACAGACTGGTTCCAAATTGGGAAAGGAGTATGTCAAGGCTGTATATTGTCACCCTGCTTATTTAACTTATATGCAGAGTACACCATGAGAAACGCTGGGCTGGATGAAGCATGAGCTGAAATCAAGACTGCAGGGAGAAATATCAATAACCTCAGATATGCAGATGACGCCACACTTATGGTAGAAAGCGAAGAAGAACTAAAGAGCCTCTTGATGAAAGTGAAAGAGGAGAGTGAAAAAGTTGGCTTAAAATTCAACATTCAGAAAACTAAGATCATGGTATCTTGTCCCATCATTTCATGACAAATAAGTGGGGAAACAATGGAAACAGTGACAGTCTTTATTTTGGGGGGCTTCAAAATCACTGCAGATGGTGACTGCAGCCATGAAATTAAAAGACACTTGCTCCTTGGAAGAAAAGTTATGACCTAGACAGCATATTAAAAAGCAGATATTACTTTGGCAACAAAGGTCCATCTAGTCAAAGCTATGGTTTTTCCAGGAGTCATGTATGGATGTGAGAGTTGGACTATAAAGAAAGATAAGCGCTGAAAAATTGATGCTTTTGAACTGTGGTGTTGCAGAAGACTCTTGAGAGTCCCTTGGACTAAAAGGAGATCCAACCAGTCTGTCCTAAAGGAAATCAGTCCAGAATGTTCATTGGAAGAACTGATGTTGAAGCTGAAACTCCAATACTTTGGCCACCTGATCCGAAGAGCTCACTCATTTGAAAAGACCCTGATGTTGGGAAAGATTGAAGGCAGGAGGAGAAGGGGATGACAGAGGATGAGATGGTTGGATGGCATCACCAACTCAATGGACATGAGTTTGAGTAAGCTCTGGGAGTTGGTAATGTACAGGGAAGCCTGTTGTGCTGCAGTCCATGGGGTTGCAAAGAATCGGACACGACTGAGCGACTGAACTGAACTGATTTGCACTATGATTTGTTTTGGTGTACACCCTGGCAGAAAATCAACTGACTTCAAAAGTGATCAGTTCTGTATTCCCTATTCTGTTCCACTGATACACATCTATATTTTTGATATCACACTATCCTGATTATTAGAATTGATAGGTAATATGGAAATAATGTAGAATTAACTTTGTTCTTTTTCAAAATCATTTTGGCTCCCATAGGTCCTTTTGCATTTCCACATAAATTTTAGCATCAGCTTGTTAATGTCTATCCCAACTTTCTGAGATTTGATTGAGATTACATTGAATCTATAGGTCAATTTGGGAAGGATAGACATTTTTACAATACTGTATCTTCTAATCCATGAACACGGATATCTTTCCAGTGATTCAGGTCTTCTTTAATTTTTCTCAGTAATGTTTTATAGTTTCTCCATAGAGGTTTTGCACACTGTGGCACAAGAGCTTAATAGCCCTGTGACATGTGCGATCTTCCCATGCCAGCGATCGAACTGGTGTCCTCTGCATTGGCAGGCAGATTCTTAACCACTAGACCACTAGATATGTCCTCTCTAGCTTCTTGATATTGAAATTAGATCACAACTTTTTAACCTTTCTTTTTTTCTAAAATACACATTTGGAGGTATAAATTGCTCTCTGGACACTGCTTTAGCTACAGCTTATAAGTCAGCACTTTTTAAAAAATCTGCTCATACTTTTCTTTCTTTGTCAAACTGTACTCACACTTGATGCGAAAGTCACTCAGTCGTGTTCGACTCTTTGCGACCTCATGGACTATACAGTCCATGGAATTCTCCACGCCAGAATACTGGAGTGGGTAGCCTTTCCCTTCTCCAGGGGATGTTCCCAACCCAGGGATCGGACCCAGGTCTCCCACAGTGCAGGCAGATTCTTTACCAGCTGAGCCACAATCACATTCTCAGGAAGTCTGTAGGAAAAGAAATCTCTTTAAAGTTTGGATATTAAAAAGCATCTTAACGTACAGAATTCTGTCACATTTTCTTCCTTTTTCTTATCATTTTCACCACAATTATTCATAAACAGACATATTAGGGACAATCATTCTGCCAGAAGTCATCATAAGACTCCATCTGTTATTTAGTCGATAAGTCGTGTCTGACTCTTTTGCAACCCCACAGACTGTAGCCCACCAGTCTCCTCTGTCCATGGGATTTCCCAGGCAAGAATACTGGAGCGGGTTGCCATTTCCTTCTCCAATCTTATATGTTTTGACATGTCATATTTTCAAAATAATTTCTTTAAAAATTGTCTAATTTCCATTATAATTTCTTCTTTGACTTATTATTTAGAAGTATGTTGTTTAATTTCCAAATACTTTGGAATGTAGTTATCTTTTTATTTTGATTCCTTGATGAGTCTCCTAGATCAGAGATCATACTCTGTATCATTTCAGTCTTTTAAAGTTTGTTGATACTTGTTTTCTGGCTAAACACATAATGGATTTTGGTAAATGCTTCATGTACACTTGAATAGAATGTGTCTTCTGCAGCTGTAGGTTATAGAGTGCTACATAAATCAGCTGATTAATCACACTATTTAAATCTAAATGCTGGGTTTTTTTGGTCTGCTGACACTGCTGTTCAGTTGCTCAGTCGTGTCCAACTCTGCCACCCCACAGACTGCAGCACGTCAGGCTTCCCTGTCCTTCACTATCTCCCAGAGCTTGCTCAAACTCATGTCCATTGAGTGGGTAATGCCATCCAACTATCTCATCCTCTGTTGTCCCCTTCTCCTCCTGCCTTCAGTCTCTCCCAGCATTGGGGTCTTTTCCAGTGAGTTGGCTCTTTGCATTAGGTGGCCAAAGTACTGGAGTTTCAGGTTCAGCATCAGTCCTTCCAATGAATATTCAGGACTGATTTCCTTTAAGACTGACTGGTTTGATCTCCTCGCTGTCCAAGGGACTCTCAAGAGTCTTCTCCAGCACCAGAGTTCAAAAGCATCAATTCTTCCGTGCTCAGCTTTCTTTGTGGTCCAACTCTCACATCCACACATGACTACTGGAAAAACCATAGCTTTGACTAGATGGACCTTTGTCAGCAAAGTAGTGTCTCTGCTTTTTAATATGCTATCAGTTGTGCTAAAACTCTAATTGTAATCATGGGTTGATTTCTTCTTTTAATTCTGTAATTTTTTATTTTGCATATTTGAAATTATGTTATGAAGTACATAAAATTGAGGAGTGTTTTATCTTCCTGTTGAATTGGCTCTTTTTTTGACTCTTTAATAATTATAAAATATCCCTCCTTTTTTTCTAGAATACTTTCTCTTGCAGTCTACTTTGTTTGAAATTAATAAAGCCACACCAGCTTTCTTTTGGTTAGTGTGGTCACAGTGTACATATTCCATTAGTTTCTCAATATTTCTGTGTTCTTAAAAGTATGTCTTTTTCAAAATAAAATTATTTACAGCTATCCTGTGTCTTTGTTGCTATGTGTGAGTTTTCTCTAGTGTGGCAAGCAGGGGCTACTCTTCATTGCAGTGCACGGGCTTTTCATTGCTGTGGCTTCTCTAGTTGCAAAGGACAGATTCTAGGTGAGCAAACTTCAGTAGTTGCAGTACTCAAGCTCAGCTGCTCCTCGACATGTGGGATCTTCCCAGACCAGGCTATAAGCCTGCCATCTTGCTGTTTGTCTCCTGTTTTTTGTTCTTTTATTCTTTCTTGAATTCTGTTAGATTAATCAAGTATTTTATGTTATTTCATTTTCTCTATTGTATTTTTACTTATCTGTTCATTTATTATTCATCTTTCTATATTTTGAAGAAGAGAATGCTTTCTATATTTTGAAGAAGGAGAATTTTGAAGAAGGTAATGCTTATTCTAAAGGACAAGATCTAATAGTAGACTATCAGAGAGGCTGGTACCTACAAAGATTAGGTGCCAGTGGGCTGTAACCACAAGCCCATCAGTTTGACAGCCTAGGAAGTCTTCCCAACACATAGCATTCACTATACAGTAATAGTACTACAATAGCTAACACTTAGATTTGCCCTTCCTATATGCCAGGCATATATATAAACGAATTTAACTATGAATATGAACATAGGTAAACACTGAAACGATGCCTTCTTTTCTATACTTTGGTCTGTCAGTCCCTTTCACTTCATCAAATTCCGCTTGAACCCCACTCCTCACTTGTTGGCTTCTCCAACACCCCCAGGGCAAGCTCTTCCTCTGTCCATATGCCTGCACTGCCCACCCCCAATCTTCTCCCCCACCCCCCGCCCCTGACAGTCTGGTTCATTGGTGCAACTGGCCCCCAAGTCCCCTGCCTCCTTTCTAGGTAACTGCTTGAGAGAGATGGGGCTTCAAAAATGGACTACGGCTGCTCCATCCTTATAGGGTAAGTGGCCTTTTAGTCACAGCCCATTACGTACGTATCTCCTACCCTTAAAAGTGTGCACCTCTGTATGCCCACGCCCAACCATCCTTAGCACAAGGATGCTCAGAAACTGTCTGTCAAATGAAGTCAAGAATGAAGACTGACTGGTCTTCTGATTATATAACACAGATACACATGTAAACCACTAGTGGTGAACAGTATTCCCCCCACCTTGGGAAAGCAGTATTCCAGCCCCTTCTCAACCCATAACATCCTTCCATGAAACCAGCATGAGTAAGCCCTGGGGAGGGGAGGGAGGAGTAAGAGTGACGGGTCCGTTTCCATCTGTCGGAGTAAAGGTAAACCCTTCCTCCTCACCAGTCCCCAAGCAGATGCTACTCCCTTGCTCAGATCGCTCTTTTCTCTAACTCATGCGTGAGCTCTCTCTCTCTCTCTCTCTCTCTCTCTCTCTCTCTCTCTCTCTCTCTCTCTCTCTCTCTCTCTCTCTCTCTCTCTCTCTCTCACTCCCTGATTGGGCATCAGCGGATATTATGGAGGGAGGTGTAGGAATCGCAGGGGGGTTGCATCCTTTCTCTACCTTGCTGTCCTTCCCAGCTTCTAGATGCTCCCCCATCACTCTCCTCGAATACAGCACTAAAGGATTCCGCAGCGGGTCACTGCCCGCGCGCTGCGGCAGCTTGGTCCGCTAGACCTCGCCCCGAGGAACGGACCCAGTGGGGATCCTATCCACTAACGGAGGCGCCCTCCCGTCCTTGCCAAGGAGTCACCTGGAGCCGGGCGTGGTTCCCACGCCGTTCCCTCGCAGCCGCGCCTCGTGATTGGGTAGCAGGTTTACCGTGCGGGACGCCATTGGCTGCAACGCCTGTCGTTCCTGTGCCCAGGCCCCACCTTTAAGGGGCAGCGCGGAACTGAGAGGGCCGGGAACAGGCCAAAGCGTGGAGGCGGGAGGCGGGGGGATGGGGAGGGGGTTGCGCTACAGTCGCCGAGGTCTCGAGTCCTGTCAGCCCCCACCTCCGGGCTGGTTGACTCCCGCTCGCTGGCGCTCTGGGCCGCGCCTTCCAACGGCCTCGCGCGGTCTGCGCGTGCGCACTAGTCCACGCTCGCTCCCTCCAGGCGGTGGGCGGGGCGGCGGGCCAGTGGGCTGGGTGGGAGGGTGGGAAGGGTGGGGGGAATGGGGAGCTGGGGTGGGGTGGGCGGACTAGGGACAGGGGAGAGGAGTAATGTCTTTGGAGAAAGGGGCTCCGTTTGGATATCCGCTCTGGGACAGGAGGGAGTGGCGCGGTAAGCCACAAAGAGCGGCAAGGGGGCGCGACAAGGCCCGCTGCCAGGGCGCCCGAGGCCAGGCCAGGACCTTCGGGCTGTCGCAACTGGAACCGGGAAGCAGAGGGGCGCAGACGATGCGAGAAAAGTTATGGATGCCCTGGAACGGGCTCATCGTCATTGGGAGGAAAATGGAGCTCCTGGGTAGAAAGACGCAAAGACCTAAAACGTGGGACCCGAAGCTTGAGTCTGAGAACTGGAGACTGGAAGATGTAGACAAGACAGTCTTAAGAGGAAAGTCAGGCCGGAGTCCGGAAAGGATGGATGTGAAACAAGTGCGCAGTGTATCAAGTGCATTACAGATTTCGGCAGGTTTGCGGAAAGACAGCTCAAAGGAGGTGTGGGGAAAGCAAGAATTCAGACACACAGTAGAGGCTGAGTCTGAGAGTGCAGGGACTGCAGCGGGATCTCGGAAGGGGCCTGAGTTTAAAGAGAAGTTGAAGTTTACTGACGTGGAAACCAGTGGAGAGGACTTGAGATCCAGAGGATACGAAGTAAAGCAGAATGAGGAGGAGCTGAGGTCAAGTGGAGAGAAGCTGAGATCGAGTGGAGAGAAGCTGAGATCGAGTGGAGAGAAGCTGAGATCGAGTGGAGAGAAGCTGGGATCGAGTGGAGAGGAGCTGAGATCGAGTGGAGAGAAGCTGGGATCGAGTGGAGAGGAGCTGAGATCGAGTGGAGAGAAGCTGAGATCGAGTGGAGAGAAGCTGGGATCGAGTGGAGAGGAGCTGAGATCGAGTGGAGAGAAACTGAATTTGAGTGGAGAGAAGCTGGAGTCCAGGGAAGAGAGGCGGGGATCCAGGGGAGAGAGGCGGGGATCCAGGGGAGAGAGGCGGGGATCCAGGGGAGAGAGACGAGGATCCAGGGGAGAGAGACGAGGATCCAGGGGAGAGAAGCTGGGAACAAGTGGAGAGAAGCTAGTACCCAGGAGAGAGAGGCGGGGGTCCAGGGCAGAGAGGCGGGGATCCGGGGCTGAGAGGCGGAGATCCGGGGCAGAGAGGCGGGGATCCAGGGGAGGGGATCTGGGGACAAGTGGAGAGGAGTTGAGATCCACTGGAGATAAACAGCGTTCAAGTACAGAGAAGCAGCGATCCAGTAGGGAGAAGCTGGGGACTAGTGGAGACAAGTTGGCGCGTTCAAGAATGGGGAGCATAAATGAAGAGCAAATTGAGAAAGTGGTGGAAGTGATTGGGGATGAAAGATTGATAGAAATTACCAATGCTGAGATGGAAATTCCTTTTGAAGGTGTAGAGGCGAATGATGAAGAAGAGAATGAGGAAGGGGTGGGGGAGGAGGAGGATATCTTGGAAGAAGAGAATGATAATAGTGATGAATCTGTTTCTATGGAAGAGAAAGCAATTATAGAGGAAGAAGAAGTGAGTGAGGAGATGGAGAATGTAAGAAGGAAAGAGGAGCAAATAGGGGATGTTTTGCAAGTCAAAGAGGAGAAATTAGAGTGAAGCAGAATGCTATTGACCCTGAAGGGGTCAATAGAGAAAGCATCTGAGCCTAAGAGAAGAAAGAGTGGGAATGAAGAGCTACTGGGAATGAAGGTGGACACCAGGACCAAAGGAAGTGAAGAAGTCTGATAAAGGGAAGTGGAACATTTTGGGAAGAAAGAGAAGATTTGTTAATGTGTCGATAGCTAGAGGAAAAGTGGACATTGGTTTCTTGGAAAAGAGCTGTGACTAAGGAGCTTGTAGAGAAGTGCTTGAGAAATGCATTGAGGATGGGCCAGAAAGATTTAGTTTAACAGATGATTGAGTTTATGAGACGTAGGAGAATGCATAGTGAGAAAAATGGACAGTGACAGCGGGATGAGGATAGATCATGAAGGTGGTGGAAGGAGATGTGGGCTGGAGTGATCAATGTCTGATAGAGGATCCTAAAGGATGAGGAGCTCGACAAAGGCGAGAGCAGAGATGAGAAAATAAAGAAGTGACGGAAAAAAGTAAGAAGCCATATCCCATAATAGTAATCATGTTTGTTGGATTTTAAAGTTATTTCTTCCCTGTTTCTCTCCTCTCCCATGTAGCTGATTTTACAATGCAGTGGGACAGGCGTCTCACTGGGTCCTGTGTATCTGGACCAAGCCCAGCCTCCCTGATCTTCCCTCTAGCCTGCAAATTGTATCCAGAATAACTTCCAGAATAACAGAATAGCCCTGTTTTATTTTATTTCTTGGCTGTGCTGGGTCTTTATTGCAGTACATGGGCTCTTCATTGTGGCCCACGGGGCTTAGTTGCCCCCTGCATGTGGGATCTTAGTTCCCTGACCAGGGACTGAACACCCGTCCCCTGCATTGGAAGGCAGATTCTTAACCACTGGGCAACCAGGGAAGCCCCATGGGTTCCCCTATTTTAAATTTAGTTATTTATTTTTAAATGAAACAAAAAATATTTTTAATGATAAAAGGTACAATTCACAGAGAAGATAGACATCATAAACCATTAGCCACCTAACAACAAAGAAACATAAAGCAAAAATCAGAAGAAATGTAAGGGAAAAGAAAAAATATATAATCATAGTGAGATTTAGTACCATTTCTCCGAGAGTATGAAATTCAGAAAAAATAAGAATAGGAGCATCTTGAATGATGTCATTAATAATTTAAATATAATAGATTTCTATTCATATTAATCTTATATCCTACACAAATAAATTTAAAATTTTGTATCTCATATGTTATTAGATGTCCATAGGACTTTTAGAAAACTGGCAAAAAGATAAACATTACTAAATTTCAAAAAATAGAATTATTTTTGTGATTCGTTATATGTATACACATATATTATTTTGAAATTATTTTCCATTATAGGTTATTACAAGATATTGACTATAGTTCCCTGTGCTATACAGTAAACCTTTGTTGCTGGTTACATATGTATTTTTTTAAATTAGAAATCTAGCATTCTATTTATGTTAAGTCAAACAAGTGGAATCAAAGTGTCATAAGTTTTTTAGGCAAAAATTTGTAAGTTTTCTAATATATATATTATACATATTATTTATATATCTGTATTCAAGAGCTTTTCTACTATGCTTGATAAAAGCCTGAGAAAGTACATCAAAAAAAAAAAGAAAAGAGATAGAGAAATTGGAAAGCATAAACTAAACGAAATGGGAGCACCGAGTATGAAATAGAAGAAGTGAAACAAGCTAGATATAGACCAGTTCTTTGTAAACATGGCTGCTCATTAGAAACGTATCTGGAGTTGTAGCAAAGAAAAAAAAAAGTAGCATCTGGGCATTTGTATTTTTCAAAAAATTCCAATATATTTCTGATATGCATCTGGATTTTAAAAAGTGATTACCGGTTTTCCTATTAAATGGTAGTTTTGGTGATATAGAATTCTATTATTTTCCTGTTGACCAATCATGATACAATGGATTCCACCATTTTAATCACTTCACCATGATCACTATTTCCACGAGTTCCCCTTACCTCCACATCAAATTTGAATTGCTCATACTTGATTTGAAATTGTCTCAATTATTTTGTATTATTATTGTTTCCATTTTGACTTTTAATTATTCATCTAGTCAGATGGAGTTTCCCCCTGCGTCTGTCTCCTTTGGGGCTTTCTTGTATGTCTTCCACTTGTCATCCAGCATCTACTGTCACCCCAGGGAAGAGGGGAGACTCCCTAAGTACCTAGTGTCAAAGCATCAGTATTAAGACTTGGTCTCTCCAGTAGGGACCTAAGAGGTGGTGAAAAGCAGTCATGGATAGTTAGGATGAAAGGAATACTTCACCCTTTCTCCTCCATATACTTTTAAAAATCTATACAATTTCTAAGGGGTAGAAATTTCATTATATCATAAGTAAGTCTCATAACAAATTTATATAAATAATAGTCTTTTTTTTTTTCAGCTGTTAAGTTTTCTGGACTTCCCTGATGGCTCAGTGGTAAAAAATTCACCTGCCAATTCAGGAGACATGGGTTCAATCCCTGGTCCGGAAAGATCCCACATGCCTCGGAGCAACTAAGCCCATGTGTTACAACTATTGAGCCTGAGCTCTGGAGCCTGGGAACCTCAATTACTGAGCTCACATGCCTCATCTATTAGAGCCTGCACATCCTAGAGTCTGTGTCCTGCAACAAGAGAAGCCATCACAGTGAGAAGCATGCACACCACACCTAGAGAAAAGCCCATGCAGCAACGAAGACCCAGCACAGCCATAAATAAATACATAAAATTATATACAAAGCATGTTGGTAAACCTTTAAAACAAAGTTTTATACACATCCCTTTATAATTTTCCCCAGCCTCCAAAAGATCTGTAAGCTCTATGTCATATTTTTGAAATTATTTATTTATTTACTTGGCTGCACCGGGTCTTAATTGAGTCATGTGGGATCTTCCATCTTTATTACAGCATGCCACATCTCGTTCCCTGACCAGGGATCAAACCCTGGCCCCCTGCATTGGGACCATGGAGTCTTAGCCAGTGGACCACCAGAGAAGTCCTGCAGGTATCTTTTTGACTTATAGTTTTCTCCAGATAGATGCCCAGGAATGGAATTACAGAATCCTATGGTAACTCTGTTTTTAGTTTTCTGAGAAACCTCTATAGTGGCTGTACCAATTTATACTCCCACCAGCAGCGTAGGAGAGTTCCTTTTTCTGCACACCCTCTCGAACATATTATTTGTAGACTTTTTGATGATGCCCTTGCTGTTTTCTTTTTTCTTTCTTTCTTTTTTTTTTTTTTGCTGTTTTCTTTATGAATTTACCTGTGTGTGAGTGACTAACACAATGAACAAGTCAACTGTATTATTGTACTGTTACTGCCGTGTACAGCAAAATGTCTCAAACCAGTTATTGTAAACATGCAATCTTTTCTCTCATCTTAAAAACAAAACCTTTCATGCCCCTACATTCCTCTCTAGATACTGTTGCATTTTCTTTCTTCCTGTGCTAGGCAAAAAAGTGGCCCTCCAAAGATATATTCCTTTCCTAATCCCAGGAACTTGTGAATATCACCTATGTGGCAGAAGAATGTACATTACTTTATATGGTGAAAGATGTGATTAAGTTAAAGATCTTCAGAGGAGGAACTTATTCTGGATAATCTGGGTGAGCCTGATAGGCCAGTACAAGTGTCCTTATAAGAGAGAGACAGAAAGAGATCAAACACAGGCAGAAGTAGAGGAGGCAATGTGACTCCAGAGGCAGAGACTGGAGTGAGGCACCGGTAAGCCCCCAGAGGTGGGGGGCACAGACTGGCTTCTTCCCTACAACCTCTGCAGGGAGGTGGCCTCTGCCAGTTCCTTAATTTTGGACTTCTGGCCCCTAGAACTGTGAGAGAGTATGTTTCTGTTCTTTTAAGCCACTGTTTGTCATAATCTCTTACAGCAAGCTCTAGAAAACTAATACACTCCCTTCACAGCTAAATTCCTCCAAAAAGTTATCTACGCTTACTTCTCCTCCATTCCTTATATATATATATATATATATATATCTTTTTTAGGTTTTTTTTTTTTGTTTTGTGTGTGTGTGCTGGGTCTTCACTGCTGCATGCAGGCTTTCTCTGGTTGCGGCAAACCTGGGCCACTCTAGTTGCAGTGCATGGGCTTCTTGTTGCGGTGACTTCCCTTGTTGCGGAGCATGGGCTCTAGGTATGCACGCTCAGCAGTTGTGGTACACAGGCTTAGTTGCCCCTCAGCCCGTGGAATCGTCCCGAAACAGGGATTTAAGCCAAATCCCCTGCATTGGCAAGTGGATTCTTCCCCACTGGATTACCAGAAAAGTCCTTCTCCACTCCTTTTTATCCAGTTCTCCTATACTGAACATTTTAACATATACAGAAAAGTTAATGATTGGGCTTCCCTGATGGCTCAGTTGGTAAAGACCCGCCTGCAATGCAGGAGACCCCGGTTCAATTCCTGGGTCGGGAACATCTCCTGGAGAAGAGATAGTCTATCCTCTCCAGTGTTCTTGGACTTCCCTTGTGGCTCAGCTGGTAAAGAATCCTCCTGCATTGCTGGAGACCTGGGTTAGATCCCTGGGTTGGGAAGATCCCCTGGAGAAGGGAAAAGCTACCCACTCCAGTATTCTGACCTGGAGAATTCCATGGACTGTATGGTCCATGGGGTCACAAAGAGTCAGACGCGACTAAGTGAGCCCTACTCCATTCCTTTTTATCTAGTTTTTCTATATTGGACATTTTAATATATACAGAAAAGTTAATGATTACAGCAATAGGCAATAAAATATTCTAGATTCAGCAGTTACTAACAGTTTGCCCTATTTGCCTTTTCTATATATATTTTGGGGCTTCCCAGATGGTGTGCTGGTAAAGAATTCACCTGCCAGGGCAGGAGAGGCAAGAGACGCAGGAGATGCAAGAATCGATCCCTGGCTCGGAAGATCCCCTGGAATAGGAAATAGCAACCTATTCCAGGATTCTTGACTGGAGAACTCCGCGGACAGAGGGGCCTGGCAGGCCGTAGTCCATGAGGTCGCAGAGCTGAACGTGGATGAGCGACTGAGCGCACACAGCACACTGTATATTTCAGTGTGTGTCTCCTAAGAAGAGAGACATTCTCCTACATAGTCATAATACCTAAGCAAGTTAAAAAGCTTTAATAAGTTAAAAATTAAGAATAATTCCCTAATATCATCTAACATTCAATCTGTATTCCAAAGTCCTTCCTGGTTCCCAAAATATACTTTATAATTTTTTTTCCCTTGGCCTAGGATCCAAGCAAGGCTTATATGTTGAATGTGATTGTTCAGTTCAGTTCAGTTCAGTCGCTCAGTCGTGTCCGACTCTTTGCGACCCCATGAATCGCAGCACGCCAGGCCTCCCTGTCCATCACCAACTCCCGGAGTTTACTCAAACTCATGTCCATCCAGTTGGTGATGCCTCTTTTAAATTTACATTAATCTCCCATTTCTTTTGTTTTTTAACAACTTTGATAGCTTTTTAACTAACTTGGCCTATATTCTTTTTTTTTTTAAACATTTATTTATTTATTTGGCTGCGTCGGGTCTCTGTTGGGTCCTGCAGGATCTTTTCTTGCCACACTGACTCCAGTTGTGGCACGTGGGCTCCGACACGCACTGGCAGTATCAGTGCACTGGGCTTAGCTGCTCTGCAGCGTGTGGGGTCTCAGTTCCCTGACCAGGGAAGGAACCCGCATCCCCTGCATTGCAAGGCGATTCTTTTCTTTAACTTTTTTTTCAGATCGTTTATTTGGCTGTGCCAGGTTTTAACTGTGGCATATGCGATCTAGTTCCCCAACCAGGGATCGAACCCAGGCCCCCTGCACTGGGAGCCCAGACCCTTAGCCACTGGACTGCAAGGAAAGTCTCTGGCCCATGTGCTTATAGTTGGCCAGCATTCTGGATTTATCTGATTGTGTCACTTAGCCGGATCCTCTACCAGCTGCAGTTCTTGTATACTCCAAACGGAGGCTTTCAGCCCTGATTTTCTTTCTCTGGAATGAGTGATAGTCGCTCAGTTGTGTCTGACTCTTTGCAACCCCATGGACTGTAGCCCACCAGGCCCGTCTGTCCATGGAATTCACCAGGCATACTGGAGAACACTGGAGTGGGTTGCCATATCCTTCTCCATCTTTCTCTGGAGCATTCATCTGAATCAGTTTCCCCTCTA
This sequence comes from Dama dama, assembly GCF_033118175.1. Taxonomy (NCBI): domain Eukaryota; kingdom Metazoa; phylum Chordata; class Mammalia; order Artiodactyla; family Cervidae; genus Dama; species Dama dama. The sequence goes on from NC_083682.1 coordinate 6,991,146, forward strand.
TGGTTGTTTACTATCTCTCTCCACTAGAATATAAGCTCCAGAGGGAATCAACGTGTATCTGTTGGGTTACCTGTTCCAGTCAGTTCTCTAACCAATGCATCACAGGTACTCAGCATGTAGGTGCTGTGTGAATCAGTCCTTCAATTCAGTGACTACTTGTCTCAATACTATTTAACACCTATTGAGAAATTGCTATAATAATTTATGCTGTTCCTTAGAATATCTCAGATTTTTTGAAGCCTTGAATTCCTGAAAATATCATTCCACACTTGTCTAGGCTTGCAGAGGTGTGGAATTTCCCCTAGCAATTTGAAGGCATACCTCTTTATTATCCATATCTCCCTGGCCATGAAGGGTCCAGATCTATTTTATACTTGAGTCACTGTACCCAACCAGGTGTTTGGTATATGTGGCCTGTTTTCTTCTCCTTGGATCCATTATTTCTGCTTATTTATCAGTCAGAAGTTTATTTTTTTGGCCACACCACGCAAAATGTGAGATCTTATTTCCCTGATCCCTTAGTTCAGGGATCAAACCCTTGCCCCCTGTAGTGGAAGCACAGAGTCTTAATCACTGGACCACCAGGAAAGTCCCTGGTTAGAAGTTTATAGCTTGCTGTTTCTTGCATTCTCTAGGAACTCTGATCTCATAGTTAAGGCAGTAAAGTGGAGATATTGGGTGTGGACAGAGTTGTAAAGATAAACTACAGAAGGCTTAAACCTATCAGTAGGATCATCTTAGCAAATGAGGATAGCTAACATTGACTGAATTCTTATAATAATCAAAATAATCTCGTAGGTACTATACTGAGCACTTAACATATTCTCTATCATCTAATCCTTCCAACAACCCTCTAAGATAAGAACTGTCAGTCTCTCAGCTCTACTTAGCTAGAAACTGCCTGGGCCAGCCCCGGAGCCAAGGCAAGCCTGAACCCAGAACTGCATGGGGAACCATTGTACTGAATTGCTTCTGCTGTTGCTAGCTGAGTCCGACAACCTGTTCTAGCCTTTCACAGCATGGTTTACCATTCTGGCTGTGAGTCAGGGAGCAAGGTTGTGGAGCCACCTGTCCGTTCATTCAATGAATGCTTGTTTCTTAAAAATTATTATTATTTTTTTTTTTGCCATGCCACGTGGCATGCAGGATCTTAGTTCCTGGACTAGGAATCAAATCTGTGCCCCCTGCAGTGGAAGAATGGAATCTTAACCACTGGACCACCAGGGAAGTCCCAGTGAATGCTTGTTGAATGAACGCTTCAGAGGCAAGTTAAGAACATAAATGCCAAAAGACAATGATTTTTATTTTCTTTCTCAGACCTCTGCCTTCCCAAGATCAACCACTCTGGGCCTCCTCTGGTGATATCTGAGTGTAGAGAAACTGTTGCCCCTCTTCTAAGAGGCATGCACAGGCACCCAGTCAAGACGGACAGTTTTCTGTTACGTGAGTCTCTCAGATTGCGCTTCACAGTATATAAACTGTGAACTAAATCATCAGACTTGTTCTTTGGCTGAATTACATTTTCTCCTGGAATATGAGATGCATTCCACTGAGACCGCAGAAAGAAAAAGTGAAGATCAAGACACCATGACACCACCTTGTGTAAGTGCAGATATTTTCAATCATCTGAGTAGCTAGAACTTTATATAATATATATATTTTTTTACTAAACTTTACCAAAATGTGCACATTACAGGGAATTGTGGGCTCTTGGGTGATTTTATATGTTTTTTATTATTCTTTCTTTGCATATTCCCAAAGATCCCTGTTTTTGTCTTTCTTTTGTCTTTTCCTTTTTGGCCACAAATTGCGACAGTCGGAACTTCCCTGACCAGGGGTTGAAACCGTGCCCCCTTCGGTGGCAGCTTGGAGTCTTAACCACTGGACTACCAGGGAAGTCCAAGATCCCTGTTTCTAACAACAAGTTGTATAAAAGTGGCATTATTGTATGGCTTTTGTTCAAGTGCCCTCTTGGTCCCATTAATTCATTCAGCCAACACTGAACACTCACCAACGTGCTAGCTGGAAATACAACAAATATAAGGGACCAGGTTCTTACCCTCAGCTTCCTGTCTGTCTCATCCCGAGAGAGATGCCTTAGTAAACCAGTTACCACGCACTGTGAGAGGACTTGAAGGGACCTATGTACTCTGTCTGGTGGGAAATGCAGAGGAGGCAGGGTGACTGCTTAGAGAGGTGATCCCAGAAGGCTTCCTGGTGGAGATGACCATTTGGGGCTAGACTTAGCAGGGTGAGAAGGGGTTGACATTGGGTGAGAAGAGGACAACAAACATTCTAAGCAGGAAGAATAGTGTTGCCAACGTATGATGACCAGAAACCATGTGACTCACTTGGGAAAAGGTGAAAAAAGTAGTTTGGTGCAGCTGGAACAGGGAGAGGATTATAGAGACTGGGAGGAGGTGAGCTGGGGGTGGGGGGAGCCTTGCATGCAAGAATAAGGAAACTGGCCTTTGTTCTGTAGGTGACAGGGAAAAAGACTCCAGCATGTCTGCTTTTCATCATTTGCTGAGCAGAGATTGAGTCAGCTGGGAGCAGCATGGGAGTGGGTCAAAATGGGACACTAAGTAGGTCCCTGGCACAGAGTCCCCTGCTCAGGAGGTCTGTTCATTAGATCACTGGAATGAACAGTTCAGAAGTGAGAGGACGAGACTAAAAACTAAGGCACAGAAAATGGGGATGAGAACAAGAGGACAGACTGGAGGATAAATCCTATTTGACAGAATTTGCTGATTAATTTTGAATGATGGTGATGAGGGAGACACCAGGCTTACAACTAATCATAGCTGATGTCTTTCACCAAATGCCTACTTTGCAGGTAGATTCTTTGCCTGCAGTATCTCCTTTTCTCCCATAATCACCATATGAGAGGAGTTATGTTATTATCTGCATTTTATAGATGAGGAAGTTGGGCCCTGGAGTGGTCAAAGTGTCTAGGCAGGTATATCACTTTGAATCCAAGGATTTGAACCCAAGGGAAGGAAGGAAAGCAACCGCCAGGCGCAGTTAAAGAGTGGCAGATTCAGGCCCCCCAGATTCACAGCCAGGCTGCCTGAGGGCCGTATTAGGCCACAGATGTGTACTGCTTGGCCCATATTTTTTTTTCAAATGAATTTTTAGAAGTTCTTTTTTTTTTTTTTTTTTAAAAAGTTTTTTTTTATGCGACCAGTTTTAAAGTCTGTTGAATTTGTGGCAATATTGATTCAGTTTTATGTTTTGATTTTTTGGGGAGGGGCCATGCAACATGTGGGGGATCTGAGCTCCCTGACCAGGGATCGAACCCACATCCTCTGCATGGACAGGCAAAATCTTAACCACAGGACCGCAAGGAGAGTCACTGGGCCCATAGAATATTCTGAAAGCAGTTTTTAGAACTAATTGCTAATGTTTAAAAATAGAGTTCCTATTAAAACCTGGGTTTCTGGTTTTTCCTGAAAAGTAAGAAGCTCTGGCTGCCCGGGCCCATAGAGCAACTCTTGCTGCCCATCTGCCTTGCGTTTGGTGGCTGTGGACCAGAGCCCACCAGCCTGCCTGGGTCCCTGCCCCTCTGCAGATGCTCAAGTTTGCTGGATTCAGTTTGACACCAGGCTGTGCCTGTTCATTTGATCTCATGTCAGCCCGGGCCTCCAACTGATGGCCAAATACTCTTTCTGAATGTTAGGGAATATAAGATAAAAACAGTAATGCGTTTTGCTTTGTTTTTTCTTCCGTGCTGTGGGAATTGAGAAAAAGTAAATACCCACCCATGCTTGAGTGCCCACAAGGAGGAGGTTTACCTACAGGCCAAAGGTCAATGGTCATAGTTCCCAGAAACAACACCCATTAAAATGAAGTGTCAATCACCCCTTGGAAAATGGCCAAAGTAATGAGAGCTATGCAAATCATGTTGTGATTTTTTTTGTGTGTTTAATTTGTTTTGTAATTGATTAATTTGCTTGAATTTTTAAAAAGGTTTTTTTTTTTTTTTTTTTTTTTTTGCTGTGGACCATTTTCAAAGTTTTTATTGAATTTGCTACAGTATTGCTTCTATTTAATGTTTTGGTTTTTTGGCTGTGAGGCATGTGGGATTTCAGCTCCCCAATCAGAGATGGAACCCATTACTCACTGCTTAGTGAAGTCTTAACTACTGGACCGCCAAGGAAGTCCCTGCTGGAATTTTCAGCTGTGAACTTTGAACATATTATAAGGAAGTTTTTGGAGAAAACATGTGTGTGTGTCATAGCTTACATAGCTTGGAATTCTCTGTAGACATTCAAGTTCAGAACATTTTTTAAAGGTTTTTGCAATTTTCTAAAGGTTGAAACGTGTTTCTGTTCCATTTAGTTAGAATGTGAGGCACAGGATGACAAACAGGTATCTGTCCACGTTAACTATTTTGTTCCATCCAAGATGTAACAAGGGCCATAGCAGCCACCAGTTTGGACAAATGATAGATTTTATCTTTGTGTGAGATTGTTTGCAATTTGTAAACTGCACTTAAGAGACCCAGGTGCAAACAGGTGCAAGGGAGGAGACAGCAGAGCTTTAGGAGTTTGGCTCCTAATCTGTGTCCTGTATGCGACCCCAGAAGGTTTTCCTCTGTGCTTGGCTGCCTGACTCAGGGACTGAAGGAAGGCGGCGGCTGCTGCTCCTGGGCACGGATTTCTCAGAGGCCACTGGGCACTCCTCTGGGATGGCCACTGGGTCTCAGAGGTTCATTGTCCATCTTGCAAGGGTTATCGTGTTGTCAGACCACCCTGACCCAACTCTTAAGAGGTCTGCCCTGGGATCTTCCCCCTAGTGGGCCCAAATTAATCTCACAAGGTTTGCACTGCAGATCAATTTGATCTCAGGAGCTATTCCTACCCTGATTACTTAAGGCTTGCGAGGTCACACTCTGGTGCTCCTTGGACTCTGACTCCTGCCCAGCATATTCTCCTTCCTCCCTTCCTCTCCTCCTCAGAAATTCTCCAGCCCCAGTCCCCCGGTGTGCACACCCAGGGTGGGACCTGGATGTGTGTTGTGGTCAGTTCTGCCATTTTTGGCAGTATCGCCTGGAATCCATCATGTCTTGTTGATATCATATAGACAAATGCCCGTATTAGGTGGATGGCACCATGCTGAGCCAGGGACACAACAGACAGGTGCCCCACCCTTGGGGACAAGAGGAACTTGTCCCCAACTTGGTACTTTATTTCAGTCACATTATAATTGGCTCAGTGGTAAAGAATCCACCTGCCAACACAGGAGACTAAAGAGACACAGGTTCAATTCCTGGGTCAGGAAGATCCCCTGGAGAAGGAAATAGCAACCCACTCCAGTTTTCTTGCCTGGAGATTCCCACAGAGGGGCCTGGAAGGCTACAGTCCATGGGGTCGCAAAGAGTCAGACATGACTGAGCACACACACATATTGTAATTTCATTTTTGTAGTATCACCTATAAAACCTAGACTCCCCCAAAGATCCAGACAGGTTCTTGGTAAAATTCTACTGCTTCTTCATTCTTTAACAAGTATTTCTTCAGCACCTATCAGGCACTATTCCAGAAGTCAGGATTGTAACAGAGAACAAAGCTGACGAATACCCCTGTTCTGTTGCTTATGCTATTGTGGAAGGAGACAGAAAACCTGTGTCCATATGTAACATGAGCTAAGAATTTTTGAGAAAAACCAAGCAGGGTAGCAGAGAGAAAATGACAGAGGGGAGTGGCTGGACTGTGTTTTTTAGAGAAAGTGGTTGGGGAAGGCCTTTCTGATGAGATGCCTCTCCAAGTCAGGCCCAGAAAGGGGTGAGAGAGAAGCAACTGGTTGGAGGAAGTCCTTTTCAGGCAGGAGGCTGAGGGAACAGCGCCTCCCAGTGGTGAGCGCTCCTAGCCCGTCTGAGGAATAGGAAGTCACTGTGGGAACATCCGGGCTCCTCAGTTTCCTCCTGGGCAAGTCCATGGGCCGGTTGAGAGGCACAGATGAATCATTTACATGGAGACATTTAAGTAAACCATCAAACACTGTATCAAAGTTATTCTCTTTATATTGACTTCATCAAATATTTGTAGAATGTCTAAATCATCATGGATCATGATTATTTACGATTCTGCCCTTTCATTTTTTCTTTTTTATTATTGAGGTGAAATCCACGTAATGTATAATTAACCATTTTAAAGTGTATGATCCAGTGAAATTTAGTGCCTTCACGTGATTGTGCAACCATTACCTCTATTTAGTTCCGAAATTTTTTCATCACCCTACCCTTTCATTTGTAAAAAAAAAAAAAAATTATTTATTTGGCTGCACAGGAGTCTTAGTTGCAGCATGCAGGATCTTCAGTTGCAGCATGTGGGATCTAGTTCCCTGACCAGGGGTTGACCCGGGGCCTGCTGTGTTGGGAGAACAGAGTCTTAGCCACTGGACCACCTGGGAAGTCTCTCATTTTTAATATTAGTTTGTCACCACTCTTTTTTTTTAATTTGTAATTAATTTGTTTGACTGTGCTGAATCTTAGCTGCAACGTGGGAGATCTTGAATTTTTGTTGCCATGTGGGATCTTTTTTTTTTTCTCTTCTTTTTCAGCTGTGGCATGCAGGATCCTATGTGAGATCTAGTTCCCCAACCAGGGGTAAGGCTAGGTCCCCTGCATTGGGAGCATGAAGTCTTAGCCACTGAACCACCAGGAAAGTCCCTGTTAGCATTCTTGAAAAAGGATTGTTCCCCCCATATCTGACTGTGCCCTTTCTGGCTGGCCTTTACCAATTCTTGTGATTCATCTATGTGTTTATTCAATAGATATTTATCTCACATGTGTTGTGCAGTAGGCACCATGCTGGTAGGTACCGGTAATACAGAAGACACACAGGTGCCCGAATTTAGGGGACTCATAATCCAGTGGAGGATTTAGACACTAACCATAAATTATCAGAAAATTGATTTAAATCATGATAAATGCTTTTTTTAAAAAAGTGCTTCCAGAATTACTCTTAAAGCATTTGTGAAATTATTAAAGCTACCAGAAGTGAGGTGCCACTAGCTACTAGAGCTTAGAATAACATGACTAAATTGTTTTTATGATTGTGCCCCTGGTTCAAAGACACTGGAGAGAAAGATCACCTCAGGAAAGTGACTTGGATGTTGTCAGGGCAGAGAGCAGAACGGCAGGCAGAGGTGAACACACTGGTACTTCATTCATTTCCTCCTGATAACAGCCGTTTGCAAGGCCAGATACTGTTACCGACCACTTCCATTTTATAGATGTGGAAACTGAAACTTAGAAGGTCCTTCCTCGCCTGAAGCCACCTGGCGCGCCTTATAGCCAATGTCTCCCTTCAGCCGTCTATCCGGCAAAGCTGAATAGCATTTTGTCCAATAGGGGGCAGTCGCGCATCTGGTTGGAAGAAGGCGTGCACGCCCGCGCCGGGCCTGCTCCAGACTTCCAGGAGAGGGCGCTGCTGGGCTGGCCTCGGAGTCGCCTGGCCGGATCTCCCTGGGTCCTGCCCTCCTGCCCCCTACCCGCCCACCTTCTCACCAAGACGCCTGACCCAGCAAGCCCTCAGCACCCTCGGGCCTTTTCTTACACACTGATGTGTGCATCTGTGTTTTCCTAGATGATTGTTTCTTAATCACGCTGTGGAATAACAAATCAGTAACCCAGTCACCTCAAGTGATGAGCTAGTGGTCACCAAAACACGGGGAACAGCCCCCTGGGCAGGAGCCACAGAAAATGCTAGCGTGGTCCTCGCGGCCACGTGGCGCAGCGGTGCCACCATGGTGCCGCCGTGGCACGTCCGTCATGTAGGCACAATCGTGGGGTTTTTTTCAGGCGGGATGACCTGGCAACATTTCCACCCCACCCACAGCTAGTTTCGCTTTCCTAATGTTGTTAAAAAGTACCTTCTAACTGAAGTAGGGTGGTTGAACAGGTTCCAACATTTTACTTAGCTTTTCTATGTGATCATTGAAGATTTCTTCCTTCTAGTGGGTCTTTTTCCTACTCTCTCTGGAAGAAGACCGGGACTGTCACCTTTGGCATTTGTCCAAAGTCCAGGTCCTAATAGCTTTTGGACTGCGGTTTTGGAAGAATTGCTTTTTAATCTGAAAAGTGCCAGCCTTATACAGAGCAGTAACACGTCCTGCCAAGAATCGTCAGTAGGCGGAGCTATGCTCATGTTCTGCTGACCTATCTCTTTTTAAAGGGGAAGGGGGCTGATTTGGTGGGGGGAAAAAAAAAGAAAATTGTGGATAGGTCAGTTTGGAAGATTGTATGAACCTTTGCTTTCTTCAACGTGATAAACTCTGGTTTATCAAAAAGAGCAGGCAGTGGGAGGAAACTGAGGTGTGAAGTGATTGCAAGATCCCTGCGTTCACCTACTAAGCTGAGTGCAACAGAGAAAGGCTTCTTTGAGCCGTGCTGTGGGAAGCCATGTGGCCTCAGCTTTTGGGACAATCTCAATTTCTGAGGCAGAAGACACTGGTCCTTTGCTGAGTGCATCAGACTGCCACCAATTCTCCGTTCTGAAAATATGGCCATCAGAGAAGCCTGTGAGCAGCGCTGTGAAACAGTTGTTACCTGCTCAGGAATGACCTTACCCAGGCCGTAAGCTCCCTGCGGGATTCCTCCACTTCCCTTATCATGCAAGTCTTTTGGTAATAATCACCTGCATTTGTAGGACCTTAAAGAATTTTTGATACAACAAGACACAGATTGGTTATTGACCTTTTTTTTTCAGTTTAGGCAACAAACCTCTTCTTTGGTGATTAAAAAAAAAATCATAGATGAAAAGAAGAGGAAAATGCAATGGAGATCAGTTCTAGGAAAGAAAAGAAAATTATTTGTGTCAGCAGTCCCAGCTGAGGCACACAAACCTGGGAAGACTTACCCTTTTTACAGGAATAGTCTTCTCTTTACCAGAGATTCATGCTTGGGCTTATTTAAATATGAGACTCTTCTGGAGGATGTAAGTAGGTAGGAGGATAGACAAACCAGAGGATAACTATCCAAAGCTGTTACTAGTGGAGGACGTCTTAAATGAAAACAAAGGGTCTGATTACCAGTGAGTCAGGAAGGGCTGAGATCTCCATTTAGAAAACCCTGACCTGTGCAGACATCAGGGCAGGTGCATAAAGCCAGGTGTAGCCAGGCTGACATGATCAGTCCCACAGAAGCGCCTCAAAGCAGAGGCTGTGGCCTTTTAGAGCTCCTCACTGCTGTGGTTTCTTGTTCAAAACACTCAGTGACTGTCAGACCCACATGTTGATTGGTCAGATTTGATGCATTTATAAGGAGAACGATCCATCCACTCGTGACCCAATCTGGTGCCGAATGAGAACGTGACGCTTCTCACCCCTCTCGCCTCTGGAAAAGGACTGAACAAGAAGGCAAAAGCTTCACATGCCCAGAGGCAAGCAGATGCTACAGAGATGAATTTTTTAAAAAAGAAATAAAGCGGGTTTAATCTGGGAGTTCGATCACCACGAAGAATGTGTTTCTATTTCATCACTCAGTTTCTGGTTCTGCCTTCCAGCTCAGACCTGCGTGTGCAGCGGCGGCTCCGGAAGCGCCTTCACTCTCAGCCCGTCTCCTTGCCCCCCGGGCACAGTCCCTCACGCGCACCTGGGCTGCTTCCTTCCAGGACACCCCCCTTTCCTGAGTCCTCCTCTGAACCTACCAAAGACAGAGAGATTGGGGCGGCACTCTCGGGTGGTGCTAGTCTTCCCGAAGGTTGTGCTCACCCCTCGGAAGAACTTCTGCTTGGTGATATTTCCGAGGAGTCCAGGGAGGCACCGCTTGGACACTGATTCAGTCGGGAGGGAGGTAGCACAGCTTTTCGATGCCTATCTAGTCCAGCTCAGTCAGCCTGGGGAAGGGCAGGTGTGTGTCTCCGGCTGCTGTGGGAGTGAGGGAGTGGCTTTAGTAACTTTTGCACCAAGAATCCTTCGGATGTTATGAGGTTTCTGCTCAATTCCCTCATCTTAAAGTTTTTACCCACTCATGCAGCATCCATAGGACTGGGGCTTCTCTTTTGTTTTGGGTATATGCATCTTCTTTTTACAAATTACGTTTTTTAAAAACAACTTTTATTTATTTGCTTGTTCAGAATTTCTGGCTATACCCTGCTGCATGTGGGATCTTAGTTTCTGGGCAAGTGATTGAAACCCCACCCTCTGCATTAGAAGGCAGAGCCTTGACTCCTGGACCGCCAAGCAAGTCCAGTCTTAGTTATATTCTCAAAGGAAAACTCACAAGAATGACAGACTCTGAAAAACATCAATGCAAAGAGGAGGCTCACGCTGTCAGGTCAGATCCAAGCGTGCAGGTTGGGGGCATAAGGAGAACAAATCTGCATTATTGGCCAGTGAAGAATTCCCTCTAAATAATCTTTAAAAATAAATATCATTTCCTCCTTTTATTTGCTTATTTATGGCTGTGCTGGGTCTTCGTTGCGGCAAGTGCTTTCTCTGGTTGCAGTGAGTGGTAACTACTCTTTGTTTAGGTGCGTGGGCTTCCCGTTGAGGTGGGCTCCATAGTTGCGGCTCCCGGGCTCTAGACACCGGCTCAGTAGTTGTGGAGCCTGGGCTTAGTTGATCTGCAGCATGTAGGATCATCTCAGACCAGGGATCGCACCCGTGTCTCTTGCACTGGCAGGCGGATTCCTTACCACTGAGCCACCAGGGAAGCCCCCCACCCAAATGATCTTTGAAAGGAATGGAACCAAGGGCGTGAGTCAGAGTACATGTAGCAGCCCTGGTTAGGAGGTTGTCTGTCCCATCTGTTAACAGATAGTTGCATGATGGGGGCAGCAAGCCCTGAATATCAGCAGTGCTCTGTAAAAAGAGCTAACAAAGTATTCAGCTACAGACTTGCTCTGCCTTCTTGTCCAGGCTGGCATGTGCCAGAAAGAGAGTAAAATATTGAAGGGGCAGCCCAAGTGTGAGTTCTGCAGAACAAACCGCCTGGAAAGGGAGAGCACCTTTAGATCCAGCGGAGCAGCGAGGGCCCAGATGAATGACGTTACCCACGTGTGCCTCCCTCGTGGGGAGCCCCGAGACTGCGGCTGTTTGGGGCTCAGAGTCACACGTGGGACACTCCAGCTGACAGTGTGGTTTCCTGCCCTACACATACCCTGTCAGCAGGATACCGTTGACATGATTTGCTTGCCGAATTATGGCACATCATGCACAATATCTTTTAAGTTCAATTAAATTAATGTTTAGAAATACTGTAGGTAGAAGAGGCCAGAAAAGCACTATAATAAACAGTGATTACTGAGATCAGAGTGCCTGGAACTTGAGCACCTTGTGGATTTGTAAGAGTTATCCAGAACAAGTCCGTGTCTCTTCTAGGAAGCATGTAAGTTCCTGAAGGAGATCAGCGCTGATTGAGCTATTTCAGGTAGCTCAGGGCAGACTAAGGAGGGGAGGGAAGAGATAGGACATCAGAAAACATCTCTGAATACCAGGAGTTGTTACCTCCCTCTGCAAAAACACCAGGGGCTGAATTGTTTGGGTCAGTTACGTAGGAAAAGAGACAGACTGAGGCAGAAACCCTGGGCGCAGACTTTGGAGGCCACATCCAGGGAGGAGAAGCCCACAGCCGCCTCTTTGACTTCACAGGTGACGTAGCTGAACCCCAGACCTCACTGTAAGATGTGGAGTCACTCTAAATTTATAAGCTTATTAAACTCACGTGTTTGACTGTCTACACAGTCCTCCTTTAGAGAAAACACACAGAATGCTTCCAGCCACACCTTCTTAAACCACTTGGCTGACAATTTTTTACTTCTAATTACTCTAGTGAGCGTCTCTATTATTTACAAAGTTTGGGGAAGGCGGGGGTGGGAGTGTAGAGGGGTCAAATTCAGCCCATCTTTTGGAGTCAGTCTGAACTGTCAGAGACCAGAGTAGAGGACCCCTGTCTCCCTCTCTGATTTCTCTCTCTCTCACACACACACATACACACGCATGCACACCCTCAACTATCTGATTTGCTGTGGCCCTGGGGCCAGGGTCAGGGTTTTTTAGTTTGTTTACACTTTTTCATTGGCTTCCTAGTTCACCCCAAAGCTCCCCCTCTCCATTCACTTTAAAAAAATTTTTTTTAAATTTTTTTTAAAATAAAAAAATAAAAATTAAAAAAATTTTTAAATTTATATGGCAGTGCTGGGATCTAGTTCCCTGACCAGGGATCGAACCTGGGCCCCCTGCCTTGGGAGCATGGAGTCTTAGCTACTGGACCACAAGGGAAGTCCCCCCATTCAGTTTTTTTTTCCCCCCATTCACTTTTGTTTCAGTAAAATGAGAAGGCTTCTTCTTCCCTTTCCTTTTTTTTTCCTTTCTTTTGTTAGTTGTTGGCCAGATCAATGAGACACTTGTCATAAAGTAGTTAGAAGTATTTTAGGAAGAGCATGGCCTGACTCGCTGTGGCACTTGGGTCAGTTCACCAGTCTCCACAGTCCAGGGCTTCCTTCTGTGGCCTTGGGGTTGGGGCCCGAGAGCAAGGAGCAGATGCTCTGGACACGGCCCCAGGTGGTACTGTGGGGTGGGTCGGCACTGCTCCTTCCTGACCTTGGCCTTGACACTGAGCCCCAGAAGTGGGATAAACAGTGATTTGACACTTCTTCAGCCACCCCTGCATGACTTGCCAGGCCGCACAGTTCCCACCTGTGTTCCAGGAACAGAGGCAGAATGAGAAGAGTGTGTCCTCTGATGCAGGTTGACAAGATGTTTTCAAGGATGAGGCAGCCGGGAACTGGGGAGCCCCACTCCCTTGTATGTAGAGGCGTCAGAGTTCTGACGGGAGGGCACAAGGACACCCCTCCTTCCTGGGGGCTCTCTCTCAACACAGCCAGTTAGACAGCCAGGGGCCGGGGACCAGGGGCCATCGAGGTAAACTGCAGGCCTCGTAAGCGAATGCTGTTGTCCCTCCCGGCTGGCGACAGCGTGGCCTGCCGCAGCGGGAACGTGACTGAAGGGCGGCTGTGCTGGGCAGGCGGCCCTCCCCACACCAGCTCCCCCCGGGGCGTGCCTTCACTAAACCTGTGCTGTCTGTGACTGTCAGGCCTCTTCCAAACTACCTTCCCTCATGGGTCATGAGGAGCTGGGTTTCTTTTTTTTTTAATTAATTAATTAATTTTGATTGGAGGCTAATTACTTTACAATATTGTGGTGGTTTTTTGCCATACATTGACATGAATCAGCCACGGGTGTCCATGTGTCCCCCCGTCCCGAATCCCCCTCCCACCTCCCTCCGGGTTGTCCCAGACCAGCCCTGAGCATCCTGTCTCATGCATCAAACTTGGACTGGCGATCTGTTTCACATATGGTAATATACATGTTTCAGTGCTTTTCTCTCAATCATTCCATATTTGCCTTCTCCCACAGAGTCCAGAAGTCTGTTCTTCACATCTGTGCCTCTTTTGCTGTCTCACATGTAGGGTCATTGTTACCATCTTCCTAAATTCCATATATATGTGTTAATATACTGTATTGGTGTTTTTCTTTCTGACTTACTTCACTCTGTATAATAGGCTCCAGTTTCACCCACCTCATTAGAACTGACTCAGATGCATTCTTTTTAATAGCTGAGTAATATTCCATTGTGTATATGTACCACAACTTTCTTATCCATTCGTTTGCTGATGGACATCTAGATTGCTTCCATGTCCTAGCTATTGTAAACAGTGCTGCATTGAACATTGGGGTACACGTGTCTCTTTCAATTCTGGTTTCCTCGGTGTGTATGCCCAGCAGTGGGATTGCTGGGCCATATGGCAGTTCTGTTTCTGATTTTTTAATGAATCTCCACACTGTTCTCCATGGTGGCTGTACTAGTTTGCATTCCCACCAACAGTCTAAGAAGGTTCCCTAATGTCTACACCCTCTCCAACATTTATTCTTCATAGACTTTTTGATGGCAGCCATTTCTGACCAGCATGAGATGGTACCTCACTGTGGTTTTGATTTGCATTTCTCTGATAATGAGTTTTGTTGAACATTTTTTCATGTGTGTGTTAGCCATCTCTGTGTCTTCTTTGGAGAAATGTCTGTTTAGTTCTTTGGCCCATTTTTTGATTGGGTCATTTAAGGAGCTGGGTTTCTTATGAGCATTCAATCTGCATCCCTAGAGAAGGAACCAGTGAACCCAGGACAGCCTCAGGAGCTGTCCTCAGGAGCCTCAGGAGAGCCCCAAGGACACAGGAATCTTCTGGAGACAATGGAGTTCAGGGGGTTTGTAGAATTGAGCCCAGAGTCCAGTGGGAGCTCATTAAACCCTGTTGAGAGGAACCTGGCAATTGTTTGAGGAAAGGGAGACAGAGAAGAGGCTGAGGAGATTGTGGAGCTGGAGGACGACAGGAGGAGAGGCTTAGTTATGCTAATTAATTAGACTCACTTGAAGGGAATAAAATTTTCATTGGGTGGCCAAAAGGAGTTCTTAGCAGAAAAAATTGCAAACTTCTGCACTGGGGATTGAGAAAGGTGTGATGGGCAAATTCCTTAGAAAGGAGGGAGACAAGGATTCCCCACCAAGTGGTTAGAAATAAGTGCTTTCACTGCTGAAGTGAAGTGAAAGTCACTCAGTCGTGTCTGACTCTTTGTGACCCCATGGCCTATACAGTTCATGGAATTCTCCAGGCCAGAATACTGGAGTGGGTAGCCTTTCCCTTCTCCAGGGGATCTTCCCAACCCAGGAACTGAACCCAGGTCTCCCGCGTTGCAGGCAGATTCTTATCAAGTGAGCCACACAAGGGAAGCCCTTCACTCCTGAGCCAGGGTTCAATCCCTGGTCGGGGAACTAAGATCCTACAAGCTGCATAGCTAAGCAAAAAAAAGAAAAAAAAGCGAGGGCCGGCAGGCTTCCCAGTCATGAGTGGATGTCTCCTGTGTTTCTGCCAATAAAATGTGCCATTTTGATGTCAGGTAACACTGAAGTGTTTTTGTGTGCATGTGTGTGGTCGTCTGCTGAGCAATTCTGAGTTTTAAGAAAATGTTGGTGAAGTCCGCAACCCACAGTTCCCGTCGCCGATGTTCCGCCCAGGCCGTGCTCGGGGGCCCTTGCTCCCGGCCCCTCGCCCTGGAGCACGTCCTTCTGTCAGGACCCTTGCCCTTCCTCCAGGAGAGCTGGGCTCCGGCCCTGGCGCGTGGGGTGGGGGGAAGTGCAGGAGAGTCCTCTCCTCTGCGGTGTCGTTGCCACCAATCGTTGAAGGCTTTGCGCTGAACCAAGATGACGTAGGGTTGACACCACGCGCCAGGAGCGGGAGCTTGCTTGCCTCGAGTTACAGGAGCAGAGAGAAAGGCTTAGTTCCAGTTGGCACCTTCAGCCTCAGTCAGAGGGTGACAAGAGCCTCAGAGGCTGGCTGGATGTCTGAATGTCGCTCTGCTCACTTGGATGAAGGGACTGGCTCTCTGGGAATTAGAGGCACAACTGGGGCTTTGACTAGATTTTTAAGATAAAATTGGCAAGGACACGATACGGAAACCCAGGTTGCCATTTTAATCCCAAACTGCTTCCTCTGGAGAATTGGCATAGCCGGTGGCTGGGACCACAGGCTGAGCCTCTTTGCAGGTGGCTGGGCGCACTCAGGGCTCAGGTTACCAGGCAGGTGGTGGGTCACCTTTGTATGCAGAGAACAACCCATTTTCACTTGTTCAAAACACTGACCCACTTCTCCCTGTTTGTTCTTGCGGTTGCTCATGTCTCGGGATCCCTGAGGCCAGAAATCCACTCCTTCTCTCAGGGATGGGGAGCTAAGCTGGGAGGGACTGGACACTTCGGAGCAGAGTGTTCTGTGGGCTGCTTGGAGAGGATGGCCCAGACGCAGGCCAGACCCGTGGTTACAGCACCCCTCTGCGTCCCCCAGGGGAGGAATACAGCTGAGTTGGCATCAGCCTTCCAGCCAGTCCTTGTTCACAGCTTGGAGCCAACTTGGTTCCCTCTTTCATGGGAGATAAGGCAAGAATAGATTTGTTTGTCCAGGTGCAACCTGTCCAACGGCTGTCGTGGGCACAGGAGTGTCTTCAGGGCGTAGTGTCAGATCCAGGCCCCCCTGACATCTCTATTTTCGATCTGGGTGTGCTGTAAACAGCGGGTTGATTCAAAACTGGGAGGTGTCGGGAAACCCCTTGGGCAGGAGATTTCGAAATGAGATTCGGATTAGAAAAAAACACAGTGGGGTGAGGTTCTCAGGAATGAAGGAGACCAGGAGAAACTCTCGTCCTGGCACTTGGCTGGATAGCGGGGACAAACAAAAAGCCGAGAAGCGCCTAGAACAGGAGAGAGGCTGCTGAGCTGAGCAGGAACGCCGGACAGCCCTTGCCGGTCTCTCCCCGCTGCTTCCGCCTCGGAGACAAGAGGCTGTGACTCTGTTCACCAGGCGAAACCACACAGCCGAGCAGCGCTTTCAGTCTAGGCATGTCGGCACCAGCAAGGCCTGGATACATCAGAGGCTCCCGCAGATCGGGGAGGGGCCTGGGGGCCAGGAAGTAGGGCTGGCAAGAGTACCATGAGAAAAAGTCAGAGAAAGATTTTAAATGGCTTGTTGGATAATTGAGGAAGGGACTAGTGAGGGGGCGAGGAGAGATGTGCATGAACCCTCAGGTTTGGTGGCCCCGGGAGGAGGGGGCGGCTCCCCCACTCCCCGCTACTGACCAGTGGCCGTCTGTGCAACCTCAGCACACGGTTGTCCTCTGTGCTGTAGCTCAGGCATCAGGTCACTCCAAGTATCTGTGACATGAAGAGCACAGATGAAGCTGCTGGCTGAACCCAGAACCAGAGAGAGGTGGACAAAGGGAGAAGGGGGGATACTGAGCATCGAGGAGAGGAAGAGCAACCAAAATGACCCCAAAGAAGAAAAGGGGGTGAACAGAAGGAAAGGCATCCTAATAGGAGCAAAAAAGCAAGAAAAGAAGCCTGAAGACGAAGCACGTCATTTGGAGGACTTGGGGAGGAGCAGTCAGGAAGGCGTCTCCAGGGACTTCCCTGGTGGTCCCATGGCTAAGACTCCCCGCTCCCGAGGCAGGAGGCCTGGGTTCGATCCCTGGTCAGGGAACTATGATTCCACATGCCGCAGCTAAGACTGCCCACAGCCAAATAAATAAAAATGAATACTAAAAACAAGACTGAGTCTCCAAACATGGTCAGTATTAGAAAGCTTGTCAGCAATAAACCCCCTTCTTCTAGTGGGATGCAGAAAGTGGTGCTCTTGGAAGATGTTTGAGGCCACCCTGCATGAAAGCTGTGAAAGGCGCTGTAGGAGCCAGCTCCCTGGTTCTGAACAAGAGGGGCTTGTGATTCACAGGCGTGCCCGCCTCCTCCACCCACAAGCCATGGCTTCCCCCATCTCGCGCAGGGTGGGGACCCATCTAACCGGAACCACCACCCAGCCTCTCCCAGTCTCCTTAGATGACGAGTGTGGCATCCTTGGTCCACCCACCTCAGCCCCCAAGCATTTTGCCAGAACATCAGTAAACAACCCTAGGATGCCTTTTCATCCATCTTCTCCTCCTTTTCACCGCCAGCACCAGACTCCCAGGGAGTTCTTTTCACTTATTACATATTCTTTCCTCAAAGAGTAGACAGTGAATCGCTGCACACTTTCCTTCAGGCTCATTTTATTTTCATTTTTACGTGCTATGACCAGACCGGGAAATCCGAGAGTTTTCCTGAACCGCATATGGACACTTGCCCCTCAGTTCCCACATGTCCAGCGCAGCCCTGACGGCAGCAGCTGGCCAGCTTTCTTGCTCAGGCTCAACCGGAGGTGAACGTTATTAACTACAACAGCTAACATTTGTTTAGGGCTTTTGTGGGGTTGGGGTGCTCACTGCGAGGCAGGTGGGTTCTTAGTTCCCCAAGCAGGGATCCAATCCATGCTCTCTGCAGTGGAAGTACAGAGTCTTTACCACTGGACCACCAGGGAAGTCCCTGTTTAGGGCTATTTACCTTGCAAAGAAAATAATCATCTTATTTGATCCTTACAATATCCTACATTACTGTTACTTCCACTTTCTAGACATTGAGTTTCAGAAAGATAAAGCTGCTTCCTTTGTGTCAACTGGTGGACCTAGGATCCATTCATGTTCTTTACCTCCAAATCCTCTGTGTCTTCTATCGGAGGTCATGGGCCCCTGGGGGCTTCAGAGCACCTTCAGAGTTGGGATTCCTGGATCCCTTTCCTGACCCCCAGCTGACCTTGGGCCTCGGCCTTCCTCCCCTAGTCCCATCCTACCCCACCTTTATGATCACCAAGCAGGAGAAGACTGCCACTTCTTGGGGATGAGTGTACACAGAAAGCAACAATTCTTACATCTCCTCTGCCAAGGACCCTTTCAAAGTCACCAAGGTTTCTTTTCATTACAAAACCGACATGGGATCATTGTAGAAAAGTACAAAATATAGACAGACAATCAAAAGAAAATAAAAATCCTAATTCCACCACTGAGGAATAACTTAGTGCTGTGAATGTCACGTTGTCTGGTCTTCTATAGCTTTTATGATGTGTACATCAGCCTACCTGTGTTTACAAAAATGGAAAGTGCACCTACCCATAACACTGATTTTTAAACTTAATATATTGTAAATATTTTCCCCTTGGTAAATACTTTCATAACATCGTATTTAATGGATACACAACATTTCATTATAATTTTTGATGGTAACCTAGGGGTAAACATTTGGATTTTTCCTACTTTCTCATTGAAATAATCAGTTTTATGATAGACTTCTATATCTGGTTTTAATTTTAATTTTTCTTTACTTGATTATGAATGAAGTTTTTTTTTACATGATTTTTATCACTTGAAGCTCTTTCATAAACAGCTCATGCATATTATTTCCCAGTTTTCAATATTCTGTATTTTCTTTTTCTTGTTGATATGCAGGGATTCTTTATTTTAGGGCTAAAATTTTATCTGTCAAATTCATTTTGACACCACGTCTTTTTTCTTTTCTTCTTTATTTTTTTTTTAATTATGTATTTATCTTTGGCTGCACTGAGTCTTCACTGCTTTGCTCAGGCTTTCTCTAATCGCTGTGAGCAGGGCCTACTCTGGTTGCTTCTCATTGCCGTGGCTTCTCTTGTTTCAGAGCACAGGCTCTAAGCACACAGGCTTCAGTAGTTGTAGCCTGAAGTCTCCGTAGTTGTGGTGCATGGGCCTAGTTACTCTGCGGCATGTGGAATCTTCCTGGGCCAGGGATCGAACCCGTGTCCCCTGCGTTGGCAGGTGGATTCTTATCCACTGTAGCACCAGGGAAATCCCTTTCTCTTTTTTTTTTGCCACACTGTGCCTGCAGGATCTTAGTTCCCTGACCAGGGGTTTGAACCTGCACCCCCTGCAGGGGAAGGGCAGATTCTTAACCATTGGACCACCAGGGAAGTCCTTTGACACCACGTCTTCATGCACCATTTTGAGTGTGGGAATGCTTCCCCTACATCTCCCAACCAGGCCATGGATGCTCTTTCTCCTCTACTGTCTCTTCAACAAATTCCCCACCAACAGAGCAAACTTTGTAGAGGGCTCCTCCTCAAGTGTCCACCCTCAGAAGCACCCTGGCCTCCTTAGGGAAGGTCATTCCTCTTTGCCTGGGCACCAAGCCCCCATCCCTCTGCCCCCAACTTCTAGGACATCATTGACTCCTTTTTCACAGGCTGCTTCCTGGGGGTGATGTGGGCCCCTCAGAGGTTCTATCAGAAAATCCAGCTGTGAACTTCTCAGAAGCCTGGAGGATGGCAGAGAAGAAGACTGTGTCGGGGTATTAGTATCAGGGGCCGGTAGGGCAGGAAGTACTGATCGGGTCTGTCTGGGCAGGAACAGAGAACCCGACTCTCCAAGGGCCCCTCTTGCTTCTGAGCCAGCCCCAATGCAGGCCCCGGGGCTGCCAGCCTGCCCTCCTCTTCCTGAGTCTTCGGCTGGCCCTCTCCTTTGCCCTGTGATTACCGCTGCAGGTTCTGCCTCTGGCAGAAGGGATGGGAGTCCTACCAGTTCTCCTGGCCAGCTTCACCAACCCACCTGCGCGTGGAGAGGGGGAGGTGCCCAGGCCTGTTGCCTGGAGTCCCCCCAGAGGCGGGGGAGGCCCGGAGGAGCGGGCTGGACTGGACAGGCCGAGGGGGTGAGGAAAGGATGAGTTTCTTACAGGCCAAGATCACTACCTGGTAATCTGGGTCTGCAGGGAGAAGGTCAGGGCAGGCGTGGGGGCAGGTGCTGGAGTTCCCTTCAGAGTTCCTGCGGTTTGGAACATCCTGGCTCCCGAGCATCTCCCTGCCTGTCCTTTGGAATATCTGAAGATGGCTGTGGCTGGAGCTAGACCCCGACACCCTTGGCCCCCTTGGGCTCTCACCGAGGACTTTTGGGCTTAGGAGTTTCTGGGACCCTCTTTTCTTATATTTTCACACATTTCCTAGGAATACAGTGTGACGCCCATCTGTGAGAGGCTGCGAGGCTCCAGCCAGGTGCCTGCACAGTGGTGGCTCTGCCGGGTAGCCACTGTGAACTTGGCCTCCTGTTGACATTTCTAGGCGTCGCTTTCCCAGTGGCAACCCACTCCAGTATTCTTGCCCAAAAAACCCAACCGACAGAAGAGCCTGGCAGGCTACAGTCCATGGGGTTGCAGAGAGACAGATATGACTGAGCACGCAGGTGCAGTTTCTCACCTGGAGAGTTCAGACCTTGGGGCTAGGGCACCAATCACCAGACAGGCAGTCGTGGGGGCTCATCCGTGTCAGGGTTTCTCCCACCTTTGTCTCTCCCCAGCTCTGCTGACATGGGGTCGCCCCTTCCTTCTCCCTGGCTCTAGTGCGGCTCCACCAGGGCAAGGTGAACCCCGGGGCGCAGGGACCTCACCGCCCCCCCGCACCCCCAGGGCTTCAGCACAGGGCTCAGCGCAGAGTAGGTGCTCATGGAGGGAAAGGTTCTCCCGCCACCTGATCGTGAAGGGCTGGAGAGACAGGAGTCCCAGCCTGAGAGTCAGGCCTCAGACTGGAGCCCATGTGACCCTGAGCAAGGCATTTCATCTCCTTGAGCTTCCATTTCTTTGTCTAAAAATAGGAACAGTAATAGCCACCTCCCAGAGTTGTTGTGGTGGTTAGCAATGATGTCAGAGGGGAAGCGCAGCGCCGTGTGTAGTAGGAGCTCAATAAATGCCAGTGGTGATCAGCTGCTATTAAAGGGCCGGTGACGCGGCCCCAGGAGTGCCAGGCTCAGCAGTGAGCAAGGCGGCATCTCTCAGTGCCCCGAGCCTCTCCCGGTTTGGTCTCCCACCTTGAATGCCACGGTCCATCTGTCCACCGACGGGCAGTGTGGACCCGCAGCCTGGACACAGAGCTCACTCACTTGCTCTCTGCCCTGGGCCGCCCTGCCCTGGCTTCCTCTCTGTGGAGGTGGGAATGCGGTGGGGGGCAGGTGATCCACCCGCAAAAGTTAAGTCACCAGTGAGGTCTTCGGACAGGTGGATGCTCCCGCTTGAGGGTTTGGCAGGTTGCACCGTGCAGCTGGCTCCCCACCCTTCACATCTCTGAGCATGTTTCTAGATGCCTGATGTGTGTCCTACTGTGAAAACTTGGTGGGGTAGAAATCGTCTCCCTCATTTTCTGTGCAGAGAACATGTGAGGAAGAGAGGACATGGATCGCTTGATACCCAGCTCTTATACGTTTTCAGGAAATAGAAACTGGAAGACATCATTGTCTACGTCCCCCTCGGGCCAGGGCCAGAATCTCCACACCTGACTCACGTCCCCTCCAGCGCTGGTGTGGGACCTGAGCCTCCACGTGTCAGTGTCAGCCGCCTGGGGACAGGGGGCTGCCAGACAACGAGGGCCGTCCCTGAGGAGATGACTGGGGGGTGGACGGATGAAGTGTCAGACAGACTCGAGCGGACTTCCCTGGAAGTCCAGTGGTCAACACTCCATGCTCCCAGTGCAGGGGGTCAGGGAACTAAGATTCTGCATGCCATGCGGTCAAAAAGAAAAAATTCAAAGCAGACTCTAGGAACTAGGGAAGGGGGCTGGGATGAGGACACAGAGGGCAGGCTGGTCTCGGACATGAAGAGGGTGGGACATGCTGGGTCAGGTGACTGCCCCTGCCTGAGGGAATGGGCTCCTCCTGGGTGGCCCCAAAGACCAGCCAGGGTATCCCTTCTCTTGGCAAGACCACCCAAGCCCAGGCTCCCAACTGGTCTTCCCCATCCAGGGTTTCCTTTTCCATTCCATTCTCTTCACTCTCATTTTTTGGGCTTGGAAGTCATGACCACCACTCAACCTCTTAGAATTCTTGGAGTGGAAGTGTTGAAGATTATTTTGTCCAGCCTTCAGCTCCCCCACTTGAGTCCCTGAAGAAATTCCTAACAAATGGCTTCCCAGGCCCAGCCAGCAGACCCCAGGCACACTGCCTGGGGGTGCCTCCCTCCTGAGCTGCTGCCCCAGGGCTCCTCGCAGTGGGGGCCCGCACCCCTCTGATGCTCACCTCTCTGCCCAGGTTCTGCCCGCTGGATCCACCGGAATGAGCCTTTCCCCCTGCTTTAAGTCGGCAGCCATGTGGTTGGTCTTCCCCACTCACAGGACAACCTTCTCAGCCTTCTGCACCTCCTCCTTTCCGCTGCAGTTTGTCAGTGAGTTTCTTCAGGAGTTTTATTGAGATGGGGGCCTAGAGACATGAAGTCGTTAGGACAGAAAGGACCTTTCAACTTGGGGACCCGCCTCATTTTATAGATGAAAAACCGAGGGGTTTGGTCGCTTGCCCAAGGCCCCACAGCCAGCCAGAGACAGGGCTGGGCCTCAAGTCCTGTGTGCATAGTCGCTCAGTCGTGTCCGACTCTCCGGGACCCCATGGACTCTAGCCCACCAGGCTTCTCTGTCCATGGGGATTCTCCAGGCAAGAATACTAGAGTGGGTTGCCATGCCCTCCTCCAGGGGATCTTCCCGACCCAGGGACTAAACCCAGTTTTCCCCCATTGCAGGCGGATTCCTTACCATCTGAGCCACCAGGGAAGCCCTATCTCTGCTCTTTCCCCGCCCCCATGGACTCCGGGTCACACTGGCGCTCCTTTGGGCAGCTCCGTTCCCAGTGATGTGTTGAACTTCAAGTTGACTAAAAGCCCCAAATTGTTTTATAACTTCATTTTCTTCTGATTATAAAAGATAATATATGTTCATTGTAAAAACATTAGAAAATGCATACAAATATACAGTCTAAATCTTCACTGCATTTCCTGGTGTTGTGAAGTTCCCTCTGCCCTGCACTTGGTTGCTTTGCTTTTAGATGTATAAATAGGACTCTCCCTCCATCCTCCTTTAGGCCAGACGTCTTACTAGGTCCCAGCCAGCTCTTCTGTCTCTCAGAAGAGAGAGTCTGTCTCTTGTTTGGTTACCAGTTCTTATTGGCACCTGGGCAGGGCTCAAAAAACACCTGTGGTGTGGCTGAATGAATGACAGCGTCGGGACTGGCAATGGGACCGGTGAGGACCTCCGCCCAGCCCAGGGCGCACGCCTCCTCTCTTCTGGGTCGGATCCTACCCTCGCCCTCCCAGAAACGCCTTCCCTCCTCTTTTGTTCTCTTCAGACCCTCCCATTTTTTCCGGCCCAGCTGAACCCCACCTCTTTCAAGAAATCTTTACTCTTTCAAATCCAAAAGCCTCCTTTCGGGTCCCACTGCATTGGTCGTAGGCCTGCACCACTTACCCGTAGTTATACATTGACTTGCATTAATCTCTCCCCTCTGCCTGGCGGCAGGCTCTTTCCTGGTCCACGGAGGCCCACACGCGGCAGCCATCCTGCAGAGGCTGGAGATCACTACGGGCCCGCAAAATGTGACCGTCTGGCCTGACCTTGTCGGGCGGTGTCCCACCCCTGAGCCCTGCGGAGGAGGGGGAGAGAGCAGAGCCTCAGAGGGAGCCCTCCCCCCAACCCCCATCCCCGGCTTCCGGGAAACCTTGCTCCTGCTAAAGTTTACATAGCAGTTAATCATCTGGGCTTTGACAATGGGTTCTGCTCATCCTGGGACATGGAAAAATGGGATTTGGTTTGCCTTTCACATTGGGAGGCTTCTAGAGATAAAGAGAAATCCTCTGTGCCTGGCTATTTAAAGAGACACAGGGAGGGCTAGGGGCCCTTCCACCCTCTGCCTTCACACGGGAGAGCTATGGAGGTCAGATCAATGTTTCCCTTTCTCCTCACAGCACCAGAGCTGCCAACGTCTCCCAGAACGTACGCCAAGGGCCCAGGCCTGGCAGCCGCCTCCTCCATGCCTGGCGAGGCTGTGATGGAAGAACACTGAACAGGCACTCAGGCACCCGGGTCCCAGAGTGATCAGGTCTCCCCAGTGATCCTAGGTAGGTGATGGGCACGGCCATGTGATCTCTAAGTTTCCCCCTACTTTGAGTTGCCTAGAGGTGCCATGCCATCTGCCAACCTCCCCATCAGCACTCTGCGCCCATCCCAGAGTGTGGCTGGAAGGTCAAGGGTGCTAATACACAGTGTACCTGGCCTGGAACCAAGGCTATTTGGGTGTGACCATCCCCACAGCGAAGTGTCTGACCCAGAACTGACAAGAACTTCGTGCCCTACTATTTAGGGAATGCGGCTCTTCCTCCTATGGCCCTGGCAGGGTATGGGACCTGTGGCCACCACGGAGAACAGAGCGGGGTCCTGGGGTCAGCAGGCACTGACTGCTCAGACCATGGGCAGGCCCCTTAATTGAGCAGGTTCCTGTCTGGACTTGAGGGCCACTGCTACCTGTGAAAGGCTGAGACTTTGCATAGAATGCATCCATTGTTTTGATTAATTTCCCTGTAGGTGGAAAAAAGAGGCCTATGAAACAAAAACGCTGAAACACAGAAAATGACAGTTCTTTTATTTTGCTAGTTGAGGGAAAAGTTATAAAATAAAACAGACAACAGAGCTCTGCAGCCTCCTTGGATGGCAATGAACAGAGATGGACAATGACCAGGCAACGCACACAGGGACACAGACACGTAAACAAGACAGAACGTCCAGAATGTTATTGTATACATTACAACTTCGAGAATACAGCAGCTCTTGCAGGCCCTAAAGTAAAATGAAGCCAGACTCTTCCAAAACCATCCACACACATTCAGAGCTGTGCCGGAGAAGGCCCCCTCCCGCATCCCGGGCTGTATGGATGCTGCAGGACAGGCCAAGGCTGGGTCCACCTGGGCTGTGGCTTCGCGGGGCAGCTCCACCTGCTCCGTTGTGTTCTCTTTCGAGTTTGCCTTCTCATCCTTTGGCAGACTAGCTCCAGCCCCTGCCTGTCTCTCCCTTTTGACCCACAGCCCTTTCCTGTTCTTGGTAGGAAACCCGGCTAAAGCCAGGGGAGCTTGGCCGAGTCCTTCTAACGGAGCAGCCCGTGCAGGGGTGGCTCCCTCCTCAGGGGCTCAAGGGCCAACCCCGCTGTCTGAAAAACAGCAGAAAGGCTACAAAGATAACCTGTTAACCATCTCACACCGTCCTCCCTCCAGAAGTTTCTGATGTGTCTGGTTATGACTCTGTTCTACTTTTTTGCTCCTGTCCTAAGGTTTTTGACTCAGCCAGGAAAAGAATAGACCTCGCAGCCTGGCCCCGCACTCTTCTTGTTACTGCCGGCGGGGGACCCCTGGGCGCATCACAGACTCATCACCCCACCTCTGGTCTTAGCCCCGTGGCCCCAGCCAGACAAACCCTCGGCCTCTGGAATGGTGAGTTGTTCCGCCCATGGTCTGTCATCAGGAGGCCAGGGGGCTCTCGGTCACCCGGAGGCTGGCCTTGAAAGGATGTAGGAAGGAGGCAGAATTCCAAGGAGGAAAGAGCAGAAGCTGTGATGGCCTGTCCCGTCAGGAGGAAAGAACGGGGCGCAGTGCACCCTCCCCCAGGGCTGGAGGGAAGTCTTCGATTAAATATCTTGGGAAAGATGAGGGTGGGTGAGGGTGGCCACCCCAAAGCCGAGGCACAGGGGAGGTGTGAAATGTCCAGGATAAATAGAACTGCATGGGGAGGAGAAAAGCCAGCTCCATCCTCTCTTAAAAGCAGTCGCCATCGGCACCAAAAATATATTAATATCTGTACACTTGTCATCTTTTAAAAAAAAAAATAAAACCTCCTTGGCACCAGTAGTTGATTTCTTAAAAATGAGGTGATATGTGGCAAGGCCTCCCGTGTACACACATCCACGGCTGTGCACACGTGCGTGCATCTCCCTGTCGACGAGCAGAGCCCTGCAGCCCTGAGCAAGAGGAACACGGCTGGGTGGGCCATTGCCAGCTCCTCCACCGCCAGTGTTTGCCGGGGTGCCCTTTGTCAGGGCACCCGACTGCCATCCACAGGGAACCAGCTGCCCCTGCCCCGGGCTTCAGAGGCGACGGACAAGAGAATCACCTTCCCGTACCTCGTCTGGGAAGGAAGTCCTATCTCTGGACTCAGCTGCTCCACAGGGAAGGCAGCCCCGGCCCCACCCCGCCCTGCACGTCTGCCCAGGCTCGGAGCGGCCTCTGTCCAAAGACACCAGTGCAGAGGTCAAACAGTGCCAGCCTGAGCGAGCACACGTGGCCGCTCCGGGCCTGCCCTCGGGTGCTCCGGCAGGAAGCCGCGGAGGGCGGGCTGGCAGGGCAGCGGGGAGGCGGCCCCCGCCCTCTCGGGGCGCCTCAGACGTGGTGGGCGCCCTGCAGCAGGGAGGTGACGGTGTTCTGCAGGGCCACGGCCACCTTCTTGGAGGTCTTGCGCAGCAGCGGGCTGTCGGGGTGGTGCTCCTTGAGGTGGAGGACGTGGCCCTCCTGGCTCTCGGACGTGCAGCCGCACTCCTCGCACACGTACAGCTTGGCCCGCCGCTCCTTGTACGCGTACTTCTGCTGCACACCGTGGATCTTCTTGAGGTGGGACTCCAGAGAGCAGCGCTGCGTGAAGGCCTTGTCACACAGGCTGCACTTGTAGGGCCGCACGCCTGCAGGGAGGGCAGCGGGAGCGTCAGGGACCCGGCTCTGGGGTACGGGAGCCCCGACCCCCCAGCGGCCCGACGGAGGGGACGAGGACGTCCGCCCCGCGCGCCCCGGCCACCCCCACGATGGCCACGCGGCTGCTGGGCCTCGCCGCTGGGCGGGCCCCCCTCACCTGTGTGGGTGCGCACATGCCTCTTGAGGTCGAAGGTGTCGTTGAAGCCCTTCCCGCAGTAGGTGCAGAGGTGCCTCTTGACGTCATTGTGGCACTTCATGTGGCGGTTCAGCATGCGCTGGTAGGTGAAGGCCTTCTGGCAGATGTGGCAGGTGAAGAGGTCTCCGCTGGGACCGTCCCCCAGCGTCACCTGTGGGTGAGGGCGGGGTGTGTGACAGACACCCAGGTGGCAGATCGGGAAGATGCACCACGCCAGCCCCCGGCCCCAAGGAGGGCGCTGCCCACCCAGGGGCCACACCGCCGGGCACTGGCTCCCGGAGATGGGGTGGTGGAGCCAGAAGCCGCCTTTGGGTCCTCAGTCAGCCTCTTGTCGGGCTCCTGAGTCCCTCTGCGAGGCCCTTCTTTACCGTCTCTAGAGGCAGGCGGCCAGCTCCCAACAGAAAGAGGGCAACTCTCCCTGACAGAAAGTGCCCCCTTCACTGAGCCCAGGCTTCCTCTAGCTGCTGCTCAGTTCTCCGTCTGCACCTCAGGACGGGGAAGGTTCCACGACACGGTCATGGTCTCCGTGCTGCCCTCCTGGGCTGAGGCCACCGCTGGGGGCCCAGAGCTCCCTCGCCTCACAGGCCGGCCCAGCCCCGGCCTTTCTTGAGCCTGACATGGTCTAGTTGGGTCCCTTTGCCACCCTGATGACTCTCTTTATAAAGGTTTTTCATTTTCAGGGTAACTGTGGAACACCTCAGATCTGTTCAGAAGTGGAGACGTGGTCTCCGGGCCCTACCTCTGAACGCTCAGAGGTTACTTGTGCTTCGTGGGGGCCTTGTCGATGGCCACGCCACCCGAGCCCCCCGGGCCCGAGGTGCTCCCCCGTCACCCATGCTGCCTGGCCCCGCACAGCTCCTGGCACCAGGTAAAGGCCGTGTTGCTCACTGAGCAAGCCGTTCGGGGTCAGGACTCACTTCTCTGCCTCGTCTATGGTCCTGTGCCCTCTGCTTTCCCTCCACGCACTCCTTAGCTGCTGGGGCTCAAGGGCTGGGAGGAAAGGCCCTCGGGGATCGGGGCACTGTGTGAGCTCCCCTGTCAGCTGCCCAGCACATTTCCTGGTGATTCCTGGCGGGTTACAACACCCAGCCTCCATGGTGAGAGAGGAGGAGCAGCCTTTCCCTGCCAGTTTTCTCTGGTCTCCTGGCTCATAGGAAGCTCCATTGACAGCCCTTCCACTAGATCACCACTGGCAGGTGCTTCCAGGTTCCAGAACTTTCAGGAACACAGGCCTCGTGCTCCTGGAAAGCAGGGCCGTTTCCGCCGCCTTGTGCTTCTTCCTGCCTCGGCTGCTGAACCCGGGTTCACCAGGCCCCGCCCGAGATGCAAGGCCCTGGGTTGGAAGCGTGCACTTGGAGGAGGCAGAGACTGCCGGGCACACACCTCAGGGGACAGCTGACCACCGAGCAGATCCCAGACCTCACTCTCGTGGCGGCGGAGACGCAGGCCAGGCTGGGGTGCAGAGCCAGGCTCACGCCTCCCCACTTTTCCAAGGACTTCTGTGTAAGGGGTGCCTCCCCTTAAGGCCAGAAACGAAACTAAACAATGCCCACAAAGGACTCCACAGGGCTGGATGTCTTTTGAACCTCACTGCTTCTCCCCAACACGTGTCATCCTCACTTCAGGCTCACTTGTCTTCTTTCCCACCCTGTCTGTGCCCCAGGGAGGCTCACATCTATAGAAATCTGGACCCAGATCCAAGGCCAGTTTGCCTAATCTCATTTGGGCCATGCCTCGTGGGCAGGACCCACGTGGACCCACGTGCCCCTGGGCCTCAGAGACACTGTGAGGGTCAGTACCTTCATCTTGGTGCGCAGAAAGCCGTGGTCTCTGCTCTGCGGGCCTGCCAGGCGACTCATGTCTTCGGAAGGCAGCTGGGCAACCACGCAGGGCCCCGGGGTCACACTATAGCTGGAGTTCCGAAGGCTCATGTCCAAAGCCAGGGGGCAAGAAGGGGGTTCAGCCACCGACGGCTCTGGTTCCTGGTAGGGCTGTGGTGGACAGAAGCCCAGGCTGACTGCGAAGAGAAGAGCAGCCAGGTGAAGGGCGTGGAGGAGAAAAGGGGACTCTGGGGTTTCAGGAGGGCTCCCTGGCAGGAAGCCACCGTCCCGCCCCTCGCAGGCATGTGGCAGAGCAGGGCTGCCCCCAGCCCACTGCCCGCCACACCTCCCTCCCACCCCATTAAGGTAATTACAGGTGACGCCAGCCAAGCGCCACGGCCCACAGGCCTGCCCGCTGAGTAATTTGTGTCTTAGCGGAACTGGGAGGACCGAACCTGCGCTGCCAATTATTCCTCCTGAGCCGTCTGCTGGCCCCACCTGGGCCAGTCCCCCTGGATTCCAGGCCTCATCCACGCTCCCACAGGGACAAAGGGCAACACGGGAGGCCCGGGACCCCGGGACTCACCGCAGCCCCAGATGGGTGCTGGTGGTCAGGGCTACTCAGGGCCTCTCCTCCAGGCAGATTTAGCCGCTGGTTGTGGGAAACTGGGTGGTCCTAACCCCTCCCTCCTTCGGGCCGCTGTGTCCCTGACACCTCGGCTGTTTGGGGCTCCAGGCTCCCCACTCCCGCGGGCCCAGCTTGGCAGGCAGACAGGTGGGTGGGGCGGAGCAGGGAGGAGGTCAGGGAGCAGCAGGTGGATGCGGCCTAACAGTCTCCTGGGCAGCCTGCCTGCCTGTGACGCAAGCCTCCCCCGCAGCAGGGACCGCTCCTCGCCGCTCCGAGCTCAGTTCACGGTGGCGCCTGGAGGGCTTGGGCTCCCCGCCTGGGCAGTGACAGCAGCAACAGCGAGCAGACACCTCACACATGGGGGCTTGGACCCCACCCCGACTAGAGAGGAGGGGAGGTCTCCCGAGTGACAAAGAAGAGACAAGTCTCACACCCCCAGAGCCGAGGCAAACAATCTAATGCTTCAATTTAGTGTTTTTCCCTCAAAGAGGCTAAGCTAGGAACATTCTCCAAGCCTCAGAAGGAAAACTCAAGAGGGGCACAGGGAGGAAAGGATGAGTGGGCTTCCAGAAGGGGACTTGGGAGGTGGACTTAGGGTTTCAGAACCATGAACAGGCCCCCCCGCGCCGCTGCCCCCTGGCCGGTGAGACAGTGGATGGGGATCTGGGGAGGGCCGGCCACGGCAGGACACATCGCTCAAGGCTGGAGGCGGAGGGCTGGGACCCGAGGGGGCGGAGGACATGCTGATGGAGGAGAGGCAGCTGTGAAGGCACCCCAGTTTCGGGAGAGGCCCGAGCTCTCGCCCCCTCAAAGCACAACAAAGGTCTGACGGGGAAGAATGTGCTTGCCCGACACCCAAACCCGTTCGGCTGGCACTGGCGCCGTCTGTCTGTCCGTTTGGGGATTCTAATGAGCCACCTCATTCTGGGAGTTGATTCACCAGCGCCTGGCCCTGGCCTGGCCTCTCTCCAAGCCCTGGGCGGCTGGACGCCAGGCCGGAGCTCTCGGGGGTCCCCCCAGTCTTCCCACAGGGACGGGGTCTGCTGAGGGGGTGCGTGTCCAAGAGCTGGCAGCTTCAGCTGATGCCAGCTTATGTGGCTATTGGAGATCCTGCCTGGGAATTCAAAGCTGGATGACAATTTCCATTTCTCAATCCAGGTAGAGATAAGCAGGAACCTCTACCCTCTCTGTCTTTCAGTATCGGGTAGCATGAGCGAGGCTCCCCGGCGCTGGAGCCGGGCCACACCGCCTGCACATGGAGCAGCAGACGGAGGAGTAACAGCAGGTAAGGGTTAACCGGCTTGCACCCCAGTGATTTGTCACCCTTGGCTCCCTTGCTCCACTCGGGGTGGGGGTGGGGGTGTCCAAGGCCAGGTTTCTGAGATCTCAGCTGGTTTGGGAAGAGACCAGTGCCTGCCTCTCTCATTCCACAGAAACCCCCGAAGTGACGGTGCCGGGGAGCTGGGGACAGGGAGCGGGCCCGCCTGGCCTGCCTCCACGCCGCTTCTACCCCAAGCCAGGGGCAGGTGAGGCCATCAGGGCGGGGTGCTCGCCTCCTCCCACCCGCCCCGCCAAACCTGTCTTCCCGCCACCCCCAGGAGTGTGTCCCGCCGCCGCACGCACAGGCAGCGCTCGCCCGCGTGCAGCTCCTGTGGCTGGGTGTCACCGAGTGGCAGGAAGCAGAACTGGTTGGGCCCTGCCGGCGCTGCTCTCTGTCCCCTAATTAGACGTTTCCGGCAAGGTGGCGGCCGCTGTGGCTACTCATCGCCCGCCCACAGCGGAGGAGCGTGGCCAGGCCGCGCCAGCCGGGCCCTCTCCCCGCAGCCTCAGGGGTTCCAGGGCTCCCCTTCTGTCCGCCCAGCTTGCCTCCACCTGGATGAGGGGTTCACAGCAGCACCCCCCGCCAAAGTCTTCTCCCCCCCCCCCCGCCTCGGCCTTCAGCAAGTCCCTCAAGCTCCTGGCCCAAATACCAGACAGGGTGCTGGGTCCTCCCCATGAGAGACCTCAGGCCAGGGCCGGACTCTGGGCAGAGCAGGCAAAAGAGGCGTGAGGACACCCAGCCTCTGCCTCCCAGAGGCTGCGGCTGTGCCAACCTGGGAGGGGATCGGGGCTCAGCTCAGCCCTGGAGCAGGCCGGAGGGAGCCCCGTGTGTCAGCACGCCCAGGCTCCTGTCAGGCAGCCCTGCACCTGCATCAGGGAGGGCAGGGTCCCCCACACCCGTCTCCTCCCGCCGCCAGGTCAGCTAGCAGGGCATCACAGGAAGCCAGCGAAGCCAACTGCCCGAGGTGGGCAGCCCTGGAAACGCAACCGGCCCGTCTCTCAGCCTGTCGTTCCCACGCTATGAACACCAAGGGTTCCCCTCCGGCGGGATCGTCCCCCTTCTCCGCCAACCATTTTTCATACTGAGTCCACAGCGAAGGCCACCCGGCGCACCCCAGCCCTCACTCCCGGGCGGACGCCGCAGGACTGGGCAGTGTTCGCGTGCTGCCCATCCTCCCGGGGCAGCACGGGGACCCCCTGTGGGAGGCCACGCAGCCCCGGCTGAGAGTGAACAGAGTTAAAGAGGAAAGCTGACGTCAACAATGGCCACGCTTTGCTCCTGTCCTCCCGGTGCCCAGAGGACTCGTCCTCACCTGCTCTCTTTCTGGGACAAACAGTCTGGCAGGATTCTGCCTCAGGTCACCCAAGCGAGGGACAAACAGCTAGGGCAGCTTGGGTGACGTCACCCCGTGGGACAGCCAGGAAGCCCACCCAGCCCACCCTTCCCAGCCGTGGGCTGGCTGCCTACCTTCCCAGCCTTGCTCCACGGAGACCTCACTGCCAACCCTTCCCAGGAATTAGAATAATTACCATCAGAAGCATAATTGCGCCCCAGCTCCACTCCGTCCCACCCCCACACGTGTACTCTGGGGCCCCAAGCTGACTTTCTCAGCCTTCCTATCTCGGCCGGCCAGGAAAGATAGCCGCCCAGCAACCCGCACGGCCTCGTCAGAGCCAGGCTGGGGAAGCTCCAGTTCCCCCACCTCAGCCTGGCTGCCTCCCTGGGGAGGGCACATGCTGGGGAACTGGCAGAAGGGCCCACAGACTCTGTGTCCCAAGCTGGGGAGAGGGGAGAGGCCCCGGGACGCTCATGGCTGGAGCATGTCCTTCAGCTTCCAGGCAGGGTCTGCCCCTCTAGGGCCTTCCTGGCCTTTCCCTATTCCTCTCAGCAGGGGCCAGGAGAACCCCCGCTTCATCCCCATTCCTCTGTTCCTGGAGCTTCCTCTTTGGTCCAGGAGATGGAATTTAGCCCCTGGGTACAGGTGCCTGAGTTCATCCTCAAGAAACCAGCATCCCTCCCACAGTCAGTACTGACACAACAGGAGAAATGCTGGGGAGATGGGGGGGCAGGGGGCCAAAGAGGGGGCTTCTTAACCACGAGCCCTTTCAATGCTCCCGGCAGGAGTGGTACCGTCTCCCACCCCCACGGCCTTCCAGCCCCTGTGCCCACCTCTGGGCCTTTCCCTCAGCTTTCAGGGGAGACTGAGGCCAGGGGACTGAGGGTGGGAAACCTCTAGAACTGTGCCTCAGAGAAGATGCAGGTCAGCCTGGGGCCCTGGAGTCAGAGCCTTCAGTCAGTAAAGCCCTTCTTTCCAGGCATTCTTTGCTGCCCTGAGGGTCTCAGAGGACTGGGGTGGGAAGGTCAGACCTCAAGACGCTTCGTTCCCCAGCCCTCCCAGTGCCTCTCCCGGTGGGACCGGACGGGGTCAACGCTTAGCTGGTCACAACGTGCTGAGTCTGTGCGGTGGGGTGAAGGAAACGTGCCCAGCCGGCTCCTGGGGTCACGGTCCGCTGGTGATGGAATGGCCCAGTCAGGGGACAGGCCACCACAAAACACACTCCCCACTCTTCAGCCATCTGAGGCGCCCGAGCGTAGCCCGAGAACATTCGCTTTCTCATTTCCAAAAACTGTGGGAAAACTTGCTAGTGGGCCACATGGTTTTGAGGGGCAAAAGTCAGTTCTTTGACTTCTCCTCTTTGCTTGACCCCACAGGACTTTGCCTGGCAACTTCTCACCTGCATGTCCAGGTTAGACCCCACCCTACGTCCAGGGTGGTCCTGCAGGCTGAGCGGCTCCGCTCACCCGGACAGCAGCAGCAGGTGGCATAGACCATCCAGACGCCCTCCTCTGCACCTGCCGGGCCTGCCCCTGGGTGTAGGTGCCCCCCGCCCCCACCGCCACTCCCACCGTGGCCACCAGAAATGCGGTGGGGAAAACCACCAGCACACAAGGCAGCCAACAATTTGAACGAGCGGAATTTCTTTGTCCTTTGTAAAAGTCAACACATGATCTGTTACTGATTGGGATGTGAAATAAAACTAAAAATAACAGCACACTGAGTCTCAAGCAAGGCTCCGCTCACCTTTAACACAGTCCAAGTTCGGTTTATCAGATCCCAAGGAGCAGCTAAGCAGCAAGTCAAACACAGGTGAGGGAGGAGCAGGAGCAAGGAAGGGGGCCTGCGGCCCTCACCCTCACCCCTTCCAGACCTGAAACCACCATCAACTCCCTGGGGAACTTGGAGAAACAATAAACCGCACAGAGAATCCTGGGCCTGCTCAGGTCCCTTGCTGTCTCAGTTTCCCCACTGGGATCATCAGGGCTTTTGGAACATTCCCTCGTCTTAAGGAGGCTGTAGACAGGGGCCAAGGCGCTTGAGACAAGGCTAAGCTGTGAAACACCCTGCCAGCACCCTAGGCCATAGGATCCTGATACCGGTCAGGCCACCGCTTCACTCACTGTCTCCAACCATGCATTCAGGAGAGAAACTGAGGCAAAAGCCCTCACAGGGCCCCTCACCGCCCTCATTTCGCCACTTTCCTACAAGGCCTGGGGCGGTGCCGGGGAGCCTGCAGATCAAGGGTCAAAGTCGGTTGGTTAATTACAACCTCTCCCCCCTTGGAGGCGCTGGGCAGGGTGTTCAGCGCATCCCCCGCCCCACCCCCCAGGCCTGGGGAGGGGGAGTTCCGAAGGAAACCTGCTCGCTCCTGACCAAAGATTCTGTTGGGGGTGGGGCGGACAGAAGGTTAACAAGGAAGATGCCGCCGGGGCAAGAAACAACTGGGGTTACTCATTCCAAGTTGCCTCCGACGCTGTCAAGGCGTCTTCCGAAAATAAACTGGCTGCCTCAGCTTCCCCCGGGCTGATCCCTGGCTGTGGGACGGCTTCTTTAAACCCCCTTTCAGCTCACTGGTGTCCTCTTCGAGGCTGAAGGAGGCGCGTTTCTAACCGAGGTGAGACCCGATCCCACCTTTGTCTTCAGGGCTGGTGGGGTGCAGCCGGCGCCTTCCCCGCCGTCTGGCATTCCTCACGGCTAGGGGCTCCCTGCCTGCCCGACCCCCACGGGGACCTTCTGGCCACCCGCGTTGTGGGGGAAACGGAGAGAGCAATGAAGGTGGCCTACGCTCTGGGTCTTCTCTTGCATTTTGCACAAACCTCAGCCCAAGCTCCAGCTCGCTCCCGCCCCCCCCCCCCCGAAAGTGGCACCGCTCCAGTGCCCTCCGCCCGCCCCATAAAAGCCCTGGCTTTCTGGATTTACGACGCGAGAGTGGAGGGTCGCCGGGGCGGTGACACACCCCGTTGCCTCCCCTGCGCCGCAGCTCAGGCCGGTGGAGGGGAGGGCGACCCCGCGCGAGCCCGCGCGCCCCCGCCGGGGCCTGGGAACCGCTGTCCCCCCGCATCAGGTCGTCCCCGCGCCCACCCCCGCCCCTACATGGCCGCTCCTTCCGCCCGCCCTCCCCTCCCCTCCCCCCGGCGCCCGGGGTCGGCCGCGCCCGCGCGGGCTAACGGGGCCGCGGCCGCTTAAACATTAAATCGGGCGCCGCAGCTGCGCGGGCCGCCGGGCTCCGCGCCACGGCGCCCCGCACGCCGGCCGCTCGACGGGGCCCTCCGTCCTCTCGGCGGCGCGGGGCTCCGGGCGCGCTGGATGGGCGCCTCACCTGGCACGTAGATCTCGCCGCGCTCCTCGTCGGGGAGCTCGCTCCAGTTCCTCTTGCACGTGGAGACGCACGGCTTCTTCACCAGAAAGGCGCGGGGCATCGTCGAACCCTCCTTGCGCGACACGGGCCGCTTCCGCAACTAAAGCCGGAGCCGTCCCACCTTTCCCGGGCCGGGCTGGAGGCGGGCGGGGGGTGGGGAGGGGGCAGGTCGGAGAAGAAGTCGCCAAAGCGCCCGGGACGGCGCGCGCCCGTTTCAGCTCGGCCGAGCTGTTGCGTCCTCCGGTCCCAATGAGGTCCCCTGCAGCCAGGTGCCGCGGGCGGCGGGGAAGCGTCTCCCGGCGCGACTGGCGTCCCTCGCGGCCGCTCACGGAGTCTTAAAGTGCGAGCCGGCCGGACGGGTTCACGCTTTATTGGCTCGCGGCGGTGTGTGTTGGTGGCTGGGGCGGGGAGGGGGTGACCGGAGCTAATTAGCTTGGAGTGGCCCGGGGAGCGACGGCGCATGCGTTGGGAAATAACGGTGACAACCCACCTATTTGTTACCTGTCGAACCGGTTTCCATTCCGCTGCCGGTGAGGTGGCCTCGCGGCCTGGGCGGGGTGGCCGGGCGGGGGCGGGCGCAGGGCACCCGGCTGCCGGGCCGGCCCGGTTGCCGCCCAGCGGGAGGGCTAGCGTTCGCCAACCGGAGTTTCGGAGAGAGAGCCGACGAGCAGGGGAGGGAGGGGAAGGGGCAACGTTATCCGGCGCTCGCACGCCTGGGTGATGAAATGAAACTCTCCCGACGGGGCCCGGCGCGCCCCGGGCGCCTGGGGAGGCGCGAAGCCGTCGGGCGAGACTGGGCGGCCCGGCCCACACTTGTTGAACCGGGCCTGGGCCCAGGCGGCCCCGGGTCTCAAAGGCCTGGCTGAGCAATTCGTGGCTCAGCCCAGAGGTATTGGCTGGTCGCCGGCTCCGTGAGGAATGGCACGCGGGGCCGCAGGAGCGCGCAGGCCGGTGGACCCGCAGGCCAGGCCGCGCAGGCCGCAATACAAAGTGGAGAGCACCCTTCGGGCCCGGGGCCGCCGAGAATCCGCCTTTCGGCCGGGCAGGTGTGGAAGGCTTCGTGGAGGAAGGGTCTTTTAAACCGCTCTGAGTCCACCGCCTTCCCGAAAGACCCCAGCGCCTTAGCCACTGGGGTGCGCCAAAGCCCTCGTCTTTGTCCCAGATGGCCCGATTTCAGGTGCAGCAAGACTGGAGGGGAGCGGATGGTGGAGGACCAGCTTCCTTCGCCTGGCTGCACTTATTTATGACTTATTTATTGGCAGACAAAGAGCTTGTGTCCTCCGCTGAGCTCAGGTTCAGCCTGGGACCCCTCACTCCAACCATTCACCTGGAGGGAGCCCCCGCCCTCCTCAGAAGCACTGGGTGGCCTCCGTGAGGCCCAGTAACTGTGACGCTTGGGCCACGGGGCTTCTCTTACCAGCTGACTAGTAAGGGCAGGGATGGGACCCCTTCCTCTTTTAGCTTCCCCTGCTTCCCCCATGTAAAATAAACTAATATTTCAGAGTCCCGGCCACACACACACCTTTCTCACATATTAAATGTTTGCCAGAACAGATTAGGAGGAAATGAATCTGATAAATGAATTCACACAGTTCAAAAGTCAGGAGTCAGAAAAGGAGCAGCCTGCCTATGGTGGACTTTCAGGCATGTAGTGGAAGAAGGTAGTTTTTCAAGAGGGAGGTTCCAGAGGCCCTTAACATCCCTCCACAGGACTTCTGTGGAGCACACCCTGGATGGGTGGGGTAAGGGTGGACTTAGGGGCCAGATGGGCCTCCTCTTCTACACCTTCCTGGAACCCGGGAGTCTGGCCGGCCGAGGAGCTTTCCTTTCCAGCCTGTATTGTCCATGACCTGAGAATCCCATTGTCTACCTCCTGGGGCCGTGTATGAAATGCTGTGAGATCTGGCAGGGGCATTAATGTTTGCCCCCTTCCCCTTCCTTTCTCAAGGCTTTGCCTCCCACAGCCCACACTTATACCTTGTTAGCCATCCACTCTTACCCTGGACTCTTACCCTGGACTCTCAAACATCCGATAAATGTTTATTGAGCACCCTGGTTGTACCAGACCTTGACAGGGGCTGGGACACAATAGGGACTTCGTGGAAACTGATGAAGTCTTCATGGATAACGCTGGACACGGGCAGTCCTTCTCATGGGGGAAGAACTCAGATGTCTTCACTTGTGGAAAGAAAGTTCCCCAGTGTACCCAGTGTACAGAATGAGGCCCTGGGAAGGAGAGAGATTTGCCTGTGTTGTCCACTGCTCTATCTACAGCATCGTAATGGCGCCTGGCACATAGTGGGTGTCAGTGGATATTTATTGAATGGATGAATAGCGTAAGTTTCTTTTTTTAAAAAAATGACTTATTTATTGGCTGTTCTGGGTCTTTGTTGCTGCTCGGGCTTCTCTCTGGTTGCAGGGGCAGGCTTCTCATCGTGGTGGCTTTTCTTGTTGTGGAGCATGGGCTCTAGGTGCTCGGGCTTCAGTAGTTGCAGCCCACAGGCTTAGCTGCTCCACGGCATGTGGGATCTTCCTGGATCATGGATCAAACCTGTGTTCCACTGGCAGGCAGATTCTTTACCACTGAGCCACCAAGGAAGCCCCTAGCCTATGTTTCTTGACTCATGTGACAGTCTTTCATGTTCCAACTTTTGCTCTAATAGAGGCATAAATGCAGAGCTAGGTTTTTTTTTTTTTATTATAAGGAAAACTATAATGTCAGTTCAGTGACAAAAGGCAGCTCTCGGAAATTGGGGGCGGCATGGAGAATGTGACTAGAGTGCCAATGGCAAGGATGTCACTCAAGCTCAGAAACCCAGTGGTGCCACTTTTGTCCACTTGGGAACTGGAAATCGAAATTTGTGTGTGGAATCTACCAATTTTTATCTTTACTTATTTACGGATTCACTGTGTGGCTTGCAGGATCTTAGTTCCCCAAACAGGGATCGAACCCAGGCCCTCAACACCAGAAGCTTGGAGTCCCAACCACTGAACTGCCAGGAAATTCCTTGAAACCTACCAGTTTTTAAACACTGACTTCACTTAAAAAAAAAAAAAAAATGAGTCAAATAAAATACATTTGTGGGGCAGATTTGACCTATGGGCTGTCAGTGTGTGGCTTCTGGTTCATGGTCTCTGGTTCTGGTTCATCTAGAACTAGACAGTGTATGTGAACTTGGGTAAACACTGAACTGTGAGCTCCATAAGGGCAAGCACCTTCTGCTCTGTTCACACAATGCCAGTTCAGTATCATTTTCTCCTTAATTCAGTCAACAAATGTTCATTGAACACCTGCTATATGCTAGCACTGGGTATTCTATGATGCAAGACAAAGAAGGAAACGATTAGTGTACAGGACATTCAGTTAGTGGTGGATGGTGACAGGCAGTTCAGTTCAGTTCAGTCGCTCAGTCGTGTCTGACTCTTTGTGACCCCACAGGCTACAGCACACCAGGCTTCCCTGTCCATCACCAATTCCCAGAGATTGCTCAAACTCATGTCCATTGAGTCGGTGATGCCATCCAACCATCTCCTCCTCTCTCGCCCCTTCTCCTGTCTTCAGTCTTTCCTGGCATCAGGGTCTTTTCCAGTTCTTCGAATGAGATGGCCAAAGTAGTGGAGCTTCAGCTTCAGCATCAGTCCTTCCAGTGAATAGTCAGGACTGATTTCAGGTGACAGGCAAAGGGCACTGAGATCTGAATGAGAGGTAGGAGCCAGCTGTGCAGAGCAGGGAAGAGCGTGAAGTGTAGATGGATCAGATGGCTCACTGGCCCCAGAACAGGAGTGCTCCCCGGGTGTGTGTCTGTGTGTATGTCTGTGTGTGATGAACGGAAAGGTGGCTGGATCATGAGGGGATGGGAGGGTGTAAGGTCTGAGCCGGGAGAGGCAGGTCTGCCATGTCATGTGAGGTTCAGGGCTATGGGCAGCCTTGGGGTCTGCGATGGGGAGAGGGGAGTGCATCAACAGGTGAGGGGAGCAGCAGGGAGATCAGTGAGGAAGCTACTGTCGTGGTCCAAGCAGGAGGGGATGGTGGCCTGGGTCAGGAGTGCTGATTTCAAGTGTCCTCAGCAGACCTGCCTCTTTGATACAGTGGACAGGGGTGTGAGGAGACAGAACCCCAACAGGCAAGTAAGGACCATGCTCCCCAAAGACTGGTGGCTGGCAGCCACCTTCAGTGCCTGGTTTCTGTCCTGAGCAACTCTGGGGAGAGCCAGGGCAGGAGTCGGATGGAGAGGTTTTAACCCCTTCCTGTTCTCAAGAAGGCTTCTGGGAGGAGCTGGGGGTGGTGGGGTGGGACAGGCTTAGAAGCATGGCAGCTGGAGGTGGAAGAGCTGTGCTGAGGGGACAAGCAGAACACCAGTCCTGGAGCCGGGCTGCCCTAGCCAGGGACCTGGGCTCAGCCACGTCTGTACGAAGGGCTCTGAGTTCCAACTCTGCTGTCAAGAGATGCTTCTGATTCGCTTTGGCCGGGAAGACTAGCAGCCCTTGAGAATGGACTCGGCCTTAAAGCAGGCTGCTGGTGCCCGGGCCGCTGCGGCCTCTGCCTGGCTCAAATAGTGGCCTTTCCAGCCCTGTTTGACAGGAGCCCCGTGGATGCTGCAAAGCCCCTGACAAACTGTGACGTGCGGTGGGCGACACTGATGCCGCCATCGCTTGCCGAGTTTTGTCCTGTCAGTTCCCAGGGCGCCTGGCGTCTGCCTGCACCTCCCTCCCCATGTGTTCCACTCCGATCCTCGGGAGCTGAATGGAGTCCCTGGGGCCCAGCGAGCTCTGGCCCGTTGTGTGCCCACCATGCTGTTGGCCCTCTGTCCACTGACCTGGCCAAAGCCAGTTCCCAGCTCAGGCCTCTCTTCCGCTGCTCCTTCTCCCCCAAGGCGTTTCCCCACTTGATGACTGGCTCTCTCTCCTCACTCAGGTTTCAGCCAGACATGCCCTCTTCTAAGAGGCCTCTCTGAGTGCCCCAGCTAAATCCTTGTCCTGCCAGTCACTTCTGTCCCATTACCTTATTTTATTATTCTTTTTTGCAGCATCTCTTTCCATGAAATTTTGATTTGTCTTGTCTGTTCCATTCTTCCTCAGTGTAAATTCTGTACATGAGGGACCTCTTTGAACGTCATTTTTAGTAGCTTTATTTAGATATAGTTCACATACCCATAAAATTCACCCTTTTAAAGTGTACAAGTCAGTGAGTGGGGTTTTGTTTTGTTTTTGGCCATGCTTATAGGACCTTAGCTCCCCCAGCGGGGATTGAACCCGCACCTTCAGCAATGAGAGCACGAAGACCTACCACTGGACCAGCAGGGAATTCCCAATTCAGTGGGTTTTAGTATCTGCACAGAACTGTGCAGCCGTCGTCACTGTCTTCAGAAACACTTTAATCGCCCCCTAAAGAAACCCTCTACCCATTAGCAGCCACTGTCCATTCCTCCCACGCCCCAGCCCCTGGTACCTATGGCTCTGCTCTCTATGAATTTGCAAATTGATGTGCTCTTTCTTTACATAAGTAGTTTTTTTTTAATTAATTTATTTTTTAACTGAAGTATAATTGCTTTACAGAATTTTGTTTTCTGTCAAACCTCAGCATGAATCAGCCATAGATATACACATATCCCCTCTCTTTTGAACCTCCCTGATGTGCTCTTTTTAAAGCGCCTCTGTATCCCTAGTGCCAGTGATGTGAGGACGGGTTATCTCCCATTTCACAGATGAGAAAACCGTGACTCAGGACCCCTCTGGAAACAGACTTTCCCTATTTTAAGCCTTGTGTCTCATGTCTCCCCAGAACAGGGCTGCCCTGAGGAGGATGGAAACTTAGCAGAAAGAGAAGAAATGAGCTGGGGGGATGGAGTAGGGAATTCCCTGCTGCAGCCCACACCCGGGGCCTCTGGGCTGGGAGGTCACTGTTAGGGGTGGGCTTGCTGACTGCAGATTCAGTGCTGGTGGACTGAGCTCAGTGTAACACCTGGCCTCTGCCAGGGGCAGTACCAGCAGCCCCCTCCCATGGGAGCAGACACCTGGGCAGGCAGGTGAAGGCAGAGAGTAGCTGCCCTGAGTGGCAGGCCAAGTCAAGAGTAGCAAGGGGCTGTTGCCTGAAGGGTGGACTCCACATTTTAGGAGCTCTGTGACTGAGCAAGTGACTACACCTGGCTGGGCCTCCCTTTCCTTCTCTGTGAATGGACCCCACCCTCGGGTCCCTCGGGGTGCTGTGAACCTCCATGAATCCATGCGGATGCTCCCACCACAGCATCCAGAAGCACAGCGCCGGGAACTCCCTCCCTCCAGACCCAGGGCTCCAAGGAGCCAAGGCTCTGAAAGACTGGCGGCTGTCAGAGGCCGAGCGGGGGCCAGAGCCAGCAGAGTATTTCCTGACCCTTTGAAGCCTGGCTCCTCCTATGTAAAAGGGGGCTTAATAATCATTCTTCCCTCCCTGTAAGTGGTGAGGGCTGGGGATGTGCAGTTATCAGCACCCTCTGGGCCTCAGACAGGGAAACCAGACAGGCTCCTTGTTACCTCCAAGCTGCCTTCCCTCCCAGGGCTGCTGTCATCCTGGCCTCTTTCATCTTAGACTTAATTAGCCGGCAGCCCCACCCCACAGCCTCCCCGGCAGGAGTCATCACTCCCATTTTATAGGTGGGGAAACTGAGGCACCTAGAGGGAAGTAGTTTGGGGCTGCCGCCTGTGAGTCAACTGTGGAGCCGGGGCCTAGAGGAGCTGGGACTGGGTTTTCCAGCTGGACTTGTCCCTTGGGGTGGATCCGCCTGGCACCCTGGGCACCCAGAAAGCCTCTTCTCCAGCGCTCTCTACCCCACCACTCCCTACCACCTCTCATCTGGAGGGCAGCAGGATGGGAGTAGGGAGGGGCCTGCCAAGCCTGGGGAAAGGAGAGAAACCAGTTGGCAGCGGCTAGCATGGGGGCTCGGGCCTGTTTCATCTTCAAAGCAGGCTAATTAGAGCCTGGAGCGTTACTCAGACCGGTGGGCTGTGGGTGTGGGGTCTGGACACCTGCGGTTCTCTGCCCTGGAAACCGGCGGTCAGTGGGGCGTCTGCAGCCTGGGCCCCAGACCCAGGAGAGGCTGCTAGGTGAGCCCCAGGCTCAGCCTTCTGAGTACCCCCAAAGAGCCCTGGTCCAGCCCTCTGGAAGTCAAGGTACAGGGCTTGGGCACTGCTTGACCCCAGATCTGCGGTGGCAAGGCCTCAGTTTCCCGGTCCGTGCTAAGCGTCCTAGGAGCCCCGTGACCCGCCGGGCCCTGCCAGTCCGCACGTCTGCATCCCGTTGTCTTCCGGCTTCATTGCAGCTGGTGACTTGGCCCCGCCAGCTTTACCCTAGCTGACCGTCGGCACGGCCTCCGGCAAAGGTCAACAGCTTCCGCCTGCCTCGTTCCCGGCGCCGGCTCCGCGCCCCCAAGCCGAGCGGGTGGGGGGCCTGGGGCTGGCGTCGGGGAAGCGAAGCCAAGTCCTGAGGCGCCTGCCCGACCGGTTCCGCCAGGCCCGCGGCCGCCCGGGACTGCACCTCGCACACCCCCCAGCGGCCACACCGAGAGCCCCAAGTACTCGTGATCCACTTCACCCCCGAGTCTGCGGGCGCTGGACTAGGGTGCGCTGCGCCCGGGCGCCGGCGCGGTGCGCGCGGGTTGCCATTCTCGGTATCCCGGCAGGCGCGTGGGCCCCCGGCCGCTGGCCACCCGAGCGCCCTGAGATTGCAGTCGGCGAGCCCGGGCCCACCCAACTCCACCGCCTCTGCCTGGGCCTGCGGCGGTTTCGGGGAAGGGGGGCCTGCGCAGAGCGGGACAGTTACTCAGCCCCAGCGAAACCGGCGAGTCGGCACCTGCCGGCCGGGAGGGCGGGGGAGGTGGTGGCCCCGTTACGGCCCCGCCCCCGCGCGGGCCCCGCCCCGTCTCGGCCGCCCACGCGCCGTGCGCCCCGCCCCGCGCCGCCAGCCCGGAAGGAGCCGGCCGGCCCCAGCGCCAGCGACCGCTGAGTCAGGCAGGGTGAGAGGGCCGGCCCGTTACCGCGGGCGCCGGGGGCCGGGGCGGTGCTGTGGTTTCGGTGCCGGTTGCGGGCAGGCGGCCTAATGAGCTCTCTGCACGCACCCCGCGCCAGCGGCCCGCCCGGCGCCCCCGCCCTTGCTCTCCGCGCTCTTGCCCCGCGGGGAGCCTGGCGGCCCGCCCCAGCGTCACCCCGAAGCCTCTGGGTTTCATCTCGGGACCCGGGTGTGGGGTCCCCGCAGGTGTCTGCGCGCGGCCGAGGGCGGCCCCTTTGGGGTCCGCGCAGCGGCTCGCGCGCCCTCTAGCGGCCCTGGGGCTCCTGCCCGTCCCTGGGCCGCACTTCGACCCTCCCTTGCCTCTCTCTGCAGGGATCTGTGTGCCCGACCATGGGCCCCCTCGGCCGGGAAACCTGGGCCCAGCGCCTGGGCGCCTTCCGGGCCAGCCCGTCCGCCTTCATGGCAGGTCCCGAGGGTGAGGATCTGGGTCGTGACCTGCTGAGCGACTTGAGGAGTGAGAAGCTGAGCGAGCCCATGAAGGTAGGCCCCCCTGCCCGAGCCCTGGCCCCAGGTGGTTAGCCCACCGTGTCCTGACCCTCAACTTCGTGATGCCCACCCCACGCCCTCCCCCATCTCCAGGTTGCCCTGCTGGCTCTGTGCTTGGAGTACCCAGCCCAGCTGTGGCCGGACGCTCCTGCAGCCGAAGCAGCCGCCACGTCTCTGTTGGACACTCTGGTCCTCCTACCCCCGCGGCCCTCAGCTCTACGGCGGCCCCTGCTGCTGGCGGCCACCACAGCCTTGGCGGCAGGAGGTGCGCTGAGCCCCGCCTCGGGAGCCTCCCGCCGGCTCTTGCCCCTGTTGCTAGGCTTGGCCTCGGGTCGCGATTTGGGGCGAAGCTTCGGCCCTGCCTCGGAACAGCGCCCCCTGCAGGCCACAGCGTGGGAATGCCTGCGGGAACTGGAGAGCTGCCGGCCGGGGCTGCTGGGGGGTTGCCTGGGGCTGCTGCGGGCCCTGCTGGGACGCGAGGGCCCGGTCCAGCCCCTCAGCCTGCTGCTGGCACTTGCTCTGCGAAACGCCTTGGTGATACAAGCCAGGGCCGGGGCCGGCCTGCAGGGCCTGCTTACGGCTGGGGACTCTTCCATGGAGGGTG
This sequence comes from Dama dama, assembly GCF_033118175.1. NCBI lineage: Eukaryota > Metazoa > Chordata > Mammalia > Artiodactyla > Cervidae > Dama > Dama dama. Next base: position 7,035,850 of record NC_083682.1, read on the forward strand.
GATCCTGGAACTGGACGCTAGCTGAGGAGGGTGATGTCCACCTTCAGCCCCAGGCACCCAGTTGGCCGGCGGCTGAGGAGGGCGAGTGTGGCCTTGCGGCACTGGAGCTCAGTCCTGAGGAGGCCCGGGAGCTGCGCGCCACTGTGGCCCAGCTTCTGGATGCCTCCTACCTGCTCACTCCTGTGGCCCAGGCCCAGCTTCTGTGGCTCCTGGGCTGGGCCCTGCGGGGTCTTCGGGGACAGCCACCAGTGCTCTTCAAGCCCCAACTGGTACGGCTGCTGGGCACAGCCCAGCTGACACTGCTGCACGCCACGCTGGCTCTGAAGGCGGCCTTCGGCGAGGCCCTGTTCACGGCCCAGGATGAGGCCTTGCTGCTTCGCCGGCTCACCTTGGCTGCTCAGCACCCAGCCCTGCCCCTGCCCACCCATCTCTTCTACCTGCACTGTCTCTTGAACTTTCCTGAGAACTGGCCGCTGGGACCCACAGGTGAGGAGGCCGCCCCACTGTTGCTGGGGTCCCAGCTCTGCTGTGGCCTCCTGCCCAGCCTCCTGCATGAGCCAATGGCCCTCCTGGCCCGCCTGCACCTGCTGTGTCTTCTCTGCATGGAAGAGGAAGAAAAGGAGGAAAAGGGCCAGGATCAGAGTCCCCGGCACTATCTGGAGGAGCTCCTGGCTGGCCTGCGGCAGAGGGCGGCCCTGGACAGTGGCCCCCGGGCCTTGGCTACTCTCTGCTTCCAGGCCTCATACCTAGTTGCTCACTGCCTGGCTGGGCAACCTGTGGTACTGACACCTTTGACCCAGGGATTGGCCCAGTTGTACCGAACCCGGCCTGCGCTGGCTCCCCATTTCGTAGATCTCTTGGATCGAGTGGGCCCTGAGCTGCAGGAACCCTTGAGGGTGGCCTTGCGGCAGGAGGTGGTGTCCAGGCCGGGCAGAGAGGAGGCCCTCCGTTGGCACCTGCTGATGCTGGCCAGGGTGGCAGACGGGGATGCCCAGAGTGCCACCCTCAACTTTCTGTGGGCTGCAGCCACCCACTGCACGGACTGGGGCCTCCAGCAGGCCCTGCTGCGGGTCTGCCGGGCCCTGCTGCGGGCAGGCGTTGGAGGAGGCCTGGTGGACTTGCTACAGGCACTGGCCAGGCAGCTGGAGGACCCTGATGGGCAGGACCACGCACGCCTCTACTACATTCTCCTGGCCCACCTGGCAGGCCCCAAGCTGGGGGTGGCCCTGGGCCCCTCCCTTGCCGCACCTGCACTGGCCTCCTCACTGGTGGCCGAGAACCAGGGCTTTGCTGCGGCGCTGATGGTGCAGGAGGCTCCGGCCCCGGTTCGGCTAAGCGTGGGTCCCCGCAGAGCCGAGGGCCCAGTCCCGGTGCTCCAGCTCCAGGTGGAGGTGCTAGAGCCAGTGTATTCTCTGGAGCTGCGCTTCCGTGTGGAAAGACAGCTCTACGCACCCTTGGGGGCTGTCCACGTGCCCTGCCTGTGCCCCGGCCGCCCCACCCGCCCTCTGCTCCTGCCTCTGCAGCCTCGACGCCCGGCTCCCGCGAGGCTGGCTGTGCGTGCCCTGTATAGCACACCCAGCGGCCTCACGTGCCATGCTCACCTGCCACCCCTGCTTGTGACCTTCGCTGACCTCTTCCTGCCTTTCCCCCAGCCCCCTGAGGGGGCCCAGCTGGACTTCTTTGAGGAGCTCTGGGACTCCTGCCTGCCAAAAGGTACCGAGAGTCGCTTGTGGTGCCCTCTCGGGCCAGAGGGGCTGGAGGCCTTGGTGTCCCACCACCTGGAACCCTTTGTGGTGGTGGCCCAGCCCCCCGTCAGCTACCTTGTAGCCATCCGTCTGCCCCCAGACTCGCGGTTGCTGCTGCGGCTGGAGGCAGCCCAGGCGGACGGAGTGCCTGTGGCCCTGCGGACTGACGACTGGGCCGTGCTGCCCCTGGCGGGGGACTACCTCCGTGGGCTGTCAGCGGCTGGCTGAGCCCCGGAGCCAGGCCGGGGGCGAACAGGACCGTGGCCTTTGCAGGCTCTTGCCCTGGAAGGGCTGCTGAGAACCAGGACACAGCACTGTGGCTCCTTTCTTTAAAACACACAAAAAATGACATTTGCTAACAGCACTGACTGGTTTGTTTCCTTTTGGGCCCTGGTTGGGGGCAGGCAACTGGGATGGGGATCAGAGGCTCTAGGAGAGCTTCCAAGCTATGGAACCCCCAGACTGCAGGGCATCAAACTTCCTTCCTGCCCAGATATGCCTAGCATTCTCTAGAATCCCTGCCCAGGAGGTAGAAGAAAAAAGAGCCACATCTTTGCTTCTCAGAGAGGGATAAGCCTTGCCCCAAACCACCCAGCAAGTTCGGAATGGAAATGAAGCTGGGTTTGGACTTGACCTATGAGCCAGTGCTTTTCAACTCCAGAGCTTTGCAAGGTCCCTGCACCCGGAGCTTAGTTTAGCTAGGACGGTGGACCGATGGGAGAAGCAGTGAGAGCAAGCTGCAGCAGCCTGGTGGTCCCTGCCCTAGGGAAGGGGGTTCCTAGGCTGTGTTGATTGGAGCCAACTTGGAAGGATCTGCTAGTAAGGTTTGGGGGCTGATGGAACGGACCTCCCATGATCTGGGCTGAAATTAAGATGACTTTTCCTCACTGCAGCCTTCCAGGCTCCTCATTCCATGGAATTCTCCAGGCAAGAATATTGGAGTGGGTTGCCATGTCCTCCTCCAGGGGAAATTCCCAACCCAGGGATAAGCCCACTCTGTGGATCTAAGAATCTTGCCAGGTAAGGAGACAGTTCCCCCAGTCCTTTTTCCAAACATGCAAGATAACTTAGGGTTCAGATGTATTGAGGCCAACTCTGCTACTAGTCACCAAGCTGTTTTCCTCGCACATTGCCTCACTTCATCCTTGCAACAGCTCAGTAGGGCCCCACAGATGAGGAAATCTGTAGGCCAGAGGGGTTGAGTGATTTTCCTACAGTCACCCAGCTGGTTGGTAATCATGTTTTGTCATCGTGGAGCAGGTTTCCATTACCACAGGGCCGCGTCCCCACCCCTCCCTGCCCTGGATGTCCCCCAGAGGCTGTAGGAGCAGCAGTGGTGAGTGCTGGGTGGAGAATGGCCAGAGGCTTGGGCCTTACTCCTCTGGGGAAAGGGGCTCTTTGGCCCCTGCCTCTTGGGCACCCAATCTTCCCCTCCTATTTGGGGTGGGCGAGGGCAGGAAAGAAGGGCTCAAGAAGGACAAGTAGGGCTGTTGCAGAGCTGGTCAGGAGGAGGTCTGTCCAAAGCTGGAGCTGCTGCAGTAACTTGCCATGTGATCTGGGCAAGCCATTGCCAAACCAGTAAGTGTTCAGTTCCAGGAAACAGAAGCCAAGTCTGCAAATGTTAACGAGTGTCTGGAGTAGGTTAGAGCTTGGACTAGGGGAAGAGACTGGAAGTTGTCTATAGGATTTTTGAAACATGACCTTTGAAACACGTCAATTCTGGGGAGCAAAGAGGTGTAAGGGAAGGGATTATACTTTGGCATTTGAGTATAAAAGGGGAAACAAATGGAGAAATTTCACAAGTTCCGCAGGACAAAAGAACAAAATCAGACAACCCACGCTCCTCCCCCACTCAAAACAAACAAATCCTTCGAAGTGTCTGGACTTTTCAGTGTTGACAGAAGAGGGCGCACTAAACTAGGGCTCTTAAACACCCAGCCCCACAGGACAGAACAAGAAAAAGATTAACAGGTTCATACAGAGTTATTGCAAAATATGAGAAAATGAATTTCATGACATATCTATGAAGCCCAGTTCACACACATTCCTGAACAAAAACAGCAACGAAGCAAAAGAAAGCTGTAATATAACACTCAGAACTAAAACAAGCATTTGAAGGCATGCAAAGTCACCTGAGAAATTTAAAAACCCAAGACGAAATGAAAGGAGAGTTGATTGAACTTGAGGCAGGAGGTAAGCAGCTGGAGTTCATGCCGTGTGGACAGAAACTCCAAAAGATCAATAGGACAATTGAGAGAGGAGGCTGGATGGGCCCTGCCCAGATAAAATATAAAAGAGATCACATATTTCTCATTCTTGAAGTCAAAGGGACCTTCCTGTCTAGAAAGCTCCTTGGAGATCAAAAGGGGAGTGATACCAAGGCTACCTTCCAGGCTACCCACTGGAATCCACCTTGGCTGACATGTGAGGGAGGGTCACATCTCACACAAGGGAGGATCGTGAGATATACCACAAACAGGCTCAGAACCACACAAATCAAAATGATCGATCAAAAGAAACCCTGAAGAAATGCCCCATAAATGTGATTCAAACTACCGGCAGGTGCGACTGTCTCTGAGCCCACCTGTGTGTCTATGCACACATACCATTCTCATTTCCTCCTACTAAACACTTCGCTTGTTTCACTACTTTCTGTTTTTGTGGGAATCCATTTCTGCAAAGCTAAAGGGCCAGGGCCTTGTCACTGGCCACTGATTGCGTGGCTAGGAGTCAGCTCTCGCTGACATGGCCTGACCTCAATCTCTGACCAGGAACTGAAACCCTGCTTCAAGCCACTGCAAGTGGAGGCCACCCAAGATCAAACTCAGGAAAGAAATGGAAGAAACAGACAAAATTAACTAGAACTAAAGATTACATTATAAGATGCTTGCAGGAGAACAGACTCAAATAAAAATATAACAAGTGGCATTGAAGAAAGAAAAACAAGAGAATGAAAATGAGATAAATACCTAGAAGGGGTCAGAAGAAAGTAATGGAAACAGAAGACAGTCAAAAAGGAAACACATTTGTATTATTGGAGTCCCTGGAGAAAAACTAAACAATGAACCAGAAAGTATTAGTCGCTCAGCTGTGTCTGACTCTTTACCACCCTGTGGACTATAGCCTGCCAGGCTCCTCTGTCCCTGGGTTTCTCCAGGCAAGAGCACTGGGGTAGGTTGCCATTCCCTTCTCCAAGGGATCTTCCCAACTCAGGGATCAAACCTGGGTCTCCTGCACTGCAGGCAGATTCTTTACTGTCTGAGCCACCAGGAGAACCAGAACTGGTATTTAAGACTATAAGAAAACTTTCCAAGAAAAAAAAATCTGCACATTCAAAGGGCCCACTGGGAACCTTGGGAAATTAACCCAGAATGATCAACTTTGAGACACATCCTAACAAAACAGATTTCAAAGATTTTTTAAAAAATTTTTCAAGATCTTTAGGCAGAAAGATTGAATAACTTACAAAGGCAAAAGAACTGGAAGGGTAATAGACTTTTAAAAACTGATGTGGAAAGCAGCACAACAATCCAACAGTATTTTAAACTGTGAAGAGAAATAAACAAATGCCCTGTTTGAGGAAGACTTTAACATCTTTTAATCAGTAACTGACAAATCAAGCAGGCAGAAAATCAGTAAGGATGTAGTTGAACTGAGCAGCACCATCAGTTAACCGGATTGAGTTATAGAATACTTCTATAGATGACAGAACATTTATAGATTACAGAATATTGTATCCAACAAGAGCAGAATACATGTTATCAAGTACACATGGAACATCCACTGTGACAGACCACATTTTGAGCCATAAAACAGACCTTAACAAATTTAAAAGAATACACATTTGCTCTTGAATCACATTGGAATTAAACTAGCGATATCAATGACAGAATGATAACTGGAACATTCCCAAATATCTGAAGATTAACCAACATACTTTCATATAACAACATGGGTTGAGGAAACCTCTTGAGAAATATTAAAATACTCTGATCTAAATGAAAAGGAAAATATAACTTGTTAAAATCTGTGTGATTCAGTGGAAGCAATACTTAGAATGAGGCTTATGGCATTAAATGCATATATTAGAAAAGAAGAAAGATCTAAATATCAATTATCTAAATTTTTGCTTTAGTATACTAGAGAAACAAGAGTAATATAAGCCTAAAACAAGTAGAGGAAGTTAAATAACAAAAACTGGAGTGGAAATCAATAAAATGTCAAACACAAATTCAACAGAGAAAAGCAATGAAACCAAAAGCTGGTTCTATGAAACGATCAGTAAAATTGATCAGCATCTAGCCAGGCTAACTAAAAAAAGAGAAGACACAAATCATTAATATCAGAAATAAAAGAGGAGTCATCGTCACTCAGCCCATGGACAGTAAAAGGATAATAAATATTATGAAAAGTTGTATGCTCAGTCTGATAACTATATGAAATGGACCAATTCCTCAAATGACACAAAGTAACAAAATTTACACAAGGGGAAAAAAAAACCCTTACACACAGGAAAAAAAAGATTTGCATAGAGCTATCTCTAGAGAAAGTAAATTAATAATTATAATAGTTAATATTATATGTTCTTAATATATAATTAAAATATAATAAATATGTGAGATGGGTTAAACTAGATGGGAGGAATCCTTTCACACTGTACACATATGTCAATTCATCATGATGTACACTTTAAATGTTTTCTAATTTTATATGTCAATTATATCTCAGTAAAGTTGAAAACAAAAATCTCTTGAAAGATAACAAAAAATAGTGAAAACCTCCTAAAAAAGAAAGCAACTGGCCGAGATAGTTCCCTGGTGAATTCTCCTTGTGAAAAAAAATTTGAGAAAGAACAATAGCAATTCTTTACAATCTCTTTCAGAAAATATTAATAGAAGCAGAGGGAACAACACTTCCTAACTCATTCTCTGAGACCAGCATTATCCTAATACCAGAACCGGATAAAGACATCACAAGAAAGGAAAACTACAGAACAATATCACTCGAGCATAGGTACAAAAATCCTCCGTAAAATATGAGGAGATTGAATTCAGTATACTTACATGTATGCTAATACTTTAGAAAAGAGTAAACAACAGAAAAGTAAACTAAAATATTTAAAAAGTTACACAGGGCAGGAAAGAACAGGTTAGAGGGAACAAGGATAGACACTAGCTTTCTCTAAATATATCTTTGTAGTTTGACTTTGGAAATGAAAATAATCACACAAAGTAAAACTAAATCTTTTAAAATCTATCTCTAAAAGTCAAAAGTCATGAAACACGTGAGCCTAACTTTTTATCCAACTGGTAGCATAATTACAGAACTTAAAACCAGTAAACTGACTGTACATCCTAGTGAAATATATCTTAAGGACAAAAAGAGCTACAAAAATAATTTTTTAACTGGTAATCATATTGTTAGTTGTAGTGTTGCTATTTTATTGAGATTATTGTGTATGTAATGTGGAAAAAGGCTGCTGAGCACTGGGATGTTTCATGTGGGAGAAAAAGATACTGAGGTAAGAGCATTGAGGTTAGGAAAAACCCTCTGTTATTGTTCAGTTGCTAAGTTGCGTTCAATTCTTTGTGACCCCATGGACTCTAGCCCACCAGGCTCCCCTATCCATGGGGATTTCCAGGCAAGAATACTGGAGTGGGTTGCCATTTTCTTCTCTAGGGGATCTTCCAAGATCAGAGATCAAACCGGTGTCTCCTGCGTTAGCAGGTAAATTCTTTACCACTGAGCTACCAGGGAAGCCCAAAAAACCCTGTAATCCTAGATATAATAGCATAAACTCATGATGTATTTTCTTTTTGAAAGAGAAAAATACATATTTTCACGGAAAACATTTAGAAATGTCCACTGAAAACATCTAGAAACAATCTAGCAGTCATGAGCACAACTAGTGTCAAACTGAATTAGTAAATATCACTTCTTAGTGAAAGGAACCAAGAATCCTTGGATGATTCCAAGTCTGGAGCAGTAACTATTCAAGACAACCCACAAATATCTTGTGGTTCTGGGAAACAAGGAAACCGATCAAAGTCTACTTTTTGTTGCTGTTTAGCTGCTAAGTAGTGTCTGACTCCTTGCGACCCCATGGACTGCAGCCTGCCAGATTCCTCTGTCTTGCCTGGTATTTTCCAGGCAAGAATACTAGGGTCACATCAAAAGACTCAGAAGTTCACTTGAAGAGGTTCCCATTAGAAAAAGGTGGGACAATATCAGGATCAATGAGAGTAACAAACAGAAGTAACTGAAGCATTCAAAATTTAAAAATACATTATTTAATAATAATACTTTTTTTTAAAAAAAAAGTCACCATGGAAGCATGACAGGGGAACAAGTCATTTCAAAAACTGAGAAATACAAGGAAAGTATCGAGCAGTAATTGTGCCCTTCTTATACTCACTGTACCAAGGGGGAACCAAATAGTTGATGAGGGGAACTTTTCCTTTTAGAACTATTCTAGTAAATGGCATCTGGTCCCATCACTTCATGGCAAATAGATGGGGAAAAAGTGAAAACAGTGACAGATTTTATTTTCTTGGGCTCCAAAAACACTGCAGACAGTGACTGCAGCCATGACACTTGCTCCTTGGAAGAAAAGCTATGACAAATCTAGACAGCATATTAAAAAGCAGAGACATCACTTTGCTGACAAAAGTCTGTATAGTCAAAGCTATAGTTTTTCCAGTAGTCATGTATGGATGTGATAGTTGGACCATAATGAAGGCTGAGTGCTGAAGAATTGATGCTTTCAAACTGTGGTGCTGGAGAAGACTCTTGAGAGTCCCTTGGACAGCAAGGAGATCAAACCAGTCAATCCTAAAGGAAATTAACCCTGAATATTCATTGGAAGGACTGATGCTGAAGCTCCAATTCTTTGGCCACCTGATGTGAAGAGGTGACTCACTGGAAAAGACCCTGATGCTGAGAAAGACTGAGGGCAGAAGGAGAAGGGGGCAACAGAGGATGAGATGGTTGGGCAGCATCACCGACTCAATGGACATGATGAGTCTGAGCAAGCTCCGGGAGATCGTGTGTGCTGCAGTCCATGCAGTCTCAAAGAGTCAGACACAGCTTAGCCACTGAACAACAAGAATAAAGTAAATGAAGAAGAAATGTGAACTTAGAATACCAGTTTTGCAACCCATAGTGAATTGAAACAGCTGGTCAATGATCATCCAGGGCTGCTAACTTCACAGAAAAAGGGAAACATGAGGTATTAGGTCCCTCCTGATGGAAAAGCACACAGACTCCCTTGAAGCAGTCTTTCTCACCCCCTCCCCAAAAGAATCTGATGAAGCTTCTAGATCTAATTACTAATTTACAGGAAATAAGGGCAGATAAACCTAACACTATGAGAATGCAATCACTAAAATCCAGACTATGGGAAACTGAACAAAACCAAAAATGTAAAAATAAATCAAACATCTACTTCCAAATTAAAAAACCCTTATGGAGAAGGAAATGGCAACCTAGTAGTCTTGCCTGGGAAATTCCATGGACAGCGGAGCCTGGTGGACTACTGTCCATGGGGTCTCAAAAGACTCACACACGACTTAGTGATGGAAACAACAACAAAAGCTAACACAACATTGTAAAGCCAGTCTACTGCAATAAAAACAGTAATTGATTAAAAAAAAAAACCCTTAGTAGTACAGCTTTAATAAGATATATATAAACAAGTTGAAAAGCAACTTCATGAGTATTGGTGAAATTCCCAAGAAAGTGTTGGGGAAAAGGAAAAGATGTCTGTTGATGTGCTAGAAAAGAAGACATGTGATGTAATGAGGGGGTAAAATGATCATAATCATTATTTGAAAGTGAGATAACTAATTCTGGGAGACCCAGGAAAGAAAACAAAACTATTAGGAAAAACAAATAATTCAATAGATATATGTTTAAAAAATTAATATGTAAGAATCGAGAAATGCAAATTAAAACCACAATGAGGTACCATCTCATGCCAGTCAGAATGGCTGCTATCAAAATATCTAGAAACAATAAATGCTGGAGAGGGTGTGGAGAAAAGGGAACCCTCTTACACTATTGGTGGGAATGCAAACTAGTACAGCCACTATAGAGAACAGTGTGGAGATTCATTAAAAAACTGGAAATAGAACTCCCATACGACCCAGCAATCCCATTGCTGGGCATACACACCGAGGAAACCAGAATTGAAAGAGACACGTGTACCCCAATGTTCAATGCAGCACTGTTTACAATAGCTAGGACATGGAAGCAATCTAGATGTCCATCAGCAAACGAATGGATAAGAAAGTTGTGGTACATATACACAATGGAATATTACTCAGCTATTAAAAAGAATGCATCTGAGTCAGTTCTAATGAGGTGGGTGAAACTGGAGCCTATTATACAGAGTGAAGTAAGTCAGAAAGAAAAACACCAATACAATATATTAATGCATATATATGGAATTTAGAAAGATGGTAACGATGACCCTATATGAGAGACAGCAAAAGAGACACAAATGTAAAGAACAGACTTTTGAACTCTGTGAGAGAAGGCAAGTATGGAATGATTGAGAGAATAGCATTGAAACATGTATATTACCATATGTGAAATAGATTGCCAGTTCGGGTTCCATGCATGAGACAGGGTAGGGCGCTCAGGGCTGGTTCACTGGGATGACCCTGAGCAATGGGATGGGGAGGGAAGTGGGAGGGGGGTTCAGAACGGGGGACACATGTACACCCATGGCTGATTCATGTCAATGTATGGCAAAACCCACTACAATATTGTAATTAGCCTCCAATTAAAATAAATTAATTTTAAAAATTAATATGTAAGAATCAACAGTTTTCCTGGAAACTGCCACTGACGGGCCCCACCCAGCCCCACTGTCTGTTTTTGCAAATAAAGTTTAACTGGAACACAGCCAGGCTTATTCGTTCACATACTGTCTGTGGCTATTTTTATGCTACAATGACAAAGTTGAGTAATTGTGTCAGAGTCCAAATTCGAGGTTTGCCAACTTCCGCTATAGATAAATAATAATTAAGAGTAATGAAGTGGAAAAAAAGAATCTTGTTTGCAATACAAACAATATAAGATATCTAGGAATAAGCTTTAAAATATGTATAAAAGAAGAAAACCCCACAACTGTACAGATAAGACACAAAAGGAGACATAAATAAATGGTATTATGTATCTTATCCGCCTAATGCAAAGAGCCAACTCATTGGAAAAGGCCCTGATGCTGGGAAAGATTGAAGGCAAAAGGAAAAGGGGTTGGCAGAGGATGAGATGGTTGGAGAACATCACCGACACAATGAACATGAATTTGAGCAAACTCCAGGAGATGGTGGAGGACAGAGGAAACTGGCGTGCTGCAGTCCCTGGGGTCGCAAAAGGTCAGACATGACTTAGCTACTGAACAACAACAACAACCACCACCACCACCACCTTAGTAGAAAACTAAAGCAAAACTCGAATCTGTCAAGGAACCACGCTGGCGGGTCCAGTGGCTAAGATTCTGCACTCCCGGTGCAAGGGGCCTGGGTTCAATCCCTGGTCAGAGAACTGAATCGCACATGCTTCAGTTGAGGGTTCTCATGCTGAGAATTCACATGCTGCAACTAAAAAAAAAAGTATCACGCATGCCACAACAAAGACGCAGCACAGCCAAATAAATAAATAAATATTAAAAGAAAAAAAAACTGTCCGTACCCTTCAGCCAAAGATCACCAGGAACACATCTGTACTTATTACTTCTGCACTGTGGGGTATCTCGGTAAGAGGGTGTTAGGAAGGCTTTCTGCCTTTTCATACTGCTGAAACTGAAGCTCCAATACTTTGGCCACCTGATGCGAAGAGCTGACTCAGTGAAAAAGACCCTCATGCTGGGAAAGACTGAGGGCAGGAGCAGAAGGGGGCGACAGAAGATGAGATGGTTGAATGGCATCACCGACTCAATGGACATGAGTTTGAGCAAACTCCAGGAGATACTGAAGGACAGGGAAGCCTGGTGTGTTGCAGTCCATGCAGTTGCAAAGAGCAGGACACGACTTAGCAACTGAAAAACAACAGGAAGGATTTCTAGGATTTGGACTTGTGTTTTAGGGAATTTGAGAGTGTTTAAAGAAGTGGGACTTTTCTCTGGATTGGATGCCTTCAGAGAGTGGGAGTATTTCTGCGATGGGATATGTTAACAAACATTAACTATATGGAAGCTAACACTACAATTGGTAAAGTAGCAACAGTCACTATATTATCCAAGATAGAAGAATGTTCATTATTTGTGTTTTGGACAATATTTGTGTTTTTGTCAGTGTTCAGGTGAGTACGGAATGATCTTGCTTTTGTTTTCATTACTCACATCACAGAGTGACCTCGTCAGATGTTCTATGAAATTGTTCCTGTTCAACAGAACACCAAAGCCAGATCCTGGAAGTCTAAGGATGTTTTTCTCTTTCTCAAATCTATAAATTAAATGCAATTTCAATCTTAATTATCAGTTTTGTATGAGTTCGTTTTATGCGAGTACTTGTCAAAATCTATCTAAGTTGGGTATCTGGACACATTAACATCAGAGAAGAGTTAGTAGCTCAGTTGGTAAAGGGTCTGCCTGCAATGCAGGAGACCCGGGTTCGATCCCTGGGTCGGGAAGATCCCCTGGAGAAGGAAATGGCAACCCACTCCAGTACTCTTGCCTGGAGCATTCCATGGAGAGAGGAGCCTGGCGGGCCATAGTCCTTGGGATCGCAAAGAGTCGGACACGACTGTGCGACTAACTTTAAGAAATTAACAAAGAGTACTGTGAAAACTAGGCTTGAAAAGAAAAGGCAGATACATTGAATATTTGACTTATAAATAAATAAAAGTCTTCTCTGTAATAAAAATGACCAATATACAGGTTTGGAAGACAAACTCGGATAAAATACCCTCACATGTGAAGGAGTCCCTTCCTTACACAACACATTGTACTAATCAATGTAAAAAGTGTACTCTTAGAGATCGTTTTAATTTTTTACAATAAGAATGTATTTCGGTGGCGGGGGCGGGGGGCGGAAATTTCAAGAAAAAAACCCTGGGACTGCAACGCCGGGAGACAGGATTGCAGAGGCGCCTAAGAGAACTACGCTTCCCACGAGGCTCTGCGCTGACCGCCCCCGACAGGCTCCGCGCGCTTTACGCGCCAGCTTTGGCCTTAGCCTGCGAGCTGCGGAGTCGCGACGGACTATGGAGAACAGCTACGAGGAAAGCATCGACAAACGCCGCGTTCACCTGCGCCCTGATACACTGCGCGACCCCGCCCCCGTCTCGCTGCACCTTCTGCCCTGCGAGGTCCCGGTTAACCGGCCCACCCCGGTGGGGCGCTTCTTCACCCCAGCCATCCGCCTGGGTCCCGACGGTGAGCGCTCGCGGCCGGACTACGGCTCCCGGCAGCCCCCGCGCCGGCATCGCCCTCTCCTCCGCGAGGAGCGGCGCAAGGCCTCCTGGGGATCGTGGTCCACCGGAGGCGGCGGGAGGACCGCCACCAGGCTTGCTTCCTTAGGCCTGGATCAGACCCTCACGGAGGCTTTCCCTATGCCTGCCTCCTCCAGGACTGGAAGCATCGTTTCGGGGGCGTAGTCTACGTGGCGAGGAGGTGGTGGTGCCCCCCGGCTTCGTGGGATATGTGATGACAGAAGAGAAGGCAGAGGTGTTGGTGGGGAAGCAGAATGACCGCGAGCGAGAAGAGCAGGAACTGGTGGTACCCCCAGAGGCGCTGGAGCGGGACTTCGTGAGCACTGGGGGATAGGGTCGGGAGGGAGCGCGGGTGGGAACCGCAGCCTCGATGCTGAGCCGGGACCCCTTCCCGTCCCCAGGGCCGCTTTATGGGAGCCACAGCCAGTTTCAGCAGCTTCACCGTGTGGGGCCTGGAATCTGTCCCTGGTCCGGATGCCAAACTGCGTGGGGCCCTAAGCTGGCCCAGCCTCGCTGCAGCGGTGAGTAGAATGATGGGCCCTCTCCCTCCCAGGCTTTATCTAACACCGCGCCCCGCCCCACCCTCGCTGGAGTGAATCTGGGGGCTTTGGGGCTGGGGCGAATAACGGGGCAGATGGAGACCTGGTCTGACTGGAGGATTAGACTGGGTAGGGGCAGCATGGCTTCCCCAGCACTCTGGCCTTCTAGAAGGGCTATGATTCTGAATATCTGGGCCACCCAGTCACTACACTGCAGAAATCCAACAGTAGAGGTGATTCCTGTTGCAGATTCACGCACAGGTACCCGAAGACTGAGAACCAGAGCTTTACATTGAAAGCCACCGAACCCTGAACCCCAGTAAACCTCTTCTTCAGTGTGAAGCCAGAGCCCTTCACCCAATAAAGGAGCTTTTCACAGAATCTGTGAGTCTGCCAGCACTGCCCCTTCTCCCACAAGAACCTTCCATATCTCTGACCTCTAGAAACAATTTATTGCCAGGGGGCAATGGGGCAGAAGAGGCCAGAATTTTGCAGCCAGTACCCACCACAACCCAGCTCCTACTTTACAAAAGAAGTTTGTACAGTTGCCAGTCCCCTGTACAAGGCACCCCCACCCCCATCTTACTATACACAGCTGCCTGGCTCCCTCTGGTCCCTGGTTCACAGCAGGCCTGGGCCTGCTGCCAGCTGACCGTGGAGTTGACGTGAGCCCTGAGCTCGCCTTGGTGCTGGGCACCAGCCGGCCTTGACCAGGCCCGTCCTCTCCTTTTGGAGTGGTCCTCAGCCCTGTCTCCCTTGGGGTGCCTCTTGGAGACCCCAGTGGGGGCGGGATGGCTGCCAGCTTCAGTTCTGCTGCCTTTGCCAGCATTCCCAGGGCAGTGTCCGGTCACCACTTTCCCCTCTTGCTCCAGTCCTTGGGAGTGAAGTGCAGACACTTGGAGTCGATCCGAAGAAGCCGTTTGAGCATAGCCCGTTCGTGCCCATCCACGATGTCCTCCGACAGGGTGAGGATATACTGGCCCTGGACAGGAGATGGGGCCAGGCAGGTCAGCCCACATGGGGCCTGCACTCAGCATCCCTGCACACACCTGGCTCCCCCTGCCTGCCTCCCTACCTTGTAGTAGTTGATGAGGTTGAGGTACTGTAGAGTGGATATGACATCCTCTTTCTTGATGCTGGTAATTTCACTGATCTCACTGTGGGAGGGCAAAGATCAGATCCCCTGGGGGCCTCCATCTCTGCCCCAGGCCCCAGTAGCCCGAGGAGTGAAAAAGCCCAGGAACAGGTCATGTCATGCACCCCCGGGTAGGCAGGGCCAGGCTCACTTGATGGTGATCTGTGGCCTCTCCCCGCTCTCTGACTTCAACCCCATCAAGATCTCCAGGATGGTCTGGGACCAGTAGCTTCGGTAGGACAGGAGGCCAAGGTCCGAGAGGGGCTTCTCGGGGGTCCCCGTTTTCCCTTCCACCTTGGAGAGTTCGTAGCCTAAAGCAATGGAGCAGGAGGAGGTGGATAAACAATCACAGTATTGTGCCACTAGTGTCTTAACGCAGGCGACCGGGTAGACTGCATGGTCCCACCTTGGGCCTGCCACGTGGTGGTTCTGTGGTCTGGGTATGTGGCTTGTCTGTTCGGTGCCTTAGTTTCCTCATAAAGGACTAGCATGCCTACTCTTCAGCTGTGTGCTGAAGCTGCAATCAACCAGGAGCCAGCAAGGGCTTACAGGAGGGATGGGGAAGTGCAGAGGATGGCTTGTGGAAATAAAGTGCCTCCAGTTTTCCTCGGTCCTACCAGACTCTCTGTCTGGGTATGTGAGGAGAGAAGTGGGCCAGGCCCCCCCTCTGCTCCAGGCCAGGGGATGCTCAGATTCTCAGTCACAACAGTCTCCCAGCTGTGAGCAGAGAAGCATCAGTGGCTCTAAGACCAGGCTGGGTGTCTGGGAGGAAGTAAGGCAAGTAATGCCAAAGCACTTCCCAGTCAGAGAGGCTGTTCCTCAGCAGTAACTGCCTTTGCCGGGGCTCTTTCCCTCCCAATTCGACTGCTCTGCCCTCCTCTACCCTGGGGATCACTAGGTACTGGCAGGCAGTTCCTGGTGAGACCCTCAGGCCCTGCAAAACCCTGAATGGTTTCACGTCTGTTGGACAGAGTCTTCATTTTTCCCATCAGGGCCCTGAGATGTCTCCACTATTTCTAGAAGCCCTTCTTCACCCTCAGTCATCACAAGCCTTGTGTTGGAGTGTGGCCTTTCTGCTTTCCCTTTGATACATCTTTATTAGCCAGTCTGACCCTCTTGCCCAGCCTCCTGTGATTTCCACCAAACAGCCTGGTGTGGAAGACAGAGGCCTCTGCTTCGGAGGCAGGAAGCAGGAAAGAGAGAAGGGGCACACTGGCACTCTCACTCAGCTTTGCTGGGCGGGCACGCAGAGTCCTGACCAATCAACTGGAGGCCACACTTGCCGCCTCAGTGGCAGGGACTCCTGGCCCCTCCCAGTGAACACCCCCTGCCCTCAGGAGCTGCCTGGACTGGTGCTTCTGGTATCCTGTCTGCTCCCGCCAGGCACAATGAGCACATGTCCTTGGTGGCCCCACACACATCACGTCTCCACTGGGTCTGAGCTCCAAGGCTTAAGCTGAGTTTCCTAAGCATCCTCCTGCTCTGCCAGGCAGAGGGCTTCCTGAAGATGTGACCCCATCTTGGCATCTTTCTACCAATAAAACTCAAGGTAACCCGTGATCAAATTAGGCCTCCATGTCTTCGTCAGGGAGCCAAGGCTCCCTCCTCATCTCCCAGGTCAGAGCGTGGTTATTCCAAGGGTGCAGTGAATGGTGAGGTGAACAGAATGAGGGAAGGAGGCTGGGCAGTGGAGGGGCCCTTGGAAGCCAGTGCGGAGTTCACATTTGACAAGGGGCAGAGGCCAGATCCCCTGTGAGTCATGTTGATGTGACATCCACTGTCCACACGGCTCAGGCAACAAGTGGGGAAATGAGCCACAGGTCCTTGCCCAGGAACGTGTACAACTGCACAGGACCAGACAGCTGAGCAGGAGTGGCTCACTCGGCTTCTGCCCATGGCTCTGGGCAGGGGCTGATGAGTCAGATTTGGGAACAGCTGAGTGGTGCTCAGCACCGTGGCCAAGGAACTACGAGGGACTGACAGCCTAGTGCAGACAAGCAGGGCAGTCACCCCAGAACTGAGAGAACCCTGGGAGGGTCCCACCTTTATTTCTGGCCAGTTCTCCTGGTGACTGGGCTGCAAGGACACGGCTGGGAACACAGCAGCCCCATCCATCTGTGTGTGCAGCCCCCTGGGGCCTGGGCCAGCCTGCTACCACCCTGGCCCCCGGCCAGCAGCCTGAGTACTCACTGAACTCGATCAGCAGCTTGCCGTAGCCCCGGCGCTGGTAGGGGGGCAGGGTCAGGATGCAGGCCACATTGTAGTCTTCCGTGGACTCCTTTTCCTGGAAAAGACGGCCGGAGTGAGCGTGAGGGGAGGGACCCAGCCCAGGGCAGGACTGAGGCGCCGCCCGCAGGAGCGCTCACCTTGGAGAAGTAGCCCACTATATGGAAGCCCTTGCAGTCGTACTCTGTCATGACGTAGAAGAGGAAAGGGTCTGTGTCATAGTACAACGTCTTGTGGTCGAGGAAACACTTAGCCAGAAGACACAGGTTTTGGGAGTAGCTCTGCGAAAGACAAGGTCTGTCACCACCCCGGGTGGCTCTCCTGGAGTGTGGCCATCAGGCTGGGGTCAGCCTGGAGCTTCTTTGTCCCCCAGGCTGAAAGGGGATAAGCCTTCTTCCCTGGTGCCTGAACCCATCCCTGGGCCAGGCTGTCCCTAGGCACGGGCCCTTCTTAGTGTCTAGGAGTCCCTGTTGCAGCTGTGATGGTATTCAAGCACCCACCTCCTGGTGAGCTGGGCAGGTTTGCCCCTACTCCCCGCACCTCCACCTAATTAGCCTGGAAGGCCTCCACTGCCCTCTGCAGAGTTACCAGTCAACAAACTGATGTGTGCCCCTGCAGGAAGACTGACCAAGGCTTATGAGAAGAACTCTGCCTGTATGACAGTCTCAGAAGTTCTGCTGTCAAAAAGCCACAGTACTCTCTTGCCCAGTCACACCTCCTGAAAACACATCTGCTCGTCTACAACACAGGTGAAGAAGTCTGGGGTCTCTCAAGGACTGCTCCAGTAAAATTCATCTTGGTACTGTACTCCATGCTCACAACTCTCCTGCATTTCACCAGAGGCTTTTTAAGCACCTGCTAGGCATGGCCACTTGGATACCCAAGTCCACACCTAACACAGTAAACAGTGACTAAAGCAGCATCTTTCTCTTAAGCTCCCCCAGCACCCAAGCCAGAGCTCTCTCCTGCCAGTCAGTGATTGGCCCTCCCTCCCCACCCTCCAGGCCCCAGGGATGGAGGCCTTTCACTCTTAAAGGTCCTTGCAGGCTATTCCCTCCTCCCTCCCCACAGCCAGACTAAGGCAGGTGTGAGGCCCCAGACCTGTAGTGTCCCCCTTTCTCAGCTGACCTCAATCCCACCACCTGAACTCTGTCCTTGTAACAGCCTTCCCCCATCCTGTCTGTGCTCCAGCCGGAAGGACAGCGCTTCGAGGCTATCTACACAGGCACACCTCTTTTTAATGACTTTCACAGACATTGCATTTTTTTTCTTAACAAAGGTTTGTGGCAACCCTGCCCTGAGTTTATCAGTGCCATTTTTCCAACAGCATTTGCTCACATCACATCTCTGTCACCTTTTCATAATTCTTGCAATAATATTCCAAACCTTTTCATTACTGTATTTGTTCCAATAATCAGTGATTCTGGATGTTACCACTATAATTTTTTTTAGATACTGTTATTACACACTTAATAGACTGTGGCACAGCATAAATATAACTTTTATATAGTCTGGGCAACCAGTAAATCTTGTGTGACTGCTTTATTTTGATGTTCACCTTATCACGGTGGTCTGGAACTGAACCTGCATGGTCTCTGGGCTCTGCCAGTACATCCACTCCTAAGAACCCACTGCTGGGGGTTCCTGTACCCACCCTACCCTTGTGGCAAGGTTCAGAGGTTACCTCCTCTGTGAAGCCTAGCTGATCACCCCAAGATCTTGACAGCCCACTTTTCTCATGAAACATGTCACACTGGGATCCAAACTGCTACTGGCCTGTTTGTTTTCCCCTGTGAGCTCTCAGAGAGCAGAGATTTTGTCAAACTCCTGGTCACTCTGTATCTACCAGCACCCAAGATCTATTAGCTGTAACAGTCAGTGTCTTCCTGAGCTGAAGAAGCTGCTCACTCGACTTCCCCTGACTCCAGGCACCAAAGACTTCCTGCTGCCCCTCAGATACTGACCTTGTTTTTACGTCCATCGATCTCAAAGAAGGAGATGGTACCCTTGCGGTATATCTCGTTGCCTGGAGGATGTCGCAGGTCACACTTGGTCTGAGGAAGAGAGGAGAATCAGGTACAGGGGCTGAGGTGAGGGGTGGGCTGCTAGGAGGGTGACCCCTGGGACTCCTCATACCAAGTGACGCTGCAGACACTTGAGGCTTCGGCCGTACTTGAGGCAGAACTCGCAGAGGTAGAGGACGGGCAGCGCGGTGAGCTCCTGAGGGTACGGGGAGAAGTACCACGGCTTGAGGCGGTGCCGGCCCAGCTCGATGCACTCGATGTTCTTCATCCGGGTGACGATGTCGTCGTGGCTCCGGTCAGATACCAGGCTCCCAGTCATGCGAGGAGCGGACGGGATTCCATCTGAGCTGTCCTGGGAGTCCTGCCCAGGGCCCATGAAAGATACCAGGTTACAGAAGACAACTCAAGCAGCACACTCTACAGCTCACAGCCCTTCCACAGGTTTCCTTGTCCAAACCTAACAGCAACCCTCCTAGGGGAGGTAGTGTAATCCCCACTTGCCAACTGAAGAAACCCAGACTTGGATGATTTTCACCTGGAAGGTGAAAAAGATCACCTAGTGCCAGATCTTAATCAGTTCTGCCTCACTCCCAATTCCAACACCATTTCTGCCCAGTACCCCTTGTTCATTTTTAAAGTAGTCACTAAACCCCGTGTCCTCCTTATGTCCCCTTCGTTTCACCCAGCTTCCCTCCCCCCCAGACCTACCTCATCAGTGCCCAAGCAATTTGATTTCCGCTTCCGCCCGGGCTGAGCTGCCACTGCCCTCCGGGCTGATCCATTCTGCAAATGATAAGGGAAGGACAGAAGGAGTGGCTGTGAGGTGAGCCCAAAAGGGGCTACCAGAGGGTAGGAGGGCAGAAGAGATGGCTTGGGGGACTCACCTGGGGGAAAACTGAGGCCGGGGCTGTCTCGCTGGGCACTGGAGTTGCTGGTGAAACCACCTCCACCTTCCGTTTCTGCAGAGAGAAACCAGGACAGGTGGGTCAGAAGGTAGAGAAGGTGGGACCTGAGAGGAAAGCAAGGTCCCTGGAATTGCTGAGGGTACCGTTGAGCGGTGGTTGGGCTGCAGGCAGGAGCTGGAGGAGAGCGGCTGGTCGGGCTCGCCACCGGGAATGGCCTCCCGCTCCTTGGGCAGGTTGAAGCGGAGTGTGATCTGAACCGGGATTGGCAAGGTCTTCCCGCTGGCCTGGGCGGAGGCCGGCTGTAGAGATAGTCCAGGGTCTTCCTCTGGGGCTGGGATGGTGGTGGGATGGGGAAGGGGAGTAGGGCCCCCTCAGCACAGAGTGATCAAACCCCACCCTCTGCCCTCTCAAGGACACAGATACAGTCACTGGACTCTGGAAGCTACATCTGCAGTTTGGCCCCCATCCTTTACAAGCTGAAGCCAGGGTGGGAGGGCACAGTCTCTTGCCTATCTGGGAGCCACTGAGGCCAAGAGATTTGAAAAGTAGGCAGGAGAGAAGAGGTGAAGCAGGGGACCTACTCACCACCTCTCTCTCTGGTGAGCCGGGTCGGGACCCAGGAAGTCCGTTCTTGGTGGGGGTCTTGGCCTCTTTCTTGGGGAACTGGATCTTCTTCAGGTCCAGCCGCTCGTGGGTCACCCATTCATCCAGGCGTTTATTGACTGCAGCAGTGGGGATGGCTCAGGAAGGAGTGCCAGAGGCTGCCCCCCAACCCTCCAGCCCCACCTCATCCCGGCCCAGAACTCACAATCAATGTAATGGACGTAGAAAAGCTTCCGGCCACTGATGTCCTTCACGCTCAGAATCTCAGCGAGTGCTGTGGGAACAGCAAAGGCAAGGGCCTTAGACGGGCCAGGCCATGAACCTCCACCCTCCTACCACCTGAACTCCATCACCAGGCCCGAACCCTAAAGCCCCAGCACTTGGAAATGCTCTCTCAAGCCCCGGTTAGTCACCAAGTGCCCTCCACTCTTCAAGCCCTGCCCTGTCCAGCTCTAAAGGCTAAAAGCCACGCCCCTCCTGAGTATCTGCGCCCCGCCCGCTCCAATATTCTAGAGGCCCCACCCCCTCCCCGGGGTTCTGTTGACTCTCCCCCCGCCCCTCGCCCTCAGGTTCCTTAGCCCCGCCCCCCGACGTCACTCACGCCACTCATCTTCGTTGTCCTGGTTCCGCCGCAGCACGGGCAGGCGGCAGCCCTCGATTATCTCCCCCTGGGGAGACAGCGCGGCGCCAGGGTCGGCTACTGGGGGGCCTCGGGCTCTACCCACCTCCCCTGGCTCCCTCCGCCCCGCCCCGGGCACCGGACTCACCACCTCCGCCATCTTCCCTCCCTCCACTGCCACTTCCGGCCCCTCTGGGAGCCGTCACTTCCGGGACTGAGCACGTTGTAGGCCGGGTCTTCTCCGAAGCGGCTTTACGAGTAGGTTCTTAAGAGACACCGCCGCCCAGCTTGCTGACGGAGCCGGCCGGTTTGGTTGGCGGGGGCATAGGGTGTTTTAAAGCTCAGGTCAGGTCCTGGGTGGAATCCCCACAACATGTGCAACGATTGGAGGAAAACTGAGTCCGTCACGTGACGCTCACCGGGTGCGACGCCGGTCACGTGGGACTGGTGTTTTTACCTAGCGGGCGGCCGCCTGGGCGTCTCCTAGTGGCGTCAAGGCTGCGTCGCGGGGAGTGGACGTGCGTGCTCGGCTCGGGGGTTGAGGGGCGGATCTCGAGAAGTGGGCGCCAGGACCCCTGCAAGTTGTGGGCTTTCTTAGGGTTGGGGGCTCACGGAAGAAGGTTTTTGGTTTGTTGTTTTTTATATTAGGTTGCTAATTATACGAGTTGTTATTGTTCCGACGTCTAAGTCGTGTCAACTCTTTGTGACCCCCATGAACTGCCAGGCCCCTCTGTCTTTCCATATCTCCCGGAGTTTGCATAAGTACATGTCCATTGAGTCAGCTATCCAACCTTTTCATCCCCTGCCCTCCCCTTTTCTTGCCCTCAGACTTTCCCAGCGTCAGTGTCTTTTCTTCGCATCAGGTGGCCAAAGTATTGGAGTTTTCATCTTCAGCGGCAGTTCTTCCCATGAATAATCAGAGTTGATTTCTTTTAGGATTGATTAATGTATTATTCATTCATACATTCAACAACTGTTTAATAATATGCTACCGTGTCCCAGGCATTTATCTAGGAGCCTGGGATACATCAATGAATAAAATAACTTGCAGCTCCTGGAACTTGAATTCTTGGAGGCTGAGAGGGAAAAGAGGGGTGTGGATCACAAACAGTAAATATATTTTTAAAATAAATTATCTAGTCTATTAACGAGAAGTGTTTTGGGAAACAAGCAACAACAACGAAACACAAGGTGCAGGGAATGAATAGGTAAGCAAACTGTGGCCTGCAGGTCAGATCCAATCCTATTCTAGTTTTTCTGCACTCAGTGGGCAAAGAATGGTCTTTATACTCTTTTTAAAGCTTGGGGAGTCATAAATAGAATATTTCATGATACATGGAAATCATGAAATTCAAATTTCAGGGTCCGTAAATAATGTTTTATTGAAACATAGCCACCATCTCATTCATTGACATTTTGTCTATGACACCTTCCACGTTAAAGCTGAATGCCCACAAAGCCTAAAACATTTACTGTCTGGCCATTTACAAAAAATGTTTGCCAACCCATGCTTTATCTTCTATTGTGCTATCAAATGGGGCGTCCCTGGTGGCTCAGTGGTAAAGAATCTGGCTGCAATGCAGAAGACACGGGCTCAATCCCTGGGTGGGGAAGATCCCTTGCAGGAGGAAATGGCAACCCATTCCAGCATTCTTGCCTGGAGAAACCCATGGACAGAGGAGCCTGGTGGGATCACAAAGAGTTCCCCATGGGACCTGGAAGAGTTCAGGCAGGACTGAGCAACTAACACATATCAAATACAAAAATAGGTTCTTAATGTGTATGTTGTTCTGTGACCAGCTTGTTCACTTAGTAACGTAAATCGAACACTTCTCACATTCTAGAGCACTATTTTAATGGCTACATAGTGTTTTGTTGCTTATATGCACCTTATCTGCCACAACCAATTTCATCTTGTTGAATATTCAAGTTCCAGATTTCCCATTTTACAAACAGTGCCACAAAGAGCATCTTGATACATACAGCTTTCCACATATTCATCCCAACATGTTAGCAATTTCAGTCTCTGCCCCCTTATCAAAGTCACCAGTGACCCCCATATTCTTCATCCAATGGCCAGTTCTCAGACCTTTTATCCATGGCATTTGGCATGGTTGGTTACTTCCTACCTTGAAACTCTCCTGTCCTGGTTTCTAGGATTCCAGGCTTTCCTGATTTCTTTCCAGCTTTCCTATTGCTTCTTATCTCCTTTATGGGTTGCTCCTCTTGTTCGTGACCTCTAAACCTTCCCAGGCCCCAAGTTCGGTCCTGGACTCCACCTGTATATCCACAATCAGTCCCTTCATGATGCCCTAGAAGCTCATGGCTTTAAATACCATTCACATGTTGAGGTTTCTCAAGTTTATACCTCTCTATTTAGCCACTTGGCTTACTCCCTTACCTCATTCAAGTCTTTGCTGAAATGTCACCTTTCCCTTTAAGTCACTTCTGACTTCCCCAGTTAAGTCTGCTCATCCCCCACCACCTCATCTCCCTCCTCTGCTTCATTTTCCTTCCTAGTATTCAGCTGTCAAATCATGTCTTTTCCTTATTCACTTGTTACTGTCTTTCCCTCACTAGAATGTAAGATCCATGAATGCAGTATTTATGTAGTTTTCCCAGTGCTATTTTCCCAGCCTCCATAGCGCCTGTCTCATAGTAGGTATTCAGCTAAACTGTCGAATGGATGAAGAATAGGGAGCCAGAGATGTGAACTGACATTTGCTGCCAAGAGTGATCAGTCTTGTAAGATGGGAGAGAAACCTGGGACTCAGGGAAGACCATTTGAGGTGGGGGCCCAGGCAGGGGTCTCAGAGCATCTGATAAGTGACCCACAGTTGAGACGGGGGTAGCGTTGGCTGGAGAAAGGGGTTGGGACTGTTTCAGGCAGTGAGGACAGCAACAGCAGAGAGAAAAGAAACACTTGGTGATGGGACTTCCCTGGTGGCAGTGGTTAAGACTCTGCACTTCCACTGCAGGGGCCACTGGTCGGGGAACTAAGATCCCACGAGCCATGCGGCCTGGTCAGAATAAAAGAGTTGGTGAACAGGTCATCGGCCATTCACCAGTATTCGCTGAGCACCCACTGTGTGCCATCCCTGCAGGAGCAACTTGAAGTACAGATGAGTCCCCTGCTCTAGTGGGTCAGACATGAGCAGCTGACAACCCAAAGCATAAAGAGCCCCTTCGGACAGCGGTGAGTACGGTGACGACGTGGAAACAGTGTGAGGAGCTGGTCAGCTGGGGCCTCTCTAAAAGCTGTCACGCAGAATTCCTACCACAGAGAGTCACACAGTGTCCCTTGCCAGCTGCTTCCAGAGGGAATGTCTCCATCCGTGTGGATCAAACATGCGTGGGCTTCAGGATGGTCTCATCTGGAGACTCGATGAAGTCACCAGCAATGTGGGTTCTGTGTTCCCGGTCTGGCCTCCGCAGGGTTAGTCTCCTCCTACATTCAAGGTTGCCCCTTCTTAAGATCGCAGCACAGCTGCCCACAGTTCTAGAGCAGGGGTCCCTAATCTCTGAGCCAAGAACTGGTACCGGTTCACGGCCAGTTAGGAACTGGGCCACTCAGGAGGTGAGCGGCAGGCAAGCCAGCGAAGCTTCCTCTACAGCTTCCCATTACTCTCATTTCTGCCTGAACAGTCCCCACCCCACCCACCCCACTCCCGGTCTATGGATAAATTATCTTCCATGATACTCGTCCCTGGTGCCACGAAGGGTGAGGACCACTGCTCTAGAGCCTACATGTGTCCAGGGCCTCATCTATGGAGAAAAGCTGTGGAAGGAAAGCCCTAGGATTGAACCATTTGGGGACATGTGCCTCTGCTGCAGCCAATCTCTGTGACCAGGAGAACTCTACTGGTGTACACAAACCAGGGCCCGCCTGCAGGGGTGGGGTGGGGTGCAGTTCAGTGTATCCCAGGAGAGAGAACCTGGGTGGGGTTGGGGCTGGGGGAGAGTGATGATCCAGGAATCGGAAAGCTGGCCAGTCCTGGCCTTTTATGGAACTTTTGTAAGGAAGTCAGGTTTTGCTTTAAGTGCAGTGGGAGTCAATGGAGAATTTAGAGCAAGAAGATTAAGTGTGGGATAGATAAAGAAGATGTGGTACATATGTACAATGGAATATTTAGGTTTTTTTAGTGAAGTAGCTTAAGTCGTGTAAAACTCTTTGCAACCCCATGGACTGTAGCCTATTAGGCTCCTCTGTCCATGGGGTTTTCCAGGCAAGAGTACTGGAATGGGTTGCCATTTTCTTTTCCAGGGAATCCTCCTGACCCAGGGATTGAACCCAGGTCTTCTGCATTGCAGGCAGACTCTTTATCATCTGAGCCACAGTACTTTAGAGGTTAGGACAATGGAATATTACTCAGCCATTAAAAAGAATGAAATAATGCCATTTGCAGCAACATGGATGTGCCTAGAGATTATCATACTGATGAAGTCAGAGAAAGAGAATTATGGTATGATATCACTTGTATGCGGGGCTTTCCAGGTGGCGCTAGTGGTAAAGAACCCACCTGCCAAATAATGCAGGAGATATAAGAGACGTGGGTTCGATCTGTAGGTGGGGAGGATCGCCTGGAAGAGGGCATGGCAACCCACTCCAATATGCTTGCCTGAAAAATCTCATGGACAGAGGAGCCTGGTGGGCTACAGTTCATAGGGTCGCAAAGAGTCAGACACAACTGAAGCAACTTCATATGCAGCACACACACTTGTGTGCAGAATCTAAAAAGAAATTATACAGATGAGCTTATTTATCAAACAGAAACAGACTCATAGACTTGGAGAATGAACCAATGGTTACCATGGGGGAAGAGTCGGGAGAAAGGCTAGTTAGGGAGTTTAGGAGTGTTACATACACATGTATGTAAAATGGATAACCAACAAGGACCCATTGTATAGCACAGGGAACTCTGCTCAATGTTATGTAACAACCCAAATGGGGAAAGAATTTGAAAAAGAGGAGATGCATGTATTTGTGTAGCTGGGTCATTTTGCTGTCCACCTGAAATTAACACAATATTGTTAGTCAACTGTACTCCAACATAAAAAGTTAAAAACAAAGAGAGAACATAATGTATCTGATTAAAGGTTCAAAAGATGCCTGAGGAAATGATGCTTCTGGGAACAGGATATGAGTAGCAGCCTGAGTGTAGCTAGACGGTTCTTGCTGCTACAGGGGCAAGGACTGACAGTGGCTGCAGACTAAGGTATGGCCAACAGTGTGGTGAGAAAGAAGGCCTGGCAGGCACAAGAAGGCAGGGGCTGGCAGCCCTCCTGGGCCCCAGATCTCTGGGCGCCTCAGATTCTGAAGAATGAGAACCCTTTTTCCATAGTCTCTTTGGAAGAGAGGAACACAGACATCTATTTTCCAAATGCATGTGCTATGGTTGTGCTTATAAGATCCAGAGCCATCGAAATGCTGGCTGAATTCAAAGTGGGTGTAAAAAACATTTCCTCTAAACTGCACTAACAATGTGTGAGAGATTGTTTTTTAATTAATTTATTTTTTAATTGAAGGATAATTGCTTGACAGAATTTTGTTGTCTTCTGTCTTGTGATCTTGAGAGCTGGAGATGTTTCTTCTGGGTGAGAGCTCTCTGGCTCATGTGTTTTCCAGCAAAGAGTTGTCGTAGCAGGTGGGCTGGGATCCGGCTCATGGCCTTTGTGGAACGTTCCCTGTCAGTGTCATGGAAGCAATGACTGGTTCCCGGGAAAGACTCCAAGGCAGGAAGGGGCCGGGAAGCTGAGCCCTACTGGGCTCAGAGGCTCGCTCATTGAGGAAAATGGGCTTGAGATCTCAGGGGATCTAAAGGAAAATACGTACACGAGACAAAACTCAAGTATTCAGAACGACACCTTTTTGACCCAGGGAAGGCTTACAAAAAAAGAAATCCTTGAACACAATTCATTTTCCTTAGCTCTGGTTGTCAGAGGGGGCTTTTTAAAAAGTGAATTTGCTGGGACACCCATTAAAATAATTTTCTTTAAAAGGTTGCCATGAGCTGTACTTTTGGGAGTAGGAAAGGTGAATGTTGGTGGGGATGGGGCGAGGAACAAGGGCAGCAGGGGCCCGTCATTGCGGCCGTGGGAGAGGAGGTGTTATAACATAAACCTTATCCTACCAGCCCGGGGACTTACTGAAGTGCATGAGGAGTGACTGCCAGTGTTGTTCTAGATTGACAAGGTGTTCATTTCTCAGTAGGTTGGAACTTTAACAATAAGAAATTGGGATCTCCCCGGTGGTCCAGTAGTTAGGACTCTGCCCTCAGTACTGATGGCCTGGATTCAGTCCCTGGGCTACGCAGACAAAAAAATAAATAAATGAAAAAAAATTATTTAAGCATTAAGGCAAACAAACACAAACAAAAGCATAGGGGTAAAGGCTACTTTCCAGGGGTTCCTAGGCTGCTGGCTGGGTCTGGGACTCCTCAGCGTGGATGGCAGCAAGGGTAGGAAAATGCCAGCTGGGCTAGGCAGTTGACTGGTCATCCCAGACTTCGGGGGCACCTTCTGCAAAGGTGGGGGTGGGAGAAAGTCAGGCTGTGTAGGGGCCAAGGAAATGGAAGCAGCACGTTTGTGTTTGCATGAAAGATAATATTTGAAAGAAAAAAAAATTTTTTTTAATATGAGTTGTTCTTTTTTTTCAGGGGTGAAGTTTTATTAATACATTTTGGAATTTTTATACATATTTCTATTCTTTTTTTTTTAAGGAGCGTGATTAGAGGGGAACCAGAGGGGGCTGCATGGATGAGAAAGGGCCTTTCTTTAAGGCAGGCGTCAGGACTTCCCTGGTGGCACAGTGGATAGGAATCCACCTGCCAATGCATAGTAGTTCAACACAGGTTCGATTCCTGGTCTGGGAAGATTCCACTAAAGGCTGTGTGCCACAACTACTGAACCCGTGTGCTGCAGCTACTGAAGCTTGTGTGCCTAGAGCCCACGTGAAAGTCACTCAGTCATGTCTGACTCTCTGTGACCCCATGGACTATACAGTCCATGGAATTCTCCAGGCCAGAATACCACAGTGGGTAGCTGTTCCCTTCTCCAGGGGATCTTCCCAACCTGGGGATCAAACCCGTCATTGCAGGCAGACCAGCAGATTCTTTACCAACTGAGCCACAAGGGAAGCCCAAGAATACTGGAGTGGGTAGCCTATCCCTTTTCCAGTGGATCTTCCCAACCCAGGAATCAAACCAGAGTCTCCTGCAGTGCAGGCAGATTCTTTACCAACTTTACCAGCTGAGCTACCAGGGAAGCCCACACTCCCCAACAAAAGAAGCCATTACAGTGGGAAACCTGTGCATGGCAATGAAAAGTAGCCACGCTCACCCAGCTAGAGAGAGTGGCATGGGCAGCAATAAAGACCCTGCACAACCAAAAATAAATAAATTATATAAAAAAAGAGATGAGATGTACATCCATTATAAATAACAAGAAACAAAAGAACAAGCTTCAAATAAACTGGAGTTCTTACCTCCCTGGAGGTGGAACAGCTCCAAGACTGGGCAACTCTGACTCAAAGATGGCACCTTCACACACCTGCTCAGCGTGTTGGCTTTGTGTCCAAGACGATTCCCCTTAGGGTGGCCCAATGCTTGCTGCAGTCACTGGGCCACACGCTCTACTTTCACACCTCCTGTCTCCAGGGGGAATGCCACCTTCGTACTTCTCAGGAAATTTGTGTTTTGCTAAATCCTGAGAAGGGCCGACTTCACGGCTCTAAGACCAGTGCAACCGGGGTCCAGAGCTTAGAAGGGCCCTGCACTCAGGTTAATGCTCTGTCACTGACATCTTGAAAATTCTTAATAATTTTTGAACATAGGGCTCCGCATTTTCATTTTGTACCAGGCCCCACAAATTTCACAGCTGGACTTGATTCTGGAAAAAAAAAATCAGGAAAAAAAAGGTATTATAACTCTCCCTCAACAGTTAAGGCTTAGCAATTCTGCTTCAGAAGAACTCACCAATGTCAGGTAAGCAAAAAGCAGAAATAGGGCTATGAAAGCGAGAAGTCATCATAATGAAGTCAGTCTTGCTTCTTGTATTAATAGCTGTTACCATATGTGAGTCATGGTTTGTGGTCCTAGCTAATAACAGTGAGTCATTTTTTGTTAAGTTATGGTAAAATACACATCACATAAAACTTACCATTTTAACCATTTTTGAATGTGCAGTTGAGTGACATTGTCATTCACTTTGTTGTGCAACCATCTCTACTAACCATCTCCAAATCTCTTCACCATCCCCAACATAAACTCTGTATCCACTAAACACTAACTCCCCAGTGCCCCCTTCCCAGACCCTGATAGCCACTTTTCGGCTTTCTCTAAGAATCTCACTGCTCTATGTGCCTCATACAGTGAGATCATAGAATATCTGTCCTTTTGCATATGGCTTGGGCTTCCTAGGTGGCGCTCAGTTCAGTTCAGTTCAGTCGCTCAGTCGTGTCCGATTCTTTGCGACCCCATGGACTGCAGCACCCCAGGCCTCCCTGTCTACCAACTCCCGGAGTTTACTCAAACTCATGTCCATTGAGTCAGTGATGCCATCCAACTATCTCGTCCTCTGTCCTCCCCTTCTCCTCCCTCCTTCAATCTTTCCCAGCATCAGGGTCTTTTCAAATGAATCAGTTCTTTGCATCAGGTGGCCAAAGTGTTGGAGTTTAAGCTTCAGCATCAGTCTTCCAATGAATATTCAGGACTGATTTCCTTTAGGATGGACTGGTTGGATCTCCTTGCAGTTGGACTGCAAGGAGGTGACGCTAGTGGTAAAGAATTCTCCTGCCAATGCAGGGGACACAAGAGACATGGGTTAGATCCCTGGGTTGGGAAGATCCTCTGGAGGAGGAAATGGCAAACCACTCCAGTATTCTTGCCTGGAAAATTCCATG
This sequence comes from Dama dama, assembly GCF_033118175.1. NCBI lineage: Eukaryota > Metazoa > Chordata > Mammalia > Artiodactyla > Cervidae > Dama > Dama dama. Next base: position 7,065,984 of record NC_083682.1, read on the forward strand.
GACAGAGGAGCCTGGAGTCGCAAAGAGTCGTAAACAATGGAACACACACACACACACACACACACACACACACACACACACGCGCGCGCGCGCGTGCTATTTCACTTAGAATAATGTTTTTAAGATTTGCCCATGTTGTAGCATGTATCGGAATTTCATTCCTTTTTTTTTTTCATTCCTTTTTAAGACTGAACAATTTTCCATATGAATGAGTCATTCTGGCAACTAAAATATAAATGAATAAATTTATAGGCTTGCATTCTTTATACAAGTTTTGTGAATAGCGTTCAAGAAATAACACCTTTTGGAAGTAAAATAAATTCTTAATTTGGTCATTTCACCAAGGGATTTTGTGTAGTTCTGGTAATCCTACTGGAAGACTCAAATATTAACATTATTCAAATACTACCCAACAGTGTTCACAGTAGTCTAGTATTTTAAATATTCATGGTAGGCTACAGTTCTTTGTGACTACTTTAAGATGAGAGAGAGAGAAAAAAAAAAAAGATGTGGATGTTATGTTATACTCCAACAGGAAACCAGAAACTGATCTGAATTAACAGTATGGATTTCAACAGCAAAATGAAAATCAGGACTAGTAGACAAAATACTTCCCTGATTAAGGAAGTGAGATTTTACAAAGGAATGTGTACTCCCTAGTTGAAGATGCTGTGGATGCCCGTTCAACAATTTGACCAAGGTCGATGCAAAATGAAAGAAAAATTTTTACATCTGGAATATTTGTTATGAAACAGTTATCAAGACTATCAGATAGGGCAATGAATGCTTTGTATATTTTACCTTTTCATTTTAAGAATGGTAATTCTAAATGTTAAATATTTCCAGTATTATTTCTCAATCATTGGCTTATAATTTGCATTTAATATGTTTATTTCCTTTCTTTTTTTTTAATTTATTTTTTAATTTTTTTTATTTCCTTTCTTTTATTCTTTTCTTTTTTCTATCGTCAGAGGTCTGAATCGGGTAGAGATTATTTTTACTTGTCATTGACATAGTCTTATGATATATTGGTTCATAATAATAAATGTTTGAATTATTATTATATCTTTTTTTACAGAAACCTCAGAAACTTTTAGTACATATGTTCATTTTTATTTTTATTTTTTTCAGTCATTTTTATTTAAAAACATATAAAGTATTGAGAAAAATACTGTAAAGAATAACATGGTTTTAGCAGGATCCTCCATGGGGAAAGGGAAGAGAGAGAGAGAGGATAACAGAGAAAGAATAAGAGAGAGAGAGGGAAGGAGGTAGAGAGACCCACTCTCTAGAGCTGGAGACGAAGTAAGGACTGTTGCCTCTCAAACCATGTCCTGGACTCTATCCTTTCCCCCGTCAAGCTCTCTCTGAGGCCACTCCCTGTTCTTTATGTCTCACCCTCCATCATGCTTTCTCAGATCAGACGCCTCTTCCTTCAGGAAGACCTCCGGACCTCATAGCCCTGGTTACTTGTCAACCAGTGACATCTACTTCCCTCCTGGCTTCCTCAAACTCAGACTTCATGGGGCCAGGGGCTATTTCTGCACCATCCATCCCTATTTTCCCAGAGCCAGCCAGGTGCCCGCACAAAAGAGACTGTCAGTGACCATTCCCTAGAGGAGTGAGTCTGATCCTGACATCCCCCTCAGGTTAGGTACTGTACCCAGCTAACAGGTGAACCATGAAGGCTGAGAACTCTGAGGACTCAACCAAGCCACGGAGGCAAGCATTAGCAGAGACGTTATTCAAACACAGGCCCTTCCTTCCAATCCACTCTCCAAACCCTTGGCAGCCTGGCTCCAGGAAATTCAGAGCCAGTGGGGCAGAGACGCTGAGACCCAGATCCCCCACCTCAGCAGAGAGACTGGGGGCATGGTCTAAGTGGATACAGCAGCAGCTGGCTGGTGAGCAGGAGATCCTGAAGTGTGCCATCTTAAAGTTTATCTGTTATTCTTCTTTGGCAGAGTGGACTTTCATTGTTGTTGTCAGGTAGCATTAATTGGTTGGTGCTTACTCTTATTTGTTCAAATAAACACACTTTGGCAGGTCGGGTGGTCTTCTGAGCCGTAGGTTAACTTGAGCGCTGCCTAGAACACTCTCCTGAAGATGGAGGGCTTTTGAAGGCTTTAAAAAAAATTTTTTTTTACCATGTCCCACCACTTGCAGTATCTTAGTTCTCCAGCTGGGAATCAAACCTGTACCCGCCCTACAGTGGTAGCACAGAGTCTTAACCACCGGACCGTCAGGGAAGCTGCTCAAAATTTTTATTTTACATGAAATGAACTTTTTTTTTAATTAAAAAGATTTCTATTCTCTGATTAGACACAAACATTATAAAGTCCTGTTTATGGAGAAGGAAATGGCAACCCACTCCAGTATTCTTGCCTGGAAAAGTCCATGGACACAGGAGTCTGGCGGGCTGAAGTCCATGGGATTACATGACTGAGCATGTGTGCACGAGGGTGGAGGGAAATGGGTTGGTAGCAATAAAGTGGTAGAACTAATAAAAAAAAAAATAAGAAAAATCCTGTTTATCTCCTGCAGTATCACCATCCTTTATTGGCCACATACAAAGTAGCTAGCAGAGAGAAAGGCCCACACTTCTACATCAGTTTCAGGGATTTGGGCTTGAAGGGTATGAATAAAGTGCTAGGGGAAATGGGCCTCTGGTCAGGTTGAGCAATCTTCTTCAAGATGGCACCTGCCTTCCATTCTATATGTCGCCAGCACAGGGGCCCCGTCTACATTCCATCTGTTTAGAAGAGTTTCTGTGTGGAAGCACTGGAGAGGTACTCCTTGCTCTATCACAGGGGTAATAATGGTCACATCTACAGATATGCCCATGCAGGTCGGGTACCATATTCAGTGCATGGTGAACATTCAAAAATCAATAGGTCTTATCCACAAATAGCATGGTTAAGTGTTCTCAATATCCCACTTATGCCTGCCGTTGCAAAAATGCAACATATGCTAGAGGAGGTGCTGCTCTGCTCCTCTCCCTCCCCTCCATGTTCTTCTGTACACAGGGAAGGTCTCTCATTGCATATGCCTACAGCTCTGACAGAGACTTCGTTGGACCACAGGAGGGTATCCAGCCCATGCATAGGGAACGCTGGAAATGAACACCTTCAGAAGCTACTTTTCAGCCAGTAACTGATGGGAGAAGGAGGATAAACTCCCAACTCCTTGCCCCTAGGGTTCAGTCACTCCAGGCAGATTTTTTAGTTTGAAAATTTTTTCAGATGTATCCCTTATCTAAAATTTTACATAAATGCCTATATGATCTTTGATGGTTAATTTTATGTGTCATCTTGACTGAATCACAGGGCACCTAGATATTTGATGAAACCTTATTTCTGGGTGTGTCTATGAAGGTGTTTCTGGATGAGCTTAGCATTTGAATCAATAGACCTAGTGAAAAAGAGGGCTCTCCTCACTGTTGGCGGGGCTCTCCTTCAATCCGTTGGGCCAGAATTGAACAAAATGGCAGAGGAGGAGAACTGGCTCTGTCTGACTGTGTGAGCTGGAACATCAGTCTTCAACCTCAGACTAGAACTCTCACCATTGATTCTCAGACCTTCAGATTTGGACTAGAACTAGACCACTGGCTTTCTTGGGCCTCCAGCTTGCAGACAGCAGATGGTGGGATGTCCCAGCCTCCCTTATCATGTGAACCAATTCCTTATCAGAGATGTAGAGGAAGAGAAATATATATATAATAAAATATGAAGTGAAAAAATGTGCAAATGTTAGCTGCTCAGTCGTATCCAACTCTCCATGACCCCATGGACTATAGCCCACCAGACTTCTCTGTCCATGGAATTTTCCACGCAAGAATACTGGAGTGAGTTGCCATTCTCTTCTCTAGGGGATCTTCCTGACTCAGGGCCTGAACACAGGTCTCCTGCATTGCAGACAGATTCTTTACCATCTGAGCCACCAGGGAAGCCAATGCAAATATAAAAATATGAATATATATCTATATCTACTATTGGTTCTGGAGATCCCAATGAATACATGGTCATAATACATGTTTTTTATACAGTCTAAATTTTCCTTTGTCCTTTTTGATTGACTTCTCCCTCACTTCACCCATATTTCCCACCAATGCTCCCCCATAACCCAGATTAACACTCTGCTGTGTATCCTGTCATATTTTGTCAATACTCATAATCAGGAGTAAATCTATATATAATTGTAAGTATGTGCAAATGTACATATGCAGGATGTGGGTTTTGTTTGGTTTTCTCATTACTAGAAGTGTTTGTGCCAAATGCACCTTTGCACTTTTCTCAGCAATACTTCGTGGAACTCTCTTCAAGTCAACTGCTATTGCTGTAATTCACTCTTTTTTAATGGATATAATATCCTACAAGTGGAATTCAGCTACCTGTAGGTTTTTGCTTTGGTCTTGGTTGTATGCCAATATGAACATTGCTGCAATAAATCTTTCGTAGTGTCTAAGGGTTGGAATTGCTGGGTTGAAAGATACAAGAATTTTGTGTTTTGCTGAATATTAGCTGAGTGCTTTTTTTTTTAAGTAACATATCTCATTTCCACAAAAAAATGCATGGAAATTTCTGTTTCCCTGTATCATCTTCAGCCAACAGATGCTAAAGTTCTTCTAAATTTTTGCCAAACAAGTTAGCAAAGCAGCAGAACTGTATCATTTTAATTTGCGTTTCCCAACCTTTCAGTTTAATCATTTTTCCTTTGCCATTTGGAATTTTCCTTCTGTGAACTGCCTCATTGTATGCTCAGTTCATTTTTCCGTAGAGTTCTTTGTCCTTGATTTGTAGAGCAATAGTAAGCTGCTGGGCCCCTAGTGGCTCAGAGGGTAACAAATCCTCCTACAATGCAGCAGACTGGGGTTTGATCCTGGGTCAGGAAGCTCCCCTGGAGAAGGGAATGGCTACCCACTCCAGTATTCTTGCCTGGAAAATTCCATGGACAGAGGAGCCTGGCAGGCTGCCATCCATGGGTTTGCAAAGAGCCAGTCACAATTGAGCAGCTAACACATACACACATACAGTAAGCTGCTCTTGACTTCTGCTTTGTAAATATTTTTCTTTCTTTTTTTAAAAATATTTTATCGACCACACTGCACTGCACTGCAGGTGGAATCTTTGTTCCCTGACCAGGGATTGAAACCATGCCCCTTTGCATTGGAAGCTTAACCACTGGACTTAACCACTCCACTTAACCAGTGGAGTCTTAATCACTGGACTGCCAGGGATGTAACTGTAAATATTTTTTTTCTAAATCTGTTCTCTGTTTCTTTGCTTTGTCTCCAGCATCTTTTGGCATTCATATATTTACATTTTTTATTGAGTCAAATATGTCTATTCTTCCTGTCATAACTTCTAGGTTTCCAGTCTTGGTTAAGAGAGTCTTCTCATTTTTTTACATTTTCTTACAAGATTTTTATTATGTTAACAAAAAACATAATAAAAATCTTGTAAGAAAAGGAGAAGAGGGGGGCAGAGGATGAGATGGTTAGATAGCATCACTGACTCAATGGACATGAATCTGAGCAAACTCGGGGAGATTGTAAGGGACAGGGAAGCCTGGTGTGCTGCAGTCCATGGGGTCCCAAAGAGTTGGACATGACTTAGTGACTGAACACAACAACAACAAATTTATTACATTTAAGCGTTAGATCCTTCTGGAATTTATATTTTGGAGGCTAGCATAAGAGATAGGCCCAACTGTATTTTCTTCTGGATGGGTAGTGAACTCTGTGCTGGCACCTGCCATTACTTAGTACAGCCCCTTTCTGCTAAATCGACACTCCACATGTGTCATATATTAAATCCTAAAATAGATAGGAACCCAACTCTATATTCTTAATTCGGCTGCATAAATCTGCTGGTCTAATTCTTTCCCAATACCAAATTGCTGTGATTACAGTGTCCTTATAGTGGCTCCTTTCTTGAAAAGTGAGGCCCCTTCACGATTCTTTTTTGTATATTTTCACTAATCCCAGACTTGTATTATTTGAGATAAGCCATTAGAATCATTTAAAGCTATTAAAAGAGGAAACTTAGGGACTCCCCTGGCTGTCCAGTGGTTAAGACTCTGAGCTTCCACTGCAGGGGGTCTGGGTTCAATCCCTGCTTAGGGACAAAGATCCCACATGCCATGTAGCCAAAAAAATGTAGAACACTAATTTAAATTGCATTAAATGTATATATTAATGTTGGGGACAAGCAATCATTTTATGCTATTATGGCTAACCATCCAAAAATCTAGGATAGCTTTCTATTTGTTCCATTTTAAAACATGTCTTTCAATATGATATTGAAAAATGTGACTGTTCATATTGATTTGTGCTTTTCTTGCTAAATTTAGATTTATCTTTGATTCATTTTGAGTTAATTTTTGCATATAGTATAAGGTAAAAGGTCCAACTTCATTCCTTTGCATGTGGATATCCTGTTTTTCCAATACCATTTGTTGAAAGACTGTCCTTTCCCCTTTGACTAGTCCTGGCACTCCTGTCTAAAATTGAGTGAGTGAGCGATAGTCACTCAGTTGTGTCCGATTCTATTGCTCAGTCGTGTCCCATGAACTATATAGCCAGCCAGCTCCTCTGTCCATGAAATTTTCCAGGCAAGAATACTGGAGTGGGTTGCCATTTCCTTCTCCAGGGGATCTTCCTGACCCGGAGATCCAACACATGTCTCCTGCATTGCAGGCAGATTCTTTACCACCTAAGCCACCAGGGAAGCCTACTATTAAGAGACATTTCTAAGTATAAAGACAGGTCAACAAAAACTATCAACTGATACATGCTTCACTTTATCTTATAATCTATAGACAATACATTAGAATATGTAATGAATCCATACACCTTTTTCAAAGAAATACCTGAGACAGAAGTAGCAATAAAGTTATAAATGACAATCATCAATCAGATGAAATAATTTAGATGAAGCTTGTCTCAATGAGATGGGGACTGGGCGCAAGTGGTCAGGAAGGAAATACAATGTACTTTTAACTTTGTATGGGAAAAAATTTATTGACCATAAATGTGAGGGTTTATTTCTGGGATCTTGGCTCTATTCCATTAGTCCATGTATCTGTTGTTACACCAAGGTCACAGTGCTTTTGGCAGGTCTGTCTTTTTTTTTTTTTTTAATTGAAATACATTTACCTGAAACTAACACAAAATTGCAAATCAACTATACTTTAATAAAATTTTTTAAGTTCAGTGGCTAAGACTTCACTCTCCCATCGCAGGGAACCAGGGGTCAATCCCTGATCAGGGAACTAGATTGCAGACACTGCAATTAAGTGTTCACTTACCGCAGCTAATGATCCTGCATGTGGCAACTAAGACCCGGCGCAGCCAAATAAATAAGTGTTAAAACAATAAAAATCTATCAAAGAAAGAGAAATACATCTGACAGATGACATTGTGGAAATTTAAGCTGTACAGCATTGTAATTTGATATTTTATTTATTATAATATGATCGCCATTGTAGCCATTGTTAGGTTCCCATCAGGTTACATCATCATCCTTACATCACCATCCTTTCTTTTTAGTGGTTGGAATCATTACGTTCTGGTCTCTTAGAAGGTCTGATGGTTTTACCACTATATTATTTGGCTGGTTTTTGTTTTTTTTTACTTGATCTGACAGTTTGTCTTTTATTACAAGTATCCGGTTTCTCACATTTAGTATAATGAATAATACACTTTCAATATTACTTTCAAGTCTTTCAGTATTACTTTATGAGAATTTATTTTACATTGCTATTTCTTTATTTACTTTACGCTAAAATTTAAAGAAATGAGGTCTGTCATAAAAGTGTTTTAACTCTATTGAATAAACCTAATGTTCCAGAAAGAATCCTTACTCTGCCACTTACTAGCTATATGATTGGGTGAGTAATTTAACTTCTCTGAACCTCAATTTCCTGATCTAAAAAATGTGAATAACAACACCTCCTTCAACTGGGGTTTGTGAGAAATAAATCACTGTTGAACATAAAGGCCCAGCAGAGTAAGTATACAATAAATAGATGCTAAAATACACTTCATTGAATCAAAGACTGCAGATTTATCTTACGACATCGTGGGGCTTTGGCACTGCTGAGGTCTCCTGTGGTTTGAGAGCCTCTTCCTTGGTCTCTGTTTCTGGGGGACACAGGAAACCAGGATGTAGCAGGTGGATGGATGTAGAAGCTTTAAATGTTTTTCCCTTTTTGGTCTTACCACACAGCATGTGGGATCTTCATTTCCTGACCAGGGATTGAACCCGCGCCGCCTGCAGTGGAAGCACAGAGTCTTAACCATTGGACTTCCAGGGAAGTCCCTGGAGGCTTTTAAAAGGAGGTAAATGTCTGGAATAGCTGACAGTGGGGACCAGGGAGGAGCTGCCCATGCAGAATTTCTTCCTTGTGACAGCCATGGGACTTCTGAGGTCCTCAGAGACGGAGGGATCAAGGAGAGAGTAGGGACTTTTCTGGGCAGAGCATAAGGATCTGGCTGGTGGAGGGTATGCAAGAGAATGGGAGGGCTCTGGAAAAAGTAATTTTGAAGTAGAGAAAGAAGATGCTGGGAATTCCCTGATGATCCGAAAGGGATTTAATACTCCGAAAGGGATTGATCCCTCGGGCACAGCCCCCCTCCCCCCCACCTCAAGAAGGAGATGCTATGGGGTTGGCTGCCTCACAGGAGGACTAGAGTCGAGTCAGCCTCTGACATCAAGCAGTATCCTTCTGTGCAGCAGTCACATTGCTCCTGTCAAAGCAGAGAACCTTGATTTTCTCCGCTATTCAGCTTTATATCTGTTTTGAGACCAACCATGCCTTGGGAGTGGGGTACTTAATCTCAGTAATTTTTGAGATGTGGACTTACATCTAAGGTAGAGAGGGAGAGGAAGGAAGGGCTCCCCCAGAGCCATGGTGTTGGTCATTTGACCTGGTGGCTGAGTGCCATAGCTTTGTTTGAAATAAGGAGTATTACCAGGTATAAGGAGAGACATTGTATAATTATAAAGGGGTTATTTCAAGAAAACATAAAAATCCTAATTGGAGGTACTCAATAAGAGTTCCTGGATGCATGAAGCCAAAACCAACAGAACTGAAAGGAGAAACTGAGAAAACCACAATTCGGCATTCCTCCATGGGTAACTAATAGAACAAGTTCAGAGAACGTCAGTGAATGTAGAGAAGATCTGAACAACACTATCGACCAAGTTGACCTAATTGACGTGAGTGTGTACTCAGTCGATCAGTCTTGTCTGACTCTTTGTGACCCCGTGACTATAGCCCACCAGGCTCCTCTGTCCTGGGATTTCCCAGGTAAGAATATTGGAGTGGACCCAGGGATGGAACCTGAGTCTCCTGAGTCTCTGGCATTGGCAGACGGAGTCTTTACCATTGAGCCTCCTGGGAACCCTAACCTAATTGACATTCACAGTCAAAGATAGTGCCTGTTCCCCCCAGTCAGAAAGGAAGACTCTGTAATGTTACAGGGAGCATTGACTCCTAGAAAGGTCATGCCTCAAAAGTCAGGAATAATTAGCTCCTGGCTAAAGGCTTCTCTGTTTCCACCTAACAGATTCCTGGCACAAAATATATAAAGTATTAAATATTTATTATATATAAATATAAATTTATATAAATTTATTTATATGTATTTTTATATATGTAATACATTATATATATATATTTAGCCTTTGTCCTAGTTCCTGGCACAGAGCTCTTAAAACCCTTGGTATGTCTTGAGTAATACAAATGTCTTGTTATTCATAAGTCCCTTTCAACCATAGCCAAATTTGTGCTCATGAGGTTACTATTGGTGGGCTCCTAAATAACTTCAGAATAGGAGCAGGTAGCCTGAGAAACCACCCTTGTGATTGGTGCATGGAACTTCCAGCCCCCTCCCCCAACCTTGAAGGAGGAAGAGCAGGAATAGAGATTCAGTTCAATCACCAATGGCCAATGACTTAACCAATCATACTTACATGGTGAAACCTCCAGAAAAATTCCTAAACAACAGGGTGTGGAGTGCTTCCCGGGGGGTGAACACCCAGTAAAGAGTCGGACACAACTGAGCAAGTGAACTGAACTGAACTGAGCACCCAGTGCTGGGAAAGTGGAATGCCCAGAAAGGGCATGGAAGTCTGTACCCACCCCTATACATTACCTTCTCTTCCATTTGGTGGTTACTAAGGTATACCCTTTATAATACAACATTTCCCGGAGCTCTGTGAGTTGTTCTACTGATTTACTGAACCTGAGGGAGGAGGATCATCTACAAATAGTTAGTGTTAGAATTGAAATGAATAGTTGGACACCCAGTTGGTGTCAGAGAATTGCTTGGTGTGACGGGGAAAAAAAAAACCTTCAAAATCTCAAAGCAAGATCCAAAGTAACAAATTATTTCAAAGTAATTTAAATGTGTCCTAGAATACAACTCAAAACTATTTGTAGGATTACAGGGATATCCTAGCACACAAAAAATTGAAATTCATCAGGCCTGATATCCAACAAAAGGTTACAAATATGCAAAAGTGTAGGAAAATATGACCCAATAATGAAAAGGAAAATTAATAGATTAAAACTGCCCCAAAGGGATTTCCCTAGTGGTCCAGTGGTAAGAAATCCGTCTGCCAACACACAGAATACCTTCCGTCCTTAGTCTGAGAAGATCCCACATGCTGAGGGGTGACTAAGCCCAGGTGTCCCAGCTCCTGAAGCCCTCACGGCCAGAGCCTGTGCTCCACAACAAGAGAAGTCACCACAATGAGGAGCCCGCACACTGCAACTAGAGAGTAGCCCCTGCTGGCTGCAATTAGCGAAAGCCTGAGCGCAGCAACAAAGACCCAGGGCAGCCAAAAATAAATCGGTATGAGAAAATCCATTTAAAAATAAAACACATACACACATACAAAAAAAACAAGTGAAAATTCCTGCCCTGCCACTTCTGTACTGTCTTCCCTTCTCTGTACTTCAATTCACTCATTTGTAAAATGAGAATCATACTATTGTATGGGGTTGTTCTGAGAGGTTTACATGAGATTCATTCACATGAAGGGTCATGTTCTAAGCCCTCCACAGAGGCGAGATAGTATTCCTGGCGGAGAGGCAGCCAGCGCCTGCTGCACCTAGGGAAAGCCCTGCTCCCTTCGGGTGCATCTTGGTCCTCCCCACACTGGGAGCAGGACCACTCCAGGTCTACCAGCTCTTGGTGGCTGGGGGAAGCCTTCTCCGGTGCCCTGATCCCTGCTGATGCCTGGGGACTCTGTGAACACTCTTGGGCTCCCATCGGCCATTATCCTTGAAGACACGCTTGACCCTGGCTCCAGCCAGCCCAGAAGCATAGTGCAGGCGCCCGGGCTGGGAGCAACCCAGTCTCTCCGGGTTCTCTTTTCATTTCTACACCTCAGCCAGGGCGGGGCCCAGTGGGAACTGGGACATAGGTTCTTCCTGGGTACACCCCAACTTCTCTGCTCCTTTCTGAAGCCTCTGCTGCTCCTTCCTTGTTCCCCCTCTTTCCTTATCCCCCCTTGGGGAGGGTGGGAAGTTGATGGGCTCAGTGGCTGAGCAGTCGTTCTTCCAAATCTATTGTTCATGACTCGGAAACCAGCCTCGTGGCTCCTTTTGTTCCACTGTGACCTGAGTCAGTGACTAGACGGGGAGTGTCACCGGAGGAAAGGAAGTGTGTGTGTTTGTGTGTGTGTCTGTGTTTGACCTGTGACCCTCTTCCAGATACCTCTGAGGAGGGCCAGTGGAATGGCACTGACACTTGGTCTTGGGCCATGGCTGGACTGGAGAGAGACTGGGAAGGTAGAAGAGGCCAGAATGGGAAGAGGAACTGGGAAGCTGGGCTGGGGGGCAGAGCACTGAACACAGGCAAACAAACTGAGCTGGGGAAAGCGGAGTGAGTTTAGTCCCACGTGCCCGTGGGAAGGAGGGGCGGATGCAGGAGATAGCTGGGGGTGGGGGAGGGGGACTCTGAGTTTGGGGATTGGGAGGCTGGTGGATGGGCCTGTCTTGCTGCTGCTTGTTTGTGAATGGCAGCAAGGCAGCAGGATTGTCTTTCCCTCTTTGCCAAGATCTGAACAGCGTGAAGCTCTAGGATTGCCCTGGGCCGACGGCCACTCCCAGCTCCAAGTCAGGGCATCTTGTGTCGTACCACCCGAGCCAGCCCCATAGCCCTGGCCTTTCTGTGGCTACCTCCTCTGGGACCACCTTTCCAAGGGTCTCGAACCTGGAAATCTGCAGTGGTCCAGAAAGGCCAGAAGGGCTGGGTGGGTAGATGTGTCACTGTCAAAATGGAACTTTTTATTTCTCCCTTTAAAATGTCAATCCCACCGGGGCTGGAGCTTGGTCTTGTTCACTGCTCTGTCCCATGTGCATTGTGGGTACACAGTGAATACCTCGCTTGGGTCAAGATCTGAGGGGATTCCCTAGGGTGGAGACGGACTAGTGCCTTCTGGGAGGCTCCATAAGCAGAAGACTGACCATCTCATGGAGCACAGAAGGAGACAGATTTTGACCCTATGTCACAAAGGACCGTGAAAACCCAGAGCTGCTGTGAGCTTGATATCGCCTGAGCTGACCACATGGAAGCTAGAGTTAGGCGGGGCGGGAAGATGACTTGCCTCAAGGCAGACCCAAAGGGCCTCTGTGTGTCTTCCCAGTCACTGCATCTGGGAGGGGGCTCCCGAGCCATAGGTTCCTGCAACAAGATGTCAGCTCTCGAGTCAGACGGAACTGGGTTTAAATCCTGGCTCCTCTACTGAGCTGTGTGACCTTGGGCAGGTCTTACCCAGTGTCTCTGAGCCTATTACCAAATCTGTAATACAGCCATCCTAGTGATACAACACTTGCCCCAAAGGCTGGCTGTAAGCACTAGATTCAAAGCTTCAGCCACTTGCAGCGTTTAGCACAACAACTGGCTCACAGCCAAAGCTCAGCAAACATTAACTATCGTTACTGTGGTGGAGAAGGGGAGGGGTGGTTGCTGAGCGGGGAGCTGGTGCTCACAGCCCAGTGAACTAGGACAGATCACACAAGAAGCGAATTAATGGGCGGGCGGCCAGAAAGGGACACAACAGTGCCCTCATTAAATACTGGAGTGCACTCTTCTAGTTTGATAGAATTTTTAAAATTTTGTTATTATGTATGCATGTATGTATTTACAGCTGTGCTGGGTTTGTGTTGCTGTTTGCAGACTTTCTCTAGTTGCAGTGATCAGGGGCTACTCTTTGTTGAGGTGCGCAGGCTTCTCATTGTGGTGGCTTCCCTTGTTGCGGAGCACGGGCTCTAGGTGTGTAGGCTTCAGGAGTAGCAGCACAAGGGCTTGGTAGTTACGGCTCCCGGGCTCTAGATTATAGGCTCAGTAGTTGTATAAGTGCTTAGCTGCCGACAGCATGTGGAATCTTCCTGGACCAGGGATTGAACCTGTGTCCCCTGCAGGCAGATTCCCATCCCCTGGACCACCAGGGAAGTCCGAGTTTGATAGAATTTTGATTCATACTCATCCAAGTCATCACTGGCAGGACAATATTCAGATATAGGGAAGGTGCCATTTTTAGGAGATTTATAGAGACAGATGGGCTTCCCAGTTGGTAAAGAATCCATCTGCCAGTGCACGAGATGCAAGAGACGTGGGTTCCATCCTGGGGTCAGGAAGATCCTCTGGAGGAGGAAATGGCAACCCACCCCAGTATTCTTGTCTGGGAAATCCCATGGACAGAGGAGACTGGAGGGCTACAGTCCACGGGGTTGCAAAGAGTCTGGGGACAAACACATTGAGACAGATACTAAATCCATAACTGGTGCAGAGATTTCTCATATATTTCAGAGAACCGACAGATAACTTAGTTCCAAGTCCTTTAGCTAAGCAGGGAGGTCCAAGGATTAGTTTTACTCTTACTCTTCTCTGTTAGAACAATCAGCTCCAACAAAAGAACTAGTTAGATTGTTGGGTTTTTTTTTAGTTAGATTGTTTTATAGCCAATTTTACATTGCTTTTATTAAACTCTGTGTTAATACAAAGTGCATCATTTGTAGAAACAGAAATTTTATCAACAATGGCAATAAAGTTGTAATTCTTAAATATTTAACAAACATAATTAACATTAGGCCAACATTTAAAAATTCTCAGAACCCTAACTCAACACTGTAAAGCAATTATACTCTGATTAAAAATTTTTTTCAGAAGAAGTTTAAAACACTGATTTTGAGGCTCCCGTTTGGAACTAAACCCACAAGAGAGGCTGAATTAGTCCTAAAATGAACTCAGTACTCCTATCGCTCCCACTTCTGCTGGAACTAACAGCAGAAGCAGAAGCAAACCTTGTACCCTAGCCTGCATATACATAGAGCTCTCCCTTGCTCTGGGCCCTGCCAAACCTGGCAGCCTTCAAGCCACTCAGTGAACGGAACCGAGTCGAATTCCTGAGTATAGTGTGTGCTGTTGTCTGAATACGAGCAATATCTACCAGGTATGGCACCTTTTTCTTGTGGCAGGAGGTACAGGGAACAATAACTGTAGTCCACTGTAGTACCCCAATCTCTTGGTCCATTCACTTGTTGATAAATATTTAGGTAGTTTACAGCTTGTCATACTATAAAAAAGCTATAAACATCCTTTTACTTTTTGGGAATGTATTTTAAAATTTTTATTTTGGGAAAGTACATAGGAGAGAAATAGCTAGTCATGGGGCGAATGTAGACTTAACTTTATAAATGCCAGTTTCCCAAAGTGGTTGTACCATTTTCCCTTCTCACCAGCAAGAGTTCCAGTTGCTCCACATGAGCTCATTTGATATTTTAGCTTGTTTTGATTCTAGTATATGTGAAGTGGTGTCTTATTGTAGTTTTAATTTACGCATCTTTAATGACTTTTTTTTTTTTTTTTGGCCTTGCTGGATCTTAGCTCCCCTACCGGAAATGGATCCTGGGCCCTTGGCAGTGAAAACACAGAGTCCTAACCACTGGACTGCCAGGAAATTCTCTTTGATGACTACTGATAAATATCTTTTTATGTGTTTATTGACTATTTGTGCATCTTTAAAATTTTTTTATTTTATATTGGAGTATAGTTGATTAACAATGTTGTGTTAGTTTCAGGTGTATAGCAAAGTGACTCCCTTATACATATGCATGGAGGCCTGGCATGCTGCGATTCATGGGGTTGCAAAGAGTCGGACACGACTGAGCGACTGAGCGACTGAACTAAACTGAACTGATTCTTTTTCAAATTCTTTTCCCATTTAGGTTATTACAAAGTATTGAGCAGAGTTCCCTGTGCTGTACAGTTTAAGTACTTGTTGGTTATCTATTTTAAATACAGCAGTGTGTACATGTCAATCCCAAACTCCCAATCTATCCTGCATATATCTCTCTTTTGTGTAAGTTTCTTTTCAAATCTTTTGCTTTTTTTTTATCATTGATATGTAGGGATTCTTTATATATTCTGGATACAAGTACTTTTTCAGGTATTTGTGTTGCAAATATTTTCTAGTCATTTTATGAATAAGTCACAGAAAGAACACATGGAAAGTGTGGAGGAGAGGTAATATATCAAAAGATAGTGGTGCTTCCCTGGTGGTCCAGGGGTTAAGAATCCACCAGCCAATGCAGGGGACACAGGTTCAATCCCTGGTCCGGGAAGATCCGATGTGCTGCTGGTCAATTAAGCTTGTGCTCCATGACTGAGCCCACGTACCGTAACTCCTGAAGTCTGCATGCCCTGGACCTCTCCTCTGCAACGAGAAGAGTTGCTACAAGAGAGAGCCCACACAGCAATGAAGACCCAGCGCAGCAAAAATAAATAAATAAGTAAATAAATAAATCTGTTTTTAAAAAGACTGAAAGAGAGAGACGTAGTGGGCACTTCCGTGGTGGTCCAGTGGCTGACTCCGATCTCCCAATGTAGGGGGCCTGGGTTTGATCCCTGGTCAGGGAACCTAGATTCCACATGTCACAAGAAAGAGCAAAGATCCTGTGTATTCTAAGACCTGGCACAGCCAAATAAATACATGTTTTTAAAAAGGCTTTATTAAGTTAAATATGTATGTTTAATACGATCATCTCAATAGATGCAGAAAAAGCATTTGGCAAAATTTCATTAGCATGATCAAAACTCTCAGAAAAGTAGTAATAGAAAGGAACTTCCTCAACCTAATTAAAAGCCTCTAGAGAAAAACCTGCAGCAAACACGTTGCTTAATGGTGAAAGAGAATGCTTTCTTCCTAAGATCTGGAAAAAGACCGGGATGTTCACTTCTACCACTTTTATTCAGACATGTACTGGAGGTTCCACCCAGTACAATAAAGTAAAAAAGAAAAGAGATTAAAAGGCATCCTGCTATATGAATTGGAAAGGAAAAAGCAAAGATGCTTTTATTATAAACAATATGATCATCTGTGTAGAAAATCCTAAGAAATTTACCCTCTACACACAAAAAAAAAAGTTACAAGAACTAAAATTCTTGTTCAGCAAGAGTTGCAGGATGCAACTCCAACAATAAATTTCTATATACTAGCAATAAGCAATCATAAATTTAAAGTTTAAAAACAATTAAAATATCATAAAATATTGAAAACTTAGGAATAAATTTGACAAAATATGTGTAAGACCTATACACTGAAAAATACAAAACAATGCGTGAAGAAATTAAAGAAAACCTAAGTAAGGCTAGATATATACCTGAGATCATGGCTGAGAAACTTATTATCAAGATGTCAATGCTTAATATTAAGATGTCAGTGCTTAATATTAAGATGTCAATGCTCTCCAAATTGTAGAAATTAAGAAGCTGTATCCTAACATAAGAAAATGCAAGGGATTTTAAAGAAAAGACGAAAGTTGAAGGATTATAGTATCTAATTTCCAGATATAATGCAAAAGAAAAAAAAAAAGAACAAAAATAAAATCGAGGAACTTCCTTCACAGTCCAGTGGTTAAGACTCCCTGCTTTCGCTGCAGGTGGCACAGGTTCAATCCCTGGTCAGGGAACTAACATTCCACAGGCCGAGTCTCCCGGGCAAAAGGAAACAAAAAAGATGTATTATAATGCCACAGTAATTGAGACTTTGTGGTATTAGCAAAAAACAAACATATATAGATACAAGCAACGGAACAGAGAGTCCAAAAGTACAGCCGTGTATATATATGGTCAGCTGGTGCCAAAGTAATTCAATGGAGAAAGAATAATTTTTTTCAAGAAGTGGTGTTGAAACAATTCAATAATTGTGTGTAAAACAGGAAAGGAAAAGAAAGAAGCAAGCTCTTACTCAATACCATGTGCAAAAGTTAACTCGAAATGGATTATAGACCCAAATGTAAGAGTTCAAACTATAAGGCTTCTAGAAAAAAACTGAAGAAAATCACAGTGGCCTTGAGTTTGGGAAAGATTTCTTTTTTAAAAAAAATTATCAAAATAGAAAAAAAATAAATAAAATGATCGAAGGGCTTCCCTGGTAGCTCAGTGGTAAAGAATCACCTGACAATGAAGGAGACATAGGTTTGATCCCTGATAGGGGAAGATTCCATGTGCTGTGAAGCAACTAAGCACCTTGGCCACAACTACTGAGCCTGTACTCTAGAGCCCGGGAGCTGAAACTGCTGCGCCCACGTGCCCCAGCTACTGAAGCCCTTGAGTTCCAGAGCCCGTGCTCCACAACAAGAAAAACCACCACGATGAGAAGCTGGTGCACCACAACTAGAGAGAAGCCCCTGCTTGCCGCAACTAGAGAAAAGCCTGTGGAGCAGTGAAGACCCAGCACAGTCAAAAATAAATAAATAAAAAATGTAAAACTCTTTAAAATTATTGAAGTGTTACAACATAACTTTAGTTTCAGGTGTACAACATCTTTGATATTTTTAGAGATGGTACACTATACAGAGTCATTATAAAATATTAACTATAGTCTGTGCTATGTATTACATCCTTGTGCCTTATTTATAAGTAGCAGTCTGTATTTCTTAATCCCCTTCACCTATTTCACCCCTCCTCCCACCCCTCCCCTCTAGTAACCACTAGTTTGTTCTCTGTATCTGAATCTATTTCTGTTTTGTCATATTTGTTTATTTTTTCTATTTCTTAGATTCTACATGTGAGTGAGAACATACAATATTTGTCTTTGTCTGACCTATTTCACTAAGCATAATGCCCTCTACGTCCATCCATGTTGTTGCAAATAGTAAGATTTCATTCCTTTTGATGGCTGAGTAATATTCCATTATATATCCCATCTTCTTTATCCATTCATCTGTAGATGGGCTAAGATTTTTTAAACATGATACAAAAGGCATGTAGTACAAAAGAAAAAACTGGACTTAAGCAAAATGAAAATATTTTATTCTGCTCAACTGGTAAAGAGTCAACCTGCAATGTAGGAGACTTGGGTTCGATCCCTGGGTTGGGAAGATCCCCTGGAGAAGGGAACGCCTACCTACTCCAGTGTTCTGGCCTGGAGAATTCCATGGGCTGTATAGTCCATGGGGTCGCAGAGTTGGACACGACTGAGCGACTTTCACTTTCACTATTCTGCAAACCATACACTCAACAAAGGACTTGTATTTAGAATATAGAAAGCCATGTATAGTTCAAAAAGATCCACCAAATTTTTTTAAAAAGCAAATATTTGAATAGATACTTCACTAAATAAGATACACAGACAGCAAATAAGCACATGAGAAGATTCTCAGAAAACCTCTGGCAAGACATCTACAGAGAAATAGAAAGTACAAATAAATAATGTAATGAATGAAAAGGGACACATAACTATAGTTACAGCAGATACTAAAAAGATAAGAAAGTTATCATCAACTTAATGCCAATAGATCTGAAAACTTAGGTAGAATAAATTCCTAGAAAAACCACAACTTTTCAAAATTAACTCAGGAAAAGTCAAAATAGCCCTATAAATACTAATACAATTTTTGTTACCAAAATTAGACAAGGCCCCCCCCCCAAAAGGAAAACTACAGCCACTTAATTTACAAACGTAGTTGCAAAACCTTCTCCTAAAATAACAATAAATCAAATTCAACAATGTAACACATGTGATCAAGCTAGGTGGATCCCAAGAATGCAGGATAGTTTACTATTAGGAAATCTATGTCATACTCTGCATTTACAGATAAAGGAGAAAAACCATATGATCTCCATAGATACAAGAAAAACATTTGATAAAAATCAACACCCAGGGAATTCCCTGGAGCTCAGTGGCTATGGACTCGGTGCTTTCACTGCCAGGACTGGGTTGAATCCCTAGTTGGGGAACTAAGAGTCACGAGCCCCACAGTGTGGCCAAAAAAAGAAAAAAAAAAAAAAAATCAATACCCATTTATCACAAACACTATAAACTAAAACTAGAAAGGAGCTTTCTTAACTTGATAATGGATATGTACAACAACAACAACAGAAGACCCTAAAACTGAATATGACCCAAGAACAAAAACTATAAAAATATACTCTATATTTAACCCCATTATTGGTGGTAGAGTTAGTATCATTACCTCAAGCGTTTTGTCTACAGGATGAGACAGACTGAATGAATAACTGATGGAGAACTGAGATTTTTTTTATTGTAGTAAAATATACATAATGTAAAATTTACCATTTTAGCTACTTTTAAGTGTACCATTCAGTGACACTAAGTACATTCACATTATTGTACCCCTGTGACCACCATCCATCTCCAGAATGTTCTTCATCACTAACATAAACTCTGCATCCATTAAATACAAACACCACATCACCGCCCCCGCCCCACTGACCAGCCACTGAGAACCATTATTCTACTTCCCACCCCTACGAATGTGACTATTCCAGGTACCTCATATACGTGGGATTGTGCAACATTTGTCCTTTGGTGTCTGTGTTAGGGACTTCCCTATAGCTCAGAAGGTAAAGAATCTGCCTGCGATGCAGGAGACCCAGGTTCCCTTCCTGGGTCAGGAAGATCCCCTGGAGAAGGAAATAGCAATCCACTCCAGTATTCTTGCTGGAGAATCCCATGGACAGAGGAGCCTGGTGGGCTGCAGTCCATGGGGTCACAAAGAGTCAGACATGATTAAGTGATTAACATATACACTATGTCACTTAGCCTAATGTCTTCAAGATTCATCCATGTTGCAGTATATGTCAGAATTTCTCTCCCTTTTAAGGCTGAATGAGATACACACACACACACACACACACACACACACACACCACATTTTGTTTATCTGTGCATCTGTCCATTCACAATTGGATTGCTTCTACCTTTTGGCTATTGTAAATAATGCTGCTATGAACACTGCTTTACAAATATCTGATTGAGTTCCTCCTTTTAGTTGTTCTGTGTTATACCCAGAGGTGGAATTGCTGGATCATATAGTAATTCTGTTTAATTTTGATAAATACTGTTTTCTATTTTCCACAGCACCTGTACCATTTTACACTCCTATCAATGATGTACAAAGAATCCAATTTCTCTACATTCTCAGCCACACTTGTAGTTCTGTTTTTCTGCTAATAGCCATCCTAATGAATATGAAGTGGTATTTCATTGTAACTTTCAGTTGCATTTTCCTGATAGCTATTAGGTTGAGCATCTTTTCATGTGCTTATTAGTCATTTTTTATCTTCTTTGAAGAAATGTCTATTCAAGTTCATTGCCCATTTTTTAAATTGCGTTGTTTGGGGCTTCCCTGGTGGCTCAGTGGTAAAGGAATCTGCCTGCTACTGCAGGAAACACTGGTTCAATTCCTGATCCGGGAGGATCCCACATGCCTTGGAGCAACTAGGCCCATGTGCCACAATTACTGAGCCTGTGCTCTACAACAAGAGAAGCCACTGCAACGTGAATCCTGTGCACCACAATCGGAGAGTAGCCCCCCGGCTCTCTGAAACTGGAGAAAAGCCATTGTAGCAACGAAGACCCAGCACAGCCAAAAATAAATAAAATTATAAAAAAATAATAATAAATTGAGTTGTTTGGTTTTTTGGTTATTGAGTTTTTTTTTTTTTTCCCATTGATCGTCCAGTTTAGTGGCCACAGACTTGAAACAATATTAAACAGCCTTCTCCAGCTCCACGGGGGGTGGGTAAGCTGACATGTGCCCACCTCTCTGAGGACATCACCCACCAGAGATGCAACCAAGGGTGGGGATCCCTTGGTCTGAATCCAAGGCCATCTGTGATCCACCCAAAGCCCAGACCCCAGCCTCCTCCTGAAATTTGTTTTGAGAGATCCTTTCCAGTGGTCAGGTTCCACTCTCCCCTTCCCTCACTCCACCCCTCCTTCCCCGCTCCCCCCAGCTACAGAGAGCACCCTGCTGGAGCACTGAATGAGCCCCAGAACCCCTCTGTGTGCCAGGGGACTGGGGTGTGTGGGCAGGGGACTGACCAAACTGCCGGGGGATATGCAGAGGGACTGACCAGTGCCGCTGTGGGGCCGGCCTATGTGTTGCAGGCTGAGGCCCTTGTTCATGTCTAGAAGTCCATTCTTGGGCCAGCAGCCCATGGCGAAGCTGTAAGCCTTTTTCAGGTTAATCCATTGCTTGAAGTAATCTGCTACCGGCAAGCCCAAGTACTGGCACTGTCCTGGGAGCATGACTTTTAAGTCCCAGTCTCCACAAGTGACAAAAATTGACTTGACGTTTGGATCTAAGAGGCCTTCCTTTGCCATCCACTCATTGACCCTCTCCAGCACTTGCTGCAGGCTTGGCTGACCATCCACCATGGCTTGAATAATCCCGGTGAGCTTTTAGGGAAGAAATTTTCATTTTAAGAACGCTGAGTTCCTCTAGATGGGTTTCTGTAGTTCATCAAGTCATTATTAGGTGGTATTTTAAGGATGTGTAAGGACACAGCCACTCTATTTTATATTCCAGAAACTGTTTTTATATTAATCTGTTTTTTAATTGGGTAACAGGTGCTGCCTACAGACTTCCCATGGTCTCTGTACAGAAGGGAGTAAGCTGTGGATGGACTATGGGCTGGACATGCATGTGAAAGGTACACTCAATCTCCATGGTCTGGCCATTTAGCTTCAGGATGGGGAACTCGATGATTTCCTCCGCGCACCTGGGTATTGAGTTTTAAGAGTTATTTATATATTGTGGCCAATGATGGAACAATCTGAACTTCAGTAATAATTGTAATGGAATAATGCACCTCATGCGTGCTCAGTTGTGTCTGACTCTGCCTGTCCCATGGACCATAACCTGCCAGGTTTCTCTGTCCGTGAAATTTTCCAGGCAAGAATACCAGAGTCGGTTGCCATTTTCTCCTCCAGGAGATCTTCCCGACGCACGGATCAAACTCACATCTCCTGCACTGGCAGGCAGATTCTTTACCACTGCAACATGTGGGAATCCCTAAAACACATGAAAAACGTTTAAATCCATGCATTCATTAAGATATTTTTTAAATGCTTATTAATTAACTTTGGAGGATGTTAAAGAACCAAGGCATTATTTTGAAAACTGATAAACAGAAATTCTATACCCTAATAATCACATTTAGATATATACCCAAGAAGAATTCTGGATATATGTAACAGGAGACACTTACAGGAATGTTCTGAACAACATTGTTTATAATAGCAATAAACTGGAAACCCAAATGGCCACCCTCAGGAGGAATAAATGAAAAACTGTGATATGTTTGCAGAATAGTACACAGTAGTAAAAATTGAATGAACTATGAAACAGATGAATATTAGTAATGTGTTGAGTGAAAAATGTAAGTACCAAAGGACAACAAATAATACCATACTTTCTTACAGTTCAAAACTAAGCAAAAACAAACATCATTATGTAGGCATGTATATATGAGTACTTTTTTCTTAAAATTTTTTCTATTTAGAAAAATCAAAGGAATAACAAACACAGAATTGTGAATGATGGCACCCTAGACACTGGGATAAGGAAGGGATGAACAGATGAGGATCAAGTCCTGATGCTTTTCCATCCAGCCTGTTGAGTTTTGCAGTGGGTGCACTGGAACTCGTATTAATCGGAAAGTTACACATATCTAAATTTTAAAAGGAGGACCATGCTAGCATCAATGATGATTGTGTGTCATTAATCAAAGATTACAATTAATCCACTCTGTCTTCCTGACGACTGCCTCCTCAGAAAAAGTAAGGTGCCTTTTCTAATCCGGGGCAGCCACATGAGAAACCGAAATGAGTGGGAGGGGTGGTAACTGTTTTCACTTTTCTCTTCCTGTTTTTTTTGAGCCTGGGAAAGTAAGTCAGAATTTCCAATCTTTTCCAATTCCCACACGATTCCCTAATTTAGAACGAACTTAGAGAAAATAAAAAACCTTCCTGCATCTGGGGAAGACTGCCGCCAGCCGTGGAGCATCCTCACTGTGGGATGAAGAATCCTCCCGGGGGCGGTGTGTGCTCCAGCCCCACCCCCAACCCGCTCGTACTTGCTTGTACGGGGCTCAGCCTTGGGGGACGATACCCTCGGCGAGGAGTCACAGGACAGTTAATTAGTGGAAATGCTTTGGGAAACTCTTGGACCCCAGCAGGAAGCCCTGGGAGGCGGTCGGGGGGAGGAGGGGCGGGTAAGGGAGTTCAAACGGAATAGAGGTGTCAGGCTGCAGAGATTTACCCCTGGGTGACGACCCCTGTCCACCCACTGCCCCCAAGGGCTGGCAGTGTGGATGATCTTAAACCGACGAGCCTGCGGGTACTGCGCGAGCGGACGCTGCGCGGAGTCTCTGATCACGCTAACGTGCAGCAGGCTCCGCGAAGACCACGATCCGAGCCAGGTGGAGAGGTCCAGGCCACTTCTCTTTTTCCTCGTTGCATCCAGACTGGGGTGGACGGGAAATTAAAAAGTGCTTTATGCGGCAACAACCATCAAGAAGCACTTTTATTGACTAGGAAACCGTGAAGAGTTGAGCCACCTGGCCTTTGCGGGCGAAGCAGGCCGGAGCCTTTCCCTGCGCGGGGCGGGCGGTCGAAGCCTGGCAGCCCTAGGTTGGCTCCAGACCGGCTCGGGGTGACATCATCAAACTCCTCCGATCGGCGGGAGGTGGCCCCCGAAATCCCCTAAAAACATAGTGAGTAATCGCAGGCCCCGCCCTCCAGGCGGGGCCCAGACTCGGGAGCGAGCCGAGCTGCCCCGCCAGCCCCGGGAGCGGCCTCCAGGGGAGCTGCCTCTCGGTTACCCGCGCGACGCGCGCTAGCTCCGGGTCGCCGGCAGCGGCGGCGCAAGCAGCCTATCCACCCTGCACGCGGCCTGCCCATCCTCCGCGCAGCGCGCGTTCGCCCCTGAACCTCTCCCGGTGGCGGCGGCGCCCGCGGCGGCGACGAGGGAGACGAAGACGTAGCGCGCAGGCGCGGTCGGATTCCCGGCAGTGACGCGGCGGCGGGCGCGCGCGGCGCATTTCCGCCTCTGGCGAATGGCTCGACAGTAGCGCGCGCCGCGGGCCCAGCTGCGACCCCGGCCCCGCCCCCGGGACCCCGGCCATGGACGGTGAGGGCGCCCCCTGACCCCGCGGGGTGGCGGCGCTGGGGCCGCGGGGACCGCGGCAGGAGGCCCCTCGCCGCCTTCCGACCCTTCGTAGGCCGATGGGCGCTGCGCAGGGAGCGGCCGGCCGGATGGTGGCGCGGGGTGGGGCGGGCATCGGGGGTCTGACTCAGTTTCCCCCTGGGTGTGGGGTGTGGGGTGTTGGGGGGAGCGTTGACTCAGTTTCCCCCCGGGACTCGGGAGGGGGGGCGTGGGGAGTTCAAACTTAGTTTCCTTGTTAGGGGAGAATGTATCTGACTCAGTTTCCTCTCGGGATCGCGGGGCGGAGGGTTGGGGGGGGGGGGTGCCCTCCCTTAGTGTAACTTAATAGAAAAGGCCGTGACTCAGTTTCTTCTGGTGGAGGGAGGCCGCCATCCCTGGTTTCCCTCAGGAAAAGGGTGCTTCTGGCTCCCTTACCACGCCCCTAGTTTCCCTGAAGTTTCCAGGTAGCAGGCCCTGACTGAGTGTCCGAGAGGAGCCTGGCTCCCTCTCCTCACCGCGGGGAAGCAGGCCTTGCCTGGTGAGGACAGGATGTGGGCTCCTGCTGACCCTGGTCTCCCTCTCCTTTCAGACCTCTTCCCCCTCATCTTCCCCGCAGGTAAGTGGACCATCCTTTCTCAGTGGGTCGGGAGGAGCTCCCCAGGGTCAGGGGCGATGGGGTCAGCCGGCTGATGGGGGCTGGCCCGCCTGTCCCCTGCAGAGCCGGCGCAGGCCTCCGGCCCCTATGTGGAGATCATCGAGCAGCCCAAGCAGCGGGGCATGCGCTTCCGCTACAAGTGCGAGGGCCGCTCAGCCGGCAGCATTCCTGGCGAGAGGAGCACGGACACCACCAAGACCCACCCCACCATCAAGGTCAGCAGAGCCCCAGAACGGGGGACCCAGAGTCAGAGGGCTGGGACTTGCTTCCAGCCCCTCCCCCCGACCCCATCCCGAAATCTGTGCCTGCGAGTTCGGTCTGGAATTCCCGCCCTCTAGGGTGCTCTCTGTTCTTTGGACAGATCAATGGCTACACAGGGCCAGGGACAGTCCGCATCTCCCTGGTCACCAAGGACCCCCCTCACCGGCCTCACCCCCACGAGCTTGTGGGGAAAGACTGCCGGGATGGCTTCTATGAGGCTGAGCTCTGCCCCGACCGCTGCATCCACAGGTGAGCTCCTTAGGGGTGGCAGGGGGTGGTAGAAGGTGGTGATGACATGGGAATAGGAGAAGTGGGCAGTTATATTGCTGTTACAATGTTAATTGTTTCTGGACAGAGGGCAGAATTCCTCACTGCTTGCTCCCTCCCCAGCTTTGCAAGCTGATTCTTTTATTTTGAAATTGTGTATCTCCTCTCTCCAGTGGATAGGAGGAGCTCCACATAAGCTCTATGGCAAAGGTGTGGATCCCTAATCACCTCTGAACCCCTAACCCCTGTGGCTGGAGTGTCACATCTCTTGTAGTCAGAATGAAAGCCATTGAACCAACGGTCTCCCCTGAAGCTTATGTACTGGTTGACAGAGGCAGACCATAAATAAATGTACAAATAACTGAACAAGATACTGTTAGAAAGTCATCATTTCAGTGATGAAAATGAAGCAGTAATAGGTTGGAAGAATAGCCTGAGGTGGGGGAGGCGAAGGAGCTGGTCCCATTCCTTTGGACTGGGAGGTCAGAAAGGCCTCTTGAAAGTAAGACCTAAATGTGAGAAAGCAGAGAAGCACGGAAGGAACATGCCCAGCAGAATGAACAGGTGCAAAAAGCTTTGAAGTGCGAATGAGTGTCATGCCTTTGGAGAGGGGAAAAGAAGGCCCTGGGGCAGAGGGTCGGGAGCTGGCAGGGACTGTGGCTGGGGCCAAGCGGCAGGGCACAGGGCCTTGTCAGGCAAAGTAAGTAAGGAGTGGCTTTCATCGTGGCACAGTTGGGGGGGGCGGGGCAGCATTCAGGGGGGTTAAGAACGGAGTGATCACCTGGTGAGTGGGTGGGGATAAGGGGCAGAGTGGGCAAGGCAGGAGGGCCCACGCTCTGCTGGAGATAGTGGAGCTTATGCCTGGGGGGGGCTCAGCTTTCAGAACCTGGGGATCCAGTGTGTAAAGAAGCGGGACCTGGAGCAGGCCATCAGCCAGCGCATCCAGACCAACAACAACCCCTTCCAAGGTGAGGGCGGCAATGGCAGAGGCCTGGGCCTGCCTGGAGCACCTCCCGCTGCTGTACCCTTCTGAGGCCACCTTCCTCTCACGTGTCCCTCACCAGCCAAGATGCAGTGCCCGTTCAGTACATACTCCCGTTCAGTACATTTTGCCATTGGAGAAACAGACGGAGAGCGGGGACGTAGGGGACATGACATCCAGGGTCACAGGTGGAGTCAGTGATGGGTCTAGAACCTTCCCACTGCCCTCCTCTAGGACTCCTGCTATTTCACACACCTTCCAACAGCCCTCCCAGCCCAGAGCTACCCGCACACCCAGCTCCCCCCACAGCTCCATCCCCTGCCCCTGGCCCCATCCCCGGCCCAGGCTCTCCTGACCATCGGTTTTTCTGACAGTTCCCATAGAAGAGCAGCGCGGGGACTATGACCTGAATGCTGTCCGGCTCTGCTTCCAGGTGACAGTGCGGGACCCAGCAGGCAGGCCCCTCCGCCTGGTGCCTGTCCTCTCTCATCCCATCTTTGACAACCGTGAGTGGTCAGGGAGCCGCAGGAAGGGGAGAGGGGTGGGCCTGTGAGGAGGAAGGGAGAGGTGGGGAGGGGTGACCTGCAAGAGTTGCTCTGACTTCGTCCAGTCACCCAGCATAGCCATCATCCCCTCTGTGCCCAGCGCTGTGCTGATCAAAAAGACGAGTCAGAGGAAATCCCAAATCTGCCCTCAAGGTGCAGCGTCCAGGCTGGCAGGGAGTCGGATGGGAGATAGGCATTTCCAGCCCATGACGAGAGGGTGGTGTGCCCAGAACTGTACTGATGACTCCAGGAAATGAACTTCCAGGAACGAGATAATGTTAGAAACTAAGAATTCAATGAGGAAAGCTCACAGGAAGTTTACAGATGGATTGGGCTGACATTGGTCAACTGCAGTTTTAAAGTAGCAAGTAGGATACATGAAAATAAAAAGGCTTTGGAGCCCTAAGGCCGGAAAACCAGGATGAACCAGTGTGTGGGGGGGTGGGGGACTCAGGAGGGAAGGATTCATTGCCAAAGCGGGTATGAATGGGTCTTGAATACTGCCTGGGTCAGGTGGAGAAACAGCAGTTGTGATCACTTTGGTTCTCGCAGGACTGTATGCAGAGATGTTTACCTTTTGTGTGGTTATGTTCTTCAGGCCTAGAGCAGAGCTGGGCACAGAGTAGGTGCCAGTAGATAAAGAGTTGCTGAATTGGTTGGTGTGAGGAGCCAATGGGAATGGTTGAACCTTGGCTGCAGAGGTGTAGTCAGCACACCCTGGACAACCTTGACCCTGGGCTGGGCAGGAACCTTCTTTTCCTGCAGGTCAGCCCAGGAGACCGCCGGTGGTTCAGGGCTTCCTTCCTTATTCCCACACCCTCAGGCGCCCCCAACACCGCCGAGCTCAAGATCTGCCGGGTGAATCGGAACTCTGGGAGCTGCCTTGGCGGGGACGAGATCTTCCTGCTATGTGACAAGGTGCAGAAAGGTACACAGCCGGAAGGAGGGCTGGACCTGGGAGCAGGAGGCGAGGGGCAAGGCTGAGCAGACGCACTAAGTGTGAGGGAGCTGGTTTAAGCACTGTCCCCAACTCCTTGGGGACAGCAGGGCCATGCATCTCTAGAGGCAAGTATCGGCAATTGCAGGGGGCGGCGGGCTGGGGGAGCTGAGCACCCACGCAGCCACCGTGTCTCCTGCAGAGGACATCGAGGTGTATTTCACGGGACCAGGCTGGGAGGCCCGAGGCTCCTTTTCACAAGCTGACGTGCACCGGCAAGTGGCCATTGTGTTCCGGACGCCGCCCTACGCGGACCCCAGCCTGCAGGCCCCTGTGCGCGTCTCTATGCAGCTGCGGCGGCCTTCCGATCGGGAGCTCAGCGAGCCCATGGAATTCCAGTACTTGCCAGACACAGGTACCCAGCTGGGCAGGGGAGCAGCAGGGCTCTGGGCTCCAGCCAGTGGGAGTGAGGCCAGGCTGGATGCCACAGCTGTGGGTGAAGGTCAGAAGCTGGGGTTGGGCAGAGATTTCCATAGTAATCAGACTCTTCTCACCTCATTTAATAATGAAACCCAAGACTTACTGAGCTCTTGTGACATGTGTGACCCTATTCCAGGCACATCAGTGAATTACCTGATTTTATTCTCTCATGAACCTCTTGAGGTGGGAGATAGCATCTAACTTGCTTGAGGTCACATAGCTAGTGAGTTATAGACCCAGACCTCATTTGAACCCAGGCTGTCTGGCTCCAGGGACCTGTTGCCTCACTGTATCTGTACTTATCACCACCACACAGCCATGGTGGGGTCAGGGCTTTCGGGCATCTGCTCAAATAGGAACAGCCAAGGTGATCCTTTATCTGAAGCCTGTCATCCAGCCTGAAAGTGTGTCCTGCCCTGGGAACTGTCTAACAGAGTCTGGAAAACAAGGCCTGAAATGGCCATCAGGTCATTCCACCAGATGAGGACTGAGTGTCCACTCGGCACCAGGCTCTGCGCCAGGTGTTCTCAATATAAAGATGAATAAGACATGTTCCCTGCCCTTTGGGACCTCGGTTACATGAGGAAGACACACATGCAAAACAGAGCCTTACGTCACAGAATGATGCGCGAAACAGCGAGGTGTGTGCAGAATACTGTGGGAACTGGAACCGGCTGCGTGGAGGAGGTAGCATTTAGGTTGGAGAAAGACCCAGAAGCGCATTCTCTAGGCGGGTGGAGCGGAAGGGCCGGGAGAGGGCATAGCACATTTGGGGAAAGCTTTGTGGCAGGAGTTCACGTCGGGCGGTGAGCAGGCCCCGGCAGAAGGGCCTTGAAGGTTGGACTTGCATTCATCCAGGGTCACATCCTAAGGCCTCGGGAGCCACCAAAGGTTTCTGAACAGAGAAGTGATATGAGCAGGTCTGGAAGCAGTATGCAGAGGATCTGAGAGGGGGGACACGAGGTGGGGAGGTTTTGGAAGATGTTCCAGTCGTTCCGGGAGAGAAGGTGCTGTGTGAACCTCACAGACGGAAGGCACGAGACAGTCTCCCCCACCGCCGGCCGCCTCCAGGACCCTGAGCCCCACGGGCCCTTTGTATCCTCCTGGGAATCTGTGCTCTAGCTGTTGCCTCTGCTCGGAATGCTTGGCCCCCGGATCTTCACATGGTGGGCTCACCCCAGTGCTTCCCTGGACCCCTAAACTAGATTCCTTGACCTTACTTCTGGTGCTGTTACATCACCCTGGGTCTCCTCCTCAGAGCTCCTATCACTTGTGTCAATGCCCCTCTGTCACTTGGATGTTACAGCTTTGGGGAACAGGAACCTTGTCTGCTTACTCAGGGCCATACTTCCAGTGGCTCAAATAGAGCCTGGCGTGCAAGTGCGTGGTGAATGTGTGTCTAGAGGGTGAATGGTGGGGAGTGAGAAAGAGGAAGCTGCTGAGGATGTGTCTAAGGTTTGGGAACAGGGCACAGAGGTAGGGTGGGAACACCAAGGGCGAAAGAGCCAGGATCAGGTGTTTGAGGTGAGACGGTGACGTTGGCTTTGGGCTCTTGACATCGAACGCTTTGGGCTTATCCAAGTGCTGCAGTAGTTACAGAGTTCAGAAAGCTCCAGACTGAACTTGGAAACCATCAGATAGAAGATGAAGAGTCTGTTGAAGTCTTAAGCCAGCCTGTCATACCTGGGCTGCCCCAGAGAGCAGAGAGTGCGGTACCAGGCCTGGTCAGGGCTGGATGGGAGCAGGGACATCAGCCGTGCAGGTGACAGAAGCCTGAGGTGGGACCCTGTGACAGCTGCTGGCCCCTGATTTGGGGGCACCCAGGTGGCCTTTGGAGGGCAGATTCAGCTAACAGAGGTCTTCTCAAAAAAGTCATGCCATTCTTATAATTGCGGAGTGTCACAGAGTTATGCAGCTCTACTCATTGGCTGAGGTTTGGAGAAACGGTCTTAGGAAAGTTTGTCCTCTCGCCTACCTCCCGAGGGTTCTTTGGGAGCTTTGCAGGTCTACTGGTACAAGGACCCACTTCCCTCCCTTGCTTTCCCAGACGATCGTCACCGGATTGAGGAGAAGCGCAAAAGGACCTACGAGACCTTCAAGAGCATCATGAAAAAGAGCCCTTTCAATGGTAAGAGGGGGCGGCGGGAGAATCAGAGAGCAGTGGGCAGAGAGGGGACCCTGGACACCAAGAACTGACCCAGCTTTCACCCCACAGGACCCACCGACCCCCGGCCTCCGACCCGGCGCATCGCTGTGCCTAACCGCGGCTCAGCCTCCATCCCCAAGCCAGGTGAGGATTTCCTTAAGGTCATTACACCAGAACTGTAGGCTCAAATCTGTTCTGCCCGTGGTTTTGACACCTCTTGGAGGGAGTCGAGCAGTCAGTCTTACCAGCAGGTGTCTGAAGCCTGCTCTCTGTTGGGCTCCTGTTTCTCAGGGTCTGAGCTTTGGTGGCCTAAAATCAGAACCAGCTGGGAAGTGGTGAAGATGCCGATTCCCAGGCCCCTTACAGACCTGGGGAATCAGGCTTGGGAGGTGTGTCCCAGGAACCAGCACCCTCCTGGGGATGAGAACCCCTGTGGTGTTGGTTAAACCCACACTGGATGCCTTGAGATGCAGAAGTTTCAAAAATGCAGTCTCTGCTCTCAGCTTTCCATTGAAGTGGGGCAACCAAAAAGTCACCTCTGAAGTAGCAAAACAGCACACCGTAATGTATGTGCTGCTGTGTGTCTCACAGAAGAAGGAAGAGGCACTGCTCCCTGCCGGCTGCTCGGGTACAAGGCTGTTCCCGCTTGGAAAGCATCCCTTCCTCTAAAGGCTGTGAGAGCTTTGTGGGCTGGGGTAGACAGGCAGGGCTCCACGGAGGTGAGCCTGGAACTGGGCCCTACAGGGGAGGCTGACTGGGTAAGAGGAGGGTGCACCACAGGCAAGGGCTAAGCCTCAGCACCCGAGGCAGCGGCTGGGGCAGAGGATGGGGGCCGCTTCCGAGGCTTTCTCTGACCCCTGCCTCTCTTTCTCTTCTCCAGCTCCCCAGCCCTATTCCTTTACGCCATCTCTCAGCACCATCAACTTTGAGGAGTTTTCCCCCATGGTCTTTCCTTCTGGGCAGATCCCAAGCCAGACCTCGGCCTTGGCACCAGCCCCCAACCCAGTCCTGACCCAGACCCCAGTCCTGGCCCCAGCCCCAGGCATGGCATCAACCCCGGCCCCAGCCCCGGCCCCAGGCATGGCATCAACCCTGGCCCAGGCCCTAGCCCCAGGCCTGGCTCAGGCTGTAACCCCGCCTGCCCCCAAGACCAACCAGACTGGGGAAGGGACACTGACAGAGGCCCTGCTGCAGCTGCAGTTTGATACCGATGAAGACCTGGGGGTTCTGCTTGGCAACAACACTGACCCTGCCGTGTTCACAGACCTGGCATCTGTCGACAACTCTGAGTTTCAGCAGTTGCTGAACCAGGGTGTACCCATGGGCCCCCACACAGCTGAGCCCATGCTGATGGAGTACCCTGAGGCTATAACTCGCCTGGTGACAGGGTCCCAGAGGCCCCCTGACCCAGCTCCCACTCCCCTGGGGCCCCCTGGGCTCACCAATGGTCTCCTCTCAGGGGATGAAGACTTCTCCTCCATCGCGGACGTGGACTTCTCAGCCCTCCTGAGTCAGATCAGCTCCTAAAGGGGTGACACTGCCCTGCCCAGAGCAGTGGGTTAGCAAGGGATTGAAGCCCTCCCAAAGCACACACTTACGGATTTGGGGAGGGTGTGCTCCAGTTGCCCTCAGCTTCTTTGGGTGATGTCTTCCTGGGGAGGGGGGGTGCATTTTATTCTTTTATTGGCAGTATCTCTCTCTCTCTCTTTTTGGAGGTGCTTAAGCAGAAGCATTAACTTCTCTGGAAAGGGGAGAGCTGGGAAGACTCAGACTCTTCCATCCCTTCTCCTGATGTTTGGCTCCAGGCTCTACAGAAAATTCTGGGGTCCCCCAACGCCACCCTCCAGCTTCTAGTACTCTCCTAGAGAGATGGGTAGGCTGGAGCTATGGCCTTGGAGGCCACAAAGCCTTATTACAAGTGTCTTCCTCAAATTGTAGATTCATTTATACCTTGAGGCAAAATAATGCCCCTGTTACTCGCCCCTTTCTGGTGCTGGCATTCTTTGTGCCTAACTACCAGCCTTTGAGGGCCTGGCCTTCCCAGCCTGCAGAGGTCTCTGCCAGCTCTTCCCTTGCTGGGCTGTGGTTGAAGGGGACTGGTGGGGCAGTATTGGCCCTGTCCAAGATCCAGGGAGGTTCTCTTTGAGACTGCTCTGTTCCTCCTTTTCTCAAGTGCCTTAATAGTAGGGCAAGCTGTTCAGAGTCAGGGGGAGAGCAGGCTGGCTGCTCTTCAGTCAGGAGGCTCAGTTTTTACTGAAGAATCAAAGCATTTATAGACTATTGCTTTTTCTACTCTGAACTAATAAATTTGTTGCCATGCTGGCTAGAGATTTGTCTTCTTTGCGCACACTCTTTGCTGGTCATTTCAGGCTGGATGTTGGTGATACAGAGTTGGAGGCACATATTTGCTGGAGGAATACATTGCCACTGGGGAGCTTGCAGCCCACGGACATCCGTGGAAACTCCTAGCTACCAGCCAGTGGATGAAAGCAGGCGGCTGTGGGGGGCGAGGGGAAGTCCCAGCCTAGCGAGAGCCCGGCTGGACCCAGGAGTTGTGGGGATGGAGCATTTTCAGGAAGGGCTTCACGGAGGCCACGCTAGCTTCAGGTCTATACATCAGAAGAAGGGCTAGCCAGCATTTATAGGTAAGCGGGGTAAGAGACCTTGTTGGAAATTCCGATTCGATGGACCAGTCTGTAAAAGAGAAAGAACGCTCGGCTAAGAGGTTTGGATTTCACCTCTTAAGTGGTTGGGGAGGGAGGTGTCGCATCAGTTGGGGAAAGGGAGGTGCCAGGTGAAGGTCTGTCCTTTCATACCCTGCCCTGGGAGGACCAAGGAAATCTTATATCCGAAGCCGCCTCCTCTCCACCACCGCGCACGGCCCAGGAGTCCTGAACAAAAACCAAGCCACGGCCCAGCCGGACATACTTCCGTTTTGTCTCGACGCACGCGCAATAAAGCAGAGTCAGCCACCGGCCCTAGTGAGCGAGGGCCTGCCTTCCCGAGTGCGCACGCGCACAGATAGCTTTCTACAACGGGGCGGCCAGGCGGTGCGCTTCGGAAAAAGCCCGTCCTGAGGCCGATGGCGTCGCAGGGTTGCGGGAGGGTGAAGGCAGGAGCACCCAGGTATTAGTGAGACGTTGCTGCACATCTAGCGAGTCCCCTGGGAACACAGGAGGCCCAGGGTGCAGGCTCCGATGGCGTCTACGAGAAAAGATGCCAGCCGGCGGCGGAATGTTGGGGAACCGGAAAGCATCTAGCGACTCGTGCTGCGCTGCGGCGTTTCTGTCGGGGGAGGCGGGGTCTGAAGCAGGTGGGCCACCCTGGGGCCTGGCCAAGCAGTACTTACGCCCGAGGGGCGGGACCCAAAAGCCGTGGCCGGGTCAGGACCCGGGCGGACAAACCCGCCGGCAGTGCGTGGGGAGGTGAGGTTTGCAGCTGCTGCGCGGCGGGCGGGGCCAGGGCGAGCGCCTGGAAGGACCGGGTGGGATGGGAAGACTCCTCACAGGAGGAAACTGATGGCCCAAACTGCCCGCAATGTCGCCAACCTGATGCCCGGAGGGAATTAGTGAGTTTGGGTCCTCCACCTCAGGCTGTGCCTCGCTCTTCTCGGCTTCCCCAGTGTCCTGAAGTGACCTCCCGTGCTTCCCCGAAAGCCCTCTCCTGGCCCTTCCCACATTCCCTGAGTGACCTCATCATGTCCATGGCTCACCAGTCCCAAATCTTTGTCTCCAGTTCAGACTTATCTCTCCCGTGCGCCCGCCCTCTGGACATCTCACCCTGACATCCCTCAGGTCTTTCAAAATCTCGAGGACCCTAGCCATCCCTGGTCTGCGCTTTCCCCTCAGTCATGGCCTTACCAGCCTCCAGGGCTCCAGTCAGAAACCTGGCCACCTCCGTGGATTCTGCACCTTCTTCCCTAGCAACTCGAGTTCACTTCCTCACTTGGTCCTGGCAAATGTGCCCTGTTCTCCCCATCCCCACGGCTATTCTCTAGTTTAAGCTACCACCTTGCCCACTGGGGCTGCGACTATAGCTGCCTCCCTGGCCTTACCTTCTCTGTAGGGCTCTGACACCCAAATCTCATCACCCTCCCTTTGAACATCTACCCACCCATCACCAGACCCGTTTTCTGCAGACTCACAGCCAGAGAGTAACCAGAGCCATCCACCCTGCCTGTGAGGGCTCCTCACTACAGTCTACCAGGTGAGAGCTGGGACTCAGGGCTGGCAACCCCAGTGCTCCCATTCACAGCCCTTTCTGATTCAGCTCCAGCCTCCTTGACCCTGGGTCCCTGCAAAAGCCAATTCCAGTCCAGTAGGCCCCCAACTGGTTACCCAGGATACCCTTGACTTCTCTATCTCATGAACAGGACAGTGAACCTCTGAAATTCACATTACCTCCTCCTGATACCCTGACTCTGTTTTTCAGAACCTGACTCATCCTGCCAAAGCCTAAGTCGGTGGCCTGGGTCTCAGCAGGGTTGGACAAGGCATGTGATGCTAGGCAAGTCAGTGCCCTGTCTGAGCCTCAGATCCCGAAAACAAAGAGTTTAGACACAATCTAAGTTTGGACCTGCTGATGCCACTCATGGGAAAGAGCCCAGCCTGGTGAGGAACAAGGGGTCAGAGGCTGGTGAGGAGGAAAGTGAGTCGGAGACATGGAAACATCTCCCCGGCAGCTAAGGCAAAGAAGCTCCTACCTCTGGAACTGGGCCCTGCAATATCTGGCCAGGTGACTGAGGAGTGCCAGGCTTGGGGGCTCAGTGTCTGCAGAGAGGAGAGGACTTCCTGTACTGGGGGCAGGGCCTTTAAAGGGGGGCATGGTCAGCACCTTCCCTCCCCTGCCCAGCAGGTCCACTCTCTGCCTCTGATCTCAGCCCCTCAGGTTTGGTTCCAGGGCAAGGGCCTGGCCCCTACAGTTAAGCAGAATTGGTACAGAGTGTGGTGACTTGCTTCCCAACAGACCAA
The DNA here is from genome assembly GCF_033118175.1 of Dama dama. Classification (NCBI taxonomy): domain Eukaryota; kingdom Metazoa; phylum Chordata; class Mammalia; order Artiodactyla; family Cervidae; genus Dama; species Dama dama. The sequence goes on from NC_083682.1 coordinate 7,101,701, forward strand.
ACAAATGTTTGTGGGACACAGACAAGGAATGGCCTAGCTTCAGAGAAGCCCCGGTTTGTGGCAGCCCAGCTCTGAACCAGCGTCCCCAGGGCTTCCCTAACCAGTCCCGGGAGCTTGGCCAGAGCCTATGGGAGCAAAACCCCGTCCCTCATCAGGTCATGAACACCTGTGTAGACACAAAGAGCAGTGGCTTCTTTATTCCCTGAAGTCCTCTTTTCTCCACAGAATATTTACAAACAGGGGTGGGGTGAGGGCAACTGTGCCACCGAATGATGGGCCAGGGAGTGGGGCAGTGCTAAGATGCGCCTCGCGCAGGGAGAGTTCCTGAGGAGGGCCCAATTTGTGCGGCCCAGGGGCCCTGAGCGGCCGGGCAGTTACAGCAAATCAGCAGCCAGGCTGAGGCCTGTCTGCGGCTCAGGCCCGGTCAGTGGCGGGGGAGCCCAGCTGCTTGGAGGCCAAGAGCAGGCGGGTGGCCGCGCTCTCAGACTCGGCCTGCAGCCGCCGGTTGTTGTGCCGCAGGCTCCGCACCTCCTCCTCCAGGGCCGCCTTGTCTGCCTTCTCCTGAGGGGGTGGGGGGTGAGGGGAGGCAGGAGTCAGGGTGGTTGACTGTGACAGCCACAGTCACAGACCGGGGCAGCCCTGTGACTCCCCGCGACCCGCGGCCACCGTATCACCTTCTGCAGGTCGTCCTGCAGCTTCCTGAGCATGGACTCCAGGTGAGAGACCTTCTCGGACAGGCTCCCGGGTTCTGGCCTGAGGACACAGAAGTCGGGACTCAGGGGGACCAGGGCTGGGGGCGGCACCACGGCCTGGTACCCAGACCCACCCGTGTGAGAGGGGCCCAACCCCCGTCTTCTGACTCAGGTGTCCAGAGCTTCCCTCTCATGCGTGGGCGCGAACACTGGGCGTGGGGTGAGGGGTAGGTCGGTGGGAGGCTTACTCAGCATCAGACTTCGGAGTTCCCTTGGCGTCTCCACTCTCGGGGATGGGCTGTCCTGTGGGGACAGAGGGACCGTCCGGGCAAGTAAAGCGGGAGAGCCCCACTCTGGCTCCGGCGCCCCTGATAACCACCCCCTACCCCCGGAGCACTCCAGTGGCCTCACCCTCCCGGGAGAGCGACTCCAGGATGGTGTTGCAAGTGGAGGCAATCTCCGAGATGGACTGCCACTCGTCTTCCAGGGTCTCGCTGCCCGCCTCGGACATGACTGTGGGCAGCGGGGGTGGGTTCAGCCAGGGAAGTGCAGGCCAGGCCCCCTCCCACTCCGCTCCTAGAGCCCACCCCACCCTCGCTCCAGACTCACTTTTGCTGATAGAGTTCCTCAGAGACAAGGTTCGTGGCAAAAAGGAGGCCCTCAGCTCCGGGGCCGGTTCGTCCTTGTCCTCAAAGCCACCGGGGCTGCCTGGCCCGTCCTGGGGTGGGGGGCGGAAGTGGGTATAGATGGGGGATGGCCACCATGACCACTGTGCCCACCCCGGCTTGTGGAGCTCCAGAGCCTTGCTTCTGCTCACCTGAGCGGAGGGTGTCTCCCTGCCCTCACTGGGTGCTGCCGGCTTGGCCGTGGTGGCGAGGAGGAGGTCCGGGGTGGTGTTGGGCAGGACTGGGGCCTCGTCGGACAGGGAGCTGCGAGGGGGGGCACGGCTCAGCACTGGGGGCTGCGCCCGCCCGCGGCCCCTGCTTGCAGAGGCCTCCCGGGCTGCAGGAGAGGGGAGGCCGAGGGGGCACCTGCAGGGTGACGGCGGGTTCTGGCTGTGCAGGAACTCGGTCCTCTCCTCCGCCAGCTCCCCAGGCCCCGGAGGACCACCACTGTCATTCAGGCACACTTGCAGCAGCTGCTTCGTGTCCGGCAGTAGGGCCTCGGCGGGGGCCTCATCCTGCACCGGCTCCGCAGCCCCCCGCCGGCTGGGCTCCTGCAGAGACAGCGTGTACAGCTCCGAGAAGCTCCTGCAGGGGGAAGAGGGGGTCAGGCGGGGTGTCCAGCACCACCAGTCCCACTCCCAGCTGTGCCGGAGGCTCGCTTCCAGGAGGAGAGCACTCCCAGCTGCCTAACAACAGTGAAAGAGGTCCGCCTGGCTGCTGGCCATTGTTCCTGCGGGCATGTATGTGCGTGTGTGCTCGGTCACTTCAGTCATGTCCGCCTCTTTGCGACCCCGTGGGCTGTAGCCCACCGGGCTCCTCTGTCCGCGGGACCTCAGTTCAAATCACAGGGCTGCCTGCGCGTATCCTGAGCAAATCAAATTTCTCCACCCGTGAAATGGAGATGATACTACTGATCTCCTGGCTTGCTGTGAGAGTTTAAATAACGTGGGAAAACCATTCCGTGTAGAGATCCAGAAAGTACTGCCTGGGCACAAATCCAGCTGCTTGGCTTTTTTTGTTTTTTAGCAGATGTGCCTGTTTCTAAACACTAAGGATTGGTTTTTGCGATCTTAAATGGTTGGAAAAACACACACAAAAAGAATGTATCAATGGCATGTGAAAGTCATATGAAATTCAAACGTCGGGGTCCACACTCATCAATTACGTGACATCTGTGGATGCTTTTGAGCACCTGCAGCAGGGACCAGATAGCCCAGAAAACCTGAAATACTTTCCATCTCTCTTTACAGGAGAAGCTTGCATGTCCCTGCTTTAAAGTAGCAGATAGTCAATAGTGTGAGTGAGGGTGTCTGTGAGAAAGCTAGTGGGAGCCGCACTTCGATCTTTCCGCAGTGAAGACAGTGCTTAATTGGCTTCCTTCGACGCATAAGAAACGTGTCATTTGGAGAGATTAAATAAGAGACGTGGGGTTCTCTCAGAGGAAGGCCTCCACGCAAGGTTCCTGTGGCCAGTGGGACACAGTAGGCATAAGCAACGCGGTGGCCAAACTGCCCGGTCCTCCCACCGCCCTGCGTCCAAGCGCCCTGACCTGCGGGGCCGGCCGCTGTCGTCAGGGGGCAGGACGGTGACGCAGACCTTGGGTGCCGAGCGCAGCAGTTGAGCAGCGGCCTCGGGGCCGAGGCTGGGCAGCGTCTGGCCGCATACGCGCAGCAGGCGAGCCCCAGGCCGCAGCCCTGTCGTCTCCGCGAACGTGAAGCGCTCCACGTGCGTGATGAAGCCGGCGGGGTCCACCTCGAAGCCCAGGCGGCCTTGGCCGTCGCGGGGCAGCGCCAGCTCGCGGGTCTCGCAGCCGCGGCTCACCAGCTGGGGCGGGGCAGGGCGTGAGCGGAGCTGCTAAAGGACGCGCAGCCCCAGCACCAGCCCCGGGACGTCCCAGGTCACACGAACCCTTTCCCACCCCCCCCCCCCCCGGGGAGGGCATTAGCAACCAAGCCGCGGAAGACGGCCTGGGGACCCCTAGTTCCAGCTCTGCCAGGCTTCCGGACTGGGTGTGCCCCGGCACTCCGAATCTCCCTTTCGCAGGAGAGGCGGCGGAAACGAGGGGTCCCAAAGCAGGCTCCTTCCTGCCGCGCCCCGAACTTAATCCCGCGCCTCACCTGCAGGCGCGCCACGACCTCGCCAACGGCTTGGCCAGGGGACCCGTCGAACCGCAGGGTGATCGCCTCCCCGCGGCCGTAGTACAGGTCGAGCCGCTGCTCGGAGAAGGTCCAAGCCAGCACGTCGCGACAGGCGCAGTTGAAGACTACCCGGCCGTCGCGCGGCGCCACCAGCACCAGCGCCTCGGCCGAGATGCCCAGCAGGCAGGGCACCTCGGCGCCGTCGGGGCCGCCCGCCTCGGCTCCGGCCGCACCCCGTGCCCCAGGTGCCGCGCGCACGCCCCACACCAGCGCGCCCACTGCCTGCAGCTCAGCGCCTGGGCCCCGCGGGGCTGCCCGCCGTCTCCCGCCCAGGGAAGGCAGGCCGAAGCGCGACGCCGAATCCAGCGACGTGGTGGTCACCTCGTTGGTGGCCAGGTCCTGCAGGTACTGCTGGCGCGTGCGCGTGGCCATGGCGTGGAACTGGCGTGCGTGGCCCGCCGCCTGCTCGCCATTGAGTGCTTTGGCCAGCAGGAGGGCCCGGAAGTCGGCGTTGGCCGCGAAGGGACCTCCTCCAGGGGGCAGAGCTGGCCCGAAGGCCGGCGTGTCCTGGGTGCGGCTCACGGCCACCCTGTGGGGAGGGAGGCCGTAGTCAGGGGCAAAAGAAGGGTCCAAGAACAGGCACCCTTGGCAGAACTGGAACCCCGGGGCGCCCACCTGTAGGAGGTGTGCGGAGTGCAGGGCGCTTCGGCCCGCACCACTAGGAATATGTGCTGGAAGTGTGAGCGGATGGTGGTGGGGCAGAAGGGCTTGCTGCCCGGTTCCTGGAACACGATGGTCACAATGTCGTTGCCGATGTGGCGCTTCCGCAGGAGCTGGAGGTTAGGAGGAGGGGCATGTGAGCGGGGCTTCCCCAGTCCCTGCTCATTCAAGCGAGGCAGAATCTGGGCACCCGTGCCCCCCCCCCCCCCCGCCGCCCCCCGGTGCAGGGCTGGGGTGTCTGGCTTTGGGGAGTCACACTGGCTGGGAGAGAAGCTGGGGGTCGGCAGAGCTCAGGCCAAGGTCCCGCCCACGCAGCACCCCTCCCTGGTTCCCCAGAGCCCCCATCACACCTGCTGCTGATTATTGGGGGTGTACGGCAGCATCGTGGATACGTGGAACATGATCTCATGGTCCTGGTACGTCGTGTAGAGGGAGTGCGTGCCGGTGGAATCCGCTGTGGCCAGGGAGTTGGGGACACCGAGGGAAAGCAAGGGGAATCTGGGTGGCTTGGACCTGCCGTCCCTGCCCACAGGCTGCAGCCTCTGTCCCCCCCAGCCAGCAGGTAGAAAACTCTTTCCCACCACCAGCCAAGCTCCAGGCCAAGAGCTCCAAGGGTCTCAGCCTTGTCTGCTCCCCTTCCCCACCCCACACCCCGAACCCCCACCCCCTCCCGCCACAGGATCCAGCCTGGAGTTGGGATGCTGAGATAGAATGAAGACAGAAATGAGAAACGGTCTGCTAAGAGAGGCGGGGGCGGATGTCCCAGGAGAGGACAGATGTTGGCCTAGGCACCAGCATGTGTGGAGCAGCTGAGAGGGGAAGGCAGGCAGGAGGTCACCTCCCAGGAACCCTGGGACCTTTCCAACACAACAGGCTGGGGCTGGGCTGGGGCTGTGTTTGGGGGGTAGGGGGAGGTGGTGCCCAGAAACCCCCATGGCCCAGCTCTGGCAGTAGGGCACCAGAGCTTTGGGGGACATTCCCAGCCTTCGCAACCCCTGCTGCACGTCCTCGGCCTACCCAGAGAACTCTCCACCCCCGGCCCCGGCCCTAGGACAAGATGGGACAGAAATCTGAACCGGCAGCTAGTTCTTGCCAAGGCAGCCTGCCCTTCAGCACAGGTCTCTGCCCACCCCACCCCACCCCACCCCACCCCGACCCCCTGGGCCTCACTTTTGGTGTCCAGCTGGGCCCGGTAGCTCTCAAAGCCTTTGAGCCGCACCACGTCGCCCAGCAGGGTGAGGAACTGCATGAAGGCGGGTCCTGCCTCCTGGTTGTTGTACATCTCCTCCTCCGAGCCCTGGCCCGCCCGGCAGTACAGGATGCCCACCTTGCGCTGGAAGCTCAGCTGCCCGGGAGGAGGGGGGCACAGGCAGAAGGCTCAGGCCTCAGTCTCCCAGCAACACCCCGGGGGCCTTGGGGCACGGATGGGACACTGGCCTGGGGGTGGGACTGCCTCTGCCCTCTCTAAGCCATGACCCTATCAAGTGGGTTCGGTCTCTCCTGCTCCGGGAGCTCAGGAGGGCAGAGGAGGACAAGGTGGGAAGGAACCAGGAGGCGGGTGGTTCTCATGGGACCACAGAGGACATGGTTCACGGAAAGGGCCCTGCACAGAGGGTGCTCGATCCCAATCAGCGTCCACACGGTCATCCTCCTTAGCCCAAGGCCAGCCTGTTCCCCCACTGGAGTCCCAGGCACCTCAACCCCAGCCTCTGGAGCCCCACACCACCTCTTATCCTCTGCTCCCAGCTCCTCTGGCTCCTTTGCATCTGCGCTTAACTATGCACAGCTCAGGGTGCCCTGCCACCGTGCCAGTGAGCCCAGGGTGTCCAGCTCCCGCCTCCCTTCTTCACAGTAAGCCTGTCTACTCCCATAGTTCCCACTTTCATCGCTCCTAACCCCTAGAGCCCCACACTTCCACCCCAACTTTTAAACCCCGAGCCCCTCTTAACGACCATGGGCATGGCTTCACCCTGGCATACTCTCACCATAGTTGGCACTTGGGATAACTGGAACTTCACTTGGCCCGTGACCGCAGGGACCGCCCCCTTCCTGTCCGGGCCTCTTCTCCACACCTGGTCTTTGCCCTCGGTGGCCAAAGCAGCCGTCTCCATGGACGACACCCCCATCTCGGCCTCCAGGGCAGCCCCTTTCCCGGCTGTAGCTGCACGGATGTCCTTCTAGCACCTGTCACCTCACCTGCTCCCTGTGACTCTTCCCTCCCGCCCATCCTCCAGGGTCCCTGGCTCCACAAAAATGCCACTCCCAGGGGCCAAGAAGGAGGGGAATCTCACAACACCCCCACCAGCCACTCTGTCCCTGGACTACCCTCTTCACCTCTGGTATTGTCACCACCAGGCCTGGCTTGGATGACTGCCAACAGCCTTCAGCCTGGCCTCCAGTCTAGCCCCCACATTGCAGCCAGAGGGCTGCCTGACCTCTCAGATCTTCCATGGCTCCACAGCGCCCTCGGGACCAAAGGCCAGCCTTTGCCACCCTGTCCTCCCAGCCCCACGCCAGCCACACTGAACTGCCCACAGGGCCCTGATGCAACAGTTCTTAGTCTCTAAGCTTCACCCAGGTTGTTCCTTCTGCCCAGAACATGCCTGCCCTTCCTGGTTTGAGCTCTTGCATTTCCTCCATGATGCTAACCTCCTGGCCAAGGAAGGCAGTCAGCCCTACCCTGGTGCCCCACGGAGCCCTCAGCATTCCTCTTTCACTATTATCCTGCTCATCATTATCCATGGTTCTCTGTGGGTCTCTCCCCACCTGGCTGTGAGCTACTTGAAGACAGAACCTGGTCTAGACAGGTCTCCAGCATCCAGTCTGGAGCCTGGTACCAAGGGGTGAGGAAATGTTTGTTGAGTGACTGACAGATTGAATGACTAAGGAGGAAAGTCAGGGCCAGTGGGTAGTAGCTTTCGGCACAGGGAAGGGAAGGACTTCCAGCTGGCTTGAGTGGGCCCTCAGTGGAAGGAGTGAGCACCCCAAACTAGCAGGAGACCCAGCAGGGCCTTGCAGGGCAAACTGACAGAGAATGAGAGGGACTTGCAAGAAGAGGGGGTGGCAATCAGAGAGTGCTCCTCAGCTGACAGGCACATGGGAATTATCTCAGGATCTCTTCATGTGCAGGGCCTGAGTCAGTAGATCAGGGTAGGACCATGAACCTGCCTTTCTAACAAGCCCCCAGGTAATGTGGATGCTGCTGATCTTGAGAGGCAAGGTTCCAGATGACCTCTCATGCCCTTCTTTTGAAAAGCTAGCTCTCCTGGGGTCCCCATCCAGCTCAGGATCAGGGTCAAGGCTGGGTGGCTGGGAGCTGGGCAGACTGGGTTCAGACCAGGTCTAGCTCTAGGACGAGGGTGTGCCCTGCCCACTCACCACTTGCTTATCCAGCGTGAGGTCAAGGCTGGGTGGCTGGGAGCTGGGCAGACTGGGTTCAGACCAGGTCTAGCTCTAGGACAGGGGTGCCCTGCCCACTCACCACTTGCTCGTCCAGCGTGAGCAGCGTTCGAGGCACCTTGGGTGAAGCTGAGCCCAGGCGCAGGCACGTGGGGCTCAGCCGTGGTGCCACATGCTCTAGAAGCTTCCTCGGGGACAGGCCTCGGGGGGGCCCTGGTGGCAGCGCGTCCTCTGAGATGGTGCCTCGGAGAGTCCGGAGCTAAGAACGGGGATGTAGGGGCGCTCAGGATGTACGCAGGCGGCTCCGAAGGCAATCCACGGCCTGGCTCCCACGACCCCGGCCCACCTGCGTGGTCCGCACGATGACGCGGTAGCTGTGCAGAGTGCCCCCTCCGCTGCTCTCCTTCTCCTCCCGCCGCAGGCTCACTGCCACCGGGCCCAGCGCCTCGTCCAGTCCGAAGAAGTTCTGGTGTTCTGCCGGGAGCAGGAGGCAGATGACTAGCCTCGCCCCTTAGTAGTCCCACCCTCGCTTGACCACACCCATCACCAAGTGCCCCTTCCAGGTCCCATCACACTAGCTCAGATCGTCCCCTCCTCAGCCCTGCCCACATTCTACCAAGCCAAATCCTGACTCCTGTCCACATCTATTATACACTTGGGCCCTAAGCCTCGCCCATATATCTGGCCCCAGATCCAGTGGACCATGCCTCCCTGCTCCAAAGCCTAGATCCTGCATGGTCTTGCCCAGCATGCCCATGTTCTTCCCCAGAATATCCCTCGTGAACACTGATGATGACAAGGTGCCCAGGTGCAGGGGTTCAGATTTCAGCTCCCAGCAATGGCCCTAGGAAATCTCTCCCCAGCCCAGAGGAATACGATGAACCCGATGGAGGCAGAGGAACACGTCTGGGTGTGAGGGGAGGCCTGGCTTGGCCGCAGGAAGGTGGTTAGAGCTGGGCAGCCTTGACTGAGAGACACAGCCTGACCCTTTACTTAGCCAGGGACCCGACAGAGAAAGGACAGCACGCTGCAGGTGACCCTCACCTTTGCCGTAGAAGTACTTGCGGTAGTAGCCGGCGCCCAGGTCTGCGTGCTCCAGGCTGTAGGCGGAGGTTCGGTTCTGTGGCTCCTCCAGGACGGACACGGCGGCATTGGGCAGTGACGGGGGCACAGGTGGAGACACCGGTCCTCCCAGGCCCAGCTCGCCTTCGCCCCCGAGCTCGCTCACAAAGCCAGGCGCCTCAAGCAGCAGATCCGAGCTGGCAGTCTGGTCCTGAGCTGCGGCTGGGGTCCCAGAGCCGGCCTCCGCCTGCGCCCCGGGTCCCCGGGGCCTCGGAGACCAGTCAAAGAGCAGGCTCTGCACGTCGTAGTGGGCGAAGCAGCGGGGCTCAGGCACTGGTGGGAACTCAGGCTCTGGCTCCTCAGCCGGCAGCCCCAGCAGTGCCAGCGGGTCGGAGAAGAACCGGGCCGGGGGCGCGGCGGGGCGGCTGGCCTCCTCGTGGCTGTGGGCGCGGGCTCGAGGGCTGGCCGGCGTCGGGGGCCGGGCCTCGCCTGCATCACTGCCGCTGCGCACAAGCGGGCCCCGGGTCGGCCTGGGCTCAAAGGTGTGCGGCGTCAGTGGGGGCCGGGCTGGCTGGCGCAGCTTGCGGGCGAAGAGGTCATCGGTGGGTGCAGGGGCCGGGCCCCGCCGAGGGCTCCCCACGCCACCGCCGGCCCACATGGGCGTGCCTCGGACCTGGGGACCTGGCTCTCCGGGTGCCGGGCCGCATTGGCGGGCGCGGGTGGTTGGTGCCCAGCCGGCAGGCCGGTTCCTGCCCTGAGGGAGGAGTGGGCTGCTGAGAGGGGCCTGGGGAGAAAACAGGAACCCAGCCCCCAGCCTGGTCCTCCCCACGCGGGTTGGCTTCCGGCCCCCTCCGCGACCATCAAAGCCGCTTCCGCTTTCCTGGCCACTTCCTCGTCTGCCTGGGACTGAGGTTTCAGCCCCCTCCTCCAGCTCAGCACCGGGCAGGGCCAGGGGCTGGGCTGTGGCGACCTTGGCCCTGAGGGTCTGGCAGCCCTGGGCTGCCCTGGGGCCGCCAGGGTTCCCCAGCTCCCACTCACACACCTTGGCTGTGGTCTGGGCCCAGGGTGAGGGTCCCCACCAAGACCTGGCCCAACCAGACAGATGATTTGTCTCCGCTGGGACGGGAAACCCATGGGGCCAACTGGTGTCTGGGTCCTGCCCACTTGACAAAGGGAGGACGTCCTGTCCCCAGAGACCTTCCTCCCTGCTCCTCCCACTTCCTCCAGGATCCCAGAGGAACTCAGCACCCAGCGGCTGGGCCTCAATGCCCTGGCCCTCACCGCCTCAATACCTCAAGGACTCAGGGGTTCCCAGGGGGCAGCGGCCGGTCAGCAGGGACAGCAAGAGGACTTCCTTCAGTGCAGGAAGTGGCCCCAGCTCTGGGCCCAGCCCCCTGCCCGGCCCCACATCCTGAGGAAGGTGCTGGGGTCATACCAGCTCAGTCATGGGACCTCGGTCACCCCAACCTGATGGACAGGTCTGGGCTCTACCCTCCTGCAGGCTTCTGTGGCCATGCCTGGGGGGAGGGGAGGGAGTCCTGGTAACCAGGCTCCTCTGCTGGAATGGGGACCCATGGGCACTTTGGCCTACCTGGCCACACAGAGGCTGACAGGGCATTCTGAATCCCACATGACAATCAAACCGAAGTGCCCATAAGGGACTGCTCTTGCCTGAAGCAACTCTGGGTCAGCTAGGATTTGAACCTGGGCCTGTCAGTCCTCGCCACACTGAGCTCTGTGTGAGTAGGTATGGGCAGGTGGGGGGCTGGGCTAAGGCTTGAGGTCTCACAGGATGTACGAGTGAGACGCCGAAGGCCCCAGGGACCTGCTAAGTGCGGAAACGTGTGGAGACCAGGGGCAGGTGTAAAGAAGGGGTGGTGTGAGAACGTGAGGCGGCCACCCTCAGACGAACCCAGGATGGAGTGGGCGGCTGGGGCAGGGCTGTGGGTGACCCACTCGAGGTGCAGGCACCTGCTGGCGGGTTTTCATGCGTCAGCTAGGGCTACGTGGGGCTGGGCTGGGAGGGGGTGGGGGCAGATGCTCTGCACCCCTCAGCTAGAGCTCCAGAACCAAGCGAGGGCAGGCCTTCAAGAGCTCAGGGTGCCTCCTCCCTTAGCTTCTCCTAGGACAAAGTTCTCGATGCTGACCCTGAGCCTCTGTACTCTCATCTCCAAAATGGGGTTAATTAACCCTACCTGTCCCTTCCCGACCCTGCCGGGAGACTGCAAGCAAGGGGAAGCGAGCGAAGCTGGCCATGTGTTAAGCGTATGGTGGCAGATGCAGGCCCTGGCTCCATGGGCCAAGCTCCGGGGCCTGGGCTGTGGTGTGTGTGTGTGAAGTGTGTGTGATGGGGTGGGAGGGGACACGAGGCAGGGGTCTGTGCAGGCTCCCGCTCCATGCAGGTCGAGCTCTGTGTATCTGTGTGTGCACAGCTGGGGGCTGCTTCTTGCTCTGGCCCACTGCCGGCTGGGCTCTGGCCCTGCCTTGAGGGGTGTTCTTGGGCTCTGCCCCCCACCCGGCAGCTTCACACAGGGTCCATTGAGGCCAGGACATTCCTTGCGGCCTGTGTCACTGGCGAGGAGGGGGCCGGCCCGCTCCCACAGATCCGGAAGGCCTGGCTGCCCCAGGAGGAGGCGCTGGACGCTTCCCAGCACATCTGGAGGTCATGACCCCATTTCTGCTGCCAGGGGGCGCGACAGATGTTTCCTCCCAGGCCAGGCTCGGGACTGGGGGGCGGTGTGCAAAAGCTGGGTCGGAGGCCGCCTGGGGAGAAGGGGAGCCCCAGAACAGGGGGTGCCCGGCACACAGCCAGCAGGCAGCCGGACAGTCGCCAGCTCCTCTGAGAGGAGCCGGGAATCGCCGCATCCACTCACTCATCCGCCACAGACCGGGCCGGGCTGTCCACGCAAAGGAGGTGGGGGCGGCACCAGTCAGAGGCAGGGGACTGGACGTGCTGACTTGGGACTAGAGCCCAGTGGGAGGTTGGGAGGGTGCAGGCGGCGAACTCGGCGAGGACCCCCTACCACCCACACACCACCCTGGCTGACCGGCAGGCCACCCTCCTCCCCTGTCCGGCCCGACACGGTGCCGCCGCTCCCCCGCTCCCGCCCGTACCTCTGGGGCTCCCGCCCGGCCGCCTCCTCCGGCGCTGGGGTCCCGCTGCCTGCTCTCCAGCGGCGGCTCCGGGCGCCGGCTCCGCCTGGGGGCGGGGCCACGCCGGGGGCGGGGCCGGGGAGGAGGGGCGGGGCCGGCCCGGGAGTCCTCCGCGGCGGGAAGCGCAGCGGGCGGGGACTCCAGGCCTGGCCGCGGTCAGCGCGGAGCGCAGGCGAATCGCCTGCCCTGAGCCAGGCCGGGCCCGGCGAGCTGTGAAACTGTCGGGCCTCTAGCCCTTGGCCGAGAAACCGGAACAAGTGTACCGGCCTTCCAAACCAACTTGGGGGCTAGACCGGGACGCCTAGTGTTGGGCTGCAGCCTGCACACAGACCAAGTGCTCAGGGAGGGTCGCTACTCATGAGTGTTTGCAAGCGCGGCTCTACAGTCTCATGTGCTCTTCAAAGGCCTCAGACGGGCGTCATCTATTTACAGCTGGAGAAACTGAGGCTCAGAGAAAGGCTCTGGCCAAGGGTCAGGCTGATAACTGTAGGAACCTGCCATTGGAGCTAGAAATCTTTGAACGTTTTGGCGTGAGAAGCAGAACAACTGCAAACTTAAGGTCAAGGTTTAAAAAGGGAACAGGCAAGTGGCAAAGAGGATCCAGTCCTATTTGAGCCCCACCCTGGTCTAACCTTGACCTCAGAACCCAGCCCCACATCCTTCATCCCTCTCTCTGTGCTCATCTACCCTGACTTGACCACCTCCTCTACCCTCCACCCAAACACCCCCAGATAGAAGAAGAAACTGCCAACCAAAATCAAAAATAGTGTTATTAATTCTGGTGTCTCCGAAGCACGAAAAAAAAAAAAGAAAAGAAAAAGAAATCCCCCTTTCCCACATTTCAGCCCCAAGTCCAAGGCCAAAGGGCCACCCCAGCAGGCAGTGCAGGCTGAGGGGCAAAGTCAGTCCTGGCCATGGGCTTGAAGCGGGACCAGCCCATGGGTTTGGCTCTTAGGGCCCGACTGGGATGCTGCCTGCCTCAGTTTGGGGAGCCCAGGCTCTGGATTAGGGATGAGAGATCAGGGGTCAAGGTCAGAGGTCTGGGCTATTCAGTTCCAGTGCTCTGGCTAAGGCAGCCAGAGGTCAGGGTTCACATGTGGAAACCAAAGCCACTCGGTTCTGTGGTCCAGCAGAAAGGGCCAGAGGCCGGGGGTCCAAGTCCCCAAATACAGCTGAGGCCCAGAGGGCGCCAGGCCACTCAGTACTGATGCTCCAGCAGGGGCTGAGCTGCCGGGCTCTCTCGCTCCTCAGCAGGGGCAGGCCAGTCGCCCAGGGCCCCGGTGGGCGTGCCAGTCTCAGGTGCACTGCTGTCCAAGCAGTGAACGTCCTGCACTGCTCTGGGGGGTGAGGCTTCAGTGCTGATGTCCGGGCTGAGGCTGAGGCTGAGGTCTAGGGGCGCCTGAGGGAAGGGAGACAGGTTGGTGGTGGGGGAGCAGACCTGAGCTGCCCAGACCTGACCCCGCTGGAGGAGCCTTACCTGAGATTTGGGGGTGCTTCCTTTAGGGCTCCCTGAGGCTGGCTCCCCCTCAGATCCCCCTAGTCCCTTCCGACCCCCCAGGCTCCACTTCCCACTGGGACCCTCAGAACTTAGGAGACCAGGGGCAGGGGGCCTTGAGGGCCTAGGACCCTCAGGGGGGGCTGGCGAAGCGGGGGATGGTCCAGGGAGCCGAGGGGGTGGCCACTGCAGCAGAGGAGGGGGGCGCCCATCACCAGAGCTGCTCAGGGAGGGCCTCGGGCCCCAGGCTGGGCCTGGTGGGAGGGGCTGGTCCCCAGCGCCTGTGGGAGACAGATAAGAGGGCAGACTTCAGTCGCTAGGCTGCCCTTCCCTCTCACGGGCTGAGCCAGGCCTTGCCTGCTCACCTGCTGTGTTCTCAGGTGTGGGTTGTGCCAAGGGGGGGTTATTGCTGAGGGAGGTCAAGCCACCACCTCCGCCACAGTCTGAGTCATCCACGTTCCCGCCACTATTGCAGCCGGCACCGCAGCCCTTGTGAAGCCTGGGTGAGGGGAAACAGAAACGAGGGTGGTGGGAGGAGGGTGCAATGCCCTCACAAGCACAAGTCCCCGACCCAAGACAGACCACCTAACATCTCAGATCCTAGTCCTATTTCTAAAAGATTCTGCTATCTACTTTACAGAGTGTTTTTTTTGTTTGTTTGTTTAAGGTTACACTGCGAAGCACGTGGGATCTTAGTTCCCTGACCAGGGATCGAACCCATGCCCCTTGCGGTGGAAACAAGGTCTTATCCACTAGACCACGAGGGAAGCCCCTACAGAATTTTTAAAGGTGGCATTATCAATGGTGCTTCAGGCTAAAGGCCACCTTTGGCTCTGGCTGAGGGGGCAGGGTGTGCAGTTGGTCAGCTTGGGGTTCACTCCCGGCTCCGGCGCTTCCTCAGTCAGACCCCGGACAGCACCACTTCCTCTCTGTGAACCTCTGCTTCCTCCCCTGTGACCCCGGAGGCAGGGGTCAGAGCTCACCTCTCCCAGCTGCGCAGAAGCCAGCGGGCGATGGCGCCCAGGCTGACGGGGCCGCCCCACAGCGCCCGCAGCTGAGGGTGGCTGCCGGCCAGCGAGGTGGTGAGGGGAGACACGTAGATGGGGTAGCCCAGCGGCTGGTCGCAGGAGGAGTTGATCATGTTGCGGAGCGCCTGCTTGGCGTTCTGGATGCTGCCGCGCTCGGGGTTGCGGTTGCGCAGGAACACCAGCTCCTGCTGCTGCCCGGCCCAGAGGCCACGCACGCACTCCCGGTTCACCTGCGGGGGCCACACGTGCGGGGGGGGGGGTGTCAGGAGGCTGCGGCGGAAGGGGCCGGGCGGGGTGAGCGGCTGAGCCCACCTTGATGACGCGGAAGCTGAGGTGGCGCCGGTTGAGCATGATGATCTTGTACTCGTCCGAGGCGTCGTCCAGGACGTGGCGCAGCGCCAGCAGCGAGGGCGTGTTGCTGAGGATGGCGCTGCGCCAGGCCGGGTCGCCCTCGTGTGAGATGACCAGCCGCTCCTCGTTGGCTGCGATGGCGTCATACAGGGCGGCCGGCTCCTCATACTCGTCCGGGGACGTGAAGTGGTCCTGCGGGGGGGACGGGAGGGCCGAGGTGGGCCGCCCCTGCCCTGGGCGGTGGGTTCACTGCCTGCCCGCCCTGCCTGGGCACACCTCTGCCTACCTGGTGAAGCTTGAGGGCCATGCGCACCCCGGGCGCCACCACGCGGTGAAGCAGGTCCATGTCGGCGAAGACCCACTCGTCCCGCGGGGAGGTGATCCGGAAGTCCCCCTTAAACAGGGCATGCAGGCCGTAGAGGAAGGGCTCCAGGCTGGAGAAGAGGAGGAGGGATGAATGCACCGGCGCGCGGGGGCTCCTCAGCGCTGGCTCTGTGTGCAGGGCTCAGAGGGCAGCCCGCACTTCACGCTGGGCCTCAGTTTCCCCATCTTGACAAGGAGGTCAGTCCCTGCCCGTGTCCCTCACACGGCGATGGTGAGGAACAGGCGGGGTCCCATGGGGAGAGGAGCCGTGCTGAAGGAAGGACTGATGTGGCCCTGGGGGCTGCAGCCATAGGCCCAGGGCTTGTCAGCAGGTAGAGGGGAAGGCGACAGGCTGGGCCAGGCACTCACCTGGCAGACATGCTGTGCGAGGCGGTCCCCAGGGCCCGGCGGCCCAGCACACACAGGCCAAAACACAGCGTGACCAGCGGCGAGTTCCAATCCTGGTCCACAGGCTGCAGCACAAGGACCCCGTCCCCAGAGCCCAGCTCAGACCTGGCACAGGGCACTTGGGGCAGGGGCTGGGGCCCAGGCCAAGGGAGGCTGAGGGCGAAAAGAACCCGCACAGGGGCGGTGGGGGAGGCCGAGGGGGAGAGGGCAGCCCCAGGCTGGGGGTGGCCGGACCTGGCCGCGCCGGGAGGCACAGTACTGGATCCACTCCAGGTGCACGGCACAGAAGGAGGGCAGCGAGAGGCCGGAGAGGCGAAGGTCGTAGTCCTCGTCCACGCTCAGGGAGAAGGTGGGGTCAGAGTCAGCGTAGCCAGGTGCCCGCACAGGGCGCAGGGCCGTTGCGATGCCTTCGTGGCTCAGCCAGGCCTCCAGCTTGGGAGAGCGGCTCACGTAGTAGATGATGCTCTGTGAGAAGAGGGCAAGGGTCAGTGACTGGAGGCGCGCCCTCGCCCTGGCCACTAGGGGAGACAGTGTCAGGGGACAGAAGCTTCTCCTCATGAGTTCCCTGCTGGTCCAGTGGTTAGGACTCTGCACTTTCACCGCAGAGGTCCTGGGTTCGATCTCTGGTTGGAGAACTAAGATCCCTCAAGCTATGTGGCCTGACCAAAAAAAAGAGAAGCTTCTGCCTTAGACTGCGCTGAAGTCAGCTTCCCAGGACACCTGTCCCCTCTCCCATCTCAGCTCCCTGAAGCCACACAGGCCTGTCTGTTCCTTCTCTCGGTCAGGGAAGAGGAAGGGGAAAGCCGACAGGAAGCACCCCTCCTCACAGAGCATCCACTAGAGGGTGCTGCCTGTGCCAGGTGCTTGGGTCACGGGTCCCTCAAGAGAGCGTTAAGTGTGATGGCCACAGGACTTCCCCTCAAAAAAAAGAGGCACAGCATCTGTACCCAAGCCAGGGGCTCCTAGACCCCTTAAGAGAATCTGTTGGGGACTTCAGTGGTTAAGAATCCACCTCGCAGAGCAGGGGACGCGGATTCCATCTCTGGTTGGGAACTAAGACCCCACACACCGCAGGGCAACTAAGCCCATGAGCCACAACTACTGAGCCCGCGTACAACTAGAGAGACTGTGTGCCGCAACGAGGATCCCTCGAGCCGCAACTAAGACCTGACTCGGCCAAGGAAATAATAAAATACATATTTAAAAAAGAAAGATTCTGCTGGTTTCTAAGCAGGGGCTTGGGCGAATGAAGGAGCTTTTGGATGGTACGCAGCTGGTACAGACATGATGGATGGGCAGTCTGAGGCCGTCAGTTGGCAGCCAGTCAGGTTATGGGATCTTGTGTGCTGCCCTGGATGGAGCCAATGCGGGGTGGCCTTCTGCCTGGGGGAGGGGTGGGGAACCCAGAGCTGCGGAGGCTGGTGCAGCGGCCGTGAACAAGGGGCATCTCGGCAGTAGGGGGACCAGCAGGGCGGCTCCGGTAGGACGTGGGGGGCCAAGAACCTGGGCAAAATGGCCACAGTATAAGCTCTTCCCTAGGAGTGAGTGAGCGCATGGGAAAAGACATCTGAGAAAGTAGTTTCTCTGACAAGTGACACAGAGGGGGCGTCCACTGGCAACAAGGGTCAGCTGGGGGACACAGGACCGCCCAAGAGAACCTCAGGTGAGCAGGCTCCGTGGACTCCAACAAGCCGCCCGTCCCTTCTGGGCCCACGACATGCCGCAGGGCGGATGCTAAGAGAGTGTGAGGGGACCTGATTGTGACCCCTAGTCACCCCACTCCTGTCATCCCTGCCACCTCACAGAACTGCAAGAATCCCTACTTCTCAAAGGTCTAAACGAAGGCAAAGGAAGCAACATCGCAGGCGTCCCACAACCCAGTCCAGGGCTCCCTTGGGACCCCACACTGTGCTCCCCAACCCCTTGCCCCACAGCAGGCCTAGAGCCCCTCAGGCCTGGCTTGGAGGGCCTAGGTTGAGACAGGGAGGCCCAGCCCAGGCTAAGCCTAGCTCCAGCACTTCCTCCTGATGCTGGGGCCTCAGGCAAGGCACTTTCCACATCTAAGGCAGCAACATGTCTCCTGCAAGGTGTGGTGGGCTTCACCCAGCTCAGGAGAGGTATCTGGCAGAGCCCACCCCTTAGTAAGCACCGCTGCTTGACAGATGCTCCTAAAGCTGTGTTAAGGCCACCACGGTTAGCTATACTGTCTCTCTGTGCTGGTAGGGCGTGGTGCGGGGCTGGTGGTCTGGAAGGTGGGCATCAGCAATGCCCCTCCCAGGACCAAAGCCCAGAGAAGATCTGTGTACGTGCTGCCCACTGGCCCCCAGTACTCACCGCCCCATGGGAGCCTCCTGGAGGCAATGATAGAGGGCCCCCACCCCAGGCCCCCAACAGGCAGAGTCACGGGGCCTCAGAGACCCACTGTCTGGCAGCGACGCTTTGGAAGATGCTTCCACTCTCTGAGGCCCCAGCATCCCTTGGACAGAACAGGCTCCCGGAGACCCAGAATGTGGCCTTCGGGAAGCTCCTGGCCAGCGAGCCCTGAGCGTGGGGCCCCGGCCACCCGGCTTCACCCTCCTACCCTGACGTAGTAGGTGACGAGGATCTTGCGGAGGTCGAACACCTGCAGCATGGACGCGGCGTTGTTGTCGCTGATGCTATAGCCCTCCAGCACGTACTTGCTGGCCGTCACCTCCCAGGCCAGCCAGCGCTGCCCGAAGGCCGCATTGAAGGACAGGACCCGCGGCAGGTGGCCTGGCTCGCAGCAGCAGCAGCCCTCGTCCTCCTCCACACCCTCGGTGATGGCCTCCACCTCCCGCTGCTGGCAGTATGTACCTGTGGGGAGGGGGGCCAGTCAGGGGACACGGGCACATCCCCACCTGCCTCCTCCCCAGAGTGCCCAGGCCCAACCCCTGGAGGCAATGGAGTCACCGTTACTTAGTGAAAGGATGAACAAACGAGCCCCTTTCTCCTGCTAACTGCCAGTGGCCATGGGGGGGTGGGACTAGGGTGGCGGTGACAGGATGGACAGGGCCAGGTCCCTCACTTATAGACGCAAAGACAAGCGCAGGCTTGTGCTGCTCCAACCTGTGCTTCGAGCCTCTCTGCACTCGGGGCCTCTTCTGAAGCTGGTACCTGCCAGGTACATCTTCCTGAGGGCCAGGAGCTGGCTCACTCCCCAGGGCTTATGCATGGGCCCCAACCTGGGCCAGGCCTGAGTCCACAGAGCAGGCCAGCAGAAGCCCCAGGCCGGAGGTTCCACCAGAGCAGCCTGTTCACTACAGACCTGCCACAGTCAGGGCAGGGACGGGGGTGGGCCAAAGAAAGCCTGTTGCCTCAACGCTCAGACTAGGAATCCCAGGCCATGGGGCCCGTGGGGGAGAATGCCTTGCTCAAGGGCCTCAGCAAACCGGGATACAGCAGGGTTAGGGTCCGGCCCTCACACACTGACAAAGGCGGCGCCCTGGCTCACCCCGGAACTCGAGGCCACGCAGCTGGAAGGTGACGAGGCCGTTGCCGACCTCGATGAGGTGGACCAGGGCGTTGAGGTAGTCTGAGGCCAGGACGAAGCAGTCGCCAGGGCCGTAGTTGCCCCAGCGGCCCAGCACCAGGTCCCCACACAGTGTGTGCTGGAGCGAGCGGGTCAAGTGCTCGTAGAAGATCGAGTTGAGGTTGTTGTCATCAGCGCCTGGGACCCGGGATGGACAGACAGATGGACATGACAAGTGAGTAAGGCTCCCTCCCCAGGGAGGCCCGGCCCCAAAGCTCCTGATGGCTGGGTACACACCGGGGTTCCGGTCCAGCTGAGTGACCAGGCGGGTGTTGGAATGATCCACGCGTTTAGTGCTGTTCAGAGACAGGGTGACACACAGGTGGCTGAGAGGGCAAGGCTGCCCCAGGCTCAGGTGACAGTTCCCACCACTCCCCACCACGCCCCTCTGGGCTTGCACCCCCATGCTCTGAGTCAGATGCCACAAGAGCCCCATAAGGGGAGGGTAAGGCTCACGGACATGAGGGGAACCCCCCCAGGGGCACCACACAGCCAGCAAGCCCAGGGTGTGAGCCGCAGGCCTTGGCCTGGCTCAAGCTGTGTCCCTGTGGGTCAGCCCACGGTGCAGCCTCCAATCTCCATCCGATCTCCTGGCAACCTGCCCCGTCCAGCCGCCCGCTCCCTGCCAGTCCCGCTCAGGGTCCCACACAGCAACCGCCTCCGTCCCAGGAGACCCACTTGTAGTCACGCTCCCAGAACTTGAGGGGCCGCGCATAGGACATGATGAAGACGGCGCTGCCCAGCAGCGGGTTGAGAGGCGTGGAAAAGAGTGCCGAGAGCAGGGCCTGGACGAACAGCATGGCCGAGTCTGGGCGCGAGTCAAGGAGGTGGCGGGCACGGCAGGACCCTCCCCGGCCTCCCTCATGACCCCTCCACCCCTGCCAGCCTGCCTGGAGCCCCCCCATCCGGGCGACGGCCCTCCCTGCACACCCCCGCCCGGGCCGCAAGCGGCAGGCCGGGTACGTGGCACGGCGAACGGCTGGGCAAAAGCGTGGAAAGCAGAGCCCCAGGTGATCTGCCAGGGCGCGATGTAGGTCAGCACGAAACGCAGCTTGTACAGCAGGTCCCACAGCTGCAGGGGTGGAGAGGGGAGGGGAGAGGTACACGGACTGCTCACAGAGGAGGGCCCGCCAAGTGCCACTCAGACCCCGGGGACTTCCGACACCATGAGCAACCCCCGACAGAGCACCCAAGGGGACATTAGCAATCTAATTCATATCATCATCCTGGGAGCGTCCTATCACTGTCCCACTTTGCAGATGGGAAAACTAAGGTTCAGACAAGGTAGAACAGATACACGATTTGCTCAGGCTATGCCATTCTTGGTGATGCGGCTGTGATACCAGGAGTTAAGAGACAGTCACAGGCCCTGCCCTCAAAGGGGGACATAGTACTGCTCTCCACCATCCTGGGCCAGGCCAGAAACCAGACCAGAATGCTCACGGGAGTGAGATGAAAGTTCAGGCCTGGGCCAGGCTCCCCCGTGGGCACCATTGTAGGTCTCCAGTACAGAGCCGGGGAATAGGTCTTTGTTCAAGTCTCGGCTGACCACCAGCTCTCCAGGAAACCTGAGGCAAATCACTTACGCTCTCTAACCCTCAGCCTGCTCACTGCCCTGCGAGGAGGTGTTGCCCAGGCCCCGAGAGGGGATACCACGGACTGGGCGGGTCTCCCACACCGAGGCAGGAGAGGTCTGCCCGCAGGGCTGCGCTGCAGCCCCCAGCTCACCTTGCTGCAGAGCAGGGACATGAGGAAGTAGTCGAGCAGGAAGCCCTGGGACAGGCGCGGGTAGTCGAAGTGGAAGAGCAAGACGGTGAAGGCCAAGGTCAGATACTGCTGGGGCGGGCAGCAGAAAGCTGAGCGCAGCAGCTTCAGCCCAGCCACGGTCATAAGCAGTGCCCGGCAGCTGTGGGCAAGAGGCAGGCTTTAGGGGCCGGGCGGTGGGGGAGGGTGCCCACCCCTTGCAGGCCCTGGCCTGGGCTCTGCTGGGCAGGGTCTGGCTCTTTTGGGCCAGTGACCTTCGTCTCTGCTCCCTTAAGAGGTCACTAACCCCCCCAACTTCAGGTGTACTGGAGGGACACGTCTGCTCCTGAGGAGGCAGGTGCTTCACTGGAAAGGGTGTCAGAAGCTGGGGGCCTACTTATGCTTGTTGGCCAAGGGTACTCAGTCTCCCCCTGGGTTACTCGGGCAGGTAGATGGTGGGATGACTGGGGGCCGGTGGTCCTCACTAAAGGCAGAACTTGTCCGGGTGGCTGACGACTGTGTGAGCGTCCACTGTGAGGGCGTTGAGCACCACGGCCGGGTAGATAAGGTACTTCTCCACGCACTGTAGGCCGGCGTACAGCTTCTCAAACCACATCACCTGGGCAGCACCTGCAACCACAGGCAGGAAGGTGGGAGTGCTGTCGAGCTCTGGGCCCTCCACACCCTCCTCCTGCTGCAGGGGAGGACGGGTGTGCTCTCCGAGGGAAGCTGGCAGGAGGGAAGAGCCCAGGATGTGGGGCTATGCAGTTCTGGGCCCCTAGAATTTCTGAGCAGCTGGGGGGTTGTTGATTTTCGGCAAATCAAATGAGGGCGATGAGGCCCAGGCAGGGTGTGTGGGGGGCTCAGGGCAAGTGCTCTGCCCATTTGGCTGTCTGAAATAAACGATGATGACAACACCCCCAGTGTCCACCGGAGTCAGGACAGATTGGATGAGGCCCAAGTTCACAGGGTCCTTCGGACCAGGTCCCTGTCACTGGCTCAAGGTGACTGTAGCCACATGGAGATGCTGGCCCAGTAAACAAGATCCTTCACTAAGAAAAACAAGCACGCAGACCTCCGTACCACAAATCCAGGTATTCAAATACAAACTCCAGGGAGTCTGTGTTGCACAAATCAGTGTGCGCTGCACTGGGCTAGTTCATTAAGAACCAGTCTGTATTTCTCAACAACACCTCCTGGAGTTCTACTCCTACCTCCTCAGAGTCCACAAGTCGGGGAGGGAAAGGGCAGAGCAGGCAGAGCGAGTGAGCCAGGGGCTGAGGCGGGCACAGGAGAGGGTGCAGAGGGCAGTGAAGGGGCCGCAGGGCCCATGCCAGTGCGGACCGGGCAGTGTGGGCAGAGGCTGCCCCCTGCTGGCACCCTGCGCTGAGAGGTCCGAGCTCCTATAGGAAGGGCAGGCGGGGCGGAGGGCCCCAGCCTGGCGAGAGGCACTCACCCCGCACTTCGTACTGGCTGTACTCCAGCGGCTTCAGCACGGGCTGCGACAGGCAGAACCAGGGCAGCTGTTTGCGGAGCTGTGGCAGCAGGTAATGTGTGAAGAAGCCCACGGCCCCCGCCAGCGCGTACAACACAAAACCCAGCACGGACTGCAAGGAGGAGAGGAGGCTCAGCCACGGGCTGCCTGGCGCAGGTCCCCCAGGGCCGAGAAGGACATGAGGCCATAGCTGCCCAGCCCTCAGGACCTTCAGGCTCTGGCAAAGACCTGAGTGGGCGAGAGGGCTGGCCTGTGCCCTACAAACCTTCAGGGCAATGAAGACGGTGCTGGCGCTGATGGCGAAGGTGAGCACGGCAATCACCACACACATCACCAGGTCGGAGTGCAGGACCTCGCGCTGCAGGGCCGGGAAACACCAGCGTGGGTGCCACCGCCGCCGGTGACCGAGCACACCCTTCCCCCCAAGACTGGACCCCGGGACTCCGGGCGCTTACCACTGACTGGCGCATCTTTTCTGGCAGTGGGTCTGGGGGCTCAGCGCGGGCAGTCTCCAAGCTCCGCTCCTCCAGCTCGGGGAAGAGCTTGCTCCGGACCAGAGACCTGGCAGGTAGGGCCATGAGAAGAGTCAGAGGCCCGGGTCTGGGAGGCTGCATCTCCTCCCCCAGGCCCTGGGGTCGGGTGGTGACAGCACATGTGCAGACCCTGCCCCCCACCCCTGCCATGCATGGATACACACACAGACACACACACAGACACACGTACACGCACAGACAGGCCCACGCAGGCACCCACCAGAGCACGGTGGGGTCACTGCTCTGCCGGCTCAGGTGGTAGGACAGTGCCACCAGGAGGCCACAGAAGACGGAGAAGAGGACAGGGACGTGCTGCTCTGGCCAAGGACTCTGGGGAGTGAACCCGTGCTGGTCAGGGCGTGAGGGTGCCCGCCCGCACCCTGGGGGAGAAGCCACTGTGGAGCATAATTCACAGCCCCATCCCAACAACCCCCAGGCTCTGGACGCCTCCTGGCCCCCCACAGGTCATCCCTACCTTGATGGCCCCGAGGCAGAAGCCATAGAGCAGGGCCGCGGCCAGTAGGCTGCGGGAGAGGCTGAAGACGGCGGTCAGGGGACTGGTGGCAGCTGCAAGGCGAGCGACAGCAAGTAAAGCCAGATCCCACCTGCCAGGCCCCATGGCACTGACCCTGCTGCCCCTCAACTTCCAGGGGCTAACCTCCCCTGGACTCGGGACCCAGCCCACTGTTTTCTGCTTCCCCAGCCCAGAGAGGCCTGCAGGACTTTTGGCATTCTTGGGTTTAAACCACTTGCCTGGGGAGAAGACAGGAGGGGAAGGGGAGGGAGGGGAAGAGATGGGCATTTAGAATCTTCCACATAGACTTGGAGAAGCCTCAGCGAAGTGCTAGACCCATAGTCAGATAGCCTCATACCCTCATAGCCTCACAGACCCATAGACCTGCACGGCCTCCTCACCCCCGAACCCCGCCCTGGGCTCCATACCTGTGCCCCCAAAGCCGTGCATGTCTATCTGCTCCAGCAGGTACATGAGGCAGGTGTTCACCTGGGGCAAGAGGCCCAGGAGGAAGACGAATGGGAAGCACAAGGTGAACACTGGCAGAGAGGGGAAGCGGAGGCCCGGTCAGTCTGCCGGCTGCCCCCCAGCCCACCCTTAGGGCCTCACTCTCCCCCAACCCCCCCGCAACCTCAACCCTACCCGCCTTACCAGTGGCCACATCACGGGCACAAAAGAAGAAGGAGGCAGAGAACAGCGTGAGGCCATAGAGGGAGATGGGCGGGAAGGGCTGCGCAGAGCCCAAGGCGTCCAGCAGCCAGATGAGCAGACAGCAGATGCAGAAGTAGACGGGTCGGCTGTACGCAATCACCCAATTGTGGCCCTGGGGAGGGGGCCTGTGAGGAGCCATGCCTCCCTCACTGAACGCCCTACTCACAAACACATGCTCACGTGCCCTGGGCCCAGCCCTGGGTCCAAGAGAGCTTGGCAGGGCTGGGGGCAGAAGGATCTGGGGTCTGGGGGCAACGGGGAATGGTGAGGGTCTCAGCCCCGCCCAGGCCCAGGCCTCGCAGGGAGAAGAGCTCCGGTGTACTCACGTGCATGGGGGAGGCGGCATCCGGCTGCACACTCTGGAAGAGACAGGAGCTACAGTGGTGACAAGAGCCTCGCCCACAGGAGGGTCAGAGGCCTGGGACCTGTTTGATTCCACTTCCCAGGCATTATGAGGGACCAGGGCAGGACTTCCCCTTCAACTATTCTGAGCCTCAGTTCCTTCATTTGTTGGATGGGGCTGGGAGAGTGGTGGTTGCAGGGAACATGAAGCATCTTATCTGCTTTCTAGCTTGACCCCTTCAAGAGGAGTTGTGGGAGGAGATCCAGGAGGCCAGGCCTGACCTTCAGCAGGGAATACTGGCAGGAGGCGATGACCAGGCAGAACTGGAAGACCCAGATGTCCGTGAAGAAGCCCTTGAGCAGCAGCAGGTAGCCCAGGAAGGCGACGAGGCTGCTCAGGCCAACACCAAGGATGTTCTCCAGCAGCCCACGCGTCCTGGAGAGACCACTGGGTCAGAGCACGCCTACCTCCTCCCGTACTGGCAGGGCAAGGGATTAGGGAGTAGGGGTGGGGGACAGGACCCAGCCACAAAGACCCACATCCAGGCTGGTGCCCACGCCAGCCGTCATCCTGAGTATCCGGAGCTATAACCTTGGGCAGGGCCAGGCTGCACCTGCTCCAGGAAGCCAGCCCACTGCTATCCTGCACCCAATCCCAGGCTCTGTCCCCTCTAGACCCGGAGACCTCAGGGGCCACACTCTGGATCTGGCCGATTTGCCTCCCGCTCCCCAAAGCACCGCTCACAGTGCCGGGAGAAATCCAGAGAGCAGGAAGCCACCCAGACAACAGAAGTCACCTGCCATCTCTGCCTTTCTGGGCCTCAGTTTCCTCCCAGAAAAAAAGGGAAGCTAAGACACACAACTTGCTGGCTTTTTAGGCTGTATAGGATTCAATTTAATTGAATCTAACACAGAAGCAAATTAAAAAAAAAACCACACTGCATAAGAGCAATGTCTCCCTCCAGCAAAATTTTGAGAGAGGAATGATCAGAGCACCCCCACCAGGCCAAACATCTGCCCCCAGAAGAACCTAGAGCAACCCCACTGCAAATTCCAGCCCCCCACGCACCCTCAGTGACCCAGCAGTTAGGCTCTCTGTGGCCATGACAGCCTCCACATGTTCCCAGAGTCTGGAAGGCCTGGGGCCAGGAACGACAGAGGACTGCGGGCTGAGTGCTCACCGGTCCAGCAGGGCCAGCAGGGCGAGCCGCTCATAGCGCACAGACGTCCAGCGGCCAGGAAGAAGCCAGTACTTGTAACTGTGTTGGGCCCGGGGTGGCGCCTCCTCCATTAGTGTCTGCTCCTGGGATTCGTGCAGGGAGTCCTGGTCCAGTAGGTCAAACTGCGGTCCCCACGGCCGCGGCCATCAGCCCCGCCCACCACCACCACGGTCCACGCCACCCCCTGGCACAGACTGGCCATCAGCTGCGCACCCCCCCCCCCCCCCGCCCAACCGCGCGGTCCACACCACCCCCGGCACACATTGGCCATCAGCTCTGACCCACTGCCATCCATGCCACCCCCTGGCACACATGGGCTGGTCTACACAGAAAGTCCCTACCATCTAGTGGCCCTGCAGCCTTGCCCTGATCCTCCACCCCAGGGCCTGCTCCTTTCTCCAGCTCCCCAGGATATGGCTCAATGGCCGTGGGGGCTGCTAAGGGCCAGGGTTACCAGCTCCTGTGTCTGTCTTCCCCACTCAAGAGGTATCTCTGGCCTCTTCCTGGGGTCGGTGAAATCCACCTTACCCTTCGGGAGCCAGCACAAATGCCACCCTTTGCCCAGACATGGCCATCAGGGTCACTCTGAACACCCTACCCTGGAGCACACGGAAAGCTGGCCCTAAGGGCAGGCCTGGGTGCCAATACCACTGCTGTGAGGCCCTAGGCTGCCTACTTAACCTCTCTGGACTCCTTGGGTCTTTAAGTCAACAAGTGTTCATGGAACACATCCATGAGCCTGGCCTGTGCCAGGCTCTGGAGACACAAGGAGAGACACCGCAGCACAGCCCCTGCCTCTGGAGGAGCCCTCGCCTGTGTGAGGACTGCACTGCTCTCCCACGGGACGGGGAAGGAGAACAAGCGCATCAGGAAGGAGCACGCGCGGCTTCTGGGCGCTGCCCTTGGTCTCTCTGTGGCCCTGGCTGCGTGGGCACTACTCTCACGATTGTTCTTTAAGCTCTGAATCTGCGCCTTACACAATCCTAACATTTCTGTCATTTCCTGACCGATTACATAAGTTGTCGTCCACACCAGGACCCTCTCAGGAACAATAGGAAGTGCTCTTACTAACCCTGCTGAAACAGACAAGCTCGACCAGCCTTAAGCGACCCACCGCCACTGTCCGGTGAGCTCAGCTGTCCCCTTTGCGGGCGCCACTGCACCGTCCCCACTAATTGTGGGCCCCGCCAGGGTAAAGAAGCTATTCCAGACATGTTTACTGAGTAAATAAATAAGCAACTTGTCATTCGTGTTCTGTGCGCCCTGTGCTGGCCATCAAAGATCAGGACAGCCACCTTAGGGCCCCTGGAGCCCTCAGTCGGAACGACCTGGCCCTCCCGGGGCCTGCACAAGTGCTTGCTGCTCTGCATCCCCCACCCCCTCCTGCAAGTCCTTCCCCAGTGCTGGATTCTCACCTCTGGGATCTCCAGGGGCACTCGGCGCACCTGCATGCCCTGCAGGACCACAGGCCGCGGCTGCAGCAGGTTCAGACCGCCAGTGGCCTCTGGGACATCAGCTGAGTGGAAGCTAGAAGAATGCGAGTGGCGGTCCCTGTGGGAACAGCAGAGGTGAGGGTCGGGGCTGTGGGTGAGCCCAGGAATGAAACAGGGTTGAGGCCAAGGCCAAGGCCAGGCCACTACTGGGGCCCAAGGGGGTTGTTCAAGTACCCAGAAAATGCACAGGGGTGTCAAAAGGAGACAGGTCACAGAGGGCCTCCCTCCCAGACCCTGGGCCTCCAAGAAGGTCCTGGAGCCTCATGCTTGGAAGTGCCGTGGAGCCAGGGACCCAAGGGATCCCTGCAGGCTTGCCCCTCTCCCCTCCATGGCCCTCGCTGCCACCCACCCTCCTCTCCTCCTGGAGGTCTGAGCCACCCCTGCTCCTGCCCAAAGAAGGAAGGGAGAAATCTCCCCAGAAATAACAGCTCACCAGCCGCTAGGCTGGGAGAGCCTGAGCTTGGAGACTCACCATGCTCCGTTGGCTGCCTGCTCCCCCTGCTGCCCCACGGGGTTCTCATAGCCGCCTCCAGCCAGGCCAAAGGTGTAGGAACGCCGCACACCTGGGGCAGACAGGTGTGGGACACAAGGCGGCCCGTCAGGGACAGGAGCACTGAGGCCCAACCCCCCTGCGGAAAACCCTGTGCTGGGTTCTCCAGATGGCAGCCCAGCCCTGGGGCACCAAGGCTGCAATTCCAGGGACGATGACCCTCAGCCGGGGTGGGGGGAAGGCCGGGCCAAAGGCTCAGCCACTGGACAAAAAGAGGGGCTCACCGCTCTCGTCGTAGAAGTAGTGCACGGCACCCTCGGAGGTGTCATCAAAGGTGCAGGCCTCATGCACGTTGGCACCGGCCCGGGTGAGCAGCAGCGAGGAGGCGAAGTGCAGGGCCGAGGGCAGTGTCAGAGCCCGGGAGTGGGAGGCCGCGCGGCCCCGCTGAGCCTCCTGCAGGCTGCTGGGGAGGGGGCAGCCCATGGGCTGTCAGCACTCAGAGCCAGCGGGGCCCCACTCCCCCACCCCAGGCAGCCAGCTGGTGCTCACCTGGGGGGCGAGCCCATGACGGAGGCCGGGGGGGTGGGGTTGCTGCCAGCATTGTGCCGCCTCCGGATGGCCTGTGCCCGCCTCACGCTGCTCGAGCGGTCCCGCTTGCCAGTCTCCTCGGCAGCTGCCCAGAGAGAGGCCCCCCCCCCCCCCAGTGTAAGTGACAAAGAAGCAAACAGAGCCTGGGGGCGGGCGGCAGGGAGATGCAGGTGCTCCTATGTGGAGCTAAAGGTCAGGTCTAGTCCAACCATATCCTGGCTCTGTGACCCCTCCAGGTCACCTAACCACTCAGGCCAGTTTCCACATCTGGGAATAAGGACACGTCCTGCTCCGCTCCGCTGGTGGCCCAGGAGAATGAACATGGCTACACAGAGACTTCAAGAAGAAGAAGCTCAAGTGCTAACTTCAGGACTGGAGCCAGGTGCCTGAGGTCTCTGCCTCAGCCTCCCCTCCGCTCAGCCTGGCAGACAACGTCACTCGACGGCTGTGTCCATGTCCACCTGCTGCTGGAGGCTGAGCAAGCCCCGCTCCAGCTGCCCCTTGCCCCAATCCCCGCCCCTCCACAGCCCACCCTTTCCAGCTGGCACTCACCTCCCCCCACCGCACCTTCCTCCTGCAGCTCCCCGCGCCAGCCAGGCTGGTTGGCAGCAGGTCCCCTGCGGGCCTCGGCGGGCAGCACAGCAGGCTCACCAGCAGCCAGCTCCACCCCCGCCTGGGCCTCCAGTTCAGCCTTGGAGCCGGCCAGGGGACCCCGCAGGACATCCCCCCCTGCCCCGTCCATGCTCAGCACGCGGGCGTGCGTTTTGGCGCTGGCAGTACTAGGCGTCCGCTGGGTCCCATAGGGCCGCTTGGGGGGCACAGCCATCCCCTCCTCAGCCCCGTGGGGGGCCCGTCGTTTTCGGGCTCCCCCGGCGGCCCCCCGAGAACTCTCGGGGGAATAGCATGAAGTGGAAGAGGAGCTGTCGGTGCTGTAGCGGCGCTGGGACCGGAGACTGGAGGCCGGGCTCAGTTCACTGCCCTCGCTGGTGTCATCATCCTCGAAGAAGCCCCGGCCTTCCAGCAGCGGTCGCCGAGGGGCCCGGCTGGCGGCGGGGGAGTGTCTCCGCATGGGCGGCCGCCGTTTGCTGGGCCGGAGCAGCGCCAAGTCCTTGGGCCGCACGACCAGCAGCGGCTCAGCCGGGCCAGGCGGCGTCCCTGCTCCTACAACGGTGTCGAAGGAGCGGAGCGTGTCATCCGAGGGGACTCCAGCATCTGGGGAGGCGGGCAGCTCTGCCTCTGAGGGGGGGTCTGTGTCGCTGCCCTCGGGGGCTTGCCCGCCAGGGGGGCTGTCTAGGTGGGTCGAATTGGTCTTCTCACTCTTGAAGCTGCTCAACGTCTCCCTGTCGGTGCCACTGAAGCAGGAATCTGAGGAGCCAGCTTTCTGGGGTGTGGGGTCCCCCGAGCCCCGCCGGTCCAGGGGCTGGTAGCCACCTGCTCCCCGGCGCTGTTCCCGTCGACTACTGGTCCTCACCAGGGCCCGCTCAGGCCGGGTCAGGGTCAGGAAGCTCTTGCTAAGCTCCTGGCTGAGGCTGCCCTTCAGGAGGGGGCTCATGGGAGTGTCAGCCACACTGCCGCCACTCCATGGGGCTCCGTCTCCAGCCAGGGGAGAACGTTCAGAGGAGTCCGTACTGGGGAGAGATGGGTCCGGGGCGGCCCCTGGAGGCGTCTGGGGAAGGTCTCCAACTGTCAGAAGAGAAGGCGACAAAGGACTAAAGAAAGGCGTTCTCTAGCAGGAACTGATGGCTGAGAGGGTCCTATGGCCCCGAGATCTGAGAGCTCAGTGGGGCGGGACACTGAGGTCCCATCTCAGAGGACCAAGAGAGCCCCAGGAAGCAAAGGTTAGGGTGACTCAAAGACATGACAGCTGGTCTTCTCCCCAAGCACTTGCCAATCATGACCACTCACTTAGCTTCTCCTGTGAGCTTAGCTTCAGCATCTCTCGATCGGCCGAGGTCACGATCACGTTGTTGCTGCCCTGCTCCCGCACCAGCTCCTTGATGTCTACAAGCACAGTCCCAGACGCGTCAGCAGCACCTCAAGGCACCGACGTGCTGGGCCGCGCTCTGCACCGCCACCTCAGCCCTCAATAGCAGCCACCTACCTCTGAGGGGCCCGGAGTCCTCTATCCGGGGCAGCAGCTCCTGAGTGGGTAAGAGAAACGTTTGAAGGAGCCAACAGGGCAAAACAGTAGGTGCAGAACATACCCACATGGGGAACAGGCTCCCAGGAGAGGAGGAGGGGAGGCTGAGGGTCCGCACCACTCACCGAGACCTGGTTGAAGCCAAACACGGAATGCTGAGAGCTACAGCGTACGGGGGGCGTGGAACTCACTTTTCGAAATACGGTCATCTCCACTCCAGGGTCTCTAGCAGTGCACAGGAACATCAGTTTCGAGCTAACCTTCCCTCTTCACACAGCACCTCTCCCACCATCCCCATCACTCATCCCTCCATGTCGATTCCCCTGACAAATCCAGAGCCAATCAAGGAATATTCAACCACTCTTGGAGGCAATGTTCCCTAAGCCCCCTCTCCATCTTCCAATGCCAAGGCCCAAGCACCAAGAACCCTCCATTTCCAGCACAGGCCCTGCCTCGCCCACCTGGGCAGATTGCTGTCCCCCTGGGCAGGCTCTTCCTCTGGTTCCCCCATGGTAGAGTTGCGCTTCTCCACAATCTCGCCCTGGTCGAACATAGCATGCAGCCGATAGTTCACAGTCTTGATGGTAGCGAAGATGACAGCCACCACGAGGCAGTACACACCAGCCACCAGCAAGCTGGGGGGCAGGACCTGGAGATGGCGGCAAGTCAGATCACCCTTCACAGACCCCTGCGCCCACAAGGGGTGGGCCCACCACCGCCACCAAGGCTAGGATTCACAAGTTCACAAGACTTCCCCGCCCCTGCATACAACCAGTACAAAGACCCTGTCTTTTCTCTACTAACTGGACAGAGATTAAGTGAGGGGCTCAAGGTCACCCCGGCCAGAAAATTCTGGCCTCTCCTCTACACACTCTGAACTCTACAGTGAGTCCCATTCCCACAGCCCGGAGTCCCTGTCAGTTTGCACCCCTCGGTGACATCTGCCCTCCCTTTCCCCGGCGGGAGTTACAGGTGGCGGCAGCGTCTCACCATGTACAGCAAGAAAGGGAAGGTGAGCAGGAAGATCCAAACATAGAGGTGGAAGCAGTTGGAGAAGGTGCTCTGGTGCGGGTCGAAGAACCAACCGCCGGTGAGCGAGGCCCACACCCCCTGGCGCAGGATCTGCAATACCTGCGACCCCATGGCCCCGCCGCTGCTGCGCGCGCCCTCCTCCCGGGACCCTCATGGGGGCGGCCCCTGGCCCATGCCCCGCCTGGCGCCCGAGGGCCCCGGGGCCCGGCCTCGCGCTCACGCCATGGTCCCCCCCCAACGGGGGAGAGAGGTCTGAGGGGCGAGAGTGCGAGCAGGGGGCGGGGCCGGCCGGGCAGTCAGCGGTGTGAGACCCAGGCGTGGGGGTGGAGCCGCATCAGAGGCGGGGTCCTGGCCACCACCCCCGCCCCAGAACTGCTCCCGAGGGCCGGGCCGGCAGGCAAGCGCGGGGCACGGGCCGGGAACCCGTCGGCGGCATCCAGAGGTGGGCGTGGGGTGGGTGCTCCGGGGGTGCAGCGACGGCTCCTTCGGTTCCGGCCCGGGGAAAGCCCCGGGACCCTGAGGTCCACTTCCGGGGTCACAGGTCACTCGCTTTGGGCTCCGCTCTCGCCCCGCTTCTGCGGGAGCCGGCCCAAGGGGGAGGCCGGAAGAAGGAGCTGCGAGCCGCCAACCTGCAGTGGCGCATGCGCCCAACGAGCCAAGTTGGGACCCGGAAAAGGAAAACCTGGCGGCTTGAATGCGCAAGCGCAGGGAGGTGGTGGAGCGATAAGAAGCGGGGGAACCCTTTGGGCTTGCGCAGAATGCAGGTCTAAGGGAAGGGGCGGGCCGAAAGGCAAAAGCCCTTGGGCGCATGAGCACACCTGAAAGTTGCCAGCCTAGCGAAGACGACTGGGCGGAACCCAAGGGACAGTTGAGGGGCCATCGAGTAACGGCGGAGTTAATTGGCGCAAAACTCTCCCAGTGAGTTACAAGAGCCGGGGAAAAGGATGGAGGCGTGAACCTGCCTGAGCTAAAGCTACAGTTCGGCGCAACGGGGGCACACCCCCCTCTAGGTCCAACCTATTCAGTGCGGGACCTCAGACGTCCTGAGCTGCCTCTACTTCCGGGTCAGAGCTCACACTTAAGATTGTAGAGAGCGATCCTCCAAAAGGCAGAAATAGTCGAAGTAGGATATCGTCGTTTTTCTTAAAGTGACAGGCTCAAGGCAATCAAGGGGTCAATCCTGCGGTTGCGAGTGCGGTTTGGCTATTCTGAATCCAGTCACTGCGCACATTTCAGGACCACAGTCTCAGGTTTCCGCCCCTTCATGGGGAAGAGGAATAAATAAGTGGTTTCCCAGGTGAGGGAAAGGAGGACCTGACAACTTGTTCCAAGAGCTCGAGGTGCAGCCAGTTCCGTCCTCCTCGTCTTAACCCGCCCCCCCCCCCCCCACCACGGCCCATCCCACTAGGTCTGCAAAGCTGAGCTTCTGGTCCCAATTTCAGATGCAAAGAGAATGAGGCGCAGAGAGGATGGATCACACAGCCCTGCAGCTTCGGAGCCAAGACCAAACTCGGGTTTGTCCCCTTCCCAAGCCAGGTTCTTTGCCCGAGTTTTCCTGATGCGGATGTAGAGGGGAGAGATGGCCCGTCGTTAGCAGAAACCAACTCGACCCTGAACCTGCTGTCATGGGAGGTGGGGGCTACCCTTCCCCTCCGTCGGCCTCTCATTGCCCGCCTACCCGGGAACTCCCCGGCCCAGTTGCCCCGCAGCCTCTGGGAGGGGAGCGGTGCTACCCGCCCGCGTCATCTGATGCTGTTTCCTGCGGGAGGGAGAACAGCGGAAAAAAGTGAAACTCCACCCTCCACCTCTGCCTCCCGCCCCCGGGGCCAAAGTACAAAGGGAGGAGGAAGAAGGGAACGGGGTTGGAGCCATCGGGTCGAGCGAGCCCAGCCAGGAAGAGACAGCTAGCCCCAACAAGAGACACTCCAGCCACCCCCTTCGCAAGGAGACCCAACCAGAGTCCAGGCGCTGCCCCTTGCTGGCCCCACCTTACACTTCGCGGGGTGCTGGAGCCAGGCTCCCAGGACTGCTCCAGACCGAGGGACGCCGGGGCCCCTCTGTGCCGGCCATGGTGAGACACCGGAGGCCCCGGGGGCCCACCCCCCAAGCCTGACCACACTGCCCTGGGTGGCCTTCCTCCGGAAGCCCGAGATGCAGGGGGCCGGGAGGCGACACTCCTGGATCCCCAGAGAGGCGTGGGTCTGGGGCTGAGGGCCAGGGCTCGGATGCCCAGGTTCCGGGACTAGGGCCTCAACGGTCAGCAGGGGTGGGGACCAGGGGCACCCAGGGAAGGTCCCCCACACCCACCAACGCCAGCTCCCAGCCATGGAGCCCTTGAAGAACCTCTTCCTCAAGAGCCCACTGGGGTCATGGAACAGCGGAGGCAGTGGGGGCAGCGGGGGTGGCGGCGGAGGTTGGCCAGAGGGGTCCCCGAAGGCGGCAGCTTATGCTAACCCTGTATGGACAGCCCTGTTTGACTACGAGCCCAGCGGGCAGGATGAGCTGGCCCTGCGGAAGGGCGACCGTGTGGAGGTGCTATCCCGGGATGCAGCTATCTCAGGCGATGAGGGCTGGTGGGCGGGCCAGGTGGGCGGCCAGGTGGGCATCTTTCCGTCCAACTATGTGTCTCGGGGCGGCGGTCCGCCCCCCTGCGAGATGGCCAGCTTCCAGGAGCTGCGGCTGGAGGAGGTGATTGGCATCGGTGGCTTCGGCAAGGTCTACCGGGGCAGCTGGCGGGGCGAGCTGGTGGCTGTGAAGGCTGCTCGCCAGGACCCCGACGAGGACATCAGCGTGACAGCTGAGAGTGTGCGACAGGAGGCCCGGCTTTTCGCCATGCTGGCGCACCCCAACATCATTGCCCTCAAGGCCGTGTGCCTGGAGGAGCCCAACCTGTGCCTGGTGATGGAGTACGCTGCCGGTGGGCCCCTCAGCCGTGCCCTGGCTGGCCGGCGTGTGCCCCCCCATGTGCTTGTCAACTGGGCTGTGCAAATTGCCCGTGGGATGCACTACCTGCACTGCGAGGCCCTGGTGCCTGTCATCCACCGAGACCTCAAGTCCAACAACAGTGAGTTTTGGGGAGCGTGGTTGGAGGGTGGCATGGCCTGAGCGCACACCTACTGCCAGCTCGCAGCTGAGCCTACCTGGGGATCTACTAGAGGCAGGAGCTACTGTTCTAGGAGCATGTCAGTTGACCAGGGGTGCCCCTGGACTCACACTAGCCCCAAAGCAAGAGTCCCAGGCACCCAAGAGCCCTTTATGCCCCAGCCCCAGGAGGCAGCTTTGACCCCAGCTCACAGGTGCCGAGTTAAAAAATTGGAATCTCTCAGGAGGACCGTAAGCAACCTGCCTAACTATGGCCACTACCTCAAGGAAAGGTGTGCTGGATCCTGGCACCTCTCATCTTCAGGGAGTGCCCACTTGTCCTGCGGGTGCCTCCTCTCTCCTCCACTTGTGGTGGGTATTTCCTCCAGAATAGACATCGCAAAGGGAAAAGCCCCTCCCTGCTTCCCCACCCCGTGGTGATCAAAGCTGGGGCCAGGGATGGAACTCTAACCTACTCCTTTCCCTGGCTGCACTCTCTAGCTGGTTATTTCAACTCAGAGCTTCGATTTCACTCTGTAAAAAGGGAGTGATTGGGAGGATGAAAGGGCTTAATCATTGGGCACCCGATGCCCGGCATGCGGTGGGTCGTCAGCCATAGGTGTGGATGTTTGAAGGCTGGATCGCCAGGAGGGCTTTGCCTGGAATCAGCATTTGGAGTGGGCGTGGCAGGGTAAGAAGACTTGAGGCACTCTGTCTCCAGCCATTTCAGGTCCTACGCACGGCCCAGCATGGGCCTGAGAGAAGCAAGTGACAGGTTCAGAGGACTTCCTGAAGCAGGCAAGCTTCACACCTGGCCCAGAGCAGGGCATCTTCAGAGAGGCACCCAGTTGGATGTCCTGGCAGGGCCTGATGAGAGCAAAGTCAAGGAGGCAGCACCCAGCACGGTGGTAGGGATGTGGGTGGGCCTGCTGGGGCCCAAGGTGCAGACTGACAAGAGGAGGGGCCGACAGGGCCACTGGAGAACCACGGGTTGCCCGTGGAGGGGTGAGCGTGGATATTTGGAGGCTCCCGGCCTGGGCTGACCATGGATCAGAGGCTTGTGGGGAGCAGAACACCAGGGCTCAGTGATACCCAAGTCTTTTCCAGGGCTGGAGGGGCCTCAGGAGGTCTGCCAGCCACCCCACCCACTCCTCTCATCCACAGTAGGGCGCAGGTCCCAGTGCTCAGCTGCGCTCCTGAGCCCCAGCCATCTAGGGACCCTCACTCCCTGCCCCAGCCTGAGGGGGATTCCCCGAAGGCCTGGGGGGAGGGGACTCCAGTCTTCTGTTTTTCCTCCAGTTTTCTTTCCAGAAAAAATGGAACAATAGCCCAGGCCCCTGCTCCCCACCCTCCCCACCGCTTCCTGCGTTTCCTGCTGCCCCTGAGCCGGCTTCCTGCCCCTGCTCCAGTCTCTGCTGTCTCCCCAGCCCAGCTGCCTGCAGGGGAGGAAAGAGTTGGGGGTGGGGGGTTTGTGGGAGAGGAAGGAGCCAGGGATGGCACCCCCACTCCCCCCAGTTCCCTGCTTTCCTCCCTGAGTCTTGGTGGTGGTGAAGGGCAGGAAGGGTGCCCTCAGCCTCCCTGAGCCTGGGCTCCCACCTCACAGACCCCAGTTCTAGGCCCGGGGTGCTGTCTGCGGCATTGTGGGGGGGGAGTCCCTGGGCTGGGGGGGCGCGGGCAGGAAACAATGGCGTGATTTTCCTGGACAATGGGGGCCTTGTGAGGAAGCCTGGCGGGGAGAGGAGGGGGAATTCTCCAGGCCCACGAGTCACAGGACTGACCAGCCAGCCCGGCCTGGGCCTGACCTCCCCCAATTCTCCCCCAAAGGACCACCCCCCCCCCCCCACCGCCATTGGAGACCTGGGCCAGGCCTTCCAGAAAGGAGAAGTAGGGACCATGGGAGGGAAGCGGAAGAGGTGTGAGCTGCCGAGGCCACTCCCGGGCTCCCCAGAGGCAGTCTAGGGAGGGGGCTGGGGGCCAGGTCCCTTTTCAGAGCCAGGGAGCCCTAAGAGGGTGCTGGGAGGGGGATCTCTAGCCCCTTCTCTGAGTGACCCCTGATGACCCCATCCCCAGGGTCTACATCAGACACTAGAAGAGCTGGGCTTCAGATGACCTGACTGAAAAAGGGAGGCTGGCCTCCCAGCTTGAGATACTGGTGCAGAAAGTGCTTCACCAGCCCGTGAGGTACCACGGGTGGCTAGAGACCTGACGGAGAAGTAGCAGGGGTTGGTCTTCAAGAGGATGTGTGGGTCCTGGCACCAGAGGAGGTGGGAGTCCCTCCCCAACCCCAGCACATGGACCCCCTTTGCCTGGTCCCTCTCCAGCCACCTGCCCCAGCCTGCTGCGGTTCTTCTTTGGAACGGATATTCACAGGGCTTACTAAATGGTCCCGTTCTGACACTCCAGCAGCCAGGCCAGAGGCTGTTGTGAAGCTGGGAATAAGATGTGGTAGCAGATGGAGAGGAGAGTCAACTTGAGATTCACGGCAGCATCTTTGGAACAACCGTCAGATCCTTGTGTGAAAGCTTTAAAAAGGGTGGTCTTGTTTAATACTCATGATGATCCTCTGGCTTTTGTTGTCATCCTCAGCTTTAACTGTTCAGGAGTCAGCCCCAGTTTGGCTCAGAGGAGAGGGTAGGTTGCAGGACCATTCTCTGAATTTGGAGACAGGGCAGGAAGATTTGCCAGGCACGGTGGGAGGACGTAGGTGGTTGTTGAGGACATGGAGACCAGGTGGGGTGACAGCTGGGCAGCTGGACCCACTTCTGAATGAGGGCTCCACATACAGGAGATGCCAATGAGGAGGGGGCAGCTGGCACCTGGGAGAGACCAGGACAGCCCGGAGGCAGTAGGCCGAGGTCAAGGGGAGGCCAGGCTCTGAGAAACACCGGCATTGAAAAGGCTAAGGGTGGGGAGGCCTGAAGGAAACAGCACAAGCATCCAGAGGCCCTGGGAGCCAAGGACAGCAGGGAGGGGCTGAGCAGCAGTGCCAGATGCCCCCATGAGACCCAGGGAGCTTGGCCAGCAGCAGGATCAGGAGTTGTGGCTTTAGGCCTAAAAAAGTGAATACCCTGGTTGTGCCGCCACCTCTGAGAAGTCTTCCCTGACTCACCTGTATGAGGTGCCTGTCTCCTCTGCCCCAACCCCAGTACCCTGTGCTGCCCCCTCTGTGGTGCTGTCACCCTGGGCAGGATTGCTGAGAGGTATGCCCTGAAATGGCAGCCCACGCGTGTTCTTGCCTGGAGAATCCCAAGGACGGAGGAGCCTGGTGGGCTGCCATCGGTGGGGTCGCACAGAGTCAGACACGACTGAAGCGACTTAGCAGCAATAGCAGCAGCAGCAGTGCCCTGAAAGGATGTGTGTTCAGAACTGTCGTTGGCTTCGATGTCCCTTCTGTACAATACAGTTGACTATAACCAGAAAAGTAGAGTCCTCTTCAGACGCTCAAAGATTCTCTGACTTTGCCTTCCTTTTTTCCCTTTAAAACCTCTCTCCTTTGAGCCATGCTTGTCC
Organism: Dama dama; assembly: GCF_033118175.1. Lineage (NCBI taxonomy): Eukaryota > Metazoa > Chordata > Mammalia > Artiodactyla > Cervidae > Dama > Dama dama. The sequence continues at coordinate 7,139,617 of NC_083682.1, forward strand.
TGGTGAGACATTTGCAAGTTGCTGGCTTTCTTGTGTGTCCAGGGTTTGGTGGCCCCATGAGGGACAAAGCCATGAGCCTTGCCGTGTCCATCCACCCCTACATTTGTCCCAAACTCCTTTCTAGTCAACAACCACCCTTAGACCCCTTCGTCTCTCACATCTAGCCGCATCAGTGGATATCTTTTGGAGTCTTTCTCTCTTTTGGAAATGGCTGTGCTAGCCACAGTGGGACATGGGCACCAGGGGTCTATTGTGCCCGCTGGGCTTCCTTTCTCAACAGGCAGTTCCCTCCTGCTCCCCACCGCCAGGGAGGTTCTAAATCACACTCTTGCCTCGACAAAATGGCAACACACAGGTTTCTTTTGAAATCAAAGTCACGAATGCTGAGAGGCTGCCATATTGCCCATTTCTGTTCTGTGCAGGGTTAGGGGAAAGTTAGAGCACTGGCTCTGGAACCACGCATACCAGGTTGTGTGTGATACCTGATGTTTGCTTATGACCTTGGTTAAGTCAAATTGTTGCTCAGTTTCCTCTTCTACAAAATGAGGATAATGATGTCTTTGTTGTTGCTGCTTAGTCGCTAAGTTATGTCTAACCCTCTGCAAGCCCAAGGGTTAGAGCCCACCAGGCTCCTCTGTTCATGGGATTGAACCCCCAGCATCGCCTAGCTGAGGCCAACTCCTCACTCTGGTCTCAGCTTAAATGGCACTTCCTCTGGGAAATCTTCCCAAATCTTACAATTTACTTACTTATTTATTTATTTATTTATTGGCTGAGCCAAGGGCATGTGGGACCAGCGATCGAACCTGTGTCCCCTGCAGTGGAAGTTCGGAGTCCTAATTATTGAAGTGAAGTGAACTGTTAGTCGCTAAATCGTGTCTGACCCTCTGCAACACCAAGGATGGAAGCCCACCAGGCTCCTCTATCCATGGGGTTTTCCAGGCAAAAATACTGGATTGGGTTGCCATTTCCTTCTCCAGGGGATCTTCCCGACCCAGGTATCGAACCTGTGTCTCCTGCACTGGCAGGTGAATTCTTTACCACTGAGCCACCAGGCAATCCCATGATGTTTACCTCACAGATTTGTGTGTGTGTGTGTGTGCTAACACAGTATAAATGCCTAACCTCTAGGAGCCCCTTGATAAATATGTCCCAGCCTTGTGTTTATTGTCTCATTCTAACCCAACCCCAGATATGAGCTCTCCAGGGCAAGGTTGAGACCAAGTCACCTCAGTGCCCCCAGTACCTAGCCAGGATGTCTGTCAGATGACAGTTTGCTCCCAGCTCCTCCCCTGTCCCCACCACCTGAGCCTGGAACCACAGTCCAGCCTCTCTTCCCCAGTTCTGCTGCTGCAGCCTATTGAAGGTGATGACATGGAGCACAAGACCCTGAAGATCACTGACTTCGGCCTGGCCCGTGAGTGGCACAAAACCACGCAAATGAGTGCTGCGGGCACCTATGCCTGGATGGCTCCTGAGGTTATCAAGGCCTCCACCTTCTCCAAAGGCAGCGATGTCTGGAGGTGCGGCTGGGTGGAGTCTGGACAGATATGGGGCCGCGGGGGTGGGAGAGGTGGCAGGCAAAATCTAGGGCTGGATGGATAAGCAGAGGCCAGGGGAGGGACATAGACAACTTAGCTCTTGGTTGCTTTGGGGTGAAATGGCAATGAATGAGTCGAGGAGGGAACACAAACCCTTTGTCTCACCCACAGCTTTGGGGTGCTGCTGTGGGAACTGCTGACTGGGGAGGTACCCTATCGTGGCATCGACTGCCTTGCTGTAGCCTATGGTGTGGCCGTGAACAAGCTCACACTGCCCATTCCATCCACCTGCCCGGAGCCCTTCGCACAGCTCATGGCCGGTAAGCGGATGGGGCAGGAGGGTGAAGAGTAGAGCTCCTTGACCCAACAGGGCATATCCATTCACAGACCCCTTCCCCTGTTTACCCCCCTCCGCCCCCACTTCGTTTCCCTAGACTGCTGGGCGCAGGACCCCCACCGCAGGCCCGACTTCGCCTCCATCCTTAAGCAGTTGGAGGCGCTGGAGGCGCAGGTGCTACGGGAAATGCCGCGGGACTCCTTCCATTCCATGCAGGAAGGCTGGAAGCGCGAGATCCAAGGGCTTTTCGACGAGCTGCGAGCCAAAGAAAAGGTGGGAGGAGTCGCGGTCCCAGAGTTGGGAGGAGACGCCGGGAAGGGACGTCTCGCGGAGGGTGGAGATGAGCGCCTGGGACCGTACCCGCCTGACGCCACCGCCTTGGCTGTCCTGGGCACAGGAACTACTGAGCCGCGAGGAGGAGCTGACCCGCGCGGCGCGTGAGCAGCGCTCACAGGCAGAGCAGCTGCGGCGGCGCGAGCACCTGCTGGCTCAGTGGGAGCTGGAGGTGTTTGAGCGAGAGTTGACGCTGTTACTGCAGCAAGTCGATCGCGAGCGGCCGCACGTTCGCCGCCGACGCGGAACCTTCAAGCGCAGCAAACTCCGCGCGCGCGACGGCGGGGAGCGTATCAGCATGCCACTCGGTAAGGGGCGGGGCCCCAGCGCGCCGCCCGCCATTGGCTTCGCGGGCGGTGGGGCGGGGCCAGGCGGGTGGCTGGCCGCGCTGGGATTGGCCTAGGGTGTCGGTGGGTGGGCCTGTGAGCGGAGGCTGGAAGGGGTGGGACCAGGAGTGTGTTTTTGTCTGTGGGCGGGTTCTGGCGGGAATATTTGCATGTCGGCCTGGGAGTGGCTGCGGCCGGGAAGGGGCGGGGCTCATGAATGTTCTGGGAAGGCCTAGGGCGCCGGATGGGCACTCTCCGACTTCGCCGCGCTCCCATGGGTTGGGGATTTCCTTAACGAGAGCCAGAGGCTCAGGAAGCCAGTGAGGCCGGCCCCAGTGCTAGACCTAGCCTTCGTGCTAGACCGGGTTCCAGCACTGCCTGCGTGGCCTCGGCGCTGCCGAGGGGCCCTGCGAGTTAGGATCCTGTCTCTTCTTCACCACAAACCTGTACCCTGCTTCCCTCCCCACAACCCTAGACTTCAAACACCGCATCACCGTGCAGGCCTCGCCTGGCCTGGACAGGAGGAGGAACGTCTTCGAGGTCGGGGCTGGGGACTCTCCCACCTTCCCCCGGTTCCGGGCCATCCAGTGTAAGCAACTTCTCTTGCCCACGTCCTTCTCCCCAGATCTTACCCTTTTGTTAAACCTTATCCTTGGAAGTGGATCCCTCGCACTGTCTCCTCCTCTTCTCCCTGCTCCCAGGCTCCCTCCCCATCCATCTAAACTGGTATCTCTAAGTTCACCAAGCAGCAGTCATTTTACTTTTTTTTCCTAACAATTGTATGATGTTATGTACCATTCACTTTCCTAAGTGCTTTGCTAATATTAGGGTGTCACTGGTGGCTCAGAGCGTAAGAAGAATCTGCCCACAATGCAGGAGGCCCAGGTTCGATCCCTGAATTGGGAAGATCCCCTGGAGAAGGGAATGGCAACCCACTCCAGTATTTTCACCTGAAGAATCCCATGGACAGAGGAGCCTGATGGGTTACCATGGGGTCACAAAGAGTCAGACACGACTGAGTGACTAACAGTTGCTAATATTAATTCCTCACAATGACCCTGTGAGGTAAATATCTTTACTATTACCTAGGTTTTACTGATGAGAAAAGTGAAAGAAGTAACTGCCTAACACTGGATAGCTGATAAGTGGCAGGGTCAGAATTCAGACCCACACAGTCTGCTGCAGTGTCTGTGCTAACTCCTAAGCAGCAAATGCCAGCTGAAGGACTAGAGATGCCCTACTGCCAGTCCCAGGACCCACACTCACCTACCCCACCCCAGTCCTGTGCGATTTCTCTGTAAGCCCAAAGCTTACCACGGAAATGGGATGGGGCCCAGCCTGACTATCCGCTCCCCATCCTCCAAGAAGTTGCCCCTGGAGCCCAGTTCTTACAATGGGAGGACAAGGATCAGGGTCCTTGATCTTGACTCAGACTCCTTCGGTTCCCCCCTTCACCCCACCCACCACAGTGGAGCCTGCAGAACCAGGCCAGGCGTGGGGCCGACAGTCCCCGAGACGTCTAGAGGACTCAAGCAATGGAGAGCGCCGAGCATGCTGGGCCTGGGGTCCCAGCTCCCCCAAGCCTGGAGAAGCTCAGAACGGGAGGTGAGTGCCTGACTGCCACCCACCCAGTGGCTCCTGCCTCCCAACAGTCCTGAGATTCACGAAGCACAACTCCCCTTCTCATCCCCTCACCAGGAGAAGGTCCCGCATGGACGAAGCCACGTGGTACCTGGATTCAGATGACTCATCCCCACTAGGATCTCCTTCCACACCCCCAATGCTCAATGGTGAGTGGCCTTGTCTGCCCCCAGCCAAATGTTGCTGCACTCCTGTGGGTACTGTGGCAAGGCAGGCCATTGCTAGAACCCAGGTCTGACCTATAAGCCCACAGCTGAGGGGGATCCCGCCTAGGCCTCAGGGGGCCCAGAGTGGTCCCATTGTGCAGGGCTGGCCTGCAAGCAGGCTCTTGCCTGGGCCTGCATCAGCTGCTGTGTCCTCAGCAAGCTCTAGGGAGGGAAGGAAGACAAGGAACACTGCCCCCCGTTTGGGACCCAAAGGAAGCTGGATGCAGAGAGGGGAAGGAAATTGTGCATGTGGGGTGGAGTTAGAAAAGTGGCTACCGTCCTGTGCTTCTCAGAGTCCTTTCTGGGGAGCTTGGAGGTGGAAAAGAGGATAAGAAAGCTGAACGTGTGGGTATCCAGGGCCCCCTCACTGCATCTGGGGCAGTTCTGGGCTCTTCTGTTTTCCATAATGGCAACAGCACTTACTGTGTATCAGGTATTCCATTTAAGCAACAACCCATGAGGGGTTATTATACCCATCTGAGAAATGAGAAAACTGAGGCTCTGAGACATAAAGTAATCTACCTAAATCCCTCAGGTAAGGATCTGAACCCAGGAAAATGTTGACACATGCTTATAGTGAGCTTCCCCAGAAGCTTTCACTTAAAGGAGTTTCTCACCTACAAGCTACTTGGGAAGCTAGGGGGTCAGCAGAAAGCAGGGATCCTGGGTCAGAGGGGCAAGGCTCATCTCAGCACTGCCCAGCATTGGCAGGGACTAGAAAGTTGCAGCCTCCCTTGCCCAAGGGTCCCTTTACAGCCCCCAGCTGCACCTGCTTCTCAAAGCCAGAATATAGGACCTGACTTAGCTGTCATCAGACCAGAGTCCTATTCAGCAAACAAGTTAGACTCACTCCTCTCACCCCACCCAATGCATCACCTCCACCATTACCTAAGCTAGGATTCACAGTAATAACAACAGCAAACATTTATTGGGTTCCTCCTGTGTGCCATTTTATAGAGGAAAAAACTGAGGCACAGAGAGGTAAAGTGATTTGAAGTAGGACACACAGCAGAACAGGGATTTGAGCCCAGGGCTTCCCTTGTGGTTCAGCTGGTAAGGAATTCACCTGCAATGCGGGAGACCTGGGTTTGATCCCTGGGTTGGGGAAGTCCCCTGGAAAACGGAAAGGCTACCCACTCCAGTATTCTTGCCTGGAGAATTCCATGGACTGTATAGTCCATGGGGTCGCAAAACTTTCATTGACTCCAGAGGCAGGGCCCTGGACCCCTATCTGCCATGCCACTTCTTGCTTCAGCAGTTGCATTGCCCCAAGCAGGCTGTGCTACAGGGACTGAACTGAGAATTGGAAGGCCAAGGGGGCTGCTTGGAGTCACCTGCTCTAGAATGCCCCAGGCCAGAAGGCTCATTGGAGAACATGGGGTCCTGTCGAGCTGGATGTGCAGGCCGAAGCAGCCCCTGACCATGGTCTACAGATCCCTTCAGATCCCTTTATCTTCCCTGGGCTCCCAGGAGCAGGGACCTCATCTTTCTCCAGCTTGCCCCCTTACCTGAAAGGGTATCACTTGTCCTAGCCCAGCTGCTGGCTGAGCATCTGTTTCCACTTGTGCAAGCCCTCATCCAGCTGTCTTGGCCCACTCACAAGTGAGTGATCTTGACCTCCCAACCACCTAGAGAGTCAAAAACCTAGCTAAGAATCAAAGATGTCCCTGAGAGATTGTCCCAGGCGTTAGCCACACCACTGGGGAGTCGCATCTCCCACCCCCTCTCCCTGCCTGGGTGTGCTGGCCCCTGGGGAACGGTTGTAATGGATTGGTGGGCACGGTATTCCAGCAACTGCCCCATGAAGCATTTTCCTTGGAGCCACCAACTACCACATGGCCATGTCCTTTCCATGAGGCCCTGTAGAAGTGATTTCACCTTCATCTCTGAGTCAAGAATGGTTTTTCCGCTTTCTCCGTAACAACAGGGTTGTCACCTCTTACTGCCAGGGAATTTAGAGGTAAATTAAAATCATCGCCAAGTTACCTGGGGCAAGTTTCTGACTTTTGGGAACCTCAGTTTCTCAGGATATCAACTTCAGTAACTTCTTTCCATTCTTAGTTGGTGTGCTGATCTCCAGCTTCACTTTCTTCCATTTTTCTTGCTTGTTTTAAACATATTTTTCCCCTGTTCTGTTTTAAACTCACTGTAAATGATCAGTTTCTTCACCTGTGAAGTAGGGGAACAGCGATCACCTTATGTGCTTGTCACAGGGATTCTAAGAATGGAGTCTTCCATCAAACATGTACTGACACATATAATGAGCCAGGCATCATTGTGCTAGAGATCAGCAATGCCTTGACCTCTGGGCAGGCCTAGTCTGGTGGAGGAGGCAGACTCAGAAACAAACAAGCACAGTAGAGAGTAGCATGTGGTAGGCTGAAGGACTGTACAAGGCATAGCATGAGCAAGAACTGCATAGGTTAACAGGGGATTCTGACAAAGCTTCTACTTTATTTTTTAAACTTTTTTTTTGGTTACACTGGGTCATCATTGTGGCACACGGGCTTCTCTCATTGTGGTGTGCAGGCTTAATTGACCTGCAGCATGTGGGATCTTAGTTCCTCCGCCGGGGATCAAACCCCCATCCCCTACGTTGGAAGGCAGATTCTTAATCACTGGATTACCAGGGAAGTCCCTGGCAAAGCTGCTAAAAGAGGAAAAAACTCTTGTTTTCCTCTCCGTTCTATTGCTTCACTTCTGACACCATACATGTGGAGTTTTTCCCACACTGGCCAATTCTGGGACACCAGCTGGAAGTCTTACAATCCAGTCCAGTTCTGACACCGTCTACCTGGAGTTAGTGTCAGACCCCACGGGTTAAGGGTTCAGGCCCACAAAACTGCTCGTCTGCACTGCAGACACCAGTTGTAAGTCCAGGTTATCACCTGTGCTCCTCACCAGCCAGCTCTACATCGGAGGTTCCCACGACCCCCCTCCTCAGATTTGATAATTTCCTTGAAGAGCTCACAGAACTCAGGAAAACCATCTACTTACTAGACTACCAGATTATTTTAAAGGATACAGGTCAAGGACATCCAGATGGAAGAGGTGTGGAGGGCAGGGTATGTGGGAGGGGCACACAGCTTCCATGCCCCCTCTAGGCACACACCTCTGCTGGTTCACCAACCCAGTTCTCCAAACCCTTTGGGTGGGTTTTTATGGAGGCTTCATTACGTGGATGTGATTGACTGATTAAATCATTGGCTATTGGTGATAGGAGTCAATCTCCAACCCCTCTCCTACCCTGATGCAGGTAGAGGCCGAAAGTTCCAACCCTCTAATCACAGAGTTCGTTCCCCCGGCAGACCCCATCCTCCAACAATGACTGCATCAGGGGCTTCCCTGGTGGCCCAGTGGTTAAGACTCCATGCTCCTAATGCAGGGGTTACAAGTTTGATCCCTGGTCAGGGAACCAAGATCCCTCATGCTGCACAGGGCTGCCAAAATAAAAAGACCACATCAATATGAACTCAGATATGGAAATTCCAAGGGTTTGGGGAGTTCTGTACCAGGAATGAGATGAAAACCAAATATGTACTTTTTTTTATAAACCACAGTAAACCACAGTGTCACAGCTTCATAGAAGCTGTGATCTCTCAGCTGGGTCTTAAATGGTAAGTAAGCCATTACTGAGCGTGAAGTGGGAAAGGTATGCTGAGTGGAGGGAACAGTGTGTGTGTGCAACCGTGGGGCTTACCAGACCTAAGGAAGAGGGATCCTGGTTGAAATTCATTGAAGGAGTTGAGAGCCAGGGACTCACAGGCCTGAAACAGCAGGCTGGGGCCAGTTCAGGAAGGATCTGGAAGTTGCGGGGCGGGGGGGAGGGGGAGCAGTGGTTTAAGCAGAGACTTGTCTTTAGCAGGTTTGCATTTTAGAAGGCAGTGGCCACTGCGGGGGTGGGGTGGGGTAGGAGATAAGAGAGATGGGGCGGGAGTGGGGGGTGGAATTCCCTGGCTTTCTGGTGGTTAAGGACTTCCATGTTCTCACTGTTGAGGGCCCGGGTTAAATCCCTGGTGAGGGAACTAAGATCACACAAGCCTTGGGGCCAAAAAAGAGAGAGAGAGAGAGATGAGGTAAGGGTAGTGGCTGAGGACCGACCCCAAGCAAAGACCTGGTTCACTGCAGAAGCTCACATTCCCACCCACCCACTGCTCCATGCCAGGCAGGCCCAAGGAAGATAGAGAGGCTCTGAAAGCCCAAGCAAGGAGCTTAGGCTTTCTTCTAGCAGCCCTGGAGAGCCATGGCAGGTTCTAGAGCTGAGGAGGACTTGACAAAGTTGGGGTTTGTGGGGGGCCATCACAGGCTGCCCTACCTCCTTGATGCCTGGTTCTCCAGACCCACCCATTTGGTCTAGAATAGAGTCAGATTAACCCTAGGTCCACAGGTTAGGACACATGTCCTTTAATCCAGGGCAGGGTAGCCTTAGCTAAGCCTGGGAACCCCTGGGGCATGAGGCTGAGACAACCTAATGCCCCTAAATCACTCAGCTCAGGCCTGACACAAACAACTGACCTCTCCGAGCCTCATCTCCTCATTTCTGGAATAGGGACAGTGTTGTGTCCCTTTAGGGCTGTTGTGTAGATTGGAATTGGCCTGTGTGCCTTATACAGGCTACCACTGGAGGCCGGAGCAGGCAAGTAGAAGGACCAGGGCTGCCCAACCAGGGAGGAGATGGGCACCGCACGGGTCCCAGCTGTGACCCTGGCCCCTGCAGATATTGTTCCCTGCCTGTTGAGGGAACTGAGGTGGGCCCTGCTCTAGCTTGAACTTGCTTCTTGATGGACCCCGGGCCTTCCCTCCAGCCAGCCCTCCTTTTGTGGGCTCCAGGGCACCTGGCTTAGCTCCCGCTGCTTTCAAAGGTTGCACTGCCCTCCTCCACCCCCAACACTTATGAAAAGTCAGAAAGGGGGTGCGGGGGGAGGACTTGGGCTGGGGGAGTCAGGGGAGCAGAAGTCAACCCTTGCTCCAGGGCAGCCCGAAGTCGGCCTAACCTGTGTACCCACTTCCAGGTAACCTCCCGCGGCCGAGCCCGGAGCCCGAGGAGCCCCGGCGGCCGGCCCCCACCGAACGCGGCAGTGGCTCCGGGACGCCCAAGCTGATCCAACGCGCGCTGCTGCGCGGCACCGCCCTGCTCGCCTCGCTGGGCCTTGGCCGGGACCTGCAACCCCCGGGGGGCTCGGGCCGAGAGCGCGGGGAGCAGCCCTCGCCAACACCGCCCCGCTCGTTGCAGCCCACCCCGTCCCCCGCCGAGCCGCCCCCCTCCCCGCTCATCCGCTTCTCCTCCGAGACGCCCGAAACTCCAGCCTCCCTGCTGAGCCCCGACGCCTCCGGCCCGTCCGCCCCCGCGCCGCCCCTGCTGCTGGAGCTGGGTGTCCCCGCCGCGGGGCAGCCCTCAGCCAAGAGCCGCCGGCGGGAAGAAGAGAGGCGCGGTAAGTGGCCTACTGCCTGGTGACGAGGGAGGAGGGGCTGGTGGGGACCCGCAGGGCCGCAGCTGTCTGCTGGATCTCCAGCTGCCTCCTCTGGGTGATGGGGATACTGCAGGGAACTGAGTTCTGTGTTCAGCTATGGGCGGGCCACGCCGGTTGTGAAATGATGGAAGTAATAAGGACCACCCTAGCAAACTCCTACTGGCTGTTTACCTGGGCCAGGCACTATTCCTAGTGCTTAAGAGAGGTAGTTTCATTCAGTTACGATAACAATGCTATCAACTAGGCACTCCGGTTAGACCCATTTTTTGAGTAACTTCTACAGCACAGAGAGGTCAAGGGACTCCAGGGTCCCACTAGTAAGCTGCTGAGCTGGGTTGATCCAAGGCCTGCTCCAGAGGCCTCCTCACTCTTAACTGCACCATGGAGCAGGAAGGGTTGTGGAAGTCATGAGTCCCGGAGCTCACTGTGCCAGGAGGAAACAGGCCCAGAGCAGGGCAGTGCCCCCTGGGGACACCCAGGAGCCGGTGACTGCCTGACCTGGGCCCCCTCCTCTTCCTCGAATAGCCAGCGCCGTCTCACCACCACCGGGGATATCACGCTCCGCTCCTGGCACCCCAGGGACCCCGCGCTCGCCGCCTCTGGGCCTCATCAGTCGACCTCGGCCCTCACCCCTCCGCAGCCGCATTGACCCGTGGAGCTTCGTGTCCGCCGGGCCACGGCCTTCGCCCCTGCCCTCGCCACAGCCTGCGCCCCGCCGGGCACCCTGGACCTTGTTCCCAGACTCAGACCCCTTCTGGGACTCTCCGCCTGCCAACCCCTTCCGAGGGGGCCCTCAGGACTGCAGGGCGCAAACCAAAGACGTGGGTGCCCAGGCCCCGTGGGCGCCAGAGGCAGGGCCCTGAGTGGGCCGGCTGCTCCCCCGCGCGCCCACCGCCCTGGAGGAGCCTCAGCATACACTGGAATAGGAGCCAGGCCAGTCTCTCCAGCTGCCTTGGTTTTGCCCAGGGACCCCACCCCCTTCTGGGGGTCAGGAACACTACACTGCACAGGAAGCCTTCACACTGGATGGGGGGCCTGCATCCCCCACACACACACCTGCCACGGGTGGGTCCCCCGACTTACCCGCCCCACTGGGGCCTGACACTGTACCCAGCTGGTTGGGAGGACCAGGGCCTGTCTCAGGGAATTGCCCCCGGGGGAGGTGCAGGGGAGCAGGGCCGGCCTTAGTGCCTGGGCCCCCCTGCCCTGGGGGTCATCTGGGGCCGGGGCTCTCTGGGTGCCTTCCTGCTGCCCCGGCCAGGGCTGGGGCCATGGCCTCAGGATCCAATGAAGCCAAATAAACTCCCCAAGCTGTCCCCCCAAGCACAGCCTGTCACCGTTCTTGGAGGTAACTGGGGGATCCTGACCATTCCATCACCCTGGTGACCTCAGGCCCCTAGCAGAATGGCAGGTGGCCTGGGCCGATGCTGGGATGCTCTGGACCACATTTCTCTCCCAGGATCAAGTTCAGTGGATCATCAGGTGTTACAAGGCCCTTCTCAGCCTCCCTGATACCCATACACTTTGGCCTTACTCACCTGTTCCCACCCTTGCCAGGCCTTTCCCACCATTTCAAGCGACTGTTTGCCCTGATTGTTCCTGTTGCAGGGTGGTCCCCGCTTAGCCTCAGGGCCTAGCAATAATACCACCTTCCCTCGGGCTCCTTCCTGGCCATGCTGCGCCCACTCCAGCCAGCTTGCTGAACTCAGGAGCCCACGGTCCTCTGGGAGGCATCTTAGGGGTTTGTCCAGGGTTTGTTTTTATCCTGAGACCTGGACACAGGAGGGGGTCATCCACCCTGACACCTGGCTCCACTCATGCTTCTCTTAAGAAGCCACAGGGGTTCTGCAGACCACCCCTTCCATGCCACACCTAGGGCAGGGGCCCCCGGGCTCATCCCCCAATGGTTTGTGGGGGTCACGGTTCAGGCTCCTTCTCCCCCTCCCCTTCGCACTCCCAGGCAGCCCGGTGTACTGTGACTCGTGTTCAGCAGGGCAGGGACTTGGGAGAGCACAAGAGTTTCTCAGGAAGGATTGGGAATGGTGGGAGCCTCACCTCTCCAGGGCACCCAGCGTCCTCCACACCTGTCCTGCCCACCCCATCCCAAGTCCCACCATCCCTCTCCCATTCTGCTGCCCAGGCCACCACCTTCTCATCTGGGGTACCTGCCATAGCCCTGTCCATAGGTCCCCCTTTTTCTCACCACCCAACCTCCTTCCCACCTGGCCTGGCCTCTTCTCTTCCCCAGCTGAACTGTCGCTCCCCAGAGGAGTTTTCAGGCGAAGTTCCCCTCCCCCAGAATGGGCTCCCATCATCCAGGGCGTTTCCTTCAGGGAGTCTATGACAATGAGAACTTGCCCTGCCTCCTTGCTAACAGGTTTCTCCTGGGAAGGCCAGGAGGGCAGGGACCTGCCTCTGTCCTCTCCCCTAGTGTCCTCAGAATCTAGGGACCTGCTGACCAGTGAATGGGGTCTGTGACTGGGTGAGCTCATCCTTGCATGACCCACCACCGTGGGAGGGGGAGCTAGTCGATCACCTTGCCTTCCTCCCACCTGATCCTGACTGCCCACCACTCAACCACCCAGCTCTGGGGACCTGGGTGGAAAACTTGTTGCCCCCAGAAATGGAGGAGTGACCCAGCTCCCTCCCAAACCTGAGCCGCAGCCTCATCTTCCTGGCCCCACTCACCCCAGTTCCATCCCAGCTTCCTTCCCTCTCCAGCCACCCACGCAGCCCCTCCCCCCAGCCCCACCCTGCCCAGCCCCTCCCAGGTGCCTGTGGTGGAGAGTCGGCTCCCAGGGCACCTCTCACGGGCTCTGGTGGCATAGCATGGGGGCTCTAAGGCCCTGGGCCCGATACGGGCTACTGGCTGTGGCCCACCTGCTGGCCCTGGGGCTTGGGGCCACAGTGCTCCAAGCCCTGGAGGGGCCTCCAGCCCTTCGGCTCCAGGCTAACCTCAGGGCCGAGCTGGCCACCTTCCAGGCAGAGTTCGGGGCCTGCCTGCCACCTGGGGCGCTGGAAGAGCTGCTGGGCACCGCCCTGGTAGCCCAGGCCCATGGGGTTTCCAGCCTGGGCAATGACTCCGAGGCCAGGAACTGGGATCTGCCCTCAGCCCTGCTCTTCACTGCCAGCCTCCTCACCACCACGGGTAAGGCGGCCCGGCGGCCCGGCAGGAAGGCGCTCTCGAGGCCGTCCCTACCTGGGGTCCCTGAGGGTGCAGCCCTCTCCCGGCCCCAAACTGCTAGACAGAACCCAGGCCTCCTTAGGCCTGTCATCAGGGCTGGGGCTCCCCCCACCAACACACCCCAACTGGTGCCTCAACTTCAGGTGCCAGGGGGCGTGGCCCCCTCAGCCCCACCCCGAGGCAGCTGTGAGACCCAGGGGAGGTGCCCAGACCCCACAGGCCTGAGGCAGAGACTGGGGAGCCTGTGCTGTGGGATGGATTCTTGGATGGAGGGAAACGGAGAGAACCCAGGGACCAGCAAACCAGGAGGAGTGTGGGGGGAGGATGTTAGCTAATGAGACGTTAGCCCAGGCAAGAGGGCACAGAGACAGACACAAAGAAATTCCTGGCAGAGGAAATAAGTGTGAAGGCCCAGAGCCCAAGAAGTGGGGGGCTGGGGGTGGGAATGCAGTGCTTGCCCTGTAAAGTGTGTGAAATTCATTTATTTATCTAGGCTGCACTGGGTCTTAGTTGCAACACCCAGGATCTTGGATCTTCATTCTGGTATCTTTAGTTGTGGCACGTGAGGTCCAGTTCCCTGACCAGGAATTGAGCCCGGCCCCCTGCATTGGGAGCATGGGGTCTTAGTCATCAGACCACCACTGAAGTCCTGAATATTTTTTTTTTTTCCACAAGCCATGTTCAACTCTTGCGACCCCATGGACTACAGCCCACCAGGCTCCTCCATCCTCTGTCCATGGGATTTCCCAGGCAAGAATACTGGAGTGGGTTGCCATTTCCTTCTCCACTGAATATTTTTTGAAGTCCATTTTCCACCTTCTTTTGGAGAAACTTGGAAACCTACTTGCGCTGAGCCAGAAGCTCCTGTTAGAGAACAGGGCCCGCCCTTGGGACAGCGTGCGTGCGTGCTCTCCAGCCCACCCTTGTCCCCACCACTCCCTTTTGGCTCACTTCTGACTCCAGGCATCTGCGTTTTACAGCCCTGGACCAGCTGATCCTGTTCCCCCGGCAGGCCCTGATCTTTCACCTCACCTGCCTTTGCACATACCTTTCCACCCCTGAAAAGCACGCTGCCTCTTTTGCAACCCTCCATGTCTGGTGTCTTGACTGATTTTCCTGTCTGCCTCCCATCTGAACCTGAGCAGACTCAGGTTCCAGCACAGGGCCTGGCACCCAGGGTAACTTGATATGCCTTTGGGGAATAAATGAAAGACTGGGTAACATTTCACCTGCTGAACTGGGAAGTGTGGATCAAAGACAGTCTGAGGAATCTCTCAGGAGGTCAGGCTGCCTCAGGGTAGGATAGAAGCTCTCAGAATTACCCCAGCTACAAGAGGCCTGAGGGGGACTCTTCTCATCCTTTCATGTTCCAGAACATTAAAGAGTGACCCAGAGAGGTTCAGGGACTTGACCAAGACCCCCAGTGAACGAGGGGAAGAGCCCACAAACAGGGCCTGAATAGTTCCGGCCGTGCCGGCCACCAGAGGGCAGCCTTCTGCAGGAGTGAGGCTCGGGGAAGTGGGCGCCAGCGACCCCACCCTGGTCCTCATTACCCACGGCTCTCTCCCCTCCAGGTTATGGCCACATGGCCCCGCTATCAGCTGGTGGAAAGGCCTTCTGTGTGGCCTACGCGGCCCTGGGGCTGCCGGCCTCCTTAGCCCTTGTGGCTGCCCTGCGCCACTGCCTGGCGCCTCTGCTCAGCCGCCCCGGGGCCTGGGTAGCCGCCCGCTGGCAGCTGACGCCGCCCAGGGCTGCGCTGCTGCAGGCAGTTGCACTGGGCCTGCTAGTGGTTGGTGTCTTCGTGCTGCTGCCAGCACTGGTGCTGTGGGGTGTGCAGGGAGACTGCAGCCTGCTGGAGGCCATCTACTTCTGCTTCAGCTCCCTCAGCACCATCGGCCTGGGGGACCTGCTGCCGGGCCGCGGCAGTGGCCTGCACCCGGCGCTTTACCACCTCGGCCAGTTTGCGCTTCTCGGTGAGTCCAGCTGCTGAGGAGGATGGGGGGCGGGGGGAGGACAGGAGGGAAGAGGAGCCTGAACTACAACTCCCATAAGCCCCTGGGGGAGGCTGAGCCTCACAGGTTGGAAGGCCCCTGCCCCAGAGCATGGTGCAGAGTCTTAGTTGGCAGTGGGAAGAGAATTGTGTGGGTGGGAGGTGGGTGGGAGCATGAGAGCTGCCCTAGTAACCTCCCCTCCTCAGGTTACTTGCTCCTGGGGCTCCTGGCCATGCTGCTGACCGTGGAGACCTTCTCGGAGCTGCCTCAGGTCCGTGCCATGGTGAAGTTCTTCGGGTCCAGCGGCCCTGTGAATGCTGAGGACGAAGGTGCCATCCTAGGCCAGGACGAACTGGCTCTGAGCACCATGCCACCCTCAGCGGCGGCCCCAGCACAGGCCCCAGCTTGCTGACAGGTGTCGGTGATGGAGCTGAGCTCCTTTCAGGTGGAGAAGCCTGAGGAGGGAGCCCTGGGGAGTGGCTGGGGAAGCCTCCAGAGGAGGGAAGGGAAGGGGTGGATGTGAGAACCTCAGGAAATAATGTGTTAATAAAAAAACAGGCAACACAGCCGGCTGTTCTCGTCTCTTCTTTCGAAACGGGACTTCCCTACAGCCATCAACAACCCAAGCTCCATCATCCTTTAAAGGCAGAGGTCAGGCCTCTGGTCCCGCCTTGGCTGGCATCTAAAAACCTTCCCACTCTACACAGTCCCAGTGAGGATCGCAGACCGCCTTATCGGCCAAGGCCCCACCCCCTTCCGTCTATTGAAAGCCCGGGTCACCCTGAGAAAGCCCAGGCGCGCTGGCGTGGCCTTTTCCAACTTTATTGCTCGCGAGGAACAGGAAGGGGGGCGGGGTGTTGAGCGCGGCAGTCCACCAGCCGTCCCTCCCACCCCCTGGAGCTCGCCGGCCGGGTCCGGCCATCGGGAAGGGGCTCTGGGTGGGCACGCCTGGGACCCTCAGTCCACCACGAACATACACGCACACTCACTCACATGGACTAATAAATACGGCCCGGACGGCGCGGCCGCCCAGCCTGCCGCCCTTGCCCGTCGGGGCCTGAAAGGCTGCGCTTTCTTTCCCAGTAAAGGATCACGGCGGCCCCTACTGGTCGCGCGCGCACCGGGGAGGGTCCGGTCCTCCCGAGCGCAGGCCCAAAGCGGCGATCCGGCGCGGCGGCGAGAAAGGCTGCGGTCCGAGCGGACCGAAGGCGTCTGGGCCCCCGCGGTCTCAGCTCAGCACGCAGCGTTCGCGCCGGTTCAACTGCCGGCTCAGCTTGCGGCGCCGCTGCTCCAGGCCGCGCTCCAGGCGCTCATCCTCCTCCAGGGCGCTGGGAGGGAACGAGTTCCGGTCAGTCCCAGCGGCGTCGGGGCCCACACGCTGGCCGCCGTCCGGGGCCCAGACCGAGCACTCCTCCTTGACCTCCCCCCTACCCCTCCCCAGCTTCCGGCGCATGCCGGGCTCACTCACGTCCGCTCCTTCTGGTCCAGGTCCCGGACCAGCTCGTCTCGCTGGTTCACCAGCGACACCAGCTCCTCCAGCAGCAGTTGCTCTCGGCGCTGCTGCGCAGCCGTTTTCAGCCAGTCTGTGGGCAGAGGAGGCTTAGGGTCAGGAGGCGCCAGCCCCTGCCCCGTCCTGGTCCCCGGTCCCACGGCCCCATCTCCCACCTTCAATGGCCAGCATCGCCCGTAGCTCCCGGCTCAGCAGCTCAAATCTCCGCTCCAAGTCCTGCTCTTCGATGCTGGGGGTGGGGTGCCAGGTCAGGGAAAGGGGAATGGCCGGGAGTGTCCAGGGTTCCGACCACTCCCTGGCCCTCACCCCACCTCACCATCAGTTCCCACAGACGCCATAGGCAGGCAGAGCTATACCCCAGTCCCCGCTTGTAATTATCTCTTTCGTTTCAGGGTTTTTTTAAGCGGCATATAGGATCTTCGTTCCCCCACCAGGGACATGGAACCTGCACACCTTGCAGTGGAAACAGGGAGTCTTAACCACTGGACGGCCAGGGAAGTACCTCTTCTGTTTCAACTGTTCCCCAACATATAGTCTCCTCCCCCCACCCGACCCCTTTTTCAAAAATAAGAAACAACCCAGGATTGTTTGGATGAATATTATTCATAAATGGCAAATATTAGACTAAAATTTATTCTGAAAAATGACCCAAGATGCAAAAAGGAGGCAAAACCACCTTCACCATGCAGGACTATAAAGGCTATGATGCCCGGGGAATTGCTTCTGACCCCACTCAGGAACACAGCTCAGCTGTCTCTAGGCCTCATTGTTCCTCACTGTAAAGGAACGGGGTCAAACTGGGGCGCTCACCACTGACCTGCCACAGTTTTCTTTGGGCCTCGATTTTCTCATTCATAAAAACAGTACCAATTTAAGAAGTATACACTTTACACCGGAAGTTATGAAAAAAAATTAAGATGGCTGAGCAATTTCTCAAAAAAAAAAAAAAAAAAGGAAGGAAACAAACCGCAACTTTGTAGAAAGAAAAAAGCAGTGAAGAGTTCTAATCAAGGTAGTTAGGTTTGCATTTGCTCTGCCCAGGTGGTACTAGTGGTAAAAAAAAGCCCTCCTGCCAATGCAGGAGACATAAGAAACATGGGTTCACTCCCTGGATCAGGAAGAACCCCTGGGGCAGGGCATGGCAACCCACTCCGGTATTCTTGCCCGGAGAATCCCACAGACAGAGGAGCCTGGCGGGCTACAGTCCATGGGGTCGAAAAGAGTCAAACATGACTGAAGCCACTTAGCACGCACGCACTGCTCTGCCAGCCCTGGGTGGGCAGAGGCAAGGCCTGAATGGGGAGGACCAGCACTCACAGCAGCTGCAGCTGGTCCTGCCTGCGGATGAGAGCGTTCTTCTTGTTGACCAGAGTGAACCACTCCTGGATCAGTACCTCCTCCTGCAGCCTGTCGGTACCTGAATCAGGCCAGGACAGTCACCAGGCCAGCCCCTGACCCCTATGTCAGGAGCAGGAACTGATGGCGGCAGGGGGTGGGGGTGGGGGTGGGGGCGTGGTTTCCCTTGAGTATCCCAGAAACCAGAGCTGTGTGCCTCCAGCAAGCTGCTTCCGGGCTGCAGGCCTCAGCGTGCCCAGCGGTAAATGGGGATGGTGACCCCAGCCTCCATCCTCCCGACTCCTCCCAGGGTCAGAAAGAGCTGCAGAGTGGGCCAGATGTGCTGGCGAGTGGACTCAGGACGCCCGTCCCACCTGACTCCATGAGGCTCCTTAGCTGCTTCTCCACCTCGGCTGCCCGCCCGTCTATCTGCCTCTGCTCCTGTTCCAAGGCCTGAAGCTCCGCGCACACGTACTGACTTGTGTCCTGGAACCGTTGCTGGGGTGCACGGGACAGGGTGGGTTTGGCCCAGGCCCCCCCTAGGAAGCCCACCCATCAGCTCCTCCCACTTCAGCCCTCCTTACCAGCCCAGCATCCTCCCCTGGGCTTGGGGGCGGTTCTTCCGACGGAGGTGTCCCACCTGCGGACAGAGACAAGGCTGAGGGACCCCCCAACTGACAGCTGCCCCCAGAGGGGCCCCAGCTCAGGATCTGTGAGCCAGCTGAGTTGAGCTGAGTCACCACCCCTTCGAAGCTACTCACCGGAGGGCTGCTGTGGGGCTGAGGCTGCGGGAAGGCCAGGGGCAGGGCTGGGGTCAGGGCGCGCGCCTTCCTGTGGAGGAAGAGGCCAGTAAGGGCTTGGAGGGGCTCCCCTGACAGCAGGCCCAGGGGCCAGCCAGAGCCCCACTCACATGGAGAGGAGGGGCCTCCCTGCCCCAGCAGCTTTTCAGTCCAGCCCACAAGAACCCCACCTCCACCCCTTCTGGAGAACCGCTTCCTAGAGAAGGCCGTGGCCTTCACCACCCCGGGCCCTGTGGTCGGGCCAGTCCACTCCCGCTGACCAAGCCTCGCAGTCCCCGTTCCTGGGGCCCCACAGGGCTTTTGTGAGTCGGAGGTGAAAGGCTGTGAGGGGTCCAGCTGGGGCCTCTCCTGAGAGCTGTCTCAGGCCTCCTCAGACTCCGTCACCTAGCGCCAGCCTCTCCCATCATGGCCGGGCCCCACACAGGGACACTGAGCTGAGGCGGAAGTGGCCATCATGAGCCAGCGGCTTCATCTCCTGGCCAAAAGGGGGCTCCCCTCCCGCCTTCTCAATCCCCACACCTGAAGGATGTGTCACATGACCGTCAGAACAGAACAGGCGGCGGGACCGCCGATTTTAGCCGGGAAGGGCAGCTGGCCCCTCAGGTGCCCTGGTCCAACAACTTGCTGGCACTGTCAGCCCTTGAGGCCCCAAACTTTCAGCTCAGTTGATAGCCTGGCGCCCTCGAGGGTTCCTGCTCTGGCCACCTTTCCAAGTCACAAGCTGAGGAGAAAGCACTGAGCCCCCCCACCGTCCACCTCTCTGAGACGCAGCCCTGGAAGTGCCCTGCTCAGGGGACACCCTCTCTGGTCTGGGCAGGTGGCAGCCTCTTTACCAGCTGCCCCCTCCCCGCCACACGCCCTGCCTGCTGACTTTACCCTCAGGCCACAACTGAGGGGGGCGGTCTCCCTAAACCTTCACCCCAATAGTGTCACTCTCCTCACTCGCCTTCTCAGCCCCCAGTCTTGCTGCCAAGGCCTGTTGGCAGTTCCAACATTAACTCCTACTGCCCTGAACCCCATCCAGACGCCACCCTCCGGCCCCAGTGGTGGACTTTCGCTTCCCCAAATCGTTTCCTCAGCCTGGAGCAGCCTCTCTCTTGGGCGGCTAGATGTCAACTCGCCCTTCATGACCCAGCTCAGCCCCACCTCCTCCAGAGGCTCCTTCACCCGGCCTTCTTCCTCCCTCCCTGACTTTCATGCCTCCTGAAGCCTCCTCAATCCTCACCACAGCCCCCAGAGCGTCTCCCATTACAGCTCCAACCCCACTCCCACCCCGCCATGACTGCTGGCTACTCCCGTCTCCTTAGGCAGAGGCAGCCCCTGCAGACAGGCTGGGGTCCAGAGGACACACTCAGGGCGCACCGCGTTAACAGTAACGGCAGGATGTTCATCAAGCATCTGTCGGTGTGTTGGATGCTGTGGGTGCCCTGACTCATTTCATCTTCCCAACAGCACTGTGAGGCAGGGACCCTTACCTTCCCCATTTTACAGATGAGGAAACTAAGGGTCAGAGATGACACTCAACAGGGCCTGGCTTGGGCCCCACTGTCTAATCCAACAGTCTGTTCCCAAGTTTGGCCACCAATTTGCTGTCTGCCTCTGGGCCAGTCATACCCACCGGGCCTGTTTGTGTCCTTGTACATAAAGGACATATAAGCCCCAGGGGGGTTGCAGGGCTCCAGACAGGCATGTGAGGAAAAAACACAGTTCCCCTTTTTTTTTTTTGACAACACCCTGCAGTGGTCCCTCAAAACCACTTTGCAAAAAACCTTTCATGTCTTTGCTTCTTATCCTCAGGAAAAGAGCGCAGAGAGGTGGCTTGTCCAAGGTCATGCAGCCAGTGCATACTGCTGGGCCCAGCAGAGGGCACCATTTGGGAATTCCGTCTCATGGAACTGGGGGTTCACACCCAGGACCGACTCCCTTTACACTCACATCCCTGAGCCAGGACAGTCCTACTTGCAAAACGGGGTAAACGTTTCTCCCCCAGAAGGAGCACTGTAGGAGTCGGTGAGGAGTTGATGAGGGGTTGTGGAGGCGGGGCAGGCCAGGCAGGAAGCAAGTGCTCAACCAACAGGGCAGGCAGAGGCGGGAAAGTGGAGAAACCCCAACCTCAGCAGCAACTGAGCTTACTCACAGCTGCTCTGATGGGAATTCCAACACTTCCTCACAGCTGACCCAAATTCCCCTTTCTACAGTCTCCTGTGTGGCCCCCTCCTCCAGGAAGCACTCGGGCCTCCTGGCTTCAGCCTCGCCCCAGCTTCAAGCTGCCTGACTTCATCCTATCCAGGGGCAGGCCCTACCTCCTCCACAGCATGCATGGGGTGGGGGGTGGGAGTGGCCAAGAAGAAGGAAGCGGGCCCTCACAGCTCCGTGGGTCAAATATCTCCCGTGGGACAAGGGCTGGAGGGGGGCCTGGCTTAGAAGACCAGACACTGGGACCTGGGCCCAGAAAAATTGAGCTTTCCTTTTTTCTTTTTCCACTGCTCATGGATGTGTATTTTAATAAGAATAATTGTGTCCAAATACAACAGGAGTTTTTCATCTCTCAAGTACAATGTAACAGAGCCTTCCCTTTTAAGATATAAAGAGCCATTGACACATATTGAGGGGGCTTTGGCCACAGGCCAACACGGCCCAGGATAGCTGTCCAGCACAGCTCCTCTGGGTGTCTCTGATGCTCTCCCTGTTTCTCATTCATAGGGTCAATGCTGCACCTCTGACCCCACACTCAGGGCTCCTGCTCTCCAGGCCAGCCTCATCACTGCCCACCAGAGGTGACCTTACAGGAGGTGATCTTACGGGAGGTGATCGGCAGTTCCCTAAGTAAGACCCAAGCTTTCCTGTGACCTCATGTTTACTTGTGAGGTCCCACCTCTTGAGAACCACCCCTCAGATTCTTCATCTGGGAAAAGCTGCCCATTTTATTAGCCTGGCTTAAGTGACTGCTTCTTCCGAAAAGCCTTTCCCAGTTTGTTCCCTCTTTTCCTTAGAACTCAGGGGTCATCCCTGGGCAGCTGAAGGCTTGAAGCAGCCTGACAGAGCTGCCCCCGCTGTCCAGGATGGTGCTGCTGGAGAGTCCAGGCCTGGACTTCGGCAGCTGTGAGTCCTTGAGCAAACCCTTGACCCTTATGGAACAGTCTCCCTTTTAGTGTAGTGGCCACAAGACTCCCTAGTGGCTCAGTTGGTAAAGAATCGGCCTGCAAGGCAGAAGACCCGGGTTCCATCCCCGAGTTGAGAAGATTCCCCTGGGGAAGGGAATGGCAACCCACTCCAGTAATCTTGCCTGGGAAATCTCATGGACAGAGAAGTCTGGCGGGCTACAGTTCATGGGGTAACAATGAGTCGGACACAACTGAGCGACTAAACCACCACCGCAAGACACCCTGGGAGGCTGACCTGAGACCTGCAAGGGATGGGGGGACATGGGCACCCACCAGGGTCTCCCATCTCCAACTTTCCCTCATCGGAGTAGATTCTAGGAAACTGGTCTCCAGCGTCTGGAGTTAAAGATTCAAGTCAGAGAGTCTTGGAGCCGGGAGGCCCTGGAGAGCTCCTTTGAGTACAGAAACCCTGCTCCCAGCTTCCAGGGAGGTGGTGGACACCTCCAGCCAAAGAAATGCCCCAGCCCATTTGACAGTTGATGAAGAGCCTGAGCTGAGTGCTGACTCCCGGAGCCTTCTGGGAACTTCCTATTACAGCCTGACTCCACTGAGTGCCATCCCAAGGCTGGCAGCAAGTCAGCGGCTCCGGGCCGGACGGGCCTTGGGCACGGGCGCCCCTGCTGAGGAGCTCGCAGGAAACTCCTCCGTGGCACCGGTGCCTCGGCGTCCAGCAGAGGCCGGTCGCCCCTCACCCCTACGCCGCCTCGCTCTCCCGACCCCGCGCCGCTGGAGGGCACTCACCGCCGCCGCTCCCGCCGCTCCCGAGTCGGGCTCGTCCCCAGAGAAAGAGCTGCTATTCCGGAGCCGCGAGCGCCTCTTCTTCAGCAGGTCGGCGTCGCGCACGTGCGAGAAGGAGCCGTGTGCGCGGGGCGGAGGCACCGGCCCGGCCTCCGCGTTGACCGACGGCCGCCGCAGCCTCACGCCGCCCGCGGCGCCCGGCGCTCCCACCCCGTTCACCAGCCCCTCTGCCGGGGGCACGGGCGCCCGGGCTCCGGGGCCGTCGGCCGGGGCCTCGGCGGAGCGCGCCTCCTGGGCGGCTACGGCCCCGCCGTCCTTGGTGGCCGCCTCAGGGGCCGCCCCGTCCACGCGGGTCGCAGCCTCCTGGGGCTGCTGGGGCGCCTCGGCCCGGTGCTCGCGCAGCCGCTGCGCCAGGCCCCCGGTGTCCAGGTCGTCGGGCGGGCTCGGCTGGGCGCTGGCCACGCGGTACGTACCCGCGCCGCCGCCGCCCTCCAGCTGCACCAGCTGCAGCTCCTGACCCGTGCAGAAGGCGCGGATCTGGCACAGGTACGTCATGACAATCAGCTTGTCGGGCACCGACAGCAGCACCATGTCCGCCGGCTCCAGCAGCCGCGACACGCCCAGGGCCGCGAAGCCATCGAAGGCCTAAGGAGCATGCAGGAGGGTTACCCAGCGACGCGGCCGCCCCGCCCCGGCTCGCCGCGGGGGTCCCGGCGACTGGCACGCCCGGCTTTGCCCGCAGCGCCCTCGCCCTCCTATTGGGAGAAAATCTAGCAACAGGATCCGCCCCCGTGTTACCCAGCAACAGCACACCAAAAGGGTGGTTTCAGGGAAAACCATCTGGTGGAAATATGCTTTAAAAAAAAAAAATAACTAAACTCAGGAAAACGAACAGTTTAAAGACCAAAAGGGTAATAAGTGGCAGAATTCCCAAAAGCCAGTGCTGGGGCCCTGAAGCCCACAGATTACTCTCCTACACACAGAGGAGTATCCCAGATCTCAGCTTGGGCCTGGCCGGACCCTCCTTCCCTCCAAGCATCAGCCCTGCCCCTTCTCACCTGCTTGTTGTTCTGTTTGATGTTCAGGGGGTCAAGGGAGGCAAAGTCTCTGCAGGGAGAGCGCTGATCAGAGGCTGGATTCCCGCCACCCTCCCCTCCTCCGCAGGCTTCCCCATTCACTGCCACCCCCTCCGGCCGCTCACATTTTGTCTGGGTAGAATCGGTGCAGGATGGCACAGAAGGCCAAACCATTGCGCCAGGACGTGGTGAAGTTGGTGATGCGCACGCCGCGGTAGCCGGCGGTGACTTCCTGGCACCACTCTAGCAGGGACTGGCTGAAGCTGACCTGGGCAGGTGGTGCCTGGGGACACAGGGATGGGCTCAGGGAATGTGGGACCTGCCCCCTCTGTCCCTTGGGCACAAAACAGCTCCAGCTCTGGGTCTGCAGGAGTCACCGCACACCACTGGCCAGGGCTTTAGCATCAGGCAAAGAGGTTTCCAGCTCCAGGGTTATCTATCAAGGTCACCTAAAAGGTCAGTGGCCCCCAGGCAAGAACAGAAGTCACTAGCAGCCACACCTCCAGGTCAGCCCAGAAGATCAGCTTTGCGGGGGGGGGGGGGGGGGGGGGGGGGGGGTCCTACTCCATGCAGCCCAGGGGAGACAGGGTGGGGGAGCCAGGGCATCCTGAGAGGGGAGGGGGCAAGGGGCTCCTGGAAGCTGAGCCCCTGTCCCACCCCACCCCAGTCGGCCAGGTGGGTCCATGCAGAGCCGCCGTTCGCTCAGCCCAGGTTAGTGGGAAGCAGCAGACTGGGCCCTCGGCGGCCCCCATCCCTACCTGGCTGCCCGGCAGCCTCCTGTCCTCTTCAGGCTCCTCTGGGGAAGAGGCCCCGGAGGGCCCGGACACCCCAGCCCCTGCCCCACTGGCCACCTGCACCTCCATCAGGCTGGCCTCTGGGAGGTTTCCCTCAGCTTCTTTTCCCTTCTCGGCTCCTGAGACCCCAGCCTCTGCTTCCTGGGCCTCAAAAATACCAGATGGGTTCTCTGAAGCCCCTGAAACTTCCATCTCTCCTTCCTTGGCCCCCCAAACCCCAGACTTGGCCTCTGAAACTCCCCAATTCCCAGTCTCCACCTCCTGGCCCCTTGAAACTGTAGTTTCTGCCTCTGCTCCCTGGGATCCTAAAACTTCATGCTTTATGACTGGGACCCCTACAGCCTCATATTTGAAGGTCTCCCCAGGTCCAGTCTCTGCCTCCTGGACCCCGGAAGTCCGAACTTTTCCCTTCTCAGCCTCTAAAACTGTAGTTCCTGTCTGTTGACTCCCTAGTGCCTCAGCCTCTGCCATTCCAGCTTCTGACCCCGAGGACCCTGAATCTCCCACCTCTGTCTCCTGAGTCCCCAGTGTCTCAGTCTCCATCTCTGGGGCCCCTAAGTCCCCTACCTCTGTCTCCTGGGTCCTCAGGGTCTCAGTCTCCATCTCTGGGGCCCCTGAACCCCCTACCTCTATCTCTTGGTTCCCCAATGTCTCAGTCTCCATCTCTGGGGCCCCTAAGTCCCCTACCTCTGTCTCCTGAGTCCTCAGGGTCTTAGTCTCCATCTCTGGGGCCCCTGAGCCCCCTACCTCTGTCTCCTGGGTCCTCAATGTCTCAGTCTCCATCTCTGGGGCCCCTAAGTCCCCTACCTCTGTCTCCTGAGTCCTCAGGGTCTCAGTCTCCATCTCTGGGGCCCCTAAGCCCCCTACCTCTGTCTCCTGGGTCCTCAATGTCTCAGTCTCCATCTCTGGGGCCCCTGAGCCCCCTACCTCTGTCTCCTGGGTCTCCAATGTCTCAGTCTCCATCTCTGGGGCCCTTGAACTCCCAGCTTCGATCTCCTGAATCTCCAGTATCTCAGCTTCTGCTACCTCAGTCTCTGTCCCTGGGACCCCTGAACCCCCTACCTCTGTCTCCTGGCTCCCTGTTATCTTGGATTTTATCTCTGAGACCCCTGAACACCCCACTTCTGTGTCCTGGGCTCCAAGTATTTCAGACTCTGCTATCTCAGCTTCTCTTCTCAGTATCCCTGAGCACCCAGATATCTCCTGGGTCCCTAATATCTCAGTTTCCAACATCCTAGTCTTTGTCTCCAGAACTCCTGAACCTCCAGCCTCTGTTTCCTGGGTCCCCAATGCCTTACACTCTGCCATCCCACCCTCTGTACCTGAGGCCCCTGAAATGCTTACCCCTGTTTTCTGGGTCCCTAGATCCTCAGACCCTGCCATCTCAGCAGCCTCTGACTCCAGGACCCCTAATCTCACTGCCTCTGTCTCCTGGGTCCCCAATGTCTTCGCTTCTGCTGCCTCAGACACTATCTCTGGGGACCCTGAGATCTCCTGGGTCCCCAATAACTCTGACTCTACCACCCCAGTCTCTGTTCCCAGGACCCTCGAATCCCCAGTTTCTACCTCCCAGACCCTCAGATCCCTGGATACCACCCCTTGTTCAGCTGCTGGTGGGGCCCCCTGGTACAGGCTCACCTGGGGCCCAGTGCTTGCTGCTCCAGCAG
This sequence comes from Dama dama, assembly GCF_033118175.1. Taxonomy (NCBI): domain Eukaryota; kingdom Metazoa; phylum Chordata; class Mammalia; order Artiodactyla; family Cervidae; genus Dama; species Dama dama. The sequence continues at coordinate 7,165,731 of NC_083682.1, forward strand.
AGGGTCCCTGCTCCAGGCCTGTCCCCCCAACACCAGGGTCTCTGCCCCTCACCTCTGCACACTCTCTCTCCTGGCCTACAGCAGCCCTGGCCGCCTTGAGGTCACCCAGATGCCCGGAATGCCCTGCAGACTCTGCTGGCATTGGGCTTAGGACTGTGGGAGCTTCATCCCTGGTCTTGACCCCTGTCCTCCCCTGAGAGCCCCTTGGAGGAGCCTCGGGACTCCCCTTCAATCTTGCCTCAGATGTCACCTCTGTGGCCTCTGGTCCGTTAGTGTCCACAGGTTTCACCTTTGACCTCTGCTCTACATCCACGTGACGGATTTCTAAACTCTCTTCAGCCTCCCCAGCTCTGACCGCTGACCTCTTGCTGTTCACTTCTCTGACTCCTGACCCAGGCTCAGTGTCCACCCCACTAGCCTCTGCCCTGTCTCCAGTGCCCCCCTCCTCAGCCTTGGGTTTCTGCCCTTCCAAAGAGTTGCTGGAGTCTCTGTTCTCAATGCTTGGGCCCAGCCTGGCTCCCTGGGCCTCTGTCCCTTCCTGAGGGCTTGCCCAAGCCTGGGTCTCCACAGCAGAATCCACTCCTGCTGGAGGAGCCCCGGAGGCTTTGGGGGCCTCATCCTCTCCTTGGTGGACTGGGGGCCAGGGGGCATCAGAGCCTTTCCGGAGCCTAGGGGCCGGAGTGGGGACCACGTCCTGGCCTGGCTGTCTTGAGGACCTGAGGAGAGAGCAGAAAAGGATGCACTGCAAGAGCTCATTTGTCACCCCTCCCCTCAGCCCCCCTCCCCGCCTGTCAGACTCCTGGGACCCTGGAAAGGCAGGTTGGCGCGGGATGTACAACTTCTGAAGACCAGATAGGGGAGAAGGGCTGGAGCTGATTCCAAAGCTCACCTTGTCTCCGGAGGGGTTCCTGGGGGCCTTGGGGCCTTGAGCCCCACCTGGCCCCCTGCTACAGTAGCTGGTTCTGAGCCCTGGCCCCGGGAGGCCCTGGCTGGGGGTGCAGGGGCACTCACAGGGGCTGGGCTGGTATCCTCAGCACTAGAAGGGCTGGCAGCTGCAGGGAGGAGGAAGGGAGAGGATGCTGAGGCCTCGGACCTGGGACCGGAAGTCACAGCCCCCCTACCCCAGGCCTACCCCAACCCCAGCCTGGGCCTCACCTGCCTGCCGGGGCTGCAATCGGCCCTCTTCCTCCTCCTCACAAAGTGTCTTCAGCTCCCGAGGGGTCTCTGGGGGTAGGGTGTTGGGGACAAGGTCAGCGCCAGGAAGGGCCCTGCAGGTCTTACCCTCCCCCCTTCCCTCAACTAGAATGCTGGGCCTACCTGAAAAATGCCCCAGCCTCAGGGCACCGCCCCGGCCTAGGAGAAGAGACAGGCCCACAGATGCAGAGAAAAAGAGAGAGAGATGGACAGACGAAAAAAAAGCCTTAACAAGCAAAAGAGAGGGACGAGGTTGTATGGTGAAATGGTTGCGAGCCCAGGCTGCAGCCCCCTCTGTGCTTTTGGCCCAGCTGTCTCCGGGCAGGTTTGTGGGCAGGTGCACACCCAGGGCGAGGAGAGGGTCGGGGGCACGGAGTGGGGGGGGGGCACTGGGAACCCACCTTGCAGGACACTCAGGGCTGCTGGGCAGGCTGGGAGCCCTGGCAGCAGTGAGCTCCCTCCACTGACCCTGCCCCAAAACAGCAAGAGGATTTTTGGCCTGGGTGATCCCCACCCCCACGTCTTGGTGATCTCAACCTCCAGCTGGCTGCCCACCTGGCTGGGGGCCACGTGCCCGCGCCTCCGGGACCCCTGGACCATTGGCCTCCTCCTCGTCACTCTCGGCAAAGTCATCCAAGTTGCCCACATCGCTAGGTTTCATGCTCATGAGGCTCGCAAGGCTCTGCATGTCATCATCCCTGCGGATTGGAGACCAGGGGTGAGGGCTGGCATCAGAGGTTGTGGACTAGGACCCAGGAGGGCGGGCAGGCACTCACGTGGCGCGGCCCTCCCGCAGCAGCACCCCGGACAGAGTGAGGCTTAGCTCGGCCTGTACCACCTTCACTGACTTGGGCTTCAGCCGCAGCCGCAGCGGGACCTGGGTAGGCACGGGCCCCGCGTGGCGGGCCAGGTCCACCTCGGCCGTGGCCAGCACCTTCCGTTGCCCCTTGGACTCCTGGGGGCAGGGGAAGGAGCATCAGTGCTGCCCCGGAGTCCCCGAGACCCCAGGCTCCCGCCCACCCTGGCCACTCACATTTTCAATGATGAACGTCCACTCTTTGGCCTCATACTTATCCACGTGGGGGTCCTGGGGAAGAGGGGCACCAGTGAGTACAGGGGCTGCCGGGTTGAGGGCAGGGCAGGAAGGACAGCCTGCGCTAGTTCAGGAGGTGTTTGTTTGGGGCTTTCGGACAGGCTGGTCCCTCCTGGCAGGTATGCTCCCCAGCTCCTCCTGATCCCAGCTTTCCCTCATGTGGCGGGTAAATGCCACCTCCTCCAAGGAGACTTCCTGGGCCACTCAGGCTGAGTAGGCCCCCTGCCATGATTCTTGGTCTCACCCCTCTGTTCTTTTCTATTTGGATGGATAACCCACCTCCCATGGGCCCTGGGGTTGCAATCGCCCGCTCATGGCCCCTCTGCACAGGAGGGCTGGAGACTCACCCGGTAGAGGGTCACAGAGATGTCCACATTCTCAGGTACCATCCACACCACGGTGCCCCGGTATGGGTTCTGGATGCTTGGCTGCCAGCTGTGGGCCTACAAGGAGCCATCTGAGTCCTCCCTCCATCCTAACGCTCCCCCTCACGCCTTGTCCTCATCTCCAACCTTGACCCCATCTTTTCCTCTCTTCGATGGATTCTGATTTGAACCCGACTCCAGTCCCCCAACAGCCCTCCGCCAGGCGCCCCACGCCCCCAAATGGCCCCACCCCCAATCAGGACCCCCAGTTGACATCCTCCCCACCTTGGAGCAGATCCGTCGGTTCCGCCGGGTCCACACTACCACCAGCTTATCCGGTTGCCTGGGAGGCGAGGGGCGGGGGAGAGGAGGCCACTCAGTCAGGCCCACCCAGCCTCTCCATCTCATGTAGTCTTCCTTCTGCCCACATCCCCCTCCCCCAGGACAGGGGCCGGACAGCCCCCTTATCTAGGGCCACAAGGAGCAGGGTGGGGCAGCTGAGGCAGGGTGAGGCCTGGGCCAGAGGGCAAAGGCCTGTGGGCTGACAAGGATTATGAAGAAAGTCATACGGAGAGACAGGCACACACAGGGACAAAGACAGCAACCCAACAAGGACCTGCAAGACACACAGACTCTGAGACAGTGGATATTTGTAGAGTGCACACTATAACCCCAGCCCACACCAAGGAGAGGCAAGACCCTGCTGGAGCAGGAAATGGGGGTCGTGAGAGGGTCTGGAGAAGGTAGGCTCCAGGCAGAGGGGATGGCAAGTGCCAGGGTCCGAGGATGGGGGTAGGTGTAGGGTCGGGTAGGGGGGCAGAGGCTGGGAAACAGAGAGGCATAGGGTCAGCTTGTCATTCGATACCCTCCCAGGACCTTCCATGCCCAGCCCTTCACTTTGCAGGGACCCCCATTCCCACAAGGGACATCAGGGAGGACGTCCAGAAGGTGACATCTACGCTGAACAGCATAAGCTGGGGCAGAGGCAAAGAGACGCGGGGAGATAGAGACAAAGCCAGAGGAGAGAGTCGCCAGGCACAGGGCTGGGCCTGGGAGGGAGGGGCCGAGTGCTGCCCAAGGGGGTGGGGAGGGCTCAGGGGTCATCAGGCAGAGGGGGCAACATAAGAGCCCTCCATGCCTGCGCCCAGTCCTATGCCAGGACGCTCAGGTTCACCCAGCTCACAGCCCCTCTGGAGGCCGAGCCAGGATACCTGGTTCTCCTGTCATCTTCCGGGGGATGCCGAGACCAGAGCGGTTAGGGGCCAGGCAAGGGCACACACCTGAGCCCAGTGCCCCTCCTGGACCCTACAGTGCAGGTGATGGCTAAGGGCAGCCATGGGGCCTTCCCAGAAAGGGGAAGCCGACTTGTGGGAGCCTGGGGAGGGCGGGGCCTGGCTCGGCAGCCTGACTCAGGCGGGGCACACCCTCCTGGGGAGCTGTGACCTGGGCAGGGGCAGCTTCCTAGCCGGGGCTCCAGGCAAGAAAGTCCAGGAGGCCCTGCCCGCCCCCTGTGACTCAGGCACGTTGACACTGCCCACACCCTCACCCAGCTCTCTCCGACCGTGCCCAGGATCCCCCAGGCTTCACCCAGGATGCTGGGGCAGAAGGCAGAAGCCACAGGTCAGAGTTCAAGTCCCAGCCCGGTGCTGTGTTACCCCAGCCAGCTCCTGGGCCTTTCTGAATGGTGTGAACCAACCACCCTCTGGCTGGCCGGGTCAAGATCAGAGATATGACAACTGCCCAAGGGATCCCAGGCCTCCTGCTTACTCCCCTCCCTTTGGACCCTCTGGTCCCTTCCTGTCCCTCCTCTTGGGAGCCTAAATTTAGCCCCGCCTGGCGGGTGAGGCCCCCACAGCTGTGCTCTAATCCAGCCAAGGGAAGCTGACACCAAGGAGCACGTATATTTAGGGTGTGACGCAGGGGCCCGGGCAGCCGCGGGTGGGGGCGTGTGAACCAGATGCCCCCAGGCCCTTTGGTAGTCAGGTCAGGGTCCTGCATCCCCTGACACATCTCCCCTCACCCCACCACCTTGCCTTCTCCAGGCTCTCTCCTCTGGGACCCACAACCTCCTAAACCCTCGGGCCCCTTTAAGCTGCTGCCTGCCTCCCTCCTCATCACACCCAGCGCTCAGTTTCCCCTTTTAAGGATATTAAGGAGATGAGTCCAGCCGCCCAAGGCCCACTCCAGCTGAAGGGGGCGGGTGGTTCCTCTGGTTCAACAAACAGGCAGGGGAGGAGGGGGCACCATCTTTGTTCTGAGCTGGACTGAGGTCATTGAGTTGGTTGTCCCAGGCTCTCCACCCACGGACCTGAAAACTTGCCCCCTTTTCTGATGCTCCACCTTGAACCACCCCTCTGGCCAGAAATATGAGGCCTCCCTTTTCCCAGCTCTGAGAGCAGCGGAGGAAAGTGTGGGCCCACACAGATCCTCAGGCCTGGATGTCCTGACCTCCACTCCCCAAAGGCTGCCCACAGCCCCCCAACTCTGGGGATCCCCCAGAGTTGCCAGGGCCCTTCTCTGTGTCTGGGTCCCCAGGGGAGTAGGCGGTCTCTTTGGCCACTGGACGGAGGTCAGGGTTCTCAGGCCCCCGGATGGGGTCCCAGCCAGTTTGGGGAGTCCCCCAAGGCTTCCCTCCCACTCACCATTTCTTGGTGCACTCCACCACCAGTTCGTGGTAACAGGCCACAAACTGGAATTTGGCGGCCCGCTTGCCCACGCGCTGCAAGCGCTTCCACACCGAGGTCATGGCCCCGCCGCCTCCGCCGCCCGCTCCTCAGACCCGGGACTCCCGCTAGTCCGCGACCGCTGGCCCGGCCCGGGTCCCCATGGCCTCCGGGATCCTATCCGCGCCGCCCGCCCCGTCCGTGCGGAGGGGTCCGAGGCGCAACACCGGGGGCCACTCTTTCCGCCGCCGCCGCCGCCGCGGGGGCCCGCCGGTGATCTGGCCGCCTCGGCGGGGTCGTCTGGGGCGCGTCGGGTCGCTGGAGCGCTGAGCGGCGAGCGCGCGGTTTCCTGGAGCCGCACCCCCGTCGGAAGGCGGGCGGGGCTCCGGCAGGAGGCGGGGGCCGGGGCGGGAGCGCGGGGGCGGGGCGGCCCGGCTTCCGGGGCCTCGCGCGGGAGGGAGAGCGGGGTCGAGGGGGACGCCTAGACCGCAGCGTCCGCCTGTTGCGAGCAGAGGCGGTGTGGAGGCGCGGGCGGGGTAAGGGGGCGCGCGGGCTGGGGCAGGGGGCCACCAGCAATTGGTGCCGCCCGCGAGAGCGCTGCCCGGCCGCCTCCCTTCCTGCCCGCAGCCCTACGAGGTACGTACCTGTGGCCCCATTTTACAGGCTGGGGAAATAGAGACCAGAAAGGAGAAGAGACGTGAAAGGGTCTCAGTGCGCTGAGCCAGAGCCAGCTGGCTTCAACTGGGGAGACAGACTCCTGCTGCCACCCACGTGTTAACCAGAGGGGGATGGAGCAAGGTCAGGGGCCAACCCCGGTCGCCCTAAGATGAGCAGCACCCACTTGCCAGCCTCCAGACCTGGCTCTCCAGCTGTCAAGTGGGAAGGCAGTCCCAACACCCCACAAGCAGCTGACCTCCAACAAGTGTGTGACATTGGGCAAAGTACCAACGCCCTGAGCCTCAGTTTTTACCTCTGCAAAATAGGGATAATTATGGTTGCACCGTTTACAACACCATTGAGAATGAAACCTTGGAAAGCATTTAGTGTGGAACCTGGCTGATTTTTGCCAGGTCTTACTAGATGATACCCGTTATGGTGGAGTTATGTGTGTTTACTCTCCCTCCCCTGGAAAGCCTGCCGCGGGGCGTTAACCGCTGTGTTCACACCTAGATTAGAGCCCTTATCGCCAGCCCGCCTGCTGGGTCATGAACCGCTGCAGGTGTCAGGCCCAGAGTTAGAACAGCCGTAGAGCAGCACCCTGGCCTGTTCCCTCTGTCAGTGCAAACGCTCTGCTAGGTTAGTGAACGGACAGAAGACTGGTCCTTGATAAATCCTCGGTTTGAACAGGACGTCTGACTGCCCGGAGTGTCAGCTGAGTTCTGTTCAGGGCGCAAGTGACTGTGCAGTGGACGTGGGGACAGGCAGCCAGCCGGTAAGCCTAACTGCGCAACTTCGGGGTCTTCTCCTCTTCGTTTCAGGAAGTTGTGGGGTATTGTGTGCGCGAAAGCCTTAGCACCCACCACTCGCAAATATGCAGACTTATCTGGGGAATGAGGGGAAGAACCTGACACCCCGGTTTAGCTGCTAGACCCAGCCTCGTGGCTCTCCACTGTAAAAGAAAGCCTTTTACGTACAACTCTAAAGGTCTAGAGGGGGAGCCAGGCAGAGAATGGGGGTGTTTGGCCGCTGGGAGTATGTCTCAGGCATTGAAACCCAGAGCCCCATCACCCCTCCAGGGATTGCCTGGACTCGGGCACTGGGGCTCCATCCCTTTCTGCCTCTGCAACTCTTTCCTCCCGCCCATTGGTCACTCGTTCCCAGCCCTTCCAGGACGCGCTTTCCCCTCTTAGGCCCAGGGCCCCTCGGCCCGGCCCGCCTGCCCGGGCCCACCCATTTCCTGTGCCGCCTCAACTCCGCCCCAACTTGGGGTGGAAAGTTTCTCTCCTCGAGATGGGCGGCTGCTTCTCCTTCCTTCCCGGCCGGCCAGGAAAGCCCGAAGCGAGTGGGTAGACTGGTTGGGCTCCAGGCCTCCAGCCAGAGAGGGGAAGTGACTCGCCCTCAGTCACACAACCGCGAGACCACGCCGGGCCAGCTTGGAACGATCGGCAGGCAACTCTGCCCGGGGAGCGAGGTTTCGCACCCGGCCGCCGCTGAGCCTCTTCCAACTCGGGGTCTCGGGCGCCACCCGCTGGCAGAGCGCGGGGCAGCACCTGTCAGAATCACCGCTATCTTCCCGCCCCAGAGCTAAGCAGTCACCACACACCAATGCTGAGACAGTATTTATTTATCTATGAGTCAAAGAGGCTGACCCCTAAACTTAAATATCCAGCACGGATTCTTGGCCCTCTTGACCTTGGATGGTGCAGGAATGGGTCCTGGAGAGCCCCTGTCTAGGGCAGTGGAACCCAGGGGCCAGAGGTGGGATGCCCCTGAGCCAGCAGCTGCCAACAGCAGCGAAGGTGAAGAGACAGGAACCAGGCCACTCAATCCCAGTCCCAGAGGTGCCAAGGAAAGTGCTTTGGACCCCACTGCCAGACTGAAGGTCGGCCACGCTGGAGGTCCCACAGGTGGGACAAGTGGAGGTCCAGTGCCATGGGCAGAGGCTATAGCCCAGGTACCCGCCCCAGTGCCAACTAACCCAAGACATGAGAGGGTAGGCAGCTTTGCCTTCGTGGGGCCCAGACCTTGCCCTCCTGTGAGGTGAGGTGGTATGGGGAAAGCAGGCACTATAGTCTGAGTACTCGCTGAAGGGTGTTTCTGAGCCTTTTTTGTGGGTGCATGCCCCCACCCTCCCAGCTCTCAGAGGCTGATATGGAAGGCATCCTGCAGCCACTGGTCCCGGACATTGTGTGTCTGGGGCACAGTGAGGGGTGGCGGGTCTGGGGGCAGGCTAGCATCTGGAGGCTCCTCGTCATCAGACAGGCCAGCGTCGGGTGGGTAGGAGCTGTCTGAGTGCAGAGAGGATGACAGGTCCTGGCACAGGCTCAAGTCTTGGCACAGGTGCTTATAGTCCTGGATCGACTCATACAGGCCCCACAGCTGGCACAGCAGGGACATGTCCAGCTGCCGCAGGCCCACCTGCAAAAGACTGAAAGTGGGCTGGGGTTGGAGTGCCAGCCGCCCCTCCGCCCAAGCCAATCTTCCCAAGCACAGGTTTCTGTGGACAGCTTTGAATCTTTAGGCAAGTCAGTAACCCCTATCTGCAAGACAGGGACAAGACAGCAGAATGGAAAGAAATAACACTAGTAAAGCATTTAACTAGTAAAGCATGGTAACTATTGCCAATAAACATAGCTATAATTATTACCGTATCCCCTCTGACCCAGCTGGCTTCTTTCTGTCGTTCCTCTAGACCCAGACTGCGCGTTGCCTGTGGACCCCGCCCCGCCCGCGTCTGGACTCCCTAGCTTGGTGGCTGCCCCGTCGCCCCCCAATGCCCAGCTGACCGAGGCCCAGCTACTCACCATCTCCTTGCGCAGCGCCGCTAGCGCCGAGTCGAGGTTGATGGGGCGACGCGGGCCAGGATGACCAGCGGCAGTTCCCGCGTTGGCGGCGCCAGTGGCTTGGCGGGGCCCGTCCGGGACGCGGGCGGCTCGGCTCAGCTCATCGTGGATGCGGCTGCGCTGACTGTAGACGCGCTCCAGCTCCCTCCACGAGCCCCCGCTCGCGTTGAGAAGACCGCTGAGGCCGCGCGGTAACGGCGGGAGACCAGCCAGGGCGCAGCCCGCGCCGCCCGGCGCCTCGGCAGAGGGCAGCCCATTCATGGCCGGGCGGGTACCAGAGGATGATGCCGCCTCCTTTTCTCCAACGCTCCGCCCGGGCCGCCACCCGCAGGCCCCGCACCCCGTAGCCCCGCCAGCAGAGCCCAGCCGCCGCCCGCAGGCCGCGCTTTGTTCCCACCCGGACTCCTCCGACTCCGCCCCTGCCCCACCCCCGCGTGGGCGGGGCCTGTCTTAAAAGGGCAACGGCTCTGTGCGACCACGTTGCCCCAGGAGACCAGAGAAAAGGGCACTGGCCACTGATAGAAGGGAAGCAGGTAAAAAGAAGGGAAGAAAAAAAGCGGAGGGTGCGGTTCCTCCCCCTCCCCAACAGTTTGTTTATTCTGGCCAATTACAACTCTCAAGGAAAAGGATCTAAAAGGGATGGGGTGTGGTCAGGAGACAGGTTAAGACCATCCTTGATCCCTACCTGACTACATCCTGTCAGTATCTGAGTACCTGGTCTGGGCCTGAGGTGGGACAGGATGATGGTGTCTGGATGCTTGGGGGAAGAAAGGGAAGCTACCGAGGGGACTGGAACCCCAAATCTCTCTCAAGGGTGGGGAATAGCGCTGGATGGCTGGGGAGGTTCCAGGATTCCTTCAGAGATCCACGCCTCCTGTTTCTGCTTTTGAGGACGTTGGGGCCTCCTCACCAGAAAAAACAATAGCACATAGTCCTCTGCTACCTCATCCTTTGAGTGGGGACACTGAGCAGAAACAAGCCCCACTCATTTCTCAGGGCATCAAGGAGACCAGACTGTGATAGCATGAAAGACCAAAAGTAGGGAAAAGACGAGTGGAGCTGGGACTCGCATGCACACTCAGAACCAAAAAAAGAACAAACCACACAAGAGGAACAGCTGTTTTTCTACAGGGTTTTTCTCAGGAGGGGTTTTTAGTGTTGCAGCTGCTGCAAACTGCGCAGGGCTTCAGCACACGCCCGGATAAGGCTACACAGCTGGATGCTAGTCTCCAGGGAGGTGCTAGAGCCCAGCTCAGCTGAGGCCCAGGTCAGCTTCTGCAGGAGAGCCTCCTGTGTGCAGGCCACCACATCTGCATTTGGAAGCACAGCAGGAGGGGGTGGCCCCTGGACTGCCTTAAGCCCTGCTGCAGCTCCCTCACAGTGTTCCGGACGGGGTACTGGGGGCTGAGGGGCAGGCCGAGAGCTCAAGGGGGGCTCCGAGGCAGAGGCGAGCTGGTGCTCCCGAGCTTGGGAGAGGGCAGCCTGGGCATTCAGAGCTAAAAAAGGAGAAAGTCAGTGGAATGATCAGGATATACCTGGCCCCACCTCAGCGCTGAGACACTTCCCTACCCTTTACTGTTCTGCTCTCTGTACTTGAGACGTATTCCCTGCCCCAGTATAAGGGAACACATCCGTTTTTTTTTTTTTTTTCTTATCAGAGGTATTTACGCCCTTGCTTAAAGAGCATAAGGCCTTCTCTCATCAGAACTATGCCTAATAAGCTCAGGCTCTGGTGTCTGGCACACAGTAGGTGCTTAGTGCTCTTACTGAATGAATGGTCCTTTCTAGGAGAAAGGAGAAGGCAACTCACCCTTGCCCCACCCACAAATACCACTGTCACCTCCCAAGTACTGTTCCTGAGCCTCTATCACCACAGTTCTTAATCAAGCACCCTCGACCCCTCACCCGGGTTATCTTTATCCACGTCTGAGTCGAGCTCCTGACAAGCCACGCAGTAGATTTTCCGCTGTTTGTCTTGGAGGAGGATCGTCTAGGGGCCAGAAAGCACAGGGAGCAGGGGTGAGACGGGCGATGGGGTTCAGAGGGAAGAGATGGGGAAAGGGCCGTGTGGCCTGGTCCACGGCCCCGGCCTGGATCCCACGTCCCGAGTATCTCCTCACCCCGCAGTCAGCGCAGGTCTCGCCCAGCATGCGGTAACCACGCAGCAGGTAGTCGCCCATGAGCCGGGAGATGCGATCCTGTCGCTCCCGCCGCGCTTGCAGCACCTTCGTCTCCGCTTCGGTCGGGGGCTCCCAAGAGAAGTCGTCGACTTCTGGGGGAAGAGAGGCACAAGGGGCCGGAAGGTCTTGCTGAAGCAAGGTGCTGCCCGAACCGCGAAGCCACAGGCCCCCGCAATCCATGTCCTCACCAGCGCCGTTTAGGGCCATGTTGCCGTTGTCGCCGCTAGACTCACCGGAAGTGACGCACAAGCAGCGCGCCTTCCGCTTGCCCCGCCCGTCCTTGTCGGGCCGAGAGTGAGGGCGGAAATGACGCTCTCTCTGCTCCTCCGACGTCGCGATGCCCAGAGTGGGGCGTGTCTGCCGCAGTCTGGACCCTATCCCACTGGCACGTCTAGGTGGGAGTCTGTGGACAAAAACTTTTCGACTGGCTAGGCGTCAGGAGGGGCGTCTCCGTGATAATGCCGCTCAGGTCTCAGGACCCGGAAGTGACAGCGCAGGGTCGCTCTTACCGCCGCAGTTGGAGGGGATCGCTTGGCTTGAGAAATCTCCCTGGTGTTTCCCTTTCCGCACTGGCAGGATCCGGGACAGGCGGGGCAGTTGGCATCATCACAACACCACTCTTGATAATAACAAACGGCCCCTTCCGCGTGCGTGGAGCCTCCTCGGGCCTCAGTCGTTCGCCATTCAACTGGTAAAGCAGGCCAGGAAATGAAAGTTCTCCCCGTCAGTTGTTCAGTCGCCAAGTCGTGTCCGACTCTTTAGGACCCCAGGGACTGCAGCACGCTAGGCTTCCCTGTCCTTCACTATCTCCCAGAGTTTGTTGAAACTCATGTCCATTGAGTCAGTGATGCCGTCCAACCATCTCATGCTCTGTTGCCCGCTTCTCCTTTTGCCTTCAATCTTTTCCCGGCGTCAGGGTCTTTTCCAGTGAGTCGACTTTTCGCATCAGGTGGACAAAGTATTGGAGCTTCAGCATCAGTTCTTCCAATGAATATTCAGGGTTGATTTTAGGATTAACTGGTTTGATCTCCTTGCTGTCCAAAGGATCACAGTTCAAAAGCATCAATTCTTCCGGGCTTAGCCTTTTTTATGGTCCAACTCTAATATCCCTACGTGACTATGGGAAAACCATAGCTTTGACTATACGGACCTTTGTCTGCAAAGTCTATACTTTTCAGCTTATTTCAAGACCCCTCCCCTTCATGTTTGGTGTTCCAGTGTGCCCACCCCACTACCCCCTCCATCCTCATCCAAAGGCCTGGGACCTAAGTCAGCACCTAAGCAGGTTTTTTATTTTGTTGAAGTTGGCATGCTCAAAAAGCCAGCTGATGGAGGCGAGGGTCGGGTGGTGTGGTGGTGGCAATCGCTGGACTGGGCATGTGCTGTTTCGGTCCCAGCCGCATGCTGGAGAGTGGGGATGAGGGGTTTGTTATGCATGCCTGTGACCCTCATGGGGGTTCCCAGGTGGTGAAGTGGTAAAGAATCTTCAGGCAACACGAGGAGAGTGGATTCGATGCCTGCTGCTGCTGCTGCTAAGTCACTTCAGTCGTGTCCGACTCTGTGCGACCCCATAGACGGCAGCCCACCAGGCTCCCCTGTCCCTGGGATTCTCCAGGCAAGAACACTGGAGTGGGTTGCCATCTCCTTCTCCAATGCATGAAAGTGAAAAGTGAAAGTGAAGTCGCTCAGTCATGTCCGACTCTTAGCAACCCCATGGACTGTATAGCCTACCAGGCCCCTCTGTCCATGGGAGTTTCCAGGCAAGAGTACTGGAGTGGGGTGCCATTGCCTTCTCCGGGCATTGATCCCTAAGTGGGGTAAATCTCTTAAAGGAGTAAATGACAATCCACTCCAGGATTCTTACCTGAAAAATCTCACAGACAGAAGAGCCTGGTAAACTACAGCCTGTGGGGTCACAGTCAGTCAGACATGACAGAGCACATACATGACCGTTATGCTCTTCTTGAGTGGGTTGCTGTTAAAATCACTCGGGCTTCCTAAACATTGGCCCCAGTGGGGTTTTTTGTTTGTTTTCTCCCTCTTTTTTTTACCCCATACACATTCTCTCCCTTGGTAGGTTTGGAGAAGCCAGGTGGAGCAGGCAGCAGTCCCCCCGACGTGCAGCCTGCAGCGCCTCAAAGGCTGTATTCCGGGGAAGTGGAGGCACTAGGACCTAGACCCCCACAGTGGCTTCAGCAGTCTGTCTCTGACTGGCAGAACATGCTTCCACAGCTTTACCTGCAGCTAGAGTGCCCTCCTTGTGGCCCCATCTTCCTCCTACATAGACTCCCTGGACCTTCCATTTTTGGACACTTGCTGCCTCCTGCTTCCTTGGACAGCCCTGGGCCCCGAGTCGCTCTGTACAGCTACCAGCAGGCTCTTGGGCATCAGTGTATCTGACTCAGGGCCCAACACCAGGTTGGTTCTGCCAAACTGACTAGAAGGGCTCTTGGACTCTAGCCTATATGCACAGTCCCTCCAGGTCCTTACTATCTTCAGCTCCCAGCTCCTCCTCACCCCCAGATTCCTCAATGCATCCTTCTGTGTCATCATAATGACCAATAGCCACTTAACAGCTTATCCTACCTGGCCTCAACTAAGACCCTTACATTCGTCCTCCCATTTACTCCCTTTCATTTATTTCTCATGACGACTCCTCTCTCCTGGGTGGGGTTGGGGAGTGGAAAGGTAACATCTCACAGAAATTCAGTACAGTTATGGACAAAAAAAAATAGATGAATCACTAGAACTTTGCTGGCTCACTTGGGAGATGAGGGGTAGGGCAAGTGATACTTGTTAAGATAGAATGGCAACAGCTGGGCCATCTTACAGCTTAGCTCTTTCTACAGTCTACCATGCCAATCTTAAATCCATTCCGAGATGACAATAAAAGGTCTGAGTTCCTCCATCCCCACCCCACACCCCGCAGTGGGTCCTGGCCGCTATAAGGGAGCTTTGTCCCTCTTAGGGGAATTTCCTTGAGACAGACAAACTCCCATAGGAAACTACAGATGAGGCAGTGATTACTGCTTGGGCTCATATTAAGTTTATAGTACTGCTACAGGTGACACAAAGAAATCTAGATAAATTCTTGTGATCAGCTCCAGCTAGAAAACTCTCCTAAGTCCTTCTATTATAACAAGGCAGAAATAACATGTTATTATGACAGTGGGACGAAATACCGCCTATTAAGGCAGTCTCCTTTAAAAGAAAAATCACAGCTGTCAAGCCCAAGTCCTGACATCTATAGAGCACTCTTGCCAACAACAGCAGAAGTCATATTCTTAAGTATACTTGGAACATTCTCCAGGATAGACTGTAGGTTAGACCATAAAACAAGTCTCAATACACTTATTTTAAAAATTTATTTGCTTATTCAGCTGAATTAGGTCTTAGTTGTGGCCCTCAGACTCTCCAGTTGTGGGGTGGCTTAGTTGCTCTCAGCATGTGGGACCTTAGTCCCACGACCAGGGATCAAACCTGAGTCCTCTGCACTGTAAGGCAGACTCTCACCCAGTGGACCACCAGGGAAGTCCCTGAATACACTAAAAAGGTTAAAAATCATACAAACTCTGTTCTCAGACCACACTGGAATGAAATTAGCAATCCATAACAGAAGGTAATTTGGGAAATTCACAAATATGTGGACATTAACACCCTCTTGAATAACTAATGGGTCATAGAAGAAATCACATGGGAAGTGAGAAACTACTTTGAGATTAATGAAAACACAGCATACCAAAACTTGTGAGATGGAGCCACAGCAGTGCTTAAAGGTAAATTTACAGTTGTATGTTACTTTTTTCCTTCTTTTTTTCTTTTGGCTGCACTGTGGAGCTCATATGATCTTAGTTCTCCGACCCAGGATTGAACGTCAAACCCGAGGCTTCAGCAATGAGAGCAGCAAGTCCTAACCACTGGACCACCAGGGAAATCCCTGTATATTCTTATATTTAAAGAAAAAAAGTCTCAAATCAGTAATGTAACCTACAACCTTAAAAAACTAGAAAAAGTAGAGCAAACTAAATCCAAAGAAAACAGAAGGAAAGCTAGAATAAAGATTAGAGAAAATCAACTCACCTACAATTTAGTTCTTTAGAACAGGAGTTCCTGACTCCCTGTCCATGGATTGGTACCAGTCCCTGGCCTGTTAGAAACCGGGCTGCATGGCCAAAGGTGAGCAGCAGGCGAGCCAGTGAAGCTTCATCTGTACTTACAGTGACTCCCCATCGCTCCCATTATTGCCTGAGCTCCGACTCCTGAGAGATCACTGGCAGTATGACATTCTCAGAGGAGCGCGATCTAGGATCTAGGATCTAGGCTGCTCACTCCTTATGAGAATCTAGTGCCTGATGATCTGAAGTGGAGCTGAAGTTGTGATGCTAGCACTAGGGATCAGCTGCAAATACAGATTATCATTAACACAATAAATGTAATGCTCTTAAATCATCCCCAAACCACCTCACCTGCCCCCGGCTGTGGAAAAA
This sequence comes from Dama dama, assembly GCF_033118175.1. Taxonomy (NCBI): domain Eukaryota; kingdom Metazoa; phylum Chordata; class Mammalia; order Artiodactyla; family Cervidae; genus Dama; species Dama dama. The sequence continues at coordinate 7,181,216 of NC_083682.1, forward strand.
TTGTCTTCCACAAAACTGGTTTCTGGTGCCAGAAAGGTTGGGGACCACTGCTTTAGAAGATCAACAAAACTGCCAAACCTATAGCGAGAGTGACCAACTCAAGACCAGTTCAGCCAAATGGTGTGAACCTTGCAGCTCCAGCTGGAATGCAGTGTGGCTGTGGTTGCTGAGTCAAGGAGTCCCCAGATGTGAAACAGATAATGTCACAATCCTGCTGCCTGTAGAGGACTTTGGACGGCAGTGTTCTCAGGCAACTGTGGAAACAAGTCATGGCTGATCAAACCATCTAGATCACTTATGCAGATACCCCTGCTGAGGACCCATTCTCTGATGAGACTGAGGGGAATCAAGCTGTGGATTGAGCCCACAATGCCCAAATTGTCTCCACTTCTGCCCAGGCCCATCATCATACCAGATATAGCAGCACGTCCACCATCACAGAGTGGACACAAAGTATAGGACTCTGCCTCTCTGATGCAGAGGCCACCACTTCATGCCAGATTTGTGATTCCAGCCAAAATCTCTTCGTCCTGCGAAGAGGGAGGCTACAGTGTATGTGGCATTGTCCCTGCCCACTCCTGACAGATTGAAGGCACAGGACCTTTGACTCCTTCTTGGGGCTATGGATGGTGTTTCATACTTTTTCAGTTTACAGTGGTACTGTTTCAGATCAATCAGCCAAGTCAGGTCACACCACTGTGGTTCTTGAGACTAATCCGTGTAATGTTCTTGGCTTTCTGGACCAATTGAAGTCTAACAATGGTGTACCCTTCATCTCAAAAGCCACCCAACAATGGGCTGATAGTTTAGGTATCTGGCGGTTCTTCCATTCTCCCTAATCATCCACAAGCATGGAATACTGTTGAGTGTTGAAACAGCTCCTCAGAAATTAGATCAAACAGATTCCTGGAAGACCTCGTGTGCCTTAACTGAGACCCAGTGTGGCCAAAAAATACATTTTAAAAACTAAAAATAAATAAATGAAAGGAGGGGACTGAGGGGATTCTCACTATATTATGGTTCAACCACCTGGACTCTCTAGTTTGACTGATACGGGTCTAGATCATGAGAATCCCTAGAGGGCTTGGTGCACACACTTCTCTCTCTCTTTGAGTCCCCCTGACAGTGGCCCATGTGTGGAGTGGTAGACATAGTGAGTCCCTGTATATTTTATAAAAATGTCCCAGTCCTTCTTGCACCCAATCATTCCAGATGAAAAGTATAGCCAGGAGAGACTGCAAAAAAGGTGACTTTCTAACTAGTGGAATAGAGCACATTGACTTTGTGGCAGTGGAGGGAGAAGAGCAGGCTTGGCACCTGGGGCTGGGGACACCTCAGACCCTGGGAGAAATGCGGGAAAGAAAGACACTAACATTCTTGTCTCTCTAAACCACCTGGAACCTTCTTCACTGAGGATAACATCTTGGTCAAACTCTTTCAAGTGGCTTAAATTTAACTGACTGTTAGGTCTTCCATGCTCCACTAGACAGTTCTGAACTTGACTTGGCTGCCATTCTGCTTAACTTTACCAAGAGACTGGAAAGAGCAGGAGGTAGCCTCAGCTCTTCTTGTTGTTCAGTTGCTAAGTTGTGTCCAACTCTTTGCCACCCCATGGACTGCAGCGTGCCAGGTTTCCCTGTCCTTCACTATCTCCTGGAGTTTGCTCAAACTCATGTCCATCTCATCCTCTGTCTCCCTCGTCTCCTCCTGCCCTCAAGTACTTCCCACATAAAATACCTGTCAGCACCATCACCTCCAGATAAAGTCCCCAGGCCCAATCCTGTAGCCATCACCACTCAGTCATGCCATCGAGTGGATAAATGCCATCTGGCCGGTGGCCTAGACAAACAGGACTAACTGCCCTGAGCCAAGCCTTCCAAAAGAAAAGCCTAGACTCAGTTATTTGAATTGGGCTGGGAGTCTTAAGGCCCACCAACCTGAGGGGATACCCTGTCAGCCTGGGACCCCCTAACTGACATAGGTCCAACTGGGGGCACTGTATTTCTCCCCAGAAGTACCATGTGTGCCCTTGAGACTATATGACTGATGTGCCCCTCTCTAGAAAACAGTGATCTGAAATTTCTCCTTGACTTTAGCCTACTTGCAAATTAACATGTGAGCCTGCCACAGGTTCTTGCTTGCTGACAGAAGACAGAAGACTCCTGGGGGTCAGAGACAAAGGACTGTCTCACTCATGACTGAAAGCATTAATCCAGGTACAGAGGATATATATATATATATATATTACCCCCCCCATACTTATTCAGGCTTCCCTGGTGGCTCAGATAGTAAAGAGTTGGCCTGCAATGCAGGAGACCTGGGCTCAATCCCTGGGTCACTAAGATCCCCTGGAGAAGGAAATGGCAACCCACTTCAGAATTCTTGCCTGGAGAATCCTATGGACAGAGGAGCCTAGTAGGCTACAGTCGATGGGATCATAAAGAGTTAGACATGACTGAGCGACTAACACTCAATACTTATTTATTTGGCTGTGCAAAGTCTTAGTTGTAGCATTCAGGATCTTCAGTCTTCTGCGGGAATCCTAGTTGCAGCATGTGGGATCTAGTTCCCTGACCAGGGATTTAACCTGGGCCCCCTGCCTTGGGAGTGTGGAGTCTTAGCCACTGGACCACCAGCGAAGTCCTCCAGAAGATATATTAATTGCACAGATTCTGGCCTGCAGGGAAGAAGTTCGGAAGAAATCTATCATCCATAGCAACCTTGGTCAGTGAACTGAGAGAGACTGTCCTGAAGGCCTTCTGGGCCGAGGTGGAAAGGGTAATGCAAAGAACTAAGGAGCGAGCCACCTGGCTTTCTGAGGTAGATCTATTGTTTTCTGGGTTTGTTCAGCTTGGAGGCATGGCTGAGGTCAGAAGTGCAAGTTGGCTTTATCTTGCTGCTTGCAGTCCTATTGATAGTAGCTTTAATTAAATGCTGTATGTGACAAATGGAACAGACTTGGTCCTAGCTTCTGTCAATCAGATTTGCCAAGAGAGTGGTGAACTCGTGGGAAAATTCACCAAAAGCCAAGACAGTGTAGAAATGGGGGGTGGATATTATTGTAAGACAATTCTCCAGGGATCCTTTTGAGTTTCTGCACGTTTTGCAAGAGAGGCACTGACTGCCTTTGTCCTGGACTCTCTTCTTAAGGATGTTGTGAACAGCCACGTAAGACTGAGATAGACATTCCCTCTAGAGCAAAGGGCACCCATTAGAAAAGATCTGGGAGGACTTCCCTGGTGGTCGAGTGGTTAAGAACCCACCTTGCAGTGCTGAGGACTCAGACTCAATCCCTGGTCAGGGAACTAAGATCCCACATGCCATGGAGCAGCTAAGGTTACGCCACACAGCTACTGAGCCACAACTAGAGAGTCTATGTGCCCCAATGGAAGATACCACATGATGCAATGAAGATCCTGCATACCGCAACTAAGACCCAACATAACCAAATACATAAAAATACAGAAACAAACAAGAATTGTTTAAAAAAAAAAAGACATAGGTCCTTAAGTTTAGGGCCTGCTCCCATACCACAATCCACTGTGTGCAGGCATCTACCCATGCCACTGGTGCCACCCCACAGGACTTGGGGACCAGAGGACTGATGTCAATATTCTGATGATCGTGCTATTTACTATGCCATGAATAACAAGGTCCTTTGTCTCTGACCCAGGAATCTCTTGTCTTCTGCCAGCATTCACGAATCTGTGGCAGGCTCCCTTGTGTTTGCAGGTAGGGTAGAACCTCAGACCCATCACAGTCCTTGACACGAAGAAATCACATGGGTCTCAGGAGCGCTGGTGGTAAAGCCAATCAGAGCAGTCACGTGGGCAGCCCAGCTGTCCGGGAAGCAGTGGGACCCTTCCCTATCCTCTCGTGGCCGAGCCCGGTATTTGTCCATGCCTGTGGCACAGTGGACATGGCAATAGTTAGGCCTGACCCTGCGTGACAGCACACCCCACCAGGGCACATCCACACACAGCTCAGTTACAAGCCCTCCTTGACTGCCGCATTTGGTGGGTCAGGTTCTCGTGGCAACAGGTGGCCTATGTTTTGTAGCCATGGCTCTGAGCATTGTAACTGGCGTTATTGTATCATCAGGCTAATAGGCATCCAAGAGGCGTCAACTTTTCTTATTGTTTTTCACTGCAATGTGAGTTGGCCTGACATTTCTGGGAAACAAGAAAGGGCTAGATGATACAGTAATAAAACTAATAATACTCGGACTTTCCTGGTGGTCCAGGGATTAAGAATTCACCTGCCAATGCAGGGGACATGGATTTGACCCCTGTTCCAGGAAGATCCAGGGCTTCCCAGTGGCACTAGTGGTAAAGAACCTGCCTGCCAATGCAGGAGAAGTAAGAGACGTGGGATCGATCCCTGGGTTGGGAAGATCCTCTGGAGGAGGGCATGGCAACCCACTCCAGTATTCTTGCCTGGAGAATCCCATGGACAGAGGAGCCTGGCAGGCTACAGTTCAAGGGGTTGCACAGAGTCAGACACGACTGAAGTGACTTAGCACACACCCACACCAGGAAGATCCCACATGCTACGGGGCAACTAAGCTTGTGTATCACAACTACTGAGCCCAAGCTCTAGAGCCTGTGCTCCACAACAAGAGAAACCCCTGCAGTGAGAAGTCCACGCACCTCAAGAAGGAGTAGCTCCAGCTCACTTCAACTAACAAAAATCCAAGTGCAGCAATGAAGACCCAGTGCAGCAAAAAAGAAAGAAATAATAAATAAATAAATATGTAAATATATATATAATTTAATTGAGTTAAGATGAATGAAATAGCCTAATAAAAAATAATAATACTCAACTTTTGGTGTATTTTTTTTTCAAACACAACAGAAACTTTATTTCCACAATCCATGTGAGATTTCTGAACCTGTGCCCATGAGGCAAGACAAGTCCTTTTCTCTCAGGCTTGTTAACTGACATGTAAATAAACACAAATGCAAGTCCAGCTTACACACTGTTGACAAGTAACTCCTAGTCCCTGTTTTAGTATCATCATCACAGGGGATGCTCAAAGGGCAGTCAGTGTCAGCAGCCCCTCAGAGGAACTTTTGGTGTAGTTTATCTTGGGGCCGGGCACTGCACTAAGAGCTTGAATTACCCACTCCTTTAAGTCTCAGGACAGCGCTGTGAGTTGTGTCTTATCATCATCCCCAGAGTGCAGATGGAGAAGCTGAAGCCTAGACTGGTTAAGAGATTTTGCCACAGTCACCCTGCTGGGAGGGGGCAGGGCTGGGCCTCCACCCAGGCCTTGCAAGTCTACGATCAGATTCTCACCAGTGGACTTTTCCTGGGTTCGGAAGGTGGAGACAAGGGGTGGGGCTGAAGATCCTCTGGCTGATCAAGCATGAAGACTGGTTCATTTCGTTTTCCAGTCCCATCTCTCATGCTCTTCATCACCATGGGGACACATCAGAGGGACTCAGGGACAGCCACTTGGAGAGAGATGCTTCAGGGCAGAACTGTCCCCTACAGGCCTCTGAAATTTCCAACCATCACCTTTAGAACCTACCACCCCTAGAGCCGTTTCTTTCTTTAGAGCCTAGAAGCTTCCCAAAGACATTCACAACTCAGAGAGGTGTCACAGAGCCTGACACACAGTCAGCCCTCTTTCAAAGGTCTTCTCCCTGTCCTCCCAGGCAGCCAGCTCCCACTGGCAGCCCATTTTGGACTCCAGTATGTGTACTCAGCTGCTCAGTCGTGTCCAACTCTTTGCAACCCCATGGGCTGCAGCCCAGAGGCTCCTCTGTCCATGGGATTTTCCCAGCAAGCCTATTCTGGACCCCAGGCCCAGATAATAATGAAAAAAGCTAACATAGGGACTTCCCTGGTGGTCCAGTGGTTGAAACTCCACGTTCCCAATACAGGGGGTCCGGGTTGGATTCTTAGTCAGGGAACTAGATCCCATATGCTGCAACTAAGAGTTTTCATGCCAAAAATAAAAAAGATCCCACGTGCCGCAACTAAGACCTAGCGCAGCCAAATTTAAAAAATGAATATCTTTTAAAAAAGATAGAAAGAAAAGAAAAAAGAGGTAACCTATACTGAGGACTTACCCTGTGGCCAGCATCCACCAAGGGTTTCGTGAATGTCAGCTGCTTTACTTCCTTGTCTGAAAATGAGGAAGGAGGCATAGAAAAGATGAAGAATTTTCCCAATGCTCACAGCAGAATCCAGAAACTACCAGAAAACTACCACTGTGTTATGCTACCTCCTGAAACCTAACTTCCGTTACACAGGCTGGGGCCACCCCGTCCAGCCAATGCCCCTAAGGGCACTCTAGGAACTCTAGGGTTGAGTCCTGGCATGTCCGACTCTGTGACTCTGGACTGCAGCCCACCAGGCTGCACTGTCCATGGGATTCTCCAGGGAAGAATACTGGAGTGGGTGGCCATACCCTCCTCCAGGGGATCTTCCCAACCCAGGGTTCAAACCCACATCTCTTGTGTCTCCTGCATTGGCAGGCAGGTTCTTAACCACTATTGCCACCTGGGAAGACCCAGTAACGTAACCTTGGCCAAGTCCCTGCCATCTCTGGGCCTCAAGAACCCCTCTGCACAAAGGTGCCCTTCCCTGATGTTGAGACAGACAGACCATTCCTCGGGCTGCCGTCCCGGGGCTCTTCCTTGCCCGGTTCCAGCAAAGCCCCGTATTGCCCTCAGGGCCCCCGCCCTCCTATTTTTAGACTATCTTTCGGACTCCTCTCCTTCCTCCTCCCAGGAACACCATGTCGGTTTTGGATCAGGCCAGCCTACATTCAATCCCCACATCTTACTCACCAGATGAATCGAGTCTAATTGTTTCATCTTTTACAGCCTCATTGTCTCAGTCCATTCAATCAGTCAACAAACTTCAGTGCCCTCTGAGTGCCAGGTCACGGGCTGAGATCTGGAGGCGAGGTTGTGCTTCCTGGGAGGGCGGTGAGATGGACAATAAGTAATCAAACCCATAGAGAAGAATGCTTCAGGCTGTGACGAGGACCAGCAGGAGATAAACAGGGGATGTGACTCAAAGGGCTGGGGGTAGCTGTTTTAGAGAAATGCCTCCTGGAGGCAGGAACTAGAGACATGAAGTACTAGGCCCACGGGGAGGCACAGAGGACCTTGCAGGCCAGGTGAGCAGAGGGAAGCTGAGGTTTTATAAGCTGAGAAGGAGCATGGTTGGAATTAGTTTTTTGTTTTTTTTTTTCGGTCACACCTTGCATTGTGTAGGATGTTAGTGCCCTGCCCAGGGATTAAACCCGACCTACTGTAGTGGAAGTGCAGAGTCTTCACCAGTGGACTGCCAGGGAAGCCCACTGAAAATCAGGTGGTTTTTTTTTTTGCTGTGCTCTGTCTTCACTGCAGCGAGCGGGCTTCCCACTGCAGTGGCTTCTCTTGTTGTGGAGCAGGGCTTTAACTGCGTGGGCTTTAGTAGTTGTGGCTCCTGGGCTCCAGAGCACAGGCTCAATAACTGTGGCCCACCGGCTTAGCTGCTCAGTGGCACCTGGACTCTTGCCAGGCCACGGATTGAACCTGTGTCCCCTGCATTGGCAGGCAGGTGGATCCTTCTTTTTTTTTTCCAGTCTGGATAAGCTAGGAAGCCCACCAGACTCCTCTGCCCATGTGATTTTTTTCAGGCAAGAATACTACAGTGTGGGCAGGTGGATTCTTAACCACTGGATCAGCAGGGAAGTCCTGGAATCAGGTTTTAAAAGGTGAGTGGTGTACCAGATGGAGGAGGAATGGGCAGGAATGGCAGTGTGGAGATCCATTAGGTGGCCGAAGTGATCTGGACTGAGCACAGAGGTCATGGTCTCCTTGGACTTACAGAAGAACTTCCATCTAGGAGGCATGCTGGTCGGTTCTAGGAAGCTGGGGTGCCTGGGTGTGGTGACACAGGAGATGCAGAGAGAAAAGGCAGACAAGCTACGGACACTCCCTGGTTGGACTGTTGCAGTGAGCCCTGCAGATCCACTCTGCATCTGTGTCCGCCAGGCCTCACGCCCCAAGGCCAACCCTGCCTGCTCTGTGGCCTCCCCAGCCCTGCTGCCTCCAGGCTTCCTTTGGGGTTCAGCCCCTGGGAGGGCTGGACAGGAGGAATATGATTTCCAGAGCTCCCTCCCTGCTGGCTGTAGGAGGACAGGTACAGCCAGTGTCCACGGAAGGCCGAGGCTCCCGAGGGCAGGCTCCCCCCTCCCCACCTCTCTTCAGCTCCAGATTCTGCGGCTCCAGGCTTCAGTTAATGTTCATCACCCACGTGAGGGTGTCCACCGCTTCCGGCTGGGCCCCTGATGAGCTTAAGTGAAAGTGAAAGTCGCTCAGTCGTGTCCGACTCTTTGTGACCCCAGGGACTATACAGTCCATGGAATTCTCCAGGCCAGAATACTGGAGTGGGTAGCCTTTCCCTTCTCCAGGGGATCTTCCCAACCCAGGAATCGAACTGCATTGCAGGCAGATTCTTTACCAACTGAGCCCTCAGGGAAGCCCTGATGAGCTTAAGGAGCCTGGTAATGACAGTAAGTAAATGTATGGAGCACTCACTGTGTGCCAAGCACGGGGCTGGGTGCTGGCCCTCATGGCTCCCAGTCACTCAGGCCCCTCAGCGGTCCCTGAACAGAGGCTGCCTTACCTCCATCCTTCTGTCAGCAGCATTAGCCACCCTTGGCCATGCTCTCCTCCCAAAACACTTGCTTCTCTGGGCTCTCTGACATCATACTCCCGGTCTTCTTCCCTCAGCTTCCTCCAGCTGCTCCTTCTGAGTCACTTCAGACTCTGCCTGCTCCCTCTGACCTGGGTGGTGACCTCCCTGGTTCTCACTGACCCTCTCCTCCCCAGCAGAGCCCCTCCTTTCCCGGGGCTGTAAATGCCCGTGTGTGCTGAGGACACCGAGCCCACGTCTCCAGGGCAGGCATCCTGGCTGAACTGCACATATCTGGATTGAGACGTCTCTACTTGGATGACACAAGCATCTCAAACGCTCAGTCATGTCCACCTCTTTGCGAGCCCATGGACTGTAGCCTACCAGGCTCCTCCATCCATAGGATTTTCCAGGCAAGAATACTGGAGCGGGTTGCCATTTCCTTCTCCAGGGGATCCTCCCGACCCAGGGATCGAACCCCGGTCTCCCGAATTGTAGGCAGATGCTTTACCGTCTGAGCCACCAGGGAGGCTCTATCTCAAACTCAGCAAGTTGCAAACAGAACCCACACTTCTTTGGGGGTCTCCCTCTCCCCTGCCACCTTCCTCACCCACCCGGGGGGCTCAGGCAGACACCTGGGAAGCATTCACACCACCTGCCTCTCTGGTACCCTCCACTTCACCTAGTCTCTAGATTCCACCCCCAAACACATCTCTACCGCGTCCAGGTTGTATCGTCTGTCCTGGGAAGATGGCAAGAACACCCTTCTTACTCTGATACAGTTCCACTGCGATGAAAATAAAACTCAGACTCCTCACTGTGGCCTCCCGCCTCCGCCTCCGGATGCTCTCTCTCTCTGCCTCCCCACCCTGTTGCTCCGCTGGCCCTGTCTCAGCTCCTGGAAGAAATGAATCTCTTTCCTACCCCCTACCCCTGCATGACAGTGTCAACTGTCCCCTCCGCGATTCCCCTCAATCCCTCAGGCCTCCTACAGCCTTCCCCCCACGCAGGGCAGACTGCACACCCGTTAACTCCTGCTCCTCCTCTAGCTCTTGGTTTAAAAGTCCCTTTGTCAGAAGGGCTTCCTGGACCTCAGGTCTCACCACTGCTCTTGTTCCCAGCTCCTTCCTCTTCTCTGTCTTAGCACCAACCTCTGGCACAGCCTCAGTCAGGTGTGAATTGATCTGTTGCGTTTCTGTCTCCTCCAGGACAGAAGCTCCAGGAAAGCAGCAATTGGTTCTATCTGTTAACAGGTGCATGTTGGGGACTTCCCTGGTCCAGTGGTTAAGACTCCATGCTCCCCATGTGTGGGTCCTGAGTTTGATCCCTGGTCAGGGAACTAGACTCCACATGCCGCAACTAAAATTTTGCATGCTGCAAGTAGAACCCAGCGAAGCCTAATTAATTAATTAATTTTGTAAAAAGAGCACGCAAGAGGTTCCTAGTTTGTTGAATGACTAGATCTCCATTTTACAGGTGAGAAAACTGAGGCTCAGCGAGATGAGGACTCTAACCCTGGTCTGCTTGTAATGTGTTCCAAGGTGAGTCACACCCTGCTGTGGTGGAGGAGGGTCAGGTTCAGACGAGTACGAGGGAAAAATGATCGGAAAATGCTTAGCCCTATGCCTGGCAGGTGGTGAGCATCAGTACCGCTCCGGCCTCAGTGTGAGACCAGAGACCCCCTTCAGGGAGTGTGGGGGCGGTCCGTACTTACACACCCTCCTCTCTCTCCTGGGGACACGGGACTGCCCCCATCTTACTCCTCCAATACCTGTCTATCTGAACAGGACCTGAGCCCACTGAGCAATTTGGGCAGGGGTCCACTAAAAAGTCTCCCTCAGTCACCCCAAATAAGCCCACCCTCAAAGTCAAAGCCATGAGTCCCTTACACAGCTGTACCTCGTCATGTACCTGAACCCCCTTTCCCTCAGACTGCAACCCCTGTTCCCCTCGGAGAGAGGGTGTCACCCTGTCTTGGCTGTGACCTGCTCCGGAGGTACCCTGGTCACACTCACCCCCTGCTGAGTTCTGTGGGTCAGAGACTGAATCCGGGGGTCTCCCCTGGCCAGGCCCCCGGTGATATGGCCTGGGCACCAGGCCACTGCAGCGCTCGAGGGCCTCCCTTCCAGACCAGTGGGCAGGCCTGGCTCCTCTCCAGCCTTGACCCAACTCAGGGCCCTTCCCCAGTCCCTGCCAGCCCCTGCCCTGGGGCCCTCAGGCATCACCCCCCTCCTCCTGGCTGTTAGCCTGGGAAGGGGGCCAGGCCCTGAGCTCAGACCTTGGCGATTCCAGAGTGTCTGAGGCCCAGAGCCAGCCCAGCCAGCCCGGCCAGACAAGGCAAAGGGGCGGGGGCAGGGTGGGCACCGGGAAGCCATTTACTGGGGGTTGGCAGGCAAGTTGGATTTCAAACTTTGCTCTGTCTACTCTTCTTCAGGGCCCCAGGAACTTCTTCCTGGGACCCCACTGAGGCCCTGGTGAAGGGGTACCCCCTCCTTGAGTCTTAGTGGGCAGGGGTGGACCGGTACTCATGAGAAGTGACTGAGGGGTGGTGAGACCCCGCATGTGCAAGGGAGGTTGGGCCAGGGCTGGGAGCCCTGGGTTCCAGCACCACCTGGCCTCCCACCAGCCGCGCGACCCCCGGGCCCGGCCCATCTTCCTCCCCCAGCCTCGGTTTCCCACTTGAGTGCTGCGGGGCGGAGGTGGGCGCGGGCCTCCCGGCCCCGCCCGGAGGAATCCGGCGGGGCGGCCAGCGGTCCCAGGTGAGGGCTCGCTGGAGCGGGCCCAGCGCGGCGGCGGCGGGTTCCGGCGGGCCGGGCATCTGGGGCGGGGACCGCCCCCCCCCAGCCTCCACCCGCCCGCACACCCTCGCTCCCCCAGGCGGCAGCGACGACGCTTTAAACAGAAAAAAACTGTCTCCCTGGCCCGGGGCCAGCGTCCCAGCCCCCCTCGCCGCCGCCGCGCCGCGCTCCAGCCAGGGAAAACAACTGCTCACTTCTCCCTGCGTCCGCCCCGCGCGCTCCCTGCTTCCCGGCGGCCGCGGGAGCCCAGCCCGGCCGGGGGAGGCGCGGAGCGGGCCGGCCGCCCGGCCTTCCTCTCCCCTCGCTCCTCCTCTCCGCCTCAACTTGCTCCGGCCTCCTCGCTCCGGCCTCACGTTAGGGCCTCCGCAGGCCCCCGGCCCGGGCTCGTGGCTGGGCTCCTTCCCGGGGTGGTGGAAGTTTCTGGGCTCCCCGCGGTCCAGCCTCCATCTCTCTGCCTCTCACTGGGCCCGCGCCCGCGCCTGCAGTCCCCTCCCCGCGCGCTTCCTCCCATCCTGTCCCTCGCTGCCCTCTCTGAGCCTCTCCCGGGGCTCCCGGCTTGCTTATCCCCCTCGGGCGTCCGGACCATCGCCCCCGCCCGGGCGCGCCCCCCGGGTCCTGCGGCCCCGGATGCCCGGGCCCCGTGGGGCTGCTGGCGGCCTGGCCCCTGAGATGCGCGGGGCGGGGGCGGCGGGGCTGCTGGCGCTGCTGCTTCTGCTGCTGCTGGGCCCGGACGGCGGGGCCGAGGGGGGGCCGGCGGGCGAGAGGGGCGCTGGCGGGGGCGGGGCGCTGGCCCGCGAGCGCTTCAAGGTGGTCTTTGCGCCGGTGATCTGCAAACGGACCTGTCTCAAGGGCCAGTGTCGGGACAGTTGTCAGAAGGGCTCCAACATGACGCTCATCGGAGAGAACGGCCACAGCACCGACACGCTCACGGGCTCCGGCTTCCGCGTGGGTGAGGGCCGGGGGCGCGGGCGGGGGGCGCGGGGAAGGCCAGCTCCGGGAGCCCACGCAGGAGACATGGCTGCACAGGCCTTGTGACCCTGGCGACCGTGGGTTCAGAGAGCCCAGCCGGAGGGCCGCCGGCCCCAGGGGCTTCAGGGGGCTTGAGAGGCTGGAGTGCTGGGGCCGGAGTGGGGAGGGCTGCGTGGAAGCCTGAACTTCACAGCTTCGGCTTGGGGTTGAGGCCTAAGGTGTGGGGTCATGCTGGCGCCCTGGATGGCACAGGCTTCTAGGAAAGTGCTGGGTTCTGAGAGGGAGTCGAGGTCGACAGGCAGGGGCTTTTGCGGGGATGCAAGCTGATGCAGGTCTCAGAGAAGGGTTAAGTATTCCCCCTAGAAACAGACTCTCTGGAAGAAACAGGAAAAGTCTTTAAAAAATGTCTCAAGTAGGGCCTGCCAGCGGTAGACACCTGCATTCCCTGGGAGGAGGAGCCAGGCTCAGGCTGGGAGTGAGGGAATTAGTTACTGGCGAGGTCTTAGAGGGGAGGGGCATTGAGGCCTAACAAGTGGGGAGCAGGCCTGGTGGCAGGGGCTGGCTTGGGTCCTCGGTCTCTCCTTTTCCTGATGCCCCATCTGTGCTTCCCCCAGAAGCTCTGAACAGTTCCGCCTCAGAGTCTCCCCTCAACCCCCCAACCCCTGAAAACTCCCCCGTTCTACCTGGAGCCCACCCCTCTCCCAACATCCCTCTTCAAAGGGCCAGGCCTGTGGCTCAGCGCTCCTCCTCCAGGGCCCTGTGGGCCAGGCTGGGGGAGGTGTCCCAGCAGTAATTACCCTCCCGGACAGGGTAATTAGGCCAGGCCCAGGATGGCACCAGCCAAACAGCCCCTCTTACACACTCCGATACTCACATAGCCACTACAGATCTGAGGCACCCCACAGATGCGGTTCACGGTTCTCATAAGATGTGTGTGTGGGTCTGTGTGTGCACGCGTGCTTGCACATGCATACATGCAGGGGTATGCTCGGGCTTTGGGCTGGCACACGGGGCTCAAGCACAGGTTTCTTTGTGTTATCTTGGGTGCATGTCTGCAGTGACTATGGGAGTGTTTATGTAAGCCTGTGTTGGTGTCAGAATCAGTCTGTGCATGTGTGTGTGTGATGAGATGACTATGCATGTGAGTGTCCCTGGGCCCAGCCTCCCAAGCCCCCTGGCCATCCTGCCCAGGCTGCTGTCTCCATCCGTGCTGCCCACATCCCTCAGGCTCGGTGCCCAGGCCACAGTGGGCGGGTGTCACTGGGAGGTCACCCTCACCGCTGTGGGTGACTCACTGGGAGGCAGGAAGGAGAGAATCCTGCCTCCCCTAGCCCAGGACACACCCCTTCTGCCCTGAGAGTCTGGCCCCCAGAGGCCGGGCAGGATGGGCTGGGCTGGGCTGGGCTGCTCGTAGCCAGGCCCCGGTGACCTTGCATATGGGCCGTCCCTCCAAGGCCCTCCAGGTGTCCAGGGGGCAGCACCCCCACCTCCCCATCCTGGGAAGTGAGGGCAGTCCTGGGGGAGGGGCCGGAGAGGGGCTGGGCTTGGTGCAGAGCGCAGGTCCCCAAGGCTGGATTTCAGATGTGAGTGTGTGACAGACAGACAGACATCCCATCAGCTCCCTGATTCACTCCTTCATTCATTCCCCCAGCACCTCCTCTGGCACTCAGCTGAGGCAGAGGGTGGGTGGGATGTGAGGAAAGGCTCTCCTCCTGGGGGAGGGGCTGGAAGGATATGATGTGAATATGCACAGATGGGGACTAGGCTCTGAGTGGGCAGAAATGGCATGGGTCAAGGCAGGGAAGCAAAAGACGTGGCATGCTTGTAGGAAATAGGAGATGAGTCCTGGAGCGTAGGATGCATATGGAAAGAGCAGACGGGATGGGCCGAAAGAAGGTTCCTTCTGGGCCACGGAGAGCAGGCAGGGAAGCTAGTTGGGAGCAGGGCTGTGGCTGTGCCGGAACTTTGCCTGAGGCAAGTTTCTCTGGGGGTGCTTGGGATGTGGACAGGCAGGGGAGGGGCAGGGGGCATGGGGAGGAGGGAAGATGGATTATGAGACATTACAGAGGCCGGAACTGGAGCCTCAGAGCTCAGTTATGAATGACTGGGCAGGCAGGGATCCCAGTGGTGGTTCAAGGCCAAGAAGAGGTGGGGAGGCAGAATGCTGCTTTCTGACAGGGTCCCCTGGGTGGAGTTGCTTAAGAGAGGTCCCAGGGAGGCACAGCTCAAGTTGGCAGCAGTGAGGTGCGGGCCCTGGGATGGCTGAACAGAGAAAGGGAGAGCCCAGAGAGGGCTGAGTCAGGGAAAGGATTGAGGGGCAAGGGGAAGGAAGCACCAGATAGAGACTGAATGTCCAGGAAAGGCCCAAGGGGAGGGAAAGGCTAGTCCACCACCATCATCATCAGCTGCTACTGCTTATTAAATGCCCTCTGTGTACTAGGCAGTGTGCAGAGTTTTGGACAGGCCTTGCTTCATTTAATAGATGGGACTGCCCTACAGAGGAGGACACTGAGGCCTGGGAGGCCTCTGAAGTGACAGACCACTGAAGTCTGTCACTCAGGGTCACACAGCTGGCACAGGGTCTCCTAGCTAGGATGTAAGTTCAAGATGCCAGTGGCCCCTAGGGTATAAGGATGTTGGGGGACCTAGAGGGTAGCGTGTGTGTGTGTTTGATGTGTTACTAAGGCCAGCTTCCCAGGGAGAACAGAACCAGTGGGTGGCTTGGAAGTAGGGAGGAGGGGAGGGAAGAGACAGGATGTGGGTGAGAGACTGGGTCTGGACACTGGCCACAGGGGTCTGCCTGGGCCCTGACCCACCTCTCCTCCCCAGTGGTGTGCCCCCTGCCCTGTATGAACGGCGGCCAGTGCTCCTCGCGAAACCAGTGCCTGTGTCCCCCGGACTTCACGGGTCGCTTCTGCCAGGTGCCGGCTGGAGGAGCTGGCGGAGGCGCTGGCGGCTCAGGCCCTGGGCTTGGCCGGGCCGGGGCCCTGTCCACGGGCGCGCTGCCGCCCCTGGCTCCAGAGGGCGAGTCTGTGGCCAGCAAGCACGCCATGTACGCGGTCCAGGTGATCGCCGATCCGCCAGGGCCCGGGGAGGGGCCCCCTGCCCAGCATGCGACCTTCCTGGTGCCCCTCGGGCCAGGACAGATCTCAGCGGAAGGTACCAGGCAATGGGCAGACCCCGGGAGGCCGAGGTGGGCGGGCACTGGAGGGGGTGGGCAGGACCCGGGCGGGGGCCAGCCCTGGAGGAGCTCCTCGCCGCCACCTGCCACCCGGCGCTGTGGGGCAGCCCTGAAGCTGCCGTGCCCCGCCCCCCAGTGCAGGCCCCGCCCCCTGTGGTGAACGTGCGCGTCCACCACCCGCCCGAGGCCTCGGTCCAAGTGCACCGCATCGAAGGGCCCAACGCCGAGGGCCCTGCCCCCTCCCAGCACCTGCTGCCGCACCCCAAGCCCCCTCATCCCCGGCCACCCACCCAGAAGCCCCTGGGCCGCTGCTTCCAGGACACGCTGCCCAAGCAGCCTGTGAGTGAACCCACAGACGCCGCTCGGGGCCTCCCTGTTCCAGTCCACCGGGTTTGCTCAAAACTGGGTGGGTCCTGCAGGTTGAGTCGGGGGAGGAGGGAAAGGGCCCGAGGAGGGAGGCCAGGTGGGGGCTGGGCAGCCTGTGACCCCTGTCCACGCTCCTCTCCCTAGTGTGGCAGCAACCCCCTCCCGGGCCTCACCAAGCAGGAAGACTGCTGCGGGAGCATCGGCACCGCTTGGGGCCAGAGCAAGTGCCACAAGTGCCCCCAGCTGCAGTGTGAGTGCCCTGGCTCGGTGAGATCTCTGCCCCTCCCCACGGGGCACACCCTCCCCCAGCCCCTCCCAGCCCTGCAGCCTGAGCCTCTCACTTCCCATCCGGTTCCCCGCAGTAACCCACTCCCCTCCTCAGTGCCGTCCCGTCCCTCTCTGCAGCCCCCGAGTCCTCTCCTGCCATGCTGTCCTCTCTCCACAGACACAGGGGTGCAGAAGCCAGGGCCTGTTCGTGGGGAGGTGGGCGCTGACTGCCCCCAGGGCTACAAGAGGCTCAACAGCACGCACTGCCAGGGTACGGGCCAGTTGTCACTTGAGGGGGGGGGGGCGGGTAGAACCATGAGGTTTCTGGAGCAGGTCGCTGTCACCCAGCCTGGAGGGCCCAAACTCTCACTTGTTACCGCAGACATCAACGAGTGCGCGATGCCAGGCATGTGTCGCCATGGCGACTGCCTCAACAACCCTGGCTCCTATCGCTGTGTCTGCCCACCTGGCCATAGCTTGGGCCCCTCCCGCACACAGTGCATTGGTGAGACTCGGGGGTCCTTGGAGGTCATGAAGCACGGGTGGGAGGGTAAGGCTCCAAACAGTAAGGATCAGAGGTCACGGAGGTCAGAGTGGGGTCAAGAGTTGACTGCTGGAGGAGCAAGACCTAGAGCAGATGGGGTCAGGGATCAGTGGGTTCAGGGAATTGCATGAGATCTGGAGTAACAGGTCACATAGCGTCATGGGTTATGAGGAGGCAGAGTCATATGAGACCAGGGGCTTAATGAGTGGGAGGGATAAAGTCTAGAACAGCTAGAATCAGGGATCAATGGGTTCAGTGGTCACAGAAGTTTCAAGTATTACAATGAGATCAGAATAATACAGGTTTCAGGGATCAAATGAATTCAGGGTCATGTGGGGTCAGGGACCACACGAGAATCAAGGCCTCCTGTGCCAGAGAGGTGAGGTCTGGAGCAGCTGGGAAGAGGGACGTGGGCAGCATTCAGGCCCAGATGCCCATGCCCATCACTGGCCCCTGCAGCGGACAAGCCAGAGGAGAAGAGCCTGTGTTTCCGCCTGGTGAGCCCTGAACACCAGTGCCAGCACCCCCTGACCACACGTCTCACCCGCCAACTCTGCTGCTGCAGCGTCGGCAAGGCCTGGGGTGCCAGGTGCCAGCGCTGCCCGGCTGATGGCACTGGTGAGCCAGAGGCCTTTGGGGCCGGGGGGCTGTCTGTGAGCCTGCCTCTCCAGGAAGGGCTCACTTGCCTGCCCCTTGCTCTGGCCACAGCTGCCTTCAAGGAGATCTGCCCAGCTGGGAAGGGGTACCACATCCTCACCTCCCACCAGACGCTCACCATTCAGGGCGAAAGTGACTTTTCCCTTTTCCTGCACCCCGACGGGCCACCCAAGCCCCAGCAGCTGCCTGAGAGCCCCAGCCGGGCACCACCACCTGAGGACACAGAGGAAGAGAGAGGTCTGGCCCGATCCCTCCTGTTTCCTGACAGTTGCAGAACCCCTAGGTCTGACACCTTGACCCTTGACCCACAGTTAGGACCTGAGTCTAACCTCTAACTCCTAATCCCAGACTAGCATTGACCCCTGGAACTGACACTCTGACCCCTAACCAGTGTTGTAACTAAGCCCAGGATGTCACCCCTGATCCATGGGATTTGATCATTTATTGCCCTCCAGGTTCAATCCTCTGAAACCAGCACACCTTTGATTTCCAGATCAGGGCACTAATGCAGCTCAAATGCTGCCTCTAGATCTGACCCTCT
Organism: Dama dama; assembly: GCF_033118175.1. NCBI lineage: Eukaryota > Metazoa > Chordata > Mammalia > Artiodactyla > Cervidae > Dama > Dama dama. Next base: position 7,199,179 of record NC_083682.1, read on the forward strand.
GACCCCTGACCCAGGGATTTGACCCTTGCTATAACCTCCCAAGCTGAGGACCTTGTCTAGCCATCGCTTCACTGACTTGTGATGAAAACATCCCCAGACATCAGGATCTAACCCTTGATGCTTGACCCAGAGACATGGTCGTTGAACTCTTAGGGACTCTGACCACACATGCCCAACTGCCAATCCCAGACTTGACTCCCTTCTCCCAGCCCAACACTTAATGCCCCATCTTCTTCCCTTGTAGGGGTGAGCACAGACTCAGTGAGTATGAGAACCCAGGTGGGAGGGGCAGGGAGGCCAAGGAGACACAGAGGGTTCATGCTGCTGTCGCCCGCAGCCAGTGATTGAAGAGCAGTCAGCGCAGCAGAGCCACCCGACTGTCACCGTATCTCCTGCCCGGCCCTACCCGGGTGAGCTGGGCTCTGTAGGCACCAGTCCTCAAGGGCTGTCACTGTCGGGGAAGTTCACAGCTTAGGCACCAGGGGGCGGTGCAGCTGGGTGTGAAGTTGCCGGCTCGGTGACCTGCGGGGAGAGGGGCGGCTCTCTCAGCCTCCTCACCCGCTAATAGTCGTCTGCTGCTGCCCGCAGAGCTGATCTCCTGGCCCCCGCCGCCCCAGTTCCTGCCCGACTTGCCCCCGTCCCGCAGTGCGGTGGAAATCGCCCCTACTCAAGTCACAGGTAAGACCCTCCCACCTAGGTCACGCCCCAGGTAAGCCACGCCTCCAACTTAGGGTTTCTCCTCCTTCACCCCTCCAGTCCTTCCGGAGGGCTAACACCGTCAAGGGCTTACTGTGTGCCCGACCCTGGGCTGGGGGCTGGGGAAGCCTCGGGGTGCAGCACTCTGAGACGCCACTCTGCCCTCAACTGATGCGAGTGGTGGTGGTCAGGCCAGTCTGAAGGCATTTACAGTCAATGAATATTTATGGAGCACCTACTGTGTGCAGGCACTGTTTAAGTGCTGGGGACATAATAGTAAACAAAACAGACAAAAATTCCCGGTCCTTGTGGAGTAGACAGCAAACAGATCAATGAGTCCAAATCTAGTGTGTCTCATAAAGTGAAAGTGAAGTCGCTCAGTCGTGTCAGACTCTTTGTGGCCCCGTGGACTGTAGCCTACCAAGCTCCTCCCTCCATGGGATTCTCCAGGCAAGAGTACTGGAGTGGGTTGCCGTTTCCTTCTCCTGGGGATCTTCCCAACTCAGGGATCGAACCAGGGTCTCCCGCATTCCAGTCAGACACTTTAACCTCTGAGCCACAGTATGTCTCATAAGGGTTATGCAAAAGTAAATCAGAGAAGAAGGAAGAAAGTCTGGGTATTGTGATCATGTGTAGAATGGCGATGAGAGAAGGCTTTCTGAACAGAGCTTTTAAGAGTGTTAGAAATTAACGATGAAATGTGGGAAAGAAATGGGCTAGCAGGTTGGGGAAAAGGACATTCCGGTCTGGGCAGAAGTTTGGGCAAAGGCATGGAAACATGAAACCTTGGTTTCATGGAGAAGAGAGACACCACACACAGATCAGTGTTTCTGAACTAGGAGAGGGCCAGCTCAGGGAGCTTTAAGAGGCTTGGATTTGATCCCAAAGGCTGTGGGAAGTGTCTGCATGGTTTGGGGCATCATAATAATTGCTAGCTATGGCTGAACCGTTGCCCTGGGCCAGGCACTGACTGGAGAGTTTTACATACTAAATACCATTTACTTTCCTTGTACTCTGTGAAGTGGGCACGGTTAGCCTCACTTTCCAGATGAGAAAACTGAGGCTAAGAGAGGTTCAGTAGCTGATCCCAGGTCACACAGTTGAGCCGGATTCAAGCCCATGGCTGTTTGGACTCCAGCTGCAAGGAAGCCACCAACCCGATTGAAAACTGGAGCCTAGATAAGCTCCTGGTGGAAGGTGGCAGCCCAGGAAATCTGCCCAGGCTGGGATCACCCAGTGACAGCCTGGGGGCTGTGGGAATGTGGAGAAAGAGGCACTTGGGGAGACTTATCAGAGGACGGGGTGTTAAGGAGCCTAGGGAGAGGCACTCTAAGCAGAGAGAACAGCCTGCAAGAGCCCACTGGCCAGGTGTGTTTGGGAGGGAGTGGAGTTCAACCTGAGGCCAGGGCTGCCTATGGCTTCCTGGGGCAGGGCTCAGGGGAGGGGGCCCTAGGAGAAAGAGGTGGGAGGCAGGGAGTACTGTGAATCCTAGGAAAGAAGGTAAGGAGGCTTCCTGGGTCTGATCACCTGTGTCAGCCAGGGTTCCCAGGAAACCAGCTCCTGCCTGCCTTGGGAGGGGGAGAAAAACTTCTGGAATGGGGGGGGGGGGGGGCGGGGCCGGCAGGTCCCTAAGGCAAGGGGTGTTGGTTCGCTGGTCTAGAGGATATTGGTGTGACTGAGGCTGCAGGGTTTGAGATGTTGAGGTGACTGGAGTCAGAGTATAGTAAGTGGGGAGAGAAGTATGAAGGGTCCTGGACTGGGGAGATGGGGATGCCGGGGACCTGGGATCATGGTTTGGGGCTACTTGGGGTTGTGATGTCGCGGTATTTGTGATGGAGGTGTAGGGAATCCTAGGATGAGGGGGTAATGGCTGTACAGAGATCTGAAATCAGTGCGACCAGGCTCAGGTATCGGCGTCGAAAGTGATGGAGTGTCCAGTTCTTCCCTGGGAACGTGGCAGAAAGCTAATGCTCCCTTCCTGCCCGCTCTGACCTGCCGTCCTTCCTCCGGGCGCCCCCCTCAGAGACGGACGAGTGCCGACTGAACCAGAACATCTGTGGCCACGGAGAGTGCGTCCCGGGGCCCTCGGACTATTCCTGCCATTGCAATCCCGGCTACCGGTCGCATCCGCAGCACCGCTACTGCGTGGGTGAGCGTGGCGAGGGGGTGGCGCGGGGGCGGCCCTGGCTCCGGACCGTCCTCTGACATCTCCCCACCCGCGCGCTCTTCTCAGACGTGAACGAGTGCGAGGCAGAGCCGTGCGGCGCCGGGCGGGGCATCTGCATGAACACCGGAGGTTCCTACAACTGCCATTGCAATCGCGGCTACCGCCTGCACGTCGGCGCCGGGGGGCGCTCGTGTGTGGGTGAGCACGGAGTGGCCGGGGGCGGGCCCGGGGCTCGGCAGAGCCGGGGAGCTCTCCTCATTGCGTGTCATCCCCTCCGCCACTTTGCACTCCCCTCGCGCCCCCTTCCTCCCGCTTAGACCTGAACGAGTGCGCCAAGCCCCACCTGTGCGGCGACGGCGGCTTCTGCATCAACTTTCCGGGACACTACAAGTGCAACTGCTACCCCGGCTACCGGCTCAAAGCCTCCCGACCTCCCGTGTGCGAAGGTGGGGAAGACCCATCCGGACCGGCGCGGGTCCTCAGTGGTGCCTCGGCCTGGGGTGGGGGCGGAGGGCCTCACTCCCGTCTCTGCCCAGCCCTGGGCCTCTCGGAGGTTTCGGTCTGGAACCCAGAGGGCCCGCTTCCCCTGGTCAATCCGTGACAGAGGGAGGCCCTGCCGAGGCCCCTGAGCATCTGGCCGGCAACGTTGTCCCCAAACAAGTCTTCTTCCTCCCTCCTGCGCAGACATCGACGAGTGCCGAGACCCTAGCACCTGCCCGGATAGCAAATGCGAGAACAAACCTGGGAGCTTCAAGTGCATTGCCTGTCTGCCCGGCTACCGCAGCCAGGGGGGCGGGGCCTGCCGCGGTGCGCGCGGGGCTGGGGTCCGGGTGGGGGCGGGGCCCTTCGGGAGTTGCCCCGGTGATGGGGCTGGGCTATTTCGGGAGTTTCGGTTCCAGAACCCGGCTTTCCCCGCGTAGGGGCGGGGGAACCCCCCCATCCTGGAAGGAGGGTCTCCCATCCCCTCACAGGACCTCGTCCAGTGGGGCCGGGTCCGAGGCAAGCCTTCTCCGCCGCAGATGTGAACGAGTGCGCCGAGGGCAACCCCTGCTCTCCAGGCTGGTGCGATAACCTTCCGGGTTCCTTCCGCTGCACGTGCGCCCAAGGCTATGCGCCGGCGCCAGACGGCCGCAGTTGCCTGGGTGAGCTACGGCCCTCCCCGCCCTGCCTCCCGCCACCTACTCGAGAGTCGAGGTTGGGGACCGGGTCACCCCATCTGTCGGACGGGAGACAGTTAATTCACGGACACCTTCCCTTCACTGACCCACTCACTTTCTCCGCAACCTGGCGGAGGAGGGGGCTGCGGAATTTCTAGGTAGGAAGGATCTTAGTAGGCAAGGCTTGAAGCTGCGTTTGCAAAGCACAGTTACTTGAATACGGAGTGGAAGAGATATAAAAGAAAGGGGGTGTCAGTAGTCCCCTCCCTCCCCTCCGACAATAATGTTTCTTATGCATCAGGAGATGGACTGAGGGATGGGAGTCAGAGAAACTGGAGAACCGTAGACACCGACTGTAGAGCGCAGGACTGTTGGCCTCAGTGGAGTCTGGGTGTTTCTGGGAAACCTCAGGGGGACTGGGAGAAGGCGAGGCCTGAGTTGTCTTAAAGGATCAACAGGAGTTAGCCAAGCAAAGATAAGAGAGAGGGAAGAGCGTGCCAGGCTCTGTGAACACCAGCACAGAGTGTCTAAGGAAAGTAAGGTGTAAGTAGCGGGTGGGGTCGAGGCTGGCTGGTGAGGGGCAGGCCCCCACCGCCTGAAGGGCCCACTTAAGCCCTGCCCAGGAGGTTGAACTTCACCCTGAAGTTATTAGGAGGTACCTGAAGCATTTTAAGGGGAAGAATGACAACATTTGCTATTTGTTCCAGAAAGTTCCCTGATGCCCATTGTGGAGAGGGACTGGAGGTCTGGTGGAGACTCAGGACAGAGACAGTGGCAGATGTGATAATAGTGGCCTCAAAGATGGTCATGAGACTATGTGATATTAGAGAAATATTAAAACAACTTATCTGGGCTTGTTAACTGGATGTCAAGGTGAAGGAGAGAGAGAAGTAAAGGGTCTCCAGGTTTCTAGTTTGGGTGACTCATTGGGTGCTGCTCACTGGGATAGGGTCCCTGGGGGTGAGGCGTGTTTGAGAAGGAAGACATTAAGTTTCACATTGGACAGTTGAGTGTGTGGTTCCTGTGGGTCTCTCAGAGGGTGATGCCCACAGAAGGCAGGCGGTATAGATTGGAAGCCTTGGGCCAGACACACCCACTTGCGACTGTGGGCTGTGGAGCCTTGGGGTGCATGTTAGGGGGAGCTGTGGAGCCTCCAGGTGCACATTAGAGGGCGCTGTGGAGCCCTGGGGTGCACACTAGGGGGCGCTGTGGAGCCCTGGGGTGCAGTCAAGGAGGCTGAGTCCCGTGAGGGGAGCATTGTGGACACTGCCAGGTCGGCAGAAGGCAGGGGATAGGAGCGGGAGATGGGGGAGCAGGGGTCATGGGGGGCCCAGGGAGCACTAGCTGAGAAGCTGGGGAGGGCAGGCATCGAGGGCAGAGGAGGATGCGCTAAATGCAGTAGAGAGGTCCTTGTAACTAAGAACTCACCGGGGAGACGAGAAGGAGGCCTTGGCAGGGTCAGGCCAGAAGACGGAGGCAGCAGGTGAGGAAGAGTGAGTGGGGTGGAGGCTGTGGGCTGAGGAGAACGGCAAAGTTTGGACCTGCTGAAGGGCACGGGGGCTCCCTAGGCCTCCCTCGTGTCAAGGCCTGAGAGGAGGAGGAGAGGGCGGTGCGGCCACGCCGAGGATCTGGCCCAGCTGGAGGCCACCTGGAGTGGAGCGGCCGCTGGTGCTCCGGGTGGTGGCCGGCCTCAGCCCCACTCAGCACCCGGCACCCTGAGAAGCAGGCTAGGGCTCTGACTTTGCCAGAGCGGAGAGGAAGCAGGAGAGGTGTTCAGGGGCCCTTGGGGAGAGGAGGCGGAGGAGCGGACCGGAGACCAGCATCGGAGGCAGTGGAAAGGGAGCGGGCGTGGGGATGGCGGGGGCAGCTCCCAGCCGCTCGTACTGAGAGCGAGTGGCTGGCGTTGAAGTGGAGGTCGCGGACACTGAGGGAGGGAGGACTGTTGGATCGGAGGCTGGGCCTGGTTGGCCAGGTGGATGTTGAAAATGCCCAGGATGGAGAGGAAAGGAGAGGGAAAGGGAGAAGCGCTAGGAAGGTGGGTGCTGATGGCAACAGAGAGGTGGGAGGCTGGTGTGGGGTTCAGGTGTCCTTCAGGAAGTGCGTGGTTTGGAAGGAGTCTGGGGTGTGGGCGACTACCAACTCCCACCAGAAAGGACTGCACAGAAGCGTGCCGCACAAGCGGAAGAAATTATTCCAGGAAAACGAAGATATAGGGGAGCTTACTTACAGAGGGGAGGGGAAGGGCGAGAGCAGCGGATGGGGAGGACTGTTTGGTGAGAATGGACGAGGCATGGGAGGCCTGAGCTCTTTGGAGCCAGAGATGGCCCAGGGTTCCTGCCCGCACCTGGCCCGGTGATTAGGGCATGGTGTGCCACACAGGGGTGGGGTGAGGGGCCCATGCTTGTCCCCAGCTCCACCTGCCTCAGCTCTGGTGCTCCAGGACGTGGGCAGGAGTGGGAAGAGGGGAGCAGAGACCCAGGACCACCCCATCCTAGCCCTCTGATGGCCCCTGTGCCCCACAGACGTGGACGAGTGTGAGGCTGGGGACGTGTGCGACAACGGCATCTGTGCCAACACGCCAGGCTCCTTCCAGTGTCAGTGCCTCTCTGGCTACCATCTGTCAAGGGACCGGAGCCGCTGCGAGGGTGAGGGGAGGCCTCAAGCTGGGGGGCTGGCCTGTTCCTCCCTGTCCCAGACCTTCACTGCACAGGCCCCAACCCCAGGAGCTACCTGTGAACAAGGCTACCACTCCCATGGCCAGCCCCGATCCAGATCCAAGATGGGCCATGGTGGGTGGGCCTTAGCCAGGGCTCTTCGGAAGCCTTGGCAGTCTTAGGTCGTGTGAGTGGGCTTTATCCCTGAGATTCTCCACCCCTTTGATTCTCTACAGACATCAATGAGTGTGACTTCCCTGCAGCCTGCATTGGGGGTGATTGCATCAACACCAATGGCTCCTATCGATGTCTCTGTCCCCAGGGGCATCGGCTGGTAGGCGGCCGGAAATGCCAAGGTATGGGGGGATTGGCTGAGAACTCCCAAGGAGCAATGGCAGTAAGCAGTCATCTCCTAGACACACTGTTGATCTGTCTTTGCATCCATCCATCCATCCACTCATTCATCCTACTCTTTCACAGAAAATAATAATAACAGTAATAATGACAGTAATTAGATGATGCTTATTACTATATGCCAACTCACCCCTCAATGCATTTATCCAACAAGAGTTTACTGAGCACCTAATATTTGCCAGGTTCTATGCTACATGCTATGGCACCCCACTCCAGTACTCTTACCTGGAAAATCCCATGGACGGAGGAGCCTGGTAGGCTGCAGTCCATGGGGTTGCTAAGAGTCGGACACAACTGAGAGACTTCACTTTCACTTTTCACTTTCATGCATTGGAGAAGGAGATGGCAACCCACTCCAGTGTTCTTGCCTGGAGAATCCCAGGGACGGGGGAGCCTGGTGGGCTGCCGTCTATGGGGTTGCACAGAGTCGGACTCGACTGAAGAGACTTAGCAGCAGTAGCAGCATGCTATATGCTAGATACTGAGCAGTAACCCAGGGCTCCTTGCTAGGAAGACAGTCTCCCCTAGCACGGAGCCATGGGTAAATTGATTCTTACAATTCAGAGCACTCAGTGCCAAAAGAGGTCTGGGCTAGTGATTAATTACAACAGAGAAGTGACAGTTGTATTGGAACTTGAACTATAAACAGGCTTCCCTAAAGCATAAGTAGATTCCCTAAGCAGAGAAAAGCAAAGGATGATATTTACCAGGCCCAAAGAAGAGTATTTGCAAAGCACAGAGATCTGGAAGCAGAGCTAGTTGTGTTTTTAGGGTGAGTAGATACCTGTGGCCTAGACATAGAGCTGAGGGTGTTAGTGGTTTAGAGCAAAGGGTAATGAGACAAAGATACTGGGAGACTAAACTGAAAGTCCCAGATGCTGAGCTGAGAGCCAGGGCTTCATTCTGTTAGGGTTTTTGAAGAACAATGCACTGAATGTGTACACATCTACCCACATGCACAGACCTACACGAGTGGCTTTCCTGTTGTGTGTGCTTTGAAGTCAAAGTGGAAATTCAGGTTCTCGGCTTGTGTGAGGCCCTTGAGGCCCACCCCCAGGGAGAGAGGGTCTGGTTTCCCTCTGAGTGATTCTTTCTGCTCTTCTCCTCCTTGAAGACATAGATGAGTGCAGCCAGGACCCAGGCCTGTGCCTTCCCCATGGGGTCTGTGAGAACCTGCAGGGCTCCTACGTTTGCATCTGTGATGAGGGCTTCACACCCACCCAGGACCAACACGGCTGTGAGGGTGAGTGCCCTCTCGGCTCCCTCCTCAATCTAGATACTGCAGTTGGGGCTCAGAGTTGTACCTGGTCCCACCCTCCGGAATATGAGGAACAGGAAGAAATTTCTTTTGCCTGGGAGAGCCCAGCGGGACCAGCTCTGTCAGGCAGCCCCTGAATGCCACACTGAGGGTGGAGCTTGGCTTTCATGTGGCAGTTACGGGGAGCCAGGCCATGGGGGGGCACAGAGGGAAGAGGTTGGTGGGCAGTGTGGACAGGCAAAGACATGGTGCCGGGCCCTGAGCTGCTCTCCCCTCCCCTCAGAGGTGGAGCAGCCCCACCACAAGAAGGAGTGCTACCTTAACTTCGATGACACCGTGTTCTGTGACAGTGTTCTGGCCACCAATGTCACCCAGCAGGAGTGCTGCTGCTCGCTGGGGGCTGGCTGGGGAGACCATTGTGAGATCTACCCCTGCCCAGTCTACAGCTCAGGTCAGGAGCCTGGCGGGCCTTTCCCCTTTCCTGAACCTCAGTTTCTTCATTTGGGACCGGATTGGGGAAGAGGGCCCCTTCCTGAGTTGGTGGGAAATGAGGTGAGAGCTCCGGCCCTAGGGCCAGCACGCACGTGCTCAATCCTGCTCCTTTCCGTCCCCACGGCCACTGTCTTCCCGTAGCTGAGTTCCACAGCCTCTGCCCAGACGGGAAGGGCTATACCCAGGACAACAACATTGTCAACTATGGCATCCCAGCCCACCGTGGTAAGCCCCAACATGGCTCCGCCCACCTGGCTCGCCCCGCTCCGCCCTCTGGTTTGGACCGCCCCGATCCCTCCAGTGCTTGCTAGTCAATTGCGGGTACTGGTGTAAGGCCCGCCCACTCTCTCACCGACTGTCCCGCCCCTCTGCCAAGCCCCGCCCCACCACCTTAAGTAGGACTTGGGAAAAGGCCATAGCAGACTTTTCCGCCCTTCCACGGTAAGCGCCACCCCCACGTCCTCTGCTACGGGGCCTTAGAGGCCCGGCAGGTAGAGGGTGCGGGCGCCCACGGCTTGTCGCTCTGCAGACATCGATGAATGCATATTGTTTGGGGCGGAGATCTGCAAGGAGGGCAAGTGCGTGAACACGCAGCCCGGCTACGAGTGCTATTGCCAGCACGGCTTCTACTACGACTCGAACCTGCTGGAATGCGTGGGTGAGTGCAGCTGCCCCCGTGGGAAAGCAGCCAGGAGACAAGCACAACCACCCGACTCCAGGCCGGGTCCTACCACTCGCGCTTTTCCTCCCCTCAGACGTGGACGAGTGTTTGGACGAGTCTAATTGCCGGAACGGAGTGTGTGAGAACACGCGCGGTGGCTACCGCTGTGCCTGCACTCCCCCAGCCGAGTACAGCCCGGTGCAGCGCCAATGTCTGAGCCCAGAAGAGATGGGTGAGGCCCGGGTCGGCCCTCTGGGGAAAGAGGAGGGAAGCTAGCCGAGCCAAGCTGTGACTTCCACCCCCACCCATCCACTTGCTGCCCGCAGACGTGGACGAGTGCCAGGACCCCACAGCCTGCCGCCCTGGCCGCTGCGTCAACCTGCCCGGCTCCTACCGCTGCGAGTGCCGCCCGCCCTGGGTACCTGGACCCTCAGGCCGCGACTGCCAGCGCCCCGAGAGCCCGGCCGGTGAGGGCGAGGGTCATCTTGGGCTCTCCAGAGCCCTGTGTGCCGCGTGGAGGCCCGGGGCCGCCGTTCCCACGAGGGTAGATTGGAGCGGGGGAGGGCGGTCCCTGCTTTGGGCTCCTCCCTGACGCCGGGTCCTCCTCCGCAGAGCGTGCCCCGGAGCGGCGGGACGTGTGTTGGGGCCAGCGCGGAGACGACGGCATGTGTGCAGGCCCCCTGGCCGGGCCCGCCCTCACCTTCGATGACTGCTGCTGTCGCCAGGGTCGAGGCTGGGGAGCCCAGTGCCGTCCGTGCCCGCCGCGCGGCGCTGGTGAGCATGCCCGAGAGGGGTTGGCCGGGAGGGAGTTTGGGGGCGGGAGCCGAGGGGAATCAAGGCCATTGACTGCTGACCGCCCCCTGCCCCTCTCAGGGTCCCAATGCCCGACGTCGCAGAGTGAAAGTAATTCTTTCTGGGACACGAGCCCCCTGCTGCTAGGGAAGCCCGCCAGAGGTGAGTATAGCTGGAGGGACAGGCGGGTCCGCGGCCATCGCCGGGGGCAGTGTTGACGTCTCATTCTCTCCGCCCGCGCAGAAGAGGACAGCTCGGAGGAGGATTCGGACGAGTGTCGCTGCGTGAGCGGCCGCTGTGTGCCGCGGCCGGGCGGCGCAGTGTGCGAGTGTCCCGGCGGCTTCCAGCTGGACGCGTCCCGCGCGCGCTGCGTCGGTGAGCCGCGCCGAGGGGGCGGGGCCAGAGGGCAAGTGGGCGGGGCAGGGCGGGGTCGGGCCCTGCAGAAGCCCGGCTCGGACCAGAAACCAACGGGTAGCACAGCTCTGGCGCCCTCGTGAAGTCCTCACTTGTCACCCTCACTTCCAGACATCGATGAGTGCCGAGAGCTGAACCAGCGCGGCTTACTATGCAAGACTGAGCGCTGCGTGAACACGAGCGGTTCCTACCGCTGCGTCTGCAAAGCTGGCTTCGCGCGCAGCCGCACGCATGGAGCCTGCGTGCCCCAGCGCCGCCGCTGACACCACCCTCCGCCTGGACCTTCGCAATCACCGAGGGGTTTCCGCCCAACACTTGGGGCGAGCTCGGCTTCTCGCTGTTGCCCCGACATGGGGCTCGGACCCAGGGACCCTTCGGGCCCGTAGACCCCTTCCCCGCGCCCCATGTTCCAAGGGCGCCCCTGCCGGTTCCGCCTGGCTCACAGGCAGACGTTGGGTGTCTCTGGCGCTGCCGGCCTTCCTTCCAGAGGGCATTTCCCAGAAACTGATAAATCAGATCGTTTCTCTTACTCTTGGTTTTCGAAGTAAATTGATGTTCATGTCCATGATGGGCGCAGACTCCAAAGGGCAGCGCCAGACTCCAGCCTCCTTGGAGGCGCTGGACTGAGCCCAGCACAACAGGTGTGAAATAGAATTTATTGTGGCTCTGATTATGTACATGTGAGATGTGCCTGGCCAGGCTGACCAGGCTCGCATGGTTTGTACAATAAATACATCTGTGGGGCCTCCGAGGCTGGGAAGGGCCCACACTCGAGGTTCAGTCCAGCTTCCGGGTTCCCAGCTTCATGGGGCCCTTGGCTGCCTTTTTCTCAGCGCGTTTTGCCTCCATCTCCCGCCTTCGCTCCTCGCGCTTCTTCCGGGCTAGCTCTGCCTTCGCCTGTCCTGGGAACAAGAAGGGGACGGCTGAAGGTGTCAGGACAACCTGGGTCTCAGCTTCCCTTCCCATGCCTGCCCTGGTGGAGGGTAGGCCCAGGCCATCAGCCGACTGGCTGGGGAGAAACACTTACGGCTCTCAGTCTCCAGGCCTTCCCAGTTGTCATCACCCCATGAGTCTGGCCTTGACTGAAAAGGGAGGTGTGGGCTGCAGTGGAGGCCTACTCAGCTGAGGACCCCAGGTCTGCACCCTCCCACTGGACAGGCACCAAGTACCTGCGCCCCAGCCTCCCGATGCACTGACAGGGCAGCAAAAGGGTCGCCTTTGTCACTAGGCTCCGGTCCACCCCAGTTATACTCGCTGGCCAGCCGTGTGCCCTCAGGGGGTGGCTCTGGGGGGCTTGGCTCCTGCCAGTCTTGCTCCCACGAGCCCTCGGCTTCCCAGCTGCTCCAGTCTGACTCCTGGGATCTGTGGCCAGGGTTGCTAGCCTGCAGAAGGAGACAGTGCTAGAGAAGGGGAGGGAGGAGCAGGGGCCAGCCCGCCCCCCATACACACCCTCTGTCCCACCAGCTCACCTGCCCAGGCCGGCTGGCTTGGTTCCCAGTCCTCCAGTCATCGCGCTGAGCCAACACAGATTCAGCCTCCTGCTGCAGGGTGGGGAGGAAAGCACGACCATAGAGCCCTCTTGCTCCACCCGAAAGGCCAAGGAAGCCCCCCAGTCTCTGCCCAGCTAGCTGTGGGCTCCACCCTTTCTTCTTTTGTCTTCCATCTCATTTTCTCCTCAGACCTGTGTCCCATCAATAAACTGAACACGCTGAACCAGGCCTGTTGTCACTCCTCTGTGAGGTGGGGAATGAGATCCTGAGTTCCACACCCCTGCCTGTGGCCTCAGGGGCAGAGACTGCTGGTGACTGGAGCTCTGCCCGCATTCCCTTTAGGACAGCCCCACTCTGGCCTCAGCCCATCCTGAGCCCACCCTCAGGGAGGACAGGTTGGTTGTAGGCCTGGGGGTAACCTCTCTCTGCTAACCACAGGGCAAGGTGAGCCCCAGAACAGCCATAGGAGGGATGGGGAGGGGAGCAAGGAAAAGAAGTGGGCAGACCCAACCACCACGACCTTGGCCTCTCATTTCTAGAGCTGTGATGGGGCTCAGCTGTCGGCTCTGACCCACAATGGCTGCTCCGTGACTCCTGCTTAGGATACTTGCAGATGAAGACAGATCTGACTCCAGCCAAGCCCACGTGAGCTCCCTGAATGGCAGTCTGTGACCTTGAAGCTGGGTCCCCCTGAGGGAGTTCTCCTCAGCCCCACTCACCTCCAGGCTGCCCCAGTCTTCATCATCCCATCTGTCTGCAGCACTGCTGTCCTCTTCGGTGTCCTTGCTCTCCTCTTGTGTCTCCCATTGGCCTGAGGTCGTAGGCACGGCAGGGACAGGGGTGGGAGCCGGGGCAGGAAGTCCTGGGGAGCAGAGGCTCGCTGAGTTCCCGCCCACTGAGCCCCAGGAAGGTCTCAGCCCAGGGCAGAGGTTGCTGGGGCTGGGGGCGTCCCCATCAGCATCCGGGGGGGAACTCCAAGCCCTCTCAGTCCAGAACTCTCACCCTCAGGTGCAGGTCTCTGGGGGACATTGGTCTCAGCCGGGGCAGCTGTGGGATGTGCCCGGATCAGCTTAGAGGTGAGCGAGGAGACCCCCGTCACGGCCCAGCCTGCCCAGCTGGCTGCGGCTCCTCCCATCCCGGGGCTGGAGGCTGCGTGGACATCCTTCTCTGGGCAGGGACAGGAAAGACAGGTACAGACACCTCAGGCCTCCATGGGGAGGGTGATAGGAAGGCACCAACAGAAACAGAGCAGCCTAGAGTGGGCGCCGTCCTTCCCCAGGCCTGCACTCTCCCAACTGTGAAATGGGAGGTGGGAAGGGTGCTCTACAGTCTGTCCCCTGGGGCTCTTCAGACGCTCCAGTGAGGCAGACGGGGGCCACAACAGGCCACAGTCAAGAAAGTGGCAAGAGGAACAGGGAACACGAGCGTGGGCCACTCACCCACTTCGGCCAGCTGTGTGGGGTCCTCTGACACAGACTCCAGTTTGGACAGGAAGCTTCGAATGGCCTTGAAGGCCTGTGGGGCAGCAAGGGGCAGAGCTGGGGCCTCCGAGGTTCCTGTGAGCCTGCCAGGCCAGCTGGGGCCCAGGTACCCCCAGAGACCCAGCCCCAGGGCCCAGCCCCAGCGACACCTCACCTGGTCTCGCACAGATTTCTCAGGATCCACGGTGAGGCCGCAGAGCACAGGCAGGATCTTGTGGGCGCAGTCGTTCATCGAGTAGAGGTTGTGGGTGGCGGCGAAGCCCAAAACACCCGCGACCCGGGACGGTGCAAATGGGTCCTTTGTGGCCCGGCTAAAGGCGGAGGTGAGGACCCTGTGTCTGGTCTGGGGCAGGAAGAGGGCTCCTGAGTATAGGGTCCATCCTGGGGCCCAGAACTGCCACAACAGAGGCCAACCACAGGGCCTCCAGAGTCTAACAAGTGTGAGTTAAACACTAACGACAACCCTGGATCTTGGCTTGTCGTTCCAGATCACCGGCCCATGGCTCAAAGTGACAGGGGCCAGAAGAAGCTGCCCCGGCGCTGGGCCACGCCTCCCTTCCTGCCTGCCCTGCTGACCCATTCAATCATTCCTGCTAAGTGCCTGGAGGCTGCAGTGTCTGCATTCACAGACCCTGGCTGAAGGGAGGGGATGTGAGCCCGAGGGATGCAAGCCCGAGGGGGTGAGCAGACCTAGGATCTGTTCTAGGAACCACCTACCGGCTGTGTGACCTGGCACAACTTGCTCTGTCCCTCAGACATGGGGACTGGAGCACCCAGGGCCGGGGTCTGTGTGTGTGTGTGGGGGGGTGACAGCCCCCACACCAGGGGACCTGGCCCTGGGGGCTGTGGCTGTGACGCTGACAGAACTCCTGCCACGTGTGCGGGGCACTCACACTGGCACTGAGGTAGGAGCCGATCTTGCCCAGGCACACCGTGGTGTTGCAGCGGATGGGGCCCTGCTCGTCCTTGGCCTGCAGCCGCGCAAAGTGCTTCATCAACTCCACGTTGAGGTTGGTCTCATTCAGCTTTGGGGCCAGGAGCAGCATGGACTGCAGGGCAGGAGACAGCAAAAGTGTGGGCCGGAGCGGGCAGGGTGCCACACATGGGGGCGGCCTTTTGGGAGGGCACCAGTGACCCTGGGTGCTGAGGAGACCCGCCAGAGCCCTCCCCAACCTGGTCCTGGGCCTCACCCAGAAGGCTTCGGAAGGGGAACCCCTGTTTGCACTCCTGTCTCCGTGAATGTCTGTTGAACTCAGGACTGTGTCTGTTGAACTCAGGACTATTGGCCATGCCCACCCTCTTCCCCCCACCACCTGCAGTGCTATACCCACAGCCAGGACCCACATGCAGAACAGTGCCTGCCCCTCCAATACCCTGCTTGACCCACAGACCAAAACCAAGGCCTCTGTGTCCTCTGATGAGCCCCCTCTGAGCCTTAGAAAACCAGGGGTGGCCCCTCTGGGCATGCCCACACCCACCTTGACCGTCTGCTCCCGGATGGCAGGGTTGGTGTCCAGGAAACCGTGCACAACGTGGGGAAAGATCTGGGTGTTGACTGTTGGCTCATCAAGGTACTGGATGAACTGCTCCATCTGCGGCCCGGTTGGGGCATGAGAACACAGTGAGGCCTTCCACCCCTCACCAGAGCCAGGGGACCACCCTTTGCATGGTTTCTCTACCCAGCAGGCACTGGCTGGCCAGGGAGTCTCCTGAACCCCGCACTGTGCCTCTGGTCTCAGGCTCAAATGGAATGGAGAGGGTGCTGGGGGCGAGGGAGGGGGCTGAGAAGAGCCAGGGACTGGGTGCCGGAGAGCTGAGCCTCTGGTCCTGCTCATCAGGTGGAATGGTCATACCCCATCTTGGAACCTCCCGACCTTTTCTATAAAAAGGGTATAACCACGGTCTAGAGGAGTGCTGGGGAGGCTGGTGTGTCTGGAGTTGGAGAAGGACTGATGATACCTGGATACCTAGTGCACCAGTGGCCCCCCATCTCCAATCCCATCAACCCTGTCTGATGCTCCCAACTGCCCAGGGGTTGGCAAGAGAGACGCTATCCCCCTTCAAGAGGAAATCAACCCTGAATATTCATTGGAAGGACTGATCCTGAAGCTCCAATACTTTGGCCACCTAATGTGAAGCGCCGACTCACTGGAAAAGACCCTGATGCTGGGAAAGATTGAGGGCAGGAGGAAAAGTGGGTGGCAGAGAATGAGATGGTTGGATGGCATCACTGACTCAATGGACATGAGTTTGAACAAACTCTGTGAGATAGTGAAGAACAGGGAAGTCTGGCATGCCGCAGTCCATAGGGTCACAGAGCTGGATGTGACTTAGTGACTAAACAACAGAACAACAGGCTCAACCTGGGAGACTGGGCGGCACAGGGAGAAATGTTTGAGCCATGCAGCCTGGGTGGGGGGAGTTCCCTAGGCTTCCAATGAGCCCGGTAAGTATCTTGACTTCCTGAGAGCATAGCCTCTGCTCCCTCACCTTTGTGTATGTTTCGAGGAGGGGTTTCTGGGGTCCCCATGCAGCCAAAGCAAGGGCTCGAGTTATCTGCCTGGGGCTGGAGGTGAGGCAGGGACCTCCCCTGCAGCCAGGGTGAGGTCTGGGTGGAGCAGAAGCGGGCAGGCTCTCCCCACGGCCCCTACCTGCTGCAGGAGGCGAATGCGCATGGCCCGGTCAGTTGAGGAGAACATTTTGACCACGACAGGGATGATCTTCTGCTGATACTCCTCAGCGTTGAGGAACTTACCCACCTGAGAAGGAGCAGGAAGAGGGGCTCAGCCACGTCCACACGAGTGGGATGACATCCCTGGGCTCAGTGAACTTCCTTGGGCTCCCTGCTGATTTCTCGAAGTGGGAACAGGGTGATGGTGGTGGGATGAGGCGGGCATTTCCTCAGCAGCCCCTCTGCCCGGACTCCATGTCAAGTTAGCCCTACCCTTATCCTTTCTGAGTCAGGCCTCTCTTAGGAGGCTCGCGAAAGCTCTGGGCCTTTCCCTGTAATCAGGCACTAGATCCCACGTGCACACAGGATTCTGCCCATAACTTCTGGGGGTTCCCAGCTACACAGGATGTACTTGCTGTCTTCCCCACCTCCCCTCACGCCAGGTTCCTTTGGGGAAGGGGTTCTCCCACTGAGCAGGGAATGGCAGGTGCCCAGGTACTGGCGGGCTGGGATCTGAGGAGGGAGAGAGGATCCAGCCCCAAGAAGCCAAGACGGCTGAGTGCTGAGTGGTCAGGAGGGAGGAAGGAAAGCGAGGCGGTGAGCAGCTGACCCCTGGGCCCTGGGAACCAGAGTGCCCGGGTCAGACCAGGGAGGCTGTCCTGAGGAAATGGAGGAAGGGCTGTAGATTCTGAAGCAAAGGGTCTTTGGAAAAAGAATTTTGGAGGCACAGATTTTCCCGTCACCAAGGACAGGAAGTCTCTGTCTCCCTGACAGCTGGTCACATGGCCATGGCCTGCTGAACCGCCGATGTCAGAGATCCTCAAGTGGGCTTGGGTCCCCCTGACCAGACTCCCCTCACAGGACGCTGGCAAGGCTGGCCCGCCCCAGCCACGGCCCTCTCTTCTGCCTTTCAGACCACCCAGCCAGTCTCTGGGCCCCACAGGTCCAGAGGCTCCAGGCCCCGCTCACCTTGAATAGGGGCGTGAGGACCACGGCCCCCGCGTTGCCAAACTCAAAGGCAGTCAGCAGCTGGGGCAGCACCTTGTGCCGGCAGAAATCCTCGGGGAACGAGTCCAGGCTTTTGCTCAGCTCTTGGAAGAACTTTTGCTTCTCAGCTGGCTCTTTGATCTGGGGGAGAGTGGGCAGGAGGCAGGGAACAAGAAATCATCCTGGTCACGGTCCCTTCAGCCAAGGGCCAGGACATGGGGTTACCTCCAACAGGAAGGAAAAAAAGCCCGCAGAGCCAGACTGCCTGGGTTCAAAGCCCAACTCTCCCATTTATTAGCCATGTGACTTTAGGTGGCTTTAAGTGGTAAGAATGTTCCTGCCAATGCAGGAGATGTGGGTTCGATCCCTGGGTTGGGAAGGTCCCCTGGAGAAAGAAATGGTAACCTGCTCCAGTATTCATGCCTGGAAAACCCCATGGACAGAGGAGCCTGGCGGTCTACAGTCCATCAGACATGACTGAGTGACTAACAGTTTCACTTTCACTACAGAGTGTTAAGACTGAGCAACTAAACAACAACATGACCTTAGGCAAGTTCCCCAAACTGTAAAATGGAGTAATAACTGTACTGCCTCACAACTGTTCTGAGGATTCAACCAGAAAATGCACACAAAAGCTGCTAGCACAGCGCCTGCCATGCTGGAGGCGCCCAGCATGCCTGCCACCTGACCTGCTGCTGTGAAAGCGGCCACTAGGGGATCAAGCCCTTTATCAGTATTGCCTTAGCTCCTCAGGACCACAGAGGACACCACTAACCCACGTGTACCATTAAACACACGGCACAAGAAAACAGGGAATAAGGGCTTACTCTGCCGCCTGGCCCCGTTGGGTTGGACTCACCGGCAGCTCTGCGGTAGAGACCGTGGCAGGCTGTCGGAAGGCAGGGATGAGGTGCATCTACGCCCAGATCTGGTCCTCTCACTGAGCCGACACAGCCCACACTGTCAGCTCAACGGTCTCCCTCCATCCTTCTAACCTGCCCGAGGCTGTCCTATCCACAACTCACATTTCCTGAGCACAGACCACATGGCCAGGCAGGGTTATATTCTAAAACCATTACACAGATGAAATAATCCAAGGAAGCTGAGGCACAGAAGGGGCAAGGAGCTTGTCCAAAGTCACACAGGTAAGCCGCAGTCAAGGAAGGGTGTGGGGACTTCTCTGGTGGTCCGGTGGTTAAGAATCCACCTTACAATGCAGGGGATGCGGGTTCGATCCCTGGTTAGGGAACTGAAATCCCACATGCTGTGGAGCAACTGAGCTCACGTACAACTAGAGAGTCCGTGCTCTTCAACGGAAGATCCTGCATGATGCAATGAAGATCCTGTATATCACAAGACTGAACACAGCCAAATAAAACAGATAAATAAATAAATACAAAGGTGTGGCCCAGTGGTGTGGCACTTCTGCTGTGTTGTGCCCTGTGAAGAAGTGCTGTCATTACCCCATTTATAAAGGAGGAGGCTTGAGGCTCAAGGTCACCAGGCAAGAGAGGCCGGGTGTGCATTACAACCCCGTCCGGTGTGCTTCCAAAGTTCCTGTGCTCTTGGTTGTACCCTCATGGCCACAGCCACTGCCTGGCCCAGAAGTGACCTCTAACTCGGGTTGGGGAGGACCTGGTTGGGCTGGAGCAGCTCAGTCTGGCGTGGGAGGCAGGCCTGGTGCTCTGACACAGGGTTTGGGGAGCACAGTTCCAAAGAGAGGCCAAGCCACATCCAAGGTTGCCCCCTGACAGAGTCACAGCTGGCGTCCTCCACCGCTCTGCTCTCTGATGGGAACGGGGGCCTCTGGGCACGGCCCTCCCATATTCTCCTCGGGACCCTCCAGAAACAGCCTGTTTCCTATGGGGCGCACACTAAGGAGAAGGGCAGCCTGGCAGAGCCAGCCGTGTGGGAACGCCATGTAATGGAGCTCCTGCTGCCCCACACTGCCCAGGAGGCGGCAAGGCTCAACTTCTCCAGCACCTTTTCCTTCAGCACAGGTTCCCATCCTCTGACGGCCCCCCAGCCCCATCTGAGTCAAGACTCCACAGAGCAAGGAGGGCCATGGAAGCCCTGTCACTCCTCCCATTCCAGACTCTCATCACCTCTCTATGCCCCACACAAGGCCAGGTCAGGGGGCAGAGCCTCCCTTCTGCATTCCCTACAACAACCCTGTGGTTCAGCAGACACCGCCATTATCCTCACCACACAGATACGGAAACTGAGGTTCAGGGAGGTTAAGCTGAGGGCTCCCTCCTCACAAAGAGGTTCCCTCTGCCTGGAACTTTCTTCCCCAGTTAGTATCCCCATGACTCCCACCTTCACACCCTCAGGTCACAGCTCAACGTCACCCTTGAGAGAACCCTTCCCTAGGCATCATCCTCACTTTTTCCCTTCCCGGCACTTGTCTGCATTCAGCAAGCACATTTCCTCATTTACATGTTTTCTGTCCCTTTTCCCCAGTGAAAGTCCCCAAGGGTGGACACCTGGATCATTCACCCCATGCTAGAGCCTTGAGAGCAGGGGTCTGGGTCTGACTCTTCCTCCCCACCCTGCAGTCAACATCAGGGCCAGGGCTGGAATGTCTGTGTGTAGTTAACAGAGTGCCAGGAGTACTCACATAGCACCCACTATGTGCCAGACCCTGTACTGTGCACTTCAGACTCACTGACTCCTCACCCTCCTCCTCTGAAGTAGGTACTATTAATAAGACTGAACTTCAGCCGAGGAAAGTCACACACAAATAATAACTAGAGGGACTTTCCTGATGGTCCAGTGGCTAAGACTCTGAGCTCCGAATGCAGGGGGCCAGAGTTTGATCCCTGGTCAGGGAGCTAGATCCCACATGCCACAGCTAAAGATCTGGCATGCCACAATGAAGATGGAGGATCCTGCAAGATACAACTGAGACCCGGCCCAGCCAAATAAATAGATAGGTAAGTATTTTAAATAAGCAATAGTTGGAGGCAGGGTATGAACCCAAAGAGCCTAGCTCCATCATCTGTGCTTGTCTCCAAGGGTCTAATTATCAGGGAGCCTGTAAAGTGGGGAGGTGTACAGAGGTGAGGAATGTAGGGCCAGAGCCCAGGGTGGGGCAAGGGGCTCACCTGAATCTCTTCCAGGAAGAGGTTGGTCTCCACGAAGCGGTTGTTCATGAAGCCACCGGGCGCCCGGCAGTTCTGCAGGAAGCGGGCTGGGTTGGGACGCACCTTGGGGTTGGCTCCGACCAGTTCGCAGTAATGGGGCACCAGTGATTTGGGGATCTGCGGGAGAAGTGCCAGGGTCAGGGCAGTGGCTGGTTGGCTGGGGGAGAGGGGCTGGGGTGCGGGTGGGGTCGGACACTCACCTTCCCAGGGTTTCGCAGGGCTGCCGCTCGAGGTAGGGGCCCATTGAAGACTTCCCAGATGAGGCAGCCCAAACGCCACATGTCAGCTGACCTGAGACAGTGACCAGAGCTGCTCAAGGCTCTGCCACCTGCCAGCATAGGCCTCCAACCTACCCTGGGCACCAGGCACTCACTGCATGGCAAACCCTGGGCTGTGTTCCTTAGCTGATCATCCCATCAGCCTCAAGAAGCAGGTTTCATTAGCCCCCATTGACAGATCAGGAAACTGAGGCTCAGAGAAGCAAGGACATCCATCCCAGGTGACATAACATTCAAATTCAGAACCACCTAACCCCAAAGCCTGTGTTTATCCTGCCCTTCCTCCCTGAGGATCCTGGGAGCCAGGGGTGGGCTCCACCCTGAGGACCCTGGTTCCCTCCCCAGCCAAGCAGCAGGGAATGGAGGGAGTGCCAGCTAGTCCAGGGGTCCTGAGGCTACAAGAGGCTTCCAGATTAGGGCAGGATGGTGCATACTCCCCCTAGGCACCCACCATTTCTCTCTGACCGCTCTGCCACTACCATCAGCCAACTCCGGGGGATCATACTGCTCAAGCTCAGGGATCCCCTTGCGGGGAGGTCCCCCACCATTGCCCTGGGCTGAATACATGTAGTCCAGGCCCCCAAGCTTCCATTCGCCAGCGCGGTCCACGAACACAGCGGCCATGCAGACATTGTTGTGGATGAGGCTGCAGTCGTTGACCAGGAAACTGAGGGCTTTCTAGGGGCAGAAGGATCCATCACAGCCCAGGAGCTGCAGCCCCCACCCTGCTCTCATCCCCACTGCCCCCCCACCTCACCACAATCTGGTGTAGCCCCCAGGAGAGCTCCAGCTCCTTCAGGCCACCGGCCTCCACTCGCGCCTTGAGGTATACTCCCAGCGGGGTCACAGCCTCTGTCACTACGTGGAGGCATTTGTCTGTCTGAAGAAGGGAACACGGGGTATCAGGGAGGGATAGGGGGAGAGGAAGAAGCGATGAGAGACATGATAGAGATAGGGGCAGAGAAGGGGAAGTCAAATCTGGGGGGTGAGGCGCTGGCGCAGAAGGGCTGGAAATCCACAGGAAGACAGAAGACAGGACTGGGAGAAAGTGAGGGACAGAGGTGGGGTAGACTGAGCAGCTGGTAGGTACCTCCAGCCCATCGATGTAGGCAAGGATATTGGGGTGCCGGAGAGTTTTGAGGCGCTTGAAGGCAGCTTTGGCCACCTGGGTCTGCTCTTCGGCACCGGGCTTCACGTCATACACGAAGATGGACACCGGGCTCCCTGTGGCCTGGGGGAGAGCAGAGGGGCCTCACGTTGCTGACCACTCCACCTCCGAGATAGTCCCCGGAGTTGGTTCAGTGCCGGAAGAGAAGGGCCGCCGGCCGGGTCTCTCCCCAAGTCAGCCCTTAGAGACTGAACCCGGCCCACGTAACCCTGGTTGGGTCCGCCTGTGGGTCCCTCGGCCCTTCCTCCCGCCACGTCGACACTGCCCGTCCCCCTCCCTCGGCCCGTACTCCTAAGAGGCTCCACAGCCACGTCAGGCGGGCGCGACGCGGCGGAGCCGGCGGCGCTGGCTAGGCGAGACCGAGGTCGGCCGCGGCCTGCAGAGTGGGGCCGCTCTCACCTTCTTGCGGCCGCGGTGCAGGATCCAGGGTCCCGGCGGGCTGCCCTCGGGGGGTTCCGGGCTGAGCTCGAACGGGAAATCCCGGACCGGGTCCCGGGCAAAGAACCACATCGTCCCCGCCGCCGCGGCGGCCTCGGGCGCCTCAGCTCCGGGTCCTCCGGCAGCCCGAGCCGGGGCGGGGCGGGGCGGGGGCGGGGCATAACCGGATGGGGCGGGGCTTTTGGTCGGTGGGCGTGGTCGGTGGGTGGAGTAGGAGTCGGAGGGTGGCCGGCAGCCTGGAGACCAACCTTCGGCGCAGCTGGTCGGGCGCAGTCAGTTACCACCTCTGCCGTCCTGGCAGGTCACCTAAACTCTCAGCCCCTCTGTGTCCTTATATCTAGAATGTGGATGGTAACAGAGTCCACCTCCCAGCGTTATATAAGGATGAGAGCCTGAGAAGAGACAGAGGATAGGGAAACCGAGGCAAGGAAGCAGAGATAGACAAATGGAAGAGGAAGTCGATAGACAGATATGAAAGGATGCAGTGTTCAGTGGGGAAAAAACCTGGGGAGGGCGACTGTCCCCAAGCCAGACTCTCGCACTCACCTGCCCGTGGGCACCTCTAGGATCCAGTGAGGCATCGTGTCGGTGGAATGATGGAGTGACCAGGGGAGAGAGGCACAAGGAAGCAGAACCTCTGAAAAGGAGCGTGGTTGGGAAGCAGAGAGTGAAGCAAAGGTCCTGGGAAGGTCTAGGAACCCTGAGACAAGGGAGGGAGCCTAGGGAGGGAAAAGACAGTGAACCTAGGAAAGGAGAAGGGTAGAGGAGGAACAGCCCAGCAAGTCCAGAAGAAGCCAGGGGGTCAAGAGGGCCCCCTGCTCCCTTGAGCCCAGCAGACTTGGCTCTCTGTCTCTAGGACCAGCATAGCATCCAGGTCCTCCAGTGTCTGTGCAGAGAGGGTCTGTCAGCAGCTCAAATGCCTTTCACACTGATGGAGACCTGGCCCCTTAGCTGGACCCGAGGCCACACCCTATGGAGCTTGGATGAGAGTTCTGAGATTGATTATGAAATGTCTGGTTGGGATGCCCTTGGGAGCAGATTCAAGGGGAAGGGATGCCCAAGTCAGTAGTTGTTGTTGCTCAGTTACTAAGTCATGTCCAACTCTTTGCGACCCCGTGGACTGTAGCCTGCCTGGCTCTGTCCATGGAATTCTCCAGGCAAGAATACTGGAGTGGGTTGCCATCTCTTCTCCAGGGGATCTTCCCAACCCAGGGATTGAACCCAGGTCTCCTGCATTTCGTGCAGATTCTTTACCCTCTGAGCCACCAGGGACACACCCCTTAAAGTCAGTAGATCAAAAAAAAAAAAAAAACCTGATAAAAATTAGTCACTTAGTCATGTACGACTTTGTGAATCCATGGACTATAGCCCACCAGCTTCCACTGTCTATGGAATTCTCCAGGCAAGAGTACTGCAGTGGACTGCCATTTCCTGGGTTCAAATCCTGGCCCAGCCCCCATCACTGCCTGTGGGAACTCATATTATCTGGAAGCCTCAGTTCCCCCATCTGTAAACTGGGGTGCCTTACCTGACACAGAGCAGCTGCTCAACAGAGACTTGTCCCTTTTCTCATCCAAATACTTGTGCAGGGCACTCAGAGGAAGGATCACACAATGCTGGCCACTTGGGGCAGAACAGAAATATTAACTAGAGATTCTTCTGACTTCCCTGGAAAGATGGCGACAACATTGTGAATATGGACTTGGCAATGTTGGGGGTGGGGAGAATCTTGTCATGAAAAGGGAGCAAGTAGGGGGCTTGAATACCAGAATACAGAGTCTGGAACTTTGCCCTACTGAAGCCTGAACTGTGTTTGTGGAATGATGGAGTGTAGCAGGCTGGGGTGGAGTGATGCTTTGGGGTAGAGATCACGGTTGGAGAGGAGGGTTTAACAACACAGGGGTCCGGTGGTGGTGTTTAGTTAGTGGCACATTCTCTTAGCACCTGCCAAACATTAGTCCTGTGCCATGCATGGGGCCTCACCTAGAGAGGAAACCGGAGCAGGAAGGGCAGGGTCACTGAGCTGGGGTGGGGGGGTGGGCAACTGGAAGTCCCAGTGCACAGAACAGTGAGGAGATATAACAGGACAGACAGGGGACACCAGGAAGAGTTACAAAAGAAGAGCCAGATAAAGGATTGGCCTCCCAAATTCTGTAACTCTGCTTCTCCAGCAGAGCTTGGCACACAGAGGCTAGCAGCCTAGGCAGGGAACAGCCTGTCCTCACAGTGGGACCCCTCCATTTCAAAATGAGAATAATACCAGCTCCTCATTACTGCCCTATGAGGGAGATCAATGTTGTTCCCATCTTACAGATGAGGAAACTGAGGCTCTGAAGGCTCACGCAGTAGAAAGTAGCAGGGCCTGAGTGTTGCTGGCTGCCTCCCTCACCTGCCAGGATGAGTGCAAGCAGCCCTTCAAGCTCGGCCATGACCCAGGGAAGTCCCAGGGCAGGCAGGCCTGGGGTTCAGGGGCACACCAGGAGGCCAGTTGCTCCAGAGGAGACATGGTAGGATGTCAAGCAGGAGCATCTTTAGGCAGATGCCTGTTTGAATCCCGTTTCTGTGGGAACTTGAACCAGTCACTTCACTCCTTTTCCTCATCTGTAAAATGAAGACTCTAAAAGTATATTAAGTGTTTGCCATTGGGGCTAGTGAAGTATTTGGTGCCATACACTGGGAAGGGAAATGGAAAACCTTGAAAAGCAAGCTATAAATAACACGTGTGACGTGGATGCAAGATAAAGAGGGGTGATTGGACTTCCCTGGTGGTCAAGTGGTTAAAACTCCGTGTTTCAACTTTGGGAGCCACAGGTTCCATCCTCTGGGTAACTAAGATCCTCCATGCTGCCAGTGTGACCCGCCTCCCAAAAGGGGGTGATTGAAAAGGTTCAATGAAGGAAGTGATTTATTACCCAGAGATCTTCAAGAGATGACATGGGAAATGAAAACAGCCCATTTAGGTGGAAAATAAAACTCTCAGAAGCAGTGCTTCTGACAAGGTAGAACAGTTAAGTCTTGGTGAAGACAGGAAGCTGGTCTTCATGATCAGTGTTAGGACAGTATTTGCAGTCTTACAATATGTTAAGGTAATGAAATGATTTTCTTTTCCCCAGGAAATTGATGCTTCTTTATTCCAGCTGTAATTTTTTGGTTACTATTAGGTAAGGAACGTTCCTCTCCTCTCATGAAGAGAAACACTTTTCAGTCCCTAAGTTGATAAGAAGCAGTAAAAATCCTTTGATTTTGTGTGTGCAAGTAACATTCTGACCCTAGAGCATCAAGAGTTGGGGTGAGTAACAATCCAGGATTTCAGGCACTACTGGTGGGAAATAATTGGCACAGCTGTCGTGAAGGAAGAATTGGCAATTCTTAAACAATTTGTTAAACAATTTGCCCAGTCATTCCACTTCTAGAAATATATCCTACACAGATGCTTATACAGGTATGCAAAGATTTATAACAAAGCTATGTAATCCTTAGAGCTTGGATTATCCAGCCAGATTGCCTGTATCCTAACTCTGCTGCTTGAGAGCTGTGTGACTTTGGGCAAGTTCATTACTCTCCTTGTTCCTCGGTTTTCTCATCTGTCAAATGAGTGGAATAGTAGTATCAAGTTCATAGGTGTGGGAAGCTGAATAATGCCCACTCAAAGATATCCACATCCTGATCCCTGGAACCCATGAATATGTTCCCTATACAGTCAAAGGGACTTTAGTGTTTTGATTAAGTTAAGGGCCTTGAGATGGCGAGAGTATACTGGATTATCTGGGCCGGCCTGACGTAGTTACAAGGGTCCTTGTAAGAGGGAGGCAGGAGGATCACAGTGAGTAGTAGGATCAAGAGGGTGGAGTGATGGGAAGAAGGGGTCATGAGCCAAGGAAGGCAGGTGGCCTCCAGAAGCTGAAAAAGACAAGGAAACAGATTCTTTTCTGCAGCCTTCACAAGGACACAGCCCTGCCCACACCTTCATTTTAGATTTCTGACATCCAGACTGTAAGGTAATAAATGTGTGTTATTTTAAGCCATGAAGGTTGTGGCAATTCGTTACAGCAGCCATAGGAGCTAATACACTAGGCATGTTGTGAGGATTCCTGAGTTAATATGTGTAACTG
The DNA here is from genome assembly GCF_033118175.1 of Dama dama. NCBI lineage: Eukaryota > Metazoa > Chordata > Mammalia > Artiodactyla > Cervidae > Dama > Dama dama. The sequence goes on from NC_083682.1 coordinate 7,225,655, forward strand.
CTGCAGCTCAATAAATGATAGCTCTTCTGTGGAGCTATCACAGGGCTGTTTGTAGTCATGGAAAACTGGAATAATCCAAATGTCCATCAGGAATGGAGTGATTCACAACTCCATCCACACTATAGAACCACAATAGTTGGTAAGAAAGAGGCTGCTCTACAGGTACTGACATGGAGAAATGATGATTGTGGTAGAGATATTACAGCTGTTTTGAGTGCTCGCTGCCCAGCAGGCACTGAGCTAGGAGCTCTCCCTGCAGGATCTCGTCTGATCTTTGTAACAATGTAGGGGATCTGTGCCAATCAGAGAAAAAAAAAAGTGATTTGAACAGGGAAAGTCTAATATAAAGAATCATTAACTGTTTATATTAGACTTAAAGTCTAATATAAGAATTATTTGGGCTTCCCTGGTAGCTCAGCTGGTTAAGAATCTGCTTGCAATGCAGGAGACCCCAGTTTGACTCCTAGGTTGGGAAGATCTGCTGGAGAAGGGACAGGCTACCCACTCCAGTAATTTTGGGCTCCCCTGGTGGCTCAGCTGGTAAAGAATCTGCCTGCAATTTGATCTTAATAATGTTGTAGGGGATCTGTGCCAGAGAAAAACCACAAATGATTTGAACAGGAAAAGTCTAATATAAAGAATTATTAACTGTTATATTAGACATATTAAAGTATAATATAAGAATTATTTACATTTTTATAAATATATTTATTTAAAATAAATATATTTATTTAAAAATATATTTAAAATATTTAAAAGTATATTTATTTAAATAAATATATTTATAATATTTATATTTATTTATACTTTAATAAATATATATTATTTATACTGTGTGACCCCATGGACTATACAATCCATGGAATTCTCTGGGCTAGAATACTGAAGTACTGAATCTTCCTTCTCCAGGGGATCTTCCCAACCCAGGGATCAAACCCAGGTCTCACACATTGCAGATGGATTCTTTACCAGCTGAGCCACAAGGGAAGCCCATATAAGACTTATATTAAAGTCTAATAGAAGAATTATCTACAGGGGGTTGGGGTAACCAGGAACTGACTAGTAAGAAGCAAAGAGAGCTCTAAAGGGCACAGCAATAGCGAATATAAGTAGCAACTCCCATCCCCAGGCCTGGGCTGAGATGCAGACCTGTTGGAGAGGGAATGACTGGGGCTCATTGGACAGTAGAGAAGTTACTCAAATGCTGTGCACGCCCCGTGAAACTTGCTGGAAAACCGCCCCCTACAATGCTGGGAATTAAGAGTCTCCCTAGAGGCGTTCCACTCCTCCCAGGCTGCAGGCTAAGGGCTGCTGACCACCTGCACTGCAGAGACCCGCTGCTGCAAAAGCTGCCTCAGGAAGCTGAGCTGGGGAGGCTGGGCCCCCCTGCGGAAGTCCGCCGACATGCCCATCAAAACCCGGAAGTAAAACCTTTTCCTCAAGCAGTGTCTGTTAGCGCCGTCTACTGGCAAAATTTAACATTCTGCCATCTGGCAAAGGAAAAAAAATGTAAAGAGCCTGGATTCATATTCATAGAGAAGGCAAACATGATAAATTTGGAGCTGAGAGTTAATAAATTAATAACTGGAACGGAATCATTAGTTTGAGTTTTACAAGTAAGGAAATTGAGGCTCCAGCGAAGGGAAACGGCACAACCAGTGCTAGGATTTGCTTTGCTCTTGTTGTTCAGTGGCTAAGTCGTGTCTGACTCTTTGCAATCCCAAGGACTGTATCCCACCAGGCTTCTCTGTTCTCCGCTATCTCCCAGAGTTTGCTCAAATTCATATCCATTGAGTGGGTGATGCTGCCTAACCATCTCATCCTCTGCTACCCCCTTTTCCTTTTGCCTTCAAACTTTCCCAGTATTAGGGTCTTTTCCAATGAGTTGGCTCTTTGCATCAGGTGGCCAAAGTATTGGAGCTTCAACATCAGCAACAGTCCTTCCAATGAATATTGCTTTGTTCTACAAAGTGATTAAAAAGCAGATTGCAAAATTATCCACGTTATGTCATTGTGGTGATAACTCCATTAACCTTAAACGTGCACAGACTTATTCTCCAGCATGAAGGAATGTATACTGAATGCCAGTGGTTTCCTCCAGGACGCAAGGATTACAGGGAGTCCTCCCATATATTCTTAGGTTGACAGTAGGAAATCGCTGTCTTTATAAAAAAAAAAATAGTGAAATATTGGTAAATTTATAAGTGCAACATAATATTTATTTCTGAGATGTGATGTTTGAAGTTTTCACAATGCGTGAATTCCTTTTGTAAACAGGAAATTATGTATGTATGTATATGTACGTGTATACTTACATACATATGTGTATACATATAATTTCACTGTATATGTGTAATTATATATTTTTCATTATAAAAACATATATAATGTGAAAGTGAAAGTCGCTCAGTTGTGTCTGACTCTCTGCGACTCCATGGACTATACAGTCCAGGGAATTCTCCATGCCAGAGTACTGGAGTGGGTAGCCTTTCCCTTCTCCAGGGGATCTTCCCCACCCAAGGATGGAACCCAGGTCTCCCACATTGCAGGTGGATTCTTTACCAGCTGATGTAAAGGTACATATTGTGCATACATGTAGGTTTTGGAAAGTCTCCCCTCCAACTGTCTCTCTCTCTTTTCTTTTTCTTTAATTTTAAAAATTTATTTATTTATTTAGTTTTGGTTGCACTGGGCCTTCATTCCTGTGCGTGAGCTTCCTCTAGTTGTGGCGAGCGGGGGCTACTCTTTGTTGTGGTGTGCGGACTTCTCATTGAACTGGTTTCTCTTGTAGTGGAGCACAGGCTCTAGGGCGCGGGCTTCAGTAGCTGTGCCGCATGGGCTTAATTGCTCCACAGACATGTAGGATTTTCCCAGACCAGGGATTGAACCCATGTCCCCTGCATTGGCAGACAGGTTGCTATTTGCTGCACCACCAGGGAAGTCCAACTGACTTTGCCAGTAGTAGTATCTTCCCCTACAACACAATAGAAACTTTAACTAATGGAGATCCAAAGACTTCAGAGGTAACTATTTCCTGTTCAACTCACTGCAAGATCCCAAGAGCTACTTGCTGATGGTCCATGCTTTGTTTCTTGATGACTTACCACAGGATAAAACTATCAGTTGTGTTCTTTTTACTTCTTTTATGAGATTTAAGTCATGAAACAGAAGAAAAAAATTCTGTTAAACAATGGTGGGTTTTTTGTGGCAGTTACCCAAATGTCGTTTTAGAAAGTATTTCAATTGTGCTTTGTATTAAGTCTAAAAATTGATAATTAAAGAAAGCATTTAGGGACTTCCTTGGTGGTTCAGTGGTTAAGACTCCATGCTTCTACTGCAGGAGGCATAGGTTTGATCAGTGAATGGGGAACTAAAGATCCCACATACCATGTGGCATAGCCTAAAAAAAAAAAAAGTTAATTTACTCACTCAAAAGAGAAGAAGAAGAAATATCTCATATCAATAACTTAAACTTCTATCTTAAAACATCAGGAAAAGAAGAGAAAACTAAGCCTACAGCAAGTGGAAGGAAGGAAATAATAAAGATAAAAGTGGGAATTGGGAGTAGGGAGTGGGAAAATTGATTGAAGGCGGTCAAAAGGTACAAATTTCCAGCTATAAAATTAATAAGCTACGGGGAGATACTGTGGAGCATGGTGACTATAGTTTATAATACTGTATGGCATATTTGAAAGTAGGTAAGAAAATGGGTCTTGAAAATTCTTGTCACAAGAAAAAATGGTTTGCAATCCCAAAGAAAAAGAAATGCAAGAAGGTAAATTGGTTGTCTGAGCAGTATTTGCAAATAGCTGATACCACTGTAAAGGCAGAGTATGAAGAGGAACTAAGTGCCTCTTGATGAGGGTGAAAGAGGAGAATGAAAAAGCTTCCATGAAACTCAATATTAAAAAAACAAAGATCATGGCATTCAGTCCCATCATTTTGTGGCAAATGGAGTAAAAGTGAAAGCAGTAACAAATGTTCTTTTCTTGGGCACCAAAATCATTGGGGACAGTGATTCCAGCAATGAAATTAAAAGACGCCTGCTCCTTGGAAGGGAAGTGATGACAAACCTAAAAAGCATATTGAAAAGCAGAGACATCACTTCGCTGACAAAGGTCTGTATAGTCAAAACTGTGGTTTTTCCAACAGTCATGTACAAATGTGAGAGTTGGACCATAAAGAAGGCTGAGCAGCAAAGAATTGATGCTTTCAAATTGTGGGGCTGGAAGAGATGCTTGAGAGTCCCTTGGACAGCAAAGGAGATAAAACTAGTCAATCCTAAAGGAAATCAACTCTGAATATTCATTAGAAGGACTGATGCTGAAGCTGAAGCTCCAATACTTTGGTCACCTGATGCGGAGGGTCAATTCATTGGAAAAGACCCTGATCCTGGGAAGGATTGAAGGCAGGAGGAGAAGGGAGCAGCAGAGAATGAGATGGATGGCATCACCAACTCAATGGACGTGAATGTGAGCAAATTCCAGGAGATAGTGGAGGACAGAGGAACCTGATGCGCTAGAGTTCATGGTGTCACAGAGTCAGACACGACTTAGCAACTGAATAACAATGGTAATGGATGATAACTGAACTATTGTGGTGATCATTTTGCTATGTATATATAATTATTATGTTGTACATCGGAAACAAAAAAAATTAAGTCTATTTCTCAATAAAACTAGAAAAAGATTTTAAATTTTTAACTTTTTTTTTAAAAAGTGGAAACTAATGAAATAGAAAACAGAAAAACAAAAGAGAAAAATTAATGAAACCAAAATCTAGTTCTTTGAAAATATCAGTAAACTTGAAAAACCTTTATCTGGGTAGACTAAGAAAAAAAAAAGATTCAAATTAACAGAATCAAAAGTGAAAAAAGGGACTGTATTAATGACTTCATAGAAATAAAAAAAAAGATTATAAAGGAATACTATAAGTAATTTATGTTAATAGACTAGATAACTTAAGTGAAATGGACAAATTTTTAGATGATACAAACTCCCAAAATTGACTCAAGAAGAAATGTGTGCATGCATGCTAAGTTGCTTCAGTTGTGTCCAACTCTGCAACTCTATGGACCATAGCCCACCAGGCTCCTCTGTCCATGGGATTCTCCAGGCAAGAATACTGGGTTGCCATCCTCCTCCAGGGGATCTTCCTGACCCAGAGATTGAACCCGAATCTCTTATGTCTCTCCTGCATTGGTAGGTGGGTTCTTTACCATTAGTGCCACCTGGGGAGCCCCCAAGACAAAATAAACAATGTGAATAGATTTATAACAAGTAGAGATTGAATTAGTAATCAAAACAAAACCAGTTCCCTGGCAGTCCAGTGGGTAGGATTCCACACTTTCACTGCTGAGGGCCCAGGTTCAATCCTGATCAGGGGACTAAGATCCCACAAGCTGCCTGTGTGGTGTGGTCAGAAAAAAAACAAAAAAAGAAACCCTGCACACACAGAAAAGTCCAGGCCCAGATGATTTCATTGGTAACTTTCACCAAGCATTTAAAAAAGAATATCAATTCTCGACAAATACACAATCCCAACCAGAATTCCATAGGGCTTCTTTGCAGAAATTAACAAGCTGATTTTAAAATTCACATGTGATTGCAAGGGATTCAAAGCAGCCAAAACAATCCTGAAAAAGTATGAAGTTGGAGGAATCACTCTTCCTGATTTCAGAACTTACTCCAAGGCAATAGTGAGCATGAAAGTGTGGTACTGTCATAAGGATAAACATACAGAGAAATGGAATAGAATTAAGAGTTCTGAAAAACCTTGACTGTGGTGGTGGTTACACAGGTAATTTGTCAGAGCTCATCAATCTACATCTTTAAAAGACATGAATTTTATTGTATATAAACATAGAGTTGAGTTTTAAAAAAAAATGCCTCCTGGTTCAAAGTAGAAACCAAAATACAATACAATGTTCAGCATTTCACCCAGCCAGAGGGGTTTTACATTTACCCATAATAGACTGTGGTGTATGACAAAGTGCCAATGTAGCTGCTTTTGGCTTATCTGATGATGTTTGTCTGTAGATAAAATTGTTTCCCAACTGCTTCTTGTGGGAGACTTGGAAGGAGTCCTTGGTTTGAGGTGGGGAAAATGGAACCAGGAAGTGAGAACAGGCGATCATGGAGGCCCCTCAGTCAGGTGATGGAGCTTGACTCTGGGAGAAAACGAGGTGGGTGGCATGATCAGATTTGCACATTAGAAGCATCTATCAGGCCACAGCCTGGGAAAGGACTGGAAGGAGTAAAATTATCATGTAGAGAACTCTCAGGAAGGGTTGTAGATGTGCAGTGCAGGGAGCTGGTGGCTGGACTGGGGCAGAGGCAGTGGGCAGTGGGAGGCATGGGTGATGCTGAAGCTGGGCACGAGGTGGAGAGTCAGGAGAAAGAAGGGAATCTGGGGTAGGGAGCAGGAGAGGGGAGAGTCACACAGGAGGAGACAGGCCGCAGGACCACATGGGGCAGAGAGGTGGGGTACTTTGTGAGCGGGGTGATGGTGTTGTAACCACATGTTCGGGAAACAAACTCACTCAGAAGGACAGTGCAGATAGTGGAGTGCAGTTTATTACACCAGTGGGCCCAAGACAGAGTCTCCTCTTAGCCAAGGACCCCAACCAGTTTTTATGAAAACCTTATGTACCCTAAGTGTATGTACCCAAACCCACTTCCCCAAATTCCCTGAAAGTAGTCTGAACAAAGGAAAAGAAAGATACAATCAAAGTTAACCGGTGATTCACATGCCTTAAGCCTAAGTAGTTAACAGTGGACAATTATCAATAGGCCTGTGGTCACACCTCAGTAAGCATAATGAAATTTATGTTTCTATTAGGTTACACAGATAATTAGGGTATTCTTTCAGGCTACGGAGAGTCTAGATACAAGCCCTGGGGCTCTTCCATCTGGGGGGTCTGGTTTTCCATCTGGTATGTCGTTTCCATAGATACTGGGCATATGGCTCAAAGTCCACAGTACGGCCCAAGATGGAGTCCTGCTTTCTTTTTTTTTTCACTGTTCAAGCTTTATTTATTTAGTTGGTGTAACACTTAGTTGACTGCATTATTTATGTAATTTTTCCCTTTTACATTACAAGGCAGTGTACACTATTCTGATTCACATAGTACGCAAGACTCTTTAGAACAGTTATGCACGTGGCATGCAATACTGGATTTATACATTGGATCCCAGGATGTGATTCACTGGAGGGAAAAAAGTTGGACTAGGCACCTTGGCTAAAGGAACCAGAGGTTATATAACACAGTAAATACACATCTTGTTTGAAGGGCAACTGCAGCATCTGCAACATGGGCAGTGGTACCTCTTGAGGAAGTTGAATTATTTGACAAACCAATTTAGGACCACACAAGGTAAGTGCCATCCAGCATCAGGATATAGCTGCAAGGTTTTATGAACCATTCCTATTTCTAACATTAGGAAATTGATTTTTTCCTAGGCTGTCTTAACACTACTGTTTTAATCACAGATCAGATATAAAGGACAATATGAGTTACAACCTCCAACTAAAATCCTGTGTAGCCTAGACAGTGAAGTGATACATTAGAAGACTTTAAAACTGCAGTTCTTTCTGGATCCCCCAAAGTGTATCTGCACTCTTCTTCAAACAGGCCTCTTCCTCATGAGTCAGAGTCACTTTCACAACGTCTGAGATTCCATTCTGTCCCAAGATGCAAGGAACACTAAGGAAGACATCCTCTTTTATTCCATAGAGACCCTTAATCATGGTGGAAATCGGATGCACCCGCCTAAGATTCTTCATTATACTTTCTGCCAAATCGGCCACTGACAGTCCAGTGGCCCAGGATGTGTAGCCTTTCAGTTTGATCACCTCTTAAGCACTGTCAACCACCTGTTTGTGAACCGCTTTCCACTGTTCCTTATCTGCATCAGTGCCTAATTCAGGGTGTAAATTCTTCAGGGAGACACCAGCAACATTCACTCCACTCCATACAGGCACACTAGAGTCGCCATGCTTCCCAAGGATCCACCCATGGCAGCTTAATGTGTGAACTCCCAGCCTCTCCCCCATGAGATAACAGAACCGAGCTGAATCCAGATTGCAACCACTTCCAATAACACGGTTTTTGGGAAAGCCGCTTATCTTCCAAGCCACATAGGTCAAAATATCGACTGAGTTGGAAACAACAAGCAACTTGCAATTTGGGCTGTATTTTACAATATTAGGAATGATGAATTTAAAGATGTTCACGTTACGCTGGACCAAATTAAGACGGCTCTCTCCCTCTTGCTGACGTGCCCCAGCTGTGATAATAACCAGCCTGGAGTTTGCTGTCACATTATAGTCTTTGCCAGAGACAATTTTTGGTGTTTTAAGGAAAAGGCTGCCATGTTGAAGATCCATCATCTCTCCCTTCAGTTTATCTTCCATGACATCAACAAGAGCAATTTCATCTGCCAAGTCCTTCATTAAGATACTGATGGCACAGGCCATGCCAACAGCACCAGCCCCAACAACTGTCATCTTATTCTGGGGGACATGTTCTTCCTTAAGAAGATTCTGAATGAGTTGATCCTTGAGAGTTGCCATCTTGGACTTAGAACCTAAAGAAATCGGGAGTGACTGTCGAACGGGCGAGTGTCGGAGGCGCGCGGCGTGGGATCCGGACTTGGCGGCAGCGGCTCAGGTACTGGAGTCCTGCTTTCAAGATGGAGCCTGTTCTGTCTTTCTCCTCCTTCAATGGCAGACAGCTCTGAGGACTGACTGCCCCAGAAATTGGGGCAATGTAGGATGCCAAGAGCTTCATCCTTGGGAGATTCCCATCTGGAGATTCCTCAAATGGCCCAGAGGAACCAGAAGCAACTTGTGAGGACTCAGGGTGCAGAATGTGGGGCAGAGGCAGTTTCTAAAATGCAACAACTGAATCCAGACAATAGCTTCAGATGCTGAGAAATGAAGGCTACCGAAAGTGCCATACTAGCTCAACTAGCTGTGAAAGCAGACAGTGAAATAAAGATATTTCAAACAAAGGCTCTAAGTATTTACCGCTCAGAAATCCTTGCTGAGAGAACTTCCAGAAGCACCTTAGGAAGAAGGACCTTGGGACTTCCCTGGTGGTCCAGTGGCTAAGACTCCATGCTCCTAAGGCAGGGTTCCTGGGTTCAATCCCTGGTCAGAGAACTAGATCCCACAAGCCACAACTCAGACTTTGCATGCCACAACTAGTGCAGACCTCGTGCAGCCAAATAAATAAATATTAAAAAGAAAAGAAAAGAAAAAGGACCTTGAGCCCAGAAGGAAGAAACAGGATCCAAGAAAGCAATGGCGAGCTGAGCAGCTGGGGCACAAGTGGGCCAGTGTGAATAATTAGTGTCCTGGGTACAAATGTATGAAGTGAAGTGAAAGTTGCTCAGTTGTGTCCAACTCTTTGTGACTCCCATGGACTACAGTCCATGGAATTCTCCAGACCAGAATACTGGAGTGGGTAGCTGTTCCCATTCTCCAGGGGATCTTTCCAACACAGGGATCAAACCCAGGTCTCCTGCATTGCAGGCAGATTCTTTTATTTATTTATTTTTTTGTCTTTTTAAAGTTATTTTTGAAAAAAAATAAAATTATTTTTGTTCTTGTTGTTGCAGGTGGATTCTTTACCATCTGAGCCACAAGGGAGGCCCAAGAATACTGGAGTGGGTAGCCTACTCCAGCAGATCCCTTCTCCAGCAGATCTTCCCAACCCAGGAATTGAACCGGTTTCTCCTGCATCACAGGCAGATTCTTTACCAGCTGAGCTACCAGGGAAGCCCTTGTATGAGTGACACCAAAAGACTAGAAATAATGTGAAAGTCTTGGAAAGTAAAAGTATTAGTTGCTCAGTTGTGCCCGTGTCTTTTTGATCCCATGGACTGTAGCCCACCTAGCCCCTCTGTCCATGGAGTTCTTTTTGTTTTTTTACAGTCCAGGTCTTCATTTTTACACCCATCAGGCCATGAATTCACAGGGAATGGACTCCAACAGTTCGGGTTCCTTTCCATTGGTCCTCACGAAGTTTGCTTCTCTGGGTGGAGCAGGCTGGCGCTTCAGCTGAACCCAAGTCCCTTTCTCTTTGGCTTCCTTCTTTTTCTGATCGTTTACCTTCACACGTTTTAGGAAGCTATCTCGGCTCTTAGAGTGCTCAATGTGCTCCATACGCACATTAATTCTCTTGGCAAGAATCTTGCCTTTAACTTGTTTGCTTACAATGATGCCAACAGTAGGCTGTAACATTGTAGACTCTCCCAGTTTTGCCATGGTAACATTTGTGGGGCATTCCTTTTTGAACAGTACCCATTCCCTTGATGTCTACAATATCACCCTTGTAGATTCACATGTATGTGACCAAAGGAACAACAACTCCATGTTTTCTAAAAGGCCTAGAGAACATGTAGCGGGTGCCTCCCCTCTTTCCCTTTGTGCTGGTCATTTTGGCAAATTACTGGAAAATGGCGGTTCTGGCCAAAAAGCCGTGGAATTCTCCAGGCAAGAATAGCAGAGTGGGTTGCCATTCTCTTCTCCAGGGGATCTTCCCAACCCAGGGATCACACCCGGGTCTCCTGCACTGCAGGCAGATTCTTTACCATCTGAGCCACCAAGGAAGCCCTGAAGCTTTGGAAGGAGAAGAAAAAAGAAATCAAGAGAAAGTGAATGTTGGGGAGGCCCAAGAAAAGATCTAAAGTGGGGATTGGGGTGGGGTGGTCCGCACAGCTCTGGGGTGACATAGAGTAGGTTGGGAACCACGATCACCTGGAATTGAGGATATAACTCCACAGACAGACTTTCAGCCTCCTGCCTTGGCTCTCCCTTGGGGTGACCTTCCCCCTGTCCTTGCACAAGTGAGTCCCAATATTTTGTCAAGATCTAACTCAGATGCCTGCTTCTCCAGGAAGCCTACCCTCCTCCCAGCCCCGAGGCTCCTGGCCTGACCCTAAGGGCCTGTGCACCCAATGTCCATGAGCATATCAGGGCTGATGGCGTTAGGGCCCGTGCCTACTCTGTCACCAGGCCCAGGCCCAGCTGGCTGGCAAATGTGTGCTGAGAATTTGAGTTGGGTGAGTGCCAGGCTGCCTGGGTTCAAACCTCAGCGCGGTGACTACTGATGGTGTGTGGATGATTGTTATGAGTGAGTGAGTGCAGGCAGGATGGGACCGTCTAGTGAGGCAACAGGATGAAGGGATCGCATTGTCTGCAGGTGGCCTGGCTCCACGTGGGCAGAAATGGGTGCAGCTCGAGCCGCCTGTTTGACTGTCAGTTGCTTGGGCCAGGGAATGCCTGGTTCCCAGTAACACCATTTCAGCACTGGCCTGGGAACCTGTCAGCTTCTACCACCACCCTCACCCTCCCCCAGCATCACTTCTCTGGGGAAAGTGGTCCAGGTCAGGTGAGGGTGAGGCACCCCTCATCCCCCTCTGCTCTACATGCTCGCATCTTCCTTTCCAAGTTTGTTGGCCCCCTACCACCCTGCACCCCCACTACCATTATCCCAGGTTCTAGGCAGAGCCCTTTTGAATCCACCTTCCCTGGTGGCTCAGACGGTAATGAATCTGCCTGCAACACAGGAGACCGCGGTTCAATCCCTGGGTTGGGAAGATCCCCTGGAGAAGGAAAAGGCAACCCACTCCAGTATTCTTGCCTGGAAAATCCCATGGACAGAGGAGCCTGGCAGGCTACAGTCCACAGGGTCGCAAAGAGTCGGACATGACTGAGCAACTAATGCCCTTTAGGGGCACTTGGGCTGCCAGGAGGGCTGGTGTGGTTTCTTTCCCTGGTGGGAAGAGGAAGGGATGACCACACTGTTTGCTGGATATTGGCAGTGTCCGTATTACAGGTCTGTGGCGCTGAATCCCAGTGGTGCCTTCCGAGTTCCCATCCCTGGTCACAGGCACTGAGGTGGGCTAGGGAGGAGGGTGGCTTCCAGGGAAGAATTTTAGGCTGAGGAACTAAGGCCAGGCAGCTGGTCTAGCCAGGGCAAGTCATCCCAGGTCATCTCATGGAGTTTGGGGCTTTAAATGCCATCTGCATCCCTCACCACAGCTGGGACCCTCCCCTTCGCCCAGCCCAGATGTCTAACAGACTCCTTAAACAGCTCTCCGTGTCCCCAGCTAGCTCAGCAACTCCACCCTTCCAGGCCAGAAGCCAGGGTAACCCCAAAGCTTCCTCTCCCATCCCACGAAGGCCACCAGCAGGGGACTGGTGTTCCAATCACCTGGCACTGCCACCTCCGCTGCCCCTCCCCCAGCCACAGGCCACCAGCCTCTCTTGCTGGGTCCTAAGGCAGCTGATGTCCCCTGCAAGCCCCTGTTCTCCAGCCCCCAGAGAGATGTTTAGAGAAGGTAAGGCAGGTCACCTGACTCCACTGCTCAAGACCCTCCAACAGTTCCCACTTCACTTAGCAAGAAGGCAGACTCCTGCCTTAGGCCTGCAAGTCCAGGACCACCCGTTCTGTTTCCACTCTGCCCACTCTCAGGCTTGGCAGGACTGCCGTCCAAAGCTGAGCACTCCCGGCTCAACCAAATCTGATCCATGATTCCATTTGTTCCAGATTGTTCCAAACTGTTGTGTTGAGTTCAGTAATGAGTCTCTTTCCCTGGATGTTGAATTAGTTGTTGATGTTGTAATGTAGGAGTGTGTTGGTTTGATGTGTTTCTCGGTTAAAAAAAAAAAAGTCATTATATCTTACTGTACTATTTTTGTAATTTTTCTGTAAGTCTAAACGCATTATAAAACAAAAAGGTTATGAAGATAAAAAAGAAAGGAGATTTGCTGGCGGGCCCATGGTTAGGACCCCACGCTCCCAATGCCAGGAGCCTGGGTTCAAGCCCTGATGGGGGAACTGAGATCCCACAAGCTGCATGGTGCAGCAAAAAATAAAGAGTCACTGTCCAAAAATTGCTTAATTTTGTAAGAGCTGCTCTGGCAAGTGTGCAACACCAGGGGCTGTGACCAGGGCTCTCACATGCACACGTGTACATGCACATCTGTTCAGGACGGCGTGGTCCTCCTGTTTTAGTGGAGTGAGCCAGAGCATGGTCCTGGGTCAGTGCCCAGGTAGGGCTGGATGGGAACCAGGACACAGGCTCCAGGAGGCTGCGGATCACGTGGGATCGGGGCTCCAGGCAAGACAGCCCAGACGAGGGCTAAGGGAGGGGGCTGAACTTTGAAGGAGTGGGATTCACCCTAGAGATTGGTGGGGACAGAGAGTATTCTAGAAAGGGGGAAAGACATGAGGGAAGGCCAGAGACAGGACAGGAGAGGATGTGTGCATGTGTTCCTGTAGGGGGACAGAAAGACTGCTGGTCAAGTGGGATGTAGGTATGGGTATCAGAGGTTGGGTCTCGGAGGCCAGTGAGGTAGGCACAGCTGGAATCGGCAAGGGAACCCTAACAGGGAGTCAGTAAAAGCAGAGGAGCAAGGAGCAGAAATGGGTCTGGAACATACCCTGTCAGCCCAGCCTTGGGGAAGTGACAAGGAGGGCTCAAGACAGTCCACTGTTTCTCTTTGCATCCCCAGCATCTTGTCAGTGTTTGGTACACAACAAGTGAGCAAGAAATGCTAGTTCACATGTGTGCACTTTATTTTACAGTTTATCAATGTACAATAAACTGCAAGTAACTAAAGTATATAATTTGATAACTTCTGACATAAATGTACATCCTTGAAACCCACAATCTAGGCAATGAACATCTTCATTACTCCCAAGGTTTCCTTTGTAACTCCTAGTCAGCTATTTTATTTTTTTAATTATTTCTTTTATTTTTTTCGGTTGCACTGGGTTTTTGTTACTATGTGAGGGCCTTCTCTAGCTGCATAAGTGGGGGCTACTCTTCGCTGTGGTGCACAGGCTTCTCACTTCAGTGGCTTCTCTTGTTACGGAGCACAGGCTCTAGGCTCACGGGCTTTAGGAGTTGCAGCACCTGGATTCAGTAGTTGTAGCACATGGGCTTAGTTGCTCAGCAGCATGTGGGATCTTCCTGAACCAGAGATTGAAACTGTGTCCCCTGCATTGGCAGGCAGATTCTTATCCACTGTAACACCAGGGAATTTCTTAGCTGTTATTACAGATTAGTTTTTATTTTTGAAAACTTTTGTATAAATGGAACTGGACTGTATGTACTTTTTTTTTTTTTTGACAGCGTCATGCACCTTGTAGGATCTTAGTTTCCCAACCAGGGATTGAAATTGCACCCTTGGCAGTGAAAGTTCCTAACCAGTAAACTGCCAGGGAATTCCCTGTATGTATTTTTTAAAAACTGGCTTCTTCCTCACAATGTAATTATTTTGAAATTCCTCCACGTTACTGTACACATTAGTGATTTGTTGAAGATTTAAAACTTCTACTCTGAAAAGACAGGCTTCCCTCGTAGCTCAGTTGGTAAAGAATCTGCCTGCAATGCAGGAGACCTGGGTTTGATTTCTGGGTCAGGAAGATCCCCTGGAGAAGGAAATGGCAACCCACTTCAGTATTCTTGCCTGGAAAATTCCATGGACAGAGGAGCACAGCCGGATCCAGTCCATGCAGTTCCAAGAGTCGGACACAACTTAGCAACTAAACCACCACCACTCTGAAAAGACAGTTACAAAAAAATGAAAAGTCAAGGCACATACTGAGAGAAAATATATTCAAAACATACATTGACAAAGAACTTGAACCTGATAAATGTAAAAACTCTTAGAACTCAGCAATAAAAAGATAAACATCCCAATAACAACACTGGCAAAGAAAACTGAATAGACACTACACCTAAGAAGGTATATAAGCGGCAAGTAAGCACAAAGAAGACCCTAAACATCATCGGTTGTGCTGTCATTCAGTGCTAACTCATGTCCAACTCTTTGGACCCCATGGACCGCAGCACCCCAGGTTCCTGTGTCCTCCACTGTCTCCCAGAATTTGTTCCAATTCATGCGCATTGAGTCAGTGATGCTATCCAACCATCTCATCCTCTGTCGTCCCCCTCTCCTCCTGCTTCAATCTTTCCCAGCATCAGAGTCTTTTCCAATGAGCCAGTTCTTTGCATCAGGTAGCCAGAGTATTGGAGCTTCAGCTTCAGCATCAGTCCTTCCAATGAATATTCAGGAGTGATTTCTTTTAGGATTGACTGATTTGATTTCCTTTCAGTCCAGGGGACTCTCAAGAATCTTCTCCAGCACCACAGTTCAAAACCATCAACTCTTTGGTGTCAGCCTTCTTTTTGGTCCAACTCTCACATCTGTACACAACTACTGGAAAAACCTTAGCTTTGACTATATGTTCTTTGTTGGCAAAATGATGTCTCTGCATTTTAATATGTTGTCTAGGTTTGTCATAGCATTCCTTCCAATGAGCAAGAGTCAGA
This sequence comes from Dama dama, assembly GCF_033118175.1. Lineage (NCBI taxonomy): Eukaryota > Metazoa > Chordata > Mammalia > Artiodactyla > Cervidae > Dama > Dama dama. The sequence goes on from NC_083682.1 coordinate 7,241,008, forward strand.
ATACAGGTTAAAATCACAATGAGCTATCACTACATATTCACTAGAATAGCTAAAGTTTAAAGATATGATCATACCATATGATGGTGAATATGGAGCAACTGGAACTTTCATACACTATTGGTGAGGATGCAAAACAATAAACCACTTTGGCAAATAGTTTGGAAATTTCTTAAACACTACGTATATACCTACCATACAACATACCAAGAAAAAGGAAAGTTTATATCCACAGAGACTTGTATGCAATGTTCATAACATCTTTAGTCATAATTAGAAAAAATGGGAAAAGACTCAAATTACAATATCCTTGCAATGGAATACTGTTGCTGTTGTTCAGGGGCTCCATCATGTCCAACTCTTTGCAACCCCATGAACTGCTACACACCAGGCTTCACTGTCCTTCACCATCTCCTGGAGCTTGCTCAAACTCATGTCCATGGAGTCGCTGATGCCACCCAACCATCTCATCCTCTTTTGTCCCCTTCTCCTCCTGCCTTCAGTCTTTCCCAGCATCAGGGTCTTTTCAAATGAGTTGGCTCTTTGCATCAGGTGGCCAAAGTATTGAAGCTTCAGCTTCAGCATCAGTCCTTCCAGTGAATATTCAGGAATGATTTCCTTTAGGATTAACTGGTTGGATCTCCTTGCAGTCCAAGGGACTCTCAAGAGTCTTCCCAGCACCACAGTTTAAAAGCATCAATTCTGGAGAAGGAAATGGCAACCCACTCCAGTATTCTTGCCTGGAAAAGTCCATGGACAGAGGAACCTGGCGGGCTGCAGTCCATGGGGTGGAGGGAGATGGGTTGGTAGCAGTAAACTGGTAGAACTAAAAAAAAAAAAAAAAAGCATCAATTCTTTGGTGCTCCACCTTCTTTATGGTCCAACTGTCACATCCATACGTGACTACTGGGAAAACAATAGCTTTGACTATACATATCTTTGTCGGCAAAGTAATGTCTCTGCTTTTAAATACAGTCTAGGTTTGTCATAGCTTTTCTTCCAAGGACCAAGCGTCTTTTAATTTCATGGCTGCAGTCACCATCTGCAGTGATTTTGGAGCCAAGCAAAAGAAAATCTGTCATTGTTTGCATTGTTTCCCCATCTATTTGCCATGAAGCGATGGGACTAGATGCCATAATCTTCATTTTTTGAATGTAGAGTTTTAAGCCACATTTTTCACTTTCCTCTTTCACTTTCATCAAGAGGCTCTTTGGTTCCTCTTCAATTCCTGCCATAATGGTGGTGTCATCTGCATGTCTGAGGTTATTGATATTCTCCCGGCAGTCTTGATTCCGGATTGTGCTTCATCCAGTCCAGCATTTCACGTGATGTACTCTGCACTTAAGTTAAATAAGCAGGGTGACAATATACAGCCTTGACGTACTACTTTTCCAATTTTGAACCAGTCTGTAGTTCCATGTCTGGTTCAAACTGTTGCTTCTTGACCTGCATACAGGTTTCTCAGGAGGCAGGAAAGGTGGTCTGGTATTCCCATCTCTTTAAGAATCGTCCATAGTTTGTTGTGAGCCACACAGTCAAAGGCTTTAGCATAATCAATGAAGCAGAAGTAAGTATTTTTCTGGAATTCTCTTGCTTTTTCTGTGATCCAGTGGATGTTGGCAATTTGATCTCTGGTTCCTCTGCGTTTTCTAAATCCAGCTTGTACATCTGGAAGTTCTCGGTTCACATACTGTTGAAGCCTAGCTTGAAGGATTTTTGAGCATTGCCTTGTGAAATGAGGCACATGTGAAATGAGTACAATTGTGTACTTGTTTGAACATTCTTCAGCATTGCCCTTCTTAGGGATTGGAATGAAAACTGACCTTTTTCAGTCTTGTGACCCCTGCTGAGTTTTCCAAATTTGCTGGCATATTGAGTGCAGCACTTAAACAGCATCATCTTTTAGGATTTGAAATAGCTCAGCTGGAATTCCATCACCTCCACGAGCTTTGTTCTTAGTGAAGTTTCCTAAGGCCCACCTGACTTCACACTCCGGGATGTCTGGCTCTAGGTGAGTGATCACACCATCGTGGTGATCTGGGTCATGAAGATCTTTTTTGTATAGTTCTCTGTGTGTTCTTACTTCCCTGGTGGCTCAGAGGTAAAGCCTCTGCCTGCAATGCGGGAGACCAGGTTTGATCCCTGGGTCAGGAAGATCCCCTGGAGAAGGAAATGGCAACCCACTCCAGTACTCTTGCCTGGAGAATTCCACGGGCTACAATCCATGGGGTCGCAAAGAGTCGGACACAACTGAGCGACTTCACTCTCACTTTCTTATCTCTCCTTGCTATTCTTTGGAACTCTGCATTCAGATGTGTATATCTTTCCTTTTCTCCTTTGCTTTTCACTTCTCTTCCTTTCTCAGCTATTTGTAAGGCCTCCTCAGACAACCATTTTGCCTTTCTGCATTTCTTTTTCTTGCGGATAGTTTTGATCACCACACCCTGTACAATGTCCTGAATTTTCAGTCATAGTTCTTCAGGCACTCTATCAGATCTAATCCCTTGAATCTATTTGTCACTTCCACTGTATAATCGTAAGGGAGTTGATTTAGGTCATACCTGAATGGTCAGCAATAAAAATAATTTGTTGAAGAAACAAGGGTAGCATTAAGAAACACTCCACAGTCAGGGTTGCAATACTGTTATAGTCCACTAGATGGTGGCAAAGCACATTCATTTCCAGTTCCATAAATTGGCATCTCCTGTGGCTATCCTTCCTTACCATAGCAGGTAGACAGGACATAATCTCCATTTAACCAGCAGGAAAGCAAGGACCTGGAAAGGGCACACGACATCCCAGTTTGCCAACTTGTCAGAGCTAGCCAAGAACCAGGATCTGACTCACGTCTCCTAGATTTTCAGAGCTTCTGAATCAGCAACCCAGCTAGATACTCCCATTTTTCAGTTTCCCCATACCCTGCCCTCTCTCAAAGTCTCATTCTCCTAGTTGCACCCTTTTACTGAGGTCAGAAATCTATTTCCCAAGTCCAAACCAACTAGCCCTGGGCCTGGGAGGCTTCAGGACAAGTTTGGAGAGGTTACGAAATGGTGGAGCTATCTCACTTGGACCCATGTTTGTTAGGCACCCACAGACCTACTGGAATTATCAGGATAATGAAATCCCAAAAAGTCCAGTGTGAAAGCCCTTTGTACAGCTGAAGGGGGATATAAAGGACTTGCCTGGGGTTCATTTATATTATTGAGACCTAGCCCCTTGACTTGGACATAGACTTCAGAGATGTTTTATGTTGGCCTCCTTCTGCATTCGCTTTTTGTGCCAAGGAGGAAATGACTTCCGGCCTGCTTCTCTGGCCCTTCTTATTGCTGACCCTGGCGCTTCCAGTTCCTGATCCTGGCCAATTTTGAGCCTAAGCAGTGCCAGGAACCATGTAGCCCCTGGTGAATCCCTAGCCACTCTTCTCCTTTGCTCTCCAGGGAAGTCCTTCCAGGGAGTCCTCCAGTTCTGGAAGAACAAAGACTTCTCCATAAAGTACTGGAATGGCATCAATTCAGAATAGGCACTTAACCAAGTCCACGGACCACCGTGTTGGAGACTAGATTGCTGCTGACCCACTGGACAGTTATTTTTTTAATTCAAGTATATTTGGTTTACAATGTTGCGCTTCAGGTGAACAGCAAGTGAAGATTATATGTGTGTATATATATATGTATATAAATTGCATATACATTATATACTTTTTCATTCTTTTCCATTACAGGTTATTACAAGATATTGACTAGCTCCCTGTGCTATATATGCTAGGTCCTTGTTACATATAGTTGGACAGTTGATTCTTTTAAAAAAAAATTTATTTTTGGTTGTGCTGAGTCTTCATTGCTACCTGCGGGCTTTCTCTAGCTGCAGCCAGCAGGGGCTACTATTCTTTGAGGTGCATTAGCTGCTTCTTACAGTGGGCTCTAGGTGCACGGGCTTCTGCAGTTGTGACTCTTGGGCTCTAGAGTGCAGGCTGTTGCTCTCCACAGCATGTGGAATCTTCCTGCACCAGGGATTGAACCCGTGTCTCCTGCATTGGCCAACGAATTTGTACCCACTGCACCACCAGGAAGTCCCTGGACAATTACCTGAGGACCTCGTGCACTTATGTAGACCATAGAGCTGAAGTGTTGAAGGCTAGGGTTCAAATTCCAGCCCTGCCGCCTTGCCAGTGTCCCAGTCAGAGCTTGCTTCCCCATTTGTAACACATAACTTGAGTTCAGAAATACAGGACAGAGATTCATTTGCTAAAGCCTCTGCCCACTTCAGTATCCTTGCCTGGAGAATTCCATGGCCAGAGAAGCCTGACGGGCTAGTGGAGTCAGAAACAACACTGCCCTCCACTGGGCTGAGGGTATAGCCAAGGCTGGGAGACCTGTGCTAGGTACAGCATCTTCTTCAGACCTAAGTCTGAAGACCTAAGTTTCACTGGCCAGGTTTACTGGATGGAGCCTTTTAACTACTCATGCAGGGAATACAATCTGAAGAGCTAGGACATTTTAGGCATTTAGAGAATGGGTGGGACCATGAGAGTATTTCATTTGCAAATAAAGGATTATCTGCTGGTATACAGGCCATTTTTGGCCACCTGATATGAAGAGCCTACTCACTGGAAAAGACCCTGATACTGGGAAAAAATGAAGGCAGAAGGGGAGAGAGAATGAGATGGTTGGATAGCATCACAGACTCAATGGATATGAGTTTGAGCACACTCTGGGCAACGGTGAGGAACAGAGAAGGCTGGCATGCTGCAGTCCACAGGGTTGCAAAGAATTGGACATGACTTGGTGACTGAGCATACAGATCATTCCACAGGACACCAGACCACATAACCAACTTGTAGCTTGGGAATTGGCAACTGAAAAAGACTGTCCTAGTCACCCATTGTCAGCTCTTAGATTGGCCTTACTTTTGATAGAATCAACGGTAACACCTCTTTCTCCCCATGTTCCCCAGTTGTTTCCTCTTCATCCCAGCCCAGCTCACAGGCAACTGCTAAACAGCAGAAAGTAGGCTTCTTTAAACAAGTCTTTCAGGTCACTCACCCATTTTACCCCTTTCTTCCCTAGATTCCTGCTCTTCCTGGAGATCAGATTGCATGACAGAACCATATACTTATACAGGAACCAGGCAGAACACCCACAAAACATCCATCTTCTATTCATGAACAGAAGTTTAGTATATATGTAAATAAATCACACCAAGGAGGTTTTTTCAATTTTTATTAATATGTATAATCAAGTTTTCAAAATAGTGAGACTTCTCCAAACACGAATTGCATGAGGAATACCTGCAAATTACAGGCAAAATTACATTACATTCCCATGTAAACACAAAGGCAGAGTTTGACGCTATTATCTTCCACCTCCCCTAACTCTAGGGCCTAGCACCTGAAAGATGAGGAAAAAGTAAAGAGTCTGGAGAGTAAAAGTTAAAGTCAAGCAAAGATGCCACAGGGATTTGAACCCCGTCCTGGAAACCAGGAGTGCCAACCACCAGCATCTTTTGCTTTTTTTTTTTAAGATAAGAAAAGGCAAAAAAGCAAAACCTGAGAAAACAAAAAAGATTTTGTTTTCTCAGGAAAAGAAAAACCTTTATAAATAGCCCTACTGAAGAGCACTGGAGAATCTGCTTCAGCTAAGATGCTAGCTTGGTCAAGTCTGCTATGTTCACCTGAAAAAGTCTTAGCAGAGAATTTTTGCAATCCCACCCAATAGCCCTCTCAACTGCCAAAGCACCTTTCAGTTCATAAGTGTACTCTCCCACCCAATATGACAGTTCTACTTAGATGCTGTTTCTCCACTTAACTGGTTGAAATGTTTTTTTAAAGTCATTGGATAATAATGCCACACATTTAAAACACTTTAAAAGCTTTTTAATTGTGGTCTAAATATCATTACCTGTTCGCAGGTAAATTAATGGTCTTTTCTAGTAATGCAACCCACCGGAAGACCTTGGCACCAATTACCTTAAAAGCGATTATGGATCATGCCCACAAGGATCCAAGCTACCAGCAGCATCGAGGTGAGGGGTGAAGGGTCTGCGCTAGGCCAAAGGCACAGGGTGGCGATGTGGCAGAGAAGTCACTTGTGGGGAGACCTTGCTTTTTAACAGGCTTCTGGAAAAGCTAGGGAAAAGTGGTTGCCCGCTTTCCCCCTTTCCCTCCCCTTCAAGCATCACTTGAGGTTCGGCTTCATTAAGAGCTGCTATGAAAACAGCTAAATTAAATATTAGGACAAGCACAGGGATATATATACAAGGTACTCAAGCATTCCTTTGAATGCTCACTCCCCCAAAGAAAGAGGTTCAATGCATTGTCTGCCAAGGGGGCTGAGTCAAGTCCTCATTTCTAACAGAAGATGGGGTTGAGGCCGACATCATTTTGATTGACCTTAGTTAATAGCGCTTTGTTGTCTCTCTTGCCACAGGAAGGCTCCATGGTTGTCCTACTTTAAGCCTTTGGTGCCTTTAGTGAGGGGTACCTGAAAAATCTTAAAAAAAAGGCTTAGCGCCCACCTCACCCCTCCACCCCCAGGCCAACGAACAACTTGCTCATGCTGTTGACTCCAGCGTAAAGCTGAAAGGTCATTTAACACTAAATTGTTTACTCATAACAGATCTGACTTGGTATGTAGATATAGAAAAAGCTTGTTCACCTGTTGTCCTCATTTTGTCCACTGGTGAATTCAACTGGAAGCTCCTTCTATAGTCTGAAGAATACCATCTGAAAGAACTAGTGGTTCCCAATCCCCACATTTAAAATGCAATGTTTGGTTTATGATTTTAAAAGTAAATAAGCTATTTTTCCTTACTGGGTCTGGCTTCTCTGGCCTTTCGCATACGTCTGTTGTTTTGAATGTTCCTGTATATAAAATTAAGACCAGGGGAGGAGAGAGAGACACCCGAACAAAGACAAATGCACTAAGACCACTGAACTGTTGGTAAACATTTCCACTTGCCAGTGAAATTTCCTGAAGACTGCTGCTCGTGTGGAATTATTTCTTGTCACTGATTTTAAAGTTGCATCTGGAAAAGACTAAAGGCTTCAGTGCCCTCCCCACCCCCTTACCAGAAGTGAACAAAATGCATTTTACCTAAAAAAAAACACAGCAAAAGGGACTCTGCTCCAATCACAAACATGAATGCTTTAAAAGCTGAAGAAATTTCCTCACACTCAGCCTTTTATCACTCAGCTGGATTTTCCTTTAACAATCACTACTCCAAGCATTGGGGGAAACACAACTTTTGACTCATACTCCAGTCGTTTCACAGTGCATTCTAATAGCAGCGGATCAGAACAGTACTGTATTACTTGCCAACAGAACAGACAGACCTGAGGTCAAGACAACTGCATTCTGTGTAGTCTGTAAAAAAAAAAGCTAGAACAAGTAAGCCCCACCCTCTCCTCCTCCCTTCCCTCCAAAATCAGGGGGAAAAATGTTTATACTTAAATATGCCGATAAACTCACTGCAAGGTCTGACACACTCCCTAGGAGAACAGAAGGCAGAGCCAAGCGTTTATATGCAAGTCAAAATCCTGAAAAGCTTCACGAAGGATGAAATGAAGCCTCTGCAAAGGAAAATTCTTTAAAAAAAAAAACCCCAACCCTCCCCCCACCAGATATCTAAAAAGGCCAATAGTGTGAACACTGGCTAACACCAGATGAGATGACTGTAAGTAAAGTTAACATGCAAACTGCATATCTGGACAGTATATTCCATTGCTCTAGTTTAACCACTAGACAAGACTCCTGACTTTCTGTAAACATTGTAGGTGTTAAATTACCTGTTCTTCTGATCATAATCTCCCACCTGTCTAAGAGGTATTTATTCCTTATTTAGAGTGCCTCTATTGCCATGTGCCTGGAATTATTAAATGCTCATCACTTTTACGAAGGACAAAATTTTTTCCTGCCTTAAGTTAAATTCGTTCTTCTGCTCAATTTCCTGATCTTGTCCATTAAAGAGTGTTCGCAGACAAAGTTTCTGAAAGATGAGAAGAAACCCCCCAGATTGCCCCAACACTAACTACAGACAAACAATGTTTTATTTAAATAAGGAGACAGCTTCCTAAAAACATACATTCTCTAAAAATAAAAGTATTTTATTTTGAATGATTTAATGGTTTTCTGCACAATACACATAACATTTAAATTTTAGCAAGATTAACAAAATCTGAATTCTTAGCAGTACAATACTATCCCTTAAATAGGGTTGTCCGATTCAAGGCTAAACAAATGTTCTTAGTTTTCTAAACATTATCTTTGCTAATCTCAAGAGGCTTTAAGGAATTACTTGCCTCTTGAGTGAAATGTGCTGTCCCATCATTGAAGCCCACAGGAACGGTGTCCTGTCTAATTTTAAAAGGCTGGATGGGACGATGCCTCACAATCCTGGAATCCCTTAGGTAAGGAACCTAGGACTTCCACAGCTCTTCACAGAGGTAAGCACTTATTCCTAACATGCAATACTGCAGATGCAAGTTAAACTTATCTGTTAACAGCTGCCTGCTGTTTTCTGCTCCCAGACGAAATGAAGCAACTCTTCTGATAATGAAGAAAAACCTGTCTGAGGCAAACGAAAGATTGGCAAACAGCACAGCCTCTTCCTCCTCTCAATTCACTTGATCCCACTCTTTCACTTATTTCAGCTTCTTTTTTTCCAGGATTAATATGTAGCACTATTTTCATTTCATTTCGCTCTTTTAATTCTGCTTTTGTAAAAGCAGTATTGAGATGGACATTTGATCTTCACTGTATCATTATTTTTCATCATTATTTTATTTTTCATCAATTCATTATTTTTGTGGATACAGCTTGATAAGCCATAACTTTATAGTAGTAGATTCCATTAACTTTAAATTGGTAGTTTTTCATTTGCTTTTTTTTTTGGCATGTGCAGACAATGTGTTCATCAGTAGTAAGGATCTCAGGGTTATGCTTTTTCCCCAATGTAGGTATGAAATACAATCTTTTCTGCCTTTACTTATCATTCACCAAGGAGCTGTTCCCCTCTCCATCTAGGCCATCAGATTGCCAGGCTGGTTATGACTCAGAAGATGTTATCTGAAAAAAGTCTACAGAAAAAAAAGGTTTCCCCTCCCTCATCAACAAAAGCCCACCCCCTTATCAGTTACGATTTACAATACTTAGATGTAAATTCAAAATACAAGTTACAATAATTTTGAAGCATATCTTAACAAACTTTTCCTACGCTAAAAAAGAAAAAAATAAACCGAACAATCTTGCTTATATACAGCCGAAAAAAGAATCTTACTTGATAATACAAAAGCTACCATCAGAAGAAATCCCTTCAGGATCATTAAGCCACTTCCTTTGCTCTGAAGCTCCTATAGTAGTATTAAGTTTTATTAAATCACCTGAAAAAAATTCCAAGAGAGAACCACACACTACTATATCCAAACAACTTTACCATTTAAAAAAAATTCCCCAAGTTTTTACCTAAGTCAGCGCAGAGGGCCAGACCAACCCCCAGTCATTTTCCTTTCCCAAACCCTACTCTTAAATCGAGTGAATCTTCATGAACTTCCCCATCTGTTAAACTCAAAAATTGGGGCAAAACGGAACCAGAGGATTGCGAGTTACTTGCCAACTTGGAAGTTGAGATTTTCTTTAGTTTTTCCATCTTAAGTATTTAAGTTCTCTGGCATGTTCATCTGTAATCAAAAACTAAACAATTACCTAAACCCACCCCCCCATCCCAATCATCACAAGCCACTGCCAACTACAAATTGCCAAAATTTGCCCCTCCCCTTTAATAAAGGTATCTTAAAAGTCGTTATTTGAAAACTTAACTTCAACACTTGGCCTAGTCAAGCTCTTCTGAAGTTCTCCTGAGTTGACTGAAAATGAACCAAAGCTGCACTGTGCTGTACATTTCAGCTTCACTGGGAATACTCTTCCAAGGAAAAAAGCTGCTCCAATCCCTGAAGGTGTTGGTGCCAAACAGCGTAGCAGTACAATCCTTCTCTAACTCAGTTTGTCAATAGTACTATAGAATCTGTGGAAAATCTTAGAAAAAAACAGTTTCTCCCCCACCCTCTTCCCTGTTCACACCACCCCAAAATACTTGAGTAAAAATAACCAGTTACGTACTTTAAAAATATTTAATTAAGGGGTGGGAAAAAAAGAATAAACTACCAGCCATTTCTCCAATGGACAGCTGCGCCACAGACCTCAAAGTGAAAGCTGCTTGTGCTAGAGTTTCTATAAACTGTAAACCTGCGGTGTTCTGATTATCCTGATACTGGATTTTCTTTTCGCCTGTTACCTTGAGTCATTTGCCTTTGGAATTCTAGACAGACCTAAAGGGAAAAGAACTCAAAACATATTTGCTCCCCCCCCAAAAAAAAACTCCCCCCCCGCCAAGAATTATATACCGAAACTACATATTTAGAAAACTTAAAATACAGGATGAGGAAAGAAAAGTAGACCCTCTACTCACAAAACTGAAATGCTTCATTACCCCCAAACTGAATATAAAACCTGTTTACAAAGCTTGCTGAAGTTGTCTCACAGTTGTTCTATCAAATTCAGGATATCCCTCATTGGTTAAAAACAAGAACACTTGCCATCTACCATTCCTCCGGGCCTTGAAGTCTGCCCTCAAAAGCTCCAGACAAGATGCATGAGAAAATAGGCCTGAAAAAGAGAAACCTACGACACCCGAAAACCGGCCTATATCCCCGTAATAAAACCCTTTATGCTTAAGTACACAACTCCCCCATTACTATTAGGAAATGATATTACCAGAGTTACAGGAGAAAAAAAAAAACCCATGATAGTGCCGACCTCACGGTTTTTACCACACCACTGGCTCTCCCTGCAGGGCTCGCACACTGGGCTGCTGCTCTAGGATCCTCTATCTATCCTCCATTCAGCCTGCTCGCCGCCTCCGCGTGGTTGCCAAGCCAAGCCGCGCCGCACGCTAACTTCATCACCACACCGCACTGGCTTCCTCCTTCCTGGAATCCTCTCCTAGCTTCACCTCCAAATCGTTAGGGCTCGCTCCTTCTTCCTAGCTTCCTTCACCAAGACGCACTGGCTCCCGGGCTTCTCTTTCCTATCTTCACGAACTGCCGCTGGCTCCTCAGTCCTAGATTTCACCGAACACTGGCTCCTGGAATCCTGTCTGCCGCTCCTGTCTTCCTAGCTTCACTGAATCCACTTCTGTGTAGCACCTGCGTCAGCTGTTAATTAGCGCCTAGTCCTCAGGATTTAAACATTCATCTTAGCTCAAAGTCCAATAACTCGATGGTTACTCTTGCTCTTCAATTTAATTCACTTATAAAGTCCTTTAGATTTGCCAAAAGAAACTACGCTACCGCATTTAAGGCCTTTCAAATTTTTAACTCTTCCAAACACATTCTTAGCTTTTAAGTTACTTCAGTCCCTTTTAGTAACTTTTTGCTGAGATTTTAAACTGACTTTCCTTCTAGTTTCCGGATATTCTTCTAAGTTGGTCTTGGTCTACAGTAGTTTTAAAAAACCCTCATCTTCTGAGATCTAACTTCTGCACCACCAGAATTAAGTTGATGGGCTTTTACAATAGATTATCAATGGTATAAAAATTTCTCTTAGTTTTTGTTCCTGTAATTTATCCAACATTATTGACTTCGAATTATCTTCTAAATTTTTGGACGTCTATCTTGTATGTCTGCGTCCAATAGCTTGCTTTTCATTCTATCTTAAGCACTCGCCCGTATTTTCAATTTTCTCCTAGATTTGTCTTTTTCTTCTGCCTACTTCCTAGGCTCAGGTTTTGTCTTCTAAAACGTGTTATCTCTATCTTCTCTAGTTTTCTTTTCACCTTCCTGTACTTCTGTCTTCCGAATTTTCCACTTCAACTTTCCAATTTTCTTTCCTACCATTCCTAACTAATATTTCCGTCAACTTTAGCCAAACAAAGCCTTAAGATCAAGTAGGCTTCAAATGACGCCATTTTTACTGCGCCGTGAATCTGAAGGCATTATTTCTGAAACCACCTTCAGTTAAATCTTAAGATGGCCTTTATAATATTTTAATCATCTACAACTCAACCTTTAAAAACGTTTAGGTTCGATTTACATAACCCAACGTTTTAATGTTAAGGTAAAAGGTTGCCCTTCAACTTAAGGCTTTAAAAAAAAAAAAAAAAATCCAAACTTTGCAGTCCTACCTCAGCCATTCTCTTAAAAATCTTTCACTCCATGAAAAAATTTCAGCTCTTAACCTCCATCAGGTTCTAAGATTCTTTTTTCTTCCCTCTTCCTTTCTCCAACTACTCTTTAAAGTCTTCATGTTTTCCCTAAAACTTATGGACTTAATGCAAAGCAATATCTCCGTATTCTCACTACTTACAATCACTAAAGAAATATACTAATTCCTATCTTTTATGATAGAAAAACTTATCTGCGGACTCCTCAAGCAGCATCTCCTTCCTTAAAGCCGCCTCTGCGCTGGCTGCCTCAATGCCTGTCGCTCAGTCCGCAGCGGTGTATTTATAGAACAAGACAGCTCACACCTCGGTATTCAATACCCCTCCGCCGCCTTTGTGAGGCAAGCAAAAATAGTTCCTCTGAAGAGGTAAAAATAGAATCTTATTTACAAGACTTTCTGGATTTTTCCTAACAGTTTATGCAAGTTGCTTGCAAGCCCTGTACCCAGATATTTAGAACTTATTAGCAAGTAGATTTGAGCTGAAAATTTGGGCAAAAACAATGAGAATCACATTTAAATAAACATCGAATAGCTCATAAAAACTAAGCGCCGTTACGTGGTAATGTTTCTAGTAGCTTTTAAAATACTTTTCGTGTTTCCTTGGAGTACATTGGGTACAAGTCAGTGGTTTTGGAAGGAAGGTTAAACTGAGTTTCCTGACAGCCTTCCTTCCCATTAGGTAACCGAACTTCAGCCTCACAACTACAGACCGCAGCCATTTTAGAAGTAAAGTTTTGGGAGTTCCCCCCTACCCCCCCCCCCCCGAAAAAAAACAGTCCCAGGTCCTGCGAGGTGGTTTTGAGGTTTATACCTCACCCGGCTCATTTGGCCTCTTATTCGTAAAATATAGTTACTCTGGGTTATCCACTTAAGAATTCTACTAATTGTAGAAATCCACTTCCGGAAAATATCTCAACAGTCACCGTTTGCTGTTGTCCCTGCAATAGTGCTGGACCCATCTTAAAGGCTGATTCAAACCTAGGCATTAGGGTGGGCTTGTGTTACTTGGCATGCTTCAGGCTTTTGTTGTTGATTTTGTATTTACTAAATACCAGCTAGACCCCTACACTTTTGGTTGCCTGTTTAGACATAGCCTGGACTTTTTGTTCTTTTCCAAACGTGTGCTGTATCCGGAAAAGCCAACGGTTTCACGGTCAAAGACAGAACGACCTTCGGCTACCACTCGGGAAAGGAACGTGTTCTAAAATGTTTGTGAGCCTTTACTTAAGGGTTTACTAGGTTTTCTTCCCCCCACAAATTTTGTATTATCTCCGGTTTGATCCCCTTAAGACTTTAAAAAGCAGAGCCCAGAAAGAAATCTTTTTTCCAAACTCAAAGCCTTTTCTGAAGGTTAACCAGTAGTCCACTTTTAAAACACATCCTGTGTCCTACCAAAAGGGAAATCAGAGGGAAGCACCGGGAAAGGAGTACTGTTGCGTCTCTAATGTTTGAAGAGAAGCCTCAATTCTCCCGACTGCGAGGGGGACCTGTCTCTCGGGCGAGGGATGAGGATTTAAAAAACAATGGCGCCGGTGGCTTCCAGACACGCCTTCCACGCAGCTAAAGCGACTGCGGCGACAAAAAACTAGGGAGAGGCAGAGCGGGATGTACAACCTCCAGAACCCTCGGTCAGTGAGTCCGGGGTGGGGGTGCGGGTGCGGGTGCGGGTGGGGCTCGATTCCCCACACCCCACGCCGGCACGGCGCAGGGATATGCTGGCCGTGAGCCCTTTGTGAGGCGTTGGCTCGCGGGCGGTGCTGCCGGTTCAAACCGGCTCCAACCGGTCCCGGCCGCCTCCGGGGGCGGGGGCGGTTGACGCAGAGCGCCACTGCGCGCGCGCGCGCCCCGCCACCAAGGCAGATGCCTCGCCTAGGGAAGTGTGTGGGGGAGGGTGGCAGCTGTCCCTGATCGGGGTTTATTGGCTGCACCTCCAACTTTTCACCACTTTTGGGCTCCTCTTCTTTTCCGGGAGATGTTGCCTTCATTTTCAGCCCGGAAGGGCCTTTCCTTCACGTCCTTCATCTTTTGTCATTCCTTCATTACCGCAAAGTCATCCATTAACTAAAAATTCTCGCACATCATCCTTCCTCTTTAATTGTTTATTGTAACAGCCATTGAGTGTTTGTACGTCATCAAATCTTGTTAATCTAGATTGCTTAAAACAGAAGGGGTCTCAGAGATTGACCTAACACAGCTGCCTGTTTTTGTTTTTTTGGAAGGGGGTGTTGGTTTTATTTTTGAGGATAGTGGTGGTGAGATAAAGTGGAGCGCTCCAGGGCACATGGTGATTTAAAACCTAGACACCCCCCCAAAAAAAACCTAGACCCCAGGACAGGGTGACACCCACTCTCTGGCCCTCTCTCACCTCCAGGGTTTTCAATTCTAGAATGTGTGCAGATGTTCAGGCAGTACATTCCAAAAGAGGTAAATGGAGTCTGTTGGCACGGTATAGGTTAGGATGGCTTCTTAAAGTCTCTAATCTGTATTTTTTTAAAACCCCTTTGGTTCCTACAAAGGGCACTGGTTGTGGAATGGTGAGGGAGCAGGCCTGGAGGCCTTTAGCAAGTGAAGGTTCTGTACCCTGTGCTAATCTCATAACTTTACCGACTCCCCCCCCCCCCCCCCCCAATAAAGCAGGGTTAGTTTAAGAGGCTGCATTAAAGTGTTGTTAATGAAGCTGTACTTGTTGAAGCAATCTTCTTCCTTCTAACAGTGGAATATTACTGAGATGCCGATGGTTCCCCTCAGACGCAGTTTTGATATTTGCTCAGGGACTGGAAAATTTTTAGTAGATTTTTAGGACTGGAAGGAGGAAAAAGTGAGTTGGGTCACCTCATTTTACAAGTGGGGGTTTGGGGGCCTGGGGAGTTTGGGATTTGCTTAAAATAAGACGCAGCTAATTAGTACCAGTAGTTATTCTTGAATCCAAGCATTCCAACCTCGCGGCACCTGCCTTTCTCTTCCACTCCCTCTTAGCACTAACCCCCCTTCTCCAAGGGCTTCTGTCAATCTCCTTGACTGCCCTTCTCTAGGTCTTGGTGGGGATGGGAGACCTAGGCCCCCGTCTTGTCTGGGATCTCTCTCCCACTCTAGAGCCACTGAAATAAGAGCCCTGAAGTGCTTTAAGTAGTTGTCAGCATAGCTAACTAGTCATTTCCATTCTCCTTACACATAGATGTAGCATTTTCCTTATACTGTGAGAATGGCTGTGTTGTATTTGACTAATTCCCCCGAATTTGGGGAAGGAGATTTGAATGAAGCTCAGCAGTCAGGAAACTTCGGTGGGAGGTATGGCTTGCCAAAAAGACAATTCTTCCTTTTTTTTTCCCAGTTGGTAAGTAAAAAATATTTTAGAGGTTATGAACACTGATCCCCTTTTTACTATTTACGCCTGAAGGTTTACTGCCCTCATCTTTCCTAGCTTTTGCTTCACAAAATTAGAGGTCTCCAAAATACTCTAATTCCTTCTTCTTCTTGACATGGTGAGTCTCTTTTTTTCTATAAGATAATTTAAACAAGATGGCCTAGATTTGCCATTTTCTTTGGTGAGGAGATAATACATTTGATTATGAGCCTTTCTCCAATTCTTTTGAACCAAGGTTCTCTTTAACACAAAACTACATTTTCTTCAAGGCATCTTTTCTCTGGCCCTTGTTCATGTTCCTTTTACTTCATAACATTTTAAGGCAGCTGGTCTCAAAACCCTGTTTATTCCCCTCTACCTCGTTCTGAAACCTGGTCTTTATTTGGGCCTAAGGGCACAGGTATAAGAGGGCTAATCCATTTTAGCTGATGGGTCACCTTGTGCTCCCACCACACCTTCAAAATGCCCAGGCTAAAAATAGGAGGCTCTTGGTTCTGGTTTCTGGCAATTACTCTCCTGACAGCGTGTGACCTTGGGTACTAACCCAAATAACTTCTCAGTGGTAATATTCTTATGTGTAAAATGAGGAGATTCGAGGAAAGAAATGATGATGCGGTTTCTATGAAATGCAGTAAACAAAGAGATGAGAAGGGAACATGGAAGATTTTAGGCCTCCTGGCTGTAGCTCCAAGGAGGTGGGGCACTGAAAAGGACGGACAAATTTAGCACAAATTTAGAATCAGGCCTCTAGAGCTTCTGTCACCTAATCCTCCAGAATCACGTCAGGTCAGAAACCTCCAAAGAATGCTAGAATCTGCTCCACCTCCTCTTTTTAATAAGGCCAGTGGGGCTTAGTCAAGGGGCTTAATCAAGAGAAGTTTCTGAGGCCTTTTCTTTCTGGGTCTAAGGTTCAGAGACCAGTCTGAGTGAGTCTTCAGGGATACCTGGTAACCCCCCACACCTCTTTTCTTTATTTCCTCTAAGCTTGTGCTATTTAGCTAATCCTTTGTTGCCAGAGACAGTTTTGGAAATGCTGATCAGCAATAAAGTAAAGTGAAGTCACTCAGTCGTGTCCGACTCTTCGTGACTCCATGGACTGTAACCTACCAGGCTCCTCCATCCACGGAATTTTCCAGGCAAGAGTACTGGAGTGGGTTGTCGTTTCCTTCTCCAGGGGATCTTTCTGACTGAGGGATTGAACCCGGATCTCCCACATTGTAGGCAGACACTTTACCATCTGAGCCACCAAGGAAGTCCAGTCAACGATAAAAGACGAGGGGAATCCCCACCCAACCCCCACCCCGGAGAACAACTTTCTCATTTTCTAAAGACTCAAGAAATTTGCAGTTCCCAGCTCCATCCTGCTGCCCACCTTCCCCAAGCTGATCTTGGGAATGATGACTGCGCAAAAGTTTGGCTCCCTCCTCTCTGCACAGCAGCCAACTCCCACTGTAGGAAAAAACCACAGAGATGATGCAGCTCAGAGCTCCATTATGCAAAAGAGAGGTCATTGTTTTCTAGGGGATTTTGGACAGCTAAAAATGTACCCAGAGAAAATCTAAAATCAACCACTGAAATCTACCAGACACGGTTAACTCACAGAGAACTGTGGGCATTTCTAGCAAAAACAAGTTACAGAAACTAAAAATGGCTGTGTCATCGGCCTTCCCCAAACTATTGTTGGGAAGAGGCAAGCCTGAGCCTCTCTCTCTCAGGCACTGAAGATCACTAGGCTGAAGAGTAAGGGAAACATTCTCCTCCTATCTTCCCTAGAAAAGCAGCCATCTTAAAGGAACAAAATTGTGACGTTTGCAGAGATGTGACTTGACATACAGACTGTCATACAGGGTGATGAAGTAAGAAAGAGAAATACAGTGGGACCTAGAAAAATGGTATAGATGATCTTATTTGCAAAGCAGAAATAGACAAATGTAGAGAACAAACGTATGGATACCAAGGGAAAAAGAGGGGTGAGAGGGTGGGATGAACTGGGAGTTTGGATTGCCATATATACGCTATTACACTATGTGCAAAATGGATAACTAATAAACTGTTGTATGACATAGGAAACTTCTCACAGCTCAGTGGTGAACTAACTACATGGGAAGGAAATCCAAAAAAGAGGGCGTATATGTATATAAACATGTAGCTGATTCACTTTGCTGTACAGCAGAAACTAACACACCTTTGTAAAGCAATTATACTTCAATAAAAATTAATAAAAAAGAACCCAGGGACCCCCTGGTGGTTCAGTGGCTAAGACTCTGTGCTCCCAATGCAGGGGGCTTAGGTTCGCTTCCTGATCAGGGAACTAGATCCCACATGCTACAACTAAGACCCAGCACAGCCAGATAAATAAATAATTTAAACAAGAAAGAAAAGAATCCATCTTTAAGTGTAGGATGCAGTGGAAGAATTCTGTGTGGATAGAATTCTCTTTCTGGGGGAGAATATAGGCGAAAGTATCTTGAAAAAGAGGTTTCTCGTCTCCAGTCCAAGAACTCCATGCTGCTAGTTCCCTTCTTTAATTTATTTGCCACATAATGTTCTTGGCCCTGGGCCCTGCAGCCTATTTGTGGATCTTTCCGGAAGGCCAGTCGGTAGCATCATGGGATGTAGGAGGACAGAATGACAACAAGAGGCAGAAGGCAGCTCTGTTTCAGCCTGTTTATCCCCAGCTTAAGGGCCCTTCACCGGCTTCACCCAGCACTTTCAGACCTTCCTTTCCTAGGCTGTGCACTCTCCCTGTGGCCTCTGCTCTTGTCCTGGCTAGCCTTGAGTGGAGACGGTTTGACCCCCTCCCTAGGCAGAGATCAGGGTCTCCCAGCTTTCTTCAATCCCTTTATTGTGCCTGGTGCACCTGCAGGACAGGAAATCCAGTGGCAGCTTTCTTTTCTGTAATATTTATTGAGCACTGTGCCACACGCATTCCATGGACGGTCTCTTTTCAGTTCTTATGATCACCGTGTGAGGGAGATGCTGTTGTTAACCCCTTGGATGGATGAGAAAACTGAGGCCAAGGCTGTCTCTCTTGGCATCACTAGTGCCTGGCACACACTAGAAGCTCAGAATGTGTCTATTAAATAATAATTAAATGAATACATTGGAATAGTATTTCTTTTGAAAGTGAAAGTGAAGTCGCTCAGTCATGTCTGACTCTTTGCAACCCTATGGACTGTAGCCCGTCAGGCCCTTCTGTCCATGGGATTTTCCAGGCAAGAATACTGTAGGGGGTTGCCATTTTCTTCTCCAGGGGATCTTCCTGACCCAGGGATCGAATTCAGGTCTCCCACATTGCAGGCAGACTCTTTTCCCTCTGAGCCACCAGGGAATCCTTAAATTAAAAAAACAGAAGAGTGAAACAAACACACACAGTAGACTCCCAGTAAGTGCAGAGTGACTGGTAACCCAGCCAGGGAGGGGCTGTGAAAGGCCCCCATCCAGGAATGTCCAGTCCAGAGACACTTGTGTAAAGTGAACTCAATGGTTCTCTGAAGTTTCCAGCACCTTGTTGCACTGTGTAGGTATTGGAGGGTGGTGGTGAGGAAAATGGCAGTGATTAGGCAAAAGCTGATGTGCTTTGATAGGAACAAAATGCTTTCAGATGTGACATAAACATGACCACCCAGCAGGCTGGAGTGAAATGGCACTGAGCTGTACTGGGTAAGAAACTGCAGAACTTCTAGACAAAATGATCCACAGCAGCGGGGGAAGTGGGGCACCGGAAGGCTGCCTTCAGTGTCCATGGAGCTCTGGCCTCCAGAGTGGAGGGCAGATCTCACTATCGCTTCACTGGAGGACTCACTGTGGGAGGTGCTGTATCGAGCCCTGACCTGTGCTGGGGGGCACTCTGGTTACTACCCTCTGAGGCGTGAGAGTGGACCTTCCAAAATAGCCTGGAGGGACTGTGAAGCTTCCCAGTGGGCAGTATGCATGTATTCAGTCACCCACTGAGGTCCAGATGGATGCTGTGTTAGCATCACGCACCCAGCACAAGGCTAGAAAACACTCCTCCCCTCCTACACACACACTCACACTCACACACACACACGCAGGTGTCCATTCTTTCTCCATACAGCTGCGGCCCACATCCAGCAGAGACCAGCCTCATGGAATAGGGGTAGAGGTCACACTGCTCTAGGAACCTTGCCTACGTGCCTCTGTGCATGCTCGGTTGCTCAGTCATGTATTCCTCAGCACATGCCAGATAAAAACAGAAGCCTGCAGCACCATGGGTCTTTCTCCAGGGCTGATGTAATAGTAGAGGCTTGAAGCAGTTGAGGAGGAATGGACCTTAAAGCCCTTTAGGTGATGGGAACTCACTAGAAAGCAAGAGGAGCAGCTGGGGAGACAGGAGCGAGGTCTGGGAGGACTTGAGTTACCTGGAGAGGGATTTGGGACTTAGCTCTTTGGACAGAAGGATGGCTGAGCTGGGAGAGGCCCTGGCTTTGGGTGGTATTGTGTAGCTGCTCTTTGCAAGGTGGCTGAGCTGGGAGAGGCGACAGAGTGGAGGCCACCAGTGTCCATTGTCCCAGCCTGGGCCAGACGTCATGGAGGCCTGGCGTGGGGTGGGTGGTAGCATGGGACAGGAGAAACAAGACAGGTATAGGTCTGCAGAGGCTCTCTGGGCTCCCCACACTGGCCTCCTCCTCAGCACCCCAGCCCTTTCCAGACTCGTTCTTTCCTCTTTGTTTTTGGCCACACTCTGTGGCATATGGGATCTTAGTTTTCCATCCAGGAATGGAATCTATGCTCCCTACGGTGGAAACGCAGTAACCATTGGACCTCCAGGGAAGTCCCCCCACTTTTTTAAGCATTCGTATTCATTTTTATTTATTTATTTTTGTGGGGGACCGAACCCAGGTCTCCCACATTGCAGGCAGATTCCTTACCAGCTGAGCCACCAAGAATACTGGAATGGGTAGCCTATCCCTTCTCCAGGGGATCTTCTTGACCCAGGAATAGAACCAGGGTTTTCTGCATTGCAGGCGGATTCTTTACCAGCTGAGCTATCAGGGAAGACCAGGCACTCAATAGATGTTTATTAAAAGAAAGATTCTTTAAATTCTATTGTGCTTTACAATTTTCAAAAGTCTCACACAGGATTTTTCCTGGTGGTCCAGTGGCTAAGACTCCGAGTTCCTGATGCAGGGGGGCTGGGTTTGATCTTTGGTTACAGAACTAGATCCCGCATGCTGCAACTAACAGCTCTCACAAGCCACAGCTAAGACCTGACACAGCTAAATAAATAATTTTTTAACAATTTCACACATGTGACCGCATATAATCCCATAATAACCCTTTCCCCCCACCTTTGTATTGTCCCTCCCCCTTCCCTCTCCCCACTGGTAACCACTAGTTTGTTTTTATATCTGTGCGTCCAGACGCCTGTTCCTTACTCTCAGTGACACATCTGCCTGGAATGCCCCTCCCCCTCTCTTCAGATGACACTCATGCTCACCCTGCCTAGACGTCACTCCTGGGAAAGGGCCTCTCTGACCAGCACATTCAAAGTCATCCTGTATCACCTCCCCACAGTAACTCTGTCACAACACAGCCTATATTGTCCTGCTTGAGTATGTGTTTGGTAACACGTCCCCCTCTCTCCTCAGAGGGTCAAAGGGCCTCCAGGGTTTGCAGCCTGGTTGGCAGGGAGGACGGGGTGCCACTGCTGGAGGCTGAAAGGGGGACAGAGGAGCCTCAGGCTCATTCTTCATAGATACAGGAGAGATAGGTCTGTGCCATCCTTCCTACAAGCCCCGGCCATGGACAAAGCGGGGGAACTCCACAGAGATGTCCCTTGGCTTTTTTTGAAAACTTGTCTCTCTTAGGCCAGAGCTCATTCTGACCCCTGCATTCCCAGCTGCTGCTGCTGGGGAACAGCTAACCTGAGATGGTGCGCAGCTTAGAATCCAGAGGAGGGAAGTGGGGGAGGGGAGAAGGAAGAGAGAACTTCCTGTGTCTTCCCCACTCCCCACAGACATCACTTCTGCTTGTGAGTTCCAGAAATGGTGAAACAAAATATTCCCCCCAAGAAGTCAGAGCATCCAGATAATTTCTGGGGAGCAGAAGTGGTGCACCCCCAATACTTAGGTGCCCCTGGGCTTGTTTCAGCCCTGCTGCCTTGTACTCCAGGGGCGTGGGGCGGGGGAGCGGGGGTGGGGAGCGTGCCCAACACAGTGACTGGACTCAAGAACCATAAAATGGTGGTAGAAGCTGTCATTCCTCTCCTTTTGCCTTCCCCCAAAGCAGGAATCCTGGGGTTCCTGGGAACATCGGTTGGGGGCCAGCCCTGGCATCTCATGGCAGCACAATGCCCAGCATGACTGCAGTTCTGACACGTCCACGCCTGATGGGCCTTTGGTGTCAGAGTCTCAGGCTGCTTCAGGCCTCTGCAGCCTGCAGCCTGCGAAAACCGAAAACCGGAGAACTTTAGACACAGCAGGGCCTGGGAAGAGGGTGGAGCCAAGAACAGTGATGGGAAAAGTATATGGGTGGAAATTTCCATGACTCTTCTGCCAAAGCAAAGGCTTCAGCTGAGGCCCAAGACAGAGACAGACCTGGGAGCTAGAAACCATCGAGGTCACAAAGGGTCACTCTTACTCATTCTCCCAGATCTTTGTCACCAGCTGCCCCACCCTGAACCTAGGCCATAAAACTCAATTAGTTGTGTCTCCTCTATTCCAGCCCCACTTGATATCAGTCTCCTAGTTTCATGAGACATCCCACCACCTCTCCCTCAAGGACATGGACAACCTCCCAGCCAGTGGAAGCCCCTGCTTTAGGAGCTACATCGAGGCTCCCTGCCTCCTGCAGGAAGCCCTCCCTGCTGAATGGCCCATCCGTCCTGTGGTCACCCATAGCCATCATTGTTCAGTTACTTCCCCAGCACTCTTGTGATCATGCCCTTTGCTCAGTGACTCATCTGTTACCCTCAGCTATGGTCTATGACTTTTATTGTTGTTTGTCACTTATCCTTGAAAACACAGTCCAAGTCTTCCTATAGCCCTGCCTCAGCTCAAAATAGTGGTGCACACAGCTTGTGCAGCATCCACACAGACCATCCCGTGTGTCCTCCAGCTGGTGAGACTCTTGAGAGGCTCACCCCAGGTTCCAGCTGCTGGTCCCCAGGATCCACCCCCAGCCCAAGCTGGCACTTCCCCAGCAGGAGTCCAGCAGGAATATTTACAGGCTTGACCTCTCTCCCCACTCCACCCCTGCCCCGGTCAGAATCCTAGGGAGGATGAATGATGGGGACTCAGCCTGGGGTCCTGGCCACAGCTTTCCCTGGGGCCTGTGCGGCCATGCCCACCAGCCCTCAGCCCCAACCCAGCAACAAGGGTGCCCTGGAGCCAAGCAGGGGTCTCCTCCCTGTTCTTCCACTCAGTCGAAAGTCACCTTCCCTCAGTCCCCCAGAAGGCCATGGATCTCAACCCCCTTTGCACCCCATCTGGTTCTATAACTATTTGGCCTTTATAGAGGGGTCATGGAGAGAGTGGCCTTGAGAGTCCCATACACTTAGTCTCAGCCTGGCTACCCACTTGCTGGCTGTGCCCTGTGATGTGGCAAGTAAATTAACCTCTCTGAATCAAGTTTATTCCTCAGTGAAATAGGGGTGATCTGTGTAGTACCCCCTTCTCAGAGTTGTGAGGATGTCTGGAGCTTAGTAAAGTGCCTGGCTCAAATGATGCACCCTGAATATGATGGCTGTCACCACCTTCCTTCCCCCCATTCCTGTACTAAGTAAGCAGCCCCCTCCCAACCTCCCAGGTCTGACTGGAGCCAGGCATATCTCAGGAAGGGGTTAAACACTGCAATGATTTCATCCTTGCCTTGGAGGAAGAAGGAGGCAGAAAAGATAACAAAATCAGGCCAGAGACTGGGTGGAATTTTCCAGTGCTCATGAACAGGGCCATCTGGGTTGCTAACTGTGGTCACCATGGAAACGGTCACGTGTGCCTGCCTTCTGGTTATTCCATCCTGGCTCCAGGCCGATGACACAAGCTCCAGGCCTCTTCATTGGCTGCCACATTCTCTTGCCACCAAAATCTAGCAGGAGATTGGCCAAGTGCAGTTACTGGGCTGGAGTTAGACCTTCCCATGCCACTGCTGGAACCTGCTGGAAGCTGTTGTTTTGAACCAGAGGAAGATGGAAAGTAGGCTGCCAGAGATGTTGCCATAGCAACTGCTTTCCTTTCTGCTCTCCTAGGAGTTAACAGTTGACTTTGTAGTTGAAGTACTTTTCCAAAGGCTTAAGAAGTGGCAGCCATTTTACACTCACTTAAGCATCTTTGAAGGGGACTACTCTCCACAGTAGTCAAGGAATTTCTGAGCCTCTACTTATGGCTTTGGTTACCAGTCCACCCCTGCTTTCTTTTTACGAAATGGGGTATTCATTCAGGACATTCTATCTTCTAGGGCTGGAGTAAGTTTGCAAATGGGCTTCCCTGGTGGCTCAGTGCTAAAGAATCCACCTGCTAATGCAGGAGATGCAGGTTTGATTCTTGGTCCAGGAGGATCCCTTGGAGAATGAGATGGCAATGCACTCTTGTGTTCTTGTCTGGGAAATCTCATGGTTGGAGGTTACAGTCCATGGGGTCACAAAGAGTCAGACACGACTTAGTGACTTTTTTTTTTTTAAGTTTGCAAATGCTCACTGTAAACTGTAAAGCTCTACGCAGTCACTGTGTGTCTTTAACTGACCAGCGTTGACATTAGTGTAGGGTGGAACCACCCTATGAAGTGGAGTTGGGGGCCCTACTGACTTGTTTAGCAAAGCCCAGAGCCCTGGGACTCAGGGGCCCCTTGGAAATCCACTTACTGTTCTGTCACTGGGACCATCAGCAGTTCACATAGCTCCCCAAGGACTCCCTTTCTCTTTCTGTAAAAGAATTCCTCTGTAGAGGAGCTTGGAAGGCCCATTCCAGCTCTGACATTTCATGAATCTAAGTTAAAGGTCTGCCTGCTTGTGGCAGTGAAAAGGAAAAAAGAGGAATGAGTTTTTCTCTTTCTCTTTCCTGAGAACAAAGTAGATAAAGAGAAGCGTGAGCAGGCCTGAACATTCCTAGTTTGTTTTTTCTTTTTACTTTAATTGCTCGTAACTCTACATGTCTACAACTAAGTTTGCTTTTCTGCTCCATAACTCTGCAGGAGCTATAATTCAGTTTTCCTTTGACTCCATGCTAAATACATCCTGTATCTGGTGTTTACCCTTACAACACCCTTCCCCTTGTAGTTACGTATCAGAAAAGAGGCTGCAGAGTCACTGAGCTACCAGACTCAATTATTAGATTACTGACGCCAGATTACGACTGTCTTTGAAAGAATTCAAGGGGAAGAAATCAAGATCTTATCACCTTTGCTCCTCATCACCGAATCCTAACTTTGAGCCCTTGCCTTATATAAGCCCCTAGACTCCTTATGGGGCAGGGAGGGGGCACAGTTCTTGAGGCATGAACCCTACTGTGTTCCCCTCTCTACCAACTGAGAATTAAAGCCACCTTTCTATTTCCTCCAAATTCTGTCTGTTTTTTATTCGGCTCCAATGGGTAGAGAAAGCCAAGATTTTGGCCAGCAACATAAATCTGTGGACCACAATAAATCTGTGGACCTCATCATCCCCACAGGAGGTAAAAATATAGGCACCTGCCACACACCGAGCACTTTTCTCTGTGGCAGGCACTGCTCATGCACTAGTTCAATCTTCACTGCAGCCTTAGAAGGGAGGATCGTTATTACAGTTCCCACTCATTTTACAGATGAGGAAACTGAGGCCCTGAGAAGTTAGGTAGACCCAAGGTCACACAATAGCAGGTGGCCAGATTTAAAGCCTGGTGGTTTGGCAGCAAGTCCATGTAGCTATCTTTCCAGGCACCAGCTGAAATGAAGACAAAGACAACATGAGTCAATCAAAGAAGGTAAAACATTGAGTGGAGGGGACACTGGCATAGGAATCAAAAGTCCTGGGTTCAACTATGGGCTCTGCCATTAGGTCATTCTCTGTTGTGTAACCTCCAGCAAGTCACTTTTGCTCTCTTGGCCTCAGTTTTCCCATCTGTAAAAATATGAGGTTAAACCAGATCTCTGAGGGCCTAAATATGCAGATTCTTTGAGAAATTGACCAAGAGGAGACAGATGACAGCCTTCCCAAGACACAGAGCAAACAAGTACAGCTCCAATGGCCTGTCCACTAGCTGAGACCTCAACTTTTGAAAAACACAAGGTTTGGAAGGGATTGGTTGAAGCTGGAACCCACTGACCAGTACTAGTCCATGGTAGTGTCTGCTGTGATTTTTGCATTAAGCAAAATACATTCTGTTTTGATTGGCCTTTATCAGAGATCCAGCCTTTCCTGCATCTTTGATTTGATAAAGTCCTTTTTCTAATGAAACGATGATGATAGCAGATGGTAGCTATTTTATTGTCACGTTCTTATTTGGGGAAAGTTGGCTAATTGACAAAAGGCTAACCTTATGTCAACATATCCAAATTGTTTTGGCTACACTGGGTCTTTGTTGCTGTGCTCAGGCTTTCTCTAGTTATGGCAAGCAGGGACTGGCTACTCTCTAGTTGCAGTGCTTGGGCTTCTCTTGTTCCTAGGTACAAGCTCTAGGGCTCTCAGGCTTCAGTTGTTGCAGCAAGGGGGCTCAGTAGTTGTGGCACACATGATTAGTTGCCCCACAGCATGTGGGATCTTCCTGGGCCAGGGATTGAACTGGTGTCCCCTGCGGTGCAAGACGGAATCTTAACCACTGGACCACAGAAAAGCCCAACGGATCCAATTTTTAAAATTTGTTTTCAGCTTATTGTTTTTTTGGTGCACCACACAGCTTACAGGATCTCAGTTCCCTGACCAGAGATCGAACCTGGGTGGGCCATGGCAGTGAAAGCCCAGAATTTAAACCACTAGACCACCAGGGAACTCCCTAAACATGTTTTATTATGGAAAATTTCAAACATGCAAAAAACTAATATGAAGAGTTTAAAGAATCCCTGGGTTAGGCAGCTTCAAAATTACTAACTGCTTGCCAATAAATGTGCCCTGGGTTAGTCTAGAACAAATCACAGACATCAAATAAATTCATATGTAAAAAATAAAAAAGATCTTTTAATATAACCAGATGAGCATTTTCACACTTTAAAAAATAGTGTACTTTTTAAATATTAGTCTTCAAATATATAATTTATCTCTCTCTTTTTTGCAGTTTGTTAGTTCAATTAGACATTGTACAGAAGGCAGTGATTCAAGACCATCCCCAAGAAAAAGAAATGCAAAAAGGCAAAATGGTTGTCTGAGGAGGCCTTACAAATAGCTGTGAAAAGAAGAGAAGCTAAAGGCAAAGGAGAAAAGGAAAGATATTCTCATTTGAATGCACAGTTCCAAAGAATAGCAAGGAGAGATAAGAAATCCTTCCTCAGTGATCAATGCAAAGAAACAGAGGAAAACAATAGAATGGGAAAGACTAGAGATCTCTTTAAGAAAATTAGAGATACCAAGGGAACATTTCATGCAAAGATGGGCACAATAAAGGACAGAAATGGCATGGACCTAACAGAAGCAGAAGATATTAAGAAGAGGTGGCAAGAATACACAGAAGAACTATACAAAAAAGATCTTCATCACTAGATAATCACGATGGTGTGATCACCACCTAGAGCCAGACATCCTGGAATGCGAAGTCAAATGGGCCTTAGGAAGTATCACTATGAACAAAGCTAGTGGAGGTGATGGAATTCCAGTTGAGCTATTTCAAATCTGAAAAGATGATGCTGTGAAAGTGTTGCACTCAATATGCCAGCAAATTTGGAAAACTCAGCAGTGGCCACAGGACTGGAAAATGTCAGTTTTCATTCCAATCCCTAAGAAAGGCAATGCCAAAGAATGTTCAAACTCCCACACAATTGCATTCATCTCACACGCTAGCAAAGTAATGCTCAAAATTCTCCAAGCCAGGCTTCAACAGTATGTGAACCGTGAATTTCCAGATGTTCAAGCTGGATTTAGAAAAGGCAGAGGAACCAGAGATCAAATTGCCATCTGTTGGATCATCAAAAAAGCAAGAGAGTTCCAGAAAAACATCTATTTCTGCTTTATTGACTATGCCAAACCCTTTGACTGTGTGGATGACATGCAGAAACTGTGGAAAATTCTTAAAGAGATGGGAATACTAGACCACCTGACCTGCCTCCTGAGAAATCTGTATGCAGGTCAAGAAGCAACAGTTAGAACTGGACATGGAACAACAGACTGGTTCAAAATCGGGAAAGGAGTATGTCAAGGCTGTATATTGTCACCCTGCTTATTTAACTTATATGCAGAGTACATCATATAAAATGTCAGGCTGGATGAAGCACAAGCTGGAATCAAGATTGCCGGGAGAAATATCAATAATCTCAGACATTCAGATGACACCACACTTATGGCAGAAAGTGAAGAACTAAAGAGCCTCTTGATGAAAGCGAAAGAGGAAAGACAAAAGTTGGCTTAAAACTCAACATTCAGAAAATTAAGATCATAGCATCTGGTCCCATCACTTCATGGCAAATAGATGGGGAAACAATGGAAACAGTGACAGACTTTATTTTCTTGGGCTCCAAAATCACTGCACATGGTGACTGCAGCCATGAAATTAAGAGATGCTTGCTCTTTGGAAGAAAAGTTATGACCAACCTAGACAGCATATTAAAAAACAGAGACATTACTTTACCAACAAAGGTCCATCTAGTCAAAGCTATGGTTTTTCCAGTAGTCATGTATGGATGTGAAAGTTGAACTATAAAGAAAGCTGAGCACCAAAGAATTGATGCTTTTGAACTGTGGTGTTGAAGATTCTTGAGATTCCCTTGGACTGCAAGGAGATCCAACCAGTCCATCCTAAAGGAACTCAGTCCTGAATATTCTTTGGAAGGACTGATACTGAAGCTGAAACTCCAGTACTTTGGCCACCTGATGCGAAGAACTGACTCATTGGAAAAGACCCTGATGCTGGGAAAGATTGAAGGCAGGAGGAGAAGGAGACAACAGAGGATGAGCTGGTTGGATGGCATCACCGACTCAATGGACATGAGTTTGAGTAGGCTCTGGGAGTTGGTGATGGACAGGGAGGCCTGGCATGCTGCAGTCCATGGGATCAAAAAGGGTCAGGCACAACTGAATGATGAACTGAATTGAACTGAGTTCAATTAAGATCTTAACAGAGTCCAAACATTTCCTTTGATTATGTCTCTTAAGAGTCTCTTATAGTCTATAGGTTTCCCTTCCCCACTTTTTTTTCCTCTTGTAGTTTATTTGCTGAGGAATCTAGGTTGTTGGTCCTTGGAATTTTCCACATTGTAGATTTTGCTGACTATACCCCTGTGGTATGGTGAGACATATTCTTCCATCTCTTCTGCAGTTTTTATAAAGAGGGGATTAGATCTTGATCCAATTTGGGTTCCTTTTTTTTTTTTTTAAACAGGAATATTTTATCGATACTGGTAGCAATATTGTTGTTGAGAACATCCAATTTGAAAATAAAATTATTGACCATGTAAGCCCAAAAACTGGGAGCCACACTGTTTGGAAAGGAATTGTGTCCCTCCATCCCTCTTTGATTCGAGGCCTCACCCCCACCCCACCCCCGCCCGGGTCTAGCCAGAGCCCCAGAAAACCCCTTTGTCCACCCTGCAGCACTGCATGCGCTGAGTCGTTCTTGGCACCCAGCTCACTGCTGATGCTGCAATGCTCTGTGAACAAGGCCTTTAGCTCGAAACGCTGCTATTGAGAGCATCCCCATCTGAAAGCCTATGTGAGAAACTTCTTATATATTAGCCACCCACAAAAAGTTTGCTTTCCCTAAGGAACTGGAAAACTCTTCATAGACAAGATAAATCATGTAGTATATACTGTTCCCTTTTCCTTTAGCTCTCAGGAAGCTCAAAGCCATAACTGAGGCACAAATTTGGCAATGATAAAGGACTCTATGGCCTTTACCCTGCTCTTTTAAACCTGCCTGAACTTTCTCTGCCTGATTTTTCAGTCTAGCTACCTACCTATCTCAGGCTCACTGTATATTTAAAAGCTGACTCCAATCCTTTGTGTAGAAAGTAGGTATAAAGAGAAAAATTTAAATATTTATTTATCTGTTTGGTGGTGCCGGGTCTTAGTTGTGACACTCAGGATCTACGATCCTTACTGTGGCATGTGGGGTCTTTAGTTGTGGCATGTGAGCTCTCAGTTGCGGTGTGTGGGCTCTAGTTCCCTGACTAGGGATCGAACCCAGGCCTCCTGCATTGTGCAGTGTGCAGAATGGGAGTGCAGAATCTTAGCTACTGGATCACCAGGGAAGTCACCAAGATAAATTTAAAAATTAGTATCAGAACAGGATTTGGTTTTCCTGACTTGTAGCTTCATTCTTTTTATGATTCTAGAACAGAACTTCATTCATTCAACAAATACCCTCTACGCAAGGCACAACTAGTGGAAATAAGGCAGATGAAAGGCAAGGTTTCTACCTTCATGGAGCTTATTTTCTAGCAGAGGAGTGAGGCAACAATCCCAGTGAGTAGCAGCAGTGTAAGTGTTCTGAAAAAGGTAAAATGATGGGATAAAGGGAACCAGAGGAGGGGACCAGTTTTAGATAGGGTAGACCAGGAAGGTGACATCTGAGCAACAAGTAAAAGGATCAGAATGAACTGGCCTTGAGCAGAGATCGAGGAATTTCAGCCATAAGGAAGAACAGGGGTGGACAGAGGAAGTCAGGCTCACAGAGATGTAGCTCTGGGAGATGGGCTGTTCCCCAATGGGGAGAGGGGATTCCTTCCCCTCACCCCTGGGGAAGTCTCCCAGCGTGGCCTTCTGAAGCTCCAGTACTTTGGCCACCTGATGCAAACAGCGGACTCATTGGACAAGACACTGACCCTCATACTGGGAAAAACTGAAGGCAGGAGGAGAAGGGGACGATAGAGGATGAGATGGTTGGATGGCACCATGGACTCAATGCATATGAATTTGAGTAAACTTCAGGAGATGGTGAAGGACAGAGAAGCCTGGCATACTTCAGTCCATGGAGTCACAAAGAGTCAGACATGACTGAGTGACTAAACAGTGACGTGGCCATCTGCCCTTGGCCAATGAGTGTGAAATATACAGCCGTTCTCCCTGATCCTAGATTCCAACCACCACCTGTGTGAAAACACTCGCTCACCTCCTTGTTTGTGGGTGGGGGCCCCAGGTCTTTTGACCTGTGGGCTTCAGCTCAGACAGGCAACCCCTGCAATCCTGGCTTCCTGTACCACACGTTTGTCAGGATACCTGCTCTAGGGTCTGTGCTTCAAGGCAAGACCCAGTTTCGCCTGGACAGCCTACCCCAGAATGCAGAGCTAGAAGCTGTGGGGATTTCTCAAAGCTCAGGATTCAGCTTTCACCGGGCGTTGGTGCATCAGTCATCACTAAACACCTTGGTCAAGTCCAAACCAGAAGAGGCTCTGACTTCTCTGGGTTAAGGAAGTGGAGGTCTGGTGGGTGCTGAGGAAGGGGGAGGCTGGGGGCTACTAGAGCAAAGAAGAGGGGCTTAACTCAGAGGGCAGAGCTAGGAGGGCTTCCAGGGGGAAACGATCCACACACTTGGAAGAATCCTGGAACATCAACCGCAAGGTTGGGTTTTATCAGGGCTAAATTAATCCTCATTATTTAAACCAGTGCCCAGCCTCTGCCACACAGTAGGTGCTTTGTAAATATCTGTAGTGTGAATGAATGGGCGGGGGTTGTTAAGATCTTTCTTAGCAGTAATAGCTAGTGAGCTCCTTATTACTGGGAGGAACCTGCTGGCCCTGTTGGATGGCCACTGGTCTGGGGTCTCACCTTAGGAAGTGGTGAGACCTAGGAGAACCTTCTATCCCGGGGCGGTGTGAGGTTAATTTTGAATAACCTGGGGTGGGGAAGTCAAGTCCAACAAAGTAATCTACACGGAGACTGCTGGCTCAATCCCCTAGACCTCTCTGCGTCCTCTCTGTGAACCCTCGTTCACACAGTCAAGCCTCCCGGGCCGCCAGACCTGAGAAGCGCCCGCCCCTGCGCCTCCCCCACGCGGAGCTCAGGGCGGCGGAGCTGACACAGCTGCGGGTGTGCTCGCCAGCTCGGTTCCGGGAGACGAGGCGGGGCCGCGGGGGCCGCAGTTGGAGCAAGCGCGCCTCACTGCAGTCCAGTGAGCTCAGCCTGCTGCCGCCACCCGACCCCTTGGGGGAGGAGGGGTGGAAAGGGGAGGAAGGGAGGAGGAGAGGAGGAGGGGAGAGGGGAGGAGGAGGAGGAGGAGGAGAGAAAGGGGAGGAGGAGAGGAGGAGGGATGGGAGAGGAGGAGCGGTGAGGGAGGAGGCGGAGAGGAGGAGGGGAGGGGGAGAGGAGGAGGGGGGAAGAAGGGGAAGAGGAGGGGGAGGAGGGGGACAGAGCGGGGGAGGAGAGGAGGGGGACAGAGGGGAGGAGGAGAGAAGGGGAGAGGAGGGGGAGGGGGGACAGAGGATAGGAGGAGGACAGATGGCAGGAGGGGACAGAGGGGAGGAGAAGAGGAGCGGGAGGAGGAGGACAGACAGGAGGAGGGAGCGCAGGCACCAGCCTGGTACGCAGTTCCGGATACCGCCCCCCCAACCTCGGTCGGGCAGAGCCCCAGAGCACCACACCCCTCCTTCCTTGCAACGCTGTCCCCCCTCCACCCCGCCGAGTCTCTTGACACCCGATTCCCATAGAGGCCGAGTGACCTGCCTATCCACCCTCAGCCCTGTGCGGTTCCCCAGCCCCAAAGCCTTTTCGCTGCAAGTGACAGGCCCCGCGTGCGCGCTGGCGAGCGCACACGTTTGGGTCCCCAGTCTGAGGGAGGTCTGACAGTGAGGCTGAGTGGAGCTGGTGGTGGAGGCTCCCAGAGAAGGCATTCCAGGTGGGGGGGCTGCTCTGTAGCTGCGTGTGGGGCTGGCTCCAGCGTTCCCCAAGGGGTTTCGGGAGAGGGCAGTGCGGGTGCAAAGGTACAGGGTCGTTTCCCAATCTGTAAGGCCAAGGCAGAGACCCTGGGAAGAGAAGAGGCTTGGGCTCCTCCCACCCCACCCAACCTCAGGATCTCTGGGCGGGGAGAGACACACAGTCCGCAGATTAGCCAGGCCCCCGACCCCACCAGATCCTCATCGGTGGCTCCCCCCCTGACTGTCCCAATAAACATCCACTGGAGGGCTTCTAGGCATCCCTGGTGGTGGTGGCGGCGGCCCTAAGTCGTGTCCAACTCTTTGCGACCCCTTGGACTGTAGCCCTCCAGGCTCCTCTGTCCCTGGGATTTCCCAGGCAAGAATATTAGAGTGGGTTGTTAGGGGATCTTCTCCAGGAGATCTTTCCCAAGGATGGAACCCACAGACCCACATCTTCTCCATTGCAGGTGGATTCTTTACCTCTGAGCCTCCGGAAAGTCTATTGTCATCTCTAACCTGCCTTCGTGCAAGCTGGGCCTGAGACAGGCATCAGCGGGGCGGGCCCCCTCTGAACAGCATGGTCCCCTCGCCTCTGTTCCCTGGTCTGCCACTTGCAGGTGGCCCCATGTCTGGGGCCAGGCCGGTGTCTGAGTTGGCTGGGAAGGAGGGACTTATGGGGAGGGAACTCCTGGGTCCCGGTGGGCCTGGGCCTTTGAGAACCGTTTTTCCTATTGGCTTGGCCCATCTTGGTGTCTGCACAGTGTCAGGCGGGTACTGTGGTCCTGGATCCAAAGGCGCAGTAACGCGATTGGGGCAGGAGCACAGGGCCAAAGGGTTCTCGAAGGACCCTGTAGCTGGGCCTCATTCTGGGGAGTCCAGGAAGGCCCCAGGGTGAGGCAGGGCCGCCCTCTGTCAGCCTGAGGTCGCCTGCTTCCTCACTTGAGCCTCATCTGCTGAGTCGGCCTCCTCCACGTCCCCCTTCCCTGCACCTACAAGCGGCCTCCTCCCCAGGCCAGGGCCTTTCCCTGGTACCGCCTACCTCCTCCCCAGAGCCCCAGGTCATCTGCCTTCAGGAAACTTGATGAACTAGTCTTTGGTCCTGTCCCACCCCAGCCTTCCTGAGTAAAACCTGGCTTCTCTGGGTTTATTCTCCTTGTGTTCCTGGCTCACCCAGTTGCCCCCCTACCCCAGTCCTGGTGAATTCTAGTTTGTCCTTGAGTCTCAGCTCAACCCTGCAGCCTCCTTGAAGACATGAGTGTGAGAGCCCTGCTGCAGGGCTCCCTGACCTTAGGCAGAGGGCTGACTGGTTCCTGCTCTCTCAAGACAGGAGCGCCAGTGGCCCCAGAACCAGAGTAGCCTAGAGTGCTGCCATTAAGTGTGGACAGTTCACTCTCCACCCAGTGCAGACCAATAGCTCCGCGAAAACTTGGGATCCACAGAGATTCGCAGCAACACTGCAGTTAAGAAAAAACATTCAAAATTTGAAAAGGCAAAAGGATGACTGTCAGCTCCAACTCGGTGTTAAGTAGACTGCTAAGCTGTAAATAACTCTAGCAGGTAGAGAAGATGACCCCCAAGGTAACAGTGACCCCTGTAGGTCATTAGCCAGTTTGTATGTAACCCAGCAATCTTACTCCAGCACTTTTTCTTTTGGTGCCTCTCAATACTTCTGTCTTGCCAGTTCTCTTTGAACTAGCTCTTCCACCATATGGGTATCTTCCTTAAGGCATTAAGTAATCTTTGACACATACCCTATATTGAGATTCATGCTTTTAACTTTGAAAATTATATGCTGTGACTCTTCCAGAAACTGTCTCACCAAGATGTCCAACTGGACTCAGCTGCCAGGGCCAATTAAACTTTGTTGAAGTGTCTCATGGGCTCACCTGAAATGATGCCTCTCCCACCTCAGGCTTCCTGATTCCATCCTGTGATGTATTTATATTATTTATTTAGAAATACCCACCACTTTATTGTTACAAAATTTAAACAGTGCTGTCAAAGCCCCTTGGACCATTGTGTCCCCTTCAACCTGTCCTAAAGTTGACAACTGTTTATATATATGATATAGATATATAAATACATATATATACATCATATATATAACACATATATATCAGTGTGAAGAATATATATATACTCTAGTTTGTGTATATATAGACATACATATATTAATGTGCTGTATATATATATACACACACACACATATATATGTATATATAGCTATACAAATATGTATACACCCGATTTGATATATGTGTATATCATATGTATATATATACAAATGTAATATCATTTTAGTGCCTGGAGATTTTCTTCTATAAAAGGTGTTATTCTGAAGAAATTATTTTGCAGCTTGCTTTTTCTCAAAAATAGAATTGAAAATCTCTTTTGGCACATAAAACCTACCTTATTCTTTTTAAGTGCAAACATGGCAACACAAACCATAAAATACCTAGGAATACAGTTAAGAAGTATGTGACATTTCATGTAGAATGTTATTAAAGATGTTGTTTTCTAACAAAACAAAAGGTTGTAATATTTACAACCTTGTGATATTGATAATTTTATAAACGATGAAATGTATGAAGCAAAAAGTAAAAGTACACACATACCCCCTACCCAAGGCAACAACACTGTTTTTTCCCAGGTTTTTTGTCTACCTTCCTAAGCATATTTCTAGAACTTGCTTTTGGGGATTGAGGCGATTTCCTTCCAGGGAGTTGAAGACATCTATAAATAGTTGTGATGCGCGTGGGCCTGCCAACGCTGTGACTGAGGCACCCAGCGCATTGGGAACCTGCGTCAGGGAGATAGTCATGGTCACGAGCTTGGAAGAGGCTTCTGAGAGTGGGTGGTGCTTTAATTAGGCCAGGAAGGATGAGCTGGTAGATAAGCTGGGCAGGACACTGCAGGCAGGGAACTTGGTTTGGAGGTAGGAAAATCATTTCTAAAGAGCAGAACCAAGGCCCACAGAGGCTAGGGGAGGGGTGGGGGGACGGGGAGCCATGGTCAGAACCACCAGACTGTGACTCAAGTTCTAGCCCAAAGGAACCAGCAAGGTCCAGTTTGTGAATCTCCTGTGCCCCGTAGAGCGGGGGCCACGGAGGAGCCCCTCTTTGCTGCACAGAGGGGATGTCTGAACCCTGAAGGCCTTCCCAGTGTGCCAGCGCTGGGGACGGGCAGTCACAGAGATGAGAGGGAGCTAGCAGGCAAGGCAGCCTGGCCTCCCCTGCCTCTCCCATCTCATCAGTTGGCAATGGATGTATCTCTTCTGAGTTATGAGTCCCAGTTCTGACCCGGGAGTCCCCCGGGGGAGCTCACACTGCCCTTTGAGGATCGGGTGGCTGTGGTGCGGCTGGCAGCCTGGGCAGGGGACATCGAGGCCAAGCCGTCACTCCCTCAGCCTCTCCACAGCCTTGGGAAGCACAGGCCCAGAGACAACTCGGTGAGGAAGTAGAAGCAGCCAGCCTAGAGTTCACTTGTCCTGCCCCACGGCAGGTCAGGTCTAGGACTGTTCTTTTTTCTCCCCTCAAGAGACATGCCCTCATCCCGTTACTACTTGCCTGACATTGCACACCTGAGGCGTGTCAGCACTAGTGCACTAGGCCCACATCAAGGTCTCCCAGACCTTCTTCAGTTTCACCTGAAACTTCTGCACCAGCTTAAGAGGGGCTAAGCAAAAAGGGTATTTATTGTATTACATTATTGGAAAATGCAGAGGTGGTCTCTGCCTGGGGCAGAGCTGGCCCCAGCTCTCTCCAAGGCTCCCCACTGTGAGGCTCTGGTATCCTCCAAGTGGCTTCCTTCTTAGACCAGCCTTCTCACATCACTTAGCTTAAGTGGTTTGTATTGTACAGTAGGAACAGGAAATGCTTGTTAAACTTGCTGAACAAGGATTAAAAGATGGACGGTTCACTGTGATTTCCTCCTGCTGTGGAATGCTATACCTGGAAGGACGCTAAAGGAGGTATTTCAAAGTTATCCAAATACTGGATTCATCAGACGCCAGGAGACTGGAAGGGAGAAGCTGATGTCAGACTTCTTTGGTGGTCGAGGGTTTAAGAATCTGCCTGCCAATGCAGAGAACATGGGTTTAATCCCTGGTCCAGGAAGATTCCCCATGCTTTGGGGCAACTAAGGCCATGCACCCCCACTACTGAGCCTGAGCTCAGAACGCCCGTGCTTGGCAACAAGAGAAACACCACGAGAAGCTCGCACACGGCAACTAGAGAGTAGCCCCTGCTCACCACAACTAGAGAAAGCCCACGAGCAGCAGCAAAGACCCAGAGCAGTCAATAAATCAATAAGTGAAAAGCTGGTGTCAAGGTCAAAGCAAAATAGAGTCAGACCAGGCCAGAAGAAATGCAGAGGGGGATCAGGGGACAAGGAGAGGGGCCCCAGAAGTCTGGATGTTGAGGTTCAGTGTGAGTTTAGGAGATGAAGGCTGAAGTGGGAGGAAGCAGCAAGCAGCCTCTCTGCCCAGCTCAGCCCTCAGCCCTCACTAGAGACGGGGACAAAGTGGCCTCGACTCGTTTCCCAAGCTCTGTAACTGAAGGGCTGGTAGCACACAGACCCAATGTGTGGCTAACAGGGGGCTTTTCTGCAGCTTGCTCTGTTCATTGGCCTCGTGTTTGTATAGTGTTTCTGGTTCTAGTGTGTTCATTTTCCTGCTGAGCCCCGCTGAAACATAAATGTAGGGAGTTCCCTGGTGGTCCAGTGGCTAACACTCTGGGCTCCCAGTGCAGGGGGCCTGGATTTGATGCCTGGTCAGGGAACTAGATCTCACATGCCGCAATGAAGTGTTCCCACGCCACAACAAAAAGACGAAGATCAAAGATCCCGAGTGACAAAACTAAGACCTGGTGCAGCCAAATAAATAAATAAAATAAATATTTTAAAAAGAGAAATTTCCATTGTACCCTGAGGTTCCCTGTGTCCCCATGCTGTCAATCCACCCACTACCACCCAGCCAGGCAACCACAGGTTTGCTTTCTGTTACTTTAGATTAGCTGCGACTTTCTAGAATTTCTATAAATAAGATAATAAAAAGTAGGCAAGTCTTTTGTGTCTGGCTTGTTTTTCAATATTTTTGAGATTCATCCATGTTGTTACATGTGTCAGTAGTTCTCTCCTTTTTATTGCTGAGTAATATTCCATTGTATGGACATACGGAAATTTGTTTATATATTCATCTGTGATGGATATTTAGGATGTCTGTTTGGAGGTTTTTATGAATAAGACCACTCTGAACATTCTTTGTGTGTATGTCTTTGTGTGGATATATGGGTTTTCTTTTTTTTTGGATATATGTTTTCATTGCTAAGTCATATGGTAATTATATGTTTAACTATAAGAAACTGCAGAATCATTCTCCATTGTATTATTTTACAGTCTCACCAGCAGAGCGCTAGAGTTTTTGTTGCTTCACATGTTTGCCTGTGCTTGGTATTGTTCCAACTTTTTTTCAGAGGGGGGGCTGCAAAATGCAGCTTGTGGGATCTCATTTCCCCATCAGGCATTCTACCTGGACCAAGGTAGTAAAAGCCAGGAATTCTAACCACTAGGCCACGAAGGAACTCCTAACTTCTCCTGATTCTGTCATTTGTTGCTAGATCCAGCTGAGCCTGAAGATGGAGGTTGCCTTTCGTCTTTTATGAAGGCCTAGTTGCTGCCCTTTTCTGGCAGTGTACCTTTGGAAAGCTAGTTATTTCCTCTGTAATTTTTTTTTTTTAATCAATAAAACTATACCAACAATGAGATAGCTCTTTGCATCAGGTGGCCAAAGTATTGGAGCTTCAGCTCCAGCATCAGTCCTTCCAGTAAATATTCAGGGTTGATCCTCTAGGATTGACTGGTTTGATCTCCTTGCTGTCCAAGGGACTCTCAAGAGCCGACTCATTGGAAAAGACTCTGGTGCTGCAAAGATTGAGGGCAGGAGGAGAAGGGGATGACAGAGGATGAGATGGTTGGATGGCATCATCGACTCAATGGACATGAGTTTGAGCAAACTCTGGGAGACAGTGAAGGACAGGGAAGCCTGGTGTGCTGCAGTTCATAAGTTTGTGAAGAGTCAGACACGACTTAGTGACTGAACAACAATACCAATAATAGCTACACTACGGGTTTCTTTGGGGGGGTGGTGAAAGCACAGAAGTAAAGCATCAGTACTTGGCACATAGTAGGTGATCAATAAACATCTTTCTGTTTTCTCATGTACCTTGTCCAGTGTCTTATAATAACCCCTGTATTTATGCTACATTTTAACTGTATTTATACAGTGCATTTTTTTCTAATTAATAGGAAGGACAAAGGTTAATATTTCTAATCAAAAACTAAAAGACTGAGGACGAGTGCAGTGACTCACTGAAGGTGGACCAGTCTCTCACACAGCGAGACTGTGACAGTGGACAGGCCAGGTCCTCCTGTGGTTGGTTGTGGCTTGCCCAAACGTGACCTCATCACCCCCTGGTGAAGTGTGCCAGGCTGCTTGTCCTACACTAAGGCCTCTGCAGTTGTACCTTTGGAATTCTGCTTTTTAATTTCTCCCTGTTTCGAGTCTGGCAGCCAATTGCCCACCTGCAGCAATCCTGCTACTCATGGTAATTTGTTGTTTCTTAGTGGCTCTGGCAGGCTTCCCTGGTATCTCTGCTGGTAAAGAACCTGCCTGCAAAATGCAGGAGACCCCGATTCGATTCCTGGGTTGGGAAGAACCCCTGGAGGAAGCAAGGCAAGCCACTCCAGTATACTTGCCTGGAGAATCCCCATGGTCAGAGGTGCCTGGCAGGCTACAGTCCATGGGGTCGCAAAGAGTCAGACACGACTGAGCTACTAAGTGCATGTACACACACGCACACGCACACACAGACACAGCGGCTCTGGCTTTGGAGGAGATCAGATCCTACTTGATACAAATATATGTAAAACAGAAATCAGGAAGCTGTGAAGTGGGGATTCCAAGAGCTATGTTCTTGCTTATTTTATTTTTACTTTATTTGGCTACACCACAAAACTTGCAGGATCTTAGTTCCCCGACCAGAGATTGAACCCAGCCTATAGCAATGAAAGCAGTGAGTCCTAACTTCTGGTTGTTGTTATTGTTTAGTCACTCAGTCGTGTCCAACTCTGCAACCCTATGGATTGCAGCATGCCAGGCTTCCCTGTCCTTCACTATCTGCTGGAGTTTGCTTAAACTCATGTCCATTGAGTAATGCCATCCAACCATCTCATCCTTGTCGTCCCCTTCTCCTCCTGCCCTCAGTCTTTCTCAGCATCAGGGTCTTTTCCAATAAGTAGGCTCTTCACATCAGTTGGCCAAAGGATTGGCGTTTCAGTGTCAGCATCAGTCCTTCCAATGAATATTCAGAGTTGATTTCCTTTAGGATCGACTGGTTTGACCTCCTCCCTCTCCAAGGGACTCTCAAGAGTCTTCTCCAGCACTACAATTCAAAGGCGTCAATTCTTTGATGCTCAGCCTTCTTTATGGTCCAACTCTCACATCCCTACATGACTACTGGAAAAACCATAACTTTGACTATATGGGCCTTTATCGGCAAAGTGATGTCTGCTTTTTAATATGCTTACTTCTGGACCACCAGGGAATTCCCTATTAATTTTAACTTCTCAGAGGCCTTCAAGACTCCCTTTTGGGATGCAGGAATCCCAGTACTGGGTATGTAGTACTCTGCCCACCTGCCTGGTCCAAGCACAATCTTACCAAGAGCAGTGGACCAGTCAATGCCTACTGAATAAATGGTCTAAAAGTTCTGAGAAAGGGTCAGCTTTGATGTTGCCCCTAATAACACCAGCAAAGGGCTCTCTCCAAGGTCACTAGGGATTCTAGTCTCTAAACCCAGTGGACAATTTTCAATGACTGTGGGCTATGGAGAAGAAAGGAACCGAGGAGAAGGCCAGGGTCTTCAGCCTGAGCAGTAGGAATAACAGAACCATCATCAACCACAGCAGGAGATTTTGAAGACAAAAATCAGCAGCTCTGTTTTGGAGTTAGGAAAGAGAGGTCTAGCGGGAGGTACAACTTTGGGAGTTAGGAGCACATTACACCCATTTAAAACCAGGAGACCAAGAGGAATGTGCATCAGCGGGGAGAGTGTAAATGAAAAAGAACAGAGCCTGAGGAGCTATAACATTTAGAATTTGGGAAGTGACAAAAAATCAGAAAGGAGGCTGAGAAAGAGCTGCCAATATAGTGAAAGGGAAGCAAAGGACATGTTTTTGGAGGAGGGAGACATCATCTGTGTCAGATTCCATTATTAACGCCCCTCCCCAAGACTGCCATGCTGGAGAGCTCATGTATAGCCCACTGGAGCTCCCAGCTTAAACCAGGACCACAGCTGGTTTGCCATCATGAACATCCAGCCCAGCTAAGCCTTCAGACTGACTGCGGCCCCAGAAGACAGCTGACTGCAACCACGAGAGACTCCAAGAGAGAGGAGGAGTGTTGGGGAAAGCCTTCACTGTAGTTTCCGCAGGAAGAAATGGGCAAGGAAGAATGGCTGGGTTTAGGATTGGTTACTCTGAATAATTTCATTAGGCTCTGAGTCACAGGGCCTGTCTGATGCCTGGCCTTGAGGTGATTAGGATATATGGATGGTGGCCTAGAGTGTGAGAGCCTGATAAAGGAAGTGGTTGTGGGTATGGGCTCTGGATTGGTTAGTTTATATCTCCTGGGATTGGCTAATCTTGGGAGGAGCAGTTCCTTCAGGGTCAGCACGGCCCCAGATGTTAAAGCATCAGAACACAGAAAATAAAATACATGAAAAATACAGTGACCAACAGAATATGACAGAGGTGATGGTGTGTCACTTTAAAGATCAGGTTATAAAGATACTGTGT
The DNA here is from genome assembly GCF_033118175.1 of Dama dama. NCBI lineage: Eukaryota > Metazoa > Chordata > Mammalia > Artiodactyla > Cervidae > Dama > Dama dama. Next base: position 7,282,363 of record NC_083682.1, read on the forward strand.
CTTTCTTCAGCGTGTCCTCTTTTTCTCTTTCACACCATTTGCTTCAGGAAAGTCAGTTACCATGTTGTGAGCAGCCCTACGGATAGGCCCAGGGAGCCAGGGACTGAGGCCTCTTGCCAACAGCCATGTGTGTGTACCATCTTGGATGCAGATCCTCTCACCCTGCTAAAGCCTTCAGAGAACTGCAGGCCCAGCTAACAATTTGATTGCAGACTCTTAAGAGACCTTCAGCTGAAACCACCCTGCTAAGCCACTCCCAGATTCCTGACCTAGAAATACCAGTATGATATTTGTTGTTTTAAGCCATTGATATAACTTGATGCAGTAACAGATAACTAATATGTGCAGTAATAGCCTCATTTTATGGATAAATGTAAAGCTCAAAGGGACAAGGTAACCAGTTCAAGGTCATGGAATGAACAAAAGACAGAACTGACTTGTACTCAGAGCAGGTATCAGTATATAGTATGTTGCATATAGTATATTGCCAACAAATATTTGTTGAATTGGCTCAATCATTTTTTTTCCTGTTATCAAATTAGCTTAAGGAATTCCCTGGCAGCCCAATGGTTAGGACTTCATGCTTTCACTGGCATGGCTTGGGTTCATTCCCTAAATGGGAAACTAGGATCCTGCAAGATATGTGGCACAGCCAAAAAAAAAAAAAAATTAGCTTAAAGTTGAGGTACAATAGTTATCAGTTAAAACCAACTGTTATAAACATAATTAAAGAGTCTGCCTAATTAAGTGTTATGGATCCCAGGAACATCTGCTTTTCATTAGGTGACTTGCTGTAAAGTCACCTAAAGTAAAGGCAAAGACAAAGGCAAAGGCCTCGTTGTTGCCCAGAACCCAAACAGTCTTATTTTGGGGGAATTCCAAGGTAGAAAAGAAAAAACAGGCTGTGAATCTGTCAGGGTTCAATCAGAAGAAAGAAAACACACAGCGAGTTGAACAGGGAAGATTTAATATAAAGAATTAACTACAATGGGAGTAAGAAAAACTCTAAAGAAAAAGAGCAGATACAAGCAGCAGCCACTACCCCCAGGGCTGAAGTAGGTGCCCAAGGAAGAAGTTCCCCACTGCAGGGCTAAAATTCACACTTGATTGGACAGGGTATATTCAGGTTTATGGAATAACAGAGAAATTGCTTCTATGTCACAATGAAAGAATTTGCTGGAAATCTGCCCTCTAAGGTACTAGGGAAAGCTGTTCATGGGGAAGCGTCTCAGGAGAAGGATTCAATTATATAACTGCTGGAAGCAGGGGAAGCTGCTGGTTTCTGGGGGCTGCTGACTGCTGGGCACTGCAGGAGCCTGGTACTTGCCATCCGCCACCCATTATGCAGGAACATGCCAAGTGAGCAGACCAGAAAGGAAAGCTCCTTTCTTTGGCAATGTGTGTCCATTGCCCTCTACTGACAAAGCTTGACATTATGCCAGATGTCAAAGGCAAGATATTTAAAGGCCCAGATCTGTTTTTGGAGAGCAGACAATGAAGGACAAATTTGGGGCTGAGAGGCAAGAAATTGATAACAGCCACAATTTCATTCAAACAGCCACAGAAATTCTACAGCTCGGTACATTTTGCTCAAGGTGTGAGACCAGTAGAAAAACACAAAAAATAACTGTGGTAACTTAATTTTTTTAATTAAACACAGTATAAGCACATAACATACAAAATTTATAATACCAGATATTTCAAAGACAAAATTTAGAAATACATATTTAAAAATAGAGATCTTTAATTATTAAACATTTCTTTCATTATCTGTTACTCCTTTGACTTGGAACCAGAAAACTGACACCTTTTTTTCTGCACCAAGATATTAATGTCTAGTCTCATATTTTGAGGTTCAGTGTGTAGGACTGAATTCAATCTTGTATCCTTTAACTGGGAGCAAAATTTAGTTTTACTCAATTTTATGTCAGAAAATAGCTGTTCACAGACATAGGTGCTTCGAAACATTGACAGAATCTTTGCACAATGGTTTCTATATTTAGGGGAACTCTTGCTAAGGTATCTGTAGAATTCTGGTATCCCAATGTCATCATATTTAGTCTTCAGTACTGTATCACACTGCAGTTCAATAACTTCCATTTGTAATTCTTCATTAAAGATATCAATGTTAACTAAGAAAGGTGAGCTAAACAATGTGAGCTCATTTTCATAATGTTTGAAATCAGAAGAATCTTTTTGGGGATGCAATCTTCAACTCTACAATTTGGGGGATGTAGATTAAACCATAACTTTCACTTCTATAAACTAATCTCAGTGTGAGCCAGATTGTTTACTGCCAAATGAGTATCCCAAGGAATACTCTTTGCTCTTTACTAGGAAAGAGCAAACTATCATACATTTGTGTAACTACTTGGTGAACATCTTTGCAGAAAAGTATTCAAAATGCTTAGATGGTTTGAATGTCACCCAAAAAGGCCAGACCTCTGATCCAATCTTCACTGGTGAGCTGGGGAAGGGATTTGCCCTTGGATGCCATGAACAAATCTATCTCCATTATTGATTCAAAAAATCTCTTCAATACCATGCCAGACTAAGTCACCTTACCTTTGTATAGTAAAGGAGATTATCATATTGTATATCCAATTCCTCAAGCAAAGCACTGAATTTTCTATGACTGGAGCCATGAGAGTGTATCCAGTTTACTGTATTTATGACTACATCCATGACATGTCCTAGTTTTAACTTCTTAGTATAAAACAATTCCTGGGGAATAATGCAGTGAATGGATTTAAGTTCTGCATCCTTGCAAAAACATTTTGACCTTACATTAAAGTTTTACAGCAAGTCCAGTGTTATCACAGACCATCACAGGGGCACCATCTGTGATCACACTTACTAATTTTGACTAGTCAACATCAAACTTGTTGAGACTTTTCTAAACATGCAAAAATAAGTCATCTTCAGATGCTGAGTAAGTCATAAGTACCATGTCCAAAAATTCTTCAGTAATGTCAAAATTCTCAACACTGCAGATAAATATAATTAACTGGCTCATGTTATTTATGTATGTGCTATCATCAACTGCAATACAAAATGTCACAAATGATTTATTTCACTTTTTCTCACAACTTATCCTGTAAGTTCTCAGCCATAGCTTTTACTCGCTGAGCAACAGTGTTTCCATGTAGAATGTACCTTTGCAAATGCTCAGGTCACATGATTTCAGCTGCACTGGGTAGACAATCTTTTATAAACTCACCATCTGTGAAAGGTTTTGATGCCTAGGCAATTTTTTCACTTATGCAACTGCACTTCACAGCAGCATCACTTATTTTATTTGTATTTGATGACAAATGCTGTAGAAAGTTTAGTCTTTTTTTTAGTTCATGAAGTTTTTCATCATGCATCTTTTCTGCATGCCAGTCAGAATTCTTACTAGGGTTTGTTTCATAATGGTGTCTTAAGTTGTATTCTTTTGACACAAGGTTTGGTTGCATATTAAACACATGAGGCTATTCTTTACTTTCAAAAAAAATAGGCTCCTTCCCACTTTTCTTGAAACATGCAGTGCTCTGGATCCGTCTTTCATTTCCCCACTTTTGATAGAGATACAAAAAGAGAGTTCATTTTTCTTTTCTCTGAGAGAAGCAGCAGCACAAACCTGTTGATAAATGGTAACTGACACCGTTTTGAGGAGTAACAGGGAGGAGGAGGGACTGTGGTAAACTGGAGAGTCTTCCAAAGGGAGCAGCCCTTAGGTAGGGCAGACTGTTGGTATTTGATAACACAGATTATTGTCACCAGATCTTCCCAATTTTTGAGGCCAGATACTGCATTTTATCACAAAAGGAGCTGGCTCATTTAGATATTGTAAATTAACACAAAAAATGTTAGATGCTGTGCAGGGCAAACAAAATAAATCTAAGGGTCACAAACACTCTCTGGGCACCAGTCTGGGGCCTCCGTAGCTCCAGTCACCTCCTAGCATGCGGCCCACCACTTCCAGGGTAGTCAGGGCGTCTACCCACATTGGCCCAGAGCGGCTTCATCCTGAGGGGGAATCTGCCAGAAGCACACCCTTAGCCTCAGGAGTGAGGCCCTCCAGGGAGGCTACATGGGACGAGGAAAGAAAGGGAGAGCCAAAAGTATTCTCTTAGGAAGCCACAGAATTGGCAAAGGGCGGATGGCTCGGGGATACTCTGTTATCTTTGCCTAGATCTGGGCAATGATCTCCAGGCCGGTCACTTCAAGAGTGTGCAGCTCCTGGCCACAGACAAACAGCTTCATCTTGGCGACTGAAAGGATAGAGAATAGTGAGGTCAGGAGCTGGGCGAGGTACGGGGAGGAGTATGGGAATCCAGGACAGTTCGCGGCTCTTAAGGGTGTTTGTGGACCGGACAGCATCCTAGAGAGCTATAGAACGGGCACGTGCCGGGCAAGCCAGGCCTCCTGAGACCCAGGGTGAGGCACTGCTTTCCCGTTCCTCTGAGCCCTGAAGACTTCAGTCTCTCAGGTTTCATGTTTCAGTTCTACCTAGATCTTACCTGGGACACTGTCTCCTAACGCTGCAGTAACCGTGGAAACGGAATCCAACGTCTGCAGAGAAAGAGAACGGACGCACTCGCCACTAGGGGCGCATTGCGTCACTGCCTCACGCCTTCCACTGAGGCCACACCCCCATCTTCTTCGCCACGCCCTCCGCAATCCACGCAGGCGCGGGCATCGTCCTGGGCGCCCCAAGGCTTTTGGAGGGCGTGCACAAGATGGCGTCCTCCGTTTTCTGTCCAGCCCTGAGAAGCTGGAAAATTCGCACCCTGCCGGGCCGTGGAATGTCGCAGATGATGGGATCTTACCCACTGGACCACCAGGGAAGTCCCCAAGTTAACATATTTATAAAATATTCAGAATAGTGTTTGGCACAGAACAAATAGCATCGTGAGTTAGACGTGTAATTCAAACGTTTGTCTCAGAATTCTTCAAATGCATCTCCTTACTCGAGTCCCACAGGTCGGAGGAGCAGACATATCACAGCCCAACCCTTTTTCCAACCTTGTTTGTAGCCCACTAGTCTCCCAGACTCCGGCAAATTGAACCCAGTGTTTTCTACCTCCAGGGCCCTGCCGCCTTGCTTCCTACTTGGAAAGCTCTCCTTTCACCTGTTGAGTTTCTTCCCATTCTTGGAGGCCAGTGGCTGAGAGAAAGGTGGTTGTTTCTTTGCTTCAGACACAGACCCAAGGCCTGCCTAATCATGCTATCATGGTGTGATCTGTGGTTGAGGGCTAGTTTGTGGAGCTCCTGCTGCCCCCAGCAGCCTCCCACAGCAGCTCTAGATGAGGAGAGGGAGAGACATCCAGTCAGTGGGTGGGCCAGACTTCTTGGTCTCTGCCTTTTCAGGGATAGGGGATTACGAACCTAGAAGGCTAGACTGCTCTCTGGAGGGAGGAGGCCCCTGGCGAGGCCTGCCTGACCTACCTTCTGGCCCACAGCAGGACGTGGAGGGCTTCCCCTCAGCGGGGCTGGGTTTGATGCCCATCACCCACATCAGTGAGGTAATGGGGACCATGCTGGCCAAGGGCGGCTCCCTCCTGGCCCCTAGGGAAGGGCCTCTGAAGTTTGGCCAAGCAGCCTGCATTCGTGTCCCCATATTACAGACAAGCTCAAGGGGCCTCTGAGCTAGGGAGAGATGCTGGAATTCTAACTGAGGGAGCACAGTGACTGGATCCTTGGAACCAGGCTCTGCCCTGAAAGGGGTGGGGGTGGGAACCCACAGAGGGATCAGCAGTGGAAGACAGGCTCTGAGTACCTTCAGGGAGGGGTGTTTATAGAGACCCACCAGGAGTAGCCAAGCAGTGTGTGGGAAAGCTGCTGGTGTCCACTTCTTTGCTGTTTCACTAGTGGGGCCACTGGCTCTTCTGCTTGGTGGGAGCATATATCCTAACCCAGCTCCAGCAGGCAGCAACTTAAACTCTGGAAGTGGGTGTGGTGCTCAAGACGGGGTGGGCTTTTCTCCTAGGCCAGCTGTCCCCACGGTCTCCTGTGAGTATGGCGGAGCCCCTGCCCTGTGCCCTGCCTGGTGGCGTTGGGCCCTACACAGCTGGCCCAGAGATGGGCCTGAAGAACAGTGCCCATGAGTGGTAGGGCTCTAGAGTGGTAGACCAGCTGTGGGGCCCCCACCAGTCTCTTCCACTTCAGATCCCTCTCTTCACCCAGACCTGGCAGCTTTGGGTTCTCACAGACCTGAGTTCAAATCCCACTACAGTTTCCCTGGTGGCTCAGTGGTAAATGTGCCATTGCAGGAGATGCTGGAGACATGGGTTCGATCCCTGGGTTGGGAAGACCCCCTGGAGAAGAGCATGGCAACCCTCTCCAGTATTCTTGCCTGGAGAATTCTCTGGACAGAGGAGCCTGGCGGTACAGTCCATAGGGTCACAGAGGGTCAGACATGATTGACCATGCACGTACACATGCAAATTAAGCAATGTTAGCCCTGATTTTCTCAGCAACCCTTCAAGGCAGGTATTACTAACTCCATTTTAGAAATGGGGAACCTGACTCTCACAGGCTAGGTTGGACTCAGAGACCTAGGTTCTTTTCGCCATGTGTTGGTTCCCCTCTGGCATTAACTCTGGTGCCTGTGTGCCTTTGCTCATGCATGCGCATAAGCCTGTCAGCCCCCACCAGGCTGATCTGTCCAAGCGCAGCAGGTCCCACAGCTGCTTTTTGTCCTTGCGGCTGCCAAGCTTCAGATAGATGGGCACCTTGGTGGACATGGAGACCTCACCACCCAGGCTGCCGGGCCAGCCGGAAGATTTCAGCGAGCAACACTACGCGTTCCTTTAGGCTAAGAAAAAAGGAGACAGAACAGATGGGGTCGAGAGGATCGCTGCAGTCAACGATGATTCTTTATTTCTCAGGGTTACATATATACTAAACCAAGAAGAGAGGCATCACAAAGAAAATTCTTCCCCATGTACATCATCTTTAAGATAACAATAACCAGAGCTCTCTCATGGCGCCAAAGGCATCCTACTTATCTTAAGGGCAGTCGTGTAAAGCCATCTATCTGCACCTTGTGTACATTCAAGGCTCACTAATGGTCTGTTAGGAGTTAACTTGGATAGTAAATTTCAGAGGGGTGGCGGGACAGAGAGCTATGTCTGCGAACAGACCCTTGATAATCAATCAAGGCAGCTCCCAGAGTCAGCTTTTTCAAGCCGCTCCCCGCAGGGTGGCGGGACAGAGAGCTATGTCTGCGAACAGACCCTTGATGATCAATCAAGGCAGCTCCCAGAGTCAGCTTTTTCAAGCCGCTCCCCGCAGCTCCCCCTCTTTTATTTAATAAAACGGCACGCCTGATTCTTTTGGCGTAAATAATTACTGTGTAGGACAGCCTTGATGTCCCACAGCTCTTTGACAAATTTCTTTATGATAAAAGGAGTAATGCACACAAAAAGCGCTAATACCAGAAGCATGGCCACGACCCCTGAAAAAAGATGCCAAAGTGAGGTTATTGGAGGAAAATTGGAAAACAAACTGTTAACAAACTCTTCAGCATTTTCTGCCAAATCCATACTAGCCCGAGGAGCATTTTCTATATCAAGAATTTCCTGATGAAGTTGTAATAGATCTAAGGAAATGTTTTCATTATGCCAAATACCATCTAAATGTAATTTTATCTTATTCCAAGGGGTCTCAGTATTATTATAAATTTTTGGAGTTACACAAATCCAACGATAATTAGCATGACATCTAATTTTTGTTCTTAGCTTTAACCCTTGCACTTCTTCTCCCAAAAATCTTACTGCATCATAAAGCGCATTTAGTCTATCCTCTAATTTTCTATCTATATCTTCTTGAATCCCTAAAGCTTTGGAAGTATTTTTTGCTAAATCGTCTACAATGCTAGCAGTTTGCACAGATTGAGCTAAAGATACAGAAGCAGTAACAGCAGAAGCAATTAAAGTTATAAGCGTTACTACTCCTAGAATTATTAATCCTATCCCCCTTCGTGGCCTAGCAAGGGCTGTACGCACCTTATTCCACAGCTCAAGCCCTGACTCTTCATACCAGGGCTCAGTAAGATTTACAGGCATCATGACGAAGGGTGGTTGTTTAACTATCAGAGCCCCAGAATTATTTTCCATACCTCTTATACAATTAGTCAGGGTACAATTAAAACAATGAACATGATATTGACTATTATTCTTAGTAAGATTTACAGAACCAGCAATAATCATAAATGGATAAGGTACACAAGCCCGAGGATATCTCCAGGTTGCATTCCAAAAAAATCCACCTTTAACCTTTTCTCCAGTCTGCATGAAGGATCCGCTTGTTTCAAAAGCGGCCAGCAACTTCCAGACCTCAGTTTGATAAACAAGGGTGCCGCCAAGATTCCAAATTCTCGCTGCAAACTGTCTGTTACTTTCCTTTCCGGGGTTTCTCTCTGAGTCTGGTGACCAGTCCCACAGTGAGTGTGTGCTGTTAGGAATAGAATACACCGTAGTAGTCTCATTCCGGCAGAGTTTCCGTGGCCCCGCTCTATGTTTCCCTTCATGCCCCAGGCCACAGAATGGGACATCCTGGGGTCCCGTTCCGTTGCGTCGCTGTGCATGCCCTGTGAGCTTGGTCACACCAGGAATATCCACACTCCAGCCAGTGCTGTAATCAGAATATCCAACATCTGTAACAGTGAGACAACCTGAAACATTATGATTTCGGAAAAAGCACATTGGTAATTGTGAAGAGGATCCTGCATAAGAAATACTGGCATTCTGTGGAAAAATATGCTTATCAGAAAACCCCCCCAAAAGTATTGTGTCATTCACATACACAGGAATAGAACTCATTTCCCATCCAACAGGCTGTAAAAGAGGGGGATCAGGAACATACGCCCAGAAGATACTGGCTTCCATGGAACTTATCTGGTTTAAAAGAAGTAATAATGAAATTAATATACTAGTAGGAGAGGCAGGGGAAGGGTTGGAAGCATTCTCACATGCCATCTGTAACAGTGCCTGTATCTGCTGAGCTGTCGGCAGCAGGACCGTCTCCTGGATTGTGAGCTGTCTCATTCGCTCCACCAGTGAACTCCTCTGCCGTGTGTACCAACCTTTCCGGGAGCCAGCGCGGCGCTTCAGCATTCTGCGGGAAAACACAAACATGACCTCTCCCCCATATTAGAACTGGATCCGGCCCATGCCATCTGCCTTCCAGCGGGTCTTTCCACCTGACTAATGGCCGTGCCTTTTTATTATCATAGTGCCAAAAACGTTGAGCTGCTGATTTTCCATTTTTATCGAGGCTCAGAAAATTTAAAACAAACAAAGCATGACTAAGAAGATTGTTAGGCGTAACAGCATACAAACTCCCCCTTTTTAATTTTTTCAGTTGGTGCTGAAGGGTTTGATGTGCCCGCTCAACAATTCCTTGGCCCTGTGGGTTATATGGGATTCCAGTCTTGTGTATGATGCGCAGCTGGGCACAAAAGGTTTGAAAATTGCGGCCAACATATCCAGGGCCATTGTCTGTTTTAATGCATTTAGGTAGGCCCATAGCAGAAAAACTCCGTAAGCAATGCTGAATACAATGTTTACTAGCCTCTCCAGATTGAAGTGTGGCCATGATAAACCCAGAGAAAGTATCAATAGTAACATGCACATATTTCAGTTTTCCAAAATCAGAAATATGTGTAACATCCATTTGCCACAAATCATTGGGGAGTAAACCCCGAGGATTGACTCCATATGTTGGGAGCACAAAAAACTGTGGACAAGTAGGACAAGCTTTTACAATTTGACGAGCGGCTTCCCGAGAAATTCCAAATTGCAGCCGTAATGAATTGCTATTCTGATGGTGTATTGCATGAGAGGCCTGTGCTGCAGAGGTAAGGGTTAAGGAAGAATAACATACCGTATGGGTGACTTCATCAGCCAGAGCATTCCCAGCCGCTAAAGGCCCAGGAAGGGCAGTGTGAGCACGTATGTGCCCAAAAAAGCAAGGATGAGTTCGGGCTCGAATGAGATTCTGAATTTTCAAAAACAAGGTTTGAATAGAGGCCTTAGCAGCTCCAATGAGGGGTACTGTTTCAATGACTGAGAGAGCTCTGACAACATAATGACTGTCAGAGTATAAATTAAAACTTTGAGGAACACGTTGCAGAGCCTGGAGTACTGCAAAAAGCTCTACTTCCTGAGCTGATGAATATGAGGTTTGACAATAATAAGATTCATTTTCGATTATCAAACTGGCTATGCCATTGGAAGATCCATCAGTAAAGACAGTTGTCCCCTTTCTCAAAGGGCATTGCTGTACGACTTTTGGAAAAATAAACTGATGCAGCTGTGCAAATTGTAACAATTTATTAGCAGGGTAATGTTGTTTAATCTCCCCTGCATACTGTGCAAGCGCAATTGCCCAATCATCAGAAAATTGAGAGAGCCATTGTTGCTGTTCAGTTGAAAAAGGAATACAAATAAAGTGGGGATCTCTTCCCAAATAGGTCACAGATTCCTGTCTTCCTTTTTTATACCTAGGGCATAAATTAGGAGTTTTAATATTCCCTGAATTGGCTCGTTGGGGGCAAAAGGCAGCACGATGTCCAGGCTGGCCACAAACAAAACAGCCAGCATTTCCTCTACTAGGTAATCCTCGTTTATTTTTCATTTGCTGTTGATATAATACTTCTTTTATGCTTTTCCCTTGTAAAGCTGCAGCCAGGGTAATACCCTGCATATAGGAAGTTCCGATATCAGCACATATACGAATGTAATCTGATAGACCTCCCTTTTTTCTGTACGGTCTAAGCGCAGCCTGACAGGCAGAATTTGCATTTTCATAGGCTAATTGTTTAGTAAGCACCATTCCAGCCTGCTCATCAGCCATAATCTTACCTACTGCTTCAAGAAGACGAGCCACAAAATCTTGATATGGTTCATCAGGCCCCTGACGAATTTTTGAAAGATCCTCAGTCTTATTACTAGAGCAAGGGAGCTTTTTCCAAGCCTGCCGGGCAGCATTAGAAATTTGAGCATATGCTCCAGGCAAATAGTTCAATTGAGCATTGGTATTTTGGTAGGCCCCTTCCCCTACCAACATTTCATATGTAGTATTGATCCCTTGTCGCTGGTTTAGTTCAGCTATATGGCCACATTGTTCTGTAAATTCTGATTTCCATAATAAATAGTCCCCTCCTGATAAGCAAGCTCTTGCAATTTGTTTCCAATCACTAGGTGGCAAATTTTGACCTCCTAGACTCTCTATCATGGTCTGGGTAAAAGGAGCCGTAGGTCCATATTGAGCACAGGCAATTTTTAATTCCTTTAGTTTTTTGAAAGGTAAAGCTTCATAATACCTTTGGTTTTCATGTTCGAATACCGGGAAAGCAGCGGAGAATCCCTGAACAGTTTCTCCAGCTCTTTGGGCCTGTTGCATAGCCTTTTGCAAGGGGGACAAACTGTGTGATTCACGAGTTATATTCAACAAATTTTCAGGTTTGGAAATAGGTGGAGGATCTAATCCAGCAATAGTTGAGGGTGCATAAGCAGGAGGCGCAGTAGAGATTGCACCAGCGCCTTCATCCCTACCTTCCCTTTTTATTTCTTCCTTTATTGTTATTAATAATTTCTGCATGAGTGCCTCCAGACCCTTTGTCAGAGGGGCAGCTGCTGCCTGCACATTCGAATTGTCAGTTACAAGTAATTCCCAATGATCATCCTTATGGTAAGCAGCTGCCTGTTCCTCTAAACTTTCCTCATCCTCTGAAGTCAGCGTTCCCTCATTTTCCTTCAAAGGTTTTGCAGATTCTAATTCAAAGGTTGTGGGTCCTTTCCCTTCAGGAGTAGCATAAACTTTAGGAGTAGCATAAATTGGTTCTTTGGGTGGGAGCATGTGTTTTAATTTACTCCCTTCCTCATGTTCAAAATCAAGGCAGTCTCTTATTAAAGACCATAATGAAAATGTTTCCACAGGAACCTTATTAGGTCCGTGGAGAGTATAATATGTTTGAATCTGTTTCCCTATCTTTTTCCATATCTCTAAACTCATAGTTCCTTCCTGCGGAAACCAGGGACATACTTCCTCAACAAAACTAAGAAAAGTCTGCAATTTTGTTTTAGTAACCTGCATTCCCCGATCCTTTAACATTATCTGTAACATATGCACAAACAACTGACGACTATTATCTTGTCCCATGGTTTATACTCTCGACAATATTCCTTCCTGCCCCTCAATATACAAGTACACACACTCTTACTTACCTTAATAGTTTCAACGGGCAGCGGCCGCAAGGAACTTTCGTCGAGCTCCACGCTGTTGGGCGCCACTTGCCGGGCCAGCCGGAAGATTTCAGCGAGCAACACTATGCGTTCCTTTAGGCTAAGAAAAAAGGAGACAGAACAGATGGGGTCGAGAGGATCGCTGCAGTCAACGATGATTCTTTATTTCTCAGGGTTACATATATACTAAACCAAGAAGAGAGGCATCACAAAGAAAATTCTTCCCCATGTACATCATCTTTAAGATAACAATAACCAGAGCTCTCTCATGGCGCCAAAGGCATCCTACTTATCTTAAGGGCAGTCGTGTAAAGCCATCTATCTGCACCTTGTGTACATTCAAGGCTCACTAATGGTCTGTTAGGAGTTAACTTGGATAGTAAATTTCAGAGGGGTGGCGGGACAGAGAGCTATGTCTGCGAACAGACCCTTGATAATCAATCAAGGCAGCTCCCAGAGTCAGCTTTTTCAAGCCGCTCCCCGCAGGGTGGCGGGACAGAGAGCTATGTCTGCGAACAGACCCTTGATGATCAATCAAGGCAGCTCCCAGAGTCAGCTTTTTCAAGCCGCTCCCCGCACCAGGCCTGGACAGTCTGCTCGTGGGATCATGGCTTTCTGTGTCTCCTCTCACCACCCTCAAGAAATACCATCTCCAAAGAGGGATTTTCTGTCACCAGAACTTGCCAAGGGGCTGAGGCGCTGCAGGTGATAGGCAAAGCAGCCACAGCTCTCATTCAGGAGGCCCAAGCCAAGGCCCCTTATTAAGGAATTCTTTTAACCAAGGCTGGCTGGCCCGCACCCTTCTCTGTTTCCTAGTCCTGCCCCCCCATCCCTCCCCCCACCCCACCCCAGGCTTGTAGCCTGGGTCTCCCTCAGGTTTGTCCAGGTGTGGGAGCCCAGCTTCCTGGGAGGAACTGTCCCATCATGTGACTGGAGTTGGGCTGAGAAGACCTATGGGGGCCTGGTGTTCAAACTGGGCTCCGAGAGCCCTGTGTCCCAGGCCAACTTGGCATGCCTCCCTTCCTGCTTCCAGCTGTTCTTTGTGGGATGCGTGTTGTTAACGGGAGAGATTATTGCAGTGATGGGCAGGGGCTCCCTCGGGAATTACAGGGTTTGACTGTGGCAGCCAGGCAGCCCTGTTCCAAGGTGCAGACTGTCAGCATCAGGTCCAGCAAAATGGGTTGTGATCCTCTTGACTTGGAAGGTGGGAAGGGAAGCTGGCCAAAGTTAAGGGAGGGGCAGAGGGAAACTCAGGCTGAGAGACGAGACACCCACTGTCAGCTTGTGTGGGGCCTTGCCTAGGACCGCAGCCGCCCCTGTTGGGTCCTGAGCTGGGGTCTCCTGGGGTCCTGCCTCCAGTCCCAGGTGCCTGGAGAGTGCAGGCTCAGGGCCACTCAGGCTCCTCTTGCATTTTCTGCAACGAGGCCTGCTGTTGGCCTCTCTTCCCGCTCCCCAGGGCCACTCCACGACCTGCCCACTTTGGCCAGGCCTCCTCCTTTTAGACTTTGTCCACCCAGCCCTTCCTGGTCCTCAGAGGCAGGGAGGAAGGCAGTGGTGAGTTGATCCCAGGAGCCCTGGGTGGACAAAGCCAGGTGGGGAGCACACCCTGTTAAGTGTGGCCTCTAGATGGGCCCCCTAGCCTTGGGCTTTGCAGCCCCTAAGCTGTCCTCCCCTTCCCACGTCCACCCACCATGTGTGGCCCGGGTGGAGGGGGGCTGCAACCTGTAGAGCCCTTGAGCTCCAGCCACCTTCTGCGTCTGCTCATCTCATCCAGGCCCCTCCAGGCGGTGAGAGGCTGAGTGGGGCTGGGGGGCTCCTGGGAGAGGCCCTGGGTGCCCCACCCCAACACCTATCCTTGGGGACCATGATGCCTGATGGGGCGGGAAGGGCCTGGAGCGTGGAGCCGGAAAGAAGCAGGGACGCTGCAGGGACTCGAACCCCGGCCCAGCAGTGCCAGGCGTGCCACCACCAGCGCCTTTTGCTTTTTCCTGCTCATTTTCGCACAGACTCAAAGGTGAAAAGCAAAACCTGGACGCGGCCATGAGCTGCGTCCAGGAAAAGAAACACCTGCGGCGGCTCCATGCCCCCCACCCCCCCAGGCTCACTCCTTGCTAGACATCCCTTTCACAGACAGAGCCAGGGGACACGCGTCCCCTCAGCTTCACAGAGATGTGTCTCCTGTCGTGCTGCGCTGCACAGCCACGGGAGCGCGTGACATCCGACGGGCAGGCCCACCCACGAGTCACAGTCCTGATGCTTCTAGGACAGTGCCAGCGGTGACAGGATGTGTATGGGTACAGAAACCTCCGAGAATCTGAGACACTTGAGAGGTCACCTCTGCGTGGTAGGGCTGGGATGGGTGAGGGGAAAGGAATTTTACTTTTGTTTTATAGCTTTTCCATGGCTTGAATTTTTAACTCTATACAGAGTACTTTTATAATTAAAGCCAAAAATCTTAAATCTTTCATCACAACAGGAAATCTAAGAGCCAGGGGAAACTTTGAGCACGCTGGCCTAGCACCAATGCCAATGGTCCTGCAGGTCTGCTGTGCCCTGGCTGCCTGGGGTCAGAGACATGCCCACCTCCTCGTCTGCTGTCCTCCGTCTCAGCCATCGTCAGCTGTGGAATCCCTCCTGGGAACTGCCTTGACTGGAAGACGAAGTCGGAAGCACAGGGTCCCCACCAGTCTCTCCTCTCACCGACTCAGCGGGGCCTGCGTTCTGGGGCCCAGAGGTATGAGGGGCTCACTGTGGACCCTGGCCAGTACCTGCCCCCAGCTCTCCCTCCCAGCCCCCTGCCCTCAGCACCCTCTGCTCCCAGGCCAGGCTCTGCCTCCCCTGGGCCCACAACCGGTCCAGTGGGTGCACCCCTCCCAGCTTTGTAATCTTCATCCAGAAGTTCTGTCCCGGCCTCTCCCAGGGGGAGGGCTCCTGGACCCCTGCTGTCAGCCCCAAGGAGCTCAGAAGCCCCTTCCTTGGCAAAGTCCATATGAAAGGCTGAGAAACTCAGAGGACTGAAACCTGCGCAGGGCCACACCACACATTAGGCTGAGAAGTGTGAGCAGGGCCGACCCCATTCTCACACATCCCTCACCCTAAGGTCTAGGGCCCACTGGGTGGGCTCAAAGCCAGGCCTATGGGCCAAGCCTCCATCCCCTCACCCACATCCCTCATGTCCCTGTCCCTCTTTTTAGCCCATTTCCCCTCACAGCCTTCCTTCAGCTTCACCCCCCAAACACGCAACAAAAGGCAGCACTTACTTATTGCAGCAGGAGAGAGAGACGTGCATGGCCATCTAAGTCCCAACCTGATGATGAAGCAACAAAGCTCTGACCTTAAAAGGCCCCAGAAATGGGGGTAGTCAAAACACACTGCAAGATGAGCAAAGAGTTAATTTGACACGTTAGTGACAAGGCCCTTACTGCTTGTACTTTGGGAAACCCAGAGGGTGATCTTCACAGGGAAACATGCCACTGGCTAAAAGGGTGAAAATTAAAGTGGCTTCAAGAAACCACCACACACTCATAAGTCAATGAGCAAATATAAGCGCGTCACTGGCCACTGAGAACCATCTGGAGGGCACAGGGCAGTGAGCAAGGAGGACTAGGCAAGTGCTTCTTCCCTTTGGCCAGTGGGGAGTGCAAGGCCATGAGGAATTTGCCCAAGGACGTTTGTGACAGTCGTCTGTCATCACAGAATGCTGGACCCCAGTTGCTATGGCCCACAAGGCAGCAGTGACAGTCTCCCACCTGGAATGCCCAGGGGGCCTCAATTAGAACAGGTGCATGGTTTCAGCAGGTTAACTGTGCCCACAACATAACCTGAAGTGGAAAAAACAAAGAGCTACCAATTTAACGATGTAAAATGAACATACATAGGCAGAAAGACGTAAAAATAGTTTCAAATTTCAGTTGAAAAGAACCCTCCACACGTAGTTCAGTCAAATGCAAATGAGACATGGCCAGGCGGGGGGTGGGGTGGGATGAAGGGCTGCCCTGTCTACATCAGACAAAGTGAATTCCAAGCAGGCAGCAGTCAAACAGGCAGATCTTGATGTTCCAATGATGCTGCAGCAAAACACAGAGAACAGAGCTGCTGAGCCATCTTGGGGGAAGCGGGGAGAACCAGAAGAGGTGCTGAGAATGTAACCACACTCCTCACCTACAAAAAGACGTAGTGGATTTGGACCAGACCAAAAAACATGCAAAGGGACTGATCCAGAATGTGGAACGTATCAGAGAATACCTTCTTGCGTGCCGTGGAACATTTATAAAAATAATACTTTAAGCAATGAACAAAGGAAGCCATAGATTCAAAAAAGCAGTAGTGTTTAGAACTACTTCTGGTCACTTCTTCAAGTAACCGTTCAGTAAACCAGAGGCTCATTACCATAGTTTAAAAAAAAAAGTGTACCATGAAGGCAGGGCCAGTCATTATGTTTACCTGTGTTCCTGGGGACCAGCTCAGGGTCTGGCCATGGAGATGAGCGTTAGAAGTCAAAACTCGAAGGAGGCGACAGCAGTTCACTGCTTCTCTTTGCTGAATTCCCTCTCCATGTGTCTGCCAGGCCCCAGGCACCAACTGGTATGGGTACATCCTCCTGGGTGGCATCAGTAGCCTCTCTTAGACAGGCCCCACACCTCAGTAGTTGAGGACCCTGTCCAAGGTCACAGGGATGACAGAGCCGCAGGGCTGGAGCAGGACCTCAGGCCACAGCCACCCTGTGCCATTCTCCACCTCTTTCTTTCCGTTGTTAAAAGTATGTGAATCTGAACATGAATGAATGAGGTATGCAAGGCTCTAGAAAGAAAGTAACAGAACAAAATCCAAGGAAAGCCAGAGAGAAGAATGAAATAAAAGCAGAAATTTATGAATTACAAAATGAAAGCAGAACTACTTATTTTATCTAAAGTTGCTTCTTCGAAAAGATCAATAAAATAGAGTTCTTAAAACACTAACCAAAAAAAAAAAAAGGACTATTCAAGAAAAAGAAAAAGAAAAACCAGCAATAAGAACATAGTGAAGGACTTCCCTGGTGGTCCAGTGGTTTGGAGTCCACCTTCAGGGGACACAGGTGTGATCCCTGGTCCAGGAAGATTCCACATGTCAAAGGACAACTCAGCCTGTGCTCCACAACTACTGCGCTCACAACTACTGAGCTCTAGGGCACAAGAGCTGGTGTTCCACAACAAAAGAAGCCACCAACAATGAGAATTCTGTGCATGGCAACTAGAGTAGCCCTTGCTTACCATAACTAGAGACAGCCCGTGCACAACAGAGGAGACTCAGCACAGTCAACAATACATTGATTTAAAACAAAGAACAAAGTGAAGAAAACTACTCATAAGGATATTAAAATGTAAATAAAGTGTAAAAGAATATTGCACACTAATACATGTGAACGTAATTTTTTTAGAAAATAAACCTGACCTCCAACTAATAAAAAAAAAAAAAACCTGAAAAGTTTATGATCAGATAGAAATATTGACTAGTCCAGTTGACTCAGTTTTCAAAGAACCACTCAACCTCTGGAAAGAAGTGGCAGAACACCCCACGCTGTGCGAGAAGGCTGGGAACTTTCTATCGTTTCTGTCGGAAGGGACAGGGGGGTGGCACCACCACTCACCTCCCAGCACCCGCACCACATGCACACCTCACTTCAGCTTCACACTGTTTGAGAGCAATGCACTGTTTTTCTACCCATTCTGAGGAAATTGGCTTTAAGAATTTAAGGAATTTGGCCAAAAGCATATGCCGATAAGCAGCAAAGTAGGGAACAGGGAGGGATCAGCTGTCAGGGCTGAGCTCAAACCACTTGCCCTGAAGTTATGTCTGCCTTTCCTGAGATCCCGACACCTGCTTGCCTGACAAGGCCCCAAGTCAAAGTCGACCCTCTGGTTCATTTCTGTCAACAAAATAGAGCTCCAGGCCTGGAAAAGTTTGTTTCAGAAGTCCTAGGAGGGCTTACTATCCCAACTAATTCTTAATCATTAGAAAATGAAAGGAGAAAAACCTGATGCTCCATCTCAAAAGATGCAGAAAAGACGTTAATAAATCCCTATCACTGATTTAAAAAAAAAACAGAAGCTTCCTCATAATCTACTAACAAATGATCCCAGTGCATCTAGCAGTGACCCCGTTGACATCACTATGGACGGATAGCACTCCTCATTCACTTACTTCTCATTTAAGGTTCGCACTTTTTTCTCTCTAAACATTTGTGGTCTCACAGAAAACACTTTTCCCAAACTTTAATTCACATATCTTTTTGCCACATCTGAATACAGCAGTCCTATTTCCCCCCCCTTAAATCAACTAACTTTTAAAATATAAGTTAACTTATTTCAAAAGACAGTATCAAGAAAGTAGAGTTGCAACCCACAGAATGGGAGAAAACATGAGGAAATCATATATCAGATAAGGGTATTGCTTCCAGAATATATAAAGAACTCACAGCTCAATGATGAGAAGACAAATACCCAATTAAAAAAAATGGCAAAGAAGATACACACATGGCTAACAAACACATTAAAAATGTGCTTGACAAAAAAAAAAAAACCAATGTGCTTGACATTATCGGTCATCACAGAAAGGCAAATCAAAATTATGAGATACCACCATCGTGTTCACTTGGACGACTACAACCAAAAAGGTAAGAACAAGTGTTGGCAAGAATGTGGAAAAACTGGAACCCTCATAAATTACTGATGCGAATGTAAAACAGCACAGCTCCACTGAGAAATACTTTGGTTGAATATAGGTATATACCAGCAAACACTTGTGTTTGCAGAAGAACTTGTACACAAATGTTCACAGAAGCATTACTTCTAATTGCAAAAATAGTGGAACAATTCAAATGTCCAACTGATGAATGGATAAACAAATATGGTATATCCATACCATGAAATATTACTCAGCCACAAAAAGAAGTATTATTGCCTGCCACAAGATGAATGAACCTTGAAAACACCATGCTAAATAAGACAGACACAAAAAGACAAACATATGATTCCACTTACACAAGGTATCAAGAAAAGGCAAATTCACAGAGTATAATAAAGGAACTAGGGATTGGGGGGGGGTTGGAAGATGGGGAGATTGTAGGGGTAGAGAGCTTCTGTTTGAGATAATGAAAAGTAATGGAACATTAGTGTATGTGAACTAATGTGAACACACAGCACATTCACAACATACTGAACATACTAAAACCCACTTAATCATACACCTTGAAAGCATGAATTTTATGATACTGTGAATATTTCAGTCAAAAAAGGAAACTTTGTATTACCACAAGTGGAAAACAAGGAATTTTCAAGTACATGTTAAAAAAAATACATAAACATTGAAATTTAAAATGTATATCAGCAGATCACCCCAACTCTCTTGAGGACCACCAGCAGAACAATCACTCCCTTGGGCAACTTGGTGTGGGCTGCCTGTGCTGCCTCCTTCATTTGCTAATGGCTGGGTCAGAAGGGAACAGGATCTCAATGTAATTATAGCCAATGCAAACAAGACAGGAGAGAAGCATGAAAACAGAATAAATCATATGGATAATATAATGATTAAAGGTGACGTTACTTGGAAACCACTTTGAACAGTGCTCACTCCATGGCAGGCCAGCACCAAGCGCAAAGCTTACACTGCTCCATTAGTCCTCATCCCACTTCTTCACAGATAATATGATTATCACTCCCCTCCCTGTACATATGGGAAAACCGAGGCAGAGAGATGGTCACACAGAAATGAGGCAGGCCCAGCATGAAAGTAGGGTCATGTAACTTGAACATCCATACTTTTAGCCAAGATGCTATACTGCATCTCAAATGGCTCTAGTAATGAAGTTCAATGTGTTTATTTATAAAATACAGAAAACCAGTCTTACCATATACTACCATAGTCAAATTTTAATAGAAAAATGCATTGAACCACTTTGGATGCTATTAGGAACATACTTCATAAACGTGCTTAATTTGAATGAAGTCTAAAATTCCCAAGAGACGTGAAAATCATCCAATCCTGAATTAACAGGGAGGCCAGTTCCTAAACGGGAAGTTTCAGTAACATGTATATAAATGCAATTCAACTCTAATAAAATCCAAATACTTGTAAATACTTAAAACATTGGGTTGGCACAAGGAAAGGTATTAGTGGAGCAGACTGAAGAGTTCATGAACAGATTCAAAGTATTTAGCCCATAATTAACAAATCAGTAGAGAGCGCAATTACTTAGTATGGGAAAATTTGTTAACCATTTTTAAAGATCTAAATTAGATTCTTACCTCATACTGTACACCACAATTTCTAGATGGAGTAAAACGTTAAATGTCAAAAATGATACCACAAAAGAACAAGAAAAAGGACTTCGCTGGCAGGTCAGTGGTTATGACTCTGCATTTCCACTGCAGGGGTCTGGATTCGAGCTAAGATCCCACAGGCTGTGCAGCGACACCAAAGTACATAACCTTAATGATAAAATCAGATTTGATTACAAAATTTAAAACCAACAGCAAGATCCAAGATGTAAACTTAAAAAGCAAATTACAAACCTGAAAAACATTTTGTAGTTATCTACAGTAAATGTCCTCAATGTAAAAAAGGATTCTTAGGAAGCGATGAAAATAAAAGTGAAGCACAAAGCAGATACAGAGATCAACTAACACACACAGATAGTGTATATTCAGCCCTACAGTGTCAAAATGTTCAAATTAAAACACTAAGGCACTGCTTAAACTGCCAACCAGCCAAGAAAAAGGGCAGGGCCATGCCGAGGTGTGCTGGCCTTTCAGGAAGGCACTCAGAAACATGAGACCAAAGCCTTCATACTGGCCATGCCCACTGAGCCAGTAATGTCACCAGTAAGAAATTCCCCTAAGGAAACAATCAGATTTCTGCACAATGTTATCTTCCAAGACAAAGAAAAGCATCCTGGTGTATTTCAACAGCAAATGAGAAAAAATCATAATCAGAAAACAGAATTGTGTTTGGTTGAAAAACAAACACACATTACCTCCGAAGAGACGCAGGCCACCACTGACGCACAGGTGAAATAGTAAAATAACTGAAGGGAAGGCCTGCTGTCTCACCTTCAGTTCGCCCCAGTATAGACACCGCAAGTCTGGTACAGGAAGGGTGGGCCAACCCTGAGGAAGGGCTGGACTGGGCTGGGGAGGATGGTCCGTGAGGGGACAAACAGGTCACCGAGGCAGATCCCAAGTCAACTGCCGTGTTCCCAACAGGACAATGTGTATGTGGATGGTGGGACACTAAAGCAATGGTAAATTCTAATTTGTGTAACCACTCTGATAAGGCAGAAAAGCATGCAAGACATTTTGTAAACAGTCTGTCAGGTGTGGATGGGAGAAAAAGGCAGTTCAGGGTCAGGCACTGCTTACCAGGACAGGATTCCCCTTAGACATTCTGGGTACACAGATCATCCTAACTGACAGGAGTCAGCCACACAGGGACAGAGGTTCAGAATCCAAACCCTCCAGCTGAACTACCTTCCTAGGAGGTGACCTCCTAGAATATGCCCAATTCATTCTTCACGCTGGGTCTGCAGAAAGGTATTGGCATTGTTGGCAGTATGTTTTGTTGGAGTATTTCATCTGTAGAGTCCACTGAACAGGACATTGTCAGATCAATAGTGACAAGTAACCATTAGGCTCAGCAGAAAAACATGGAAGTGCTGTGATGTGGGTGGTCATGAGGATGCGGGTTGGGGGCTCTCTGGAAGCAGGTTAGGATGCCCAGACACACAATAAGAAAATGGCTAAAATGACCATACAGAGTAAACATTACAGAGTCATGAAAATATTAAAGTAATTACAGACAGATTAAGATCAGTCTAGTGAACCACAGCTTTCCACATCCTATAGACCCAAATCAAATAACTGGAGTAAACGGGAGTACATGCCTTATCCTAGCACAGGGAGACAACAGCATGAGGACATAATACAGAAGGAAAAGGAAATATGCAAGAATCACTGGGAAAATTTGGGGGAGTGAAATAATGAGGTAGGCCATCTTTACCATATAATGAAGCACAGAACTACAATATTTAAAACTGGAACATGGACAGATAAATAGTGAACAGGTACATAAATCAGTAAGTCATGTAGGGATGATACCTAAGTCCAGATGGAGCTAAGGTTCAAATAAAAATAAAACCTTAAAAGAACTGAGCAAAACACAAGGTTTAACAAAAAATAATCTTGAGCTGGATTGGTCTCTCTGAACTACTCATAAAATCCAGAAGCCATAAAAGGAAACTCATAAAAAAGCTTAAATATATTTAAAACTCTTGAACACCAAAAACTCTAGAAGCATAAAATTTAAAGGTAAATGACAAACAGCATTTGCAGCACAAATAAAAAGGGTGATTAACGTCTCTAATCTGTTAAGAGCTCTTCTTTACCAGCTAAATCACAAGGGAAGCCCTAAGAGCTTTTTTTTTTTTTGCTCTGCTTTGCCTGAGAGCTCTTAAAAATCCCTAAATACACACCCCAATAGAAATGCAAATCAAAACTGCAATGAAATAACTGTTTTTACTTTTCATAGACAAATAACCGAGTTCAAGAACAGTGTCGGTAAAGGTGTAGGGAATGGTCAACCAGAACAGCCTTCCTGGAGTGTAAGCTGATGGCTCCCTCATGTTTGGAAAGGAACTACGGGCCAGAATTTCCCTCAAAAGAAAGTACCGCACAGATGTAGCTGCCATGCACATAAAAACACATAGAAACTGATACTCAGTATAGATTTACATACAGTAAAAGTTACTGGAAACAACCTTAGTTGTTCCTCAAAAGGGGACTGGATAATTCAAACATGGACCTGCACACAGATACTGGAGTGCCCAAGGCAGACAATACAGGTACACAATGAGTTCCTCAATGCACCGTTATCTGAACCACCCACAGTGCAACATAGGGCCTGTGGTTTATCAGGACCTCACAGCAAAATACATACAAGAACTCTCCAGAAAACGCCAGCAACTACTGGCCACAACACCAGTCTCTACAGGAAGGGAGGCCAGGGGTTGGAGGAAAAAACATCACGGTAACTCCTATGGGGTTTGGATTTTAATATGTGCAGGTTTTACTTTGAACATTTTTTACACCTTTAAGTTGAATTAGAGGAGTCTTTGCTCTTAGGGTCAGCTCAGGTCAGAGGCAGGGCCTGGATCTGACACCCAGACGGCAGGTCACATAGTTGTCACATCGACAGAAGAGTAAGGGGGACAGTGCAGCGATCACCCCAGAAGCTGCAGGGAGAGAACAAGGCTGTGGGGACTGACCCTGAAGTCCTCGTGACCCCATGGGGAGAGTGAGAGACAGGGATCCACATCTGTGTTCCTGGCATCGGGTGGCCTCTTTGAGGACGGCGAGCATGTACTTAAACCAGAAAGCAGCCAGGGCAGTGCTGAGAAGACAGACGGAGCAGACTGTGCCCCACCCTGAACACCTCTTTCCCGAGAACAGAAATGCCTACAGACAGGGGCCAGACAGGTTTCAACAGACCAAACACATAAGGTGATTTTGCAAATGTCACAACTGCTTTTCTAGAAGAGTTTGTTTTTCAACCCGCTTAGGGGAAGAACACTAGAAAAGATTGAGGTTTGTCAGGCCTGTCTTTGTTTTGTGCTAAAAAGTCAGACACCATCTTAAGTCAGAAACTGATATGAACAAGCAGTTTCAACTGAATTTCACAGCACATCAGGAGAAGACCAGCATAATTCTACTTGGGCAGCAGAAACTCTCAACCCACCTCACAAGACTCTGAGCCCCAGACCTGGACAGCACCAGGGCAGGAGAGCTGGGTACAGGGCGTTTGAAGCAGGTGTGCCTGGAGCTCACGCCTCCTGCAGGCATCATGACCTGAGGGCTGGCATAGCACATGCACAAAGAGGTATTTATAAGATGCTCACTGCAGCACTGTTTGTATGGCCAGAAAACCCTGGAAATCACCTTAAAAACTTGTAAACAGGAAAATGGTTAAAATGACTATACCAACATGCTCAAGATTAAATAATTATAGAGTCATGAAAATAATAAAGATGTTGCAGAACAGTCATACCGCATGTTTGCAATTGAGCAGATGATAATAGGATAAATTGCTGTATGTCCACGGAGGGGAAATGTCTGAAGGCCAATAAATGAAGTTTCTATTAATAACTATTCTTGGGAGAAGAACTACAGAGAAACGTCTATCTTCTATGTTTTTAACATAGCATTTAAAATTTAAATGCAAAACTAGTGATTTATAAAGGGATTAATATAAATTCTGCCACATACACTCCACAGTCCCATCCATTACTACAGTACATAGTATAGTAACATTAGCCATGAACTTACCTAAATCTTCCAAGTTTTGGTCCCTTCGAGAGTTGCTGCAATGCAGAGACAAGTGGAGAACAAACCACAGGGGGACATGGAGAGTGTTTGGCTGGGCACTCTCAGCAGCCTCAGGACATGAATAACTCAAAAAATTATACCTCAAGAACATTACAAATGATTATATGTCTTGGATTCAGGCACCTCCATCAGTTTCAAGCCCACAAATGTAAACCCACAGATGACAAGAGTCCACTGTACCCATTAAAGTCTCAGTGGGTCACTGTGAATACATGACAGATCAAAGACAGCAACTGGCAGAAATTTCAGACCTTGCTATTCAGACTGTCAAAGAGGATATGGACATATACACTCATACTCAGGCAAGAGAATTTGTACACCTACTCTGGAGAACAGGGCAGAATTGAGTATACAATGTCTGACATTTTGGTACCTACTCTGAGAAACATTCATGTGTATGCACACAGGGTGTGTAGGACAATGATCACATAGCATCCAAAAGGACTGGAAATAGCGTAAATATCCACCAGTAGCAGAAGGTCTAAATAACTCACGGAACATCCAAGTAAAGGACTAGTACCCAGCAGCTTAATACAAGGCTGGCAGTTCAACACGTACTCATGGGAATCTCCCTACTGCCAAATGAAAAAAGCAAGTCAATGATGATATATGGTATAAAACAGTATTTTCCCACTTACATAGGTTTTTTAATATTAGATGTGGATAAAAATGTATAGAAAAAAGTCTAGCAGGAAACAGCACTCAAGGTGGGGTTGGTTGGGGTCGGGGGGGGGGTGGTGTATTGGTAGTGACAACCTAGTCAGTCAAGCATTAATTTTGTATAAGAGAGCATCCACCTACCACTTATCCAATTACACTGACCAGAATAAAAAACAACGGGAAAAATGGAATCATTAACTGTGTCCATATCACATGAGAGACTCCAAACAAACTACACACAAGGTAAAGGATGAATTGCAATATCATTAAATGAGAAAAATTCCAGAAGCTTATATGCTTTTTCTATAAAGTTAAAAACTACTAAAATGAAAATTATAATTCATTAGGTAAGTTTTTTTCTTTTTCCAAAGTTATATGAGAAAATAATAAGTAAAAGGGAAACTTAGTATTCAGGATCATTAACTACTTTGGCTTAGAGGGAGGCAGGAAGGGAAACGACCAGAACCACATAGGTGGCAAAAGTTACTGTCTAGAAGTCCTAGTTTGTCCACTAGAAGATTCAAAAATGTTTGCCACAGTATTAAAACATCAAGGAACCAAATAAAAGACAGCCATATTTTGTCTTGAACCAAAGATTAACCCAGTTCTGTGTGCTCAAGTTCCAACAAAGGAATATTCTTCTTGCCTTAAGGAGTATCACATTTTCCACTTATTAGATTTTATAATGAACACTAAGTTATTAAAATCCAAAGCATTTGATTAGAAACAATAAAAACTAGAGACTAAAAATTTGAGTAGATTCAGGCAGATAATTACAAAAAGCTAATATTGACAGACCTGGGACAAAAGAGTGATGACAGTATTCACTTGAAGTCTGATAATTCAACTTTATCAGTGTAATTAGTTTAGATACACCAAGTAGGCTGGATACATAAATCCTTAAATGGAGAAGAGAATTTACTTTAAGGTGGGAGTACATACATGTTTAGCTACTAAAGAAAAAGTAATCAGAAGCAAACCCAACAGTCTTATTAGTTGTTATTATTAGTCTTATTACATCAATCTTTAAAACGTCTTTGTATAATACTTTCTAAGCACAATAAAAGGAAAATAATGAGAGTAAGTTTGATAATCATTGGCAAAAGCTTCCCTTCCCAACTATACAAGGAATTCATGACCTTCATAAAAATCAATATAGAAATTTTATATGGTAAATGGTTAAAGAAAAAATACAGATGGTAAATCAAGTGGTAAAATAGACTAAACAGTAATTACAGAAATACAGGCTGACTACTTAAGTATTTTTTAAATAAAGTAGCAATACTTTGTAACAATCAACATGGCAACAGTTTCTTGGACATGACACCAAAAGCAGAAGTAACAAAAGTAAAAACAGATAAATTGAATTACATCAAAATTGGAACTTCTGTGCATCAAAACACACAACAGTGAAAAGGCAACCTATGGAAAATAAAAACATATTTGTAAACCATGTATCTGATAAGGGGTTAATATCCAGAATATGTAAATAACTCCCATAAATCAACAACAAAAAACAAACAAACCATTTTTCAAATGGGCAAAAGTGAAAAGACATTTCTCCAAAGATACAGAATTGGCCAAACAGCATATGAAAAGATGCTCAACACCACTATTAGGGAAGTGTAAATCAAAATGACAATGAAATATCACTTCACACCCATTAAGATGGCTACACTAAAAACAAGTGTTGGTGAGGATATGAAATCTTGTAAATTGTCCATAGGAGTATAAAATGGTGCAGCTGCTACTGTAGATAGTATGAAAGTTCTCCCAAAATTTAAAATCCTATGAGGCAACAATACCCCTTCTGGGTATATATCCAAAAGAATTGAAAGCAGTGTCTCAAAAAGGCATTTGTACACCCATGTTCACAACAAAATTATTCACAACTTAAAAGTAGAAGCAACCCAATGTTCAAGGATGAGATGAATAGATATGTCCAATGGATCAACAAGTTGTGATATATATAAACAATGGAATATTCTTCTAAAAAGGGAAAAAACCTTGACACATGGTACAATATAGATGAACCTAGTGGACATTATGCTACATAAAATAAGCCAGTCACTAAATGCAAGTATTGTATGATTCCACTTAATATGAGGCACCCAGAGTTCTCAAACTCATAGAAACAGAAGCAGAATGGTGGTTGCCCAGGGTTAGGAAGAAGAGAATGAGTTTAATGGGTACAGTTTCAATTTTGCCAAATGAGAAAGTTCTGCAGATTATCTGAACGCTACTCAACTGTACAGTAGAATGGTTAAGATGGTGAAATACATGCATATGTTACCACTCGTTTTTTAGAAAGTAAGAATAGATAAATAGTAGCAATAAAATAGAAGAACCTGATGCTAGCAATTATGAAGGGAAATGGATATTTTCACAAGAGGAAGTATAAGGTATCTGGAGAGTATCTAAAAGTCTGTGACAAAAGTTAGAAAACCATGCATGTTCAGTGACCAGGCTGTGCCACCCTAGAAAACATATGTATATACATATATTTTTTTTTCTACCAATACATATTTACATATTTTCACAAAACTTACTGGCTCAACATCTTATAGCATATGCACAATAGGATAAAGTAATGCAACTGTTCATTCATGGTATTTTCTTGAGGTCATGAACCCCTTCAGCAAGCTTATGCTTTCCATGGAAAAACAGTTTCAGAGCACTCACAGGCTTCTAGAAGAGTCCTCCATGGGATTTCTGTGGGAGAATACCCCTGAGAAAAAGCACTTCCAACACATTTGTGGACTCTGGTGATACAGGGAAATCTACATGGAAACAAACTTAAGGTGGAAAACCAGAACAGTCCAAAACATGCACACGGATTACACTACATGAAAGGCTCAGAGAAGGTGGGTAACTAGTGGGAACCAGAAGGAAGAGGCTGGACCTGAGGCTGACCATGAAGGAGGCGAAGGAATCACCATACGCACTCAATGAGTGACCATGTGCCAAATACAGACATCCACTCCCCCACCTCACACAGGAGGAAAACCAGCCCCGCAAGGCTCAGAAACTGCTCCGTCAGAAAGCTCCCGTCAGGAGTAGATCAGCATGTCTGTCTGCACTGGAACCGCCCCCACCCGGGGTGCCAGTTGGGCTCAGTTAACACAACAGCTGCCTGCCCCTCACGTCTTCAGTGAACCGGCCAGTTGTGACAAGTCTCCCAGCTGACAGCACTCTCTGCCACTCCATCATCCAGCCACAGGGAAGCAGCAAGCCCGAGGGCTCTGGGCAGGCACCAGGCCTCCCCTTGTATACACACACACCCCCCCAGCCCTGACTGCTATAAACTCCAGTTGGATTGAATGTTTAAATGTAAAAAAAATGAAACCACACAATTGTCACAAAATAACAAGAGATTAATACTTACATCCTTTGGGGCTGGGAGAGATCTAAACATAACACAAGTACAGAAACCACATGAAGAGTGACAGACTCATAAAAACTAACTTTTGTATGATTGAAAAACAAATGAAAAGGCAATCTACAAACTGGAAAATATTTGCATCAAACAGAATGAAGCATTATAAACACCTAAGTGCTTTTACAAAACAGTAGAAAAATGAGCCATTTCGAAGTAGAAAGTCACACATGGATGAACATACAACACTGCAGATGTCGAAACACACAGATGTTCTGTGTCACTAGCAGGGCTCACCACACAAAAAAAACTGCCTGGATCCAAAAGGGGAGCAAAGGTTTTTAGTGTGAAACCACCTCGTTTGAGAAAAAGTGGGGACAGCAAGGTTTACCTCAAGATTGAGGATGCTATTTACAAAACCCCTCCCAGGAGGGCAATTTAGCAACATGAACTTAGATGTAAGAAGTCTGACAAAGGCAATTCATGTGTAGAAATATATCCATGTATCCCAAAGAAATACTATCAGATATGATAAAGTTTGAGCTAGAAGGAAGGTCATTACAGCATTACTTACCAAGAAAAATTGGAAAATAACTTACATGTCTAAATGAGTATTTAAATTGATAAAGTCACACAATGAACATTATGTCACCACAAAGATGCCTAAGTGAAAAGAGCTGCACAACATAATCTACAATATAATTTCACTTTTGTGTAAAAAGATATATATCCTATACACAGGAAAAAAAACAAACCTCTAAAAGCAAAGAGACCAATAACAACTGTCAGTAAGATTACTGAGGGTTTTGTTTTTATCAATTTTCTTATTTGTAAACTTTACAATAAATACCCCTTTTACAACATGAGAAGAGTTATTTAAAATAAAAGAAAGGGATGTTGGTGCAGTGCTGAGGGCCCCTGGAATGTAGAGCCTTCAACAAAAGGTGTCCTACTTGGGAGACCAGGGGGTGGAAGGGGCTGGCTGCCCTCACCCAGAGGAAGGTCACACTCCCTAAATACAGCTTTCTTATTTTTGGTTATTTTGCTATCTTCCTCTTGTCATTTCCAGACTGCATCTGTACATTTTTGCATGTTAAACATTTAAAACTTACCACAAATATCCAAAGCCTGTCTTGGCATTTCATTTAATATCAGCACTGCACAATAGCAAGTACTGCTCAAGGCCAGAGGTTAACATTTCCTCCAGAAACTTAAGTACGAAGAGGTTAGCCCTGGCATGAGGTTCGAGTCCCTTCATGGCCACAACCAGTAGGACAAACCAAGGGCAGCCAACAGAGTGAAGTGGGGGTGAGGAACCCCTTCGGTAACACAGTCCATTTCCAGAGTTCTCAGGGTGTGCAGCCTGGGCCCACAAAGGAGCCTCAACCAACACTTCCCCTCCGGCTGTTTCTTTTTGAAAGAACTTTGAAATTCACCTCTTGCTATTTTTATACTCCATTACTTTTAGCTGCACCATATCTCCATTTTCTACCTAAATGCCACAAGCCCACTCAATTTCATTGTACCATCTGAGAGTTCAGAGGGAAGGCTGAATTCAGATCTATGTATGAGGATGCAAACCAATCAGCAGGGATCACCAACACCATCAACAATATCTATGACCTATCCCACCCGTGAACAAAGGAGGGTGAAGAACAGGCAGGGCCCTGGGACAAGGCAGAGGCCGGGAGGGTGTGGGCACAGCCCCCAGCTGCCTGCTCTGCTCCTATACTATTAGGCCCACTTCAGAGTCCCTTTCCCAAGACAAACATTCACACGCCTGTGGAGAAACCCTTCATCAGCCCACCAGTCGCTAGCTAACAGTACCCAGAGGCACTCATAGCAGCTACCCTTGAGTTTGGTAATCACTGTATAGAGACAAAAGGAAAAATAAGCTCTGAAAAAAAGGCAAGGCAGGTAGAAGAAAACTGAGCAAAAACAAGAAGGGCAAGGTAGGAAAGGAAGCCCAGATTGCTCTGGGGAAATCAAGGAAGAGGGTGCCGAGCAGGGGAAAGATCCTTGAAACTGCACAGCAGTGCCCACTCTTGACAGGGCCATGAGCCTCGGGCAGGCGGGCACTGAATTCCAGTGTCTGCAGCAAACACACGAGGGCGGAGGCCGCACCCAGCTGCTCTCCCAGCCCCCCACTGTGGTCACAGCACAGCCTGTCCCTTTCCCCTTCCCACTCCCTTGGCCACAAAAGCCTTCTCAGCAGAGGCTGAGAAGTGGTGGTTTCTACTCCAAGTTCATCTCCTGTAAAGCAAAACCTTAGGGCCCCAATGAACAGAGTAACAGCAGCACTGCTGGGCTCTCCCCGCCCAGGACACAGCGTCAGCTTAGTCGCAACACACACCCTGGATTCCAAGTTGCTTAGCACAGCACTTCTGCAATTCTAGTAAAATGAGAAGTGTGTGCTTAAACCCAAATCCCAGACACATTCCAGCCTCCCAAAGTATGTCAAGCATATATTACATGTCCTTTCCACTTGTTAGGCTGCTTACAGTCATCAAGAGAGATCCCCTTTTTAACAGTACCATTTGGAAATACAATTGGGTAAAATTCCAAGAAGTTAGGAAATAGTGCCCCCACTCCTGACAATGACCTTCATTGGCCTGTAGTGTGTCATCACATTTTGCACAACCATCACACACTCCCAGTCAGCCAAGTCCATCCCCAACTGTCATTGGGGATGCAGGCCATTCAGGACCTACCAATTCTGTTGAGGTTACCACACCAAGCTCAATGACCTCAGTCTGGAGTTACATTAGTGAATCTAGGCCTAAATCTACAGTACAAAGGTACATTTCACTTCATGATATACAGACAAGGTCAGGGTTGAAAAAATATAGCAATACAAATAATTCTAATGAGTTTAGAACTCAAACCTTTATTCACGCTGTAAAGGGGAAGAAAAGTGTTAGTAGTCATACACATGATGCAACAAGGACTGGTTCTCACCATACAGCGCAACATAAAAGAACCCTTTCCATCTGTTTTTACAGTTTCAATTTCACAACAGCTTATTTCCCCATACAGGCATGACTAATACTCTTTAAATTCCAATGACAGTAACTGTATCACATGCCCAAGTTACAGGTTAAGAACAGAACTATCACGTCAACATACTTGTAAACATTAAAATGAGAGAACCCAGAAAAATTCCGGTCGTAAGTACTGAGGATCTAAAATTCTCCAAACGAAATGGGAAAATGGACAGGATAAAAAGTCACTGGTATTACTTTATCACAAAGGATTGATACTTCCCTAAATTTTTACAAACATACATAATCCAGGCAAGAAACTCCCCACCCCCAGTTTTGCTCTTATTTCCCTACCCGACTTTGGTTGTTTCCCCTCTAGTACTCCTTCACTTAACACAAACATTCAAACTGAAGATGGAATAAACGCTTAACTTGAACTTTAGCAAGGGTACATAGATTGTTTGCTACCAAATATTACAGTATTTAGAGAGTGATCATGATTTAAGTTCTCCTTGTTACAATGAGGATGGAAAGAAAGCACTTTGGCTATTACTACTCATTACAAAGAAAAGACAAGATGTTTATAAGGTAGGAAGTAATATACAAAATTCCTTTAGAAATTATTGTTTTTCACTTCGCTCAAACTTTCAACTGCAAAATACCAAGTAAACAAAAATGTTACAAACCCAGAAGAGGGTATCTAAGCATCTTAAGTGCGTACCAAAATCTCAAAATACTTTAAAAGCCCATAATTTGGGTATTGAAAGTCTTTTCTGAAACTAGTCCCTGAACATTGCACACCTTCAGATAACACTTAAGCAGCTTGCAAAGCAGTGAAAGATGTTTATCTGCTGATGCAAGTCCCCGACACCAATCTCTCGAGACTGATATCCAGGTTTCAGTTAGCTTTTCAGTCTTCCCCTTTTCGTAGCAAAGCAAAACAATTTTGCTTTGGAAAAATCCTTCCCCACGCTTAGCAGAAACGTCAAGTAACAATTTAACTAGCATTAGCAAGGCAGCATTTTCTTTGCCTTTGAGCTCTATTCCCCAGAGCTCTGCCTACTGATCTTTTGTCCAGAGAATTCCCTTCAACCCACATTCCCTACCACTCCCACCCTCTACAAGCCACACCTAATCACAACCTTTTCTTCACCTCACCCTTCCCAGCATCAGGCTGTTTTCCACCCCACAACCCCTCACCTCAGGGCCCTCCCATTTGAACACTAAGATTACTCTGAAATCTAATCAAGTAAGTTAAGAAGCATACAGAGCAAGATTTTCAGAAGATTACTATTGGTATCCTGACTATTCCCTTCTGGTGACAGAAGTGACCAAACTAAACCTGCCATTTCTATCACAATCTGGACATGACCATCTCGCGCCCTCCCACCTACCACAGCACAATGACCACGACCGCCCCCCGCGACCCCCCGACTTCGCCAGTTGGCTTCATTTAAGTATTTGCCTAATGCATTTCAATCTGGAACGCTTTCCCAACACACATATTATGTATCACCCTAAAAATTCCTCCAACAAAAGCACAGGCAGGCAGGCGGGTAGATGAGGGTCACTGGGATCCATCTGCAAACTCCATCTACAAGGCATCATCTGTGTTGTGGCATCAGCGTTAAAATGTTCTACAGCTTAAGAGTCTTCTGGAAACAAGGTTCGTAGCACACTAGTATGACAGGAGACTCAATTTAGAAGATGGCAGCATCTGAAACCTCCAACCCAGGAGACGTGCCTGCTGACATTCACGTGCCCAGAGATCGTTGCTCCCGGATCAAACACTCAAAGCAACACATCTGCTGACGGCCCCGGATCCATCTGCTTTGGCCTTTTAAAGACTGCCCCCTCATAAGCTCATGAACACCTTAAAGGATGGCCTCCTGAATACAGGGCTTCCTGAGCAAGGCCTGGAAACATGCCACTGGAGAACTTCCTCCTCCTAAGCCTCTGGAAATTCACTCTGCAGACAGCAATTTAGGCGGGCTCTTTCCTCCAGGGTCTCCCCTCCTGCACCGCTACGACTCACACTGGCCAGGGGCTCCATTTCTCCTGGTGCCATCAGATCGCCATGATGAACACTACAGTAACAAACCACCGTCTATGAGGCATTTTCGTAGCTTTCAGATGGTACCGTCGCTGCGGGCCCACCCAAGGGTGCACATTCAATCCCCACCCTCTCCACTGGCAAGCAACACCACCCCACCCACCCAGAGTCTCAGCAAGGGGCTGCCTCTCCTCTTCAGGGTTACCAAGATACCAACTCCGATGGCAACAACTTTCCCGGCTTACCAGATTACCAGAAGCAATGTTTTAAGTGAATGGGTAACCTCGAGAGTGTGAAGGGGGGGTGGGGGGGGGTGGGCAGAGTGAGCTCACAGAAGAGGTTAGCGTGGAACCTAGAGGAAAGGTCCAAAGGGGAGCACTGCCACCTGGAAAATAAAGGGAGGATCAATTTTGTCGGCCTACAGCCCACGCCTGCCAGACATACCAGTAACCGCTTGGACCAGTACCTTACCTCCTCACTCACTCCCTAGACCACCCTCACATCCAGACCTGGGTTTCACCAGGCTGGGCCTGGCTGGACCCTGTCCCGGGCCGAGCCAGACTTACATACCGCCCTGGGCCAGAGCTGTCAGCCCCACGAAGCTAAGTGCAGCTTCCACCACACGAGGCCTCATCCCCAGGAGGGCTCACAACCCTTTGTCTGGAAAAAAAGGGGACTGCTGGTACTGACAAGTTCAAGTCATGCCCTCCCTGCCCACCTGCCACCCTGCACCCCACTGCCTGCCTTCCAGCTCCTTTTCAAAGCACTGACTGACCAATTCTGCCTCCAGCTAGGGAGGCAATACCCTCAACCTCCTCCACCTGTCTCAGCCTTCCTCCTCCTACACAAACCAGGGCACTGGGGGGCTGCTCAGCCTACACGAGTGGTGCCCACCCAAAGGTCAAGTTCCCCTTCTCCAGCAGACAGCTGCGACAGATAGGCCTGGAGGGTCGTCCTCCCCCTGGGTTACTGCGGGCCCTTTCAAAACAACTCTCCCCAGCACAATTTCCCCAAGATCTACTCCCCATGTCAACCTTCCTTCTCTCGGCACCCCAAGTCCCCCAAGCTCATCTAACCCTGCCATCGCTCTCAACTGTCTCCTAAGAACCTAAACTGGCCAACTCCGCCCCCCACAACTAAACCCAGAGCCCTGGCCCTCCCTGTCGCTAACTCCTGCTGGACAGGCCACAACTTTTGCTTTTATAGCCCTGAGCCGCGTCACTGGGGTACCGCTCAACGGGACGATTCCTCCACTGCCACCAGAAAAAAGTCCCTCCCCGACCCTGGCCAAGTAGACGACTCGGGGCGGCTCCCCGTCTCTCGGGTGTCCAGGTCTCGAATTCCCCGATTATCCCCACTCCTCTAGGCAAGTGCTTCCTGAGATCGACGACAGATCTCAAGGTCACCTTGGGGGGAAGCGGATTCCAACCGGGACGGGGGTGGGGAGAGAAATACCCTTTTCAGCCGGTGATGGAGCCGAGGGTGGGGAGGCTCCCTGTTCCTTGAGAGGGGGGTGCGGGTGGGGAGTGGATGAGGTGGGTTGGGGCTGCTCTCTGGAAGCGAAGAGACCTGCTGGGGGTCGCCTCAGGTCACCCCCGCCCAGCAGAAGCCCGAAAGAAGCGCCGGCAGAGCGTCTGGAAAATTCCAGGCGGCGGCGGCGGAGGGATCTCTGCAGAGGGCGCATCACTCCCTGGAGGCGGGGGTGGGGGTGGGGGGGTGGAGCGGCAGCGCGTGACTCCTCGGGCGTCGGCTGGGCCTCGTGAGCGCCGGTGACGTCAGCGCTGAGGCCTGCGGGTGGGAGCGGGGCGGGGGAGCGGCAGCCCGCGAACCGCCGGGCTGGAGCCAGGGCTCCGCCTGCGGGGGTTGTGGACCATGAGCACGTCTCCACCGGGGCGGCTCTTAGAGAACCTCTCCCGCAGCTGCGCTCAGCGTCTCTGGTTAAGAAACCTTGTTGTGATTTTTAAAAAGTTGATTAAAAAGTTAAGCCCCCATGTTGCTGCTTGGTAGCTTGAGGGGCGTGTGTCATCGGTTTTTTATTGTTACCAGGGGCCTGGAGGCTTGAAGTATTTCATCAGAAAAGTTGTGACTGTTGGGTTAGAGTACTTTATGATTATTCATTCTCTATTAACTGGGAAAAGGTAGTTGCGAGGTAATAAAAAGCAAGATCTTGTTTGTGCAGAAAACAAAACGTGTAATTGTATTGCAACAAGACTAAAAGGATATGGATACTTAACCCTCTTTCCTTTGGGGTTGGGAGGTGAGGAAAAAGGAGATTTAGTTTGTCGAGGCCACTCTACAACCTGTGATGGGCCTCAGGGAGTCTGCCTGATGATTGTGGGGGGCACTTCCCGGTGACTGCCTGCGGGGAGCAGGCCCTCAATGTGGCTCTCCCAAAGTGGAAGCAAAAGCAACCCCGTGAACTCCTGTCCCCTCCACCGAGGCCTGGCAGCGCCTGTGGGACTGTTGAGCATTTGGAAAGGGTCGCTGGCATCTCCCTTGCCCGTGTAGGGGTCAGAGTAAGGAGGAGTCGCAGCCCCACACCCCCACGGGGCCTCCTGTCAGCCCTGCCGCATGGGATGGAAGGACAGTGGTCAGGAGTAACTAGAGGTCAGAAGGGCCTCTTGGACCTACTCCAGCCAGGAAGTCTTCTTCCAGGATAACCACCCACACCGCAAACAAACCCGCCTGTGACAACAGGCTCCCTTGGCAGCAAGGGGAAACTGGGGAAGGAGGTTTTTTTTTTCCCCTCAGCCTCTGCAAGATGGCATCTGCAGCTGCTAGGCGGGGGCTGGGGCCAGCTGCTGCACCCTTCCTGGTTCTCGGAAAACTGCTGTCCCAGAAGGTTGAGTATGTGGCAAGCCCAGGCTTGTTCACAGGGCAGCTCAGCTACTCTCTCCAGCCAGGGAAAGATTATGGAAGCTCACTTTTCCCCAAGGTCTGGCTCATCTGTCTTGTCCTGACATTTCCAGGGGTGGGTTGGGGAGACTGGACCTCAAAGAACAGTGTGGAAAAAAGGGAATTGCATGTTAGAATGTTCTAGAAAGGCTGAGAGGTGTGTATAATACCAAGCACGTACCTTCTCTGCTGAGTCACAGTACCAGGCTGTGGGCTCAGCTCTATATTTATCTACAAGGTGCCTGAGAGGATGTAGTCACTGCTATGTGTCTGCTTGATGTCTCAGCTTACAGCTTTCTGTGTGTGTTAGTCTCTCAGTCATGTCCGACTCACTGTGACCCCATAGACCCCTGCCAGGCTCCTCTGTCCCTGGAATTCTCTAGGCGAGAATAGTGGAGTGGATTGCCTTGCCCTTCTCCAGATGCTGCTCTTTACCTGGTCTAATAACTTTGCTCATTCATGCATATTCCCAAATTCCAGAACCAAACTGTCTTAGATTTTATTTTTCAGGAGAGCAGGAGTACCTGGAAGGAGCCACACAGAAAGCATTAGGATCCTACAAATCTGAGGACTCCAGCACAAAAGGAACTAACGACCTCCTCTGTGCCCTTATGTCTGGAGGAGCCCAGCTCCATTTTCAAGGACAAAATGACACAGTTGCAGTGGATCCTGGTTTCACTTTCTCCTGGCCATGGACTTTTCCACAGCCAGTTTTCTTTGGAAATGGGATGTGTGACGTGTTTGAGCTCAGATGAGGGTAAAAAACACCACACAGGGACCGCTCTGTCCTGCCTTAAGGGGCCAAGGCAGTGCTCGCAGTAAGGTGGACAAATGTGGGACTTGGGTTCTGCCTCTCTCTCTGCAAATAAGGCTAAAAATACTTCCATCTTGACAGAGGAGGAGGTGCAAGGCAGCCCGTGTGTCAGCAGATTTCTGTAGTTCAAAACAAGCTGTTCCAGGAAACAGCAGTAAACAAGATGACCTTGGATCCCTGGGTGGGGCTGGGTAGTGATGGGTCCGCCACACCCGGGTGGGTGGCTGAAGCCTGCTGCTTTTGGCCAGCCAACTTAGGAGCTTAGGGTTGGAGGGGAAAGGAGGTTAGGAAGGAACCCTTGGGCAACCGGTGTTGCCCACGATTTCAGGGTCAAAGTCCAGGCTCCAAGTCTTGTCTTTTCGCACAGCCAGGGTCGCCTCCTCCACTTGTTCCACAGCCAGCTCAGCTGGATTGTTAACACGTACACACCAGCCGGAGGAAGGACCCAGGAGGGGTGACCCAGGAGGGGTGAGGGACCTCCCTGGTGGTCCAGTGGTTAGAACGCCTCTCTTCCACCGCAGGGGGAACGAGTGCCATCTCTGGTTAGGCAACCAAGATCCCCTAAGGGGTGAAGTGTGGCCAAAAAAGGAGAAGAAAGAGGGGTGAGAAAGGGGTGGTACTTCAGGTTCAAGATGGGGACAAGGATGACAGTATTGCTGCAGCCACTAGAGAATGTGCTAGAACCCTGCCCCCCCCCCCCCCCCCCACAGGTCCAGTTCCAGAGCCATGGCCTCCTGGGTCATCTTTGGCTCACCATTCACAAGAGACCCAGGGCTGGGGCCTTTTCCCTCTAAGCCCTGAGGCCCCTGGTTCCAGGGCCTGAGTGAGGAACTGCACAGTCACTGCGTGCTGGCCCAGAGCCCTTTCTGCCCTGGCCCGCCTCACTGCAGCCCAGTAGGAACAGCAACCGGGAACTCCCTGCCCAGCCCGCCCCGGCCTCTCCTGTCCTGGCAGGAAACGGGGCCTCAGCCTGGGCTCCAGCCTGCTCCCCACACCCCCTTGCAGTATGACCCTGGCAGACCCTCACACGCTCACAGTGCGCTTTCCTGTTCTCACTTCATGATTCTGATGAATACTGTCTTGCCTGAAAGTACTTCACCCAGTGGTTGCCTGGCCCAGTCCACACTCAGCTCCTCCTGGCTTCTGCTGGGGTCACCTTCTCATTGATTCCCCACCACCCTACCCCTTCCTTTGTGGCTCAGATGGTAAAGAATCTGCCTGCTATGCAGAAGACCTGAATTCTATCCCTGGGTGGGGAAGATTCTCCTGGAGAAGGGAATGGCAACCCACTCTAGTATTCTTGCCTGGAGAATCCCATGGACAGAAGTACAGTCTATGGGGTAGCAAAGAGTTGGACACAACTGAGCGACTAACACCTTCACCCTACGCTACTCCACCCCCACTGGGACTTGAGCTCCTCAGGAAAGGGGTTTCCCTCTGTTTTGTCCTCCACTGGGCCCGGCAGTCTCTGAAAGGGCCCTGCCATGGAACAGACCTCCAGGAATGTGTTGACCAAACGATTTACGTTGGTTTGGTTTTGTTATTTTGTCACTCAGTATGCAGGATCTTACTTCCCTGATCAGGGATTGAACCTGTGTCCCCTGCAGTGAAAGCACAGAGTCTTACCCACTGGACTGACAGGGAAGTCCCTAACAATTATGTTTTGTAAAGGTCACTTTACAAAAGGAGGAGATGGTCGGATGGCATCACCGACTCAACGGACATGACTTTGAACAAACTCTGGGAGATTGTGAAAGACAGGCCTGGCGGGCTGCAGACCACGAGGTTGCAAGGAGTCGAGCGTGACTTAGCAACTGAACGACGGAAGTTTGCTGTCCGCTGTGAGGCTGTCAGTAAATATCTGTGATGTTTCTGGACGGATGGAAGGAAGGAAATGAGTTCCCAGGTCAGCAGCAGGCCCACCAACTCGATTACAGGTCCAGCCCTGGACTCCCAGGTCTTGAGAGGAGGAGAAAGGAGAGGGGTTGCTCCCTGTGGCCCCCAGCCCAGCAGTTCACGTGAAGGGTGGCCCTGGTCACTGCCGGGCAGCTCCAGCCAGGCCTCCCAGGCGGTGCCGGTAGTAAAGAACCCACCTGCTAATGCAGGAGACACGAGAGGCAGGTTTGATCCCTGGGTCGGGAAGATCCCCTGGAGGCATCAGACATGACTGAAGTGATTCAGCAGGCAAGCTCTTTTTTTATGGCTTCCCTTGTGGCTCAGCTGGTAAAGAATCTGCCTGCAATGTGGGAGTCTGGGTTTGATCCCTGCAGCCCAGCAGGGAGTCTGGGTTGGGAAGGTCCCCTGGAGAAGGGAATAGCTACCCACTCCAGTATTCTGGCCTGGAGAGGTCCATGGACAGAGAAGCCTAGCAGACTATAGTCCATGGGGTCACAAAGAGTCGGACACAACTGAGCGACTTTCATTTTCACTTTCTGGGTGGCTAAGGAAACCGGGGCGGGGGTGGCTCTCCAGGCCAGTGCTGGTGGGAGACATTCCAGAGAGAGGGTGCCAGGGGTGGATACTCCCCGACCCTGGTGTACAAGGCAGAGGAGGAGATGGGCCAGCCCATCTGCAGTTCACACTCTTAAGTTTTTGAATCCATGTGTGTAAAAAAGTGGGAGGGAAGCAAGGAGGGGATCCTAAGTTAGAAGAGGGCTTCTCACACGTGTGACCCATGCCTCCTCTGGGGGTCCCAGGGCACGTAGCTTCTGGGTTCCTGAAGTCCTTTCCTGGCCACTGCCAGGCAGCTCCAACCAGGAGCACCCCGCTGTTCCTAAGGCCAGGCTTGGGCCTCAGGCCATGCCTCCAGGAAATAACTTTGTCCATGTGTTTCCTGCATCCGGATGTTTGGGACTTCCTGCCACGTAAAGGATATCAAGCCCTTGGTGCCCCAGCCCTCCTACCCGCCCCCCCCATCCCTGAGCCTTGCCCACGCTGGCCTCCTGCCTGCAGCTCACCCTGCCCTTCTCCTGCCAGCTCTTTTACAGGTTCATGGTCCTGGTGTCCTGAAGCCCTGCCCCTAAGTGCTGACCAGATTCAGTTGTCCCCTCCACCCCACCCTGAGTGGTTGTGTCCTCACCCCCAGCCCCCAGCAGGGGAAAGGCCTGTGAAATGAGGGACCTGGTCCCACAAGCATTGCCCCCCTTGACCACTGTTGCCCCACTAGTGGCTCCCAGACGTCCTCACCAGCCCCCCTGTTGCAAACTGTCAGCTACAAATTGGTATTTGCCAAGAGCCTTGCCAATGACTGAACAACAAGGGCATTTGCCATCTGCCTCTGTGGAGACTGAACCCTGAGCTGCTGCAGCTATGGACCTTCAACACCCCCTGAGGGAGTTCCGGGTGGAGTGAGGCAATCTGTACTCTGGTAGGGCAGGTCTTTAGATAACTGGATATTTTCAGGAACTGATTTCATGATCCCAATCCTGCATCTCCTCATATCTAGAAAAGCACTAAATCCCTTCATGATGACAGCAGATGCTTGTGAATAGCAGAAAACCTCTTGTAAAGTAAGTGCTTGATTGCATGGAACTCCCCCTTCACCAAATCTTACATATTGACCTTCCCCCACTGCCTCTCTTTTGGAGAAGGCAATGGCAACGTACTCCAGTATTCTTGCCTGGAGAATCCCATGGACAGAGGAGCCTGGAGGGTTATAGTCCATGGGGTCGCAAAGAGTCGGACACAACTGAGCGACACACACACACACACATACACACACACACACACACAAACACACACTGCCTCTTTGGAGCAGCCTCTCAGAGCTGTCTGAGGTGCTGCCTCCCAGGCTGCAGTCCTCATTTTGCCCTAAATAAAACTTAACTCGCAGCTCCCAAGTTGTGCATCATTTTTAGTCAACAAGACTAAGTCAGTCCCAGCTTTTGTAGGCTCCATCCACCCTTTGGCCTGGGTCCACCTTGCCAGCCTCATGCCAAGCCCCACCCACCAGGTGTCCACCTCTGGGTGAGGGGCTGGGCAGTGCTGACACCCACCACCTTGCATGTCTGTGTCTGCACAGCCCCCCTTCCCCTCCCCCAGGCCCACCTGCAGCCCCCATTGCCAGAGCTCCTTAGGCTGCGTCCCCACGGACGGGACTGTCTTCAGGCCTGAGCCCCCACCCCCTCCAGTGACCCCTCTGGAGCACTGGTTGTTCAGATGCTCCTTGACCCTCTGAAGGAGACTTTTCTGTTCTGACTCCCTTTGGCCACCTGAGTGGCATCCAAGAGAGAGGGGAGGAGAGAGAGAGAGAGAGAGAGAGAGGGGCATGTGTGGTGCTGGGGTTTCTCCGGGCAGAGGAACCCCTCCAAGTGGTCCATCTGCCCCTGGAGGCTGCTGACCTTGATGCTGGGAGGGAGGCCTGTGCTTACCGACCCAGAGAGTCAGCTGTCACCACTTCCCCCTCCTCCGCAAACGCCAAGGTCAAAGGGGCAGGGGACACAGAGGTCCTGGGAAGAGCTGGAGCTATTATTATTTTCCCACTTGCAAATTATACCTATGACAAGTAGCTCAAAATAGCTGAGGGCGCAGTACAGTGCGGGAGGGAGGTGCTGAGAGATGGGCGGGACTGCTGGGAAGCAGGGTTGGGGGAGGGCTGGGGCCTGGGACAGTCAGCTCCTGTTCGCAAGGTGGGAGCAGGACTAAGGGACGTGAGAAGCCCCAGGGTGTGCCCACCCCACTTCCTGGATTCCATGGTTATAAATATTTTGACTCCGTTTTCATCACACACACACATACACAAAATCCCAAAGCAGAATCTGTTTTCATCACACACACACACACAGTCCTAAAGCAGAATCTGTTTTCATCACACACACACACACACACAGTCCTAAAGCAGAATCTGTTTTCATCACACACACACATAATCCCAAAGCAGAATCTGTTTTCATCACACAGACACACACACAAACACGCACTCCCAAAGCAGAATCTGTTCTTGGGATGTAGATCCTGATCTTTGAAAAATGTGGTCCCTCACCAACCTAGACAGCATATTAAGAAGCAAGCAGAAATATTACTTTACCAATAAAGGTCCATCTAGTCAAGGCTATGGTTTTTCCAGTAGTCACGTATGGATGTGAGAGTTGGACTATAAAGAAAGCTGAGCTGAAGAATTGATGTTTTTGAACTGTGGTGTTGGGGAAGACTCTTGAGAGTCCCTTGGACTGCAAGGATATCCAACCAGTCCATCCTAAAGGAGATCAGTCCTGAGTATTCATTGGAAGGACTGATGTTGAAGCTGAAACTCCAATACTTTGGCCACCTGATGCGAAGAGCTGACTCATCTGAAAAGACCCTGATGCTAGGAAAGATTGACGGCAGGAGAAGGGGACGACAGAGGATGAGATGGTTGAATGGCATCACTGACTCAATGGACATGAGTTTGAGTAAACTCCAGGAGTTGGTGATGGACAGGGAGGCCTGGTGTGCTGCAGTCCATGGGGTCGCAAAAAGTGGGACACGACTGAGCGACTGAACTGAACACCAACTGTGGTCCACAAGGAGAAGCCCTGTATCTGATGCTCTTGGAGGCCCAGAACCCCTGATCGTGGACCAGAGGAAGGTGGCGGCGGTCAGGAGCCAGGGAAGCGGAAGGCATGCAGCGCCAGACCAGAGGACCACAGAGCCGCTCTGCTCCGGGTTCCTGGCTGCGTAGGATCCAGGCAGGAAGTGCGGGCTCCGCCTCTGCCGCTGAGCTGGAGAGGAAAGGGTGGGCTCAACTGCCCCCTGCTGGCCACAGCCGGACCAGCAACCTACAGGCAGCCGCTCCAGCTCCCCTGGCGACCGCATATGGAGGCCTGGTCAGAGCCCGCGGAGAGGAGGCAAACCCATTGCCACATGCAGCACAAAGGCGTGGGTGGGGTGCTGTGGCAGGAAGGATGGCGCGGTAGACAGAATAAGGACCCCCAGGATGTTTGCATCCTAACCCCGGAGCCTGTGAATGTTAGGTTACAGGGCGAAGGGGAATTCAAATTGCTAATCAGTAGACTTTAATAAGGAAATTATCCTAGATTATCCGCCTTCAGTTCAGTTCAGTCGCTCAGTCGTGTCCGACTCTTTGTGACCCTATGGACCTCAGCATGCCAAGCTTCCCTGTCCATTACCAACTCCTGGAGCTTGTTCAAACTCATGTCCATCCAGTTGGTGATGCCATCCAACCGTCTCCTCCTCTGTCCCCTTCTCCTGCCTTCAATCTTTCCCAGCATCAGAGTCTTTTCCAATGAATCAGTTCTTCCCATCAGGTGGTCAAAGTGTTGCAGCTTCAGCATCAGTCCTTCCAATGAATATTCACGACTGATTATCTGCCTTGGCCCAGTGTAACCGTGAGGAAGAGGAAGGCAGAAGAGCCAGAGAGAAACATGGAGAGAGAAGGCAGAGAGCAGTGCTATTAGGACCCCACTGCCCTTCACTGGCTTTGAGGATGAAGGGGCCACTGAGCCCAGGAAATAGATTTATTCTCCCTTGGAGCTTCCAGAAGGAATGTGGCCCTGCCGACATGGATCTCAGCTCGGTGAGACTTCAGTTCAGACTGACTTTGGGAACTGAGAGATCACAAATGTGGGTTGTTTTATTTGTATTTATTTGGCCGTGCCACATGGCTTGTGGTTTCTTCAGTCCTCCACCAGGGATTGAACCCCGGGGCCTCAGTGATAGCAGTGAGTCCTAACCACTGGACCACCAGGCAATTCCCTGTGGGTTGTTTTATTTACTTTTTATTAAGTATTTTAATTGATTTTTAGAAAATATTTATTTGGCTGTGCCAGGAGTCAGTTGCAGCACGTGAGATCTTTGATCTTCCTTGCAGCACCTGAGATCTTAGCTCCCAACTAGGGATTGAACCTGTGCCCCCTGAATTGGGAGCATGGAGTCTTAACCACTGGACTGCCAGGTAAGTCTTCTTCATGCATATTTAATAAAAAGCAAATATGCAGCCTATAATCATCTCCCAGGCTGTAATTAACACACTCTCATTATTTCATAACATAAACCACCCCAAAGTTTACTGGAAATGGCTTTTATTAATATTAAGTCACATGATGAGATGGTTGGATGGCATCACCGGCTCAATGGACACGAGTTTGCGCAAACTCCAGGAGATAGTGAAGGACAGGGAAGCCTGGAGTGCTGCAGTACACGACTTAGCGACAGAACAAAAATAACAAAGTTTGCTGGAAATTGATTTTAATAAGTCACATGATACAAAAGGATAGGAATATTCAAAGGGCACTTAGTGAAACACTGCTTTGTCCCACAAGGGCAGACAGAAAAAGTTAAGGCACAGTGGTTGCTCAGAAAACAGGAAGAAGAGGCTGAAGAGTCAAAACAAGTAATCTGTGTACACACACACCCATCACATCCCTCAGGCCCCTCAATCTATCAGATAAGAATTCACCTGGCATCAAAACAGTGAGTGGGAGCAGATAACCGGAGGGCTAGGAGCCAGAGGGGCTGGGAGCCAGTGAGGTCTCCAGGAGAGATGAGATGTTCTCTAGCTGGGAGACACCCATTCATTATGACAGATACCAAAGTCCCTACTGCTGGAGGGCAAGCCCCGCTG
The DNA here is from genome assembly GCF_033118175.1 of Dama dama. NCBI lineage: Eukaryota > Metazoa > Chordata > Mammalia > Artiodactyla > Cervidae > Dama > Dama dama. The sequence continues at coordinate 7,327,352 of NC_083682.1, forward strand.
GAAACATCTGGAGTTCAAGAGCCAACAAAGGGAGGAGGTGAGTGGGCTCTGACATCCGGAGACAGGAGGTTCACATTCGTGTCCCCACATTCTCCAAAGAAAACCCTGTGTCCGGCTGGATCTGCCTCCTTCCTATGGAAAGTCCCCGGAAGCGCCCCTGACGGTGGTGGTGGGGTGACCACCCAGAAGGAGCCCAAGGCTGAGAGGCCAGCTCTTCTGGGAGGAGGCAGGAGGCCGTGGGAAGAGCTCCACCCAGGCCACATCCACCTCCCTACAAAGTCCCCGAGAAAGAAGAGACCCATCCCGGCCAGGGACTTCCCGAGCATGAGCCTGGGGCTGGATGAAACCACAGGACCATCCTGGAAGGAGTGCCAGCAGCTCCGAGATGGCGGGGGCACCCTCGTGAGTCGCCTGAATTCACAGCCTTCATGGAACCAAAGCAGATCATAAAGAAGATCAAAACTGAAACTGGAAGCCCCCAGGGGGTTTGGGAGCTCCTCTGGGTGTGGAGTGTGGGCCCGCAGGCCACCTCCCAGCACAGTGACACCACCAAAGATCAGCAAGCAGACTTTCCTTCTGGTCAGGGTCTCCTGCTCACAAGGGAGACTAGCAGGAGGGGCACAGGGGACCCTCCAGTTCCATCCAGCTGGAGAGGGCTCTGTGGGGGCTTCACTGTCTGTGGAGGCCCCCTACCCTCTTCCTGCAGGGCCGTGTCCCAGCCTGGCCTAATGAGCTGGAGTGTGGGGATGTGGTCCCCAACGTCCAGGGAAAAAACCAAAGACACACACACTCTCCTCTGCAGCGTCCTGAGCCCTACTGCTCAGCCACCTGCCACCAGAGGGACTTCTGAGCGGGGGATACTCTGTCTTGAGAGGGGCACAAAGGCGAGCCCCTGGGTGGGAGCGGGTGGCCAGGGCCTGGTCAGACTGGTTCAGAGACAGCAGCGGAGCCCGGAGTCCAGGGGACGGCAGGCAGGCTGCGAGAGGGAGCCTGCGGCAGCCCCCAGCCAGCTCTGCACACCCTAGCCCGGCCCAGAAGTGACTTGTCGACACGCAGAGGCCGCCCTCCCCGCCCCCCACCCCGGCATTTGCCTTCGGGCAGCACGATGCCCCCATGCCCTCCTGCCTGCAAGGCGGCCCTCAGCCCTGCTCCAGGCTGTCGGCGGGCTGCACCACGGTGTAGCTTCCCTGGCCCACGGAGAGCTGCCGGCTGAAGAAGGATGTGCTGCGTTTCGGTTTCACCCGCTTGATCATCTCGCCTGTTGGGGGAACAAGAAGGATGCACTGAGGAGGACCCCCCCAGGGAAGGGCCTGGCCCCAGGGGAGCCCATTCTGGACCCTGTTCAGGCTGAGCTACCCTCTTCACTCCCACCAGCTTCGTGAGCCTCAGCCCCACCCCCAACCCTCCCATAGTGAGAGGATCAGGGGCAGGGGGCCAGTCTCCTAAATCAGGTCACCAGGGTTTCCATTTGATGCTGGGCCTGCTGTGGTGTCCAAACCTGTTCGAAAAGAGACTGGAGAGGGGTACAAACGTCCAGCTAATAAAGAACTCACAGGGATGTCATAGATAGCATAAGGAATATGGTCTGTAATACTATAATAACTCTGTATGGTGACAGATGATAACCAGACTTAGGAGGATCACTTCGTAACATATAAAACTATTGAATTACTATGTCAAAATCACTATATATATGAATATATAGTATGTCAACTGTAATTCAATTCTGGAGTAGGAAAGGGCAGCCCACTCCAGTATTCTTGCCTGGAAGATTCCACGGTCAGAGGAGCCTGGCGGGGTATAGTCCATGGGGTCGCAAAGAGTCAGACATGACTGAACACACACATAATTCAATTACAAAAATGAAGAAAGAACAGAGCAAAGTCACAAAATACCTATAATACATACCAGTGCCTGAAAATGATCCTCGATGAGATTAAACAGACTTTTTCTGGGGGAAGAGGGAGAGAGTGGCGCTTGTGGAATTTTAGTTCCCCAACCTGGGATTGAACTTGGCAGTAGAAGTCTGGAATCCTAATCAGTGGACTGCCAGGAAAGTCCCTAAAAAGACTTCTTAAAAGTTAAAAATTTCAAGCCAGGTGATCAAGGTCAACATCAAAAGTCAAAACCATGTTGACAGTGCACCTTTGGTATGATGTGGTAAAAATGGCACATTACTTCTGTGATCTTCCTCCCCCAAACCCTTAACTCTTGTCTAATAATGAGAAAAATAGAAGAGAGATTCCAGTAAAGGGGCATCCTACAATATGCCTGACCAGTACTCCTCAAGACTTTAAGGTCATCAAAAACCAGGAAGGTCTGAGAAACTTGTCACAGCCAAGAGGAGCCTAAGGAGACACGACAACCACGTGAAGTGTGGTGTTCTGGATGGGACCCTGCATCTGAAAAAGGATGTTAGGTAAGGTTAACACTAAGGACTTCCGTTAATTTACTGTATCATGTCGGTTCATTAATTCTAACAAACATACCGTATTAACATAACACGTTAATTTTCAAAAGCAAGTGACAGAAGAAAAATAGGCAACAGAAATAAATGGTAATGCATGGAGAAACTGTATGTGATCAATCATGTAAAAACGACCTCACTTCACCAGCATCCGAAGGCCAACTCTGACGAGCTCACTGCCCTCAGGAAGATAACACCTGTGGTGGGTGAGGATGGAGAGGCAGGTGCCTCCTTCTCTCCTGGGGTGGGTACAGTGGGCGCACACTTTGACCTGGCAACCCCATTTCTAGTAATCTATCCTGAGGAAACAGTGATAGATTCCAGGTAAGGATTTGGCTACCAGGTAAAGTATGCTGTTTATAGTAGCTGATGAACCACAAATACAGTTGGCCCTTAGACAACAGGCCGGTTGAGATGCTAACCCTCTGTGCAGTCAAAAATCTGGTATAACTTCTAGCTGGCCCTTCACAGAAGTGTGGTCTCATCCACCAGTTCAATCAACTGCAGATCATGTGTGTTGTGTGTGTGAGTCGCTCAGTCATGTCTGACTCTTTGCGACCCTATGGATGGTAGCCTGCCAGCTTCCTCTGTCCATGGGATTCTCCAGGCAAGAATACTGAAGTGGGTTGTCATTCTCTTCTATGGGGGATCTTCCCGACCCAGGGATCAAAACTGTGTCTCCTGCATCGCAGGCAGATTCTTTACCACTGAGCCAATAGGGAAAGCGTGCATTAGGGCACCTATGTCATCTTTACCAGCTGCACTGATTTCACAGGGTATGTATCCATCCTTCCCACACCCACACCTTTAGTAGCAGACACTAGTAGTTTCTAGTTTTTCACAGGATATGCCTGTGGACACAGCAGTGAGGGGCTCTTGCTGCTGGGGCCCCAGAGGGAGGCCTCCGACTCTCCATCAAGTGATGGGACGCTTGCACCCCACCCTTGCCCCCCGCCAGGTCCTGCTGGCTGGAGGCTAACTCTTTGCATCTGGAACGGCCCCCCACCTCCGGAGCGCCCCGTGGTGTGCACATGCACACGTGTAGGTGTGTATGCACAGCACGAGGTGTCACTCACCCTCCTCCACGTAGTCGATGGTGGAGAGGTGCTGGATGCGGCTGCACACCACACTGCCCTGCCTCCGCAGCTGGGGGCGCTGGTGAGGGGGCGGTAAGGAGCCAGAGGCCGAGGTGGGGCCGGCCTCGTGGGAGGCGGCAGGCTCCGCAGCCTGGCTCAGCTCGATGCAGTACTCGATGAGGCTGCTCATCAGCTCGGCCTGGGGAGGAGAGGGGGCCGGCGTGAGGCCTGGGGGGCTCTCTATTACCTGCTGCAGAGGGAGAGGATCCAGACCCACATGCCCTACCCGCTGGTGGGGGAGGCCGATGAGGAAACAAATACCTTCTACACGAGAAAAGAAGGGGAGTCTGTTCTGTGGGCCAGGGGAGGCACCCCATTTGGGTTGACTTCAGGGGTCAGATTGTTGTTTAGTTGTGTAGTTGTGTCCGACTCTTGTGCCCCATGGACTGTAGCCCTCTAGGCTCCTCTGTCCATGGGATTTCTCAGGCAAGAATACTGGAGTGGGTTGCCATTTCCTCCTCCAGGGGATCTTCCCGAAAAAAAGAAAGGAGAGTGAAAAAGCTGGCTTGAAACTCATCATTAGAAAAATAAGATCATGGCATCCGGTCCCATCACATCATGGCAAACAGATGGGGAAAAAGTGGAAGCACTGACAGATTTTATTTTCTTGGGCTCCAAAATTATTGCGGATGGTGATAGCAGCCATGAAATTAAGATGCTTGCTCCCTGGAAGGAAAGCTATGACAAACCCAGACAGTGTATTAAAAAGCAGAAGGACCATAAAAAAATTGATGCTTTCGAACTGTGGTGTTGGAAAAGACTCTTGAGAGTCCCTTGGACTGCAAGGAGATCAAACAAGTCTATCCTAAAGGAAATCAATCTTGAATATTCATTGAAAGGACTGATGCTGAAGCTCTAATACTCTGGCCACCTGGTATGAAGAACTGACTTGGAAAAGACCCTGATGCTGGGGAAGATTGAGGGCCAAATGAGAAGGGGGTGGTAGCAGATGGGGTGTTTAGATAGCATCACCGACTCAGTGGACATGAATCTCAGCAAACTCCAGGAGATAGTGAAGGATAGGGGAGCCTGGCTTGCTGGCTGAGTCGTGAGGTCAGCTGGGTGGGGTAGGCGGTTCCCCTGAACACATTCCTCAAGCCTTCTCAACAGGCTTGAAACATTATACACGTTGCCATAAAAGGTGACGTGACCAGATGTTAGCGGGCAGGGTCTGGGCACCTTAGGGCGGGGAAGGCCAGGGCTGGCAGATCCACAGACAGAAAGTTGCCAGCAGGTGGCGTTGCCTAGGCAGGGCGTGTTCAGGGAGCGGGGCACAGCAAGGACTGGGGTAGACGCAGGCTGGCTTTGGACCCTGAGGTGAAAGCCCCCTGGGGAGCAGGGTCAGAGGCCAAGGGGGCGGTCGGTGACTGCCCACCCGATGGGGCGACCCGACGCTGCTCCAGAGCAACATAAGCCACCCTGAGGAGGGCAAGCAGGGCAGGAAACCACGGGAGGTCCGGGCCCCACACTGCCATCTCCTCCCTGAGGGGGCTGCCCGGAGCTGAGCGCAACAGGGCCGCCCTCTGAGGTCCTCCAACACCGCCTGACACTCCTGAGGCTGGGGGAGGCTGCCATTACACCTCAGCCGCCTCCGACAAAATGAAATGTCCATTCAGGATAAGACTCAGCAAGCTAGAAATGGAAGAGAACTTCCTTAACCTGATGAAGGGCGTCTATAGAACACACAGCCAACACCACGCTTACTTAGAGCAAGACTGGAGGCTTTCCCCTCAGGCCCAGGATGTCCGGTCACCCCGACTCACCAGATGAGACCAGTGCTGCCTGGCAAGACCAGGGAGAGGCACGTGGCCAGCAAAGTTAGAACACAACTGCCCCCTTCACAGAAAACGTCTAACGGTCCAGAGACAATCCCAAAGGAGCCTCAAAAAACCTGCTTTCAACAAGTGAGTGAGTTTCACAGGGTTACAGGATATGAGGAAAACAAAATTAACTGTGTTTCTACACACCACAGCCAACAACTGGAAACTGAAACTAAAAAACAGTACCATCTCTGGTATCACCAAAAAAAAAAGGGGAGGGGGATAAATCTAATAAAAGGTATATAAGATATGTATGCTGAAAACCACAGAATGTTAGTGAAAGAAATCAAAGACAAATAAATGGAGATATAAAATAAATGGACCGGGGGCTTCCCTGGTGGTTAGTGGTAAAGAATACCCCTGCCAATGCAGGAGACATGGGTTCCATCCCTGATCCTGGAAGATCTCACACGCCAAGGAGCAACTAAGCTGGTGTGCCACAACTACTGAGCCTGTGTCTGGAGCCCACGTGCCACAACTACTGAAGCCTGCGAGTCTTAGAGCCTGTGCTCCACAACAAGAGACGCTACCGCGATGAGAAGCTCTATGCCAAAACTTTGAAGCAGCCACCGCTTGCCACAACTAGAGAAAAGCCTGTGCAGCAATGAAGATCCAGTACAAAGTGTGTTCAACTCTTTGCAACCCCATGGGCAGTAGCCAGTCAGGCTCCTCTGTCTATGGAATTCTCCAGGCAAGAATACTGCAATGGGTTGCCATTCCCTTCGTCTGGGGGATCTTCCCGACCCAGGGATCAAACCCAGGTCTCCTGCATTGCAGGCAGATTCTTTACTGTCCGAGCCACCAGAAAAACCAAAGGTAAATAAATAAAATAAATAAAATGATTTTTAAATGTCATTTAAAATAAATGGACTAGAAGATTTAAAAACATCTCTTCAAAAGACATTTTTTTTAAGAAAATAAAAAGTTGTAGACAAAGTTATAGACTTTGTCAAGTTATTAGACAAAACATTTGTAAAATATTAATCTGATAAGGGACTGGTATGCAGAACATATAATGAACTCCTATAGCTCACTAAGAAAACAAATAAGCCAATTTAGGGACTTCCCTGGTGACACGAGGGATCAGAATCTGCCTGCCAATGCAGGGGACAGAAGTTCGATCCCTGGTCCGGAAAGATTCCACATGCTGCAGAGCAACTAAGCCCGTGCGCTGCAACGACGGAGCGCATGTGCTGCGACCACTGCAGCCCTCAGTGCCCAGAGCCCTTGTTGCTCTGCAACAAGAGAAGCCATCACAAGAAGCAGCCAGAGCACCGCAATGAAGAGTAGCCCCCGCTTGCTGCAACTAGAGAAAGCCTGCACAAAAAGCACTAAATACCCAGCACGGTCAAAAATAAAACACATAAATAAAATTATTTTACAAATTTCCCGATTTCAACCAAGTGGACAAATGATTTGAACAGACATTCCATCAAAGACCTACAGGTAACAAATAAACACACAGAAGGATAATCAACATCCCAAGTCCTAATGAAAATGCAGACGACGACCACGCTGACCTGCCACTACCGTACAGTCATTATAATGGCAAACAAGCAAGCAAACACTGACACCACAGGTGCTGAGCAGGATGCGGAGACCTGGACCCTCGGACATGGCTGGAGGGACTGTAGGATGGCACAGTCACTTTGGAAAACAGTTTGGTAGCTTCCAGTAAGGCTGATCATATGTTTATGATACAATCCAGGAATCCCACTCCTAGGTATTTACACAAGAGAACTGAAGGCATACGCCCACCCCACAGCCTGTACACAAATGTCTAGAGCAGCTTTATTCACAAAAGTCCCAAACTGGAAATATCCTTCAATGGGTAAAGAGCTAACCTGTAGTACATCCACCCAATGGAACACTATTCAACAGTCAAAAGGAAAAGACCAGTACACCGTGAAATGCGGATCATCTCAGCAGCGTGCATCTTAGTGAAAGTGGCCAGGCTCAAAAGGCTGCAGAGAGTATGTATACATACTATACGGTTGGATTGCTATTTGTTTATCTATCTACCAGTCGACAGACATTTGTGTGGTTTTCAGTTCTTTGGTTATGATACACAAAAGTGTATGAACATCTTAGTGTAAATCTGTGTGTAGACATATGCCTCTTTCTCCTGGGTAAATACGATAAGTGTGTTTATATGACATTCTGGAGAAAGCAAAACTCTAGGTATAGCCAAGAGGAGGTATCAGATAGCAAGTGAAGAGATGAGTCTGAAATCATACATACGTATCTCATCATCTGAAAAGATATGTATAAAACAATTAAAAAAAAAAGAGAGAAAACCCCAAAGAAAAATTGGCAGACTTCAACAAACAGGACATCTAGATGGTGGATATATATGTAAGAGGTGCTCAACCTCATTTGTGTGTGTGTGTGGGGGGGGGGGGATGCCAACTAAAATCATGTGGAGATTTGGGGGTGATGGAAATAATGCCAATAAAAAATGGGCAAAAGATGTGAAGAGACGTTTCACTTCTAAGAAGATACGTGGACAGCAAATAAGCAGCTCTGTAGCTTGCCTGTGGTGGCGGTGGCTATGTGAACATGTTAAAACTCACCTCTCAAAACAGGTGCATTTTATTGTAAATTATATCTCAATAAAGTTGAATAAAAAGTAAAGAAAAGAAGCACAAGGAGATATCCCTCCTCAACCACCAGAGTGGCTGAAGGGACAAGATGACGATACTATAACTCTTAGAGCCGCCAGCACACGGCCAGTCGGCTCCGGGGCGTGAAGCTGGGCGTGTGCACAGAGGACACACGCAGCATCTTCTGCCACAGGCCAGAACTGGACACCCAAGGGCCCGTCAGCAATGGGACGGGAAAGTCAAGAGGGGCAAACTCACACATGGGAAGGCCTAGTGCAAGTGGGAGACCATGGCACTGGCACCTACAGTGGGATGGAGCTCCCAGATACAGGGCTGAGCGCGAGACTGGGCAGAACAGAAGGCACCATGGGGACCCTCTGCCGTAAAGTTTGAAGCCAGGCACAACGACTCTGGGGTGACACCAGTCAGGATGCGGGGGTCCCTTGGTGGGGGCCACGGCTGGGAGGGGGATCAAGGAGGGGCTTTTCTTAATCTGAAAGGTGTTACATGGGTTTCTTTTTTATTTTTAGGTTTCTTTTTTAAATATATAATTTATTTATTTTTGGCTGCACTGGGTCTTCGCTGCTGCTCGGACTTTTCCCTAGCTGTGGTGAACGGGAGCTACGCTCCAGGCACCGGCTTCTCATTGCGGCGGCTTCTCTCATTGCGGAGTGTGGGCTCAGCAGTTGTGGCACACGGGCTCTTAGATGCTCCTCAGCTTGTGGAATCTTCCTGGACCAGGGACTGAACCTGTGTCCCCTGCCCTGGCAGGCAGATTCCTACCCATTGTACCACCAGGGAAGTCTGTTACATGGGTTTCTTTTGGGAAATTTGTTGAGCTATATACACTTAGGAGTTGGGCACTTTTCTGTATGTATATTGTAATTCAATGACATGGAGACTTCCCTGGTGGTCCAGTGGTTAAGAATCTGTCTTGCAATGCAGGGGACACAGGTTCGATCCCTGGTCAGGAACTAAGATTCCACACGCTGCGGAGCAACTAAGCCTGTGCACTGCAACTACTGAGGCTGTGTGCCCCAGAGCCCACGTGCCACAACTAGAGAATTCGTGCGCTGCGATGAAAGATCCCGCATGACGTGACAAAGATCACGCATGCCGCCACTAAGACCCAATGGAGCCGATAAACAGGTATTTTTTTTAAAAGAAAAGGATGTTTGAGATTTAAAAAACAAAAAACTGTGCTAAAGAAATAGAACATTTAGATTAAAAAAGAGAGACCTGGGTAATTCCCTGGTGTTCCAGTGGTTGGGACTGTGCTTTCACCACTCCAGAGCCCAAGTCTGATCCCTGGTCAGGGAACTAGAATTCCACAGGCTCCAGTGTGACCAAAAAAAAAAAGTCTAGGCCAGTGATAAGGCAGGGGCAGAGGGAGCAGAGTGGCCAGGAGGGTTTAGAGGCTCGAGGCAGAGAGGCAGGAGGGTCTGTGCTTTCACAGACGGGGAGTCCCTGGAGCGCATCTCTGCTCCGGGAGGGGAGCACCAAGGCACTTAGCTCTGGAAGGGCCCTCGGCCGTGACCAGGGTGGGAGGAGAAGGGACAGGGGTGGAGCTTGGGGTGGGAAGACAGGGTGCTGAGTGCACAAGAGTGAAACAAAGGCACGCTGGTCACAGCCCTGGGCAGCCCTCCACCAACCACTGCCCCAGCTGCCCCACCACCTGACTGGCCTTCCGAACCCTCTTGGGTGGCTCCCAGTCAGCAGGAGTCAGCTCCCTGGTGTCCAGGCCCTCAGCAGCCCTCTCACCTCTTTGCTAGCCAGTCTGAGACCTCCGACTGGTCCACCATCTCCACCCCCATCCCCGCCGGGGTGTGGGCAGCACCCACCCCTACCTGCTTGGAGTAGATCTTGAGGAGCTTGTTAACCGGTGTGCCCTCGTTGTCCCCGTCGAACTCCAGCCATAGCACAGACTCCTCCTCCTCGGGGGAGGTATGGTCCCAGGACAGCTCCTGGAAGCGCAGGCCCAGCAGGACGTGCTGGCCAGCGGAAGATAGAGCTTGGACTCCTCTGGGCAGAGGCCCGCTGCCCTGCCCCATCCCCGAGGGCATCACCAAGAGCAGACACCTGGCTAGGCTATATTTACCTCCAAGGCTGAGCCTAAACTTAGGTGTGAGTTTCTCTCAGGAGAGGAATCCCTGCTTCCATCAGACCCTCAAGGAGGGCTGTGGTCCAGGAACTGAGACCTCTAACCCACAGCCCTTCTCACCAGCAGGTCAAGCCCTGAGAGCTGGGACGGGGGGGAGGGGAGACCCTCCTCCCCCAGCGATCAGCTGGGTGGCATCTCGGCAGGAGGTGCAGCTGGGCACGGCATGTCGGGGAGCAGGTGCCCAGGAAGGGCTGGGGTCCCTCTCTGGGGACCACCGGAAGTCTCCCCAAAACTTGTCTGCTAGCATGGGAGGGACTCCTGCCCAGGTGCATAGAAGCCCCTGGGGCAGACTGCCAACATCACTTCTACACAGGCTGAGACAACCAGCGGAGACAGCTAGCGCCAAAAGCAGGAGGCAGAGCAGGACTCTGACAGCTGGGAGGGTTCCCAGTCGTAGGGTTTTTCCAGAAAACCACCAGTCTCCAGCCACTGGTCGGGCAGAGCAGCCAGGCCCTGCCAGATGCTCTCCACTAGCTGCAGCCCCTTCCCCTAGTCACCCCCTTCCCCTGCAGGCTGGGCAGGAAAGCTGACCCACAGTAGGCTCAGCGAAGCCCCCAGAACGACAGTGGAAGACCCAGAGACATCCGAGGGAAGGAGGCCAGAGAGGCTGCCCACCCTGCCCCGAGGCCAACCACAGGCCCAAGGGAACCAGGAAGGCCTGGGTAAGGACCCCCCTCCCCTCCTCTCCACTGAGGCCCCCGCGTCAGGTCCCCCCTGGAGGAGCAGGACCTACCTTCTCCCTGCAGTCGATGACATGCACGCCATCCAGGCTGATGGCCACAGACACTGGCTTGCGCCCGCCCCGGTGCAAAAAACCCTGGGCTGGCTTGTCAATCTCGCCGTGGAAGAAGGCACACCTGGGGAGGGAAACTGGGGTTAGTCTGTCCCCTCCAGCACCAAGAACAAGGCCAGGGTCAGGGTTCACTCACCAGTAAGTATACTGGCCAGGCCCTGTTCCAGGCACCTGAGAAGCTTATGCTGTTTGGGTGACTAAAGGTTAAGTGGAAACCCATCCCAGGGAGAGAGAAACGGAGCGGGTGGGCCAGAGGGAGGCTTTGTGGAGGTGGTGGCCTCTGATCAGGCAGGACAGGGGGGCTGGAATAGACAGGACAGGAGGGGAACTGGGTGGCACAGAGCGAGCTGGGCCCCACAGGCAGAAGGCAGAGCTTGAACACAGGTGTGAGACAGAGTGAGTGATGTTCCAGGAACGGCCAGGAGCCCAAGAGCTCAGAGCCTGGGGGCTGAGGCTGCCCACCATCCCCCCACGGGCAGCTCAGGCAGGGAAGCCACTTCAGAACTTGACACTGAGAAAGGGCAAGGGGCCAGGGGCCTTGAGACACCCAGGCACTGAGCTGCCACCCTCTCCCTCCTGCCCCGCCATGGTCTGTCACACTTGTGCCCTGGGCCCTCACCCCTGGCTAAGCTGGTGAAAGCAAAGGTGTTAGTCACTTCAGTCGTGTCCAACTCATTGAGACCCTGTGGGACTGTAGCCTGCCAGGCTCCTCTGTCCATGGGATTCTCCAGGCAAGAATACTGGAGTGGGTTGCAATGCCCTCCTCCAGGGGATCTTTCCAACCCAGGGATCGAACCTGGGTCTCTGGCAAAGCCAGAGCCATAGTTAAATCCTGCAGCCCCAGGAGGGGACTGGAGACAAGCCCGCTCCGCCTTCAGTTCTGAGCTCGGGGAGGGCTCCCCTTCTGGGCAGACTCCTGACTCCACTGAGGACCGGAAGAGCGGCCACTCGCCCGCCCGCACCTCAACTCCTCACTTGATCAGGTCCTCCCTGTCCGCACACGCGCCTCTCGCTCATCATGGTAGTGGAAGATTTTCTCTGCCCGCCCCCACAGCGGCTCCACCCCTGGGCTCCATCTCACAGGGAGGCTCCCGAGAGAGCTGGTTCCACGCACTGTCACCAATTCTTTTTCTCTCGCTCCTCCACCTGCTGCCCCCTCCACGATGCGTGAGCCAAGGTCAACGATTGGCCCCAAGGGGCCACATTGAACTCGACCTTGCAGAAGCAGCACCTGAAGCTTGGTCATTCTTCCTCCTCACCCTTCCCTTCACCCGGCTGGCAGAGACCCTCCTGCCGGGCTGGCTGGCATCCTCTACCTGGTCCAAACTCACTTCTGTGGCCATTTCTTGGGGCTCCTGGTTTCAGACAGCGCCCGCATTCTGATGACTCATCCACTACCTGACTCTCTTCTCAGAAACCCAAGGGCTCGCCTGGAAGTGCCACTTGAAGGTCTGGCAAGCATCTCAAAATCAACACATCCAAAGACAAGCCCCCAGTCTGCCTTGACCTGTACCCCTTCCCGCCCCACACCATCCTGTCTCAGCTGGTGTCACCACCCCTCAGCTGCTCGGGCAGAAATCTGGAGTCCCCTCGGCCTGCTCCCCTTCACCTCCTCTCCTGCACACCTAGCGAGCTCCTTCCACTCCACCCTCAACACCTCTGGAACCCGACCACCCCTGGAATCTCCCCTCCTGGGGCACCACCACCCGGCCTGAGCCTTGGCACTCTTTGGAGTGTGGCCACTGTCCTCACGGCTCATGCTGCCTGCCCATGGTCTGTTCTCTGCTTCTACTGTTGTTTCTCTTGCCCCTAGAACGGCCTCTTCATGGGCAGGAACAGTGGTCTCTTCTGCTCACTGAGGGGTCTCTAGCACCTCGAGAGTGCTGGCACCCAGTAGGTACCCAAGAGCTAAGGGCTAGAAGTGCCTGTGTGAACGAGAGCTGGCGGAAGGGGAGGTGGCAGGTCCAGGGGCCACGTGACTGTAGCAGGAGGGAGGAAAGGACCTGCCCGGTGTCCGAGCTCGTGACAGGAGAGCGGGAGGAAGTGTCCAGCCCGGGACCCGTGGAGCCTGAGGCGCTGGCATCTAGACGCACCTCAAGGACACAGCTCAGTGGGATTGCAGATGGGTTCACAGGCCGGGGAGGGACACAGTGCCCGGGGCTGTGGCCACACTTGGGAGCCGCTCACCCGTAGAAGGGCAGCTCGTGGCACTTGAGGAGGTAGGCGCGGTAGTGGGGGCTGAGGGAGGCCTCACACTCGCTGTCGCTGTCGGCTCCCTCCTGCACCTGGCGGTAGGCGTTCAGCAGGCCCTGCTCGCCCATGCCGGTCTTGGCCCCACGGCCCCGGAGAGCAGCGAAGAGCCCGTGGCCCCGCTTGCAGAGGTGGGCAGGGAGGAAGGAGTCCAGCTTCTCCCTGTAGAGGAAGGGAGATGGGGCTGGGCTGAGGACGGCTCCGTGCCTGCAGGTTGGGAAGAAGGTGCAGTCCTGGGGTGCGGGGAGCATGGGGGGGTGCCTGGACATAAGCCCCCAGAGAGCCCACTGCCCCCATCCCTGCAGCGTGCCTGGTTGGTGAGAGGCCTGAAGGCAAAGCCAGGAGACAAGATGAGAGCTGAAACCAGGCCCATCCCAGAACCAGACGGTGACCAGAGGGTCTTGGGGACAAGTCTGTGTCACCGAGTCCGGAGGGTCTGGATTCCTAAGCCAGCAATTTTACAATCAAAAGATAGTGTAAATGACCTAGAGCCATTGATGTTTTGTTCTGCTAAATAGAGACATTAAAAAAAATCACCATCAGCACAGGCTCATGAAGGAAAGGGCATTTTCAATCACACAGACTGAGAGTCCTGGTGTGATGGCTCCGTGTCTCCCCCTCAGAGCCCTGTGACTGTGGCTGGGCGCCGGCCCTCCCGGTGGACCGCAGCTGGGTATGAGCGCCTCTCCAAGCCCGTTTCTCCACGTTTCAATGACAGGGATCCCTACTCATACAGATGGGTGCTGACATGTGCTTGGCATATGGCAGGCGCCGAACAAACACAGTTGAGGTCGTCATTTTCACTGAAGAGGGAGGAGGCTTCTGGAGGAGCAAGACTCCAGGCCACGGGGAGGGGTGGCCGGCCCTGTGGCCCTGACACAGAAAGGAACGTGATGCGGGGAGAGGCCTGGCTGCAGAGCAGCAGGAGAAGGGGTGTCCAGGGGACTGTCCCCTGACTTCTCAGGACTACCATTTTCATCATCTGTCCCCCCACATCTCTCCCTTGTCATTTGGAAATCCGGCCTCCTACCCTCAGTCCATGGGGTCTGTGCAGGCTCATGGCGGGTCCAAGGGAGGATCTGGACCTCAGCCAATCAGTGCCCTGGCCACTCTGTCTCCTTTGGGTGGACCTGGGCCCAGTCGTCATCATCAGATGAGTCTCAGGACTCTGGTCACGTGAGGGATGAGGTCTCTTCTTGCCAACATGCAACTACTGTGGCCACCTGGCCACTGTGTGGCAAGAGCTTGCCTGAGTGCAAGCTGGCCCGGAGGACACAGGGCTGGGCAAGGAGAGCGAGGACCGGGTCTGGTGGGCGGGGAAGACCCAATCAGAGCCCCTGAACCTCAGTCACCCTCTGCTGTCTCAGTCACTCGGTCAAGTTCGCCTCTTTACAACCCCATGGACTGTAACCTGCCAGGCTCTTCTGTCCACGGGAGTCTCCAGGCAAGAACACTGGAGTAGGTTGCCATTTCCTTCTCCAGGGGATCTTCCTGACCCAGGGATCGAACCCAGGTCTCATGCACCTCCTGCATGGCAGGTGGATTCTTTACCCATCGAGCCACCTGGGAAGCCCTCAGTCACCATGGACCCATCCATTTCCTGACAAAGTCCCTCAAGTCCAAACAGTCTGAGCTGGGTCTGCTGTCACCTGCAATAGGACCAGACATGCCCATCACAAAAGCCGGCATTTCTATGGATGCCAGCCTCAAGCCAGCTCAGCTGGAAGCGTTCAGGCTCCGCTGAGCGTGGGTGGCCCTGCTAGGCCCCAGCTGTTAGTCACCAGGCACAGGGCCCAGTCTGGGCACATCCTTCCCCCTGCAACACAGCTATACACCAAAGGTCTGGTGTTGGGGGGAACCCTGAGTCTAGGACAGGCTGTGTTCCAAGTACATCCTCATTGCAATTATTGCTAAACTTCAGGATTCGTCCACGGAGGTCAGAGACAGGCCTGGTCTACTTCCCAGGTAGACTCAATTTTCACAACCCCAGGCCCTGCCCATCAAAGAGCACGGTTTCTTGAGAGACAGCTGGGAAGCATGGAGGCAGCATGCTGGAGTGTCAGGAAATGGGGCCTGTCTCTGGAGTTCAGGACTAAATCAGATAATCAGTGGCAACTGGGACTCAGAATGTGGTCAGTCCCCGGCTATGATTTCCAAGAGAATAAACCCAACTCCCTCTGACCTCAGACAGGGCCTGGGCTCCACCCTTGCACACAAGTAGGGGTCTTCTCACAGGTGTCACTTCACCTGTCTCCTACTGCCCAGACCACTCAGCCCAGAGAAGATGAGGAAGAGGAGGTCCAGAGAGGTGGGGTGACTCATTTAAGGTCACACAGCATCAGGGCCTCCTGACTCCAGGACCTGGCAAGACCACTTGCAACCAGGATTCTGAGACCAGGGGGGTCCCTTCCACGGGCCCTCACCTCAGGGCGCAGGCAGCGGGCTGGCCAGGCTGGTAGGGCCCAAGCTGCACGCGGCACACCAGGGCGCCCAGGGCCTCGCAGTCCTCCATGTCGCAGGGGTACCGGGCGGCCAGCACGTTGCCCTTGGCCTCCTCATAGAGCAGCCGCAGGACCTCCTTATCGTGGATCTGCGAGCCGGAACAGCGGGGAGGGGTGGCTCAGTCCGGAGGGACACCCATGTCCCGGGGTCAAGGGACAAGGGGAGGCTGGACACCCTGGGAGGGGGCACCACCTGGGGCTCCCTGCCTCACCTGGAGCTCCCGCCATTTGGGGAAAAACACGTTTCTCCGGAACTGTAGGGAAGGCTCATCTGGGGAGAGAGGAGGGGGTTGCTGGCCACCCCGCATAGCCACCCTGTCTTCCCCGCTAACTGACCCAGTCTCCTCAGTCCCCGAGCCTTCTCCACCACCACTCAGAAAACCCCAGAGCTGCCCAGAGATGGGGGTGTGTGGCTTAGCTCAAGGTGCTCACTGTTTCCCCCAGCCCACCCTATCCTGAGCTCCCCTCCCCTGGGGGAGATGCCGGCCCTGGCCTCAGCGAGGGCAGCTCCACCTGCCGGGGGAGGCCTGGCTGGGCCGGGAGGTCACACCCCAGACCCGGGTGGGTCCCCAAGCTAGGGACGCACAGGCAGCAGCACTGACCCATGGCCACGTCGTCATCTGGGGCGTCAGTGAATCGCAGCAGCAGCTCCTGCCACTGGCGGCCCAGCTTGTAGGGCTGGTGCTTGGGCTTCAGCTGCACCTCTGCGGGAGGAGAGGGAAAGCCACCGTGAAGCCGTGAGCAGCGCAACTGCCCACGCTCACAGCAGCGACGACGCACTCAGGGCCAACGTTCACCGAACCATTTCAAGGGCTTTACAGCAACTGCCCTGAAATAACCCTACTCCCATTTCATCCACAGGGAAAACTGAGGCTCAGAGAGGTTAAGGTGTTTGTCCAAAGTCAAACAGCAAGTGAGAGGGGGTCAGATTTCAGGCAGCCAGTCTGACTGTTCCGTACAGCGCCCAGGGTGGGCTGTAGCTGAGAGGCTGTGGCAGACAGAAGGTGCTGGGGGTGGCGGTCCTGATGCCCCTGGCACGACCTGCAAAGCAGAGCCCAAAGCTGGTGATAGGCTCAGAGGCCCAGGGGGCTGTTCTCCTGCTCCTGAGCCTGCCTGGGCCTTTGCCTTGCCAGTCCCAACCCAAGCATGTCCCCGGGGGGCTCTGGGCTCCAGCCAGCCTTACCCCGAGCTCTGGCAGCTCAGAGGACTCCTGTTATCAGTACGGGACTGTGGTCCCACACTTCCAGATGGGGCCTTTCTGCCTAGAGGCTGTCCCCCCAGCGAGACAGATTGTCCCTGGAGCCCTGTTCCACACAGAGTGACAATGGCACTCAGAAGGTCAAACCTTCCCAAACAGCCAGCTTGAAGGGTGGCTCCAGCAGGCGGTACCCCTCCCTGCCTCACGGCCCTGGGGCACGGATCACCGCCGCACCCGCTCTGGGGGCGGACTGGGGCCAAGAGGCCTGAGGGCCCGCATCAAAGATGAAGTGGCCTTTCAGCCTTCCTGAACCCAGCCTGGGAACAGAGTGGGCGCTGACCCCGTGCTGGGGCCTCCTGGCCAAGGCGGTGCCCGGCATAACCCACTGGCCACACAGGAGGCCCATTCATGTTCTTGCGAGGGGGCAGACGGAATGCAACGAGGAGGGAGTGGGGGAGGAAGTCAGCTGGCCAACTGCAGGGACAGGGAGCTGAAGGCCGGGCAGGGGCCACGTGAAACCACCACCCCCAGTTTTCCAGAGACACAAGCCGAGGGGCCCGCAGTCCTGCCCGATAGCCAGAGGGTGAAGGTGGGGCGGCTGAGCTGGGTGGGAAGCAGCCGAGAGAGACTGGTCAGCAGGAAGCGGGTGGGTGAGAGCAACAGCTGGGCAGGAAGCTCCCACCGGTGGGTGGGGGTGGGGAGACAGGCATTCCCCCCCCTCCACCAAGCCAGCATATCCTCCCTCCAGGGCAGAGGCATACACTCCTAGGGGCCCAGGGACCAGGCTCACCCTTCTGACCCTGTTTCTCTACAAGGGAGAGTATGTAATCCCAGAACAAGCCTGGCCCCGGCACCAGGTGGAGCATCCTCTCCCTGGCCCCTTTTCTGACCAAGCCAGCAGATGAGCGGCCCTATTCGGAGGCCCCAGGGGGCTCTCTGCAAGCCCGCCGCACACCCCCCAGGCCTGAGGGCTGGAGAGCCCCCACTGCCCTCACTCTTGCTCCACCCCTGCCTTGGGATCTCAGCCTGAAAAAGCAGGACAAAGTGATCAGAAACCGGGCAGGGCTGGAGGGTCCCTGCAGAGAAGCTGGGTTCCCACTCATCGTCCCTGCCCTCAGGAAAAGCCGCACCCTTGGGGTGGCTGCATCCTGGGCCAGGTCTCACCTTCCTCCCAGCCTCCAAAGAGCAGGGTGCAGATCCAAGAGGCTGGCTGGGGGAAGCACCCAGGCTTCTGTTCCGACCTCTGTCCCACCACTTGCTGCTCCAAACCTCAATTTCCTCATCAGTGTGACCAGGCTGGGGCCACGAGGGTACGGTGAAATTCTACTTGCAAAATGCGAGCTCAGGTTGTGGCGCAGACCACGTGGTCCGTGAACGTGCATGGCTCCCTCCCTGTCCCCCATCCCGCTCCTCCTGATGCTCAGGCTCCAGCATCCCCTGCCACCAGCACCAAGAAAGGAGACAGGGGCAGAGGAGCCAGGCATCGTTCTAGGGCTCTGGGTCCTGGAAGCCATGGGTGGCTCCAGGACACATGTGAGTCCCATCTTTCCCTGATGTATAGTGGCCAGAGGTTCTAGAAGCTGCCCTCTCCTCTGCCAGTCAGTGCCCTTCCAGCCCCCCCCCCCCCACCCCGGGCTTCTCAGTGCCAAGCCTTACCCAGCAGAGGGGAGACGAGCCAGAGCGCGAAGGCGTCCAGGGCAATGTCTGGAAGCTGTAGAACCTCGCGGATGGCCCGATGCAGCTCGTGGGCACTGAGTGAGGGCAGGTTCTCCATGGCCAGGGGCACGATCGAATCATCCGCCAGGTACACCAGCACGTCGGCTGCTGCAATGTGGGCCGGGCAAGGTCAGCTGGGCCAGCTAGCACAGGCATGCCATCTAAGCATCTTCCACTCACCTGCTGGGGTTGGACTCTGTATTCCTTGGGGTAACCAAGGCTACACTTCGGAGGCAGAGCCCCAGCATCCCCGAAGGACCCTGTGAAGAGCGCTTGTTAGCTCCATGCTGTCAATGCAGAGGCCCCGGGTTCTATCCTTGGTCAGGAAGCTAGATCCCACATACCTCAACTAAGAGGTCACATGCTGCAACTAAAAAGCCAGCACATGGCAACTAAGACACGGTGCAGCCAAAATAAACACATAATTATTTTTTTTAAAGTCTACCGGGACTTACTGGAGACCCTCAAACCACCCAGAAAGCCAGCAATTCTGGCCCAGGAACCAGCCTTGTCCCACCCTAAACCCCCAAAGTTTCAAACTGGGGCTGACCGCTTCACCCCCAACACACTCCTCCTGCAGCCCCAAGGACTCTGGTATGCTTTTCCCCTGAAAGAGAACATTCCACAGGTGGGACTGAGGCAGAGAGAGACTGAACCCATCCTGAGATTACAGCACTTAGTAAATCAAGCAAGGAGGGAGAGAGCTGGTGACACACCTTAAGCAAGCCACTATCCCTCTCTGGCCCAAGCTACGTGGGGACAGAGGATTCCCAAGGCCACCCCGCGGTACAGCAAGTTTCAGGGCTTAGCCTCCTTAGGATTCTTCAAGCCTCAGGACTCAACATGATGGCCTTTCAGGAGGACTTAAGTCTTAAACAGGCCAGCTGAAGTACAACCCTGGAAGTTGAGTGTTCCCTGGTGACAGTCTCTTTGGAGCCTGGAGCCCAAAGGAGACCCTTGGAAGGGCAGCCAGATTCAAATCTCCATCACTGGAACCAGAGGCACCGTGAAGAAGCCTTGAGGGCTCCAGTACTGCCTGGCCTCCGGCTGGCTGACTGACTTCAGCATGTCCCATGCCTCAGGCGCCAAACCCATCCCCCACTACCCATCCCCCTCTACCCCACCCAGAGCTTCTGTGAATCAAATGAGGATAGTTTATTACTAACACAAATGAAGGTGCTTTTTGGATCCCCAATCTGTTCAGCTCTAACAGTCACTTTCTTGAGAGATCATAAAATAACGTCCAGTTCAGTCAGTTCAGCTCAGTCGCTTAGTCGTGTCCGACTTTTTGTGACACCATGGATTGCAGCACCCCAGGAGGCTGAAATTCAGAGGGACATCTGGGGCAGTGAAGGCTCCAGTGTCCTGTACTTAACCTCTCTAGGGTCCAATTTCCTTCCTATAAAATGTAAATAATGATCCCTGTTTTAAAAAAACTATTTACCAAACAGAGAAAGTGAATATGTCACTTTTCATTCATGAGATTTCATGTGAATTTCACAGCTACCTAAGGTTTTACAAGTGAGGAAGATTTACAAGTGAGTACCCAACTCTGCAAGTAGCCTAGTGACAGAGCTCAGGTCTTCAAACTAACTTGTCACTTTTCCACATCCCAACAGACCTTATTTGTTAATTAATTATAAAATTATCTTCAATGACAGAGATGACGAGCCAGGGTCACTTCCTTGGGGCTGGAACCCTAGGAAGGTACGGCGGGGTGGGGACTGGGGTCAGGGACCCACCTCGGGCTCCCACGGAGGATACACTGCTTCGATGGGACCGATCAGCTGGGCCGGGATGCCCGGTACTGCCTTCCGGCCCGTCCATCTGCAGAAGGAAAGAGAAAAAGTTGTTCCTGGAGGGTCCAAGGATGGGGGTGCTGTCACTGAGGAAGAAAGGGGTTCAGAGCTGATCTACGAAGATGAACACCAGGGTTGAAGGCACAGGTGTGCAGACTAGCGGGGGTGAGGGGTTGGGGGGAGTCCTCAGTCAACTTTAGATCGGGGCTGGTGGAAGGAGTCGGGGCCGTGGCGGTCAGGAGAAGGGTCAAGCTCGGCTCGCCAGGATGCCCAGGCACGACACGGCACACCCCTATCAGGGGGGGAGGCCGGTGCAGGGCGTCGCCGCTCTCTCACCTCGCAGGAACGCGGCGCCCGCTGCCTCAGTCCAGGTTTCTGCCCTGACCCGGGCCCCCAGGTGCAGCTCCGTCCTCACTGCCCGCCGAGACGCAGGATCCCGCCCGCGCTCCGGTTCCCGGGGCTGCTACGCGGAAGCCCGGGCGGAGGAAGCGCGGCGCGCACGGCCCCGCCTCTCCGGCCCCGCGGGAGCCAATCGGAGCGAGGGGCCGCCGCGCACGCGCCCTGCCTCCCGCCCGCGCGCGCCCGTCCCTCGCAAGCTCGCGCTTATGCCGGCCGCGAGCCTGAGGCTCCTGGTAGCCGAGTGGACAAACTGCCCCGCCACCTACCAGAGTGATTGGAGGGCCCATGACCCCCACACAGGCCCCGTCTGTTGGCCTGTAATAGAATGTGGCGAAGGTTCAAGGAAATAGGGAATAGAGCTCGGGGCGCGAGCTCTGGCGCTCACACGCCTGTGACTTTGGGCTAGTCCCCTCACCTGTGAAGGCCAGGTGCTTCGTGGGGACGTGTCCCGGAGCCATAATGTGCTGGGCTCTGGGTAAAGTTGATGCTGGCAGCCTGCCTCAGTGCCTCGGGGCCGGGAGTGGGGATGGGCTCCCCAGGGTGGTCAGGAACTGGGTACCTGTCTTGACTATTCCAGACAAGCTCTTTCCCCTCGGATCCTCAGTTACCCACTCTGTCAGACGAAGACATTGGACTCGATGACCTCCAAAGATCCTCTAGTTACGTGTCAGGAATCCAGGCTGGGCACTCTTGTTATCCCAGGGAGCAGTCACATGAGCCCTCACTATCTTAGACACACATCCTGGGACACCTTGCGGCTTTCCCAGGCTGGGTAGAGGTGTTGGGCTCAGAGGAGGCAGGTGTGAAACCACCTATCCCCAGGGTCATGCCACCAACGTGTCCTGGCAAGGCCAGCATGTGTGTGCCTGCGGTGTAGATCTCAGAAAAAAAACAGGTCCATGGATCACCTTCCAGAGACTGTTCCAAATGACAGCAATGGGCTGGGTGATCAGGAGGTGGGGTGAGGGGTGGAGGGTAGAGGGCTCACCTGCCCTGATTGCAGCGTGTTGGAAGGCAGCTCCAGCCTAACACAGTCCCAGTCTTAATATTTGAAACAGCTCTATGCCTACCCCCAAGGACCCAGATTGCCCCATGATTGGCCCATTACATCATGTCTTCCTTCCCAACATGACCTAGGGACTCAGGGAGCTCAGATGTGAGCAGTGGGAAGTGGCCTCTGCCTCCAGGTTCCTGGCTCTGGGATGGGACACAATAGTTTGGTGTCTTCCCTAAACCGGCTGGGGTGAAGTGCAATCACAGTTCAGTGTGTTGAGTGCTTACTGGGATGTGGGGCTTGGGCTGGGGCAGGGTGTGGAGATCTGGTTGAGACACAGCTCCTGCCCTCTGGAAGGTTATGTTATGGTTTCACTGGGAACTGGAGGGAGAGAGGAGAGAGAACACCAAGAAAGATGCATGGTTTTTTGTTTTTGCATTAAAATTTTTTAAAAATTGAAGTATAGTTGATTTACAATGTTGCGTTTATTTATTTTAAAAATGTTAAAGCTGCACCCTGTGGCATGCTGGATCTGGTTCCCTAACTAGAGACCGAATCCACCCCCTCTGCATTGGAAGGCAGAATCTTTACCACTGAACTGCCAGGGAAGTCCCAAGTTGCACCACCTGGGGAAGCCCGTAAAGCCCCATAAGGTGACAGAATTGCCTTAAGAGCCAAAGAGTGTCAAAAGCAGGAAGAGCAGGTCCTCAATTCCTGAGCACCTACTGTGTGCTAGGCCCTTTCATGTGTGTTTCCTCATGTCAACCTCAGGGACCCTGTGAGTGCTGATAAGAATAATGGTAGCTGCTGTTTGTGGAGCATAGAAAGCATGCCAGATCCTTTTCTAAGTGCTATAATCTTTCTAAGACACTAAGAGGTGAGCATCAGATTTCCATTTCATGAGAAAACAGGATCAGAAGGTTCAGTAACAAAGCTGATGTCTGGCAGTATGTGTGGTGGTGGTGAAGAGACGAACCCAGAGAGGTCCAGCGAGGAGAGGTGCTGGAAGAGATTCCTAAAAGCGTTCCAGGTAGTGAGAGCTGCAGGAGCAAGGTTAGGACAGCAGGGAAGGCCTGAGCAAACAGCACAGCAGGTGGGAAGGTGGGTGGCACCCAGCGGGGGTCACGGATGGCATGAACACCAGGAGTAGAAGTATGTGTGTGGGGGGGGGGGGCACGGAGGTGGGGTGTTGGCAGGCAGTGAAGCCACTTTGGAGGTTGTGAGCTAGAGAATGTCAAGACCTGAGCTCTGCTTTGCCAGGCCAAGGGTTAACCTGGTGGACCTTGCTGGAGAATTGGAGACGAGCTAGCCAGGGGTGCGGCGGCCCTTCTGTAAGGCCCTGGGGAGTGGCTGTGGGTCTCCCTTGAGCTGGGGACGTGTGGTGGGCTTAGAGGACAGAGTGGGGCCCATTCTGAAGGGACAGGCAGCCTTATGGCCTTCACAGCCAAGAGGCCTTGGATTCAGCAATCTGCTGGGCTGGTCCCTGACTTTTGCAAACAGTAAAGGCCCACAGAGGGATCATCCAGCATCACTCAGGAGAGAACAAACTGCAAAACTAGGATTACAGCCCAGCTGTCTGTGAGGGACCAGGGCTCGGGAAGGTCTCTGGGGGCAGCCCAAGGAGCCCAGGATAGTTCCAGGGGGAGGAGGTTGGAGATGGAACCCTGCTCCCTAGAACCTGTCCACCCACGAGAAAGTGGTGGGGGAGGAAAGCATTCTGCTTTGGCAGCTGCAGGAGAGGAGAAGCACCATCAGGACTGGTCCTCGGGCAGATGGGAAACTAAGAGCTGGAGGAGATCTGAAGGGGCAGGTAGGGGGTGTTTGGGAACTTTACATTCTTTGGGGCCCTTTGGAAATAGGGAGAGAGAACTGGAGACCCAGGGCTATCTAATGCTCTTCCCTGACTTGTCCACTCATTCATATCTCATTCATTGCCTACTCTGTACCACACATAGTTCTAAGCCTTTAAGATAACATGAGGGAACAAAACAGCCAGTGATCCCTGCCCAGACAGACAAGTTAATGGCTTAGAGCGTCAGAAGCTGACAAGTGAAAGAGAGGGTTGGGCTAGGGAAGGGGCACCAGGAATGCTGGGTAGGTGGGGCAGACGACAACCTTCACCCAGCCAGTCAGGGCCAACTCACTGCGTAGGTGATGTCTTAGCCCAGCAAGAGGAGGCCAACTGGGGGCGGGAGCAGTGGTGTGAAAGATGGAGGCAGGATGCTATTGGGAGAAGAGAAGGAAGCCAGTGTGGCCAGAAGTGCCCTAGAGCCTAGGAAGGCCTTGGGTTTCTCTTTTTTGCTGCAATGCAAGGCATATGGAGGGAATCTTAGTGGCCCGTGGGGTGGAAGCATAGAGCCTTAACCACTGGACCACCAGGGAAGTGCCTGGAAGGCTTTGTTTTGTTTTTAAAGATTTATTTATTTGGCTGTACGGGTCTCAGTTGTGGCATGTGGTATCTGGTTTCCTGACCAGGGATCAAACCCGGGCCCCCTGCACTGGATGGTGGATTCATAGCCACTGGACCACCGGGGAAGTCCCCGAGGCTTCAGTTTTGACTCTGAGCAGGATGAGGCCATTGCAGGGTGTGGAGCAGGGGAGAGATATGGTCTACTTCAATTTCAGTTGCATCATCGGGCTGCTGGTGGAGGACAGACTGGAAGGGGAAGTGGAAGGGATGGAGCAGGGGCAGGGAGGCCAGCTGCGGGCAGGTATCCAAGTGGCGGTGATGGTGGTTTGGGGCCAGGGCAGAAGCAGTGGGGGAGCCAGCGAGGGATTGGATTCAGTGTCTGTTTTGGAGGTACTATGAACGCGTTTCCCCATGGAACAGTGGTGACGTAGAGAGAAAGGGAGGTGTCCAGGCAACTCCAGGGATTGGGGCTGCCTTTGGGGCCATCACAGCTTTGTCTGGGCAGTGACACCTGAGCCCAGGGTCTCTGTGCCCTTGAGCGAAGATCCCTTTCTCCTCAACCTCCACCCCCAGGCCCCAACTGCCCAACATTCCTGAGAATAGAAATCTGACAGAATATTTCATGTTTGTTGATGTGAAGCATGTGTTCCATCGGAGTGCCCCCAAGCTCTCCTAATGCCATATTCCTCTGGGTTTGCAGTCAAACTTGCGGTCAGCACCTTGCCTGCCTCCATGGGTCTGCCCCACTGCTGCTGTCTTCCAGGCTTACCACATAGGAATACACATGAGATTAACAGACAGAAACATGACCCTGGATGATGTGGTCCTGATGTGGGGACACTGACAAAAGGAATATTCATTTATTGAGATGTGGGGAAGTCATTCTGGCTTATACATGAGTTAACTTGAATTTGATGCTAATTAGAACAGCCTATTTGTGGCCTATCAAACATACACAGTAGATCTGCTGTAATTATTGACCAGAAGTAAAGAATGTCCATGAAAAGGGACTTCCCTGACAGTCTAGTGGTTAAGACTGTGGGCTTCCACTGCATGGGGCGCGGTTTCGATCCCTGGTCAGGGAACTAAGATCCCACATGCTGGGCAGCCGGAAAAAAAAAACAAAAAAAGATGACTATCTTAAAAATAAAGATGAAATGCTTCTTCAATGATAAGACACCCTTCCCAGGCACCAAGGCCATACTGGCTTGCTATGTTTGTGCTGATTTGTTTTTCTGAAACTTTGCAGGACTAAATCATTGATTTCCTTGATGTTCTTTGTTCTTGTTCAGTTGTTAAGTCTTGTCTGACTCTTTGCGACCTCATGAAGTGCAGCAGAGCAGTCCAGCAGAGCAGAAGCCAGGCTTCTCTGTCACTCACTATCTCTCAGAGTGTGCTCAAACTCATGTCCATTCAGTCAGTGATGGCATCCAACCATTTTATCCTCTGTCACCCCCTTCTCCTCTTGCCCTCAATCTTCCCCAGCATTAGGGTCTTTTCCAGTGAGTCAGTTGTTTGCATCAGATGGCCAAAGTATTGGAGTTTCAGCCTCAGCATCAGTCCTTTCAATGAATATCCAGGGTTGATTTCCTCTAGGATGGACTGGTTTGATCTCCCTGTTGTCCAAGGGACTCTCAGGAGTCTTCTCCAACACCACAGTTCAAAAGCATCAATTCTTCAGCACTCAGCCTTCTTTATGGTCCAACTCTCACATCCATAGCTGATTACTGAAAAAAACCAAACAAAGACTAGACGAATCTTTTTCTGATCAGACATAAAACTGTGCTGAAAACCATGCTTCTCCAGAGCTGTTCCTCAGGGTTATCTGAGGCTGTGTTCTGGGGTATATTCCTCAGTTTGGCTCAAATAAAACTCTTTTCAATTCTTATTGTAGATTGTTGTTGATTATTTTTGTCAACAACACCAACACCTGGAAACCCCCTTGATGACCTCCCAAGCCTCCCAAATGACGTGAGACAAGAGATCCTCAAAATGCTTGTGCCTGGACAGATCACCTTGCTGGCCAGGGTAGCTGAGACTGGAACTCAGTGTGAAGTGAAGTGAAGTGAAGTCGCTCAGTCATGTCTGACTCTTTGCAACCCCGTGGACTGTAGCTCACCAGGCTTCTCCATCCATGGGATTCTCCAGCCAAGAATACTGAAGTGGGTTCCCATTTCCTTCTCCAGGGGATCTTCCCAACCCAGGGATTGAACCCAGGTCTCCTCCATTGCGGGCAGACGCTTTAACCTCTGAGCCACCAGGGAAGCCCCTGGAACTCAGTTTAGAAGATGCCAAACCCTGAGCTTCTTTCACTCCATGCACATGTCTCCCCTTGTGGGGCAGAGAGAGATGACAGAGTAGGAAAAAATCAAAGTACCAGACACAGAGAAAACACGACCGACGAGCAATCATCCGATTTATAAAGAGAGGCAACACAAATCTTTAAGTTGAAGTATAGTTCACCTCATGCGAAGAGTTGACTCATTGGAAAAGACCCTGATGCTGGGAGGGATCGGGGGCAGGAGGAGAAGGGGACGACAGAGGATGAGATGGCTGGATGGCATCATTGACTCGATGGGCATGGGTTTGAGTAAACTCAGGGAGTTGGTGAAGGACGGGGAAGCCTCGCGTGCTGCAGTCCATGGGGTCACAAAGAGTGGGACAGGTCTTACGGACTGAACAACAGCAGCATAGCTGACTCACAATGCTGTGTTAGTAGCTGGTGTATGGCCAAGTGGCAACACGTTTTTCAAGTGGCAACACAGTTTTAAATGATACAAAATAGCATTTTCAAAACAAAGCATGTGTCTTTTGAACCTGCCTGCCAGTGCAGGAGAACTAAGAGCTGGTTGGATCCCTGGGTTGGGAAGATCCCCTGGAGGAGGAAATGGCAACCCACTCCAATATTCTTGCCTGGAAAACCCCATGGACAAAGAAGGCTGGCGGGCTACAGTCCACGGGGTCACAAAGAGTCAGACACGACTAAAGTGACTTAGCACGGCACAGCTCGTAACAGAGCAAGAGGGTGACTGGAGTGACCATTCGTTTAGTGAACTGGCAGCAGGGAACTAAGGAAGCAGAGAGGAAGACAGCGATTCCGGTCCCTGGCCCGTTGGCTTGGGCTGTTGTCTACAGAGAAGTGGGTATCATAGCCTGGTCACCCCAGGCAGAGAGACACACCACCCTTTATACACCAAGTCCCCAGCTCTCCCCTGGGAAAGAGGCTCTGGGAGGAGGAGGCGAGGGAGGCTGTTTCTGACACATGCTGAGGAGTCCGTGGTAAACAACCCTTGGAGAAGGCGGCTTCCGGCCCTGGTGAGTCACTCCTTTTGGCTGGGCCTGGCTCCTGGTGGCCAGGCCCCACCTACCCCGGCTGGGGTGAGCAGCCTGCTCTGCAGGGCTGGGGGATGAGCAGGAGTTGGGCCGGGGTGAGGGGTGGCTCCTTAGATCCTTGTCCACTGAGGCAGCCCCGGAGGGACCCCCCCCAGCGCCCGAGCCCAGCTGCTGGGCCTGGTCACACCGCGAGGCCCTCGCTGGCTGTCAGGGGGCTCAGGCCACGGTGGGCCATCCTCCCTGCCCCATGAGATCTCACACTCTGCACATCTCTAGAGCTGGTTGGCTTCCCATCCTGGTCCCCTGAGGTCTTGGCACCCGGCCCTCACCCGGGGTTAAACATTAGTAGCAGATTATCAGTCCAGGGTCCGGGGAGGGTGGAATTACACTTTCACCAGCGTCTCCTCTGCTGGAGCCACCTGTGCCCACCCCTGCCAGACATGCCCGCGGAGGAGTTTGTGGCCGGCTGGATCTCCGGTGAGACACTTTCCTTCCCTCTGTCATATCAATGCCAATTGCAGGTCACTCTTCCTGGGGAAGGTGGGTGACCTGAGAGGAGCTGAATTCAAAGTCCCGGTGGCCTGGGAGTGCCCAGAACCAGCCGTCCCTGGGCCTCCTGGGAGTTGCCTGAGGGGGTGAGGAGAGGAAGGTGCAGTAGGCGGGGGCTACTGCCGAGCCCCAGGCTGCCCCCCCACCCAACCTGGACACCTGTCAGGGGTGGGGCCACGGTGAGTGCTCTCCCAGACTCACCTGCACTGCCAGCTCCATTCCCCAGGGCTCAGAAGGACAGTTCACCTTTGACATCACCCGCTGTCCTGCATTCTGCTTAGGACCTCTGTCCTACCTGGCAATGGGCTGTGAGCCCTGAGGCCAGCTGCACTGTCACCCTGGCCCAGCATCTGAGTGACATTCCTCTTTAAGAGAAAGAGACATCAGAACTCGCCTTCCGGGGTTGTGACCTCCCCAAAGCTCTAGGACCAGCTTCTGCTAAGTAGGGCAGGACCAGGAGGTGGGGAGATGCTGGGGGGGGGCTGGGCCCCCCTGGTGCCAGCAGGCATCCTCTCAAGGCCCCTGACTCTGCACTGCCAGGGCAGCAGAGGACTGGGAGGGAGGGGCTGGACCAAGGCCCTGCCCTCGACAGCAGCTGTGAGCCGAAGGGAGGCCAGAGCCCTGCAGTCCCCAAGTTAGACGAGTCAGCAGACTGCTTGGGTGTCAAGTCCAGACGGGTGAAGACCCTGTGTGTCTGGGGTTGGCTCCTCCCCTCCGCGTGTGTGTCCTCCAGGCAGGGCCAGGCTCGCTCTCTCTGCTCCCCACACCTTCCCTGCCCAGTGCCTGGCACGGAGGAAGGTGCCAGGGGGCAACTGGCATTTCTTTGGAGTCTGGCAAGGTGGGCCCTGTCCCCCTTCCTCTGGCCTGAATCCCGCTCCCCTCTGGCACACCCTGGCTTCCTCAGCCCAGCCCGAGGGGCCTCACTCCTAGCACCTTATCATCCCCACAGGAGCTCTGGGCTTGGTCCTGGGACACCCCTTTGATACTGTGAAGGTGAGTCTAGGGGAGGCGCCAAGAAAGGAGAGATGTCGGCTGAAGCAGACATCAGGGAGAGAGCAGGGCCTGGCTTGTGGAGGTTCTCCCTGCCTCTCCCTCCCTGCTGGGGTCCCGCTCGAAGGGCCCGAGGGCCGGGCTGGCTGGACGCCCGGCCTGCCTGCCTGCTCTGTTCTCCCTGTCCAGGTGCGGCTGCAGACCCAGACCACATACCGGGGCATCGTCGACTGTATGGTCAAGACTTACCGCCATGAGTCGGTGGGTGGCCTGCGTTGGGGGGTTTGGGGGCAGGAGGCCTCTGGGGGTCAGGGCCAGCTTCCTTCTCCCCCAGCAGGGCTCTGCCCCCTGGAAGAGAGAAACAAGACCCAAGTCTGGGGCCACCAGGAGTGGGCTGAGCAGTAGCTTCACGCCCCCCAAAGTGGAGCTGAGGCCATACCCAGCCTTTGCTGGCCTCCACCTGCCTGTGGCTGGACTCAGGAGTGGTTTCCAGCCAGAGGAGGCCGTGCCAGGCCTGGAGGGGGCCAAGGGGAGGCTCCCAGAGCCCCCAGCCAGCTCACACCATGTCTCTGCAGCTCCTGGGCTTCTTCAAGGGGATGAGTTTCCCCATCGCCAGCATATCTGTGGTCAACTCCGTCCTGTTTGGGGTCTACAGCAACGCCCTGCTGGCGCTGACAGCCACCTCCCACCAGGAACGGCGGGCCCAGCCGCCCAGCTACACGCACGTCTTCATAGCCGGCTGCACCGGGGGGTTCCTGCAGGTGAGGGGGTGCACAGGCGCGCACACACACACACACACACACTTGCATAGTGATGATCAGTTCACTCCTTTCCCTCCAACCCGCCTCTGGTGACCCACAGCCGCAGATCCCCAGCCTTCTCAAGGGGAACATGAGGAGTGGTGGGCAAAGGCCTGCTTCTGGGACCTGGCCTGGCTGAGTGGCGGCCTTCTAGGCTGCAGGTCTGGAGGGGAGAGTCATGGAGAACAGAAGGGGCAAAGGGGAGAGAAAGCTGGGGTGAGGGGGGGACAGTGCCAAGAAGACAGCCGTTGGTGCCCACCTCGGGGGGGTCTGTTGCCATCTCTGATCCTCACCTGTGACCCATTCACAGATCTCGCTGGGAGAGGTCCAGGGTGTTAATTATTAAGTGACTAACCATTTGGTTCTGGTCTTTGTTCTCAGTGCTCGAGTACTGGGTTTTGAGGGGTGGGGTGGAGGGAACCCCAGCTAAAGGTGGGGCTGGGTGCAGAGGCTGGAGGGCGTGCACCCAGCTGTACCCCACCCCCCAGCTAGTACCCCAGGTCACCCTCTACTTGACACCTGCCCTGATGCTCTGTCCACTTCAGGGCAGAGAGCAAGGACAAAGAACAGAGTCAGGGGCTCATTCAGTGAATTAATAATTCATGAGACCCGAAAGGTCCTGGCTTTGCTTCTGCCCCTAGTGCGGGGCTCATGCCTGCATATTTCCCAAACTCTGAGACCTGCACCCCAAAAAACAGGAAAGAGAGTGAGCCCCCAGGTCAAGTGGCCTGATTTAGGTTCAGCTGGGCTCAGCTCCTCCATCCGCCTGCTCTCTGGTTCCTCAGAAAGCAGAACAGATGGCAGAACTGGGGACGGTCAGGTCACTGATGGGGACAGGGTCCAGGGACCACATGAAGCTCCATTTACCAGCAAGCCCAAGGCTCTGATTTCCACCTTAGAGCAGAAAATGTATATTTTGCATGGTGACGGGGAGGAAGACTCTGGTTAGCATAAAGCAAGGAATGACCACCTCTTGTGTACAAAAGTTGCGTTTGACTCAGCTAAGGCTGGTACAGTGTGTGATATCCCTCTGGCCCCTGTGGGCACAGGGTGGGGATGGCAGGGACCAGAGCCCACCCCTCCCTGCCACACTGCCTTTGGCCCAGCCATGTCTACACCCCCAGGTGAAGCCCTCAGCTCAGTACGGCCCTTGGGCTCTGCTGGGAGGGTGACATCACAGCACCTTCTCATAGGAAGGGACCCCAGCCCACTGCCCTTCCTGCGGGGGAGGAAGTAAGCCAGCTGCCACCCTCTAAAGGTCACCACCATAGCCAACCCTCCGCCGCCTGCCATCAGCCATCTCCAGGGCTGAGGACTTTGTGTGCCTTCCACGAAAGAAAAACAAAAAACACCCAAGTCCAGAAATGATGTGCTAACCTCAGCTGGGACCTCAGTCCTCACCTGAACTTGCCCTGGTTGCATCCCTGATTCACACCTTGGCCCCTCCCTTCCCTCCAGCACCAATGTTACCCCAGATCTGTCTCATCCGCCTCAGCCATCGTGTTCGAGGACCCTCAGATCCCACCCTGTCACCCACCTTCTTGGGACGCTAGAGTCTGGGGCTTTGTGAGGCGCATTTCCCCACCCAGGGGCCTCTGAGAGGCATCTGGCAGGGGGTGAGGCCGGAGGAGTCTTTGAAGTTGAGTCCCCAACACTATCGAGGTGACCTCTTTATCCGTGGGGAGGGGTCCATCCCCTGCTGTTTTGTGGGCACAGACGGAATTCTCTTTTTGTTTTTTTGGGGGGCCCCAGCCATGGCAATGAAACCACCAAGTCCTAAGCACTGGCCCACTAGGGAACTCTTTAGTGCCATGGGTGTGTCAGCAAGTTTGGCCGAGGGGAGGGGCAGGGCTCCTTGCTGTCATGGGTCTGATGGTAAGGGAGGGGGCTATAGCCCATTCCCCACTGAGTGTGAGAGAGGCTGAGAGTGGTCATGGAAGCCCACGAGGTCCTGCAGAAAGATGCTGCCCTGTCTGCTCGCTGCCTTCCTCCCGTTAAGATGACTCGGAGAGATTGTTCCTGTCCAAAGGTCCACCCAGGCCCTTCGTGCTTGCTTCCCTACAGGCCTACTGCTTGGCTCCTTTTGATCTCATCAAAGTCCGGCTACAAAACCAGACAGAGCCCAGGGCGAAGCCGGGGAGCCCCCCACCCCGGTACCGGGGCCCCGTTCACTGTGCCGCCTCCATCTTCCAGGCCGAGGGGCCCCGGGGGCTGTTCCGGGGAGCCTGGGCCCTGACCCTGAGGGACACCCCCACCCTGGGAATCTATTTCGTCACCTATGAATGGCTGTGTCGCCAATTCACACCGGATGGCCAGAACCCCAGTAAGTGAAGTGGCGTCAGAGAGTGGGGGACAGAGAGGAGGGAGGAAAGGGGGGTGGCCTGGAGGATGGGCAGGGAGACTGTGGATTGGGGGATGTTTCATTCCTCATCGAATACCTCCCCATTCCTGTCCCCTAGGCTCGGGCACAGTGCTGGTGGCAGGGGGCTTTGCCGGCATCATCTCCTGGGTCGCCGCCACCCCGTTAGACGTGATCAAGTCCCGGATGCAGATGGCGGGGCTGAAGCAGAGAGCCTACGGGGGGCTGCTGGACTGCATAGTGAGCAGTGCCCGGCAGGAAGGACTGGGGGTCTTCTTCCGGGGGCTCACCATCAACAGTGCCCGCGCCTTTCCGGTCAACGCCATCACCTTCCTTAGCTACGAGTACCTCCTCCTCTCCTGGGGGTGAGCCAGGCGGGTGACTCTGGCAGCTCCCCGGCGGGACCACCGCCCACCTACCCAGACTGGAGGCCAAGCTGAGAGCACCGGCTTGTGGGTCTGATGCAGAGGGTGACTTTATCAAGTCACCTCCAGTGCTCAGATCAGACAAGGCTGGGGAGATGGCATGGGACCAGGAAGCCTGGGGTCCCTGGCACGCCCCTCTCCTCCCCACAAAGTCCAAGGCTGGCCCGGGCCTCTCAGCAGCACGTGCCCTGATTCCTTTGCTTCCTGAATCTGAGAAGTTAACTCAGAGCCAGCGGTGCTGGTGACATTCCGCTCCCCCCACATCCTGTGACTTCGCCCCTTTAAGAGCTGCTTGGTGCTAACCACCCTCCCTGGATTCTAGTGAGGAGATCCTCATTCACTCCCCACCTCACTTCCCTTCAAACCTCTCTGTGCAGGACTTGAGGGTAGCCTTTATGCCTCCTCTAGTCCAGAATCCTTCAGTGACTCCGTCACCTTCAGGAAAAGGCCCCCACCCCACCCCCCGCCCCCCAACTTTCCTCTCCCTCCCTTCTCAGCAGCCCAGTCCTGCTTGAGGTCCCTGAACAAGCCGTACTCTCTCATGGCCTCCCACCTAGAAGGTTCCTTTCCTCTCGGCCAGCAGTGGGCAGTGCTTGCAGGCTGACTCCCCCATCCCAGGGCTGAGCCACCTCCAACCTGGGCCACGTGCTGTCTCCTGAAGTCCTTCCTCAGCTCGCCTCCCCCTGCCCAGAACTGACCCTGAGGTTTCCAGACCTTTCTGCTCATCCCCATGCCTCGATCACAGCCTTGGCCTGTACTTAATCACGGTTGTGGGTTTGCTTCTCAGCTTCCAAATTAGACTGGGTGCTCTTTGAGGTCAAGGGTCATATTTCTGGTCGTTTCCCAGCACGGAGCCCCATGCTTGAAGGAACCCGAAAAATGCTTGTGAAATGAAGTGCACGCCCAACCTCCATCCGCCACTCCAACCACAACATCCCTGCCCCCCGCCCCCCACACCCTCTTACCGCTTCCACTGAGAGAGCCCCTCACCCGGCCCCTCTTGGGGTCTCCAGCGGAGCACTGTCTGCCTCTCCCACTCCCATCGAGGGCATTTGTTTTCTTCACCATCTCTATTGCCAAGGGGGAATTAAAAACTAGCTGAAAGGGTTCACTTAATTGGCAAATAAAGTGAGCAGACATCCTACTCTAGTCTGAGATCAACCAGGGCCCTCCCCCCTCCCCTACCCCGCCGCATGGTGACCTGAACGCCTGGGATTCCTGCCATTTACTGGGGCCCCGTATAAAGACAATCACAGTGTAGTCACCACGGTTTACACAGGAGGTGGCCTTGGCTCAGAGACAGCGTGTCACCCGTCCCAGGTCGCACGGCTGCTGCTTTACACAGCTCACCTGCACGAATCTGGGCCTCTGCCTCTAGAGCCTGGTTGCTCTGCTACCCTGCTCTGCCTGGGGCTTGTGACAGTCTCCCACGAGACACCTAAGCTCAGATTCACCCAGACTCACCAGACCCACAACATCAGCCTTCCCGTGCGCTCTTCAGATCTCTTGTTTACGGGATCGTGTATCATAGGTGGCAGACGGTACCCTAAACATTCTGCCCTTCTTCCCTCCTCACCGCATGGCCACTGAGCACGTGGCCACTGAGTGAGGCTCTGTTCACCTCGGTGGAGACTGCTGCTTGGCTTCTTGCTAGCGACATGTGAGCAGAAGAAATGTGTGCAAATTGCCCATCGCTTGCTTCAGAGGAGTTTCCTCACTGTTGGCTGGAAATAGGGGCCACTGCTGAGGATATAGGAGGCTCCTGGAACCCAGGGACTCAGCGAGCACCGCTGACCAGCTGCCTGGGGTGCTGCATTCTGACATCTCTTTAGCCTTTACCCGAACTAACACAGTGGGTAAGGTCAGAGGTGATCCCAGCGTGGTCCATGGAGCAGCAGCAAGAGGACTTCCTAGAGGGGGTTAGAAAGGCAGAGTCCCAGGCCCCACCCTGAACTGATGGAATCAGAATCGCTGAGGCTGGGGCCTAGGAACCAGCATTGCACAAAACTCTCACTGTGATCTTTTGTGGTTGTTCGGTTGCTCAATCTTGTCTGACTCTCAGTTGTGTCCCATGAATTGCAGCACGCCAGGCTTCCCAGTCCTTCATTATCTCCTGGAGTTTGCTCAAATTCATGTGCATTGAATTGGTGATGCCATTTAACCATCTCATCCTCTGTTGCCCCCTTCTCCTCCTGCCTTCAACCTTTCCCAGCATCAAGGTCTTTTCCAATGAGTTGGTTCTTCACATCAGGTGGCCAAAGTACTGGAGCTTCAGCTTCAGCATCAGTCCTTCCAATGGATATCTAGAGTTTATTCCCTTTGGGATTGACTGGTTTGATCTCTCAAGAGTCTTCTCCAACAACACAGCTAAAAAGCATCAATTCTTTGACACTCAGCCTTTTTCTCGTCCAGCTCTCACATCCATACATGATTAGTGGAAAAGCCATAGCTTCTGCTATAGGGACTTTTCCAGGCTAAAGTTTAAGAAATGGTGCTCTGAATGCTTCTTCTTCTTCTTCTTTTTTTTGGATGCTTCTAAGGGAAGAAACGCATGACCTTTTCAAGCTGAGGAAGTTGTCATTCTGCTGACTTGAACTCCAGTTCCTGTGGCCTCCACTCTCACACGGAGTGAGGAAGCCCGTGCTCCTGGTCTGGAAAACAGGGTCTGTCCGAGGCAGCCAGTGCCCTTTCTGTGCCCCAGTTTCCTCTGAGATCCCCTCTAACTGGTCTGTCCTCAAGCCCAAGTGGCCAGTCCAAGATCTCCAGGATCGCTGCAGTGCCA
Source organism: Dama dama (assembly GCF_033118175.1). Taxonomy (NCBI): domain Eukaryota; kingdom Metazoa; phylum Chordata; class Mammalia; order Artiodactyla; family Cervidae; genus Dama; species Dama dama. The sequence goes on from NC_083682.1 coordinate 7,362,837, forward strand.
GGGATTTTAAGCCACACACTGCAGCGTTGGGGAGCAGTCATCAGAACTTCTCAGGGGAGTCGGTGGCTGCTTCAGAGGGAGCAAACAGGAGTATGCAGTGAAAGAGGAGGTGGTTCTTAGAAACAGGGCAAGGAGGTCAGAGTGGTCCTCTGCAGTTTGTCATTTTTACCACCTCACCAGTTAGCAAGAGAAGAAAATTGAAAAATGCTTTTAGGGGACTTCTTTGGTGGTCCAGTGGTTTAGCTTCAGCACTTCCAAAGCAGGGGGTGCAGGTTTGATCCCTGGTTGGGGAACTAAGACCCCACATGCTGTGTGGTACAGCCAAAAAATAAAAAATAAAACAGAATCACACAGCTTCAAAAAAATTAAAATAATAATGGTAAAATTTCCAAAATTCTTTTTTGACCTTTTTTTTTTCAAGATTTTTTTATGTAGATCATTTTTTTAAAGTCTTTGTTGCATTTGTTACAATATCACTTCTGTTTATGTTTTGTTTTTTTGGCTGCGCTGTATCTTCCTTGCTGCAAGCAGGCTTTCTCTAGTGGTGGAGAGCGGGGGCTACTCTCCAGTTGCAGGGCACAGGCTTCTCATTGCAGTGGCTTCTCTTGTTGCGGAGCACAGGCTCAAAGCACTTCAGTAGTTGTGGCACAGAGCTCCTTATCTGTGGCTCACAGGCCCTAGGGCATGCAGGCTTCAGTCATTGTGACATGTAGACTCAGTCATTGTGGCTTGCAGGCTCTAGAGCACAGGCTTAGTTGCTCAGTGACATGTGAAATCTTCCCAGGCCAGGGATCAAACTCATGTCCTCTGCACTGTCAAGCAGATGCTTATCCACTGTGCCACCAGGGAAGTCCTGCAACTTGGTTTTAATTAGATCCTTTTGCGGGCTATAATTCTACCTGCAAGCTTGTCTTTACACTGCAGGGCACAGAGTTTCTGTTTCCTCTCTGTGTGAAGGGGCAGGAGCTCCCTTCCTCTGTGCTCCTTATTAGAACCAGAGAGAGTGGCAGGCCCCCGTCTGGCCGGCCATGCAGTCCCAAGCCTGAGTCGCTTCCACTGGCCTATGGCAAGGGCTTCCAGCTGGCCCAGAGAACAGCACTGCGGTGAGGTGAGGGTTAAGCGTGGTGTGATTGGAAAGAAAACAACTCACTCCTCTTGGAAAGGAGGGTGGAAAGACAAACAAAGATCAGGCAGGAAATGACTGAATATATTTTAAAAAGCCAGATGTTTTTACATCAGCAGGGCCTCAGAATAGCCTGTTAAACTCCTTAAGGAATTAACACAAGTTGTTTGAGCATCACTAGGCTTCCCTTGTGGCTCAGTTGGTCAAGAATCCACCTGCAAGGCAGGAGACCTGGGTTCGAATCCCAGAATACTTCAGTATTCTGGCCTGGAGAATTCCATGGACTGTATAGTAGATGGGCTCACAAAGAGTCGGACACGACTGAGCAATTTTCACTTTCACGCATCATTATTTGAGACTCATTCAGAGATGAGTCCCTGAAAAATAGGAAATAGTAAACAAACCTGCTTTGAGGTTGAACATGGGGGTGGTGTTTGAGGGTCACAAGTAAAGGGTTTACAACTTGGGTAAACATGTTAGACAGTGTCTCATTGGATTTGGGTCATCAAATGTCATCCTTAATTTTTAAGGTCGTTATTGAATTTGTTACAATAGTGCTTCTATTTTATGTTTTGGTTTTTGGCCCTGAGGCTTGTGGGGTCTTAGGTCCCTGACCAGGGATTGAACCTGTTCCTCCTGCACTGGAAGGTGAGGTCTTAACCACTGGACCATCAGGGAAGTCCCCTGTCATATTTATTCTTGCAGCTTCAATCATAGTAGGAGAATGGAGGAGATTAATTTCTGGGTACAGAGACTCGAGGGCTACAGATGCAGGTAAAGGGGGACAAGGCAGCACCCTGGGATGATTCTGGTTAAATCACTTTTGCCAGACTCCCTGGGCCAAGAGGAGTCACACTTAATTGGCATCTCTGGCCTGAGCGCTGTCCTGAGCTCCCAGCCCACACAGCCAACTAATTGTCTCTGGTTGTGTATCCGTGAGCATCCTACACGTGCCCAGAGTTTCCGGAGGCCAGAAAAGCAGCTCTCCTTCTCCTCTGCTCCCACTTCAAAGGGGTCCCCAACCCCTGTGAATCCTGCTTCTAAACTTGGGACTTATTCTCCCTTTTCTGATCTTACTAACACACCTCAAGTCCTGTCTGAAATCAGGACAAATAACTTTTCAAATGCGAATCTGATCGGGTCCCTCTACTGCTCTTGCCCCTCCATGGCTTCCCATTGCTCGGAGGAATCGAGGCAGTTCCCTTCCACAGCCTGTAAAGCACTCGGACATTCATCTTCTCTTGGTTCCCTCCCATCGCAGGACATTTGCCTCGCGAACACTGTTCTCACTGTCTGTGTGCCTCTGGCTCTCAGTTCAGGATCACTTCCCTAGTGAAACTGTCCTCAGCTCCTCTTTCTAAGTCAGTGTCCTTTGGTTTAGGCCAATGATTCAGAATCACCTGGTGGGCTTGTTAAAATACAGATTGTTGGGTCCCCCTCAGAATTTCCAATTCAGTGAGTTTGGAGAGGGTCTGAGGATTTGCTTTGCACTCTATTCCTGAATGCTGCTGGTTTCAGCCACGGTTTGAGAACCACTGGCTTGTACTTTTATGTTCTCTCCCCTTTCTCAGTCTGTAATCACATACTTTCATTTGCGTGACCCTGGTGGTTCAGATGGTAAGAAATCCACCTGCAGTGCAGGAGACCCAGGTTCAATTCCTGGTTGGGGAAGATCCCCTGGAGACAGGAATGGCTACCTGCTCCAGTATTCTTGCCTGGAGAATCCCATAGACGGAGGAACCTAGTAATCTATAGTCCATGGGGTTGCAAAGAGTCGGACATGACAGAGTAACTAACATTTTCTGTTTGGTTATAATCGTCTCTTCTCTAAACTGCAAGCTCCATGAGGCAGAGACCTTGACTCTTTTGCTCATTAAAACACTAGTGGGCTTACAGAAGCTCAGTATATAATTGTTGAATGAACAAATGAATGAATGAATGAAAACTGGTCTTCCCCACTTCCCCCTGGCAGGCTGGTACTCTAAATTTACACAGAGCCCTCCTACTATAAGGCATTAGATTTCAACCATGATGACAAAATATGATTGTAAAACCATCGCTAACTTGGCAAGAAGTGAGGGAACTTCCCAAAGACCCCTTCAACAAAGGAAGTGAGCATGTGCTGGAACTGTGCTGCCCTTGAGGCAAACGGTGGCACTGAGAACTTGAAGATGAAAGCAACCCACAGAACAGAAGACTTTGGCCCAAAGAGTGAGGAAGCTGAGCCCAACATTCATAAGTTAAGTCAAGATCCTGGAAAGGGCTACACCTTCAGTAAAAGAGTAGAACAGAAAAACTCCAACTACCGTAAAGGGAACCCACAAAGAAAACTGCCTTTCCCTGTGGTGGGAAAAAATTAAGATGGACTCCTGTAACTCTGTTCAGTATTGTGTAACAACCCAAATGGGAAAAGAATTTGAAAAAGAATAGATACATGTGTATGTGTAACTGAATCACTTTGCCGTACACCTGAAACTAACACAACATTGTTAATCAACTATACTCCAATTAAAATAAAAAGTTAGAAAAAAAAAAAAGATGGGCTCCTATGAACCACAGCATCTGCTACCAGTGTCCTTCAGCTCTGGGACACCCTCATCCCAGAAATTAATTTATCATGAATGTAGTGCCCCCTTGTGTCTCATAGGCATAACTACAGGTTTTTCTAAAGGAGAGTCCCCAAATGGGGATTTTCAGGTTTTCCAGAGATAAAGTGCAACCAATAAAAAAAATTCCAGGACCAAAAAACCACCAGACCCACTAAGAAAAAAGCCACCATGAATAAGGCATCAGGAGAAACAAAAGCAACAGATTTAGCCCGCCAGGATTTCAGGTATTATACTCAGCAAATACAGAATTTAAAATAACCATGCATGAAAGATCTAAATATATAAAAGAATTAAAAGAGAGGAAACAAGAGAGTATAAAAATGACTATAGGAAAAAAAAAAAAAATGACTATAGGGCTTCCTTGGGGGCTCACTGGTAAAGAATCCACCTGCCAATGTAGGAGGCATGGGTTCGATCCCTGGTCCAGGAAGATCCCACATATCTCGGGGCAACTAAGTCCATGTGCCACAACTACTGAGCCCATACACTGCAACAAGAGAAGCCGCTGCAATGAGAAGCCCGTGCTCCGCAACTGAAGAGCAGCCCCCACTCACTGCAACTAGAGAAAAGCCTGTGCAGCAACAAAGGCCCAGCACAGGCAAAAATAAATAAATAAAATCATTTTTTTAAAGTTTTAAAAAATGATTTATTGTTGTTCAGTCGTGTCTGATTCTTTGCGGCCCCGTGGACTGCAGCATGCCAGGTTTCCCTGTCCATCACCAACTCCCGGAGCTTGCTCAAACTCATGTCCATCGAGTCGGTGATGCCATCCAACCACCTCATCCTCTGTCATCCCCTTCTCTTACTGCCTTCAGTCTTTCCCAGCATCAGGGTCTTTTCCAATGAGTTGGCTCTTCGCATAAGATAGCCAAAGTATTGGAGCTTCAGCTTCAGCAACAGTCCTTCCAATGAATATTCAGGACTGATTTCCTTTAGGATTGACAAGTTTGATCCTGCAGTCCAAGGGACTCTCAAGAGCCTTCTCCAACACCACAGTTCAAAAGCATCAGTTCTTCAGCATTCAGCCTTCTTTATGGTCCAACTCTCACATCCATACATGACTACTGGAAAAACCATTGCTTTGACTAGACGGACCTTTGCTGGAAAAGTAATGACTCTGCTTTTTAATACACTCTCTAGGTTTGTCATAGCTTGTCTTCCAAGGAGCAAGCGTCTTTTAATTTCATGGCTGCATTCACCATCTGCAGTGATTTTGGAGCCCAAGAAAATAAAGTCTGTCATTGTTTCCATTGTTTTCCCATTTATTTGCCATGAAGTGATGGAACTGGATGCCATGATCTTTGTTTTTTAAATGTTGAGTTTCAAGCCAGCTTTTTCACTCTCCTCTTTCAGCTTCATCAAGAGGCTCTTTAGTTCCTCTTCACGTTCTGCCATAAATGTGGTGTCATCTGCATATCTGAGGTTGTTGATATTTCTCCCAGCAATCTTGATTCTGGCTTGTGCTTCATCCAGCCTGGCATTTTGCATGATGTATTCTGCATATAAGTTAAATAAGCAGGGGGACAATATATAGCCTTGATGTACTCCTTTTCCAATTTGGAACCAGTCCATTGTTCCCTGTTTAGTTCTAACTGTTGCTTCTTGACCTGCATACAGGTTTCTCAGGAGGCAGGTAAGGTGGTCTGGTATTCCCATCTCTTTAACAATTTTCCACAGTTTGTTGTGATCCACACAAAGGCTTTAGTGTAGTCAATGAAGCAGAAGTAGATGTTTTTCTGGAATTCTCTTGCTTTTTCTATGATCCAACGGATGTTGGCAATTTGATCTCTGGTTCCTCTGCCTTTTCTAAACCTAGCCTATACATCTGGAAGTCCTTGGTTCACGTACTGTTGAAACCTAGCTTGGAGAATTTTGAGCATTACTTTGCTAGCATGTGAAGTGAGTGCAACTGTGCCGTAGTTTGAGCATTCTTTGGCATTACCTTTCTTTGGGATTGGAATGAAAACTGACCTTTTCCAGTCCTGTGGAGTCCCTATTGAGTTTTCCAAATTTGCTGGCATATTGAGTGCAGCACTTTCACAGCATCATCTTTCAGGATTTGAACTAGCTCAGCTGGAATTCCATCACTTCCACTAGCTTTGTCCGCAGTGATGCTTCCTAAGGCCCACTTGACTTCACACTCCAGGATGTCTGACTCTAGGTGAGTGATCTCACCATCGTGGTTATCTGGGTCATGAAGATCTTTTTTGTATAGTTCTTCTGTGCATTCTAGCCACCTCTTCTTAATATCTTCTGCTTCTGTTAGGTCCACACCGTTTCTGTCCTTTATTGTGTCCATCTTTGCATGAAATATTCCCCTGGTATCTCTAATTTTCTTGAAGAGATCTCTAGCCTTTCCCATTCTATTGTTTTTCTCTATTTCTTTGCCTTGAGAAAAATGATTATATATATTAAAAAAACAACCCAAAAGAATTGTCACCACTGAAGAGAATTGGAAGGTAGATGGGGAGAAATTTCTCACAGGACAATGCAGATATAAGAAGACAGGGAACTGATCTTCCTGCTTTGGGGATCTCTGCATCCCACATTCATTATCTCAAGACTGATGCTGATGATGAATATAACAACAACAATAATTTCTATTGTGTGCATGCATGCTCAGTCGTTTCCAACTATTTTCTGGCCCCATGGACTGTAGCCCACCAGGCTCCTGTGTCCATGGGATTTCCCAGGCAAGAATACTGGAGTGGGTTGCCATTTCCTTTTTCAGGGGATCTTCCCGACCAGGGATCGAACCCGTGTCTCCTGCATTGGCAGGAAGATTGTTTACTACTGAGCCACCAGGGAAGCCCTCTGTAGAACGTCGTTATTTTATTTTCATCTTGCACTGATTGCTGTCCGAAATGACCATGTGTATTTCTTTACTTGTCTCTTCTCTATCCCCTCTACCAGGAAAGAAGGGCTTAGCGAGGAAGATCCTCTTTTTTTCTGTCTTGTTCAGCACTAGCTTCAGGTCCTGGAACAGGACTCACTTCATAAGCAAAGCATTCAGTAAATGTCAGTGAATGCTGCTTAAATGAGCAGATGGAGCCACCCAGGAAGAGGTAAGTATGACACCTGGTAACAATACAAGAAAGGAAGACGTAATGGATGGGTTAAAAAAAAAAAAAAAAGAAAAGGCTCTGGGATGAAGTCAACGAGAAAACCCTGTGCTGTATCCCGCTCCTCCAACGGGAGTCGGACCCCTGGGAACACAGCTCCTCCGTCCCCTCTGTTGCTCTGGTCAGGTCTTCACAGATCCCGTAAGTTTTGGCTTCAACATTTAAAGAGTTATGTCAGAACTGGAATAACTTCAGAAAAAGGACAACTTAAATGAGTACAGGCAGGGGGACTTCCCTGGTGGTCCAGTGGCTAAGACTCTCACTCTCAGGGCAGGGGCCCCAGGTTCCATCCCTGGTCAGGGAACTAGGTCCCACATGCTACAACTAAGAGTTTGCACGCCTCAACTCAAGATCCTGAGTGCTGCAACCAAGACCCAGAGCAGGGAAATAAATAAATATAAGGAAAAAGGAATGAATGCAGGTAGGAAAGCAGCATCTGTGGGGAAAGACAGATGACTTGGGATCTTATGCTGTGAATGGAAAGCTGGCAAGAAGCTTCAGAACCGTTTACGAGTGGACCCTGACGTATCTCTGTCTCACTCCTGAGCAACCAGGCATGGAGGTGGTCAGTGAGCACGATGAGCCAAACTGAAAGGACAGTTGGCCTTTATTCGCTGAGGTGTCCCTGTGAGGGGCAGAAAGAGGCACCAGCTCCCCAGGGGCCCATTTTCACCAGTCTGGAGAGGAGGGTCAGATGGCAGGCTACAGAAGGGGCTCCTTCCTCTTTATGGGCTCTGGGGGTCGGAGTGGGGGAGGGAGGGAGAGAAGGGCTGGGAGTGAAAAATGCTGCATCAAGGTGGAAGAAGTGTCTCAGCCCACAACCCCAGTAAGGATCCCAGTAAGACCCAGTAAGGGTCTTGGCTGAGGCCCCCATGGGGAGGAGCCTGGGCTGGAGATGCACAGCTGGCCTGCGTCCTTGCCAGCGATGCCTTCAGAAAACTGCACTGTGCTGGCTTGTGATTCCCGCAGTCGACCTGAAAGACCTGAAAGACCACATGTACGATTTCTGCCAGGAGCTGACTCCTCACCAGCCTGAGTCTGTCTGCGTCCAAAGTCCCGATCCTTTCCAGGTAAACCATCCTCTTCCTGCCCTGCTCCCTGGATCTGGCTTGGGCTGCCCCATCTCTCACGGGGACCAGTGAGAGTTTCTCTTCCTCTAGGTCTCACATCTCTGACCCAACTCCACACCTCAGTTTTCTAGAACCTTACAAATAATCTGTCCCCACCATGACTGAAACTCTTTGGGGGTGCCCCACCGCTAGGCTCGGTGGGCTCCAGGCCTCTCCTGCTCCCTGTGCGCTCTGGGAAAAGTTGCCTCCGTGCCCGCTGCCCTTTGGCCAGGACTGTCCTGTCTTGTCCTTGCCTCTCCTGTCTGTCCTTCAGCTGCAACTCAAAGCTCCCCTCCTCCGGAGGCTTCCTAGGCTCACAGTCCTGACATGCCTTTAGGATGACCATTAATCTCACTCCACAGCCACTGTCCGCAAGGTCCTGCCTGGCAGGGACACGATCTTTGCAACCTTGCCCTCAAGAAGTCTTGCTAAAGAGATGTGAAATAATCAGACAAATGAAAAAAAAAAAAAAAAAAAAAATGAATGACTTCCAAGTTCTGGCTCCTTCTATTTCCCTAGAATGTTCCTAGCTGCCCCTTTTCCTTTCTCAGACACCACCCCAATAGAAGTGAATTCCCCAAAGAAGGAAATGATCAGAGAAGCAGAATGTCCTGAGAATCTGTCTGTTAGCCCATGAGGAATCCTCATGCCCAGGGTTCCTTCTTGCTGGAATTCTGGGAGAGGAGGTTCACTCCTGGTCACTCTCAGACAACTCTAGACAGCTGCATGGCAGCAATCCTTGGCAATCAGTTTAAAAAATCTGAGTCTTGGGACTTCCTTGGTGACCCAGTGGTTAAGACTTCATCTTCCAGTGTAGGGCATGAGGGTTCATCCTGGTTGGGAAGCTAAGATCCTGCATACTTTGAGGTCAAAAACCAAAACATAAAACAGAAACAATATTGTAACAAATTTAATAAAGACTTTAAAAATGGCCTGCATAAAACAAAAACAAAAAAACCTGAGTTGAAAGTTTCTATACCCTCCTCCCATGAAAATAATGGGTTTCCCAGGGGGCACAGTGGTAAAGAATCTGCCTGCCAATGCAGGAGACACAAGAGATGCTGGTTCGATCCCTGGGTCAGTAAGATCCCCTTGGGGAGAAAATGGCAACCTACTCCAGGATTCTTGCCTGGAAAATTCCATGGACAAAGGAGCCTGGTGAGTTGTAGTCCATGGTGTTGCAAAAAGTCAGACATGACTGAGCACACATACACACATGAAAATAACACCTTGGCTTCTTTTCTGATTAAAAGCTTTATTTCCAGAAGCAGAACTGTTTTGAACACGGAGTTCAAGGGGTCTGTCTGTCTGTAAAGCCTTATTCCACCTTCCTAAGTCCCAGCCTCCACAGAGGTTCAGAAACTATGCAGCTGAGCTTCACTACCCAATGCCCTGTCTTTAGACTCTCTTCTCAGGGCTTGGACAACTTTTGCTCAGAGCCTAGACTTGGTCTCCCAACTTGTCTCCCTTCAACACCTTTCACAAAAGCTCCATTTCCACGGGAAAGAGACCAGCCCCCAACCTGCCTTCTGAGAGAGGGCGTTTCCATGGGAAACAGGAGAGGAGGGGGCTTCGGCAGGAAGGGCCCTTCACAGGCAGCAGAGTCGCTCCACCCCCTCCTCACAGGCATAGAAATTTTCAAATAGCTCCGGGGTGGTGCCACTGCACTCCAACCACCTCCTCAAGGTGCCCAGAGCCCGGAGGGCATCGGCCTTGGTGGGAAGGGGCTCGAAGCCGTCCTCTCCGCCCCCCGCCTCGTCTGCAGGGCCCACCTCCTCTTTGCAGGCTCCAGACACAGGCTCCTCACTCTCCAGATCCACAAAGCGGGAAAATTCCTCGAGGCTCAGCCCACTGGGGACCTGAGGCACCTCCGAGGCTTGGTCCTGGGCCAGTGGTGTTTTGCCGGGAGCCAGCCCTTCCTGAACGAAGCTGCTCACAATGAGCTGGAGAGGCACCTTGGCCCAGGCCGCTGCTGCCATGTGCAGAGCGTCCAGCACTGTGATGCCCATCCCGACCTCAGCCAGTGACATGCCAGCCCTATCGCTCTGGGTGGCAGCCAGCTTGCTCAACAGACGGCACCGGTAATGAGCCTTAAACGCCCGGACCACGGAGCTGGGCAGGGGCGGCGTGGGGCTCGCAGCAGACAGAGGCAAGAGCCTCACGTGGCAGAGCCCAGGCAGGCCTGCCACCTCCTCCGCCACTTGGGCAGCCATCAGCAAGGCCACCTGCCGGCCCTGCTGCCCCATGTCCCGATCGAACTGTGACAACCACTCCGACCAGGGGATGGCCAGGTCAGGGTGGTAGGAGGCAGGCAGGGCCTCACTGCTGACCCCGAAGAAGCATCGTGGGGCAGCCTGGGGCCCACTGACCAACAGCCGCCGTTTCTCTGTGCCCCTGCTGTTGGCACACAGCAGCACCTGCACCCGATCACATGTACCTGCTCTGCCAGGCACTGCCCGATACAGCAAGGGCACTTCAACACAGCCAAAAATGTCCTCTGGGGAGAAATCTTTAAGAGAAAGAGGCAGCTGGGCCTGGGGAGTGGGAGCTGGGGGAGGCGGCTCAGGGGGGAGCGGAGGCGCCAATATGTGGCGGGCCCCGAAGCCCACGTTGTTTCGGCGTTTCCAGCGGACCAGCCAGCCGATGCTGGGCACAAAATCCTGGCCCAGGATGTCGGCCAGCTCCTTGGCTTTGTGGAGCAGCATGGGCCCCGTCACGTCCCAGGCCTTGGCCCGGGCAATGTGGTACCAGCAGAGGAGAGCCTCGTCGATGCCGCTGTACTTGGACTCCCGCTTGCGCTTGCGCTCCCGGTTGGCCGTGCCGCTGCACCAGTCCGCCAGCAGCTTCTCTTTATTCTTGCAGATGCGGGAGATCTGAGGCTGGGAGACCTGGAAACGCCGGGCCACCTCCGACTGGGACATCTTGGACTCATCCAGGAGTTCCAGCACCTGGATCTTCTCGGCCAGGGACAGGGCGTGAAGCTTCTTCTTGCCACACAGCTCCATGGCCTCTCGGCAGCACCTGGGCAGGGAGGAAAGGGTGAACGGGGGACCAACGGTGGAGGCTACGCAGGTTAGGAGAGGCGCGCAGCAAGGAAAAGAGAGTATATGGGGCAGGGAGAGAGGTTGGTGTGGAGGGGCGGGGGGCAGTCCAGGGAAGGCTGGACCAGCTGGGAGAGGGCAAGGGTACCCTGGGTAGGAGGTGAGAGGGCTGGGCTGAAAGGAAGGGAACAGGCCAGGCTGGGTGGGCACTGATGGGAGGCATGACAGAACAGAGCCTGGAGGGGGTGGCCCCCTGGTCAGAGGGAGAAAGGGGTCCGCGGGAGGAGGATGAATAGAGCCGAGGGGACAGCTGCAGACACAACAAAGGAGCGTGGACGGGGGAGGACAGGGGGCTGGGGCCGAGGGGGGCAGGTGTAGGGGATAATCAGAGCGGCGGGAGGAAGCCCCAGGACGGGCAGGGGGCGGAAGGCCTAGGCTGAATTTAGATGAAGATGCTGGGGGCAGGGTGGTGGAGTGAATGAACAGAGTTGGGGGTGACAGGTGTACAGACGACAAAGAGGGACGGACTAGGGGCTGAAGAAGCAAGTCTAATTTGGGGCTGGGTCCTGAGCAGGGAAGGCTTGGGCCGGGGCCTGGCCTGGAGAGGGCGGGCGGAGCACAAGGCCGAAAGGCAGGTGCACAGTCGACAAAGGGCAGGAGGGGTTAGGAGGCCGCGGGCAGCCAGAGGGGAGGGTTGCCCTCAGCGGGGAGGCTTGTGGCCTGGGAGGGCGGGGGGGAAGAGCGTCCGGGACCCAGGCAGGCCAGGAGTCAGGCTCCGCAACTCGGCCGGCCTCTCCCTCTGGTGACCCGGAGTCCATTGGCGGGGCGAACCCAGTCATCCGCCTGCCCGGCCTCCCCGCCTCCCGGCCTCCAGCCCTTCCGCTCCGAACCCACCTCAGACGCTCGTCCCGCGGCTGCTGCCCCGGTCTCAGCCCTGGCTGGGGCCGGACTCCCGAGCCCCCTCCCGGCGGCTACCGGAGAGCAGGAGAGGGACGCGCCAAGCGGACAGAGGGGCTGTGCGGGCGGCGGGCGCGCGCACCCGTTGCGCGCAGCCCGCGCGGCGGTCTCTCCCGGCTGGGAAGACCGCGGTTCTCCGCTCAGCTTCCACCCGCCGCAGCCCCGCCCCGAACCAATTGGATTGGCCTTCGGTGGAGTCTGTCCCGCCCCCGGCTAAGTCTCATTGGACATTGCCAAAGTGGCGGGTCGTCAGGTCCCGGGGGACCGAGCTTTCTGCAAGAAGGGATGGCGAGGCGGAGACTGGTCGCGGCGGGAGTCCTGGATGCGCCGCCAGCCTCAGGGGGCCCGGCCCTCGGAGCCTGACAGGACTCGGCAGCGTGGACGCCGGACGTCTTCCTGGCCGTGACCCTAGGCAGCTTCCTCATCTACCAAACAGATCTCGTTCCCCTCACCCAGTGGTCTTTAAAAAATAGAAGCAGGTTATAAGCCACACAAAAGATGTTACCATGGACAGCACTGACCTCAGGTCGGTCAGCCAAGATACAAGACTGTTGTAGCCACGCCTTCCGGGAAACAAACTCACTCAGAAGGACAATGCAGATAGAGGAGTGCAGTTAATTACACTGGCGGGCCCAAGGCAGAGTCTCTTAGCCGAGGACCCTGACCAGTTTTTGTGAAAATCTTATATACGCGTGAAGGAGGAAACAGAACAAGCTTCATCTTGAAAGCAGGACTCCATCTTGGGCCGGACTGTGGACTTTGAGCGATATGCCAGTATCTATGGAAACGACACACCAACTGGAAAACCAGAACCCCGGATGGAAGAGCCCCAGGGCTCGTACCTAGACTCTCTGTCGCCTGAAAGAATACCCTAATTATCTGTGTAACCCAATAGAATCATAAATTTCATTATGCTTATTGGGGTATGACCACAGGCCTATTGATAATTGTCCACTGTTAACTACCTAGGCTTAAGGCATATCAATCACCGGTTAACTTTGATTGTATCTTTCTTTTCCTTTGCTCGACTAGTTTCAGGGAATTTGGGGAAGTGGGTTTGGGCACATACACTTAGGGTATATAAGGTTTTCACAAAAACTGGTCGGGGTCCTTGGCTAAGAGGAGACTCTGCCTTGGGCCCACCAGTGTAATAACTGCACTCACTGTCTGCATTGTCCTTCTGAGTGAGTTTGTCTCCCAGAATGCTACAATACCCTCAGTGTATCTGCCCAAACCCTCCTCCCCAAATTCCGAGACTAGTCTGAATAAAGGAAGACACAAAGTTAGCCTGTGATTCACATGCCTTAAGCCTAGGTAGTTAACAGTGGACAATTATCAATAGGCCTGTGGTCATACCCCAATAAGCATAATAGAATTTATGATTCTATTGGGTTAGATAGATAATTAGGGTATTCTTTCAGGCGACAGAGAGTCTAGGTACGAGCCCTGGGGCTCTTCCATCCGGGGTTCTGGTTTTCCAGTTGGTATATCGTTTCTATAGACACTGAGCCTATTGCTCAAAGTCCACAGTATGGCCCAAGATGGAGTTCTGCTTTCAAGATGGAGCCTGTTCTTTCTCCTCCTTCAAGACTACTTGCTTGGGGCTAGTTCTGATTTAGGGCATGTGGAGATTAATTTTTATTTAGTTTTGGTACCTTTTGGCAAGACTCAAGTTCCTAAAGTCAAGATTTAGTAGTATTCCTTTCCTTGCTAGACTTCAGTTCTTTGAAGTCCAATAAAGACTTTTTAACGCTGGGTCTAGAATGCCGAATCCTCAGCTCTAGCCTGCTTTCTTCTCCCTTCACAGTCACTTGGAAGGCTGGGGCCACAGATGAGTCCCCTTTCTCACAGGCTTTCCTTCCCATCCCAACCCTGATCCCTCTTCCATACTTCTATGTCCCATCCTAAATCCTCCTTGAGCAACCTTTCCAAATCTCTCAATAATACAGGGTTCTCATCAGCATTCTCATCTTCTACACTTTTTCTTTTAACCATCTTATCTGGCCTTAGATTACTCAACCAGCAAGGATCGTTTCACTGCTTTACTCCCTCTGCTCCAGGCCTACTTCCAGGTACAGACCTGAGGATGGGGGCTGTGCTGTGTTCCTAATACAATTCCAAACTGGAGCACCTGGCTTACTTAACGGAGCACAGGGGCCCAGGGCACTCACTGCCTTCCAGGAGGAAACACATGGCTTTCAGGCTGTCCCAGAAAACCCTAGGCATATTTCAGGGGGTTCATAACTGATTCATACCTTTCATACGTTGGCAGGAAAAGGAAATTCATTTTTCTGCTCATAAATCTGTCTGGAGAAAGGCTGTAACACTGCATTGTGGGCTCCCTCACACTGCATTCAATTAAATGAATGAACGCCAGGCAAGCAAGGTTGGGGTCTCTCATGTTCATGGCTTATGCAAAAAGTCGTGTCTCACCATGATGTCATGAGTTTTCCTGTCATTCTATTTATATAATAATCAAGCTTCTGGACCCATTTTTAAGTATCTTAAATTGCAAGGTCAGCTGTTATAAAGCTGTCATTGCTTGCATGTACAAATCCAGCAGAATTTCCCCCCAAAACACAAAAATACAGAAACAAACAGGATTCTAAAGTTATTTTTAACTGCAATTTTAAAAATTATTTTTGCCTGCACTGGGTCTTCGTTGCTACACAGGCTTTCCTCTAGTTGCAACGCTCTGGCTTTTCACTGCAGTGCCTTCTCTTGCTGGGGAGCATGGGCTCTAGGGTGTGGGCCTCAGTAGTTGTGGCTCCCAGCTTCTAGTGCACAGGCTTAAATAGTTGTAGCCCCCGGATTAGGGTTAGTTGCTCCAAGGCACATTGAATCTTCCCAGACCAGGGACTGAACCTGTTTCTCCTGTAATGGCAGGTGGATTCTTTACCACTGAGCCACCAGGAGTGCCCCCAAACTTTGTATTAATCAAAACAACTTCATTTTTCTTTATAAGATATTGTTATAACTTAATTTACATAAAAGATTAAAACAAAGTACCCAATTTTGTATCAACTTAATCTACTAAGGTTAAGCAAAAATTTTAAGTTGGGTGAACAGCTATGCCTCGAAACATTTAAAAACCACTGTCCTTAGGAAAAAGTTTTAGGATAAAGTGGCCTTAAGCAGGAAAGGAGATCTGGAGATAAAAGAAACCAGAAGGCTCTGTGTAAAAATGTTTATTTGTACTAATGCTTAGAATATAGGAACTAAGGAAAGAAAGAAAAAAAAGACACCTCAACTCCAAAGTGACAGTGAATTAGGGCCTGCCCACAGCCAAGGGGAAGGACATTCCAGGCTGTCCTGGGATGCAGTTCCCCCTATTAAAGTGTCACCAGGCAGAAAATTAAAGAATCAGGGTGTGAAAGACCTTACCAGCTGCTAGCCAAGTGTGCGAGGGAAGAAAGAGATGTCTAGGTGGCTTCCCCACGACCCAGGAGACAGGATACACAAGAGCAGGCGGCAGAGGCTCCCAATTCAGTTAAGGGCAGGAGCTGAATGCCCAGGTCCAGGAAGAACAAAAAGGGGATTTCGGAGGTAGGCTTTTTCATCGAGTTAAAAAACAGGCACATTATCCAATATCTCCCAGTGGCCCCCAAGCTTCTGGCCTGGCCCCGTGATGCTTCCCCTCTCCCCACAAAACCAAAGGGAATAAGGAGGGGGGCGGGGCAGAAGACAGAAAATAACAAGGGTGGGGAATGCTTCAGTCACTAGAGACCAGGGCCTGTGAGAATGAAACAGGCAAGCACAAGGAACATCAGGGCGAGGCTGCTACTCCCCCTGGGGCAGGTCGGTGGGAACCGGGTAGAGTCAGGAGCAGGACCAAGAGCGTCCTGGCTCAGGTAAAGGATCCTGGGTTGCAGGAACAGAGGGCCGCAGAAAGCCACTCGGGGAAGGAGGCGGTGAGGCTAAGCAGCACGAGGGCATGGGCAGCTGCTTGCCAGCTTGCTCAGTTCTCACTCCCAGCTGCTCTGGCATAGGCCCCAGTCTGACTCACCTTCACAGGAAGGGAAAACCCTGGGGCCAGAGTGGAGGCCGAGCTGAGAGAAGTGAGCTGCTCTCCCACTCATTTCTCGGAGGTTTGAACCCTGTGATCACCAGGGCCTCGGCCCAAGGCAGACAGAGTGAATGCACTTCAGGGAGAGCAGGGAGAAGCTGGGCCCACAGCTATGCCCTGGAGCAGTGTGCTGCTCCGTTCTCCCTGAGGGCCTGGGGCCAGAGGTGGTCAGAGCTACCACCTCAGCTTGCTGCTGCCAAAGGCAGGTTGGCATGACCACCCTGCGCTTCTCTGGACTTGAGAAAGAGAGGGGGAAGGGAAAGTGGGTATGAAAAACAGAAAGGAGGAGAGAACAGCCCTAGATGTATGAGGGGTCGGGGGTGGCCACATCAAGAGGAGTTCTGATTCTGGTAGATGGAAGCTTTTTCCTTCAACAGGTCCAGACACAAGTGGCAGCTCCAACTTCCTGCAGAGAAGCATAAAGGGTTAGGAGGGCTCCACACAATCCTCACCTGCTGTCCTTCGACCTCCACCCCTCACCTCCAGTGGCATGACTGGCTACAGGTAGGACTGGAGATGTGCTGCAGTAGCAAAGTTTCACAGTTATCTTGAGCAGGGACAAACTCTAGGTCTTCAAACAGCATTCAAACAAAAATAATTCTCAATGGAGATGAAAGAAAGAATCACCTGGAGGCCTATTTTTTTTTTTTTTAATTCTCTTTTATCCAAATAATAGCTGTTTCCATTTTCAGGCAGTTCTGACAGTACCCTCAAGAATGAGACATCAAGACATGAAATTTCATTTTTATAGAATGGGAAATGTGTGAATCTTATATAAGTTAGCTGACTTGTGGGGAATACTGTACAGCTGAAATTTTATAAGAGATTTAAAATAAAATACTCATCTTTGTTGCAGCTGTTCCACAGTTCCTGTTATTGTTGTTTAGCTGCTAAACTGTATCCCCATGGACTGTAGCCCACTAGGCTCCTCTGCCCATGGGATTTTCTAGGAAAGAATACTGGAGTGGGTTGCCATTTCCTTCTCCATAGAGGCCTATTTTAGAATACAGATTCCCAAGACCTCTGGGCCTAATAAATTATAATCACTAAACAGGACCTGGGGAGACATAAAACTTTTTTAAAGCAACCGAACTTTAAACTTGTGATTACAGAAGAGCCAGACTTTGTTCTCATGGCCCCAAAGGCTAGAATAAAAATCATGAATAGAGGGTCTAGAGAAACCAATACTGATTCCACAGTAGAGTTTTCTGCAAAGCCCACAGACAGAAGAGAAGGGCTCTCCACCATCACCAGGTGTCTGAGCAGAGGCTGAGGACCCAATGAGAGGAAAAGGGGGCCAGCTATGATGATGCAACTTACTGTGACCCAAGTCTGGTTTCATAAAAAAAAACAAACAGGAAATAATAATCCTTATAAGAAAAATAACTGGTTGATACCTCATTTATTAATACTTGCTACAGCTAAATTCTTCTATGCCTTTTTTTTGGAGAAACAAAATTAGCCCTTAATGCCTCAAAACTATAAACATAGTTGTACATATGTATATTTCAACATCATTCTGAGGGAAAGAATCCATAGCTTTTGTCAGCTCTTCAGAGGTGACTCTCAAAAAGCTAAGGTCCTTTCTAACCCAATCGTCAATATATACCAGTTGATAAACATTTTTCTGTAAACTGCCAGACAGTGTTAACTACCTCAGGCTTTGTAAGCCATACAGTTCAGTCTTTCTTTTTTTTTAAACTCTGTTTAAAAATGTAAAAATAATTTTTAGCTTGTGAGTTATATATACTGGGTTCAGCTCGGTTTGGCCTGGGGTCATAGTTTGGAATTCCTGACCTAGAGGCTGGACCATTTGATGGTTCTAGCGGGTACTCCCCTGCCTGCAACTCTCTACCACCTCAATGTCTGACAGCACTTCCATAGAAAAGCCTTTCTATAGTTAATGCAGAATTTTGCCTATGAATTGGTATTTTATGGTTAAAAAAAAAATACCAAACATGCTGCTGCTGCTGCTAAGTCACTTCAGTCGTGTCCGACTCTGTGTGATCCCATAGATGACAGCCCACCAGGCTCCCCCATCCCTGGGATTCCCCAGGCAAAAACACTGGAGTGGGTTGCCATTTCCTTCTCCACCAAACATGCTACTTCTCCCTAAATGTTGCCTGACAGATAAAACAAATAAATGTGGTGTGACAGATGAAAGATCGAGTGAGTGCTTCCCTGCAGCTGTTAAAGGACCCTCAGACTTTGTTAGTGACATCCTCCTCTAGGAGGTGACAGCAGTCTGACCTACACTGCAAGTCAGCTCACATCAGGCAGTGAGCTACTTTCTCTTGCCTATAATGCTGGCCCACATCCTCTGTCACAGGAACAGCTCCTGGGCTTCATGTGCTCCTGAGTAAGCTTCTGAATTTCTATAAAGGAGGGACTTCAGCACAGAAATCTGGTGAGAAGAGGACTTGTGGAGAGGCAGCCGCTTTTTGGTGTCCCCACTGGTTTCATCGAAGACCTTCCATAAATTTGAAGCATCTTATTAAGCACTGCTGGAGGGCCGGAGCAAACTGTTCAGGTTCCAGGTTCAGCTCCCTCTCCCAACTGGTGGAAATGAACACTCAAATCTGTCAGGCATGGAGTGGTGAAACCAAAGTCCCTCACTGGACAAACTATGACTGAGTTTTCTAGGCTGGCTGAAGGATAACAGCTCTCTCCTCTGGTAATTATTTTCTGCTCAGCATGTTTTCCTTCAGGCTGTCCATTTTCTGTGGCTGTTCATGTTATCTGGTGCTAACTTAAGAATGTCACACCCTAGAAGTTGCAATGCTCGTAAAGCACTCTGGACTGAGTGAAGGCTAAGAGCCTCCTCCCTAACCGGGAAGACTGCATCACTGATAACGGGAATACACCCACTGTGTAAGTGACTTTCCAAGTCGCTAATAACTACTTGTTCTAAGTAAGAGTACCGGGAAACCTACCTTCAGGAGGCTCAGACATGGACGGGGTTAGACAATACATGTGGTAGCCACGATCGCAGTCATCACAGAAGAGCAGCTGATCCTAGAGGAGGTGAGATGGAAGAGGAAGGGGGAGGTGAACGACTCCCCTTGCCTGGGCCGCTGAATGGGTTAGGAGGGTTCTTCCAAGAGGGGCGGGGGCAGATGGCAGGAAGAACAGATGTGGGACCCTCTGGCCAAAAAACCACTGCTGTCCCGCTCCACCCAGAAAGTCACTGTCATCCCACCGGGACCCCAACAGCCTCAGAAAAGACCTCGCTATCTAAATCAGTTATTCACTTACTCTAACAGTTAACCAAAATACTGGTTTCATTCTCTGCATGGAACATCATAAAGATGTCACTCATTTCCTTGCTAATTGCTTGTTCACACAAGAGTGTAAAGCCTATGAAAGTAGGGACACTGTTTGTCTTCAGCGTCCTTAGTGCCTAAAACAGGGTCTGACACAAAGTAGATACTCAGTGAACACCTGCCAAACAAATCAAAGTTCCTACTGGTGGAAAGGACAGGAAAAGCTGAGCAGGAGTGTGCTGGGGTGGGGGTGGGGGGACACGCACGTCATTCTCGGAGGTGCCACAGATGTTGCAGCACTTGCACTCGATGCACTGCCAGCGGTAGGTCTTCACTGCTGCCATCATCACGGGGGTGAACTGGAGGCAGGACGGATGCCCTGTGGAGGAGAGCGAGTGAATCAGGGAGCTGAAGACTGGGGAGCAGTGAGGTGACCTGGCTATAACAGCCACTGGATGCTGGTGAGCCATGGGCCCCTCAGGGTCTGGGTGCCGGCAGGGCTGCACTGGCCCTGGGTTGGAGATACCTGAGCGGCCACAGTCAGAACAGGACACCAGCTCCTCGGGCTGTCCTGTCTTCTTGTTGATCTTGGAGTCCCCCAGGCAGAAGTCGCAGTAGTTGTTGGGCAGGGCCAATCCATCAGGACCCTTCTTGGCTATAACGGGAAAGGGAAAAACTCAGACGATACCCATGTGGGCCTCTGCGTCTCCTGACATCCCTGTGAGGAGGGTTTTTCACAGCCAGGCTGACTCCTGCTTGCCCCACCTGACACCAGCTTACATTTCTGCTCCTCGGACCTCTGGGAAACTGGGGTGGGTGGCTGTGAGTCTTCTTTGTCCTCGCCCTCCTCCTCAGCCAAGTGGGAGTGGGCATAGTGGTAACTGAGGCCTGGTCGGTTCTTGTAACGTTTTCCACAAACTGAGTGGGGAGAAGATTGCAGAGAAAGGTGTTAGGATCTGAGGGTACCTCATCCCTGCCCCTCTAAGCTGTAGGCTCCACCTGAGCAGAGGTAACCACCCCCATCAGCTCTGCTCAGGGACAGACCTTTACTGAGAGCCGCCTCTCCGTGGCCAGGAACATCAGGCCCAGGTGCTCTCAAGCTTCCATGGCTCCTCCACTTACTAAAGCCCAGAGCACAGCCTTCTCTACTCCTCCACTCAAGCTGTCTGGGAGACTGAGCCCTTACCTTCTGCCTGCCCTGGGAATAGTCTGGGGAGGTCCAGGTCAGGAAGGAAAGGGACCTTCTATAGTTTTGCAATAATGGCAGGCAGGAGGAAAGCTAAGACTCCAAACTTTTTTACCTTTCAGTAAATGTAGGCTCATGCTACTCCCTATATACAAAACAGCCCACCTCTGCCCAAATAAAGAAGTAGGGGTGGATCTCTCGGGGAAAATCTATCAACTGAGTCTGCTGGGGTAGCTGTCCCCCAGAGAAACTCAAAGACATGCCCACATCAGTGCTCTGTACAACCAACGACCCCTCAACCAGCAAGGAGAGCAGATCCCCACGAGGTACCCTGTACCTTTGAGCAGTGATATCAAGAATAGGGGGGTGGCAGGAAAGGAATGGGGAAGGGATGGGAAGGGTGGCGGGATGATGGGGAACGTTAGCTGACCACCACATGTCTGTTTTGGGGAAGCGGAAGCAGAGGAATCTGGGATAACGGGTCCCTCAGAATGCTTCTGAAGCCACCCCATGCAGTGGGCCCAAGCAGCCCTAGAGCAATGTGGTGGAGACAAGCAGGTAGAAGCAGCTTCCAGGACTGTGAGGAGTGGACCACAACAGAAGGTCCAGGGCTCCTATCTCCATGCCATTCCAGGGACCTTAACACTAGCATCACAGATGAGAAAGGCAGGAACAAAGGGAGAAGGGGAAAAGGGATAGGAAAACCAAAAGTCTGAGAAGTTGAGAGAGCTACCTCTCTGGGGCGCTTTCGAGGTATGCTTTTGTTTGAAACTATCTGAAAGACAGAAAGAAAAGTCATGAGAAGAGGGCCTTGGTACACTTAAGACAGGTACGGCAGCAGCAGGAAAGCAGAGCAAACGAGAGAGAAACCCCAGCGGTGACGGTGCTCCCAGGGTGGAGGGTCAGAAGTGGGGTGAGGCAGAGAAAAGGGGAAGAGGGAACAGACGTTGGAAAAGTCAGCGTTGGACTCCTGGGGCCTGACTTGATTGGGGCCAGCAGGCCCAGATGTCATCTACTGAGAGGCCAATTTTGCCTGCTATGTGTCCCTCATGGGCACCCCCACCCCAGAGGACAGCAGAAATCTCCCCCAGAGCATGCAAAGCTCACCCATCGTGCAGCAGAGGCCAGGGCCTCTTTGGGATCTCAGAAGGAACCAGTCAGCAGGCAGGACAAGAGTCCAAGCTTGTTTTACCACTTTCAGCAAGAATACAACTTTCCCTCCTCTCATATCCTGAGGAGCTGGGTCCAAGGCAAGGACTACCCACCCACTCGTGAGGCACTCACTGTCACAGGCATACGGTTTGTCCCGATCCTCCAGGATGGAAGCGTCCAGTTTCTTACGGGCACTGCCCACACCTTTACTCTGCAAAGAAGAGCAAAAAGATGCCCTTACTAAGGTGTCTAGGCCTGAAGAGTTACTCTCCTGGTAGTGGCTGCTAATCTCATTCAGGAAGGATGACAGCAACAAGAAGCAGTAAGACTGTGGGACTCTGCAGGCTCCCCAACCCCCCGGGCTGCCCCTCACCTTGGACTTCCCCTTGCCCCGACGTTTGGGAGTGTCTTCTTCATAGTCCTCATCATCAAGGTCATCCAGGAAGTCATCTGGTTCTAGGATCCGCTGAGTAGACAGGAGGATTAGGATGGGCAGAAATGAGAACATCCAACAGCTCCCCCATGATGGGACTGGCCAAGGCTGCCAGAGCCGCCTCCGTGACCCAGCGGCTCCACTCCAGCCTCACTCCTCACTGCTGTTCTTTCAAGGCTTTGGGCTCTTTCTCTGAGCCTTTCTTCATGTTGTTCCCCTAGCCTGGAATGCCTTTCTCACCATCTCCAAGTAGCTAAATCAAACGCCATGTTTTCATAAAAATTTCCCTGATACCCCAAGTAGCATGCCCTCTTCTGCCTCTGATCTCCCACCTGGGAGCATGTCAGCAGCGGTTCCCTTCCAACACCTAACTTCCTAGAGTTAAACTGGAGCTTTGCTGCTTACTTGTGGCAAGTTTTTCTTTTTACTAACGTGTTGCAGCTCCCAGGTATGTGAAATGGGCAATGGTACCTATTTCCTAAGATTGTAGAGACTGCAGAAAATGATAGAAAAGCGCTTAGCATAGTGCCTGACATATTTTTATGTACAGTTTTCGCTTCCTTGTTGGCAGGGACATCACCTATGTAACCCCAGGCACTTAAAAAACTCTGGTGGCAACATAAGACGAGAGTCTATAGTTACGAGAAAAGGAACAGGAAAGACAGGATGGTGACAATGAAGCCAGTCAGTACCCGGCGCTCATTAAGGAATGGGGCAGGAACAGAAGAGCAGGGGCCCCCCATGGCCCATAGCTTCTGCTGCTATTCTGATTACCGGGTGGCCTCTGATGAAGAGGAGGCTGGTTTCCTCCACAGTTTCCTTAACCACAGTGTTAATTATGTACCTTCCGCGCTCGACTGTTCGTTACAGGGAACTCGCCCAGGCTGTCATCATCAACTCGGGGATCGGGGGCGCCTCGCTTCTCCAGGGGGTCGGTGCGTAACAGAGCCTCTAAACTACTGCCGTCCTGAGAGATCAGCCCCTCCTTCTTCAGGGTCTGGTCTGTGTCTGCGGGCAAGGTCAGGAGGAGGTGAGGCTCAGAAGGGCTGAACACAGACCTGCCTGGTCTACAGTGTCAGACCAATCACAAGCCAGTCACTGTCTTCTGGTCTCTGGCTGCCCAGGAACCAAGATGCTTTGGTTTACTTGGCATCATAACTTATCTGTTTACTTGTCTCTTAACTATTAGACTGAATTCTTTACAGAGAGACTCACATCTCATTCATTTTGGTATCTTTAGAATCTAGCACTGGGCCTGGTATGTAACAAGTGATTAGCAGGCCTCTGACTATGCAGAAGGGTATATCCCTCTCAGGGAGGACTGTGCTTTACCTGGTTTAATAGATGGGAAAGAAAGCCTTGGATCCTCAGGAGGGTGGGCTCGCCGCTTTTTCCGCCAGCGCCGGGCAGGGTAAGAGTACAGCTGACCAGAGGCCAATCCTAAGGAAGGAAGGAAAAAGAGAGAAATCAAACCCTAACACAGCCCTAGAAAATAGTATCAAACACTTTCTACATGAGTAGCGTTCTAGAGCAAGGGAGGAATATGGATGGTGAGCGCCTGGGGTTGGAGGAAGCATGGCTTATGGACAAGAAAACAGACGTAAGCTCAGGGGCCTTGGCTAACACATAGTTCTCCAGAGCCCAGCAAGACCCTGAGCAATATAGCCCTGTGGAAAACAAAAGGTGTTTCAACCTCTCCAGGTTTCTAATCATGGGAAGACCGTATGCATCCCTGGGTGGAAAGCAAAAGGGAAAACCCATTCAGCTGGCTCATCACCTAAGATGAGGAAGCTGCTTCCTCCCTGGGCTCCTGAGTGGATTCTCACCTGGACCCCGATGTCGCTTTTCCATCCAGATATAACAGTTACTCTGGGCTACCCCCGTCTGTGAGTCCAAGAAAGGCAGGCGTACACTGCGCTCAGCACAGAGGCGGGCATTGTAATTGTGGCACTGCTCCATGGCATCTTTGTAATACTGCTCCCCAAGCCTGCAGAAAAGATAAAACTCAGGTGTGACTGCACATGTGTGTGTTTATGTGCTGGGCTATCCCTTTCCCTTGCCATCTGCTTCTCTAGAAGGCTCAAGGGACAGGGAGAATGACACTCTGCTTTTATTTGCTTCCATTTCTGCCTCATGGGACACCAAACCCCTTCACTAGGCCATTATGAGGAAAAGTATCTTACAAATAAATTACTGTCAGAGCACATGATTGCACCCTGTGTCTAATCAGTCCTTAGTCTAACCCACAAAGAGGAGAAGAAAATAATGTTCGTTCTGTGCCACTCATGAATCAAACCCTTTGGTAACCAAAGTGCTACTTCTCTTACCCCTCAGGATTCTGAGAAGCTGAAGTTACTCCTGTTTACAAAGAAGAGTTCAAAAGATCTGGGGG
Organism: Dama dama; assembly: GCF_033118175.1. NCBI lineage: Eukaryota > Metazoa > Chordata > Mammalia > Artiodactyla > Cervidae > Dama > Dama dama. The sequence goes on from NC_083682.1 coordinate 7,387,290, forward strand.
GACTTACTAAAGTTTAGCAAACTCCATCCATAAAAAGAAATTCAACTTAGCTATTTAAAAAAAAAAAAAAAAGGAAGCTCTTCATGTACAAATATTAAACAATCTCTAAGATAACTACAAAAAAAAAAAAAAAAAAAAAAGGTACAGGGCTGAGGAGTGTTATGAGATGCTACCTTTTATGTCCCTAAGTGGTGGAAGAGAAACTGTAGGCATCCAAGAGAAAAACCAAGCGACCAGGGGACTTTCTCCTTTGTGCCATTCTATATCTTTTGAGTTTTAAACTAGGTATTTGCAAAGTAGCTAATTCTATATACTAACTTTACAACCAATAGAAAACATTTGGAAATATGTAAACACCCTTGAAGCCTACTTTCTACTAAGTACCATTACACTGATAGAAAACCTGTTTGCACAAAGGCCTCTTCTAGAACCTTCTCCATTCTCACACCATCAATTTTTTAAAGAAAACCTTTTTGAACTCAAAAGACTTACTCTGAAATCCGAATTTTTTAAGCACTTTAAAAAGCTGCAAAACTGCACCATGCCAGGAGTTATCTGGTTCTAAGAAGCATCTATATAGAACCAACCTTGTTCTCATCCTTCAGGGTTTAACAAGCACAGTAATACTAGAGCTTAAACTAATTCAATTCACATTTATATATTTGAGCAAACTTTTTCTTTCCTCGCACTATGTGGCTTGAAGGATCTTAAAGTCTGCCAACCAGGGATTGAACCTATGCCCTAAGCAGTGAAAGTGCCGAGTCCTAACCACTGGACCACCAGGGAATTCCCCTTGATTGATCTTAAAGTAAACAAACTGAGGGCAGATGATTTCTTTCCCACAATATCCTCAGCACCCATGAAGGTGTCTGGAATATCCTGACTCAGAAGTAAAAAGATCTGGCTTGGCTGCAAGTCACCACATAAATGTGGACATTTAGTCAACCCACATGGACCTCAGGTATGTTAGTGACTACTGCTGCTGCTGCTAAGTCGCTTCAGTCGTGTCCGACTCTGTGAGACCCAATAGACAGCAGCCCATCAGGCTCCCCTGGATTCTCCAGGCAAGAACACTGGAGTGGGTTGCCATTTCCTTCTCCAATGCATGAAAGTGAAAAGTGAAAGTGAAGTTGCTCAGTTGTGTCTGACTCGTAGCGCTGCCATGGACTGCAGCCCACCAGGCTCCTCCGTCCATGGGATTTTCCAGGCAAGAGTACTGGAGTGGGGTGCCTACTGACTAGGGACGCTGAACTAGATAAGCTCTGACATATTCTACAAGAGGGAGACTCCAAGCATGAGAAGCTGAACACAGCAAATCTCTGTCGCTTATGTTCATAACTCAACCTGCAGCAACAAACCCTGCTCTGGAATCTAAGAGCAGCTTTCATGGGGCAGCCACAATAGACCACTGAGGCACAGCTTAGAACGTTCCCAGCAACTGACAAAGACACACATTGCACGCAGGCAGTGACACCACAAGACAGTCTGGCTTGAGTCAATGTGCTGTAATGACTGTAATTTGAGGTAGGCATGAAGCCTGTGCTGGAGAGTAAAGAGAAGGAATAGGCTCATATTTGCTCGCCTTTAGGAGGCAGCCACGTCCTCACTAAACAGAGGAAAATTGGATAAACAAGGCTAAGTGCGGCAGCGCCTTTGTTTCTGCTGATGGAAATTGATACTGACACTGTAAGTCAGATGGAAGGAAGGGCTAGACAGGCTGAGAACTGCAAAGTCAGAGCAAGGAGGCTGGAAACTGTGTGGCGGTGCGGGGAGGGGCAGGGGTTGAGATATGGATGAGAGAGAGATGTTCTATCAAAGCTCCTGTGAGTTAAATGGGATTTCAGAAGGTGGGGCAAACTGCATTGTGAGTGAGAGAGCTGATAACGAAATACAAGTTGGAGGAAGAGAGCATCTGATGAGAATAGAGCAAGGAAGAATGACAGCTCTCTTAAGAATCTAAGGCTCCTACTGCAAGAAATTTTAAGCTAACATCATTCTTCAGATCTTGTTACCTAACTTAGAGGATTTCAAAACCAGTCAGCAACCACAGCTCTTTTATACTATTATTTTGCCCTGGTAAGATCCGTTAAAGATTGTTTCAATTCTGACACCACATTTGGGAGGGACAGAGAATTTACAAACAGGAAAATTCTTCTCCCAGAACAAGATGCAAGTCAGAAAAGATGAGCTAGTAGTCCTGACCTCAATGTAAAACCTCAGCAGTCAAAAGACTAGGCACACCGTGGTCAAGAAAAGGATCTCTTTCCAGGACGAGAACGGTACAGGAAGACTGGAAATCTCTTTTTAAAGAGCAGGTTCTGTAGGCAAATGTATTAACTGTGGTCCACAGCTCTTTACAGGTAGAATCGAGGAGCAGAAAGTTGGTTATTTATTACTGGTACCCAGGAATCAGGAGTTGGTGACCCTCACTATCTCTACAGATCTTTAAAGAGAAACAAGTTCTATTTAAACCGGCAACCCCTCACTTCCAATATTGCATAAAAGGGTTGGTGACCTTATTTCCCAGATGAAAGTCTTCCAACATAAACAATCTCACTACGTAAAACTCTTAAACCTAGGCAAGTTTTGACATTCCCCCATTACAGTAAGCTTTCCAAGGTAGAAGCTTTGATTCTTTTTCGAGAGGCATGAAACCTGTGTAAAACCTCCCTTTACAATGGGGCAGGGGCAGTCAACAAAGAGAAAGGCAGGGAAACAAAGAAAGAACATCTGAGTCAGTATGGATAACATATAAATGGTAGATCAGCAGCGTCATTTCTAAATTGAGGGAAATGTCAGCTTGGAGAGAGAGCTGGGGAAACTGAAGTGGGCAGATCAGAGAGGAAGATAATAGTGTTGGGAGGAGGGGTGGCTGAAAGGGGCAGCAGGATGGAGCTGAAAGCATGTTAGAAAAAAAAAAAAAACACAACCAAAAAACCCATAAGGAGAAGGCACTTAGCTTAATGGAAGTGGGAAAGCATTCTCAAAGAAAAGGCTCCAGGCAGGGGGAGGGAGAGAAGCAATGTACCCTTAGAAAAAACGCTCTTGTGAAGAGTGGGGCTCAGTCTACTACAAAGACAGATGAGAAGCTGTGTGCCCCTTAGAAGAGTTCCCAAACCTTTACCTTCTCACCCAGTCAAAATCCAAAAGCCAAGCTGGACAACTGGACACCTCATTTTTCCTACCCCTGCACCAAGCCAAATGTGTCCATTAAAGAGCTTGCTATTGGCCGACGGGGGTGGGGGGCAAGAACCCATTGCAAAACTCATTTAGATTCTTCTTCGGGGAGGAGGCTGGGTTAAATCAAGTCCCAAAGCATCTTTAACTCACAGCTAACAGGCCATTCTCAGTTTGCCAAACCACCATGAACTTTAACTTTGCTTGAAATCTGCCCAGTCCAAGAGTATTGCAAAGCGAAGACGGCCGACCTAGATGCCCCTCGGGGCGGCCAGGGCATACTGGACTGCGTCCGTCCAGTGCTCGCTTTCTGATGGTTGGGACTGGCCGGCGCTAAGCCCCTCTTCCCTGAAGTTCTTTCCCTCTGTATTGGCTCCTCCACAAATTCTTCCCAGGAATATTTTTGGTCTCGGGTACCTGATACTCAAGGACCACCCCACCCCCGCCCCCGCCCGCCCAGGAACGTCACGGGGCTGTTCAGAACAAAACAGCCCTGAGCGCTTAACGGCGCCAGGGCGGCCGAGCCTGCTCCGCCGGGCCCCGCTGCGGGCAGCCGATGGGGAGGGGTCGGCGGCCGGGCTTCGCGGGGGTCGGCCCGGCTCCCCCGGACTGAGGCGAACCCGGGACCGTCTCTCGTACGCAACAAGGAGGCCATACTCTGGAAACCTTCCGCCTAAAGGAGCGCCCAGCCCCACAAGGAGGCTGCCCGTTAGGGGCTCCCGTGTGCCCCTCTCAGGGCCTCCACAAGTTTCTAAAGAAGCGCAACGTCTTCTCCCGAGTCTCCTGTTGCCCTCCCCTCTAGGAGTCGCAACACGGCCTCTCCGGGCACGTCCCTCTCTCCGCCTCGTCCGTTCCCACACCGCCCCCTGCTTCCAGGTCCCTTACAAGACCTCCCAGCCTAGAAGAGAAAGAAACGGCCACTCACAGCTTCACTACATTTTCCACCACAGCCGCCATCTTCCCGGCTCCTCTCCCTCAGGCCGGGAGGCCCAGAGCCCGCAGCGCGCAGGCGCTGGGACCGCAGGGGGAACCAATTTCCTTGTCCTTCTGCGCAAGCGCCACCCGGGCGCGTGCGCCCGAGAGCGAGCGACGGAGAATGAGCTTCTGGCCGGTTCTCCCCGGCCTGGAAACCCAGGGACGAATGCGCAGGCGCAATAGAGGCGGGCGCGCGCCCCGAGGCTTCAGCTCCTGTTTTGCCTCATCCGTTTAGTGAGAAGAGAGAAGGGAGGGAGGATGTGACCAGGTCCAGAAATGAGAAGGTGAGAAGTTGGTGAGAACTGGCAAGCCCAGAGATGGTCTAGATGGAGGTCATGCGTCCTGTTACCTCGCCGACCTTTAACCTCGTAGTTAATAGCCCTTTGCCCTCACGTACAGACTAGGGTTTGGTAAGAGGTAAGAGCAGTGCACACTCCTCTTGGGCTGCCCATTTTAGGGAGAGAAATATTAACTCCAAGAACCTGGCAAATCTTTAGCCCGAATATTGGGTTCTGACAAAAGTTCCCCCACCTTCCTGCCACCGACTTAATTGATCCCCACCTCTTCTCCCCTGCTTCCTACCCCTAAGCTCTTTTCCTCCTCTGAAGAACTTCTCTCCTGCAGCTTCCTCTCCTCTACCATTCACTTCTCCTTCACTATTGAATCATGCAAATTCATCTGCAAACATGGCTTAATATCCTCTTTAAAAAATATCAGAGCCCTTCCTTAAGCCCTTTTTTGCCTTTATCACCCTCTTTCTTTTCACCCTTTCAGAGCACATATTCTGTTTATACTTACTATCTCTGTTGATTTATTTCCAAGTGTCTCTCTGCCCAGTTTAATGGGGATTTTGTTCTCATCAGTTCATTGAAACAGCTAACAAAGACACCACGATCTCCATTTCAACAGATTTACAGATCTCCCTGTCTTTATCAGCCTGTCAAGCCCCATGACAACACTGGCCATTCACTTCTTTTTCAAACTCATCTCTGAGACACACACTCTCCTGGGTGTCTGCCTATCACACTGGCAGCTCCTTCAGCTTCTTTTGCTGGCTCTCTGTCTTTACATCTACCTAGACCCATCAGAGTCCTCAGGGCTTGGTCTTTCATCCTGGTAATATGCCATATTTCATCAATTCTAAGATGCACATATTCTCTGCCCCACCCCCCCTTTTAGTATTTCAGAATCAGGACACATCTTACCATCATTGTGCCTTAAAATCAAGTTTGGCAGGTGAGAGTTGAGTGGTATTTGTCATTGTTTACCCTGCACCAAATTTGCAGAATAGATGTCAGCAGCTTGGAAGGAAAACCTAGTGACAATACTGTTGCACTCTTGTTCCCCAAATGATTCTGGGAACCAAAGGTGACGCCAAAAGAATTCAAAAGTATGTGTTTCAGCATGAATGTTTGTGAAAAGTGGAAGTGTTAGTTGCTCAGTTGTGTTCGACTCTGCGACCCCATGGACGTAGTCCATCTGGCTCCTCTGCCGGTGGAATTCTCCAGACAAGGACACTGGAGTGGGTAGCCATTCCCTCCTCCAGGGGATCTTCCCAACTCAGGGATCAAATCCCAGTCTCGTGCATTGCAGGCAGATTCTTTACTGTCTGAACCACCAGGGAAGCCCCCACCCCGAAATTCATAGGTTTAAGTCCTACCCACTAAGTCTGATAGTATTTGGAGGTGGGGTCTTTCAGAGGTAATTAAGTTTAGATGCAGTCTGAGGGTGGAGTTCTCATGGTGGGATTGGTGCCCTTCCAGAAGAGGAAGCTGGAGATCTCTCCATGAGGAAAGGCCATGTGAGGACCCAGCAAGAAAGCAGATGTCCACAAGCCAGGAAGTGGAATTCCATCAGGAACCAAATTTGCTGGCACCTTGATCTTGGATTTCCCAGCCTCCAGAATTGTCAGAAATAAATATCTGTTGTCTATGGTGCTTTGTTACAACAGCCTGAGCTAAGACAGTGTGCAAGCACTGAAGCTGAACGCACACATACCTTCTGACCCAGCAATTCTATTCGTGCATGCATATATGAAAAACCATGTATAAGAATGCTCACAACAGTATTAATTGTATTAGCCCCAAACTAGAACATTCCAAATGCCCATAGCACTAGAGTGGATTAAGCAACATGGAAAAGAACAAACTATTGCTACACAACAACATGAATGAATCTCAAAAACTTAATATTTGAAAAAAAGAAGCCAATTTCCAAAGAGGACATATTGTGTGATTCCATTTATATCAAATTAAATAATCACACATGCTAAACTATGGGAGCAGAAGTCAGGAAAGTGGTTCACTTTGGAAGATAATAACAAGGAGGGGGCATAAGGTGGCTACCAAGGTGCTAGTAATATTGCTTTTCTGGGTTACACAAGTTTGTTCACTTAGATTCATTGACCTACGCTAGACTTGTGCACTTCTCTGTAGTATGTCTCAATAAAAGTTTTTAAATAAAAGATATTAGTAATGATAATTAGCCTAGTTCTCTGTTATTGGAAAGGCAGTTTATGAGCCCAGTACCAATGGCTTTTGATTCTTTTAGGATTTTTTATTTCTTTTATTTATTTGGTTGTGCTGGGTCTTAGTTGCCATACGTAGGATCTCTGATCTTTGTTGCAGCATGTAAGATCTTTAGTTGTGACATGTGGACACTTTGTGGGGCATGTGAGATCTAGTTCCTTGAACAGGGATCAAACCTGGGCCCCCCTGCATTGGGAATGTAGTCTTAGCCACTGGTCTACCAGGGAAGTCTCTCTGTTAGGATTCTTTTAAGAAATGCTCTATCACTGAACCAGTGACTGATACATATAGTGTTTCTCTTACAGACAGGAACCAAGAAGTGGAAGTGGGGGTGCAGCGTCTTGCAATCTCAGCTAATGGTTCTTTTGCAAAATGTTTGTTTTCTGTTCTCGCCACTCTGGGCTCTGGCTGATCCAGAGCCTTTAGGACACAAAGGAGGAAGGCTTCCACCAGGGGGCACAATAATAATTTCTCTGAATTATTAACAGAATCTGAGATTGCCAATGGGCTGTTTTGAGTTCTACCTGTCACTGGGCAAGAAAGTAAAAAGGAAGTATTGATGGCTGGGGTGATTGATTCTAATTGTTTAGGGTAAACAGGATTGCTGTTACCCATTGAGGACAAAGAGAAATGTAAACAAAGCCCAGGAGATCTTTCTAATATCACATTCAGGTAGTTAATGGGAGACAGGCCTCCTGGTTGGATATTTAATTCCAACCTTTCTACTGAAAAGAAAATAAAAAACAGAGGAAAAAAATCTTTTAAAAAAAGGAAAAAAAATCTTAAAAGCATTGACAAGCTAATAATATAGTGAAGAATTACAGTTCCAACATTTAGAAGGTTGAAACACAGCGGAAGCCCAGAATTCAGGACGGTTTTTGTCTTGGAGACATTTACTGATCTTGAAGATATAACTGAAACTGAGCTCTTATTTGGTGGTCTTTGGTGGGGAGGGTCAAAATCAAAACTCAGAGCCTGCGCAAGGTCAGATACCCCAAGTCAGATACCCTGCTACTAATACATATATACTTTAAGATGTGATCCCAACATCAATGGACTAGTAGTCCCGGGAACTCAAGCCTTGAATTTGGATTAAAGTGGACCCATCCTTATAATGCCTCTGCTCACCTAGTAGAAGTGAGCATGTTTGGGATGAAGCAATATCCTTTTTGAAAGAACGTACTGCCATCGAAGGCCTTAAATTATGTCTTAAAAGTGCTTTTTCATATACAATATCCAGCACGTAGTCAAAGACCTTCAGGCACAGAAAAAAACGAGGAACTTTGCATAAGAACTGACTGCACCCAATAGAAAGCACAAATTGACCTACAGAGATTACAGATGCTGGAATTATCTGATACCGACCATAAAAGAACACTGCTTACTGAGTTTAAAGAAGATAAAGACAAGCGTAAAAATATCTGCAGGTGACAAATTTCTGTTAAGTGTCACAACGGAATTTTTAAAGAATCACATTGAACTACTCCAACTGAAAAATACAATAACCGAAATTAAGAACACCGTAGATTGGTTAAAAAGAATATTAGACACGGCTGAAGACAGAACAAGTGTGCTACCAGAGTGATCCCCAACCATTTTGTCACCAGGGACCCATTTCGTGGAAGACAAGTTTTCCATGGACTGGAGGAGGGCGGGGTGGTTTCAGGATGATTCAAGTGCATTACATTTATTGTGCACTTTATTATTCTTACATCAGCTCTACCTCAGATCATTAGGCATTAGATCCCAGAGGTTGGGGACCACGGAATTGTATGATATGCAGGAAGATACTATCATGTCCTTAATACAGCATCGAAGACATATGGACAGGAAATACAGAATTAGAGTAGAAACAGAGGATAAATATAGAGAGATCTAAGATATATTTAATTGGAGTCCCAGAAGGTGAAGAGAAAGAAAAGGTGTAAAGGCAATATTTAAAGAGAAAATGATTAATAATTTTACAAAAGTGATGAAATACACCAATTCACACACTGAAGAAGACAAATTAAAGCCCAAGAAAGCTAAAGAAAGACTTAACAGAAATAAATACTGACAAGCCGTGATGTCTATAACTTACTTTCAAAAGGTTGGGAAAAAAGTTTTTAAAGAGAGAAAGCAAATTAGGAAAAATGGTACTAATTGGCAGATCTAGATGCAGATATGTGGGTGTACATTGTTACTGTTGTTCAGTGGCTACGCCATGTCCAGCTCTTTGCCACTCCTTTGTGGGAGTGGTATCTGTAGGGAGTATGTACAACTCTATACAAGCTGAAGGGGGAAGGTCCTTCACTCCACCTCTGCCCACCTTAGTCCCAAGTTTAGATAGTCCAATGCTTCAGTTTCCCCATCCAGTTCCGTTTCTCCACCCAGGCATGGTAGCCCCGAGTGGGTTCCCAGAGTTCTTTGTGCCTGCTAGGTAGGGAGCAATTCCGAGGATCTGGGACAAGAAGGTCCACCTTCCATGGCCACTTTATCCTCATCTCAGGTCCAAGGTGACAGGCTGTTTTCTGGCTGGGTGAAGCTATAAGGAAGGTGTGATGTTTCCTGTCTTCCCTTCCCAGGCAGATGGGGCCAAGCCACCCAAGAACTGAGGGGGAGCCTGCAAGCAAGACGGTGCTGGCCTTCAGCTCCCCGCCCTTTGCCTTCATACTTTACCAGGGCCTGAAAGCTGAACACCAGTGGGAGTAGAGGGTTGCAATCAAGTACGGGCTTTGGGGCCTCACAGACCTGGGTTCAAAATCCCACTACAGATACTGCAACTCCTATTTCTAAATGATGGCAAAACTTTCGGATTAAAAATAAAAAGTCTGGTGGTGGGAATGTAAAATGATGCAGCTCCAGTGGAAAATGGCTCTTCCTTAAGAAATTAAATATAGAATAATTATAGGATTCAGCAATCTCACTTCCATACACATCCCAAAGAAGTGAAAACAGAGATTCAAATATCTGTACACCCATACTCATAGCAGCATTATTCACAATTGCCAAAGGGTAGAAGCAACCCAGGTGTCCATTGATTGGATAAATGGATAAACAAAACATGGAATATACAGACAATGGAATATTGGGTGCTAAGTTGCTAAGTTGTGTCCAACTCTTTATGACCCTATGGACTGTAGCCCACCAGGCTCTGTCCATGGGACTTCCCAGGCAAGAATATTGGAGTGGGTTGCCATTTCCCTCTTCAGGAGATCTTCCTGACCCAGGGATTGAATCTGTGTCTCTTATTTCTCTTGCATTGGCATGTGGGTTCTTTACCACTAGTGCCACCTGGAAAGCCCCATGGAATATTACTCAGCTTTTAAAAAGAATGAAATTTCCGTGCCTGCTACAGCATGGATAAACCTTGAAGTTGTCATGCAAAGTGAAATAAGACAATCACAAAAAAAGACAAATAGCATGTGATTCCACTCGTGTCAGGTGCCTAGAAAAGTCAAAGTCATGGAGATAAAGTAGAAAGGTGGTTGCCAGTGGCTGGGGGTGGGGGGATGGGGAGTTAGTGTTTAATGGGTATGGAGTTTCACTTTGGGAAGATGAAAAAAGTTCTGGAAATGGATAGTGGTGATGGTTGCAGAATAATGTGAATGTATTTAATGCCACTTAACCATATGCTTAAAAATGATTGAAATGGTAAATTTCATGTTATATATGTTTTATCACAGTTTTAAAAAAATCACTGAAAAATAAAAAGGTAGTATGACCAAGAAAAATGTCCCCTGCTCCAATTCTGCCTCTACCTCTAGTATGAAATCTTGGCCTAGAAGCAGGAAAGGCTGGAGGTGAGGTGGGAGTCAGTTTTGTAGGGTCAAAAGGATGGAAGAGAGGGGAAGAGAAGGGAGTCACTGGGGCCTCCTCAGTGACTGGCTTGCCTCCAGACACCAAGCCCCACCCTTTTTCTCAGTCCCCACTTGGGGCCAATTCTCTTCCTGCAACAGCTTTTTCCTCTCTAATCTGTGGTCCATCTCCCACTCAGCCTTTGTAGTGACCCTTCTAAAACCTGGGTCTGCTCTCCTTCTTATACTCTTTCAGCAACTCTCATGGCCTCAGCTTCAGTCTTGCAAGTAGAACAGTTCTGAACTGACTCTGAAACTGTTTTTCCAGCTTCACAGTCCTGTCTTTCCTGAGCCCTGAGTTCCTTTAAGTCATACATCATAACCATGTTTGAATACCTTCCATCTGCAAATAAAGAAATGTTACTCCTGATTTTCTCAGCAACCCTGCAAGGCAGGTGTCACTGATTCCCATTTTAGAGATGGGGAAACTGACTCTCACAAGACTAGGTTGGACTCAGAGACCTAGGCCCTTTTGGCCATGCTTTGGATTCTCTCTCATTCACTCAGGTGCCTCAGTGCCTTTGTTCAAGAATGAGCATAAGCCGTTCAGCCCTCAGGTTTGGCTCAGAATCGTGACACCACCCCACCCTGCCCCAGGCATTCATGATCTTGGTGTCTTCTTCACAGTGTTCAACACTGTTGAAAATGCCCTTGATAACAGATTTGCTATCCTTCCCCCCACTAGACTATGAGCTCCAGGAGAGCGGGGGGTCGTGTCTGTATGTCTTCTGGTGCCCCAGCACCTGCAGCACATGTGATGCACTGTAGACCAAGAAGAAGCACTGATGAGATGAGGCGGATCCTTCCCAGTGCCAGGTCTAGCCTGCCCTTCTGCGTGCTCCCTCAGTCCTCTGACACCAGAAAAGCTGTTGGTCCCTTGCACTGCTGCTGCTAAGTCACTTCAGTCGTGTCCGACTCTGTGTGACCCCATAGACGTCAGCCCACCAGGCTCCCCCGTCCCTGGGATTCTCCAGGCAAGAACACTGGAGTGGGTTGCCATTTCCTTCTCCAGTGCATTAAAGTGAAAAGTGAAAGTGAAGTCACTCAGTTGTGTCCGACTCTTAGCGACCCCATGGACTGCAGCCCACCAGGCTCCTCCATCCATGGGATTTTCCAGGCAAGAGTACTGGAGTGGGGTGCCATTGCCTTCTCCGGGTCCCTTGCACTAGATCTGGTTATTCCTTGGCTCTTGGGCCTCTTTTGATAGACCTGTCTCCTGGGCCCAGTGCCTGGCCTACTCCAGCTACCTCTCATCAGACACCCTAATCAAATGTCAGAATATCCCCAGTTGGCACTTGGTTTATTCCAGCTTCACTCTCACTATGGGCTCAGAATGCCATACAGTTTCTTCCAGAAGGCATGCCTTCCCCCAACTCCATCCCACCATATAAAGCCCTCTGGGGCTGGAGTGAGTGAGCCCACAGCTCCTAGAGCCTGGCCTGTCTTGAGGACAGGCCTGGAACAGAGTACCGGGAGCAGAAGTACCAGAGCAGCAAGTTTTATTGCAACTAGAATCCCCTGGTCACGTGGGAGGGGTGGGGCGGAGGGACACCGGTCACTGACGCCACGTTCCCAATCCACAGCATGGAGCCAAAGGTCCAGTTGGCTGTTCCCCGCCTCTTCCCTGGCCCCCCTCCCATCAGGGTGTCATGGAGGCTGAGTTAGAGGCGGGTGAAATGTGGAGTCCATTTCAGCAGAGCCTTCGTCTGAGGGGTCTGAGGAGCATTTGGTGGTGGGGGTCCAGGTGGCCCGAGACGCACGGGGCGCTTCGGGCTGACGTCGGCACGTGTCCTTGTGGGGCTTAGGGGGAAGCAAAGAGGCCACCGTGTCCACGTGGAGGAGGTGGGAGGGAGGGAGCCAAAGGCTCAAAGTGAGAAATCACTGGCCAGCAACCACACAGGTGGGACCCGGGGACCCCGAGTCCTAGACCAGGGTTGGTGTCCACCCCCTGCCTCCACGGCATTCACCCCACTAGCCGCTCTCGGGTCCTATGTGGGGATCTGCAGGTGGCCCAGGTCTTGGTCCATGATCTGGAGGACGTCGTCCAGGATGGAAGGCCCCAGGTCCACGTGCAGGGACAGCAGGGAGCTGGCGTGGGACAGGAAGGGCTCCTCCGCCCCGGACTCGGGGGTCAGCCCGCTGTGGGCGGCGCCAGCCTCTGGGATTCTCCACACGTCCACAGTCCCCGCCTCCTGCGGGGAGGGCTGCGGGGTCTCCAGGTGCAAGCGAGGGGGCTTGGGTGGGGCCTGGGCGGCGGGCAGGGTGAGGGCCTGGGGCCCGCCGATGACAGGCAGGGAGATGGCGTTCTTGAGCAGAGGGGACGGCCCATCCGGGAGCTCCCGCCCGCACAGCGTGGCCGTGCGCGTGAACTGGAAGGGCATCTCGAAGCCGCTGTCCTCCTGGGTCTCGTCCACCGCTGTCCCCGGCAGGAGGTGGAACTTGCCCTGCAGGAAGGAGATGTCACCGAATGTGTCGTTGCCACCTCCGCTGCCGATGTGGATGGTGTGGCGGAAGTCCCCCAGCGGCGGGCTGATCATGTCCGAGGACAGCAGGTCCCGCAGCTTCTCCTTCTTGCCCTTGCGGCTGCCACGCTTCAGATAGATGGGCACCTTGGTGGACATGGCGACCTCACCCCCGGGGACCGGGACCGGCCACTTGCAGGACCGCGCCCTCTGCGGTCTCCTCTCACCCCCGTCCACCACAAACACCCAGAGAGAGGTGTCCAGACACCAAACACTTGCCAAAGGGCTAAGAAATGATCAGTGAAGTCAGAGGGTCGGGATAACCAAAATCACTTTCTCCCAAGAAGGTTGAAAACGCTTCTGAAAACCGGAAGCAGGCAGGCGCAGAGCTGGTAGTCAGCAATGCTCTCTGGGCTTGTCCTTGAGAGATTCTTTCCGGTCCGGGCTGAGGAGCTGAAACACCAAGGATATGAGTAAGAGATGGAAGGACAAAGGCAGAGGCACCTGTCTGGTTTCCGGGTGCCCTTCAGGAGCTTCAGGAGCCCACGCGGGGCCGTACTCCTGTGGGAGCCCTCCTGGCAAGATCCTGTGTTCCTCCACAGACTTACTGCGGCCTCAAGGCCTGGATCCCAAGCGCCAAGCCCCTCCCTCTATGAGTGGGGACCCTGCGTGACAGGCCTGAAGTCACATACACAGCCCTGGTTCCGGTCTCCTGTTCTGAGTCCGCAGCTCTGCTCATCTTCATCGTCTGCGCTCAATTGTGCCCAAGATGTGACCAGTGCCAAGTCATCGGGAGTGGGGGCGTGGGGGGCAGAGGGGGGCGCTTGTCTCAGATTTGTCTCAGCTCCTGACTTGACCGAGGATGGAGGTCTTGTGACCTCTGTCTCGCCCACCTAGGCCAGGCCCAGGGCTGGATGCACAGCAGGTGTTCAGCCCACCCAGCCAAAGAAAGGAGCATCGGTTTGGCCCAATCACATCCCACCTGGAAGGGAGATGCTTGCTCAGAGCTTCCCTTTTCTCCTCCTCCGGGTTAGGAGTTCCTTATGGGCAGGAACTGAGTCTACTGTAGTTTCTGCCCCTCCTTTCTGTCCCAGCGGCTAAGGGGAAGAGAGAGTGGGGGATATAAATATTTGGGGCGTGGAGGCTCTGCTCCATGCCTGGGATTTTGTTGAGTTCTTTGCAAACCCATCTCATTCAATCATCACAAACTCTCTCCTTTCATTCCCATTTAAAATGAGAGCTCTCAGGGAATTTCGTGGTGGTCCAGTGGTTAGGACTCTCAGCTTTCACTGCTGTAGGTCCGGGTTCAGTCCCTGGTTGGAGAGCTAAGATCCCGCAAGCCACATGACATGGCCAAATAAATAAATAAAATCAGAGCTATCAGACATTTTGGAGGGATTCCCATAAGGCATTGCAAAATGAGAGAAGCAAAATGCAAAAATGTAGTCTAGAAGGTTCCATTTGTTGAAAGCAGTTCCGCTCCCCATTCCCCATACATGCCTGTATGTGTATCTACACATACAGGTCTGCATAGGATTATATCTTATATCGGAGCAGGAAATAATATAGAAGGCTGGCACTAGGTTGGCATAGGGGCTGCCTACAGGCGGCGGGGGGGGGGGGGGGCAGGGATGGAGTGTGGGGTCTGTGACATGGGAGGAAAGTTGTCCTCAGTAAAAATTATCTTTGATATCAGGTCTCATTACTGAAAAATGATATAAGTAAGCTAAGTATGAAAGGATGGTTGCCAAATGTTGACGGTAGTTCTCTCAAGATGGTAGAATTTCAGGTGACTTCCCCTTTCTTGTTCATACTTCTATAAGCTCAAATTCTTAATAAGAAGCATGTATTATTTATGAGCACATATTATTCATGTAGTCAGAATAAACACAGATATTTCTAAGGTGGAAAAAATAAATACACTCTGGTGGGATGTCATACAGGTTTAACAGAAAAAGGAAGTGGAAAAAGCACTCCCTCTAGTTCCTGCAGCAGGGGACTGGCCTGATGTGTAGAATCAGCATGAAAGGCAAAGAAACTTATCCAAGGTCGCCCAATGGGTGACCACGTGAGCACACCCTCCTGGGGCCAACAGGGGCTGAGCAGGTGGGAAATCGCTGGGGAAGGGTCAAGCAGCCTCTGCCAGTTCTTCTGCCCCATTCTTCTCTTCATCTTTTTTTTTTAAAAAAATTTATTTATTTATCTGACTGTGCTGGGTCTTAGTTGTTGCACTTGGGTATTTAGTTGCAGTAAGCAAACTCTTACTTGTGGCACGTGGGATCTTTTAGTTCCCTGACCAGGGATAGAACCCAGGATCCCTATATTGGGAGCATGGAGTCTTAGCCACTGGACCACCAGGGAAGTCCCCTCTGCCCCATTCAGCCTGGGGAGCAGGGTGAGAGAAGATGGAGGGGGCTGGCAGGAGGGAGCAGGAAGGAGGAAGGAGGATGCAGGAGAGGCAGAATCCCAACTACGGCCCTCCCCCCAGCCAGGCCCTTACTCAGGAAACCCCACCCCAGGACCGGACAGCTCGGGTCAGTGGTGCTGAGCCACAGAGACCGGACATCTTGCCCCTCCCAGAGCACCTGCAGCTTAACAGGAAACAAAGGAATGACTCTCTGGTGGCAGAATTCCAGCTAAGCTTGGAAGGAGCTGGGGGGAAGGGGAGGGAGGCAGGATGTGCTCTGAGGTCCTGGACTCCCATCACTCATTTAACTAAAAGACATTTATCTGTGCCCACCATGCTAGGTCTGGAGGCATGCTGACATATATCCTATCTGTCCCCTTGGCAGGCGAGAAATCCTGGGATAGTTTTCCTTCCTTTTCACTCATGGAGAAGGAGGCCAACTGGTGGGATCTGCCCAGAACTTGGGCCAGACCTCCCCCCTCCCCCCGCCCTCCATCATACAGGGGCGCCAAGACAGCCTGAGTGTTTCCACAACAGATCCGGCGTCCCTGACAGCTCTTGCGCTCTAAGCCAGATGTACCCACCCAATTCCAGATGTGAGGAGAACTGAGGCTGGGGGGAAGGGTTGGGCCAGTGTCAACCACCGGGGAGAGCTGGGAACCGCAGCCATCAAGCCCCAAATATTCAGATTTGGCAACTCCAAGACCCCAGGCTCCAGCTAGCCTTGCATGGTTCCCATTTTAACCTCTGAGGCACAACACAGTGTCATCCAGAGGCAGAAGCTGAATCTCAGAGACATCAAGCAACTTTGCCGAGGTCACCCAGCTAGTAAGAGGAAGAGTGGGCGCTGCTACCCAGCTGGGTTCCAGTGGCTCTGATACAATGGGCCGTGCCAAAATATGTGCACTGCCTGGAGAGCAGGAGGGATCCACCTGGGCTGGGGCTGCTAGGTCCCCAGCCTCCTCCATTTAAGTCCTACCTCTTGGCTGCTTCCATCTCTCAATGTGCAAGTGTCCAGATATATGAGAATGAGCTGTCCATCAGGACAAGGCTCTAGGGGCTGGGCTGGGCTGCACCCTGCAGCTTTGGGAGGAGCAGATAGGAGCCATCCCAGCTCTGTGGGCCTGCTCTGGAAGGCGCCAAGGGCCTCCTTTAGAGAAAATGACTTCTTGGAGGCAGAGCCCCCTCCTCACAAGGAATACTAGGCCACTCCCCACCAGGGGTGTTTCAAAGTCAGGCCCCTAACCTTGAACCCATTGCTACATGGAAAACATCTTTTCTCTCTGGCCTCACCTTCCTCATCCATGAAATGGGTTGACAACAAGGCCATTATGAGGGAGTTACTGGAAGTCAGAGAGAGTGTGGATGTAAGAGGGGGTTAGTGGGTCACTGTCAGCGCCGACATTTATTCAACAAATAGTTCTAGGGACTTCCTCAAGCATTCTGGTTCTCCGGAGACAGTGATCCAGACAAGACCGAAAAAGAGCAGCCCCTGGGCGGAAGGGTCCTCCGGTATAGGCGCCCTCGCTGGCCACGGGGGTCTCCCAGCTTCCCTGTGCAGAGCGGCGCTCGGTTTCGTGGCCACCAGGTGGCGCGCGCTCTCCCTCTACCGCCCCTCGTCCCGGAGGGGTCCTGCAAGCGCCGGGGTCTCCAGCGAATCTACAGTTCTAGGCGGGCGCCTCTCAAGGAGAGGCACGCACGTTCGCGTACCAGGTGCGGACTGTCTGCAGGATCTTCTTCCCTTGGAGGATTGTGGGCTCACAACCAGACAATCGGGGGAAGAGGGAGCGATCGGAGACCCTGCCCGGGTATCCAACCTCAGGGAGGAGCCTCCCCTGTGTTTTCCGGCCTAGGCGATGTCCGAGTGTCCGCTCGGCGCAGGGCCAGAGTTCGGCGTGCGGCCCCCGCCCCGTGGCTCCCGCGGGCCCCGCTATTCAGGCCCAGCTCGGGTTCTGGCGCCGACCCCCTCCCCACCCTCTGCCCGAGCGCAGCCCAGCCCCGTCCGGATCCGTTTCAGGACACTCGCGGCCACGGCTAAAGATAGGAGGACACCTCACCATCGACTAAAAATACGACCCCGGGTCCGGGCGAGGGCGCTGAAAGGCAGGAGGGCACTGCCGGGTCCCGCGGGTGGGGCGGGGGCCCCGGCGCAGCATGGAGGGCTGGACCGGGAATTCGGGTTCGGGATGCGCGGCGCCCCGCAGGCCGAGAGGAACTCGGCGTGGCCGCCGGGACCGAGGCGCGGGTGAGAAATGCCCTGCATCTCACGGCAGAAAGGACCTACGTAGAGATAAGTTGGGGACCGAGGCGCGATCGGGGATGAGGCGCTTTAAGGATGGGCCTCTCGAGGGACACCCCACCCCCTGCCCCCCTAGGAGCCGCGGTCTGGCTGCAGAGTCCGGGCCTGAACTCACCTTGACGCGCGTTTAGGCGGCTGACCAGCGAGAGGCGAAAGCGCAGGAGCTGGACCGCGCGGCGGTGGGATAGACCTGAGCTGTGAACTTACAGGGAAGACCGTGGCCCCTGAGGCCCCGCCCCCTGCCCGTAGAGCCAATGCCGGGGCCGTCCCATCTAGGCCACGCCCACAGCCTCGCCCCACTCGCGGGCCCGCTCGGGCTCAGTCTTCCGAGGCGCAGCGCAGGGATCCAGCAGCCGCGGGGGCGCGGGGGTCCAGTCCGAGCTTGGGCAGCTGCCGGCCAGGCCGCGTCGAGTGATGGGGCTGGACTCCGCGAACTCCGGCTATGTCCGTCAGAGCCCAAACTCTCGGTTCTAGGAGGGCCGAGGTGGGAGGTAGCCGGAAGACCGAATTCTTAGAATTCAGAAGAGGAGTGTCCCTGGAGGGTTCCCTCCCTGGAGGGCACCGCCATAAAAGTATTGAGTAACTGCTGAGGAAATGAATGAGGCCTCGGAGGCGCTTACGTCAATATATTACAGACTTCCGAGAGCTTTCAGGAGTTTGCCGTCCCCTAGAAAATAGGGCTTTGGGGGTGTGCGCGGGATGAGTGGCCCGGCCACGCCCGTATTTACCGTATTTATCTTCAGGCTAGGTGGCTTCCGGGGTGGGGGTGGGACTGGTACTCAGACTCTTTACAACGTTGGGTGGGGCCTGAGCGGCGGCAGGGTGAGGTCCTGGGGCTCGCGGATGACGGTGACCAGGGGGGTTATTGATTGGTTGGTTAGTGGGTTCATTCATTCATTTAGTAGAAGAAACATTTACTGAAAGGCAGACCCTGCAAAGGGTGGATGGTAATGAGGTAAGGAGACCTGACATCTGTGACAGTACAATGTGACCAAGATGACAGAAGCTTCCATACTGTAGATGTGGGAGGGACTCAAGGAGAGGGGTCAGGAAGGCATCCTGAAGGAAGGAAGGATGCTGAGGGTGGAGGTGAAGGTCAGCTAAGCCAGGAGGGAGGGAAGGATGGGGAGAAGCAGAATCCAGTAGGCAGAGTAATGGCTCCCCCTAAAGAGGGGGAACCTGTGAATGTATTTTCTTACATCGCAAAGAACAATTAAGTTTGCCAATGGAATTAGAGTTACTAATCAACTGACTTTAAAACAGAGATTGGGACTTCCCTGGTGGTCCAGTGTTAAGAAGCCACCCTACAATGCAGGGGACATGGGTTCTACACCCTGGGTGGGGAACTAAGATCCCATGTGCAGCGGAGAAACTAAGCCCATGCACCCTCAACTAGAGAGCCCTTGTGCTGCAACAAAAATATCCCATGTGAGGCAAGTAAGACCCAACACAAACAAATAAATACATTTTTAAAAATTGTGTTGTGCTTTTAAAAAACAAAACAAAAAATCAGAGAGATCATCCGAATTATCTGGGTGGGTCCAGCACAATAATTATTGCTGGTCCTTAAAGTGGAAGAGGGAGACTGGAGTGTCAGAAAAAGAGATGTGATGATGCAGAAATGCTGTGTTGCTGCTTAGGAAGATGGAGGAAGGGGCCATAAGCAGGCAGCCCCTAGAAGCTGGAAAAAACAAGGAAAAGGGTCGTCCCCTAGAGCATCCAGAATAAACACATCCCACTGAGCTTGATTTTAGACCCATGTTGGAACTTCTCACCAATGGGACTGGAAGTTTATAAATTTGTCTTGTTTTAAGCCCCCAAGTTATGGATGTGAGGGCTGGACAATAAAAAAAGGCTGAGCACCAAAGAATTGATGACTTCGAACTGTGGTGCTGGACAAGACTCTTGAGAGTCCCTTGGACTGCAAGGAGATCAAACCAGTCAATCCTAAAGGAAATCAGTACTGCATATTCTTTGGAAGGACTAATGCTGAAGCTGAAGCTCCAATACTTTGGCCACCTGATGCCAAGAGCCAACTCATTGAAAAAGACCCTGATGCTGGGGGAGATTGAAGGCAGGAGGAGAAGGGGATGACAGAGGGTGAAATGGTTGGATGGCGTCAGGAGTTCAATGGATACGAGTTTGAGCAAGCTCTGGGAGTTGGTGAAGGATAGGGAGGCCGGCATGCTGCAGTCCATGGAGTCCCAAAAAGTCGGACAGGACTGAGCAACTGAACAACAAAGCCCCCACGTTGGTGGTGATTTGCTACAGCAGCAATAGAAAAAAAATGCAGGGAAGTTTCAACTTTTAATCTTGAGCCTTCCTGGCCGCTCCTTCAACTCCCCAAGGAGCATCAGTTAGGTGGATTCTGCCAGGACTGGCCTAGTGGCTCAGAGGAAAGCTGAGACCTGGACAGTGCAGGAAGGGGGCCCTAGGCCAAGTTGTGATGTGGGTGGGTAAGTGTTGTATCTTCCCCCTTCCTACCACCCAGGCTTTGTCAGCCAACAACCCACCCAGGCCAGCCTATGCCCCTTGCCCAGTGCCTTTTGCCCTTGAACTCCTCAAATCCTCTGACAGCCAGTGAGATGGACAGAGCCAGCTACACTATCCCCCTTTATAGGAGTGAACACTGAAACTCGGGGCACTGACAGTGATCTACTTAGCCTGAAAGGGCAAGACCTGCTGGCTCTGGATCCTCCTCCCCGTTCAGGCTTCCCACCCAGCCATTGTCACCCCTGCCCTCCCCTCATTGCTACAAAGCAACCAGGTTGGGGGGCCAGCTCGATGCCCAGCCCTGAGCACTGTCTCTGAGCCACAGACCCAGGTTCTGAGCTGGCTGTGCTGCCAACTTACTCTGTGGCCACAAAGAAAGGACAATCCCTTTCTGAGCCTCCTTGCCTGTAAAAGTGGAGTTCCATGAGTCCCAAACAAGATAAGGGACTTGGGCTTATTTTGTTGATGGGAACACAAAGTCCCTGCAGGCAGGAGTTTCGTGGAAACATTATAACTGGAGCTTTGGGGGATGGCGGATGGCCTTGCCACCTGACTTGGAATGAGTCTAATGATGAAGAGCTGACTCTGTTAATGACTCCTCCGAGCCTGTGGGAATAAGGCTTGAGACACGGCCCCCACTCTCTGCCCATCAGTGCTTTGGGGGAAGGGACTTGGGAAAGGTCAGGAGCCCCATTCAGGGCTGGTGACAAAACAAAATTACAGGGACGAAAGCTTGGAGAGGCAAAGACTCTTATCCAAGGCCACTCAAAGCCAGGAAGCAGCTCCGGAGCTCTTTGGAGAAGTTCTGGTGTATGGGGGAGGGCAACTGACAAGCACTGGGGATGACAGAGCACTTGGGCGATGATTTGTCCCCCAAGCCTGACCCAATCCTGGGCCCCTCCCTCAGCAGTCAGTGATCTGCTCAGCCTGGCTGTGTGGTCAGGGCTCCCAAGCAGGGCCCAAAGCCACAGGAAGTGCCACCTGCGCTTTGGGGCTGTTCTCAGCCCACCTGGATGTGTTCCACCCAGCACTGGCTCCCTGGACAGTTCCTACTCCCCGGCTATCAACCGGAGTTCTGGCCCCCGCAAAGCCCACATCCAAGGCCTGCTCTGTGCCTGGCACTGGGTTCTGTGCTTTGCAAGCACTCAGGTAGGCGGTCCATTCTCACCATTCACAGAAGCAGCTGTGTGGCTTGGCCGGGGCCTGCGGAGTCCCTGGGGAGCCTGCTGCTGGCTGCTCTCAGCTCTGCTGAATGGACAGGATCCTTGCAGACACGCCCTGTGTTGCCATGGTAGCCCTGCAGTTAATGAGCGTTTATAATACAGGATTTCATTGACTAGAATTGTTTTTTTTTATGCAATGTCTCAGGCCGTGTGTAAAGGCCTGAGTACAGGTGATGAGGCTGGGATCCTGAGCCACGGGAACATCGAGGTGTCCTGTGTTTCTGACCCAGTGGACGCTCAGGCCAAGTGCTTCCTGTTCAGCCTGACCCCGTGTCCAGGGACTGCCATCTCCACCAGGGCCTGGACTGATCTTGCTGGAAGGGGTCTCAGACAGCCTAGTGTCTAAGGGGTAGGACCCTGAGGGACGTTTAGGGGAGCTCAGAGGTGAGGAAGCCTGGAGGGAGAAATGCCCCAATGGGTCATTCAAGTCCCTTCCCCGCAGCCTGGAGCCTCGCCTTGATCCTGAGCTAGGCCCAGGCGCCGGCCCGCTGCCCCCCAACCCCACAGCTGCTTCCCCCACCCAAGGACCTGTAATCGCCACACAGGGACTGACTCAGTCCTTCCTTCCCCTCCCGGCCTCTTCTTCCTGGAAATCGCCTGCGTCAGCAGCCCCAGCCTCTGAGGGCCCTGGGGGATAGAGTTGGAGGCCCCCTTCTCCAAGGTCATTTGGGGAGAATGATGGAGGAACTGAGCCGGAGGGTAAGACTCCCAGGCTGGAGCCAGCTCTCCTCGGCCCCTCCCACTGGGGACCTAGGGAGGCAGGTGAGACGTGGGGGACCAGGAGTCTGGGGACAGGTCTGGGGGCAAGGCATCACAAGGGAAGGGACATCAAGGGGGCAGAGAGAGGAGACAAGGTCTCCGAAAGGGTCTCAGCTCCCCCCACCCCCATCCCTTGCCATGGGAGGCATGGAGTGGGACAGGCTGCATCCGCCCCTAGGAAGCCTCCTCCGTGGCGGCCTGAGGCCAGCCTGCAGGGCCCTGTGGCCTGAGCCAACCCCTGGCCTGGGATGGATTTTTCCTTGATTGTTTCTTGTTTCCTTCCTCCCCTGGGCTCCTGCCAACTCCAGCCCTGCCCTCCTCGCTTCTCACCCGCCTTTAGGGAGCTCTGACCCGACGGAGGCTGGGACTCCAGATGAGAGCTCCCCCAGAGCGCCCCCAGCTCCTGCCTCTGCCTTGGTCCCCTCCGTGGGAACTGGGTGGCAGGGCCTGACTGGGGGACTTCCCTGTGGGTCTGGATTTTTGGTCCCAGGCCCAGGGCCAAGGGGGTTTCCAGAGTTGTGACAGCCCTGTCCTAGAAGGGACCAGTCCAGGCACTTCCTTGGGCGCCTCCAAGCCACATGGCCATCTTTTGGTCTGGGCAATGCAGAATTAGCAGAGGTTGTGTTCAACACTTCCCACCCTTTTGAGACACTTTGTCATTATTCATTTTGAAAACTCATTGGCATCTACCTTGTGCCCAGGGCTGTGCCAACTGGAGAAGACACAGATGGCCAAGGCTGGGTTCCAGCCCTCAGAAAATAAATACCCTGGGTAAAACAAATGACCACTTCTGTGCCATGATGGAGATCCTTGAAAGCAGAGGCCAGCTCTGATTTATCTCTTTCCTTCCCAGGCGGCATGGATGAGGCCCAGTCAGCGACAATGGATTGCATGCATACTATTAAGTCGCTTCAGTCACGTCTGACTCTTTGCAACCCTATGGACTCAGCCGTCCAGTCTCCTCTATTCATGGGGTTTTCCAGGCAAGAATACTGGGGTAGGTTGCCATACCCTCCTCCAGGGGATCTTCCTGACCCAGGGATTGAACTCACATCTCTTAAGTCTCTTGCGTTGGCAGGCAGGCGATTTACCACTAGCGCCACCTGGGAAATGGATTGAGGGAAGAACTAAAAAGAACAGCAGTAAAACCAGTTTGTTCTGCTAGTGGTGGGGAAGCAGGTGGAAGAGTTAGGAAGGCTTCAAGGAAAAGGTGATATTTGAGCAGGATATCAATGGGTAAGTAGGAATTTGCCAGTTGGAGAATGGAAAAGATATTTCAGGGGGAGCAGGCAGGGGCAAAAGCAGAGGCCAGAAGGAGTGTGAGTAGATGTATCGTGTGATCAGGAAATAAGAGATGTCTAGCAGACCATGGCATAGAAGAGGGGGGAAGACCAAGAGGGCAGAGGGCACCGTTTGCCTTGCCCAGCTCCCATCCTTCTTATTCTGGTGACCACCCCTCAAATTTCCAGAGTCTCCAGTATGATTGACCCCACCGCCAAGCTCTAAAAGTGGATCTGAGACCCTGGTCTACCCAATCTGAGTGATGGGGATTGTTTAGGGATAGGTATATATCAGCAAGGGCTTCCCTGGTGGCTCAGTTGGTAAAGAATCTGCTGGCAATGCGGGAGACCTGGGTTCCATCCCTGGGCTGGGAAGATCCCTTGGAGGAGGGCATGGCAACCCACTCCAGTATTCTGGCCTGGAGAATTCCATGGACTGTATAGTCCATGGGGTCCAAAGAGTCAGACACTACTGAGCGACTTTCACAACCATATATCAGCAATGAGCTTCAGCCTGTGATTGATAAGGCGACAAATGGCAAGACGTCAACTCAGGGCTCCCAGCGGCCAGCTCTGCCACTCTGAGGGAAGAGCCTGTCCAAGAATAAAGCCAGCACAGAGAAAAACAGAGTCTAGAGAATGACTTTCAATGACACGGCTTGTGCTCCTGTATCCAGTCTTGCCTGAAGCAGACATCCATTATATGAATCAATAACTTAACGACTTTTGTTTAGTCCAGTTGGAATTGGGTTTCTGTCACTTGCCACTGAGAATCTTACCTATTAAAGAATAATTAAAAGCAGGACTTCCCTGGTGGCACAGTGGATAAGATCTGCCTGCCAAGGCCATGGACACGGGTTCGATCCCTGGTCTGGGAAGATTCCACATGCTGCAGAGCAACTAAGCCCGTGTGCTGCACGACTGAACCCTGGAGCCCATGCTCGGCAACAAGAGAAGCCACCATGGTGAGAAGCCCTGCAACCAAGAGTGGCCCATGCTTGCTGCAACTAGAGAAAATCCACTCATAGCAACGAAGACCTAGCACAGCCAAAAAGAAGAATAATTAAAAACAGACAATAGCTCGTGCTAGCTGCCGAATGGGGAGGAAGCAAGGATCTGTGTAAGTGTGATATGACCAGAATTGCATTTTTTCATTGAAATTACTTTTTTTTGACATGGTAGCGCTTTCATTCAGTTCACAATTTAGAAATCACAAGAGGCAAAATGTCTCCCTCTCACCCTTGTTTTCCAGGCACCAGTTCTCCTCCCCATGGACAACCAGTACTGTTTCTCATAAACACTTCTAGAGATACTCTTTGCACAAGCAAGACCTCGCCCATCTTTTTTTTACACAAGTGAAAGTCGCTCAGTTGTGTCCGACTCTTTGCGACCCCATGGGATATATAGCCCATGGAACTCTCCAAGCCAGAATACTAGAGTGGGTAGCCTTTCCCTTCTCCAGGGGATCTTCCCAACCCAGGGATTGAACCCAGGTCTCCAGCATTGCAGGCAGATTCTTTACCAGCTAAACCACAAAGGAAGCCTAAGAATACTGGAGTGGGGTAGCCGATCCCTTCTCCAGGGGATCTTCCCAACCCAGGAATCAAATCAGGGTCTCCTGACTTGCAGGCAGATTCTTTACCAGCTGAGCCACAAGGGAAGCCCTTTTTTACACAAATGGCAATATTTAGACAAGGAGAGCCCCAAAGTACAGCAGGCCATGGTGGGAGTGGGGAGAGGAGAGGCCGCATTGCTGGGGGTGGTGGGGGAAAATTTGCAGGGGCCATGGGAAGCTGCATTTTGTTGCACCTCTACTATTCATATTGTCATGCACCTTCCTTTTTTCAGTTAACACTGTACTTATGACCACTTCATATCTGTTCATAGAGTATGTCCTCAGTGTAATTTCCTCATAGCTGCATAGGATTCCATATGGGGTGCCCCATAATTTACCTAAATTATGGCCTCTCCAGTCTCAAGACACTTCTCTGCTCCCTCTGCTGCAGACATGGGCCTATCAACCCATAATGGTCTCAGCTGATAGGTGTTTAGCTTGTCCCCAGGCCTTTCCATGACAAGCAGTGCTGCAGGGTATCGTCTTGTATAGATGCTGTTTTACACACACGTGAACACAGCTGCAGAATAAGTTCGCGTGAACTCAGGAGTCATATGCTTCCCAGGTGGTGCTAGTGGTAAAGAATTCACCTGCTAATGCAAGAGACATAAGAGACGTGGGTTTGATTCCTGGGTCTGGAAGATCCCCTGGAGGAGGAAATGGCAACCCACTCCAGTATTCTTGGCTGGAGAAATCCCCATGGACAGAGGAGCCTGGTGGGCTACAGTCCATGGGGTCACAAAGAGTCGGACATGACTGAAGCAACTTGGCATGCAGGCACGTGAATGTCACAGGACACTCGCAGTTGTCATTTGATCAGCTCTGTCCACTTGTCCTTCTCAGGGGATGTACCAGGTCCAGGGTCCCCACATGGACCACAGGGCCTGTTTCTCCTCAAGCTTCATTGGTACCAGCTTCTCAGCTTTTTTGATTATTTTTAAAAATTTTATTTATTTATTTGGCTTTGCCAGGTCTTAGTTGAAGCATTCGGGACCTTTAGTTGTGGCCTGTGGGATCTAATTCCCTGACCAGGAATCGAATCCAGGCCCCCTGCTTTGGGAGCACAGAGTCTTAGCCGTGGGACTACCAGGGAAGTCCCAATCTTTTTTATTGTTGTCACCGTGATTGATAAACACTAACTAAAGACAAGGGAAGCTTGAAAAATCAAAGCAAAAGTGTTTGTCGCTCAGTTGTGTCCAACTCTTTGCGACCCCATGGACTGTAGCCCACCAGGCTCCTCTGTCCATGGGGATTTCTCCATGCCAGGCTCCTCTGTTTATGGAATTCTCCTGGCAGAATACTGGAATGGGTTGCCATTTCCTTCTCCAGGGGAATCTTCCCAACCCAGGAAGCGAACCTGGATCTCCTGCTTAGCAGGCAGATTCTTTACCATTTGAGACACCAGGGAAGCCTTGGTGTGGTTTTAACCTACATTTCTCTTATGATAAATGAGGTTGGCCATTTTTCGTAGTCTTCAGGGCCAGCTCTCTTTCCTTTTCCATGAACTGACTGAGAAGTATGCTTCGGAGGGTTGATTCAGAGACGAGGGTGTGGCAAGAGGCCTGATTGGAGGCAGGGGCCACTTTGGAGACAGTTGATTCAGACGACTTGGCTCTGAGCTGTGGTGTAAAAGCCGGCGTTGGAGATAGTGAGGTCGAAAGATTGGAATTTGGTGACAGATGGGCTACGGGGGCCAGGGAGGAAGGAGAAGGAGGGGTCAGGCCAGTCCAGGGTGATGACTTGGTTGATATGAGGGGGCAGGGTAGGAAGGGGAGGACAGGCGAGTCATCAAGGGTGGTGGAGGATCCCAGCGAGTCCCTGCCCACTCTCCATCCCACATCGTGACTGATGCAAAACACCGAGCTGATGGCCGCACGCTCGGGCTCACATGCTTCGGTGGCCACAGACCCTGAGCAGTGTCTCTGCTCGCCTCCAACCCTAAGCCACTTCTTGGCTCCCTCTGCTCTGGACCCGGCCTGCACACACCCGGGCTCCAGGCACAGGCACCTTGCATGGCTTCTCCTTTCTCTGGGCCATCTCCCGTTGTTCTGCAGCTCTCAGCCATGGGGTCAACCCCAGTCGATGTTACGTTACCTCGGAGAAACTCTGGACCACAGTTCTCTCTGTCCCATCATCATCTGATTCATGTCCATCCCCCCACCCCCACACCGGACTGTAACCACGGCTGTCTCCCCAGAGTGGATGCCCATGAATGTGAATGAATGAATGAATGAATGAAGGGCAGGGCACGGGAGGGAGCAAACAGGGGGCAAACAGGAGATGAGGGTTTAGGAAGCCAAAGGACCTGGAGCCGGCCACCTCCATGTGAGGGGCTCGGCCCCTCCCTGGCGCCCCCTCTCATCTGGCTTGCTTGGGTTTTCTGCTTAGCGTTTGTGCTAGTGCTTGCTGGCTTGCAGTTTCTACCTTGGAGTGGAAACTCCAGGTAGAGCAGGGATTCACTTTGGTTGAGGTCTGCATCTCGATGCTGAGA
Organism: Dama dama; assembly: GCF_033118175.1. Lineage (NCBI taxonomy): Eukaryota > Metazoa > Chordata > Mammalia > Artiodactyla > Cervidae > Dama > Dama dama. The sequence continues at coordinate 7,414,835 of NC_083682.1, forward strand.
TGAGATCCCAACAGGAGCTGGTAGCCTGGTAGGCGTCTGAACAGGAGTGGGTGTGGGAACTGGTGGGCTGAGGCCCAGGGCAGCACACTGCTCCTTCCTTCTCTCTAAGAATCTGTTTCTGTGGATGGAGACGAGAACATGTTATGACCATGCATTCCTTCGGTGGGTATCTCTTATGGATCTACTGTGTGCCAGGCACTCTACAGGGACAGGACAAAGTCTTTGCCCTCAGGGGACAGGTTTACAGAGCTGAAGGGCGAGAGAGATGTATGTTTATCTATATGGGGCTTCCTATGTGGTGCTAGTGGTAAAGAACCCGCCTGCCAATGCAGGAGACTTATGAGACTCAGGTTCGATCTCTGGGTCAGGAAGATCCCCTGGAGTGGGGCATAGCAACCCACTCCAGGGTTCTTGCCTGGAGAATCCCATGGACAGAGGAGCCTGGCAGGCTACGGTTCATAGGGTTGCACAGCCAGACGCTACTGAGGTGACTTAGCATGCATGCACATATATATACATTATTTTCTTTCTTTAAAAAAAAAATTCATGCCTATGGCAAAAGACTTTAAACAGGATGTGAGAATGGACATGACTAATTCTCTTGAGACCTCCTGCTCCTGACCCTGCTTCTTCAACCCCCAGCCCCAGAGGAAAACCACTGTGATTGGAAATATTCTTTTCTTGTTGTTTTAAAGACTTTTTTTTTTTTTTTTTTTTGGAATGTGGATCATTTGAACAATCTTCACTGAGTCTGTTACAGGATTGTTTCTGTTTTACGTTTTGTTTTTTTGGGGTGTGCACCATGTGGCATCTTAGCTCCCCTATCAGGGATTGAACCTGCACCCCCTTGCAGTGGAAGCCAAAGTCTTAATCACCAGACCACCAGGGAAGTCCCCGAGATAGTCTAAGAGCAGAACATTTGAGATTTTTTTGTTTTGCTTTTAATTTAATTTATTGAAATACAGTTGATTTATAATGTTGTGTTAGCTTATGGTGTATCACACAGTGGTTCAGTTATACATGTATAGTAATCTGCATCTGCTAATCTCAAACTCCCAACCATCCCTCCTCCACCCACCCCTACTCGGCAGTCGCAAGTCTGTTCTCTATGTCTGTGAGTATATTTCTAATTTGCAGATGAGTTCATTTGCGTCATATTTCATTTTACTATTATTTTTTTTGGCATGCCTCAGCATGCAGGATCTTAGTTCCTGGACTAAAGGATTGAACGTGTGCCCCCCTGCAGTGGAAGCCCAGAATCCTAACCGCAGGATCTCCGGGGAATTCCCCATTTGTGTCATATTTTAGATTCCATGTATAAGTGATATCATATGGTATTTGTCTTTCTCTTTCTTACTTCTCTTAGTATGAAAATCTTTAAGTTGTTGCAAATGATGTGTATATATATATATATACACTACATTTTTTTTTTTTTTTTAATATTTGGCAGCATGTGAGATCTTAGTTTCCTGACCAGGGATTGGACTCTTGCCCCCTGCTTCAAAAGTCGGGAGTCTTAACCACTGAACCACCAGGAAAATCACTACCATATTTTCTTTATCCATTCATCTATCGACGGACATTTAGATTGCTTCCATGTCTTGGCTATTGTAAATAGTGCTGCTATGAACACAGGGGTGCCTGTGTATTTTTGTGTTTTTTTTTTTTTAATTTGCATGCATGCATCTTTTTGAGTTATAGTTTTGTCCATATATATGCCCAGCAGTTGGATTGCTGGATCATATGATGATCCTGTTTTTAGCTTTTTGAGGACTCTCCATACTATTCTCCATAGTGGGTGCACCAATTTACATTCCCACCAATGGTGTAGAAGGTTTTCCTTTTCTCCACACCTTCTCCATCATTTGTTACTTGTAGACTTTTTTGGTAAACTTTTTAATGATGAACACTGACTTTTTAATTTCTGACCACTCCTGAGAGGTGGTACGTCATTGCAGTGTTGATTTGCATTTCTCTAATAGAGTGTGGCGGGTTACAGTCCAAGGGGTTGCAAAGAGTTGGACTTGACTTAGTGACTAAACAACAGCATATAATTAGTGATACTGAGCATCTTTTCATGTGCCTATTGGCTGTCTGTATGTCTTCTGTGGAGAAATGAGTATTTAGGTCTTCTGCCCATTTCTTTTTTTTTCCCCCATTTCTCGATTGGATTGTTTTGTTTTGTTATTGAGTGTATGAGCTGTTTATATATGTGTGAAAGTGTATGTCTGACTCTTTGTGACCCCATGGACTATAGCCCACCAGGCTCCTCTGTCCATGGAATTCTCCAGGCAAGAATACTGGAGTGGGTTACCATGCCCTCCTCCAGGGGATCTTCCCGGCCCAGGGATCGAACCTGAGTCTCTTAAGTCTCTTGCATTGGCAGGCAGGTTTCTTTACCACCAGCGCCACCTAGGAAGCCTGTATATGTGTGTGTGTGTGTGTGTGTGTGTGTGTATTTTAGAAGTTAAGTTGGGGGCAGAACATTTGAGGAGGACTCCAGATCTCAGGGGAAGGTGGACCCCAGGGCTCAGTCAAGGCAAGCCTTCCAGATTCTGGTTGACGGCTCCTCCAGCTCCTGGGAGCAGAGAAGCCAGAGAGGCTGCTGCGGGGCTGCCTCCGCTGGCCTGGCTCTCCCGCATCTCACTCTTTGGGGCCCACTGACTTCGCCCTCCAGGCCTCCAGTTCTGTTTCTCAGTGAGAAATGCTTCAGACCCTGGGAAGATCTGGGAGCAATGGAGCTGGCAGGAGAGATGGGGCTCTTCAGGGCCCCACCAGGCTCGGGGCAGATGCCTGGGCTCTCAAGGAGCAGTGTACAGGACAGGGGTCAGTGGGGTGACAGCCGGCAGCTGTCCCGAGACTTCTGAGGGGCCCTGGGCAGCTGCATGGTGCTCAGCTGTCAGGCAGGCTCTGGGCTGACAGAAGGAGGAGTGTGGGTCTGGGTGGGGGAGTCTGGAGCTGGCCATGGGCCTGGTGGGCCCAAGAGCAGGCCAGCCCTGACTCCCCTAAGGCCCTGGCATTTCCAGGAAGACCCAGAGGGAGCAGAGATAGGCCTGGCTGCTCAGGGATAGAAGATCTAGAATGATGATGTCAGGGAGCCAGAGGGGTCCAAATGCCTGCGTGCAAGTGATTAAGTCCCATCCCTTCAACCTCCGGACTTTATGGCCAGACAATGTGGCCTGGTGCTGACCCCTCTCTCCCCAGCTTCTGGTTCTCTGTCCTTTGGTTTGATCCATACTCAGAAGGCGTTTCCCCTCATGGAAGCAAGATGGCTGCAGCAGCTCCATTCTCGTGGCTGTGTCTTTTCTCCTATCTCCAGCAGAAGCCTTGGAGCCATTGTGTTTACCGTGTCTTGGGTTGTGCCTATTCCTGGCAACTACTGAGGCCAGGGAAATGCAGTGTGTGGTTCGGTTTAGGCAAGGGAGGAAGGGGGAGGTTCCGCCCACCACGGAAAGTGGGGTACTGTTTCTGTAGGAACAGACAGAGGGTGCTGGGGAGGCTCTGTCCTGATTTTTTTTTTTTTTTTGGCCGTGTTTGTTGCTATGCGGCCATGTTTGTTGCTATGCGGCTGTGTTTGTTGCTATGCGGCCATGTTTGTTGCTATGCGGCTGTGTTTGTTGCTATGCGGCCATGTTTGTTGCTATGTGGGCTTCAGTAGTTGCAGCATGCGGTCTCAGTAGTTACCATGCACGGTCTCAGGTTCCTCTCTGCAACTGGAATCCTCCTGGATCGGGGATCGAATCCATGTCCTCTGCAGGTGGATTCATAACCACTGGACCACCAAGGAAGTCCTGTCCTCTGACAGCCGTTCAAGTGTCTCCATCTCTCTCGGCTTCACTTCGCTCTGTGCGGCACTGCCAGCCCTTTCCTGAGTTACAAGTTGGATGTTGTCTGTCTGCTGTAGAAAAGCCTTCAAAGATCCCCTGAGACACACAGAATCTGTCCAAACTCCTTCACAAGTCTAGACTGCTTGAGTCATCTGGCTCTAAAACACGGCTCAGGTCACTCAGGTCTTTTTTCTTTTTTCCCTTCTCCCTCCCTTCCCTTGTATTCCCTTCCTTCGTAAATTTAGAACCTGGGTGTATACACAAGAGCATTGAGAACGCGTTCACACAAAAACTTGTACAGGAGTGTTTATAGCAACACCACTCACAATAGCCCCAAAGTGGAAACAATTCTAATGTCCATCAACTGATGAATGGATAAACAAAATACAGTCCATCTGTACAATGGGATGGGGCTTCCCTGCTGGAGCTAGTGGTAAAGAACCCACCTGCCAATGCAGGAGACCTGAGAGACTTGGGTTTGACCTCTGGGTCAGGACGATCCACTGGAGGAGGGGATGGCAACCCACTCCAGTATTCTTGCCTGGAGAATCCCATGGACAGAGGATCCTGGTGGGCTACAGCCCACAGGATCGCAAAGAGTTGGGCACAACTGAGGCGACTTAGCACACATGCACATGCAATGGAATAGTATTCAGCCATAAAAAGAAACAAAGCTCTGATAATGCTATGACTTGGGTGAACATCGAGAACATTATGCTACGTGAAAGAAATCAGACACAAAAGAACACACTGGTATGATGCCAATTATTCGATATGCCCAGAAGAGGTAAACTTGTAGAGACAGAGAGTAGATTAGCGTTTGCCAGGGGATGGGAGTGGGGTGGAGATGGTGAGTAACTGCTAGTGGGTATGGGGTTTATTTTGGGTGATGAAAATATTCTAGAAGTAGTAATGATGTTTGTACAACCTTGTGAATGTACTAAAACCCACTAAATTATATGCATTAAAGTGGTGAAGTTTGGGAATTCCCTGGCTGTCCAATGGTTAGGACTTGGTGCATCCACTTCTGGGCTGGGGCCCCTGGTTCCATCCCTGATTGATTAGAGCTAAGATTCTACAAGCCACACGGCAAAAAAAAAAAAAAAAGGAGGGGGGGTCTCTGTTACAATTATAAATTATTTGAGTCTTCTGTACTGACAATCTGGATGAACTTTTTGGCCAACCAATATCTCAGTAACACTTTTTTTTTTTAATTAAAAAAAAAAACAAAACACAAAACTACCCTCCTCTACCCCCTACCAGTCAAGGTCTTTCTTGTCTACTTACAGGGTTATTTAAGGGAGAGGCCACGTGTGTCCCGCCGGGACTGGCTTTCAGGTGGCTTAGCCAGGAGCCCCAGGGTCAGGGGAAAGGAAGTGTGTATCAAACAGAGAAGTGAAAAATCAGCCCAAATGGCTATTCCCAGCACCAGGGGAAGCGGCGAGGCTGGGCTGAGCCGGCCTGGGTGACCCCAAGCCAAGGGAAAGGAAACACTGAGGCTGAAATGGCCGCAGGAGGCAGGAAGGATGGATGGCAGAGGAGAAGTTATGGCCCTGCCCAGGTCTTCACCCCCCAGGACCTCCCCCGCAAGAACCCCCAGCTTCCTGGTTGGTATACACTTGGGTTCCCAGACACAGAGCTACGAGGGGGCTTTTGTTCCCTCTGCAGCTCTCCCCTGACCCTTCTTGAGACAGAGCCTGAGCCTGAAGGGTGGCTGAGCAGGGGCTAAAGGAGACAGGGCAGGCCCCCAGGGCCAGTGGGTGAGAGAGGGCTGGGGACCCTGCCAAGGGCAGGGCTGGGGCATCGAGGTGTGGAAGGCAAACTTGGTCAGAGTGCAGGACTTCGCTTCTGCAGAACCACCTGCTTCACCCATGGGCTTGTGTCTCAAGGGCTCCGGGCACGACCCGGACCAGGGAAGATGCCGCCAAAGCGGGTTCTGGGGCAGGTGGGTCCCAGGAGTCCAGGCCCAGTTGGGCTCCTCTGCTCCTCCCAACCCCGTCGCCAAGGCCCCCCCACCCCCAGAGCCTTCTTTTAGAGTTGTGAGCCCCAGACAAATGAGAGGAACGAGGCTTAAGGAAACTGCTGAGCCAGCTAGAGGGGGCCGAGGAGCAGTCGGCTGGCAGTCGTTGGGCACTGACTTCCTGCCGAAAGCAAGGGAAGTTTCTGGTGTGGGGGGCGCGTGTCTGCCGGACCTGTCTGAATCTGGGGTTCTCATCCTGCTTTTTCTGTTTGTTTTCAATGCCTGCCTAGGCCCTCCCAGAGCGCTGTCCACAGTCACACGACTTGTATCCAGGCAACGGGCTCTTGTTCCCATTCATGCCAGCTCCAGCTCTCTCCCCCCACCTGCCCGGCACAGGCTTCCCTCCCCTCCCCCCGCCCTGTCCCCACCCCCACCAGGATACAGGTATTATTTCCCCTCTGCTAACCATCCCCATCCCACTGGGATCTCTGGCCCATCCTTGCCAAATGGGCACCAAGACATTACCATTCCCCACACAGCTTCTCCAGCAGCAATGTGAAAATAATTGCCAGGGTGTGCCATAACACACCCTGGGAGCCACACGTGGCTCACGATGAGGGTCGTTTTGTTTATTGTGGCCAAAGGCTTGTCATCTCCGCAGGCAAGGGTTTTCCAAGCGGGGGCAGGGTGGGTTTTTAGCTGACATTTGGCTTGGTAGAAATGCAAATGACATTCTTGAACTGTGGCAATTCTATGGGATTGTGGAAGAGGGGCCCAGGCTCCAAGAATGCCAGGTCCGGAGGCTGATAAGTCACAGTGGCCTTCTGGAACATGGTTGGGTGCTTCATGTGTGGGGGGCCCTGGGGAGGAGGGAAAACCTGCCCCACCCCCACCCTCACCCAGGTGGGGCTGGTCTCTAATTCCGGTCTTCAGAGGAGGTGCCTGTAAAACGGATGCACTGGAACAGCAGCTGCTTGTTTTCAAAGGGAGACCGGTTCTGCCCAAGCCTGGTCAGATCTGTTGATTCCACTTCACCGTCAGATGGGGGAGGCAAAAGTTGGACACAGTTAGGTTACCTATTTACCTCTGACTCGAGGCATTGGCCCTTGGCCTGGCAGCTGAGGGTTTCCAGCCGTGGCTCTGGAGTCTGAGGCAGGACGGCCACCAGCTGAGAATAGAAACCCACTCCTCATTTAGCAGCGACAGCCTCTTGCCAGGTGCCAGGACCCCCAGGGGTGGGGACATGGCGGGGGCCCTGGAGGGCCTGGCCTTGTCTGAGCATTCTGGGCTGGAGGCGAGACCCAGGCGGCGGTGCAACTCGGCCGAGCCAGCGCAAGGGGATCTGGCTCTGGCGCAGCTCCGGGAGGCCCCCCTCCAGATGCAGGGGTCGGGCCGGGACTGAGAGGACCGCGCCTGGCGGGCCCGGCATGCAGCCAGCTGCACGCTCCTCAGCTGAGCCCAGCGCCTCCTCAGCACAGAGGCCACGGGGGCCTCAGAGGGTCAGAGCTGGGGCTGGGTGGAAACCCAGCGTGACAGATGCTCTGCTTCTCTGGACAGAGGTCAAGGAGGCAACATTCTTTGTTCACTACCAGGAAAAAGAAGGAGCGGAAGACAGATTCAACGCAGAAGTTACAGAATTTATTTTATTTCTCCCAAAGTTGTTTTTCTGTCTGACTCATATAAGAAATCGTAAAGCCTTGACCTTCCTGAGCATGCTGCACCCACGGCCAGTTCTCTCTGGACTCCGAGTGTCCAGGAAGAAACAACTGCTTTCTTCCAGAGAAGCTGGACTCAGGGCTGGGGACCAGCTGCTCGAGGCCTTCCCGCAGGGCAACCTGCCCTCAGCTTGCTCCCCCGCTTCCACGGGTGGGATCTCATCAGAGGGCTGCTCCCAGTCCCGACGTCTGTGAGGCCCGCGCGACAGGGGTGACGAAGGACAACGGCTCAGATCCTGACCACCTGGGCAGCAGCACACGGGCTCCGCCTCCCCTCGCTGCCGGCGGTCTGCCTCCTGAGATAGAGACGGCCGAAGGTGCCCCCCACCTGCCCTTTGGTGAGGCGCCCCGGGTTCACACAGACGCAGCCGAGGATGTCCTGGGGGGGAGGAAAGAGCGACTATGGGTCTGGAAAGGCTGAAACCTTCCAGGTTGAAGGCTGAAAGGCTGAAATCCGTGGGCACGGATGTGAAGAAGCTGGACTCATCTCAGGGTTCAGCCCCAGAGGATGTTATAGAAACTGGAAACAAAGGCAAATGAAAACCATCTTCGGTCCAATATGTTAATTTATTACTAGAAAACTCTGAGTCTCTCTTGTGTCTCCAAAACAAAATAAAGAAGGTGACTCAGCCAATTCCCAAACGTGGAAACAAACTTGCTCTATTTGTTTCACAGCGTGAAAGGTTTACCTCTGGAGGTTGCACTGGCTCTGGTTTGGCAAGAGGAGGTTGACGGGGTAGATTCCCTGCGAGGGCCCGAATCTGAACGTGCCCAAGAGCTGCTGGGAGCTCATCTCAGAGTTTGGGGAGGGGACAGGCAAGCCCAGGTCACCTGAGGTGGCCATGGGTGAGAACTGTGGTTCGAGGGCCTTCCTAGCTGCCTCTTGGGCTCCCAGGCTGGGCTGCCTGAGTACCATGCTGGGGGTAGGATGGGGTGGTGGTGGTAGGCAGCAAGGGCACATAACTTACTTAAGCATTATACTAACAGATTTGTTTTCTACTCCTGCCCCCTCCCCCAAAAGAACAAGGCCACTGTCCCCACCAGCAGACCTGAGAAGAGTAAGTGCCGGGGGTCCAGAAAGGAGCTGGTTCTGGCGTTTCTGGGGAACAGCGGAATTCAAACCCACCTTCACAAAGTATCTCAGCTCTGATGGGGCTATGAAGACGTCAGGGGTGATGGGCAGCTGAGCATAGAGGTGGAAGTTCTCGTAGTCGATGGCCACGTCCTCCTGGGGTGGGTACAGCGGGTAGTAACTGCAGAGAAGAGAGAGTCAGCAGCAGCGGCCTCGGGAGCCCTCCCGACGGACTCCTCCGCCACTGCTGGTTTCTATGCTGTCACACACTGCCTCTCCCTTCCCTCTGTGTTTGGGGGACAGAACAGGCCTGTCATGCCAGGAGGGAGCTCCCTGGTAGTGGCCTGGGGAAGGCTGTTGTTGTTTAGTCACTAAGTCGTATCTGACTCTTTGTGACCCCACAGACTGCAGCAGGCCAGGCTTCCCTGTCCTTAACCATCTCCAGGAGTTTGGTCAAACTCATGTCAACTGGGTTGGTGATGCCATCCAACCCTCTTATTCTCTATCGCCCCTTCTCCTTCTGCCCTCAGTCTTTCCCAGCATCAGGGTCTTTTTCAGTGTGTTGTCTCTTTGCATCAGGTGGCCAAAGGATTGGAGCTTCAGCTTCAGTATTAGTCTTTCCAATTAATATTCAAGGTTGATTTCCTCTAGGATTGACTAGTTTGATCTCCTTGCCGTCCATGAGGTTGCAAAGAGTTGGACATGACTGAGCAACTTTCACTTCCACTGGGGAAGGTTCTCGAAGTCAAATCTGTCCGAGCTCTGTGACTTCAAAGCACTCCCAGCACAGGCAGACGCCCCACAGGGCGGGCTCACCTCCGCTGGGTCAGGATGTGCTTAAGGATTCGGCTGAACCGGTCTGAAGTTCCAGAAGAACTGCAGAAGGAAGAAAAGCAAGAAATGGAATGTGGAAACTTGTTTCTCGGCGCCTGTTTCTCTTCGGGGAGGATTTCTTAAACTAGAGAGAAGCGATGTGGCCAAGGTGTGTGACAGGAAGTTGCCTCTGGGGAAGTTTAAAGACGTGTCTGTAATCAGCTTGGTCTGCTGAGCAGGACACTGGGTTGAGAAGGGGAGAAGCAGGAACCCCTTGTGATCAGGGCCCAGGAGGGCCGTCATCAGCTCCACACCATGTGAGAGCACGTGGGGTCTGCTCCTCGAGGGGCCAGCTGTAGCCAGGTGACCCTTGCACCTCCAACCAGAGCCAACCTGCACACACCCATCTCGCCTAACACACAAATGGCTCCATGCTCCTTCCCGTGATGGGAGAACTGAACCACCGAGCCTCGGTTCAACAGACCCGGTAGCGTCTGATCCCCTGCAGAGTAGCATCCTGTTCTGGGAGGGGGAATACCCTCCAGAGTAAATACAGTCACCCCAGGCGCAGGGACAGCTTGTTTAGGTCACACATATGGCAAAGGAAGCAAAGTAGATGAATGTCTATGACTAGAAATTAAGGGCAAAGATAGGATGGAAGGGGCCCTGCAGGGCCTCAAACACTGTTGACAGTGGTAACAGACACATGTGTGTCCTGCCACCCCTTTGGGTGCAGAGAAACTCAGTGGCCAAAGGGTTTGGCAGAAAGTGCTGCTCTAGGGACTGCCCGTTCAAGACTCTGCCCAGCAGGCCTTTGGCCAAGGACAGGACCAGGGTCCAGAGGGCCGGAAACTGCCCGTGGGACTGGAACCCCCTTCTCACCTACTGATCTCCTCGGCCCCCATGTGGAACAGCAGGTCGGTGGACGTCAAGCCAAAGATCACTCCGTTTATGGAGAGGGTGCAGGGCTCGGACACGAGCTGCACTCGCTGGAACGAGAAGGGTGGGGCAGGCGTTAGCACGCTGAAGTTAGAAACTTCTCCTCTGGGAAAGTAGAGGGTCCACAACGGCTGGGGAGACCACTGAAAGTTCAACACACAGTACATAACACATGTGCTTGTGATAAAGAGAAGCTGAGAATCAGGCCCTTCATCTCCCCACCCTGCACTTCCAGATGGAGCTGGGTGGTCGCCGCCGACACGTTGCATTTGGCTGCCTGCTGTTAAGGAGGGGAAGTGTGTACCTTTTTGTCGTCTCGAAGCAGGTCGGAGCAGCTGAAGGGAGGCTGTGGGTACACGGGCTCGTGGTGCACGTCTCTCAGTGATGGAACGAAGATGAGGTGGGAGCCGGAGCTGGTTTGCAAAAAAAAAAAAAACATGTCAGAAGAGTAAGGAAAATGAACACAGCTCGTAGCCGGGTGACAGATTCCAAGTGTCAGGGCCTCAGACAAGAGCCGGCTTCTGAGGGGAATGCTCAGAACGGAGCTCTTCCACGAGGAGGGGGTGCTGTTCCCCACGGGACACTGGGTGTGAGAGATGGTCTGTTCTATCACATGACCACCTCGAGGGCTCAGGACATGCTTGCTCCCGGCTCCGTGTCATGTTCTACTGAGAGAGGAAGAGGATGACCAGCAGAGAAAGGGAAAATGAGACAGAGCTCTAGAAAATCAGGAAAGACAAGGATGTGACTAGAAATCCTCAGAGCCTAGATGGCGCAGTAGTAAAGAATCTGCCTGTGATGCAGGAGACATGGGTTCGATCCCTGGGATGGGAAGATCTCTTGGAGAAGGGAATGGCAACCCACTCCAGCATTCTTGTCTGGAGAATTCCATGGACAGAGGAGCCTGAGGGGCTGAAGTCCATGGGTTTGCCGAGTTGGACACGGCTGAGAGACAATACACCTTCACTTTCCTCAGAGCCAGAGCTGAAGCCGAAGTTCTGACTCTTCACACTGGGTGAACAGATGTGGCTTTTAGGTGTCCTGTTGCCTCCCTGACTGGGGGCTCTTCCCTCGGGAGGGACCAGGCAGGCAGAGTGGATCTGGAGGGGGAGACACGGTGGGTTCTCCCAGAGCCCACGCCCCTCCCCTGCCCCAGCCCCTCCGCCTCACACAGGGAATCAGTGCTGGTTTTTATTCCACAGCCGACTGTCTGACAAACGTGAAAGAAATCTCTGACAGCAACAGTAAAAGCAGAGATGACAGATCTTTCCTCTGGTGGAGGGCTATAACACAGAAGTGAGGAAAAACCCTGTAACTCTAGGGGCCGTCGCTTTATCCCCTCTAGCCACACAAGAGAAGAAAAGGGAAAAAAGCCATCTCCTTGATTCCCTCGCTGTCCTTGGCAGAGGGGCCTATGGTGGAAGGTGTTATTTTGGAGGCATGTCTAACATCCACTGGGCTTCTCTGGTGCTCAGTGGTAAAATAATCCACTTGCCAAGCAGGAGATTCGGGTCCGATCCCTGTGCATGCTCAGTTGCTCAGTCGTGTCTGACTCTTTGTACCCCCATGGACTGTAGCCCGCCAGTTTCCTCTGTCTATGGGATTTCCCAGGCAAGAATACTAGAGCGGGTTGCCATTTCCTATTCCAGGGGATCTTCCCCACCCAGGGACTGAACCTGTTTCTCTTGCGTCTCCAGTATTCTTGCCTGGGGAATCCCATGGACAGAGGAGCCCGGCAGGCTACAGTCCATGGGATCACAAGAGTCATTAACAACTTAGCCACTAAACAACAAACAACATCCACCACGAGCTCTCACTTCTAGCGCCCTCTCTTGCTTAAGACGAGATGGCTTCCCAAAGGTGGGTACAGGCAGGTACCCACCTGTGCAGGTATAGGGACATGGCTGCCTCTCATGCAGGATAAAGGTGCTGGTGATGTTCGTACACATGCCACTTGTTTATCGTGCCTGCTCAAAGCGTGAGCCGACACTTCTGCAGTGGAATATCTGAACCTTGAGACTAAAGGTACTCTGCAAATTAGTTACTGTTCCTTTGCCACTGAAAAGTTCCCTGTGATTATCCAAGACTACCAATTTGGGCACTGAAGCCTGGCAAATGGGCCGGGGGGTGGCCTGGAGGGGAGTGTGTGTTCCAGACCCTCGGGGCTCCGTCTGTGATGGTGCAGCCGGCCGCGGCTAAGACGTGGCCTTGCTCTGTTTCCTCGCGGGAGCTGGCAGAGCAACAGTTAAGGAGGAAACGGGCCTCCTGCTCTGGGTTATACACGGGTTGTAGGGGGAGGGATCCGAGAGAAAATTCCAACTATGCTGAGCGTTGCACAACTTCACACATCATGGTGGGCCGGGCCTCGCAGCCGCTCCCTCAAGCTCCGGGGCTCTGCTGGGCTCCCGGGAGGGAGGCGGCGCTTCCTCATGGGCTCTGGTTTTCACTGATAAATGGGCTCAATGCTCTGCGCTGCTGACCTCTCAGAGTAAAAATAAATCCCCCCCAAAGAGGGCCATTTTTATACTGTTTGGGGAGGGTGGGCAGCCCCTCTCCCCGAGGCGCACTCTGGCTGCAGATGAAAGTGCCTGGTGGTGCTGGGAGCTCACCCCCAGGGCAACAATGCCCGGTCTGTTCTTTGTTTGTGGTATTGCTGTCAATACCACATGGGGTGAGGAACCAAAAACAGAACCCCATCTCAAATGGAAAGCACCCGGCTGGCGTGAGGGCGGTCCCCGCCTATCCCGGAGGGGACCCGAGGGCTGACCAAACAGGGACGCCAGGCCTGCCCCTGGTTTTCAGGGATTTATCTCCCGAGGAGCCTCCAGGTCTGACAAACTCATTCAGGGTCCCAACAACCCTGGGGGAGCAGAGGGAAGACACCTGTCGCATCACTTGGAGTGGGGTAGGGAGAAAGGAACGGCAGGCCCAGCTGCAGGCTGTCACACCGCACGATCCGAGCCCCCCGACTCTGGCGTCGGTAGGGGTTTTCCCCCAGTCCGAGAGGCCTATCCTGCTGGGATGAGAAGGTAGAATGACAGCTAATCGTTGCTGGGATCAGTTCTCACCGCCAAGGGCGGAAGACATACATCTTGCTTCAAAAACCACCCTTGTTCCAGACATATTTTACACTTAGCCTCAGGAATGTTTGTTTTCGATGAGCTCAGCTCCTGGCAGGCAGATCCCCGGAGGAGGAGATCCACCACCAAGAGCAGCTTCTCTCGAACCCGGGCACTGGAGGGAAGCGACAGGAAATGGGGGTGTCGGCTTCCAGAAAAACTTTCTACTTCTGGCTGAGGCTCTTCCTGGAATAGCGGCTTTTCTCTCAAATTAGAACTGCCCAGCCCTCATCACCGCTGTGACCTTTCCCAGTCCCATCCCTCCAGTCTGTGGCAAGGATTCAAAATCCCCACCCACATGCGAGCCGTCGCGGGGTGCCCGTGAAACCAGGGAAGCACTGACTCGGGGAAGGACTTGGCCTCCCCACCAACTCTCACTCACAGGAGATGTCAGGCACCCGGCACTCTGTGCTGTAAGCCATCAAACACTCCCCAGCCCCACCCTGGGAAGATTCCCAGGGAACAGGAATTTCTACAAAAGGGAGTGAGAAAAGGAAGGAAGTACAGAAAGCCAGGGAAGAGAGAAAGTTTGGGCAGCCTTGTCCTTTCAAGTGCGTTTATCTTTGTGTTTTACAAAGAGGCCTCTTCACTCAGGGTCTGCGCGCCTGAAGGTCAAGGGTTCTAGCTGATCTCTGCAGTTCAAAAGGATATAAGGGTGGGAACTACCACGACTTTTGAACAGTTTCAGTTTCTTAACGGGGAATCCTGGAGAAACTCAGGAAATGTAAGGTTCTGCCCAGTATTTTGAACGCTGACCTTCGTGTTCCTTCAATAATTGTTCGGAGACATTGCTTGAAAACATCTTCAAATGAGCTCGTCAGCAGACAGCTCTGCAAGAAAAGAAAGGAGATTTACAGGGTGAATGTTTGGTGTCTGTTCACTTGTTTATGATGCTGGTTAGATGACCCTGGGGGCAGATGCTGGGTGAAGAGCTGAAGGAGATGCAAAGATACCCAAGACAAGGGTCTCTGTCCTTTTGAGAGCTGAGTCTAGTTGGGAGCAGGCAAGGAGGTCGGGGAAGAATCAGTCCTGAAAGTGAGCCGAGGAGAGAAGTAGGAAGAAAAGAGCTTTGAAGCCTTTGCTGTGGCTGGTAAACCTCCTGAGAGGGCTTCCCTGCTGGCTCAGCGGTAAATAATTCATCTGCCAGTGCAGGAGACACGGGTTAAATCCCAGGTCTGGGAAGATCCCACATGCCGAGGAGCAGCTGAGCCCGTGTGCCACAACAACTGAGCCTGTGCTTCTAGAGCCTAGGAGCTGCTAAGACCGAGCCCATGTGCTGCAACCACTGAAGCCTGCAGGCCCAGGGCCCATGCTCCACAACGAGAGAAGCCACGGCAACGAGACGCCTGCACACCGAAACTGAAGAGTAGCCCCTGTGTGCCCCAACTAGAGAAAAGCTCGCACTGCAACGAAGACCCAGCAGTTGAAAATTAAAAAAACAAAACAAAGAAACCCCTCCTGAGACAAAAGGAGGCGCTGTCTCCAGAAGGGCCATTTGTGTTTTAAGTTCAAAGGACAGTGACACTCAGGGTCCCTAGCTGTCGCAGCCGGGAAGGGGCTTTCACAGGCACAGCTCCGGGACCATGGGCACCTCCCCCACCCTCCTGCCCCAGAGCCACACATCACACCAGGGGGACCAGGACTCAGATATTTGGATCCCCTCACTCACCCGCCCCAGCTTCCAGATGGCTCTGTATTCTGGTGAAATGAAGCCCTCCCATTCCGTACCTTTATTAAACTTGCCCTGCAATAATGTTTTTCTGATCAGCCACAGGGATTCATTTAGGCTGTTATAGAAGCAGGATAAACTCCAAGAGATGAAAGTAACAGGCCTTGACTGAATGTGAGTACAAGTTTCTCCCTGACTCCAGTCCCAGCCACTTACCTCAACCTGTTCATGCTTAGCATCCAGGAAAGGTCCAAACTGCAGATCAGCCCGAAGCGGAGAAACGAAGGTACCAAAAGAACACATCAGAATTGCACATGCCTCTGAGTACCCTCACATACCCGATCCTAGCAGTTCTCTGCCCAGGGTCCATTTCTCCCTCCAAGGCTGCCTGTACAGCTGGGGACAGGTGGCAGGTGGGTGGGGGTGGGATGGTGCCCAGCCAATATCACAGGCAGAAGGACACAACCTCCTGGATGGAGAGGCCTACTGGGCCCGTCACTAGCTGCTTTGCCTCCTATAATACTGGGCTTTTGTTACCCCTTCAACCCAGCAAGGGCAATCTACCTCTATGAAGCAGTACTCTGAGCTCTCAAAAGAGATGAGTTCACAAATGGGAGTAATTAGACAAGAGGTGAAATACTGAAAAATCAATGCAGGTGGCAAAACACCTTGGGTTTTTTTATTAAGACCACGCACACAAAGGGACCTCCCTGGTGGGCCAGTGGCTAAGACTGCTCCCAATGCAGGGGGCCCGAGTTCTATCCCTGTCAGAGAACCAGGTCTCACATGCCACAGCTAAAGATCTTGCATGCTGCAACAAAGATCAAAGACCCCATGCACCACAACTAAGACCTGATGCAGCCAAATAAATAATATTAAAACAAACAAAAACCACACACACACCTCACCAAAGATGGAGACCAAGAACTCAAAAATACTTTTAAGAAGGAGGAGAGTTTGATTAGAACCTCATCAGACCTTTTTCCAAGATTACCCCCCACCCCCACCCCATTCTCCCTTTGGTGCCTCCCTAGGTGAACTGTCCCCGGAGGGGCCCTACCAGGATGCAGACGTCCGGTCGGTCACGGTTGATGATGGTGATCAGGTCGAGCAGGGGGTCAAAGGTGATGCTGTCAGATGTGGTGTACGGCCCACAGGCCACCAGGACCATGAACTGCTCAGAATCTAAGCCAGAAAGGATTGTTAAGGTGTTGATGAGAAGCTGCTGGGATGGTGGGAGAAAGGAAAATGAGGGCAAGATGCCTTGGGACTCAGTTAAGAGTCTCACATGTGCAACCCTGGGAATCGAAAGACCTGGCCTCAAAGAGCCCTCCATGAGCTGCACAGACAGGCAAGTGTGCAAGCAACCAGAACTCCAGAGACATTTACCAGCAGTGCGTGGACGATGGGAGGAAAGTGGGAGTCACGAGAGAACTGATCAAAGTGGCATTTGCTTACATGGTTTTCCTCTTAACTTTTTTTTTCGGTGGTAAAATACAAAACTCAACTTTTTTTTTTCGGGGCGGGGAGGGAGCTGGGCAGTGCTGTGTGGTTTTAGGGATCTTAGTTTCCTGACCAGGGATTGAACCTGTGCCCTCAGCAGTGAAAACTTGGAGTCTAACCATTGGACCACCAGGGAAATTCCTCCTGATCATAACCATGTTTAAATCAACATTTCAGTGGTATTAGATAAATCCATAATGTTGTGCAGTTGTCATCACCTTCCATCTCCACAACTCTTTCCATCTCATAAAACTGAAACTCCGTACCCGTTAAACACTAACTCCCTGCTCCCCCTCCTGCAGTCCCTGGCAACCACCTCTATGATTCTGATGCTTCTAGGAACCTCATCTAAGGAGAATCATATGGTATTTGTCTTTTTGTGACTTTGCTTACACTTGAGGGTAGAGTTTTTCAGGAGCCAGGGCAAGGCGGGGTCCCCGACAGCACTGAGGTTTGAGAGCTCGGTGGGAGGGATCATCAGTGGTGAGAGCAGCTGGAGAATTTGGTAGATCTAGGGGTCCAGGAAGACAGGCTAGGGAGCAAGGCTTGGGACGGGAGACTTTCATGTTTTGGGGTGCAAGGCCTGTATTGGGGTGCTGTTTTCCTCAAAGCATCTGCTTCCCTTTTGGAGAATCAGCCTTGGCGTCCATAAGGTCCCCTCCCCCTCTGCCCTATGGAGATGTAAATTAGGTGCACCCTCCTCCCCAGCCAAAGAGCAGGCACGGACCGGCTTAAGCCATTCACTCTCTCCTCTGGATTCCAGAATCTCAAGGTGAACTATCCAAGGACAGAAAAAGACTGGCGCTGACCCATCCAGCTGAGGTGCCTGGTCAATACAGTCCAGGACTCTTTGCTACCTGGACACCTGGCGTTACTGAGCCGTGCGTGATACGGGCTATAAGCCTTTTCCAGCCACTTGTCCAGTCTGTGTGCTACCTGAATTTCCCCTAACAAATTTCTCTTAAGTTAGTTTGAACCAGGTTCTGTAGCTTACAACAACAAATGCAACGATCCTTGACTTCTTAACAGGCAGCTTTATTAGCTTCCTATGGTTTCGATAACAAACTATCACAAACTTGGTGGCTTAAAACAATACGTACTTATTATCTTACAGTCCAAGAGGTCGGAGGTCCTAAAATCAAGGTGTGGGCAGGGCAGCATTCCTTCTGGAGGCTCTAGGAAGAATCATTTCCCGGCCCCTTCCAGCTTCCAGAGGCCGCCGGCATCCTCGGCCCAGGGCCCCTCCTCCACCTTCAAAGCCAGAACCTGACAAGTCTGATCTCTGTGACCCGCCCCCTCCTGCCCTTCCTTATAAGGACCCTTGTGATTACACCGAGCCCACCTAGACAATCCTCATCTCCAGAGCCTTAACTTAGTCACACCTGCAAAGTCACTTTTGCCATATAAAGTAATATGTTCAGGAATATATTCCAGGAATGAGGGCCACTGTTCGCCGAGCGTGGCAGTAACTGAACTGAGATAGAGAATTCAAGGAGAGTAATACCGGTGCTGTGAAGAGAGGAGGGGACAAAGCTACATTCAGTTCCGAGGAGCCCAGGAGACGCCGGCCCCAGGTAAACGGCGAGTGCCTGGGGGCCAGGTCCATGTTGTGTTCTGTGTCTCCACACCCAGGTGTTGAGCCCAACACCTTGCTCACAAAATGTCTATTAACAACTTTTTCAGGGACTTCCAGCAGTTAAGATTCTGCACTCCCAGTGCAGGAAGTCCAGGTTCGATCCCTGATCAGGGAACTAGAGTCTGCATGCCACAATGCAGACCCAATGGAGCCAAATAAATAAATAAAAATAACTATTAACAAAATAAAACCAACTTATTCAATTGCTTCCAAAGATTCCCCTGGCACAGCTCCGGCTCCGGGCAGTTCAGCCCTGTCTGTTCCCTTTGTTACCTGAACTTGATTCAATACCAGCACTCTAGCTTCCATAAACACTTACTTCCTGAGAGAATGTGCAATGTCATAAACTCCTAAATTTTGCTCCCAATTCCAGGCCGCCTCTAAGAATGACCTCACACAATATTAACGTGGAGGGGATGCTGACAATACAGCTAGCATCAGCTATCTCCCTGCTAATCCTCAACAGTCTACTGCTCTGCTTACAGAAATGCTTGGAATTGTTCTGAAGCCAAGTTTACTGAAATGTTCATCTTTTCTCATCTCGGTTAGCTACCAAGTAACTCTAGGCTTCCTGAGAAATGTGTCTAATTTTTAAATACAGGTTTTTTTTTTTTGGAATAACTTAAGAATCGTAGAAATGTCCCAAACAGAGTCCAGAGTTCTGGTGTGTACACCTTTCACCCAGCAACCGCTAATGCTAACATCTTACATAACTAGGGTACATTCATCAAAACGAAGGAATTAATACTGGTATGTTACTGTTAGCTCATGACTTTATTTAAATGTCACTGGTTTTTCCACTAATGTCCCCTTTCCTTGTCCAGGATATCACATGGCATTTAAAGGAAATTTTTTTTTAAATTGGTGCTCTTTACCCTTTTCTTTTTTTTCCTTTTCTTCCTCCTTCCCTTTCTTTTTTTGGCCACACAGCATGCAAGATCTTTCCCAACCAGGAATGGAACCTGTGCCCCTGCACTGGGAGCTTGGGGTCCTAACCACTGGATGGCCAGGGAATTCCACTGTTTTTTTTTCTTTTTCAAAGCAACCTTCAAACACCTGTTAAACATTAGTTTTGAAATGACAGTTCTTGTGGAATCAGAGCACAGGAAGTAAGGCTGACCAAGCCACATATGCTCAGACCCCTGGCCTTCCACAAAGGGCCGGTGAACCCATGAATCTGTGGTCGCCCTTGGAGCTCCAGAACAGTGCTCTCACAGCTTCTGAAGCTTTCCCAGGGCCAGAGGAACTGTGTTCCAGACCCTGGCCCACTCCTCTCCACCCGTACTGTTGGCAAAATACCCTTGGAAGTCTAGCTCACCTCCATCCTCTTCATCGGGCTGATGGAACGGAAGTGGCACACCCTTCAAACAGGAGAGAAAACTGTGGTGAGGTCTTGCCCCAGGCACCGCCTCTGGTCAGGAACGGGGTGGGCACTAAATGGGGGCATGTTTGTGGGTGTCTTGCTCCTTGGAGCTAAAAGCCCACAGTTGATGAAAGTGAAAGTTGCTCAGTCGTGTCTGACTCTTTGAGACCCCATGGACTACAAAGTCTACGGAATTCTCCAGGCCTGAATACTGGAGTGGGTAGCCTTTCCCTTCTCTAGGGGATCATCCCAACCTAGGGATGGAACCCAGGTATCCAGCACTGCAGGTGGATTCTTTATCAGCTGAGCCACCAGTCAAGTCCAAGAATACTGGAATGGGTAGCCTATCCCTTCTCCAGCGGATCTTCCCGACCCAGGCATCGAACCGGGGTCTCCTGCATTGCAAGTGGACTCTTTACCAGCTGAGCTACCAGGTAAGACCACAGCATTGATGACCCTTCCCTTTTTCTTTACTGCTCAGAGTGGGCAAGACACCTGGTAGCATGAGGTCATGACTAAACTCAAAAAAACATCCAGGAAAGAGCAGGAGCAAAACGGGCGACTGCAGGATCGGTGTCCTGCCTAGGAGGACAGGTGCTGCTACTTCTTCCGCGTCCCCTGAAGCCTGCAGAGGATTACTGCAGGAGCAGGGGCTGCTAAGCTACAGGTGAATCCGGCTACCGCCTGTTGCTGTGAGTAAACTTTCACTGGCACACGGCCACGCTCTTTGGATAATGGGCTGATCGTGGCTGCTTTTGTGCTACGATGGCAGAGTCGACATTGTATGAAGACCAGGTCTTTGGAGTCTGAAATATGTATTGTCTGGCCCTTTAGGGGAGCAGTTTGCTAAGCCCTGACCTAGAGGTAGGTCGTACTCTACAGAGAATTGAGAAGCAAATCAACAGGCCCTTACAGAGGACGAGTTTCAGGATGGACAGAAGCCCACACACTGTACCTCGTAGAGTCTGGTGGCAACAAGTTTTCTACCCGTGGTGTTGATTCCTTCCATGACCACCACCTGAAAGGCAGGCAGCAGACAGACTTGATCAACAGGAGGTCTGGAGTAAGTTACTGTGATAGAGTTACAAGTACTGTCCAGCTACTCTCATCCTGTAATTGTAAACTTGGGGGTGTTTTTCTAGAAAACAAAGGAAGGGGGTTATATTAGTGTAATAATAATTATGCTTTACACGGTAATCTCATTTTTACAACATTCCTATAAGGTGAGAATTATCATTCCCATTTCACAGATCAGGACACTCCGGGTTTGGGAGGTTAAGTAACATCGTCATACTCATCCGCCCTGCAGGGTGGAGCTGGGGTTGAAACCTAGCCGCAGATCCCAGAGCCAAGGTCGGAGCACACAGGGGATCGGAACCCCCGTACTGGCATCTGCTCTGGTGCCTGAGCTCCAGTTACACCTCTTGGCATCGGAGGTCAAAAGCGCAGGGCAGTTGGCCACAGTCCACTACACACACCAGGAGCAGATAGCATAGCCGCACCCAGAGGCAAGTCACACCCCTGATCTCACCTGTCCAGGAAATAGAGAATATTCTTTGAGCTCAGATAGATCCACTGGAATCTGAGCGCCTGAGGAATGTTCCAGATCTCCCTCCAGAATCACCGACTTGTGGTTCAGCTTCCCGTTGCTGTCACAGCCGATCTGGCCCAGCAGGGTGACAGGCTCCTACCGAGATACACAGGAGAACAACAGCCTTTGGGACACAGGAGCTTAAAATTTGGTCCGCGCGATGGAGAGCAAAACAGACCTCCAACAACAGCACACGTGTCTTTGGTGGGGCATCACTTTGAGCCCGAGGTGACCACTCGGCTCCTAGGGGTGTATCATCACTGGCTCCCAGGGGTGAAAGGACCCTTAAAGGGCATCTAGCCTGCCCACCATCTAATGTCTCAGCCCCTCTAAGTGGCTGTCTGAGCCACAGCATCTCCAGTGAAGGGGAACTTGCCCCCGAGCCCACCCCCTCGCCACCAGCCCACTTACCACATCTCTCTCTCTCTCTTTTTAAGTTCTACCAGTTTATTGCTACCAACCCATCCATCTCCCTCCACCTTCCTCATGCATGCGTGCTCAGTCATATAAACCCATGGACTGCAGCCCACCAGGCTCCTCCATCCATGGGCTTTTCCAGGCAAGAATACTGGAGTGGGTTGCCATTTCCTTCTTCACACATCTCCTGAATAACTGTTAACGACAGCTCTGGTTTACTGGGCTCACTAAACACCAGGCACTGTTCTAAAGGCTTACGTGTATCAACTCACTTAATTCTCACAAAAACCGTGAGGTGGATATTATTATTGCATCCATGTTAGAGATGAGAAAAACCAGCAGCAGAAAGGTTAGATAATTTAACCAAGGTCAAACAGTGGGCAAAGTGTGGGTTTGAAGGCCAGATGTTTGGCTCCAGGGCCATATCCTTTAACCACTCACCATACCGCCTTGTAACAGGAAGTTCTTCATTAAACTGAGCTGAAATTCCTCTCTCGGTGGCTTCCTCTATCCTATTCTCACTCCCGGGGGCAAACCGAGGAAGTCTAATCTTTCCCCATGAGATCGTACAACCCAGTCTCCCCTCCACTACTTCCTCCCAACTCCCCCGAATCTTCCTTATATGACATGGCTTTGCATATCTTCCCCAGCCGGCCATTCTCCTCTGAATGCAAATATGTGACAGAGGCACCGCAAAGAAACTCTGAGAACACATCTCCCCTTAAAGTACGTTCTAGAGAGAAAGCAATATACACATGCCAGATTAAACTATTGACGTGGACACTATTCACAGCACTTGATCCCTGATGACGGAGACCAAAGAAGGGGAGAGACCATGAGTCACCGTTTCTGGAAATCTTCACCTTGCTGTTGTTCTCATATCCTGACACTTGAATGCTTAAGGCCCTCAATCTTGTTTACATGCAAGACTCTAACCCAAGTGCAAAGAAAACGACTTAATCTGGTCACAAAGCCAGAAAGCACTTATAACCCATGTTACCAAGTTCATCCAAGATAGATTTTCTAACTAGAAGGTAGACAGTTAGTGAAAGGGAAGCAGGAGGCTGACTTTTCATCATCGATTTAAAAAAACAATATCAATCAGGAAAGACTATTAGAACAACTCTTACCTGTGCTGGGACTAGAATGGGAGCAAAAGCCTCAATCTTATAATGTTCCTTGAGTTCACTGCCAAGTTCTTCTATCTTACAGGTCAGAACTGAAAACCCAGAGGGGAAAAGCATGTTTAAGACATTTTACTTGCCAAGCAGAGAAAACACAGCACCTTGTAAAACATTAGTCAGTCATTTTATAGAAGCAGGTAGGGTGCCGAGGACACCGGCCAGTTGGTAACTTTCTCAAGCCCGAGCCAATTGCCCAATATTTGGTTGCAGAACCCGGCCTTCCATTTGGCCATGGCAGGGGGAGGGAAGGGGTCACGGATGAGATCACAGTCCCAAAGTTGGCCTGGCTCCCTCCCCAGCCTCCCCCTTACTCAGGTGGTCAGGGGGGTTTCAGGGAAGCCAAGAACAACCTGAAGAGCCTTCTAGTCTTTCCAAGGAAGAAGCCATAAATGTCTCCGCTTCCTTTAACACTGTAATTGGCTTCCTTTATACAGTTCAAGTGGTTGTTACTGGGAAATGGTTATGTGCTTTTTCTTAGCAAAGTGATTGTGATTTGGGAGAATTATTGAGAGTGGTCATCTCATATCCGTTTCCTAATAGGGGTGCCCAGACAACATCTATCAATCAAAGGCAACCTTGAACTTGTTCTACCAGCCTAGCTGACGCTTTGTTACTGATTCAAATCCTTCCAGGTGGTTTTATACCCTCCAGAATGTCAAAGGGAAAAACAAATACCTTCTCGAATGTCTGGGAGCTTCTGAAACATGCATTTGTAGCTCCCGGTGAGCGGCTCTGGATGTCCCAAGACCTTCAGGCTGAGGTGACTAGTTCCGCCTCTCCCGGACCAAGACACCCCCTGCGCCGAGCCAAAGGAGGTGACCACTTCTCCCCGGTTACTTCTCGAGCTGTATTTCTGAGGGGGAGTAGCACTGATTGGAAGCAAAAGACATCAACATTACCACGTTCATATCTAAAAAGAGAGAGGAGTCTAAGATGAGGTTACCTCTTGAAAATTTGGGATTGAAGGCATGCCAGCCTGGCCTCACATTTTATAAATCTAATCAGCTTAATGGGGTTGGACATTCTGGACCTTTAAGGAATTTCAGGAATGAGGGGGGGTTGAGGAATACCAAACGTGTTTAGAAAAGCTTAGACACAGAGACGCAGTTTAAAAGGTCTTCTCCTGGATTAAAACTAACAAAGTGAAACAAAATCCAAACTCTGAATTGATTAAAGAGCCAGTTTCGAGTACCGTTTTCTTTCTTATGGATTTTTAGCATTTGTTAGAATATCATCAGAGCCTGGAACTTTGGATAAGCCAAAAGTTGCTCTGTGTACACATAACACCTCATGATATAGTTCAAGGTAGAAACAGTAACAAAATGAAGTTAAATGAAAGGGAATCAGCTTTCCCCAGTGTTTCTGGAGGTGGACAGGTAATGAATTCTGTCAGCTAGTGAACAAACACTCCCATTCTCCAAGTCTCAACCAGCAAGTTCTCGTATTTCTCCTCACTCACTGATAAATTCCACCTCCAGGGACACACGAGTGTGGCTGATCTGCTTAGAGGACAGCGAGGTCTTCTAAGCCTTTGGTTGTGAACACAGTGCACCAAGAGGCCTGGTTACCACAGGCTTCATTTAACGCCTTGAAACCCTGCAGGAATCAGCTCTCCATGGGCAGTTACAGTGGGTGCTGCCAGAGAGGCTACAAAAAACGAGCTTGACTAATTACCTCTGTCTCCAGTGCTGCCTCCACCTGAATAATTTAGAAGTTACTTTCATAAATTACAAACCCAGTTTCTGATGTCAGCTTTACTAGGGTGCATTAAAGAATGACTAGGCAGCGCATCTCGACTCGCCAAGCTCCTCCCTGCGAAGTTCTGTGAGGCGCACATTACAGCCGGCCCTTTAACCCAGGGAGATGCTCACATGGGGTCCGTTGCAAACAGATCTACAAGTTTCAAAGTCTTGCTTGTTGAGAGAATAGAACTGCTGCCATGGTGCTGGCACCTACGAGAACCACTCTGTAACCAGCCATCTCTGTGCATCCAAAGATGCCCTTCTAAATCTAGAAAGTTCTATTCGGAAGCCAGGG
This sequence comes from Dama dama, assembly GCF_033118175.1. Lineage (NCBI taxonomy): Eukaryota > Metazoa > Chordata > Mammalia > Artiodactyla > Cervidae > Dama > Dama dama. Next base: position 7,439,680 of record NC_083682.1, read on the forward strand.
TGAAAACTCCTGAAAGCAGGAGTGGGCCACACTAAAGTCAAATCCGCCCTCGGGATCCAACTACCTTTCGGGGACTTCCCTGGTGGTCCAGGGCCTAAGACCGTGCTCCCAACGCGGGGGGCCCAGAGTTCAACCTCTGGTCAGGGAACTAGATCCTGTAGGCTGCAACCAAGAGCCCACATGCCACAACTAAAGATTCCACGTGCCACAACTAAGACTAGGCAGAGCCAAATAAATTTTTTTAAAAATTAAGGAAAAAAAGAAGAATCTGACCCCCTCTGATCTTGAACAATGTTATCGCTCCCTTTCTTTTTTTTCTTTTGTGTTTTCTGGCCCTGCCAACTGGCTTGTGGGATCTTAGTTCCCTGACAGGGATCAAACCTGGGACTATGGCAGTGAAAGTGCCAAGTTCTAACCACTGGACTCCCAGGGATGTCCCTATCACCTCCTTTCTGATGTGACAGAAAGCCTTAGGCTGGCAAGTCTTAAGTTCTGCTTGGTCTAGAAGTGACTCCCAGCAGCCAGTGTTGCCCTAACTGGTGAACATCACTGTTCCTTTGCCCCACCTCGATGCGGCTGCACCTAAAGCCCTTTCTTCTCCTCAGCAGAGCTCTCACTACAGAATTCTCTCACAGAACACATGTCATTTATGGATTTCCAAAAGTCACACGTGATCCCTGTGGATTTATGTGCAGAAGTGGCAGCAGGGATAAAATACCAATGAAGTTGGGGTAGGTTCAGGGACAAGAAAACTCTCAGCAACTAGTTGTAACCTGAGTGAGGAACAAAGAACAGGTTACGCAACATTATGAACAAAGATATGGGCTTTTCTTTTTAAAAAATAAATACCTAAAAAAAAGAAGAAAGAAAAAAACCCAACAACACATGAACTAACAGAAGCAGGTGGAAACCTATTTGCCTCCTACTGGCAAGAGACTCGCAGGCCTCCCAGACTTCTGAATAGACAGGTTGTTTTCAGTAGGAGATATCAGTTCCTGATCTAGGAAATGAGCCCCAGAAAAGAGGGTGGAAAGTGAGTTTCCTTAACTACTGTTAAACAGTAATTTTCCACACAGGATGAGGGTGGGGAAGGTAGGGAGCAGTCGGCCTTGCAGCCAGTTGATTGCAGAGGGAAACGTCCACCCCTATTCCTTAAGTCAGGTTGTAGTGTCGGCCTCCACCAGGTAACCAGAGAGGGGAAGGCAGACCTGCTGCCTGGCAGCTGAGTCAGCAGGATCCATACCTTGGAGAGAAACTCGATGGTGAGAGGAGCTGATGGGGGCTCCGAGCAGACACAGTCCTTTTTGTGAGGGGGGTTTCCGGGGTGGTGACAGTTCGCTTCTGAGAACCCTAGAAGCAAAACAGAAGGGCCCAGTCACTCTAGACCCAGGGGTTGCTAGTGAAGTGTGCAGATCCTTAGGAAGAAAGGGAGGATGTGCCCGAATGAAGGGCACAGACCGCATAGAGCTGGTTTTCTTCTGAAGGCCCCATCTTTCAAGCAGAATCTCAGACTTCAGCAATTGTAATACAGTCCTCATCAGTACACTGTCTCCATTTTGGAGGCAACTATGAAAAAAATGCCAACGACATCCCCCGAAAGGACTGCCAAGTAGGCGATCTGTCCTGTCAAATTGCTCGCGTGTTCACTTTCCTTCTCTACCTCTCTGCTTTACCGCAGCTGGGAGTTTGGCTACACACACAGTTTTAACCTGCACGGACACATTTTCCTGTCAGGGGATGGGACCATGTTACTATTTATTCTGGCAAAGTCTACCACACATTTTCAGAATTAAAGAAGGGAGTGACTCCAGGCAGATAACACGGGTGAGCTCATACTTGGAGAGTATTTAGCACACGCCTCGCTGATGGTCAGTTTTGTTTTCTGGGTGGTTTTGCTCATCAACAAGAATTCAAAGAGATGCCTGGAGTGGAGGGTGAAGCCGGCAAATCCCGAGATCCCTTGCTTCCCAGAGTCTGGGACAACAGACTATGGCTGAGCAAAGACAAAATCCTCGGCTGGAGGGAAACCAGGCAGCCAGCTAGTTGGCTGGCGTTCCCCTGCCCTTGAGCTCCTCCTGGCTGCGGGTTTAGGTTATGCCACCAAAGCTGCCTACAGGGGTGATTACGGACAGGCAAGGAGAGAGAAAGCAGGATTCGAAACCACCCTTAAGTGGCTGGAATGGAAACTAGATTTTAAAAGGACCCTTCCTTATGTACTACACTTATACAATAGTCATTTAAAAATACTCCTTTCTAGTATTTCAATATTTTCCCAATTGAAAAAATTCTAATAGTTATAATCTTAGTTTGAATATGATCCTTCACTGAAGTATTGTAAATACTGAGTTTTTTGCTCTATGTTAATTCTGAGCATTTCTCCCACATTGTCAGTCTTCATCCTTTCTGGTAGCTGTGTTGATGGAATTGATATATAATAGTTTACGTAACTACTTCTCTATTGTTGGGTGTATGTTTCCGGAGACAACAAATACTGAGGTGCTCACTATCACACACGTACCTTTTCCTGGAATTTGGATGATTTCTTATGAGAGATTCTTAGTAGGAGAGATTACTGGGCCAAATGATGGCAAAAATTTTATGATTTTAATAGGTTTTTCTCCAACTATTTTTCCTGAAGACCCTTCTAATATATAGGGGGCTACAGAGCTCCAGGTTCATCTCCCAGGATGAAGCAAAGAGCTCAGCCCTTAGCCACATGGTGAAACCTGACTGTGTCAGTAAACCAGCTCGAGACGTTCCTGGGGTGTGCTCACTCGAAGCAAGTTCAGGAGACTCACTGCTAACACTACGGGCCGGTTTATCCACCCATAATGAGAAATACAGAGGGACTAGTCTCATACCCTGGGGGGAACACATCCTCACAGCACACAGGAACCCAAATTACAGCCAGATTATTCACTTATTAGAAACGTGATGCCAGCAGCATGGGAACTTCAAATCCCCAGACTGACACATCTCTCCCTGTCAGGCAGGACATGTGGAGAGCCGGACTACAACCAGAATGTTTATGGTGAGCATAGGGGCAAAAGAGTAGCTGGTGGGACTTCCCTGGTGGTCCAGTGGCTAAGACTCTGCACTCCCAATGGAGGGGAGCCTGGGTTCAATCCCTGGTCAGGGAACTAGATCCTACATGCTGCAACTAAGAACTGGCAGTCAAAGAAATAAAAAAATATTTAAAAATAAAAAAAGAGTAGTTGTCATTGTACAAGTTAAATATTTAATGGTGACAAGCTAAGACCACTGACATACTCACCTCTGCAACATGGGCTCTTTTGCCCCTGGCACCGGTCTGGGTGGGAAAGGCCAGCCCTGGGCTCTGACCCTGTCATCGTGCTGCGCTGATGCCCGAGCTCCCACGTGCTGGGCACTGTCTAAGCCTTTTTCCTGTTTCTATCCCAGATCCAGTCTGCCTCTCCTCTGAGCTTCAGATGCATATTTCAAATTGTTCATTCATTTCAGCTCATCTCTTAGCTATGATTTCATGGCCAAACTTTGATCTGTGATTGAGCCTCCTGAGTACTTTTGTAGCAGGAATGGGGTGTCCTCAATATGGTATTTCAGCCATCAGAAAGGTGTGTACTTCAACAGTAAATTAAGTAAATTTGCATCTGATTTATGCGTCAGTCTACTGAGACCTGAGTTACCACGAGTCAGTCCTCTCAAATATGAACAACTCTGATGCTGCGAACATTTTAGCTTTCTTATTCTCCAAAGGCACATTTAAATGACTCACCTTTCCTTCCTTCTTTTTTTTGGGTGGGGGGCCATGCAGTGTGGCTTGTGGGATCTTAGTTCCCAGATCAGAGACTGAACCCAGGGCCCTGGCAGTGAGAGCACCGAGTTCTTGCCAGGGAATTCCCTCATCATCTTTTTCCTTACAGAGTAATTTACTTTGACAGATTATGGCTTGCTCCTCGTTTGAGGATTGCCACAAATTCATTTTCTAGAAAGACTAACTATGATTACCGAATACATTGCTTTGGGTTTGGCACTTTACATGTTCATTTAGTTTTCAAGCCCTTCAAGATATTATTCAAGATAATATCACAGGGTATTATCTGCTGGCTATTGGCTTCTTGAGGGCAGAGCACAACCTTGCCTGTTTCATTCACCAGTTCACCCAGTGTCTGGCACACAGTAGTTGCTTAGTAAGTGAATGAATGAACCCTGACTATGTAGGAGAGGAAATGGCAGCTTAGAGATAAAAGCAACTCACTCAAGGTCACTTAGCTCTTTGACTCAGGCTTTGAGGACAGTGCCTTTCCACTGCCCTACTCCACCTCTTACCCTTGGGTCCAACACCTAAACTGGATAAGCAATAGTTATAGTGCCTCTACTTGATACAAAACTAGACACCCATTGGAAAAGAGCAATTATGGAGAAATTACATTGATAAAAATTTTATGATATGCTAACTGAAGAAAGCAGGATAACTATGTGTCCACAAGAACTGCCATCATGTAAAATCATCTACGCACATGATCGGAAAGGAAGATGCATATGTGGAAATAGAGTAGGAACTATATGAGTGGCTAATTTTCTCCTTCAAAACTTCAGATGCTGTGCTGTTATTTTTAGAATAAAGAAAAAAAAATGCTACGTGTAGAATGCAATTTCCAAATAGGGTGCACGCACCTTAGACGGTGTGGTGTAAGAGTTCAAGAGGGTCTCCTCTTCCTCTTCCTCTTCAATTCTAAAAACCTTGGTTAAGAGAAACAATAAACTTCCACCCAAAATCTAAGGCAAGGATTGATCAAATAAGAAATCTGAATACTAGGTATATTACTTGTTTTTTTTTAAAATTTGAGTTTGTTCTCATGTTTTTTGTGGTTTTCAAAAAAATTATTTATTTTTTAAAAATTTCTTTTTAGGCCATGTCATGTGGCATGCCAGATTTTAGTTTCCTGACCACAGATGGAATCCATGTCCCCTGCATTGGGAACTCGGGAGTCTTAACCACTGGACCACCAGGGTAATCCCTTATTACTTGTTCTTAACTTACACATGCAACTACAGACAAATGATAAAATACCATATGTAGTTTGATACAAGGGCCTAGAGCAGAAAAGGATACAGCTCTTGTATGGAAACAATGTCTCTGGCTCCTGCGTGGCCGTGCACTTTGTCCCTGAAGGCACCATGCCGGGTTTTGGATAATCTTTTGCTCAGAAACTGAGGAAGAAAAGATAATGAATATATTATTCCATAGTCAAGTTATAGAGGACGCGTTTCCCATAGTCATGAAATAATAATGTGCATTTGAAATATAATCGAAGGTATAAAATTCCTCAAAGGAAGAATAAAGATGTACATGATAGACTAAAGACTTAACCTGTCACTGTTTCTCTCCAACACATAACAATTCTAATATTAACACCAATTATTTGCTGAAGAACTACCACCTGCTGAGCATAGTTTTAGGAGGGATTCACAACCATTCTCAATTCATTCAATAACCATAAAAAATACGGATCATGGGAACCACTGACTGAAGTGGAAACTGAGGTTAGGAGTCATTAAGGAGCTGGTCCAGGCTCATGCTGGGATTGGAATCCAGGTCTGATTCTAAGGTACACACTCCTCAATACAGTGCTCCGCCTTCCGATAGAGCAGACACGGAAATTTACATTATTAGTTTGCCTACAGTTTCTTCTTACCTCGTGCTCAAAAGAGTTCAGGGTCTCCAAGGTAGGGCAGTCTTTACGTGTGCTGGTGCAGAAGGCTATAAGCTCGCTGGCCATTCCCTCTTCATTCTGTCCATACAGAATGCACAGTTCTACCACTGTAGGGGGAAATTGGACACATAAGAAGTGAGTTCATTTCTTGTGGCTTTCACCTTGAAAAGTGAAAATAATCCTTTATTTATTCAATAGTCATTTATTCAGCACCTACTAAGGACAGGCACTGTTCTAGACACAAGAATATATTAATAGCAGTGAATGACAAAGAGACAAACTCTTGTTCTCATGCAGCTCACTATGGAGGGGAGACAGAAAACAACCAAATAGGTAAAAAAGGTACGTTAGCTGGTTAAATGTGTTTTGTAGAAAAAATAAAGCCTGGAGAGAGATCAGGGGGCTGGAGGGAGGGGCTGGCAATTTTAAACACAGTGATTAGGGAAGGCTTCATTGAGGGCATGACATTTGACCTGGAAGAAGTAAAGCAGTGTGGCAGGCAGTGTTGAGGGGGAAGGGCTTTCAGGCAAGGATCCTGAGGGAGAAGCAAGAGCAGCAAGACCTCCACGGCTGGAATGCAGAGAGGAAGGAGGAGACAGAGACAAGCTGAAAGGGTAAAGGGGGTGCCTGTAATTATTTTGAGAAAGTTGAGAAATCACTAGATGGTTTGAATAGAACAGTAACACAACCTGACTTCCACTGAACAGGGTCCCCCTGACTGCTGCGTTAACAGACTGAAGGGGATGAGGGCAGAATCAGGGGGACCAGTGAAGAGAACCATGGCCAAATCCATGGTGAGACATGACGGTTGCCTGGGTTGAGGCGGTGTCAGTAGAGGAGGGGAGAAGTGGTTGGACTCTAGGCTGGAAATATCCGGAAAGTAGAGCCACTGGGATTTGTTGACCGGATGTGGGGTGTGAAGAGAGAAAGCCATGGGGGATGATGCTGTGAGTTTAGCCTGAGCATCTAGAAGGGGGCACTTACTATTAACTGAGGTGGGGAGGCAGCAGGAGGGACTCTGAGGAGAGGGAGCAGGAGCTTAGCTTCAGACACCTGAGGCTGAGATGCCAATCAGACTTTCAGCTGGAGATGTGTGGGAGGTAGACTGGCCCACAGATCAGGCAAAAGGCCTGGGCTGAGTTATAAATTTGGGGACCACCAGCAAACACATGAGACCAGGTGAGATCACCAAACAGTTGCGTGTATCTTGGGGCTCAGGATACAGAGGAATCTGCAGAGGCTGAAAGGTGGTGACACGCACATTAGAACACCCAGGAGGAGTGTCCAAGCAGCTAAGAGGAAAATGCATTTTAGGAGAGGACCCTTAGAAGAGGACCTGATGAATGGCATCAAATGCTGCTGCTCATTCAGAGGGGGACTGAAAAATGCATCTGTGGCTTTGGCCAGGTGAAGGTCGTTGGTGACCTTGGGAGGAGCAGTTTCAGTGAAGTGGTGGGGATGAAAAAGCTGACTGAAATGGGCTTAGGGAGGAAAAATCTGAAGAGGCCATCCTTCTGAGAAGATTTGTTGTAACTGGGAGAAGATAACTGGAGTGGGACGGGGCAACAATGGAGTATTTAAAGGTTGGGGTAAGAGTCACATTCCTAGGCTACTAGGAAAAAATATCTTATGGAGAGAAAATAGAAAATAAGAAAGGGAAGAATTACTGGAGTCATGTCCCTAAGGAGGACAGAAGGGATGGGATTCAGGACTCAAGTGGAATGTGTGGCTTTTGCTGGAAATATGGAGAATTTATTCACTGTAATGGGAGGAGGCAAGGAATATAGCATAGACACAGGTCCTTCTATTTTTCTCAGTGAAACAAAAAGTAAGTTCATCAGCTGAGAGTTAGCGTGGGACAGAAGATTGTCAAAGGAGGAGCAGGTGACGAATGTCTCCCACAGGAGACTCAGAGTGATAAGGGAAATATGGTATGATATGTCAGGCAATATTAAGGTCCAGATGAGGTTAGCAATTATGAAGTACGAGTCTAGAATTCCAACATCACTGCCAACGTAGTTCTATGTGAAATGGAACCAGCAGGCATCTTGGATTGAAGCCTTTAAAAACTTAGTTCACAAAACTAATTTCTCCTTGTTTTGACTCTAGGCTCACCAAATAAATTTCTGACTATGATTGGTTTTCTCATTCAAGTCTCCTGTTAGGAAGAGAACGCCCTGGAGATAAAAATTTAGAGTATTCCAGTCTCTCATAAATTAATGTTTGCATTCTGGTTTTATATATTAAAAAAGAAGTTCACTGTGCTGATGAAGGGTAAAGGTAGATGCATGAACACCCTGATTCTAAAACCAGGAACTCCACACCTCCTAACAGTTTGCTTCCTGACACTGCCCTAGAGCCTCACCAATACAACGAAGCACTGGACGCAGGCGCATATCTGGTCCACTGACCAGCTCAGGCAATTAACTCTCCTTATCTGTTTCTCCGTGGCTCAGTGGTAAAGAATCTGCCTGCAATGCAGCAGACATGGGTTCGATCCCTGGGTCGGGAAGATCCCCTGGAAAAGTAAATGGCAACCCACTCCAGTACCTTGCCTGGAAAATCTCATGGACACAGGAGCCTAGCAGGCTACAGTCCATGGGGTCGTAAAAGAGTTGGACACGCTTAGCCTCTAAACAACAACAATAGGTTTCTCCACCTGTAAGCTTTGTCAGCAACAGATGACAAGCTCCTTAAAGTTCCTTGCAAAGCTAAAATTCAATTTTAGGAACCCACGTCAGGGACTCATATTTGCACAGACCAACAGTTTTGATGAGAAGTGATGGATCAGCAGAAGTTTAGGTGTAGGCTGGAAAGGGAGGAGCCAGGAAGAAAAAGCTACATTTCAAAATCCCAACATCTCTTGCTTTGCTGTTGAGCTTTAAATTCTGTGCAACTGCGCTGACTGAAAACCATTTTTCACATTCTTTTTCAGTTGGGATCCAAGCAGTACCCTGTGAGCATTTCAAAGTCTCAAACTCAGTTTCACTCATCTCACAAAAACCGACAAGCCCCATCTAGGGAGGTGAACCACGGAATCGAGCAGGGAGCGGGGCGGGGGGGTGGGGGGGGGTGGACCTGGGCTGGGGTCCAGCGAAGGGGCAAGGAACTCACATTTCTCAATCACAGCCTCCTCGCATTCTAGGCCGAAGATCTGTAACTCCTCCACCAAGAGCTGGGCGGACACAGCCATGAGGACCCAGGAGGGGAATCGGGGCCGGGCCCACCCCAGCTCCGACTTGACGCCAAGAAACCCACAAGCGTGGAGATCGATGAGCAGAACGAGGTTCCTCTGATCCTTTCACCCGCCGAGGGCCTGAGGCGGAGAGTGACCAAATGGACCAAGATCAGGCAGTCAGAAGGCCCCAGTCGTCAGTCACGTAGAAACACTTTTTCTTTCTCTCTTTTTTTGGAAGCCCTCAAACGCCTAGAGGAAGAAAACAGAAATCTTGAGAAGTTCGTTATCCTGGGGAGAACATCCTGCTTCCTAAAAGCTACCGCAGAGCTTCTCACTGATGGAAGCAAAATAGATTAGCCCGGAAAAACCCGCCAAATGCTTTGTACGGCGCACGCATGCGCGAGACCCGGGTTCAACCCCACCCCTTCCCCCTGCTTCCGGCTGTCAGGTCCCTGACTATGCGCGCGCACGCGCGGCCGAGGGAGCTTGAGCACAAACGCCTGAGCGCCGGCTCGCGCGCCGGTGCCTCGCTGCCTGCCGGCTCTACCGGCGGCTGCGCAGTTAGCCCTGGTGCTATCAGTCGGGTCTGACTCTTTGCGATCCCATGGACCATAGCCCGGCAGACTCCTCTGTTCATGGGCTTCTCCCGGCAGAATACTGGAGTGGGTTGCCATTTCCTACTCCAGGGGATCTTCCCAACCCAGGGATCCAACCTGAATCTCTCACATGTCCTGGATTGGCAGGCGGGTCCTTTACCACTAGCACCACCTGGAAAGAGATTCCTTCAGTTCAGTTCAGTCGCTCAGTCGTGTCCGACTCTGCAACCCCAGGGACTGCAGCACACCAGGCTTCCCTGTCCATCACCAGCTCCCGGAGCTTGCTCAAACTCATGTCCATCGAGTCGGTGATGCCATCCAACCATCTTATGCTCTGTCGTTCCCTTCTGCTCCTGCCTTCAATCTTTCCCAGCATCAGGGTCTTTTCCAAGGAGTCAGTTCTTTGCATCAGGTGGCCAAAGTATTGAAGCTTCAGCATCAGTCCTTCCATTGAATATTCAGGACTGATTTCCTTTAGGATGGACTGGTTTGATCTCCTTGCAGTCCAAGGGACTTCAAAGAGTCTTCTCCAACACCACAGTTCAAAAGCATCAGTTCTTTGGCACTCGACTTTCTTTATGGTCCAATTCTCACAACCATACATGACTACTGGAAAAACCATAGCTTTGACTGGACGAACCTTTGTTGGCAAAGTAATGTCTCTGCTTTTTAAAATGCTGTCTAGGTTGATCATAGCTTTTCTTCCAAGGAGCAAGCGTCTTTCAATTTCATGGCTTCAGTCACCATCTGCAGTGATTTTGGAGCCCAAGAAAATAAACTGTACTGTTTCCATTGTTTCCCCATCTATTTGCCATGAAGTGATGGGACTGGATGCCATGATCTCAGTTTTTTTAATGTTGAATTTTAAGCCAGCTTTTTCACTCTCCTCTTTCACTTTCATCAAGAGGCTCTTTAGTTCTGCTTCGCTTTCTGCCATAATGGTGGTGTCATCTGTGTATCTGAGGTTATTGATATTTCTCCCGGCAATCTTGATTCCAGCTTGTGCTTCATCCAGCCCCGCATTTTCGCATGATGTACTCTGCATGTAAGTTAAATAAGCAGGGTGACTTGCCTGGCATGAAAGCTAGCCTTCTGCGTGCAAAAGCTGTAACTGTGCTGTGGTTAGTCGCTCAATTGTATCAGACTCTTAGCCCGCCAGGCTCCTCTGTCCATGGGATTCTCCAGGCAAGAATACAGGAGTGGGTTGCCATGCCCTCCTCCAGGGGATCTTCCCAACCCAGGGATCGCATACAGGTCTTCCACATTGCAGGAGGATTGTTTACCATCTGAGCCACCAGGGAAGCCCATGAATACTGGAGTGGGTAACCTATCCCTTCTCCAGGGGATCTTCCCTATCCAGGAATCAAACTGGGGTTTCCTGCATTGCAGGCAAATTCTTTACCAGCTGAGCTACCAGGGAAGCCCAAAGCTGTAACTGCCAGCACCAAAATCCCGGTTTTGTACCTTGCTTTCCGGGCACTGCCTGCTCCATGTTACTCATTGAGGTGTGTTTGTCACTCTTTCTTCTTGTTCTTTGGTGCGCAGGTGCTTCCAGTACATGCCGTTAAGTGTCCCATTCTGTGCCCAACGTGGGAGAAGAAGGTCTGTAGTCCCACTCAGTCTCCTGGGTCATCTCTGCCCTAAGTATGATTTCTTTAGGGAATCTGGTTGCCATGGTTATTGTCATGATTACTACCATGGCCCCAGTCACAATAATAGATCTGTTCTCTGGATCTGGAGCATTTCAGTGGAGAAGAAATGGAAAGGAGACAAGTGATTTAGTTTTGGAGACAACCTGATTGGAATTTTCAGGTAGAGGTTCCCAGTGAGTTACTGGAAGCTTGGGAGTGAAGATGAGTCAGTAAGTGGGAGAGAGTTCAAAGGTAGGATGAGAAGAGGGACTTCCCCCCAAATATCTCCTAATTCATTGAGCCAAAAGTCTCCATTGGCTCAGCCTTAGACATCATACTTCGGTAATGGGATGGTAGGTAGGTGGAGTCTCTAGAAAAACTTGTTGTTATATATCAGGAGCCTTAAAAATATTCATCCTTCTTGACTCAGCATTTCTTATCCTAAGAAAACCAGCCAAAGTTCAAAGTTTTATACACAAAGATGCTCTTCATTTTTTGTTGTTGTTGTTTGTGAAAAAGGAAATGCAATTAAAAAATGGAAACTGAGTGTCCAGAGGTAAGAAATTATAGAGTATCACTAGAGCAGTGATTCTCAAGACTGTACTAGAGAGACTTTCCAAGTGGTGCAGTGGTGAAGACACTGCACTTCCACTGCAGGGGCACGGGGTCTGGGTTTGATCTCTGCCTGGGGAATAAACATCAGTATGCCTTGGAGCACAGCCAAAAAATAGAAGCAAAACAACAGCATTAAAAAGAGACTGCACTAAAGGGGTCAAAGACTTTTAGGGGGCACCTGAGGACATGCGGGAGGAAGGGCCAGGCAGAGCCCATGTCTTGGCTGCAGTCCAGCCCTGTGAAACAGGGTGTACTCTGCATATTAACTGCAGCTGGGAGAGCGTTGGAGAGGGAAAACCACCTTACATCCCCCTAAGACTTCTTACTGGTGGGTGCCAAGGACGAGGGTGGGATCAGTCCACCTGGGTACAAGCAGTAATAATTTATCACCAATTTAGTGGCATAAAACAGCATTCATCTATTAACCCACAGATCAGTAGGTCAGAAGTCTGGGCACAACATGTCTGGGTTCTCAGTAAGGTAGAAATTAAAGTGTTGGCTAAGTTACATTCCTTTCTAAAAGTTTCTACCACCAGCTAGGGACAGTGCTTTTAGTTGGCTCATGTTATTTGGTTAGGACCACCTAGATAATGTCACTTTCTTAAGGTCAACTGATTTGGGGACATAATTACATCTGCAAATCCCTTGATAGCAGTGTGAGGAGGGTATTGCTCCAACAGGAAAAGACATTGACCCAATCAGTTCAGTTCAGTTGCTCAGTTGTGTCCAATTCTTTGCGACCCCATGGACTGTAGCACACTGTGCCTCCCTGTCCATCACTAACTCCCAGAGTTTACCCAAACTCATGTCCATCGAGTCGGTGATGCCATCCAACCATCTCATCCTCTTTCATTCCCTTCTTCTCTTGCCTTCAATCTTTCTTGGCATCAGGGTCTTTTCAAATGAGTCAGCTCTTCGCATCAGGTGGCCAAAGTATTGGAGTTTCAGCTTCAACGTCAGTCCTTCACTGATGTTCACTCAGGACTGATCTCCTTTAGGATGAACTGGTTGGATCTCCTTGGAGTCCAACAGACTCTCAAGAGTCTTCTCCAACACCACAGTTCAAAAGCATCAATTCTTTGGCACTCAGCTTTCTTTATAGTCCAACTCTCACATCCATACGTGACTACTGGAAAAACCATTGCCTTAACTAGATGGACCTTTGTCGGCAAAGTAATGTCTCTGTTTTTTTTTTAATATTGACCCAGTAGAGCACAACAAAGAAAAAAAGCAGAAGTTGTTAGAAAATGACATGATCTATTTTGAAATATATAATGCCTTCAATATTGGATATGGTTTCATTACATGGTAATTACCAAAATAGTGTCGTATAATGGTGAGAGAGTTAAAACATCATCTGTTCTGAGTGTTAAATAGGCTAAGAATGACTTTGATCCCTCCTCTCTTTCCTTTTCTGAATTATCATGCTTATTTGCTCAGTCGTGTCCAGCTCTTTGTGACCCCATGGACTGTAGCCTGCCAGGCTCCTCTGTCCATGGGATTCTCCTGGCAAGAACACTGGGGTGAGTATCCATTCCCTTCTCCAGGGGATCTTTCTGACCCAGAGATCGAACCAGTGTCTCCTGGATTACAGGCCAATTCTTTACCATTTGAGCCACCAGGGAAGTCCCTCAGTTTTTTTTATTAGCTATTTTTATCTGGAGATGAGTGATGAGGGTTGATAGTCAAAGGACTGGTTCTGGTCTCTTCTAGAAAGTTTTCGAGAGCATGTCAAGACTTTCTCTTTAAAATGTGGGATTATTCATCATATATTGTATTCAGATGAAAGGGAAAAAATCTCATTCTACATCCTGTAACAAATGCTTAGTGACCGTTTGGATTGTTTTTTTTCCTGCAGGTTTACATCCGTTATCCTTTGCTTTTCCTTACCAAGCAACAGGAACTTTTGGTACATCTAAGACAGGGGTCAAAAACTATGGCCCTTAGGCCAAATTTGACCAGTTATCTTTTTTATGAGGCTTGCAAGTCAAGAATGGTTTTTATATTTAAAATTATTTGTTTATTTATTTAATTTATTTATTTTGACCATGCTGCATGACTTGTCGGAGAAGGCAATGGCAACCCACTCTAGTAGTCTTGCCTGGAAAATTCCATGGACGGAGAAGCCTGGTAGGCTTCAGTCCATGGGGTCGCACAGAGTCAGTCACAACTAAAGCGACTTAGCAGCAGCAGCAGCATGACTTGTAGGATCTTAGTTCCCTGACCAGAGATCGAACCTGGGTTCACAGCAATGAAAGTGTGGAGTCCTAACCACTGGACTGTCAGGGAATTCCCAATTTTTGCATTTTTATTTTTTTAAAGGGATATTTCTTTACTTTGCATTATTATCAACAATGATTATCAATTTTATTATGATGTCATAATTTAAAAAATAATTTTATTTATTAGTTTTTTTGGCTGCCCTGGGTCTTTGTTGCTGGGCACAGGCTTTCTCTAGTTGAGGCTCGTGGGGGCCAGTCTTCGCTGTGGTGAGCAGACTTCTCTTTGCAGTGGCTTCTCATTGTGGAGCACAGTCTCTAGAGTGTGTGGGCTTCAGTACTTGTGGTGTGTGGGCTTAGTTGCTCTGAGGTGTGTTGAATCTTCTGGGACCAGGGGTCAAAACTGTGTCCTAGCATTGGCAGGTGGATTCCTAACCATTAGACCACCAAAGAAGTCCCTCAGTTTTTACATTTTTTAAACGATTGAAAAAAAATGATTTGTGGAAATTATATGAAATGCAAACTTCAGTATCCATATAGCTTTTTTAGAACACAGCCATGCTTATTTGTTTATGAATGGTTTATGGTTGCATTCGTGCTACAGGGAAAAACTTGAAGGGTTATGATTGAGGCCCTGAAGCCTCAAATATTTACTGTTTGGCTCTTTACAGAAAATGTTTGCAGATGCTTGCCATAGACAATAGTCACTGTCCATCAAATGTGTTGCATGTATATTTTTTCCAGCTTTTTTTTTTTTTTTTTAGCAAAGGTATTTTTATCTTATTTTCTTCCAGGTGTATTGAGATATAATTGACATACAGCACTGTATAAGTTTAAGGTGTATGGCACAATGATTTGACTGACTTACATCATGAAATGATGACCACAATAAGCTTAGTGAACATCCATCATTTCCTAGAGATACAACATTAAAGAAATAGGACAAAAAATTTTTTCCTCATGATGAGAACTCCAAGGGTTTACTCTTTAACAACTTGCATATATAGTGTACAGCAGTGTTAGTTATATTTATCATGTTGTACATCACACACCTAGAGAAATCATTAGGTCGCATTTTGGGGTGGTCCAAGAGGCTCTAGTTCTTTATGTCTCAGTGCAGAAAGAACTCAGTGAACTTGGGAAGGCCCTGGGAATTACCATATGATCCAGCAATTCCACGCCTAGGTATATACCCAAGAGAATTGAAGGTATATGCTTATACAAATACTTCTGCAAGAATATTCATAATGGCACTATTTATAATACCCAAAGAATGGAAACAACCCAAATGTCCATCGACAGATGAGTGGATAATAAAATATGACATATCCATACAATGGGATATTAGTCAGTGAATAAAAGGGAATAAAGTTACTAATTCATGCTACAACATGGATGAATCTTGAAAGCATTATGTTAAGTGAGAGAAGACAGAAATAAAAGAAACAAAAAAAACAAAAAAGAAACAAAAAATATATATGAGATGTTCAGAATAGATACATCTATAGAGACAAAGAATAGATTTGTGGTTTCAGGGGCTAGGGAGGGAGAGTGGGGAGTGACTGCTAATTGGTAAAGGCTTTCTTTTTTGGGGTGATGAAAATGTACTAGCATCTGATAGTGGTGATGGTTACACAACAGTGTGGGTATACAGCATTGTGAATGTACTGCTGCTGCCGCTGCTAAGTCGCTTCAGTTGTGTCCGACTCTGTGCGACCCCACAGATGGCAGCCCGCCAGGCTCCTCTGTCCCTGGGATTCTCCAGGCAAGAATACTGGAGTGGGTTGCCATTTCCTTCTCCAATGCATGCATGCATGCTAAGTGGCTTCAGTTGTATCCGACTGTGTGACCCTATGGACAGCAGCCCACCAGGCTCCTCTGTCCACGGGATTCTCTAGGCAAGAATATTTGAGTGGTTTGCCATTTCCTTCTCTGAACATCAAATTGTACACTTTGAAAAGGTGAAGTATCTCAATAAAGCTTTTAAAAATGGTCATGTGGCTGTGTTTTGTAATAATATCGACCAATGTAAATGCTCATTATGTAGTATCTCACATTAAAGAAAAACAATTTCTGTTGAAACCGTTAGGTGGTGTTTTGGGGGGCTCCGAAGAGCTCTGGCCCTTTATGTCCTAGCTCGAAGGAATTCATCAAGAAACAAAGTGATAGATAAGTGATTTATTAGAATAGGACGTTGTGAGACTTATAAGCAGGCAGGCTAGAAGATGCTGCCTGAGAACTTAGTGGGTTACATTTTTACAATCAAAGGAAGAAATCATCAGCTTCTCCTCCAAGTTGGGCAGGGAGTTTTCTTGTCCCTACATGGTCAAGCTAGGTCTACAAATTGCTGTAATTTTTTATGTGTGCAGAGAGCGTGTCCTAACTTGCTGAGTTCACTGGGCAGGATATGGGTCTCATGCCGCCCATTGTTGTTTTTTTGGTTGCGCTGGGTCTTTTTTCTCTACTTATGCTGAGCAGGGGCTACTCTCTAGCTGCGGTGCATGGGCTTCTTGTGGCCGCGGCTTCTCTCTTTGTGGAGCACAGGCTCTAGGGCGTATGGGCTTCAGTACTTCCAGCTCCTGGGCTCCAGAGCCTGGGCTCAGTGGTTGTAACCCAAGGGCCTAGTTGCTCCACAACATGTGGGATCTTCCTGGATCAGGGATTGAACCCATGTCTCTTGCATTGGCAGGTAGATTCTTAACCACTGAACCACCAGGGAAGCCCCCACCATTGTTTCGTTGTTTGGGGGCATGTTTCATGCTTCTGTTGCTAAGCAAACCTGCTTTCTTGAGTAAATATTAACAGGGGTCTCCCATTTTTTTTCTACTTACAATTACCTAGTGGGATTAAGTATTTAAGAACCTATTTTGTCCCTTTACTCTGTCCCTATCACTGTTAGGCTGTGAAAAACCCTTAATATCATGAAAGGCTGGGGCAGAGAGGGTTTATCATCATCATCATTATTATTTTGAATGACTTGTCATCTCAAAGGAACAGTTTGGTCAGGGAATAAATTACATGCGATATCCCATGCTGTGAAATGCTGTCCTCCCCATATAAAGTCTGCCTGTGGGTGGAAAGCCCAGGCTATCTATGGCGGAGGCAGGAGCAGCTCCTGGTCCAAGTGGCCATTCAGGGAACAACCACTCTCTGGGGAGGTTCCCAGACCAGCCTGTGTTTTCTAACAGAGACCTTGGCCACCAGATATTGTGAACCTGCTCTCAGATAGCTCTTTGACCTTCGCTTTGTCATGCAAGGATGATGCAATCCCTGAGTCATCGGTATTGTTACCTCTATTTCCCACATGCAAATAAGGAAATTCAGAGAGGGAAGTGAAAGGCCTGGAGAGAGTTCTCTCTGGGCAGAGGCAGATCCAGTCCAGCCCAGATCTCAACCTCAAGTTCATGCTTCAGATGCAGCCCTTAACAAACAAAACTCCCCAAGATGAAAAAAAAAAAAAGAAAAGAAAAACAGGGAATCCCATCTCAATATAGGAATACAATACTTTCATAGTGCTTTCCAGCTTATAATGCTTTTACTATACTTTGTCATTTGATTTTTGGCACATTGGTTGTTAACCCCATTTTACTGATAGGGATTCTATAAACTTGGAGAGTTTAGATAATTTGCTGGGTGGGTCACATTGCTGGTAAGGAACAAGCTAAACTGTGGACCAGTTCTTTCATACTGCAGCTGTGAGTAAGTGTAGAGAAACTAGTGTGGGGAACTCCCAGGGAACAATGAGGTGAGATTTAAAACCAGTTCCTGTCAGAGATCCTGGACTTTGATTGCAAATCAGGACCTCCTGTACCTCACATTTGTTAGAAATGATTTAAGGAGTTAAGGTCAGGGCCAATGGCACACTGCTGTTGGCTCATGCCATGGCTAGGTCATAAGTATTCTGTACCGCAGAAGGAGCTGATGCAGTGGAAATCAGATGGAACATGATGCTGAGAGTTTATGCTTGCAAACTTCATAAAGGGTGGCTTTTGAGCCAAAGAGCAGCGGTATATATAAACATAGCATATAATATATTATTGCCGTTCAATCGCTTGGTCATGTCCGACTCTTCCCAACCCCATGGATTGCAGCATGCCAGGCTTCCCTGTCCTTCACTATCTCCTGGAGTTTGCTCAAACTCATGATACATGTTTAATAGTATATAATTATATACACCCCCTCTTGAGAGTCCCTTGGACTGCAAGGGGATACAACCAGTCCGTCCTAAAGGAGATCAGTTCTGGGTGTTATTGGAAGGACTGATGCTGAAGCTGAAACTCCAATACTTTGGCCACCTCATGCGAAGAGTTGACTCATTGGAAAAGACCTTAATGCTGGGGGGGATTGGGGGCAGGAGGAGAAGGGGATGACAGAGGATGAGATGGCTGGATGGCATCACCGACTCGATGGACACTAGTTTGAGTAAACTCCGGGAGTTGGTGATGGACAGGGAGGCCTGGCGTGCAGCGATTCATGGGGTCGCAAAGAGTCGGACACGACTGAGTGACTGAACTGAACTGAACTGATATACACCCCCAAGGATGCCCAACAGAAATATAAAGGGCTTGAGGGAAATGTAGAGATAGGACAGAACTGTCATGTAATAATACAGTTTGTAATAATAAGTAAATCTTGAGACTACAGCATAATCCCCATATTAGGCAATGCTATATTCTAAATCAAGTGAGAAAGGATTTATTTCACACTTCTAATTTTTATTATTTCATTTATTTTTATTGTGGTAAAAACATAACCCTAAAATTTACCATCTTAACCACTTTTATTTGTATGCTTCATTAATATTACCTTCTGACACTAGTATTGCCTGGAGGTATGGCCCTGCAGTGTAGACATGTTGCCACCAGGAGGCGGCAGTGAGGCACGGTCCCAGGGATAGAACTGCAAGACTGTTCTCTCTGTCCTTCCCAGACTCCCCAGGCTGTTGCTATGGGGAACTAAAACATTCTGAATAGAAGGAGGCAAGATTTTAAAAAAGAAAGCTATGAACCTTGAGCTAATTAACTACAGTTTATTGAGTTACTATCAAGTCTGAGGTGCAGAGATGGGGGTGGGGGGAGGGATTGTTACAAAGACGATACATCCTGGGTGGGCTGAAGGCTGGGGTCATAATAACCGCAGTGGGTATCTACTTTGCACTCACTCTGCTGGGTGCCTGTCCTGAGTTTTCCTTACTCCTAAGGCAACCTGTGTGGTGTTACTGCAACCAGCCTCTACTCCCCCCCGTGTGTGTGTGTGTGTGTGTGTGTGTGTGTGTGTGTGTTAGTTGCTCAAATGTGTCTGACTCTTTGTGAGTCCATGGACTGTAGCCAGGCTCCTCTGTCTATGGGCTTCTCCAGGCAAGAATACTGGAGTGGGTTGCCATTCCCTTCTCCAGGGGATCTTCCCGACCCAGGGATCGAACCCTGGTCTCCTGCACTGCAGGCAGGTTCTTTAGGGTCTGAGCCACCAGCGAAGTCTACCCAGTCAGTTAGTCGCTTCCTTATTTTGGCCTCTGTGATCTGTGAAATTCAAATGTAGTCACGTCAGCCCTCCCCCTTGGGTAGAGCCCTTTCAGTGGATTCCTCTTATCTCTGGACCCCCACCCCCAGGCCCGGCTTTTGTTCTCCTTTCTCAGGCCACACTGGTCCATCCTCCGCAGAGCTTTTGTTCCCGCTCTGCTCTGCACCTGGGATGTTTTTGCGTCCCCTCTTCACGGATTGACTCCAACTCCTCTTTCTCAAGGCCTCTTCCTTGACCTCCAGAATCTCTCCTTCATGACCCTTATCACAGCTTTATTTTCACATTTGTCATTTATTTGTCTTGGATTCATATCTCTCCAGCTCATTCTCCTGCAAGCTCCCTAAGGCAGATCACATGTCTGCGCTGACATCTCGGTGCTGACCCTTGGCAGGTAGAGGCTCTCAGGAGGTGCTTACTGACTAAACAAAGGAAAGAAGCTGGCGGTTGGAGGGCCTTGCTTAGGCTCCTGCAGCCGTGGAGGTGCCAGCCGAGATTGGGAGCAGGTTTCCGCTCTGTCCACTCAAGTTGAGCCCTTTGTGACTGCGAGCTGGTGAGCTGACCTCTGCACTTCAGTTTCCTCATTTGTCAAATGGGTATAAAACCAGGTGGAAGGACTGTGGGACTCCAGGATGGCTATGAAACGAAATGAGTTGACACATGTGGAGGAAAGATATAGGCATTGGAGTGCTGGCTAGAGACCAATGAAAGAATGTAAAATATCTCGTTAATACTGCTTTATATTGATTGCAGGTTGAAATGATAATATTTTGAATATATTGAGTCAAGTAAAATGTCATATTTTATTGTAATGTATATTATAAATTAATTTCTTTTTACTTTTTCTGGCCGTGCTGGGTCTTTGTTGCTGCGTGTGGGCTTTCTCTAGTTGCGGTGAGTGGGGGCTATTCTCCAGTTGCGGCTCACATGCTTCTCCTTGCAGTGGCTTGGCCTCAGCAGCCGTGGCACACAGGCTTAGCTGCTCCTCTGCATGTGGAATCTCCCAGGACCAGGAATTGAATCTGTGTCCCCTGCATTGCAAGATGGATTCTTAACCACTGGACCACCAGGGAAGTCCCTCTTTTTACTTTTTTAAATGTGGCCACTAGAAAATTTTAAATTGCACATGTGACCTGCATTATCTTTCTACCATCCTGTCTCACCAGGATGGCTGGATTGGTCCCCACACCACTCTGGCTCCCTTCCAATCTATTTTCTATTAATACTCCATAGCCAGAGCATTCTTTTCAAAAAGCAATGTAATCCTGTCACACCTGTCACCTCTTGCGTCTTGCCCCGTCTTACGTAAGACCAATCCTTCATTTCCCTTTGTTTATAAGATGAAGAACCACATCCTGTTGAAGCCTTAAGCCTCTGCCCAGACTGGCCCCAGTTACCCCCCTCCAGGCGGCATGTGAACTCTTAATTGGGGCTTGTGGGATCAAGTTCCCTGACCAGGGATTGAACCCAGGCCCCCTGCATTGAGAGCTGCAGGGCCTTAGCCACTGGACCACCAGTGAAGTCCCAGCAGCCTCCTCTTTAAAAAACAAAAAAAGAACGTTCCCAGTGGTGCAGTGGATTGGAGCTTGCCTGCCAATACAAAGGACATAGGTTCCATCCCTGACCCAGGAAGCTTTCACATAATACCAAGCAACTAAGCCTGTGTACTGAAACTGCAGAACCCATACTCTAGCGCCCAAGAGCCATAACTACCGAGCCCGCGTGCTGCAACTACTGAAGCCTGGGTGCCGACAGCCTGTGCCCCGAAACAGGAGAAGCCACCGCAATGAAGCCTGCTCGCCGCAACTACAGAAAGCCCGTGCACAGTATCAGAAACCCAGTGCAACAAAAAATAAAGAAATCAATACAATAAAATAAAAATTTAACAAGAAAGAAAGTAGCTATTGCTGTGAGGTTTTTTAAAAATTATTTTATTTTTATTTATTTATTTTTGGCTGTGCTGGGTCTTTGTTACTGTACGGCTTTTCTCTAAGTTGCAGGGAGCGGGGGCTACTCTCCACTTGCAGTGTGAGAGCTTCTCATTATGGTGGCTTCTCTTGTTGCTGAGCACAGGCTCTCGGGTGCTCAGGCTTTGGTGGCTGTGGCACGTGTGCTCAACTAGAGCTCAGGCTCAATAGTTGTGATGTATGGGCTTTGTTGCCCCACAGCGTGTGGGATCTTCCCGGATCAGGGATCCAACCCGTGTCTCCTGCATTTGCAGGCGGATTCTTTACCACTCAGCCACCAGAGAAGCCCTGCTGTGAGGTTTTGAGAATTATCAGTAAACTGTACACGATAGGAATTAGGCCAGGCAAACTGCCCTCCTCCTACGGTAGAACAGCTTAATGTTTACTGAGTAAGCAGAACCTCTGAGTGCAATTGTGCAGGCTGTTCACTGAGCAAGGAGGCCTGGCCAGATGGGTGGGAGCAGGCTGTTGATATCGAGCTCATGTTTTGCTAGCCAAGCTGCAGATCTCCCTGGGGGTGGAGTGGGCACCACCCACTCACCAAGTTGGGTGCTGAACATGCTGCATCTGCCTGGAGAGGGTATCTTTTCTAAATTCACCCATGGGTGGTGTATGGGCTAGGTGGCCCTGCATTTATGGTCAGCCCAATAGTATGTTTTAATTGAATCAAGCATTCTATTGTAAGAAATTATGATGAAAAGACAACCTGTTTATTTGGGGTGCCTGCTGCGTGCTAGGTCACTTCAGCTGTGTCTGACTCTTTGTGACCCTATGGACTGTAGCCTCCCAGCCTCCTCTGTCCCGGGAGTGCTGTGTATAAATGGGAGAATATGGCAATGATATCTGTCTTTCTTCCCCTCACTTTCCCAGCTGTGCCCTCTAGCTACAGGATGCTTGGCATCTAGACCTTCTTCTTTAGCACATGATGTGAACTGGAACCAGGTTGGACTGACTGGACCCCAGTATGGGCTGTTTACCTTGTCCTTAAAGGTGACACTGTGGGAGATGAGTTGTGCTCCCAAGGATCACGCCAGGGTACAAGACAAGCTCTGCTTCTCCCTTTAGTAAACACTCCCTGAGGGCCAACCCAGGCGACTCCTTGCCACTGCGGTCACCCGGCCTCCCCCACCCCCACCCCCATTTATCAAATAAAGGCTGTTCTGGGACTTCCCTGGTGGTCCAGTGGTTAACACCCCACGCTTCCACCGCAGGGAACATGGATTTGATCCGTGGTGGGAAAACTAAGAACCCACATGCCATTAGTGAAAGTGAAAGTCGCTCAGTCGTGTCCAACTCTTTGTGATTGTATAGTCCATGGAATTCTCTACACCAGAATACTGGAGTGGGTGGCCTTTCCCTTCTCCAGGGGATCTTCCCAACCCAGGGATCAAACCCAGGTCTCCTGCATTGCAGGCGGATTCTTTACCAGCTGAGCCACAAGGGATTGGGCATGGCCAAAAAAAAAAGCTGTTCCTCCCCGACCCCTCTCCCCCAGGGCTGGGGAGGGGTGGAGAAAGCAGCTAAAGAGGGGTGCCATTTCCCTTCTGAGTGTTTCACGCTGAGGTCCAGTCAGCCTGGAGCCGCTGTCCCAACTGCTCCAGGTTCTTGGGCTGGAGGAAAGGGCAAGTTTAATGAGTCCAGATGTCTTTCTGACTGGTTGTGGGCACAGTGCAAGTGTTCCGGAAGACAAGGAGGTGTGTGTGAGCTAGGCCTGGAAGATGGAGCTATCAAGAAGGCAAGTTTTTTGTTTTTTTTTTTAATTAGCTAATTTTATTATTATTATTATTAATGAACAAAGCAAAATAAATACCTGGAATACGTGAGGTAGCTAGCAAGTGGCCACAAAGCTGAAGTGCATTTTAAGCTCCATTTACACAGAATTAAACCTACAGTTGTTACACATTCTCCTACTTTAGTAAATAGCAGACTTTCAATTCGTGTTAGTAGGTACAATGAGCTTCTTCCTCAAGATGATCAGGCTGATTCTGACATTCTGTTCTGTTCTTTCTCTTTTTTTGTAGGCATAAAAAAGTTTTATCTTTTTTTTTTTTAAGTGAAGTATAGTTGATTTATTTTCTGTTTCTTTATCTTGTTTTCTTTTAACTAATGTATTTTCATAGTTTATTATTTTTTCTTTCCTAATCAGGCCAAAAAACAAATCTAGAACATTATGAGTCTTTTTCAGATACAAGAGGACATTTAGTTATTTCTTATTCTTTGTGTAATATATGGGGCTTCCCAAGAGGCGTAGTGGTAAAGAATCCACCTGCTAATGTAGTATATTCAAGAGACGTGGGTTCGATCCCTGGGTCGGGAAGATTCCGTGGAGTAAGGAAAGACAATCTACTCCACTATTCTTGCCTGGAAAATTCCATGGACAGAGGAGCCTGGCGGGCAGCGGTCCATGGGGTCTCAAACAGACCCGACTGAGAGCAGTCACACACACACATACCCCTACGTGTAATATTTAAGTAATCTTTTATGTTCTAAAGTCACATTGCTGTTTTTTAAACCTTCAAAACTGTATTGCATGTAGTGTGGCTTTCTGATAAATAACAATGTCTTGTTTGGCATGTTGAATGAACTGATGTTTTATTTTTGGCAGAGCTGGTCCACAGTTCTCTAGTTGTGGCCAATGGGCTTAGTTGCTCCACAGCAGGTGGGATCTTAGCTCCCTGGCCAGGGGTCAAACCTGCATGCCCTGCATTGCAAGGTGAATTCTTAACCACTGGACCACCAGGGAAGTCCCTTGAATGAAAAAGTATCATTACAAGTTTGTTGGTTGAATTTACTTTCAAATACTTCTTAGCTTTTACCCGTTAACATGAAATCAGGCAAAAGTGTGGGAAGAGAATAAACTGTGAGCATCATGGTAAAACCAATTTACAATATGTAAACCCTTGCTATGTGTCATCAGAATTTCTGTGAATAGTTATGTTTCTGCAGCAAGCAAGCATTTACCCCTCGAGTGTCTGGACCCCAGGGGCCCCTGGGGTGGCTCTGTGGCTCGCTGACCCCCCACTGGGTGCTCCATGGCTGCTGCCCAGCTCTTCACTACCCCCATCTCCTTGCCAGGCTCCCCACTTGCTCATAGATTAACGCCTTCCATGGAAAAGCTCAGGCAAGACCAGCTACGTAATTTGTGAGACCTAGTGCAAAGTGAGAATGCGGGGCTCCTTGTTCAGAAATGACTGAGCATTTCAAGATAGTTGAAGCCAAGCTTTATACCCAAACGTGGGACCCTTCTGAGTGTGGCGCTCCGAGCAACTGCAAGGTTGCACACCCATTAAGTCGGCCATGTTCACAGTCCTTGCTAATGCCAGAGCCTTCCTTTGCTTGAAGCCAGCACTGGACTAGGCCCCCGTGGGCTGGCTGCCCTTCTCCTGACTTGGGTTCTTCAGCTGCTTCCCCTCTGCCTGATGGGTCTATTTTATAATCTTAATTAAGTCCTTCTGAGACCTGAAGCTGCTCTGTGAGAGGGGAGGGTTGTCCTGGGAGCAGACATGGCCAAGGAACCAGGAGACCTGGCTGGGTTCTCTCTCCAGAAAGGGCTGGGTTGGGGCTAGGCTTATATGACAGCTGACCTTGGGTTGCCCTTGGGTGAGTGTTTGCTAAAGCGAGAAGTGGTCTTGGCACCTGGGAGCTGATGAAAAGCTGCCTGAAAGAGATAACAATGGTAGCATTATTTAAGTTTGGGTGTTTTTTTGGTGTTTTGCACAGTCATCCTGTCTTGCACAGAACTACTCTGGAAACTTGTTTAGAAATAGTCGGAAATCACCCAGGAAAGTCATGTGTATCCATCACCTTATCATTAAAGGTAATCAGGACTCATTAAAAGAGCTGGCTTCTTGTAAATGAAGGAGCCTCTATGCCCAGCACCCCTTCAATATCCCAACAGTGATGATCCTGAGACAGCTGGAGAGGAAGTATCTAGAGCAGAGCCATGGTGAAAAATTTCTAGATCTGTGCCTCCTGGTACAGTAGCCACTAGCCACATGTGGCTACTGAACACTTGGAATGTGGCTAGTGAAACCCAGGAACTACATTTAAATTTTATTTAATTTTAATCAATTTCAATCTCAGTAGCCACAGGGACCCAATAGCAACTGCATTGGACAATGCAGACTAAATCTGGAGTCTGGATTCAGAACAATGTAACCCCAAACAACTTTAAAATATTTGCAAAGACTCAAATAATGTCAAAAAGTGGTTCTATTAAAGTTTTAGGCAGACAAAGCACAGAATGGGGAACCAGATAGAAGAGCCTTGTATTGACAAGGAGACAGATATGGAACATTGACTAAGATGTAAGAATTGCAGAATTTGTGAGCTGATGAGATCTAAAGCTTTTTAAAGTCCTTTTCCAATTGTGCTGGTAGACCCTGTTGTAGAAACAACCATGCAACATGATGATGATGGTTATGTTTTGTCAATGTCATCCACCAAGAGTCAGCAAGGACAGTGGTCCTTCCAGTGGAGCAAGTACCTCCGAAGTCTTCTCCCCCATAAAAACATGTGAACACTGGCAAAAGATGTTGAAATCAACTTTTTCAGAACTCTGAAAATTAATTAGTCAAAGGCTTGCAACAGATGCTCAACAGATCAGTCATTAAGAAAATGCAAATCAAAACTGCACTGAGATACCACTTGACACCTACTAGGATAACTGTAATAAAACATGGAAAAGAAGTACTGGCAAGGGTGTGAAGAAACTGGAATGCTCTGCTTTTTGGGGCAAATGGAAAACGGCACAGCCACTGTGCAGGTCCTCAAAAAATTACCTGATTACCCACAAATTCCTCTCCTGGGTATTTAACCAAATGAATTGAACACAGGTATTCAAACAAATACTTATATATGAATATCTGAAGCAACACTATTCACAGTATTGCCAAAGTGGAAACAACTCAAATGACCATTAGTTGATGAATGGCAAAACAAAGTATGGTTTATCCATGCAATGGTATATTATTTGATCATAAAGAGGAATGATGCACGGATACATGCTACTATAGGGATAACCCTTGGAAGCATTATACTAAGTGAAAGAAATCAGACACAGTGACAGGTTTTATATGATTCCCTTGTCCGTCTCTCTCTCAAAAGGTAAGTACCATTCATGGTTCCTTATGATTGGTACTTAAGGCAAATCTATAGAGATAGAAAAGTAGATCAGTACCTAGAAGGGTGGGATGGGAGGGAGGTGGGAGGCATGTTCCAGTGGGAGGGGACATGGGTAAACCTGTGGCTGATTCATGTTGGTGTTAGGAAGAAATCAACACAATACTGTAACACAATTATCCTTCAATTAAAAATAAATAAATTTAATAAAAGGAAAGCAGATTAGTGATCGCCAGGTGTTAGGGGAAGGCAGTCATGGGGCTTGCCCTCACAGAGTTCACACTAAACAAGAAGGACAAATGAGATGATAAAATGTGCAAGGGGCTATGGTTCTATTCTAAGAGCATGCGGTCCAGTTTGGAGGGGATCCTGGCAAAGGGTGGGGGTGCTTCCTGAGGGAATGATATCCACCCGGGACCTGCCACGTGAGAAGGCATTAGCCAGGGTAGAGGCGGGGGAGAAAGGAGGGCCAGCCGTCAGTTCATCCCCTTCTCTTGCTGCCCTTTCTTCCAACCCTGACACATCTGACCCTCCCCACTGCTGCCAGAGAGGTTTTCCTAAAATTCACATTTGTGCTCGTCACTTACTTGAAACCCTTGACTGAAAAAAACCATAAAGAACTATGAACGATACTTACCTTTGGGGAGAGAGACAGAGGAAATTTTTTTTTTTTCATTTTGTGCTTTTCTGTGTTTATATTTTCTACATGTACAACTTCTGCTTTTAAAATGTCAACAGAGGTCATTTCCTTGATATTTTCCCTTGATACTTCCTTAGGAGATTATATTTTTCTTCACACTCTTCTCTGACTTTCTGCTGCCATCTGGAGAAGCAGCCAGTTGTTTAGCAAATGCGACCTTCCCTCACCTCTCCCATTTTTCTTTTCAATCCCAGCTGATGCCCCAGTATTTCAGTCAGGACCTATGAATGAGAAATGACAGAATCATGGCTCAAAATAATTTATGCTCTTGGCTTTGCTTTGTTCTGGTTGGTTTCATTCTCACCCTGACTTTTTTTGTGTGCAATTGTCATGGGCTGGGGAGCACTGCCCTACCTGTTCCGTGTCTATTTTCTATTTGACTGTCCTATTGGGTAGGCAATGCTTATTTCTCTCATTTCATAGAGAAGAAAACCAAGACGAGAGAGGCTAGGCAGCTCCCCCAACGTTTCACAGTTAGTAAGGGAGCTGGAACCAGACAGATTGCCTCCAGAGCCTGCCACCCGGGACATGGATCTCTTGTTGAAGACCCCCTGGGTCAGGATCCAGCGGATATCTTCCTCCAAACCCTAGTCGGGATTTCATAAAGTGAATCTTATTGGCCCTCCTTGGGTCACATGGCCTCCCTGCACCAAACCTTGGTGCTAAGGAAATGGCATGTTCTGATTGGTCAGGCTGGCCACCGAGCCAGCCTCTTTTGAACTGCAAGGACTGGTTTTTCCCACCTGAAAGTGGGGGGCTTTGTTACCTTTGCTCTGAGCTCATCTAGCCACAGGATTCCACCTTGCATCTTCCAATATGCCTCATACTATCTTTACTTCTTTGTCTCTGCTTATGTCCTTCTTCCTGGGACTCTTCCCCACTCCCTTCCACCATCCCCCACCCCCGCCACTCCCCACCAGGCCAATGCCAACTTCTCCATCAAGATTCAGGTCTCTCATTCATTTCCCGCAGGAAATAGTTTATAACTCAGCAGGCTGTCAGACCCACAGTTCTCCTATGGCTCTGAGTGGCCTATACCCTATTCTGGTTGAAGCTTTCTGATCCTTGTGTACAGGATGCACCAGAACCAAGCAAAGCAAGTCAGATGCCGTCCAAAGATTTGAAAATGTAAGTGAGGAATCAGAGACAGAAGGTGCTCAGAGCTGCACCATCACCCCCAGGGCCCTGGTTGTCTACTAAGGCTGGGGCACTCTTGTTGAGCAGCCATGGGGCTGTTTGGATCCTTTCACTTTTTCTTCCGGTCTGTCAACTCACCCAACAGCTGTCCAGAAAAACCTCCCCCAGGATTCAGTTTAGCCACAGTCAGTTTCTGTTGCTAAAGACTAGAAGAATCTTAGTAGATAAGTGCTTCTAGCCCTGGTCATACCTGTGCACACCTGTCATACATCTGCAGAGCTGAGTTATTTGCTCACTAAACCAGTTTCCCTTTATACAGAATATTGTCCCCATCTTACAGATGAAGGAAGCTAAGCTTTAAGATGTTAAATGCCTTGCTCAAGTTTACACACTTAGTAACTGATAGCACTGGGACAGATAGGTACTTGAAATAATGGGAAATGAATGGTTTTAAGGAAATGCAGTTGTTGTTCCATTGCTCGATCGTGTCTGAATCTTTGAGACCCGTGGACCACAGTACACCAGTCCTCCCTGTCCATCACCATCTCCCGAAGTTTGCCCAAGTTCATGGCCATTGCATTGGTGATGCCATCCAGCCAGCATTCTCTGATGCCCTCTTCTCCTTCTGTCCTCAATCTTTCCCGGCATCAGGGACTTTTCCAGAGAGTCGGCTGTTCACATCAGATGACCAAAATAATGGAAATGCAGACCTGGGTTCAAATTACAGTTCTGCCACCAGTCAGTCAGTCAGTCAGTCAAGTTACTGACTCCTTGACTTTTAGCCAGGAGAGGTATTAACTGAACATTTGATAGGTGCCAGGTAAGGTTATTTGTGTATATCATGTCATTTAATCCTTAAGACAGCTCTGTTGGGTAGGCCTTATTTCCCCTCAATTTACAGTTGAGGAAACTGAGAATCAGAGTAGTCAAGTGACTTGCCCAAGATCACAAGAAAAAAAACATTCTGAAAGAATTTACCTCTAACTGTGAAGAGAGCGTGGGGACCGACAGAGTACAGGGAAGAAAATTTCATGTTTTTTCCAGACACTTTCCTCTCAAGTTTGAATTTTTATAAACATGTGAATTGCTCCCCAGGTGGCACTAGCAGTAAAGAACCTGATTGCCAAGGCAGGAGACTTGAGAAATGTGGATTTGATTCCTGGGTGGGGAAGATCCCCTGGAGGAGGGCTCAGCAACCCACTCCAGTATTCTTGCCTGGAGAATCCCAAGGACAGAGGAGCCTGGTGGGCTATAGTCCATGGGGTTGTAAATAGTCAGACATGACTGAAGCGACTTAGTTCATACACATAGATAAAAAGATAAAAATGTCTGAATAATATTATTATCACTGTATGAAGGCTTTAAGTTGGTAGGTGAAGTCTGGGGAGGAAATACCTTGCCAAAACCACAGTCAGAGTGTTGGAGGAGAGTGTGGCAGCCAACCTCCAAAACCTCCTCCCAAAAATCTTCACCTCCTGATATCCAAGGCCACAAGTAGATTCATTTGGCATGAGTCAAGGCTTACTTGAGTGATTAGCAGAATGTAGCAGAAGGGTGTGCTTTCTGAGGCTAAGGTGACAAAGGGCATTCATTCTGGATTCTACCTTGAGCTCTGGATCAATTCTTATGGAGGAAGCCAGTTGCCATATTATGGGAATACTTCAACAGTCCAGTGGCGGCCTTCAGGGAGAGGAACTGAAGCCCCCCGCCAACAGCCCGCTCCAACTCGCCAGCTATGTGGGTGAACGACCTTGGAAATGGATCCTCCAATGCCAGTTATATTGTCACCCTGCTTATTTAACTCACATGCAGAGTACATCATGAGAAACGCTGGGCTGGAGGAAGCACAGGCTGGAATCAAGATTGCCGGGAGAAATATCAATAACCTCAGATATGCAGGTAACACCACCCTTATGGCAGAAAATGAAGAGGAACTAAAAAGCCTCCTGATGAAAGTGAAAGAGGAGAGTGAAAAAGTTGGTGTAAAGCTCAACATTCAGAAAACTAAGATCATGGCATCTGGTCCCATCATTTCATGGCAAATAGATGGGGAAACAGTGAAACAGTGTCAGACTTTATTTTTTTGGGCTCCAAAATCACTGCAGATGGTGATTGCAGCCATGAAATTAAAAGACGCTTACTCCTTGGAAGGAAAGTTATGACCAACCTAAATAGCATATTAAAAAGCAGGGACATTACTTTGCCAACAAAGGTCCATCTGGTCAAGGCTACGGTTTTTCCAGTGGTCATGTATGGATGTGAGAGTTGGACTGTGAAGAAAGCTGAGCACCGAAGAATTGATGCTTTTGAACTGTGGTGTTGGAGAAGACTCTTGAGAGTCCCTTGGACTGCAAGGAGATCCAACCAGTCCATCCTAAAGGAGATCAGTCCTGGGTGTTCATTGGAAGGACTGATGCTGAAGCTGAAACTCCAGTACTTTGGCCACCTGATGTGAAGAGTTGACTCATTGGAAAAGACCCTGATGCTGGGAGGGATTGGGGGCAGGAGGAGAAGGGGACGACAGAGTATGAAATGGCTGGATGGCATCACCGACTCAATGGACATGAGTTTGAGTAAACTCCGGGAGTTGGAGATGGACAGGGAGGCCTGGCATGCTGCGATTCATGGGGTTGCAAAGAGTCAGACACGACTGAGCAACTGAACTAAACTAAACCTCATGAAATTCCTGAGTTAGAGCCACCCAGCTGAATCCTTCTTGAATTCCTGACCCACAGAAACCATCAGGAATAATAAACATTTATCATTTGTTTAAGCCACCAGGTTTTGTGACGATTTGCAAAGCAGCAACAGATGACTGATTATGAGGGTGAGTGGAGTGGGGTGGAGATCACGGTTGATTGTTTCACTCTGTTTTTCAAACTTGCCATACTGTCATATTCCTAAGGAGAGAGTAAGGGACAAGGTAGGTGATGAAATAGTTAATCCCACTAGGGGATTGTAATTAAAAAAAAAACATGGGAGGCCCCTCTTAGTTAATGATTACACAAGAAAGCAAGTTTGCTTAACCACAAAACCAAGCAGGCTTTCTTAGCAACAAAACGATGTAGCAGAAACAAGAGATATACTCCAAAACACTAAAACAATGGTAGTGTGAGACCCACGTCCTGCCCAGTGAACTCAGTAAGTTAATGATCCCCAGGACATACTCTCTGTACACATAAAGAATGATAATTTACAGAAAAGTACTCACTGTACAGAGACCTGAAATAATTTCTACAGTCCTGACTTGACCATGTAGAAACAACAACAAAAAACTCTCCTGCTCAACCTGGAGGAGAAGCTGATGTTGGAAGCATGACGTCTACTCAAGAAAGACAAAGACGGTCTTCTCCCCCTCCCCACTCTTCTTTTGATTATAAAACTGTAGCCCTCTAAGTTCTCAGGGCGGCACCCTCCCCCTCCCGCACCCCCACCCCCCGCCTGCTCATAAACCTCAAAATCATCCTGTTCTAACAAATCACTTCTTATCTATCACTTTGCCTCTCACTGAATTCTTTCTGTGCTGAGACATAAAGGACCAGAGCTCTTCAGAGCCCCCCAGAATACCACCTACAGTTTGCTATAACTGAAGTTTGCTATAACTTCAAAAAACAGTGGCAAAAATCATTTAAAAGAAGAGAGAGAAACAGGTTATTTCTATACCTCTATATTTGTTGCAATACTCCATGGAAATACCCCTTGAAAACATTACAATGTCTTAGTATTTACTTTTTTTTTTACTAAGATAATAAAAATAATGCAATGTATCAGGAAAGGCATTTGAATTTGTGTTGTACTTGTTTCTGCTGCTAAGTCACTTCAGTCATGTCCAACTCTTTCTGACGCTATGGACTGCAGCCTGCCAGGCTCCTCTGTCCACGTGATTCTCCAGGCTAGAACACTGGAGTGGGCTGACATTGCCTTCTCCAACTTGTCTCTAATCTTTCAAAATATATTTAATATTGGATCTGAGCTCCGAGGGGTGCTGTGTCATACCAGGAACTCGATCTTCTGCCTGACTCCTGGGGAACCAAATCACATCCCATTTCTGCAAAGTGGAGTTGCTAGGAATGCCAGTGATGGGTGGAGGTCTCTATCCATTGCCCGAGTCTGGCTGCATCATTTACTCATCAATTGTGTGTTGAGACTGTACTGTCTCCGAGGCCCATTGCTAGGGGGACATTTGCCAGGGGAAGATACAAGTCACACACCGGGGAAGCACTTTAATCATATAAGGCAAAGAGTTAATGCCAAATGAGTCCTGAAGTTCCTGGAACCCAGCAGGCAGGGGCTGCTCCAGGGACAACCGGGGGGCAGAAATATCACCTTAACCTACAAAGACATGGCATTTCCACGTGGGACAAGGATGAACAGAGAGGTTTTTAAGGGGCAGATTCAGGGACTGGAAAGGAAGACCGTGCCTTCTTTGATCCCTGGGCACCGTTTCTCTTTTCTCCACATTCACAAAGCCACCGGGCTGCTGCTGACCGGTTTTCTCCAGCAGCCCCAGCCTTGCAGTCAGGGCAGCTCTCTCATGGGTCTGCAGAGTCGCCTTTGTCCTCAGCCAGTCTTGCCCCCATCAGCGCCCGGAGAAACGGGAGGAAACTGGACACTGGCTGGGGCGCTGCCAGCAAGTGCCAGGCTGCTGGCAGCTTAGATGGTTTCCTTGAGGGGCGAGGCTCCCAGCTGCTGAAGAGAAACTTCTTCACCCTTCTCTTCTGCATCCTTCCTGGACAGGCGTTCTGTGACTCTGTTGAAAAGAAAAGACAAAGGACATAAGAAGGAGGTGATGAGGGGCAGGCGTCGTGAGCGTTGTGGTCAAGGGTATATTTGTTCCACGTACAGGAGGTGTTATCCCCGCTGTCCCAAAGTCCCCAAAGAAGGTGACCTGTCCTCTCATCCCTGTGAGGAACCTCAGCGGGTGCCCTCCCACCGTCCTGTCCACTCCCTCACTCTCTCCTGAGGTCCACAGCTGCCAGGGGCTGGCCTGGCTGGTATCAGCCAGACTTGGAAAGGATGCAAAGTCAAAGAGTCTTGGGATGAGGCCCTGAGGCCAGACGCACACCCCAGGTCACACAGCTGGTGAACAGGGCGCCAGGCTCAGCCCACTTTCTGCTGCTGGGCTGGGCTTGCCTGTGGACCAGGGGCGCCAGTGAGACCCCGGAACTGGGCCCTGGTCCAGGTAGAGGTCAGTCACTCAGGAGGCAGGGAGGGAGGAATCAGGGGAGGATGAGGGGAGGGAGGTCACTGCAATAGCCTTCCAGTAGCCCGAGGGCTGCCCCCAGGGCTGCCTGTCCCTGACCACATCCAGCTCTGCTGTTTCCTATTTGACCCTCTAGTCTTTGATATGATTGTGCTCTGACCTCCTTGTGTTTATTTCATCCTCCTCTGGCACAGACTAAGAACTGTTTGTTTTTCTACTTAGTTTTTCTTATCTTCTTGTCTTAATCACTCACATAGCTTGCCAGATTCTCCTGTCCAGTTTTAGCTGGTTCCATTTTTAGAACTTCTTCCACGTTCAAAACATTTCATCAGTGTTTTATTTTTAATCCTTACCTATTCTATTTCTGATCTTTTAGTTCAATGGTGTAAGTCTTTATGTGTGTGTGTGATCATGTCCTAACATAATCACAAAGGAACATTTTTCTTCTCGTTTTACTGTTCTGCATCTCTCTTTTCTGCCCTTTAAGCCTCATTTTTCTGACTTCTGTCCCTTAGGGTCATTGAGGGACAGAAGCTTGTTGGTTTTGTCTGCTAAGTGCCTGTGGTGGGGACTGAGCGGTGGTTCTCTCCAGTTCTGTCCAATAGCATCCTCTTCCCTTTCAAAGATGATTCCTAAAAACCCAGAGGCAGACATTCTCCACATTCAACTGCTGCAATGGGTAGGCTTGCTCAGTGTTATTTTTTAAACTCATAAAATGAGCAAAGACGACCAGAGGCAGCCTCTTCATGTAATCCATAGTCTTCTTTTTTTGGCTGTGCCTGGCAGCTTGCAGAATCTTAGTTCCCTGACCAGGGATTGAACCCAGAGCACAACAGTGAAAGCGTGGAGTACTAACCACTGGACCACCTGGGAATTATGCATGGTCTTCTTTTTTTTTTTTTTTCTTTTTTTAAGTATCTGCAATATAGTATAAAATATATATATAAGTATCTGAAATATAATATATATACACACACACAGTGATTAGGACTCCACGCTCTCAAGGTAAGCATTAAAACCACGCTTGGGTCAGCCATTCAGCTGGTGTTCACCATGGGTGGGAGGGCAGCAGGAGGTCCTAGCTGACCAAGAGCCTGGCCCTTGGCCTTGGTGGAAACCAGGCCTCTGCTGAAAGGCTGAACCTTTCTCTCCACCCCTCACCTCTCCATGCCCCTCACCAGTGGGAAGAGCTCCATGGAAGGTCACTGGTTGGACCTTTGGCACTTTCTCAGGCCAGGCTACCTCTCTTCCAGTTTTCCTGACACCTCACAAGCTTAGGGGAGCTTCAGCTTACTTCTAGGCCCCAAGAGGGACTGCCCTGTGTCTGGGAAATGGCCTAACTGAATTCTTACAATTTTTTCATCGTGTGACTCATCTTTTTGATTACCAAAGAAAACCTGCTCAATGCAGATAATTTGGAGAAAAAAATTCTACATATAAAGCAGCCAGGAAAAAAATAAAATATCACTTATACTTTGAGACAACCACTGTCACCATTTTAATATACTTTTCTTTTCTCTTTCGAGTCTCTATTTCTTGACATAACTAGGAAAATACCCTAATTGTAACACACTGTTTAACAGCATATTGTAAACATTCCCCATGCCATTAAAAACTCCTCATCAACATAACATTTAACTAATGCACAGTGTATCATAGTTTATTTAAATTGCTGGATATTTGGAGAGTTGACATTTTTTTCTGATACATTAAGCATGATGATGAATAGCCTTGTAAATAAACTTTGTCCACATTTCAGCTAATTTTTTTAGGGCAGAGTCTTGGAAATGTCATTGCTGCCTAGAAGCTTGTGAAAAATTTTCCAACTCATGGTAGTAATGCCAAAGAACCTTCCAGAAAGGTTGCAGGAGTTTCCTCCTTGCTACCTGTACATCTCCTGCATTGAAAATATTTCCTTAGTGGATTTTTAAAACAGGACATCATATGGTTTTAATTGCATTTCTCTGATTATGACTGATGTGGATATTTTTTCTCTGTTTACTTCCTACTGGCATTTCCTTCTTTGTGAATGTTCTATTCTTACATAAAAGGGCCTTTTTTTTTTTTTTGAACAGGATTAGTCAACTGCTCCTTTGCTATGTTGCTCCAACAAACTAGGGCATAGACCCAGCTTGGGCTGAGCCCTGGACCACACCAGGCATTCAGATACTCTCAGAAACAGTATCTGGTCTCGTGATGAATGAAGGATCTTGAGGATGAGCAACTTGAACCTTAGAAACAGGCATTTTCTTTTCATCTTAATCTTTAACATCCTAGGCCTATGACAGACATTCATAAGTATCTGATGAGATTAGAAACAGAAAAATGAGAGGGGCTGAGAAGTTCTGAATTCTTATCATCTAAATGTCTGAAACTCCAGGGAAGGACACTTCTCTCCAGTTTCTCTTCCAAGTACCTGGGGCTCTCAGGCAACATCTCAGAGCACGTGCGAACAGACTCCGGACTGGCTCATTAACAAATACTTACCAGCCCCTGGGATCCCTGGACCTACATCTGTTCTGTGGGATGAGTAGGGGCTAAGAACAAAAGGAAGAGCATTCCACCTAGGGACCCCTGGTGGTGGGCAGGGGTCAACCATGGGAGGGTGGGCTGGAACCAGGTCCTGAGAGTTTTGTAAGGTTTCAGTTTTTATCCTCAATGCAAAAAAGAGCCAAGGAAGGGTTCTGAGGAGAGAAATGCTGTGATTCTACTTACAGGATAAGTCCTTCACACCAGCGCCTGTGTAGAGAGGAAAGAGGAGAGGGGCAGGGGAGGATCTGAAGTTTTTGTGATTGTCCAGACAAAAGATGATGGTGGCCAGGAAAGTGGAGAGACATGGACAGATTCAAAATATATTTTGGAGGTAGAATGGACAGGACTTGCCACCGTCTACATCCTTCATTTATGTGAGTCCAGACTTTGTCCACAGCTCAGGGTAGAGATGGGATGTTTCTGGTTTTGGTGATCCCGCGAGGCTTGTAGGATCTTAGTTCCCCAACCAGGGATTGAACCTGTGCTCCCTGCAGTGGAAGTGCAGAGTTCTAACCACTGGACCTCCTGAAAATTCCTTGGGGGTTATTTTAAAGGGATGCAAACACAGTTCACACACACAGGCCTCTGGGCCCATTTGGTTCAGCTGTGGCGTCAAGCTGGACCCAGAAAGGTCTCCTGGCACCCCAAAACTAAGGCTCATCACAGAGCCCTTGTTGGTGAGAAATGCCTCAAGAAGCCACAGGAGTCCCCTCCAGCTCTTATTTTAGAAACACTGTCAAGGACACCCCTGTCAACTCACACAGTGACCTCTCTGAGAAGATGTGTTAGAGACACGTCTTCCCCTGCTAGCTGTTGATAAAAACTTCCTTTTCTCTAAGGAACTGGTGTTCCTCGTCCTCTCTGGAAAGAGTCATCAATGAGGGTTTCCGTTTCTGCTGCCAGGAAGCCTAGAGCCAAAATGGACAGCCGCGGGACAACCACGTGGGCCGGTTTCTGCTTCAAACTGGGGCACCTCTTCCTCCGGCTAAACATCACCCCACTGCCCTCCCACATTTCGCTTCAATTCCTCCTATTTTTCCTGATCTATAGGTTTTTCTTATTTCCGTTTGACTGTTCGCTGTGGAAAGATGGAGGCGGGCAGGACGCTCCTATCTAGGGCTCTGTTGTCTCCACCAGACCACGTGTTAGCGGCACGTGGAGGACTCCGCCGCCCACCCCGACTGTGCCCAGAGGCCCCTCACCTCCTCTCCATCGCCTCGATGGTCTCCACCAGGGGCACGTCGCGGGTCTCAGCCAGGAAGCAGACGGCCAGCCCGGCCAGGATCGAGGGGGCCCCGAAGCCCACGGGCGGCAGGACGGCGCTGAACTCCCCGAGCATGGTGAGTAGCGGCGCCGCCAGGCCCCCGAGCCGGGCGTTGACCGAGGCGAAGCCCATCCCCATCTGCCTGTTGGAGCAGTGGGGCCGGGTTAGCGGCTGTGGCCTGGACGCCCGGAGGGCCGGGCGCGCGGCGTCCTGGGTGTTGGGGGCAGAGCAGGACGGAGATCGGGTCCTGCCTCAGCAAACCCAGCAGGCACCAGCCTGAGTGAGGCCCTCCCAGTTCGGGGCCAGCACCCTTGCGCACCCCCTCGCCTCCCCCAGGCCCCCACCTGATCTCCGTAGGGTACAGCTCTCCCGTGAACAGGTACACGCAGATGAAGGAGCTGGCCAGGCAGCCTTTGCCCAGCGCCGCCTGGGCCGTGCGCAGGCTCTGCATATCTGGGGGGCAGGGGGACGGAGTTGCAGGGGGAGCCCAGAGCCCAAAAGGGGAGCAGGGAGGCACAGCAGGGTGGGGCTGGAGGGGAGGGACTCCTGGGGAGGAGGGGGGATGAGGCTCAGAGCCTGCAGAGGGAGAAAGGAGGCAGAGACCAGGGGTAGAGGCTGGGGCCGCAGAACATGGAGGGGAGGATGGGGGCTTTCTACCTCCTGGGACCCAGAAGTCTGCACACTGCCCTTCTCTGCCCTCTGCCTCCTTCCTGCCTTCTGTCACCAGCCCTTCTGGGGAGGCAGGACAAGCTGCAGACTTAGGCCTGGGTTCCAACCCCAGCTCTGACTAGGCTGGGTGACCTGGCCACTGGGTCTCAACCTCTCTGAACCTCCCTGGCCTCATCTGGAAAATGAGGAAAATACCTGCACCTGCTTCACGGGCTTGTCAGAAGGTTGACATGACGTGGTGAGCGCAAAGTGCTCAGTGTCATGAAAAGTTTGCTGCTGCCATCATTATTCATCATGCAGCTGGTTATAAACAGCAGAATTCCAGTGACAAGCCCAACATCAGGGTGATGGTCAAAGAAATTATGACATGTCCTCTGGATTTGGGGGCAACTCCCTCTGCACACTGGAATCAGGAGAGGAGATTTTATAAAACACCCACACCTGGGCCTGGCTCCATCTCCATTATATCAAAGCCTCTTGGGGCTGGTTCAAGTTTGGGTATTTTTAAAAGACCCCCCCCCAGGGGAGTCTGATGTTCAGCTAGAGTTGAAAAACACCAATCAGGTTAAATACTAAATAGTATATAAAAAATTAGGGTCACAAAACATTTGCATGAATGTGGAAAAGCAGATTTGTGTTACAATAGTGAAAAGAGATATGTTTTATATAGATAACTATGTATAGTATATACATATATAATCCTATTTATAGTATTATGTATATATTTATCTCAATTATGTCAAGTACAAAATCTATGAATAGGAAAAAAGATTGGAAGAAAATAAGTCAAAATTTCAATAGTAATAATCTATCTATTCTACCATTCCCTGGTGGGTCAAACAATAAACAATTTGCCTGCAATTCAGGAGACCTCGGTTCAGTCCCTGAACTGGAGAATGGCAACCCACTCCAGTATTCTTGCCTGGAGAATCCCATGAACAGAGGAGCCTGGTGGACTACAGTCCATGGGGTCACAAAGAGTCAGATATGACTGAGAGACTAACCCACACACCCATCTATTCTTCAGGGGAGGAACTGAAGCACAGAGAAGTCAAACAACCTGCCCAAGGCTGTGGTGGCAGAACTGGGGTCACAGCTGGGACCTTGGCTTTGCTCAGGTCTCTGATACGCAAGCCTGGCTTCTTGCTGTGATCACTGGACTAAATACTGAGGTTTGGGTCCCTCTCTTTGAGACTGGTTGCCTTGGCCTGGAGCCCATGGGCTTTGGGAGTTTTCAAAGGTCTCCAGACTGGAGGTGATTGCAGCCAGCTTTGTAAACCACTGTTTCAGGGCCAGTCGGCAGAAGTTCAGACCCTCAAGATACTGCCTAGCCAGGCTCCAGGTGGACATGCCAGCCAGCCCTCTGCCTCTCCAGCTATTCTTAGTGAAGTGAAAAGTGACAGTATCAGTCGCTCAGTTGTGTCCAGTTCTTTGCGACTCCATGGACTATAGCCACGAGGCTCCTCTCTCCATGGAATTCTCCAGGCAAGAATACTGGAGTGGGTAGCCATTCCACTCTCCAGTGGATCTTCCCAAGCCAGGGACTGAACCCAGGTCTCCTGCGTTGCAGGCAGATTCTTTACCATCTGAGTCACCAGGGAAGCCCTGGTGTTCTTATCCATCATTCTAATCTCTCTGGCAAGACGGTAAATGTTCTGAGGGCGAAGACTCAGGTCCTTTGTAGATTCTCCACTGCGGTACTATCACTAGCTCCTAGTGCTTATTAAAAACTCCAGTCGTCTATAGTCACTTTCTTTCCAGATCCAGAGGCATATCCCTCAGCCTTGTTCCTGCACAGTGTCTGCTGCCCCTCAAACCCTCAACCCCAAAGGCAGAAGCGGGCGGCTCACCTTCCGGCACAAACATGTTCGAGATCACCATGAGCCCGGCCAGGATGAGGAAGGAGGCCACTGTGGCCCGGCGGCCCACATAAATCATGGTGGTGGTGGCCACCAGCATGGCCGGGATGTCTATGATGCCGAATAGCACCTGCACCAGGTACACGCTGAGCCCAAACTTCTGCAGGTCCATGGCCAGGCCGTAGTAAGCCAGGGAGTTGGAGAACCTGGGGGAGGAGGCAGAATGGTCCTGCTTCACCTCAGAGCTCACTGTCCTGGATCTGAGGAGGGCACCCAAGGATGAACAACACAGGACTCCTCTCTCAGGGAGTGAAAATCCCCCAGCTTGACAGGACACTCCCTCCTGGTCTCCTAAGCCTCTGATTTTGGCCTTGGAGCCCACACCCCTCCATCCACATCCCTTTCCAGCCACCCTGAGTCCAGCCAGCACCATTTCTGCCCCTCTGTCTCCAGGCTTCAGCAGCTGATCTGGACAGGACATCAAGAATTAGAGGGAGGTTCAAGAAAAAGCTGGTGACCATTTTGTATGGCTTGTATGAAAACTTCTGTAAATCTTATGTTTTAGTAAAATATTTCTATTATTCTTAAAAAAAAAAAAATTGGAAGGAGGGACATCCCTGGTGGTCCAGTGATTAGGACTTGGCTCTTTCACTGCCGTGCCCCGGTAGGGCCCTGGTAGGCCAATCCCTGGCCAGGGAGCTAAGATCTCGGGGTTCACAGCCAAACTGACTGCACTGGCCTGGAGTTCCAACACTTGGGGTCTCCACAGAAACTTACAAGGTCCCTGAGACAATGTCTCAAAGAGTTACTTGTACATCCATGTTCATAGCAGCATCATTCACAACAGCCAAAAGGTGGAAGCAAGCCAGGTGTCCATCAACAACAAGTGGTCTACACACGCAATGACTCAGCCTGAAAAAGGCAGAAATCCTGACCATCCTACAACACCAATGGACCTTGAGGACATTATACTAAGCGAGATAAGCCACTCACAAAAAGATAAATATCGTATGATTCCACTTACGGGAGGCCCCTAGAGTAGTCAAGTTCACAGACATGGAGGGTAGAATGCAGGTTGCCAGAGGCTGGGGGGAGCAGGAATGGAGGAGATATTGTTTAATAAGTACAGAGTTTCAGCGTTGAAAGATGAAAAGAGTTCTGCTGACGGTGGTACAATAATGTTGTAGGTACTCAACACTTCTGAACCACACAGTTACAAATGGTTAGGATGCTGAGACTTCCCTGGTGGTCCAGTGGTATAGATTCTGCACTTCCACTGCAGGCGGCACAGATTTGATCCTTGGAAACTAAGATCCCACATGCCATGCGACATGGCCCCAAAAAATGATTAAGATACTAAAGTTTATGTTATGTGTATTTTATGACACTTTCTGGAAGTGAAACAAAATAAAATGTCCCTGAGGAAGGGGCTTGAGATGGGCCCTCATGACCCACCCGCATAGGTCTTGTTTCTCTGTTGGACGTGCTGGCACAGACCCAGGAGTGTAGGGAGAGGGGAAGTGGAAAAACAGAAAGTGGCAGTGGGCTCCCTCCTACCAGGGCCCAGCATCAGCCCCCAAATCACTTACTGAGAAACTCCTGCCATCCCTCCCGGTTAGCCCCAGCCGTGTGAGTCAGTGAGGATGGAAAAAAGGAGAACAGACTTCAGGAAAAGGTGATAGTTATTCTTGTGGGCACTATTGACAATAGCCAAGACATGGAAGCAACCTACATGTCCATGGACAGATGAATGGATAAAGAAGTGGTAGGACATCCCTGGTGGTGCAGGGGTTAGGAATCCACCTGCCAATGCAGGGGACATGGGTTCCATCCCTGGTCCAGGAAGATTCCACATGCCATGGAGCAACTAAGCCTGTGTGCCACATACTAAAGCCCACATGTCCTAGAGCCCGTACTCCACAACAAGAAAAGCCACTGCAGTGAGAAGCTGTACACTGCAACTAGAGAGTAGCCCCAGCTCTCCAACACTGGAGAAAGCCACTGCAGCCATGAAGACTCAGTGCAGCCAAGAACAAAATAATAGAATGAATAAATAAAATTTTTAAAATAAAATAAAGGAGATGTAGTATATTTATACAGTGGAATATTACTCAGCCATAAAAAAGAATTAAATAATGCCATTTGCAGTAACATGGAAGGACCTAGAGTTTATCACATCAAGTGAAGTAAGACAGAGAAGATAAATATCATTTGATATCACCTATATGTGATATCTAACAAATGATGCAAATTATATACAAAACAGAAAGACCCACAGACATAGAAAACAAACTCACAGTTTTTATAGGGAAAAGTGGAGGAATTTGAGATTAACATATATATCTACTATATACAAAATAGATAACCAACAGAGACCTACTGTACAGCACAGGGAACTATACTCAATATTTTTAAATAAACTATAAGGGGAAAGAATCTGAAAAAAAAAAGATAATGTAGAACTGAATCATTTTACTGTATATCTGAAACTAACACAGCATTGTAAATCAGGTATATACTTCAATTTTAAAAAAGAGAGAGGAAAAAATGACAGATTTTTCTGGGTGAGCCTGACCTGGTCATAGAAATCCTTTAATTCTGGATATAGAGGTCAAAGGTGGGGAAGCCAGAGACTCAAAACGTGAGAAGGATTTGCTGTGATGAAAATTCTCCATTGAGATGGAGGTGGCCATATGGCAAGGAATATAAACGGCTTCAGTGACCTGAGAGTGGCCCTTGGCTAACAGCCTGTGGAGAAATGAACTTATCAGTCCCACAACAACAAAGAACTGAATGCAGCCAACAGTTTGAATGAATCTGAAAGTGAATTCTTCCCATGCAGCCTGCCCACCATCTTCATTTTAGCCTTGTCAGAAAATCCTGAAGAGAGAACTCAACCATATTATGCCTGGACTTCTGACCTACACAGCTATAAGCTCATAAATGGGTATTGTGTGGAATCTAAAATATGACACAAAGGAACTTATCTATGAAATAGAAACAGACTCACAGACGTAGAGAACAGACTTGTGGTTGCCATGGGGAAGAGAAGAGGGGGAGGCTGGATTGGGAGTTTGGGATTAGCAGATCCAAACTATTACACATAGGATGGATAAACAACAAAGTCCTACCGTATAGCACAGGGAGCTATATTCAGTACCTTGTGATAAACCATAAGGGAAAAGAATATGAAAAAGAATGCATATATATGTAATATAACTGTCACTTTGCTATACAGTAGAAACGAACACAACCTTGTAAATCACTGTAAACCAACTATAGTTCAGCAAAGTAAACTTTAAACAAATGGTGTTGTTTTGAGGGCAGTTCAAGAGAGAGAGGACGTATGTATACCCGTGGCTGATTCATGTTGATGTTTGACAGAAAACAACAAAATTCTGTAAGGCAATTATCCTTCAATTAAAAAATAAATAAATTTTAAAAAGGGGGAAATTGTTGCCTAAAAGACATTGTTAGTTTATTGAACCTGGGTATTTCTTAAGACTTCAAATGTACTTCTGTATCATTAATATTTCATTAAAGAAACTCAATTAATGAAAAAAATGGTATTGTTTTCAGCTGTTAAGTTATGGTCATTTGTTACGTAGCAAGATGAAACTAATACAGTCTATGAAAACTAAAGTGACTGTTGAGGGGGTTGAGGGACACCCAGTCAAAAACTAACTGGTTTCCAATCATATCCTTTGCTCAATAACACATTTGCTCAACTGGGGATTAGAAAGTGGGGAATATAAGGAGTGGCCTGTGAGGACGTGAACTCCCTAGCTGAAAGTATTCCCAGAACCTGGGTCCTGAGGAGCTCTCTGGCTGCCCAGGCCCAGAATGGCCTCACAGGCAACACTTTTGGGGCAGAAACC
This sequence comes from Dama dama, assembly GCF_033118175.1. Classification (NCBI taxonomy): domain Eukaryota; kingdom Metazoa; phylum Chordata; class Mammalia; order Artiodactyla; family Cervidae; genus Dama; species Dama dama. Next base: position 7,483,462 of record NC_083682.1, read on the forward strand.
CTCTGAAGGCTCAGTACAGGGGAAAATCCCACATTTGCAGGGCACAGGGACGCAAGTGTTTTTCCAGAGTGAGGAACTTCCCAGAATCCCCTGGAGGCATATCAGGATGCAACTAGGTATATTCAAGTTGCCTGGCTGATTTCAGTCAGTGCCCCCAGCTGGGTGAGACCCATTCCCAGATGTGGGTTCCCTAGGTCAGCAGGGATATCTTATGCACGACCAGGTCTCAGCAACCAGCAGGGTCCATCCCAGAGGACCCTGGATGCTCAGAAGACATGGGAGAAAGCGTGGGGAACAGGGCTGACTTCACAAGACCCTTCTGTGCATTGCATTAAGTATTTAAGAGTTTGTCAGTGGGGACACTGGCGTGTCCTGGCCTTGGGTCAAAGTCCTGGATAGGAGTCCAATACCTACCAGACCACCATGAGACAGCACGTGACTTTACGGATGGCTGGGGTTCGGAAGAGGTCCAAGACTGAGTTGGAGGGGCGACCAGTTGCAAACTCACTCTGGATGTAGGAGCTCACCACCTGGGCAAGGAAAGTCTGATCAGGGGAAGAGCGGGATCTGCGATCCAATTCCCAGGGGAGGGCCAAGGTCGAGAGCCCTGGCAGGAAGGTTGACCCTTGTCTCCTCCCCAGGCTGGTTCCAGGGCTTTGAGGTGAAACAGAGGCTCCAACCCAAGTCCCAAGACTCCTGGGCTGCCCACTGATTAGGCTGAAATAACCAGGGGCACCCTCAGGCCCCCCTCCTGGCATCAGCTCTGAGAGAGTCTCAGCCAGTGGTTAAGAAGTCGGGTTCCCAGGGGTTCTGCCACTTCCTGTTGTGTTTTCTTAAGCAGATTGCCTAAGTTATTCTTTCCCTGTCTGTTCCCTCTGGATCCAAAGGGTTGGGTGACTTGGTAATCCAAACATCAGATTCCTCATCTTTAAAAGTGGGGCATTAGGAAATCCCCTGGTGGTTCGGTGATTAGGATTTGGTGCTTTCACTGCCATGGCCCCAGTTCAATCTCCAGTTGGGGAACTGAGATCCTGCAAGCTGCGCAGAGCAGCCAACAAAAAAAGAAGTGAGGCATTAAATGAGATTGTGTACTTAAAGCCCTTAGCACCGTACTGAGCAATTGGCTCAATAAATGTATTTATTTATAATAAATGGTAGCTATCTTATCATAAATGGTATGCATAGTAAATGGTACTTTTATTATTGATCATTTGAAATTTCATCTTAAGATTTTTATTTTATTTTATTGAATTTTTGGCTAAATGTGAATGGGTTATTTCCCCATCGCACGGATGGATAGACTGATGAACAAAGATGTGAAATGATGTACATCCCCAGATCACAGCACCATTCAGTGGTTAAACATCTTTGCCCCACTGGAGCTCTTCCCACTCTGCTTATTCTCAGCCTGTTCACCTGGATGATGAGTCCTGGCAAGTCACCAAATCCTAGCACATCTTGAGGCTGCCAGCAAGACTGAAACCAGTGCTCCCCTAACTTGCACCAGACCTGCCTACCTCCTTGGTCAGCCTTTCCCCTTCCTCCTTTCTCCCGTTCATCGCAGCCACCTTCCGCAGGTTCTTCAGAGCTACCTGGGACTTGCCATGAAGGAGGAGCCATCGAGACGACTCTGGCAGCCACCTGGGACCAGGAGAAGGATGGAGAATGAGTGGCACTGAAATGGGCGCTGTGATGGCCTGTGATGGCCACTGGGGCACTGGATGGATTGAGTGGTACTCATGCCGTTCCTCAAACCAGAGTACACCCTCTTTCACCTTGCAGACCCCAGAAAAAAGGAAAAACCCTTGCTGTCAGCAGAATCGGGAAGACTGGGGGACACGTGGCCTCCCTTTTTTGCAGCACATCTTTCAGAGAATTTCCGCAGTGTACTTAGAGACGACATGGACCTTCAGGTATCCACAGATCTGGTTTTGAACCTGGTTCTGACCCCAGTAGGTGGCTTTTTTGCTTGTTTTGTTTTGGTTGGTTGTTGTAGTTAATTTTCTTTTTTTCTTAAAATTTTTACTGGAGTATAGTTGGTTTATAATGTTGTGCTACTCTCTGTTACAACAGCAAAGTGAATCAGTCATACATATACCTAAGTCCCCTCTTTTCTAGATTCTCTTCCTATATAGGTCATTACAGAGTACTGAGTAGAATTCTCTATGCTATACAGTAGGTCCTTATTGGTTATCTATTTTATATATGAAAAAAAAGTCAAAGTGTGTTGCTCAGTCATGTCTGACTCTTTGCAACCCCATGGACTGTAGACTCCTCTGTCTATGGATTTCTCCAGGCAAGAATACTGGAGTGGGTAGCCATTCCCTTCTCCAGGGACTCTTCCCAACCCAGGGACTGAACCTGGGTCTCCTGCACTGCATGCATATTCCTTATGAGCTGAACCACCAGGAAGCCCTAATTTATATATAGTAGTGTATATATCAGAGAAGGCAATGGCAACCCACTCCAATACTCTTGCCTGGAAAATCCCGTAGATGGAGGAGCCTGGTAGGCTGTAGTCCATGGGGTCACTAAGAGTCGGACATGACTGAGCGACTTCACTTTCACTTTTCACTTTCATGCATTGGAGAAGGAAATGGCAACCCACTCCAGTGTTCTTGCCTGGAGAATCCCAGGGATGGGGGAGCCTGGTGGGCTGCCGTCTATGGGGTCGCACAGAGTCGGACACGACTGAAGTGACTTAGCAGCAGCAGCAGCAGGGTATATATGTCAATCCCAGTCTCTCCCAGTATGTGGCTTTGAAGAAGTCATGGATCCACCTGGGCTGCCTCAGCACTCCTCCTATAAAATGCCCTGGGGTGGTTGTGAGGTGCAAAGGAGTTGATAAAGGCAAAGCTCTTGGTGTGTTCTGGAGCCTCACAGTAATATAAGGGGGTCTATCCTGAACCTGCCCACAGCCATGCATAATCCTCGTGAGCCCATGTCCTCACTCCTTCATGTCCCCACCACGTCCCCCAGATTCCAGTCGCTGCCCACCCCAAGGCTCCCCCCGGGACAGGTGAGGGCCCGGCTATACAGGTGCACTCTGCCCCAGCCCTTTCTGCTCAGGACGTACCAAGAGTAGAAGAAAAAGACGAGGAAGGGGACAGAGACGGCAAACTGCAGCCACCGCCAAGGGCGGATCAGGTACGCCACGCCTGCCAGGATGAGCTGACCCGAGGTGAACGAGTACCCCAGCAAGATCCCCGCCACGGTCCGGCCCCGGGTGGGCATCCACTCCACGACTGCGGAGAAAACCACGCCAGGCTCAGTGGGGCTCGTTGCTCACGTGGGTGTTTAATTCAAGCCTCCCCGCTCCTTTAGAATGACTCTGTGGCCACTGGAAATCATTCCAGAGAGGCAGTGAGCATGGGCAAAGGTGTCCCAACCTCAGTCCTTATCCTTAGACAAGTGCCAGGTGGACTAAAGAACTCCATGTAGGGCTTCCCTGGTGGTCCAGGGTTAAGAATCCACCTTGCAAGGCAGGGGACGGTGGTTCGATTCCTGGTCCAGGAAGATTCCACACGCCATGGGGCAACTAAGCCTGTGCACCACAACTACTGAAGCCTGAGCCTAGAGCCTGTGCTCCACAATGAGAGAAGCCACTGCAGTGAGAAGTCTGCACACTGCAGCTAGAGAATAACCCCGCTCTCCAAAGCTAGAGAAAGTCCCTGCACAGCAAGGAAGGCCCAGCACAGCCAAAAATAAATAAATACATACTAAAGAGGAACTAAATGTAACAATAAAACCACAACAATATTAGAAGAAACCATGTTAGATGTCTTTTCCATCTTAGAGTCTGGAAAGGCTTTTCCAAGAATGTCACAAAACCCAGAAACAACAAAAGGGAAGACCAACAAAGAGCTTCATAAAAAGAAGAAGTATCTGCTGAAAAAAAATACCCATCGTAAGCAGAATCATAATTTCAGCAAAAAAGATAGGGGAAAAAAGTACCATTTCAAATAACAAAGGGTGAATTTCCCTAATCTGGGAAGACTTCTTACAGATCAATAGGAAAACAACTAACCAAAAGGAAAATAACTAGCCAAAAGGAAAAATGCGCAAAGGATGTTGAAAAGGGAATATAATGACTCTTAATTACATGTGTGTGTCTGTGTTGGTTGCTCAGTCGTGTCCAACTCTTTGTGACCTCGTGGACTATAGCCTGCCAGGCTCCTCTGTCCATGGAATTCTCCAGGAAAGAATACTGGAGTGGGTTGCCATTCCCTTCTCCGGGGGATCTTCCTGGCCCAGGGATTGAACGAACCTGGGTCTCCTGCGCTGTAGGCAGATTCTTTATCATCTGAGCCACCAGAGAAGCGTCTCTTAAATACATGATTTTTTGCAAATAGCAAAACTTGGAAACAATTTAAATGTCCTTCCGTGGGGGCCTGGTGAAATAGAGCATGCACACTCTCACAAAACAACCAGATGGATGCATGAGACAAGTGCTCAGGCCTGGTGCACTGGGAAGACCCGGAGGGATTGGGTAGAGAGGGAGGTGGGAGGGGGGATCGGGATGGGGAACACATGTAAATCCATGGCTGATTCATGTCAATGTATGACCAGATCCACTGCAGTATTGTAAAGTGATTAGCCTCCAACTAATAAAAATAAATGAAAACAAAAACAAAACAACCAGAATAAATGGAAGAGGATGCTGCTTTCAGTCAGCAGCCAGCTCGTGTGTTCAGTCCATTGGCAAATCCTGTGGCTTCTCCCTGCAGAACCAAACCAGACCCTGAGCCTTCCTGCCTCCCCCTGTGCTATCCCCTGGCCCACTCCAGCCTCGCCTCTTGCCAGGTGACGGATAAGCCTCAGACTGGCCTTCCTGCTCCTGTCCTTGAGCCGCATGGCAGCCTGAGGGGTCCTGGCCGATGCCCAGTGGGACCAAGTCAGGCCTGTCCTCAGCTCAGGACCCTCCCGAGGCTGCCCCCTCACCCAGAGTCAAAGCCAACGTCCTCCAAGGCCCCCAGGTCTAAGGACCTGCCGCTGTCACCCCAGCCCTGCTCACCCACCTCAGCTCTGTCCAGCCACAAGGACCTCCTCCTTGCTCTTGAGTCCACTAGACACACTCTTGCCTCAGGGCCTTTGTCTGGAACGTTCTTCCCCAGTGGCCACAGGTCCCCTTCCCTCACCTCCCTCAAGCTTTGGTCAAAGTGACCCCTGCTCAGCGAGGCCTGCCCTGAGCCAATAAAACTGCAGGCTCTCTCCGCCTCAGGCCGCCACCGCCTGGCCCCCTCGCCCGGCCGCTCTCAGCCCCTTTCTGTTTGCCTCTGTAGCACTTATCACCTTCTAACACACTGTGCAGTTTGCTTATTTGTGTGGTTTATCTGTCTTCCTGCAGGAGAACATGGGCTCGCCATCTCCCACACCTAGAAGTGTGTGTGTGTGTGTGTGTGTGTGTGTGTGTGTGTGAGTAGGGATGTGTGTATATGGTGCATGTCTTGTGGTTAGGAGTGTGTATGGTGTGTGTGTAATGGTTAGGAGTGTGTGTGCGTGTCTGTATGTAGGAGTATGTGTTTATAGGTGTGTGTGTTATGGTTAGGAGTCCATGTGTATGTGTAGAGGTGTGTGTATATTGTTGTGTAAGGGTGTGTGTTGTGGTTAGAAGTGTGCATCTGTGTATGTCAGGGTGTGTGTATATGGTCTGTGTGTGTGTGTGTGTAGGCGTGTATATCATGCAAGTGATTCTAGCAGGAGATGGATTTTGGACGACTGTTTCTGCCTTTAGATTCCACAAGCCGTGGCTGGACGCCCACCCTGAAGAATGAGGTGGGTGGGCTGGGGTTTGCTGAGATCCCACCATGAGCTCAGCACCCTTCAATGTCTGGATGTGGGGAGTAGAGGTGGTCAGAGTGTGATCTGGAGCAGCCTGGTTCTCCAGCCCCAAGATTCCCCACTACCCTGGGATAGAAGACCCCAGCAAACCAAGTAATTAGAGGCAGGGGGTGGGCGTGCATCCAGGGTGGGCTTCCTCTGCCCACACAGCTCTCTGCCAGAGCCTCCGGGAGCTGCCTGGAACCAGCCTGGAGTGGCAACTGACCCTGTCACTGCGGGATTGGGACATTCTAACCTGGCAGCCAGGAGGCCAGGCCGCCAGTGCCCTCAAGGGGAAGCCTCACCTCTTTTGGATCCACATACTTTCGGGGTGCCTGCCACCCACCCCGGGGACCCCTGTGTCTCAGCTCGTTTCCATGTCCCCACACTAAGCCCCACAGGAGCCTGGCACACAGTAGGTCCTTTGTAAGTGGTTATTGCTGACTAATTCACACAAGAAGTGAACCCAGCCCTCTCAGCTCGCAGACAGGCAAATCGCAGCCCAGGGTCCCTGGCTTGCTGCTGGCAGGGCCACCACTGAGAGCCCAGGTCTCCTGAGAACCCCGGTGGGAGGCTGTGAGTTGAGGTCACTGGATGAGAATCCCACCATAAGGAAATGGGAACGATGCCCACCAATGAGGCTGCCACCGCCCTCCTGCCCCTGCAAGCCCCCTCCCCTCCAGGGCCCTCCATGGCTGGACTCACCCAGAGAAAGCGAGTTTAGGATGATGCCGGAGAAGGTCATGCCCATCAGGAACCGGCAGAAGCAGTAGGCGCCGAAGGAGCCGAAGTACGCTGTGGCCACCCCCGAAACTGCCAGCTGCAGGTATGACCAGACCAGGGGGGCCTTGCGGCCTAGCCTGAGCCCAGCCATGGGCGCAGGGTTAGGGTTCCAAGGTGGCAGCAGCTTCCCCCATGGCTGTCATGGAGGGAGGATGAGAGGAAGCTACTTACCCCCACCCCCCTCACCCCCCAATTTGAAAGCCACTCATCCTAACAGAAGCACACTCACTGGGGCCCAGGCACCGGCAAAGGCCAGGGAGGGAGAACACGGTGTGGAAGGAGAGCGGGGATGAAGAGACACCTTCCCGCCTTTGTTCTTTCACTCAAGGAGAATTCTAGCTCCCGACCAAGCCCCCACTCTCCCAGGATTTGGGGGAAGGCAGAGATTCTGCAGAGGCCCAGAAGCTGGTGCAGAGGGTTATGAGAGGGTCCCCTGAGTGACTTTCTGTTTGGGGGGTAGCCCTCGAACCAGAACTCATGGGGGCGTGAGCCCTTGAGGGGGCCCAGGCTGATGGGAACAGGGCCCCAGGTCTTCATTGGAATTGGTCATTTTGGGGGGACCAGGGTGAGGTAGGGCTTGTTATAGTGTAAAGGAGTCCAAGGCTAGGGAAACAGGGCCTTGGCATTGCCCCATTTGTAAGTGAGGGTCCAGGGCCGAAGCCCCAGCTTGTCTAGGTGGGCAGCACTTCTTGCTCACACACCGCATATTACACTCATTCATTCCATCATTCATTCACTGATTCTGTTGCACAGATGTCCATTGGTGACCTCTAAGCGGTAGGTCTGAGCTGGGGGCTGGTGACAAAGAAGACACTATGCATAAGACACAGCAGTCCAGGGGACCCCAGAACCTGAAGATTGAGAGGAGGGGCTATGGGGAGGGGAGAGGAGAGGGGGAGAGAGAGAGAAGGGGAGGCGAAGCAGGGAGGGAAGGGAAAGAGGACAGAGGCGGGAAGGAGCCAACTCCATCAGAGCCGTGGCGTGCGCTGCATTTCGGGGCGTCTCTGTATCCTCAGGGGCGCTTATGGTCAGCAGTAGCTCACCCACACAGTGGGGTGCAGCCTGGATGTAGGCAACACACAGTGTCTGAAGCAACACGCAGAGGCCACGAGTGAAGTAAAATAAAATCTTGATAGAGAACCGTGTGTGGGCTATGCCCACGTTTGTATAGACAAGGGGGATGGAGCACATGCACATGCTCTCTCGGACTGGTGTTGTTCAATCGCTCAGTTGTGCCCGACTCTGCGACTCCACGGACTGCAGCTCGCCCAGCCTCGGATCATACAAAATCGTAAAACATCTCTGTGAGATACACAGAAACCAGGCTGCCCTAGAGGAATTACTGGAGTGCAGGGCAGAGGGGAGAACGCTGGCCTGCATACCCACTTGTACCTTCTGGAATTTTGAACCACGTGAATGTAGTCTATGTATTATAATAAATTATATAATACAATATATAATACATACATCTACTTTAAAATACGCATTTTAAATACATTAAAATACATATTATTTTAAAATTTAGTTTAAAATAAACTTTAATAAAGAAAAGTTAATGGAGAGACTGGGGAGACCTTTGCCCCCGAAGGCTCACCTGTCTGCAAGGCTGCCAAACACAGCGGCACCTGCCAGCACCCCGGCCATGTAGACGGACTGAGCCAGGTCACGGAGGGTGCGGGCCTCGCATACCAGGTCCCACTGCGGGGGAGAGAGGGAAGCTCCAGCCTCGGCCTGGGGTGCAGCCCCCACCAACCCCGCAGCCCCTGGCCCCACCTGACCTCCGTCACAATGGTGGACGGGAAGACACTGCGGTTGTAGACCCAGCCGTCCTTGCAGCCCTCCGTGGCTGCCCCGTGGACAGAGGCATTGGGGCTCAGGAGGGCCAACTGAGGCCGTGTGAAGCGCTGGCATGGCTCGGGGACCCCGAGCGGGTCCAGGGGTACGGTGGCTCTCAGCCAGGCCTCCGAGCCGTAGACGGCGGCTGCAGTGTGGTTGGCGGGGCTTTGGCAGTGGTGGGGGGGCACGGCGGCCGTGAAGTTCTGCAGGAAGTTGTGACAGGCCAGCAGGCTGCAGGGTAGCAGCAGCAGGGCCGTGGAGACCAGCTGGAAGCGACCCACGCCACCCAGGGCGTCCAGCAGGTCTGTGAAGGCCATGGCCCCGGGCCTGACCTGAGGCCCAGGTGTGGGGCCTTAAGTAAAGGGGCTGGGACGGGGCCCTGGGAGGTGGAGGAACAGGCCGGGGTTAGGACCGCAGATGCCTCGTGTCCGGAACTCACAGGGGTCTGGTTACACCTCACAGGAGGCCTGGGGCGTCCCCACGTCTGCAGGCTTCTCTCCTGCCAGGCCCTTTCTCCTAATCTCTCACCTCCTGGGTTAGAAAAGCGAGGGGTCCCAGGGGGCCGCCTCACAGCCCCCTGCCCAGATCTGCAGGCCCAGCCCCCTGCCCACAGCCCTCATGGGGTGGGGGGGGGGAGGCGGGGGCGGACAGTAAATGCAGCACCACCGTCACCCTCCCCTTCTCTCTGGAGGCCGCAGTGAAGCATCTTCAGGAGCCTAATTCCAGCCTCAGCACACGCGACCCAGGCCTGCCACTGCTCTCCCCTGAGGCCAGAGCCTTAAAAGCTTGGAGATCATGTAAGGGGGTGCCAGCGATTACTGCTGCTTGCCTCTCGCCCATTTTCCTGGAAGTCAGGGGCTGCACAGGAGATACTCAGAAAAAAGTCCTTTAAAAATGCCCAAACTGGGAAACCAAGAGGAAGGCCTGCTCTCCCTGCCTCCACCCCAGGCGCCCTCAGGCTGGGGGTGGGTGAGGGGGCAGGGCCTCCAGGCTTGGGCACCCACGGTGTCCCAGCCCCTCATCAAAGAAAACCCACTACAGAGAACCAAGAGGGTGGGGCCCTCCACCTGCCCCCTCTCACAAACCAGCCCCCGAGCCCAGGAAATGACGGGCCACCCCCCTTACTGATGAGACCCAGCGGACCAGCCCATGGACTCCCAAAGGCAAAATGCAGATTCCAGGCCCCGTCTGCCACTCGGGGCTCCGCCTGGGTCTCCCGGGGCCAAGGGCAGTCCCCACCCTCTACCTGGCCCCGTCAGTCTCTGCCCTGCAGGTGCTGCCCTAGTTTGCAGCTCCCCCCAGCCCCTCCTCTACGCCCAACTCAACCTACTCTTATCTCTGGTAAGAAGAACCGGGATCCCAGAAGGACCAGAACAGCTTATACAAGCCGCAGGTGTCTGGGTCACAGGGGCAACTCCCCTCCCCCAGCCTCAAGAAGGCTTTCAGGAGGCTCTGTGCTCTGGGGAGCTTCCTGGGGGTCAGGCTGGTGTTAAGCAGGGGTTTGGGTCTCAGCCAGAGCCTCATGTTCCCTGCAGAACGTGCAGGGAAGGAAGGGGTCAGGGCTTAGAGGAGGGGGGCATGGAGGACCAGCAGGGCCACGTGGGACCTCAGCAGTGTGGCCCCATCCCCACCCCCACCCCCCAGACGCCCAGGACTCTAGCAGAGGTGCCAGCCACTGGGGCGATGGGGAAGGAGACAGAGGGCAGGGCAGGGGCGGGTGCAGGACCAGGTGTCCTCATGCGCCAGCAGGTTTAGGCAGAAACACACTCCAGAGACAAAAGCAGGGTCTTTGCCTTTATTGTTCGGGGTTTCTCCGCATGTAAACATGAGACCCCTCCCACCCCATCCCCAGGTGCCTCTGGTACCCTCATCACTGAGTCCCCACAGAGTCCCCTTTAAAATCACCAATATAAAAAAGGAGAGCGGGAGGGAGGGAGGGAAGGTCTGACCACCCCCCAGGCTAGGCTGCTTCTTGCCAGCTGGCAGGGACAGGCTGGGGGGTGTCGTGGGGCAGAGGGGAGCGTTGGCTTCCGCACAGGCACGAACAGGTGTTCCCAGTCCTGGGGAGGGGGCCCCAGCTGGGAGGGGGCTCCACAGGTCTAGACGGCAGACTGTTGCAGAGCTAGTGGTTATAAAGTGTGCAGGTGGGGGAGGGGGCGGATGGGGGGCCTGTGGGGGGAGGAGAGAGGACACATCAGGATGTGGGAGGCCTGGGGCCCCCAGCTCCCCGGGGAGCCCCATCCTGAGGCAGGAACTAGCGAAAGCTGCCTCCCTGGTCTGGCGGCCAGAGGAGCTGGGGGAGTCCATGTGCGCCCGGTGGAGGCAGGGAGGGCCCCACGGCTCTGCCCAGAGCAAATGAACTGCGGCGGCTGAGAGGTGAGGGGACAGGAGGTTGAGGCTGCCTCCTGCTCCAAGGAAGGCACTTGCAGCTGGTGTGGCGTCGCAGGAAGGCATGGCTTGGCGGACGAGGAGGACAGAGGAGCGCAGCAAGGGGGCCCGAGCCCCCGCCTCATGCAAACATGGTCAGCTGTAACCACTGCCAGGCAGAGCGGGCATAGAGAGCGGTCAGCCAGGGCAGAAGCCCCAGGTCCAGCCTCCCAGCTCCATGGCTCAGGGGCTGCCGTCTCCTCCCCCCGTCAAGGGCAGGAGGGAGAGGGACCCTCCTGGGGAGGGGTCCACTCTTACCTCCTCCACCCCTGGGGGCCCAGGCTGCTGGCTCCAGTGCAGGCCTCCAGGGGCCTGGGCCTCCCTGCCCCCACCCTCAGAAACCAGAGATCCTTGCTGTGTCCTTGCCGGATGCAGGTGGCCAGCCTCAGGGCTGACTCTGAGGCTGCAGGCTCCAGCCCCCCCCCCCACCCCCCACCCCCGCCATGAGGTGGGGGGTGGGTGAGAAAAACCCACTGCCCCTGAGCGTCTTCCCCCACCCGACCAGAGAAGAGCCCCACCTTAAACAAGTCAAAGGTCACCACTCCATCCAGATCGGTGTCCAGAGTTTTGAAAAACCCTGTGTGTTCAAGAAACGATGAGGTGGGAGGAGGACTCAGTTCGAGGGCTGGCCCCACCTCCCGCCTCACCCTCCACCTCTCCACGGCACCCCAAACTCTCGTACCCTCACAGCCGGGGAGCATCTCCCCCTGCTGCCCGAGAGCCCCCTCCAGAGTTCCCTCCCTACTCCTCATCTCCTGGCCATCAGCCTGTGTGGACACCCAGCTCCACTCCCCGAGACCCCCATGGGAAGGGGGCGCCCACGGGGACACTCACGGAACATGGTCTCCAGCCGCACCAGGCAGCACACGAAGTTGTCGAAGTCCACGGCCAGGTCGGGCTCCGAGTAGCGGGTGATAATGAGCTCGTAGAGCTTCTTGTTGAGCTTGAAGCCTGGCCCAGGAGAGCAGGTGAAGCACCGGGAGGTGCAGGAAGGGGGACGGAAGGCTGGGCGGGGTGAACCCTGGGTGGGGGGTCCTGGGCAAGTGCTGGCCCAGAGAAAGCTTGAGGACCCAGAATGCCCCACCCAGGGGCTGGCCATCAGGGCCCACAGGTCCAGTTTCATCCTCTCGGAAAGCCCTGGCCTCATCCTGAACTGGGACTGTGAGGGTGAGCCCTGCACGGCTCCCACTGGAGCCCCTGGAGGCCAGCTCTACTTCTCCCTGGCTGTGTGGCTCCAGGCCAGTCACTTCCCCTCTCTGAGCAGGCACTTTTCTCTGTGCTCAGTGAGATAATAAAAGACCCTATCCTTAGCAGGCTGCAGTGAGGACAAAAAGAAATGCTGATAATAGTCACCAGAAGAAAAAGGCAGTTAGATGGCTGTTATCACTTCACCACCATTGCCATCAACACCCCTGCCCTGCCCCCTCTCCCCTGCCCCCATGGGTGGGCCACTGCCCTGGGAGCTGTCAGGGAAGCGACCCGGGGCCATCTCCCTGGGGGCTCCACAGGTCCTTTCCGCCCTCAGGCCTCACCTGCAAACTCAATGGCCATCCGCATCTCGTAGGCGCTCATGCTGCCAGACTTGTCCAGGTCAAACTTCCGGAAGATGGACTGGGGTGAGGGGCAGAGGGTGAGGGCTCGGTAAGCATCCAGCCCTTCCCATCCGCCCAGCGTGGAGGGTTAACGAGGGTGGGGAGAGAGGGGGTGAGCCGCTGGGACATGTGGGCTCAGAAAGGCAGAAGCTAGGGTGAGGGCTTGGGAACCACACAGCCGGTCCAGGAACCAGAGGCCCGCCGCCCGCTGTGATCGAGGCCGCAGAAGACGGGAGGGTGCTGCCGGCAGGAACTACCCACCAGGTAATTCCGGATCCGGTTCCATAGGATGTTGAACTCCACCAGGCCCAATTTGCCATTGCCGTCGCGCTGGACAGACGTTAAGAAGAAAACTCCACAGCTTAGAGCAGACACCAGGAGAGCGGGTGCTGAGCACCGAGGGGAGGGGAGACTGGCCGTGGAGAGAAACCCGAGGAAGGGGAGCGGAGAAGCCGCAGGAGCCGCCCAAGGCCAGGCCTGAATCGGGGTGGGCTGGGAGGGGCGTTCACTGAGCGCCAGCCTTGGGGTCACCTGTGGACGAGGCCCTCCCCCATCACTTGACACAGCCCTGCGTCTCAGTGTTCCCCCCAGTCCAGGGAAGGACGCCAGGAAGAAGGAACTGGCCCGTCCACACCTGTCCTTTTCCCCGCACTGCTCCTGGGACGGGTCACCCACAGCCCTCCCCGGGCCGACGTCCCAACCCCGGGCCCTGCTCAGCAGGATACATCCATGAGGTTGACCATGCTGCGGCAGGACTCCAGGCTGAAGCCCGTGGTCCGCAGGTCTTTGTCTGCAAGAAAGACCAGTCTCAGCACCTCAGCCCGGCCAGCGGCCCCAGCCTGCCCCATGCTGGGCACACTGGGTGGGACAGAGGGGCGGGGAGGCACCATTCCTGTCCCCTGGAATCTGAACTCTAGCTGAGGAGGTGTGTAGGATTGTTTTTATCATCAGAAAAAGGAGTTTAAAAGTATTCTAGGAGTCAAGCCGTTGACCCAACAGCCACATCAACACCACGATTAGATGTGAGTAAAAAGGAACAGTGCTAGACAGAAGTGAAGGAAATGGAGTAGAAAGATGCAGCAAAGGTGGTCCCGGCAGGGCTAGGGGTTGCTGCAGGTCCCGAAGGGTGAGAAGAGCAGGACAGAGGGGTTCTGGGCTGAGGGAAAAGCATGGACAGAGGTCGGAGGTCAGAGGTCAGAGGCGGGGGCAAAGGGAAGGCTGAAAGGCATCTGCCTTCAGTTGTATACCTTGGGGAGTGAAGCCAGTCACCTGTCACCTGCCTTCTGGGAGGAAGGGGGCTGGCGCACCGGCCCTAAGGTGCCATCAGCCAGCTAAGCTGCTGCTTTTTTGAAATATCCATCTATTTATTTATCTGGCTGCATCGGGTCTTAGTTTGGGCATGCAGGATCTTCCTTGCGGCACATGGACTCTCCAGCTGTGGCACAAGGGCTTTGCTGCCCCTGGGCCAGGGATCAAAGGTGGATTCTCAACCACTGGCCCACTCCCCAGCTAAGCGCCTAATCATACCAGGGCCTGGAGCTCAGGCAGAGAGAATGGGATCCGGCACGAGGAGCTTAGGAGGAAAAAGGGGGGTGAGCAGGGTTCTGAAAAGCAGTGGAGGGTGCCAGCCCTCCAAGATCGAGGGGCTGGGTTCAGCCCAGGGTGGGAGGAGAAGGCTAGATCCTGGAGTCTGGAGGAATGGGGGATGAGGGGGTGGAGGCAGGACACGGGGTGGAGAGCAGTCGCCCAGGGACACTCACGTTTGCTGATGATCCTGTTGAGGATGGTCCGCAGCTCCTTGACGCTGATCTCCAGGTCCTGGGGGGAGAAGGAGGATGGCACCTGCCCTGGGGAAACCCCTCGGTGCCCCAGAACACCTGCCACCAGGCCCAGCCTACCTCCCCTGCCAGTTGTCTGAAGAGGGACTTGAAGTTCTCATCAATCTCCTCTTCTGAGAGCACTTGCTGGAGGGAGAAGACGGGGAGAGCAGGTCAGGGGCGCCCCAGCCTGGCCTCTGCATGGCCAGCAGCTGCAGGCGGGGCTGGGAGCACTCATCAGCTAGGTGTCACTTCATTAAGAGCTTCACTCTCCTCATCTGTAAAATGGGAATCCAGCCCCTACTCTATCCCTGCCCAGAACTCCTGTGGTCTAAATGCGGAGGCGGAAGTTCAGTCCAATGATGAGGGGCGAGGCTGGATCCCTGTTGCATGACCAAGTTCCCTAACCTCTCTGAACCTGAGTTTCCCTCTGAGAGGAGAGATGGTGACAGCACCCTGACACGGTTGTTATGGAGGAAACCGGGTGACCCAGATAAAGAGCTCAGCACAGACCCCGTAGAGAGCAAGAACCCAAGGGCCCTGAACCATTACTATCACCAAGTCCTTTGCAAACTGTAAAGTACTTGGCAAGTGAGGGATGTGTATGGCTACTGCCAGGAGGGGCTCTGCCCTGCCGGCTGGAGACCAAGACACAGGCCACCCGGGTCCCCATCGTGCACCCAGGGTGGGGGCAGGGCACCTACCTCGTCAGGGAGATTGGCCTGGACCTGGTCATCCAGCTCTCTGCAGAGGGTGGGGAGAGAGAGGGGCCCGTCAGCGGGGGTTGGGGTAGCGAGGGCGTGGCGGGAGGAAAAGGGGAGACAGGGGAGGGGCTTTCTACTCACTGGGTCCCTGCACACTTCTCTGAGAAGAAACGCAGCACAAAGTCGCCCTCCTTGTTGGGCTCGAAGGTGGAGGGCACCACCACGTACTCCCCAGGCGGCAGGCGGAAGCGGGTGCTGACCTCCCGCAGGTTGATGAACTGCTCGGACCGGGCCCGGGATGCATTGGCCAGGAAGAAGTCTCGCTTCAGGTGCACGGCCGGCTGGCCCACCAGCTGGTGGGGGGAAGGAAGAAGTGGAGGCTGCAGCTCAGCCCACCCTTAGGAGATGCCCCCAAGCCCAGACCCAGACCTCAAGCTCCAGGTTCTGGCCAAGGGGCCGGAGAGCAGGGTCACGGCTCAGTCACCCACATTCAGCCCAACCCTGACGAGTCACATTGCTTGTTTCCTCGTCTGTAAAATGGGTGTAAGAGCCCTGCCTACTGCACAAGGGTGCGGGGAGGAGACACCATGGAAGTGAATGCAGACAGTAAGGGAAAACCACTAGACCATTCAGGTATGACCTAAATCAAATCCCTTACAATTATACAGTAGAAGTGACAAATAGATTCAGGGGATTAGATCTGATGGACAGACTGCCTGAAGAACTATGGACAGAGGTTCGTGACATTGTACAGGAGGCAGTGATCAAAACCATCCCCAAGAAAAAAGAAATGCAAAAAGGCAAAGTGGTTGTCTGGGGAGGCCTTACAAATAGCTAAGAAAAGAAGAGAAATGAAAGGCAAGGGAAAAAAAGGAAAGATAAACCTATTTGAATGCAGAGTTCCAAAGAATAGCAAGAAGAGATAAGAAAGCCTTCCTCAGTGATCAGTGCAAAGAAATAGAGGAAAACAACAGAATGGGAAAGACTAGAGATCTCTTTATGGTATGGACCTAACAGAAGTAGAAGATATTAAGAAATGGCAAGAATACAGAGAAGAACTGTACAAAAAAGATCTTAATGACCCAGATAGCCATGATGGTGTGATCATTCACCTAGAGTCAGACATCCTGGAATGGGAAGTCAAGTGGGCCTTAGGAAGCATTACTATGAACAAAGCTAGTAGAGGTGATGGAATTCTAGCTGAGCTATTTCAGATCCTAAAAGATAATGCTGTGGAAGTGCTACACTCAATATGCCAGCAAATTTGGAAAACTCAGCAGTGGCCACAGGACTGGAAAAGGTCACTTTTCATTCCAATCCCAAAGTAAGGCAATGCCAAAGAATGCTCAAACTACCGCACAATTGTACGCATCTCACATGCTAGCAAAGTAATGCTTAAAATTCTCCAAGCTAGGTTTCAACAGTACATGAACCAAGAACTTCCAGATGTTCAAGCTGGATTTAGAAAAGGCAGAGGAACCAGAGACCAAATTGCCAACATCCGTTGGATCATAGAAAAAGCAAGAGAATTCCAGAAAAACATCTGCCTTATTGACTATGCCAAAGCCTTTGACTGTGTGGATCACAACAAACTGAAAAATTATTCAAGAGATGGGAATACCAGACCACCTTACCAACCTCCTGAGAAATCTGTATCCAGGTCAAGAAGCAACAGTTAGAACTGGACCTGGAACAACGGACTGGTTCAAAATTGGGAAAGGAGTATGTCAAGGCTGTATATTGTCACCCTGTTTAATTAACTTATATGCAGAGTACATCATGAGAAATGTTGGGCTGGATGAAGCACAAGCTGAAATCAAGACTGCAGGGAGAAATATAAACAACCTCAGATATGCAGATGACAACACCCTAATGGCAGAAAGCAAAGATGAACTAAAGAGCCTCTTGATGAGAGTGACAAAGCTGCCTTAAAACTCAACTTTCAAAACACTAAGATCATGGCATCCGGTCCTATCACTTCATGGTAAGTAGATGGGGAAACAATGGAAACAGTGACAGACTATTTTCTTGGGCTCCAAAATCACTGCAGATGGTGACTGCAGCCATGAAATTAAAAGACACTTGCTCCTTGGAAAAAAAGCTATGACAAACCTAGACAGCTTGTTAAAAAAGCAGAGACATTACTTTGCCAACAAAGGTCCATCTAGTCAAAGCTATGGTTTTTCCAGTAGTCATGAATTGATATAATAATTGGACCATAAAGAAAACTGAGTGCTGAAGACTTGATGTTTTTTAATTGTGGTGTTGGAGAAGACTCTTGAGAGTCCCTTGGACTGCAAGGAGATCCAACCAGTCCATCCTAAAGGAAATCAGTCCTGAATATTCATTGGAAGAACTGGTGCCGAAGCTGAAGCTCCAATACTTTGGCCACCTGATGGGAAGAACTGACTCATTAGAAAAGATTGAAGGTGGGAGGAGAAGGGGACAACAGAGGATGAGATGGTTGGATGGCATCACTGACTTGATGGACATGAATCTGAGTAAGCTCCGGGAGGAGGTGATGGACAGGGAGGCCTGGCATGCTACAGTCCATGGGGTCACAAAGAGTCGGACACCACTGAGCAACTGAACTGACTGATGACACCATGAAATAACTTTCTTATCATCCTTACCAGGAGCTTCCCATATAAGACGCTGCAGGGCCCTCTACACAAGGCACCTCACTTATGCTCATGGAAGCCCATGACGCTTAGAGCTTAAGCAACTTGTTCAAGGGCACAGAACACTCAGCCCACCCACTACCCCATTCCCAACCAGCGTCCCAGATGTCCTCAGTGTAAAGAGTCAGACAGGAAGAGCCTCATGGGTGCGGTTCAGGCAGGACTCTGAGGGTCAAGGTTCAAATCCAGCCTCTTTACTTGTTACCTGCTCTGACACGCAGGACAGTGTTTGCTCTGCCCACTGAATAGCGGGCAAGGGGTTGGGGGCACTGTGTGAGCCCCCAAAGGAGGTGACGTCTTAGCTCTCTACGTGTGGGTGTGCCGCTGTCCTGCTCCCTCTGGGCACCATCAGGCCACGTGTGTTCAACGGTGTGTAAATCCAGGTGAGTCAGGTGCCACACCTACCTCTGGAGGGACCTGCCGGAGAAATGAGGGGAGTTAGAGATACACGCTTGGCCCAGGGGGCAGGGGGTGTGATGTGTGCCACGCAGGGGCCCCGAGTTCTTTGGATGAAAAGGACAGGATGGGGAGACCAGGTGGGTTAGGGATGGGCCTGGGGCTACTGTTGCCTCAGATCTGTTTTCACGCCAGAGGGCCCTCTTGGTCCCTGGAATGCCCTGCACCTCGGTTCTGAACCGGAGTCTCCAGGATTGCCCCCTGGGGGGCCAACAGAGAAGTCCTCCAGCCCAGAGACATCAGACATCCACACCAATCTGCTGCTGGGGGCTGCGGGCCCGGGCAGAGGCTGTGACTGTCCTTTACCCTCACCAGGGAGATCCAGAAGTGTCTGTCTGCCACGAATACAGAGTATGTAGCAGGGCCCTCCATGGCCAGCATCTGCTTACATACTTCCCAGATGGGGAGCTCACTGCTTCTCCAGGGCAGACCACTTGCCCACTCCTTTCTGAAATGGAGCCAGGCGGTCTGTCTCCCAGGCATTAGCTAAGCCAGAGCTCTGCCCAAGAGCAGCCTGCTGGCCTCCGAGGACAGGGAGAGAATCTCAGGATCTCCCCTTCTCCTGGCTAAACATTTTCCTCACCCACTATCCGCCTCCCGGGAAGAATTTTAGGCCCTGGCTGCCCTAGTCCTGGCGGAGGGCCTCAGCAGGTGCTTCCCCAAGGTCAGGTCTAGGACTGTGCACCTCAGGGGTGTGACCGGCCCCAGTTGTCCCAGGATTGGCAGGTGTCACCAAGTCCTCCGGAGCCCCCTGGCGCCCCCTGGCGGAGCTCGCAGGGAGGCCGCTTTCTCTGCCGCTTTCCGCCCACTCACCTCGTAGACGGCGAAGCCTATGGTCTCCATGTCGCGGCCGAACCTGCGCTCCCGACGGCGGTGCTTCTGCATGAGGGCGAGCAGGAAGCTGCAGCCTGACTCGCGACCCCCGTAGTCGTCGTGGTCCGGGTCATCCGTCTCCTCCAGCCGGATCTTGAATTGGGGGTTTACCCAGAAAGTGGCTGCAGGAGGTAGAGAGGCGGGGATTAGAGGAGAGGCAGAGGAGAGCAGCCCTCCATCAAGCCTTCCCTCCTCCATGTGTTCATTCAGCAAATATCGCTGTGTCCACCGTGTGCCAGGTGACATGTGTGCGGTGGGGACACACAAAGTCCCTGCCCTCAGGAGCTTGCATTCCAGAAGGAGAGGCAACGCACGTGCAAGTCGGGTTAGTCAATGGGACAGTTACAAAGAAAGCAAGCTGGAGTTGGGCAGGGAAGGAATCTTCCAGGTGACCTGTGAGCTGAGACCTGAAGGGGAAGGCCTGGGAAGCAGGACAAGGCAGAGAGAGAAAAAAGACCCACAGCGGGGGCTCCAGTGAGCAAAGGGGATCTGGGACGGTGACAGGTCAGTGGTAAGCAATGTGGATTGAATCAAAGAGCAAAAAGACCCCCTGATAGGTCTGTACTGCGAGGGGCGTGATTGGATTAGGGTTTTAGAAGGTGGCTGCTGTGTGGACAGTGACTTGGAACAGGGACAGAGAAAGAGGGTCTGAGGGGAGGCCACAGGGCTGAGGGAGACTTGCATTTCTGGCTGTTTAGTAATTCAGCTGCCTGAACAACCCCCCTGACTAGAACAACAAAGTGAGGGACAGAAAATTTAAAACCTCCTTTTAAAGGTACCAGTAAGTCCAGCATTCCCTCCCCCCACATACCAAATGAACATTAATCAAAAAGATAGATAATAATAAAAAAAAAAAAAGATAATAAGCGAGGGTGTAGAGAAATCAGAACCTCACATACAGCTGGTAGGAACATAAAATGGTACAACTACTTTGCATAATAATCTGGCAGTTACTCAAATGGTTAAACATAGAATTACCACATGGCCCTGTGATCCCACTCCTAGGTATATGTATGTATGTATGTATATGTATACATACATACATATATGTATATATCTCCAAGACTAATGACAACATGTGGTGTTGGTGGTTTAGTCGCTAAGTCATGTCTGACTCTTGCGACCCCATGGACTGTAGCCCGCCAA
Source organism: Dama dama (assembly GCF_033118175.1). Lineage (NCBI taxonomy): Eukaryota > Metazoa > Chordata > Mammalia > Artiodactyla > Cervidae > Dama > Dama dama. The sequence goes on from NC_083682.1 coordinate 7,503,597, forward strand.
GCTCCCCTATCCATGGGATTCTCCAGGCAAGAGTACTGGAGTGGGTTGCCACTTCCTTCTCCAGGGGATCTTCCCGACCCAGGAATCAAACCCAGGTCTCCTACACTGCAGGCAGATTCTTTACCGACTGAGCTATGAGGGAAACCCCTCTACAAAAGCTATGAGGGAAGCCCCTCTACAAAAAGTTCTGTAAAATGGGAGGTGCTTTTTGTCTCAGCCAGAAAGTCTTTCCTCAGACCATCTTTTCTAAAGTACTTTCCACTGTCATCCTAGCAACCTCCAGTTTCTTAGCATCTGCATGTGTGCTAAGTCTCTTCAGTCACCTCCAACTCTTTGCCACCCCATGAACTGTAGCCCACCCAGTTCCTCTGTCCATGGGGTTCTCCAGGCAAGAATACTGGAGTGGGTTGCCATTTCCTTCTCCAAATGACAACATATGTCCACACAAAAAACTTGTATGTGACTGTTCAAAGTAGCATTATTTATAACTGACAAATAATAGAAACAACCCAATTTGAACAAAATGTGATATAACGCAATAATGGAATATTATTCAAAAAAGGAATGGAGTACTGACACATGCTATATAACAAGGATGAACATTGAAGACATTATGGTAAGTGAAAGAAGCCAGTCACAAAGGATCACATGTTGTATGATTCCATTTATATGAAATTACTTTCTGGAACAGCAAATCCATATGAGACAGAAAGTAGATTAGTGGTAGGATAGAAACAAGGGGGAGAAGTGACCTGGGAGTAACAGCCAGGGGTGTGTAGGGTTTCTTTGGGGGGGTAATGAAAATGTTCTACAATTGATGTGATAATGGGTACACAACTCTATGAATACAGTGAAGGCCACACTGGATTTTACACTGTAAAATGGGTGAAATATATGGTATGTGAATTTTATCTCAATAAAGCTATTTTTAAAAAATGGAAACTGGGAGCCATGAAAGGTAAATAATGCCAAAGGACTTCTACGGACTCATTGAGACCTGGAGTCCTGCCTGGGCAGAAGGGCAGGAGAAAAGTCCAACAAGAGATCCCAGCAATAAAACTGGAAGCTCTGTGAGGAATGCCAGCAGTGGAAGTGTGAAAGAAAATAAAACCACTGGGAGGAAGGAAAGCATTCTCTGAGAATTTACAACCATAAGCAGCCTTCTCATGAGCTAGCAGTTTTAATTCATCCTGCCTGTGAGGTAAAAAAAAAAACTTAAGGAGAGAATTTATCTTTAAGAGTCATGGCTTTGGAGTATCCCAGGTGACTGGCAGAAACACTCGAGGAACTTAACTTCATCCAAGAACTCAAAGAACTCCCACAGATAAACTTCTAGGTCAAATAAGCCAAAAACCTCACAAGGCTGAGAACAAGCAGCCACAGTGGACAAACCTCAGGATGGCTGAGACTGACCAGCCATGATGGATGAAAAACAACTTGCCAAGACTTCAGATACTGAAATTATCGGACATGGACTATGGAAGACTGAGCTTACTATGTTTGAAGAAATGAATGAGAAGCTGGAATATACAAGCAAGAATGAACAGATTAGAAAAAAGCCATTAACACTGCCAGAAATAAATGTTTCAAGTGAAATTAAGTATTTGGTGGAAAGATTAACCAACTGCAAAAAAGAAAATTCAAGTGAATTGAGAATGGATCTAAAGAAACTACCCAGAATGCAATCTAGGGAGATTCAAAGAAGGACCATTTAAGAGATGTTAAGAGATCTAGAGGATTGACTGAGGAGGTCTTGCTTACATTTGACTGGCATTCTCAAAGCAGAAAATAAAAAGACTAGGAAAATGTTATTCTAAAAGAGCATGAAAAATAAATAAATAATAAAAGAGCACAGGTAAGCATTTTCTAGAATTGCTGAAAGACATCAATCTTCATATACAGGGAGCTCAACAAATCCAAAACAGAATCCCCAACTCAACACATCATTGTCTAACTGTAGAATATCAAAGAAAAATAATCTTAAAAGAGGAAAGACAAACATTTCGGAAGACATGGTAAATGGACAGATTCCAGACTCACATAGCAACAGTGGCAGCACAGTCAAGAGTAAGAGCATCTCCAGGGAGGTGAAAGTCATGTCGATTCAAGATTCAACATCCAGAGAATCGTCAAGAATGAGCACATCATAAAGGCATTTTACACAAGTTCTGAGAAAATTTATTACCAAAGACCTTCACTAAAATAAATTCAGAAGGATATATTACAGACAGACAGAAAAAGATCTCAGGTGAAAGGTCTGAGTATGGTGAGCAAGAATACTAATATTATGTGGGTACTCAAACAAACATGGATTATACCAAATAATGGGGATGATGATGGTGCTTAGTTTAGGACAGGCAGGAAATAGTTAAGGATTAAAATACTAGCTAAAGATAGCATATTGAACAAAGAGAGGATGTGATCCAGCTCAAACATTTTCAGGTCTTTATACTGTTCAGGTAGAGGGTAAAGATCAACTAACTTTGGAACTTATTAAGCAAGCTCTTATATCTTCTAAACTCATAGAGGGAAAAACTGAAGACAGAAAAGAAAAGAACTCACTCTAAAAGAAGGCACAGCAGGAGGGATGAACAGAAAATGCATAGTAAGTCTGCTGAAATAAATACAAATATATCAGTAACACTATGAATGTAAATGGGTTAAATTTTCCAATCAAAGGACAATGTTTTCCAAATCTGACTATTAAAAAATAGTCATATGCTATTTATAAGAGATAACTAAAACACTGAGCTATAGAAAGAACAGACATCAAAGAGTATAACAAGACATACCACAAAAATAGTAATCAACAGAAAACTGGAATAGCATAGTCACACAGACTGAAACAGACTTCAAAGTAAAAAGAATTATTAAGATGAAGGTGGGCACTAGAAAATTAAAAAAAGTTTAATTCACCAGGAACTTAAAACAATTTTAAACTTGATACACCTAAAATCATAGCTCAATATATGTAAAGAAAAATAATTGACAGAAATAAAGGGAGAAATTGGCAAAGCCAACAGGATGGTGTGAGATTTTTATTATCCTTCTTCCAGTAATTGATAGATTAAGCAGACAAAATAATCAGTAAGTTTGATACAATGAACAATTGTAGAAGATTCCCTCTAACATTCAGAGAATAGTCAAGAGAATAGACCTGTCAAGAGAATAGACTCCAGATCGGGTTAAATCCCATCTCAGCCACTTATTAGTGACTTTGGTAAACTATTTAATTTTTCTGTGCCTCACTTTCTTCATCTGTAAAACAGTGATAATATAGTACATCCCTCAAAGGCTCAGTGTGAAAGTTAAGTAGATTATACTTTAAATATTTACAGATGTGCTCAGCATACAGTATACAACATGAAAGTGTTAGCCAGTCTTTTTAAGAATACGTGAATATTCATGCTGGGCCATTGTACCAGCTTCTGTGTATTTCAAAGTTATGATCTTATATAGATCATATTTTCTGACTGCAAGGAAATTAAATTAAAAATCAACAATAAAATAGGGAACTCCCTGGCAATCCAGTGGTTAGGATGCCACATTTCCACTGCACAGGGCCAGGCAACTGTTGGCTTCATTGATTTTTCTCTATTATTTCTCTATTTCATTTATTTGGCTCTTCTGCTTGCTTTGGGTTCAGTTTGCCCATTTGCTAGTTCCTTAAGGTAGAAAATTAGGTTATTGTTTTGAGTTCTTTTTTAATATAGGTACACAGAGTTTTAACTCCTATCGTTTGTGATTTCTCATTTACATTACTATTTCTTTGGGATAAACTCATTCTATGGGACAGCATTACCTTGACACCAAAGCCAGATGAAAACATCATAAAAAAAATTACAGACCAATATCACTCATGAATAACAATATAAAAATCCTCAACAAATACTAGCAAACCAAATCCAACAGTTTATTAAAAAGATTACATGCTATGAAATAAGATTTATCCCAAGAATGCAAGAACAGTTCAATATAAGAAAAGCAACCCGTGTAATACATTACATTAATAGGACAAAGGGGAAAAAAAATACACGACCATCTCAATTGAGACAGAAAAGGCACTTTAGAAAATCCAACACAAATTCATGACAAAAACATACATAAATTTAGGAGTAAAAGAGAAATTCCTCAATAAGAAAAAGGGCATTTAAGAACATTTAAGTAATATATTCAGTGGTGAAAAAAAAATGAAAGCTTCCTCTCCAAGATCAGGAACAAGATGCCTCTTACACCACTATTATTCAACATTGTACTGCAAGTCCTAGCTAGATCAATTAGTCAAGAAAAAGAAAAAGGAACCAAATTAAAAATGAAGAAAAAAACTATCTCTACTTGCAAATGACATGATCTTATATGGAAAAACCTGAAAAATTAGAATATTAGAATGAATAACAAATTCAGTGAAGCTGCAGATTACATCAGGACACAAAAAACAGTTGTGTTTCTATACATCAACAATGAAAAGAAATCCAAAGAGGAAATTAAGAAGACAATATCTTTATAACAGCATCCAAAACTATAAAATACCTAGGAATAAATTTCACCAAGGAGTTGAAAGACTTATACACTTAAAATTATAAAACTTTGCTGAAACAAATTTAAAAAGACATAGAAAAGTCAAAAGATATGTTCATGGATTGAAAGACCTAATATTATTAAGATGTCAATAATACTCAAAGTAATCTGCAGATTCAATGTAATCCTTATCAAAATTCCCACAGAAGTGAAAAGCAGATCCTCAAATTTATATGGAATTTTAAGGGTCCCAGAAGCTAAAATAATCTTGAAAAAGAGCAAAGTTGGAAGACTCATACCCCCTGATTTAAAAACTCACTACAAAGCTAAAATAATCAAAATAGTGTGATATTGGAATAAGAATAAACAGACACATAGACTAAAAGGATAGAACTGAGAGACCAAAAGTAAATCCATACATAAATGGCCAAATGATTTTTGACCACTGGGTGCCAAGATCATTCAATGCATAAAGAATAGTCTTTTCAACAGATCCTAGGACAGCTGGATTTCCATAATCAGAAGAACTAAATTCTGCACCTATCCCACACCATAAACAAAAACTAACTCAAAATAGATAACAACCTAAATATAAGAGCTAAAATCATAATGCTCTTAGAAGAAAATGCAAAGATAAATGACCTTGGATTTGGCAACGGATTCTTAGCTATGACACCAAAAGCATGAGCAATAAAAGAAAAAATAGAAGACCGGACATCATCAAAATTAAAAACTTTGGTGCTTCAAAAACACTATTAAGAAAATGAAAAGACACCCAACAGAATGGGAGAAAATACATACAAACCATCTACCTCATAAGGCTCACATCCAGAATATATAAATATATATATGAAGAATACATGAGAAGACAAACACCCAATCTAAAAATGGGCAAATGATTTGAATAGACATCCCAGAAAAGATACACAAATGGCCAATAAATACATGAAAATATACTAAACATTATTAGTCACCATGGAAATGCAAATTAAAACTGCAATGTGATACTACTTTAAACCAGCCAGGATGGCTATCATAAAAAAGGTGGACAATAAGTGTTAACAGGATGTGGGGAAAAAAAAAAAGGATGTGGAGAAATTGGAACCCTCATGCACTGATAGGAGGAATGTAAAACACTGCTGCCACTTTGGAAAACAGATCACAGTTTCTCAATAAGGTAAACATGGAGTTACCATACAACCTAAAAATTTCACTCCTACTTGTAGACCTAAGAGAACATATGTGTATACAAACACATGTACATAAGTATTAAGAGCAGCTTACTCACAACAGCCCCAAACTGAAAATAATTCATCAACTGAGGAATGAATAAGCAAAATGTGGTATATCCATGTCATGGAATATTATTCAACCTTACAAATGAAATGAAGTATTGATCATGCTGCAACATGGATGATCTTTGAAAACACAATGCTAAGGGGGAAAAGCTAGGCACAAAAAGCCACATATTGCATGATTCCATTTTTATGAAATGTCCAGAACAGCAAATCTACAAAGACAAAATTAAATTAGTGGTTACCAGGGATTGGTGAATGAGAGGGTTAGGGAGTTACTGCTAATGGATATAAGATTTCTTTTGCAGGTAGTGAAAATGTTCTGGAGTTAGGTAATGGTGATGATTATACAGCATTGTGAATATATTAAAAACCACTGAATTGTACCCATTAAAAGTATAAATTTTATGGAATGCAAATTATATTACAATTCTTAAAAATATTACATATCAAAACTGTGTAACTCAAAGGTACACACAGAAAAAAATTAATGAAGTAAGCATCTAATTTAAGAAGTCATAAAATTACAATTGTATCAAAAAGAATAAAATACCTAGGAATAAATCTGACTAAGAAGGTAAAAGACCTGTTCTCGGAAAACTACAAGACACTGATGAAAGAAATTGGAGAGGACGCAAACAAATGGAAAGCTATACCATGCTCATGGACTGGAAGAACTAATACTGTTAAAATGGCCATACTACCAAGACAATCTACAGATTCAATGCAACCCCTATTACAATACTAATGGTATTTTTCACCAGACTAGGACAAATAATTCTAAGATTTATATGGAAACACAAAGATCTTGAATAGCCAAAACAACATTAAGAAAGAAGAACAAAACTGAGGTAGCACACTCTCTTACTTCAAGCTATACTACAAAGCTACAGCAACCAAAACAGTATGCACAGGTTGCTTTGTGTCCCACTTTGGACACCATGTATTGTCAACTAAAAAAAATATAGAAAACTGCTAATAAGAATAAAGGATCTATTTGGGTTCTTTAAAACACAGCCACAACAACAATATGGTACTGGTATAAAAACAGACACACAGATAATGGAATAGAACAGAAAGCCCAGAAATGAACCCACACTTATATGGGCAATTAATCTATGACATCAAAGTCAAGAATACACAATGAGGAAAAGACAGCTTCTTAAATCAATGGTGTTAGGAAATCTGAAGAGCTACATGCAAAAAAAAAAACACAAAACTCAACTGTTTTCTCACACCGTATACAAAAATAAACTCAAAATGGAATAAAGATTTAAATGTAAGACCTGAAACTATAAAACTTCTAGAAGAAGCCATAGGCAATACACTCTTTGACATCAGTCTTAGTAATATTATTTTGGATCTGTCTCCTCAGGCAAGGGAAACAAAAGCAAAAATAAACAAATGGGACTACATCAAACTGAAAAGTTTCTGCACAGCAAAGGAAACCACCAACAAAATGAAAAGACTGCCTATTGAATGGGAGAAAGAAACTGACAGGAGATCACATTTGTGGTAATCAGTGTCGAGGGGTAGAGGCAGAGAGAATTGGATGAAGGTGGTCAAAAGATACACATTTCCAGTTATAAAATGAATAAATACTAGGGATACAATGTGTAACATGATAAATATAGCACTGCTGTATGTTAGATATGAAAGTTGCTAAGAAAGTACATTCTAAGAGCCTAAGAGTTCTCATCATAAGGAAAAAATACATTTTTTTTCTATTTCTTTAATATTGTATCTATATGATATGATGGATATTCACTAAACTTATTGTGGCCATCATTTTATGATGTATGTAAATCAAATCATTATGCTGTACATCTTATACAATGCTGAATGTCAATATATCACAATAAAACTGGAAGGAAAAAATGTCATAAAATAAATTCTAAAAATAAATCCAAAGAAAGCAGATGAATGAAATAACAAGCAAGAAAGATTCATAATATGGAAAAAAAATACTAGAAAGAAGTAAAAAATCATTTTATTTTAAAGACTTATATTGACAACCCCCTCACAGGATCAATAAAGACAAAAGAGACAATGAATAAAAGAGATGTTATCATTACAGATGAGGTAAAGCATATTAAGGATAACTTCATGTTAATAATTCAGAAAACAAGATGCAAAGGATAAACTCCTAGAAAATAAAACTCTTCAAAATAGTTTCAAGAGAAAGCAGAAGATCTGAAAAATTCAATGACCATAAAAGATACTCAATATGAAAAGTTAATCTTCACATAAATAAAAGAGCAGGCCTGGTAGTTTTCTAGACAAGTTCCACTAAACATTCAAGCAAGAAATCATCCTCACCTTATGCAAACTCTTCCAGAAAAACAGGAAAAGAGAACATTTCCCAGTTCACTTTGCCAGCCAAATATAGCACCCATATCAAAACTAGATAAAGTAAGTATGAGAAAAGGAAACTATTGGCAAACCTCACTCATGAATGTGGATGCGAAATTATTGTATAAAAAATTTATATAATTACTCTGTTGTTTTATCTCAGGAATGTAAGGTTAATTTAATATGAAAAAAGTGATCAATGTAACTTATTGTTTCAATGGGTAATTTAAAACAGCTAATTCTAATAATAAAGTTATTTCATAACATTAAGTTTCATTACTCTCATAAAAGGTGCATGCACACACACACAAAAAACCTAGAGTAGAAATGTTTTTAGTGATGAAATCTATAGTCAACATTTAATAGTAAAAGCTTTTCCTTTGAAAGAAGGGTAAGACCAGAACATAGTCAGTGCTAGTGGGCAAGCAGCAAGCCTGGCCAGCACATTAAACAAGAATGAATATGTAACAAAAGTTATAAGCATTGAAAAGAAACAAATTTATCATTATTGGCAGATGCTATACTGTCAGTTAGAAAACCAAAACAAGTACAGAAAAATGAGTAAAACTCATTACAGTTTAACAAGCTTGCCAGATGTAGAATAAACTTAGAAGGTCAGCTGCATGCTACAGTATCAGCAATGACCTGGCAGATGTCATTTAAAGAGATACCATTTACAATAGCAACAAGATGACAGAGTACCTAGGAACAAATCTCAACAGGTGTATAAGCCCTTTACAATGAAAATTATAAAATTTTATTGAAAGACACTAAAGACCAAAATAAAGAGACATAGCACATTCTTGGATAAGAAGAATCAAAATTGGAAAGATGTCAATTCTCCCCAAATTGGTCTATATGCAGTTCCAAATTGGTCTATATATGCAATTCCAAATTAAAATCTCAAAAGGGCTTTTTGTAGGACTTGGTAAACTGATCCTAAAATTCACACAGATGAAACAAAATCAAAAAAAGAAAACCAGAAAGAAAGAGCAAGAGGAGCTAAGAGACTCTTGAAGAAGGAATTCATCCTGTCCAAATGCAGGATTTATAAAGCTTAGTTCCACAACCAGGATTCAAACACGCACCCCCTTCACTGGAAGCACAGTCTTAACCACTGGACCACAGCCAAGTCCCCCGGACTTATAAATCTATAGCTACTAAACCAATGCACAAGGAGCAAAGGGGTAGGCCGAGGGACAGAAAGGCAACTCAGAAACAGACCCACGTATGTGGGAACTGGATGGCAGGGCTGGACCTGCAGGGAAGGGACAGACTTCCCAGTAAACGGTACAGGGAACAGTGGTCATCTGTGTGGGGAAGAACTGAAGTTAGATTCCTGCGAGGGAGAAGAGGGCTTGAACACAGAGGCTGAGAGCTGCTGGAGGAGGCAGGACATGAGAACAAAGCAGCGGTGGTGGATTTGACAAGACCAAAGGGACAGGGAGCAGCTGCAGCAGCGTGGTGGGGACGCAAGGTGGACTGGAGCGGGTTAAGCACTGAACTGGAATGAGGAAGGAGATGGTGAGGGAGGCCCTCTTGAGAAACTTCACTTTGAAGGGGAGCAGAGAAATGAGCGGGGAAGTGGGTTCCAGAGACAGGCAACTGTTTGGAGGCAGGCAATTTTCCCTCGTGACCCGGAGCGTGAGGTGACAGGTGAAGGAGCCTGAGGGAGAACGGGGTCTAGCGCACAGGTCAGGGGCGGGGGTGCCCCTGAGCGGGCACAGTTCTGCCACTGTCGCAGGCAGGAAGGCAGCAAAGACGGGCACAGGTCCAGACAGGCTGGGGGACTTGGAGGTGGGACTATGAGGGGGTGTCCTGTGAAATCGGACAACAGTGACAGTGAGGAGGCAGGTCTGAGGAGAGGCTGGGCACATACTAACCAACAGTGGAATTGCTGGGCTCATACAAAGTGCATATCTGAGGTCTGCGGCTGTGAATTTACAGGGAAAGTACTGCCCTAAGTGTGTGATTTCTCTCTAGGCCCGGTCAGCGGTTCTGGAGCCAGTGGAGAGGGTTCAATTAGGATTATGGTTGTGCCAGGTAAGAGGACCAGAGGGAGCCAGGAGCCAAGAAACTCGAGTGTCTGCAGGGACAGCATTAAAATGCTGACTCCAACCTGGCAAGGATGAGGATGCTAACCTGTTAAGAAGAGAAGGCAGGGTGGCAGAGGAAGGGTACCCATGGACCCCAGGGAAACGTGCCAGAAGGACCAAGGAGGGAGATGGTGGGCCAGGAGGAAGGTCCGGAATGAGGAGACAGGAGGTGGCCGGACAGCAAGGAAGTCTCCTCTGTCGGCACCCCGAGCTCAGGCTCCAGCAAGGCAGTCAAAGGTGACTCTTGGGAATTTACACATTTTCATCCTCAAAGTAAATTTGCAAAACCAGCACAACTACCCCTGTCTTACAGGTGAGGAAACTGAGGCTCAGAGAGAAGACATGTCTTGTCCAGGGCAGCAGGGCCCAGGACCCCGCCCCCCAGGTCACCTGGGTAGTTGCGGCAGCCCCCCGCGGTGCTCCCCCGCCGCCAGGTGCCCTCGTACAAGGTGGTGTTCCAGTTGCGGAACCTCTGGCTCTTGAGCGCGTCGGGCGTCAGGTTGCAGATCTCCAGGCGGGTGAATTCACGCATGAAGTCTCGGAATGACATCCTGGGGCGTCGAGGTGAGAGTGAACCACGGTGCCCAGTCAGAGCATCAAGAGACAGGGCACAGCTGGGTTTCGGGGCGGGGGGGGGGGGGGGTTGGAGCTGGGGTGCCCACTCAGACTGAGGAGGGGGCTGCTTACCAGAACTCCCCATCCTCCATCTTGATCCGGAGCTGCTCCCGCACGTGAGGGTCCACGCCATTCCACTCCGAGGAGCTGCGGGAAAAGGGCACTGCCAGGGGCTGGCGGCCACTGACCTGCCCAGGCTCTGTCCCTGGGGGCCTGTCCTTCCCTGGCCTGGGTCAGGAGGCCTCCACAAGGTCAAGTCCAGAGACCCCAGTCCCAGAGGTGATCTTATGAGGGCCAGGTCAGACACCTCGAGGATGCTCGTAGGCGGGCACAGCTGCCCGCAAGCACAGCCTGAGCTTTGCCAGGGCAGCCCCCAGACCCAGTCACATGCAGATGGGCCCCTCTGTCCAAACCTGAGTCCACTGTGGGCTGGCAGAGACCCCAGCAGAAATGCCAGTGTCACTGAACAGTCTTCCCAGGCCTCCCCGGCCAGCGTCTGTAGCCCCTCACCCGTCACTCCAGGCTCCCGTCCACTCCACCTCGCCCCAGGGGTTCCGCATCCGGATCAGGTTCACCATCTGGCCCTGGTAGTTCACCTGTTCCCCAGAGCTCCCGTCAGCGCCTGCTTCTGGCACATACTTTAACACCCCTTCCCTCCACCTCATCCTCACAGAGCCCAGCTCAGCACCCAGCACCCACCGTCAGAAGCGCAGCTGAGAAGCCTGTCTGGGCATAAACTGCTGAGGGAGGCAGCTCTACACACAAAGTACAGTAAATCAGGGTGGGACAAGATAACCATCTCTGGGTGAGAGTCCCTGGGAGATAGGGAAGGTGCTGCTGGAGGTCACGGGGAGAGTCGGCCTCTCCCACAGCCTTGGTCACAGGCCAGAGAGGCAAGGAGGCTGGAACCACCCTTCGGGGAAGACCTCCATCTGGGGCGGTACCTGCTTGGCCCCAGTCACAGAGTAGGCGTGGCCCTTCACCAGCTTCTTGAAGGTGACAGCCTCCATGTCCAGAATGCTGGAGATCTGCAGAAAGACACATGGGCTGCAGCCACTGTCCTCACCCCCATTCAGGAGATGAGCCCTGAGTCTTGGCTTTCCCTTGCATACACCCAAGTTACTGGGAGCGATAGGCAGGACCCCTGACCCCATCTCAGTCCCTGGAAGGGGGGCTGCTGGCTACTCCACCAATGTTACTGCTGGTGAGGGGGCCTGTGCACCCCACTGACACTGCTTTTGGCCAGAGCTGGCCAGACCCTGGGCAAACATGCGTGAACACAAACATACAGCCATGCAAAACCTCTCCCCTCACCCAGGAGCCATGAGGTCCTCAGGGGATGTCATGTGGAGGGACACAGGGAGGCAGAGAAGAGGGGTGAGCAGAGACGAGTTGGGTAGGACAGGGGAAGAGTGCGGCGGCAGGGTTAGGGCGGAGTGATAGTGGGGGTGGAGGCCGAGATCAAGGATGAGGGGGGTCTGAAGATGAGTCGGGGAACATAAGAGCAACTGAAGGAACGAATGGGGAGCATGGGGCCCACGGGAGCTGGGACTCAGGAAGAGCTAACGTCAGGCTATGAACTGGACAGTGAATGGGCATGGCCTCAGATGACAGGAAAGAGGAAGTCGAAAAACATGCTGAGGTCTGAGGTTTTGGGGACCAGGAGGAAGCCAGGCATGGAGGTGGAGGACAGGACTGAGTTGATAAGCGAGGCTGGGTGAGGATCCGGGGATGGTGTGAGGTGAAGGACAGGGTCTGGAGCCAAGCCCACAGAAAGTCTGAGGCTGGGCTGAGTAGAGAGAAGGAACCACTAGGAGACTCAGGATGGGGGAGGCACTCACATCGATGGAGCAGCCCAGCAGGGAGCCACGCTCCAGGGCCTTGAGGATGATGTTGTAGAGGTCGCTGGGTGCCTTCCGCAGCTCATACCACTCGGTGACTCCACCGGTGAAGTCCTCAAAGCCCTCAGAGGTACTGCCTCCTGAGAGGGCCTCGTAGCTGCCATTCACCCTGGGGGTGGCACAGGTCAGCACTCTGCACCGAGCAGGACCCCCCACCCTGGGAGTGGCCCGGAGCTGTCCCTGGGCCCCCACTCACTTGGCGTAGGCCTTCTCCAGCAGGGCGCTCCAGAACTCATTGCCTTGGGCAGAGTGCACGAACACCAGCTTCCCATCCTTGGTGGGCAGCAGGTCATCCACCACCACGTCCACCCACTCACCAAACTGCCACAGCTGGGGGAGGAGGGGCATAGTGAATCCCTGCTTTGAGATCCCTCAGGCCTGAGGTCAGGCCTCAGCAGCTCTGCCACTCACTAGGTATCTGATTCTAGGCCATGCATCCTAGACACAGGATCTGAGCAAATCATCCTCTCCCAGCCTGTTTCCCTCCCCACAAAAGGGAGCAGTAATGCCTTCCTAATGCAAAAACTAAACAAGATTAGGCAGGTAACGCTTGTAAGGCAGCATTGTTGATATTTTTGCCTTTTCAGGTACAAAGACGTTGCAAAACCCTTGGACCTTGGCTCTGCTGGGACCTACCATGACCCCAGACTTTCCCCCTCCCCACCATTCTAGGCCAGGGTGTGTGTGTGTGTGTGTGTGTAGCGAGTGGGGATACCTAGGTAAATTAGACGCAGAATGAAAATGCGGGTGTGTGTGTGTGTAGGGGGGTGGGGATACCTAGGTAAATTAGGTGTGGAATGAAAATGCGGGATCCAGATCCTTCAACCACAAGATGGACTGGATTCCCACAATCGCGGGCTTACTTCAAAGATGCCTTGAAAGGCAAGTTTCCCAGTGGGGGAAGGAGTTCTCCCGATCCCAGGCCAGAAGTGACTGTGGTACAGCACTGGGGGCCGTGAGTGTGCAAAACAATGGGGCAAAAGGGAGGAGGTGCACCCACAGCGATGGGTGTGGAGGAAGTGAACGGGCCAATCAGAGGCCGCGGAGGATCGGATTGGCGGAGTGAGAGGAGGGGGTGGGGAAAGGGCAGCGAGGCCACGCCCCTGCGGACCCGCGCTGGTAGGTGCCGCATTGTGGGTCCCGCAAGTCAAGCCATAGGCGCCAAGGCGGGTGAGGATTAGGGCAAGGTGCTCCCTGACTAGTCGGAAGGAAAGGACACCAGCACCAGGGGGTCTCATCCAGGGTTGCTGGGCGTGTCTCTTCCCCAAAATGAGCCTACTGAGACTTCATCAGTGTGATTTGAAAAGTGGGCCCTGTGCGCCAAGAGCATCAGGAAAAGCTGGTTTAAATAAACTTTATCCCGAGTCTTTCTTTTCCGCAGGGCTGGAGACTGCCAGAGTGCAGGAGGAGTTGGGGGTGAGGGGGTCCGGGGGAGACTGAGGCCAAGGGTGTAGATGGACACAGGTGATAGCCGATTTTCCCCAGCGGAACACTATTTCTCAGACGGGGAAACTGAGACCCTGAGGAGGAAAAGGGTTTGTCCCACAGGACATAACCCAGAGAATTTTCTCCTCTTCTAAGCACTTTTTTTTTCTCCAGTGTGCACAAGCAGCCAGGAAAACTGCCAGCCAAAATACCTGCCCAACCGTTTCACACATGACAGATTCTCACACATGACAGACCTGAGATGGAATCAAGAGGTCAAATACTTTTGGGGTGGGGGTGGGGGCTGGTCCGGCAAGGTGCGGCCCTGAGCCACCCTAACTTCAGGGTTCCCCCTGCCCATCTCCAGTGCCTGCTACCCCTCTCTCCCTCACCACGTTCCCCCCCCCCACCTTGTCCAAGGTGCATGTGGGGCTCCTCACCTGGAAATGGAAGATGCCAGCGTAGCCATCCTGGAAGCTTTGGCCATGTGGAACTACTCGGTGCAAGAGGGTGTCATTGAGGGTAAGGGAGGCGATGGCAGCCAGGAGCCAACAGTCCCCTGGGATGGGAAGGATCCACGTCAGGTCTACTCTACCCGTCTTCACCCAGTGAGTGCCATCCTGGGGAGAACCTGGGACTCCCCGGGCAGGGTGCCCCTCAACTTACAGAAAAGACCCAGGAATCTGGGCAAACCAGCCCCAGCACCGAGAGCCAGAGCCTGCTCGGGCTTGCAGGAGGGAGAGGCTGAGGCAGAGCAGGAAGGAACGGGCACAGGGAACTACCACGGAAAAAACACTCGGAATCCCCCAGGGCCTACCCAGCGCGCCCTGGCAGATGTCCGTGCGGGTGGCTCCATCCACGATGAACTGGGGGTTTGAGAACAGCTCCTGCAAGAGACCCAGAGTCCTGTCTCTGGGCCAGCCCCTCCTAGAAACTGGAACCCAGCCATCCCAGACCCCACTCTAGGGACCTGGCGTCCTATTCCCACTCCTCACCCAGGAAGGGGGTAAGCTGAATCCCACCCAGGGTGGCCCCTCTCACCGTGGGACGCTTCCACTTGATGCCATAGGTTTTGGAGGAGTTGGGGCCCAGCTCCTTGAAGCCCAGGCTCTGGGGTACCGGGGGGAAAGCCTCGTCACGGAAGAGGGCCCCGCTTTGCAGGCAGTGAACCCGCAGCTGCTCGTAATCCTGGCCCAGGTACTTGATGGCATTTTCATGGCGGCCCAGGCCCAGCCCCTTGGCCCGCTGCTTCTGCACTTGTGCAGACACCCCGGTGCAGTACACCGGAGTGATGAACTCCTCGGCCATCCTGTGGGACAGAGGGGCCCGGCTCAGAACCCAGGCCTTCCCAGGACTAGAGCTGGGGCTCCTATCTGCTAACACTGCTCTCTGGCCCGCTGCCATCCTTTCTCCCCAAGCCTGTGGTTTCCCCGCCTCCTCACTAAATTAGGGCTGGCAACCATACCTCTCTGCTCCCAGAATCCACGAGAGGGGGCTTCCCATCCCCCAGGTGCGCTGGCTACCATCTCCCTACCCCCATCCAATGCTACCACCTCTCTGTTCCCAGACTCCCATTGTCCCGGGTCTGCAGGCCTGCGGTCAGCCAGTCAGGTGGGGAAGGGCGGGGCCCGAGATAATAGCACAAGGAAAGAGGAAGGTGGGAGACCCCGAGGCAAGTCCTCTTTGAATGCCCCTCTCCCCAGACTAGCCAATCGCCTAGGCACTGGCCCCTTTCCCAGGCTTGGGGGCTGAGAAGTCCAGGCAGTCCGGGGTCCCCCTCCCCAGGCTGCTGAGACGGGTTGAAGGATCAGGGCTGCTCGGCCTCAGTCTTTTCCCCTCCCGCCCGCCCCGAGTCCAGCCTCTGGAGACAGTGAGGAACGCAGCCTGGGGCGGGCTCCGGAGTCTTGCGGTTCCCGAGCTCCCGCCTCGTCGCAGGCACTCAGAGAGCCCGGGGGGAAGGCAGCCCCGCAGTCAGGATCCAGGCCAAGCTGGGGGAACACCGGGCCGGCCTCACCCTCCTTACCTGGGGGAGGAGTGTTGGGGGGTCGCTGCGGTACCTGCGCGGGCTTCCCGGGTGGCAGCTGAGGACAGGGCCCAACCAGGAAGAGCGCTCCTCCCCGCCCTCCTCCGCCCCTCCCTTCTCCTTCTCCTCCTCCTCGGGCTTCCACCCGGCTTCCTCTCCGCCCTCCCTTCTCTCCCGGCACCTTCTCCGACGATCTCTCTAACTCACAGTATCTCTCCGGCCCTCCTCCGCAGACGCCGGGCCAACTCCGCGAGAGGACAAATTAGTCAAAGACAGAGTCGTCCCCGGGGAGCGGCCAGCGCCTGTCGGGTTGGGGAGGGCTGGGGCCCGGCCGCCAGGGCAGCGCGGGGGAGCGGAGGGGGAGGACGCGACAGGGGGTATTTTTAACCAGGGGCAGCAGCTCGAGTTGCAAGGCCGGGCGGCCCCACCCCACGCGGCGGCTCCGGAGGGCATTCCCGGGAGTCCAGCCCTGAGGCGCCACCTCCCGCAGCCCGGGGTCCGTCCCCCTCCCCTCCGCGGAGCCGCAGCTGTCCCTCCACATAGCCCCCGCCCCGCGCGCCCCTAGTGTGCGGCCGAGATTACCTCGGGCTGCGGCAGCTGCTCGGAGGAGGGGCCGGGCCGGCGGCGGGCAGACCCCTGCCGGACGCTCTGCAAACGGCAGCCCCACCCCGCCGGGTCCTCGCTGCAGCCGGGCTCCCGGGCTGGGCCGGTTCCCCGCCCCCACCCCGCCCCCGCCCCCGCGCCCCGGGACGCAGGCTCGCAGCGTCGCCACCCCGCTTTAGCGGCTCGCGGCATCCAGGCGGGGCTCGGGGAATCGGTGTCCCGGACCCGGGCTGGCTGCGTGACCTTGGATGAGTCCCTGCCCCTCTCGGCCTTAGTTTCCCCATTCGCGCCGCGAACGGGATGAAATGAGGAACTGCTGGATCCCATCTTGCGCTATGAGGTTTCTTGTACCCGGAAATTGCGAGAGGCCAGCATCCTTGCCCTCTCCTCCTGGCCTTCCCTCGCCCACCCACCTGGGAACGCCCGTGTACCGCTTTACCCAGGAGAGGGCGGCAGAGGCTGCGGGGCGGATGGCAGGCCCACCCGGGACCCGGAGAGACCCTGCCACCTGAGATGCAGAGTAGGAGGGACGGAGACCGCAGCGGATCCTCGGCTCAGGGCTTTTGATTGACCTTGGGGGCCCCAGCCAGGAAGGTCGCGGCCCTGGCATGCTGTTGTCTTGTTGTTCAGTCCCTAAGTCGTGTCCGACTCTTTGTGACCCGGTGGACTGTAGCCTGCCAGGCTCCTCTGTCCATGGGATTTCCCAGACAAGAGTACTGGAGTGGGTTGCCATTTCCTTCTCCAAGGGATCTTCCTGACCCAGGAATCGAACCCCGCGTCTCCTGCGTTGGCAGGCATTGGCAGGTGTTTTCTTTACCACTGAGCCACCAGGGAAGCCCCTTATGTGATGTACACACAAGCCTTTTGTTGGGGAAACAGTGCATATAGCCTTCCTCGCTTTTGAGGGCCCATGACCCCAAGAAGGTTAAGGGCCTCTGATCTAATCTGACTCTTATCTCACTCCTAGTGAACAGATGAGGAAAACTGAGGCCTAAGAGTGCGGGTTGCTGATCTCCTTCAACTGGTGAGTCAGGCCTGGAACCAGCTTCTGAGCTCTTTGCTCATCACCATTGGGCATTTATGTGTCCAATCTTGACCAAACCCTTCTGACAGGTCTTTGCATAGCAGACCCATGACTAAGGCAGACGAGGCCGGCTAGAGGAGGCTGCTCTCCTGGTTCAGCTTTGGGGTTTAAGAAAGGTGAATCCTACTGGAAAAGTAGGGTTAACTAGGCAGTGAGGTGCTGGAAAGAGTGTTCCAAACTGAAAGAACTGTGCGTGTACAAAGGTCCAGGGGCTGGGGGGACACAGGTCAATCAGGGGACTGCAATTGTTTCTTGTGACTGGAATGCAGGGAACAGGGGCCTGGGAGACGCTCTGGAGAGGTAGCCAAGGCCACCGTTCCCCTCAAAGCACTCTGGCTCAACCTTTGTTCCCCAGAGTCCCCAGATTACTTTCACTAAACTGTCACTCCAGCTGACAGTGTTTGACTGTTCACCAAATGGGCACTGACCACCTCGTGTATGTGCAAGGCACTGTGGTCACCTGGACATCAGATGCTGAAGACCCAAGGCCTTGGCTCCCTCTGAAGGAGGCAGACATTGACTCAGCTCTTACACCCATGATCAACTGGGAAGAAGAATGATGTGAAGGAAGCCTGTAGCTGAAGCCCTTGCTAATCCAGGGTATTAGAGTAAAGATAAATCAGACAAAGGAGTTATGGCAGGGACGGGAGAGATGCCAGGTAGGGGAAATAGTTGCCTTGGCATATGGAGGAACTAAAATATTCTGAGTGTTGCTTGAGCTAAGAGAGAAAGGGAGAGGAGAGTTCTGGCAGGGCTGGGTGAAAACTATTTATTAGTAGGATACACCGTGGGAGAAGGTGAGGGTGGGATGTTTCAAAAGAACAGCATGTATACTATCTATGGTGAAACAGATCACCAGCCCAGGTGGGATGCATGAGACAAGTGCTCGGGCTTGGTGCACTGGGAAGACCCAGAGGAATCGGGTGGAGAGGGAGGTGGGAGGGGGGATCGGGATGGGGAATACGTGTAAATCTATGGTTGATTCATATCAATGTGTGACAAAACCCACTGAAATG
This sequence comes from Dama dama, assembly GCF_033118175.1. Classification (NCBI taxonomy): domain Eukaryota; kingdom Metazoa; phylum Chordata; class Mammalia; order Artiodactyla; family Cervidae; genus Dama; species Dama dama. The sequence continues at coordinate 7,522,525 of NC_083682.1, forward strand.
TTGTGAAGTAATTAGCCTCCAACTAAAAAAAAAAAAAAAAAATAGGATACACCATATCAAAATTTAACTCAAATTGGATTATACACCTAAATATAAACCCTAGAACTATAAAACCTCTAGAAGAGGGACTTCTCTGGTGGTCTGTGGCTAAGACTCCCTGCTCCCAGTGCAGGGAGCCTGGGTTCAATCCCTGGTCAGGGAACTAGATCCCACATGCCACAGCTAAAATATCCCCTATGCCACAACTAAGATGCAGTGCAGCCAAATAAAAAAAAAAAAAAATTTTTTTTTTTTTTAAAATAACAACAATCTCTGAAGAAAGCGTTGTTCAGTCACTAAGTCGTGTCTGACTCTTTGTGACCCCATGGACTGCAGCATGCCAGGCCTCCCTGTCCTTCGCTATCTCTCAGAGTTTGCTCAAACTCATGTCCATCAAGTCAGTGATACCATCCAACCATTTCATCCTCTGTCTTCCCCTTCTCCTCCTGCCTTCAATCTTTCCCAGCATCAGGGTCTTTTTCAATGAGTTGGCTCTTCGCATTAGGTGGCCAAAGTATTGGAGCTTCAGCTTCAGCATCAGTTCTTCCAAAGAATATTCAGGACTGATTTCCTTTTGGATGGACTGGTTTGATCTTCTTGCAGTCCAAGGGACTCTCAGGAGTCTCCTCCAGCACCACAGTTCGAAAGCATCAATTCTTTGCCTCTCAGCTTTCTTTATTGTCCAACTCTCACATCCATACATGACTACTGGAAAAACCATAGTTTTGACTATGTGGATCTTTGTCAGTAATATCTCTGCTTTTTAATATGCTGTCTAGGTTTGTCATAACTTTTCTTCCAAGGACCAAGTGTCTTTTAATTTCATGGCTACAGTCATTGTCCACAGTGATTTTGGAGACCAAGAAAATAAAGTCTGTCTTAGGTTTGGTATCACATTGCTTTATATTGTAGTGTACTAACACATGACATACTTAGGATTTTTATAGTTCCTTTGACATCAATTAAAAGAAAATTGTATTGCTTCTGCCTTTTATTCTTACGGCATTAGATATACAAGCGTTTTTCTTTGTTAATGTTAATATGAACTGTCTTCTGGAATCCCTAATGTTCAAGCTGAAGAACTCCTCCTGTAATTCCTGTGAGGCAATTGGCTACTAATACATTTTTTCAGTTGTTATTGATCTGAGAGGATCTTTGTTTTGACTCTTATCTTTCAGAAGGTAGTTTTGGTCAAGATGGAATTCTGGTTGATAGTTTTTTTTTCTTAGCATGCCTTGAATGCTTCCCTCTGCCTTTTGGCCTCACTGTTTTTTTGCTGAGATATCACCTAATTTCACTGGGGTAATTTTACTGGTCATTTTTCAAATGCCCTTTATTCCCACTATATGGTTCCAACTCCTATTTCTATGTATGTCTCATGTTTCTGTTATAAACTAGATATTTTAAGCAATATAATGTAAGTACTCTGGGTACTGGACACATTTCTTCTGGACTTTGTTATAACGAGTACCAGCATTATCATTTTTTTGTTTGTTTTTTGGTGGGGAATCTGAGTAATTATCCAGCCTTATTTTAATGAAGCTTGATCCCCACGTTTTGAGAAGCCAGAGCTAGTGTATTGAATTAAGGCTATGCAGGTTGTGATCTGCTTCCCTGGTGGCTCAGCTGGTAAGGAAACCACCTGCAATGTAGGAGACCTGGGTTCGATCCCTGGTGGAGAAAATCCCCTGGAGAAGGGAAGGGCTACTCACTTCAGTATTCTGGCCTGGAGAATTCCATGGACTGTATAGTCCATGGGGTTACAAAGACTTGGACGCAACTGAGCAACTTTCACTTTCATTGGGTTTGGTAAAGATTTCTTAAGTATGACACAGAAGTCCAGACAATAAAAGAAAAAAAAATTGAAATTTATTGAAATAAAACACGTTGTTCCTCCTCAAAAGGCACTATTATGAAAATGAAGAAAAACCACAGACTAGGAGGAAATAATTGCCAAAAAATATATCTGATGAAGGACTTGTATTTAGAATATATAAAGAATGCTTACAATTAAAAAAAATAATTCAGTAAAATTGGCTGAAAGATTTGAATAGACATTTCCCAAGAAGATGTGTGATGGCAAATAAACACATGAAAAAATGTTTATTCATTGGAGAAATGCAAATTAAAACAACTAGAAGGACCAACATTACAAACCCAGAAGGGCTAAAATTAAAAAGACTAACCATGTCAAGTGCTGGCAAGGACATGGAAGAGTTAGAATTCTCATACGATGCTGGTGGGATACCACCACTTTGTTAAACAGTTTGGCAGTTTCTTTAAAAGTTAAACATATGTTCAGCAATAAATGGAAATAAACTATCAAGCTACAGAAAGATGCCAGAACCTTAAATGCATATTGCTAAGTAAAAGAAACCAGTATGAGAAAACTATATACTGTATGATTCCAACTATACGACATCTGGAACTGGTATAACTAGAGATGGTAAAGAGATCCATGATAGCCAAGCTTTCAGGGAAGGTGGGGGAAGGGAGTACAGGGCATTTTTAGGGCACTGAAACTATTCTGTGTGATACTGTAATGGTAGATACATGACATTACATTAAACCCATATAATGTACAACACTAAGAGTGAACCCTGGGGACTTCCCTGGTGGTCCAGTGGCTAAGACTCTGAGATCCCAATGCAAGGTCCCCATGTTTGATCCCTGGTCAGGAAACTAGATCCCACATGCTGCAATTAAGAGTTCAAATGTAACTAAAGATTCCACAGGCTGCAACAAAGAGGGAAGATCTTGCATGCAACTAAGACCTGGTCCAGCCAAGTAAAATAAACACAGTTTTTTAAACAAACTGTGAACCCTAATGTAAACTATAGACTTTAATAACAATGTATCAATATTGTTTCATCAATTGTAACAAATAGATCACACTAATACAAAATGTCAATAGAGAAACTGTGTGCAGATAGGAAAGGGGGTACTGGAATTCTCTATACTTTCTGAGAAATTTTTGTGTAAACTTAAAACTACTCTAAAAAAAAATTAGTCTATCTTAAAAAAAAGAACAGTAAAGTTAAATATGGGCTTCCCAGGTGGTGCTAGTGGTAGAGAACCCACCTGCCAGTGCAGGAGACGTAAGAGACCTGGGTTTGGTCCCTGAGTTGGGAAGATCCCCTGGAGAAGGGCATGGCAACCCACTCCAGTATTCTTGCCTGAGAAACCCCATGAACAAGAGGAGCCTACTGGGCTACGGTCCATAGGTTTGCAAAGAGTTGGACACAACTGAAGCAACTTAGAGCATGCGTGTTAAATATACACCTATCATATGACCCAGCCATTCTGCTCCTAGGCATTTACCCAAGGAAAATAAAAGCATGTGTCCATGCAAAGACTTGTGTATGAATATTCATAGCAACTTTAATTGTAACAGCCCAAAATAAACATAACCAAATGTTCATCAACAAATTGTGACTGGATAAGCAAATTGTGGTGCCTATATATATACCACAGAATACTACTCAGTCACAAAAAGGAACAATGACTTAATCTCAGAATAATTATACTGAGTTTAATTTCCAATAATTATACTGATTTAATTGTACTTAATTATATATTATATTTTATATATTATATATTATTAATATTAATATAATATATATTTATTAATTATATTAATTATTAATACAATCACTATTTATATTATATTTTATATTTATAATTATATATTTTATATGTTATATTTATAATTATATCATACATTATATAATATATATACTTATATATTATTAATTATCATTAATTATATTAATTATTACTATAATTAATGTTTATATTATATTTTATATTTATAATTATATTGTATATTATATAATATACAATATAATATAGACTATATTAATTATTAATATTAATATAATATATTATTATATATTATATAATTATATATTATTGTATATATTATATATACTTACCTATTTAGTTTTCCACCTGAGATTTAAAATGTCCCGTTGAGCCTCACTTAAATATATAATTATATTTAATTTCAAATAATTAATGTCTTGTAAGAAACAAGACAGAAAGTGAAGTGAAAATGAAAGTTGCTCAGTCCTGTCCGACTCTTTGTGACCCCTTGGACTATACAGTCTGTAGAATTCTCCAGGCCAGAATAATGGAGTGAGTAGCCTTTCCCTTCTCCATGGGCTCTTTCCAACCCAGGGATCAAATGCAGGTCTCCCATATGGCAGGCGGGTTATTTATCAACTGAGCTATCAGGGCCTGCTATATAATTTCATTTCTATGAAAATTCTAGGAAAATGATAGCAATTTAGTGACAGAAAGCATATCAGTGATTGCTGGGGGGAATGGGGGGCTGGCAGATGGGAAAGGGTGGGAGGAAAGGATTACAAAGGGCCTTGAGGAAACTTTTGGGGGTAATGGATATGTCCCTTATTTGACTGTGGTACTGGTTTTGTGGTGGTATATATTGTCAAAACAAAAATGAACCTTGAATTATACATAGTTTATTGTATGTCAACTATACCTCAATAAAGCTGCTTAAAACACCTATAGAACTTAGCCACTGATGGGATATGGCTCTGGAGAGACAGGGAGGAAAAAGACAACTCTAGACCATCTGAGTAGATTCTTGGTGTAGGGGACTCGTATCTGGAGGGGATACTGGAGGATCAGGTTAGGGAGGTACCTGTGGGACCCTAAAGGAAATCAGTCCTGAATATTCACTGGAAGGACTGATGCTGAAGCTGAAACTCCAATACTTTGGCCACCTGATGGGAAGAACTGACTCATTGGAAAAGACCCTGATGCTGGGAAAGATTGAAGGCAGGAGGAGAAGGGGATGACAGAGGATGAGATGGTTGGATGGCATCACCGACTCAATGCACATGAGTTTGAGCAAGCTACGGGAGTTGGTGATGGACAGGGAGGCCTGGTGTGCTGCAGTCCATGGGGTTGCAAAGAGTTGGACACAACTGAGTGACTGAACTGAGAAAGCTGTGGGACCCGCCCTCATCCAAGGGGAGATGCATGGGGGTGGGAATAGCCCTCAGAATAGAGGAACAAATTTGGGAGTCATTGGCCATCATGCCACCTGAAAGAAGTAGAGGCAGGGGACAGACATGTCATTCTGGACACAAAGATGTTTCATAAAGATGTCTGTTCTTAAAGTAATCTATAGATTGGCCAAATTAAAAATTCTAGGGACTCTCATGGTAGTCCAGTGGTTAAGACTCCAAGCTCCCAATACAGAGGACATGGGTTCGATCCCTGATTGGGGAACTAAGATCCTCTATGCCACATGGCTCAGCCAAAAAAAATTAAAAATTCTAACAGTTTAAAAAAAAAACTCTAAGAGATTATTTGGGGAAAAGAACTAGAAAAACTGATTTAAAGTTCCTATGGAAAACTGAACAAGCAAGAATAGCCAAGAGACTTCTGAAAACAAGTTAGGAGTCTAACCCTGTGAAAGTGAAGTGTTAGTCACTCAGTCAAGTCCGACTTTTTGTGACTCCAGGGACTGTAGCCGGCTTCTCTGTCCATGGAATTCCCCCAGGCAGGAATACTGGAGTGGGTTGCCACTCCCTTCTCCAGGGGATCTTCCTGACCCAGGGGTCAAACCCAGGTCTCCTGTACTGCAGGCAGATTCTTTACCATCTGAGCCATCAGGAGGTCCATTAGGGAGTCTAACCCTATCAGATATTAAATCCAATCTATAATGATTAAATAATTATTATATAATAATTAATGAAGAGGAGTACTGATACATATAGGTCACTGAAAGATAGAAGAATCTAGATACAGGTCCAAATGCGTATAGGAATTTAGTATATAAGAGCAGCATCTCAAATTTGTTGAGAAAAGATGAGTTTTTCATTAAAAAGCATTAGGAAAATGGGAGGGAATTTTGTATATAATCAATTCCAGATGAACTTAAGATTTAAATGTAAAAAATGAAAACAAAAAATACAGCCAGCAGCTAAGGGAAATGTTCTTTTAATCATCTCAGTGTGGAAAAATTCTTTTTAACTGTGACACAAAACCCAGAAGCCACAAAAATGTATTTTACCACACACAAAGTTAAAATGATAAACTGAAGAAACACAATTTACATCCTGAGAGGCTAGTGTTCCTTACATATGAGTCAAGTACCAAAAACCAGTGGAGAAATGCGCAAAGATAACAACCGTTCACAAAAAGATGCACAGCTCTTACGTGTATGAAACAATGCTTGAGCTCACTTGAAAGAAAAAGAAATACAAACTAAGCCTTCACCAAGACACGATTTTCTCCTTAGCAGTTTGGCAAACATAAAATAACCTTGTTCCTCATTGATTGGTGAGTGCTGTGGAAAACAGCCTTCACACAGCTGGAGGCTGGGGAGGTGTTTCAGGCAGAGCCCCAACAGATGGACACGTGGCAAAGTTCTTCAAGATGACAATTTTGGAGGCTTTCCCTGGTGGTCCAGTGGTTAAGAATCTGCCTGCCAATGCAGGGAATGTGGATTTGATACCTGATCAGGGAACTAAGATCCCACATGCTTCAGGGCAGCTAAGCCCTGAAGTGGTACATTGAAACTACTGAAGTCTCTCACTCTAGAGCCCACATGCCGCAATCAGAGAAGGCTGCATGCCACAGTGAAAACCCAGTGCCACCAAAAAATAAATCAAATGGTCCTTTAAAAAATGATGACAGTTTTGACTTGACCTCTGGCTGAACAATTCTTCTAGGAATTCACTCCGTTTCCTATTTGAATAATGCTGTTCTTACGAAGTCTTCAGTCAGTTCAGTTCAGTCACTCAGTTCAGTTCAGTTCAGTCGCTCCGTCGTGTCCGACTCTTTGCGACCCCATGAATCGCAGCACGCCAGGCCTCCCTGTCCATCACCAACTCCCGGAGTCCACCCAAACCCATGCCCATCGAGTCGGTGATGCCATCCAACCATCTCATCCTCTGTCATCCCCTTCTCCTTCTGCCCCCAATCCTTCCCAGCATCAGGGTCTTTTCCAATGAGTCAACTCTTCGCATGAGGTGGCCAAAGTACTGGAGTTTCAGCTTCAGCATCAGTCCTTCCAATGAACACCCAGGACTGATCTCCTTTAAGATGGACTGGTTGGATCTCCTTGCAGTCCAAGGGACTCTCAAGAGTCTTATCCAACACCATAGTTCAAAAGCATCAATTTTTCAGCACTCACTTTCTTCACAGTTCAGCTCTCACATCCATATATTACCACTGGAAAAACCATAGCCTTGACCAGACAGACCCAAATCTCCAGTGCCTCACCCTTCCTGGAAGAGCTGGAGAGGCTGAAAGTTCCCACCCTCTAGATCAGTTTTTTTGGCAACAGCCACCATCCTGAATAACCTCATTAGCATAAACTCTGGTGTGATCTATAGGAGGTCATTATGAATAACAAAAGACATTCCTATAACTCTGGAAATTCCAAGGGCATTAGGCGCTCTGTGCCAGGAACCAGGGACAAAGACCAAATTTGTATATTTTTATTATACATTTGGCTACATACATTTAGATTCTTTCTCTGGATGGACATAAATGATCACTTCCATTGTTTCCAGAAAGGAGAACCAGGCGACTGGTAGTCAGGGGCAGGAGGTGACTCTTGGTTCAAAATTCAAAATATACATGTGAATATATTACCTATTTGAAAAACTCTTAAAAATACTTTACAGTCCTTGTCTTGGCTTCTAATGTCTGCAGCCTCCAGGCTTCACCTCCATGCTTCTTGGGAGCCACTCAGAGAGGACAGAGGGGAATTACGTTTAGATTCCTCTGCCACCTGACCCCTTAGACATCTCTGTCTTCTTTCTGTTCCAGATACACTCCCCTTTAACCTTTCTCTACTGATAACACCCACATCTGAGCTCCTTTCTTGAGATCTAGTTCTAAACCCTTCTAGTATTATCTCATCCAAATCTCAAACAGTATCCTCCTTAGTGTAATACTCATTTTACAGATAAGGCAGTAGAGGAGATTAAATCTATTGTGCTAAAGTCATACAGAAGCCTGGAGTTTGAACTTAAGCTGTCTGGCACCAAAGACCAAGTCTTAATCACTACTCTAGATGGTCTTTCCAAAAATCCTGTTCCTCACCACACCACCCGAGCATGGGCAAACTTGATATAGTTCATCACACTATATGGGCTTCTCTGGTGGCTCAGTCAGGAAACAGTCCCTGCAATGCAGGAGACCTGGGTTCAATCCCTGCATTGGGAAGATCCCCTGGAGAAGGATATGGCCACCCACTCCAGTATTCTTGCCTGGGAAATCTCATGGACAGAGGAGCCTGGTGGGCTACAGTTCATGGGGTCACAAGAGGCAACTGCAGCCCAGAGCAAGGACCAAGGCTCATTCTGAAAAAGACCTCACCCTGTAGGCATTTCTAGACTGACTATAGAGCCATTTTCCTTTGGAGCGCTTTTTGGTCCAGTAGGTCCCAGGCCCTCTAAAGACTGCATATAGCTCATCTCATTCAGTTCTGTGGGCTCTATGTGGGTCTCAGCACCCACTAAGATGTTAAAGAGGAGAAACAGCGGGATGACTGGTCGCCAGTGGGAAGGGAGAGCTATTACAGGGCCTGTGCTTCAGGGGTCTCAACCACTGGTACCTAAATCTGGCAGACCCCCCTCTCCCCAAAACTCCCTCCCTACCCCCACCCTGGGTGAAGGACCCAGACCAGGGCCTAAGCACAGCCAGTGTCCTGTGGGCATGAATTTATTAGAGGAGTCAGGTCAGAGTGGGTACAAGTTGCAGGTTGGGAGGAAGGGGCAGGAGGCATGGGCAGCCCTGCCAACCTGAGGCCAAGAAGACAGGAGGCTGTAGGGGCCACAGTCAGTAGAGCACTGGGTCAGCAGGCAAGCAGACGGACTGTTCTTCACCCTGAGAGTGTCAGCGCCGAGGGCACAGCAGCAGCTTAGAGAAGACTGGGGGAGGAAGGACAGAGAGCTGCTCAGAGGAAGCCTGCCAAGCTCACACAGCGCGGGGGTGCAGAGCCGGACACATGCCCAAGCCTGCTGGACCCCAGGCGCCATGCCCCTCCTTCCCATTCTGCTGGGCTCCACACCTGCCTCCCGGCTCCACACCTGCCTCCCAGCTCCTCCCGGCTCCCCTCCAGCTTCTGTCCCCTACTCACTGTGGAGGGTGTAGGTGCCTGGCTCCAGCGGCAGCTGGGTGGGCAGGACAATGAGGAAGCCCCTACTCCAGGGCCAAGCTTGGGATGAAGGGCGCTGCCACTCAGCATTGTAGGAAAGGCACTTGGGTAAGACAGGCAAGGGGCGGGGGCGGGGGCGGGGGCAGCAGAGCCTGTGATGAGGGGGCAAGGCACAAAGGGAACAGTGGGGTGGCGAGAGGCCGGGGCCCCCGGGGAGGGGGATCTGGGCCTTTGGGAAGCTCCTTTGAGCCCTGCCATGGTGGGGGTGCCGCTCCCGAGTCCAGGCCCAGTGCGTCGGCTCCTTGGCCATGACCTGCATGAGAAGAGTGGATGGTAAGTGGGAGGTGGGAGATCCAGCCTCTTTCCCCCACCCTGGGATGCTGGTGGGGGGGGGGCGGGTGGGCCTCACCTCCTCGCAGCTCTGGCGTCTCACAACAGCCCTGAAGCCCATCCGTGCCCACAGCTTGTCCCTCTGATGCAGGAAGTCTGACACTTGATGACGCCAATCTTGGCCCAGGGCCCACAGAAAAATCACGCTTTTGGGGTCCTCCAGGTCTTCCTCCATGTCATTCGCAAGGTACCTGGCCACAGAGGTGGGGAACAAGGGGAACAGAGGCTGTAAGCATCCGCCCTGCCTCCACCCTTTGACTCCAAGTGGGCATCCCCCCAGGCACCTGGGCCACTCACAGTGCCAGGAACAGATTGCTGTGGGTGTACTCGCTGAGCTGCAGGTTGGCACGCCGGAAGTAGACCAGCACCATGGACAGGAGGTACTGCAGACACAGATGGGGAGAGTTAGAGCGGGGCACTGCAGGCAGGGGAGGGGGCAGTGCCAGGCCCATCAAGCAGGTTCTGGGTGGCGAGGAGGCCTAGAAAATCCAGGGTAAAATGGTGCAGGGGGACCTGCAAAGACACGGGCCTAAAATGAAGGTGCTCCCTGCACCAGACCAGGGGACCCAATGCATAAGCTGCACTCAGGCCCCACTAATTCAACCTTCCCCGAGTGAGCCTGGACTCTCCCCCCACTCACCTTGTCTGAAATCTGGAAACAGGGATCTTTGGAGAGGAAATCCTGGAGGGAACTGTGCTCTGGGGGAGAGAGAGGAGAAACGGTAGACTGGGGTTACCACCCTCACCCCACGAGATGAGAGCAGCATTCTAAGTTCCAAAGCCCCCACTGAACCCACTTTCTGACATTTCTGACATGAGCGCAGTCCCCCCCACCCCCCCCACCCCCCGCCACCAACCTACCAAACCGGAGTCACCTGAGAAGGGCCAGGACCGAGACATGGGCAGGCTGAGATCCCACCTCTCACATCAGTTCACATGTGGTCCTCGCAGTCCTCCCTGTGCCAGCCCCCAAGTGGACTCACCCAGAAGGTGGAGGAAGGCCTGGAGCTCCTGGTGTCTGCGGAGGTGGGAAGACTCATCACCCTCACCTTGATGGCTCCAGCCCCTCAGCTTCACCTGGGTGCCAGCTCCAGGGACTGTGGCCGGGTCTTGGGCATCGCTCATCTCTTGGGGGGTTGGGGGTGGGTGGGGTGGGGTGGGACAGGGTGACCTGTAAAGAAAGCAGCCCCAGGACTTAGCATCTACCCCATTAGCCCCGCACAGGTCAAGGGGATCAGTATGGCTGGCCTGACAGACGACCTCCAGAAGGTGGAGGGATGGGCATGGAGAAACGGGGGTGGGAGTGGTGGTGAGGAGACAAGAAAAGCAGCAGAATTCCTGGGGGCTGCAGCACCCTCACCCCTCCTCCTGGCACCCCAGACCAGGCCAGAGAGTAACAACAGCAGCAAGGAGCGCCTCTGAGGGTTTCCTAAGTGCCTGGAGCTGTGTTAAACGCTTTAACTTATTTCGTCCTGGTAAGTAGACCCATTTTGCAAACGCGGAAACTGAAGCATGGAGGTTTCACAGCCACTTCAAGGTGGATCCTGTCTGACCCCAAAGCCAGAGACTCACGGCGCCTCTTGCCACCCAATTCACAACCACCCCCTCACCGTTCATCAAGCAGCCCTGAAAAAACCAGCAGACCATTACTTCACAGAGGGAAAACTGAAGCCCAGAGACAGGAACGTTATTAGACAAAAATACTGGGGTTTAGGGGGAGTTTTGAGGTGGAGCCACCGCAAATATTTGGAGCTACAAAGAGACTCCAACTACAGGGCTCGGGGGAGGGACCCCTCCAAAACGGCTTGGTCAACCTAGGGGCCTCCATCTAGGTTCCCATAGGTAAGCCCAGCCTCCTCCTTCCGGAAGTCTTACCTGAGCTCAGGAGTTAACCTACAGCGTAACTCCAAACCCAGTGAGTGCGTTTATATACCCCCAGAGCTGCCCCACCCTAGAAGCCCTCCACCAATCAGGCCCCTTCCTGGGAAAAGGTGTGGCTTCTCGTCATCACCACTCACCTCTACTTGGAGTTAACCCAGTCAGTCTCCACCACGCACCTCCCAGCTGCGGCTCTCCTGGGTAAAGGCTTCTCTCAAGTTCTATCACCTACCAGAGGGGTGAGGGCAGCCAGCGGGACCCCAGGGCCAGAAAGGCAGCAGGAGCCCCTCTCAGCTCTTTACAAATGCAGTGCCAAGGTGCAGGACCTAGAATGCTACCAACCTGGGTTGCGGCTCGTGGCTGATGAGTAAATTATAAATATTCAGTGATTGTGCCTTGCTGGGGAAGGGTCGCTGGTTGTGTCTGTGTTTATTGCAGATACAGGAATCCCCAAACCTGGGAACCAGAGAGGAGATTGTCTTGGAGTGAGAATTCCCTGGGGCCACATCCCCATTCCAAGGTCCTTTAGGGATATGAGAGCCCCGCCAGCGGCTCCAAAGTGCAGAAGGAAGGCTTTGCCCAGGAGCATCTAGTTCAACCCCTCCACCCCGCGTCCCCCCGCGCCCCACCAAGCAGACCTTAAGCCTTTCCATCTTCACTGACTCAGTTACTCTTTACTCTTTAGTTTTATAGGACAGTCAGCACCTACATGTGACAGGTGACTTCTCCCCCCTTTTTCCCCACAATAAAATACACGTAACTCAATTTCAACAATATGCACTGCCTTAACACCCTTTAAGTTCACATTTTTAAGTACTCACGAAACAGTAGCTCCCCATTTCAAAATTTTCAACTGAGGACGTGAGGGATAAGAAGGAAGAGGATATTAAACTCGAAGTCATTGAACAGGAAAGCAGTGAGATTCACTTTAGAGTGAAAATGATGACACATCTCAAGAAGCTCAAAGAATCATAATGGGTTCCCAGGAATTCAGTCAGGTTTCTCTTTGAACATCAGAGAATTGCTGATGATCACACTCCAAAAGAACTGGGAGGGGCTTCCCTGGTGGCTCAGTGGTGAAGAATCCACCTGCCAATGCAGGGGACACGGGTTTGATCCCTGATCTGGGCAGATCCCACCTGCTGCAGAGCAACTAAGCCCAGGCACCACGACAATTGAGCTCTAGAGCCCTCGAGCCCACGTGCTAGTGAGCCCACGTGCTGCAACTGCTGAAGCCTGTTCACGCTACAGCCCGGGCTCTGTTCCTAACAAGAAAAGCCACTGCAGTGAGAAGCCCTCGAACCGCAACTTGAAAGTAACCCTCGCTCTCTGCGACTAGAGGAGAGCCCTCGCAGCAGCGAAGACCCAGCACATCCAAAAAGAAAATAATTTTTTAAAAAAAGAACTGGGAATGGAAGAAGAAGATGTGATCTTTTAAAAATAGTCCTTTTAGTAAAATACAAACTTGTATATTAACTAATATATGTGGAATCTAGAAAAATGCTATAGATGATCTTATTTGCAAAACAGAAATAGAGACACAGATGTAGAGAACGAATGTATGGACATCAAGAGGGGGAGCGGGGGACGGGGTGAATTGGAAGATGGGAATGACGTATAAACACCATTGACACTATGTATAAAAGAGATAACTAATGAGAAATTACTGTGCAGCTCAGGGAGCTCTATTCAGCGCTCTGTGAGGACCTAAATGGGAAAGAAATCCAAAAAAGAGGGGATGTATGTATACATGGGCTTCCCAGGTGGCTCAGTGGTAAAGAATCTGCCTGCCAATGCAGGAGATGTAAGAGACGCAGGTTCGATCCCCGGGTCACAAAGATCCCCTGGAGGAGGAAATAACAACTCACTCCAGTATTCTTGCCTAGAAAATTCCATGGACAGAGGAACCTGGTGGGCTACAGCCCATGGAGTCGCAAAGAGACACGACTGAGCTACTGAGCATGTGTGCATATATATATGTATAGCTGATTCACTTTGCTGTAGAATAGAGGATGAGATGGTTAGTTAGCTTCATTGACTCAGTGGACATGAATCTGATCAAACACTGGGAGATAGTGAAGGACAGGGAAGCCTGGTGTGCTGCAGTCCATGGGATCACAGAGAATTGGACATGACTTAGCGACTGAACAGTAACAGCAATAGAAACTAACACAACATTGTAAAGCAACTATGTTGTTGTTTAGTTGCTAAGTCATGTCTGGCTCTTTTGCGACCCATGGACTGTAGCCTGCCAGGCTCCTCTGTCCATGGGATTTCCCAGGCAAGAACACTGGAGTGGATTGCCATTTCCTTCTCCAGAGGGTCTTCCCTACCCAGGGATCAAACACAAGTCTTCTTCATTGGCAGGCAGATTCCTTGACCACCAAGGAAGCCAGAGCAACTATACTTCAATAACAATTTTTAAAAGCAAGTAAAACATACACTTTTAAACTATAGCACGTATTTGATCATTATCTGCAGTCATCTCGCCTGCTTATTTACTTACTTCTCATGCGTTTTCCCCACCAGGTCACTGCCTTCAGAACAGCACCTTGTCAGCCTTATCAGCTCCCAGACCCTCTGTGCTGACTCAGAGCCTGCTGTTGCTCACATTTGGATGAATGAATGACTTACAAGGCCCTTGTGAATCTCTCCAAGAGCACCCCAACCCTACCCTCCATCACTATCCTCCAGCTACAGCAGCTTCTTTCAGTTCTCCTGTCAACTCTTTCCTCCCCCACTCTACACCCTGTTGCCCCAGGACCCTCATACATGTTGCCCCCTCCCAAAAGGACAAATGTCCTTCCTTCTGGGAGGACGCTGCTTCCTACTCCATGTATGCTTACCCATGTGGTTTGCTTCAGTCAGTGGAATTTGAGCAGAGATCATTTATGCCACATCTCAGTAGAAGTGTTAAGAGCTCTAAGGTGGTTCTGCCTTTCCTCTTTTCCATCTGCCCTGGGTCAAGTGTACCTCCAGGTAGTGGTAGCCTCTCTAGCCTGGGGTCTAGAATAAAGACAACATGGGGACTTCCCTGGTGGTCCAGTGGTTAAGATTTGGTGCTTCCACTGTAGGGGTCTCAGGTTCAATCCCTGGTCAGGGAACTCAGACCCCACATGCTGTGTGGCATGCCAAAAAACAAACAAACACACACATTCAAGCTAAACAGTAAAGGACATATAATATGATTAGGAAATAAACTTTTTGAAAATGCTAAAGGAAATTCTCTAGGCAGGAAACACAAGAGAAGAAAAAGACCTACAGAAAATAAAGCCAAAACAGTTAAGAAAATGGTAATAGGATCATACATATCAATAATTACTTTAAATGTAAATGGATTAAATGCACCAACCAAAAGACAGACTGGCTGGGTGGTTGAAAATGTGCGTGTATGCACTTCCACTTACCATAGTACTCTGCTTGACCCCCCAAATTGTATGTAATATTTTATATTATTAGGTTAATCATGTTCCCAATATGGCTTGAAACTGTAACTATCTTTTATTTTTTGTCTGGCTACTGATTGTGAAAACATATAAACACTTTTTACCATTATGATTATGTAACCATTACTCACTTAATACCATTATATTATGATTGGTCAACAGAAAAATAATAGAATTCTATATCACCAAAACTACTATTTAGAAGAAAAATCTGTAATCACTTTTTAAAAATCCAGATGCATATAAGAATTATCTTGAAAGTTTTTGAAAAATACAAATGCTCAGGTATTGCTTTTTTTCTCCAAAGCTCGAGGCATGTTTCTAATGAGCAAGCATGGTTAAAAACAACTTGACTATGTGAGGAGCTTTTACTTTTAACTACTTCATTTCACTTTTTCTATTTTATATTCAGTGCTGCCATTTCATTTAGTTTATGTTTTTCAATTTCTCCATCTCTTTTTTGTTTATGTTCTTTCTCAAGCTTTTATCAAGTGTGGTAGAAAAGCTTTTGTATACATTATAAATTTTTTTTAAATTAGAAATCTAGAAATTAATTTTTAATTAAAAAATTTTAATTAGACAAAAATTCATGTTTTCTAAAAGATATATATTATACATACCTATTAAATTTTAAAAATTTATGACATTTTGATTCTACTTGTTTGACTTAGTATGAACAGAATGCTAGATTTCTAATTAAAAAAATAGATATACAAACAGCAAAGTTTTACTGTACAGGGAACTATAGTTGTTATCTTATTATAACCTGTAATGGAAAATAATCTGAAAAATAATATGTATGCATATGTATAACTGAATCACCTTGCTGTGTACCTGAAACATTGTAAGTCAACTATCCTTCAGTAAAATATATATATTAGGAAATAAATGAAAAAGAATATATGTATAACTAAATCACTTTGAGGTACAGTGAAACATTGTGAATCAACTCTAATTCAATTTCTTTTTAAAAGGAGACTCCTTACTGAAACTCAAACTAAAAATCTTAATTTATCTAATTAAAAAAAACTTGTAATGCACAGTGGAGCTACATGTAACTTTGTTCTGTATTTTCCAAGTCTCCTGTAAATGTGTTATCATACTTTCATAATTTAAAGAAAAAAGAAAGAGAAAAAATAAGACTCTTGTTTAACATTTCCTCTAATTCCTGTTTAAAAAAAAAAAAAAGAAAAACTTCTGTATTGAAAGCTGCTGAGATTTTGGATATCATTGATATCAAATAATTATTGATATTGTTGGGTTGGATTTCCATTTCCTGCCCTAACAAATTACCACAAACTCAGTGGCTTAAAATAATGTGAATCTATCATCTTCCAGTTCTGGAGGCCAGAAGTCCAAAAGGGGTCTCAGTCTGCTAAAATCAAGGTGTGGGTGAGGTTTAATTCCTTCGGGTGGTCAGCCTCATTCTTTGGCATCTGGCTTCCGGCTTCCTTCCTCCTCTTCAAAGACAGTAGCATAGCTTCTACTAACTCTGATCCCTCTTCCACTTTTTTTTTCTCTTCCACTATTAAGGACCCTTGTGATTATATTGGGTCCATATGAATAATCCAGGATAATCTCCCCATCTCAAGATCCTTAATCACATTTGTGAAGTCCCTTTTGCCATGTCAGATAATATGTTCATGGGTTCCAAGAATTGGGATTGGTACAGATCTGGAAGGTCATTATTCTGCCTACCACATTTATCACAGCATAATTTCTACTGAGTTAATTAGTATACTGTTTATAAAATAATTGTGCTACAAGCTAGAAGCATACGTCCATTTATTGCATTTTGCTTTATTGTGCTTCACAGATATTGCATTTTTTACAAATTGGAGTTTTATGATAACCATCAAAAAGAATAATCAATAAATAATCTATAGTAGGAATAGAAAAGTTTGTTTGTTGGTTGGTTGGTTCTTTTGTTTTTTGGCTGCACTGCACAGCTTGTGGGACCTTAGTTGCAGGATTTTAATTGCCCCTGGCAGTGGAAGCGTGGAGTTGTAACCACTGGACCACCAGGGAATTCCCTAGAAAAGAGTTTTATTTGAACTGAGCTGCAGACTGTGGCCTGGAAAACAGCTTTCCAGATTACTCTGAGGAACTGCTCCAGAGGAGCAGGGTTTTCAGCAGTTTTATAACTCATCAGAACAAACATTAAACAAATCAGAAATATATTCCTTCAAGGTTTTGAAAAATGGACCACAGAGAACGCAAATCAAAACTGTATTGAGACATCACCTCACACCAGTCAAAACAGCTATCGTCAAAAAATCTGCAGACAACAAATGCTGGAGAGGGTGTGGAGAGAAGGAAGCCCTCCTACACTGTTGGTGGGAATGTAAATTGTTATAGCCATTATGGAGAACAATATGGAGATTTCTTAAAAAACTAAAACTAGAGCTATCAATGGCAACCCGCTCCAGTATTCTTGCCTGGAGAATCCCGTGGGCAGAGAAGCCTGATGGGCTACAGTCCGTGGGGTCACAAAGAGTCGGACACGACTGAGCGACTAACACTAACAGAGCTACCCTATGATCCAGCAGTCCCACTCCTGGGATTGAGATCCTGGGGTGAGAAAAACATGGTCCAAAAGGATATATGCACCCCAGTGTTCACTGCAGCACTGTTTACAATAGCCAAGACATGGAAGCAACCTAAATGCTCATCAGCAGAGGAATGGATAAAGATGTCATACACAGATACAACGGAAGGTTGAAAGTGAAAGCTGCTCAGTTGTGTCTGACTCTTTGTGACCCCATGGTCTATACAGCCCATGGAATTCTCCAGGCCAGGATACTGGAGTGGGTAGCCTTTCCCTTCTCCAGAAGATCTTCCCAGCCCAGGGATCAAACTCAGGTCTCTCGAATTGCAGCCGGATTCTTGGGAAGTGATGGAATGTTACTCAGACATTAAAAAGAATGAAATAATGCCATTTGCATAAACATGGATGGACCCAAAGATTGTCATACTGAGTGAAGTAAGTCAGTGAAAGAAAAATACCGTATGGCATCACTTGTATGTAGAATCTAAAAAGAAATGAACTTATTTACAAGATGAAAATAGGCTCACAGACTTAGAGAACCAAATTATGGTTACCAGAGGGGAAGGGTCGGGGGGAGGAATAGTTAGAGAATTTGAGATTGACGTGTACACACTACTGTATTTAAAATAGATAACCAACAAGGACCTACTGTATAGCACAGTGAACTCTGCTCAATATTATGTAACAACTTAAATGGGAAAATAATTTGAAATAGATACATGCGTATGCATAACTGAATAAGTTTGCTGTATATCTGAAACTATCACAACACTGTTAATCAACTATGCTCCAATATAAAACAGAAAGTTAAACAAACAAGAAAACAGGCCAGCAAGTACACAGCGAGTCAGTATGGCTTTGGCACCTGGAAGTGGTCTTTAACAAAACAGGACCAGCATTGGTGTCCCAGGAGGCATTTAATCTTTACTTTTAACATGGATATTCTTTACTTCTGGTCATCACGTCTTTTTATTTAATAATTAAAGCAGCTAACCCATGTATAAGCCAGAATGACTTTCCCACAGCTCAATATGTGAACATGTCTTTTATCACAACCGTATGTGGAGCTAATCTGTTGGCATCATTTTTCCAACAGCACTTGCTCACTTTGTGTTTTTGTGTCACATTTTGGTAATTTTCCAAAATTTCTCACTTTTTTCATTTTTATTATATTTATTATGGTGATGCTACTATTGCAAAAAGATCATGACCCTTCATTACTTTTATTTATTTATTTTTGGCTGTGTTGGGTCCTCGCTGCTGTGTGGGCTTTCTCTAGTTGCAGAGCATGGGGGCCACTTTTTGTTGTAGTGTGCGGGCTTCTTATCGTGGTGGCTTCTCTTGTTGTGGAGCACGGGTTCTAGGTGCAAGGGCTTCAGTAGCTATGGCGTGTGGACTCAGTAGTTTTGATTCCCAAGCTCTATAGCACAGGCTCAGTAGTTGTGGGCACAGGTTTAGTTGTTCCACAGCATGTAGGATCTTCCTGGACCAGGGATTGAACCTGTGTCTCCTGCAGTGGCAGTTGGATTCTTTACTACTGAGCCGTTAGGGAAGACCTGATCATGACTCTTCATGATCCATCATCATGAAGGCTCAGATGATGGTTACCATTTTTAAGCAACAAAATATTTTTAAATTATGTACATGGTTTTGTTTTGACATAATGCTATTGCACACTTAATAGACTATAATCGAGTGTAAACAACTTTTATATGCATTGGAAAACCAAAAACTTTGTGACCTTGCTTTATTTCAATATTATTTTATTGTAGTAGTCTAAAAGTGAACACTCAATAACTCTGAGATATACATGTATTTATAAAAGATACACAAAAAAAACATAGGATAGTTCTAAGAGATGCATGTAACACATTCAGAAGTAGAAGTGAAACCACTAGGTGGCGTTTCAGAGGGCTCTGAGGAGTTCTGATCCTCAATGTCTCAGTGCAGAAAGAATTTAGTAAGAGGCAGAGTGATAGATCAGAAGTGATTTGTTACAATAGGACGCTTGTGAGGCTTACAAGGGGGTAGGTGAGCATTACACTGCCCTGAGTACTTCAGTTCAGTTCAGTTGCTCAGTCGTGTCCAGCTCTTTGCGACTGCAGCATGCCAGGCTTCTCTGTCCTTGACCAACTCCCAGAGTTTGCTCAAACTCATGTCCATTGAGTCAGTGATGCCATCCAACCATCTCATCCTCTGTCATCCCCTTCTCCTCCTGCCTTCAATCTTTCCCAGCATCGGGGTCTTTTCAAATGAGTCAGTTCTTCCCATCAGGTAGCGAAAGTATTGGAGCTTCAGCTTCAGCATCAATCCTTCCAACGAATATTCAGGACTGATTTCCTTTAGGATGGACTGGTTGAATCTCTTTGCAGTTCAAGGGACTCTCTTGAGAATCTTCTCCAACACCACATTTCAAAAGCATCAATTCTTTGGCACTTAGCTTTCTTTATGATCCAACTCTCACATCCATACATGATGGCTGGAAAAACCATAGTTTTGACTAGATGAACCTTTGTTGGCAAAGTAATGTCTCTGTTTTTTAATATGCTGTCTATGTTGGTCATAGCTGTTTTTCCAAGGAGCAAGCATCTTTTCCTTTCAAGGCCGCAGTCACCATCTGCAGTGATTTTGGAGCCCGAGAAAATAAAGTCTGTCACTGTTTCCATTGTTTCCTCATCTATTTGCCATGAAGTGATGAGACTGGATATCATGATCTTTGTTTTTTGTATGTTGAGTTTTAAGCCAGCTTTTTCACTCTCCTCTTTCACTTTCATCAAGAGGCTCTTTAGTTCTTTGCTTTCTGCCATAAGGGTGGTGTCATCTGCGTATCTGAGGTTATTGGTGTTTCTTCTGACAATCTTGATTCCAATACTTAGTGGGTTACATTTTTATAATTGAAGGAAAAGTGGGGAGAGAACAAGATCATCTTCTTCCTCATTCTTGAATAGACATCATGCTTCCATTATCAGCTCCTCCTCCAGGTTGGGCAGGGGAGTTTCTTTTTGTCCTTACATGGTCAAGCCAGGACTGTCATGGTGCAATGGAAAAATTATTTTAGGTCTCAGCACAATAAGGGTCTTTCACTTTTAAGTGTATACTTTCCACAAATTATCATGAGTGTAGAGAGCATGTCCTTGGGATCATTAACTTATGAGCTCATTGGGCAGAATGTGAGTCTCATGACACCATTGTTCTATTGTTTTGAAGCATGTCTCATTCTTCTGTTGCATGTTTTTGTTCCTCAGCAAGCTTACTTGATTTTGTGGTTAAGCAAACCTGCTTTCTTGAATGATTATTAACTCACCATGATCTCTCAAAGCCCCTTAAAGTTTCCTCTCTATTTACAATCCCCTAATGGGATTTCTGAGCTAACTATTTGATTATCCTACTTCATCTCTATCAGAAAGATGGAAAAAAATATTAGGCAAATGTTTACTAAAGGCTGGAATAACTATATTAGAAAAAAATCAGAAAAAAACTTAAATTTCAGGTTAAAGAGGTTGCTTACTTAGTGATTTTTTAAATACACAGCAATTTTAAATTTATTCTTAAAAATAAGATCAACAGGCAATAAATATACATATATATATATGGTTCTATTCTATATATTTGTTGTTCAGTCACCAAGTCATGTGCGACTCTTTGCAACCCCATGGACTGCAGCACACCAGGCTTCCCTGTCCATCACCAATTCCTGGAGCTTACTCAAACTCATATTCATTGAGTCAGTGATGCCATCCAACCATCTCATCCTCTGTTGCCCTCTTCTCCTTCTGCCTTCAATCTTTCCAAGCAATAGGGTCTTTTCCAGTGAGTCAGCCCTTCCCATCAGGTGGCCAAAATTAGAGCTTCAGCTTCAAAAACAGCCCTTCCAATGAATATTCAGGGTTGATTTCCTTTAGGATTGACTGGTTTGATCTCCGTGAAGTCCAAGGGAGTCTCAAGAGTCTTTTCCAACACCATAGTTCAAAAGCATCAATTCTTCAGCGCTTGTGGTTCTATTCTATAGAATAGAATATATACATATAGGACCACAAGGAAAAGCAGATTACATCATAATTTTATTTGTAGACTCCATGACACATGCAGGCAAAAAAATTTAGCTAGGATATAAAAGATATGAAGAATATGGTTAACAAATTTGACCTAGTGAAGCATTGCACCTAAATGCAGAACAGCATATAAAGAACATTTCCCAATAAACCCATCAAATTCTAGACCATCAGGCAACTCAACTAGTTTCAAAAAAGTAAAATCATTCAGTTTGTATTCTTTTTACTGCAATATAATTAAGTTAAACAGTGCCAACAAACAGAAAAATGGGGAATCTCATGCATTTGAAATGAAGAAACATTTTATGAAATATCTGGATCACAGGAGAAAAAAAACCACAACTGAAATTAGAAAATAGAGTATAAATTTGCATTGTTTTAGATTAAAATCATAATGAAATATCATATAGCAAAGATGGAGGATCCAGCCAAAAATTCTTAGAGAAAAATTTATGACCTCAGGTGCGTATATTGGAAAATAAGAAAGGGTGCAAATGAGCTAAACTCCGCCTTTAAAAGTTACAAGGTGGGACTTCCCAGGTGGTCCAGTGAGATTCCAATGCAGGGAATAGGTTTGATCCCTGGTCCGGGAACTAGATCCCACTTGCTGCAACTATGAGTTTGCATGCCCCCAACTAAAGATCCCAAAGGCTGCGGGGAAGATCAAAAGATCCCCCTGGCACAACTAAGACCCAGTGTAGCCAAATAAATAAATACATGTTAAAAAAAAAAAAAAAACTTACAAAGAAAAAGCAGAGGGACTTCTAGGTAATTGAGGACCACAGTGGCTGCCTATGTCCCCATCTCCCAGTGCTTCCTTCCAAAGCAAGTTGAAACAAGCATGGGAAATAAAACTCTGCAGTAGCCTCATCAGAGCTTGAAAGCAGAGAATGTCCACACTTCACAATGAAAGTGAAAGTGTTAGTCGCTCAGTCCTGTTTGACTCTTTGCGACCCTATGGACTGCAGCCCTCCAGGCCCCTCTGTCCATGGGATTCTCCAGACAAGAATGGAGTGGGTTGCCATGCCCTTCTCCAGGGGACTCTTCCTGACCCAGGGATTGAACCCGGGTCTCCTGCATTGCAAGCAGGTTCTTTACCATCTGAGTCACCAGGGAAGCTGCTCTTCAGAATAACTGTAAACAGAAAGAAAGCGCACCGCAGGGCTGTGCTGGTCTCCTGCACTCCGGCCCCACGCCGCCTTCTCAGGAGGCTTTGTGCCCAGAAAAACAGGGAAGAGAGAAAAGGACAGCAGCAACACGGCCAGCTTGTCAATCTAGAACCTTCATCAGGAAGACGATGTTTTTTCTGCAGGCTGTAAATAATAGGAAAATGTCCTGGGACATCAGAATGCAGACTACAGGGAAGGGACTTCAAGTATATGGAATTTGAAGAGTCAGTCTTTTAAATATATAGGTTCTGGGAAAGGGGAAAGAAAGGGGGGTGGCAAATGGTTGAAGAGTCTTTGGGCAATTGAGTGATGAAGGAGGGGAAAAGCAAAAATTTAGGATCTTACAAGAGAAAAGAGAAACAAAGCTAAACAGAAAATCGGAGGACACAAACCCCTTCCCCCAACTAAACAAATTAAAATCCACTAAAGTGTCTGGACTTTGGTATATTGACATGAGAGTGTTTGATAGAGCTAGGAATCTTGTAAACACCCCAATAGCACAAAAAAATGAACAAGGAAAAGGTTAACAGATCCATTTGGAACTATTATTTAAAAACCAAAAAATTATCAGAACATAAAATCCAACACACATCAACAGAGAAAACTTTCCCCTGAAAAAAACTCCCATAAATCCAAAGAAACAAAACATCCACAAAAAAGTAATCATATTAATCACAAAAAATTTTTAGTAAGTTGAATAAAATGGAAATGTTATAAACAGTAGTCTCTGAATACAGTGTAACAAGATGAGAAGTCATTAACAAAGACAAAAACAAAATTAATTAGGTGAAAAACTGGAATACAAAATTCTAAAAAATAGTAAGACTCTATGAGATACATTTAAAGCAATGATTAGAGAGAAATCCCTGGTGGTCCAGTGGATAGGACTTCGAGCTTCCACTTCAGGGAGCATGGGTTCGATCCCTGATCAGGAAACTAAGATATCACACATCATGCAGAGCTGCCAAAAAAAAAAATTAAAAAAAAAGTACAGCAATGATTAGATGAACGTTCATAACACAGAACACTTTTATTATTTAAAGTAAAAGAAAGAGAAGAAATGAATTTAATTCCCAATTCTAAGAAAATTAGGGAAAAAACCAACAAGAAAGTAAACCAAAAGAAAGCACAAAGAGAGAAGAATAAAGAGAAAAACAGAGATTAGTGTAGTAGAGGACAGAAATTAGACTTGTGTTTTTGGAAAAATTAACAAACAGACAAACCACTTGTTAATTTGTTCAAGAAAAAGGGGGGGAAACATATATATAGCGAATAAGTGACAAGAGGAAAACAACCATTGGAATAAGACAATTTTTAAATCTTAAGATTGATTTTCAAAAAAAAAAAAAAAAAAGATTGATTTTCAGAATGGCAGAGTGAGGAGCACAGTTGAAATTCCCCCAGGTAAAACAACTATCTAACTAGAAAGAAATTTTTTACCTAATTATTTAGTCTGGAGATTATCCTAAAGGCATATCCAGCAAATTCAAAAGCATTCATTTAAGGGAATATTGCTCAAGACAGTGAGAGTCACAACAAGGATACACTATTTAGCACAGGGAATTGCACCATTATCTTATAATAGCCTCTAATATATAATCTGCAAAAATACTGTCTCTGTGCCGGACACCCGAAAATAACACAGTACTGTAAATCCACTATTGCTTAGTTGCTCAGTCATGTCTGACTCTGTGTCCCCTTGGAGGAGCCCCCCAGGCTCCTCTGCCCATGGAATTTTCCAGGCAAGAATACTGGAGTGGGGTGCCATTTCCTACTCCAGGGGATCTTCCCGACCCAGGGATTGAATCCACAGCTCTTGCATCTACTGCAGTGGCAGGCAGAATCTTTACCACTGCGCCACCTGGGAAGTACAAATCAACTATACTTCAATTTAAAAACAAAAGCAAAAACATAAAAACAGTGAGAGTCTATGACTTTTGAGCTACCACCCACTGCTTTCTCCTTCCTCCTCTTCTCCTTTCTGTCTTCCAGGAGTTTAACTCCACGCAGGGGCAGCCAAGAAAATAGGGGGTGCCCTCTCCCACTCTAGTCCCCATATCCCAGTGTAGAGCAAAGCTTTCACCTTGAGAAGGGCAGGCGGTCCACGTTTCGGATCCTCTCGTTGTTGAAGCTCTGTTCCAGGCAGGTGCAGCAAAAGAGACCTGGGCATCTCTTCCCCCATACAACCCACACTTGCAGGCAAGAAGCTCTACACTCTGGGCACGACAGGCCTAAAATACTGGATCCTCATGGCTCTCCTAAAACAGAGAGTCCACACCAGAAGGGAAAAGTCAAGAAGACCAGGAGCTGCTGTCTCCCACTCCCACCAGCTTCTAGAGCAGGGGTGTCACTCATGGGTAATGGGCTGCTTTCCCTACTGCTAGTTTCTAAAGTGTGGGGCAGAGGTTCTGCCCAGGTGGAAAGGCAGGCCATAAAGAAATCCATAGCTTTGCTGGGGAACTTAGCTCATCTGGAACAATGCCTATTAGCATTATCAAACAAAGTGAGATCTTTGATGTTTTTGTGGAGAGCAATCAAGAAGGTACTCCTTGATACTAGTAGCAATAGGTAAAATGGCAACTGGACATTGACAAGACAATCAGGGAAAGAGGCAGCCAGGAAGGGCCTTCCTTGGGTCTCAGTCTACCCTGGGGCTTGGAAAGGCTGTGCACAAATACCAGGCTTCACCCACTCAAGAGCCCAAAATAGATCCACATAAATATAGTGGGTCTTTCTTTGACACAAGAGCAAAGGCAATACTGTGGAGAAAGCATAGTTTTTACAACAGATGATATTGGAACAACTGGACATCCACATGGAAAAAAAAATCTAGATATAGACCTTATACCCTTTACAACAACTAACTGAAAATGGATCATAGACCTAAATGTAAAATAGAAAACTATAAACCTCCTAGAAGTTAACATTGGAGAAAATCTTGGGTTTGGCCATGACTTTTCCCCCCAGTTTTACTGAGATATAAATGATATATAACGTTGTATTAGTTTAAGGTGTTAGGCCATGATTTTTCAAATACCACACCAAAGGTATGATTTGTGAAAAAGCAATTGATAAAGGAATTCATTAAAATGAAAAACTTTTGCTCTGCAAAAGACAATGTCAAGAGAATTCGCCTGGGAGACAACCTTTGCAAAAGAGACATATCTGTTAAAGGACTGTTATTCAAAATATACAAAAAACTCTTAAAACTCCAAAATAGGAGAGAATTCCCTGGCAGTCCAGTGGTCAGGACTCTGCGCTTTCACTGCTGAGGGCCTGGGTTCCATCCCTGGTAGGAGAACCAAGATCTTGCAAGTCACACACCTTGGCCAAAAAAAGACAAAAACAAAAACATAATGATGAGAAAACAAAATCCAATTTAAAAATGGGCCAGAACCCTTAACAGACATCTCACAAAAGAAAATATACAGATGGCAAATATTCATGTAAAAAGATGTTTCATATCATATGTTATTAGAGAAATGCAAATTAAAGCAACAATGAGATACCCTACGTCCTTATTAGAATAGCCAAAATCCACAACACTAAATGTTTGTGAGGAGATGAAGCAGTAGGATTTCTTAGTCATTGCTGGTAGGAATGAAAAACAGTACAGGCACTTTGGAAGGAGTTTGATAATTTCTTACAAAACTAAATATATTCTTACATACAGTCCAGCAACTGTTCTCCTTGGTATTTACCAAGGGAGTTGAAAACTTACGTCCACCCAAAAACCTGCGCACAAATGTTTCTATCAGTTTCATTCATAATTGCCAAAAACAAAAGCAACCAAGATATCCTTTAATAGGTGAATGGATAAAAAAGTTGTGGTATATCCATAAAATAGAATATTATTCAGTGATAAAAAGAAATGAACAAATGATATAAAGAAGGCTGAACACTGAAGAATTGATGCTTTTGAACTGTGGTGTTGGAGAAGACTCTTGAGAGTCCTGGACTGCAAGGAGATCCAACCAGTCAATCCTAAAGGAAATCATTCCTGAATATTCATGGGAAGGACTGATGCTGAAGCTGAAGCTCCAATCCTTTGACCACCTGATGCAAAGAGCCAACTCATTAGAAAAGACCCTGAGACTGGGAAAGATTGAAGACAGGAGGAGAAGGGGATAACAGAGGATGGCATCTGTTGTATGGCATCACTGACTCAATGAACATGAACTTAAACAAGCTCTGGGAGAGGTGAAGGACAGGGAAGCCTGGCGTGCTGCAGTCCACGGGGTCGCAAAGAGTCAGACACGACTGAACGACTGAAAAACAACAAAAAGAAATGAGCTATTGTGATGGCTGATTTTTAAAATTGAACTCTGGTTGATTTACAATATTGTGTTAGTTTCAGGAATACAGCAAAGTCAAGATTCAGAAATTTATGTGGATATGCAAGAGACGCAAAATAATCAAAACAATCTTGAGAGAAAAATAACAGTACACTTAAAACAAACACAACATTATAAATCAGCTCTACTCCAATAAAAATTAAAAACAGAAAAAAAGAGAACAAAGCTGCATGATTCACTCTTCCTGGACTCAAAACTTAACACAAAGCTACAATAATGAGGACTGTGTGGCACTGCCATTGTATCCAGAAGTGGAGTCTAGCCGCTTGCCGTTCAAAAGCCAAAAAAGAGGCAAGGTTTGTGGAAAGGAAA
The DNA here is from genome assembly GCF_033118175.1 of Dama dama. NCBI lineage: Eukaryota > Metazoa > Chordata > Mammalia > Artiodactyla > Cervidae > Dama > Dama dama. The sequence continues at coordinate 7,549,859 of NC_083682.1, forward strand.
GTTGACTTTATTTTGGATTCCAGCAACCGGGGTTGGGAAGGGCTACCACCTGTCCAAAGGTTGACTCTCTCCCACTAACAATATAGACAGACAGAGGGGGCTACATGCAGAAACAGCAGACAACTCTGACAGTCATCTTGAAACTGATCATCAGTGGTATGACCAGCATCGTCTTGATTGTTTTAAGTACAGGTAATCTTTAGTTCCATGGTGGATTTGTTCCCATTTCTTAGAGGCCAGCTCTTGGAATTGGCAGATTATGTCATGGCTACAATCCGGTCGTCATGTAATTAACTTCTTCCACCAGGTGAGGGTTTCAGTATCTAAAAGACAGCTCACAGGATACGGCTCCTAATATTACCTATAGTCCTTGAGAAGGAACTAAAGGTCCTTGACTAAGTTTAATGACTAAACAATTATTTAGTCTTGTTGGACTGTTTTCCTTTGTTTCTGATTTTCTCACTTCTCTGATTAAACTTATTCTTTGGCTAAGACAAAAGGTAGGCTGAGGACATGGGGGGCAAGGATCATAGGGTCCTGCTCCATTTCACCATTAAGACAGACAAATAGATCAATATAATATAACGTGCATCCAAAAATAAATCCCGACATTTGTGGTCAACTGATTTTCTGTAACAGTGCCAAGATCTTTCAATAAGGGAAGAATAGTCTTTTCAGTAAATGGGTGCTGGGACAACTGGATAACCACATGCAAAGGAATGAAGTTGGACATCTGCTTCACACCCCATGAATAATAAAATCAAAATCAATCATAGACCTAAAATCTAAGAACTAAAACCATAGTTCTTTCTTCTGAGAAGAAAACATGTGCACAAATCTTCATGAACTTGGGTTAGGGTTTCTTAGATACAACACCAAAAGCACAAAAGAAAAAATAAGCTACATAAAAATTAAAAACTTTGTGCTGTGAAGGATATCACCAAGAAAGTAAAAAAACAACCACAAAATGGGAGAAAATATTTGCAAACCAGGTATCTGATAAGGAACTTGCGCCTGTAATATTTAAAGAACTCTGACAACTGTAGCCCTTATGTTTTAATTTTAATTATGTATTTATTTATTTATTGGCCCTGCTGCATCTTCATTGCTGTGCAGGCTTTCTCTAGCTGCAGAGAGTTGGGTCTACTCTAGTTGCGGTATGCAGGCTTCTCGTTGCGGTGGTTTCTCTTGTTGTCGAGCACAGGCTCTAGGGTGCTCAGCCTCAGGACTTTCCGCATGTGGTCTCAGTAGTTGCAGCTCCCCGGCTTGAGCACACAGACTCAATAGCTGTGGCTCATGGGCTTAGTTATCCTGCTGCACGTGGGATCTTCTGGGACCAGAGACTGAACCTGTGTCTCCTTCGTTAGCAGGCAGATTCTTTACCACTGAGCCTCCAGAGAAGTCCAATAGTCCTATTTTTCAAATGGGCAAAAGAATAGACATTTCTCCAAAGAAGATACACAAACAGCCAAAAGCACATGAAAAGATGCTCAGAATCACTAGTCATTAAGGAAGTGCAACAAGAAAAAAAAAAACCACAACAGACACTATTTCACACCCACTAGGACGGCTAACAAAGACACAAAATGACGGGTGTTCACAAGGGTGTGAGGAAATTGGAGCCCTCATACATTGCTGGTGGGAATGTAAAATGGTGCAGCTGCTTCAGAAAATAGTTTGGTGGTTCTTCAAAAAGTTAATTATAGACTTACCGTATAATCCAGTCATTCCGCTCCTAGGTATATACCCAAGGGAACTGAAGATATGTGTTTACACAAAACCTTGTATATGTGATATTCACAGCAGCATAATTTCCAAGAACCCAAAGGTGGAAAGAACCCAAATGATGAGTGGATTAAATAAAATGTGATATGGTCATGCAAGGGAATATTATTCAGTCATAAAAAGAAATGAAGCACTGGGAATTCTTTGGAGGTCCAGTGGTTAGAACTGCATGCCTTCACTGTTGAGAGCTAGGGTTCAATCCTCGGTTGGGGAACCATGATCCTGCAAGCCTTGAGGTATGGTGGTCAAAAAAAGAAAAATGAAGTACTGATGCATGCTACAACATGGATGAGTTTGACAATATTATTTTAAATGAAAGAAGACAGTCACAAAAGGCACTATATTATATGATTTTATTTATGTGAATAGGCAAAACTATAGAGACTGAAAACGGATTAGAGGTTGCTTTGGGCTGGTGGAACAGCCAATGGGGAGTGAGTTTCTTTTTGGCATCATGAAAATGTCCTGAAATTGGATTGTGGTGATAGTTGCACAACTTTGAGTATACTAAGAACCATTTCTACACTTTGTAGGAGTAAATTATATGTCATATGAGTGCTACCTCAGTAAAGACTTTTTTATAAACTTATACAAAATAGTCAAATTTATAAAGACAAAGTAGAATGGTGGTTTCCAGGGGTTGAAGAGAGAGGGAAACGGGTACAGAGTTTGTTTGGCAAGAGGAAAAGTTTTATGGATGGATGGTGTTGCACAATGTGAACCTACCTAACACACTGAATTATGTTATTGTTGTTAAGTCAGTAAGGCGTGTCCAGCTGTTTGTGACTGCATGGACTGCAGCACACCAGGTTCCTCTGTCCTCTGCTATCTCCTGGAGTTTGCTCAAATTCAAGTCCATTGAGTTGGTGAAGCTCTCTAACCATCTCACCCTCTGCTGCCCGCTTCTCCTTTTGGCCCTGAATCATACCCTTTATTTATTTATTTATTTATTTATTTTTGGAATCATACCCTTTAAAAAATGGTTAAAATGGTAACTTTTATGTATATGTGCTCAGATGCTCAGTTCAGTTCAGTTAGGTCGCTCAGTCATGTCCAATTCTTTACGACCTCATGAACCACAGCACGCCAGGCCTCCCTGTCCATCACCAACTCCCAGAGTCCACCCAAACCCATGTTCATTGAGTTGGTGATGCTATCCAACCGTCTCATCCTCTGTCGTCCCCTTCTCCTGCTCTCAATCTTTCCCAGCATCAGGGTCTTTTCCAATGAGTCAGCTCTTCACATCAGGTGGCCATAGTATTGAAGTTTCAGCTTCAACAGTAGTTCTTCCAGTGAATAATCAGGACTGATTCCCTTTAGGATGGACTGGTTTGATCTCCTATAGTCCAAGGGACCCTCAAGAGTCTTCTCCAACACCACAGTTCAAAAGCATCAATTCTTCGGTGCTCAGCTTTCTTTATGGCCCAACTCTCACATCCATACATGACTACTGGAAAAACCACAGCCTTGACCAGATGGACCTTTGTTGGCAAAGTAATGTCTCTGCTTTTTAATATGCTATCTAGGTTGGTCATAACTTTCCTTCCAAGGAGTAAGTATCTTTTAATTTCATGGCTGCAGTCACCATCTGCAGCGATTTTTGGAGCCCCAAAAATAAAGTCTGCCACTGCTTCCACTGTTTCTTCACCTATTTGCCATGAAGTGATGGGACTGGATGCCATGATCTTTATTTTCTGAATGTTGAGCTTTAAGCCAACTTTTTCACTCTCCTCTTTCACTTTCATCAAGAGGCTCTTTAGTTCTTCTTCACTTTCTGCCATAATGGTGGTGTCATCTGCATATCTGAAGTTATTGATATTTCTCCTGACAATCTTGATTCCAGCTTGCGCTTCTTCCAGCCCAGCGTTTCTCATGATGTACTCTGCATATAAGTTAAATAACCAGGGTGACTGTATACAGCCTTGACGTACTTCTTTTCCTATTTGGAACCAGTCTGTTGGTCCATGTCCAGTTCTAACTGTTGCTTTCTGATCTGCATACAGGTTTCTCAAGAGGCAGATCAGGTGGTCTGGTATTCCCATCTCTCAGAATTTTCCACAGTTTATTGTGATCCACACAGTCAAAGGCTTTGGCATAGTCAATAAAGCAGAAATAGATGTTTTCCTGGAACTCTCTTGCTTTTTCAGTGATCCAGCATATGTTGGCAATTTGATCTCTAGTTCCTCTGCCTTGTCTAAAACCAGCTTGAACATCTGGAAGTTCATGGTTCACGTACTATTGAAGCCTGGCTTGGAGAATTTTGAGCATTACTTTACTAGCATGTGAGATGAGTGCAATTGTGTGGTAGTTTGAGCATTCTTTGGCATTGCCTTTCTTAGGGACTGGAATGAAAACTGCCCTTTTCCAGTCCTGTGGTCACTGCTGAGTTTTCCAAATTCGATGGCATATTGAATGCAGCACCCTCACAGCATCATCTTTTAGGATTTGAAATAGCTCAACTGGAATTCCATCACCTCCACTAGCTTTGTTCATAGTGATGCTTCCTAAGGCCCACTTGACTTTGCATTCCAGGATGTCTGGCTCTAGGTGAGTGATCACATCATCATGATTACCTGCGTCGTGAAGATCTTTTTTGTACAGTTCTTCTCTGTATTCTTGCCACCTCTTCTTAATACCTTCTGCTTCTGTTAAGTCCATACCATTTCTGTCCTTTATTGAGCCCATCTTTGTATGAAATGTTCCCTTGGTATCTCTAATTTTCTTGAAGAGATCTCTAGTCTTTCCCATTCTGTTGTTTTCCTCTATTTCTTTGCACTGCTCACTGAGGAAGGCTTTCTTATCTCTCCTTGCTATTCTTTGGAACTCGGCATTCAAATGGGTATATCTTTCCTTTTCTCTTTTGCTTTTTGCTTCTCTTCTTTTCACAGCTATTTGTAAGGCCTCCTCAGATAGCCATTTTGCTTTTTTGCCTTTCTTTTTCTTGGGGATGGTCTTGCATTCCTGTACAATGTCACAAACTTCTGTCCGTAGTTCATCAGGCACTCTGTCTATCAGATCTAGTCCCTTAAATCTATTTCTCACTTCCACTGTGTAATTGTTAGGGATTTGATTTAGGTCATACCTGAAAGGTCTAGCGGTTTTCCCTAATTTCTTCAATTTAAGTCTGAATTTGGCAATAAGGAGTTCATGATCTCCATAGTTTGGCCCCAGGTAAATAGCAGGGAGGGAACACAGCTCCACCTATCAACAGAAAATTGGATTAAAGATTTACTGAGCATGGCCCCGCCCATCAGAAGGATACCCCCCTCAGTCAGTCTATCCCATCAGGAAGCTTTCATAACCTACTTATCTTTTTCCATCAGAGGGCAGGCAGACTGAAAAGCACAATCACAGAAAACTAAACAATCTAGTCACGTGGACCACAGCCCTGTCTAACTCAATGAAACAATGAGCCATGCCATGTAGGGTCACCCAGGATGGACGGGTCATGGTGCAGAGTTCTGACAAAATGCGGTCCACTGGAGAAGGGAATGGCAAACCTCTTCAGTATTCCTGCCTTGAGAACCCCATGAACAGTATGCTCAGATGCTCAGTCATGTCCGATTCTTTGTGACCCCATGGACTGTAGCCCATCAGACTCCTCTGTCCATGGGATTTTCCAAGCAAGTATACTGGAGCGGGTTGACATTTCCTTCTCCAGGGGACTTTTATGCATATTTTACCATAATTTTTTAAATAAATAAACTTGTTAAAGAATTTTAAAATTATGAGGTCACTGTGCAGACTTTTATAAAAGTAGATTTGGAAAGCCTGGGATAAAGTAATAATGTCCTAGGGAAACAGAGATTAACAAAATTCATCTCATTAAAATGAAAAAAATCTTAGCTAGACCAATATCCATAGAAGAAATAAGGAAAGTTTTAAAGAACTACCTCACAAAGAAGCACTGGGCCCAGATGGTTTCATAGAAGTTTCTCACATCATTTAAACAGCAGATAGTCCCAATGTTTTAGAAATCATTTCAGAACATTCTTTGTTTCTTTTCTCTTTTTTAAGTTTTAAAAAATTTATTGTATTGAAGTATGCTTGAGTTACAACTTATTTCTTTTATGAAGCAAGTAAAACATTGACATCTAAACCTAGAAGGCAGAATAATAAAAGATAACTATAGACTCAAATTACTCATGAATGTTGAAACACAAATACTAAGTAAAATATCACCAAACATAATCCAATGCTACAGTAAGAAAACAATGCACCATGACCAACTGGAATTTATTCCAGAAGCCCAAGATTGATTTAATGATAAGAAATCCATTAATATCACAGGCCACATTAATAGATTTAAGGGAAAAAATTATACGATTATCTGCATAGACGCTAGAAAAACCTACCAAATTCAACGCCCTTTCTTTTTAAAAACATTAAAAAAAGAGGAATTAATATCTATTTTATATATTAATATATAGTATATATGTATATATCTTAATATATATATACTTATACAAATAGATATGTATATAATAACTAATGTATATATGGTACTTTATATAATTAATATATAATATAGAATGTTAATATTATATATAACATGTGACATATATTTCTTAGTCTTATATACATCTTAGTCCTAAAGCCAGTATCTTACTAAAAGCAGAAACACTAGAGAATATCAGAAAAGGAAAATAAGAAAATGTGGGACTTCCCTGGGGGTCCAGAGGTTGGGACTCTGCATTTCCATTGCAGGGGCCACAGGTTCTATCCCTGGTTGAGAAACTAGAATTCCATATGCCATGGGGAAGGCAAAAAAAAAAAAAAAATATTAGGTCTTCGATGGTATCAGTGAACTTAATAATCTGATGCATTCTCCACCTGCCTGAACTTCTTGTTGTATGAAATAATAAATGTCCTCTGTTTTAAAACCATTGGAAGAAGAGCCTTTTACTAGCAGTTGAAATTATCCCATATAATACTTAATCCCATATAATATTAATTATCCCATATAATATTTGGTCACCAGCAATAGAAACATATTATCATATAATTATATAATACACATTATAGTCATATAAAGTATAATATATATAATGTGTAATATATATATATTATGTGTATCTATTATGTATTATATATAATATACACATGTATATTATGTATATATATTATACATATATATGATACATTATGTCTATATATGTATGTTATGCATATATATAATATATATACATTATATATAATACATTATGTATATATTATATAATATATATTATACTTATATAACTATAATGTATATTATGTAATTATATGATAATATGTTTCTATGTATATATACACATTATGTATATATAATGTATATAATATATAAAATAGAAAATAAAAGCTCCCCACACCTTCTCAATATATAAATAGAGAGAACTATTACAAATTGAAGGACAAATGATCAAACACATACTTTGAAAACTAGAAAAAAAATATGAAAAGTCACAAGAAAAAAAAGCATCAAAATCTTCTTCAAATATATTTTAAAAATTGTGGACTAACTGAAAATTAAATAAATGAAAATTAAATCAGCACTGAAATACCATTCCTCTCCTGTCAGTTTGGCAAAATTAAATAATATGAGAACACATTCTGATGGTGAGACTGGAGAAATATAACTTATCATATGTAGCTAATGGAAATGCAAACTGGTACAATGGTTCTGCAGGGAAATTTGACAGTGTTTACCAAAGCTACATATGTACGTATCTTTTGACCCAGCACTGCCACTTTGAAAAATTCACCCTGAAAATACACCTCCAAGAATAGGAAAATATATATGCACAAAATTATTTATTGAAACATTGATCACAATTGCAAATAATTGAAGCAATCTTTACATACTACACTATACATAGAAGATAGGAGAAAACATTTGGTACATCCAGACAATGGAGTATTATGCAACCATAAAACAGGATGAGAAAGGTCTCTATGAATTGCTAGGAAGTAATTTCTAAAAGCATGTAGAACGCTATCCTTTATGTAAAAAGAAAAAGATTATAAGAAAATACACATATATCTGTTCTTTTGTGAAAAAATAAATACAAGAAAGATAAACCAGAACTAATGATGATTGCTTGTTGCCCACGTGGAATAAGTGGGAAGGGGTAGAACTGGCATAAAAGGAATGAAAAAAGAGTGACAGTTCTCTGAGTGTAGTTTTTTTGCATAATTCTGACTCTTAGACCCATGTTAATGCTTCACCTACTTCGCAAAACATCAAATAAAATTAGCTAGAATGTTTGGGAGAACTCATAAAAGGAAACTAAACCATAAGAAATGAATCCAACTGTATTAAAATGAGTAACAACCATTCTGAAGGAAATGAGGAGGTAAAAATCTCACCTAAGTAACTTTGGAAAACAATATTTTGACTACCTCAGTTCAGTTGCTCAGTCATGTCCGACTCTTTTCGATCCCATGGACTGCAGTACGCCAGGCTTCCCTGTCCATCTCCAATTCCTGGAGCTTGCTCAAACTCACGTCCATCGAGTCGATGATGCCATCCAACCATCTCATCCTCTGTCGCCCCCTACTCCTCCTGCCTTCAATCTTTCCCAGCATCAGGGTCTTTCCCAATGAGTCAGTTCTTTGCATCAGGTGGCCAAAGTATTGGAGCTTCAGCTTCAGCATCAGTCCTTCCAATGAATATTCAGGACTGATTTCCTTTAGGATGGACTGGTTTGATCTCCTTGCAGTCCAAGAATCTTCCCCAACACCACAGTTCAAAAGCATCAATTTTTCAGCACTCAACTTTCCTTATGGCCCAACTCTCACATCCATACATGACTACTGGAAAACCATAGCTTTGAGTAGATGGACTTTTGTTGGCAAAGTAATATCTCTGGTTTTTAATATGCTGTCTAGGATTGTCATAGCTTTTCTTCCAAGGAGCAAACGTCTTTTAATTTCATGGCTGCAGCCATTATCTGCAGTGATTTTGGAGCCCAAGAAAATAAAGTCTGTCACTGCTTCCACTGTTTCCCCATCTATTTGCCATGAAGTGATGGGAGCTGATGCCATGATTTTTTTTTTTAATATTGCATTTTAAGCCAACTTTTTCATTCTCCTCTTTCACTTTCATCAAGAGGCTCTTTAGTTCTTTGCTTTCTGCCATAAGTGTGGTGTCATCTGTGTATCTGAGGTTATTGACATTTCTCCTGGCAATCTTAATTCCAGCTTTAATCTTTGACTACTGTAAGAAAAAGGAACTGAACAACACAAGTATTGTACTCTTAGTAGTAGATTTGTTTTTCAGAGAGTTGTGGGTTAGAAATTCTGAACCTATTTAATATTTATATGTACTAAGCACATAAATAAAATATTGTAAATTATGAGAATCTGATTTCTTACTGACAGAGAAGAATTACAAGTAGGAAAAGGGAAAAGCTAGAGAGAACCCTGTGATGTTGGATGAGAATCAAAGGCATTAGTATAAATTTGTGTGATGAATACATATGTACAGATGGGTAGATCTAGGAATAAATAGATGGGTACAGACGTACACATATTTCCTACTCTATCCACTGAGAGGGCCTGGAGGCGATAACACCCCAGTAACAATGAGCACCGCTGATGCCCAGTTCTTGGTTCTTAAATTCCATTCTTCAGTGAAAAGCGATCAGGGCTCTTTGGAGAAATGGTTCATTTCAGGGCTGGTGCAGAGATAGTACATCATGAATCTGGAATATCCCCTAGTGACAGAAAGCAAGGAGCCAGATGAATCAACATGAAGGAGCTTCCTGGGTCTTAACCTGGGACAATTTGAACAATAAAATAGCAATGATAGTGTATTAGTAAGGGTTCTTCAGAGAAATAGACCCAATAGGATACACATACGAAGAGATTTAGTATAAGCAGTGGTCCCCAACCTCCCTAGCTCCAGGGACTGGCTTCTTGGAAGACAATTTTTCCATGGTGGGGGGCGGGGATGGTTTCCAATGATTCAAGCACATTACATTTATTGTACACTCTATTTCTATTATTATTACATCAGCTTCACCTCAGAGCATCAGGCATTAGATCTGGGAGGTTGAGGACCCCAGTTATTAGGAATTTCTTCATGCAGTTATGGAAGTGGAAAAGTCCCACCATCTGCCATCTGCAAGCTGGAGACCCAGGAAAGCGGTGGTGTAATGACTTCTGAATTTGAAGACCTGAAAACAAGGGTGGTCAAAGACAGAAGATCGATGGTCAGCTCAAGGAATCAGGTAAAGGGGTGAATTCTTCCTTCCTGCACGTTTTCACTCTACTGAAGCTCTCAGTGGGCTGGATGATGACCACTCCTATTTGGGAGAGCAAACTTCTTCACTGATTCTGAGCAAACCAAGTCCACTGATTCAAATGTTAATTTCAACTGGAAATACCGTCACAGGCACAACCAGAAATAATATGTAGCCACATATCTGGGCACCCTTTGATACAGTCAAGTTGACACATAAAATTAACTATCATAGATTGTAAGGGATTGTTACCCATGGAATAAAACAAATATCCATGAGTCTATGCTGGTATAAATAATTAAGTAAATGGGGGCAAAGTGACAGCTCTTTCTCTTTTAAAAATTTGTTTATTTTTGGCTGTGCTGGGTCTTCACTGATGCCTGGGCTTTTCTCCAGTGGTGGCAAGTGGAGTTGTGGCTACTCTCTAGTTGTGGCCGTGGCGTCTCTTATCGTGGAGCACAAGCTCTGGGGCACTTGGGCTTCAGTAGTTGAACCACGTGGGCTCAATAGTTGTGGCTCCCAGGCCCTAGAGCACAGGTTCAGTAGTTGTGCACAGGCTAGTTGCTCCAAGGCACATGGGATCCTCTTGGATCAAATAATCCAACCCATGTCTCCTGCATTGGTAGGTGGAGTTTTTACCACTGAGCCACCATGGAAGCTGGATAGTTGTTTCTTCCAGTAGGATCTCATAAATAAAAGGAAAAGGCATGATGAAAATAGAAAATCACCATTAGGCAAATGCCACAGTAGTAATTGTTGCAGGCAGGAATCATTGATGATTTAAAAAGTATGATAAGAAACAAGATATTTGGATAAATTCAAAGTATCTCCCCTCACCCAAGATATTTACTAATTAAAAAGGAGAAATGAGTCAGTTTGCATTGGAGAAACCTGGCAGACACATCCTAACTAAGTGATCAAAGTTAATGTGACCAATAATAAGACAAGCCAACTTCACGTATCACCCAGCAGGATACACTGAGAAGAGCACATCACTTCTCTATTATTCTGGCCCCAAATGAATAACCTCAAAGTAAGCATTAGAAAACATCAGATAAATCCAAACTGAGGGATCTTCTACAAAATAACTGACCAATACTTTCCACAAGTTTCAAGTTCATAGAAGAAAAAGAAACCTGAGAATTGTTCCAAATGGAGAAGACCAAGGAGACAGGACAGTTGTGGTAGCCAGCCTCCCAAGTGGCCTTCAAATGAGCCTGGTATTCATAGAATAAGGCTGACCTGTGTACCAACGGGACATTGTAAAAATGACATCGTGTGATTTCTGAACCTAGATGGTAAAAGACTTTGCAACTTCAACCTTACTTTCTTTTATTTTCAATGTGAAATTAAAAGACACTTGATCCTTGGAAGGAAAGCTATGAGAAACTTAGACAACATATTAAAAAGCAAAGACATTACTTTACCAACAAAGTTTCACATAGTCAAAGCTATGGTTTTTCCAGAAGTCATGTCTGGATTTGAGTTGGACCATAAAGAAGGCTGAGTGCCAAAGAACTGATGCTTTGGTATTGTGGCGCTGGAAAAGGCTCTTGAGACTCCCTTGGATAGCAAGGAGATCAAACCAGTCAATCCTAAAGGAAATTAACCTGAATATTCATTGGAAGGACTGAAGCTGAAGCTGAATACATTGGATGCTGAAGCTGAAGCTGCAATACTTCGGCTACCTGATGCAAAGAGCCAACTCATTGGAAAAGACCCTGATGCTGGGAAAGATCGAAGGTGGGAGGAGAAGGGGACAACAGAGGATGAGATGGTTGAATGGCATCACTGACTTGATTGACATGAGTTTGAGCAAGCTCTGGGAGTTGGTGATGGACAAGGAAATCTGGCATGCTGCAGTCCATGGGGTCACAAAGAGTTGGACATGACTGAGCAACTGAAATGAACTGAATGATACCAATAAAATTGACAAAACTTTGGCAAGCTGTAATCAGAGTAATTTTTAAAAGAGAAGGCACAAATTAACAACAACAGGAATAAAAAGTGAGATATATTAGACAATAAAAATGCAAAGATGTTATAAACAACTTTATGCCAACTTTTATGTTTTATATAATTTAAATACATTTAAATTATATAAAAATAGACAAGTCCCTATACAAAAAAGAACTCAGCAAAACTAAAACAAGTAGAAATATTAATCTTGATTAGGGACTTCCATAGTGGTCCAGTGGTTGAGAGTCTGCCTTTCAATGTAGGGGACGGGGGTTCCATCCCTGGTCAGGGAACTAAGATCCCATATGCCTCAGGATGACTAAGCCCATGAGACACAAAGAAAAGTTCACACAACCAAAAAAAAAAAAAAAAATGCTGATTAATCCCATAATATTAAATTGAATCAGTAGATAAAATCTTATCACAAAGATATAGAATGGATAAACAACAAGGTCCTACTATATAGCACAGAGGACTCTATTCACTATCCTATGCTAAACCATAATGGAAAAGAACATTTTTGAAAAAAGAATGTGTACATATGTACAACTGAATCATTTTGCTGTATACCAGTAACTAACAAACACAACATTGTAAATCAACTATACATCAATAAAAGTTTTTAAAAAATCTTATCACAAAGAAAAGGCCTCAATGGAAGATTAACTAGACATTCAAAGAACAAACACTTCTATCTTGTACAAATTCTTCCAGGATTTATAAGAAGAGGGACCTTTCCCACTCACATGTCATAAATGTAGCATCTAATCTGTTAAAGGGTTAATTATATTAATTAATTTTCTTATTCCTCACCTTGCATTTTTGGAATAAATCCAACTTGGGGACAGTGTGTGACCTTGTTTATATATTACTAGTTTGGTTAATAATTTGCTTAGGATTTTACATCTGTGTGTATGAGCCTGCAGCATTTTTTTCCTTTTTAGATTTTGGCATCACGTATGCTCATACTTCAGGCTTCCCTTGTGGTTTAGCTGGTAAAGAACCTGCCTGCAATGTTGGAGACCTGGGTTCGATCCCCAGGTTGGGAAGATCCCCTGGAGAAGGAAATGGCAACCCACTCAAGTACTCTTGCCTGGAGAATTCCATGGATGGAGGAGCAGGACAGTCCATGGAATTGCAGAGAGTCGGACACGACTGTGCAACTAACTTTCACTTTCACTTTCATGCTCATAATACAGACTCATAAACGCAGATATAAAAAACCGAAGCAAATTATTAAACTGAACCTAGTAATATATAGGAGGAAATGGCAAACCACTCCAGTGTTCTTGCCTGGAGAATCCCAGGGAGGGTGGAGTCTGGTGGGCTGCCATCTATGGGGTCACACAGAGTCGGACACGACTGAAGTGACTTAGCAGCAGCAGCAGTAATATATAGACAAGATAAGACACCCTGCCCAAGTTGGATTTATCCCAAAAATGCAAGGTTAGGGATAAGAAAAGTAATGTAAGTTACCCTTTTAACAGATGAGAGGAGGGAAAAAGTGCATCATCTCGGAGAATGCCAAGGCTCATCGTGCCATGCCCAGTGATAAAGACCCCACGAGGCAGAGGGGGACAAGTGGTTAGAGCAACAGGAGAGGCAGTGGCTGAGATGTGATCAAAATACTGGCAGCTTTATCTGGAGTGCAGTCAATTCTGCACTGAAAAGCAAATCCATTCAGTGATTAACTGGAACATTTTTGCAAGCATATTTACAATAAAATAATCACTTGGGTTTATGAGAAAAATAAAATCAAGGTAATGAGTTTAAAACCATTTAATATTTAAAAATAATATAATTGGGAATATGGTATCTTGGGGTGGGAGACAGGGAGGTGTGATGGGAGAGAGAAACAGGGAACCGGCGATGTTGCTCATAGTCTGTTTCTCAAGTTGGGTATTTATTTTGATTTCACTCCATTGCTTAAGTATTTGCTATTGTTGTTGTTTAGTCCCTAAGTCATGTCCAAATCTTTTGGGACCCCATGGACTGTAGCCCGCCAGGTTCCTCTGTCCTTGGGATTTCCCAGGCAAGAATACTGGAGTGGGTTGCCATTTCCTTTTCCAGGGCATCTTCCCAACCCTGAGATCGAATGCAGGAGGATTCTTTACCCCTGAGCCACTGGGGAAGCCCTTGCTTATGTATAGTTGACATCAATTATTTTGTACATGTCAAATACCTCTTTATTTTACAAAATGAACTCGACATGCTGCCTGCAAACCTGCTGTCTCTGGGAAGCCCCATCCTCAAGAACAATTCTGCCTTCCACAAGAAGACTGGGGCAGGTGGTTCAGAGATTAAGACTCCACACTTACACCGCAGGAAGTGTGGGTTAGATCCCTGGTCGGGGAACTAAGATCCCACATGACTGCCGTGCAGCCAAAAAAGGAAAAGAAAAATAAAATAAATATTTAAAAAGAGAAGACGACTGGGGCCTCTAAGGTCCTTCCCCCGCCCACACTTAATCAAACGCTGCCTCCTGGCCCGTCATACCTTCAGCCTGTCCACCCTGCCCAGCCCAGCACTACTGTCGTTATCACTCCCTGAGCAGTTGCATCAGCTTCCTGACCACTCTTCCTGCTCCAGCTGAAGCTCCCCTCCCTCCTCCGGGCTGGTGCTCTGTGCACATCTGTCCAGCTATCTCCTGCTGAAGCCCTGCAGGGTCTTCTTACTGACCTGGATAAACCCCAAGTCCTGTAGAGACTGTCGACAGGCCCCTGTGCCATCTGGCACATCAGGCCCCACCCACCTGCTCAGGCTCCTTTTGGGCCATTCTCAGCCTCTCTCCCCAAGCTCCAGGCACCCTGGGATTCTCTTTTCTTCCTAAAATACAGACTTTCAGGCCACAGGTCTTTCCACCAATCCTTATTCCTTTCTCCCTTCCTACCCTCTACTTCATTTTATTCTATTCATTACAAGCCAGTCACTGAGTTGGGCTTACATTCAAGGGGAGGGGAATTAGGGTCCACCTCTTGAAATGAGCGGTATCATGAGTGTATGGACATATCCCCAAACTACCACGCCCAGGAGACTCCATCCCTGGCTGAACACTTCCACCAACTCGGTACCTGTATGGGAGGAGAAATCAACTCAGATAACTAGATGGTTGTTTCACTTTGAACTCAGGGCCAGAGGGCCATAAAATCCTCTGAACATGTATGCTTCCTGGTACTCCTACTGCAGCTCAATACAAAGTTCCTGTTCCCTCTTTATGAGATAACTAGTCCCAGCTTCTCCCCACTCCTCACGTCTCTTTTCCCACTCCTGTATTTACCTGAATTCACATCTATACCCACCTCCAGCTCAGACAGAACTGTCTCTCCACCTTTCAAACACTCAGGATCCTCCTCATCTGCTCCACCTTCTCTACCTTTTTGTAATTTTTAAAAATATGTTTTGTTTGGGATCTAAACTAAAGTGGGATCTTTAGTTGCGGCATTTGAACTCTTGGGCTTCCCAGGTGGTGCTAGTGGTAACGAACACACCTGCTACTGCAGGAGATATAAGGTGCGCTGGTTTGATCCCTGGGTTGGGAAGATCCCTTGGAGAAGGGCGTGGCTACCCACTCCAGTATTCTTGCCTGGAGAATCCCATGGACAGAGGAGCCTGGCAAGCTATAGTTCATAAGATTGTGAAAAGTTGGACGTGACTGAAGCGACCACACACACACACACACACATGCTAACTCTTAGTTGCAGCTTGTGGGATTTAACTCCCTGACTAGGGATCAAACCCAGGGCCCCTGTGTTGGGAGCTCAAAGTCTCAGCCACTGAACCGCCAACGAAGTCCCTCCCCTCCGCTATGGATTTCCCAAAGTCCTCACTTCCCTATGTGTTTCCTTGTTTGTCCTCTTTTATTGACTGCACGCTCCAGGAGGGCAGAGATTTTTATCTCTTTTGTCCACAAACTCATTCTCTACACTTAGAACAAGGGCTGGCTAATGGTGGCGACTCAGTATATACTTGTTGGATGAATAAAAACCCATGGGAGGAGGGAAACTCCATCTGTTCTAACAGGAAGAAGATAGGAGCAAGGGAGAAGCAGGAGGAAAGGTATGTGCCTTAGGTTTCTTATCCTGGGCAGGAAGGCTCATGAGGGCAGAAAGTGTCTTTCTGCTCACAACTGAGTTCCCAGCATCCAGCCCCACTCTGAGGGGGAACAGCTTCCACACAAGTGTGCTAATGGCCTGGGTGCCAGCTGATTGCCCAAGCCACACCTTTCTTTGTCTGTGCGAGACCTGGGTGATGGGTGATGTCCCTGGGCCTGTCCTCTGTATCGGGTGTCCCTTCCACTGAACCCCTGGCTGAGTCCTAGTGTGGCCTCACACCTGGCTGCCTACCCACTGCAGCGGGCCGAGACTCGGACTTCGGGCCCTGCTCTGCCCTCCTAGGACACCCAGGCGGTCTAACCCAGTGGTGGCTGTCCCCTGGCTTTGCCCAGAGCAGAGTCCAAGAAAATAAAATCTTTCACTGCTTCCACTTTTTCCCCTTCTATTTGCCATGAAGTGGTGGGACTGGAGGCCATGATCTTAGTTTTCTGATTGTTGAGTTTTAAGCCAGCTTTTTTCACTCTCCTCTTTAACCCTCGTCAAGAGATTCTTCAGCTCCTCTTCACTTTCCGCCATTAGACTGGTATCTTCTGCATATCTGAAGTTGTTGATATTTCTCCCAGCAGTCTTGATTCCAGCTTGTGATTCATCCAGCCCAGCATTTCAAATGTTGTACTCTGCACAGAAGTTAAATAAGCGGGATGACAATATACAGCCTTGTCATATTCCTTTCCCAATTTTGAACAGTTATTCCATGTAAGGTTCTAACCGTTGCTTCCTAACCCACATACAGGTTTCTCAGGAGACAGGTAAGGAGGTCTGGGACTTCCATCTCTTTAAAATTTTTCCACAGTTTGGTGTGAACACAGTCAAAGGCTTTAGAGTAGTCAATGAAGCAGAAGTAGACATTTTTCTGGAACTCCCTTGCTTTCTCCATGATCCAATGAATGTTGGCAATTTGATTTCTGTTTCCTCTGCCTCTTTGAAACCCATCTTGTACATCTGGAAGTTCTCAGTTCATGTACTGCTGAAGCCTAGCTTGAAGGATTTTGAGCACCTTGCTAGCATGTGAAATGAGCACAATTGTAAGGTAGTATTCATTGGCATTTTTCTTCTTTGGGATTGGAATGAAAATTGACTTTTTCCAGTCCTGTGGTCACTGCTGAGTTTTCCCTCTGTTTATTTTCAGTATACAATATTCCACCGCATGGTTAAATTACAACTTACCTATGAATTCTCTTCTAAGAATGCCTACTTGGATGTCTCCTCTACTTATGAAGAGCCACAATGAATATTCTCTGTATGTGTCCTTTTTGTACACATGCGAGACTTTCTCAAGGAGTGAAATTGCTAGGTTGAAGGGCAGCTATGTGTTTCAATCTACCAGATATTGCCAAACCACTCTCCTTTACCTTCTTCCACCAGAGTTACTTTGCTTTACTGTTCTTTTTGGCCACGCCTCTCGGCATGTGGGATTTTGGTTCCCACCAGGATGGAACTCATGCCCTCTGTGGTGGAAATGTGAAGTCTTAAACACTGGATCACTAGGGACAGGGATGTTAAGACTTTTTACTTTTTGCCAACACTATGAATAAAAAAATAATATCTCATTTTTCTTTGTACATTCATTTCCCTATTTATTGGTGAGGTTGAATACCTTTTCAAGTTTCATGGATTAACTGGCTTTATTACACAGTCCAGGAATCAATAAAACAGCATTTCATCTAACAACTAGAAAAGCACTCCAACCATTTTTCTTTCGGGTTTTCTTGTTGATTTGGAAGAGTGCTCTTCATATTCTGGATACTAATCCTTAGTCTTCTACCAATCTGTCACATACTGTTTTCTTTACTTATGGAATCTTTTAATTGTTTTTTAATGGTATAACTTTACTGAGGCTTATCTGATATATGTCATTTGCCCACTTCAAGTGAACATTTCAAAAGATTTTTAGTAAATTTATCAAGTTGTACAACCATCATCATAAATCAGTTTTAGGACATTTCCATCACCTCGTATGATTCTTCACATTCACTGTTAACCCTATTTATGGAATCTTTAGTGCATAGAAATTTCATGTTTTAATGAAGTCAAAATTATCCATATTTGTTTTCCTTTATGGTTTGTGCTTGTTGGGTCTTTTTATTTTTTATATTTTATTGGGTCTTTTTAAAGAAATCCTTCTTGCCAGCTGCTGAAAAATAGAAGCTGGCTACTCTTGGAATTTGGTTCAAAGCTGGCCAGATTTGCTTTGTTATAGGGTCAAAGCACTGTCTACAGTTCTCATTTTCTTTTAAAATTGAATAAAATCTCTGTATACAGAAAAAAGTAAAGAAATCCTTGACTACCTCATGTTTCCCCATATTTTCTTCTGAAAGTTTAAAATTTTTGCTTTTTAACATTTAAGTGAATCAATTTTCCTAGAACTGATTTTTGTATACGGTGTGAAATAGAAATCCAGTTATTTTCCACATGGATAATCAGTTGTGTCTGGAGGAGAAATGGAGATAATACTGAACCATCTTAAAAATATTTATTGGTCTATTCATGTTCTCTATTCTGTGTTGGGTCAGTTTTACACACCTTTTTTTTTCTAGGAAATTATTCCTTTCACCTAAGTTTTCAAATGTATTGCCATAAAATTACACCTATTATATTCTTATTATTTTTAAATCTTTGCTGTGTTTGTGGTTATCTCCCATTTTTATTCATTATATTGTTTACTTTTACCTTCACTTTATGTTCTTGATCAGCCTTGCCAGAGTTTTGCCTATTAGCTTATTCAAAGAGCCAGCTTTGTACTTTATTAATCTTCTCCCTTTTATTGACATCATAGAAGTATTGAGTGTTCTGCTCCATAGATATGGTATATCTCTCCATTTATTTAGATATTTAATTTCTCTTGGCAATGTTTTGTACTTTTCAGTATACAAGTCTTGCATATTTTTACATTAACTTTTATCATTAAGTATGTCATATTTTAATGCTATGTAATTAGTATTTTGGGAACGAACAGAGATTATTGGATCATTGAGATTGTGCCCAAATACTGCATTTTGGACTCTTTTGTTGGCTATCAGGGCTACTCTGTTTCTTCTAAAGGATTCTTGCTCACAGTAGTAGATACGACGGTCATCTGAATTAAATTCACCCATTTGAGTCCATTTTAGTTCACTGATTCCTAAAATGTTGACGTTCACTCTTGCCATCTCCTGTTTGACCACTTCTAATTTACCTTGATTCATGGACCTAACATTCTGGGTTCCTATGCAATATTGCTCTTTACAGCATTGGACTTTACTTCCATCACCAGTCACATCCACAACTGGGCATTGTGTTTGCTTTGGCTCCATCTCCTCCTTCTTTCTGGAATTATTTCTCTACTTTTCTCCAATATCGTATTGGGCACCTGCTGACCTGGGGAGTTCATCTTTCAGTGTCATATCTTTTTGCCTTTTCATACTGTTCATGGGGTTCTCAAGGCAAGAATACTAAAGTGGTTTGCCATTCCCTTCTCCAGTGGACCATGTTTTTGTCAGAACTCTCCACCATGACTCATCCATCTTGAGTGGCCCTACATGGCATGGCTCATAGTTTCATTGAGTTAGACAAGGCTGTGGTCCATGTTGGGCTTCCCTGGTGGCTCAGAGGTTAAAGTGTCTGCCTGCAATGCGGGAGACCGGAGTTCGATCCCTGAGTCGGGAAGATCCCCTGGAGAAGGAAGTGGCAACCCACTCCAGTATTCTTGCCTGGAGAATCCCATGGATGGAGGAGCCTGGTGGGCTACAGTCCACAGGGTCACAAAGAGTCTGACACGACTGAGCAGTACATGGGTATGGGTGGTCCATGTGATCAGTTTTCTGTGATTGTGGTTTTCTGTCTGCCCTCTGTTGGATAAGGATAAGAAGCTTATGGAAGCTTCCTGATGGGAGAGACTGACTGTGGGGGAACTGGGTCTTGTTTTGATGGGCGGGGCCATGCTCAGTAAATCTTTAATCCAATTTTCTGTTGATGGGCGGGGCTGTGTTCCCTCCCTATTGTTTGATGACACCACCCTTATGGCAGAAAGTGAAGAAGAACTAAAGAGCCTCTTGATGAAGATGAAAGAGGAGAGTGGAAAAGCTGGCTTAAAACTCAACATTCAGAAAACTAAGATCATGGCATCCGGTCCCATTACTTCTTGGCAAATCGATGGGGAAACAATGGAAACAGTGAGACAGACTTTATTTTCTTGGGCTCCAAAATCACTGCAGATGGTGACTGCAGCCATGAAATTAAAAGACGCTTGCTCCTTGGAAGAAAAGCTATGACCAACCAAGATACCATATTAAAAAGCAGAGACATCACTTTGCTGACAAAGGTCTGTCTAGTCAGAGCTGTGGTTTTTCCAGTAATCACGTATGGATGTGAGAGTTGGGCCATAAAGAAAGCTGAGCGCTTAAGAATTCATGCTTTTGAACTGTGATGTTGGACAGTCCCTTGGACTGCAAGGAGATTCAACCAGTCCATCCTAAAGGAAATCAGTCCTGAACATTCATTGGAAGGACTGATTCTGAAGCTGAAACTCCAATACTTTGGCCACCTGATGCAAAGAACTGACTCATTGGAAAAGACCCTGATGCTGGGAAAGATTAAAGGCAGGAGGAGAAGGTGATGACAGAGGATGAGATGTTTGGATGGCATCACTGACTCGATAGACATGAGTTTGGGCAAGCTCCGGGAGTTGGTGACGGACAGGGAAGCCTGGCGTGCTGCAGTCCATGGGGTTGCAAAGAGTCGGACACGACTGAGACTGAACTGAACTGAAGTAGTATTTTTAAATTTTTAATTTCTGATTGTTTACTACTACTATTTAGAAATGTAGTTTCTCTTGCATACTGACCTTCCATCCTACACCTGCTGAACTCACTTAGTTTTACTGGTTTTCCGGTGGATTCCTTGGTGATGGTTTAGTCACTCAGTCATATCCAACTCTGTGCCTCCATGGACTATAGCACACCAGGTTCCTCTATGAGATTTCCCAAGCAAAAATAGTGGAGTGGATTGCCATTTCCTTCTCCAGGAAATCTTCCTGACCCAGGGATTGAACCTGGGTCTCCTGCATTGCAGGTGGATTCTTTACCGACTAAGCCACCAGGGAAGCACTTAGTAGTATCTATATAGACAATAATGTTGACTGTGAACAAAGACAGTTTTATTTCTTCTTTTACAATCTGTATTTTTTTTCCCCTTGCCTTAGTCTCCTGGCCAGGACCTCCAGCACAATGTTAAGTAGAAGTGGAAAAAGCAGACATCCTTGCCTTGCTCATCTTAGAAGTTGTATAATTTGTTGGCATAAAATTGTTCATGATACTCTCTTATTGCCTTTTCAATATCTGTAGAATCTATACAGATGTCACCCCTCTCAATCCTGCTATCAGTAATTTGTGTCTTTCTCTTTTTGTCCTGATCAATCTGATTAAAAAGTCTATCAACTTTACTTATCTTTTTAAAGAACCAGCTTTTCCTTTGATTTTTATTTCTGTATTCTATTTCATTGATTTCCTTTCTGGATTTGATTACTTCCTTTATTTTGCTTATTTGGGGTTCAATTTTTCTCTTCTCTTTCCAGTTTCTTAAGGTGGAAGCAAAGGTCATAATTACAATACTTTCTTCTTTTCTAAGATAAGAATTTAGTGCTATAAATTTCCCCCAAATACTTCTTTAGTGGAATTCTTTAAGTTCTATTACTTGTGTTTTCACCTTCACTCAGTTAAAAATACTTTCTAATTTTTCTTGTGGTTTATTCTTTAATCCATTACTTACTTAAAAGTGTTTTGTTTCCAAAAATTTGGGGATGTTCCAAGGATTTCTCTTGATTGCAGTTAATTCTATTGTGGTCATAGAAATACTTTCTATGACTTGAATTCTTTTAAATTTATTGAGTCTTGTTTACTGTCCCAGAATAAATCTGTCTCCCTGGAGGAGAAAATGGCAACCCACTCCACTATCCTTGCCTGGAAAATCCCATGGACAGAGGAGCCTGGCAGGACAAAGCCTAACATGAACAAGCAACTTAGCACACACACACTATCAGTCTAGGTAAGTGTTCTATATTCATTTAAGAAAAACATGTATGCTTTAACAGAACATATAAAGTGTTCTGTAAATGTTAATCAGGACAAGTGATTAATGCTATTGCTCAAGTCTACTATGTTCTGGCTGATTCTCTGCCTACTTGTTCTATCAATGAATGAGAGAAGCTTATTAAACCCTTTGACCGTTATTATGGATTTGCCTATTTCTCCTAGCAGTTCAACCAGAGAAGTCTCATCAGCGGTGATACTGCTTGCTTGGAAATCTACTTCTTCTGTTCCGTGTGGAGCAAAAAGACTCAGGCCTCCATCCTTAAGCTCAGGGCCTCTAAAAATGAGAGTAAAGTCCATTGCCAATATCAGTCCAGGGTGCTGAAAGCCACTATACCAGAAGCACAAAACATCCTGGGAACACTTAGAAGGGGCCCCCATCCAACTCAAGGAGTTAAGCAATGTTTACTGTGATGATAATTGAGGAGAAAGACATTCCTTGAAGAAGGAAAGGACTATGCAAGGAACATTTAAATGAAGGGAAGAGGAAGAGGGCAGATACATAATTGGGGGGAAAACAGAGGCATGTGGAGTCACAGACGCTCAAGGAGAAGACTTTTAAGAACAGAGAGATGGGGTTGTCCCTGGCAGTCCAGTGATTAAGACTGGATACTTCTACTGCAGGGTGCAGGGATCCCATCCCTGGAGTATCAAAGATCCCTCATGCTATCGGTGCAGAAGGAAGAAAGGAGAGCACGGTTGAGTCACTCAAGAACTGAAAGCTGCCCACTGGATATAGTCATTAGGAAGCCATAGATGGTCTTATGGGGGAGCCAGCTCAGTGACAGGCTATAAGTTAAACTGGTCAGGCCAACTCAGGTTAACCAGTGGTGGTAAAGGTGACTGAGGCTAACAGTATGGGAATTGAGTTTGACAGATCCGGTGTCCATCCCAGGACTTGCTAAATCTCTATACCTAAATTTCCAACATATAAAATGAGAATGTATAAAATAAGAACACGTAGAATGCAATGCAGGAGACACGGTTAGAACCGTGGGTCGGTAAGATTCCTCTGGAAAAGGGCTTGGCACCCCACTCCAGTACTCTTGCCTTAAGAATCCCCTGGATAGAGGAGCCTGGCGGGCTGCAGCCCATAGGGCCGCAAAGAGTCGACACAACTGAAGTGACTGAGCACACAGGACAAAATGAGACTCGCACCACGCAGCTTATCAACTTTAGTGGTTGATGATTAAATGCGATGACGGAGGTACACTCAACGCACGGTGGGCGCATTAGCTCTATTCTGTCAATGAGCAAACTGGGTGGGCTGATGACAGCCCAAGATCTGGCGAGCTGTGGCTACGGCGGCCCAGGACAGAACGATCTAAGAACAGCAACGCAGTAGGCTTGGGGCGGGGTGCAGACACGCGACGGGGAAGTCACTCCCTTTGCACAGAACACTCCCATCGCAAGGTGAACCGGAATGAAAGGTCTATCTTCTACTCGGTCCCAGGTACACCTCCCTCCCGCGGCTCAGCAAACTTTGCCCTGGGGCAGACTCAGAACACCCGCCCTTGGATTGCGTCTTCTTTACCCGCTACCCCTATGGAGTTGGAGCTAGCCCTAGGCAACGCTACCTTCCGCCCCTAGCAACGGCTCAACGGCTTTCCTCTTCCTATAGGCCAGCAGTTTTCACTTCTTTTTCTGATTGGTCCGCGTAACTCTATTTTGAGCAATCAGTAGCAGCCACGGGGATCTAACTCACTCCCACCCAATTTGGGGGTGATCTAGGAGGGAACACGTTTTACTTTCCTGCATCCAGTTCTCTCAGAAAGCACCTAACTTATCAAACTGTTGTGAGTCCCCTTGGAATGAGTCTCTAAGACATTCTGTTTATTTCTTTTAGGCCTGTAATGTCCTTCCCTTCCCTACGCAGCCCCTCCGAATGGTACGGCCCGCACGGACTCCCCTCCCACCCTCGTCGCCCGCTAGCAGCTTTGAGAGCCGGAGTCTTCGGCTAAGTTAAATCCACTCAGCGGCGGAGACGCTACCATCTGTGCTTAGTAAATGGGGAGACTCTAATCTTCTCCGGGTGCCCCTCTGCCGCTCAGACCACCTCTCGCCTCTCTCATCTGTTGCGCGAACCGTAGGCGCGAACCCCAGACGGGTGGTGGGACTGCCGCTCCCGGCGCCACCGGCAGCGTGGGCACGGGAAGGGGGCGCGTGGTACGACCCACGCCCCGCCCCGCCCCGCCGGAAGTGAGGTGTCTCACCCTCCAAGTTCCGGCTCGCAGGGGGTGGGGAGTGTTGTTAACCGGAGCCGCCTCCGCAGTCGCGGGCATTGAGCGGGCTCGCGGTGCTGGGCTCCTGGTGAGTGGGCCGGGGTCGGGCCCGGGTTGTGGTTGGAGTCGGGGTCTGGGCGTTCCCCTCGAGGCCTCCGGGGTTGACGCGCCCCCTCAGCCCCGCTGCCCGCTGTCGGCCTGTCAGCTGGCGGTAGACGGGCGCCCGTGCGGCCGCTCTCCCGGAGGCCCGGCCCCGCCTGCGACGCTCGCAGCTCCTGGCGCTTACAGGTGCGCGGCGGTGGGGGCGACCCGGGTCCCTATCCGTCCCGCTCCTGCATCCTGACGGTCGGCCGTTTCTCTGGTGCCCCGAGTTGACACTGCCCCAGGGGGTGGGGGACGCCAGGGTTCCAGGCTGACGTACCCCGCCCCGCTCCCGCGGGGCGCGCGTCAGAGCTGCCCACCCTGACCGAGCTGTCACTGGCGCTGCCCCTGCCCGGCTGCGCCTCCCAGCGCCTTGGCTTCTCCCAGACCAGGCGGCCTGTTCCCGCTTCTGGAGGTTTCTACATTTGCATCCCACCCCATCAAAGCCACTTTTAGGGGCAAAGGGAGCAGGTCCCTCCTCCGACTTTGCTGCCTTTCCTCATTCTTCCCTAGAGACGGCGGTCTAGCAGGCAGCGTGGAAAGAGCCCTAGATTTGAAACTGGACTAACCCAGGCTCCAGGCCTTGCGTCAGTGTGATCACTTAACCCCTTTGAGTGTCAGTTCTAATTTGTAAGATAGGGGAGCATATGTTATTTTTGACGCGATGATGGTGAGGACGAAGTGAGGTTTTCTTTCCTTTCTCCTATTTATTAACACTGCGTCTCAGGCACGGTGCTAGGTTTGCACGGTATGGGTGTCAACAATTCTTTCCTTTCCCCTTGCAGATCCTCAGGCCAGGGCAATGTTCCGAACTGCCGTGATGATGGCGGCCAGCCTGGCGCTGACCGGGGCCGTGGTGGCTCATGCTTACTACCTCAAGCACCAGTTCTACCCCACGGTGGTGTACCTGACGAAGTCTAGCCCCAGCATGGCAGTGAGTTCAAGGCTCAGGGAGGAACTCCCTGGGAGGGAAGGAGGAGTCTGCTTGAGACAGGGGTGGGGCTAAAGGTCAGGTAGGTAGGAGAAAAGTGAAGTAGCTGCCAGACCTAATTAGGAACCAGTTGTGATGGGGATGTGGAGAGGTTCTTGAATGATGAGCCCCGGACAGAACTAGGCAGAAAGTGACCTCAAAACATAGCCTCTCTTCACTCCTAGGTCCTGTATATCCAGGCCTTCGTCCTTGTCTTCCTCTTGGGCAAGGTGATGGGCAAGGTGTTTTTCGGACAGCTGAGGGCAGCAGAGATGGAGGTAAGATGTTTATGGCTCCGAAGGTGAGGGGCAGGGAGCTGGGCAAACAGAATGTCTGAGTTCTATGTTCTTCCTTGTTCAACCTCCAGCACCTTCTGGAACGTTCCTGGTATGCTGTCACTGAGACTTGTCTGGCCTTCACCGTCTTTCGGGACGACTTCAGCCCCCGCTTTGTTGCTCTCTTTACTCTCCTTCTCTTCCTCAAGTGTTTTCACTGGCTGGCTGAGGACCGTGTGGACTTTGTGAGTTGGGTCAGGGGGTTCTCTGGAGCAGAGTGGCTGGAGGGCAGACTTGTGGAGTGAGGGCTGCATTGAGGGTGTGGGGTGAGCCCCAGACTTCCTGACAGGCCCCCTCTCTGCTCTGCCTCAGATGGAACGCAGCCCCAATATCTCCTGGCTCTTTCACTGCCGCATTGTCTGTGAGTGAGACCCACGGGAGTGGAGAGGAGGGAGCTGGAGGGAGAAGAGGCACCATGAAGGACTGGAACATGAAAAGTCATTAACCATGGAGCATACCATAGAGCACAGGCTGCCCGCTCCACCCACAGCTGTACAGGAAAGATAATTTAGGAAATTAATTTGCATCATCTCTGCCCTGTTCCACTCCAAGGCTTCTCAACTGCCTGGCCCCTTATTAGCTCTTTGCCTCCTCACCTGGAGCATGGGCTGCCCTTAGACAGAACCAGAGATCCCAGGGGACTGGGTTCAATGGAGTGTGCCCACCTGACTAGATGGCTGGGGCCATGGTGGGCTTGAGGGTGGGAGCTGTCTTGGAGCAGGAAGTGGCTGTCAGGCCCTGGGCTGACCCCACCAACCTCCCATTTGGGGGGTCCCCACAGCCCTTATGTTCCTCCTGGGTATCCTGGACTTCCTCTTCGTCAGCCATGCCTATCACAGCATCCTGACCCGAGGGGCCTCTGTGCAGCTGGTGTTTGGCTTTGAGGTAAAACTGGCTTGGGAGGTTGGGAGGACAAGCCTGAGGTGGCACTGCACGTGCCTTGAATGACTTCACAAACCCTGACTGAGCGCCTGCTCTGTGGCCAGCCTGCGCGGGCCACCAAGGAGCCCCTGTCAGTCCCAGCCCTGCCCACTGCTCACTCCTAGAAGTGAGGAAGGGTAAGTGGGTAAGGCCTAGAAAGACATGTGGAGGAGCCCTGACCTGTTGCTCAGGGAGGCTTCCTGGAAGTTGATGCCAGGGGAGCTGGCTGTAATGGACAGAAGGAATTAGCTTGATGGACAGCTGGAGAGGCATGTCCGGCGATGGTGGCTCGTGTTTGTTGAGCGCTTCCTGTATGCCGGGCCCTGTGCTGAGCACTTGACCTGCATCTGTTTTAATCAGCAAAGCAACACTGTTACACAGGAGCAGTTAATTCTGTCATTGACAGAATTCTGAATTGACAGAAACTGGAGTTCCCAGTGGTTTAGTGAGTTGCTGAAAGTCACATCAGCTAGTGAGTGGAGCAGCGAGGAGGACCCTGGTGGTGTCCGAGCTGGTGCTTGTACTGTGGCACTCCGCTGTGCACAGGCCTGGGGTAGGAGAGTTTGGCTGGAGCAAGGGGCTGCATTCTTATGTTCCCTACCCCACCCCATGCCCAGTACGCCATCCTGATGACCATGGTGCTCACCATCTTCATCAAGTATGTGCTACACTCCGTGGACCTCCAGAGCGAGAACCCCTGGGACAACAAGGCTGTGTACATGCTCTACACCGAGCTGTTCACAGGTGAGAGGAGCCTGGACCATCCCACCCCGTACCGGCGTCCCCAGCCCTGCCTGCCAAGTCTTGTGACCTGCCACTCTCTGTCCCCCTGACGCCCAGGCTTCATCAAGGTTCTGCTGTACATGGCTTTCATGACCATCATGATCAAGGTGCACACATTCCCTCTCTTCGCCATCCGGCCGATGTACCTGGCCATGAGGTGAGCCTAGCCTGGCCCTGCCACACCTTCGACCCCTCCCCCCCTGTCTCCCTCCTCTACTGAAACTGTCCTCTCAGGCAGTTCAAGAAAGCTGTGACTGACGCCATCATGTCTCGCCGAGCTATCCGCAACATGAACACACTGTAAGTGGGCCTGTCCCAGCTGCTCGCCCAAGCTCTGCCCCGGGTGCCCTGCCTCCAGCTCTGGTCTTGACGTGCCCTTGGCCTGTTCTGACCAGGTACCCAGACGCCACCCCAGAGGAACTGCAGGCGATGGACAATGTCTGCATTATCTGCCGAGAAGAGATGGTGACTGGTGCCAAGAGACTGCCCTGCAACCACATTTTCCATACCAGGTGGGAGAGGCCCAGAGGAGCCTGGGCATCCGGAGTGGCTCTGGGAGGCAGACCCCCAGGGACCTGCCAATCACTGCTTGGTCTTGACCCCCAGCTGCCTGCGCTCATGGTTCCAGCGGCAGCAGACCTGCCCCACCTGCCGTATGGACGTCCTTCGGGCATCGCTGCCGACCCAGTCACCGCCGCCCCCTGAGCCTGCAGATCAGGGGCCGCCACCTGCCCCCCATGCCCCACCACTCCTGCCCCAGCCCCCCAACTGTGAGTGGCCCTTTCATCTGGCCGTGCAACACTGTTGGGTACTTGCCCTGGACTGGGAATGGGAAATCCTGAGGTGAAACAGTCCCTGCCCTCTAGAGGGGCTCGGGGGGCCACGAGGGCTGGTCACAGGAAGAGACACAGATGATTGCAGTCACAAGTGATCTGTGCTGAGCTCAGAGAGGGCCTGTGGGAGCAGAGGACAGAGGACATCCAGACCCCTGCCTGCGACCTGGATCTCTCTGTTTGGACCTTTTCTCACCATCAGTCTTCTCTCTGCAGTCCCCCAGGGCCTCCTGCCTCCCTTCCCTCCAGGCATGTTCCCACTGTGGCCCCCCATGGGCCCCTTTCCACCTGTCCCACCTCCCCCCGGCTCAGGAGAGGCTGCGGCCCCTCCGTCCACCAGTGCAGGTGAGCCCTTCAGTACCGCATCAGCCAGGGGATGGAAGGAAGGGAAGCAGAGGCCCGTCAACACTTGCTGACTTCCTGTTCTTGCTCTTCAGCCGCCCTTTCTCGGCCCAGTGGAGCAGCCACAACCACAGCCGCTGCTGCTGCCTCTGCCCCAGCACCTGGCCCTGCCTCCTCCCCGGAGGCCAGCCCTGCCCCCGGCTTCCCCTTCCCGCCTCCCTGGATGGGCATGCCCCTGCCTCCGCCCTTTGGTAAGTGGGGCCTCGCCAGGGGTGGTTTGGGGAGGGGGGGCGTGTCAGTCCCAGGCAGCCCAGGCTGAGCTTCTCTCTCTCCCTTCAGCCTTCCCCCCGATGCCTGTGCCTCCTGCAGGCTTTGCCGGGTTGACCCCAGAGGAGCTGCGGGCTCTGGAAGGCCATGAGCGACAGCACCTGGAGGCCCGGCTACAGAGCCTGCGCAACATCCACACGCTGCTGGATGCCGCCATGCTGCAGATCAACCAGTACCTCACCGTGCTCGCCTCCCTGGGGTACGTCTACACCCGGGGCCAGGGCGGGCGGCGGGGGTGTGGGGCTGCCAAGAGAAGGCCCCGGTGGTGGTTCTCAGCCCTTCTCTCCTGCCGCCCTCTGACACCTGTTCGTTCAGGCATTCTATCTGTAGGCACACCCAAGGTGTCAGGGTTCTTGGTGTCTTTTTATCGTACCCCTGCACAAGGCCTGTCTGGATCTACAGAGGAGTGGGGTTTATTAAAGAGCTGACCTGAATCTTGTGCCTTTATACTTCCTAAAGTTGGATTACTCATAATTCCTGGTACTTCAGTTTTATCATGTACACCCTCTTGACACAGGGTAACACTTTGACTTGGGAATCACTGCCCTTGATCTGAGACAGCAGATAAAGTCACGTTTAGCTAGCCTGGTCCGAGTTCAAGTCCTGATCCTGTCACTCACTCACTTTGTGACTTTCATTACCTTATTTGAATAGAGGTGTTTTAATTCCTATTCGCAGGGAACGTGTACAAAGCGCTTGGCACCCAGCAATGTCGGTACAGACTTGGAGGGGAGCTTGAGTCTGAGACTCGTGTGCTCTGTGGGTTATTCGGTGGACTGTCTTAGTTGGTCTAGAAGGTGCCTGGCACCTCAGATGGGGACTCGGCAGTGTAACAGTGAACACGGCCTGCATGCAGTCCCTGCCTGTACGTGGTTTACGGTCTGTGGTACAGAATTTCAAGGAGTCACACGTGCTTACTGGCATCTGCTGGTGACCTCGTTGGTGCTGGACTTCACCCTGCCAGGCTGACCAAGTGCACAGTCTATCTAGTCAGGCCAGGATGCCACACCCTCCTCTTGTCCCTTCTCTTTCTTAGGCCCCCCCGGCCTGCCACCGCAGTTAACCCCACTGAGGAGACTGCCCCTACCGCTGTTGCTGCCACCTCTTCCACCAGCAGCCCCAGCTCTGAGGCCACCACTCCATCCCCAGGAGCCTCCCCACCAGCCCCTGAACCTGAAAAGCCTTCAGGTAGTTGCGGTCAGCCCGCGGGGAGTGGGCCAGGGGACTCGTCTGGGTTCCATCTCTGGACCTCTCTGTCCGCAGCTCCTGAGTCAGCAGGCACCGAGGAGCTGTCTGAAGATGGGGAGCCTGACGCAGCGGAGCTGCGCCGCCGCCGTCTACAAAAGCTGGAGTCCCCTGTTGCCCACTGACAATGCCCCAGTCTTGACCTGCCCCCTCTCGAGCAGCCCTCGCTGGGACACATCCTGCCACCAAGTGCCAGCTCCCTCCCTCCCTGCACCGGGGAGTAGTAACCCCCAGCTCTGGGTGGAGGAGGTGGCACCCCAGACCAAGTGGAAAGAGGCTGGAGGCCCCAGCCAACTCCAGCCCTTACAGTCCCCTGGCAGCCATGGGGATTTGGGGTCACTTCAGGCTTCCTCTCCAACCCTTCAGCCCTGTATTCTGCTGGGCCTGTGAAGGCAGAAAGGTGCAGCATCTGAGATGCCCTCTGACCCCCCCAACGCCCTTCTGGGAGAAGGGGCAGCCCCTCTGAGCCCCCCTTGTGTGTGGAGTCACGCTGCAGTGCCGAACAGTATTAGCTCTGGTTCCCGAGTGTGGACTCAAGGGGCTGGAGGCAGGCCAGGAACTTGCTCCTGGGCCCGCCCACCAAGACTGGTACCTAACCTCTTTTCCTACCTAAACTCTGCGGAAGCTCTTTGCAGTGGTCTGCTGTGCCCTTTGTGCCCTGTGGCACTTTGATGTCTTACTGGCAGCCACACAACTCAGGGAAAGGAGTATCCTTGGGGGGGGGGGGCGGGCAGACTGTGCTGAGGGGCCCTGCTCTGCCCCTCCCCTCCGGGCCTTTTCTCCCTGTAGTTT
Organism: Dama dama; assembly: GCF_033118175.1. Classification (NCBI taxonomy): domain Eukaryota; kingdom Metazoa; phylum Chordata; class Mammalia; order Artiodactyla; family Cervidae; genus Dama; species Dama dama. Next base: position 7,580,916 of record NC_083682.1, read on the forward strand.
GTTTAAGGTGAGACTTCAGTCTCACCCTGCAGGCACCAGGCAGCCTCACTCTAGGCTGAGAGCTGGGGTGTCTGCTTCTGAACCACTGCAAGTCTCAGAACCTACAGAAAGGCCACTTCTTAACTTGCAGAATTTTTCTTGAGTTTAGAAGAAAGGGAGTTACTTCCTTGCTATGTCTTCTGGCTTAAATTTTGAATTGGAATGCCTGACCCCAGGAAAGGGGAGGAGTGCTGAGCTCCTCATCTTTCCAGTTTAGAAAAGGCTCTGGGCCAGGTAGGTCCCACAGGAGCCAAGGCCTTGCCTGCCCCTGTCTTTTCCCCCTTGGTTTTATGTTACAAGAGTTGCTGGAGACAGTTTCAGATGATTATTTAATTTGTAAATATTGTACAAATTTTAATAGCTTAAATTGTATATACAGCTAAATAAAAACTTGCATTAATGACTGGTGGAACTGGTGTGATAGGATTGGTGTGCCACATTCCCTCTTTTTCTAAACTCAGGTTGTAGACTTGAGAGTGGCCTGGAGTCTGTGGGTTTATTTATACAAGGCAGTACTGTCCTTGGACACAGTGTTGAATTATTAAGGTCTTCAGAAAATAAACCCTTTTTACATATGAAGAAACTGAACCCCGAGAGGGTAACTGCCCTGCCTGAGGTCAGAGCAAGTAGGGGGGCCATGCTTTGAACCCTGTCTTGAGCCAGCTTGATGCTGAGGTGGGGGTAGGGTGGGATCTCAGGTCTCTGGCCTTTAGAACTCCCAAGGTGGGGCAAGTGTGAAGGTTCCTTGGCTGGGGCAGGATAGGACGATAGGGACAAAAGGTCAGTATCTTCTTGCCTCAAGCACCCTGTCCAGCCTTGATAGTAGGTCAGCAACCTGAAAGGGATGGATGTGGGCTGTGCCAGGAACTCTCAAGGAGCCCTGCAGGCCAGCTACTCACTTAGCTTCCTGGAGCTGGAAACCCAGTCAGGTCCAACTCTAATACAGAATGAGATGGAGGCCAATTTTACCTCTCCACGGGAAAAAGGAATGAGCGAGCCCAGGGTCTGACGTGCATGGCACTTGGAAATGAAGACCTCCAGGATCTGTGTATGAGTCATCCTGGATTCTCTGTAGCCTCTACCAAGCCAGGTCTGACCTAGAAGGGCTCAGGGATTTTTTGTAGCAGTGAAGGTCTGTGGGCCAAGGAAGAAATGTGCCCAATGGGTCTGCCCTGGGCTACCCTCCAGTAAACCAGGCTGGGCTATTGCTTTCGACAGAGGAGCAGTTAACAACCTCTAAAGCTTGAGTAGCTGAAGTCAAGGAGCTCCAATGAAGGGAGAGCAGGATCACGCCAAAGTGGGGAAGAGGGGCAATTAACACTCCCCTCTAGCTTGGCTGTTTCTGCTGGGTCTCCAATGTTAGACAGCCCTCCCCCAGTGCTGGCACCCATACAGAGTCCCATTTCCTCCTTTATGCATGCAAGGCCTGCTCCAAAGCCCTCAGCCCTGGTCTCTGTACCCCCTCTTTCCTTATTGCTCCAACAGCCTCCTCCCTCCTCCTGGGATCCCCGGGACTCCAGTCTGAGGGGGATGCTGTCATGGAGGCTGCTCAGCTGGACATCAGAAGCCCTTCTCCAGGAGCCAGGCTTTGAGCTGCTGATCAAAGTAGCCCTTGATCCGAAGGGTACCAGTCACCTCATTGACCTGGGTGATAGGTGTCTTCCCCAGCAGTGGGCTCAGAAAATCTTCCACATCCTTCTGCAGGGCCTGGGGGAAGATGACGGATCAGACCTGGTCAGGAGACCCTTCTCTCCAGAGGCTTCTGTCCCTTCAGCCCTGAAAGATCACAATTGGACCCTGACCTACCCACCCACTTACCCAAATGTCCCCCTCCACCTTCCGGATCACAGTCATCTGACGGTTTCCATGCGTGATGTCCTTGTAGACTGGGATGTTGTGCATCCGAGAGCGCCGCACAAAGTAGGGCAGGTTGGGCGGGGGGTCTGTGACAGAGGGACAGGGGTAAGTCAAACGTCCTCAGACGTCCTCTCACCTCGCCTTTCTCCTCAGTGTGTACAGGGTCAGTGAGCCCAACGGCAAAGCCACCTCCAGACTTCAGACCAGGAAACCTGCTCTTTCCCTAGGATCAGCTTGTTCACACTGGTACCTCAAGGCCCAGCACCGGCCCAGCACCAGCAGGTGCTGAAGAAGAAATGAAGTTGGGGCTATGCCTCCCTGGATCTTTGGGTCTCCCTCTGGAGCCAATCGTTGCCCTTCTCCACTGGGTCAGGGAGGCTAAAATCAATCTGGCACAAAGGGATGGCGATTTACAAGAATTGAATACCTAACACAGGCCGAGCTCTGCACAATACACTTTATGTGCTGAGCAGATGATCTCTATTTTGCTGAAACTAAGGTTGAGAGAAGCTAAGCAACCAGATCATACCGGCAATACATGGCAAAACGAAACTTGGACACAGAACTGCCCAACTCCCAAGCTATGTTCTCAATTATGGCCGGGGTGGAAGTTTTTGGGTCATCTCTCTATGCTTCACTTTTCCCACATGAGAAGACCTCACCCCAACAGTGTGAATGGATGGGTCCTACTAAAACAGGCATCCAATCCCCGGCCCTTTGTTGAACCTAAGATGCTAGCTCCGAGTGATCTCAATATAACCCTCTGGGGAGTCAAGAGCCTGGGCCAGGGCAGACAGACCACTAGGGAGGGGGATGTTTCCCTGCAGCCTTCAAGCCATCCCCATCACCCAGCTTACCTCTAGGGGGCTGCCAACCACAAGGAGTGGGATAATGTTCATGCTTTGGGGGCTTTGGGATGCTGGTGGGGGGTAACAGGCGCTCCACAAAACAGTATTCATCCACAGACTCTAGGAAGCCGGGGTAATCAGGAGTCCCTTGGGTCTGGCTCTGAGACAAAAAAAAAAAAATCTCTCCATCAGCTGACAGAACTTCAGTCAAGTAGAAAAAGGGAACATTAAAGGCAAAGAGAATAGTATAAATAAAAGGCTGGAGTTTAAATAGTATAAATAAAAGACCGCTCACTGCACTGCTACCCCTTTCCTGGGGTCAGGAAGTAGGAAAGCACCAGACTTGAGTTTGCCAGGCTGCAGGGTCCAAGTCTGAGGATACAGGGTTACCCTCAGGGTACAAGGCTGAGGTTAGTGCCACGGACTCAACAGACATGAATCTGAGCAAACTCCAGGAGATCGTGAAGGACAGCAAAGCCTGGTGTGGGCTGCAGTCCATGGGGTCGCAGAGTGGGACACGACTTACCGACTGAACAAGAAAGGGTTCAAGTCAGGAACTCAGAAGGGCCTGCCTCTCAGGATTTTTGTGGGACTCAAATGAGAAGTGTGTGTATACCTCTGGAAAGTGTGTGTATACCTCTGGAAAGAGTAACCCTAGGTCTGACCAATCCGGCATTTTTCAATATTTAGTTTTCTCTGAAGATTCTACTGAAATATTCTACCTCTGGGTTAGGGACTTTCAGCAATCCTGATAATTTCCCACCCACACTCATCTGAAGTGACCTTCCCTCACCTGGAACATTTCACGCTCAAATTCATATGGACACAACCAGGCACTAAGTGCTTACGGGTCATGTTTTCACTTAATTCTTTTAATTCGACAAGTTAGGGCTTTTACTACCTCCTATATACATCCAAGATAGATTAAGACATTAGCAAACAATATACCTTAGGTCACATTACAGTCTGTCCTTCCATACTTCTCCCAACAGAAAGCCCGGGCTCCCAGAGTTACAATGAGAATAAAAAGATGAAGCAGCCTATATATCTTGAGTCCTAGGTTCCCAAAAGTGTCGCCAATGATCTGGGGCCAATCCTCACCCTCTGGACCGGCTTCTTCAAATTAAAAAAAAAAAAGGCGGCAGCCAAAAACAGAAAAAACTAGGCAGCGAGAGTCGGATGTGCTGATTAACTCAAGTGGTCCTGTTAATTTAATTAACTCAGGTTGTCCTCCAATCATATTTCAAGCCCCACATTCCGAAACGCGCTCCAGGCCCTGCAACCTTCTCTGTCAATCTTGTATCTGAGCTCCAGAAAAGTGCCCCCTAGGGAGGGACGCAGTTTTTAGACTACAAGGCACACAGTGAGCCTCACACCTAGCCCTCTGCCCCCAGCTCCAGGATCAGCTTTCTCACCAGTCGCCGTAATCCGCAGCCCGGCGGGACACCGGTTCTCCAGCCCCTCAACACAAACCGAAACATAACCGCCGCCATCTTGAACTGTCGCCTAACTAGCTTTCTGCGCGCGCAACCAGCCTGGTCCCGCCCCTCCCTGTTAGCCCCGCCCAGGACCGAGAAGACGCCTGCGCAACCATAAAGAGGCGGAGCCAGAACGGCCTCGGACGGTACAAATATCAGAGGCCTTGTCGGTCGCTCTTCAGTGACGTGACACGCTGCAGGCGGAGAGGACGTGCGCGCCCTCGTTCCTTCCTCTTTCTCGACTCCATCTTCGCGGTAGCGGTAGCGTTGTCCGCGATCTAGGTAAGAGTTGGGCTATGGGTGGATCGGAGGGACTTAATAGCAGATTGGCCTCGAGGTTAGAAGACGCGGGAAAAACAGGGAACGAGGGACTGTTCTTGGGTCTGATTCCCGTCGGTCCTCCCTGGCAGTTCGGGCCTTACCCACGTGAGACCCCGAGACCACCTACTTGCCGGCGCAGTCGTCCCCGGCCGCCCACCCATTTACCGATCCTTCTCTCTCCCAGAGTATTTCTTCTCTTAGGAACCACCCCTCCCTATCTTTTTTTCAGTCGCCAACATGCAGCTCTTTGTCCGCGCCCAGGAGCTACACACTCTCGAGGTGACCGGCCAGGAGACGGTCGCCCAGATCAAGGTAAGACTCCCTGGTGTCGTCTGGGGTTGTGTGTGTTCTTCATCCTCGCTCCTTGCGGGAACGCTCAACCTTGTTCTCCATAGGCTCATGTAGCTTCGTTGGAGGGCATCGCTCCAGAAGATCAAGTCCTGCTCCTGGCTGGCACGCCCCTAGAGGATGAGGCTACTCTGGGCCAGTGTGGCGTGGAGGCTCTGAGCACTCTGGAAGTAGCCGGCCGCATGCTTGGAGGTGAGTTGGGGAGGACTGTCTTTTGAACCGCTTGTAAGCTTATGGGTGTAGAGTGTGTCATCAATCCAGGGTGGTTCTTCCTGTTTACCTCCCTCAGAAGGAACTTTTGAGCGGTGCATGAGAGACTTAGCCAGAGTGTAGTTCTGTTTCAGTCACTTACCAGATAGACCCTTGTCTGTGTCCTAGTTTCCTCGCTAAAACTGGGAGGTCACACCAGATCACCAAAGTGCTCTTTGTCCTTCAGTCGCTAAGGGTGTCCCACTTTTTGCGACCCCGTGAACTGCAGCACACTAGGCTTCCCCGTCCTTCACTATCTCCCGAAGCATCCTTAAGTCTTGTTTAAAGTCAGGAGCTAGAAAATTCTGAAGTGACACGCCAGAATGTACCAGACTAGACATTCTTGGTCAGAATTCAAATCTCTATGACTTTGTTTTCATTTCTTCTTGGGCCCCTCTTGCCTTTAAAAGCTTGAGTTGAGAGAGAAAGGATTTTGTTGGGTGGTGCCTTGTTCTAACTGCTTGCTGTCCTCCTTTCCCACTACAGGTAAAGTCCATGGTTCCCTGGCCCGTGCTGGGAAAGTGAGAGGTCAGACTCCCAAGGTAAGTGAGAGTATTAGTGGTGGTGTTTGGATTTTGTTTTTTCTGGCACAGCTAAGCCAAAACCCTGGGCTTTTGCCCTGTTTGGTTTCTCCGTACTTGGCAATGAGCCAGAGGGAAGGCCTAGAAGAGGCAACCTAGGTCTGATCATCCCTCCCTTTTTCCAGGTGGCCAAGCAAGAGAAGAAGAAGAAGAAGACGGGCAGGGCCAAGAGGCGTATGCAGTACAACCGGCGCTTTGTCAATGTTGTGCCCACCTTTGGCAAGAAGAAGGGCCCTAATGCTAACTCCTAAGTCCTCTGTAATCTTGGCTTTCTCTAATAAAGCCACTTAACCCAATCATACCATTGTTTCATCTTCATTTCCAGGGCCTGAGGGAACGATGTGGTTTCTAGGGGTATGAACAGGCCTCGCTTTGGTTCCTTAGCATTGTGAACTCAGTGACTGGACGAGAGTGGAAGAATGGTAAACATGTTTTTAAAAAACTTCCTGTGAAAATTGGTAACCACAGATGCCAGCCCTTAGGGGACTGTCAGTCTAGTGTTTCTCTGAACTTGGAACAGGTGTGGCCTTACTGGAGTCCAGGTCAGGAATCTGGTCTACTCTAGCTTTAGAAAGTGTTGCCTGATCACATTGGCACTACAGTGATTGTTTGTTGTGATTTCCTGACTGGACTTGCTAACCTAATCATAGACCTCACAGGTGAGGTTGCGTGGTTGATGGGTTCAGTGTTCCCAGAAATGGAGTTATCTGGAGCTGATTAAAGTTTCCTAGAAACACATGCATACACATTCATTGATTCTGCTAAGGTTTTTGAACCTCCCGGTTCTTGGGATACAGCATACTATGGGGTAAAGATCTTGGGCTCTAGACTTGGACTGTCTTGAGTCTGGATCATTGTTCCATTTACTCACTGGCTGGCTGGCTTTTTTTCTTTTTCTTTTTTTTTTTTTACTGTGTTGAGCTTAAGGGATTCTGGTTTCCCAACCAGGCAACCAGGGCTCGAATCCAGGCCTGGCAGTGAAAGCACTGACTCCTAACCACTGGACAGCCAGAGAAGTCCACTGCCGCCATCTCCCAGATCTTCATAGCTGCATGGGGGAACTTTGGTTGCACCATCAGGGATCTAGTTCCCTGACCAAGGGATTGAACCTGAGCCCCCTGCATTGGGAGTGTTGTCTTAACCACTGGTCCACTAGGGAAGTCCTTGCTATCTTCTCTTGAAAGTTGCTTTTGAGGATTAAAGGATATAAAGTGTTTAGATCAGCTCCGGCCATCTAGAAAACTACACAAATGTATTGGCTATTTTTGTCTTTTATAGTGAACTTTCTAGAAAGACACTGGCCCCATCTCTTTTAGGAGTTTAGTTTCTTGTGAGGAAAGCATGGTTACAAGTGTGGCCATAGAAAGTAAGCAGGGTGCTGTAATGAAAGAGGGAGTGAGTGGTGGACAGATAACTACCCTAGGAAGGTCTCAGAGGATGGGATATGTGAGACCTTAAACAGGAAATGATTACGTGGTGAGATGGTGAATCTCAGCCAGGAGAACTCTGCAGTGGTGTGTAGCAGATCCTACAGGGTCTTGTCAGATGTGGAGAGGAGTTTGGCGTCAGTCCAAGTGCAGGTCAGGGTTTTTAAGTAAGAGCCTGCTGGGATATGACTTCTGATCTACTTTCTCTGGCCGACTTTTCTGGAGGGCTGGCAAAAGGAAACCAGTTAGGCTTGTGTTATCTAACTGAAGAACAAGGCCGCCAGGGGCACTGTGGGGGTGTGTGCACTGTTGTCAGTCATGTCCGGCTGTTTGCGACCCCATGGACTGTAGCCTGCCAGACTCCTCTGTCCATAAGAGTTTTCCAGGCAAGAATACTGGAGTGGGTTGCCATTTCCTCCTCCAGGGGATCTTCCTGACCCAGGGGTTGAAGACCCCTGTCTCTTGTGTCTCCTGCATTGGCAGGCAGATTCTTTACCACTAGCGACACCTGGGAAAGGAGGATGCAAAAATGAGCAGACTCTTCAAATTCATCCAGATCTTGGTAGGGAAATAGATGATCCATATTGAAATAGAGACAAGGTATTTTAAACTAACTAGTTGTGGGACTGGATATGAGTAAGGTGAGGCACCAGAGAACCAGAGCTTTCAGGGATGCCATAAATCGAGGCATCACAGCTTTCGGCACAGTTGGTGAGTCACCCCCGGTCTACCACAAACTCAGCTCCATTAGGACAGGTACCCAGTCTCATTTTACTCTTCGGTGTATTTTCTTTGGAAGTCAGGGAGGAGCTCAAATATTTGTTAATGTTGCTTCCTCCAGAGGGGAACTGCCCCCAACACACCCTGTCTAGGCTAAGTACCCCTCCTTGGTCTTCCTTTTACTCTCCTTCCATTCTTCCCTAGTAGAATGGCTGCCCTTCCAGCGCAGGGACGCCACATCTCCCATCGACTTGGTACAGTTAGTGGCCCAGAGTAGGTCAGTTCAGTTCAGTTCAGTCGCTCAGTCGTGTCCGACTCTTTGCGACCCCATAGACAGCAGCACGCCAGGCTTCCCTGTCCTTCACCAACTTTAGTCCAGATTGGGTTTTGCCAAAGCGCTTTATGATGATAAAAGCAACCACTAGGGGGCGGGCTGGTACCGACCGAGCTCCCGGCAGACGCACTTTTCCTACGCTCCCACCGCGCAGGGCGGGGCTACCTCACCCACGGCTCCTAGGCTGTTTGTCGGGTCAACTGGGGGGCGTGGCTTGACCTCCGAATGCGGCCGGAAACTGCCGGGAAGAGCTTTGACGAAGCGCTCCGTCCGCAAAAAGGCGGAAGTAACCGAGAAGCGCCGGAAACTTCCGATTTGCGGCGCGCGTGCGTTCGTTGGCGGTGTGCTGCGCCTGTTACCATGGAGCCGGCCGGGCCTTGTGATTTCTGCCCCACTGGGGAGGCCCAGCCGGCTCGCTACACCTGCCCTCGCTGTAACGTGCCCTACTGCTCGCTGCGCTGCTACCGGGCGCATGGCACCTGCGCTGAAGAGTTCTACCGTGACCAGGTGCTGGGAGAACTGCGCGGCCGCAGCGCCTCGCCCAGCCGCCTGGCCACCGCCCTGCGCCGGCTGCGTCAGCAACGTGAGACCGAGGATGAGCCGGGGGACGCAGGCCTCAGGCCTGGCCCGGCGCCCGGCGGCCTCTCAGGACTCTGGGAGCGGCTGGCCCCGGCCGAGAAGGTGGCCTTCGAGCGGCTCCTGAGCCGAGGCGAGGCCGGGCGGCTGCTGCCCCCCTGGCGGCCATGGTGGTGGGGTCGCGGGGCCGCTCCGCGGCTTCTGGAGGAGCTGGGTGATGCCCCAAGCGGTGATGCCGAGGAACTGGAGCCCTCCCCCGCGAGGATGCCGCCAGAACCCGTGAGAGATGAGCCCGCGGCCGTCGAACCGGTTCTTGGAGACCTCCTCGGGGCCTGCCCTCCCGCCGTGCCCACCCGGATCCCCGCGCTGGCCAGCCTGAGCAGGGGCCGGACGTCGCCGCTCGTGCGCTTCCAGCTACCCAACGTGCTGTTTGCCTACGCACATACTCTGGCCTTGTATCACGGCGGCGACGAGGCGCTGCTCTCGGACTTCTGTGCCACACTGCTCGGCGTTTCCGGAGCCCTCGGCGCCCAGCAGGTCTTCGCCTCTGCCGAGGAAGCCTTGCAGGCCGCAGCCCATGTGCTGGAAGCAGGCGAGCATCCCCCCGGGCCTCTGGGCACACGGGGTGCCATGCGCGAGGCCGCCCGCATCCTGCTGGGTGAGGGCCCGGCCAACCAGAAAAGCTACACGCTGGCAGCACTGGGGGACCTGGCGCAGACCCTGGGCCGGGCCCGGAAACAAGCTGTGGCCCCCGAAGAACGAGATCGCCTCTACCGAGCCCGAAAGAAATGCCAGTTCCTTCTGTCTTGGACCAACGAAAATGAGGACGCCCTCACACCCCTGGCTCTAGACTGTGCCACGGCCCACCGAGCCCACACTGTGGCGGCCGAGGAGGTGGCAGCCCTCACGGGGGAGCTGGAGCAGCTTTGGGGAGGCCCCCTGCCACCTGCCCGGAGGACTCTCATTGAGGAGCTCCCTGGCTGAACCGTTTGTCGTTAATAAAGCTGTGACTGCTCTGCCTGTCACCAGTGCCCATTTCTGACTGGTGGCTCTTGTGCCCCCGTCCCCCAGACTCTTGGGCCCACAAACTACCTGTCAGCTTCTCCTTGATCGGGGCTGACCCAGCCAGTCTTTTAAACAGCCTGGCCCCAGAAAGGAACAGAAGCAGCACCAAGGATTCCAGCTGTTTATCTAAGGAGGAAGAGCAGCCCCCTCCCCCCACTCCATTTTGGAGCACTGGCTTCATTTCCCCCTTGCTCCAGCCACCTATCAGGCTGTTCATCCCAGTGTTTTGGAGCTCAGGCAGGGTAGGGTACAGGCCCTTGTGTCCCGGGTGCATCCAGACTCCTGGTGCTGAGTGTGCTGGCAGCTGGGCGGGCACGTGACCCAACCTGGGGTGTCTGGAGCTGCTTCAGTAGACATAGGGCACGATTCGGTAGGGCACACGCCGGCAGTATTCCTGCCAGGCCAGGCCGTACTTCTGCAGACACTGCCGCTCATCCCGGTCCTCACGGTGCACCAGCAGCGCAGTGAAGTAGAGGAGGTAGAAGTAGGGCAACAGGTGGAACACCCCTGTGGGGAAAGGGGTTTTTCTCACCACTCAACCAGCCCACCAGTTCACAAACGTTTCCGCCGCTAGTGGCTCATCGGTGTGGGGGGGCGGGGGGGGGCATGGGGGGGCATGGGCTCAATAGTGAAAGGGCCAAAGTCTGCAGGGAGAGCTGGCATGCTAGGCTGTCCCAGAGGTCTGCCCAGCCACAGCCTGGGTACATCCCCCAGCTCCCTGATTACTCCCTCCCCTGGGGTGCAGCCCTGTTCTCCATTCCGCACCCAGACTGGGCATCCTCTACCTTGGCCCGACACACACACATACTTGCGGCCCCTCTCAAATCACTCACCGCACGGCAAGGACCAGGCCAGAGCCATGATGAGGTCTCCAAGGTAGTTGGGATGGCGGACCATACCCCACCACCCGGACACCAGCAGCCGTCGCCCTGTGGCTGTAGAGATGGTCTCAAGGTCTGGAGAAAGACACATAGCGGGATGGGGGAACCCTTGGAAGTCCAGCCACCCCATCTCACTCATAGCACCCCAGAAACCCAGCTCACCAGCCACTCTGGGATCAGAAGGATTCTTTCGGAAGGTGTTTTTCTGAGAATTAGCTCCACGGAAGATGTAGTAACCAACAGCTGAAGGAAAGCATGAGCCGGTGGTCAGGGGCCTTCCATCTGACCCTGACCAACTACCCACAGCCTAGACTCAATCTGCCAGGATACCGAGGACCCAGCCCTTAGCTTTAAAGAAGCATGTGAGGCTTAGCACCTACCCAGGGGGTGCTCAATAAATAATGAAAGGAGGAAGGGAAATGCTGCTCCTTCCCGACTGACCATTGATGAGGCAGATGAATGAGGCCAGGGGCCACCCCAGAGGCTGTGGGTGATACAGCAGGAACTGGGCCTGCAGGCTGTAGGTGAAGGGTACCCAGGCGAGGTCCCCAAAGGCCAGCATGAAGCCAAACCCATCATGGATGATGTCCATGGTGGTCAGGACTGCCTCCTGCAGGGACAGGACCCAGACACACTGGCTCAGTCCCCGCAAAGTCCTCAGGCACCCTCCCCTGCTTCCCCGGCCCTGTCCTGCCTCACCTCGTACCAAAGGGCATCACCCACATACAGGAGCTGGAAGCCGTTGACCAGCCACATGGCCAGTGAGGGACTCCCCCGAAGTTCTGCTTCCTGCATCAGCAAGGCCAGGTTGATGAGGACCTGGGGGTTAGGCGGAGGGTGAGACAGGGTAGTCCATCCCCAGTCCATTTCTACAAGGGTGACAGCGCCTGGAAAGGCAGCAACCAGCCTGTCCCCTTGTCTCAGCTCTCCGTCAACTAACTCTCCAGGCCTGTGCTGAGTGACTCCAGCCGTGTCTCCAGGGGCAGAGAGACTGCATCTGTCCACCCCCTGACCTGTTTTTTTCTTGCCTTGTCCTGCAGTGTTCCCTTTGGGAGAGCAGCATAGGGAGCAACTGGACACTTCAGGCTTGAGAGTTAGATCAGACCTGGTTTTGAATCTCAGCTTTGCCACCTGGGCAAGCTGCTCGCCCTCTCTAAAGCCTCCTTTCCTATCTCCACGTAGAAAATGGAGATAACCATGGACGTAATGTGTGCAGGGCTCAGCGCAGTGTGTTTGGCCATAGTAAGTGCTCGATAACGACTAGCTGGCATCGAGTCTGGACTGAGCACCCCATTCTGTAGCACTGGGCTTGGTGCGGTCAGTCAGGCTACCAATTCTAATCCTCACCATCATCTTGGGAGGAAGCTCCCACTTTACTCCATTTCACACATGAGGAAATAGCCTCGAAGGCCACGATCCAGGCCCCGGATGGGCACTCAGCATTCCTCCTGCCTCTGGATGAAGCAGTTTCCAGGGTGACAGGGACCTTGCCCAAAAGACCCTTCAGGAAATCGTGACCACAGACCAGTATGGGTGATTATAAACAAAAAACACAGTTGGCCTGTTGTCAAGGCCACCAACGATGGATAGGTTGCTAAGTCCATTGATGAGTTTGAAGTTCTGCACCGTTCTGACCTCTAGCAGCACAGAATCATCTCTTCGAAATAGATTTTGCACTTGACAGCTTTATTTAAAATTGTTTCTCCTAATTCCCTCCATGCTTTTTCCTCATAGCATCCCCTCACATGTGACATATTTTATTCCTGTTAGAATGTAGGCTTCATGAAGACAGACATTTTTTTTTTTCTTCCCTGTAACTATGTTTTTCTTTTGTCTCCCAGTACCTGGAGCAGTGCTTAGAGCACATGATGGACTCAACAAATATTTGTGGAATGATTAATGACATGTCAGCACAATTCTGGCCCTGCCCTGCCCTGCTCACCCATCCCACCCCTCCCCCTGGTTGGAGGCCCACTTAGCCATGCCCAGCATACCCAGCCGATGAGGCCAGGCCGCAGTTCGCAGAAATATTTGAAGTCAAAGGAACAGATGCGTGGGTTGAGCTCCCGTCCCAGGAAAAAGTCGTAAATGAGATTGCCTGGAGAATAATGGAGGGTGAAGGTGCAAGCCAGTACCCCCATCTGCCTCTATCCTTACCCAACTGGGACTCCTCTCACCTGAGTTTCCCCCAGGTGCCAGGGCCGAGGCAGGGGCTACCAGAGCCTTCAGATACAAAAGGAGGCTGAAGATGAAGGCGGTGAGGGTCGCCGCAAATGCCAAGGGCAAGAGCATTTCCGGGAGTGCGCTCAGGGGCAGCCCGGCTGACACCCCCAGGCCCACCAAGAGGGCTGTCAGCATCAGGGCCTGGAAGCCTAAACAACAGCACAAGGTGAGTCTTGGGATTGAGACCCTCCACCTCCCCCAAGCCCCACCCCAAACACACACACACACACACCCCTAAGTGTCCTGGGATTAAGACCCTCCCCTAAGTGTCCTGGGATTAAGACCCTCCCCTAAGTGTCCTGGGATTGAGACCCTCCACCTCCCCCACGCCCCACCCCAAACACACACACACACACCCCTAAACACACACACACCCCTAAACACACACACACACACCCCTAAACACACACACAATCAGGGTCTGGAAGCCTGAACAGCAGCACAAGGTGAGTCCTGGGATTGAGACCCTCCACCTCCCCCACATCCCCCCACACACACCCTAAAGGGAGGTCGCAGACCTAGCCAGTAATCTGACACTTTGGCTCTTGGAAGGATCACCCCAGCCACTTCTCTGAGTAGCAGCAAGTGCTAGGAATGGAGGAAGGAGGGGTGTGGAGAGGACCAGTGAAACCCCCTATATCTGTCCTGGGCGTAAAAGAGGCGTAAAACCAGAGTTTGGGGTCGTGGGCGCATCTCCATGACCTTCCCATTGGGCCTGGGGCTCCTCCCCCAAACCCGCAGCTCCACGCAAGGACCCAGCCCCCAGGCACCGTTAACGGGGTAGCGCAGTCGACTTTTGTCCTTCAGTTCCTGCCCCTCAGCCACCTGCGGGCACAAATTGGTTCTGATAAGGATTGAGGGGGGCCTTCCTTCTGGCGGAGCCCCACCCTCCGCCGCATCCCCCGCGCGTTCGCGAGCAGAGGCCACACCTTGCGTGCCGGCAAGAGGTAGAGCGCCGCCTGCAGGCCGAGCCAGGTGAGACAGAGCAACAGTGCCCACGGGCTCCACAGCTCATCCAGTCCCGGCAGGTAGGGGGGTGGGCCCAGGAGGCGCGCCGGGCCCGAGCGGGCCACCAGTAGCAGGTGGAACATCGTGACCGGGAGCAGCAGCATCAGCGCCGCAGCGCCTGGGGAAGGGGGCGATCGCGTCCGGGGGTCCGCTCTCCCTGACCCCCACAGGCACCCTGTCGTATCCAGGGCCCCTTTGGCATTCCCATTGCCACCTTCCATATCCAGTTCTCAGGCCTTGGTCCCCGTTCTGACTTCTATCCTGCTGCCCTCGAGGACTCCGCTCATGTTTCCCCCAGTCGGCCCAGTCCACTGCACAAATCCCCAGCTCTGCAACCCCTTCTCCAGACACTCCCCTGCAAACCCCTAGATCCCACTGCCTCCCGATACCCCTCAGTCTTTCACCCTCAGATCCCTCCAGTTCTCCCTCTAAGTCCCAGGCCTTAAAAGTACCCCCTCTCTGTGCCCCATTACCCAAGGGTCCTCCGAATTCCAGCGGGGCCCGAGAACCCTGAGGAGAGGCCATGGTCTCCGCTGCGCTGGGGGTTGGAACCTCTCAAACGTCTGTCAAGGAAACACAGCCCACCCCATCCCCCAGGAGACCGCTCGCTGCCGAGGAGGACCGAGCCCAGCTGGGCTTGCACCTGTCTGGGCAGCAGACAGCGACCGCTTTTGTCCCGAGGTCTTTAAATGGACCCGCCCCCGGCCCATGCTGGGCCCAGCGGGTCAGCCAATCGGCTGTCGGGGGCGAGACCAACGCGAGCACCTCCAAAGCCGCCTCTGCAGTCTCAGGCAGGCTCACAGCTCCACCCCAGTCCTCCAAGTCCCGCCCCGCCTCCCCGCAAGCGACAGAGAGGAGGAGACAGCACGACTTTATTAGGCAGTAGGCAGAGCTTGAGGGGAAGGGCCGCCGGGGCAGCAGACCAGGGGATGGGAGGATTGGGGCGACTGGACAAGCCCGTGTAAGGCCGTGACGGAGCCTAGCCGCGCTCACAGATGACCTCAACGACACTGGGTTCCATGGGCACTGGGTCCGGGCAGCGCAGGGCAGCTGAAGCCACCACTTCGTCCAGCAGCAGGTGCACAAGCTCCTCATCGGCCACGAAGCGCCACAGGTAGAGCTGCAGGAAGTGGCAGTCCACCTGCACCTGCTGCAGCCCGAAGCGCCCGAAGGTGCGCAGCCGCACGCATTCCAGCAGTGTCTTCAGGCTGATCTTGATGATGCCGGTCAGCACCGACACCTGTGGACGGGGACACGGGGATGCAGAGCCGCTACAGCAGGTGCTGGGCGGGTGCGGGATCCCTGAGGGCACCGCGTTCTGTGCAGGGGCCAGGGAGCCAGCAAAATGCCAGTAGCTGTGATGGGGTAGAAAGTCCCAAAACCCAGGTAAGCGGGAAATAGGATGTTTGCCTCATCACCTGGAGGGGAGCAGACAAGGGCCCAGCGATCTGAGGCAGAGATGGGGTCAGCAGGGACTTAGGGAGGGGAAAGGCTTACTGCCTTGGAGAGAGAGCACCAGGTCCCTGAGCGAGGGCTGGGTGGGGGCAGAGATCATGGGGTGAACGACCATCCCCAGGGAGGACCTACGACTATGGAGGGCGTAAGAACAAGGGCAAAGAGGTAGTCTAGGTGACCCCTCAGACGCAGGCTTAGAGCACACCCAGGGCAAGGCCAAGGGCAATGAGACGGTCGTGGTGGGGCGCTGGGTGAGCACTCGCTCCCAGACACATTTCCCAGAAACAGACGAGGGGACTGAGTCCCAGGGCTTCCTGGGGCCAGTGTGGGGCTGCTTCAGCCAACCTTCCCAAGGGACCCAGGGAAGGCAGGGTCACTGGGGAATTCGAACCTTATTGAACTCCACAGGGCTGAACACGTCGATTCGCTCAGAGAACAGCTTCTGAATGTTGCTCAAGAGGTTGGTGTCCATTGGGGCACTGGATGGGGGGAGAGAAGCCATCAGAGCCCACCCCTGCACCCGTCTTCCTCCCCCCCCCCCCCCCCGGGGGTACCCTGACCAGCCAGACCTGGGTGTATAGCTGGGTGCGTAGCGGCCCTGCTGCCTAGAGCTGCTGTAAACCGAGAAGGTCCTCTTGCTGGAGTCGCTGCTCTGGGCCTTCCGAACACCCTCCTCATACAGGAGCCCCACCTGGTGGCAGAAGGAGGAACTGCAAGGAGGCCAGAGCATGGGGAACTTCCAGCCCACCAAGGATGCCCTAAGTTACACTCATATGTTACAAGAATCACACGTTATAAAATAAACACAAGGTAGTTGGGGGGCGGGTAGGGGCCGTGCCTCGCTGGTGCCCAGTCTTATTTACAGAACCAGTGGAGTGCAGCAAAGATGGAGCACGAGTTGGTACTGAGGCCCAGCCTTCAGTGTCAGCCCTGCCCTGATTTCCCGGGTGACTCTGGGCCTCAGCTTCCTCCTCTGAGGTGAAACAGGGGCGATGATGCCACCATGGCTGAGGCAGGAGGAGGCCAGAGATGCAGGCACTGCCTGATCCCAGCTGTCTTGATCCTTAGAGGACTGGTCCCCAAGCACCGCTGGCCAGCCTGGAGCAGCACCTGCACATCGATGGCTGTCGTGTCCTCCACCACCCGCTTCATGACAGCACGCACGTTCCGAGGCTCCAGGGTACTGAGCCAGTCCCGTGTCTCCACGCTCTTGCGCAGCATCTGCGATATGACCAGGCCCTGCACCTTCACGTAGTGGGTCAGCAGGCGTCGTGCCGTCTCCCTGGCCTCCGCACACAGTGTGCTCACGGGCGTCACTGGAGACTGATCCTGAGCCACGGATGCAGAGGACAGGCAGTCAGTGGGTCCTGGGGGCAGGCTCTGCAGCCAGTGCCCACCAGGGGCCGGGCACAGGCTAGGCAAGGGGGAGGCTGAGTTGGGCACAGGCAGCCCTAACTATGAGGGCACTGACCAGTCCCCTGTGTTCCTAGCTTCACCACCCCCCCACCTTGCTATGAGCTAGCAGTTCACCTGCACCAGAAACTGTTCATCCGTGAGGGTGAGGATGTAGGAGATGGTGGCCGTCTCGTAGTCCAGGCAGAGGCGGGAGAGCAGCAGGAGCAGGGCAGGGGGCGTGGCACCCCCCTTCTCCCCGGGGCTGTCGCAGAAGCTCTGAGCTGTCTGGCACATGGAGCGGATGAAGCCCACGATGAGGCTCTCGCGGACGCCCTGGCTGCAGAACTCGCCCTGTGAGGAGGAGGGGGCCTAGATACACAGCAGGTCCCCTCTTCCAGGCAGAGGCTGCCAGTGATGTTCTACTGGGACCCCAAGTGCTGTGGCCTCTCTCATCCTGTTTCCGGCACCTGAGAGCAGCTCCCCTGCTTGGAGAACAGACTGCAAGGGGGCAAAGCCTGCACTGGGGACCCTGCTTGCAAATGCCCTCAGAGCCTGCCCCACCCCTCCAGGCTGTGGCAGTCTTCAAGACAGCCTGAAACCACATCCAGCCGGCTGGGGCAAAGACTGAGGGCCCTGGAGCTGTCAAGCCACATGCAGGATGAACAAAAGAATGCCCCAAAAAGGAGAAAGAAAAAAAAAGGATGCCCAGGGACAGGCGTACCCGGAAGTAGGGCTTGTTGGAGAAAGACACCTCCTTGGCGGTGAAGAGGTGCACAGAAGCCAGCGAGGCCTTAATGTGGCTCAGGATGGAACTGGCCACATTGGCCAGCAGCTCCGCCAGGCCGGGGCCTTCCTTCCCAGCAATTCGAGGGGCGGCCAGCGCCTGCCGCACATCCGTCAGGCTGCCCAGGAAGGCCGCCTGCAGGCCCTGCAGATGGTGGCCCAGGCGCTCGCGGGCCACGCGCTCCACGATCTCAGTGGCGGCCTCCGCCAGCCCGGCAGCGGCCAACAGGGCCCCGGGTGCGCGCAGGCGCCGGTGGAAGCGGTCCAGCGCCCGCACCAGCAGGGAATTGTCTCCGCCGCCCTGCTCCTGCGCCAGCCGCCGCTCCACCAGCGCGAAGTAGCGGCTGCCCAGCTCCCGGGCAAAGGCTGCTAGCTTCTCGGCGCCCGCCGGGCCCTGGGCCGCAAACAGCTCCTGGTAAGCAGCCGCCACCTGGCAGAGGCCACCGACGAAGCCGCTGCCGCCGTGGTCAGTGAACTCTAAGACGTCGGGAGCCGGAGGGGAGGGCCCCAGCTCCGCCTCCAGGCTTCTCAGCTCCTCCTCCAGCCGCCCTCGGGCGTGCGCCAGGAACTCCTCGCACAGCTCCTCCGCGGGCTCGCCCAGAGCCAGCAGCAGCTCCACGCACTCTGCTTGCTCAGGGGCGCCAGAGCCGCCCTCCCTGCAGGAAGGGAGACAGAGGTGAAGGGCAGGAAGGCAGAACTCGGGGCGGGGTTGGGGGGGGAGGTAGGGGAGGAGCAGACCCGGAGCAGACCCGGGAGCCCAGCGGCGGTGGCATGGTGGCCCAGGACCCGCACCTGAAGCGCTGCCGAAGCTGCTGGGCCAGGCGAGCCGTAATGACCTGGCAATCGTCCTGGATGGCGCGGAAGGAGGGCAGGTGCTGGTACTGCTGCAGCACGGCCCGCGCGCGGCCCTGGTATCGCACGGCCTGCCCGTAGGCGCCCAGCTCCACGCACTTGGTGAGGCGCGAGGGCAGCTCGAAGAGGAACTGCAGCTTCCGCAGCAGCGCGTGGACCCCTGGAGGACAGGCGGAGGTGGCGTCAGCCTCAAGGGTGGCCCACTTAAACACCGGCTCTGGGGCGCGGCCCACCTGCCAGCTTGGTGATGCGCTCGTGGCGGTCCTGCAGCGTGGCGCTGATGCGCGCGCTGAAGTCTGTGATCACCGCCATGTTGGTGGCCAACCGGTCCATCTCGTCCTCCATCTTCCGGAAGTCGTTCTTCATCTTCCGGATGGTGTCTGGGACGACAGGGGCGCAGGAGAGGGAAAGGCGGGTGACTATGGGCGCAGGCGGGACTCAGCTTGACACGCGGTCCGGGTGCCCTTACACACACTTGCCCCTTCCCCCCAACCCCGGACGCGCCTGAGCTCACTCCTGGAGGGTCACATGGATGACTTGGTGCTTGAAATGGGCGGCAGTGGTGCTTGGTCACCAGGCGCCAGGGTGAGGTGTCATGTCAGTGGCCCAAAGGTTTGTTGGGCAACCCCTGTGTGCCCCAGGCTTGGATGCAGAGAGAAGATGGCCCATGAAGCCACAGTCTTTGCTCTCAGAAGATGCCCAGATTCAAAGGAGGGACCGGGACCTGTCCGCTGGGTCCCAAGGGCATCCTCTATGCCCAGCACCCTGCCTGGCACAGGGCAGAAAGTAAATACTTGTGCACCCTTATCTTTTTCCTGGACTTACAAGCCGTTGGCCTTCTGGAACACGACTGACCATCTCTGAAGGGCCCTTCCTCTTCAGTCCTGACAGAAACCTACCTAAAGAGGCTGTTCTTCCTTTCCACCCAGGTGCTCAGGGCTTGGCCCCTTAAAGCTCCTACACAGCTGCTGCTTCTACCTTTGAAGACCATGGCATTGAACCACACCCCTTCTTGTTCCCATCCCACTGTCCTCTCTGCCGTGTCTCTCAGTTCGGGATCACTTTCACCTCCTTGAGCATCCACGAGGATGAAGCTTAGGACATTACTGATTCTGTTTGCTGACCTCCTTAACTCCATCTGTTCCTGCCTCTGTCTCATCCATGCCACCCTCTGCTTGCCCTCACTAAGAACTGCCTCCTCTAAAACCTCAACGCTTCCCTGGTGGTCCAGTGGTTAAGAATATGCCTGCTAATGCAGGGGACACAGGTTCGACCCCTGGTCTGGGAAGATCTCATATCCTGAGGAGCAACTAAGCTGGAGTGCTCCAGCTACTGGGTGCGTGAGCCGCCAGTACAGAAGCCTATGTTCCCTAGAGCTGGTGCTCCCCAACAAGAGAAGCCACCTCAATGAGAACTCTGTGCACTGAAATGGAGAGTGGTCCCTGCTGGCCACAACTAGACAAAGCTCTTGCATGGCAACAAAGACCCAGAGCAGCCAAAAATAAGTGTGTGTGTGTGTATATATATATATATATATATATATTTTTTTTTTTAAATTTAAAAACATTAAAAAAATAAAATAAAACCTCAGCTTCAAGTCTCACTGCCCTCTGTAATCCCAACCACTCATCCTGTGGACTACACTCTAAAATTCCTTTGGCTTTTTCAGGAACTCCAGACTCATTGGCCCAACCACTGGTCACTACTTACAATACCTCTCGTGGCTGCACTTCCCTCCTCACTCCTCTTAGAATTGGTGGGCCCCACCAGCACTATCACCCATTTGCAAGCCCCCTTCCCTCTCCTGACCCCGACTCCCATTATTTATCAGCAAGACCGTACCACAGGTTAAGCCCAATTAGCAACCCACCGCCTAAGAAGGAACAGTTGAAAATGGGCCACAAAATCACACCAACTGGCCTTCCCTTAATGTTACTGAATAGGACTTAGGTCCGAAAGCAGTACTGCATATTGGTCAGCCATCCTTCAGATGAGTCTGTGTTCCCATTTTCCAAGCTAACATTTTCTCCTCAGTCCTCAAAACTCCAATATATGCCCCCAACTCTCAAATGGTGACCCTGATTCACACTTCACAGAGAAAATACAAGTAAACATCAACTCCTTCCAAATCTGCAGCGTGAATGGGCCTCGATGGGGTCTCCTCCAGTCTCACGGCTGTGCTGACTCAGACCCTTCTGTCTCCGGGCCTGACCAGAGCCCTGCGAACAACTTACTTAACACCTTGATGCAGATGGCAAATGGGCACCTCAAATATGACAGGTCCAAAACAGAATTCTTGACTCTCCCCAAACCTGTTCCTCCACTAATCTTTTCCATTCTGGCTCCTTGCCATTTCTTAAGAGTCATCTTTGATTTTTATCTCTCCTTTACCCTACATTCAGTCCATCAGCAAGTTGTGTAAAGTTTATCTCCAACATTTTCTTTTCAAGCCACTATCATTTCTTGTCTAAATACTTCTAGCATTTCCCAACTGACTTTCCTAACTCCACTCTGGAACTCATTATCAATATGTGTAACAGAGGGCAAAGAGGATGAAATGGAAACATATCTATTATAGGAGACTTTAATCCACTTTCGTCAATCCATGACAGATCAAAAAGACAAAAGCCAAATGAAGCTACAGAAGACCTAAATAACACAATATGGAAGACCTACTTGATTTATAATCAAGATTCCATAATACACCAAAACCTTACCATTAGGTCATAAAGGAAATCTCAATAAATTTACAGAAGAAACTGAAGTGGTACAAAAAGCATTCTCTGATCACAATGCAATGAAATTGGAGATTAATAACAAAACTAAAAAATAAAAAGATCCCATTATTTAGAGAAAATCCTCACTCTTCTCAACTATTGGATCAAAAAGGAAATCAAAACAAAGGAAGCTGGATCTTCGTTGCTGTGCTCGGGCTTTTCTCTTGTTGCGGAAAGTGGGGGCTACTCTTTCTTGCAATGCTTGGGCTTCTCATTGCAGCGGCTTCTCTTGTTGCAGAGCACGGGCTCGAGGGTGTGCAGGCTTCCAGTAGTTGCGGTGCCCGGGCTCTGGAGCACAGGCTCAGTAGCTGTGGCACATGGTCTTCGTTCCTCCATGGCATGTAGGATCTTCCTGGACCAGGGATAGAAACCATGTTTCCTGCACTGGCAGACGGAGTCTTTACCACCAGGGAAGGCCTGCTACACCTTCTTGAATTATTATTTCTCCTTTATGGAAATATTTTGTTTAATCTATTTGTTTACTTTCTAATTGCTATGGTTTTATTTTTCACTTGTTAAATAATATTCAAACATAAAAGTGATCCATTTAGGAATTCATTTATTATGCATAATAATGTTTATCTTTTATAGACATGTAGCTCTTTCAAAAGCTACTACAGGTACTAGGACAAAAAACCTGATTTTTTTTTTTTTAAACTATAGACTTTATTTAGATTTCATGGATTTTTCCACTAATGTTCTCTGTTTTTTTTTTTCCTCCAGGATCCAGTCCAGGATTCCATCTTGCCTAAGCCTGACTATTTGGGAAAGGTAGTATCTGTCAGGTTTCTTCACTGTAACATCACTGTTTTTCCTTTCTATACCCTGTTTCTTAAAGTGAAAGTGAAGTCGCTCAGTTGTGTCCGACTCTTTGCTACCCCATGGGCTGTAGCCTACCAGGCTCCTCCGTCCATGGGATTTTCCAGGCAAGAATACTGGAGTGGGTTGCCATTTCCTTCTCAAAAAAAAAACACCTGATTTTTTAAAAGTTATTTTTAGATTTGCTTTGTGTTTGAAACAAGGCATTAAACATTGTGTTTCACCTATAAAATTTTGACTGAGTTATGTAGCATTTCATTACCTGTTTCCCCATTTGTAAAATGGATATATAGTTAACTACTTCATAGATGTGTAAGAATTTAATCAATATATGTTAAGCACCTCAGTGATTTTATATTAAACACTCAATAAATATTGTCTAGTATTAGCCAAAGTTGCTATTATTTATAATTACTAATAAATTGGTTATTACAAAAAAAATTCTATTCAATTAATCTGAAAGCTTACCCAATATCAGTATTATACTGTCTTGATTTTGTAGATTTGTAGTAAATTCTGAAACCAAGAAATGTGAGTCCTCCAACTTTGTTCTTTTTCAAGATTTTTTGGCTATTCTGGATCTCCTGCATTTCCTTATAAATTTTAGGATCAGCTTGTCAATTTGCGCAAATAAAGGCATTTGGAATTTTGATAGGAACTGCACTGAATCTGTAGATCAGTTTGGAAGTATTGCCACCTTAAATATTAAATGATAAGTTTTCCAGTCTATGAATATGGGACATCTTTTTATTTATTTAGGTATCCTTTAATTTCTTTCAACACTGTTTTAGTTTTCAATGTACAAGTCTTATACTTGTACAGGTGGTAACATCCCCTTTCTCATTCCTAGTTGTAGTAATTTGAATATTCTCTCATTTTTTCTTGGTCTAGCTAGGTTTCTCAATTTTGTTGAGCTTTTCAAAGAACCAACTTTTGGTTTCATTGATTTTTCTCTATTGTTTTCTATGCTTTTAATTCTAATCTTTATTATTTCCTGACTTTTACTTGCTTTGGGTTTAGTTTGCACATTTTTCCTCTTAACTTTCTTAGGTAGTAGGTTATTGATTTAAGATCTCTCTTTATTTTTAAAACATTATTTTTGGCTGCGTTGGGTCTTTGTTGCTGTGCACAGGCTTTCTTTAGTTGCGGTAAGCCGGGGCTACTCTCTAGTTGCAGCACATGGGCTTCTCATTGAGGAGGCTTCTCTTGTTGCAGAACATGGGCTCTAGAGCTCACAGGCTTCGGTAGTTGTGGCGCACAGGCTTAGTTGCCCCAAGGCATGTGGAAACTTGCTGGACTAGGGATGGAACCCATGTCCCCTGCATTGGCAGGTGGATTCTTAACCTCTGGACCTTCAGGGAAGTCCTCTCTTTTTTAATGTAAGCATGTACAGCTATAAATTTCCCTCTGAGCACTGCTTTGGCTTCATCTCATAGGGTTTGGAATGTTGTCTTCATGTTCATTCATCTCAAAGCATTTTCTGATTTCTTTGTGATTTTTTTCCTTGACACATTGGTTACTTAGAAGCATACTGTTTCATTTTGACAAATTTGCAAATTTCTCAAATTCTTTTCTGTTATTGATTTATAATTCCACTATGTTCAGAGAACACTAATCACTTGATTTCAATGCTGTTAAATTTATTGAGACTTGTATGGCCTACGATATGGTCTGTCCTGGAGAATGTTCCATGTACATTTAAAAAGAATGTGTATTTTGATGTTGCAGGAGAGGGTTTTGTATGTGCCTGTTAGGTCTATTTGGTTTAAGTGTTGTTTTTTGTTTTTTAAAATTTATTTATTTTTAATTGAAAGGTATATTGCTTTGCAGTATTGTGCTGGTTTCTGCCATACGTCAACATGCATCAGCCGTAAGTATACGTATGTCCCCTCCCTCTTGAACCTCCTTTCCACCTCCCACCCTATCCCACCCCTCTAGGTTGTCACAGAGCCCCAGTTTAAACTCCCTGAGTAAGTGCTGTTTAAGCCTTCTATTTTCTTGCTGTCTTTCTGTCTAACTGTTCACTCCATTTTTTGAAAGTGGGATATGGACATTTCTAACTATTATTGCTGAATTTCTGTCTTTAATTCTATCCAATTTTGCTTTATGTATTTGGGATTCTGTTGTTAGGTTCCTAAGTGTTTATATTTGTTAACATCTTAATGAGCTGACTGTTATAAAATGTCCTTCTTTCTCTTTAGTAACAGTCTTTGTCTTAAATATTATTTTGTCTGAATTGGTACTACTATCCCAACTCTCTTCTGGTTACTGTTTGCATGAAGTATCTCTAGAGTTCTTATGATCAAGACCAAAATCCTTATTTTGTCTACAAAGGGCCCTCCTGATGGGGCCCCACAGGCTCCTCCAGGTTCATGTCATGCCTACTCCCCTTAAAAACAAAAACAACAAAAAACCTAGCCCGTTATGTTTCCACTCTTACACCAGATCTTCTTGCCGTTTCTCGGGCACCACATCCGCCAGCCAGCGTTCAAGTTGAAAGTAGCGCATTCTGCTTATTCAGAGCTCCTCAACACCACGTCCTGTCGGTGTTTGCCCTAACACTTCTCAGTTTACTCATCACTGTCCGTCTCCACCATTATCATCCTGGAGCAAGCTCCCAGAATCTCTGGTCTGGACTACTGAAATGGTCTCGCTCTAACCACCTCTCCAATCTATTCCTTCCAATGCTCCCTCTAGGAGCTAGAGGGATCTTTTCAAAACAAAAATCATAACAGCTTGATTAGCTAGGTATGCTTTAGATAAAGGTTAGATTCCTTACTGTGCTCTGGAAGGTCTCTCTATCACACCTATCCACCTGACTGGCTCTGGCCACAGTCTGCTTTCCCTCCTGCTACAGTAGATGGGCTCCTGACCTTGTGTTCAGGTGAACCTCTCCAATGTGCGCTGCTCAATCCCCTCCTTCTTTCCTGAGGACCTTGCCTCTGTAGTTTCTCCCTCTCTTGCATCACTGATGAGCACTCCATGAGCTAACATATTGGTCAAGCTTATCAATTTCTTAGAATGCTTTTCTTCATTTATCTTCTAAGACACCCAGGGTCCTGGTTGTTCTCAAACTTTCCCAAATGTTTGCTCCTTTGAAAAAGAAGATTTGTGAGATTTTCCTTCCTGACTTCCAAATCTTAGGATGCCCCAGGCTTCAGTCCTCAGGCCTCTTCTCTCTGTACACTCCCTCCCTAGATCTCATCATGTTCCACTTGTGTCTCAAGTTCCAGCCTTCTCTGAACTCCAGATCCCTCAACTAACAAACTTTTAAGAATCTTGAGCCATTCTACTTTTCCACTGCACCCACCCTGGTCCATACAACCAGAGCCTTGCCTGGACCATTAAAACAGCCTTCTAATGTGTGTCTCTACCATCCTTGCCTCCCTATAGTCTACTTTCAACAGGGGACAGAAGGGTCCTTTTAAAACAAGAGTCAGGTCACCCCATCTTCTGTTCATTTCATCTCACTCAGAGTAAAGATAATATACACTGCAGATAGACGCACAAGATCTGCCTCTAGAACTAAGTACATGTGGGTCCAAAATTATTACACAAGTCTGAGCAGTACATTTCCCCAACACAGGACAGAAGCTAGTGTGGATGAAAGCTGAACACTGTCTAGCACTGTCTTGAACAGAGAATAAAGCGAACAGAAGGGGGTGGAGGGACGCCTTTCCATGATCTTTGTTCCTTAATGACATACATTTTCTGTCTCTTTGCTTCATTTACAAAAAGAGAAAGGAAGAAGAAAAGGGGAAAGAGGAAGGAAGAAAGGAAAGAAGAGAGAGAAAGAAGAAAAGAGAGAAATAAGCCCATTCTTGATTCAGACTTGAAACAAAAGAAAGCTACCACTAATGAAAGAAACTGTTACTGAGACTTCCTTAGTGTCAGAGATTCTAAGTGCTTCAGATAAATTAATTTCTTTTTAAAATTTCATTTTGTCCTTTTTTCCCTTTTGGTCCTCAAAACAACCCTCTGAGAACAGTTATTACCTCAGTGGTTATCAAACCACAAAAGCTCTAAGAGAGAGATGAGAGTGGATTCGCGTCAGGGCAGGACCATAATCTGGGTCTGCTCTGTCTAAACCCTCTGCTGGCTTCCCCAACACTGAAGGAACTGGGGCATGTGGGACTGTGAGGATTTGTGTCCCAGTCTCGGGAAGATCCTCTGGAGAAGGAAATGGCAACCCACTCCAGTACTCTTGCCTGGAAAATCCCATGGATGGAGGAGCATGGTAGGCTACAGTCCACGGGGTCGCAAAGAGTCGGACACGACTGAGCGACTTCACTCACTCACTCACTCAGGAATCACCTGTCGCTGAGATGAACTTGTTGTAGTTCTCATAGACCAAGGTCTGCATGTCGCTGTCTAGAGCCCGGATCTGCCGCACCATGTCGGTCTCACTGTCCATCAGCTGGGCCAGTGGGCACTCTCTACGCAGCTGGAGGAAATTAGGTGGTTAGTGTTCAGGACAGCGGGCACTCATGTCCCCAGCTGGTAGGCTTTTGGTGCAAGAAAATCCTGATCCCACCCCTGTTAAGAATTTCAGACAAGGAAACTATAAGTGGCATAGCTCAAGAGTTACCAGTAAGACTCTATTTGAGGTCTGTCAGCATTTCAAATCCTCAGATTTAGCAAGTCCTGGTCCTTCCTATGCCAGTCAGCGCCTGGGACACGCCCCCTATTTCGGGTCTATCTGAACATCAGCCCAGGAGACCTCAGACTTCACACCACCTCAGGCCAGTTCAAGTCTGCCCACGCACCCTTATCCTCCAGTTCTGCCCCTACAGCTCCGCCAAGGGCTGTCCTGCTTTTATGAACTCTTCCTCCCACACCCCCGCAAAAAGTCGGAGGCATGATCTGGGGCGTAATATATCAGGGGCCTGTTCCCCCTCCCCTACACACACCTTATCCAGGTATACTTCCGGGTCGAAGTGCGCCCCATTGAGATCGGTAGGGTCCAAGGGGTCCGGCCCCGAGGGGCGTCCCGCCGCCTCCCCCTCTGAGAGGCCGTAGTAAAGCTTCAACATTCCGTGCGCCTTCCGCCGACGCTCTGGAGCCTCCGCCTCGGGTCCTTCCGGGGAGTCCCCAGGTCCAGACCCTGGGCCAGGCGCAGCGGCTGCCGCCGCCATGGCTCCAAGTACAGCCCACAGGCGTGAGGCCGGGCAGGGGACAGGGAGGAGGCACTTCCGGGAGCCATAAAGTTGTTGTTGAAACGAGGCAGTCCTTCAGGTGAAACGTCCCCCTGCAGCCTCAAGTCCTTCGAGACTAGAGTTCCCCCGCATGTTTTCTCCCCGAGCTCAGAGGTTCCGGGAGAGCCCTGGGTTCCGCCTCAGCTTCTCAGATGGAAGAACTGGTTGGGTCGCTGTCTTCCCCGAAGGAGGACAAGTCGTGGCTTCCACACTATGTCCCTAGATGCAGTGGAGGGAGCGCGGGCCAGTGGAGCCAGAAAGCGTGTGCCTGGCATCCTGCCACTGCCTTGTTGGGGGGAGAGGGGGCGGGCAGCAGCTCATTTTCCTTCATTTCTAATATCGGGGTACATATTTCACAAGGGGACTGTGAGGATTAAATGCATATATTCTCACTAGGAAAATCCCATGGAGCCTGGCGGGCTACAGTCCGTGGCGTCTCAAAGACACGACTTGGGGACTAAAGGACAACTACAGTGCCTCAAGAGAAGTGTTTCTCGTGGCCTGGTCCTCTGACGCGCATCAGAATAGCCTTCAGAATTACCTGTGGCGAGTTGTAAAGACTCTGGGCTCCCCTCAGACCTAGCTTATTTTTTTAAGTCTTTAAGTAATTCTGATGCACTTAAATTTGAGAACTCACCCTGAGAAGACACACTTGGTAGATCTTAAGTCACTGATAAGGCTTCCCTGGTGGTTCAGTGGTAAAGAATCTTCCTGCAATGCAGGAGACTTGGGTTCCATCCCTGGGTTGGGAAGATCCCCTGAAGGGAATGGCAAATCACTCCAATATTCTCGCCTAGGAAATCCCATGGACAGAGGAACCTGGCCAGGCTACAGCCCATGCACTACTGAAAGACTAACACTTTGTTTCTTCAAGTGACTGTTGAAATGTGCTGCCTTGAGGGGTTAAGTGGAGGGGTTGAAGATAATTCTCAGGTTTCTGGTTGGGACAAATGTACCAGCTGTTCACTGAAGTAAAGAACTGAAGGTAAGGAAAGACTTGGGAGTTCAAATTGAGACACACTGTGTTTGAATGGATAAAAAGGGAGAAAAAGACTTTGTCAGTGTGGTCTTTGAAACATATGATGGGGTGGGGGTCCGGGGTGGAATGGAAAACACTTCATTTATTCTTTGGCGGGCAAAACCTAAACCATTTACTATCTTGTTTTTCACAGAAAGTTTGTTGACCTCTGCATCTATGGGATATTCAGAGACTAAATATATATATATGAAGATTTCAGCTTATGAAGCTATCATCTTAAGAAAAATGAAGAGTATAAAGATTTAGATCTACTCCAGGAAATCTATAAACTTAAAAAATCACAGAATACTGTTAAGAAAAATTATCCAACAGTTGGAATAAAGACAGTGTAGCATGACCTTCCAATACCATACTGGGGCATTGTTTCACAAGCCCACCCAAGGACTATTTAATTACCCATAGGAGTGTACATTTGTTTGATCTTGCTATTTAGATAGTGTTAAGAGAGATGTGAAACAATTCCAGTGGAAATATCCAGTGGAAAAATAACCTCAAATTTTTGTTTCTATTGCCCTGTAGGACATCAACCAATCTTGTATCTAGTAATCATGTCCTAACACTCTTCTTTAAATGCCTATCAATACCTAGCTCCTCATGATGCATTACACATGAGTGAGGGGGAACCTCTTCACTGAAGAGTTAATATATCTTAGTTATGTGTTTATTCTCTAAGTATATTTTTAACTTTTAAAATATGTATTTACTTTGCTGTGCCTGGTATTAGCTGTGGCATGTGGGATCTAGTTCCCTGACCAGGGACTGAACCCGGGCCACCTGCATTGGGAGTATGAAATCTTAGCCACTGGACCACCAGGGAAGTCCCATGTTAACTTTTTTAAAATTATATTTTAACAATATGTATGGTGTGATTTTTTTTTTAATTATGCATGTAGATACATACATGCAGGTGTATGAAGTTATATCAAGAAGGGACTCAAAAGATGCCCACTCACCAAACTGTTGAAGGGGTTACTTCTGTGGGAGGGGTGTGGAGGAAGATTCCTCTGTATGCTTGGGAATCATGCAAATCTTCCTCAAGAACATACTCTACTTGGATAACTTTTTAAAATGGCATTGAGGTAGGAGACCTAACAACAAAAAAAAAAGTTGATCTGTATTCAAATGAAACCTAAAATGTGAACAAGTATTTCAACAGTGTGAACACAGCAGGGGATCAGGCATCACCCCTTCAATGTGTTAAGATGAGGTCTGAGGGTTTTGTGATTAATGACACTGGGCAGCAACCATGGTTGATGGGTCAGGCTCTAACCTTACTCCTTCCAAAGGCAGGAGATTTCAGATCTTGGCCAGGCCTGGGACCCGACTTCTGGGGCAGTCAGGCAAGAGGCAGTAGGGCTGGCCAAGTTCAAAATCGACTTTTTCTACTTTAGTTCCTTGGAGATTGCACATCCCTCCACACCATTTGGGGCCAGTTTTCAGCCGTATTTTGTTGACAGTCCTGGAGTTCTCACCTCTCACATGTAGTTTTCTTTTCTTGGCTTCTGTTCTTGCCCATTCCACAGCCTTGGGTAGAACTGGACCTTAGTCTCAGTACCAAGTCCCTTACTGTCTGTGAAAACTTGAGCAGACAATCCCTGTGCCCCAGGCCTGTGTGTAAAATAGGCTTTGTGCCACCAATCCCAGCTTTCTCCTGGGACTCCTGGCACAGTAGAGGCAAGGGGTGTGAAGATGCCAAGTGCGGGAAGGTGGCAGAGGGGAGAGCTGGTCAGCGTCATGTGTTGGAAGAACATCTGGGAGAAGATGGAAAAGCCAGTTGCTCTCCAGGCCATGCCTGGGGAGGGTGTGGGAAGGTCCCAGGACAGCTATGGAGGATCCACTGTCCCTTCCCTTCCATCAGGAGTTTGGAACAAATACTTGGAGCTTGTGATCCAGCTCAGGCCTGCCCTCACCTGGTTACACCCTCCAGTTACACCGGAGAGGCTTGAATAGATGAGATCACACCTGACCTCTCACCCACCTAAAAGGTGCTGTGGATCCACATGCCCCTCCCCTTTTCTGGATCCCAGTTCTTCATCTGTGGAATGTGACCACACTACCTCCAGCGTGGACATGTTGCAGACTCAGTGAGAAGACTCACACCAGAGCACAAACTGGGATGGGGAGCACTGTCCCTTCCTCCGATAGGGCCCCCTGCTCTGTACGTTTAGCCCGGCGCCCTCCACCAATTCAGAGCTGCCCTGGCCATCCATGAAACACCCGGTATTGGCCGGAACCAGCCCATGTTCTAGAATCTTGTTCTCTATAATGTCCTTCTTATTCTAGAATCCCACAGCTATTCCAGGCTGGACGCTCTAGAACCAGAGGGGTCAGCTGCTCTTCCTGGACAGTGTCTGCCTGCTCAAGCTCTGCGGCCCGCCTTGAGTCCGTGCTCCAGCCATGATGCGGTGGCGGGACCGCGTGGCCGTGCTCTTCTTCCCACAAGGCATGATTCTCACCATGGCCGCACTGATGCTCTTCTTCATACACCTGGCTGTCTTTGCCAGCGACGTGCACAACTTCTGGGTCACCTACCGCTACGACCGCATGAGCTTCCGCTACACCGTTGTCCTGATGGTAGGCCGGGGCGGGGGCTCGAGAGGTGGTCCGGGCAGGCCCAGGGGCTGATGGAAACCCCACTGTTGTGTCAGGGGCCACTCTCCCACGGGATGGGGCCTACAGTTCTCCCAGGTGATCAGCATCTGCTGGGCCGCCATGGGGTCACTCTACGCTGAGATGACATATGACAAGTTTCTTCGCTGCTTTTCCCTGACCATCCTGAGTGAGTAGGAGAGGGAGGTGGACTCAGGGGGAGGGGGGAGCTTTGGAATGCAGAGACACAGCAAGGAGGGGCCAGGCAAGGCTGACGGGGGCTCTCTCCTCTGCCCAGTTCTCAACGGGGCCATGTTCTTCAACCGCCTGTCCCTGGAGTTTCTTGCCATCCAGTACCGGGAAGAGAGCCACTGAAGCCTGGGACCCGGGCTGAGAAGGGGGAAGGAAAAGGCTGCTTCGGGTGTTTTAATAAAGTCTATCATTTATTTCCACCTGTTGGCTCCTTTTGGTCGGCAGGAAAAATGGAGGGGGGGGGGGAAGCTGGAGACCCAGGAGGAGCAGGTCAAATGCTTGATCCGCAGGGACCCCAGGCCTAGCCTGCAACCACTCTGGTGGACTTGACTTTGGGTCTGGGATCTTAGTGTCTCAGGCTTGAGAGAGAGCAACAGGGAAGGGCCCCCCAGACGCCCTCCCCTAACCCCTCCTCAGGCCCCCAGGTCCTAAGCTGGCCCGGCCATAAGCAAGGGTTCAGGAGGGGCCCACACGGATGTGAGGGTTCATGAGCGGGTCCAGGTTGGGGTCACTGTCAGCTGCAGCCCGGCCCAGGCGAGACATGAGGGCCAGTAGGGCCAGGAAGCCCAGCAGCCCCAGCAGCAGCAGCAGCCCCGCCCGCTGCAGCAGGGTCAGCGGCCGCTTACGGGACCCAGCCCGGCTCCTGGGGGGGTGAGGGGAAAGTCAGGTCAGGCCTCCGGTCCCTGGTGGCCCTGCGGCTGGGAGAGGAGTGCCAGCCACGACCCTCGTCTTCTGGCCCCAGTGCCACCAGCCCTGAGCCTTGTTTCCTCAAATGGGCCGTGGGGGCAGAGGGGGCGGCTCATCCCTGCGCCTGCCCGCTACAAGGATGATCGTGCAGCTCAAAGCAGCTGAGGCAACAGCTGTGTTCTGGAAGCCTGAATGTGTCAGGCGTAAGGGGTCACAAAGACTGGGAAGGTGTCAGAGCAGGAAGGGGCCTCAAGAGCCTGAGTCTGAACCTCATACGGAGCAGGTGAGGAAAGAGCTGGAGAGAGGCAGACCCCAGCCCAGGCCTCCGTGCAGGGCCCCAACACCAGGTCCCGTTACTACCCAGGACAGGCCTCCTTTATCATGAAACTGTCCTGCCAGGGCCTCTGGCTCTCACCACCCCACCTCCCCGTTCCTAGCATTCCCTGTTCCTGCCCCACCTGACCCCATGTACCTGAGCAGCTGGGCCAGCCAGCCCAGGGCTGGCCGGCGCCGGTACTTGTCATCATCGCAATCCCGGTGGAGGCCTGGTGCCCGCTCATCATCCCGCGTATCATACACCTTCCTCGGGGCTGAGGCTGCAGGGGCAGAGCCACCGGCATCCACAGGCTCAGGAAACTGGCCCAGAACGGGGTGGGGAGGGGGGAGGACAGGAGACCCCAGCCCTTCTCAGCCTGACAGAGCATCTTGGGGAGGTGATGCTCTTGGGGAGGTGGGGAGGTGATGTCTGATGAAACAGGAAGGGTTCTGTGGGTGGTGGGTGGACTACCAAGCTCCTCCATATACCCACCCCCCTTTCTATCCCCCTCTGGCCTGGACAATTCTCCAGCTCACCGTGAGTCAAAGGCTCGGGATTGCCCATGTGGATCACCGTGTGCTGCTCAGGCCGGCTCGGGGAAGCAGGGGGCCGGGGGACTTGGCTGTAGAAGGCTGGGGCAGCAGAAGCGCTGGCTGTCTCCTGTTCGGGGCTACCACTGGCTACAGACAGGAAGAGAGCGGTCAGCAGGGCAAGGAGGCAAGAACCCCATCAGCAGTGAAAACCACCACTTACCGTTAAAGCTGGACCAGTCAGAGAACTCGGAAGTGTTGAGAGGTTCAGGCTCTGGGCTCACCAGCTCGTCAATCTGGAGGAAAGAACTGATGTCACCAGTCTGCCCAGTGCTATCCGCACCCACTCCTCTGGCCCAGATGCGACCCAGGGCAGAAAGACTCTTACCAGAGGAAGACCCAGTCCTGCCCGGGCCCAGTTGACCGTGGCCAGCTTCTCTCTCAGCGCAGAGGCCACGGGGCCGGCCAGGTTAGTTGGAGGGAAGATGGGGCCACTGCAGCTGGGGCACTGGTAGCCAGCAGGTGCTGTGTTTCGGGGGAGCTGGGCAGCACGCTCATTGAGGCAGGCCCAGTGGAAGAGATCTTAGAGCCCATGAAGCAGTGAAGAAGAGACATGAAGAAGACACTTAGGACTCCTAGTCCACTAGCCCACTGCAGAGATATTTGCACACATCTTTGTAAGCCCAGGGCCCCCTCCTTCCCAGGTCAACTATATCAGTGTTCCTTAAGACTTTGGTCTTCCTGGCCACCACTATCTTGACTAAGACAAGGCAGATGCTACCAGGCTGCCCAGCCCACTAGGGGGTGGGGGGAGGTGGGAAGAATATGCCACCTACACTCTCCAGGAGTCCTCTCTGGACCTGCACTCATCATAAACTCACTGGGCTAAGAGCTCGAAAGGTTACTAGACATATACACAGGCAACTGTATGCATGTACACATCCATCGGCACAAATGCACACGTTTATATACACATTGTCAAACACAAGTGCCATCCCCTGTATCCACACTTATGGGCACACTAACTCTCACATACACTCAAGTATGCTAACACCCAAGCATTCACACCCAGGAATTCTGCAACCCCATAACGTGCTCATATGTTCACATACAACACTGACCCATTCACTCACCCACAGTACTAGTGAGCACAGATAAAGACACAATGCACATTTAATTCATGCACATATAAACACACACTCACAGTGAGAAACACATATGTTAAGTTCACTCTCTTACACTAGCTCCTTCAAAAA
Organism: Dama dama; assembly: GCF_033118175.1. Classification (NCBI taxonomy): domain Eukaryota; kingdom Metazoa; phylum Chordata; class Mammalia; order Artiodactyla; family Cervidae; genus Dama; species Dama dama. The sequence continues at coordinate 7,614,816 of NC_083682.1, forward strand.
GTGGAGCTAAGGCTCTTACAGCAGAGTCGGGTCAAGATCACAACACATGCCTCTGCTGACTTCTTTTAACTGACGTTACTGTGGGAAACTCGGTTCCTCTCTGTGTAATGTTGCAATCAGAAATGGATCCTGAACGTCTAAGAGCCCCATGCTTTCAGCTCACTATAGGTACAACCGGCTACTGCTCACAGCCACAACCACACCCAAGAGATTGGCAGGGAGGAAACTAGAAGCTTAGTTTTTAGGGAAAAACACCAAGGCCTAGAAAGGGAAAATGACTTGCTTGAGCTCACACAGCAAGTAAGTTACCTAGTGGGACCAGAATCTGAGTTCCAGCCTCCCAAGCTTGAAAGTCTCACTGTCCTGATGCTTGGGGAGCCACTGGAAACCACTCACATTGGTCTTGTCCAGATCCCCACCCCCAAGGTGCCCGGGCCTCACCATAACAGATGAGGCGGGTTGTCTCCCGAGCAGCCAGGGGTATGTTACACAGGCGGCAATTGGGGTTGTAATCGCTATCTTGGAGCCACTGCAGGTAGGACTGGACGATGCACTGAAGTGGGAGAAGGAGGTCACACTGGAGCCAGGGCTCCACAGCCCATCTCCCCAAGGCCCAGGTGCCTCTTTTTCTGTCATCACAGAGAAGATTCATTCTTCTGTTTGACTAATCAATAAACATTCATTGAGCACACATCATGTGCCAGACTCTGTCTTAAGGACTGGGGATACAGCAGTGAAGAAAATAAACGAAGTCCCTGCCCTTGCGGAGCTTCCATTCTAGGGCCAGACCTTTCATAAATTTAGAGGAAGTCAGTAGGACCTGCCCACCTAGTGCGCTGCTCTACCCTGAACACCCACCTTGGCGTGATTGGCTACCAGGCAGTGCTCGCAGACGTTGACCCGGTGTTCGAAGCAGAATAGATTGGTCACCTTCCTCTTGGGGCACTTGCAAAGTCCCATAGTCGACCCTGAGGAAGGTGTCACAGTTGGCAGGGAGCCAGGTTCTTCTGACCTCTACACATTTACCAACCCAGTTTGTTTCCATTCTTAACTTCCCTAGACAGCGCTCGTATCCGCCCCAACCCCAAACTCCCGCCCACCATCCCTCTACATTCTGGGCCGCGGCCCCTGCATAAGTCCCGCCTCCTGAGACCCCCGCATTCGTCCCTCATCCCATCCTAGCGCAGGCCCCTCCATCAGTCTCTCCTATACCACCGGCCCCGCCCCCAGAGGGCCCTCCTGAGCCCCACCCCCTCCATGCCCCGCCCCCACCTTCTCCACAGACCCCACTCTCTGTGTTACTAATCGGCTGTGGCACCGGTCCCCACTGGCGCGAGCGCCGGGCCGAAGCGCGGAAGGTCAGACCACGTTCAGCCAAGCTCTCGCCCAGCTCTCCCCAGCTCAGAACGCTCCGATTATCCCTCGGCTGCCACGTCTCTTCCGGGTGCGGCGCGCGCTGATGACGTCAGGAGGTCAGTGACCCCTCCCCTGTAGACGCTAGACGTGGAGGCGGGTGGAAAAAGGAGTGATCGGAGCGCGGGGCCCTCCCCCTTACGTCACTTCCGCTTCCTCCTGGGCAAGGCGGGTAATTCGAACGCTTACCCTTCGGGTTGGCGCGAGCTCTGGTGGCGGTACCTGCGGCAGAGGGGATAGAGACCAAAGCTAGACATGTCCGAGAGACGAACCCGGTCCGGAGGGGCCGCCCAGTGCCCCGGTGAGCGGAGGGGGCGCGCGAAGGAGGTGGGGTTGAACCGTTTGAGGGACGCAGTTCGGTGAGGAACGCCCTCGCCCCCCGTCTCCTGGCCCGGAAGGCGCCCCCAAAGGGCCTGTTTGGGAACCTTTTCTCGCTTTCTTCAGAACCTGTTGTCTAGACTCTGAGGCCTAGAGTCCTCCCCTACCTCCTAAATTTTTCTGATTGCAGGACCCAGCGCCCCAACTCCCACTCGGTCTCTGCGGAGGTCCCAGCGGAAATCAGGCTCTGATCTCCCAAACACCGTCCCGGAAATCTGGCCTAAGGTGAGCCTCAGGTTCCTCCTGCCTCGGAAGCCCCTGGGCTAATGTAGACCTCATGTTCACTGCTCTTCTCCAGGCACCTCAGGAGGCTCCAGTCAGAAAGCCCATCGTCTTGAAGAAGATCGTGGCCCATACCGTAGAGGTGAGGGCTGAGAGAGGGGTTGTAGGTGGGGAGCCAGGATTGGAAGTCAGCTGTGTGATCAACTCGTCTCCACAGATCCCATCTGTTAACACTCCTCGAAGAAGCCCCCGGGTAAGTTCATTTTCATTTTCTTAGTTAAGGGGAATCCAGGACAGACACTCTAGAGCTGGGGCGGAATATAATGGCGGCTCATGTCTTGTGGCTCCACTGGTAAAGAATCCGCCTGCAATGCAGGAGACCTGGGTTCGATTCCTGGGTTGGGAAGATCCCCTGGAGAAGGGAAAGGCTACCCACTCCATTATTCTGGCCTGAAGAATTCCATGGACTACACAGTCGCAAAGAGTTGAACACAACTGAGCGACTTTCACTCACTCACTCATGTCTGCCCAGGGAGTTGTTTTTGCTGTATTTTGAAACAATTTGCCTTTGGACACCTACGTATGTTGTCAGGCTTGCTTACTTCCTGCACACTTGGTGCATTTAATGCCCTGGTATTCTCTACCATTTTCCTTTTAAAGTTGAGCTGGGTGTCACTACTCTTTCTTCTTTCTAGCCTCTTTTTCTCAGTAACCTATAATGTCGAACTGTTTTAGCAGAAGTTATTGTTAAAGGTGTCTCATTAACAGATCTGCACCTGAAGATATAATGAATAAGAAATGTTACCTGCCTTTGAGTAGCTTCCAAGGTTTGTAGTCAACTGGGGAGAAAAACAAGTGATAACATAGTATGCTGAGGACTATATTAAAGAAAGTAGTAGATGCTATAAAGGTATCTAACCCAGACCAGGTAGCTCAGGGAATGGTTCACAGAGGTGTTTGAACTGAGTCTTTGAAGACAAGTTAGCAGTGTTCCAGGCAAAGGAAGCTGTGTTTGTAGACACCTGGAGTCCACAAGGAAAAGCACAAGGTTTCAGGAACAGCACTTTTGGTGTGTCTGCAGTAGACCTTGTCAGGAGAGGGAGTGTGTTAAGCCAGAGCAGATCCTGATGAACTTGGACTTCATCCTTCGTTCTGTGGGCAGCTTTGGAGAGTCGCAAGGTAGTGACTGAGGCAGCCTTGGGTGTTTTAGAAAGATCCTTCTTGGGTCTAGTTGGAGAATGGGTTGGAGAAAGCCTTCTGGGGACTCCAAGACCAAGTAGGAGGACATCAAAGGAGTCCTAAAGTGAGACATTGGGAGCATGAAGTAAGGTAAAGGCGGAGTGTTGCTGGACTACTGCTGGAGAGCCCCATCACACAGGACTCAGCTCAGAGGATCCCTCCTCCCTGAATCCTTCCCGATAGGCATTATGAATAGCCAAGAGTACTTTGTATATTTGTTGTCTTGAGGGCAGAGACTTCTGTCTCCCTTATGGTGGCCATTCTTATTGGTTGAATGATAGATTCATGAGATATTGGACCAAAAAAATGTGCAAGGACTTGGATGGCTGTGGGGACTGACAAAGTGGTAGTCTGGGTGACCCTCGTTTTGTTCAGCATCCCTTTTACTAAGACTGATGGGATAGATTCCCCAGGGCCTGTAGCCAGGAAATGTCTCTCATGATAACTAATGTAATTCTATTAAACGACAAGGGTCACTAAATTTGTCCTGTTTCTCACCTTAGTTATCAGCAAGCTCAGTGTCAAGTTTTGTGAAAGTCAGTTGAGCCTCTATGTATTGAACACCTACTCCATGCAGGGCTCTGCTGAAGATGCTGGGCATAGGCCAGGTCAACCAGACAGATGACGACACCTGCTCACGTGTGACATGCACATTCTAGTTGAGGTCTCAGCCAACCAGCAAACAATCAAAATCAGGTAGTGATCCCACTGGCCAGGAAGGGGGTCACTGTGACAGAGAGTGATAGGCAGAGGTAAGGAGGGGCTGGTCTCAGTTCCATGGTAAGGGACCGTGCTGGGGTCCAGCCCCAGCAGGATCCAGGGGAACCCTCAGGATGAACGGCGTCGGTGAATGAGAGAGAGAGACAGTGAGACAAAGCTCGGGGCTGAGTCTGAAGTTTATTTTTGCACGGCCCCTTTATACCCTTAACAACATCTTTGGGGGAAGTGCATATTGCTTACACACAGGGCATCTCAATACATGACAGCAACTTGACCTTCAACAGAAACAGGATGTCACCCACATACTTTTTCGTTCACAAGAGTCTTTCTTATCATTTGGCCTTCAGGCCTGCTAACATTTTATGGCTTGCACCTGGCGTGACTTAAGCAACTTCAGTAGCCGACCCTGTTTTTCTTATAGTTAATCTATTTTCTTTCTAATAAGCGTCATCTCGATGGGAACTAGATAGGATTACATTTTTAGAGAACAGAAATGCGAAGGACTGCAGAAACAGCAGATATGGCACAAAACAGGCTCTTAGTCTAAAAGTTAACTACCTGCAAGAAGTCACCAGCTAATCTCTATCTAAAGTATTTTCTATTAGGCACATTTGTGGCTATCATATTTGTGGAGCTTTTCTCACCCCGTGAAGGGGCCTATGCTTAATAGTTTCTTTCGTTAGCATACTGTGCTTAGGATGTTTAGAACAATCAAGAGCATTTTGTGCAATGAGAGCACATATTTATCACACAAGCCAGAATGCCAGCAAAAGGGTTTGAATTGAAGCATTTCCTTCATCCCTGGCCCCTTCATAGGGTACCAGCGTCCAGGAGATTTATTAATTAGGGTTTTAAGTTGGTCTTTATTAAGTGAAAGAGGAGCAGGAGAGCTCTCGGCAGGCAACACAAGAATCCGCAGCAGGGCAAACAAGAACAGCAGAAAAGGGGGGAGGATACAGGGTGGGGTAGAGGCCGAGGCCAACCTGGAGGGTCCCTTATCCTAGATGGCCTTGCCTGTCAGGTTTTTTCCTCGTGACCTCGTCATGGATGGGGTCCCGGACGGCCTTGCCTGCCCGGTATTTTCTTCATGACCTTATCACGGGCAGGACCTCCCGTAACGGGCAGGACGGCCTCTCTGAGGAAGCAGCACTAGAGCTGAGACTGGAGTTATGAGAAACCAGTGTGTGAATGTCTTAATACACATGTCAGATTAAGTGCTTCCCTGTTTACAACGTTGCCATGGCTCTCTGGGCCTCCCCTTATAGTGGCCTGCGAAACACGCCCTATAACACCCACGTTACCTCTTGAATCCCATCATCAGTTTCTCGGCTCACTCCCTCTCACTTCACCCTCACTGCCTTTCTTGTTCCTTGACCCTGACTGGCACAGTTTCACCTCAGGACTTTGCCCTTTCTGTTCTCTACCTAGGACAGTTCTCCTCTGGATGACTGACTCCTTTGCTTCCTTCACGTGCTACCTCTATCTCGGTGAGACCTACATTGACCTACACCTACATAATATTCTAGCTCACCTCATATATGCTCCATCCTGTTCTGTTTTTTTTCCCAAAGTGCTTAACGCCTTGAACATATGACATGATTCCCCCTGTGGTCTGTTTTCCCCACTAGAATGGAAGCTCCGTGGAAACGGGTGTCTTCTCTGTTTTCTTCCCTGCTGTCTTCCCAGTGCCTGGCAGGTGACCAATAAGGACTTATTGACTGGATGGACATTTTAGGTCCTGTGGGTCTTTCTTTTCACCCTAAATCTCCTTGGGCCTTTCTTGAAGTAAGTAACACAGTTAAATAACTGGGAGGCATTCTCTCTTCTGTCCTGCTGCAGCTTGCTTCTTTATTGGAGAAAGAAAACAACCCTCCTAGCAAGAAGCTTACTAAGGAGGACCTCTTCCAGACCTGCAGTGTCCCTGTCACCGCCCCCTCCACTCCTGTGCTGTGCCCTGTGAATGCTGAGTCCAACTCCTGGAAAGGAGACTTGGACGCCAGAGACTTGGAAATGTCAAAGAAGGTCAGGCGCTCGTATAGCCGCCTGGAGACTCTGGGCTCTGCGTCCACCTCCACCCCAGGCCGCCGGTCCTGCTTTGGCTTTGAGGGGCTGCTGGCAGCTGAAGACTTGGCTGGAGTCTCGCCTGTGGTGGATTCAAAGTTGGCTGAGGTCCCCAGGGTCCCTGTGAAGCCCTGGGCCCCAGACACGACTCTCCCTGGAATCTCCCCTCTGGTTGTCAAAGAGAAACGAAAGAAGAAGAAGGTGCCGGAGATTTTGGTGAGTGAGGGGCAGGGGTCTTCCTCTGCTACCATGTCAGACACACGGGGAGACACATCAGGTCACAGGCAGGGCCGGGGCTCAGCCCTGGCTGTTGTGGTGGAAAGGCAGTGCCTGCAGAGTATGGGTGGAGATGCACAGCCGACATGCCCCCTTCGCCACTCACCTGCCCCCCATTTCTCTTCCCCCAGAAATCGGAGCTGGATGAGTGGGCCGCGGCCATGAATGCTGAGTTTGAAGCTGCTGAGCGCTTTGATCTCCTGGTTGAATGAGATGAAGTGGGGGTGTCCCTGGCCAGACTCTGCCCTCCTCCTGCTGTACATAGTTCCCTCTCCTTGTGGAAAAGATGCTTGGGGTCCCCTGCCCTGGTCTTGTTCCCCACGCATGTGCTGTTGCTGCATGTGAGGCCTGTCTTCTGGGGGATGGTGCAGCGGCGGCAGCCATCCAAGCTTCAGGAAATGGGACCTGCCTGGTCCAGCATCGCATTGGTGTCCCGTCTGTAGTCAGTGACCTATCATCCTCGCCCCCCGCCTCCCAGAGTAGCCCAGCCACTCTCCAGTCAGGCCACAGACTAGGGAGCAGGAATCACTGGCCCGGCCAGAGGAGGTTAAAGGGCTGGGGGTCAAGGGGAGAGAGGGCACTTCTCTGCTCCTGTGGGGAAGTGCCGCTGTTCTGCACCAGCCCACCGGAGACAGATGCAGGGGCCACAGCCAGCCTCGGGCTTTCTCTACTGAGTCACCTCTGCTGGGGCTTGGTTCCCCTCCTCAAGCCCATCTAGGTAGCGAAGCTTGGGTTTCCTCTTAGATTCTGTAGATGGTCCGGGAGCACTGGACCTGTGGATTGGAGAAGTCCTATCTGTGAGGAGGAATCTGGACCCTCGGCCTATGGAGTCTTTTTTGTAGAAGAGAGGGAGGCCTTGGTTGGGTCTCAGACGGTAAATGTCTACTACAGGGAAGCTGTATTTTATAGTTCTGTGTGTTGCTGCTGAGATGGTGGGTTAAATGCAGGCTAATGGAGCAATGGCTGCTTGAGGTGAAGAAGGTGTCTTGAGACAACATAGAACCTGAGGCTCAGGGATTCTGGGTCGATGCCTGCAGAGGGCCGGAAAGGGGCCCGTGGCTGAAGGTGCCCTCTCTTGTTACTCATACCTGTTTTTTACAAAGTGTACAGTTTACTCAGCTCTAGAAGAAAAACTTTGGGGTTGTATGGTCCTGTGACCTTAGTGTTTTGTAAAGTTCTAGGAAGCTTTTCTCACGTGCCAGAAAGGGGCCAGGTTGATAGCAGCTTTAACTTTCAGCTTCCTTAGGGTCCTCTCCCATGAGGACCCTGCCTGAGGTAGGTACTAGGAGTTGAACTGGGGGGAGAAAGGGGTCATCTCATTGTCTCTGGTGATCTGCATGCCCCATCCCTTGTTTCTCTTTTCTCAATATTGGTAAAAGGTGAGCATTCAAAGGCTGCCCAACCACAGCTTCCGCTGTATCCCAGGCCATTGTACCTTTTGATGATTATGGATTCATGGAAGTAGAAGCTGAGAGGAGTGTGGAGGGGCTAGTGGATAGCAGAGAACATTAGGGAAGATGAGTGTTTGCTTGGTTAGGGTCCTTTAAATGGCACAGGCCTGGTAGGTACCAGTTAAGCTCTGCAAGGCCTAGGAGCCCTAGGCTACCTGTCCAGTACTTCATGCTTTGTCACGCAAGCCCCTTTGCCAGGGTAAACCTAGACACCCTTGAACTGGACCATACCTGCAGAGTTGTCCTCGCTGACGAGCAGGACAACTCTGGGAAAATGTCTTTGTCCTGAAAGCCGGAAGTCACCAGATGATGTTGAGTTGATGTCATTACTACAGACTTCTCTCTGTCCCTGAAAAACTAAGAATAGAGTTTAAGAGAAAACTGGGACTTCTTTTTAAAATTAAAACAAACAAAAAAAAGTTTCTGCCTGTTCATAGACTCTTTTCTTTTGTTGGGTCAAAGGCAGAGCTGAGGGTGTGGGACCCAGGAAACCATGCTTTCTTTGGGCTGGTTGTCCGTTTTTAAGGGGGACTGCCAGCCTGTCCTCCAGTAGCCCTGTGGTAGATCACTCCCACCCCCAGGTCTGTGTTTTCTGTCCAGTCACTCCTCCAAGAAGGGGAACCCCATACCCTCGTGTCCCAGGAGGAAAGAAGTCGTTCTGGGGTGAGGCTGCTAAGAGCTTCATTCTTAGCACCTGGGCACCACCCCTCCACCCCTCCCTGAGTCCAGCTCTTGTGGACAGACTCCTGTGAAGGAGCCAGTTCCTCACTGGCTCAGCCTGGGTGCTCGACAGCAGTGGGTGCAGAATGCCCTGGGGAGCTAGTCAAAGCTGTGATTCCCAGGAATTCTCCCACCAGGCCAGAGGAGGCCCAGGGACATACATGCATCTTTATGCAGGTGGCACACCCACTCTCCCTTCCCTCATCCTTCCTACTCTTGCCCTTGCCTCCTAGTTTTTAGAATAAACACACCACCTCCTTGCTCAAGACTTTCTAGGGTTTTGTGGGGTTTTTTTGGCTGCACTGAATCTTGCTTGCAGCGTGCAGGTTTCTTTAGTTGCAGTGCACAGGCTCTCTAGTTGTGTGTGGGTTTAGTTGCCCAGTGGCATGTGGGATCTGACCAGGGATCGAACCTGCATCCCCTGCATTGGAAGGTGGATTCTTAACCACTGGACTACCAGGCAAATCTCAAGATTTACTAGTCTTTATCTCCAAACCATACGTCTCCACTGAGCTCAAACCAGAATCTAGAACTGTCTTCTAAAACAGTATCTCAACTCAGAAGTCATCTCAAATTCAGCTCATCCACCAGCGTGCCTTTTTCTGTGCTTCTCATGTTATTATCAACACCACCTGCTGACCCAGTCACACAGCCAGGAACTTGGGGTAGTCTGTAGTTCTACCCTCTCCTTCACCCCATTCCATCAGCTAAAACCTCCTCAACACCCCTCCATCCCACCTCTGTGGCCCCTGGACATTTGCTCTGGCCTCCTAGTGGATCTCCTTAGAATGAGTTTTCTAAGAAACAATATGATGCTGTTTCTCTCCTGCTTAAAACCCTTTGATACAGTAATCCCATGCATTATCTGACTCAATCCTTAACAACAGCCCTGTGTATCACGTGGATTTCTGTCCACTGTACCATCAGGCAAGTCCAGAGTGGTGTTTCTTTTTTTGTTTTTTTTTTATTTATTGTGGCAAAGTACATAACAAAATTTACCATTTTAAGCATCTTGAGTGTACAGTTTGGTAGCATTAAACACACAGCGCTGTGCAGCCATCACCATCACTCATCTCTAGAACCTTTTCATCCTCCCAAAGTCAAACTCTGTCCCTGTTAGACAGTAAGTCCCTATTCCCTATTGCCTCAGCTTCTGGCACCCACCATCCTACTTTCTGTCCATAAGGAGTCAGAGAATGTTTGCCGTTTTGTGTCTCATTTCTTTCTTAAAGTTTTTAAAATTTTGTTTATTTTTATTTTGGCTGCACTGGGTCTTCATCGTGCCACTCCGGCTTAGGTGCCCTGTGGCACATGGGATCTTGCATTGGAAGGCGGATTCTTAACCACTGAATCACCAGGGACATTCCTTTATGTCTCATTTCACTTAGCATGTTTTCAAGGTTCATCCATGTTGTAGCATGTGTCAGAATCAATTCCTTTTGAAGGCTGGATAACATTCCATCGTACCTATTGTATATAACAAAAATGTATATTGACACAATTCATTTCTGGGTACAATATCCAAAAGAAGTGAAAGCAGGGTCTCAAGATATTTGCACACCCATGTTCATAGGAACATTATTCACAATTGCCAAAAGTTGGAAATGGCACAAATATCCATTGATGGATGAATGGATAAAGTGTAATATATACATTTTTGTATATTCTATCATAGCTCTAAGTACACGAGTTTGATCTTTGGTCCAGGAATATCCCATGTGGTGCAGAGCCACTAAGCCCATGTGTCACAGCTGCCTAGCCTGTGCTCTAGAGCCTGTGAGCTACAACACAGCGCAGGTGCAACCACTGAACTCGTGTGCAACTACTGAACCCATGTGCAACTACTGAATCCATGCGCTTAGAGCCTGTGCTCTGCAAAAGAGAAGCCACCGCGATGAGAAGCCCACAATGAAGAGTAGCCCCTGCTCACCGTAACTTGAGAAAGCCTGCGTGCAGCAACAAAGGCCCAGCACAACCCCTCCAAAAATAAAAGCAGCCATAAGAAAAACACCCTTTGATGACTTTCCATTGTCCATGTAATCGTGTAATGGATGTTACCAGGTTTTGACTGCCCAGAGTGTCAACCCCTACAAATGATCCAACAGCAAGACCTGCTTTTCTCCTTGGACATGAAGGGGCCAGACACTTGCTTGCCCTGATCCCAGTGGCCAGAACATCGCATCTGACCTGAGTCAGCCAGTCAGACTGTGCATGAGGACCTGGACCGAGGACCAGGAGGTGAGGAAAGGATCGTTGAGGATTCAGTGAGGTGAAGGCCTCACAGATCCCGTGGCAACCCCGGACCTCTGTTCCAGTGTGGAGATGGCAGAGCACCCCAGTTGGGTCCTGGTGGGGCCCTCATGTGGTCCTGGGAGCCAGGACCCCGCACTCTGGCCCTGTGAGTCTTCTCCCTTAGAGTTCCCTGACTCCCCGGGTCCTTCCTCGTTTGCTCAAATTACCCAGTGCTGTTTCTCTTATTTGCAACCCAGAGCCCTGCTGGTCCAGACTGCTTGGTGGGACTCATGAGGACTCCAGGGTGAGGCTGCTGGCCAGGTCTCCGGTCTAGGGTCCAGAGAGCCAGTGCAGGCCCTGAGCTGCTGCAAGGTCCTCACCTGCTGAGTTCTGCCTTGATTAGGTGTGGCTTTGGCTCAAGTGTCACATCTGCTCAGTCTTTCCTACCCACCTGTCCCAAGGGTCCAATCCCTGATCGAGGAAGATCCCACGTGCCCCAGGCAACTAAGCCCCCGGGCCACAACTACTGAGCCGTGGGGCCCTAGAGCCTGTGCTCCACGACAAGAGAAGCTACCACAATGAGAAGCTTGTGCACCGCAACTGGAGAGTAGTCCCACTCACTGCAACTAGAGAATTGCCCGTGAAGTAACAAAGACCCAAAACAGCCAATATAAATAAATAAACATTAAAAAACAACAACAACTATAGGTTTCCCAGATATCTGAAAATAGAGCATTCCTGTGAAACCTTTTGTAAACCGAAGTGGTGTAAAGTGAAGAAGCCTTAGGACACAACAGCTTGCTCACAGAGACGTAGCATAAATCGAGGTGAAGCTCGGATGCTCACGGTGCTGCAGTGGCGGGTGCAGTTTCTGATGGAGGAGCCGGCAGGGCTATTCTGGCTGCTTGGGGTTCGAGCAGCCTCCATAACTGCTCCCTGCAAAACCAACACTGAACGCTGTTTTTGCTTCTTAACTTTTTTCCTAAAAATGAGAATTTTCTCCAGTTCCCTAAAACTGAAAATTTCTTTCGGTTAGCAAGAACAGGTGCTAAAGTCAGGTCTTTTCATAAACGCAGGTGGCAAAAAGTGAACTTTGGAAAAGTGGGGGATACCTGTCCCCATCTCGGCATTTTGGTGAGAATGAGAGGAAATGATACGAGTAAAGTGTTTATTTATTTATTTATATTTATTTATTTTTTTTTTTTGAGTAAAGTGTTTAGTACATGATAAGTACTCAGTGAACAATAGTTATTTACAGGTAGACCTGACCATGCCCATCTTTCTAACTCCCCAGACCACGTGCAGACCTCTTGCAGCACCGTTAAGCTCGCAGTCTGTCTGTTGGGCATACACACTTATACGGTAGTCTGAGCTCCAAGGGTGGAGGCAGAATCAGTATTTAGCTCTGTCCTCCCAGTGTCCAGGCGCGTGAAGGATGAAGAGGGGTGATGCTTTCCCTCCAGCCTGGCCCATGGCTGCTCACACCCTCCTGGAGAGCTTAGAGCACCCTGGAGGAAAGAGGGGCAGGGTGAGTCAGAAGCAGTGGCACCTGGGTGGCCTGAGGCAAGCATTGAGCCCTCAGCTTCCCCCAGTACGAATCCTGGACCCAACCACAGGGTTCACACTGATCCCCACGGCCCTGGATGTTAGACTTTGCTCTCTTGCACAGGACAGCTCCAAACCCAGCACCGCGCCCCCCGCCCCCCGCCCTCATCCTGAGTCCTGAGCCCCTGCAACCTGCCACCTCTTCAGGCTTTAATGAAGTTCCATCAGACTGGAACTCAGAAAGCCCTGGGTCTGAGCCCCACTTTTGTCTCTTCTGAGACCATAACCAAGTTACTTAACCTCTTTGAGTCTCGCTTTTCTCTTATGAAAAGTGGAGCTGATCCCACCTCTATGACAGAGTTGCTTTGGTCAACTGGTTGTCTAGGTTGATGGTCACATGCATAGCTCCTGGTAGAATATGTAATAACTGACCACTGGCGTCCTTATATGAGGTCCATAACAGACTCCCCAAGGGAGGGAATTCCTTTTGTATTCTCTCCACATTCAGGGCAGGGCCCGGTACAAAATCAAGGCTCGGTAAATATTTGTGGAGTGGAATTCCAGTTGAACTATTTCAAATCCTAAAAGATGATGCTGTGAAAATGCTGGACTCAATATGCCAACAGATTTGGAAAACTCAGAAGTGGCCACAGGACTGGAAAAAGTCAGTTTTCTTTTCATTCCCAAAGAAAGGCAATGCCAAAGAATGCTCAAACTACTGCATAATTGTACTTATCTCACATGCTAGCAAAGTAATGCTCAAAATTCTCCAAGCCAGGCTTCAACAGTATGTGAACTGTGAACTGATGTTCAAGCTGAATTTAGAAAAGGCAGAGGAACCAGAAATCAAATTGCCAACATCATCTGGATCATCACAAAAGCAAGAGAGTTCCAGAAAAACATCTACTTTTGCTTTATTGACTGTGCCAAAGCCTTTGACTGTGTGGATCAAAACAAACTGGAAAATTCTGAAAGAGATGGGAATATCAGACCACCTGACCTGCCTCCTGAGAAACCTGTATGCAGGTCAAGAAGCAACAGTTAGAACCCAGTGTGGAACAACAGACTGGTTCCAAACTGGGAAAGGACTACTTCAAGGCTGTATATTGTCACCCTGCTTATTTAACTTAGATGCAGAGTACATCACGCGAAATGCTGGACTGGCTGAACCACCATCTGGAATCAAGATTGCTGGGAGAAATATCAATAACCTCAGATATGCAGATGACAACACCCTTATGGCAGAAAGTGAAGAAGAACTGAAGAGCCTCTTGATGAAAGTGAAAGAGGAGAGTGAAAAAGTTGGCTTAAAACAACATTCATAAAACTAAGATCATAGCATCTGGTCCCATCAATTCATGGCAAATAGGTGGGGAAACAATGGAAAAAGTGAGAGACTTTATTTTCTTGGGCTCCAAAATCACTGCAGATGGTGACTGCAGCCATGAAATTAAAAGACGCTCCTTGGAAGAAAAACTATGACCAAGCTAGACAGCGTATTAAAAAGCAGAGACATTGCTTTGTCTCTGCTAGTCAGAGCTATGGTTTTTCCAGTAGTCATGTATGGATGTGAGAGTTGGATCATAAAGAAAGCTGAGCACCGAAGAATTGAGGCTTTTGAACTGTGGGGTTGGAGAGGACTCTTGAGAGTACCTTGGACTGCAAGGAGATCCAACCAGTCCATCCTAAAGGAGATCAGTCCTGAATATTCTTTGGGAGGACTAATGTTGAAGCTGAAACTCCAATACTTTGGCCACCTGATGCTAAGAACTGACTCATTGAAAAAGACCCTGATGCTGGGAAAGATTGAAGGCGGGAGGAGAAGGGGATGACAGAGGATGAGATGGTTGGATGGCATCACTGATGCAATGGACATGAGTCTGAGTAGGTTCTGGGAGTTGGCGATGGATAGGGAAGCCTGGCGTGCTGTAGTCCATGGGGTCACAGAGTCGGACATGACTGAGCAACTGAACTGATACCCATTTTGTAGGCTAGGAAACTGAACCTGAGTGCTTGCGGCTGCCTCGTCTTTGAACTGCAAAGCGAGACTCCAATATGGGCCTATGGATCTTCAGCTCGAAGCTGTCTTCTATCTAAATCTGAATTAACCACCTCTTATGCTTGGCCAGTAGGACCCTGGTGGGGCAGCAAGGGAATGCCAGGCATTCTCTAGGGAAGCACTCAATGGACTGGAGGAAAGAGCTTGTGTACAGTTGGCTGTTAGATAGCCAGGCTGAAGGCTGATGTGGACACAAAGGGAAGTCGAAGAACTAGTGACCCTGGACTCAATATCATGTTACAACTTTCCATATTTCTTATTGTTCAGATACTCTCCTATATCTCCAATCATCTTCTCCAGTCCTTCCTGGTTACTAATTCTAGCCAGGAAGCTGTTCGTGCCTCTCAGATTCCTCTGATGGGCACCAATAGGTGGGTGTGGTGTCAGATTTAACAAAAATATGCAGGATTCCTGATTAAATTTGGGTGTTAGACAAACAATGAATTTTCTATTTAATGTAAAGTAAAAAGTGAAGTTGCTCAGTCATGTCCGACTCTTTGCGACCCCATGGACTGTAGCCTACCAGTCTCCTCTGTCCATGGGATTCTCCAGGCAAGAATACTGGGTGGGTTGCCATTTCCTTCTCCAGGGGATCTTCCTGACCCAGGGATCGAACCCGGGTCTCCCACACTGAAGGCAGATGCTTTAACCTCTGAGCAATGTAATCGTGTCCCAAATTCAATAAATAATAATCTTGTAGTACAAGTATGCCCTTGCAATATTTGGAACGTGCTCATACTAAAACAAACCTTATTGTTTATCTGGCACTCAGATTTAACCAGGCATCCTGTATTCTATTTGGCAAACCTGTGTGGTGCATTGGTGCGTAGCACATGAAGACCATGTGAGGCCTGCGTTTGTGGCCTGACAGCGTCTCATGCTCGCCTTCCAGGGTACCACTCAGGGTAGACACTTGTCACAGGCAGCAGTCGTGAATGCCAATCTCCTTCACCCTCAAGGCCCCGGGCCTCTGCCCCCAGGGTCTCTTCCTCCCATCCATCTGCCCAGCCATGGCCCAGACAATCTACACAAACACCAAAAGTTCTCCCACACAGACGCTAAAATCTTGGCTCCCGGTTCACTGATGCTGACTAGAAATACGGAGACAGAGTTTGGAGGAAAAAAGGAAGAGTAGCTTTATTCTTTGCCAGGCAAAGTGGAAACCGTAGGCCAGCACCTCAAGAACTGTGCCCCCAGAAAAGACAGAGGTTTTATATCCTAATGAAAGTCTTGCGTTTTTTTTTTTTTTTTTCTTTTGCAAGATTTCAAAACAGGGACTTCCCTGATGGTCCAGTGATTAAGAATCCACCCACCAATGCAGGGGACTCAAGTTTGATCCCTGGTCTGGGAAGATCCCACATGCCACGGAGCAACAAAGCCCGAGCGCCTAGAGCCTGTGCTCCGCAACAAGAGAAGCCACCACAATGGGAAGCCCCAAGCACTGCAGCGAAGACTGGTCCCTGGCGGCCACAAGTAGAGAAAACCCGCGTGCCGCAATGAAGACCCAGCACAGCCAATATAAATATGTAAAATTTTTAAAGAGAAATAGAATTTTTTTTTTTAATTTCAAAACAGCCACAGCTGGCATCAGGCAGATGGTAACTGGGGTTGGTCTTTTCTGGTTATCGGCCCGTGACCTTCTTTCTGAAGTGAAGAATGCTACGAAAGAGTGTAGGGGGAGAAGAATGCCGGGTGCAGAGTGTAATTCATGTGGAGTCAGAGAGTAATTTGCCTTGTTTAGCTTTGTGAAGGACAAGTCCAACTACAAGTTGTTTGTTAGCAGTAACACTAAAGAATACAAGATTGCTTAACTATTTCAGGCCTGTTTGTGCTGTTTCCTCAGCCTGTTCATTGTTTCCTTATTTTTCTTAGTTATCAGAAAAGTCTCATTTCTATTTTTGCTGCAACAAATTCCCCATCATTAGTTCATTCCCTCCATATCAATGGAGGAAGGAAATCAGGCATCATTCTCACCTGACTGAGGACAAAGCTTCAGTTTTATTTCACTAGACAAACACCAGGTCTCTGGCCCAGGGGCCCATCTATCTCCTATTTCAAATCTTCCTTGTGGGGGCCACAGCCCAGGCCTGCTCATCCCGGCTCTCCGTGGGAGCACCCCACGCCTGAATGTGTCATGTCCGTTGGCATCATCCTGCCCAAGCCACTTTCTCTTTCGGATTGCCCTTCCTTCTCTGGCCAAGACACCTCGCTCGTAGATCAAGCAACACCCACTGGTGGAGTCTTTCTGGAGCTCCTAAGCCAAGTGGCCCTCTCAGTCAAGGCTTTCTTTACAGGCTTCTGGATGGCACATGTCCCTACCCAGCGGGCATCTGAGAGCCCAGGCCACCCTGCCCCCCATCCCTGGGAGCTTCTGGGCAGAACTTGGTCACAATCATCTATCTGTGTGGTCTCAGGATCCAACATAACACTTGGCTCAGGGACAGAGTTTGGTGGACCAGTGTTTACTGAAGACCATTAACTTCAGAGCAGATTGCATTCTACCACAATCATAAGTCATTGTTTACTTCTCTTTCCTTGTATTTGGGCCCTTTAGGCAGGCTTCAGTTTTTCTTCTGGCTGTCAGTCGGCTACTGTGGACCTCTGTGTGAATTACTTTTATTTCTTTTGGAGATGTTTCTTGAGGCCCAGTTTCCAAAGCAAAGTTACCAGGGACACCTTGCATTTGCAAGAATTCAGTTGACAAGATACCGTTACCATATAGCTTTGGTAGGGTTGCCAGATAAAACACAGGACACCCCAGTGAAATTTGAATTTCAGATGAAAAACAAACACTTTTTAAAGTATGAGCGTGGCTTATGCAATGTTTGAGAGATATGCTTGAAAAAATGACCATTTATTCTGAAATTCAGATTTCACTGGGTGTCCTATATTTTACATACTAAATCTGGCAACCCTAACTTTGAGGGCAGAGCTGGTGGTGGAGGTTCTCAAGGCTGGAGGCCGCCCCAAGAAAACCAGGGGAGGCTGGAAAGGGGAGACCAGCGGGATGGTGGAGGTGGCTCACCAACTGAGTTACCATCTCCCTCAGTGTCCCTGGGATGGACAAACAGCCCACTCAGAGCCCAAGGAGAAGCCAGTGCTGCCACCTGCTGGGGAGCAGAAGCCAGAAGACACTCAGATGGGCGGGGAGCCGGACACAGAGGTGACAGGACCTCCCGAGGCCGAGGGCAGGGGGGCGGGGGTGGCTGGAGAAATTCTTCTCCTGCCTGGAGGGAGGTCTGAACCCCCTAGCCACTGTGCCCCATCCTCTTACTCTCGGGTGTGGGAGGACCCCAATTCTCGGGCGGCCAGCCAGCCTCATGCCACTTCAGTCACCAGGGCACCCTTTCTGCCAAAGCCATCTTTCTTTTCAAAGATTCTTTTCAAAGAATCTTTCAGATTCTTCAGAGCAGAAGCTGGGCGAGGAGCAGGAAGCCAGCGCTACATTCCTGTTTACACTCCTGACTGCAACAGAGCCCGCCAGCGACCCTGCAGAGTAAGGCCATGTGAACGTGAATGAGGGTGAGCGGAGGGGCCAGAGGGTGCTTCTCCATCAACATTCAGACCTGGGCCAGGACTCAGCCCTGGGGCGTGTGTGTGGGGGTGGCCCAGACAGGACTGAAGAAGCCTGGGCCTTGGGCTGGGTTCCCCCTCTGCTCACCCCAGCCTCCAGACTCTGGTCCAATACTCACTGTGCACCCACCCAGGGACTTGGAAATCCAGGAGTCCCAGTTCCTGGATAAGGAAGACTGGGGCCCGCAGCGGACCTCAAAGGAAATGAGCCATTTGCAAAATGTTTGCTTGAGGTGAGCCGGACAGGGGCAGCCAGGGACAGGGAGGGTGACAGGGTTTTCCAGAATGGAGTGCAGGGCCTGGGGCTTGATGTGAGTTGGCACATTCACTGGGCCCTCTTCCTTCCCTCCCTCCCTTCCCTTCTCTCTATTCTGCTCTGGGTGACCTCCTTACTGGCCAGTAGGTCCCTTCCCTCTCAAGCATCAGTGGCCTTGTATGTCCTGTCCCAGAGGAGTGGGGGCCACAGCCCTTTCCCATCAATGTGCCCATGTGCCTGATTAGCGGGCAGTCTATGACGTTGCCTGCAAGGGGCCGCCATCTTTAACTGTCCAGGAACTTGAGGGGTATTTTGGTCTGTGGAGAAAGGGGAGGGGGGTGGTCAGTTCTCTGGATGTCAGGCTCTGGAGCTTAGGTCTGCACAGTCCCATGGCCACTTATCTATCAGTGTCAATGCCAGGGTCCAAACTCAACCTGGAGACAGAGGTCTTGGGGTGGGGGGGGGAGTGTGACAGTCATTCCCCGAGGATGCAGGAGATTCCCACAGCCATGGATCTGAGTGGTCGACGCATATTCATCTGTAGCTGGCCCAGGTGCTCGGGCCGGGCGAATTCCACACAGAAACCACACAGAACCCTGCCACAGCCCCCACTGCAGACCAGAGGGGTGGGTGGCTAGCCCAAGGCTACTTTAGAGGGTTCCCGGGCCAGTACATGTGAGGCAGCAGCTTGAATTCCCCTTGCTAAAGAAGAGAAGCAGGATTCATCTCCCTCTAGGTCCCCTGCTGCCAGTCACAAGGGGAGAAGAATTCCCTCCCTGCCTGTGGCTTTGCCAGAACCAGACCGGGCTCCTGGTGAAACCCTGGGCTTGTGGCTCTGCCAGATCAGGAGCTCATGAAAGAGCTGTGTGCCATGGGGGTGGGGGGCTGCCTAGGACAAGTCTGGGGGCTGAGGGGGCGGGTCTCCCTTTCAACCCTAGGCTTCGGGAGTCACTCAGCACTATCCAAGCCGACAATCTGGCTCTGGGAGAGAAGCTGCGAGACCTGGTGAGACCTCAACCCAGGACCTACCTCCTTTGTGGTGCCTCCTCCCCACCTCCCAACCCTGCTCCTGGGCAGGCCCCTGGCAGGCCATCCTGCCTGGCATCGTCTACCCTCCTCTGGCCCCTGCAACCCTTTGTTCCAGCCTGACTCCTTGTATAAAAGCCTGAAAGAGGAAGCGAGGGCCATCCTGGAAGGAGAGAAGGCCGTCCAGGAGGAAGGCAAGGCCCTCCAGGAGGAGGGTAAGACCATCCAGGATGGAGCCCTGGCCGTCCAGGAGGGGGCGCTGTTCCAGGTACCAGGAGCTCCACCCAGCTGTGGGTGGGGTGAGAGGACCAGTTTGCCAAGCACCACTCAACTGGTTCCCCACTGTCTGCAGGAACCCAGCTCTCAGATGGCAGGACTGGTCATCCTGCAGCCTGACCCTGCCCTCAACAGCGGAAACACGTGTCAGCCCTAGGCCCTAGCTGAGCCGAGGCTGGAGACAGCACATCTCCTTGGGGAACCCCTCTGGCTGTTCCTCTCCAGCTCCCCTCAGTAAATTTTACCGAATCTGAGCCATGGCTTCCCCTGCCTGTGTGTGGACCCTGGGAATAGAGGCCACCAGCTCCAAGTAGGCCATCCTCCAACATCTTCCACCTCCCTGGGCCCTGAGCTGCCCCCACCCCAGAAGAGGCTCCAGATCTGGCTGTTATCATCCTCAAGATCAGCGATCCTGTGATAAGTGCTGGGGTGGGACTGGAAGGGGGCCGCACCCTCTCCTTGGGAGGCTGGAAGCCCCAGGTCTAACTCCAAAGGGCAGATTAGGGAGGGGCGGGAAGAGCCACTTTCTACCCAGTGGCCTTGGATGAGTCTTCTTTGTCAGTCAAGTCATGGGGGTGGGGAGAGTGAGAGCTCCCCAAAGGGGCCCCAAACCCACATACTTCAGGCCTAGAAATGCTGCTGGAGTTTGAATTCCCACTCCCACCTCCAACCAGGTTCTCCTGGGGCCCCGCCTTGAGACCTGCTCCCCTTCACCATTGACGGTCTTCCTGTCCCGAGTCATAAATTCCACCCCTACCTCATCCATGAACCGAAGTGTCCAGCTGTGGTCCCTGTGCTCTGGCCAACAACAGGCCTTCAGGTCTTGTACCCCTCAGCTTCATTGCCCTCAGACCCAGCCAGCCCTGGGGAGCCTTCCTAGGCATCCCCTGATTACTGATGTAATGAGAGAGTGAAGACAGAGACAGAGATGCACAGAGAATGTACAGGTATTCAAAAACTTAGAAACTTTTCCCATACCACTAAACAAAGAACGTGCTTTAGATTTTTTTTTTAAACTCCCTAATGAAGGAGAACAGAGCCAGCAAGCTGACAAAGCCTGTTTAAAGGAGGATACAAGAAAGCGAGACACAAATATGTTCAAGGGAGAAAAAGAGGTGGAATCCTGAAACAAGACTGCTAAATGAGATACGAAATAGGTCAGCATGCTATGGGACAACTTTGGGCAAAGCCCCATAACCCTAAGGGTGGTATTGTTTACTGGGCAGAATCCTCTAGTGTGCTGTGGAAAGAATCATCTCTCTGCCCTCATATACCCACTGCAGGGGACACTAGCTGGGAAGATGGAAGTCCAGGTTGCACCCCTGTCAGACCCACTTTGACCTATACCAGACCTGTGGGATCCTGCCCAGGCCGAAACCTGATGACTCACTGCACTAGTGAAGCTTTGATTTGGTCACAGCTTTAGACTGAACTGTGTGTGTGTGCATGCTCAGTCATGTCTGACTCTTTGCAACCCCATGGACTGTAGCCTGCCAGGCTTTTCTTTTCCAGGCAAGAATACTGGAGTGGGTTGCCATTTCCTACTCCAGGGATTGAATCTGAGTCTCTTGTGTCTCCTGCATTGGTAGGCAGATTCTTTACCAGAAGCACCTGAGCTGGGCTCTGATTTACCTGACCTCCACTCCCAAGAGTCCACCCTCCTCCCCTAGCCAACCAGTGACCCAGTGGTATAGCTGTGTTCTTTTCCTGAAGGGAGTCATACCATAATGATATTGAGGATAGTTAGATCAGCTAAATGATTAAATCAGTTTAACCACTTTAGGACGTCTATCTCCAAGATATTGCATGGTCTCGTTTTTTTTTTTTTTTTTTTTTTTTAGCGGGTGCCGGGAGCCCCTTGGGCCCCCATAGCGACACTCCGCGCATCCGCGACGCCAGTGTTCCCCTGGTCTCGTTTTTGATAGGTGGCAGGTTTTTAAAAATTTATTTTGTTGAAGTATAGTTGTTTCCTGATGTGTTAATATCTGCTGTGCCTGCATGTTCAGTCACTCACTCATGTCTGAATGTTTCAACCCCATGGACTGCAGCCCGCCAGGCTCCTCTGTCCATGGGATTTTACAAGTAAGAATACTAGAGTGGGTTGCCATTTCCTCCTCCAGATTTCTGCTGTATAGCAAAGTAATTCAGTTAAATAGGATTGACCAAAAATTTCTTTTGGGTTTTTCCATAACATCTTATGTGTATATGCATGCATTTTTTTTTTTTTCCTCTAGACTGCCTCTTTTATAAAGATTGGATTAGGGTAGGTGAGAATCACAAGTGAAGTGAAGTGAAAGTTGCTCACATGTCCGACTCTTTTCAACCCCATGGACTATACAGTCCATGGAATGCTCCAGGCCAGAATACTGGAGTGGGTAGCCTTCCCCTTCTCCAGGGGATCTTCCCAACCCAGGAATTGAACCAGGGTCTCCCGCATTGCGGACAGATTCTTTACCAGCTGAGCCACAAGGGAAGCCCGAGAATTAAAAAGATTTAAAAAATAAAGAAGAACCCATGTCAAAGCTGCCATCAGGTAGCACCACTGACAATTTCTTGTACTTTTCTTCCCTGTCTCAGTAATCCCCTCCACAGAAAGCAGACTATTGGAACAGCTCTGTCCTTCCCTGTGAAGTCTCTGCTGGCACTGCCCAGCAAACCTGGACAGTGGGGGACTGCCTGCCTTAGGCTGGTTTTATCACAGGATATTGGATATAGTTCCCTGTGTATATTTGCAGCATGGGGGACCTTTAGTTGCAGCATGTTTTAGGACCTTGCTGTTTTTCCATTCTACATGTAATAGTTTATACCTGCTAATCCCAAACTCTTAATACATCCCCCCCTTATCCCACCTTGGCAAGCTAGGCAGCAGTTTTTATTTTATGTATTTATTTATTTTATTTTAGTTTTATGTTTTTGCTTATTTTAATTTTGGCTGTTCTGGGTCTTTGTTGCTGCGTGGGTTTTTCTCTAGTTGCGGCGAGTGGGGGAGAAGGAAATGGCAACCCACTCCAGTACTCTTGCCCGGAAAACCCCGTGGACGGAGGAGCCTGGTAGGCTGTCGTCTTTGGGGTCGCACAGAGTCGGACACGACTGAAGTGACTTAGCAGCGGCAGCAGCGAGTGGGGGCTACTCTTACCTGCAATATGCGGGCTTCTCATTGAGGTGGCTTCTCTTGTTGTGGAGCCCAGGCTCTAGGGCACGTGGGCCCAGCAGGTGCGGCTCCAGGGCTCTGGAGCACAGGTTCAGTAGTTGTGGCGCATGGGCTTAGTTGCTCTGCAGCATGTGGGATCTTCCTGGACCAGGGATCGAACCCAAGTGTGCTGCATTAGCAGGCAGATTCTTTACCACTGAGTTGCCAGGGAAGCCCACGTGCCCACATTTTGTATCCCTGTGGTTGCTCTGGACACCCCTTAAATATCAGACAGCTGAGTATGAATGCCCAGGGTGGAGGAGCTGAGCTCATTCAGGTCAGCTTTTCATTCATTCTACAAGTATTGTTGAGTGCCTCCTATGTGCCTGGCACTGCTCTGGGCTCTGGCAATTCAGCAGTGAATAAAACAAAGACGCGAGCCCTAGCAGAACTTACATTCTAGAAGGGGAGATAAGGGATAATTAATATCAGGACAGTGATGGATGCAACAGAGAAAAATGAAGCGGGAGAGGGGAGGGAAAGCCTGAAAGGTAAAGGAACACGATTTAGAGAGAGTGGCAGGGAAGATCTCATACAGAACTGACATTTGAGCAGAGATGTAGGGGACCTGAGGGAGGGACCACAGTGGGACGTACAGCCATGAGATCGCCTAGGAAATGGGTGTAGCTGGGGAAGCCATCCAAGGCTGAGCCCTGGTCGTCTGACACTAAGAGGGCAGGAGATGAAGAGGACCCAGCAAAGAAGACTGGAAAGGAAGAAGGAAACCAGGTGAGTGAGATGTCCTGGGAGCCAAGTGACCAAAGCGCAGAAAGACGATGGGTGATCGTCTGTGAGCAGCACTGCTGCGGTTCAAGTAAGAAAAGAGGACAGAACTGACCAGTGCTTTGAGCAACATAGAGCAAAGTGGACCTTTTCAAGAGCAATTTTAGTGGAATAAAGCCTAAATGGAGTGGCCTCAAGAAAGAATGGGAGGAGGGACTTCCCTGGTGGTCCGGTGGCTAAGCCTCCTCGCTCCCAATGCAGAGGGCCTGGGTTCAATCTCTGGTCAGGAATGTAGACCTCACCCACCACAACTAAAGATCCCGCATGCTGCAACAAAGATCAGGTATCCCAAGTTCCACAACTAAGACCTAACACAGCCAAATAAATAAATATCTAAAACAAAGAAGAAGAAGAATGGGAGGAGAGGAATTGGAGACGAGCATGGTCCACTCTTCTGAGTTTTTTGTAAAAGGGGACAGAAAATGGGACAGTTACTAGCAAGTGGAATTGAGAGTTGTGTGTGTGTGTGTGTGTGTGTGTGGTTTTTTTTTTTTTTTTTTTTTTAGGATTGTGTTAAGCACCATAAACAGGAGCTTTAGGTGGATGGAAGTGACCCAGTAAAGGCCAGGAGACTTGTGGAGCCCCATCCTTGAGCAGTGAGGGCAGGGTGGGTTTTGCCCAGGGTACAGGCTCCCTTGGATGGAGGTGTGGATCACACAAGGGGACGTTCCTTCTTTTTGGGGGGGTGGCGGGGACATTCCTTCTGATTTTCTCAGTGAAATAGGAAGCACAGTCTTCAGGTGAGAGTAAGGGTTGAGAAGAATGTGTTGGAAGCTTGAAAAGAGAGGACAGACTATGAAACCACCATCTAGGATGGGGGGAGGGACTGTGGACCAGGGAAGGATGGTAAGATTGCTGGGCAGTATTGAGGGCCTCCTTGAGGTCCCGGATCATAAACTTAAGGTGAGATGAATGAGGTCATCTGATTGTACAGGTACATTCGGGGTCAAGAGTGAAGGTGAAGTGTAGGCAGAGGACTGGATGTAACCAGATCAGGGATTTTTCCAGTGAATGTGACCAAAGCAGAGAGGATCAAGGTGGTGGAGAGGGTTTTCAAGAGACTCCGGCTGGGTGAGGAAGAAGATAAGTACACTTGGGAATTGAGAGAGAAAGGACAGGAGCCAGTACCAATGGACTGGCAGTCCTCGAGGATCGAAGAATTCTCTGAGTCCGAGGGATGGAGGGAGTGAGGTGGGAAGATAAGGAAATCAAGAGACTTCCCTGGCGGTCCAGCGGTTAAACATGCTTCCACTGCAGGGGTTGCAGGTTTGATCCTTGGTCAGGGAACTAACATCCCACATGCCAGGTGGTGCGCCCCAAAAGTAAGATAAATAGGTGCAGATGAGTGGATGGACATAATCATTCACTAAAGGAAATCAAATGCATTAGCTTTCTGAAGGGATTTCCATCAATACCCACAGTCCCTCCAAAATATTGAGAGAGGGGCCATACCATCCTCCCAGCCAAGATGGAGAAAGAAGATTGATCAAGTTAATGTCTGGTGCAGACAGCAGAGTTGACGTCAGTTGATTCCAACAACCTGAGCCGGAGTTCTCCGATGTCACCCACTCAGATGTCACACACTCTTGTCCAGATGTCATGTCTGCGGCCTCACACTTCCCAGGATGGGGGTAGGGCAGGACCATGGGGTTTCCGTCTCATGGTGTCATCACCACATCTGTTCCTTAATTATCAGTTGACCTTGGTGTCTGGCTGGCTGCCCGGTGGTAACTGTCCTCTAATGCCCCTGTAAAGGAATGTGTACACTCCCCACACTGATGGGCTACTGATAAGATCACATCCTGGGCGCTGATAATCATCTCTCCAATAACTGGCTTTTTGGGGCACCTCCCTGAAGTCCCGGATCACACTGTACCCCACCCCTAGTCCTGCCACGCTAATGTGCTAACACTCCTGACCAACAGCACGAGGGAGGTGGGCATCGTGGCACAGGTGAATGGGGCTGTAAGCAGTAGGAAGGGGGCTGCTCTGCTCTGAGAGGGTGCTGTGAAATAACACACACACACACACACACACAAACACACACAGTCTACCTTGCCCAGCTCTCCTGGATCTCCAGGCGTCTTTGAGCTGATCAATAGATTGCAGCCTGGCTGGACAGAATCCCAAGGCAGGATAAGCCATGGAGGGTGGAAGGAGTCACATTTGAGCCCCAGGGATCTTCCCAGCCCTTCCTGGCTCTCTTTGAAGTCAGAAAGAGGCTCAGCACTTAGACTGAATACTTGGTGGCTTCCTCTCCCTCTCCACCCATCCTCATCTCTATGGATGGCCTGCCCCTTGCCTTTTCTGCATGCTGAATACTATCTTATCATTGGAAGATCCCCTCAAATGTTCCCTTCTGGACAGAATTTGTCATTCATTCCACTGGGAGCACACTGGTCCTCCCCTCTATAGCACACTGGTCCTCACCACATGGTTGAACCCAAAGCCTGTCTGGTTCCTTTGCTGGACCTGAGTTCCTGGGCACTTTGGCTTCCCCAGAGCCTGGCATGGGTCTGGCATAGGGCTGAATAAATGAAAGATGCTGGCAGTTAAGAGTGAAGGAATGAATAAATGAATGGATGGATGGAGGGGAGTGCAGAGGATGGGTGGATGGGAGAATGGGTGAACAAATGTCGGGGTGGGTGCATGAACAGATGGATGGATTCCTGATACAGGGGATGATGGAGGAGGTGGTCACCTTATGAAGAAAGTGTGGGCTTCCCCAGCTCCGTCCTTTAGAACAGTTTTCATTTTAAGAGTCCCACTTACTTCCGTAAGCTCAGATCCCTACAGGATAGTTACAGAGAGTCCTTCTGGGTCTCTCTTCTTCCCTTAGCTCTAGGCTTAGCATTTTTAGGGGGTTTAGATGAGGCAGAAATGGCTAAAATATACTGAGTTCCCACTATGGGTCTAACACCAAGCTAGACATTTTTACAGATGTGGCCTTGTTTAATAAAAACAGCACCACAGTTCTGTGAAATTGGTTCTATTATATTATCCCATTTTTACAGTGAAGAAAACGGGCTCAGAGACACTAAGTGAACTGTCTAAGGTCATACAGCTAATGTCTAGCAAAGGATGGGATTTGAATTTAAAACCTACTCAAGGAGCCAGGGCTGGATGGGCTAGAGATCGAGTGACACCGAGGAACCAGAGGCCGGGATGGCGGGCGGCAGGGCCGGCCCTGCTCTGAAGACAGGGGCTCTGAGTTCTAGTCCTGACTTGGCCTCTTTTACTGGCAGACAGTGGGTGAGACATTGCCCATCTCCAAGCCTCAGTGTCCACATGTGGATCTGCTGCCCCTCGGGAATCTCTTCCAAGTGAATGTTGCAGAAATCGAGGTGGATGTAAGGAGATTCCTTGGGACGTCCCGTCCTTTCTCTGCCAGCTAGTGACCAAAGGGCAGGGCCGCACATTAGATAATGGTTAACCGGACCCGAGGCCCCATCTATAAGGTGGCCACCGAGCTGGCCAAGATTCCACAGGATGCAGTGGGTGAAGGTACTGGGAGGGGTGGTGGGGGCTGCTGCCCTCCTGGGGCTGGGGATCATTTTGGGTCACTTTGCCATCCCCAAGGGGGCTGACTCGCCAGCCCCCAGTGCCTCAGCCTCCCAGGACCTGGACCTGAAGATCCTCGAGACCGTCATGGACCAGCTAGATGCCAACAGGATCCGGGAGAACCTTAGGTGAGAGGCTTTCCTTTGCGCCTCTCCCGTGTGCCAGAGGCCTCTCCCTGACCGTGGACCCACCCCTCTCTCGCCCACCCTGCAGAGAACTCTCCAAGGAGCCGCATCTGGCCACCAGCCCCCGGGATGAGGCTCTGGTGCAGCTGCTGCTACAGCGCTGGCAAGACCCGGAGTCCGGCCTGGACTCAGCCAGGACCACTGAGTACGAGGTGCTGCTGTCCTTCCCCAGCGGGGAGCAGCCCAACCGTGTGGATGTGGGTGAGTTCCCGCTCTGGCGTCGGGATGCCTGGGGGCTGGGCGAGCTGCCGGTTCTCGCCCCAACACCGCCCTCTCTCGACAGTGAACTCCACTGGGGCCGTCCTCTTCTCCTGCCGACAGAGTGAGGAGAACGTGACCGGGGAGCAGGGGGGCCCCGATGTGGTACCGCCCTATGCCGCGTATGCTCCTCCCGGAACCCCACAGGTGGGCCTGGGATACCCCCTCCCCACTGCCATGGCCCAACTCCCCCTTGTTCCCAGTTCAGCTGCTCCCATCCTGACCCCACGGGCTGTTGAAGCAAAGTGCCTCAACTGGGGCTCAGCCCCCACCCAGAATTTAGTCGCTTCCACACTGCATTACTACTGCTTTTGCCCATCACTTAGTCATTCAACAAACACTAACGGGCCCTGCTCCAGGCCTGGCCTGTTACAGAGTACCTGGACACAGAGCACGGAGAAAACCAGGTGTGACTTGGTCTTGGGGAGCTGAGAAGCTCTGGGTGAGGTCGGGGGACGGGATCTAAATCCTTCATCCTGCCATTCAGCCTTTCCCTCTCTTTCCTGGGCCTGGCTCTAAGTCACCTTCTCTTGGGAATAGGGCCCCCTCGTCTACGCCAACCAGGGCTCGGAGGAAGACTTCAAGGAACTACAGAAAGAGGCGGTCAAACTCCAAGACAGCATCGTCTTGACCCGCTATGGGGGTGTAGGGCGCGGGGCTAAGGTAAGTAGCAGCCCCCAGTGCAAGGGGCTGGGTGGGGAGAGGGGCCGGCAATGGACAGGAGGAGTGAGGGGAAGGGGATGAGCAGTGCTGAGTGGGGTACCAAGCCCTGGGCTTGGGGCAGAAGACGGGGGTGATTCCTCCTTCCACCCACGATGGCTGCCATGGGCCTCTGCCTACCCAGGTTCTAGTCCATGGGTAGGCCCAAAGAATACTCATGTGCTATGTAACCATGGGTGCCTCCCCCAACATCCGTGAGCCCTGGGAAATAAAGGAATTGGGCAAAATTTTCAGCTTTCATATTCTGGAAGTCTAAGTCCTCCTGTGAAGTTGTTCTCCTGAATATCTGACTTAAATCCCTCCTGTTGTCCCCTCCCACCCAGCAATTTGCTTCTTTTCCATACAGAATTTTGATGGAGGATTCCATGCCTATTGCTATTTATTGTTATTTTATTTATTTATTTTATTTTTAGCTGCACTGGGTCATGGTTGCTTGATGCGGGCCTTCTCTGACTGCGGCAGCAGGGTGGGAGGCTATTCTTCACTGCGGTGCGTGTGGCTTCTCCTGTTGTCTAGCCCCAGCCCCAGGGCGCTCGAGCCTCAGTGGTTTTGAAGCACAGGCTCCACAGTCGTGGCTCGAGGGCTTACTTGCCCTCCTGCACGTGGAATCTTCCAGACCAGGGTTTGAACCTGTGTCCCCTGCATTGCAAGGCAGATTCTTAACCACTGGACTACTAAGGAAGCCCTGTCTATGGTTTTTAAATGTTTATTTACTTACTTATTTTAAATTTAAAAAGGTATAGAACAAGAGATGGGACTAGGGAATTAGTGTTTAGTGGGTTAAGAACTTCAAATTTGCAAAATGAAGAGAGTTCTGGAGATAAATGGAGGTGATGGTAGCACAATAATAGGAATGTGCTTAATGCCACTGAACTGTACTCCTTTTTTTTTTTTTCCGGTATTTATTTATTTGGCTGTCTTGGGTCTTAGTTGTGGCACTCGATACTTTTTAGCTGCAGAATGTGAACTCAGTTGTGGCATGTGGGATCTAGTTCCTGAACTGTACACTTAGATACTAAATTTTATGTTATGTGTATTCATCACAGTTTTTTCTACAATAGTAAAACATATTTATCAGTTTTCACAATCGATAGCTAGACAAAAATAAAAGATTATAATTGCAAGCCATAATGAGAATATGTTAACATAACAATATAAAATAATTACATACAATTTGGGGTGTCAAGCAGAGTGATGTAGTAAGTGGAAGTGCATACATGCACATGTATTCAGCCACCCAGCCAGTTTATGTCTCTTGGTTAGTACATTTAATCCATTTACATTTATTACTGATATGTATGATCCTATTACCATTTTCTTAATTGTCTTGGGTTTATTTTCTGTAGATCTTTTCCAGTCTGTAGATCTTTTCTAGTCTCTTGTGTCTCCTGCCTAGAGAAGTTTCTTTAGCATTTGTTGTAAAGCTGGTGTGGTGGTGCTGAATTCTCTTAACTGTTGCTTGTCTGGAAAGCTTTTGATTTCTCCATCAATCTGACTGAGAGTTTTGCTGGGTATAGTATTCTTGGCTGTAGGTTTTTCCCTTTCATCACTTTAAATTTATCATGCCATTCCCTTCTGGCTTGTAGAGTTTCTGTTGAGAAATCAGCTGATGATAACCTGATGGGAGTTCCCATGTATGTTGTCATTTTTCCCTTGTTGCTTTTTTAAAAAATACATAATATTTATTTATTTGGCTGCCCCCAGGTCTTAGTTGCAGCACATGAGATCTTCAGTCTTCCTTGTGGTATGCGGGATCTTTAGTTGTGGTATGCAAACTCTTAGCTGTGGCATGTGGGATCTTTGTTTCCTGACCGTGGATCTAACCTGGGCCCTCTGCCTTGGGAGCAAGGGGTCCTAGCCCCTGAACCACCAAGAAGTCCCTCCCTTGTTGCTTTTAATATTTTATCTTTGTCTTTAATTTTTGTCAGTTTGATTACTATGTGCTTCAGTGTGTTCCTCCTTGGATTTATCCTGCCTGGGACTCTGTGCTTCCTAGACTTGGTTGACTATTTCCTTTCCCATGTTAGGAAAGTTTTCAGCTATATCTCTTCAAATATTTTCTCAGGTCTTTTCTCTCTTTCTTCTTTTTCTGGGACCCCTATAATACAATTGTTGGTGCATTTAATGTTGTCCCAGAGGTCTCTTAGGCTGTCTTCTTTTTTTTTTTTTTTCATTCTCTTTTCTATATTCTATTCTGTGGTAGTGATTTCCACCATTCTATCCTCCAGGTCATTTATCTGTTCTTCTGTGTCAATTATTCTGCTATTGATTCTTTCTAGTGTATTATTCATCTCTGTTTCTTTGTTCTTTAGTTCTTCTAGGTCTTTAGTAAACATTTCTTGCACCTTCTCTGTTATTTTCCCAAGATCCTGGATCATCTTCACTATCATTATTCTGAATTCTTTTCCTGAAAAGTTACCTAACTCCACTTAATTTAGTTGTTTTTCTGGAGCTTTATCTTGTCCCTTCATCTGGGATGTAACTTTCTGTTTTTTCATCCCGATTAACTTTCTGTGATGTGGTTTTTGTTCTAGCCAGTTGTGGTTCTTCTAGCTTCTTTTGTCTGCCCTCTGATGGGCTAAGAGTTTTGTGTAAGCTTCCTTATGAGAGGGACTGAGTTTTGCTCTGGCAGGTAGGGCTGTGCTCAGTAAAGCTTTAATCCAATTATCTGCTGATGGGTGGGGTTGCACTCCCTCCCTGTTAGTTGTTTTGCCTAAGAGGACCTAGCCCTGGAGCCTATAGGCTCTATGATAGGGTTAATGGCAACCTCCAAGACAGCTTATATGAAGGGGGGCCTTCCAGGGGTGCTACTGCCAGTGCCCCCATCCCTGTGGTGAGCCCCTGCTGACCCACGCCTCCACAGGAGACCCTGCAATACTAGCAAGTAGTTTTGGTTCAGTCTCCTGTGGGGTCACTGCTCCTTTCCTCTGGGTCTTGGTGCCCACAAGATTTTGTTTGTGCCTTCCAAGACTGGAGTCTGTTTTGCCCAGTCCTGTGGAACTCCTATAACCAAATCCCACTGACCTTCAAGGTCAGATTCCCTGGGGGTTTCCAGCCCCTTTGTCAGATCCCCAGGCTGGGAAGCCTGAGGTGGGGCTCAGAACCTTCACATTCACAACAGTGGGAGAACTTCTTTGGTGTATTGTTCTCCAGTTTGTGGGTCACCCACATGGCAGGTATGGGCTTTGATTTAGTCATGATTGTGCCCCTCCTACCCTCTCACTACAGCATCTTCTTTGCCTCTGGAAGCAGGGTATCTTTTTTTTTTGATGGGTTCCAGCGTCTTCCTGTTGATGGTTGTTCAACAGATAATTGTAATTTTGGTGCTCTTGTGGGAGGAGATGAGTGCATATCCTTCTACTTCACCATCTTGAACTGGAAGCCCTCTCATCACAATTTTAAAAGTTAAAATACATACATACATACATAAAAGAAGTACCCTGGATAAGAGCTGGTGGGGGAAAAAAAAAAAAGAAAGGAAAGGGGAACAGATGTAGTAAAATGATACAGACAATGAAACTCAGTTTTTTTAAAAAAAGTATAGGATGAAAAAAAGTTTCCTCATAATGCCACCCTCCAAAGAGGTAGCTTTGTTTGTTTGTTTATGGAATGTGATCCAGAGTTTCCTTGGGAAGAAGAACATATGAAGGTATATTCTCATTTCTTTCTCTTTTTTAATATAAAAGTAGCATACAATACCCACTGTTCTGAACTGTGCTCTTTTCATCTTAATATATCTTATAGGAAATTCCCTGATGGTCCAGCAGTTAGGACTCCTTGCTTCCACTGCAGGGGGCCCGAGTTCCATCCCTGGTGGAGAAACTAAGATCCCAAAAGCCACTCAGCCTGGCAAAAAAACAACAACAACAACAAAAAAAAAACCAACCCCAAACCAACCAACCAAACAAAAAGTCATTCTGGAGATCATTCTCAAGTGGCGCATAAACTCTGTCCTTGATCTTCTTTTTTTTTTAATGTACTGTTTTGTTTTCATTGACTTAAATTATACGTAACATAAACTTGACCACGTTAACCATTCTTTAATGGGTCTTCGCTGTTGTGAGGGCTTTTCTCTGGTTGCAGCGAGCACGGCTTCTCATTACAGTAGCTTCTCTTATCGCAGCTCCCAGGCTTTAGGGCACAGGCTCAACAGATGCGGCACACTGGCTTAGTTCCTCCGAGGCATGCGGGATCTTCCTGGTTCAAGGACTGAACCCGTGTCCCCTGCTTCGGCAGGCAGATTCTTTACCACTGGGCCACTGGGGAAGCCCGGTGAGCTGTTTTTTAAATGTATGTTGCCATTGCATTAAGAACATTAACAATGTTGTGCAGCCATCACTACGACCCACTTCCAGACTGCTTTCACAGTTCCAAGCGAAACTCTGTACCCATTTAACACCCTTATTCTCCCTCTGCAGCCCCAAGTAATCTCTATTTGACTTTCTTGGCCTATTCCAGGTACCTCACGTAAGAGGAATCATGCAATATTTGTCTTTTTGTGTCTGGTTTACTTCCCTTAGCAGAATGTTTTGAGGTTCATTGATGTATCAGAACTTCACTCCTTTTTAAGACTGAGTAATTTACGTTTGCATGCTATATACTAGGTTTTGCTTATCTGTATATCAATGATGGACGGTTGAGTTGTTTCTACCTTTTGGCTACTATGAATAATGCTTACTCCTTCCTTTATACACTGTAGG
This sequence comes from Dama dama, assembly GCF_033118175.1. NCBI lineage: Eukaryota > Metazoa > Chordata > Mammalia > Artiodactyla > Cervidae > Dama > Dama dama. The sequence goes on from NC_083682.1 coordinate 7,647,660, forward strand.
GTACCTCAGTTTAATTGCCCCGCTGAGGAGCCATTGCCTACATTCAACAACAGTCTTCTGCTCTCTCAAGCAGCACTGCAACAAATGACTTGTGCAAGAGTCATCTTGCTGGTAGGAAGACAGACCTGTCCTGGCTTCCACAGTGATGAAGGGAAGAAGAGGAGATGTGAGGCAATGTGAGATGTGCCCCCTTTTCACCGCCCTTCCCTAAACACAGCTTCCTCTGGCTTCCTGCAGGCTGTGAATGCTGCCAAATACGGGGTAGCTGGAGTGCTAGTGTACACGGACCCCAAAGACATCAATGACGGGAAGAGATTGCCGAACGAGACCTTCCCACACTCCTGGTGCCTGCCTCCCTCGGGCGTGGAGCGAGGCTCCTACTTCGAGTATTTTGGGGATCCCTTGACTCCTTACCTGCCAGCTACGCCTTCCTCCTTCCGCCTAAACTCTGACAATGCCTCTGGATTTCCCCCAATTCCCATTCAACCCATTGGCTTTGAGGATGCACAAGTCCTTCTCTGGTGAGCTTGTACCCTGGGGTCTCCTGCCTACTCTCCGGTGGTGGCCCCCCAACTTCAACCCCTACGTCCCTATTTGCTCTGAAGGGCCTCCCCCTCCTCCCCAGTAACCTTGGAGGAAAGTTAGCACCGGCTGACTGGCAAGGAGGACTGGGCTGTGACTACAATTTGGGGCCAGGCTTCCGGTCAAATGGTATCTTCCCAGAAGACGGGTAAGATGGAGCCCCCTCCTCCCCCGACTCTCCCCTTCTCTTCCCTTGTTATGCTTTTTTTTTTTTTTAAATTATGTATTTATTTGTTTATTTTTGTCTGTGCTGGGTTTTCGCTGCTGCACGTAGGCTTTCTCTCACTGCGGCAGTCAGGGGCTTCTCATTGTGGTGGCTTCTCTTGTTGGCAAGCACAGGCTTTCGGGCATGTGGGCTTTAGTAGATGTGGGCTCAGTAGTTGTGGCTCACAGATTCAGCGGCTCCATGGCACATGGCATCTTCTTGGACCAGGGATCAAATCTGTCTCCCTTGCATTGCAAAGAGGATTCTTGACCACTGGACCACCAGGGAAGTCGGTTATGCTTCCCTGACCCTGGGTTTCCTCTCTGCTCACTTCGAGGCCTGGCCTTTCCCTTTCTCCTCTCTCCCAACCCCTCCTTGATTCCAAAATACCTGTCTTGTCCTGGGAAGCCTGTGAATCAGTTGTGTGCCCCCACAAGTCTCTGTGGAGTCCCCCGACCTCACATTGGACCTCCGTTCTCCAGCCACCCCCTCTCTTGAACACACCAAGCTCATTCCCAAATCAGGGCCTCTGGACTTGCTGTTCCGACTGATGGAACACCCTTCCCCAGGCTCTGCCATTCCTGGCCTGCCCTAACACCCCACCTGCCACCAGGCACCTTGTCAGTGTCCCCCCAAGCTCCTTCACTGCCTGCAGTTGCTCACTTCCTTGGGGTCTGGATGCTCCAGGAGAGGGAGATCCCACGAGGGTGGGGTCCATGTCTGTCTCAGCCGTTGCCCAGAGCTGGTACGATGCTGACATACACTGAGTATCCAGTGACCGAGTGAGTACGAAGGAGAATTGGAGTCAGAAGAGCTGGGCTCTAGCCTCGCTGTCTCTCCTGGTATTTCCAAGCAGGTGACTTTGCCAGGTTCCTTTCTGACTCTGGGCCTCAGGTTTTCCTGCATTTTGGAGGGGGCAGTGGGTGGTGCCAAGACTCCTGTCCCCCTCCAGCCAGGTGAACGTGAGTGTCCACAACCGCCTGGAGCTGCGGAACTCCTCCAATGTCCTGGGGATCATCCGCGGGGCTGTGGAGCCAGGTGAGCGCCTCCTCAAGGCTCCCCGTGCCCCCAGGACCCCGCCCAACCCTGGGCGCCGCTGACCACGCCCCCTCAGCCCCGCCTGGCTGCCCCGCCCACCGTTGCTCCTCTGAGGTTTCTGACTCTGCTCCTCCTGCCAGATCGCTACGTGCTATATGGAAACCACCGGGACAGCTGGGTTCACGGGGCCGTAGACCCCAGCACTGGTACTGCCGTCCTCCTGGAGCTCTCCCGCGTCCTGGGGACTCTGCTGAAGAAGGGTGAGCGGGCCGCCCTGCCCCGGTCCAGGGGCTCGCTCCCCAAGAGGGCACCTAAAGCCAGTCCTCCCTGAATTTTGGGCGCTGACACCCCCTCCACTCCCGCATTCGCCTGTGCCCACTTGTGCCAAGCCTAAGGACCCTGGGGGCAGACATGCATGCCACTAGCCCTGGCCTCGCTCAAGCAGCCCAGTGTGGTACAGGGAACTCTTGCAATACCTTCTGAGGGTCTTCTGCACCCCTCTAGTGAAGTGAAATCAGGTGTGGTCGCGAGCAAGCCCGTGCCCAGGCTCTGCCCTCAAGGAGTCTCAGCTTGGTTGAGGCAGGGGGACAGTCGTTAACTCCACAAACACTTCAGCCAGGCCTACTGTGTGCCAGGCCAGCTCTAGGCATTGGATGTCCCCCAGAGAACCCCAGAATTCTGGCTGTAATGACAACTGTGAAACGTCCTATTAGGGAAAATATCTACTGGGCTTTCCAGGCGGAAGCCAAAGCTCAGGGAGGTGGCAGTTCCAGGTGGGCATGGGGATCCAGGTGGAAAAGAGTGGGTGGACCAGGTGGCAGAGCTGTGTATTTCCTAAAAATAGGGACATTTTCTTTCATAACCACGCTACAATGATCAGAATCAGAAAATTTAAAAATTTTCCAATTGTCCCAATAAGTTTCAAAAATTATTTGTTTATATTTTGGCTGCTCTGGGTCTTCACTGCCCCTCAAGGGCTTTCTCTGGTTGCAACGTGCAGGCTTCTCTTGTTGTGCAGCACAGGGCTTAGTTACAGTGAGGCATGTGAGATCTTAGTTCCATGGCCAGAGATCGAACTTGTGTCCCCTGGAAGATGGATTCTTAACCACTGGACCACCAGGGAAGTCCCTCCGATAACATTTAGAGCAAAAGAATGTTCTGGTCCAAGAGTCAATCCAGGAGCACAGGTTGCACATGTAGTAATCGCATGGGTCATCTGTGATCGTTTCTTAGCTGTTCTTTCTTTCCTGATCCTGATATTTAGTTTGTTGACTGTCCCTCAATTTCGGTTTGTCGGATTAGATTCAGCTTATGCATTTTGGGCAGAAAAAGGTGTGGGAACTTTCCATTGCAAGCACGTAATCATTTTATACTTAAAATTTTTTTTTTATTTAAAACAAAAAGATGAGAAATGATCAAAGGGGACTGAGTTGCAGCCAGAGATGGGAGTACAGCCCAGAGCACACAGTGCCATGGAGGGTGAGGGGAGTCTGAAGGAGGTGAGGGGCAAGCAAGGAGGCTTCCAGGCTTCCAGGAGGTGACTGAGGACTGTGGCAAGAGCAGTGAGGGCATGAGACTGGAGATGGGAGCCAGCTTGCAGGAGGCTATGAGAGCAATGTGGGGCGTTGGTTAAACTCCTGGACTCTGGAGCCAGACCCTGAATTTGAACTCTGGCTCTGCTGCCTACCAGCTGTGTAACCCTGGGCAAGTCATTAAACCTCTCTGTGGCTCCATTTCATCAACGGAGACAATGAGAGTCTGTCTCTCAAGACCTTCTTGTAAGGACTGGCTCAATATGGATAATGCTCTAAGGACAATGTGAGTGTTTCATCACTAAATGAATAGGAGTAGGGGCCAGTTTTGCAGAAGATGCCAGGAAGAGAGTTAGGGGATCTCCAATCATCACATCCAGAGAGAAGAGAGGGGCAGGGCATTCTGGCAGAACGGATCGCCGCACTGGAGATTGGTGTGTGTGTGCGGGGGCAAAGTTGGGGGTGTTAACAGCAGAGGAGAGGCCCTGGTAAAAAGAGGGCGGAGCCTCAACGAAGGTTTGGCTCGGGAGGTGCCAAGACCTACCTCAAATCGCCAGCTGCCCTGTGGGTTCCAGCCCTCCCTCCCCTCCACATGCCCAACCTTCCCCCTAAGCCACCCCGAGATCTGGGGGATCTTGCCCTCCAGCACCTTATCCCCCTCCCCAGGCACCTGGCGTCCCCGCAGATCAATCGTGTTTGCGAGCTGGGGGGCAGAGGAGTTTGGGCTCATCGGCTCCACAGAATTCACGGAGGTGAGTGAGCCCCGCAGCCGGGCACTCGAGGGGATTCCCGGGGCGGGCCGCGCGGGGCTGACGCGGTCGCGTCCACCTGCAGGAGTTCTTCAGCAAGCTGCAGGAGCGTGCCGTGGCCTACATCAACGTGGACATCTCGGTGTTTGGTACGAGGGGCGGCGGGGCTGACTCGGGGAGCGGGGACCCAAAAGGGTGGGGCCCGAGTAGAGTCTTCCTTGTATCTTCTCACAGCCAATGCCACCCTGAGGGTGCAGGGCACTCCCCCGATCCAAAGCGTCGTCTTCTCCGCAGCCAAACAGGTGAAAAGGGGAGGGGCTGGGAGCGGGGCGGGAGGAGGCGTGTCGGGGCGGGGCTACACGGGGTAGGCCGAGCTGATACTTCGGAGAGGGGCTGAGGCTGCGGGGAGGGCCTTGTAGGACCTGAAGGATTGTGCAAGGGCTGGAGACCCTGGTGGGTGGCGCGGAGGACCTGCCTGGTTGTCGGACCTGGGGAGGGGCCAGCCGCAGACTAGATTCCCCTCCACTCAGATCTCCGCACCGGGCTCCAGCGGTCTCAGCATCTATGACAATTGGATCCGGTATTACAACCGTAGCAGCTCCGTGTACGGCCTGGTTCCCAGGTGAGCCCAGAGCCGGGATGGGGACCCCTGGACCCCAGGCTCAGCGCCCTGCAGCCTAACCATATTCCTTCCCATAGTGTGGGGACTCTGGGCGCTGGCAGCGACTATGCCCCCTTCATTCACTTCCTGGGCATCTCCTCCATGGACATCGCCTACACCTATGACCGGGTAAGCAGGCACCCCTTAGTCCCCAGCCGGGGACTTTGCTCCACTAGCCCCCTCCTCTCCCTCGGGCTGCTCCTGTGCGAACTGAATCCATCACTCAGTAGTTGTGCTACCTCAACCAAGTTTCTTTACCTCTCTTGAGCATGTTCATCCTCATCTATGTTATTTTATCAAATTTAAGACACCATTGAGTATAAGATGCACTGTTGTGATATGCATTATTCAGGGGCGGGGAAATACACGGTCAGTTGATTGCAGGGTGACGTTGACTGTAAGAAGCATCCTAATTTCAGAGATCTTAAAATGTGAAAAAACGTTTGTCTCAGAATAGATTAAAAAACAGTATAAAACAGGTGATTTGAGGGTAAAATTAGGTAAGGGCTGCAGAGTGCCAGCCTGTCTCCCTGTTTGATGCTCCAAAATATCCTTTCTCCCCTCCATGGCCACTCTGCTCCTGAGTGGTGGAGCTGGGATTTGAATCCTCCTGTCTGACTGCAAAGCCTCAGGTTCTTCTCCTTCATGTGAAACAGGAAACTGGCACCTGACCCAGCTCTGCCACTTATTAGTTGTGTGATGTCAGGAAGGCTACTTAACCTCTCTGAGCCCATTTCCTCCTCTGTAAAGTGGGAACCCTAGAACCTGCCTCACAGGTGTGGTGACAACTGACTTGAGATAATGGCTCTACATTGAACTCCTCCTTCCACTTCTCATCCCAAGCTTGTCACCCGTGGGTCTTGTTTCCTCAGAGCAAGACCTCAGCCCGGATCTACCCCACCTACCACACAGCCTTTGACACCTTTGATTACGTGGACAAGTTTTTGGACCCTGGTGAGGAAGGGGGCAAGGGGTCTCCTGCGGCAGGAGGAGGCGGGGCTGAAGGCTGAGCCTGGCCTCGTCTCCCTCCCTGACAGGTTTCAGCAGCCATCAGGCCGTGGCCCGGACCGCAGGAAGCGTGCTTCTCCGGCTCAGTGACAGCCTCTTCCTGCCTCTTAACATCAGTGACTACAGTGAGACCCTCCGCAGCTTCCTGCAGGCTGCCGAGAACCTCCGGGACCTATTGGAGCAGCATAACATCGGCTTCGGTATGGAGACCCCGATATCAAGGCATGGGGAGCCTTGCACCCCCAGGGCTAAGATGCTGGCTGTTCCCCCACAGGACCCTTGGTGACCGCGGTGGAGAAGTTTGAGGGGGCAGCCACGTCATTCAACCAACGCATAGCAACACTGCGGGAGGGCACCCCCGAGTAAGCAAGGGTTGCAAGCAGGTGTCTGGGAGGGCACCATCCAAGGCAGGATGCAGGCTGGCAGCTGGGCTGCTGGCTGTAGGGTGACCAGAGGGTCCTGTCACCCTCAGTCCCCTGCAGGTGCGGATGATCAATGACCAGCTGATGCTCTTGGAACGGACTTTCCTGAACTCACAAGCCTTCCCAGAAGAACGCTACTACAGGTGAGCCTGCCCAAAGCTCTTGGGAGGTGTGGTGAAATGAGGCTGGGCAGTGGGTACCCACCCGAAGGAGCAGAATGTCACTATTGCTGGCCTTTAGAGCACAATCCAGTCCCTTGAGATGGCTGGGGAGTCAGGCTCAAAGAGTGGGGGAGGCAAATCAGTTAAGGTCACCCTGGGACTAGAGCCTACATCTCCTCCCACAAGAGGTGCTTTTGTCCCTAGCTGTATACAGGAGCTGTTGCAGGCTGAAGCTCTGCTCATTCTTGGCCCCTGCATGACCTTGACCCTCCCCCATTTCTCCCTTCAGCCATGTGCTCTGGGCACCCCGCACCGGCTCTGTGGCCACATTCCCCGGCCTGTCGAATGCCTATTCCCAGGCCGAGAACACAGGCCATGAACCTGCAGCCTGGGCTGAGGTGCAGAGACAGCTCAGCATCGTGGTGGCAGCCCTGGAGGGCGCAGCAGCCACCCTGAGGCCCGTGGCTGACCTCTGACCCCACCCTCATTCTTCAGCTCCCACCCCCACTCTATCCTACCCTCTCCCCCTCCAGTTTTCTTTGAGTGTGTCCCCATCTCCCTTCATGCTAGCAAAGGGCATGACCACAGGACCCTCTCAAACTTCTGAGGGGTCCCACCAGTGTGGACACCTGAAGGGAGTGACAAGCCCCAGATGAAAATTTCCCTCTTGCTGGATCTTGGTTGGCAGAGGGTGAACAGGAGACAGGGATGAGGGGAATGGCAAAACCACCAGCTGCTCTTGGTAGCAGATGGGTGAAGATGGGACGCATAATGCCAACCTTAGATGTCAACTCAGAGACCACCAGAGCCACCCTGCAGTGATCAGCAAGGAAACTAAGGCCCAGGGTGGACAGGGCATGGTCCAGTTTGGGCTCCTCTTCCCCTACGCCCCCAGCACATCTCAACTCCTCCCTGCCTTCCACAAATAAATCAAGCCAAGCTGTTGTTCCTTATATCGTGTGGGAATCATGAAAAAGGAAACCTGAGTGCTTCAGCCCCAGTCTTGGGGCTCTGGGAGACCACACAGTCCTCTTCATACCTCGGTCGTGGGTCTGTCCACAGCCTCATCTTCCTCCTCTGCCATGACCACGTCTTCCAGAGTGCGCCCTCCAAGTTTGTTCCCCACCAGTATCTGGCAGGTCCCGGCAGGTGGCAGCCCCTCCTCAGTGTAACGACCCCTCAGGAACACCACTCTCTCCTGTCCATCTAAGGGTAGTCCGTGGGCCTGGCACAGGTCCCGTGCCTCCTTGGGCCCATCCAGGGCCAGCAGGTGGATCATGAAGCCCAGCGGCAAGATCTGGCCCTTGGAGGTGCTGAGGGCACGAGCAAGGCGGGCCAGGGCTCCCCGGCGGGCACGGCCCACATGGCACTGCACAGCACAGCTCTGAAGGTAGGGCAGCGTCTGGAGCAGGCGGAAGAGGCGGGCGGCGTTGCCTTCCCGGAAGGCGGAGTCAACTGCCAGGGCAGTTCGCAGGGCCGGGCAGGAACGCAGGGCTGCAGGCAGCTGCAGAACCTCGTGAAGGGCCTCTACCGAGCCTGGAGGGGTGAGAAGCCCGCATGAGGATGTTGAATACGGGAGCAGGCCCACCTTCCGTGCCATCCCCTTTCAGTGGTGTCTGACTCTTGGCAGCCCCATGGACTGTAGCCTGCCAGGCTCCTCTGTCCATGGGACTCTCCAGGCAAGAATACTGGAGTGGGTTGCCATGCTGTCCTCCAGGGGATCTTTTCAACCCAGGAATTGAACCCCTGTCTCTTACATCTCTTGCTTTGGCAGGCGGGTTCTTTACCACTGGTGCCACCTGGGAAGTCCATCCCCTTAGGTTTCCCCCATCCCCCTCCCACCTTCATGAATCTTCAGCCACCTCCTCTGACTGCCCCCCCCAACTCACTCCTCCCCCACCTGCTCCTGCTATGGCCACGCCCCATCCCAAGCCAAGCCCACCCTCCCTACCCCTTAGCCCCTTCTTGATTATTATCAGAATTTGTTGCCAGTGATTCCAGAATCCCATCAAACAGCCTGGGTCCTCATAATAAAGTTAGGTAGTGTTTACAGATGAAGGAAAGAGGCTGTGATCATTTAATGACTTGCCTGACTGTCTTAGAGCTCATATATATTTAAGAAGGTGACCCAGTCAAATCCAAGTTTTCTGACGTGAAGCCCAGCCCTTTCTCCACGGCCCTAGCTGCCCCAAGGTTTGGGAGTTGGCTCTGCCACACCTTCTGCTGTCTACCTGGTAAGCCAGTTTCTTTTTCAAATTCTGCTTCTCCCCTTTCGAGGAGAAGGACAACACTGGGACCCTGGGTAAACTGAAGCTTCTGACCCATTTGTGTTCAGTCACTAAGTTGTGTCTGACTCTCTGTGACCAGGAGGACTACAGCACACCAGGCTCCTCTGTCCTCCACTATCTCCCAGAGTTTGCTCAAATTCGTGTGCATTGAGTCTGTGATGCTCTCTAAACATCTTATCCTCTACTGCCCCCTTCTCCTTCTGCCTTCAGTCTTTCCCAGCATCAGGGTCTTTTCCAATGAGTCGGTTCTTCACATCGGGTGGCCAAAATATTGGAGCTTCAGCTTCAGCATCAGCATCAGTCCTTTCGGTGAATATTCAGTTGATCTCCTTTAGAACTGACCGACCCATTAGTGGGTCATTAAGTCAACAGCATTTCATTAAAGTAAGTAGAATTAATTAAAAAGCATCATCCACCCATAGGAAAAAATCTAGCCTTGAACCTTCTATCTCAGATATATTTGTTGGCATATGTGTTCTTGGCTGTTTTGCAATACTGACTGAAATGGAGGTTTAAAAGAAAAAGCTTGAAAATCATCACTATCTAGGTTCAACTGTCCCATTCCAATGCTATCCCCTCCACTTTCATAATGAGAAAGCCGAGACCCAGAGAAGGGAAGGGACGAGTCAGAAGGTTCATGTAGGGGCTCAGTGAATCTTGTGCAATGGCTAAGACACACATTTAGGAGACATTTAGGATGGAGAGGGAGCTACTAGTGAGGTTTGAAAGCTTCTCCTTCCTTTCTCGGCCTCCACTGACCCGGCCTCTGCTCTGCCGCGGGGACCCTGACTCACCCAGGTTATACAGCAGAAAGAGGCCCTGGAAGGTGGCTTGGCGGGGGTGGGGACCGGCGCCCAGCGCGTAGCAGCGGCGCAGAGAACCGAAGCTCTCCTGGACCTGGGCTTGCAGCAACATTGGGTCCACTGGCCCGTGCGTCTCGTTGGGTCCGAACCGCGCCACCACGGCCAGCAGCACGGCCAGAGCCGCTTCCAGCACCAATGCCGTCTCGACGTCACTCGCGCTTTGCAGGGACAAGTCCAGCCGCACCGCGCGCAACCGGTCCGCCACGAAGCTGGCCACCTCCGCGCAGGACGCGTCGGTGCGCTCGGCCACCTCGCTGGCCAGGTAGCGCACGGTGGCCAGCAGCACGGACGGCGGACGCAGCTGACTCGGCGGGGGCCGGATCTTCCCGGCGGCCGGCCGGCTGTACTCCTTCACCGCGCGCTGCGGGTCGGCTCGGGGCCGGTCCCCGCGGCTTCCCGGCGCCACCTCGAATCGGTGCAGACGGCGCTCCTCTTCGCGCTGGGCGCGCTCGGCAGCCGGACACATGTCCAGGCACGTGCCCACGGGCAGCTCGTAGCCGGGCATAGGTGGGCTGGGGGGGAAAGGACGGGCGCTCAGCATCCAGTGGACAGCGGCAGCCCCTCGCCCCATTCTGCAGGAGAGCACTTCAAGGCTGGCGAAGGCGGGGCCAACCCCGTCCGGCCCGCCTCCCAGCCCTCGTCTGAGCCTTCCCCCCGCCCGTCTGGCCGCCGCCGTCCTCACCGAGTCCCGCCGCCTCCCACAGACCTCCGTGCAGGCCTCCCGAGATCCTCTCCGTTGTAGTTCAGCGTCGCCAACAGTTCCTCACGCTCGTGTCCCGCTAAAGCCCAACCACAGTGCACCGCTGTAGTCGGACCACTCCCATGATGCACCACTTTATAGTTCCCTTTCGCAACCAATCGCTTTGCAGGAGAGGCGGGGCAGGCGTGGAGCCACGCCTTCCCGGGCTCCCGCCCTCTAATCGCAACACCTTTTAGCTTTGAACCACCCGACCCAAGTGGGGACACCCGCTTTGGTTCCTCTTCACCCGATAACCTGACTCAGTCGGCTTTACTGCCATTCTTTTCTGTTTCCTTGAGGACTCTTCTCCCTGTTTTCTAGATCAGGGGTCAGCAAACTTTTTCTACAAAGAGCCAAAATAGTAGATAGTCTTGGATTTACAGGTCACAGCCCAATCACTCAGCCTTGCTGGTGTAGTGAGAAAGCAACGGTCGACAACAGTTAAATGAAAAAGCCTGGTTGTGTTCCAATAAACTTTTATTTTTTAGACACTTATAATTTCATTATAATTTTCACCTGTCACAGAATATTATTATTTTGGATTTTTTCAACTATTAAAAAAAAGTAAAAACTCTTCTAGTTCATGGGCCTTATAAAAAAAGGCAATGGGGCATATCCAGCTGTGGGCAGTAGTTTGCAGACCCCGGTTCTAGATGGATAACAGATGGCTTACGGACCAGAGCTGCAGCCTCCCATATCAAGATAGAGACAGGCAGGCTCAGACATGTGAGTCCCTGATTCCAAGGTGGCAGGTGTGGTCAGGGAGCTGAGAATTCATTATTTTTCTCATTCCTGGTCCAGTTACATACAGGAATGGCCAGTTATAGGACCATGTGATCAGGCACCAGGGAGAGAAGAGGGTGGCTGGCAGTGCTGGAGCCAGAGTCCTGGGAACAGGTCCACTCCCATTTCGGGGTGGGAGTTAGGGCAGATGCAGGTGCAGGATTTCCTCTGCCCGCTTCAGGTACTCGGCCGCCTTCTTCTTCACACCCTCTCGGCGGGCAGGTGATGGGTCACCTGGGAAGACAGAATGGCTCAGCGGGTACCTGGATTCAGAACCCCTGGTCTAGCTCCTTACTGTCCACAGAGCATCACCATGTGTCTTTCCCTGTTCCTTGGGAGTCTGATATATGCTCCCCATTTTACAAATAAGAAAACTGAGGCCACAAGAGATAAAGCAGCAGCCCAAGGTTACACAATTGGTCAGTGAAGAGCAATTCTGATCCTTGTTTTCCACTTTCCTTTCCCTTCACTGCACCATCCAAGATCCCAGGCCTGACCCTCCAGCCTCCAGTCTTGCTCACCAGGAACTCCCTGGAGCAGGATGTGCACGCCATCCCGGTAGCCCTGCAAAGCGGCAGGGTAGGCGCCTGCCTTCTCGTCCCGTAGGGCCTGGGTGATGAGTTTTGTGGCTTGGCTCAGATAGGCAGGGGCAGGCTCTCCTTCCTCGTCGTCTTCCTCTGCTTGTCCACCTGGCTCCCAGGGTTCCTGGTCCAGTCTTCCAGATTCTGCCTCCAACGCTGCCAGCTCCCCTATGTGGGTAGGACTGGGTCCTGCACCTTCTGTAATCAGATATGGCGGACTCAGGTCAGACTGGCCTTCCTTTTCCCTGGGCCTGCTGCCCAACACCAGACCTCTCTGGCCCACCAACCTGTCCTGGGTTTCTCAGTGCCTGAGCAATCCAAAAGCCACTTGTGCATAGCACACTAGCCATGATCTATTTGGTTGGTGGAGTTTGTGTGCTTTTGTAAAAATTGTCTTACTTCCCTAATTCTTTGTTTATAGTGAGATATAGTTGTTTTACAATATTATATGAGTTTCACATGTACAACGTAGCCTAATACTTTCTTTGTGTGCATGCATGCTCAGTTGCGTCTGACACTTTTGAGACCCCATGGACTGTAGCCCTGCCAGGCTCCTCTGTCCATGGGATTTTCCAGGCAAGAATACTGAAGTGGGTTGCCATTTCCTACTCCAGGGGATCTTCCCAACCCACAGATCAAATCCGGGTGTCCTGTGTCTCCTGCATTGCAGGTGAGTCATCATTAACATTAATTTGCAAGCTCTGGGTCACTGGTTCTACTTCCCTCCTGACTACAACAAATTCAAGAATTTCCTCCACAAAGTTTAATTGAAGGATGCTAGGCCAAGCATGCCAGGTCAAGGGTAGAAATGCTCCAAGCTTTGGAATCTTAGAATGATGGATCCAGAGAACCTCCAGGCTTTTTAGTCTTTCAATTTCAGCTGAGGCCCCAAATGGGAAGAAGTGGGTGGAAGGTATTCACACATTCCAGACAGAAGGGCTCATATATCCTCTAGGACTGGCAAGGAGATGATGAAAGATTCCCTCTGTAGATTCCACAAAAGAAGGCTAGCAATCTGGTGAACCTTGGATGAAAAGGCCTTTAAAGGGAAGTACAGGACTAGGAACCACCACTGCACACCACTGGCCTGGAGAGGGAAGGGTAGGCCTCTCTAGAGCCCCATCAGAGGGACCCCATGTGGAGACCAGGGGCCTTATAGGAAGGTAAGGTGACATTTCACTTTCCAGTTGGACTATAGCCCTTCCTGTGTTGCTCATGAAGCAGAAGACAGAAGAGATCTTGGGACACCCTAGTACTTGAGTTCAAGAGCCTGGTGTATGTGATGAAGAGAGAGAGATGAGTGCCAGCTCCTCACCTGGAGAATTCTGATGGTAAAAGGTTGGCTGGAAGACCCTACAAAGTGGGGCAAGGACAGGAGGCAGCATCTGAGCAAAGTGCCCTTCCAGCTTGGTGGGGGCGAGGATTTAGGAGTTTTTCCATGGGTCGAGGGAATATCTTATGGGAGCTGCCTTTGAAGAGTCTTGCCAGGCTCTTGCCCAAGCACCTGGGCACTGGGCACCCCAGGAGGCTTGGCTGGGGCCAGGCAGAGTGCCTGGATCCTGCCTCTCTGTAGCCAGGTTCATCAGCCATGGTGATATCACCCCTGCCTTTCTCCTCCAAGGGACATTCCTCACACCCTGGTTACCATGGCCAGGGGCCCAGCCACCAATCAGGCCCGAGTTGCGGGGGGAGGTACAGGGTAAGGCTGAAAACTGGATGAAAGACTTGAGGTCCTGATTTGGATCGGACCTCAGAGTGAGAGAACTCAAGTGCCTGAAATGATCAGAAAGCTAAGGGCCTGCCCAAGAGGTCACCAAAGGGTAAAGAAGGGAAGCCAACAAAATAGGCTGAAAAAGACAGCTGAGGAAGCCAAAATGAAACTGTCATGATGACCCGAAGTGCAATCAACCACTTCAACACCCGAGCTGCAGTAACAGCATAAATTCAGAGAATTTTAAAATGAAAAGATCCTGAGTCTCAGAGCCAGGGATTGTCAAGCTCCTGATCTGACAAGGAGCTCAGGACCAGGGCCTCCGTGGGGTGGGGTGGGGGGCCTTCCACGTCTGGTACCCTCACACACCAGAGGCTGCCCCAGGGGCTTCCTCTGCTGTCCTTGGAGCCCAGACCTCACTGCCCTTCACCGACAGGATCTATAGCCTTCAGGATCTACAGCCAGACCCTGAGCCAGCCAGGAAACCTCCACCTCGGGCTCCAAGTGAAAGAAGTCAGGCCCTCTCAGGGCAGTGTGACACCCTGCTGGTTTCAAAGCGTTCTCAGGGAGGGGATCCACAGTGGGAAGTGGCTCACTTCCTCGACAGTTGCTCACTGTGCTGGGCTACCCAGCTGGCCAGGGCAGCAAAAGCACCTGGGAAGGGGCTGCTGCTGCTGCTAAGTCACTTCGGTCGTGTCCGACTCTGTGTGATCCCACAGATGGCAGCCCACCAGGCTCCCCCGTCCCTGGGATTCTCCAGGCAAGAACACTGGCGTGGGTTGCCATTTCCTTCTCCAATGTGTGAAAGTGAAAAGTGAAAGTGAAGTCACTCAGTCGTGTCCGACTCTTAGCGACCCCATGGACCGCAGCCTACCAGGCTCCTCCATCCATGGGATTTTCCAGGCAAGAGTACTGGAGTGGGTGCCATTGCCTTCTCCATGGGAAGGGGCAGTTCAGTTCAATTCAGTTCAGTCGCTCAGTCGTGTCCGACTCTTTGCGACCCCATAGACTGCAGCATGCCAGGCTTCCCTGTCCATCACCAACTCCCAGAGCTTACTCAAACTCATGTCCATCGCATCGGTGATGCCATCCAACCATCTCATCCTCTGTCGTCCCCTTCTCCTCCTGCCTTCAATCCTTCCCAGCATCAGGGTCTTTTCCAATGAGTCAGTTCTTCGCATCAGGTGGCCAAAGTATTGGAGTTTCAGTTTCAGCATCAGTCCTTCCAATGAATATTCAGGACTGATTTCCTTTAAGATTGACTGGATGGATCTCCTTGCAGTCCAAGGGACTCTCAAGAGTCTTCTCCAACACCTTCCTTGGGAAGGGGCACTGCTTCTACTTCTCATCAAAGCTGCCTTTCACCCACAGTGGGGCACCTTTCTCTGATTTACACAGGAAGGTGCAGCTGGTGGCTATGGCTCCCTTTGCCTCCCTACAGGTAAGGACCTCCTGCCCAGCTCCATCCCCTCACCCTACCCCCACCCGACTCATCCCAACTTGTTACCTTCCTTGGAGAAGGGGTCAAACAGGGCAAGCTCAGCCTCGGTGAGGGGGCCTCGGGCAGGGGAACTGGATGCCTCCTCGGTGCTCCCACAGTTAAAGAGGAGATCCAAGGCCTCCTGAGCAGGGCTGGATGGTGGCGGGTCCGCTGAGGAATAGATCAGTGGGGTCATTCATGTCTGCTTTTATTATTATTTCCCAGCTTTCAAAATGTCATTACCCGCTCGCTGAAGCCTTGCAGCAACCATGGGCATAGACAAATCCATTCTTAAGGTTTGTTCCCATTATACAGATTAACAAACTATAGCCCTGAAAAGGAAAATGACCTGTGCAGAGTTCCTCAGCAGGATGGCGGTAGAGGAGTCGGGGAACGGCTTTTCACTGAGGAGGGAGTGGTTCCCACTCCCCAAACATACAGGCTCTGGACCCCCTAGCCCTGGCTCGCTCTCCCGCCCCACATACCTGGCACCTCCAACTCCTCAAGGCCCCTTCTCTCTGCAGGAAGTGGCTGCGACAACCAAGTCTCATGCGGCTGGGCCCGGGGCTCGTCGGGCGGTGGTGTGGGAATCAGGGGCGGGGGAAGGATGTGCAGGTCTCTGGACACCTCGGAGGGCCGAGTCACCTCCCCACCCTGCACAAGAGAAAGACCAGCCGGGGGAGTCACAGGGGACGGCGTGCGGGCAGGTAAGCTTCCCAGGTGCTGAGGACCAGGGAAGAGCAGGTGCACATACCCGGAAGAACTCCTTGAGTTGGGGGCTGTTGTTGAGCGCGGGGATGTGCACAGTGAAGCGAAGCAGGTCCTCAGCCCCCTTTCGCCGCTCCTCAATCACCGAGGCTTCAAACCGGCCTGCACCCACCAGGACAAGGGACAAGAAGACAACAGTGACCCATGGGGACTTCTGGCCTCCAGGCCGCTTTTCCTGGTCCTGCCTGAGAGGATCTGAGCAGCCCACTGGCCCCCACCCCATTCTCTCAGAAATCTTCCTTGGCTCTGCCTGGGGTGAGGGTCTCGCAAAGAGGGACCTATCTCCCTATTCATCCATTTACCGGATGAGTATGGAGCACCTACTATGTGGTTAGTTCAGGAGGCGAATGAGAGCGAAGTGAGGTCTCTGCCCTCATGGTTATTACATCCTAGACAGGGCGAAGCAGGCAACCAACAAGAAACAAATAATTTCAGATGGTTTCTGCCGGGAGCCGGCGCACGAGATCCCACCCATGACAAGGTCATGAGGGAGAAAACCTGACAGGCAAGGCGGATCAGGTTTTCAGGGGTTTCAAAAACGCCAGCTCACGAGATCCCACCAATGACAAGGTCACGAGGAGAAAGCCTGACAGGCAAGGCAGATCAGGTTTTCAGGGGTTTCGAAAAGCTGCCCCCGGCACCCACCTTAAAGATGATATCTGTCTTTCTGATGCTTGCTTCAATAGACTACTCCCTAATTTCTGTGACACAGGCAGAAGGCCTTCCCCGATCTCTTTCCAAATAAGAATCAATTTAGAACTTTAATCAATAAGTTTCCCGGTGGTGGTATTTTATGAGATTATCCAGAGTGAAAGGAGTGTTTTAATTTAAACTCCTTTGTTGGTATTTTAGTTTTAGTTTGTTTGGCAAATACGTTATTGCCCTTGGTACTAATATGCATGATTGCTCATAATACCCTAATCATAAAATAGCATAAAGAACCTGATCATATAAAGGCCCCAATAGACATAGAGCCCTTCAGGGAGTGAGGAAGCCCTATTAAGAAAACATAAGAAAAAGTATTCTAAAGGTGGTTATTGGGTTGACGTTTGCTTGCTGTGTTTTGCTTGCTAAGTTTTTGCTTTTAATGTGCTACGGTTGTGTTATAGAAACCATTGTTAATATAGTTGAAGATCTAGAGAAATAAGAACTTAGCCCTAGTGTGGTAACAATGAGATGGTTGCTAATTGTCAGCCAGGAGTGCTAGGCAGAGGCTGCCTCACTAAAGCCGCAGAGTCTGTGTGGGGTAAACTTCTTAGATAAATGCAACTGACAACTTCTGCAGAAGGATTAATTTTTGTGTTAACAAGGTTATACTTCTACTCTGTACTGTTGCCCTATGAGACTGCTACCTTTCAGTTAAGGTCACCATAGAAACAGAAAATAGGTTTACATTCACCTGACCTGCATAAAATGTTAATAGGCCCCAAGGCCAGAAGATAATGTACAAGACCCTCATAAACAAAGAAGTATGCAGAAAACACCCTGGTTTCATGAAGGACAAGCTGATGTAATGTTAAACTATCTTCCCCTTAGAAATGTACTAACTTAGGGTATAAAAGCTACGGTAAAAAATAAAGCATGGCCAGACTCTGCTGCATCCCCCATCTGGTCACTCTCTTTCTCTCTTTCTCTCTCTCTCCCTCACAGACTTGGCCCTATCAAGGCTGGTCTCATATGTCTTCTATCTCTCGCCGACGCCGTTCATCCTGAGGGTACCCCCTGGATCCTGCCGAGGCTGGACCCCGGCAGGTTTTGATGTATTAGGGAGGAAAGTAAGACTCAGAGAGGAGAAGTGACTTGCCCAAGGTCACACAGAAAGTAGCCCCATGTTTACAGCTTCTCTGTTCTGTTCCAGGCATCATGTAGAGTTATTTAACTCTGCGCTAGTTATCGTGCTGCCAGGGGGAGTTATCCCACTGCCTGGCATAATTTGCTAGCGAGGACCTTTCACCTTGCTACAAAAGAACATCTCCTGTGAGTCCAGAGACACAAGTAACAGACCAGCCCTGTCTAGGAGAAATATAATATATGAGCCTCATAAGTAATTTACAATTTTCTAGGAGCTGCATTTAAAAAAAAATAAAAAGAAACAGATTAAATTTTAATTATATATTCTACTTAACCCAGTATATCCAAAATAGTCTCATTTGAACATATAATCAATATATCAACTACTGAGATAGTTTACATTGATTTTTCAGTGTATTCTGCCTGTACAACACATCTCAGTCCAGACGAGCCACAAGTCTGGTGCCCCTCAGCCACAGGTGGTTCATGGCTGCTCTTTCTGGACAAGTGCAGGTCTAGAAGAAACACCAGCTTGTGGCTTGGAGTTCCAGCTCAAGCCCCTTCATCCTGAGCCTCAGTTTCCTCATCTTGAAAATGGGGCTAATGAGGACAGGAATTAATATTAAAGGGCTCGATACACAACAAGGGCAGAGCCATTTCCCCATGTGTAAGATGAGACCGTCTCTAATGATGCCTGGGTCAGGAATGCCCTCCCTGGAGGAGGGCACGGCAACCCACTCCAGTATTCTTGCCTGGAGAATCCCATGGACAGAGGAGCCTGGCAGGCTTCAGTCTATGAGGTCGCAAAGAGTCGGATACAACTGAAGTGACTCAGCGCGCACACACACAAGGGCCCTTCCAGTGGTCTGAAACACGTCTTTGCCAGGAGTTTCAGATCCCCTCCATCCAGCCCTCAGCAGCAAGTGTCCCCTTTGCTCAATGCTCCCTCCATCTTTGGCCTGAATGCCTAAATCAAGGCTCACCAAACACCTGGGCGCGGGGAAAGGCTGGGAACTCCTCGAGGCGGCGGAAGAGGTTGCGGTGGGTGTAGGCCAGGTCTCCATGCAGCTTTCGAAAGTCACTGTACCGCTTCCAGACCACCACCTAAGAGGGACACGTGACTTGACTGGGCTGAGCAATGGTGGGAAGCGGCCTTCCTCACCCCCAGCCTGGCTCCAGGCTGTGTGTGCATTAGGGCACAGCACCCCCTCCTCCCAGAGCCAGGGAGAAAGAGGGGCTGGTCTTCTGTACAGTTACCAGTGTCCCTTCACTGTTTTCAGATCTGGAATCGGGAGATGGTCCCCTTCCTCCCATGAGGCTCACCTCTTTGACATCCTCTGGGTCCTTCTTTGAGATGAACTGAGGAAGAAAGGCAAGAACCGGTGAGACTGACATCCATCGCCTGTAAAAGATGGCCCAGCTACCTCCCAGCCCCCTTCAGAAGAGCAGAGCCCTTCAGCCAGTGGTATCAAGGGGTCCTGGTTTAAGGCCTTGAGTATAACTTTGAGAAGTTTTTGTACCACGTACCTTAGTTTCTTCATCTGTCAAACTGTTACCGACCTGGGTCTTTGGACTCTTTAATCAATAGAAACTGATGTGGCTGGCTGAGAAAATCAGGCAAGGCTTTAATGGGACCCAAATGCAGCACAACGGGTGGAAAACAAGTGACAGGTACCCTTAGTTGCTCTCTCCGAGGGCTGGCTGGTTCCTTAAATGGGGCGAGGGTGGGGGCGGATCAGTGGTCTGGGCCCGAGGGGTGGCTTGAGTGATCAGCTCATCCCCTTGGTGGTTCAGTGTGCAGGGACCACGCACAGTGCCCTGCGTTTGCGCCAGGCGCCTCTGAAGCGGCAGTAGGTTGTGACCTTATTGTATCTCACAGTTCACAACTGCCTAGACTTATCATGCAGGCAGTTGTTTTGAGTCCCTGATAGTTTCTTTCTATTTATTTTTTATTTTTTCATTTATTTTTATTAGTTGGAGGCTAATTACTTTACAATATTGTAGTGATTTTTGCCTTACATTGACATGAATCAGCCATGGATTTACATGTGTTCCCCATCCTGATCACCCCTGCCACCTCCCTCCCCATCCCATCCAGTTTCTTTCTTTTTAAAAAGTATCTGTCTATTTGGGCTTCCCTGGTGACACAGATAAGAAAGAATCTGCCTGCAATGCAGGAGACCCGGGTTTGGTCCCTGGCTCAGGAGGATCCCCTGGAGAAGGGAGTGGCTATCCACTCCAGTATTCTTGCCAGGAGAATTCCATGGACAGAGGAACTGGCGGGCTACAGTCCACGAGGACGCAGAGAGTTGGACATGACTGAGCAGCCAACACACACTTTTCTGTTTATGTATGTATTTACTTGGCTGCAGCAGGTCTTAGTTGCAGCACATGGAATCCTTTAGGTGTGGCATGCGGACTCTTAGTTAGTTGCTGCATGTGGGACCTAAATCCCTGACCAGGGATTGAACCTGGGCCCCCTGCACTGGAAGTGTGGAGTCTTAGCAACTAGGCCACCAGTGTGGGAAGTCCCACCCTTATAGTTTCTTTGTATTCTGTTTGTCTAGGTGCAAGTGTAAGTACGCCAGTACAGGGTCCCAGGTCCCAGCCAGTCTCAGAATGGGAGGATCCCTAAAACCCGTCTAGAGGACTCCATCCTCAACCCAGCTTTTATCTCATTTCCTTCAGAGGGTAAGTCCCTGCATTTCTTTCTGAAACCAAAGACCTCCAAGTTCTCTAAAGAATGAGGTTCTGTCCCAGGAGCCACCCCTCCATTCAAGGAGGAAGCCTCTGTGGGTGAATGCTCCTGGACATGGAAGTGAACACTCCTGAACACGGAAGAAACCTTACTGGGGTTGTGAAGAGCAGACTGGTGTCTGACATGGGAAAAAGACTCCGTTTTCATTAGGGCTTGCTCATAAGAATTAAAAAAGAACACCCTACAGCTTGAAGTAACTCTGACAGTTTCCAAACATCTCCAGTTCATTATTTTACATCCCAGGGAGGCAGGTATGATTCACATGCCCATTTAAAAGATGAGGAAATGGGAGGCCTAGAGAGGGCTCGTGACCTGTGGGGGGACTGCTAGCATTGAAACCCTGGCCTTTGCTTTTTACAACAGGCTTGCCTAAAATATTTTGGGTAAAAGAAACTATATTGAAAAACCATTGTGGAATATGTACCTGTCAAAGGACTCCTTTCCAGAATATATAAAGAACTCCCCGTGTGTGCGCTCAGTCACTCAAGCTGTGTCTGACTCTTAGCAACCCCATGGACTGTAACCCACAGGCTTCTCTGTCCATGGGATTTCCCAGGCAACAATACTGTAGTGGGTTGCCATTTCCTTCCCCAAGGGATGTTCCCAACCCAGAGATTGAACCTATATGTCCTACATTGGCAGGATTCCTTACTACTAAGCCACCA
Organism: Dama dama; assembly: GCF_033118175.1. NCBI lineage: Eukaryota > Metazoa > Chordata > Mammalia > Artiodactyla > Cervidae > Dama > Dama dama. The sequence goes on from NC_083682.1 coordinate 7,668,445, forward strand.
GGGAAGCCAAAAGAATTCCTGTAGGTACATATATACACAGACTATAACTCAGCTATAAAAAAGAACGAAATAACGCCATTTGCAGTAACATGGGTGAACCGAAAGATGATCATACCAAGTGAAGTAAGTCAGAGAAAGGCAAATATTATATGACATCACTCATATGTGGAATCTAATTTTTTTAAAAGATGCAAATGGACTTATTTACAAAACAGAAATAGACTTACAGATATGGAAAACAAACTTGTGGTTACTCAAGGGGAAATAGGGGAATAAATCAGGAGCTTAGGATGAACATACACACACTACTATATATAAGATAGATAACCGACAAGGACATACTGTTTAGCACAGGGAACTCTACTCAATATTCTGTGATAGACTAAAAGAGAAAAGAACCTAAAAAAGAAAGAATATATGTATCTGTATAGCCGAATCACTTTGCTGAACACCTGAAACTAGCACAACATTGTAAATCAACTATACTTCAATAAAATTAATACAAAAACCAAACAAACAAGAAGGGGAAATCTTGCAGTTCATGTAAGAATTGTTGGAAACAAAGTATAGAAAATAGTAAATAAAAAAAGAACTTTCTGTAAATCAATATCAAAAAGACAAACAACCCAACTTTACAAAATGGACAAAATACTTAACAGGCAACTCCCACAAAAGATGTTTGAATGACCAAAAAGATAATGAAAATATGCTCATTAGTCATAAGAGAAATGCAAATTTTAATATCCCAGTGAAATACTACACACCCACCAAGAATGGTTAAAATGAAAGATGCTGATGATATCAAGTGTTGGTGAGAATGAGAGTATAAAAGGGTACAACTACTTTGGAAAACTGGCAATTACTAGGAAAAGTTACACATATGCCCAGCAAATGACCCAGCAATGCCCAGGGACTCTTTTTTTCAACTCTTATTTATTATTGAATTATAGTTGATTTTGAACTTATTTTTGAACTGTGGTATTGGAGAAGATTCTTGACAGTCCCTTGGACTGCAAGGAGATTTAACCAGTCAATCCTAAAGGAAATCAGTACTGAATATTCACTGGAAGGAGTCATGCTGAAGCAGAAGCTCCAATACTTTGGCCATCTGATGTGAAGAACCGATTCACTGGAAAAGACCCTGATGCTGGGAAAGATTGAAAGCGGGAGGAGAAGGGGACAACAGAGGATAAGATGGTTGGATGGCATCACCAACTCGATGGACATGAGTTTGAGTAGGTTCCAGGAGTTGGTGATGGACAGGGAAGCCTGGCAAGCTGCAGTCCATGGGGTCGCAAAGAGTCAGACCTGACTAACTGACTGAACTGAGATAGTTGATTTACAATATTCAGGTATATACACATACATAAATAATCTTTTTCAGATTCTTTTCCATTAGAGTTTATTAGTTTATTACAAGATGGGATCCTGGTGGCTCAGACGGTAAAGAATGTGTCTGCAATGCAGGAGACCCGGGCTTGATCCCTGGCTGGGGAAGATCCCCGGAGAACAAAATGGCAACCCATTTTAGTATTCTTGCCTGGAGAATTCCATGGACAGGGGAGCTTGGCGGGCTATAGTCCATGGGGTAACAAAGGGTCAGACACAACTGAGTAACTAATACTTCTTATTGCAAGATATCAACTATAGGGACTTTCCTGGCAGTCCAGTGGTTAAGACGCCAGGCTTCTATTGCAAAGGGCATGGGTTTGATCCCTGGTCAGGGAACTAAGACCCCACATGCCTGGGGGTGAGGCAAAAAAAAAAAAAAAAAGGTACTGCCTATAGTTCCCTGTGCTATACAGTAGGGCCTTGTTGCTCATCCTTTTTTTAAAAAAAAGATTTATTTATTTATTTTTGGTTACACTGGGTCTCCCTTGCTGGGTGTGGACTTTCTCTAGTTTTGGAGAGTAGGGGTTACTCCAGCTGTGGTGCGCAGGCTTCTTTCATTGCAGAGCATGGTCTCTAGGGCACACAGGCTCAGTGGAGCACTAGCAGCTGCTTTGTGGCATGTGGCATGTTCCCGGATCAGGGATCGAACTTGTCCCCTGCTTTGGGAGGCAGATTCTTAACCACTAGACCACCAGGGAAGCCCTAATCTATCTTATATATAGTAGTTTGTATCTGCTAATTCCAAACTCCTAATTTATTCCCCACCCCCCTTTCCTTATGGTAACCATGTTTGTTGTCTGTCAGTCTGTTCATTTTTAAATAAGTTGATTTGTATAATTTTTTTAGATTCCAGACATAAGTGATACCATATGATATCTGTCTTGGGATTATCTTTTTATTTTCATTTTGTAATTTTTTTTAATATTTGCATTTTTTAGATACAGGAATGACACAAAAGATTTGAGGAAAGACCATTTTAAACATCTAGGATTCTGCATTTAAATCATTTCAGAAGTCTTTACATTTCTGCTTTACTTTAATAGCTATTAATGCACTAGTTTAATAGTTGCCTACTTCAAAACTGTAAAAATACAAAAACATTTACAGTGAAAAATCTTCCCCAATTAGTTCTTGTATGTCATTCTACAGATAATGTTATACTGTTTCTATTTTTAATTCCTTTCATGATATCCTCTGTCTCCATACACTTATAACGTTATCACTACATATATCAACTTTCCTCTTAATCTACTGACTTCCTGTTGTGTCTGTGAAGAGGCTTATTCCTTTACTTCTTTTGAAGTGTATGAATTTTTAGTCATACACAGGCATAATTTTTTGAAAAAAATTAAAGTAATTCAACTCCTTAAAGAGTTTTCATATAAAGATGAAACAAACCAATAGACGAAACTTACTCCAAGAGACTGGAGACCTAATCAATATTTGGGCTGAGCCAGAGTTTTCAGGTTAACTTAAAGAAATTTACAGCCTGACGCCAAGCTACCTCGCATTGGGCGTGGACACCCACACCTCGCTGTCTGGGAACTGCCGGCACGCCCTTTTAAAAGAGCAGCGCCCTCCTGTGGCCCCGCCCCTTGATGGCTAAAGAAGTAAACTAAAGCCGGTTAACCACCCCCCCCCCCCTTAAAGGGGAAATCCATTCTGTCGTCTAAAACGGGAGCTTCCAGCAGCGTCTTGCCTTAAAGTAAAACACGGCCCCGCTCTTGTTAAAAGGGTAAAGTTCCCGCTGGGCCCCACCCTACCTGCGCCGTCACTTTGTATTCAGTGTAGCCCTTGGGGTGGGTCCGGGGGTCGGAGACTGTGTAGTGTCGCAGGAAGTCGTCTTTCGCCTGCCGGGACATGGCAAACAAATTGGAGCGGAGCTGACAGCCGGCCTCCGCCTCCTCCACGCCGCCCCCGCCCCTCCAGTTCTGTCTTCCCAGTCGCCGCCTCGCCCGGGCCTGCGCCCTTCATCCTACGGCCCAGGGAGCTGGTCGCAAGTGACAGTGCAATTCTCGGCCAGGCGCTTGGCCAAGGGAGCGTCTAAAAAGTTCTCGATGGTTGGTAAAGCAGGAACCAAGTGATTCGGGGAAGGATTGGGGAAACTGGATCACTCAGGTCTGCTTAGAGATAAGCCCACCCCATGCGATGGTAAACCCTCATCACATATCGCCAAATGACTTCTTTGCTTCCCAATTCCCTTCTTTCATCCATTCCCCCAAATTTTATTGTGTTCAATATGTGCCAGACTGGCAAATTATTTCCCTGTCTCCTTCCCTAGGATTCGCTAAATTCACGTTTTCTGTAGGTAGGGGAACATAAAGAACTCCAGAGAAGTACAATGGTGACATGGGTTCTGAAGTCACACGCCTTACTAACTACAAGAGTTTCCCTTAACTACTCGAGCTACAGCTTCTCATCTCTAGAATGGGGATGTTGATATAGAATCTACTGCAGTGGATGTTTCTCTTTTTCCTTTGTGGGTCTGTCCACCATTCACCCCTGCCTCTGTTAGCACCATAGAACCAGATCTTTGGAGGTAGTTCGCTAGTATGTGCAGCCCTCCAGCCTCTTAGCTCAGAATACAAAGGTGCTAGCTCCTTTCCTTGCCCCAGGCTCCAACTGGGGGTCAGGGACTCCCTCCTGAAAGCCTTGACTCTTGAGTGAGGGACAGGCACAGTGCCTGGTGAGGGGACAACGTTGTTCCTAGAGTACAGCGTCGGCTGTGGGTTTGGCTGCCCAGCCTTTGGAGCTGTTCAATCTCCATCGAGATGCCCTGAGTTCCCAGTATCTGTCCAAGAAAGGTTCTTTCTGCTGAAGGCAGTGATCTGTGTCTGGACAGCGCACCCAGGACCCTGACTGATCCCATCACCACCAGGCTGTGAAGCCTGGAGTAGCACAGGTGGCCACTCTTCTTACTGGAACTCAGATGAGTGGGTGCTATAACTTCAGAAACGCAAAGCAAACTCCCAAACCAGATTCTTGGGAGCGTGGCAACAGGGTAGTTCAGCCGGAGGTGTTTGTGAGGGGCCTGGGATGGGGTTGTGTCCCCTTTCACAGCATACACAGGGCTCCTCTGAGGACCCCTTTCTTGGTTGGGAAGACCCCTGGAGAAGGGAATGACTCCCCACTCCAGTATTCTTGCCTCAAGAATCCCACGGACAGAAGAGCCTGGTGGGCTACAGTCCATAGGGTCACAAAGAGTCGAGACAGGACTGAGCGATTAACAGACACACACACACACACACACCTGGTTTTCAGAATTCTCTTGGCAGGGCCCTGGCTTCAAGTCCCCTTCTTTCCCATCATTCCCTCCCCTCCCTTGCCCGGCAGCTCCCCATTCTCCCATTTCTGCCCTCTTTATCCATCTAAGACCTTTCCCATCTAGGTCAGCCTAGCCCCTGGCCTTCCTCCTTCCATAGGAGTTCCGTCACTGGTAGAAGTGAACAGAAGAGGCTTCTCAGAAGGCAGGGAAGAAGGAAAAGCTGTAAATGCACAGGGGAAGGGGGTCTGCTCCCCACATTCCCACTGGGTCAGCTTGACCACATGATGCAGACTTTCTGCTGCAGCTCATCTTCCACATTCAGAGGACTTGTGATGATTGTAACCTTGTTATTTTTCTTATTTGTCTCTGGACATCCCTGATGGCTCAGATGGTAAAGAATCTGCCCGAAATGTGGGAGACCAGGTTTGATCCCTGGTCAGCAAGATACTCTGGAGAAGGGCATGGCAACCCATGCCCTCCAGTATTCTTGCCTGGGAAATATTTGTCATTAACCATGAATGGTTACCTTCACCTTTGAATGAAAGGATGCTGCTTACTAAGGGCCCCTAGGAGGGCTTGAACACTGGGTTGACTCACCCAGATCAGTGGATGTCTGAATTCACATTGATTGGATCTGCCTGAACTCCTACTGGTTCAAATAAAGATAATTATAGCTGACCTACAGTGCATATGACACATAAGACACTCCACCCATCTGATTCTCCTCCCAACCCTAGGAAGTAGGTGACACTATCTTTAACCCAGGTGGGGACCCCGAGGCACAGAGAGGTTAAGCAACTTGCTCTTCATCAATGAGTGGCAGAGCCAGGGTTCGGCTCTGGAGACTGGGTATGTCTGCTCACCATAGGGATGGGAGCATGGGACATGGTGTCTGTCTTGCACAGAAGACATGGCAGGTGGTTCTCAATTTCTATGGTGACGGACAGTTTATACTCTTAAAAAAAGTACTTATATTCTTATTTTATTTGGCTGCGTCAGGTCTTTATTTGCCACGTGGGGTTGTCATTGAGGCGCGAGGGCTCAGTAGTTACAGCACCCGGGCTTAGTCGCCTCACAGCATGTGAGATCTTAGTTCCCCAACCAGGGATCAAACCTGCGTCCTCTGCACTGGAAGGCAGATTCTTAACCACTGGACCACCAGGGGTGTCCTGACAAGTTTATATTTCAAGGTTGTCCACTCAAAATCCATTTCTCTTCTTTCATCCTAACAGAGCCCAGATTTGGGTAGGTCTCCACCCTCCAGGGAGGGCTCTTAATGCCAGTTCAGCAGTGAATCTGTGTCTCTTCCTCACCTGTCCCTTAGGAAAACTTACCTTCCCTCATAAACATGTTATGCCAAATTCCATCTGGCACTGGAATTCTGAGCAGAGAAACAAACACGAAATGGTGAGCAGGGTGTAGTGGCTCAGTGTGCTGGGTTCAAATCCCAGCCCCTCTACTTCCTAGCTGACTGGTTTGAGTAAGTCACATGACCTCCTGGAGGCTTTGTTCCTACATAAACAGGCACATATATGGTTGGGCTTATAATTCAGTGTGATGTAAGTGAGAAGTGCTTCAAACAGAGCCCTGCAGAGTAAGTCCCCACTGGAAGGACTACAAGCAGGGCACCCTGTACAAATATCCACTTATCCTGCCACCAGGATGGGGACCCTGGGGTCCCCCCGGTTTCTTCCCATCCTTTCCCACCCTGGCCCCTGCCTCAAAGAGAGCCTGTTAGCCTTAAGGGAAGTTCCCTTCCCAGCCCTGCTCTTGGTTAGCTAACCGGCCTCATGTCTGTCAGGGAGTGTTTGACGGGAGGATTCCTACGTGCTGTTTCTCATAAATCCTCTGTTCCTTATCAGCTTCTGCCAGAAGTGAGAAGAACTGCACGCAGCTCTCAGGACTGAGGTCATTGTGTGAGATGGGCTTGGGTCTCCTTTAGTAAAATATTCTCTTTACGACAAAACTGCTTAGTCTCACCCCCCTTTCTTGAGATATAGATTGTCTCCTGAACTTGTGACCATTATTATCCTTTGTTCCCTTGGTAACGGTTACTGTACGTTTGGTTTTCTGATCTTTATCATTATCAAAAGAAATTTCTTATACTACAGCCTATATATACTCACAGAAAAATCATTAAAGCACCTTTGCTCCATCAGAGCTTGGGTCCCCGTGTCTTTCTCTCTCTCCCTCCCTCCGGCTCTTCCACTTTCTTATCGTTGACTCTGGACCGCCAGGTCCCGGTCCATTAAAGGACCCCAACAGATGTCTACATCCTCCTACACCGGAGTCATCACCCCTCCCCGTTTCCCAAGAGCCCGTGCTCTTCAGGCCTCGTCCTGTGAGCCCCTCTGCTTCAACCAGCGCCGCCTCACACAGCCGTGCGGGTTGTCCACTGCGCAGAGATTCCTGGCTGCAGTGGGAAGCTGGGGGCTGAGGTTCAGCCCATGTTCCGTTCGCCAAGCCGAGAGCCCTGACGTGGGGGTGCCTTCCTTTTTCTCATTCATACCTCTGAGGGTAGCAGTTGCTACAGTAAACTGTCCCTCCCCTTCCTCTGGCCAGAAAACTTCTACTCATCCTTGACTCTCAGCTTTCACGTCATCTCTGGGCAGCCCACCTGAACTCTTCCGTATGGAATTCCAATGCCCTGTCCCCTGCTTCTATAATTCTCTGCCACTCCCTTGACACAGCGACAGTTAATCCTCTGACTGAAATGATGTCTTTTTCGTCCCCCACTGGACTGCGGGCTCTAGGCAGTCTGCAGGGCTGTAGAATCAACAAATGACTCAGTCAGGAATGGGAGTGGGGAACGATTTATTCTCACAGCTGAGCAAATGATGAGGCCCACAGCCTCGATAGCAGCAGAGGCCTCCCCCTCCCAGCCACAGCCCTCTCCTCCTGGTCCCGCAGCTGCAGATGGGCCGGGTCAGGAGCCAGGGGGACAGCCAGGGTGACAGGCCTCCCGCCTTGGGAGCCGGCTGGCCACAGAGCAGCGGTGGGCAGCAGCAGCAGCAGCAGGGTATGGAGGGGGGCGGGGGCTGTTAGTTGGGCTGGCGGACTCCCACCCTTCCAGGGGGTGGGGGGGGTGGGGGGGCGCCTGGACTGTGAGCTGGGTGTGGGGGCATCAGGAGCGGCTCAGTCGGCCATGAAGATGCGGCTGGAGATGTCATCCAGGAGCCAGTCGATGCCAGGCAGCAGGTTCTCCCCGGTGACGGCGCTGCAGCCCTGGATGCACCAGTGATGGCTACGGATGGAGTCCAGCTCCAGGGCCTGGGAGGGCAGAAGGTGATGGTGGGCCCAGGGACCACAGGCCCTGCCCGCCCTCGGCCCCTTCCTTCCCCTGGCCCAGGGGAAATCCAAGCCCCATCAAGGGCCTGCTTTGGGAAGCCTCCCCTGGGCCCTGGTGAAGATCTGAGGCCTCCCAGGGCACCCGGGCTCTGTCACCGCCATGCCAGCACTACCTCCTTATAATAGGACGGCAACAAGGGCTCCTGACATTGTGCTATGGGCCCTACAAATGTCCTCTCATCCATTCGCCCCCATGGCCCCTTAAGCCAGGGATAGTGTTTGCCATTTTACATCAGAGAGGTTAAGCAGCCTGTCTAAGGTCACACGGCTGATCAGTGGCAGAACCTAGATTCTAATCCCACTCTTTCTCATTCTGGTATTCAAGCTCCAGAGTAAGAGTTAAGATGTAACCTGAGGTCACGCAGGCCCGGGTTTAAACCCTGGCTTGTCTGCTTCCTGACTATGTGACCTTGGGTGAGTTACCTAACCTCTCTAAGCCTCCTTCACCATCTGTAGAATGATGATAATGGTTCCTAACTCAGGAGGTTGCTGTGAGAACTGAATAAATTAATCCATGCAAAGAGCCTAGCACAGAGAAAGTACCCACTGCATGTTGGCTATTGTTATCCCGGGGATAATCTACTTGCAGGTCTGCCATCCCCCAGGCTGTGGAGCACAACTCTGTCTCATATCACTGAATCTCCAGTACCCTGAATAGGTCCTGCCACACAATAGGGGCTAATAAATGCTTTCTAAATAAATTAGCAAAGAATCACATGCCCCTGTTCCTCTGTGAGCCTGTGCCAAGGCCTGGACTCACCTCACGGATGGCGTTAGAGGACAGTGCCCCGGGCAGGTCTTGCTTGTTGGCAAAGATGAGGAGGGTCGCTCCGGCCAGGCGCTGGGGAAGAGAAACAGAGGGTTAGGGGAGGCGGGGTGGAGGCTCAGAGGGCAGCCCGGCCCCTGCGCTAGTCAGCCAGAGCAGCTGGGGTCAGAGATCAGTCTGGAAGATTAGAGCAAGGTCCCATGGTGACTACAAAGACACAAGTAGGGTGGGCAGTGTGAACACGGCCTTCCTGTCCAGCCATTATGGGCTGGAGGGAGCCGTGGGCTGGGCTGAGATCTTGGTTCCAGCACAGTCACACGCAGTGGGCACCTCTCTCCTCCGTGCATCAGATTCCTCTTCTATAAATGGGAGGGGATGATGGACAAGGGGAGGGGGTGATGGACTAGGGGAGCAGGTGATGGACAAGGAGAGGGGGTGATGGACTAGGGGAGCAGGTGATGGACAAGGAGAGGAGGTGATGGACTAGGGGAGCGGGTGATGGACAAGGGGAGGAGGTGATAGACAAGATGATCCCCAAGCCTCTGCTTCTCTATTGCTCTAACCTGATGACCTGCCATCAAAAAGAACACGACTATCCCAGGGGCTGTGGGGGCTAGGGGCAATGAGCTTCCCCTCCTCCAAGTTCATACAGTCCCCTAACTGTCCCACTACCCTGACAGGCCTCCCTCTCTGCCTGTGATTCCAGTTATTTCCTTCTGTGTGTTTGTGACCTGGAGTCCCTCCATGTGGATGGTGGCTCTAGCCCTTAAAAAGGGACTTGAGGTACCAGGCCAGGGCTGAGCATTCAACAGCCAGGATCTCACTGGACCTGCTCGACTGCTGCTTAGGCCTGTTGTCCCTGAATAATTATTAACAACTCCCTCTTCAACTCTCAAAAGTGTCCTGATTTTCAGCTAAATGCAGTGGAGTAACCTGGATTAAACCCTGGAACAGAGAAAGGACATTAGTGGAAAAACTGGTGCAATCCAAACAAAACCTGTAGTTTGGTTAACAGTAACTTGTTAATTTCTTATTAAACAGTTTTAACAAATAATTGGCACTTCTGTAAGATGTTCACATTAAGGGAAACCAGGTGAAAGATACATGGGTAACTTTTCACTATCTTTGCAACTTTTCTATAAATCTAAATTTTATTTAAAGAAGAGCATTTTGGCCCAGATAGTACATTTTAAGATCACTGTAACTATTAATATAATGCCCATCTGAGAGATGCAGTGGTGATTCAGAGAAACTAAATGCCTTGCCTGAGATCACTAACCAAACAGTCCAACTCCTGAGCCAGGCTCCACTGCCTGCCAAAGCTTCACAGACCAGCCTCAAGTCATCCTCCCCAAAGCCTGACTCAAGGTGCAGAAGCTGAAGCTCAGGGTGGTGAAGCAGTGATACTGCAGAGACATGGACCCACGTCTCAGTCCACATGGACCCGTGCTCTGCTCACGGCACTGTGAGCCTCCCTGGGGCGGGTGTACAGATCGTCTCTGCCTCCCCAGGGGTGCTGGACACGTGGTGAGGGCTGGGTGAAGGAACAGACCCCACCTGAGTGTCCCCCTGGGATCATGGAACCCGCAGGCGATCGGCTGAGGGTGGTGGTCACACACCCACACAGGTGCACAACGCACTGGGACCGGGACACTGCGGGGAGCCCCCTGCCCACCTCCTCCACTAGCAGGTTCTGGAGCTCCCGCTGGCAGTCCTGCATGCGCTGGCGGTCGGCGCTGTCCACCACCCAGATGAGGCCGTCGGTGCTCTCAAAGTAGTTCCGCCAGTAGGACCGCAGGGACTTCTGGCCGCCCACATCCCAAATGTTCAGCTTGAATCTGGACAGGGAAGTGGGGGCTATAGGGTCAGTCTGGCTTCCGCCTGCCCTCCCTGCCCCGTGTTGGGCAGGCCCGCCCTCGAGGACCCCGCTCACCCTCGGTGCTCCAAGGTCTTGATGTTGAAGCCCAGTGTGGGGGAGATGGTGTCGATGTCTTCACCATTGAACTTCTTGAGGATGGTTGTCTTGCCGGCATTGTCCAGGCCCCTGGGGGCGCGCCAGGTTAAGGAGAAGCCCCCAGGCTCTGTGGGATGGTGACACCATCCCAGGGCCCCTTTCTGACCACATATCAAAGTATGTTGAGTACCTGCCTGACCTATACAATAAATGTGAAAATATATTATCTTATGACCAGATGCTCTTAATTCATCCCACAACATATACTGTTGGCCAGGTTACCCTGGTTGCTCAGTGGTAAAGATTCCACCTGCCAATGCTGGAAACTCGAGTTCGATCCTGGGTCTGGGAAGATTCCACACACCAAGGAGGAACTAAGCCCGTGCACGACTACTGAGCCTATGCTCTAGAGACCAGGAGCCACAACCACTGAAACTCATGGGCCCTAGAGCCCCTGCTTCACAAGAGAAGCCGCCACCATGAGAAGCTTGCCAAGAGAGTAGCCCCCACTCACCGCAATTAGAGGAAAGCCTGTGTGGCAATGAAGACCCAGTGCAGGCAAATAATAAAAAATAAAAATGTATTGTTGGCCAAAAAGTTCCTTCGGTTTCGCCACAGATGTTACAGAAAAACCTGATGAACTTATTGGCCAACCCCATGCTTAAGGCCTACACTGCTCCAGAAAACCTCTGGCGCTGGGGGTGCCCTGGAGTCACGGTCCCTGCCCTGTGCAGCTTCCACTCCAGTGTGAGACGGCTGGACCGAGGCCCGGACTGCAAGGAGCCGGCTTTTGGAAGGACCAGGGGAAGAAGAACATTCCAGGCAGAGGCGACAACCAGAGCATAGTATCTGGAGGCAGCCACCCTTGCTCTTTGTTTCTGGAATATTCCAAACCCTTTGCTGCTGTGTGCAAACAAATGGGTACATTCACCAGCCACAGAAAACTACCCTCCTTTTTCCTTCTAACACCCAGGGGGCTTACACCTGGGAGTGGGGGGCGAGAGGACCTCTCCCTGATCATTGGTGGCTGATTGCTCCCCTCACTGCCCCCCATCCCAGCTCCATCATCCTGCTTCCTTCTCCACTGAACCATTCTCATCAGCTGATGAGCAGATGTCTCTCCCACCAAGAAGGGGCAAACACCACCCTCTCTTGACCCCTCTCCCCCTGACTTTTTCCTTCATTCCCTGACTTTTTCCTTCATTTCCTTCCCTTTATAGCAAATCTCAGAACTGGTGTCCATACTCACCCTCTCCAGTTTCTTCCTCCTGCTCCTTTGTGAACCCATAAGACCTTTGCTCCCACTGCTTCCCCGAAACTGCTCTGGCCAAGGTCAGTCCTTAGAGATGCCTTGTTCTCCACTGACCGGCTAGTCCTCAGCCCTCTTCCTCCTGCTCCTGGCCAGCCCCCTCCTCCACTCCGGGACACGGCCTTACCTGGCTCTCCTCCTGATTTCCCTGGTCACCATTCCTCATTGCCCTGACCTTTTGATCTGAGCTCGGCCCCTAGGTTCTCTTCCCTGTCCACCCACACTCCCTCAGTGGTCTCATCCAGGATCATGGCTTCAAATACCATCTTTATGCTGATGACTCCCAAATTCAAACGTCCCACCTGGCTGCACCCCTGGACATTGGTCTCTATATCCAGCTGCCCAGGTGACATTTCTAGGATGTTGCAGCGGCATCTTACAGGCCCAATCTGAGCTCTCATCTTCCCCCTGAATGTGTTCCCCATCCCCTTCTATAACACCTGTCAGCAAGTGGCTCCTCATTCATCCTATTGCTAGGAGCCATGCTTGATGACACCATTCTTCTTCTAAAGCTCATGGCCAATCACGCAGCAATTGCTGCTGGTCTTACTATCAAGATTTAAATCAACATCCATCACTGCTTCCATCCTGATCCAAGCTACCATCCTACCGTACCTGTGTTACTGCAGTGGCCTAACCAGTCTCAGCTCTCACTTCCTCTCTGAGCTTCTCATTAAAGGAAACGTCCCCTACTGTATAGTACAGGGAACTCTACTCAATATTCTGTAATAACCTATTTGGGAAAAGAACCTGAAAAATAATAAGTTCAGTCGCTCAGTTGTGTCAGACTCTTTGCGACCCCATGGACTGCAGCACACCAGGCTTCCCTGTCCATCACCAACTCCTGGAACTTACTCATACTCATGCCCATCCAGTCAGTGATGCCATCCAACCATCTCAAAAAATGGATGGAAAAAGAATATATATATATAAAAATAACTAAAACACTCTGCTCTACACCTGAAACTAACACAATATTGTAAATTAACAATGTGCATGTGTGTGCTTAGTCATGTGTGACTCTTCGCAACCCTATGAACTGTAGCCCACCAGGTTCCTCTCTCCATAGGATTTCCCGGGCAAAGATACCGGAAAGGGTTGCCATTTCCTACCCCAGGGGATCTTCCCACCCAGGGACTGAACACCTGTCCCTTTTGTCTCCTGCACTGACAGGCAGATTCTTTACCACTTGCGCTACCTGGGAAGCCCAAAAATCAACTGCAAAATAAATTAAAATTTTTAATTTTTTAATTTAATGCAAAATAAAATTAAAATTCAAAATAAAAATAACATTTAAAAAATAATAAAAAAATATGGGACTTCCCTGGTGGTCTAGTGGTTAAGATTTTATCTTCCAATTCAGGGGCTGTGGGGTCAATCCCTGGTCAGGGAGCTTCAATCCCTGGTCAGGGAGCTAGGATCCCACAGGACTCAGAGCCAAAAAAGAAACAACACAAAACACAAGCAATATTGTAACCAATTCAATAAAGACTTTAAAAATGGTCCTGGTTAAAACACACACACATAAATTAATAAATAAACAGAGGAAAAGTTCAGAACTAAAAGGCCCCACCTAAAATACCTCCTCCATCTGACCTAGTCTTCCAGTGTTTTCGCTCCCTCAGGTCACACTTCCCTCCTCGACAGTCCTTTGGACACACCAGTTGGCTTCCTCCTCGGAGACCTTTACACTTGTTGCTCCCTTTGCTTAAACAGTCTTCCCCAGATCTCCACATAATTCATCCCTCACCTGTCTAGATTCAACTGTCACTTTCTCAGTATGGTCTTCTTTGACCACCGTATTTATGCAGGATTATTCTCTGTAAGTGCTATATATTTTACTTATTAACTTTGCTAACATCTTTCTTCCCTCAGTATCACACAAAATGTCCGAAGGTAGGATTTTTGTTTGTTTTGCTGTTTTCCCTAGCCGCCCAGGACAGAACCTAGCACAGAACAGGCGCTCAATAAATGTTTACTGGATGAGTGAATTCTCTGTGCCTGTCTCAGGGTTCTTAAAAACAGACATGATGTAAATATTACTAAGTTATTTGTGCACATAAATGTCTCCTCTCTGCTGGGGGTGAGGCCGGCCCAGCTCTTGGATCTCAGTTTGCCCCCCACCCCGCCCCAGGCTGGCACGGAGGAGGGGGAACGGATGTGACTGCCTAAGAGCCAGACTCAGAAAGTCGGCAAGGCCCTCGGGCCTACAAGCAGTCAACCGCGGGGATTCCGACTGGCCGTGAGATGGACAGTCGGACCCACACTAACCGAGCGACCCGCAGACGGCGCCCCCCCCCCACCCCCGCCCTCTATTGGGAGAGTAGGACGGGGCCCGCACGCCCCCGAGAGGCCGACCCTGAGGGCGGGGCCGAGGCCTGGCACCCTCCAACTGGGGGAGGAGGCGCCCAGGGCGGGGGAGGACGGCGGCCCCACGCTCGGGCCGACCGGTGGTAGCGTTCGAGTCACCAGCCCCGCCTCCCCCTACACTGGGACACCTGGTCCGGCCGCCGCGCCGTGACGCCCACACCTTGGGAACGAAGCCCCCCCCCCCCGCCTCGAGCCGGTGGTACGGCCTCCTCCCGGCTCCCCCCCGCCAAAAGCGATGGTAGGGCCCACGAGCGTGACGCACAATGGGCAGTTGGTACAGGCCGGCCGGCCGCACACGCAGCGCCCGGTAGGGGGCGCCTGACACTGCCCGCCCGGCGAGGGCCCCCCCTCCCCCACACCCCCGCTACCCTCGCAACTCCGGCTCCGGCGTCAGGAAGGATACAGCATGAGCAGTCGCAGCTCCCGCTCTTTCTGCTTCATCTTCTTCAGTATGGTCAGAAGCCCCATGTCCCTGTAGCCCCCTCCCGGCCGCCGTTTCTTTGTATCCCGGGACCCCTTTCCCTGCTCCTATTGGCTGTCACGCCCACGGACAGCACAGCCTATTGGCTGGCTCCTCGATTGGTCCCGCCCTCACTCCCACGTGACCGCGAAGGTGCCGGGAGGTGCTGGGATGCGCAATCTTTCTAGCCTGCTGGGGGGACGCTTCTGCGTGGCCGCTCGAGTTAACTCTTCGCATCCCCAGTTCTTGGGTGACCAGAACACCGCGCTTCCAGGACCCCAGGCCCTATTGGAACGGAAACCTGAAATTCCGCTGCTGTGTCTTAGGTGCAGAGGGAGTAAGAGTTCTGGAGTCAGAACCGAGAGCCCCAAGGCCGTTGACGTCACCCTGGGGGCCTCCGTAGGGCTTTGTTCCGCGGAAACAGGATCCAGATCCTACTGTCTTGGGCCTTGAAAGGCGTCATCCTAAATCTACCAGTGTTACGGCTTCCCCTCATTCCCTGGCTTCCGAAATCAATCATAGAGGGTAGACGGGATTCTTCATCCAGGGTGGAAATGCCCCTGAGGAAATGTGTAGGGCTCTCAGTGGGTTGTTCCAATTACAAGGTAGAGCCCCTGTCATCTAGGGGTCATTGGACAGACTCTCACAAAGAACTATTCCGCTCAAGATGCCCATTGTTTCTCTATTGAGAAGCGCCATTTTTCATTTTGCCAATAAGAAAATTGATGCTCACGTGTGCTTAGCATAACTGACATGTAGTAGGTGCTCAATAAATATTTGTAGTTTAATGAATGACTGTCGAAGAGTTTGGTTCTTTACGTTAGTGCTCAAGTCCAGAATAAGTGAGGAAGCTGAGGCCAGGGACTCCACAGATTGGAAACTCGGAAGGATGAACTTGGGATTTCACTGGCAGTCTAGTGGTTAAGACTCCCTGCTTCCACTGCAGGGGGCAGGGGTTCTATTCCTGGTCGGCAACTAAGATCCAGCATGCCTCTCAGTGCCCCCTTCCAAAAAAAAAAAAAAAGGTGAGCCTTGGACTTCCCTAGCGATCCAGTGGTTAAAACTTCTTTGTTCCATTGCACAGGGTGCTGGTTCAATCCCTAATGGGGGAACTAAGATCCTTCCTGCTGTGCCAGGAGGCCAAAAAATAAAAATAAAATAAAAAATGAAGGGTGAGGCTTAAGTGTCTTTGTTTTGAGCCCTTCCCAAGGGAACTAGAAGGTGAATGTGAGTAGGCAGTAGAAGAAGCTGTGTCTCATGATTGGAAAAGAACAGCGCAGCACTAGCTGAAAAGAATGGCTAATTGCTGTGACGTTTTGTAAAGCATCCACATTTCCTACTTTATCTCCCCTGCAACTCTTAAGAGATTTATTTCCTTTTTGTAGATGTGATAGTGGAGTCCCCAGGGTTTGAGGAACTTGGGCAGCAATTTAAACTAGTGGTGGGCAGTACAGAGCGTTGTTTCTCTGGGTTCCTCCATGATGTTTGTCTACAGAGGGAAAGGTCTGGGGTGAGCTGGAACTTCCCATCTTGCAGAAGAAGGCTGTAGAGAGATGAGGGCTGCACAGAAAGGGGTGCCTGGTGGGGCCCCCATGGTCAGCCCCACTTGCTCTCTACCAAGCGCACCAAGGGAAAACAGTGACAGTAATTTTTCTTCAAAGGCTTTAAAATACAGGTAAGACCACAGTGTGTTTCCATCCCGCCTCCCTGAGTCTATGCTACAGAAATTCTAGCACCAGCACATGAACATTTATGACAAGGATGTTCACTTTGGCATGGTTTGGAACAGCAAGTAATTGGAAAAAATCTAAGAGTCTCCAGTGGACATCAGTTAACCTAAGTTGGGGTAATCGTGTGGTGGTTTCTATTAAACCTTTGAGAAAGGTGTAATATTGGGTTGGCCAAAAAGTTTGTTCAGGTTTTTTCATACAATGTTACAAAAACCCGAAGGACCATTTTGGCCAACCCAATACCTGCATGGAAAGATGTGCATGCCATATTAAGTGAAAGAAATGAATTTCAGGCCCATTTTAATTTTTAAAATGACAATAACCCCTAAACAATGTCATTTTCAAACTATGGGATACTAAGTAGCCCACTAAGTAGATTGTAGAGTTACTTTAGTGTCACAAATAAATTGGACCATATGAAATTGCCCGTATTTGACCGTTTGGGCCACCAGTTACCAGATAGCAGTTTCATATAGCTCGGCCAGGTAGCATTAGCAAAAATTAAACAGAATGAACAAAACAGAAAACATTTCTGGGATTTCCCTGGTGGTCCAGTGGCTAAGTCTCCTTGCTCCCAGTGCAGGGGGCCTGGGTTTGATCCCTGGTCAGAGATCCCACATGCTGCAATAAAAAATTGAAGTTCCCATGTGCTGCAACCAAGATCTTGCACAGCCAAATAAAGAAAGAAAACATTGCTGCCTGTGCCCTTGAAGAGAAGGTAAGTGGTATTTGTTAGCACGTTTGTTTCTGATATTTATATCAGATTCTGATTTATATCAGAATATATGTACTCACAAGGTCATAGTCACAGAAGTTTGAAAATTGCTGCACCTCAACTGTTAACTCTGGAGCAGGTTTGAGGGGCTTCCCTGGTAGCTCAGAGGTTAAAGCGTTTGCCTGCAATGTGGGAGACCTGGGTTTAAACCCTAGGTCAGGAAGATCCCCTGGAGAAGGAAATGGCAACCCATTCCAGTATTGTGCCTGGAGAATCCCATGAGCAGAGGAGCCTGGTGGGCTACAGTCCATGGGGTCACAAAGAGTTGGACACGACTGAGCGACTTCACTTTCTTTGACTTTCTTTCTTTCTTAAAATTATTACTGTAAGCACTTCTGGGTGGTTTTACTTCACTACTACTGTTGTTATTAAGACAGTAAGTCATGCCCGACTCTTTGTGACCCCTTGGACTACAGCATGCCAGACTCCTCTGTCCCCCACTGTTTCCCAGAGTTTGCTCAGATTCATGTCCACTGAGTCAGTGATGCTATCTAACCATCTCATCCTTTTCCACCCTCTTCTCCTTTTGCCTTCAAACTTTCCCAGCATCAGGGTCTTTTCCAGAGAGTCAGCTCTTTGCATCAGGTGGCCAAAGGATGTGAGTGTCAGCTTCAGCAACAGTCCTTCCAATGAATATTCAAGACTGATTTCCTTTAGGATTGACTGGTTTGATCTCCTTGCAGTCCAAGGGATTCTCAAGAGCCTTCTCCACATCACAGTTCAAAAGCATCATTTCTTCAGTGCTCAGCCTTCTTTATGAGTCCAACTCTCACATCCAGACATGACTACTGGAAAAACCATAGCTTTGGCTATATAGACCTTTGCCAGCAAAATGATGTTATCTGCTTTTTAGTATGCTGTCTAGGTTTGTCTCGTTATAGTAGTTGAAATCCTTGTATAAATGTCAGGCTTTATAGCCCTGTCCTGTCCAAGCTGTTGTTGTAGCTCCCCTGGGGCTGGAGTAGTAGAATTTCAATGGACACCTGTTTGAAAAAAAGCCTCATAGCTCAATGAAACATTAGGAGACCAGGGGGTAACTGTATTGAACTTTTGAATAGTAATTGCTAGTAGCTAGAAGTCAGGGGTTGGAGACTTGGGGTGGAGGGGCTTTTAAAAACC
Source organism: Dama dama (assembly GCF_033118175.1). Classification (NCBI taxonomy): domain Eukaryota; kingdom Metazoa; phylum Chordata; class Mammalia; order Artiodactyla; family Cervidae; genus Dama; species Dama dama. The sequence continues at coordinate 7,686,933 of NC_083682.1, forward strand.
TGTTAGGGGCCTGCATGCATGCTAAATCACTTCAGTCATGTCCAACTCTTTGTGACCCCATGGACTGTAGCCTGCTAGGCTCCTTTGTCCATGGGATTCTCCAGGCAAGAATACTGGAGTGGGTTGCCATGCCCTCCTCCAGGGAATCTTCCCGACACAGGGATCAAATACAGGGATCAAACCCACATCTCTACTGTCTTCTGCATTGGCAGATAGGTTCTTCACCACTAGTGCCACCTGGAAAGCCCTGTTAGGAGCCTAGTGAAAGTATTTTCATTTGCCTTAAGGAAAGGAGGAAATGTTGCTCTTGAGGAAATAAAATCTTTGGGGAATACCTTTGAAAGAAAACTGGGAAAGAAGATCTCTAGAGCTGTAGTTATATATAACTGTGAATATATATATCTTTGGAATATATACATATTCACAGGAAAGACTCATGAGCTTAAAATACCCAAATCCTGACAGCTCTGAAACTGGCTTTTGAAGGGAAAGTTTCTTGGAGCTAAGTAAGTGAATTTTAACTTGTGGATAGAGTTCTAGATGCCTTCTAAAAGGAAGTATTTAGCCAGTGTCCGAGGAGGAAAATTTGGCCTTATGGTTTTAATTTTAAGACATGTAAACTTCCTTTTTTCCTACACCCCATGGCATTCGGGTGGAGAAGGCAATGGCACCCCACTCCAGTACTCTTGCCTGGAAAATCCCATGGATGGAGGAGCCTGGTAGGCTGCAGTCCATGGGGTCACTAAGAGTCGGACACGACTGAGCGACTTCCCTTTCAATTTTCACTTTCATGCAATGGAGAAGGAAGTGGCAACCCACTCCAGTGTTCTTGCCTGGAGAATCCCAGGGAAGGGGGAGCCTGGTGGGCTGCCGTCTATGGGGTCGCACAGAGTTGGACACGACTGAAGTGACTTAGCAGCAGCAGCATGGCATTCGGGATCTTAATTCCCCAACCAGGAATCAAATGTGCCCTCTACACTGGGAGCACGGAGTCTTAACCACCAGACTGCCAGGGAAGTCCCAGAGGTGTAACCTTTTGGATACAGCTAGTCCACTCACTGCATCACCTTTGTAATCATAAAGGAAACTTTGTTATTACGGAACAACAACAACAACAATAACAACAACAAAAAAAAAGCCGAGGGAAAAGACTCTACTTAAGTATAACTGTTGATCATTAAGCATTAGCGCTGAGTATTATTGTTAAGACAGACTTTAACACACTAGGACACTAAGTCATGTCTGACTCTTTCTGACCCCATGGACCGTAGCCTGCCAGGCTCCTATGTCTGTAGGATTTCTCAGGCAAAAATACTGGAGTGGGTTGCCATTTTTCTCTCTAGGGGATCTTCCCGACCCAAGGGTCAAAGCCACATCTCCTGCACTGGCAGGCGGATTCTTTTTTTTTTTTTAATTTTTAAAATTTATTTCTGCACTGGGTTTTTGCTGCTTTTGCCCAGGCTTCTCACTGCGGTGGCTTCTCTTGTTCCAGAGCACAGGCTGTGGGCACTTGGACTCAGCAGTCATGGTACACAGGCTTTAGTTGCTCTGAGGCATGTGGGATCTTCCCAGATCAGGGGGTGAACCTGTGTCCCCTGCCTTGGCGGGTGGATTCTTATCCACTGCAGCACTGCGGAAGTCCAGCAGTCGGATTCTTTACCGCTGAGCCACCAGGGAAGCCTGGCAAGGAGTATATACCAAAGTATGTATTTTATTTATTTGTATATATATTTAAGGTTGCTCCAGGTCAATTTCCTATTTGATTCTTTTAAACTGTAATGATCAATTGAGGTTGTTTAAAATGAAGTTATAGGGACTTCCCTGGTGGTCCAGTGGTTAGGAGTCCATCCTTCCACCACAGGGAGAGTGGGTTCAGTTCTTCATGGGGGAACTAAGATCCTACATGCCATGGCGAGGGGGCTGGTTGGCCAAAAAAATAGAATTCAAAAAAAGTAGTGTGAAGAAGCTTACCATCTTATATATATATTTTTAAAAATTACAGTTTTGATCAAAGGAATCCTGTTTTTCTCTCTGGTGAAACATCTGTGATGCAAGTTTTATTTTGGGGACCACACGTGTATGACGAAAGCTCCAACCAGCACTTGATGGCTGGTTTTGTCCTGGTTTGTCCAAGTGCAGCTTTTGTCCTTCTAATGAGTGAACAGAGAATTGGAGGGCTGAATACATGACTTAGTCATCGATAGCTGCCTATGGACCACAGTCCTACTCTGGCCTGCTCCTGCACCCACCCCGTTCCCCCTGTGGTGGTTGTTTAGTGGGCCTGAAGTATCCAAGGGCCACCGTGTCCCCAGTGCCTGTGTGCAACATGCAAGCCACAGCTGAAGGCCTTGAATGGCAAGTCAGAGTGTCTGAGCATCCTCATCATAGGTCTCAGCCCAGATGCCTCTCATGGGAGCCAGGGGAGGTATCTTCTCCAACTCCCAGATGACAAAATGAGCTGTTACAGCCCAGTCATCCTCCTCAGGGCACATGGCATCCTCAGACCTTTCCAGAATCTCAAGAATGATGGTGTGTGTATGTTACTTGCTCTGTCGTGTCTGACCCTTTGTGACCCCATGAACTGTATGTAGCCCTCCAGGCTTCTCTGTCTATGGGATTCTCCAGGCAAGAACACTGGAGTGGACTGCCATTCCCTTCTCCATAAGAATGACTAAGAACTTGAAAATCTGAGCTCTTCCATGTCCATCTGACCCATGCCTTGGCAACCTCCAGAGCAAGGCTGTGCTGGCTGCTTCTTGTTTGTCTCCCCAGGGCCTGGCCTGGTGAATGGGGCAGGTGGGAAGGGGGCGAGGAAGGAGCTGCTGCGCCTTCACTCAGCAACCTGAGAGGCAGGTACCACTCTTATGCCCACTAAACAGAAGAGCCAGGGTTCCGCTCACCCGGATGGCCACAGCAGTCTCTCCAGTGGTTTCCCTGCTCCTCCTCCCCAAGGCGAAGGGACCTTTATAACCTCTGGTCAGATCATGTCCGTCCTTCGCTCAAAGCCCTCCACTGTCTGCTGGGCGCTCCTGTAGCTTTCAGTGTTAGAGCCCAAGGGCTTCAGTGGCCTTCCAGCCCCTTCCCTGAGTGCGCCCCATGCTCTGCGCCCCCATCACCTGTTCCTCCCCTGCTCATCAGTCCTCTGAATGACCAGCGCCTCTAACACATACCTCCTTGTCACCTTCCTCTTTTCAATTTTTTGCTCAAATGTTCAATGTCTCCAAACAGTTTTAGGGGGGCATTCCTTGGGGGTCCAGTGGTTAGGACTCTGTGCTTTTCACTGCTGAGGGCACAGGTTCAATCCCTGGTCAGGGAATTAAGATCCCACAAGCCACAGGGTGTGGCCAAAAAAAAAAAAGATTAAAAAAAAACAATTTTTTTTTTCTGTTCAAATAGCACAACGAGGTCCAGTGTGACCAGCCTTGTTAGGTTTGAAACTGCCCAATCCCCCACCCACATTCTCCAAATCCTTTGTTTTGCTCTGTATTCCTTTGTGACACCTAAGTCCTCCTATCAGCCTATGTAATTCCCTTAATTGATCACAATTTATTCTCCCCTACACCTCTATCCCCTCAAGAACGGAAGCACCGTGAGGGCACAGATTTGTTTTTGTTTGTTTTGCTTTTTTATTTTGGCTGAGCTGGATCTTCATTGTGGCTCATGGGCTTAGTATTTGTGATGTGCAAGCTTAGTTGCTCTGAGACATGTGGGATCTTAGTTCCTTGACCAGGGAGTGAACCTGCGTCCCTTGCATTAGAAAGCAGGGGGCTTCCGTGCTGGCTCAGTCAGTAAAGAATCAGCCTGCAATGCAGGAGACTGCCTGCGATACAGGAGACCCGGATTCGATCCCTGGGTCTGAAAGTTCCCCTGGAGAAGGAAATGGCAACCCATTTCCAGTACTCTTGCCCAACTCCAGTATTCTTGCCTGGAAAATCACATAGAGGAGCCTGGCAGGCTATAGTCCATAGGGTCGCAGAGTCAGGCTGAGTGACTAAACCACCAGCACCACCACCTTTGTGAATTGGGCCAAATCATTAACCGTTTTGAGTTTCTGTTGTCTCCTTTGTACAAACAGTATAATAATTACGTTTGCCATGCAAGGTGGATCTGAGAATTAAAGAAACTACCATATATCAATATAAAAGGAATATAAAGAAGGCTTCACAGTCCCCTGCGTCTGCTGCATTAGAAGGAAGATTCTTAACCACTGGACCACCAGGAAAGTCCCAACAGCAGGCTTTGGATTTCTTTTTTTTTTTTTTTTAAGCTGTTCACAGTACCTGGAACAGGGCCTACCACATAATAGATGCTCAGTAAATATCTGTTGAGTGAAAAGAACGGGGCAGAGGGTTCACCAACTGCTTTCTAGCTGCTCATGTGGTTCGAAAGCAGCAGAGCCTCACCTGTCTTGTTTGTAACCACCAGGCTTCTCAGCCCAGGCCTGGCCCCCACCCTCTCCTCTGAGACCCCACAGAGCTCAACGCCCAGACCAGGCTCCAACCAAGGAGGGCATCTCACAGGCAGATTGCCAGCAGGTGTTGAGTGGGAGCTGGGGCTTGGTGTGGAAGGCAGGGAAGCGCTGGGTCTCCTGTGCCCTTGTGTCCACCCTGGGTTCCATGCGCAGCCCCTGGTTCAGTAAAATACTGGCTCTGTTCCCTCGAATGGCAGGAACTCCCTCCAGCTTAGAGGTGTCCCCTCCCCATAGGCCTCAGGCTGTTCCCAGCCTCCACCCAGAGCAAGAGGACTCTCAGAGGTCAGTGGTCACATTCCTTCCTTTTAATATGAGGAAATTGAGCCCCAGAGAGGGCGCAAGTCTGCCGGAGGCCTCGTCCCTTGCAGTCCGTGAGCTGCAGGTGAACCCAGTTCTCCTGGGACAACTTCCTGGGCTTCTTCTGATTGGGCCCCCACCTGGCTTTAGGAACCCTGGCCCAGGACCTGCGGGAGGCCCCATCTTCAACGGTGCTTCAACGAAGGTCAGAGTCCTTCTCCCAAGGTTTCTGCCACAGGTGTGAGTGCTCCCTGCTCTTCTGAGGGTGCCCTGTGTCCCTGCTATTTCCACAGCAGAGCTGGGAGATGTTAGCTGGATAAGTGAGAAGTCAGGGGCTGCAGCAGAACCCGGCCTGCCTGGCTCTGCCACCTCCCTGCCCCGGGCAAGTCCCCTCCCCCCTGAGCCTGTTTCCCCAACTGTAAAGCAAGGAGACTGGATGACAATCTCTAGAATCTTCTGACCATGGCAGACTGTCAATCTGCCTTGCCAAAGCTCTTGGCACCCTTGGTATGAGTCCTGGGCTGGGTCAGCCGTGGCGAGCGCTCTCTGGTCTGTGCCCATGAATCGCTGGCCACTTGGGGCTGAGCTTTAGCCCTCATCTCACCCCAGTCCTACAGGCCCCTTGCTCCAGGCCCTTGCCTGCCTCCCAAACTAGCCTCCTAGTGAGAGTTTCCTGCCTCTCAAAGCTCCTGTGGGAACCGACACAGAAGCTCAGGGGGAGAGAACCGTTTGAAGAAGGGAAACGCTCCCTCCAAGGCCAGGGAAGCTATCTTTGCTCTCCAGGGTCCAGGGTCTCAGCAGGGTGCCCAGCCTGGGCTTCTCCACTATCCAAAGTGGACAGTCTAAATGTGACATCACCAGGGAGGCCCAGCCAGGGACACGGGGACAAGAAGGAGCTTGCTGGTGACTGCTGTCCAGATGTGGTTTCGGTTATCACCATGGCCCATTATACAGATGAGGAAACTGAGGCCCAGAGAAACTAATGGCCCTATCCAAGTTCACATGGATAGAAGAAGCAGAGCAGGGATTTGAACTCAACCTGTTTGGGACTTGGGCCACCTGGGGAAATCCATGTGCTGTGGTCGCTGTTGCCGTACCCGAGAAGCCCTGGGAGGCTCGCCCACTCTTCAATGCTTGGTTGTTTACTATTTATACTCCCTGCCCTCTTGCAGAGGTTTGAGTCAGCTTCCCAGAAAGACATGTACATTCAAGAAATAACAGAGAATCGGAAGCACAAAGCTTTGGAGGCCCCAGGGGACCTGGCAGGATTGGGAGGTAATGGCATCACAGGGCCCCCGTGAAGTTGCCCTCTCCCTGGGAGGCCCAGCTATTTGCAGATTCCAGCTTTAATGAGAACCCCCACGGTCAAGGTGCTGTGCTGAGGTGAAAGTCAGTCCTTTTCTCTCTATGCTGTGGGTTGTCCCCACGATGGCACTACCCTTCCTTGCCCAGCATTGTTCATCTGGAGTCGTCCCCTTAGCAAACCTTTCCTTTCCCACTTACAGGTCCCCATGAGGCAATAAAAGGAGAGAGTGCCGGGCTTGGTGTGAGAGACACGTGGGGATCGAGCCTGTCCCACCCGGGGACATGACCTGGCCAAGGGATGTACTGCGGAAAGGCAGCTTCCTCATACCTGAATCTCAGCCAAGGTGACATCAGCCCAGCATCCGGTCCCCCTTCTCCTGCCAACAGTGCCCCGAGCTCTCTGGAAGTTTCCCCTCCCTCATCCCCGGTCCCTAGGGGACCCCAGCCTTCCCTATCTCACCTTGTCTCCTGGCCACAATGCCTGATGTCAGGAACAGGCACATGACTCAGGGCAGACCAAGCAGAGCCAGGTCTGATATCTTTGTTGGAAATAATGGGAAAGTAGCAGGGATGCCCCTCTTGGGGCAGCTAAGCTGGGGTTTCTAGTGGCCATCTTACCACCATGAGCAGGACCTGCCTGAGAATGAAGCCAGTCAGGGACAGAGCAGATAGGGTGAGGCGCTGACTCCTGATGACCTTGTTTGGGCATCGTGATCAAGCCGTGCCTGAAGCTGGTATACTCAAAACTTGTCAGTAACTTAAGCCTAGCTAGATCATTTATAAACTAAGAATCTAGAGACAGCTAATTTCCCATCTCTTATTGAGACTCCTTTGTAAGCATGAGAAATTTTGAGCAGTTTTCATCAAATATTATGTGCTGCTCTTTACATATGGACACAATCATTAACTCTCTTTTCATAAATGTATTTCATTAGAATAAAAAAACTCATGCCTGATCTTGCACTCTGCCATTTTTTTCCTTAAAATTAATAATAGTAATAAAAATAATAATGAAAAAAACAAAATACAAGCCTGCGCTATGTGAACAAAAAATTCATCAGCTTTTTATTAAGTGCATCTGTTAAAAGCTTACAAGATATTTATGGGACTTACTGTGTGCCAGGCAGTGTTCTAAGCACTTCACATGTATTACTTCTAGATACTTGTGTTATTACCCCCATTTTACAATAAGCCAGAAAGAGGTTAGTTTGGTTTTTTTGTAATTAAAAATGTTTATTTATTTATTTGGCTGCATTGGGTCTTAGTGGCGGCATGCAGGGTCTTTGTTGCGGTGTACAGGCTCAGTAGTTGCAGCTCGTGGGTTTAGTTGCCCTGCAGTATATAAGATCTTAGTTCCCCGACCAGGGGTTGAACCCACATGCCCAGCATTGCCAGGCAGATTCTTAACCAGTGGGCCACCAGGGAAGTCCTGTTAGTTAAATGCCTTGCTTGAGATCAAGTTCCAGGCCCTGGGTCAAGTCCCTCTCCCCATTCTTCAATGTCCTTCCCAAAGACAATGTCCTTCCTTCCTTTCTCTGGAAAGCCTCTGATCTCCCAACAGGAAGTGCTCTCTGCCTGCCACAGACGCCCTCACAGAGGCAGGCTGTCACCCTCCTGCCCTGCCCATCAATATGCTGGGCATGCATCCTATAACCCATTCGGTTGTGAACCCTTCCCAGCTGAGGCTTAGCTTCCATGAGGGCCCATCCATGCTCATGGCAGGATGTCGACAGCCAGCCTCAGCCCCACCAGCTGGTACCTGGCCTCTTTCTCTCCTCGCCATCGTCTGAAGCTCGCTCGAGGTGCCCTGGAGAGGCCAGGCCTCAACTGAGGGGTGCACATGGACGGGACCTAGAAAGAGGGGTCCTCTTCCCTGGGTGACTGAAGACCCTGGGCATCTCTCTCACTTTAGGAGGTGTGGGAGGGAATTGGGACAAGGTAATCAATGCATCTTGGCCTCTCCCAACCAGCTGTGTGACTGTCCCCTCCTGGCACCTTAGTTTCCCCACTGGTAAGATGAAGAAGTTAGTTAGGGAGAGTCCCCCAGGAACCTAGGAATGAGGAAAGTGAAAGTATTTTACTCATCCAGGAAGTTGGTGGGGTTCCCTGATGGCAAGCTGCCTGCCTGCCGGACTTTCACTCATGTGTTCATTAATCAAGTGCAAACCAGTCAATCCTAAAGGAAATCAGCTCTGAATACTCATTGGAAGGACTGATGCTGAAGTTCAAGCTCCAGTACTTTGGCCACTTGATGCAAAGAGCTGACTCATTGGAAAAGACCCTGATGCTGGGAAAGACTGAGGGCAGGAGAAGAAGAGGGCAACAGAGGATGAGATGATTGGATGGCATCATCGACTCTATGGACATGAGTTTGAGCAAGCTCCAGGAGATGGTGAAGGACAGGGAAGCCTGGTGTGCTGCAGACCATGGGGTCACAGAGTTGGACATGACTGAGTGGCTAAACAGCGACAACGTTACATGGAGGCAGTGTTTGAGGTGCTGGAGATGCTTCAGAGAATAAGACAGGCAGTGATCTTGCTGCCCAGGAGCTCACTATGTCACTCTGGTTTGGGGAGGCCTCCAAGCCTTCACCCATGGAGGTGCTCCAGTCTTGGGACTCTTGGACTGGGGCCTTCCATGCTGGGTGTGGAGAAAGACTAAGGGCTTGGAGGAAAGTGGTGTGTCCTCCCTCCAGCTCCACCCCCTTCCCCCAGATGACCTTGCCTCTCTGGGCGTTAGTTCCTTACCTTCTAAGTAAGAAGTTGGACTGGGTGGCCCTGAAGCCTGCTCTGCCAGCCGGGCATGGCCATTCACGGTTAAACATTACCCACTCTGTGTCCCTCTCTCCCTGCCACTCCTCAGGGACATCAAGCCATAAATCCTGCCTTCTTTGATTTTCCTCTGGTGCTGTGGCCTTCTGAGAGGGGTCACAGGAACACTTGCTGTCTCCCTTCCGCCGGAAGCCAAGTCTTGAGAGGGGTCCACGTCTGGGGCCAGGAGCTTGAGGTGGGGATACTTGGGCCCTAGCCCCACTCGCCCCTCCCTCCCCAACTCCAGGTGTTTTTTCCTTGGTTACATCATGCATGTGACTCCCCCGGATCCTTCCCTGAGGAGCTTGTGGCCTAATGAGCCCCTCAGGTGCCCGCCTTAGGCAAGAGGCCTCAGCCCTCCTGGTTTCTGGGAAACAGAAATAATTCAGAGTAGTTGGGGCAGCCTCATTGCATGGGGTGCCCCCACTTCAGCCTCCTCCCCCAGGCCCTTCACGCACAAGGAGGGCCAGGCCCAGCTGTCATGCCCAATCCCATGTATACCCAGGCATTTAAAATTATGAGGCGGCATAATTCCTCCTGTGTCCCCACAAATCTCAGGAATGGGAATGGATTCTAGCCAGACAGCACTTCACAATATGCAAAGAGCTCTCTTCTCATTTCATTCTTTCCCATCTTCAAATCAACTTTGTAAACAGGTATGATTTCCTGGTCATCCACAGCATATATACAAGAACACTGAGATCCCAGGTGTAGACCTGGTGAGGAGAGTGCCAGGTGTCAGAGTCCAGTCTGACTCTAAAGCAGAAACAGGTTTCATGCCCACTTCTAGGCATGAAAGTGTTATGAAAGTGTTGGTCGCTCAGCCCTGTCTGACTCTTTGGGACCCAGTGGACTGCAGCCCACCAGGCCCCTCTGTCCATGGAATTCTTCAGGCAAGAACACTAGAGTGCGTAGCCAGTCCCTTCTCCAGGGAATCTTCCCAACCCAGGGATCGAACCTAGGTCTCCTGCACTGCAGGCAGATTCTTTACTGTCTGAGCTACTGGGGAAGCCCAAGTCTCTCAGTCATGTCCGACTGTCTGTGACCCCATGGACTGTAGCCCACCCGGCTCCTCTGTCCCAGAATTCTCCCGACAAGAAGACTATTGCTGTCAATGCCCTGTTAATGACAGGCATCACTGATCAATTTCGGCATGGCAGACATTGCTAATCAATTGCAGTGTTTTTCTTTTCTCTTTTTTGGCTGCTCAAGAGTCTTGTAGGGATCTTAGTTCCCCCACCAGGGATTGAACCCAGTCCACGGCAGTAAAAGTGCCGTGTCCAAAGCACTGGACCACCAGAGAATTCCTGACAGTGTTCTTTTCTAATAAGCTCAGAGACAGCTGTGAACTCTTCAACACATTATCTCTCAGGAAACCATTATCTGTCAGAAGATGGAATCCACAGTATTTACCCACACCATCAGCCTTGAGCCCTTGAGACTCAGGCACAACCCCCAGATGCTCTGGTGAGCAGACTACAGGACTCTTCACTGTCTATCAGTTATGATGCTGTTCTTGGACAGGGATTAATGGCTCCACCATCCCCTGAACTGCTGTCGCTCCCAAGCATGCTCTGTCTTAGAGATACAGCAACCATACAGATTTGCCTGGGGCTTCAGGGTTTTTTAGGTCTTTAACAAAAGTTTTTATTATGAAACATTTCAGGACTACCCCAAAGTGTGGTGGTGGTGGTCTAGTCACTGAGTCGTATCTGACTCTTTGTGACCCCACAGACTGTAGCCCACCAGGCTCCTCTGTCCATGGGATTTCCCAGGCAAGAATACTGGAATGGGTCCCTCCAGGACCCCAGAGTGTAGCTAATAATACTATCACAAGACAACTGTGTTCCCACAGTTGAAGCAATGATAAGTCACAGACACGCTGAAGTCTCTGTGGGTCCCCTTTAGTCCCTCTCCACCTCCACCCCCACCAAGCCACCACTCTCTGAATTTTGTGTTTCTGATTCTCATGCATATTTTTAATAGTTTTCCTACATAATTACATATCCATATTATTCAACATTACGGAAATGGTGTTATTCAGATCTTGTTGCCACTTGTCATTTTCATCCAAGTGGATGGAATGAACTTTTAGACATGATTATACACGCAGCTTTGACTCTTCCACCGCATCACAACTGTGAATATTTGTTGAGCCCTCGTTCTGCACCAGGCATGCTTTCAGGTGCCTCACCTGCCTTCACATATGTAATCTTTGCAACAAAATTATCTTTATCCCCACTTTACAGACTTGGAAACAGAGGCACAGAAAGGTGAAATGATGTACCCAAGTCACGTAGCTTGGGAGTTGTGCTCTTAACAGCTAGACATCACTCTGTCTACTGCTGCGTGGTCTGTTGTATGAAAACACAGCCATTAGCCATCTGTTCGCCTATTTAAGGGCTGTTGCTTATTTTTGCAGACTTGTCTCAACATTATTAGTCTCAGAGGGTTGGGGGAGGTGGTTGTATTATCTTGCTTAGTTCCTACATCAAGCCTGTGAATGGATATCTGTATCATCTCCCTTCACAGATGAGGAAACTAAGGCTCAGAGAGCATAAATCACCTTCTCAAAGCTGCACCACTCCAACGAGCCAAAAGTGGGCTGTGACCCTGGCTCCTGCGATTGTGGAGCCCAGGGGTCCTCCCACATCCCCGGTGAGCCCTCGGTGCCCCACTGGCTTCTCCTCTTGGCTCTGTCGCTGGCAGCCTGCCCGCCCTCTCCTATAACAGCCTTCCTACACCTGGCCTTCAGCCCCAATCGTCTGGCCACCCTCCACCGTCCTCATCCCAGAGAAGGGGCCTAACCGGAAGGCCCATTCGTGTTAGGAAATTCCAGCCACGTGAGCCAAGCTGAGCCCGGGATTCTGAGCAGCCGGTGGCTTTAGGAGAAACTGAAACTTGGCTTGTTGGGGGCGGAGTGGTCACCGGGGATTTAAAGAGCTGCCACTTCCTTGGGCCCCAAGAGGGCACTGGGAGGTCACAGCAGCTGAGGGAAGCCCTGAGCGGGTGTGAGCCCCTGTTCTCCTCCCCACCATGCACCTCTGCGGGGGCGACGGGCCTCTGACCAGGACGGTGAGTGCAGGGGAGCAGGTTCGGGGGCTAAGAAGGGGAATATGCCCCAGGGCGCCGGGGGCCGGCTCTATTCACACGGGTTGGGGGCCGAGGCCTCTCGCAGCCCGTCTCTGGGCCTCAGTCTCCTTAGGGGGTTGGCTTGAGGGCTTTCCTGCTCTCACACTGCAGATCCAGCCTTCAGTTCAGAGCTTGGCCTCTGATGACAGCTCTCTCCTCGCCTCCCTGTCCTCTTGCTGCCGTTTCAGGAGCCTCCTGTTTCCTCCCAAGGCTCTCTGGCTGCGGTTCCCCTGGGGGCCTTGCCTCTAGTCCAGAACCCAAGTACAGAGGCCCAAGTCCTTCTCATGGCGGGTCTTTCCCCTCCAGGCTCCAGTCTCTCAGGCCCCCAGCACCTGCAAGGGGCCTGCTGTGGCCGTGAACCTAGGAGTTGCAGAGTCCTCAGCCAGCGAGGCCAGGGTCTTGCCTGAGGTCCCCACACTCAGAACACACCTCCCAGAGTGACCTGAGGGAGGGGGTTGTGGGGTCTCCAACATTCCCTTTTGTCTGATTTTCCAGAGCCCTGGGCATTTGGGTTAACCATTTCATCTAAGTTTCATGAACCCCAGTGTAGGGGGAGGGTCACAGCTGTCCCCCTTTGCGTCCTCTCTTCTGTCAGAAGGGACTCATTCACTCATTCTAGGCTGCTGGCCCGCAAGAATGTGAGTAGCTTGAGGGCAGGAAATACTGCCTCTTATGTTTGCTGCCGTGTCCCCTCAGCTCACTGCGTGGCACATAGTAGGTGTGCAAATATTTGTGGGATAAATGAATATTAGCTTTGGGCCTGAGCTGTGCAGGCGAACACAGAGTAGAATCAGAAACCCCCCTTGTCCTCACAGAAAGAGCTCAGGGCTAAAGAAATCAACACCTTGACGGTGGAAACAGTAGTGAAAGAACAACAGCTATTAACCCCTGCCTGACTTCCAGCTAGTGAGGAAGGCACTGGTGCCTCCATTTGTGGCAGATCAGGCAACGGGGCTCAGCTAAGTGAGTGATCTACCCAGAGCAACACGGTCCATGAGGAGGCTGTAGGTGTGAGGTGGGTTCTGTCTGGGGCTTGTGCTGCCCCGTCATGAGCTGTGAGCAGTACGTGTGTGAGGCTGGCTTTCCACTGAGTTGTGCTGTGTCTGTGATGGGGTGTGTGGACACCAACGGAGCCAGAGAGGGCTTCTGGGGGAGAGGGGACCCTTGAGAACTTGATTCAAGAAGGATATGGCTAAGACTTCCCTGGTGGTTCAGTGGTTAAGTTTCCAGGCTTCCAATTTAGGGGTCACGGGTTTGAACCCTGGTGGCTCCCCGTGGCTGCTCCCTCTACCTTCAGAGAGCAGCCCAGGTAGACCCTCACTCCTGGCTGGGTGTTCAGCTCAAATGTCACCGCCTCAAAAGGAGAATGTCTTTCTAAACTCCTGAGCTAAACTAAGATCCCACAGGCCGCACGGCACAGCCCCCCCACAAAAAAGAGAAGGGAATGGCTTTATAGCTAGCCCGCCCCTGTCGGGCCCCTGAGCCCTCAGTCTCTCACCCTACAGGACGCTGAGGAGCATCAGAGGCAGCTGAGGAAGAAACAGAAGAACCGGGCGGCCGCCCAGAGAAGCAGGCAGAAGCACACGAACAAGGCGGATGCCCTGCACCAGGTGGGGATGCCTCCCTTCCCATCCCTGGCGTCACTCACCTGGCCCGGCCACCTCTTCTCTGTCCCACCAATCAGCAGTTCCCCCTGCATTGCTGTAGGTGCCAGGGGCCCTGAACTTGGGGAGAGAGGAGGGCTCTGCAGCTGAGATTCAGAAATTTCTGAGTGCTGAGTGGAAATTGTGTGCTGGGCTCCAGGGGCATGACAATGCGTCTTCAGCCCAGGCCTGCCCTCAAGGCGCCTCCAGTCTAGCGGGAGAGACAAGAAGTGGAGGGAAACAGGGAGAGCCTGGCACAGTGACCACGTGAGGCCTTCATTCAAATGTAGGTCCCTGAGCCCTGCCCATCCAGAACCCACCTCAGAGGTGCTGCGCTGCGGTGATCACCCTACCTGTCTGGCTTCTGATGCGGGTGGCCAAGACTGTCTGTGAGAAACTGGTTCAGGGTTAAGATGGGCTGGCTTTAGAGTCCCAGCTGCCGCATTCCTTAGCTGCAGGTCGTTTCCTTCACTGAGCTTCACTGTCCTCATCTGAAAATCCCTGTCCCCTGGCAGGGGGACCTTGTGAAGACTAAAGAAGGCCAAGGAGCCTTGTGGAGTAGAGGTGGGGGGGGCTCTACTCACTCTTGGCTCTTCATCTTGGATGGTAACCTAACCTCAGATGGTAACCTGACCTTGGAGTTTGTCTTCTTCCTCTGTGCAGAAGGGACACACCTCAGGGGGGACCGTTAAGAGCTGGGTTTGGGACCTGGCCTTTGGTAGGGCTGCATACATGATAGTCCTTATTGCAATGAGTAAAATTCAGAGGCCCCCACACCCAAAGGTCCTACGCTCTCTGCGGCCCCATCCTCACTGTCCACCTTCCTCTCCTAACATCCTGCACCGTGTTCTCTCTGCTCTTTCCCTGACCGAGCACATCCAGCCTCAGGGGCTCCCCTGGCTGCTCCCTCTATCTTTAGACAACAGCCAAGCTAGATCTTTACTCCTTGCTGGGTGTTTGGCTCAAATGTCACCACCTCAAAAGGAGGAGGTCTTTCTAAATGTCTGAGCTAAAGACTGTGTGGATCACAATAAACTGTGGAAAATTCTGAAAGAGATGGGAATACCAGACCACCTGACCTGCCTCTTGAGAAACCTGTATGCTGGTCAGGAAGCAAGAGTTAGAACTGGACATGGAACAACAGACTGTTTCCAAATAGGAAAAGGAGTACGTCAAGGCTGTATATTGTCACCTTGCTTATTTAACTTATATGCAGAGTACATCATGAGAAATGTTGGGCTGGAAGAAACACAAGCTGGAATCAAGATTGCCGGGAGAAATATCAATAACCTCAGATATGCAGATGACACGACCCTTATGACAGAAAATGAAGAGGAACTAAAAAGCCTTTTGATGAAAGTGAAAGAGGAGAGTGAAAAAGTTGGCTTAAAGCTCAACATTCAGAAAATAAAGATCATGGCATCCATTCCCATCACTTCATGGGGAAATAGATGGGGAAACAGTAGAAGCAGTGTCAGACTTTATTTTTTGGGGCTCCAAAATCACTGCAGATAGTGACTGCAGCCATGAAATTAAAAGACGCTTTCTCCTTGGAAGGAAAGTTATGACCAACCTAGATAGCATATTAAAAAGCAGAGACATTACTTTGCCAACAAATGTCTGTCTGGTCAAGGCTATGGTTTTTCCAGTGGCTATGTGTGGATGTGAGAGTTGGACTGTGAAGAAAGCTGAGCGCTGAAACATTGATGCTTTTGAACTGTGTGTTGGAGAAGACTCTTGAGAGTCCCTTGAACTGCAAGGAGATCCAACCAGTCCATCCTAAAGATCAGAAAAAAAAAAGAGAGATCAGCCCTGGGTGTTCATTGGAAGGACTGATGCTGAAGCTGAAACTCTAGTACTTTGGCCACCTCATGCAAAGAGTTGACTCATTGGAAAAGACCCTGATGCTGGAAGGGATTGGGGGCAGGAGGAGAAGGGGACGACAGAGGATGAGATGGCTGGATGACATCACCAACTCGATGGACATGAGTTTGAGTAAACTCCGGGAGTTGGTGATGGACAAGGGAGGCCTGGCATGCTGCGATTCATGGGGTTGCAAAGAGTCGGACACAACTGAGCGCCTGAACTGAACTGAACTGAGCTAAAGAGACCTCACCTATTTCTCTGCTTTATTTTTCTGGTTAGCGCTGACCTTCCATCACAAGTTTAGATGTTGACCATTGCTTGTCTTCTTCACCAGACTGTAAGCATCCTGAAGGCAGGGAACTCTTCTGTTGCCTACTGTCTCCCCATCACCTGGACCAGTGCCTGGCAGATAGAAGGAACTCAGTATTTCTCTGTGGAGTGAACAATAGAGTCAGAATAAAGTGAGAACTCATAGGTAGGAACAACGTACAGGTAGTCGGGTCAAGGTGATATAGAGATGAAGTCTGAGCTGGTTTTGAAGGATGAATAGGAGTTTTCCAAATGGATGAAGGTAAGAGAAAGCATTGCAGGCAAATGAAATAGGGCTGACATGAGTGTAAGAGAGTAGCACCCTGTACAGTGCATGAGAATGAGGACTGATGCCCAGGATGGCATACCTGGAAGCAGTTAAGACTTCATGAGCTCATTTATTCCTTCCTTCCAGAAATGCCTACTGAGCATCTCTTGTGCGGCAAGCACAGTTCCAAGCATTGGAGATGCATCTGTGAACACAGCAGACAAAAGTCCAGCTCACCCTCCCCAGGGCTCATATTTTCATGGGGGAGCCGGACAGACAAATAAATGACCCAAGAGGTATTTGGGATATCAGATAGTGATAAGTGCTCTAGGAAGGATTAAAGCAGGGAAGAGGGAAGGGAGTGGGACTTGTGGGGTGATGGAAACCTAAATAGGGAAGCCCTCCTGGAGGAGGTGAGAGCTGAGCAACCTGAGGGTGGTAAACGAATGAATGAATAAAGAGTGACACAATTTCTGGAGGTGAGTTGATGCCTTTGGAGAATTTAGGTAAAGAGTGACCTAATGACATGTTTTTAAAATGTCTTTCCGCCTTCCACAGCAGAAACCAGCTTGGGAGTGGGGCTGTGGGTGGCTTTGAGGCCTGTTAGAACTTTGCGTCCGTGGCTTAAGCAACATTTTAATATAAAACACCCTTGCAGCTTCTTCTTTTAAAAAGTGTCCATAAAAGGCAGGGCAAGGGGCTCAGAGGAAGTCACTGAGCTTGATGAGCTGTGGAAATAAAGTTCCTTCTGCGTTTTCTACCACTGTTGCCATCATACTAATCAATGATTGTTTAGAACTTCACATTGATTACTGTCCTACCGGGTTCCCACCCAGTGCTCAGCAGAACAGAAACTAAATGCCAAAGAGAGCATACCTGTGCTGCCAACCTGTAAAACATGACCCTGGACTCTGCCCACAACGCTTCAAGTGGGCAAGTTCTGGATGTCGAGGAGGTCTGGCAATGGCACTGAGCTGCCTAGAAGTGTCCAGGACAGAGGACGTCTAAGTTGTCACAAGAAGGCCAGGTCAGGATTAGACCGAGGAAGCGGGGCTGAAAGTGTCCAGGCAGAGGAGACTGGAAGTGTGGCAAGGAAGCAGAGTCCATTTGAGGAACAGGAAGTGGGGGCATCGGGAGCAGTTGGAGAGATAAAACTGGAAGTGTGAGCTGGGGCCACCACACATGGGGAGTCACGGGAGACTTTAAAGGGCTTTCATGTTCCATGGCTGGATGGCATCACCAACTCGATGGGCATGAGTTTGAGTGAACTCTGGGAGTTTGTGATGGACAGGGAGGCCTGGCGTGCTGTGATTCACGGGGTCGCAAAGAGTCGGACACGACTGAGCGACTGAACTGAACTGAACTGAATGTTCCATTAGCACTGCAGCCATCGAATGTCTCCTCTGGGCCAAGAGATCAGGTAGTTTGAGGGCGCACCAGTTAGGAGGCTGGTGGAGCTCCCGGGTGAGCGGAGATTCCAGGATGGCTGGCTCAGGGACCTGGCCCTGGGGAGAGAGAGCAGGCAGGTCTGAGCCGGTGGTCATGAATGTCTGGTCAGAGAGTAGCCAAAGGGCATTCGGGTGGCAGCGGCATCTTTCCTCCTAAATTGAGGACCCTGGGGCATTGGGAAATAGGGCTCAAGCTGGGCCTCTGACTCTGGCTGACATAACCCTCCCCACGTATCTCTGCTTCTCCCCCCAGCAGCATGAGTCACTGGAGAAGCAGAACCACGCCCTGCGGAAGGAGATCCAGGCCCTCCAGGCCGAGCTGGCCTGGTGGAGTCAGACCCTGCACGTGCACGAGCGCCTGTGCCCGCTGGACTGTGTCTCCTGCTTGGCCCCGGGGGCCGCTGGCTGCTGGGGCCAGGCCGAGCGGCCCCCAGGCCCCGTGCCCCACGGACAGCATGGCTGCCAGGAGCAGCTGGGCCTGTTCCGGACCCCAGTCTCTTCTCCCTCGGCTCCGCAACCCTCTCCAGACCCACAGCCTCCTGGCTCCCTCGGCCTCCTCCTGTCCCCTCTGCCCTCACTGTCCCTTGGTCCCGCTGCGGTCACTGCAACTCCTGCCCAGTCCACCTCACCCGCTGGCTCCGGCCTACTGAGACCTTCCTCTAAGCTCAACACCCTCCTGCCCAGCCCCCCAGCCCAAGCCGCCCCTCTAGAGTCCCTCAGGCTGGAGCACCCCACCAGGGGGAAGCCGGGGTCCTCACCCCACAGCCCCTCGGCTGCTCCAGGGCTGGGGTCTCTGCAGGACAGGGAGCATAAGCTGGCTTCCTCAGCAGCAGATTGGCAAGGGCCCAGCCCCCACCCCCTCCTGGACTTCCCTCTGCTCTCCTCTGCTCAAGTTCACTTTTAACCCGGCCCCCAGAACTGGGCTAGCCCCTTTCTTGGACCCAGGAAGCAGCCTCAGCACACAGGCATCTCCTCTGGTTGCTGCTGGGGGCTGCTTTTCTTGGCTGACCAGCTAACTAGGAGTGGAAAAGACACAGAGGCTCAGAGAAGCCAAGTGACTTGTCCAAGGTCACACAGCCTTTCTTGGGACCTGAAACATCACAATCTGCTCCTCCTTCTCCTGGTGGGATCCTGGCCCAGGCACCCTAGGGGCTGGGGTCCTAGAAACCTAGAGTCAGCATGAGAGGTTTAAGTGCTGGGAGTGGGGAGGGACTCTCCCTTTTGTTTTGTGATTCCCAGGGCCACAAAGTCCTGTAGTTTCTGAAAGTTTGCCCTTACTGGAGCTGGTCCAGAGTCCAAACCCAGGTGGTGAAGGGCCATGCAGGAGCCCAGAAGAGAATCCTTTCTGCTCCTAGTAGTTTTTTCAGTGCTAAAGAGCTGAACCTGTGTGTTGGAGTTGTGGACAAGCCTGGAGCAGTCCCCTCTGGGATTTCTACATACTGAGGGTCCATAGCCACATGGTGACCCTGGGGAGATTCTGAAGGGTCAGCTCACCAAGCTATCCCCAAATAGCTCCCTACCTCTCCCTTCCTCCCAGGGCCATGGTGAGTGGACTTCTGAGAGCATTCAAGTCCTGCACAAAAGGCAGGTGAAAAGAATGAGGGAAGGACCAGGTGCAAACTTAGGTTTAAGCAAGTGCTGGACTTGAACCTTTCGCTCTGTGATTCCCTGCTTCCCAGGTGGTGCTAGTGGTAAAGAACTTGCCTGCTAAGACAGGAGACGTAAGAGACGTAGGTTCCATCCCTAGGTTGGGAAGATCCCCTGGAGGAGGGCATGGCAACCCACTCCAGTATTCTTGCCTGGAGAATCCCCATGGATAGAGGAGCCTGGTGGGCTCTAGTCCATGGGGTGCCAAAGAGTTGGACACGACTGAATGACTTAGCACTTAGCATGCAGTGAGACCGGTATCTTCTTCAGTACCGCCCCCATCCCTGTGCAGCCCACAGACCCTATTACCCTCCAGCCCCTCTGAGCAATGCCCCTGTTGCTCTTTGGCCTGATGGAGCAGGGGCCTGGGACCAGATAGGAGCGCAGTTGCAGCACCTTCTTGGGGGTGGGGGTGGAAGTGGGGGATGGTGGGTTCTCATTCAAATTCAAGACAAACACTGTAAGGGGACAGAGATGAGAAACTCCAGCTCTTCACCAGATTTACACATGTAAGCAGACACTAGGCTAGTATTGGACACACTCCAGGAAATGCTGAGCACTTGGTACCTATGTTATGGCAAATAAAGTGTTTTCCAATTCTTTTCTCTTTGGTTAGTTGTTTAAAATTCTGACTGTACTTTGTACTATTGAAACCAAAAGACCTTTGAAAGGAAAGAGCATGGTCTAGAATCTTAGGTGGGCAATCCCTCATGGACCTCTTCATCCAACCTCCCTTCCCATATTGCAGATGAGGAGACTGAGGCCTTAAGATGGGATGGAATTGCTCAGAGTCATGCAGTAAGAGGAGGTGTCATGGCCACAGGATTGCGGATGGGTACAGAGCAGGAGGCACCAGCAGGTTTAGGGAGAACAGACTGGCAGGAGGGAGGCCAAGACACTGTTGGTTGGAGGCTGGCTTGAGTCTGGGACAAGAGTCGATATGATGTGTGGTACTCCAGGACTCGTGGGGTGATGAGGATACTGTGGCCTGGCTTGTGTCTGTATAACCTCAAATTTGTCAGGCACTCTCTGTGTAACTTGGGTTAACTCATTGATGCCTCTAATAACTCTGGAAAGTGGATATAATTATTACCCCTTTGTTTGGAAGGGGAAACCAAGGCCCACGGGTGTAAAGGTCACATAGCTAGGGAATGGTATAGGCTTGATGTAACTCAGGAGCACTTAACCACAGGTGATTCTGCTTTCTACCTTCCTGGAACTTTCCCTGTAGGCCCTGAATGGAGGGGTCGAAACATGCCCGTAGATGTGACCCAAGAAGGTAAAACCCTACCTTAAGCTCAAAATAAGAGAGGGGAGTGATTTAATTAATGTTGGTACACTCATACCCCAGAAGAGATGGTAAGAACAAAGAATGCTTTGAAGAATATTTAATGAGGTGAGAAAATGCTTACAACATGTTGAGCAGAAAAAATAGAATGTGCAACTGTCACTACAGTTTTATATTATGTTTGTTTAAAAATATAAACAGAATCAAAGGAGTGGGAGGAGGTGCTGTAGATTCTTGAGGCATATGAGCTAATATCTGTGAATCCCCAAACTGTAAACAGCCACCACTGTAGCAGAAGCCTTCCACATGGTTGAATATATCCTAGAAATCTATATCTGGGTGTGTCTATTGCTGCATAACAAATTATTCCAAAGCCCAGTGGTTGAATCAACAAACATTTATCATCTTAAAATTCCCGTAGCGTGGGAATCTGGGCACAGCTTGGTGGCTCGGGGTTTCTTTCAGGCTCCAGTCAAAGTGTTGACCAAGGTCTTCTCCAGTAGCCCAGTGGTTAAGACTTCACCTCCCAGTGCAGGAGGGTCAAGTTCCATCCCTGTTCAGGGACCTAAGATCCTACATGCCTTGGGGCCAAAAAGAAAAAAACAACCATGAAACAGAAGCAATACTGTAACAAATTCAATAAAGTCTTTAAAAATGGTTCACACAAACAGCAACAAAAACCCAAGCAAATGAAAAAAAAAAAAAAAAAACCAGCCCCCAAACCCCAAAGTGTTGGCCGGAGCTGCAATCATCCGAAGGCTCAACTGGGGGGATCCGCTCCCAAGCTCACATATATGGCTGCCTGTGGGCCTCAGAAGGTCCGCTCCCAAGCTTACTCACCAGGTCGGTGGCAGAACTGAGTTTCTGGAGGGCTGCTGGACTGAGGACCTCAGGTTCTTACAGGCTGTTGGGTGCTGGTATTATCTCCTTGCCATGTGGGCCTCTCCATAGGGCTGTTTGACATGGCAGCTGGCTTCGCTCAGAACAAGCAAGCTAGGAAGTGAAAAAGGTGAGTGATCAGAAGCCACAATCTTTTTTTAACTTAATTTCAGAAATGACATCCTGTCAGTTTTACTATATTCTGTTGAGTAGAGGCAAGTTACTAGATCCAGCCCACACTCAAAAGGAGAGGATGTCACAAAGGCATAGAACCCAGAAGGCGGGGCCTTCTCTGGTGGTTCAGTGGATGAGAATCTGCCTGCCATTGCAGGGGACATGGGTTTGATGCCTGGTCCAGGAAGATTCCACATGCTATGGAGCAACTAAGCCTGTGTGCCACAACTACTGAGCCGGTACTCTAGAGCCTGCGCTCTACAACAAGAGAAGCCACTGCAGTGAGAATTCTGTGCAATTCAGCGAAGAGAAGCCCCCACTTACCACAACTAGAGAAAGTCAGCGTGCAGCAACGAAGACCCACTGCAGCCAAAAATATAAAAAAACACAAAACAAAACCCAGAAGGCGGGGTCATTGGGGGATATTCATTTAGAGGTTGCTTATCACACCAGGTAAGAACCAGTACTTTCTTGGATCCCTTCTTTTTCCTTTTATCATCAGCACTAGCAGCTGGCTTTCCTTGGGAGACTATTTGTTTTTAAGAGGAAACAATTTTGACCCCTTGACAGCAGTGGTAATGCCCCCAGCAATGGGCAGAGATGATCTGGTAGGTTTGAGACTGCAGCAAGGCTAGAGACACACAGCCTCACGTGAGCCTTATAGCAAACACAGTGCAGACGCTCACTCCTCGGGAAAGACCTTTGAAGTGACACATGAACAGTCAGTGCTCAAATAGCAAGTATGTGCAAGCCAAGGGTCTTCTATACTTTGAAAAGTAATCACTCACTGGAGGACTGAATGTAAGCTCAATAAAAATTCTTCCAGCTGTTTTATTTTTTTCTGATATTCACCTCTATACAGGGTTGAATGGGCTTCCCTAATGGCTCAGCAGGTAAAGAATCTGCCCGCAATGCAAGAGACGTGGGTTAGATCCCCAGATCAGGAAGATCCCCTGGAGGAGGGCATGGCAACCCACTCCGGTATTCTTGCTTGGAGAAGTCCATGGACAGAGGAGCCCAGTGGGGTACAGCCCACGGAGCGACCAAACACAGCACACACACACAGTGAGTTGAATGGTAGCACTTGAAAAGATAAGTCCGCCTAGAACCTGCAAATGTGCCCTTAGGATTTTGCAGATATAATTAAATTAAGAATATCAAGATGAAATGGTCTTGAATTGTCCAGGTGGGCCCTAAATGCAAAGACCAATAAGAGGAGACCGCTGTGGCAGGAAGAGAAGACACAAAGAAGAAGGTCATATGCAGACAGAGGCAGAGACTGGAGTCAGGTAGCCCCCAGCCAGGGAACACGTGGAGTCACCAGAAGCTGGAAGAGGCCAAGAAGGCTTCTCCCCGCGGAACTTCAGAAGGAACTGGGAGAGCTGTGGGGAGGCTGTTGCTGTCCTCCAGGTAAGTGATGGTGGTGACCACAACCAGGGGAGTAACGGGGAGGTGGTAAGGTGAGGTCTGATTTGGGGTGTGCCTTACAGATAGGGATGATGGGATGTGCTCATGGATTGGACATGGGGAAAGGGAGGACAGAAGGATGATGCCGCAGCTTGAGACCTGAGCTACGGGTGGTTGATAGTACCGAAGACCAAGAAAGATTGCGAGAGGAGCAGTTTGCAGTGGGTATGTTGGGAAGGGGAGACCAGGAGACCTGTTTTGGCCAGGTCAAGCTTGAGATGCCTATTTGTCATCTAACTGAATAGAAAACAGTTTGGCAATTAGGGGAATGGTCAAAACTGGGTGTATAGGCAATTCCCTGGCAGTGCAGTGGCTAGGACGCTGGACTTACACTGCTGAGGGCCTGAGTTTGATCCCTGGCTTGGGAACTAAGATCCTACCAGCCACAAAGCACAGCCGGAAAAAACAAAGACTGAGTATGTAAATTTGGAAGCCAGCAGTGTAAAGGTGGGTGAGTGGACATGTTGGGGACCAGATGAAATAATCTATGAAGGCTCTTGCAACTATGGCTCTATGAGGGCCTCCTCTTCTCAGGCCCCAGAGCTCTCTCAGCCCCGCACTCCTTCCCTCCTGCATGCCCAGAATCTGTCCCCAATCTTCCTCATCAAATGCTTCACTCTCCAGGAAGCCTCCTATGACCTTCCAAGATAAAAATGACCCCTAAGGCTCCTCATCACACTCATGTGCCTTTCACCAGCATCTGTCATTTTCCTTCTTGTGTGACTGCCTGTGCCTTCATATCTTTTTATCTCCCTCAATGGTAGCAACCAGTCAAGTCCATCATGAGTACATTTAAACAGCAGAAGGCAGTAAAGCATGATGGTTACAGAGTGTGAGCTCCAGGGCCAGACAGAACTGGGTTCACGTTCCAGCTCCACAACTTCCAGCTCCACAACTGGCTCCACAATGTCTTCAAGCCTCAGCTTTCTTATCTGAAAAATAGGAATTGAAAAACGTACCCGCCCACACCCTGCCCAGTGTATACATGTGTATGTGTATACATATCCATGCGTGCAAGTGTGTGTTGTTGCTTAGCCATGCCCGATTCTTTGTGACCCCATGGACTGTAGCCCACCAGGCTTCTCGGCCCACGGGATTATGCTGGCAAGAATACTGGAGTGAGTTGCCATTTCCTCCTCCAGGGGATCTTCCTGACCCAGGGATTGAGCCTGTCTCCTGTGGCTCCCGTGTTAGCAGGTGGATTCTTTACCTGCTAACCTGCTAACCTCTTTACCTGCTCTTTACCACTGAGCCACCTGGGAATCCCACACATATTCATATATACATGTAAATGTAATAAACATTATATATAATAGAAAAGCACATGTTTATCAAAAGACATAAACAAGAGATTTTATATCAGCAATATTTATAATGGTAGAAAACTGGAAACAATCAAAAGGCCCCATCAAGAGTATAACCAATAAATTGTGGAATATTTTACACTAGATAATGCTACACAGTAACAGGAAGGAACAAACTATCAATACAACCATCTGGAATAGTGTGAATAAACTTCACAAACATAAGGCTGGGCCACAGAAGCCAGAGACAAAAAAGACAATCTGTATGATGCATTTATATAAAGTTAAAAAGTAGAAAAAAAAAATTAGTCTATGTTGTTCAAAGTCAGGGTAGTGGTTACAGTTGGAGGACAGCACCTGGAAGGGGACAGGGGGCCTTCTTGGTTGGGGGGAGGGGGCGCTGACAGTGTTCTGTTTCTTGATCTTTGTGGTGGTTACATGAATGTATTCACCATATGAAAATTCACTGGACAGTATGTTTTTGATTTGTGCCCTGTCCTGTTATGTCTGATGTACTTCAACAGAAAGAGGGTGGGGGCTTCTCTGGTGGCTCAGTGGTAAAGAATCCACCTGCCAATGCAGGAGACATGGGTTGAATCCCTGATCCGGGAAGATCCCATATGCCACAGAGCAACTAAGCCTGTGCGCCACAGCTATTGAGCCTGTGCTCTAGAGCCCACGAGCTGCAACTACTGAACCCACGTGCTGCAACTGCTGAAGTCTGAGTGTCCTACGGCTCGTGCTCTGCAACAGGAGAAGCCACCGCAATGAGAAGCCTGTGCACCGCAACTAGAGGGTAGCCCCCACCTGCCACAACTAGAGAAAAGCCTGTGCAGCAGCGAAGATCCAGCACAGCCAAAAATAAATAAAATTATATATTAAAAAAAAAAGACAGTGGATATACGGAGCACATCACAGTCCCTGGTACACAGTAAATGATCGAGAAGTTACCACAAAGTGAAAGTGAAAGTCGTGTCCTATTCTTTGCGACCCCACGGACTATACAATCCATGGAATTCTCCAGGCCAGAACACTGGAGTGGGTAGCCTTTCCCTTCTCCAGGGCATCATCCCAACCCAGGGATCGAACCCAGGTTTCCCGCATTGCGGATGGATTCTTTACCAGCTGAGCCACAAGGGAAGCCCAAGTCACCACAAAAGAATGAATGAAAGAACCATGCCTTGTCCCCAGGTGAAACCATTAACAATCAGAACCATGGACAGATCAGAGTCTGCATTCAAGGATGGTTGGAGGAAAAGGAAGAGCTCTCTGGCCTGAAACTGGGGACTCCAGGCAGAAGAGAAGCTAAGACCTTTCCTCTGAGACAGTTCCGTGCCTTCCGAAGGGCACTCCTATCATGCAGAAACGAGAACATTCATAGGGGACCGTGGATATGTGTGTGTGTGTTCATGCAGAATTTTATTCCATTTTGAAAGGTCTTCAGTCCCTTGTATTTCTAAGCCAGTGAACGCTGAAATCTCCCTAGAGAGGCCAGTCCTGGATCCAGGACATCCCCAGCTTGCTCAGGCTCTTGCAGGCTTTTCTCACTCTCTTGGGCTTGTGTTTATCTAGTTAGTGGAGAAAGGGAATAGACTCCAGGCAGGGTAAAAATAACCCAGGACAGAAGATCTCTCAGTCATGCCCAAGCTCCAGGAAGCAAGGCATATTTTGTATCAATTTAATGAGCTGCTTCATCTGGTAGCGTTTTCCCTGTTACTGGGAGTATCCACACAGAGGCTGCACAAAAACCTGCCAGGATACTGCAAGGAGGATCTCTACAACAGGAAAAACTTGCCCAGGTGACTGCCGAGGGCGCGCCAAGTCTAAAATTCTGTTATTTAATTCAACACAAAATTTCCTTGAATGCATGAATTGCTTCTCTCTACACTGCCCCTCTTGCAAGTATGTTTCCTTTTCCCTAAGCCTTAAAATATTGCATGCTCCCTAGGAAATCTGAAAAGCAAGGGGGGGGGAATTTTTCTATATCATTCATTGAATACTACTCAGCAATAAAAAGGAATGAATTATAGATGCATGAACCAAGGTGGATGGATCTCAAGGGCATTATGCTGAGTGGAAAAAAGACGATCTCAAAAGGCCACCTACTGTAAGATTCCACTACATAACATTCTCAAAATGACAAAATTATAGAGGTGGAGAACAGATTAGTGGTGGCAAAGGGTTAGGGATGGTAGATGGAAGGGTTGGGGTGACCATAAAGGGTGGCATCTTTGGGGGTATGGAACAATTCTGTATCTTCCATGTGGTGAATACACAAATCTACACATGATAAAAAGATGTAGAATTATACACACACTTTATAGCAATGACGCCTTTCTGATTTTGATACTGTACTAAGTCATGTAATGGGTTTCCCTGATGGCTCAGACAGTAAAGAATCTGCCTACATTGCAAGAGACCCAGGTTCCATTCCGGGGTTGGGAAGATCCCCTGGAGAAGGTTATGGATTCCTTCTTTAGGAATCCACAAGAATACTCCAGTATTCTTGCCTGGAGAATCCCCATGGACAAGGAGCCTGGTGGGCTACAGTCCATGGGGTTGAAAAGAGTCAGACACAACTGAGTGACTAAGCACATCACATAAGTCATGTAAGGACCTTTCTGGACTGCCTTTGTAATTTCTTGTGACTGTATAACTTTCAAAAAAATTTTAAGAGCATAGCAATTTCCACCCTTAACATTTTAGCATTATTCTTCAATATGCTAAAATTCAAATTCAATTCAAAATATGAATTATTTTCTTCACACAGGATCATATTGTACATAAGTTTTATATCCTGAAATTTTCTCCTGAGAATATCATAGGCATTTTCTATGTCATTAACTACTCCACAAAACAATCACTTTAGTAGTTATGTAACATGCCAATTTCATAGATATATCATTCTTTACTTAACCATCCATCCCATGTGGAATGCCTGAGATATTTCACATTTTTCGCCACTATAGATTGCCTTGGGACTTCCTTATAGCTCAGATGGTAAAGAATGTGCCTACAGTGCAGGAGACTCAGGTTCGATCCCTGGGTCGGGAAGATCCCCTAGAGAAGGAAATGGCAACCTACTCCAGTATTCCTGCCTGGAGAATCCCATGGACAGAGGAGCCTGGAGGCTACTCTGGGGTTGCAGAGTCAGACATGGCTAAGCAACTAAAACACACACACACATAGATTGCCTCATGATGAATATCTTTGTGCAAAAATGAATGCCTACACTTTGAGTTCTTTTTTTTTTTTTTTCCAGTTCTTTTTTTAGGTCAGGTTTCCAGAAGGGAAATTATTAAGTCAAAGGAAATAACTTAAATGGTCAATTTATTTTTATCAGAGAATTCAGTTACCACATTGTGAGGTCACTATGGAGAGGTCCAGACAAGGAAGAAATGAGGTCTCCTGCCAACAGCAAGCATCAGCTTGCTAGACCTATGAGTGAGCATTTTGGAAGCAGCATTTCCTGCCCCATTCCAACCTTCAGATGACTGTTGTTGTTAAGTCATTAAGTTGTGTTAAGACTCTTTTTTGACCCCATGGACTGTAGTCTGTCAGGCTTCTCTGTCTGTGGGATTTCCCAGGCACAAATACTGCAGTGGGTTGCCATTTCCTTCTCCAGGGGATCTTCCCAACCCAGGGATCGAATCCAGGTCTCCAGCACTGGCAGGCAGATTCTTTAGTACTGAGCCGCCTGACTGTGACCCCACCTATAGCCTAACTCCAACCTCATGAGAGACCTCAAGCCAAAACTATCCAGCTAAGCCCCTCTTAGATTTCTGACCCATAGAAACTGTGTGAGATAAGAAGTGTTTATCATTTTATTTATTTACTTATTTATTTTTATTAAAAAAAATCTTTTGGCTGCACCACGCAACCAGGCAAGGATGGAACCCACGCCCTCCGAAGTGGAAGCACAGAGTCCTAATCACTGGGCCACAGGGAAGGCCCTAGTGTTTATCATTTTAAGCCATTACATTTTGAGAGAAATTGTTATATGGCAACAGATAATTAATGCAAGGACTCAGGTAAGTGATGGGGGAATCATATGGCAGGGTGAGAATTCTAGGCAAAGGGAACAAATATCATATAGAAGGGCCAAGAAACAAGAGAAAGGATCCTTGTGGGATGGAGTAGACTAGGTCTTGAGGGATCCTAACCCAGCTGCAGAGCTGCCTCCTCCTCCCTTGGGTGCCCTGTGGCACAAAGGGGCCTGATCTAGACAGAGTATTACTCAGCAGTTAAAAGGAACTGTGGATTTAGGCAACAATATGGATAAATCTCAAAAGCACTGTGCTGTGTGGAAGAAACTTTACACAAAATAGTATACACTATACACTCATTTTGGAGAAGGAAATGGCAACCCACTCCAGTATTCTTGCCTGGAAAATCCCATGGACGGAGGAGCCTGGTAGGCTACAGTCCATGGGGTCGCAAAGAGTCGGATATGACTGAGTGACTTCACTCCACTCAGTTCATACTTTATCACTGGAGAAGGAAATGGCAACCCATTCCAGTATTCTTGCCTGGAGAATCCCAAGGACAGGGGAGCCTGGCAGGCCATGGTCCATGGGGTCGCAGAGAGTCGGACACGACTGAAGTGACTGAACAAGCAAATACATTCATTTATATGAAGTTCTAAAACAAGCAAACAATTTATAATGGGAAAAAAAATTAGGATGGTGGTAACCTCCAGGGTAGGGGCGGAAGTGGGAGCAGGGATTGACTGGGAAGGGGCATCAGGGAACTTTTTGGTACAAAGGAAACGTTCCATATCTTGATAAAGTTTTGAGATACACAGGTGTATGCATTTGTCAGAACTCAGCAAATATATATAAAGACTCGGACATTTCATTTTACATAAACTGTACTAAAAAATACAAAACTGCGGGACCTCCCTTGTGGTCCAGTGGTTTAAGAATCTGCCTTCCAATGCAAAGGATACAGGTCTGACCCCTGGTCAGGAAACTAAGATCCCACATGCCACGGGGCAACTAAGCCCACGCATCGCAACTAGAGAAAGCCCAGGCAGCAGCGAAGATACAGCACAGCCAATTTTTTTTTTTTTAAAGAAAAAGCTTGTAACTCAGTGTTGATCTCTATTTAATGATAATGTGTGATAAAGTATTTAGGGGGAAGCATGCTGAGGTATGCAACTTCTTTGGAACGCATCAAAAAATCATGGAATAATGGATGGACAGATGGATGATATATGATGAAGTAAGTACAATTAAATTGTAGTGATAGAGTCTAAGAGATGGAAGTACAATTTTTTAAAAATTTTTTTGAAGATTTTCATGATAAAATTATTTTTAATCAAGAACCACTTGGGATCCTCAGTACAAATGCAGAGTGCAGGCTGTGCTCCACCTCCTGCCCCTCTTAAGTGGAACTCTCTGGGCTGGGCCTGGGACCTAGAGTCCAGAACAAGCTCTTAGCATACTTGAACCTCCAGGGGCTCAGTCTCCCAGCTAGGTCCAAACACAAATCCTTTCCAAAGAGCATTCTTCTGAAGAGGTCGCTGCAGGGTCTCTCTCATCTCCTTTTGGGGTTCTCTGCTTCTGTCCCGTTGAGAGAGCACCACCTGCAGGAATCAGCTCTCATTAGCAAACGCACAATGGCCTCCAAGATCTAAACTGAGCCCAGGAGTTTTCTGAAGCCTCTTTGAGCAGCCGTAACCCACCCCATCTCTACCCTGAGCTCTACAGGGCTCATAATCCAGTGATCACTGACTTCACAGCGACCTAACTGAAACACCCAACATGCAAAGAGAAAGCAACAACTGGCTAACCTGATAATAGTCTCCACCCTTAGGAGACCCCCTGCTCCCACCCCCAAGGCTGCCTCTCTGAGCAGGGTCATATCTCCCTGTGGCCCTGCCAGGCCAATCTGTGGCCTCCAGCCTCCAAGGCTGAGGGCGGAGGACTGGCACCAGGCAGGTAATTGGCCTGGGAAACCCAAAGGGAGGTGACAGAGACTCAGGGGAGGAGGGAACCCTAGGTGCTGCAGGAAGTGGAGCTGCTGATGAAGTGGCTCCTTCCCACCCTGGGGGAGGGAGAGGAGGAACTGCAGAGGCCCAGCGAGCAGCAGCTGTGAAAGGAGACAGGAACCAATTCTGAGCCTCTCAGGGAGAGCTGCAGGAGGTTGGGGGAACTCCCCTGCTCCTGGCACTCCTCCTTCCTACATCCCCAGTTTCTTCACAGGTTAAGCTCAGGATTTATCCTGTCTTCTGGGGCTCCCTCATGGAACCACTCAGTGGGAGGGAAGCTAGTTAAGAAACCCATGTGACCAGGGCCTCCTCTGAAAAGTCCTACAGAGTCCCTGGGATAAAAAGACTAAGAAGGGGTACAGGAACCCCCAGCTGCAGCTCAAAGCAGGTGGGACAAGAGTCAATACCAAGGAAATCCCCTGAAGGGCCAGATAGTCTGTCAGATGGTTGATAAACTGCAGCAATAACGGCCCTTTGACAATGCCCCAGCACAGGACTTGGCTGTGAGAAACACTTTAATTGTAACCACAGCTACACTGAAGATTCTCTAAGTGTGGTTCCCCAGGCATCAACAGTCTTCTGAGAATTTACTTTACAAGTTCAAGATACACATGCTCAGGCCTTTTCCCACCCCAGGCCTATAAATCAGAAATTGGGGGCTGGGGCTTCCTTGGTAGTCCAGTGGTCAAGAACCTCCCTTGCCATGCAGAGCACACTGTTTCGATCCCTGGTCCGGGAAGATCCCACATGCCATGCAGCAACGACTGAGGCCACATGCAGCAAGACTGAAACCTGAGAAGCCCGCAAACCACAACTTCAGAGTAGCTCCAGCTCTCTGCAACTAGAGAAACCTGCACCCAGCAACAAAGACCAGCACAGCCAAAAACAAATAAGTAAATGTTAAAAAAGAAGAAGTTTGGGATTGGGCCCAGCAATCCACAAGTACTCTAGGTGGTTCCAATGCAGGTTCAAGTTTGAGAACCTCTGGTATAATCTGATAGGCTCTGGACTGGCCTGCCCAGAAAACTTCCTTCATTCACAAATTGATTCACATTCATCAAACATTTATTAGCACCATCTATGTGCTAGACTCCAGTCAAGCCTTACAAGGAGCCCAAAGTGGAGTAAAGGAAAGTTCCCACCCGCCAGGCAGACTGATCAGTATGTACAAGGCAGGACAGAGAGCCCAGGAAGGAGTCGATTTTTCTGGCTAAGGGATTAGAAAGCACTTCACAGAGGAGGTGACCTTTGAGTTGGGCCTTAAAGGATGAGATAGAACCAACAGCAGAAAAGGAACAGGCACCAGAAACATTCTTATAAAACCTAAATCTAGCTTTTTTGGGGGGGGGGGCAAGTAATTCATTAATTTATTTCTTTACACATAACTCAAGTGATGTTACAGTACATAAGTTATTCACAACTATGCAGTAATATCCTGCAGCATAAATTATCTAGAAGGCAGCAAAAGTACATGGTGAACTTGTATAAAACATACAGAGCTTAAAGGTACACTTTTTATGATTATTGGCTCGGTAGTGTTTCCAGTTATATTCTCAGAAAGAGAAACAAATGCCCAAGATTAAAAGAAAAAAATATACAAACCACGTGGATTTGACTCCATTAAAAACACGTGTCCTGCTTCCGTGTCCCTGTGAGGCCACCGGCAGAGCCAGATCCTCGCTAGGCCCAGCATCCTCATCAGCCCTGTTCTGAGGACCGAGCTTCGTGGTGACTGGACGGCAGGCAGCCTGGTGCTCTCCCTGCCCTCCGACCAGAGGCCGCTGTTGCGGAGGGGTGGGCGCCTTAGTCTGACTCTCTTGAGTCGATCAGAAATGGAACTGGGAATTTAAAGACTGTTGTGTATGCTGCAGCTCCCGAGATGCCCTCGCAGCTGCCAGAGAAGAGCCTGAGGCCACGGCACCTATGCCCACGTCCCCAGCTCCCTGTCCCCAAATCTAGCTTTTAAAGGCATTTTGTTCCTTTGGGGATAAATTTTAGTGCCTGAGCACAAGCTTCTTCATGGCCTCTCCCTTCCCTCCTTCATGGACCCAACCTCCTGCCACTCCACACCTCCACTCACATATTTGAATGAAACTGAGCTTCTCACAGATAGGTACACGCAGCATGCTATTTCTTATTGCCAGGCCTTTGCTCACACTGTCTCTTCTTCCCAAAATGTCCTCTCTATGGCTCTGAGGTCAATACTTACTCATCCTCCAGGACTCATTTCAGGTATCTCCTCCTCCAGAAAACCCTCCTAACTTCTGGCTGGTTAAGCATCATCCTCTAAGTCCCCCAAGGCCTGGAACATAGGTGCATCAGAGCTCTTACAACTTTGTATGTTAAAATCTGCTTTATGTTAATCCCCCTGTTAGAAATGTAAATTTTTTGTGAGGAGACATCTTCAACTTTAGGACTCTGGGGCCCAGTGCAGTGCCTGACATGATATGGGCTTTCAATAAATATTTATATATTTAGTGAAGGAGAGAAAGAGGGGAAGAGAATGTTTAATAGGAGGTCTAGGAAAAAAGCAATGGCAGAAGTGATGAAGAGTCTGACAGTAAGTATATGCCAAAGGCAAAGGCAAAGAATGTTCTTCTCCACAGAAAGCCTGGAAGAGAGGAGACATGGCTTAGCAGCCAGGAATTTCTTGCCACCTGCTTGCTGGCTTGACAGATCTGGCATAAGTGCTTTGAATCCAGTTGTCATCTGCTGAGCGTTGCTGTTAAAATGTTCCAGTTTGGCAGGCCAAGTGTGAATCTGCATGTGTCTTCTTTAGCACTGTTAAGTTGGTATCTGAGTTAGGGTACAGGTTTATTAATTCCCCAGAATCCTACAGGCACATGAAAAGATGCTCAGTATCATTAGTCATTAGGGAAATGCAAATTAGATCTACAACTGGATACCATCATCTATTAGAATGGCAAAAAATATTTTAACTGAAAATATCAAATGCTGACTAGGATGCAGAGCAACTGAAACTCTCATATTCTGCTGATGGGAACGCAAAATGATACAGCCACTCCGGAAAACAGTTTGGTAATTCCTTATAAAATTAAAAATATACTTCCCATGTTGTTGTAGTCGTTGTTGTTCAGTTGCTGAGTAGTGTCCGATTCTTTGAGACCCCACGGAAGGCAATACGCCAGGCCTCCCTGTCCTTCACTATCTCCAGGAGTTTGCTCAAACTCATTTCCATTGATTTGATGATGCCACCTAACCATCTCATCCTCTGCCACCCTCTTCTCCTTTTGCCGTCAATCTTTTCCAGCATCAGGGTCTTTTCCAATGAGTTGGTCTTTCTCATCATGTGGTCAAAGTACTGGAGCTTCAGCTGCAGCATCATCCCTCCAATGAATATTCAGGGTTGATTTCATAGCCCAGCAATCCTGCTTTGAGGTATTTACTTAATACATATGAAGACTTGGAACTTCCCTGGTGGTCTAGTGGTTAAGACTCTGCTCTTCCACTTCCCCGGGGCACAGATCCCTGCTCTGGGAATTAAGATCCTGCATGCCGTGCAGTCCAGCGGAAAAATAAGAAAAACAATACGAAGGCTTAAATTCACAGAACAACCGGTAGATGAATGCTTATAGAAACCATTCAAAATAGCCCCAAATTGAAAACAACCCAAATATTTATCAATAAGCCAACAGAGGTATAGCCATGCAACAGAATACTACTCAGCAATGCTTCCCAGGTGGCGCTAGAGGTAAAGAACCTGCCTGTCAATGAAGGAAATGAAAGTGAAACAGGTTCAATCCCTGGGTTGGGAAGATCCCCTGGAGTAGCAAATGGCAACCCATTCCAGTATTCTTGCCTGGAGAATCCCCTGGACAGAAGAGCCTGGCAGGCTACTGTCCATAGCATCAAAAAGAGTTGGACATGACTGAAGCGACTTAGCGCAGCACTCATCAATAAAGAGGAGTTAACTATTTTGGGGGCAGGGGGGAATTAAATATTGATACATGCAACAACATGGATAAATTTAGGGAACTCCCTGATGGTCCAGTGGTTAGGACTCTGCTCACAGAATGGCCAGGAAAAAAAAAAAAGAAAAACAAACATGGATAAATCTAAATGCATTTTACTAAGAGAAAGAACCTAATTCCTGGTTACACACAATGTGACTTCATTTATACAGCCCTCTGGAAAAGGCAAAACTTTAGGAATGAAGGACAGGTTGCCAGTGGTTGAGGGTTGGGAGGAGGGTTTGACTGCAGCTTGAGGGAATTTTTTAGTGTGACAAAACTGTTCTCTATCCTGATCTATTCTTGAATCTAAGCATATGTTAAAAATCATACACATACATCAGAAACAGTGAATTGTATTATATACAAATTTTTAAAAGTTGGTTTTTCCAGGAGTCATGTATGGCTGTGAGAGTTGGACTATAAAGAAAGCTGAGCACCGAAGAATTGATGCTTTTGAACTGTGGTGTTGGGGAAGACTCTTGAGAATCCCTTGGACTTCAAGGAGATCAAACCAGTCAATCCTAAAGGAAATCAGTCTTGAATATTCATTGGAAGGACTGATGCTGAAGCTGAAACTCCAATACTTTGGCCACCTGACACAAAAAACTGACTCACTGGAAAAGACCCTGATGCTGGGAAAGATTAAAGGCAGGAGGAGAAGAGGACAGCAGAGGATGAGCTGGTTGGATGGCATCACCAACTCGATGGACATGAGTTTGAGCAAGCTCCGGGAGTTGGTGATGGACAGGGAAGCTTGGCATGATGCAGTCCATGGGGTTGCAGAGAGTTGGACACGATTGAGTGACTGAACTGTACTGAAGAAAAAAGAATCCCAGGGGACAAGGCAGTCCTCAGGCCCAGAAGGGGTGCTTCTCCCACTGTCTCATCTCTGCAGTCAGTATCTCTTCCACTTCCAGCTCCTTAAGCAGGGTCATCAGCCCATACAACCCTCCTGGTGACTCACCAAAGCACACTATAACCCTCACATCTAGTTTGACCTCAGTGTAATCCCCATAATGACAGCTAACTTTGGCTTGTTCACCAAGGTATCCCTAAGGGCCCAGAACAGTGCTTGTATAGAAGTTACTCAATAACTGTCTGTTGATTGAGCAAATATTTATTAGCTCTTTATCTCACTGGCTCCAAACTCCTAAATCCACTCTAAGTTAAATACTCATGTTAGCCTCCTCCACCTCCTCCAATAATGTCACTTGCTCTAATTCCACTCCTAGAATTTTGGCACTTAGCACTCCTGCTCAGGTGTTGGCTCCCACGAAAGGGTTTCCTGTTGTCTCAGGTAAGAATGCCTCCCAGTAGCTGTATGCCTACAAAGGAGAACAGGAAAGATATATCCATCTGAATGCAGAGTTCCAAAGAATAACAAGGAGAGATAAGGAAGACTTCCTAAGTGATCAATGCAAGGAAATAGAGGAAAACAATAGAATGGAAAGACTAGAGATCTCTTCAAGAAAATCAGAGATAACAAAGGAATATTACATGCAAAGATGGGCACAATAAAGGACACAAATGGTATGGACTTAACAGAAGCAGAAGATATTAAGAAGAGGTGGCAAGAAACACAGAAGAACTGTACAAAAAAGATCTTAATGATCCAGATAACCACGATGGTGTGATCACTCACCTAGAGCCAGACATCCTAGAGTGTGAAATCAAGTGGGACTTAGGAAGCATTACTATGAACAAAGCTAGTGGAGGTGATGGAATTCCAGCTGAGCTATTTAAAATCTTTAAAAATGATGCCGTGAAAGTGCTGCACTCAATACGTCAACAAATTTGGAAAACTCAGCAGTGGTCCCAGGACTGGAAAAGGTCAGTTTTCATTCCAATCCCAAAGAAAGGCAATGCCAAAGAATGTTCAAACTACCGCACAATTGTGCTCATTTCACACACTAGCAAAGTAATACTCAAAATTCTCCATGCTAGGCTTCAATAGTACGTAAACCAAGAACTCCCAGATGTCCAAGCTGGATTTAGAAAAGACAGAGGAACCAGAGATCAAATTGCCAACATCCATTGGATCATGGAAAAAGTAAGAGAATTCCAGAAAAACATCTACTTCTGCTTCATTGACTACACTAAAGCCTTTGACTGTGTGGATCACAACAAACTATAGAAAATCCTGAAAGAGATGGGAATACCAGACCACCTAACTTGCCTCCTGAGAAACCTGTATGCAGGTCAAGAAGCAACAGTTAGAACCAGACATGGAACAATAGACTGGTTCCAAACTGGGAAAGGAACTATATTGTCACTCTGCTTATTTAACTTCTATGCAGAGTACATCATGCAAAATGCTGGGCTGGATGAAGTATAAGCTGGAATCAAGATTGCCAGGAGAAATATCAATAACCTCAGATATGCAGATGACACTACACTTACGGCAGAAAGCAAAGAGCCTCTTGATGAAGGTGAAAGAGGAGAGTGAAAAGGCTGGCTTAAAACTCAACCTTCAGAAAATTAAGATCATGGCATCCACTCCCAT
Source organism: Dama dama (assembly GCF_033118175.1). Classification (NCBI taxonomy): domain Eukaryota; kingdom Metazoa; phylum Chordata; class Mammalia; order Artiodactyla; family Cervidae; genus Dama; species Dama dama. The sequence goes on from NC_083682.1 coordinate 7,723,710, forward strand.
CACTTCATGGCAAATAGATGGAGAAACAATGGAAACAGTGACAGACTTTATTTTCTTGGGCTCCAAAATCACTGCAGATATGACTGCAGCCATGAAATCAAGAGGCTTGCTCCTTGGAAGAAAAGCTATGACAAACCTAGACAGCATATTAAAAAGCAGAGACATTACTTTGCCAACAAAGGTCTGTATAGTCAAAGCCATGGTTATTCCAGTAGTCATGTATGGATGCGAGAGTTGGACCATAAAGAAAGCTGAACTCTGAAGAATTGATATTTTTGAACTGTGGTGCTGGAGAAGACTCTTTAGAGCCCCTTGGACTGCAAGGAGATCAAACCAGTCAATCCTAAAGGAAATTAGTCCTGAATATTCATTGAAAGACTCATGCTGAAGCTCCAATACTTTGGCCACCTGATGCGAAGAGCTGACTCATTAGAAAAGACCCTGATGCTGGGAAAGATTGAAGGCAGGAGGAGAAGGGGATGACAGAGGATGAGATGGTTGGATGGCATGATCAACTCCATGGACATGAGTTTGAACAAGCTCTGGGAGATGGTGAAGGACAGGGAAACCTGGCATGCTGCAGTCCATAGGGTTGCAAACAGTCAGACAGAACAACAAGCCGCATGCCACTCTGGGCCCTCAGCGCTAGCCAGTGGAAACAACCCTGGCCTCATTACAAAGGATAGAGCACAACATGGAATTGGCACTCTCCTCAGGCATGGAGAAAATGCCAGTGGGCCACATGGGCTGAGAAGTCACCTTGGACCCACCAAGTGTTGCTTCCATGCCTCAATAGCAGAGTGTATATGTGTACATGTGTGTCTGCCAGGGGGCACTTTGGTTCAGTCTCATCCCTTCGTACTGTTTGTGTGTTCCTTTTGTTTCCCTTGACACTCCATGGTTGTAGATGACTGGTAGTGGGGTGTTTGGGCATTTGGGGTTGTAATAATGCCCCAGGGGTTTCTGCCTATTTCCCTCCAAGTTGGTTGAAACTGAGGGCTATTTATGTCCAAACAGTGGTTACTTCCTCTGTCCTTTACATCTGGCCAGGGGATCTCCTCCACAGGAAATCTTCACACACATTACACAGGTGGTCATGTAAGACTCATGACCTTCCTTACCACAATCTTAGGTACAAACAATGTCCAGGTAAATAGATAGCAAGTAACCAGCACAGGTACACAACAGTTTTCTTCAGGCTCTCAGAAGACTGATTCCTTTTCCCTGCTTTGACCCCACCTCCACCCAAAAAGGTTTTTTTCTCTTGGTTCCCAGGCATGGAGAATGGAAGGGATGTCACCCAATAGTGGCCTGAAGGTGCCCTGTGCTGGGACTCAAGCCGTATCCACTTGGTCAACTTTTACTGTGTCAGTCAAGGTCAGAGCTACATATAGGTGGCTCAAGAGCTAGGTCTGCCCACAACTGTGTTCGTTTCAGTCCACACAACGTATTCAAGTTTTTCAACTGTTGCCAACATTTTTATTCTAAAATTTTATATATTTTTGGCTGTGCTGGGTCTTTCATTGCTCTGCACAGGCTTTCTCTAGTGGAGAGCAGGGGCTACTCTCTAGCTGTGGTGCACTGGCTTCTCACTGTGGGGGCTTCTCTTGACGCAGAGCACAGGCTCTAGGGCACGCGGCCTTAGTACCTGGCTCCTGGGCTCCAGAGTACAGGCTCAGTAGATGTGGTATACAGGCTTAGCAGCTCCAAAGCATGTGGGATCTTCCTGGACAAGGGACCCAACCATTATCCCTGCATTGTAAGATGGACTCTTAACCACTGGACCACTAGGAAAGCACCGCCAACACTCTGGGAGATTTCTCAAGAAAATCAGATTGGACATTACCAGGCCACACTTCCCTTCTTTCAGTAGGTGACTGGCTGGCAGATGCCCTCTTTGGATGGCATAGGCATCCTCCTCGGATCTAGTTTCCTCTCTCCCTCCCACTCCCACTTCTTTCCTCTCTTTTCCTGCCTTGCTTTCCCAGGCCCTTGTGGAGTACTAGCTGGCAGTAGATGCTCAGTAGTCCCGAGTATGAAAAATACACAAGACTCAGCCGTCAGCATATGGAGTAGGCTTTAAAATGGGGGTGGCCTTACCGGTGCGGGGAGGTATTCCATGCAGAGGGGATGGCATGATCAGCAAAAATGGAGACCGCAGAATGCAGGACTACAGGGATAAGAGTTGTGGCCGAGGGGTATCTCCCAAGTAGGCAGGTCCATTATCAGGAACTCAGGATACCCAGTCCGACCCACTGCATGTGGGACTGAGGGGTTTAATAATTCACAACGCAGTCAGAATTTGATCAGCAGGAAGTGGATGGGAAGGGGCTGGGCTTTGGAGTCACAAAAACTCATCTGAGTGTTCGAGTCCTTGCGTGTCCACAAGTCGCTCCTGTTTCCTGGCCTCTTTAGAGCTGGGATATTAATAACTGCTGTACAGTACAAGGGTGAGGGTTAAAGGAAAGCGCCAGCACGATGCTCGACACACAGTAGGGGCTGCGCGGTCCACAGTACCCGACCCACCCACGCCAGGCACAGAAAGACCAACCGGCCGAGGAGCTCAGGAACCAAGGAAAGACACTGGGATTCTGTGCTCCCGCGGGTGGGGCCCGTGAGGCGCGGCGCCGTCCCGGGTCTCGGTCTCGCGCGACCCCTGGGCAGTGTCTCAGCGGCGCGCACGCGCAGACCGCGCCCAGGCCTCGGAGCGCGGCCTACGTGGCGACCTGGGCGCGCAGTTGCGCGTGAGCTGAAGGCCTGGTCTACCCGCGGCAAGAGTTGAGGGGCAGACGCAAGGGCGATCAGGTCAGCAAGCCAGGCTTCCTGGGAGGTCGGCGCCCACTCTTTTATTTATTTGTTTTTTTGATGAATAAAAGTATTTATTCCCCATTGTAAAGGCTGAGGAAGGAACAGTGGGGGCTTCATAAGAGAGTTTGGAATGGTTACTCAGTGTGTAAGCTTTGAGTTATTTAGTCTTGGAATTGGGGAAACTACGCTGCCCCCGCCTTTTGAAAGTTATTCTGTTTTTTTGACAAAGTTCCGCTCTTTTTAAAGAACAGATTTTAGTGGGTGCCCTGGCCGAAGCCAATTTGATGAGGCGCGAAGAACCCCTATAAGAAAGAGCCAGGCTGCGCCTGGGAGGTTCTTGGGTCTGAGGTAACAACTGGCAGCGGCCTGTTTCTCTAGTGAGGTTGGCGCCTTTCTCTGAAGGAGATTTCGGGCCCAGCCCCCACTCCGCAGCCGCCTTCTGAGGCAGCCTTAGAAGCCCCGGGCCCCTTTGGACGCCCAGCGCAGGGCCTCGTGGTTAGGGCGGCGGCCTGGAGCTCTCAGGTCGGGGTAACCAGGTGAGCAGGGATGGAAGCCAGGCAGGCGCCGAACTCTGTCCAGATCCCCTTCCACGGGCGAGTGAGCAGGGCAGAGGTGAAGGAAACCCCAGGGACAGTTCTTGCTGCCACACCAACCCAGCACAAAGTTCTGCCTCTGGCGCAGATCCAGTCTTCTGAGCCTCCCCTTACCACAGCCTCTTAAAAAAAAAAACAAAAAAAACAAAGCTGCACACAAAAGCCATCATTCTGGTTCATAACCATCCTCTAACTTAGGAGTTGGCGTGAAAACATGACTTCTTTCATCGAAATATGTCTTGTCACATCATGTCTTAATGATTTGAATGAATTTCTTGTTTTCAGATGCCTAACTGAATCTAGGAAGTTAAGTATCAATATTTGAGTCATAGCTCTCAGTGAGATCTCTCTGTTCAGCTACTTGGGTCCTTGAATCTTGGCATCTGGGAAAGGTATACTTGGCCCTATGTCCTTGACTTTTCTGAACTTTAATTCCTTAATCTGCAGATAGTAAACCTACCAAAATATCCAACAGCCTACCTAGAATGTCTAGATATCTTGTGGGCACCTTAAGATTGATCATATCCAAAAATGGACTCAGTTATCTTCTCCTCAAAAACTTACTTTCTAAGGCTCCTTTTTTGGTGGGGGAAGAGGTGTCTTTATTTTTCAATTGTTTGTTCAAGCAGCTTACAATCATCCTTGTCTGGACTTCTTCCTTACCCTGTCAAGTCACCAAATCATGACTAAACGTCTTCTAAACCAGACTACTTCTCTTCATCTCCACTCATCAGTATAAACCAGGCTATTATCAGCTTCTGCCAGGAACCACAGGAGTCTCTTAACTGAGCCTCTTTCATCTGTTCTGGTTCTGGGTTATTTCCTACATTACAATCAGAGGGATTGTTTTGATTTTTTGGTTTGTTTGTTTTTTTTTCTAAACCCACAGCCATGTGATCATGTCATCTCTTTATTATGCCCTTCAGTGCCTTCTGATTGCTCTTTGGATAGACTTCACAGTTCATAGCCTGGCCTATGAGGAAAGCCCTCTTTCCTTCTCTATCTGTATTTTCTCCCTGGATGATCTTACTATTCCAGTAGCTTCCAATACCATCTTCAAATACCATCTAAACACTGATAACTCAAGTTTATATTTCTATCCTGATTTCTACTCCTTGCATACCAAGAGACCACCCCCTTGACACATCCCCTGGGATATCTAACAGGCCTCTCACACTTACCCAGAACAGAAAGAGAATGGCAAATCTTTTTTTTTCATTTTTTGGTGTCACCAAGCAGCTTGTGGAATCTTAGTTCCCCCACCAGAGATTGAACTTGGGCCCTTGGCAGTGAAAGCCTGGAGTCCTAACTGCTGGACTGCCAGAGAATTCCCTAGAATGGCAAATCTTTTTCTTCAGAATTCTTCTCCATCTCAGTAAAGGGTGTGTACCATTACCTGTCTAATAGCATAGGCCAAAATCAAGAGCCATTCTTGATTCCTGCATCTAGTCCATCAGTCTAAAATATACCCCAAATCTTAGTAGTTGTTGACTACTGAGACCTCAAAGTCCAAATCTGAAGCATCTTTCTGCTGGACTACCACAACTCTTCAGTTCATCTTTCTCTTGGCAGCCAGAGTACTGTTTCTAAAGCATAAATCAAGTAATTACACTTCTTTTCAGGAGACCTGGGTTCGATCACTGGATTTCCCGTCCCACTGGGGAAGGGAAAGACTACCCACTCTTAGTATTCTGGTCTGGAGAATTCCATGGACTGTATAGTCCATGGTGTCGCAGAGTCGGACACAACTGAGCAACTTTCACTTTCACTAGCATAAAATCGCAACTCTACAATGGCTGGCAGCCTTTATATGATCTAGCTCTTGCCTAGCTCTCTGATTTCATTTCTTTCTACTCAAGTCTTCATTCTCTGTGCTCCAGTCACACTGACCTTTCTGTCATTTAACTACCAATCATCACAGGGCATCTGTGCTTGTTTTTTCCTGCTTGGAATGCTTTTCCCCTTGACTTTGTTGTTTCACTTTCCATTAAGGCCATAACTCAGTTTGATCTCTTCTGAAAGACCTTCACTGGCCATACTAATGTAGTCTCCCAGTCACTCTGTACTACAGAACCCTGTTTTATTTTCTTTATAATACTTACAGTACTTCAAATTACATTTATTTATATGTTTATTATTGCTCTCCAAACTTCCTGAAATCTAAGCTGTTAAAGACAAAGAATCATGTCTTTCTTATTACCCACTCTATCATTGCTGAAAGAAATGCCTGATACATAGTAGGCTCTCAAATGTGTGATGACTCACTGTTTATCTTTGTGGTCTTAGTTTGTCGCACTTCTTGCCAACTGTGTTCAGAAGTACTATACTTCTCCCTCTTGAAATGACAGTAGTCTCTCTCAACTGAGGACTGTTGTATCTGCTTTTCTTGTACCTACATCAGACGCCTCACCCATTCGCCATTTGTGTCTTCCCCAACTCATACTCATTCTTCAAATATGAGTCACTTACATAGAGTTCTCTGACTTCTATTCTAGGTTAGGATTCTCTGTCATATTCCTATGTCACCCTGTCCTTTTTTGTAGCAGTCATCATCCTTAAAATTATTTGTAAGCTCTTTGCAAGCAGTGACTGAGTTCTTATTATTCCCCACTTTATCTCCAGCACTTAAGTTTCTGGAACATAGTTGGTATGCAGATAATTGTGAACTGAATGAATAAATATTGAATGAATACAAGATTGAGAGGATCAAATCAGATAAAAATTAGGAGAGCATTTAGCGTGAAGTATAAGTTAGCTGAATCTGCCCTGCCTACTTCAATAGATGTTTTTGAATCTTGTGAGTTAGGGATAGATGAGAAAAGCATTGTATAACTGAAAGTGCTTTTATAAATGTAAGATTTTATTCATCAGATCCCTATGGTCTGATGATCTTTCAAAGTGCTAAATTTTATGTTTCTTAGAAGTTATACCTGATTCTGTTATTTCAGAGTTATACTTAGGTGGTAAAATATAAAGATATAAAGAATTGAAGCTAATATTGAGTCTAGGATAATTCATAAGGTACCTGTATTCTTGACACCCTTAATTCAGTGGGACTACCTTGCTTTAGCAATACATCTGTGTTTTAGTCTTGCTCTTGATATATGACCTTGGCCAATTAGATGATCTCCTCATGTCAGGTTTATCTTTTTGTAAACCTAGTGAATATAATTTTTATCTTCCCAGTATCTCACCAGAATTAAAATCCATAAAATATTTCAGATTTCCTGTGTAAAATTTGCTTTCTTTGTATAAAAAGTAATAGTTTTTTTATTAACTTCATTTCTTCAGACTCTACCATTTTTTCATGCCAAGAACAAAGCTGTATATTTTAGAAGCTTTCTTTTCACACTTCGTCTTTCTGTCACTAAAACCCTTGAGATAGGTACATCAAGGACTCAAAGTTTATAGCTCAAAACTGCAAAAGATGCTTCTTTCTCTTTAGCTAAGGATATTCTCTCCACCATTTGCCCTTCTGAAAGTACTGATCTTTTTTATCATTTAAAAATCTTTGCAGGTACTGCTTCAGGGCAATTCACCCAGTGGTGTAACCAAAAAATAAAATATCCCTCATTGCCTGCAATTTTACATCCAAATGCTTTTAGGATTCCTGGGATTAGGATTTTTAGAGTTCTGCAGTGAATTCAGTGTGATGTGAATGCTAATAGGTTTATCTTCATGTGGTGATTTAGTCGCTAAGTCGTGTACGACTCTTGCAACCCCTTGGACTGTAGCCTGCCAGGCTCCTCTGTTCATGGGATTCTCGAGGCAAGAATACTGGAGTGGGTTGCCATTTTCTTCTCCAGGGATCTTCATATAACAAGCCACAACTACTGGGCAGGGTGCTAAGATGAGATACCATTCTATTGCTTTTTCCAAGTAAGGAGCACAGTCCTGGACTTACTGACCAAAGATAATTCTTCCATTAGCTTTTAGGGTGGTTAAAATGGAAGTGGAAGAGCCATTTAGGTGTAAAGAGTAACTTAAGAAGTTGACTGAATCTCCTTTCTGCCCTATTGAGTTGTTCACTAAGGCCTTTTGATTTCATTTCAGGACACTTTCCTATCCCTCTGTTAGATTTAGTTACTTTTCCCCTCCCTAACAAAACAAAACAAAATCTGACACAGTTCCAGTTGCAAATATATTTCTGAATAAATGCCAGTGGTGTTTTAAAGATTGTGTCTTACCAGAAAGAGTAGGCAGAAGTCTAATGGGAAAGGATGACATCAGTAGGCATAGAAGTATCTTGGGTAGTCTTAGATCAGCTCTTCTTGTCCTATATCTTAACACTTGGATTTGTTTTGCTTTTATTTTATTTTATTTTTTTTTTAGTGGAGTGCAGTTTATTACACCTGCGGGCCCAAGGCAGAGTCTCCTCTTAGCCAAGGACCCCGACCAGCATTTGTGAAAATCTTTTATACCCCATGTGTCCAAACCCACTACCCCAATTCCTTGAGACTTACATAAACAAAGGAAGGGTAAATACAACTACAATAACCCCATCATTCACGTGTTATGTGTTCAAACAGTCAATAATCAATAAGCCCGCAGTTACATTCCAAATAGTTAATAACTGATAAGCCTGTGTTTACATTCTGATAGATAGTGTCCGGAGGCAGGGGTTGTTTTGCTTTTAAAACGGCTATTCTTTATTGAATAACCTATGCATAGAGCACTGCAATAAGCAATTATACATGCATTATTTCATTAATCATCCTAGTCACCCTGCAAGGTGAGGAAACTGAGAATAGTTCCTTTTGAAAATAGAGCTCAAAGACAAATGTGAAAGAAACGCTTTATATCCCAAGATATAATCCTAAAAAGCTTTAATCCGGAATTGCTGCATTTTGGCTTTATGTCTTTGAACCCAAATTGAGTTTGCCACCCAGACTTATGTGATTGACCAGGGTTATAGTTTAATAAAATGATCAGGTGATGTGTTATGGAAAATGTGTCAGTCAAAGGATTCAACAATCTTGGGGGCTAATCCTTGTTCCATACTGAGTTATGTGACCTATAGGAGTCATTTCCTTCTTTGATGAATTCACTTCCTTTTTGTCCCCTCCAAAATGAAGGGCACTTCAGCTATAGGCAAGCGTGAATCTCATTGGAAATATAGGTTTTCAGTGCGTTTGGATCTATTTCAGCAAAGGCAGGCAGACTTTTGAAATTAGCCAAGGACTTCTGAAGGTAGAAGGAGAAGCCAAGCTTCTGTCTTCAGCCTCAGTTCTAAAACTTGGATGTTGGATTCATAGCGTGAGTGGGATTTCCCTGTTTTTTTTCTTTTGGCCCAAACTCATTAGTGGTCACAGAGCCTGTTATGTTAGACCTGCTCAGTAAATGTATTTTTAATGAATGCTTATGAAGTCTCTTTTATTAACACTGTAGAGGGTTTTCCCATCAAGTATCACCAGATATATTTAGTGCCAGTACTTCTGTATGATCTTTATCATATCATTATCTTCATATTGCATTCAGCACTGATTCAAGTTCTGTGCATTGACCCAAATGTTTCTTTATGTGAGACAAATTACTAAAACTTTAAAAAATCTTTCCCTTTGTAACATCAATGCCTATGTGTCATTTAAATCTATTATTGGGGATTTTCAAGGAAAGAGTCTTAATTGAGATTCATCAGATTTTGTACTGATATTAAAGCTAAACACTTCTCTTGAGTTTGCTTTTCTAGTAAAGCATTAAGAGAGGAACTCTTCAAATCTATCAAAAGAGCTAATGTTAATATAATTACCCAGCGTTTATGAAGTGCTTTTTACAGCATTATTTCATTTAATCCTCACAGAAATTCCAGGGATATTCCTCTTTTAGAGATGTAGAAATTGAGAAATGAAAAAGCTATGTGACTTGATTAAGGTTGAATGACTGATAAGAGGCAGAGCTAGGACTCAAGCCTTGGTCCTCCAATTACAAATCCTGTGTCTTTCCCACTATCCTATATTGCCTATAACTTCTCTTCTTTTGTTTTAAAGGCATCATGTTTTATGATCACCTAAAATTGGCTGAGAGTCTGACCTTTCATCTGTAAGATCTCATCAACTTAATGATATGTTCCCGGGACATAGTGTCACCATGACTACAGTACTCATGTTGGAAAATAACCTTGTGAATCTTTGAACCACTGCTGCTATATGATTGTTTGGGATTATGCTGTCTAATCCTTATTTTCAAATAGAGTAATTAGTGTGTGGTGTTTGTTTCTGAAGCAGGCAGGCAGCAATTAACAGGAACAGGCCCCAGCTAGAAGAGGATTGTTTTTACTTCTTTCAGCCAGCCAGCTGTAACACAGCACATGAAGTTTCCTCTCTGAATTGTCATTTCCAGCAAATGTTCTTCATTTCCTTTGTTCTGATGGCCCCAGTCCTCAGTCTGTGGAGAGAGGTGACTGCATTTTAGAAGAACCCTCTGAATAATTAAGGGCTCAGTTTTTGTGACAGCAACCTAAGTCTTATCAGGTGGTCCCTGCCTACTTGGTAACGTCATCTAGCACCAAAAACACTATCAAATCTAGCATGGGTTCTTGCCATGCCTAGGGCATGGAGAATGTGCAAGTTTTTCTCAGAATGTGAACAGTATTTCCCCTCTGGTAACTTTGCAGTTGGCACCAACTATTTCTTTTCACTTTTGAGTGCAATTCTAGTCTAAATAGTCTCGGGTTTTGGCTCCAGCCTCCTATCATTCTAATCCCAAGCAGCCAAGATCAGACACTGGGATATCTCTTTACTGGCAGCCCCAGACTTGAACTTTGGAAATTGTGGGAAATGCCATTCTTTGGGCACATAGATCTTCCAACTGTACATATTAGAGCCCTCCCTGCTGAGTAGGTGTGGAATCAGGGTAATATGGAGGAAAGAATAATGAAAGTAGTTCTTTATGTGTGTATAATATGTTAGTACTTGCAAAATGATTTTATAGTCATTATCTTGTTGTTGTTTTTTTTTGCTTTGCTTTCTATAACCCCAAGAAGCAGGGTGGAAAAGTGGTTAAGACCACCAAGTCTCAGTTAAAACTGCCTCAGTTTGAATCCCAATTCCAAAATCCATAGCCATAGAAAACTTACTTCATCTCTCAGTGCTTCAATTTCCTCATCTATCAAATTTAGACTACTTACTTCATAGGCTTTTTGTGAGAATTAAGTAAGATCTATATATAACGTGCTTAGAATAGGGTATGGCAAAAATTTTTGTTAGTTGTTAACATACATAAGTTGTTATTATTGTATAAATAATAAAACCAAAGCCCAGAGAAACTATGTAGGGATAATGGAACTGAGATTAAAACATAAATTATTCTTACTTTGTACTTGTTCTGTCTACCTTAGCTCAGCTGCCTCTGAAATCAATACCTTGCATTGTATATAGGTAGATGTGATCCTAGAAACTCTGGACCTTTTACTCTCATTATTTATTATTTAAACTTCCATATGAAGAGACAGAAAGTACAAGGCTTATTATCTCTACTTTACAAATAAAAAGAGGCATAGAAAAGTCCTCTGAGTGCATACCAAGTGCTCTCTTGGAGTAGAAGAGGCATGCCATACTTCATTTTCCATTTCTTCTTCTGAGTTTCCCACAGAGAGGCCCTTAAGTGAGTAGAGATTCTGGAATAGGAAAAGTAAAACTCGTAAGTGCTAGGAGAATAGGGTGCATTCTTGTGGCACAGGGTACTTTCATAAGTGGTGAAGAAGAATAGTTGAGAGGTGTGGAAGATAAGGCATTCCTTGGCAAGACTTTAAAACATTAGTATACATCCTTAATTTACTGCATTGGCTGTAGCAGGAAGGTGTGCTAATTCCTAAACATCATAGAAAATTAACAGCAGAGGTGTTCCCAATTGCCTCTTATTGGTGCATCTTTTGAACTGTTTCATTGTTTGATTTGAGCCCTCTTCACGCTGGCCTAGGTTCCAGAGAAAATGGGGGCAAGGGATGAGAACAGATTCAAGAGATATTTGGGAGATAGATTTAATCCTAACAAAAACCCTGTTATCATCAGATGTTAGTATCATTACTCTCATGGAAGAGAAGTAATTTGTACAAGGTCATAAGGTAAACAGCAAAAGTTTCACTTAGGTCTCCTGACTTCAAGTATAAAGATTATCTCAGAATATCATGTATCCTGCCCATGCAGGTGGGGAAATGGTCCAGGTAATTAATATTAAAACTGAGCCTGGGACATAGGCAGTGATACTGAGAATTGGACATTATACTGATGAAGAGATGCTACAGATTGGGCAGGCTTTATTCCCTATACATAAGGAACCATATTTAGCTTTTTAGTAATTCTTTATTTTTTTCCCATTTATTTTTATTAGTTGGAGGCTAATTACTTTACAATATTGTAGTGGTTTTTGTCATACATTGACATGAATCAGCCATGGATTTATATATATTCCCCATCCCGATCCCCCCTCCCACCTCCCTTAGTAATTCTTTAATACTTCTATTTTATTTAGGTTACTGTTTGGAAGCAATGAGTTTAAAACCTTTCACCTACCCATTTCCAGAGACAAGATTTCTTCATGCAGGACCCAACGTGTATAAATTCAAAATTAGATATGGCAACAGCATCAGGTAATTTTAAAACTAGGAGGGTAGCCTTTACAAACACAGGTTAATACATTCCCACAGGTCATTCCTTCTCTGCCTTCACCAAGTCCAGGAGACTGGCTGAAGCAGCACCTTGTAAGCTCTCTTTTCCAGGTATTTTATGTTCTATATATTTATTATTCATATAAGTTTTTAAATTAGTAATAGCATACCTTTGGGGCAGTGGTTCTCAAATTACCTCAGGACCCCTTTGCACTCTTAAAATTGAGGCTTCCAAAGAGTTTTTGATTAAATGAGTCATACCTGTCAATATTTATCATATAAAAATCAAAAGAAAAATTTTAAATAATTACTTATTAACTTTAAAATACTATAACATTTTATTTAAAATAGCCATATTTTAAAAAATTAATAAGATTGGCATTGTTTATATTCCTGGGACTACCCCAGGAATGCAAGGATAGTTCAGTATACAAAAATCAATCAATATAATACACCACATTAATAGAAAGAAGAGAAAAAAGACCACATGACCCTCTCAGTGGATGCAGAAAAGACATTTGACCAAATCGAGCACCCTTTCATGATAAAATTACTCAAACTAGGAATAGAAGGGAGCGTCCTCAATATAAAGTCTATATATGAAAAACCAACAGCTGACAACATACTCAATGGTGAAAAACTTGAGCTTTTTCCTTAAGATCAGGAACAAGATAAGGATGTCCACTTTCATCCCTTCTGTTCATCATAGTACTAGAGTTCTAGCCAGAGCAATTAGTCAAGAAAAAGAAATAAAATGCATATAAATTGGGAAGGAAGAAGTGAAACTATCTCTGTTTGCAGATGACGTGATTTTTTTTTTTCTTTTTTGGCTGTACCACATGGCTTGTGAGATCTTAGTTCCACAACTAGGGATTGAACTTGAGCTTTTGGCAGTGAAAGCATGGAGTCCTCGCCACTAGACTGCCAGGGAATCCCTGACATGATCTTATATGTGGAGAAAGCTAAAGAATCCACACAAACCAACAAAAAATTGTTAAACCTTATCAATGAATTCAGCAAAGTTATACTAAATCAACATCAGTTTATTTGTATACACTAGCAGTAAATTAGCAGTAATTTCTGAGAAGAAAATTAAAACAATTTTGCTTACAGTAGTATCACAAAGAAAAAATTCTTAACAATAATTTCAACCAATGAGGTACAAGACTCGCACACTGAAAACTAATAATATTTCTGAGAGAAAGTAAAGGAGATCTAAATAGAAAGACCTCTGTGGGAATTCCATGGTGATCTAGTGGTTAGGACCCAGCATTTCCACTGTCAGAGCTGGATTTAATCCCTGGTCAGGGAATTTAAGATTCCACAAGCCATGCAGAGAGGCCAAAAAAATTAATTAATTAGATATCTGTGTTCATCGATTGGAAGACTTAATATTGTTAAGATGGGAGTTCCCTGGTAATCCAGTGGTTGGGACTCTGTGCTTTCACTGCCAGGGGCAGAGGTTTGATCCCTGGTTAGGGAACTGTTAATAAGATCCTGCATTCTCTGTGGTGCAGCCAAATATATATATTGTTAAGATGAAAACGGTAGTCAAGCAATCAGCAGATTCAATGTAATCCCTAGCAAAATCCCCATGGCACTTTTTTTGCACCTAAAATTCATATGGAATTTCAAGGGATCCCAAATAGTCAAAACAATCTTGGAAAAGAACAGATTTGGAGTACTCATACTTGCCAATTAAAAAACTTCGTACAAAGCTACAAGTAATCAAAAAGTGTGATACTGCATAAGGACAGACATATAGACCAATAAATAGTATAGAATTGAGAGCCCAGAAATAAAACCTCACTAATATCTATGGTCAATTGATTTTTGACTAGAATGCCAAGAGCATTCGATGGGAAAGAACAGTTTCTTTAACAAATGGTTCTGGGAAAACTGGATATCCACATACAGAAGAATAAAGTTAGACCCTTATCTTACACAATATACTATAGTCAACTAAAAATGGATCAAAGACCTAAATAAGAGCTAAAACTAAAACTCTTAGAAGAAAACATAGGGGCAAATCTTTATGACTTGGGATTTGGCCGTGGTTTCTTAAATACAACACCAAACACACAGGCCTCAAAAGAAATGAGATGAATTGGACTTAGTTGATTTTATAAAATTTATATGTATAAGAACACTACTAACAGAATGAAAAGGAAAACCACAGATGAGAGAAGATATTTGCAAATCATATATCTGATAAGAGCTTAATATCCAGAATATATAAAGAGTTACAACTCAACAACAAAAAGATAAACAATCCAATTGAAAATGGACAAAGGTGTTGAATAGATATTTCTCTAAAGAAGATAAACAAATGGCCAGTAAGCACATGAAAAGATGCTCTGTATTTTTAGTCACTAGGAAAATGCAAATAAATCAAAATTGCAGTGATATACCACTTCACACCTACTAGGATAGCTATAATTAAAAAACAAAACAACAGTTGTTGACAAGGATGTGGAGAAATTGGAACTTTCATACATTGCTGGTGGAAATATAAAATGATGCAGCTACTATGGAAAATGGTTTAGCAGTTCCTCAAAAAGTTGAACATAAAATTACCATCAGTTCAGTTCAGTCCAGTTCAGTCGCTCAGTTGTGTCCAACTGTTTGCGACCTCATGAATCGCAACATGCCAGGCCTCCCTGTCCATCACCAACTCCTGGAGTTTACTCAAACTCATGTCCATCGAGTCGGTGATGCCATCTAGCCATCTCATCCTCTGTTGTCCCCTTCTTCTCCTGCCCCCAACCCCTCCCAGCATCAGGGTCTTTTCCAATGAGTCACCTCTTCGCATGAGGTGGCCTAAGTATTGGAGTTTCAGCTTCAGCATCAGTCCTTCGAATGAACACCCAGGACTTATCTTTAGGGTGGACTGGTTGGATCTCCATGCAGTCCAAGGGACTCTCAGGAGTCTTCTTCAGCACCACAGTTCAAAAACATCAATTCTTCGGTGCTCAGCTTTCTTCACAGTTCAACTCTCACATCCATACATGACCACTGGAAAAACCATAGCCTTGACTAGACGAACCTTATGACCCCGCAATTTCATTCCTAGGTATATGCCCATCACAACAGGGCAAATCTTTTATGATTCTGCTTATATGAAATATTAAAATAGGAAAACTCATAGAGACAAGCTGGGTGGAGGGAAGAATGAGGAGTTATTGTTTAAAGAACACAATGTTTCTATTTGTGGAAATAAGTTTTAGAAATAGGGTAGTGCTGACTGCAAGCCATGGTCTTGAATGTAATAGCTTATGGAAAAACCTGAACGAAATTTTTGGCCAACCCATTAATTAATGCTGCTGAATTATATATTTAAAAATAGTTAAAATGGAAAAGTTGAGGTTATATGTATTTTACCACAACTTTTAAATGTGTAATATTAATTTTAAAATAATGATATACCTATTAAGTTTTAATATATTTTTATTAAAAATAACTATATACTCCAGTATTTTTGCCTGGAGAATCCCATGGACAGAGGAGCTTGCCAAGCTACAGTCCATAAAGTGGCGAAAGAGTCAAACACAACTTTGTGACTAAACCATATTTTCTAAAGCAAAAAATTAATGGGAGGATTGACATCACATTAAATTTCTTCAAATCTCATTAATATCTGGCTTAATAAAAAACTGCTAGATTATCATATTTGCTTTTACATTTATTCTGTTGTGAATTTTTTCTTTTGGTTGAATTACATGAAAAATTTAGCTTTACATATATATGTAGCCTTACATATATTTGCCGACAAAGGTCCATATAGTCAAAGCTATGGTTTTTCCAGTAGTCATGTATGGATGTGAAAGTTGGACTATAGAGAAGGCTCAGCACCGAAGAATTGATGCTTTCAAACTGTAGTGCTGGAGAAGACTCTTGAGAGACCCTTGGACAGCAAGAAGATCAAACTAGTCAATCCTAAAGGAAATCAACTCTGAATATTTATTGGAAGGACTGATGCTGAAGCTGAAGCTCTAATCCTTTGGCCACCTGATGTGAAGAGCCAACTCATTGGAAAAGATCCTGATGCTGGGAAAGATTGAGGGCAGGAGGAGAATGAGCAACAGAGGTGGTTGGATGGCATCATTGACTCAGTGGACGCGAGTTTGAGTAAACTCCAGGAGATGGTGAAGGACAGGGAAGCCGGCATGCTGCAGTCCATGGGAGTGCAAAGAGTTGGACGCTACTAATCAGCTGAACAACAAATACTTGTAGTAGGGAAAGGTAGGAATATGTTAATAGTCTTCTCAGATCATTGTGGATATTCTTCCTTGGCCCTGCATCAAAACTTGACAAGTAAAGAAAACAAAAAAAAACAGAAAAGAAAAAAAAAAACACTTGACAAGTAATAGTTGTTTATTTTGTTTTTAAATTTTTATAATTTTTTTAAATTAAAAAAATTTTTTTTTAATTTTGGCTGCACAATGCAACTTGTGGAATCTCAGTTTCAGGACCAGGGATTGAACCCCAGGCCACAGTAGTGAAAGTGCCGAGTCCTAACCACTAGATCACCAGGAAACTCCGTTTCATTTTTAAAAAATATAGTAGTTTTTTAAAGGTTAGTTGCAATGTGGAATCTGAAATTATATCACTGTACTTTTTGAACTCTGCAACATTAAAATCCATTGGTCTGTCTTGTTCTTTGAAAGCTGATCTGTCTTTTACCTAGAATGATTTTGTAACATGAAGTGTTTCTATGGTCACTTGGAAAATATTGTTTCACTAGCTTATGCAGATTGTTCAAATGTCAACACACTTCATTATACAGTATCAAAAATCAAAAATCATATTTGCTAATATCACTGCCAACCTTATCAGAAAAATGTCTAAGTATTTGGAAGTTGTCAACCCCACAGTGGTGGATAAAAGTTTTCCACAATTCGAAATTTTGCTTGAAATCCAAAAATTTACCCTTAACAACAAATACTGTCAGTTTTATTGATAAGCTCACTGTTCACTTTTGAGAAAATGTCTGTCACATTCCCAGGTCCGAATAAGCACCGTAGTTTATCTGTCAGCTGATCAGTCAAGTAAAATATGAAAAAGTAAGTGGTTCAGTTTGCAACTTAAACAGTCATGCAGGCACTTCTCCTCAGGAGAACCATCATCTTCTGGTATGCTGCAGAAACACTTTATCCATACTTCCTGTTTTAGCACATAATATATTAAAAATGCATTATTTGGGGGGGGTGAGATTTATAGAATTATTAAGGCTTTACCTCTTCCTCTAAGATATTAAATGAAATTGGAATTTTTTTTTCCTGTGTGGTGGCGAAGATGGCTACAATTGCTAGTACAGTTTAGGGCAACTGACTAGATCTGTGCTAAGGAACCAGTATTTTCACCACCACAGATTTTGCAGTACTGATACAAATGTCAGCATAGTGAAAAAGGCAAGTAATATCTTAGTATTATTATGAAACTAGTTTTGCCCTTGGAGACTCCTTGAAAGGGTCTTGAGGACCCCTGTAGGTCCGCAGATTACACTTGTACTACTGGTCTAATCAATTATTAACTTCACCGGTGGAAATGTCAGGTCTTGGCAGGGTAGTGGAGAAGATATTTTGGTACAGCCTCCTACTGGTCTGCAGTCTACCCCACCTAGTGAGCTCTTCTTCCCTTGAGCACTGAGTCAGCACACACAATTGTTATTTAGTTATGTTCCCTTAGCTCATTGGAAATGTCATTTTTACTAGAGTCTGTTGTCTCCAGAGCTTTTCTTCTTGGCTTACTTACTTCTTGTCTGTTTACCTTCTAGAGGGGAAGAGGCAGAAAACAAGGAAGTCATCTTCCAGGAGCTGGAGGTAGGGAGAGGAGCAGACAGCTTCTGGGAATGTTGTTTTTTAAGCTGAGGATGCATCCCTACTTAGCTTTTAGTTGTTTCCTACAAACTGAGTCACAATCTCTGTTTGATTACTTGACTTCTCCCTGCCACATTTCCTCTGCAGAGAAAGGTTACTGTTTTTCCAGGGAAATTAAAGCCTATACTCTTTCTCAATTTTCCTAGTTGAAGTGTCAGCACCTTTGAGGCTAAGAGTTATTTTGTTTCCACTAGAGTTCCCAGCCATGGGCAGCTGTCTTTTGTGGCGGCTGGCATAGAGAAAGCATCCGGAGGACTGCTGCCTTCCAGGCCTCTGGGAAACCTCACCATCCCAACCACAGCCTGGTACTTGACGTTCAGGAAGCTCAACTGTAAATACACAGACAAGGCTGCTGTGTCTTCATTTTAATTGGAAACATTTGCATCTGCCATATTTCCACTTCATTTTCATTCCTTTCCTACCCAACTCTAATGGCTTTAGATTTTCCCACAAGAAGAAGACAAAGAAGGTGGACAGATTTGTAAACTGGTGAAAGCATTGGACAAGGAATTAGAGTTCTGGGTGCTGGCCCTGGTTTCTAGTCCTGGCTGAGCCACTAAGAAATGTGTGAGCCTTAGCAAATCGCTTATCTCTCTGGGTCTTATTTGCCTCATTCATAACATGAGAGTTTTAAACTAGTGTATTCTTTTCTAACTTCATGACTGAGTGATCTATGACTGCTGTGATTTATAAAGACATATGCTGCCACATTTCAAAGAATTTGAATATAATTACATACACAAATGCAAAACTGTGAAACCAAGAAGTTGAGTCAAAGCCTTAAAGGTACTCTTTAGCTATGTGTTGAAAAATACATTAGGATCTTTGAGGACTCATTATAAATAACAATTATTTTAACATAGGACCATGACAGTTATCTGCTTATTTTAATTATGAGTAAAGCAAAATTTATTTCACTTTGCTTCACTTAATATGGGCAGAGAAAAGCTCAAGGCAGTAAAGGATTGCAAACAGTCATTAGAACCAATGAAACCTGGATTTGAACTCTAGTTCTGCCTTCACAGTACGATTTTTGGGAAATTTGTCTTCCTTATCTGAGACTGTTTCTTTACCTGTCAGTAGGATTGATAAATAATATCAGTTTTCAGGATTGTAGTGAGGTTTAGAAATAGAAGTATGCAGTTCATGCTGCACAGTAGTTCATCTGATGGAAGCTAGAGAACACCTATATACATTTATAATCATATAAAAATGTTGCTTTTTTAAAACATTTATTGATTTATTTGGCTGCACCGGGTCTTAGTTTCAGGATCTTCAGTCTTTATTGCAGCATGTGAACTCTTTGTTGCAGCATGCAGAATCTAGTTCCCTGACCAGGGATCAAAACCAGGCCTCCTGCAATGGGAATGTGGAGTCTTAGCCATTGGACCACCAGGGAATTCCCTAAAACTTTTTGAAGTGCTTTTTATATGCTCCTTTTTTTTAAACTCTCATTAGTTTTGCAGCAGAAGTTATCCTTTGTCATTCACTTAGAAAACATATATTGATAAGCAGTTTAGTCTAATGGTTAGGAGTGTAAGCACTGGAGCCCCAGTGCCTGGGTTCGTGTCTTAACTTCATCTTTACTATCTGTGTAGCCTTCCATAAGTCACTGTACCTCTTTCTGTCTTAGTTTCTTCGTCGGTAAAATGAGGATAATAGAAATCTTTTATCTTAAAGGGTTCTTGAGTAGTGGTGAGTGCTTGGTCATGTCCGACTCTTTGCCCATATACTAATAAGCATAGGTTAATTAGAGACTAAATAATTAAGATTTAAAGAGAGTAGAAGAAAAGGTTTGACATAAGCAAAAGCAAAATAAGTACATATAAATAAATACCAATATTATTCACTGGGGCTTTCCTGGTGGCTCAGATGGTAAAGAATCCACCTGTAATGGGGTTAATCCCTGGCTAGAGAAGATCCCCTGGAGAAGGGAATGGCTACCCACTCTAGTATTCTTGCCTGGAGAATTTCATGGACAGAGGAGCCTGGTGGGTTGCAGTCTATAGAGTCATAGAGAGTCCAACAGAACTGAGCAACAAATCCAGTATCTATTTGTTGAGGACCTGTTATGCTTCATCCACTATGGTAGAGAAGGGATGCTGAGATAAATCAGGTATATATTCTACTTCAAGAAGATTTCTTGGTAAAGAAAATAAAAATATGTGCATAGAGGGAATTCTCTGGCAGTCCAGTGGTTAGGTCTCAGCACTTTCACTGCTGGGCCAGAGTTCAATCTCTGGTCAGGGAATTAAGATTTCACAAGCCTGGAGGCACAGAAGGGGGAAAAAAAAAAAAAGATGCCGCCCAAGGCTAACTACTGTGAAATTTGAGACCTATAGTTAATTCAACTTGGGAAATCAGGGAAAATTTTGTGGAGGACATGGCTTTTGAGTTGTGCCATAAAAGGGTAAGTAGAATTTAGTCATATGATGATAGACTAAAAGGGTATTTCAGGCAAGAGCAGAGAAGTGGAGAAGTGGAAGGTATATTCAGGGAATAGCTAGTAGTTTGACTTTAAAAGAGTATAGGGTATGTGAAGAGCCGTGATAAAGATAAATTGATAGATTGGCTGAAATTAGTCTTAAAGTTATTTCACATTTTTGTTTTTTCAGGATTCTATTCGTGCAGTCTTAGGAAACCTGGATAATTTACAGCCATTTGCTACAGAACACTTTATTGTATTTCCCTGTATCCTTTCTTTCCTGGGTGGAAATGAACTACAATTCACACTGTAGATTCAAGTGGAAGCAGCAAACCCATGCAGTTTGGAGGGTAGGTCAAGGAAAGGAGATGGAGTCTTTTCTCTAAAATAGTACTCAGGGATTCATACTGGCTACATCCTCACTCCTTAGCACATTTCCCAGATAAAAGCAAATGGGAAAGAGTGTCCCATCTGAAGTTCAAACATGGGGAAACTGTCTTGGTCCCTTATCCATTTGTTTTCACTCTGTACGTGGAGATGAAATGGTTTCATGAAAATCTGTCACCAGGTAAGTAGAAGGATGGAAGTGTAGGTAGTGGAGAAGGAAAAGGGGGAGGTTGAACATCCACAGGTTAGCAGAGCTGAAATAGTGGTGAAATAGCCAGATTGAGCCTGAACACTGACACTGCAGAAGTCCGGAGCATGTCCTCCAAGCTAGACTGCCTGGTTCAAATCTTGGTGGATTTGCCACTTAAGAGTGTGTAACCTTAGATAAATTACTCTATATTTGTATGCCTCCTTTGTGAAATGGTGAAAACTAATAATAGTCATTGAGTTGTTGAAAATATTAAATGTGTACTGGGAAATGGAAAGTACAGTGTGACTTAGGGTAATAACTCAATGAAAAATAACCTATGATATAAATAATTCCTTCCATTTTAGAGTATTTAATGACTTTCATCTTAGTAATATCTTAAAGATATCTCCCAATTTTTAATCTCTGGGGGCCATTGCTATTTTTACAAATAGAGAGACAAGGAGACATCTACCAGTTTGATTTGGAAAAAAAAAGTACAAAGGCATTATCTCAAGATACCTCAATTCATTTGTCACTGATGCTATAAGTTCCACCTTTTTTCTTTCATAATAGGGATCATCCCCTTCTAAGTGACTTATTGTTATAATATTATCTGTGTCAGACTTTTTAGCTTGTAGATGACAATAAAATAAGGGAGAAAAAAAGTTTGAAGACAGTAATTCTAGGAAAAGTGATACCAGGTGAAAGGGAAAAGGGCACACACCAAAGGTTTATCTAGGACCAGTTCTAAGAAGTCAGTAAAGAAACAGCCTTGCTTCATTATGATATTCAAATTTCCTATTGTAGGAAAATCAGTGAACAGCAGTCCTCTTGGGTTGGTAAGTTTGCCTTTTCTGTATGAAATGAAAATTGCCTTTATTGCCTCTTATTATCTCATGTTTTGCTGTTGAATCTTCTTTTTTGCCCCTTGGTTGTTGCCCAGGTCCAATAAGAATTGTATACTTGAGAATTTTTTATCTTCTTGGCTAGATTTCTGAGACTTTGTCTATCCTTACTTACAAAGCTGATGTTAAAAGCTGCCTTTGGCAATTTAAAGATGGGCAGTTCTCTTAACGGTGCCCTCATGTGAGCAACTCTGGAAAAGGAAGAGTCTCAGGAAACTGGTTGCTCTCTGAAGGTCCTAGAAGAGAGGAAAGCAGCAGAAGCTGTGCTGAAGAAACGAAAACTCAGAGAAGTGCCCAGCTCCCCAGCCAGGCCAGAGCTGGACAGGTCAGTGGTGTTGGGTGAGGCGCTGAACCCTGCATTTGAGTTAGGCCTTGCCCTCTGTTGGGGCGAGTCACTCTGTCTCAGGGCTTCATTCATAGCTGCTATTTGGGTGGGTGGACTAAGGGAAGGAAGCAAGTTGGTATTTGCAATGTAATTTGCAAATCTACTTCCTCAGCAAAGTAGAATTCTTCTGTTTATTATTC
Source organism: Dama dama (assembly GCF_033118175.1). Classification (NCBI taxonomy): domain Eukaryota; kingdom Metazoa; phylum Chordata; class Mammalia; order Artiodactyla; family Cervidae; genus Dama; species Dama dama. The sequence continues at coordinate 7,746,027 of NC_083682.1, forward strand.
TCAGTGAGGACTAAGGGAGTTCCCTGGTGGTCCAGTGGTTAGGACTCTGCGTTTCCACTGCAGGGGCCACAGGTTCCATCCCTGGTTGGGGAACTAAGATCTTGGTGGCTCAGGGGTAAAGCATCCACCTGCCGATGCAGGAGACGCAGGTCTGATCCCTGGGTCGGGAAGATCCCCCGAAGAAGGAAATGGCAACCCACTCCTGTGTTCTTGCCTGGGAAATCCCACGGATAGAGGAGGCTGGCAGGCTGCAGTCCACGGGGTCTCAAAGAGTCGGATAGGACTGAGCCGCTAAACAACAAGCCGAGCAGTGCAGCCAAAAAAGAGAAAGGAAAAAGAAAAGGCACTCAGAAGGCATAAGATCTGAAGCCCCACAGTATTATACATGAACATAGAGAAAGCCTCAAAAGAGTGAGAACGAATAAAATATAATCTTATTTTATGCAGTGAGCAGTATATCTTTGTGCCTGCTCTCACTTTTCCGGTGGTTGTGTCTGCTGCATGTGGAGCCTGTGCAGCTTTTGGAACTCTACCTTAATTTAAGAGGTAGTACAGGCCGAACATAGTTGTCTGTAAGAGGGTATGCCTCAATTACTGGCTGAAGTGCTGCAGATTACGGGGAGTGTTGAGCACAACTTTTAACATGTTGAAGTTACTAATGTAGGGGCTGCTTATTTCTTCTTTTGATTCTCTGTCAGGGACAGAATGAGTCAGTAAGACAATTCAGTTGTTCATATTAGCACCCACAGAGAGATGCTGGAATAATCCAAGGTATGGTTTGCTCCCCAACCCAAAGTGCTTTCAGCTCAGGTTCACAGAAAGCAGCTGTTCTTTTCCTGGTACTATGTGGGCACCAAGATATACAAGGGCAGTGGGGACGTATGGGGCTGTGAGGGTGGACCACGAAGGAGCTGACCCCTACACTGTCCAAACGCACATGTCAGTGAAGAGGTGGGAAATTCCTTTCCCAGACAGGTACGATGTGAGGGTGCTTGGAGGTATGAAGTTTTGCTTGGTTCTGTTTGACTGAATTTTTCACAGAGATGGGGCCTCATATCTTCCCTTTCTCTGTGTTTTGATGCCCAAGCAAATATTTCAAAATCCTGCTGTCAATCACATTTTCCCTTTCTCAACCCCTAGATTCCCAAGTGTCTCAAATTGTGATTCTCCTGTGAATTAAAGCAGCACCCAAAGAGAATTTGGCCACACAATTTATTCTGCAGGCCAGGAGTGGCATAAAAATAGCCAACCTGCTGAAATATTCATCTGGGACACTTTTGCTTGAATGTGATGATGTTGCCGCTGCCAGTAATGTTTCTTGGGCTTTTTTCTCCCACTTTAGGGCCAAGATGGGGACTTCCAGTCAAGGGCTCAGCAAAAAGAAGCCCCCTATGGAAACCAGGAGGGTATGCACCAAAATGGAGACTTCAAGACTCTTGGCTATTTCTGTTTGGTTACGAGTCAGGATTCCTGTTACCAGCACATCTTGGTCCTAAGTACAGACTGAATTCACCGCACTCATTCTCAGGTTTCCCTGTCTGCAGAACAACTTTCAGCCATCCACCCTTGCCACAGCCTGTCCTAAATGTAGCTGCATAATACACACATTGATGAATCCTTTTGTTGAAAAGCCTTCTCTTAGCTTAAAGAGCTGCTTTTTTATACTCTGCAGTTGAAAAAGAAAATAGGTCTGAGTTGAGGTGAGATCCAGTGTAGAATTTTTTTTTTTCGAAAGCTTTTTGCCCTCATCTGCACTGGAGTCTGAGTCTGGGAACATCTAATTTTTACAGACAAAATAGGTTTGTATCAGCACAGGATACTGGCAAAAGAAAACTTCATTTAGAGCAGTGATGGGTCGGCCTCAATAATACTTGATTCATTTTGTGAGGTCTGTTCTCCATTTAGATATTCATACATCTGCTACTCCTCCATTTTAGGGCTTCTTTTCCATAATAGTCCCTAAAATAATGCCCTTTTTCCTTGAAATAGCTGTTATTTGTGACTTTTCTGACTCTCCACCATAGCTCCAAAGCAACTCTGACCTTTATTTCCTAGCTCACCTCCCTCACCTTCCCAGGATCCAAAACATGATCAGTTATTGAGTAAATATTTACATATTCATTCATGCAGGAAACATTTATTGAGTATCTACTGTGTGCCAAGTACTAACAAGCACACTCTCCCCTAAAAGTGCTGAAAGTGTAAAGCTGGGCAGACAATTTATGATAAATGTGCTATGAACGGGAATAAAGGAAGCCCAGGGGACAAAGGGACCACAAAGGAGAACCTCACTGAGAAGAGGTGGATGTGAGAGAGTTCCCAGAGTAGGTCTTAAAGGTCTTAAAGCCACCTTCAAGATCACAGGAACTCCCTAAAACATTTTTAAGCAGAAAACTGAAGTGAGTTTCATTTCTAAACAATTCTGTCCCCTGTTTGCCAGGCACTGCGTTAGGTGCTGGGGTGTACACAAACATATAAAATCTAGTTTTTTTCCAGGAGTTTACCATTTAGTTGGAGTAGAGTGAACCCTCAAAGATGAAGACCTCTGCCTCTGTGGGCAGGGGCAGGGTTCAGAGTCATGTTATACCCATGGCCAACTGGCCTGTGGAGTGATTTTAGCAGATGGTTTCCCTCTATGCTCTCATCCTTTCGAGAGGGAAGAAGAAGAATTTAGAAAGTACAGGAAGAGTACATGAAGCTCTGGAGAACAAAGACACTTTATACAACCAAGATAATTACTAATAAAGAACACTTCCCTCACTCTCTACCCTTTGTACCTTCCTATTCTTAGTCTGACGCATCATTTCCCTAAAGAACCCACAGTTTCTTAACTCAACATAATTACCTTGTCAACCTGATACCGGGTTAGAAAAAACTCTGAGAAAAAAAGAAAAGGAACATGTTTATTGATTTTGACTCAAAGCCCAAATGGTCTCCATTGTAGACCCTGTTCCCAGAGAGCAGACATCTCCTAAATTAACGTGATCACAGTGACTGTTAGTGCAAGTCACTTGAGCCGGAAGAATCAAACTTGCTGCTATGGTCCAGTGCTTAATATCTTCGCTCCCCTTTGGGGGAAGTTAAGGTGTAGAAACACAGTCAGTATGGATTGTGCACATCTGTACACATAGGGAGCCTGTGCAGGGAAAGCTTAGAATACAACACATACCTGAATAAGATCTCGGTTTCATCAGAGGTGTTTTGGGAGAATGGCTAAGAAGGACAGACTCATTCCTTTTGTTACTTCAGCTCCCAGATCTAGAGATCTAGACTTTAAAAGGATAAAAAATGGAAGAGAGCAGATGAATGGTTCAGAAGGCAAACAGACTGCCGTGCATGTAGCTTTCTTTTCCACCTCTGCTTGAACTGCACTTCCAAGCAGAGGTGACCCTGTACGTACAGTGGACAGCTTTGCATCAGGTTTTCAGGGTATTGTGTGTGGCTGGATGTCCTGGATGGTACCCTCAGTTTTATTTCAGGCTATAATGTTTTTCCTCTCTTACAACATTTGCCTGAGGAAACCTCTGTCAAGATTTCAGGAGAGCACAAAGACTCTCTTAACCACGGAAATTTCCACTGGTTCAGGGATAGGCTGTACCTCTGCCCCAGGGCCTTTGCACTTCCGGTCCCCACTTCCAACCTTAGTAGATGCTTTCCTTAGGACCAATGCAACAGGATTTAAATTGCAAACTGTAGTTTCCTTAAGTTCATGAGAATCATTCCCTCAAGCTAGAAATCATATCTAGGTCCTCTAAATTCCCCTCCACCTATATAGAAGTGAGAGGTAGTCTCCTTCTGGCCCAAGAGGTCTTTTCACTTTTATAGGAGTATGACTTAGGTAGCTGCCCATGTGGTCTGGGACTTAAGGGTTTGTGGAAGAGCTTACCAGCAGTATCAGCTCATGCTTAGCATGGAGGATCTGTCCTCCCTTTCCTGGCAATGCTGTGCCTCTGCCCCTGTGATACACCCTGACAGTCGGCAGCCCCTTGCTACAGAATTCTTCACTGGCAAAATGGCTCAAGGAACTCCCCAGCACTGCTGGGTAGTCAAGCCTCAGGTTTTGCCTCAATGAGGGAAGTGACCAGTTGTCAGTGTTTCCCAAAAAGAAATTATATAAACTGTTTCTGACTATCAAGGTGTCTCAGAGAATATTATAGGCTTGGAACCAGGCTACAGAGTGTCCCCTTCAAAGTACAAAGGAAGGTCTATACGGCAGTAGCACAGGGAGAAATAATAAGATTGTGTGGTAGTATGCTGGCTGCTTATGCCACAGTCATGTTTCTGCTGGCTCTAGCCATGTTGATCATATTTACATGTTAATGGCAATGTGCCCTTGTACATCGTGTCCTTGTCTGGAATGCCCTGTTCTCTTTGACTCCTTGATGCTGTCCATTGAGACCCCACTTAAATAACACTTCCCCTGTGAAGTCTTCTGTGTCTAACCACTACCCACTCTCTTCACATCCTTCTCAGCAACCACAGCACTCTATATAGACTGATAGGGTAGTCTTATCACACTGACTTATAGTACTTAGTTTATACGTCAGTTTTACCACATAGATTACACTTTTCTCCAAGGTAAAATAAAGGTCCTCCTGATTTCTGAAACCTTGAAATTCTGTCCTTGGCAATAGCTGGCACTCAGAAACATGGAATGGTAAGGTACACCCTGCTTGGTTTGTTCTTGTCTGTTAAACATTATGATTTTAGAAGGACAGTGTTTAGGAAGCTGAAATGGGAAAAGGACAGTCCTATAGAAGGAAAAATAGATCCTGCCTGGGCAGTCTGAAGCCAGACCCCAGCACTGATGTGAAATCTCTTCACCAGCAAATAGCATTCAGACCCCCAAGCTGGAAAAGAGTAAAGTTTAAGACTTTTCTTGGTCTTTTCATCAGAACAGAGAAAGAAAAACCCAGCAAGAATGCCAGAAGACCCCAGGATTTGATGTCACTGATGTCCAGGACCAGGGTAGGTTCTTTTTTTTTTTTTTTTTTTCAGTGTAGGTTCTGAGAAATTCATATTTGTTCTCCCCTAATAAGCATCCTGTCCTCTTTAGCCCCCTGATGAGCAAAGCAGCACGGAGCTCTGAGTCTGGGCACACTCCGTGGGCGATGTGCCTTGCTCCCGTGGAGGTGCTTGTTGGCCATGCAGTCTGGGGCGTGCTCTTGGGTAATAGAAGCCCCTGCAGTTCCCAAATGCAGTGAAAGAGGCAATGCATGTTCTTCTTGTGCTTCTGATAGCAAAATTGATGCTCCCACAGTTTCAGAACATTCCATATAAGTTTTACAGAAAAGTTGGGAGGGATATGCTTTGCTTTTCTATTCCAGAGAACAATCTCTGGGAAGCTGTCTTTCCTCGTCTTCTCTTTGGGGCATTAGTGTTAATATCGAAGGTGCAGATGGTGCTCGGCAGGGGCTGGGAATGCATGTCAGGTGTCGCCCTTTCTGCTTGCTGATCTTTCACTCAGCATGAGGATTCAGTATGGATGCAGTTATCACAGATGCAGGCACATGAGCAAAGTGAGTGCTCCAACAAGTTGTCAGTCCGTGTGTAGACACACAGCCATGGTAGGTGTCTAGGATTTGAGCTGACTTTGAAAATACTCCAAGGTCAGAATAGCCCCTTACTGAGCGGGGATGAAGTTGAGAGGATCAGAGCAAGCAGTGCATCTGGCTCCAGCCACCCTGGTTTGAGGCCGCCCTTGGCTCGTGCTCGCTGTCCTGCCTCCTCCTGCTCACGTGCAGGCCGTGCTCTCCCTGCCTGAGTGTTCCCTTGCAGATCCCAAGTGGGAGGACGGCCCGGCGGGGACGACTATCCCACCACCACAGCAGAGCAGTCCACCTCCAGCTGAGGGGCCCGCAGAGCTGGGAACCAGTGGCTTCTTTGGGTTTCTGACGTAAGACAGACTTCTCTCCTGCCATTAAACTTACCCCCATGGAAGCTCTCAGGGAAAGTAGACTAGAAAAGAAAGCAGATTACCCTTATAATCTCTATTTTGTGCAGAACAAATGATGGAAATGAGATAGAGCTTTAGGGTCCTAACTAACCTACCCCACCCTGATGTGCCCAGCATTGAATCTGATATCCTAAATGTTACTTGGAAAACTATTCTTATTGTGTTTGGGTTATTCAGTTGATTTCATTACTAAAATAGTTCCATTCTTCTCTCTGAACCTAGGCTCTGTCTTCAGAGTCCTTTTTGCAGAGTACAAAACAAATCCTTTCATCTATCTAAAGCTCAGCCGTCCCATTGCTATTGTTCTTTATTTATACATCCAGAGTATAATTTAACTTGGGTACCTTTTCAAATGCTGTTTTAGACTTGAATTTCCAATCAGTGGTCCCAGAGCAGAAATGCCCTAGCTAATAATAGAGCCCTAATGGGACCTGGGAGACAGGAACTGGACCTCTGGAGTCTCAACCTGCTCTGCTCTCCTTCTGCAGCTCTCTCTTCCCGTTTAGGTATTTCTTCAGAAAGAGCAGCCAGTGAGCCTCCTAAATGCAGCAGTGGGAAGAGCATTGGCTCCCGATGTGGCCCTCCCCACTCTACTCTCTGCTTATGACGTTCCAGTCAGGGAGAACGAAAGCCCAGGCTCCCTGAGTCCTCTTGTGGGTTTGTCCTGTCATTTGCCTCTTTACAAAGGAATGTCCTCCCCCAATTTAAGTCACTAAGAGTGTAAGTTTCTAAAATGCTCTAGTCTGAGAATTTTACAGCCCAATGGGCCAGTTGGGTCTTTCATCTCTAGCACTTTGATTTCTAATGACAATAAATTATTTATGAAGCCTTATTGACTGAGTTTTCGTGGGGGTAGAGAGAGAGCACTCTTTTCTCAAGATACAGGGATACAGTGGTTGACGGAACACTTGGGGCAGGCGGGGCCTGTACCTGACCTCACATCGGCAACGCTCCCGGCGGGGCGAGAGGACGGGGCTTGCAGGGCTCCGTGTCCTGAGTCCTGCTGCCCCTCAGGGGATCATGTCTTGTCAGTTCACCCCGTTCAGCCCCAAGATACAATCTCTTGGTAGATAAATTCTTCTCAGCTAGCTACTCCTTTGGCTTTTGACAGTAATGCAGACCAGTTTACTGGATTAACTTGAAGTCAGTGTAAGTTAGAGGCATTTTTTTAACTGTAGAGATGACCAGAATTAGAATAGGCCACTTTGTAAGGTAATGAGCCCTTGTCACTCCTACTCTTTGAACAGAGCCGATTATCTGTCATGCTGGAAGTTTCTCATGGTGAATGGAGAGGTTAGGGCTGGACTGCTAAAGGGGTCTCTTGGAGACCGCTTGTTCTGATACCTTTCCCGTAGGTGGGGAGGACAGATGAGGTGGGCTACTGAAGGGCCTGGGACCTGAGGGGAGAAGGGCTGAAGGGGAAGTCACTGTGTGTGAGGACTGGAGGACTAGGGACAGATTGTGTTTACAGCCTTTGCCCTCCTGTCCCAAACACAGCCTGCTTTACAAAGCTGTCCAGAGGCTCAGCTCCAGAGTCTGGAGATCTGAGTAGTGCTATTCTGACTTCCAAGCTTACAATGAACCCTTGGCAAAGTCACTTTCCGTCCTGGTTCTTATTTTCTCATCTGGAAAATGAAAGGGTAGGATCTGATGAGCTCTCAAGTGCCTTCCAGCTCTGGCTGGCTGTGTGGTTGGCTCTGCTTCTTTGAGCAGGTCAGTGAGACTGTAGCCCTGGGGTGTGCGGAGCCAGAGTTAGCACAGGCTTCCTTCTGATTTCTCCCCTGCCCCAGCCCCTGTGGCTCTCGCTGATGTGGGGTCTTTTTCTAACTTGCCGCATTCTCGCCCCAAGTCTAATTTAGCACCATGCATGAACAGCAGATTTGGGTTCCAAATCAGCCCTGCCATGAACTAGCTGTGTGACCTTCAGTAAATTTCCTTCTCTGAACCTTAGTTGCCTCACCTGCAAAACCAGAGCCAGGGCTGGATTAAATGATTGGATCTGCTGGGGTTGATGGCTTCAGGCTCTTCCAAGAGATGGTCCCTGTTATTCCAGGAACTAGGGGGAGCCCCACCCTGCAGCTGAACCCCAGAATGAGAAGTCATCCACTTGACAGTGCAAGTGAAGCTCTGAAACGAACTTAGAACCCCCACCCCACTCTCCTCTGGCTCTGCCATGAAGCACCTCTCAGGATATCCCCACTGATACCATCAGTGAGATGCTATCACCTCCCTTGTCCATAAGAATCTCCTCTCCACCCTTACCTTTGCAGTGGGTAAAAGAGATAGGCAGGGCTGAGTTTAATCACTAAGGTTGGGCTGGCAAAGCCCGAAACAGAAGTGTCCTGCCTGAGGTCACACAGCAAAGAAGAGAACCCAGGTGGCCACAGATCAGCCCAGTCCAGAGCCCTCTCTTCCCAGGCGCACACACTGCCCCCTCTGCCTGGGAGTGGTCCTGGCCTTCCCTCTACACCTCACTTGCTGGAAAGCAGGAACTACCCTCTGAGGACCACACCTCAGAGACGAGCAGGATCTCCCAGGTGGTTTTGCTGTGAGGCTTCGGGCAGAAGAGAGGCAGGCCTGAAAGCTGATCTCCAAGAAGGCGTGGCTCCAGGATGATGGCGAATAAAAAGTCTGAGAGCCAGCACCGTCTGGAGACCAGCAGGAGGCAAGAGGAGCCATTCAAGAATCCATTCAGAAGCGGTGAGCTCAGAGACAGCAAGAACCCGGGAGAGCCTGGGGCTGTAGCGAAGGGTCCTACACGCCCAGATGGGACAGGTGGAGGGAGGCAGAGGTTTGTGCTCCAGATGGTGGAGGAGATTTCCAGGGAGAATCACTGCAGTGGGCTGATATGCGAGTCACACTGGGACAGCTGCTCACACTCATACCCGTTCAGAGAGGATGGGTACACACATACATGCACATACACATTCACCCAAAGGCACACACAAGGAAAAGGCAGCCCCTCAAGGCATGCCTCACCCCAGTCAGACAGACCAGCCTAGCCCTGGCTCATTCACCCGGAGGCATGCAGCATTTAAAGAACTCCTCCCCAACACCTGCACACCCACCTAGAACATTTATTCACCCTCTGTGTTTCAGATGCCCATGGCGTGCCCCCAAACCCTGCTCCTCTGCCTGCTGCTCCTGGTGGCCACTGAAGGCCAGAGTCAACAGGCCGCCATCCCAGGCTGCCACTTGCACCGTAAGTGACTCTAGGAGCAGAGAGCTGGGTGGAAGCAAAGAGCTGATGGACTGGACCAAGGTGGGGCAGGCAGCACCCACGAGGGACCCAGTGAGGCTCAGGCAACAGGCACTGGGCAAGCCTTCGCCACGGCACTATCTACCACTCCCCTGTCTCCTTCTAGCCTTCAACGTGACGGTGCGAAGTGACCGCCAAGGCACCTGCCAGGGCTCCCATGTGGCACAGGCCTGTGTGGGCCACTGCGAGTCCAGTGCCTTCCCTTCCCGGTACTCCGTGCTGGTGGCCAGTGGTTATCGACATAACATCACCTCCGTGTCTCAGTGCTGTACCATCAGCGGCCTGAGGAAGGTGAGGGGGCTGAGCTCGGCAGCGGCTCACTGGGGGTGTGGGGACAGAGGAGGCAGGGATCTAAGATGGCCTGAGAAAGGAGCCTGCAACAGACACGCACCTCTCCTATAGGTGAAGGTGCAGCTGCACTGTGGGGGGAGCCGGAAGGAGGAGCTGGAGATCTTCACGGCCAGGGCCTGCCAGTGTGACATGTGTCGCCTCTCACGCTACTAGCCCATCCTTCCCCATCCCCTTCCCCTTGGTCACAGGGTTTAGAGTTGGAGTGTATCCTATATTTCCTGAACCTCAGTAAGGATAACAAGTCCAACCCTCTGAGAAGAGGGGGTTTTCTGCCTCTTTCCCACCTCCGCCTGACTTCCGAACCAGCCCTTCATCAGTTCACCTCCCCCTTGTCCTGACCCCTAAATAAAGCAAGCAGATCGTGAGTTCCTCTCTTTATTAAATCTACCCCCAGCCATGGAAAGGGGAACAGACTGTGACCACCCCCCTTGTCCCAGGACACAGGGAATCTTCTGCCTGTGCCCTTACCCCTCCCCCTGCCCAATAAATAAAAAGGGGACAAGGATGTACAGGGCCAGGGCGGGGAGGGGAAGAGGGTGCCCCAGGCCCAGGATAATGTCTGTGTTGCAGGGGAGCTGGGGGAGAATAAATAGACCACGGACCCCATGGTGGGGTGAGGAAGGACCTCGCGCTGGCACAAGGTGGGGCAGGTGAGGGGCTGCGTCCCCTTGCCCTAGGCTGGGAGCGGGGCGTGGGAACCTGCCTGCAGTCTGGAGCCCGGCTTTGTGGGGCAGGGCAGTCCCCGATGGCCGCTTCCTGATCAAGTGCACCCTGGTCCAGTCCTACCAGGAGGGCCTGACAGTTCTGTTGCCAGGACCACCATCTCTCCTCCTCTCCCCCCAGAGGAAACTGCCCATGCTGGGCCAGACAGGGAGCCCTCCAAGCCCCCGCTGGCAAGGCCAGGAGTAGGTGTGTATCTCTGTGGGCCCCTGGGCAGGAGGGAGGGTGGAGGGACTGATAGCTCTGGGTTTAGCTCCTCCCCTTCTGGGGATCTTTAGCTCTGACCTCCACCGGTGACCTGGGGTGTAAGCCGCTGGAGCGGGGCCTCTTTGGCCCCCTGGGTCCCCTGTAACCGGCGTAGCCGTAGCTCCTCCAGGCCTTGCCACAGCTCCTGCCGTTCCCGGGCCTTCTGTTGCTCCCTGGGGAGAGAGGGAGAGGCAGTTACCCTTCCTGGAGCTCCAACTGCAATCTAACTCCCTCACCACCACCCCGTCTGCAAGGAGACTCAGTGGGAATCTTCCACTTGGGGAGAAAACACGGAGGAGAGACGGGTCCCAGCCTGTGGTCATGGAGTAGATGGATCAGCCTGGCCTTTAGAGGCCCGGCCTGAAGGGTTGTTGTTATGTTGTTGTTTAGTTGCTAAGTCATATTCGACTCTTCTGCAACCCCATGGACTGTAAGTCACCAGGCTTCCCTATCCATGGGATTTTCCAGGCAACAATACTAGAGTAGGTGGCTATTTCCTTCTCCAGGGGATCTATCTGACCCAGGGATCAAACCCGCATCTCCTGCATTGGCAGGCAGATTCTTTACAACTGAGCCACCAGGCAAGTAGGAACCTCTAGACTAGGAGGAAGTACTTGGGAGGATAATTGGAGGATGCAGTGGATAGATGGGCACAGATGGCCCAGCACGTGACAAGACCATAGGGAGAGACTTTAAACATCTGACCAGATGGGATATGGGTTGTCCTTTTAGCTCCCCTCCAACCCTTAGGAGCTGGTCCTTTTCCTGCTTTTCTCCCCTCTCCCTCCATGCCCAGCCTCTCAGCACTCACTGCTGCTTTTCCAGCTTGTAGGAGGCTGTGAGCTCATCAAACAGCTTCCCATTCATCTCCATGAAGGTCTTGAGCACATTGTAGATCAGAGACACAATGGTTCTTGGCAAGGACAAGGATGAGGTGAGAGATGAGAGCAATTTCAGTTGGGTCCCACCTCCCTCTCCAGCATTCTGTCTATCTCTGTGTCCCAAACATAGCCTGCCGCCCTGAACACCACAAGCACCACCCTTCTCCTTCCCCTTTCACCACCCCTCCACCACCTTCAGATGCCTTCTCTGATCCTCTCCAGCTACCAGTAGCCCCAGTTCTGGACTGGCTGGCCCTGCCCCAGCCTCTGTGGGTGAAGTCAAAGCCTGGGCACTCACTGATTCCAGTGCTCCTTGGAGACTTGGTAGAGGGTCCCGAACACAGCAGGCAGCACAGTGTGGCAATTGTCCTCAATGAGGCTCAGGATATACTCATTGTTCCAGAAATACAGAGCCCGCTCTGCAACCTGGGGCAGCGAGATGGCAGAGTAAACGCCTCAGCGGCTTCCCTGCAGGTGCCCGTCCTGGAATCAGACCCAGCCACAAACCCAGGGCATGCTGTCCTCCTTACACCCCATCTTCAGGGTTCATCTGACCAACGTGGTGAGGTGCAAAGAACACTGGATTTGGAGTCCAGTGCTCAAAGGTGAATCCTGGCTCCACTACACACTGGCCACGTGACTTTGGGAAAGGCAATTTACCCCTCAGCCTCAGTTTTCAAATCTACAAACTGGGGCTAATAATAGCTACCACCATATGGCTGTTATAAGAATCATATGAGGTATTTAGTAAACTGAAGTGCCAGAGTACCAGGTTATGGCTTATAAAAATGAGAGAAAGTCTGCATAAACTCTCCTGCATACATGTAGGAGAACTCTGGCTACATCCAGCCTGGATGGAGTGGGTAAGTCTTGCTGGTCTCTGTGAGGCTAATGAAATTTAAAGCCACCAAGAAAGGGGGAAAGTGATGACAACCATCCGTCCCATTCATGGACATTTGGTAAACATCCATTTCAGTTTACCACATGTGTTTATGCTACCATCTCTTCAGTTCTCCTCCCCACCCAGCTGGCCCATCCTACAGATGAGCAAACAGATGAGGAACCAACTCAGAGTGGTGAAGTGATTTACTCAAATCTCCTCAGCCACTGGGAGGTCTCCTGACCCTGAGTTCAGCATCTCCACATTATCAGACCCTGGAAGGTCCAGAGGAGAAACAGGGCAGAGGAAGCTGTGTGAGGTCAACCTCCCAACCTTCTAGTCCATACCCTGGCTCTCACCCGACCCGTACCTGGAAGTGGGGGCTGGACACACAGCGGGCCACCTGTTTGAAGAGGGGCTCCTGGATCTTCACGAACTGCGAGGGCTCGATAACATCCAGAATCTCCTCCATCTCCCCCAGAAACATCACCTGGGGTGGGGTCAGGGACACAGGGACGGCGGTTCCCATCTCCCCCGACACACACCCGACTGCCTTCCAGAAGCCAAGCCTTCCCAGCCTCCCTGCAGGGGACATCAGAGCCCTTCATACCTCTTTCTGGGTACAGGTTTTTGGCCAGTATTTGAGCAGCCCCCGGATCACCTGTGGGAGTTGAGGCAGAAAGGAGTCAGGCCTGCCAGGGTTGGCCCCCAGGGTGGCCTGCCAGGACACCAGGTTGCCTCCCCCGCCAGAGGTACTTGAGGGCTTCCCTGGTGGCTCAGTGGTAAAGAATCCACCGGTAATGCAGGAGACGCACAAGATGTGGGTTTGATCCCTGGGTTGGGAAGATCCCTTGGAGGAGGGCACGGCAACCCACTCCAATATTCTTGTCTGGAGAATCCCAAGGACAGAGGAGCCTGGAGGGCTACAGTCTATAGGGCCGCAAAGAGTCGGACAAGACTGAAGCGATTTAGCACCCACATCAGAGGTACTCACATGCTCTGTCAGGGTGGCATCCTTCTCCAGGAACTGCACCACACAGTATGCCAGCTGCAAGGGAGCGGGGGCGGGGTGGTGGAGGGGGAGGCAGAGAGAAGGAGGACAGGGGTCAGCAGGGGACCAGGACAGGACACCAGATACTTGCTCATGTGCTCTTCACTCATTCACCAAGCATTTACTGACCACCTAGGACATACCAGGCGCCGTGTTTGATGTGCAGGGACACAATAATGACCCTACAGGGGAAATATTCAGCAAACTAGTCCTTATAAATTTTATAAAAGGTTCCATATCCAAAATCTGTATTATGATCTACGGGAATATAGAAAGAGGAGAGCTTAATCCTGCCCAGAGCAGGTTAAGAGGGAGGGGGCTGGGAAGTCTTCAGAGAACTGATGTCTAAGATTGGCCTGAAAGGATCGTGGCAATTCTCTAAGGTAGATGGAAGAGAATTAATCAAGAAAAAGATGAGAGAGGATCCCATGAGTTAATGTGCCTGGAGTCAGAGTGTCAGGCTGACCCTGCCAGTCCAGGTGGCTGCCCTGACCCTCAGGACCTCTCCGCCATGGCAGGGCCAGGCCTGGGCCTTACCTGGGCATGAAAGACAGACAGCGACTTGACAGAGTGCAGGGGAATCAGGACTCGAACCAGGAACTGCTTGTGCTCGGTCTTCAGGGGCAGCGCAAAGCCATTGATGATGCTGAGGAGGGGACAGGAGAGATGAAGAGGGTTGGGATGACTGGGCCTCTGTCCCTCCTCCCAGAATCCTCCAGATGCGCCAGCTGAGGCCCAGAGAGAGTCACCTTCCTAAGATCTCCAGCAGTTCAGCCACGCCATTGAAGTGCTCGAATTCATAGATGAACCTTTGAGAGGAAGAGAAGGATGCACAAGAGTTCAAGATAATTGGAGCAGGCCCAACCCTCCTCTCAGCCACCCTGCCTACCCACCCGAGCCCTGCACATCAACCCAGCTCTCTCCCAACCCACAGGCTGTGCTCTCTTCCCCAAACCCCAAACCAGGCCCACTGAGATCTCTATATCACCCTCTCAGCCCAGCCCCACTGCCACTCTGGGTCCCAGCTCAAACCTCTTCTGGAAGCATCGTCTGCCAGACCCTAACTCTCATTACCTGGTCCTCATCCAGTCCACAGGCACTCAGCCCGAGTCCTTCACTCTTCATGCAAATCAACCGAAAGAATGACAGAGTGTCTATTCTGTGCTATGTTATTTCTCAAAATCATCCCAAGAGGTAGAGCTTATTAGATCCATTACACAGATGAAGAAATCAGGGCTCAGCAGCTCAATCAAACTTGCCCTAAAGTTAATAAGCAAGGAATCTAATACACTGAACTCCTGGAGGACAGGGATCATTCCTCACCTATTTCGTAGCTAATAACAATAAGAGCTAAGGTTTCAAAGTTCTAGCCTTGGTCCAGGAGCTATAGTGAGTGAAAGCATTGCCTCATTTCATCTTGACAACTGTCTCTGTGTTAGTAGAGTTATCATTCCCATTCTAGAGACGAGGAAGCTAGGAAAGAGCTTAAATACTTTGCCCAAGTTCACCCAAATATTTGAACCAAACTCAAACACAGGCCATCGAGCTCAAGAGTCAGTCTCAACTACAAGGCCATATGGGCCCCTGATGCCAAGTAGGCAGCGGTGCTCAATACATATTTACACAAAGAATCCCTTTCTTTGGGTCCTATGGCCTGGTATGACAAAAATCAAAAGATTTAGATCCCAGGCCCCCTGAACTGACCTAGTCCCTGCAAACCATTTCCTCTTTCAGCCTCCATTTTCTCATCTGTAAAATGGAAATAAATACCCTTTCTCTGTTGATCTCACAGGATTTGTATAAGCAGTACTACTGGCAGTAGTACATGCTGCCAAGAAAATACTCAATAAACCATAGTTCTACAGGGTCCCCCAGCCCAGAAGCCTTTGCCTCTGTCTTCTTCCCACAGCTCTCCCTGCTTCCTCCCCAGGTCTCAGCTGGGCAGGAAGCAGGCACCCACCGGAGGAAGATATGGCTGCACTGTTTGCGGATGTAGGCCCGGAGCCCCAGGAACTTGCCGTAGACCCGGTGCAAGATGGTCTTGAGGTACTCACGCTCCCGGGGGTCCTCGCTATCAAACAGCTCCAGGAGCTGTGGGAGCCGGGATCAGGGGTTAGGAAAGAGACCAAGCCAGGCTACTTCCGTCCTATCCCCATGCCCCCACAGAGAGCCTGCCCCTGCCCCATGACACCACCCGGCCTGGGTTCCCCACTTCACCATCAGGACAAACTTTTGATCCACATATCTCTTGGCCACAGAGGGCTGGAAGTCTGGGCTCTCCAAGAAGCGCAGGAAAAACTCATATACCAGCTGGAGGAGGGGACAGACAACATGGTGAGTTCAGGAACAGCCTCCCCCTTCATCCTGCACTGTGGCCCTCAGCCAACAGCCCAGGACCTCACGAGACCCTCTACCCCTCCTTGGGTCTCTTCTGAAACTCATATCCCTGTCTTCCCCAGCCCTCCTACCTGAAGATGTGGCCATGAAGGCTCAAGGTTGGGCTCATCCTCCTCAGGGTCAAATTCAGGGTTCTCACTGGGCGGCAGCGTCCGAAAGATATTCACTGAGATCTGAGGGGCAGGTCAGGGTTCTTTAAGGAAGAACCCTCTGAGGCAGAAGCTAGGACATCCCTCATCCTAAGTCTAACGGGTCTCAGCACCTGCCTCAACAAGCAGTTCCCTTCTTTGCAATCACTGCCTGAACATCTGGTTCATGGAAGACCTGGGCTTGGGGTTGGGGATTGAGGGGCAGATGAGACACATCCCCACCCTCTATCAGGTGCAGTCCAACAGGGAAGACAAGATGAAAAATGGTAAGGTCTACGGACCTTCTAAGCAGCAAAAGGGAGATTTCTAGTTTGGGTGCTGAGAGAGGCTTCATGGAAGAGGCAGCAGCTGAGCTAGGCCGTGGCACAAGGAACGTGGGGAGTGCACACCGGGCCTCAGGAGAGCGTGAGCAAAAGGGCAGGGTGGGACAAGCCCAGGAGGCACGGAGGGACCCACACTGCAGGGTGCTGGGCAGGAGTGGGGCTGGGAGACCAGTCAGGCGGGAAGACACGGGCCCTAAGGCCAAGCCAAAGAGTATGGGTTTATTCTCTGCCCGGGAGCTCCGCGGGCAGGCAGTAGGGTTCCCACGCGCACCAAGCCCTGTGCCAGGGGCTCACCATGCGGATGATGTCTGGGTAGACAGGCTCAATGAGGACCCCCCGGGTGCTCCCCACGCACTCCACCAGCTCATTGAGTGCCGCCCGCTTCACCTCCTTCCCCTTCAGGTCAGCCACACAGTCCAAGAAGTCAAACATCACCCCACACTGGGCCAGCTTCCGGCTCAGCAGCTCATGCAGCTCAGAGGCTGGCACATCTGGGGAAGGAGGAGGGGTCTGAGCCCGGGCTGCAGCTGCTGCAGCTCTGGGCAGGGGTGGGCCTTCCTAATCCCTAGGGCAGGCTCCTCTGCCCCCATGCCCCATGCTTCTGGGCCATCTCCCACTCCATGCAGAAAGTAAACCACTTCTGTCCCATCCTCCATTCTTGTGAGGTAAAGGAGCTTCATCTCTTCATCCTAACTGAGGCCCAGAGAACATGACGGCGTGATTGGAAAGCATAGTTACAGACCCTGGATGACCGGGCCTTCCACAGGTGCCCCAAACAGCCATGGCCTCCCTCTCCTAAGTAGCACTCTGTTCTAAGAGCCAGAAGTGGGGAGAAGAGGCAGGATTAGGAGTCTCTCGGGTGCCCTCTGCCTCAGCTAGTGGGGCCCTGTAGCCAGGGGTGGGGGGAACGACACCATGATTGTTGCAGGGAGCCATGCTGAGCACCTGCTCCAGGACCCTGGCAGCAGCCAGGCTGCTAGCGGCTTCCTGGAACCCAGGCTGTAGGCCCCACCCTTAGCCCTGGTCTGCCCCCCAGGGTGGCACCACCTCCAGATGCCCCACCTCCAAGGATGACAGGCCAGTCCGGCCATGCGTCAGCACAGAGGGCGAGAGGGCTGGGGGTGGGGGTCAGCTCAGGTGGTTGGGTCCCTTGCTCGGAAGGGGCCATCCAGACTCCGTCGGATCACAGCTGCCAGCTGCTTCTCACTCCCCCACCCCCAAGGCTCGCTGGCCCACTCCAGGACTCAGGTCCCCTCGCGGCCAGCAGCCGGGCTCACCTTTGAGCAGGGGCAGTGGAGTGAGTTCTTGCTGGTTGCTCTGATAGCGGAACTGAGAGGAGCTGTGGGAACGCCGGGGCCGGGCCCGGCGGAGGGAACGGCGGGAGAAGCCATCCACCTTGTCGGGCGGGGGCACAGGGGATAGCCCCGGGGAAGAGGGGCTGGTGGGGGTGCTCGCCGGGGGCATTTTCGTCTCCATGGCGGCTAGGCGGTGGGTCAAGCCTTCAGAGCCTCTGAGCTTCCCTCTGGGCCTGCAGGATGCTGAGTGAGGCTGGGTTGACTAACTTGGGCCCATCCTGTGCGCTGGGGGAGGGGGGGGGGATGGGGTGGGCACAACCACAGTCCTGGGCCCCCCCCAGGACCTTTGGCAACTGCCCAGTCCTGGGGGGCAAGCACGGTAGAGAGGAGGATGGCTCAGGTTTCAGGTCCTTCCTGAGGGTCCGAAGAGTCCAGCTAGGGTTCCCAGCCTGGCTCTTTTGAAAAAGAAGTCAGGGCAGAGAGGTCGGCAAGAAAGAGACAGAGAGCCTGTCAGTTCTTTCAGGACAGCCTGTGGGGCTGCCTCTGACAGCCCGTCTTCCTGCCCTCCGACCCTGGCCCAGACCCTAAACGAGGTGCAGGTGCCTCCCTTCTCCCAGACATAAAGGCCCCAGGCTCCAAAACAATCCCCTCAAAATAGGGCCTCTCCCCCAAGCCAGACCCTGTCTAGAATGGGGACGTTGGCCCTCATCCCTGGCCCCTAACAGAATAGGGACTGCATTCCTGCTCCACTAATCAGGGTCACCAGGGACTCTTCCAAGAATGGGAACCCTATCCTCATGCCACCCCCCTCCTACAACCCGGCACCCTCCCCAACCTCAGTTTCTCCTTCCTCACCCCCAAATCTCATCTGCCTCCCACTGGGGGGACACTCACTTCTCGGATGCCCAGACTTAGGTCACGGGCCCTCCAGTGGCTGCCTGTGGGGAGGGGAGCAGCTGCTCAGGGTTCCTTCGAAGCGGTTCGGTTCGGGGCGCTGGCGCTGGGCGGCGGCGCTCCTGGGTTCTCTCTCCGGCTCCAGGGGGGCCGGAGCATGCCCCCAACTCAGCCCCGGGTCGGGGCGCGGGCTCCCGGCGGGCTCCGGGTTGGCCGGGGCAGCGCGCAGACCTCTCCTCAAGTCCGGGGACCCGACCCGCGCGGCACCGCGGGAGCCCAGGCTCTCTGCGCACCGGCACCCGCCGCCCAGCTTCTCACGATGACATCAAGTCACCTCCCCCAGTCGGCCCGCACATCCCCACGGGTTTGGGGGGCGGGGGAGGGGGGCTGCGTCAGGAAGTTCCCGCCGGGGGCAGCTGGGAGATGTAGTCCCTGCACCAATTAAAGCGGCTGCCTGACCGAAGGGGTAATTCCTGCGGGCACCAGGGAACAAGACTAAAGCAGAGTGGGACGGGGTCCAACTGGGACTGGGGTCCTGGGCTCTGGAAGGGAGAGTGCATACGGAGAAAGGAAGACTCAGGAGTCTGCACCAGGAAGCTGGGGGCAATGCCAGGACTCTGGCAGCAAAGAGGCCCAATCCTCTGTCACACCCAAAGATTTGCCCTGCTCCATCTGTGCCCCAGGCAGTCCACTCACAAGGGAATGCCACTCTCACTCCAGAATGGCGGGACACTTTAAAACCCCAGTAGAAAATGGCACTGGACTGGTTAATAGTCTGCAGTGAGCCAGTGCCTGCTGGGAGGGGTGTGGTGCCCCCAAGGCTGCTGGGAAATGAAGTCCTTCCTCAGCCTGCAGTCCCCCTCCCGTACCTCGCTGTCTAAGGTGACATCATGGTCTGGGTTTAAAGGGCCAGCCTAGGAGTGGCAAAGCATCAGAGCTGGAGGTGCTCCCTGGTGCTGCCACACCACCCCAGCAAGCTAGCTCCTCTGGATGGAACTCCCAGCCTCTCTGGGACCTAAGATGTGCTCTTGGGGTCTCTAGTTCCAAACCCTGCTGCAGGGACTCCAAGGCACAGGTGGAATTCCAGGAGTTTGGCATTCCTGCCAAAAGTTCCCAGCTTGTACTCCTGGGCCCCTTTCCTAGAATCCTGGACCCCAACACCCTTCATTCCCCTGGACTCCATCCCCTACCCTATACTGCGATATCTCCACCCAGAAATTCCGCCCAAATGAACAACTGGTCCATGGAGCACCAGGAGTGGGCAATGAAACCTGGCGATGAAGTCAGGAAGGGGCTGGGGTCCTTTTCAGAGTCTTCTCACCCTGCCCTAGGCCTTATTGGCCACTCTGCTGCCTTAGAACCACCCAGCCACCTTGCCTGCTGCAGAGGGAGCCTGGGTGCCCAAAGGGCGCCCACTTACTTGAGCAATGAAAAGCAAAGGCCGCAGTTTAGCCAGGCTGAGATCCAGAGCAGAACCCTTTGCTCAGTAGGCCTTGTCCGTCTGGCCCTTGTGACCTCATCTGTCAAATGGAAGCCCATACTCTCCTCCTTGCCCAGGCTCAGGAGATGAAGCTTCTCCAACACCCCTACAGAAAAAAGGCTTGGTGGGCCTTTTACAACCAGATGAGGTCCCTGAGGAGCAGAGAGAAGTGCTTTGCCCACAGTTACATACCCTACCATTAAAATCTGGGACCGCGGCCCAGATTCCCACCTCCCAGCCTAAGTCAGGAGCACACCAGCTCCAGCCCACAGCCCAGGTCCTCGCGGCCACTGCTCTGAACTCTGAGGGTCTCCAGGCCAGAGTGGCTGTGGAAGGTTGGTGCTTTGTACAACGCTCAGACTGAGGACTGGGGCTCTGAAAAGTGGAAAACACAGGTAAGATTTTCTGCAAGAAATAGCCTTTGAACTGTGTCTCAGAATAGATACAATGTTAAATGGTGGTTGGAGAGTTGAAAAATATGTTTTAAATAATTTTTTAGTATTTATTTATTTTCGGTTGTCCTGGCTTTGTTGCTGTGAAGGCTTTTCTTTACCTGTCATGAGCAGGGACTACTCTCTATTAATAGTTTCAGTGCAAGGGCTTCTTATTGTGGTGGCTTCTCTTGTTGCAGAGCAGGGACCCCAGAGCAAGGGCTTCAGTAGTTGTGGCACATGAGCTCAGCAGTTGCGGCTCCCAGGTTCTAGAGCACAGGCTCAACAGTTGTGGTGCACAGGGCTTGGTTACTCCAAGGCATGTGGAATCTTCCTGAATCAGGGATCGAACTGATGTCTCCTGCATTGGCAGGGAGATTCTTTAGCACTGAGCCACCAGGGAAGCCTGAAAATTATTTTTTAAATCATCTTTATTGAGATATCATTAACACACCACAAAATTCACTCATTTTGGTGTTGCTGTTTAACAAGTATAGAATATTGGTTTTGCAAGATGAAAGGTTCAGGAGGTTAGTTGTACAACAATGTAACCACGATGGTGTGATCACTCACCTAGAGCCAGACATCCTGGAGTGTGAAATCAAGTGGGCCTTAGGAAGCATTACTATGAACAAAGCTAGTGGAGGTGATGGAATTCCAGCTGAGCTATTTCAAATCCTAAACGATAATGCTGTGAAAGTGCTGCACTCAATATGTCAGCAGATTTGGAAAACTCAGCAGTGGCCACAGGAATGGAAAAGGTCAGTTTTCATTCCAATCCCAAAGAAGGGCAATGCCTAAGAATGTTCACACTACCGCACAGTGGTGCTCATTCACATGCCAGCAAGGTAATGCTCAAAATCCTTCAAGTTAGGCTTCAACAGTGTGTGAACTGAGACCTTCCAGATGTTCAAGGTGGATTTAGAAAAGGCAGAGGAACCAGAGATCAAATTGCCAACATCCGTTGGATCATAGAAAAAACAAGAGAATTCCAGAAAAACATCTACTTATGCTTCATTGACTACACTGAAGTCTTTGACTGTGTGGATCACAACAAACTATGGGAAATTCTTAAAGAGATGGAAATACCAGACCACCTTACCTGCCTCCTGAGCAACCTGTATGCAGGTCAAGAAGCAGCAGTTAGAACTAGACATGGAAAAACAGACTTAGTTCAAAATTGGGGAAAGAGTACATCAAGGCTGTATGTTGTCACCCTGTTTATTTAACTTACATGCAGAGTACATCAGGCAAAATGCTGGGCTGGAAGAAGCTCAAGCTGGAATCAAAATTGCCAGGAGAAATATCAATAACCTCAGATATTCAGATGACACCACCCTAGTGGCAGAAAGAAAAGAGGAACTTAAGAGCCTCTTTTTTTTTTTTTTAATTTTTATTTTTTTTCTTAAGAGCCTCTTGATGAAAGTGAAAGAGGAGAGTGAAAAAGTTGGCTTAAAACTCCACATTCAAAAAACTAAGATCATGGCATCCAGTTCTATCACTTCGTGGAAAATAGATGGAGAAACAATGGAAACACTGACAGACTTTATTTTCTTGGGCTCCAAAATCACTGCAGATGGTGACTGCAGCCATGAAATTAAAAGAAACTTGCTCCTTAGAAGAAAAGTTATGACCAACCTAGACAGTATATTAAAAAAAAAAAAAGCAGAGACATCACTTTGCTGACAAAAGATCCATCTAGTCAAAGCTATAGTTTTTCCAGTAGTCATGTATGGATGTGAAAGTTGGACCATAAAGAAGGCTTAGCACTAAAGCATTGATACTTTTGAACTGTGGTGCTGGAGAAGGCTCTTGGGAGTCCCTTGGACAGCAAGGAAATCAAACCAGTCAATCCTAAAGTACATCAACCCTGAGTATTCATTGGAAGGACTGCTGCTGAAGCTGAAGCTCCAATACTTTGGCCACCTGATGTGAAGACCCAACTCACTGGAAAAGACCCTCATACTGGGAAAGACTGAACAGTGTAGAAGGAGAAGAGGACAACAAAGGATGAGATGGTTGGATGATATCATCGACTCAATGGACGTGAATTTGAGCAAACTCTGGGAGACAATGAAGGACAGGGAAGTCTGGTATGCTGCAGTCCATGGGGTGGCAGAGTCGACACGACTAAGCAACTGAGCTACAACAAAGGTGAATATGCTTAGCACTACTAAATTGTACTTTTAGAAATGGTAACATTTTTTATGTATATTTTACCACAGTTTAATATTTATATTTATTTATTTGGCTGTGTCAGGTCTTAGTTGTGGCATGCAGGACCCTCCTGTGTTTTTTAGTTGCAGCAGGTGAACTCTTAGATGTGGCATGTGGAATCTAGTTCCTTTACCAGGGATCCAACCTGGGCCCCCTGTATTGGGAGCATGGAGTCTTAGTCACTGGGCCATCTATTGTCATTCAGTCGCCGGTATCAAGATTGCCAGGAGAAATATCAATAGCCTCAGATACACAGATGACACCATCCTAATGGCAGAAAGTGAAGAGGAACCAAAGAACCTCTTGATGGACCACTTGAGCAGTCTCTATTTTAGCACAATTTAGACAAAATGCAAAATCCAGGCCCTCCCCCTCGGCTAAGTTAAAAACCATCCCACTGGCCACCTTCTTTGATCACTTTTACACCTATCTTGATCCCAGTATAGATCTAGGGGCTTCCTCTGGGTGGACCATTCCTATCTAAGGGAGAACCTTCCCCCAGGACCCCTGAGACCTACAGCACCTTGTTTGTCTGACAAGTTCCCACCTATCTGATGTGTACAAGAAGCCTCCCAAAGCCTGGCCTTCCCCCTTTTCTTTCTATGAGGAGGTAACCTGGCCCCATGCTTCTCCAGGCCCCTTGAGTTCTCTGGGATCCAGCTGTCCACTGCCCAGGGCCACTGTATTTGTTGGATTTCTGTGGAGCTCACTCTATATTGTCTAGGGTAGGGAACCTCCCACTTCTGGAATCTAATGCCTGATCATCTGAGGTGGAGTGGATGTAATCATAATAGAAATCAAATGCACAGTAAATGTAATGCACTTGAATCATCCTGAAGCTGAAACCATTTACCTCAGGGTAGGTCCTGATCCCCTGTGCTGGAACTCAAACCCAGCCTAAACCCTGCCTGGGACTCTTAACGCATGTGGCTGGGACTCAAACCCAGTCAAAACCCACAGTACCTGCTTTCAGAACCTAATGAAGCTCAGGTTCTTGATGTTTCATCAAAAAACAGTTCAGTAAGAGACAAAATGATAGGTAAGAAGTGGAATTATTCAGAGAGAAACACACTCCACAGACAGAGTGTGGGCCATCACAGAGGGCAAATACAGTGGCCTCAAACTGTGGTGTGGTTAGCTTTTACGGGCTTAATGGGGGCTCAGGTGGTAAAGAATCTGCCTGCAATTCAGGAGACCTGAATTCGATCCCTGGGTCAGGAAGACTCCCTGGAGAAGGGAATGGAGAATTCCATGGACAGAGGAGACTGGCAAATTATATATAGTCCATGGGGTCTCAAAGGGTTGGACATGACTCAGCAACTAACATTTTCAGTTTTTTTTCAGTTTCAATTTCATAGGTTAATGAGTGGGAGGATGATTCCAACTATTTTGGGGAAGGAGTGGAGTTTCCAGGAATTGGGCCACTATGTGGTTTTTTGATGGTGGGTTGGAACTGTCATGGTGCCTCTGGGTATGTCATTTCGCTGATCGAGGATCAAGATCTAGTTAAGTTGACTTGTCTGCCATCTTGGACCCATATGATTCTAATCAGTTTATGTTGTGTCCTCACGCTATGTCATTTTTCAAAAGTTGTGCTCTGCCCCCTCCCCTCCTGTTCCCATAGTGCCTCCCTCATGAGCCTTTGTGGTGAAGAGTAGATGAGGTCATGCCTGTAAAGTGACAAGCCCAAGGTCCAGACTTCACATGGGCTCAATTCATAGTGTCTTTTTTTTTTTAAGATTTATTTATTTACTTGAGCTTTCCTGGTGGCTCAGACAATAAAGAATCTGCTGCAATGCAGGAGACCCAGGTTCAATCCATAGGTGCAGAAGATCACCCGTAGATCTTCTACGGTGATGGGAATGGCTACCCACTCCAGTGGGAAAGGAGTATGTCAAGGCTTATATTGTCACCTTGCTTATTTAACTTATATGCAGAGTACCTCATGAGAAATGCTGGGCTGGATGAAGCACAGGCTGGAATTAAGATTGCAGGGAGAAATATCAATAACCTCAGTATGCAGATAACACCACCCTTATGGCAGAAGGCTAAGGGGAACTAAAGAGCCTCTTGATAAAAGTGAAAGAGGAGAGTGAAAGAGTTGGCTTAAAACTCAACATTCAGAAAACTAAGATCATGGCATCTGGTCCCATCACTTCATGGCAAATGGATGGGGAAACAGTGGAAGCAGTGACAGAGTTTATTTTTTTTGGTTCCAAAATCACTGCAGATGGTGGCTGCAGACATGAAATTAAAAGACGTTTGCTCCTTGTAAGAAAAGCTATGACAAGCCTAGACAGCGTATTAAAAAGCAGAGACATTACTTTTCCAACAAAAGCTAGTCTAGTCAAAGCTATGGTTTTTCCAATAGTCATGTATGGATGTGAAAGTTGGACTATAAACAAAGCTGAGCGCCGAAGAATTGATGCTTTTGAACTGTGGTGTTGGAGAAGACTCCTGAGAGTCCCTTGGACTGCAAGGAGATCAAACCAGTCAATTCTAAAGGAAATCAGTCCTGAATATTCACTGGAAGGACTGATGCTGAAGCTGAAGCTCCAATACTTTGGCCACCTGATGTGAAGACACTTGACTCATTGGAAAAGACCCTGATGCCGGGAAAGATTGAAGGCGGGAGGAGAAGAGGACGACAGAGGATGAGATGGTTGAATGGCATCACCAACTTGATAGACATGAGTTTGAGCAAGCTCCGGGAGCTGGTAATGGACAGGGAAGCCTGGCATGCTGCAGTCCATGGGGTTGCAAAGAGTGGGACATGACTGGGTGACTGAACTGAACTGAACTGAGACACTCCAGTGTTCTTGCCTGGAGAATTCCATGGACAGAGGCGCCTGATGCGCTACAGTTATGGCGGTGCTGGGTCTTTGTTACTGCCTGTGGGCTTTCTCTAGTTGTGGCCAGTGGGGGCTACTCTGCACTGTGGCGCTCGGGCTTCTCTTGCGGTGGAGCGTGGGCTCTAGATGCTCGCGCTTCAGTAGCTGCAGTGCAAGGGCTCAGTAATTGTGGCGCGCAGGCTTAGCTGCTCTGGGCACGTGGGATCTTCCCAGACCAGGGATCCAACCTGAGAAATAGAGTATTACCTGCCACATCAGTCAGCAAGGATGTCACAGTCATCAGGATTCCCAGTCTCCAAATGTGAACTTCTGAGCCCTAAGGGCACTCAGGAAAGAGAAAAATACCTCAGATATAACAGCCATTAGATTGCAGCCACTCCCCACGCTGAGCACTGAGGAACTCAGGAAGTGAAAAGCACAAGATACTGGCCCCAGATAGCTGAAGTGCACAGGAAAGGGATGATCTCAGTGAGGCCAGACTCTTGCATCTTCCCATACAGAGAAAAGCACTTAACTCCTTAACTTGGGAGTGCTGGTTTTCTCTAATTCACAAAAATACTTTTGATGTTCAGACATTCTGCTCTTTGTTGCAAACTTCTGTTTAACCTGATTCCCCACCCCCCACCCCCGACCCAACCCAACCAATCTCAGGGTCACCTGAAATGCTGTCTCCCAGATAAAACATGACTCTCAATTTTTGTTATTGTCCAGTCTCTAAATTGTGTCTGCCTCTTAGTGACTCCATGGACTGCAGCATGCCAGGCTTCTCTGCCCATCACTGTCTCCCTGAGTTTGCTCAAACTCATGTCCACTGAGTCAGTGACGCCATCCAGCCATCTCATCCTCTGTCGTCCCCTTCTCCTCCTGCCCCCAATCCCTCCCAGCATCAGGGTCTTTTCCAATGAGTTGGGTCTTCATATCAGGTGGCCAAAGTATTGGAGCTTCAGCTTCCGCACCAGTCCTTCCAGTGAATATTCAGGGTTGATGTCCTTTAGGATTGACTGGTTTGATCTCCTTACTGTCCAGGGGAGGACTTCAATTTTTAGATTCTGGCTATTTTTCAAGTCAACAAACCCCTGTCCTCTGCACTGGCAGGCAGATTCTTAGCCACCAGACCACCAGGGAAGCCCTGTTATCTTTATTATTAATTTAATAAACACTCGATGAACACAGCTCTGCTCCTGGCCTATCATGGGGGTCAGGCAGACCTCTTGACTCATTATACAAGCATCTTCTGAGCAGCATCTTATTAGCTGGCCTCCTAGAATGGGGCCTGCCTAGGGTTTCTAACAATTCTCTCAGAGGCTGTTTCTCAGTCTCTTCAGGTAATGAGCTGTCTAACCCAACCCCAGGTTAAAGGGATTAAAACAGGCTCACCAATAGGAGCAGTGACTTGCCTAAGGCCACACAGGGCTGGGATGGGAATCCAGATCCCTGACCTTTGGGCTTCAGGCCAACTTTTGGTTTTAGATTTCAGTAGAGTTCATCTCTCTTGTAAGACTAAAATGGGATTATAATTACCTGTGAGTATCTCTTAAGTCATCATGATGCAAAGGGTCTTGTGTGACCAAACCGGTAAGGCAAGAGTGGGCAAATTTTTCTTAAAGGGCCAGAAAATAAATATTTTAGGCTTTGCAGGGCTCTGTCTCAAGTACTCAACTCTGCTGTAGCAAGAAAGCAGCCCGAAGGAGTTTCCTGCTAGTCCAGTGGTTAAGAATCTGCCTTGCAATGCAGGGGACACAGGTTCGATCCCTGGTCAGGGAACTAAGATCCCACATGCTGAGGAGCAACTAAGCTTGCACTGCAACTAGAGAATCCGTGGGCTTCATGACACAAGGAAGATCCCACGTGCTGCAGCTACACAGCCAAATTAATTCATTAAAATTTTTAAAAAGAAAGCAGCCTTAGAGTACTTAATCAAATGAGCAGAGATATCTTCCACTAAAACTTTATTTGTGGACACATGTGGATTTCATACGCTATTTAGGTCATGAAATCTTACTCTTCTTCTGGTTATTTCCACCTGTTCTAATATGTAAAAACCACTCTTGGTTCAAGGGCGGTACAAAATAATAAACCCCTGTTCAAGGGGGTTAGAATCCATTCTTTATTGGATTTTAGGATTAGAGATATTAAAAGTTATTATTATTATCACAGGGAGAGAGGCTGGAGGCCTGACCAAGTACAAAGAGAAGGGAAGATCCCTTAATCTCCTCTCAAGCATTCCAGGTGAGACCTTCTTCATTATGGGCTCATAGCAACCTTTATAAATCTGTTTCCTTTTCTATAAAATGGTTACAATAGTCTCCCTGTCCATCACCAACTCCTGGAGCTTGTTCAAATGCATGTCCATCAAGCCAGTGATGCCATCCAACCATCTCATCCTCTGTCGTCCCCCTGTCCTCCCGCCTTCAATCTTTTCCAGCATCGGGGTCTTTTCCAATGAGTCATTTCTTTGCATCAGGTGGCCAAAGTATTGGAGCTTCAGCTTCAGCATCAGTCCATCCAATGAATGTTCAGGACTGATTTTCTTTAGGATGGACTGGTTGGATCTCGTTGCAATCCAAGGGACTCTCAAGAGTCTTCTCCAACACCACAGTTCAAAAGCATCAATTTTTCGGCGCTCAGCTTTCTTTATAGTTCAACTCTCACAGCCATACATGACTCCTGGAAAAACCATAGCTTTAACTAGACAAACCTTTGTTGGCAAAGTAATGTCTCTGCTTTTGAATATGCTGTCAAGGTTGGTCATAACTTTTCTTCCAAGGAGCAAGCGTCTTTTAATTTCATGGCTACAGTCACCATCTGCAGTGATTTTGGAGCCCCCCAAAATAAAGCCAGCCACTGTTTCCATTTTTTCCCCATCTATTTGCCATGAAGTGATGGGACCAGATGCCATGATCTTAGTTTTTAGAATGTTGAGTTTTAAGCCAGCTTTTTCACTCTCCTCTTTCAGTTTCATCAAGAGGCGCTTTAGTTCTTCGCTAATATCCCAATGAATATTCAGGACTGATTTCTTTTAGGATTGACTGGTTTGATCTTGCAGTCCAAGGGACCCTCCACAGTCTTCTCCAACACCACAGTTCAAAAGCACCTCACACGTAGCAAAGTAATGCTCAAAATGCAAATGTTTTCACTTAATTGTTTCTAGAGATGAGTGCTGGGGCTCTGACACTAAGTAGTTCTCTAAAAAGCTTTTACCAAGTTTAATGGGACACTGTCGCTTTAAATCCTCTTCAACCACCTCAAGTACCAATTGGACGAGTCGGCACATGCGCATTCCTTTGAAGGGCTGGCACCTCAGGCTACAGCCTTCCCGGAGCCCGTAGGAGAGGTTAAAGGTCCACCCACACAGAACTTGTACGCAAGCGTAAATCAATATCGGGAGCTCTATATCGTACTGGGAGCCCAGTCCCTTTTTCGCGCCCGAAGGCTCCGCCCCCGCGGCCAATCAGTAGGCCTCGCCCTTTGCAGTGACCAATGGCAGTGAGCGTGGGGGGCGTGGTCGGGCGTCCGGGGGTGCGGCCTGGCGCTAAGAGAAGCGGCGGGGTGAGCCGGGGGCTCTAGTGAACAGCGCAACCGGACGGGGAACGCTGGCAGCCGGCGAGTGGAAGCGGCCCGGGCCCGGCGGTCCCCGAGATGTCACGATGGCTGTGGCCGTGGTCGAACTGTGTGAAAGAGCGGGTTTGCCGCTACTTGCTGCACCACTACTTGGGTCACTTCTTCCAGGAGCACCTCAGCCTGGACCAGCTAAGCCTGGATCTGTACAAGGGCAGCGTTGCCCTGCGCGATATACATCTGGAGATCTGGGTGAGGATCCGAACCCGGGAAGGGTCAGACTCGGGGGGCTCAGCGGCCTCAGGCTGCCTGCGAAAGGGTCGACCTAAGGGACCAGGCACCGGAGTGGCGAGGCCTTGGGCTTCCGGCCCTTTCCAGGGGTCAGAGGGACCCCAGCCAGTCGCGTCCAGAGCCAAAAGTTAGACGGGAAGGGGTCCCTGCCTCTTCTTCGCAGGAAGAGAAACTGAGGCTGGGGAGCCGGATATCACTTCTCTGGAGAATGCTAGGATAAGCTATCAAACTGGGGGCCAGAGTTGAGGGTGGTGTCAAGGGGCTACGGAGAAGGTGAGGAGGGATTGCAGGAACTTGGGGGCCCTGGTGGGACCAGGCCAGGGATGTGGCAGAGTTGGGACATACAGCTGGTTGGGGAAGTCTGGAAGGGGTCCAGGACCCTGCTGTGGGCACCTGTGGGAAAGGTGCCCTGACCTCCTGACCCCACGTCCCAGGCTCAGTGGGTGGTGTTCATCTCCGGATATGGATGTCAACAACCGCGTCAGCACCCTTGTTGATCAACACTTTGTGTGACTGCCACTGCTGCCTACTTCCTGCTTTGGGGAGAGTGGGATGGACCAAATGGGTGTTTGGGGAGGGGCTTGGGCATCAGCATCTAGCATCACCTAGAGGAAAGCCCTGGAGGAAAGGTGGAGAGGTCTGGCCTGAGGCAGAGAGGAGAGAGATTCTGGGCAAGCAGAGAGGAATAAGGTCTGGGTCAGAGGCCTGAGGCTGGGGGCGGTGAAGAGCTGTGACTCATGTACAGCTGACCTGGGAAGTTGCAAAGGAGCTTCCACGTAGAGGCGAAAGACAAGTCCAGAGCAACAGGGGTGGGCAAGGGGACAGGTGGTGGTTGGTGGTTTAGTCGCTAAGTTGTATACTTATATTCTTTGCGACCCCATGGACTGTAGCCTGCCAGGCTGCTCTGTCCATAGGATTTCCCAGGCAAGAATACTGGAGTGGGTGCCATCGAACCTTGGTCTCCCGAATTACAGGTGGATTCTTTACCAAATGAGCCACCAGGGAAGCCCCCGTGAGGACAGGGGCTTCTCAGTTTTCTAGGGGAGCAGACAGTGTGCCTCACCTCAATATAGTCTGGGCAGGAAGAGTTGGGCTTTACGGTAGACCAGGCCTTCCTGAGCAACTGGAGCAGAGGAGACCCCCAGGCCCAGAGTTGGTGACACTTCTTACCTGTGAATCCCAGTGCAGAAGACCTTTTCTGACCTCTAACCTCAGCCTCTTAGGCTGGCCCAAACCTGTAGGCTGCGTCTTTCTACACTTCCACCTGCCCTACCCTCTGGTTGGGGAGTGCATTGACTCCTAGCTAGGCTACTTTCCTTCCAGGCTTCCAGGGAGGAGTTGACCCCTGGTGGAATGCCAGTTCTTTCCCCATATGCCCACCCTTCTCCAAGCTGCTAGGCCTGCAGCCCCTACCTTGTGGATCCCCAGAGAGGCCTGGTCCCTGGGGACCCTGCAATAGGAGGAAGAGAGAAGCCTGGGCCTCAGTTCCCAGAGTACACTGGTTGACTAGACGAGTCCCTTCTGTTTAGGCCTCAAGTTTCCCCACCTGTGGATCTCTGGCTAAGGAATTTGGACTTGATCTCTGTGTACCTTCTGGTTCTGCCATGTATTTTATTCATGGATCCAACAAAGGTTTACTGAGGCCCTCTCCGGGTGGCACCACACAGTGCCTAGAGTCACACCGAGGAAGCAGGTGGGCTCCTGCCGCCGGGGAGCTCCCAGACTGGTGCAGGGGGCTGCCCCTATATTTGTAACGGGAGGCTCTAGCCTTGTGCCTCAGGGAGAGGTGCAGCTACACCAGGTGGAGTTGGGCGTCCCCCTCCAGCTCAGGTCAGCCCCTGCCTGCCTCTCCCGGACACTCCCCTTA
The DNA here is from genome assembly GCF_033118175.1 of Dama dama. Lineage (NCBI taxonomy): Eukaryota > Metazoa > Chordata > Mammalia > Artiodactyla > Cervidae > Dama > Dama dama. The sequence goes on from NC_083682.1 coordinate 7,777,125, forward strand.
AACCCCATGCTCGCCCAGGTGAACATGGGCTGTCGTACTCTCGGCTGGGCCTTTGCGCATGCTGTTCCCATGCCTGAAACCTTCCCTTCCATCCCCTCTGCCTGGCTCCCTCCTCTTCCTCCTTCAGCTCCCCCTTCCTCAGGTTTGAAAGACTGGGCGTGTTGGACTGTACAGTAATAGGGCAGCCAAGAGTAGTTATCAGTTGAGCAAAGGTAGGATTTTGTAAGTAGCACGTGGAGGGATGGGAGAGCAAGGGTGCTCTCCAAGGTGGAACAGCCTGGTGAGGAGTGCAGTAGCCAGGGAGACAGCCAGGTTTGGGAGTTCCCTGAGCTGGCTTTGTCTCCTGTCTGCTCCCAGTCTGTGAATGAGGTACTGGAGTCTATGGAGTCACCACTGGAACTGGTGGAAGGCTTCGTGGGCTCCATTGAAGTGGCCGTGCCCTGGGCTGCCCTGCTCACCGACCACTGCACTGTGCATGTGTCAGGCCTCCAGCTCACCTTACAACCCCGCCAGGGCCCAGGTAAGAGCAGGGTGAAGCTCAGGTGGGGGGGTGGGGGAGGGGAGCAGACAGTGGGAGTGGGCCTGGGCACCCAGGTTCTGACTAGGCCCACCTGCCCTGAGACCCTCTTCCTACCTGCAGGGCCGGGGACCACTGACTCACAGAGCTGGGCCTCGTGCATGACCACGAGCATGCAGCTGGCTCAGGAGTGCCTGCGGGACGGGCTGCCTGAGCCCTCTGAGCCACCGCAGCCCCTGGAAGGACTGGAGATGTTCGCTCAGACCATCGAGACTGGTGAGCAGACCCTTCCACGGCCCTTAGCACAAGGACCTCGGGCAGCACCCTGCTGCCTGATGGGGAGACTGTCTGGCCCTCACTGCTCTGCCTGACCTGAGACTCCCCCCACTCCCACCCCTCAGTACTGCGAAGGATCAAGGTGACCTTCTTGGATACTGTCGTGAGGGTGGAGCACTCGCCGGGCACTGGGGAGCGTGGCGTCGCAGTGGAGGCCCACGTGCAGAGGTAGGGGCAGGCTGAACAGGTGGGCTGTGTGAATGGGGAGGGGAGCGAGGGGCTGCTGAAGGGCCCTGGCCCTGCCCGCATCCCCATCCCAGGCTCCTAGGAGGTGTCAGGGCAAGTCTGAGTGGGCCTGGGCTGTGGCCGTGGCAGAGGGAGGTGGACTGTGCTGGGAGCCTGGAGTGGTGTCCAAGGGCCAGGTAGTGCAGGGCCAGGGTGGCTGGGCCCCCAGGACCAGGTCACACGGTGAGGGTCTGAGGAGTAAGAGCTGGCCGTGGAGTTCTAGGATGGCCTGGCTACGATGCAGTAGCTCTGCAGGCCAGACGTCACTGACCCCAGACTTCTAGAATACGGTGCATTGCGGGGAGCCCCAGCTTGCAGTGGTCTGGGCACTGTCTGATCCTCCACTCCCCAGACTGGAGTACTGCGATGAGGCGGTGCGAGACCCCAGCCAGGCGCCCCCGGTGGATGTGCACCAGCCTCCTGCCTTCCTCCACAAGCTGCTGCAGCTGGCGGGGGTCCGCCTGCACTTCGAGGAGCTGCCCCAACAGGTGGGCCGACTCTGGTCCTCACAGTCTCTTTCTCCATCGAATCCCTGTCCTCGACCCACCTGTCCCTCTCCACCCCTTCTGACCATGTGCGTGCTCAGTCATGTCTGACTCTTTGCGGTCCCTTAGACTGCAGCCCTCCGGGCTCCTCTGTCCATGGAATTTTCCAGGCAAGAATACTGGAGCGGGTTGCCATTTCCTCCTCCAGGGGATCTTCCCGACCCAGGGATTGAACCTACATCTCTTGTGTCTCCTGCATCGGCAGGTGGATTCTTTACCACTAGTGCCATTTTGACTGCATCTTTTCAACCCCTCCTCTCCTATATCTCGTCTCCCAGGAAGGACCCCCAGAGCCGCCCTTGCAGATCGGCAGCTGCTCAGGGTGCCTGGAGCTGACAGTGAAACTGAAGCAGAATGAGGCCTTCCCAGGCCCCAAGGTGGGTCCCCAGGCCCCTGGGGATGAGGAATTATACCCCATTTCAGCATCCTTCTCAGCAGAGCTGGTCTTCCCTGGGACAGAGCGAGGTCATTGGGGCGGGGGCGGGGGGAGCTCACTGCCTTCTAGGCAACTGGAGAAACAGGGAAACAGGCTCAGAGTGGTCCAGTTGGGGCCAGGGTCGCACAGCTAGTTGGTGGCCTAGCTCAGCGTGGCAGCTGGCAGGCTGCTTCCTAAGGGTGAGGGCAGGTGGGTGGCCGCAGTGGCTGGCATGGGCTCCATGGTTGCTCCCTCCTCCTCTAGCTGGAGGTGTGTGGACAGCTGGGCTCCCTACATCTGCTCCTGACCCCACGGCAGCTCCAGCAGCTTCAGGAACTGCTTGGCGCCGTGAGCCTTGCAGGTGAGACATCTGGGTAGTCCTGGGGGCAGGGGGGGAATGCCTGGGAAGGGGCAGGCAGACAGGACTGACTCAAGGGCATGTCCTCCCCTGCAGACCCCGAGAGCCTGGTGGACAAGCTGAACAAGAGTCGCCCACTTGGTGCTGAAGACCTGTGGCTGATCGAACAAGATCTGAACCAGCAGCTGCAGGCGGGGACTGGGACTGAGCCCCTCAGCCCAGACCCCCTTTCGAACCCCCTTGTCAACCTGGAGAGCACTGGTGGGTGTGGAGCTAGACCTGGCAATTGACGGGGGAGTCTGGTATGGGTGCAGGGGTCGGGGGGCCGAGCCCGGCCGTCTCTGAGACACCTTCCTCTGGCCCACAGACCTCTTCTTCTCCATGGCGGGCCTCACAAGCAGTGTGGCCTCAGCCATGTCCGAGCTCTCGCTCTCCGACGTAGACCTGGGCTCCTCTGTGCACAGTACCACAGCCTCCCGGCGGCTCTCTGCCCAGGCTCCCCCAACCAGTGAGTCCTCCTAGGTCAGGGAGAGCTGGAGGAAGGCGCGGTGTCGGGTCATGTTGCTTGTGTGCGTGCAGAAGGCCTGGGGGTCCACCGTTGGGGACTTGGTTCTGGGGGAACACTCAGGGGAGGTGGCAATGTGATGGACAGAGCCTGGATTTCAGAGTCAGTGACCCTGGGGGACTCCTGCAGGGCTCAGGCAGTAGAGTCGGTGACATTGGCCCAAGCACTTAAACTCTTGGAGACTCAGTTTCTCCTTTCATGAGGGATGAGATCTGACCCTGCCAGGCTGTATGTTTGGGAGCTTATATGTGTCAGCTACTGGGTAAGCGCTTTATCATCTCCAGTTTGTCCAGTTTCCTTGAAGGGGTTGAATCGAGCCTGGACTCAGTGTCTGACATAAACAAGACTTCGTGTCACCCCTGCCTGGCCAAGCTCCCGGCCGGAGTCAGGGTTCACTTCAGCCAAGGCTTCTCCCAGCCCCGAGCCCAAGTGTCTGACTGTCGCTTGACCTGGGGTCCCCACGAGCTCTGGGGAGCCTCTGGTGAAGCCTTTGTCCTCTCAGGCAGGACAGCCCCGGTGCCCCCCTCGAACTCCCTGCGCCCCGACTCGCTGCTGAAGATGACCTTGGGGGGTGTGACCCTGACCTTGCTTCAGACATCTGCCCCATCTTCTGGACCACCTGACCTCACCACCCACTTTTTTGCTGAGTTTGATGCCACCGTGGATGGGTCCTTCGGCTCCCATGACTTGCACCGTCTCCGACCGCGCTTCCAGAGGGCCTGTCCTTGCAGCCATGTCCGGTACAAGCCCAAGGCAGGCCTGAGCACAAGGGGACTCCCCGAGCCCCTGCAGTACCCCCTTCTGAGGCCAGCTTCTTCCCCGTAGGCTAACGGGTGCCGCCGTGCAGCTGTCCTGGGAGCTGCAGACAAGCCGGGGCCGGCGGGTCTCCAGCACGGAAGTGCACTTCGGGCAGCTGGAGGTGCTGGAGTGCCTGTGGCCCAGGGGCGCCTCGGAGCCTGAGTACGCAGAGGTGAGGGCTGACAGCCTGTGCGTGTGGTCGGCTGGGCCTGGAGGTGAGGCTGGGGTCGGGGGCTCACCCGCCATCTTCCCCGTCCCCGCCCAGATCCTGAGCTTCCCCAACAGCCTGCGATCCCAGGCCTCAGCTCAGCCCTGTGCTCACCTGCGCCACACACAGACCCTGCGCCGGGTGCCCAAGGTAACCCACCCGACCCCAGGCCTGGGGGCCCTTGGCTGTTTGCTGTGGGTGTTGCCCCCCACCAGCCACCCCTGGTGCCTCCCTGCTGCCACCCTCTACCCCATTCCCTGCGCTCCATCCAGAGCATACCCCCCCACCCTGGAGCCCTGAAATGCCTCTGGGCCACGTGCATGCCATCCTCTCGGCCCCTCTCCTGGCTCATGACAAAGCCCTGCCAGCCCATGGCGGGGGGTGGTAGGTTCTGGGCAGCGTGGTTGTCTGACTCGAGCAGTCCGTGACACCCCACTCCCCTTCCGGGTCCCTTCCCCGAGCTCGTCTCCTCTTGGAAGGGGCTTTGTGTTCTTCCTGTTTTCGCTCACGGAGACTCCTGCCCATCTGCCCTCACCTCCCCCGCCACACAGCCCTTGCTGACATGAGCACCCTCCCCCTCAGAGCCGGCCCCGGCGCCCACCTGCCTGCCGTTGTCACTCAGAACTGGCCCTGGACCTGGCCGACTTCCAGGCAGATGTGGAGCTGGGGGCCCTGGACCGGCTCGCTGCCCTGCTGCACCTGGCCACCACACCCCCTCCTGAGCTGCCTGCGGGCCTGCTGGTGAGAGGCCCAACCAGGGTGGAGAGCGGGGCACGCATCCTCTGGCGCCTGACCACGGGGGTGGGGGGCTGGCTGCAGCTCTGATTCTCCCTCGCAGACAGAGCCCCCGCCGGCAGCCGAGCAGCACACGCTGGTGCGGCTCTCAGCACCCCGGGCCACACTGCAGCTGCGTTTCCCTATCGCTGACCTGCGGCCTGAGCGGGACCCCTGGGCAGGCCGGGCCGTGCGGGCTGAGCAGCTGAGCCTGGAGCTGACTGAGCCCCAGTTCCGGTCAGAGTTGAGCAGTGGGCCTGGTCCCCCAGCCCCCACCCGCCTGGAACTTACCTGCTCTGACCTGCATGGTAAGACTCCCCCAGGAGACAACCCCTTGGGCAGGGGGCTGAGGGCTCTGGGAGAGGTGGGCTCGGGGCACCAGAAGGGGCTGGGTCATGAGTGGGGTCCAGGCCTCATCTGCTTTGTGTGGCGCCCTCACTGCCTGTTCCCTGGGCTCCTCTGCGCAGTGGGCAGAGTGGACCGTTTATCCCAGGGCCGTTGCAGACTGTGGGTGCAAGGGAGGGCACAGGTCCATAAACAGTAAAACACAGCTCTCGTGGGCAAGGCTCCAGGCCCCCACTGACCCACCTGGCATTGAGGAAGAGATGGGGAGAGGTGGCAGTGACGACCCCCACTCCTCCCCATCCCCTCCAGTCACCTATGAAGATGGAGAGAAGCCGCCCGTCCCCTGCCTGCGGGTCTCCAAAGCTCTGGATCCCAAGAGCCCTGGGCACAAGTACTTCCTGCCCCAGTAAGTCGGGGCTCTGCAAGGAGCAGGCAGGAGAGGAGGGCTTTGCTACCGAGGGCAGAGGGAGGCCCCGCAGGCCAGTGACAGGCCTGTGCCCTGGCAGGGTAGTGGTGACCCTGAACCCCCAGCTCAACGCACAGTGGGAAGTGGCCCCGGAGAAGGGAGAGGATCTGGAGCTGTCGGCTGAGAACCTGTGCGACCTTCGGGAGCCCGAGCCCTCGCCCTTCTCCTCCAAAAGGACCATGTACGAGACGGAAGAGGTGAGGTCCAGGCCTTCTGAGTCTCTCAGGAGCCACTTGATGACTGTGGGTCAGGGGGACAGGACCACCTGCAGGGCCAGATAGCATGTGACTCAGCACCAGTGAGAATTTCATGTCTTCCACTGTCTCTGGTCAGTGAAGAGTCAGAAACACCACAGCTTGTGGGGCCTGAGAGTGAGGGCCGTGGCGAGGGCAGCGCCCTGGGCCTTGGGCCTTGGTGGGAAAGATATGACCCCATCCCATCAGCCATTTCTCAGCAGTGGACATTTGGGCCACAGGATCCTCTTCTCTGAAGGTGCTGAGGGTCGACTGAGAGGCAGTTAAGGGCCTGGCCTCTGGTCCAAACGGCCTCGGTTCGAATCCAGGCTCTGCCACTCAGTGGCTATGTCATCTCAGGGGATTGTCCAACCTCCTGGAAAGTGAGCTCCAGATGAGCTTCTGCATCTGAAGAGTGGGTGTAATGACCCGTCTCACGGGCCTGCTGTGAGGATAGAGGAGGTAACATAAATGAGGCCCCTTGGAGCAGGGTTCTCATGCAGTCAGTCCTTCAGGCCAGACAAGATGGCTGCCACACATCCCAGCAGAGGAGGCGCGTGTGAATGATGGCTGGAGTTCAGGAAGCAGATTCTAAGTCTGGCAGCAGGCCCTGACCTCTCTCACATCCCCTTCCCTGCTCTCCCCACCCGCCCCCCTCAAGATGGTGATCCCTGGAGACCCTGAGGAGATGAGGGCCTTTCAGAACCGGGCCCTGGCGCTGTCCCGCTGTAGCCTGGAAGTGATCCTGCCCGCCGCCCACGTCTTCCTGCCCAGCAAGGAGATCTACGAGAGCCTCTACAACAGGTGATGGTGTGGGCGGGGCGGGGGCGGCCAGGGCCTGGGCCGGGCCCCCCTCACTGCCCTGGTCCAACCGTCCTCCCAGGATCAACAACGACCTGCTCATGTGGGAGCCCGCAGACCTGCTTCCCGCCCCTGCCCCTGCTGCACCCCCGGCCGGCTGCCCAGATGCCTCGGGCTTCTGGCACGACAGCTTCAAGATGTGCAAGTCTGCCTTCAAGCTGGGTAGGAGGCATGCTCCGGTGGGTCCCGGGGGCCGGGGCAGACCCTCCCCCACCTCCAGATCTTCTTGCCACACGGCTCCTTGATCTCACCCTAGACTCGGACTCAGACGACGAGGACACCCACTTCTCAGCGGGGGTGTCAGGTGCCCCCCAGCCCCTTGCCCGTGAGTCCCGGAACCCTCGCTCCCAGAGTACCTTCTCTGCACTGGTGACGGTGCTGAAGGGCCGGATCACCGCCCACTGTGAGACCAAGGTGAGGACCGCCCAGGGGCAGGGACCCCCGACTCCAGAGCCACTGGCAGGAAAACCAGGCCTGTGCGAGCTGCTCCGAGTTAGGAATGTGGGAAACAGAAGCCCCACTGAGGTCTGAGTGTGGCCTGCTCAGCCATTAGCACCCACCTGCCCCCCAGACCCACCCATGCCACCCCACCCATTCCATCACACCCCATCAGCCGCTTACTAGCACCTGCCGTGTGTGAGGCACTCAGGGTTAGGGTTAGGTAAGGCTCGGAGTCCAAGCAGGCACCATCCAGTGCTTGGAGGTAGACAGGGAGGGTGACCCTTCTCCTCTGGGTGCTGCCCCGGACCTCCAGCAGTCTGGAGAGCGGCCAGAGCCAATCCCATTCAGATCGAGGCTCGGAGGCCCCCTGACCCCGAGGGAGTAGGGGCTGCCGAGTAAAGCCTCTGAGGCCAGGCTGCGCGCTCTGTCTGCAGGACGAGTGTGGGAAGCGGCTGGAGGGCACCCACGGGGAACTGGTGCTGGACGTGGAACAAGGCACTATCTTCAGTGTCTCTCAGTACCGAGGCCAGCCGGGGCTTGGCTACTTCTGCCTGGAAGCTGAGAAGGCAGCACTCTACCACCGAGGTGTGAGGGCTGGGGGCCAGTTGCCATGGGTCCCAGGGGTCCATGGTCAGGGGTGGTCTCTCAGGAGGGATGTGTGCCCTCGGTAGAGTGGGTTGTCCACCAGCTGGGCAGGGGAGCTCACCAGATACCTCCCCAGCGGCCATGGATGACTACCCACTGCCCGGTCGCCTGGAGCTGCCCACCTTTGCTCCCCCGGCCCAGCTGGCCCAGACCATCTACCTGTCAGAGGGCGGGGTGACTGAACAAGGAGCCTCGGGCCACAGAGGCCAGGGCCGGGGCCCCCACATGCTGTCCACAGCGGTGCGCATCCAGCTGGACCCTCACAGGAACGTCAAGGTACAGGCCCACCTGCTTCCGGCCCACCTGTCTGGTCAGGGCTGTGCCTCCCGGGTCCCTGGGGCTCCCGTGCTGACTCTGCCCTGCCCCCCAGGAGTTCCTGGTGACCCTGCGGCTGCACAGGGCCACCCTGCGCCACCGCATGGCCCTGCCGGAGCAGAGCTGGCACTCCCAGGTGAGCCAAGGGGGGGTAGCGGGCAGGTCTCCAGGCCTGGATGAGGCAGGTGTGAGGGGCAGGGGCTGGGCCAGAGCTGACCTTGGACTGGAGCTGACTTGTGGGTGGAGCCCCTGGGCCAGGGTGTGGTGGACAGCTGGTGGGCAGCAAGTAGGGGACTGGGCTGGGGTCGAGGGTTGGGGAAGGAAGAAGCTCCCTCACCCTCATGTACCTCTCTTCTGGCCCCCAAAGCTATTGGAGTTCTTAGATGTCCTGGATGACCCAGTGCTGGGCTACCTGCCTCCAACGGTCATCACCATCCTGCACGTCCACCTGTTCTCCTGTGCCGTGGACTACAGGTACCCAGGCTCAGGGGCCTGGGGGCCTGGGGCTGGGGCCAGGCTCCCATGAGCAAGGACCTGCCCCAGCCCAAACGTGACCCCTTCCCTCCCAGGCCCCTCTACCTCCCCGTACGTGTCCTTGTCACTGCTGAGACCTTCACCCTCTCCAGCAACATCGTCATGGACACCTCTACCTTCCTGCTCAGGTATGCAACTCCTCCTACCCAAGCCCCCCATCCATCCCACCCCAAGTCAGCTGTAGCTACCCCTTCCCCAGGGTCCCACATACCTGCTGTGTGTCCTCAGGCCAGTCTGAGCCTTTCTGTGCATCTGAGTGATCCCTCTCTGAGGAAGTCTAGTAGGTTTCACCTACCTAGAGGCAGTCAAACCTCTGAGGCAGAGCATTTGAGCTCTTGCCTGATAATCTCACTTCTGGAGGTCGTCCTCAGGACAAAAGGATAAGAAGGGTGAAATATAAAGCCTCCATAGTATAATTTAAAATAGTCAAAACTTGTAAACAATTTAAATGACCCGAAATTACGACCTTAGTCAGTAAACATGGCCTTGTGCTCAGTCACTTCATTCATGTGCGACTCTGCGACCCCATGGACTGTAGCCTGTCCGGCTCCTCTGTCCATGGGATTCTCCAGGCAAGAGCACTGGAGTGGGTTGCCATGGCCACCTCCAGTGGCTCTTCCTGACCCAAACATGGCCTACCCAACCATTAAAGTCAAATTTAAGAATAACATTGAAAAATGCCATCATATAATATTTACTGAAAAAAATAAGATATAAAGCCATATATACATACTTTATTAAAGATTTTTGGGGCTGCGTTTATATGTCTCCGTGTCTTCACGGAAAAGACTGGAAGGAGATGGATAACCATCCCTCAGTATCCACAGGGGCTTGCTTCCAGGACCTCTCGTGACACCAAAATTCAGGGGCGCTGAAGTCACTTATATAAAAGGGTGCAACATTTGCATGTATCCCATGCACATCCTCCCATATTCTTTAAGTCATCTCTAGATTACTTTTAACACCCAACACAGTGTAAATGCTACATAAGTAACTGCTAGCATGCAACAAATTCAAGTTTTGCTTTTTGGAACTTTCTGGATTTTTGTTTGTTTTGGTCCCCTGACCAAGAATGGATTTTTTTAAAAGTATTTTTGATCTGCAGTTGGTTGAATCCTCAGAAGCAGAACCCACAGATAGGAAGGGGCCAAGGTTCTCTTCTCAGAATCTGAGATTAGCTATATTCTTACATATTTAAAAGCAGTGGGGGGAACACAGGACATTTCCCTCCCAGGGCTGCTGTGAGTTCTGGGTGAGGTAGACAGCTGGATAGATGTTCAGAAAGAGAAATGCTGCCCAGTGTCCCCGAGTGCCTGCTGGCTGGGCCTGTGGTCTCCCCATGGTACAAACAAGAATGCCAAGGCCAGAGAAGGGCCAGCACTAGTTTCTTGTCAGCTTGGGATGCCCTGTCAGGGCCCCCTCTACCTGTCTCTACGAGCCCCACCTTCTTAGGAGCTGCGGCCCTGCAGCGGCTCCCGGCCCTTCTCAGCCCTGTTCCCTGCCAGGTTCATCCTCGACGACTCCGCCTTGTACCTGTCCGACAAGTGTGAGATGGAGACCCTGGATCTGCGGCGAGGTGGGCAGGGCCTAGACTGGGCTCCCTCCCCTCTGAGGGACTGTGGCCCCGGCCACCCCCAGAGTGGCCAGACGTCCTCCCCCAGCTGCTGGCCAGGTTCTCAGGGCCCACAGACACGCGCACGCACACCAGGGCGGCACCCACTCAAACCCCAGACTCTCCCACCAGGGCCGGGGCTGGGTAGGAGGAGGCAACAGGGCCCTCTTCTGCCTTCTGCCTCAGATTATGTCTGCGTCTTGGACGTTGACCTCCTGGAGCTTGTGATCAAAACCTGGAAGGGGAACACTGAGGACAAGCTGGTGAGTGTGACTGGCGCCCGGGGTCCACCAGGTTCCCCAGAGCCAGAGCAGGTATCTGGGCGAAGGAGCCCTCCGGGCATCACTTTTCCCCACCTGCTGTCTTTTTCGTTTCTGCCCCGGGGCCTGGGCTCAGGTCACAGTCGCTGGCAGCCCTCCCCGGTGGTTATCGGCCCTCCTGGGAGCCCTAGATAGACATCCCTCTGTAGGAACCCCACCAGCACAGGGCAGTTGTGGCCCAGGAAGAGCAGGACCTGAGGAGACAGCCCTTGGGGGCCCCTGATTTCCCTGTTTGTAACAGACAGATACTAGGCTTGGTGGCTCACTTGGTAAAAAAATCCTCCTGCAATGCAGGAGACCCAGGTTCTATCCCTGAGTGGGGAAGATCCCCTGGAGAAGGAAATGGCAACCCACTCCAGTATTCTTGCCTGGAAAGCCCCTTGGACAGAGGAGCCTGGTGGTCTACAGTCCATGGGATCGCCAAGAGTCAGACACGACTGAGCAGCTAAACACCCATCACAGGCCCCGGCTCACCGGGCTGAGGTGCGGGACTCCGGGGCCTGGAGGCACAGAAGAGCCCCCGTGCCTCCCCGACAGCCCTGGGCGAAGCCGCTTTTCCCCTCTGGCTGAGTGCGCCCATGCTCTCAGCCGGTTGTTGACTGGCCACCGCAGGCTGACCCCCGCCCCACCCCGCAGAGCCAGCCGCTGTTCGAGCTGCGCTGCTCCAACAACGCGATGCACGTGCACAGCTGTGCCGACTCCTGCGCCCTGCTGGTCAACCTGCTGCAGTACCTGACGCGCGCAGGGGACCTGCACCCCCCACCCCGGCCGCCCAGCCCCACGGAGATCGCAGGCCAGAAGGTGCAGGTGAGGCCCCGCCCCTCCGGCTCCCGGAGCCCTGCCCAGGCCCCGCCCCTGCCGGGGCCCCCACCGGTGATGGGGGCGCCCTGGGGCCCGCCCCCGCTCCTAACTCGAGCTCACCAGTCCCCCCTGCCCGGCCCAGCTCTCAGAGAGCCCCGCCTCCCTGCCCTCGTGCCCTCCGGTGGAGACGGCCCTCATCAACCAGCGGGACCTGACGGACGCCCTCCTGGACACGGAGCGCAGCCTGCGGGAGCTGGCGCAGGCCTCAGGTGGGGTCGGGGTGCGGCGGGGTCCGCAGACGCAGTCAGTACTCACACCAGGCAGCCCCTTCAGCCGGCCCCTCCCTCCCCCACAGGCGGCCCCTTCTTCCAGGCCTCTCCAGTGTCCGTCTACCTGTTCCCCGGAGAACGGAGTGGGGCCCACCCCCCCTCACCTGCTGCTGGGGCTCCCACTGGCAGCTTGGGGTCCCGCTCCGGGGCCAAAGAAGCTGAAAAGGAAGAGGAGGGGGATGGAGACACTCTGGACAGCGATGAGTTCTGCATCTTGGACGCTCCTGGCCTGGGCATCCTGGTGTGTGGTGGGCAGGCTGGGCAGGGCCAGGAAGAGGGTGCTCAGTTAGGGGCCCTCCTAGAGCTCCCACTGTGAGAGAGGCAGGAGGTGGTCACCGTCTGAGGGGATGAGGGTTGGAACCACAGGTAGGGCTGAGAAGGGCTCCCTGGGGAGACAGCCCTCACTGTGGGCTTGGAAGAAGTTGACGAAGGTCCAGAGGAAGTGATAAGGCATGGTGTCCGGGGCAGAGGGGTGGGGACTTTGAGGGTCAGAGGGAGAGGAGCAGGGCAGACAGCAGGAGGGGGAGGGGACCCATTCGCTGTGAGGGCGCTGGCCTCCCGGCCGCCCAGTGCCAGTGAGAACGTCCGAGCTCACTGTCACACACAAGCGAGACCTTGGTTCAGGGAGGCAGGAGCGCGGGGCACTCAGGCCCCTCCAGGTCATGAGACTCATGAGACTCCCCTTTTGTGGAATGGGAGAGGGGAGAGGGCTGTGAGGACGGGGGAGAGAAGCGGCCTGGACCGGGGAGCAGCTGTGTTCACGTGGCGTCCCCCCTGCAGCCCGCCGACGGCGAGCCCGTGGTGACGCAGCTGCACCCAGGCCCCATCGTAGTGCGGGATGGGCACTTCGCGCAGCCGCTGGGCAGCACGGACCTGCTACGGGCACCTGCCCACTTCCCCGTGCCCAGCAGTCGAGTGGTGCTGCGTGAGGTCTCCCTCGTCTGGCACCTCTATGGCGGCCGAGACTTTGGCCCCCACCCTGGCCACAGGTGAGAAGGAGCAGGTGCGGGTGGCAGCAGGGCCCCCAAGAGATGGGGCCCAGGCTGGGGTCCCGGGCCAGTTGACCTTTGGCAGCTGGTGACCTTGAACCCAAGCCTCATCTTCTGACCTTCAGGCTTCCTCTTCCCCATGCCCCGCCTACCTCCCCGGGGGAGGGTCGCTGGCCCCAACTCTAACCAGAGGGAGTGTGGGAAGGGGATTCCCCCTGAGTCAACTGGTCCCCTGTTCCTCTGCCCAGGGCAAGGGTCGGCCTCTCAGGCCCCCGGAGTTCCCCTTCTCGCAGCTCCGGCCCCAACCGGCCCCAGAACTCCTGGCGTGCGCAGGGTGGCAGTGGGAGGCAGCACCACGTCCTTATGGAGATCCAGCTTAGCAAGGTGAGCAGGGGGCTCAGGCGGAGGAGGCAGGGGTGGGGGACCAGAACAGGCCCTCCCCTGCCCACTGCCCAGCTAGCGCTTCACTCCGTGGAACCCGCGAGTCATGCACTTGGTCAGCTGATGTGCTGTTCTAAGTGCTGGATGCAGCGGTGAGCGAAGCAGACAGAAACCTGCCTTCCTGTCCCTTGCGTCACAGTACAGGGAGCCTGATAGGACCCATGTGTGTGCTCACTCACTTCAGTTGTGTCCAACTCTATGGACAGGCTCCTCTGTCCATTGGGTTCTCCAGGCGACAATACTGGAGTGGGTTGCCATGCCCCCCTCCAAAGACTATATACACATATACTTAAATGTGATGAGTGCTTGGGGAATGTGAGCAGCGAGAGGCCTCAGGGAGCATGGGGAAGGGCTGGAAAGTCCTCGTGGAAATGTGCCGTTTTGCACAAAGGTGTGAGGAAAGGAGCCCAGAGGAGGTTTTCAGGCACAGGGCACGGCGTGAGGGCTATAAACCAGGAGCATCCCTTGCATGTTCTGGGACCAGCAAGGAGGCCAGCGAGACTGCCGCTGAGAAGGGAGGAGAGCAGTAGGAGATGAGGCCAGAGATCCGACCCTGGGCAGGCTCCATAGGCCCTGAGGACCACGGGCGGTTCTGGGTTTTACCAGAGGGACGGCGGAAAGAACCACAGGATGGGCTGCTGGACTGAGTGTCCTTGAGGGAGAGAGTGGTCCAGGCTGGCCTGAGAAATGGTGCGGGTCAAGGGCCGCTTAATGAGAGCGAGCCCGCACAGACCCACTCCCCGAGCTCACAAGGGCGCAGGTGCTGAGAGAACTCCGGGGGAAGTGCTTCAGAGGGGTGGCGAGGGTGCCTCGGACTCCAGACAGGCCCGGGGGCTGGTGACAGCACGGAGCGATGGGGAGAGAAGGCCGGGGCAAGGGCCTGCAGCTGAGGGAGGCTTTGACCTGTCAAGGGCAGAGAGGCCAGGGTGCCGCACATCAAGGGCAAGGGCCAAGGGCGGGCTTGGAGGGAGAGCGCAGCCTTTCCAGGCCATGGGGAGGAGTCTGCAGGCGTGGAGTGGGCGGGCGAACACTTTACAAAGGTGGACAGAGAAGGGGCTGGAGGGGATGAGCAGGGGGTGTTCAGGGGAGGGGGAGCGGCAGCCCCGAGGCCAGGGGCGGCTGCGGAGGTGACAGACATGCGGAGGGACTGGATGGATGTGTAGAGGAGGCAGGACTGACAGCCCTGGTGATGGAGAGATGCCGGGGGAGGACCGCACCCTCAAGAGTGACGGGGGGTGCAGGTGCCACTTGGGGGATGGGAGGGCTGTGAGAACGGGGCCGGCGGGTTCACCAGAGGCTGTGCGGAGCGTGCCGTGTCGGCGGGACAGCTGCGTGGGGCCGAGACTGGGGGGGCCGGGGGAGGGCTGAGAGTGCAGGGAGCTGCCCGCTCAGGCCGCTGTGCGCCCCACAGGTGAGCTTCCAACACGAGGTGTACCCGGTGGAGCCAGGCCCGGTCGCCCCCGGCCGGGAGCTGGAGGAGCAGCCGCTGTCCCGCCAGGTGTTCATCGTGCAGGAGCTGGAGGTCCGCGACCGGCTGGCCTCCTCCCAGATCAACAAGTTCCTGTACCTCCACACGAGCGAGCGCATGCCGCGGCGCACCCACTCCAACATGGTACGGGCTCCGCCCGGGGCCACACACGTCCACACACGAGCCCGCAGGCACACACACACACACACAGAGAATTGTGAGTCCAGGAGGGTGGGGGGCTCACAGGCGGGCTTCACTGAGGGAGCGGCCTCTGCAGGACCAGCTGGGTGAGCGCTGGGGGGGTGGGGGCCTGAGGCCCAGCGGGGCCCAGAGCTCACCTCCTGCCTTCAGCTCAAGGTCAAAGCGCTGCACGTGGCCCCCGTGACCAACCTGGGGGGCCCCGAGTGCTGCCTCCGCGTCTCGCTGCTGCCCCTGCGGCTCAACGTGGATCAGGTGAGCAGGCCACATGGGGACGGAGCCTGAGCCGAGCCCGCTGCCCCGCCCCCCGCCCCCCGCCCCAGCCTCTGACTCTGACCCCCTTGCTCCCCACAGGACGCCCTGCTCTTCCTCAGGGACTTCTTCACCACCCTGGCAGCCAGCATCAACCCCATGGTCTCAGTAGAGACCTCCGCCGAAGGTGAGCAACTGGGCCGGCAAGGGGAGGGTCCGGGCCTCCCGCCTCACCACCATGCCTGGGCCCACTCCTGGTCTGTCCCCACCATCTCCCGTCCAGCTCGCCCTGAGACCCCGGTCCCACCCAGCGGCCCCCAGGAAGGGCAGCCCGAGAGTGTGGAGACCACCAGTTCCCAGGAAGCCACAGGCGGTAGGCACGGCGCCCCCTCTGCCGAGCAGCAGCCCATCTACTTCAGGTAGGGTGTTGGGCCGGGGACCCGGGGCCAGGCCGCAGGACGCCAGGCCAGTGACCTCAGGACCCTCTCCCCACTCCCCCTCCAGGGAGTTCCGCTTCACGTCTGAGGTGCCCATTTGGCTGGATTACCATGGCAAGCACGTCACCATGGACCAGGTGGTGAGTGGGCTCTCAGGTCCCCGTCCTGCTGTGGCCTTGGGAGGCCAGGGGGCAGGCAACACTGGCCGCAGTCAGCCTCTAGAGGCTCCGGGGGGCTGGACCAGTCCCTGGGCCCCAGGGTGTAAACTCCAGCTCCTCTCCCCTCCCCAGGGCACTTTCGCAGGCCTCCTCATCGGCCTGGCCCAGCTCAACTGCTCCGAGCTGAAGCTAAAGCGGCTCTGCTGCCGGCATGGGTGAGCCTCCAGGTCTCTCACAGGGCCCTCTCTCTGTTCCTGACTCGGGCCTTGGCCAAGACCTCACTCTTCTGGCGCCTCAGTTTTGTCCTCTGTGAAATGGGCTCAGTCAATCCCTCCATACAGGGCTGGGTGGAGCTGCGGGGCATGTTGGGGTGCCTTGGGTCCCTCTGGCCCTGTGACCCCTCAGTGAGTGGGTCTGCTTCGCCCTGCCCTCCTCTCCCCGCCCCATCCCAGGCTCCTGGGCGTAGACAAGGTGCTGGGCTACGCGCTCAATGAGTGGCTGCAGGACATCCGCAAGAACCAGCTGCCTGGCTTGCTGGGGGGCGTGGGCCCCATGCACTCAGTCGTCCAGCTCTGTGAGTATCTGGCTTTGGGGGCTCTGGAAACTGCCACACTCGGGCAGCCTAGAAGCCACCCTGGGGAGTTAAGTTCCCGCAGCAGGGTAGGTGGAGGCGGCCTCGGGCATCTCTGACCACCCCATCCCCCCAGTCCAAGGGTTCCGGGACCTGCTGTGGCTGCCCATCGAGCAGTACAGGAAGGACGGTCGCCTCATGCGGGGGCTGCAGCGGGGCGCTGCCTCCTTCGGCTCGTCCACAGCCTCAGCCGCCTTGGAACTCAGCAACCGGCTGGTGCAAGCTATCCAGGTGAGCAGACCCCCAGCGTCCAGGGCGGGGAGGCTCTGCTCCACGGTGCCCAGTTCCCTCCTTATAGCTCTACCAAGCGTGGGCAGTCTGGACGTGTGAGATCTTAGGAGGAACAGTCACAGAGACAGGAGGCCAAGTGACCAGCCTGGAGCCCCCGTGGCTCCCGTGTGGGAGCGTCAGGCCCCCAGCTCTAGAGCCCGCTAGGTGTCCGTTCATGGCTCTGCCCTGACGGGGAGGGAAGGGGCTGGTTCTCTTGAATGAACCAGAGATTGACCCTTGCGCTTCACCAGGCCTGGGGGGGGAAGTCCGGGGGTTACCCTGTGAGCAGCTGTAGATGAGCGCCCCGGGTTCTGGAGTAGAGGGATGTTGTGTCCAATCTCAGAAGTGAGGGGGAGTGTGCAGATCCTCGGGGCAGTTGGGGAGGAGCAGGCAGGATCTCTCAAGAGAAGGCTGGAGGGATACGCGGGTATCTGAGGCCCTCCCAGGGCAATGAGCTGGGGTGCGGCCCGGCCAGGTGAGGAGGTCGGGTGAGGGGAATGACGCTGGGGGTGAGAGAACAGAGGAGCCAGCAGACAGACAGTCACCTCTGTGATAGCTTGGTGATCTGTGGGGGTGGGAGAGGGAAACCCAGGTCTCTGTCAGGGCTGCCCCTGGAGCTCTCAAGGAGCAGGTGGGGAGGACAAGGCGCTGGACTCAGGCTGCATCTGTAGCACCCCAGACGGGCAGGAGGAGGGTTGTGGGTCCAGAGGACATTCGGGGAGTCCCCTCAGGAGGCATGAGGTCACCCGAGAGCCCCCTGACCTGGGGGTTGGGATCTTGGCAGGACCCCAGGAGCAGCACATACAGTGTGGCTGTTGGGGAGGCAGGGGTGGAGGGGCGGTAGTGGGCTCCCTCCTGGCCCTGTCTCCTCATCTGGTGTCCCCCATGTGCCCAGGCCACAGCTGAGACCGTGTATGACATCCTGTCCCCAGCGGCGCCCATCTCACGCTCCCTGCAGGACAAGCGCTCCGTGCGGAGGCTGCGGAAGGGCCAGCAGCCCGCCGACCTCCGGGAGGGCGTGGCCAAGGCCTACGACACGGTTCGAGAGGTAAGGAGGCCCAGCCCCGCTCCCAGTCATCCCACGTCCACACCCACACCCCCACCACGGACCCCCGCGCTGACTGCTGGCCTCCACAGGGCATCCTGGACACAGCTCAGACCATCTGCGAGGTGGCGTCTCGGGGCCACGAACAGAAGGGGCTGACCGGCGCCGTGGGGGGCGTGATCCGCCAGCTGCCCCCTACCGTGGTGAAGCCCCTCATCCTGGCCACCGAGGCCACGTCCAACCTGCTGGGGGGGATGCGCAACCAGATCCTCCCCGACGCGCATAAGGACCACGCTCTGAAGTGGCGTCTGGACGAGGCCCGGGACTGAGCGCGGGCCCCGGGACCCCACCTCACACGGCCAGCCCAGGGGCACCTCCAGAGCGCTGCAGCCCCCTGCTGGTTGGGCCAGGCCTTCAGAAATGGACCAGGAAGGACCCTGATGGGCCTACTCGCTGCCAACCGCTGTGAGAGTGGACCTTCCCTGCCTGGGGCCTTAGCCCCGTCTCTGCACTTTTCCTCCCGGGAGAAAGGACACCGCGCCCCACCACCACCTGGGCCCACACCGCTGCCTTGTTCCAGAATGGAGGCTCTTGGACCCCGACCCACTCAGCCAAGTGTCTTTCTGTGTCTCGGCGGGAGATGGGGGCACAGACACCGTGTGGCTCAATGTATTTTTAAGCTCCTTGAGCGTGTGGGTCAGTGTCTGCATGACGTGGAATAAACTGCCCACTGCCAGCCCCTCCTGTGTCCCTGCAGTGCCCCCGCCTCAACCTGCACCGCCCCGTCCCCGGCTCTGTCCCCAGCACCGCCCAGCTCACCACCAAGGGTGCCACACCCTCTCCACCCACCGGGCAGGTGAACAGCCCACCGCCCCGGCCTCGAACCCCTCCACCTGCCCGCCTCTGTGCTCCTCCCCTCCGCTGCCCTGTTGCTATGCTGGGCCCCTCGCCCCTCTCCTGGGGGACTGCCACCCTGGCACCACTTGTGACCTGGCAGGCACTGAGTGGAGAGGAGAGGAGGAATGGTCCTTGGAGCCCACCTCACCCAGACCACATTTCTTGGCGCCTCCCCCAAAAAGCCCAATACAGCCCTCCCTGGGGCGCTGGGAGGGCGCTGGGAGGGCACTGGACCAGAGCAAAGGGTAGGACTTTGCAGGACCCCAAGGGGGCTCAGGCCCCGACCCTGTGACCTGAGGCCTCGCCATCCGTCTCCGAGCCTCAGGCCCCTCCCAGTAATCTCTGCCCAGCTGACCCAGGGGCCACGAGGGTCAGTCAAGGCCATTCCTGGAAGGCTGGGCCCTCTGGGGCTGCGCCTGCTTTCCTTAGCAGGTTTTCAGGTGACTGGAACCTCTGCCCTGGGGTCCCAGCTGCACCCTGGAGGGGGAAGGGGGCCTGACAGTGAGTTTTGCAGAGAAACACTCGGGGTCGGGGAAGTGGCTGTCACCTGCCCTCTCCCAACACCTCTCACCTTGTTTCTGGTGAACAAGGAAGAAGTGGCCACTCTATCGGGCCCCTCCCCACCCCGTTCTCCAGGAGCACTGCGCTGAGATGGGAGGGCCTGTGGGGAAACAGGCCCAGGTTAAGAGGCTCACCCTTCTGGGGCGTCAGTAAAGCCCCCCCAGCCCACTTTGTGCCCCTGTGGCCCCTCCTCGGTGAGGGCCTGGGCACCTAGTGAGCGGGCAGAAGTTTTGTCCTAGGGGCCCCCCTGGCCCTCACTGCCCACAGTCGCGTGGGGCGGTGGGCCACGCCCTGACAGGGGAGCGGGGTTTTGATGGCTGGGATCCTGATGCCACCAGGAGAGGCAGGTGGGGCCCAGGCTGATGCTTCCTGGAACTGCCCCACCCTACCCGAGCACAGTCCAGGGTTTGATGCCCTTCGAACTGCACTTGTGATCGGTATTGACAGGCGGCGGGGTAATCATTAACTGCGGCCAGGGGCTGGGCCAACGGCTCAAAAGGCGCTGGGTCCAGAGTGGCCCCACTTCCTCCTCGTGCCCCGAGGGCCAGCCCAGCACCCAGGTAAGAGCCTTCCCTGAGGGGTTAGGTCCCTGCAGCCCCTCTGCCCTCCCACCCCAGATGCTCCCGAGCCCAGCCCCTCTAAGAAGAAAGGAAGGGACCCGAGGCAACTCCTGGGTGACCCAAGCGAGTCCCTTCTGCCCCTGGGCCTCGGTTTCCACCAACGGGACAAGGGTCAGGACTCCTGAGTGGACGGTGGGCGGCATCTCTGCCGCTGCTCCTGCCTCTGCCAGACCAGGTACTTGGTCTTGCCTGTGGGTCTTCGAAAGAGCCTGCTCTGTGACCTTGGGCAGCCTCCTCTGCCCGCCAGGGCCTGTTTCCACTGCTGGGAAAGGAGTTCATAGCCTAGGTCCACTCTAAAAGCTCCAAGTCCCAGGTCCTCTTTCTCCCCAGAAGCTTTGGGGTCTCCAAAGAATGCCCTAGGCCTCACAGGACCGGCATTGTAAGGGGCCACAGCCTGTTTGGTGGGGATGAGAACACTGCAGGAGGGAGGCTGTTCCCCCGGGGCCCTGGGCCAGCTCAGGGACCCCAACCAATACCCGGTTCTCCCCACTGGGGGAGCAGACCCAAAGGTGGAAGGGAAGGTGGATCCCCAATAGCGCCGGCCAGGGTGACCTCACACGCCATGGTATGAGAACCAGCAGTGGCTCAGAGAGGTTAAGCCACTTGCTCAAGGTCACCCAGCTCCCACGACCCTGCTGGCTGTCAGGCCACTGAGGTGCTGAGCACTCTCCCAGAAGGCAGCGGCTCATAGCCTTGTGCTTAGCACTGTCGGGGGTGATGTCTCAAGCACTTTCTCCGGTTCCCTGTGCTCCCCGCCCCCCAGCTCTGTCCCTTTCCCGTTCTCTGCCTGCCCCTCTCATCGCCCTCTCTTGGCCCCCCAGCCTCACTCTCCCACTTTCTCTGTCTCCCTTTCTCTGTCCCCCCACCATTCTCTCCGTCTCATCTCCAGCTTCGTGTCTGGCACCCTCCTCAGGGTTCTGGGCATTCAGAGGTCCCTGGAGATCGCAGATGCCCAGTGTTCCCTCACTGTTCCTCCGCCCTGTGGCTGCAGCAGGAAGGGTGGGCAAAGGGCACAGAGAGGAGGCCGCAGCAGCAAACCTGAACCTGGGGCCCAGCTCTAGTTGGGAAAGAAACAAGGAAACAAGGAACTTGGGGAGAGGGTGTGGGGGTGTCAGTGGGCAAAGGCTGCCCGGGAGCTGTAAACGGGAGCCACTCCCGGCTTTATGAGCAGATCTGGGGTTGAGCCTGGACTTCGCCCAGAAGGAGTGCTGGCATCAGACTCCAGGTGTGGGCCCCAGATGATAAGCCTCCATAAAAAGACTGTGGATCAGGGGCAGTGAGGACAGGGCCCAGGCCTCCAACTGGCTCCCACCCCCTGTAACAGCAACTCCATGTGGAAGTACCACTAATTCCAGTGGGGCTGCTGTTATCTGGGGTGGGGGTCACGCCCACGGAGGAGGCGAAGCGGCGACTGCCCAGCACACCAGCAGGGACCCCCACCCCATGGCCACACTCCCAGCACCAGGGTGGCGACAGGCGGTGGGCTGTCAGCAGGCTGCCGAGACCGAGTGCACAGGGCTCTGACCTATGAATTGACAGCCAGTGCTCTCGTGTCCCCTCTGGCTGCCAATTCCATAGGTCACAGGTATGTTCGCCTCAATGCCAGCCACCAGGACCTGCGGGGGAAGGGGCGGGCTGGGGGTGCCTGGTGGGCCGTGAAACCTGTCGACCACAGTCCTGCCCCCTTCCGCCCTTTCCATTTTCCTTCTTGCGCGGGGAAAATGAATGAATGGCTTTAGGGCTCCACCTCCACTGGCTATGCTGTGTGTCTGTGCTCAGCCCATGTGGCTCCCTCTGAGCACCCTTCCCAGCCTTTTTGTCAGGCTTACTTACTGTTAATAACTGTTCCAAGCTTTGCTGGATCATTTGCTGCCTCTAGGAAGCCTTCTTAAAGCCCACTTGACCGGAAGTGCCCAGCGAGCACCCCCTAGCACCCCATGCTTCCCGCAAGCACTGCATTCTCCCCGTGTTTCTGTTCTCCCCACCACCTATGCCTCAGCCCCCAGCCCAAGCCAAGCCCAGGTGTGTGCTCAATAAACTTCTGGACTGACCCTGGGCCTCCACCTTGCACCCTGAGGAAGCGCCAACGGTCCAATGTGGCCAAGAGGAGCCAAGAACTCTGGGTTGCAGTTTGGGCTGGAGCACCCCAGGAGCCAGGCCCCGGCTCCGCCCACCCCTTCTGCCCTCTTGGCTGCCCGGGCCCCGCCTTGGACAGAAGCACGGCCCCCACCCCTGCTCTGGCTCCCATAGTAGCCTCATTCCTGCCTGGTTTTTATAACATGGGGTCCTGGGAACATTTTCATTTGAATAAAAAGGTTTCTGCTGCTAAAAAATTAGTATTTAAACATTGGAAACACAGACCTAGGGATAAAGTCCAAATTGCTTAGTAAATGGAATGTTTTTGAGCCCTTTCTGTGTGCTGGGAGCTTGCCTACATCAATCATCTGGAATCACCCCAGCAGCCTTGTGAGGTAGCTGCCGTGAGGCTGGTCTGGGAGACGAGAAGATGGGCTCAGAAAGGGTGAGCATCTCGCTAAAGTCACAGAGCAAGTCGACCTTCTCCCTCTAAGGACTTCCCGCGGCTGGGAAAGGATCGGCCCCCTTTCCCTTGCTCCTTCCCACGTGCAGCTTTGCTCTCGGTGTCTGTCAGCTCCAGATCCCTGGGGCCCCATCCCTTCTGCTGGGGGCCCTCCAGGATGACCCTCCTATGACTGAACAATCTGCTCCCCCAACCTGTACCAGCTCCTTGGGCCCCTCTCTCTGCCTCCTTATCTCATTCTGTGCGGGGCTGAGCGCTCTAAGAGCTTATCTTATCCTTGTGTTGATCCCAGACTCCTCGAGGGCAAAGTCCGGGACTCATTCATCTTCCCTGGCCTGGCAGCCCAACACAGTAGGTGTTCGACACACTCTGGCTGGGGGGAGGATCTGAACTCTGATCCCCTCGAGGCTGTCAGGCCCCAGGCCTAGAGTGCTGGCTTCTGGGGGAAGGGGTAGCAGGCAGCCTCCTGTTCTGGGTTTCCTCCTCCACCTGCCTCTACGGAGCCCTCTGAAGGCTCTCAGAGGCCAGAGGCAGACCCAGCTCCCTCTCCCGGTTCCTCCATCACCACTGACTTATGGCCTTTCCCCAGCAGGCGCCGGGCCTGCGCACATCTCACCTAGCCTGGAGATCTGCAGGGTGCCTCCCAGCTCACACTAGAGCCGGCTTCGCCCTCTCCCCCACTCACTGGTCCCCAGGGTGCTCGTGGCCTGTCTTAGAGCTCCCCTGACACCCCATCACCAACACCCGGCTGCTCTGCCCCCAGACTGAACCCCGAGGAGCAGTGGCCACCGACTTTGTTTCCTGCAGCCTCAGAGTGGCACAGAGTAGGTGTTTGAATAAATGCACACTGAAGGAGCAGGTCTGTGAATGAAGATGCCTGGGGGAGGGGCGGCAGAAGCCTGGAGCAGTCAGCACAGCGCCCGCAGGGAGGAGGCCCTCAGTAAATGCCAGCCAGCCGCTTCCTCACCATCTCCACACATCAGGGACCAAGGCGATGCTGCCTAGGGTGGCTGAGAGTACACACAAATTAACTGTCCACCCTCAAAGAAAGGACGTCAGGGAAGGAGTGGTCAGAGTTGGGTGCCCTTGATCGGGACAGGTTCCCCGAGGAAGGTGAGTTGAGTTCAGCTTTTGCTGAGGTGAAGCCCAGCAAGAGGTCGTGAGCACTGGAGGGGCGGAAAGAGTGACAGGGGCAACGGTGGGTGCAGAAAGAGGAAGCCGGCATTCATGCGGTCGGCCCGGGAGCCCGCTCTTCTGCAAGCCGTACTCCCAGCGGCCACCAGCAGGGGGCGCCCCGAACCGCCTCCCCGCCCAGCCCTGGTCCCAGCGGCCATACCCCGGCCCCGCCCCGCCCGGACCCCTCCCGGTCCCCTGGACACCGTCAGCGCCCAGCACGCAGCGGCGGGTCCCAGGTGTTCAGCGCGCATCTCACACTAAGTGAAGTTTCTGGTGGGACGTTTATTGTTGCTTGTGTATAAAACAAATGCATAGTATATATTCAATGAGTATAAAATGAGTCCATGTGTAACACCATTGAAGATAAGAAAATCTGCCTTGCAGAGCTTCCTTGCAGGTGTCCTTGAAGGTGGCCCCTCCCCAGGTAAGCAGAATGCTGACCTTTACCATAACCATTTCCTTGCCTTTCCCTGCGGTCTATCACCCAGGTACCTAGCCCAGAACAGTGTGTGTTGATTTGGCCTGGGGTCGTTTATTGAATCAGTGGAACCTTGCAGCTGGGTGGATGCCAGGTGGTTCCTGGAGCCGTAGTTTGTTCCCATTGGTTCACTGCCCACAGTGCTCCATTGCATGAGTAGAATCCAGTTGATTCATCCAGTGGACTGTAAAGGGACCTTGGTACTACTTGGTAATGAAGGAGCAGATATCGGAGAAGGCCACATGGTTCCTGAGAGAGGGGTACCTTGTTATAGCGCATCACGGCTGGCTTTCGGGAGCTTTTGGATCTTTGTTCGACCAGGGATCGAACCTGTGCCTGACTTCCAGGGAATTTCCTTCTTTTTGTTTTTAACAGTCGAGAAACTTTCAGAAAAGCTGCGAGAGAAGTACAATGACCATCCATATACCCTTTGCTCAGATTCACAGAAATTATCATTTTGCCACATTTGCTTTCTGTTTCATACACATTGTTTTTCTGAACCATTTGGCAGGAAGTTACGTAGGTCGTGACCTTTCACTCAAGTATTTCAACATGTATCTCCTAAGAAAACTGACATGTCTTACACAACCACAGTAGTTACCAACTTAGGCCTGGCAACCGTGATGCAACACTGATGCAACCCTGGGATATGATATGCCAGCCCCTCTCCGGTGTCTCTGTCCCAGTGAACTGGGATTACGCCTCACGTTTGGTTGTTAGGTCTCTTTAGTCTTTAATCTGGAACAATCCACAGCCTTACTTTGTTTTTCAAGACTTTAACGTTTGTGAAGAACAGAAGAGCTGCGGTCCATGGGGTCGTAAAGAGTCAGAAAAGACAGTGACCAAACAACAACAACATTTTTGAAGAGTACAGGGCAGTTGCTTTGTAGAATGTCCCTCAGTTTTTTTTCCTCTTCTCCCCTCCCATTAAGAAA
This sequence comes from Dama dama, assembly GCF_033118175.1. Taxonomy (NCBI): domain Eukaryota; kingdom Metazoa; phylum Chordata; class Mammalia; order Artiodactyla; family Cervidae; genus Dama; species Dama dama. The sequence goes on from NC_083682.1 coordinate 7,801,863, forward strand.
ATCAAAGTAAAACAAAAGAAGAAGAAAATCAAATATATCCATCATATAAAATTTGGACAATATAGGGAAGTAAACTAAAAGAAATAAACCAAGGGGATCAAACCAATTGATCCTAAAGGAAATTAACCCCGAATATTCATTGGAAAGACTGATGCTGAAGCTGAAGCTCCAATAGTTTGGCCACCTGATGCGAAGAGCTGTCTCATTAGAAAAGACCCTGATGCTGGGAAAGACTGAAGGTGGGAGGAGAAGGGGACGACAGAGGATGAGATGATTAGATGGCATCACCGATTCAATGGACAAGAGTTTAACTCCAGGAGATAGTGAAGGACAGAGGAGCCTGGTGTGCTACAGTCCATGGGGTCACAAAGAGTTGGATGCTGCTTAGTGACTAAACAACAAGGGCAACAACAAAACCAAAATTGCCCCAGCTCCTCTGACGCAAGAATAGCCCTGTAGATATTTCCTGTGAGCACTCGGGTTAGTTGCCTTTGCGGTCCTGTGCACTCTGTACACTAACATTTACTTCTAAGAGGTGGGTGCTTTCCTTAGCTCTATTTTACAGCCTGTCCCAGAGACTCTGAGTCTTATTAAAGATCAAGTTCAAGGTATGACTCTAACCTGATGGTGCACTTAGCCCTTCAGTTCAGTTCAGTTCAGTCGCTCAGTCGTGTCCGACTCTTTGCGACCCCATGAATCGCAGCAAGCCAGGCCTCCCTGTCCATCACCAACTCCCGGAGTTTACTCAAACTCATGTCCATCAAGCCGGTGATGTCATCCAGCCATCTCATCCTCTGTTGTCCCCTTCTCCTCCTGCCCCCAATCCCTCCCAGCATCAGGGTCTTTTCCAATGAGTCAACTCTTTGCGTGAGGTGGCCAAAGTATTGGAGTTTCAGCTTCAGCATTAGTTCTTCCAATGAACACCCAGGACTGATCTCCTTTAGGATGGACCGGTTGGATCTCCATGCAGTCCAAGGGACTCTCAAGAGTCTTCTCCAACACCACAGCTCAAAAGCATCAATTTTTTGGCGCTTATGCTGCACTATCTCTCCATATTGGCTGGTTTTGTGTGTGTATGTGCATGTGTGTGAACCTCCACCCTACTGACATTTTGGGTCAGGACCAGGTATTTCTTGGCTGTGGGGGGCTGTCCTGTGCCTTATAAGATCTTAGCAGCATCTCTAGACTCCACCCATTTGATTTCAGCAGATCCCTCAAGTTGTGACATTCAAGAATGTCTCCAGACATTGCCAAGGGTGTCCCCAGGGGAGAAGAGTCACCTCCAGTTGAGAGTCCTTTTGTGCGTGTGTGTGTGTGTGTGTGTGTGTGTGTGTGTGTGAGTGAAACCAGGTGACTTTATATTCAGTTTGATATCTTCTTGAATGGCTACCCACTCCAGTACCCTTGCTTGGAAAATTCCATGGACAGGGGAGCCTGGCGGGCTACAGTCCATGGGGTCACAGAGTCAGACACAATTGAGTGACTAACACTTTCACATTTTCACTTTTCCCAGTTACCTGTACTCCACGATCACTCTAGGTTTCTTTCATTTTTTTCTCATGTCCTGTTGCCAGGAGTTGCCAGTCCAATAAACGGTTGACAAAAAAACAAATCCATTGCAGTAGGAGTCTTCTGTTGCCGCACAGCAAATAACCACAAACTAAGTGGCTTAAAACAGTAGTCACTTATTAGCTCACGAGTCTGTAGGTCAGAAGTCCAGTCTCAAAAGCTGACATCACGTGTTGGCAGGGCTGAGTTCTCTGGGGGCTCTGGGAGGCATCCACTTCCATGCCTGTTCTTGTTGGCTGGCAGGGATGGACAGGATTCTGTCCTTGCGACTCCAGATGTGAGATGCCCATTTCCTTGCTGGTTGTCAGCTGAGGGCTGCTCTAGACTCCTAGAGCACCAACGTTCTTCTCCAAGTGGTCCCCTCTAATGCAAGCCAACAAGGGCACATCCTTTGCCATTCTTCTTGCACTTTGAGTCTCTGACTTCCTCTGCCATCAGCCAGAACTCTGCTTCTAAAGAGTTCGTGTGGACTTCCCTGGTGTTCCTGTGATTAAGACTTGGGGCTTCCTCTACACGGGGCACGGGTTCGATCCCTAAGCAGGGAACTAAGGTCCTCCATGCTATGTGGTGTGGCCAAAAACAACCAACCAAAACAACAAACCAAAAAATAAAGAGCTTGTGTGATGAGGTCAGGTCATTGGAATAACCTATCTGAAGTCCACTGTACCATCAAACATGACCAGATGCAGGAGTCATATTCATCATATTCACAGGCTTTATACGGGTGTGCGCACCAGGGCGGGGAGTCTTGGGAACATCTCAGAATTCTGCCTACCAAAATTACCAAAGGGCAAAGGGCTCTTGCAGGGGGAGGACTCGGGACCAAAGGGGAGGAGGCCAGGTTGGGTGAGCAGGAGATGGAGGCACCACCCCGACTGGATGGTGCCAGTTGGGGTACCATCTGGAGGTACCAGTTGGAGGCTCGACCCCAACTCCAGGAAGGGTCCTGCTGCATTCCTGCCCCTCGAGAAGCCCCAGCATGTACTTCTGGGACCGATCATGGATCCTGGGCAGACATGAGTCCTCTCTTCTCCCCCACTTCCAGTCCCTTTTCAGATGACCCTGATCTGTACTGAAGATCAGGATGAAGGCTAGGTCAGACGAATGTTCCAGCAAGGTCAAAAGGGAGGTGAGAATCCGACTGTTGGCAGGGAAGGTGAGCTGGGGCAGCTGCGTGGACCACCCAGCTCTGAGCGACCTGGGTGGAGACTGACTTGGGGAAAGGAGAGAGGTGTTGGTTAGCAGAAAGGACTGGAGGTGCTCCGGGACAAATGTCTGCCCCCACCGAGGTGTGGGTGTGAGGGGCTGGGCCAGGGACCAGGGAGCCAGGCTTGTTAAAGATGAAGAGGTTTCTGTGCCATGGTGGCCGAGTGGGGCGCACAAGTAGAGACAGCATTACTCACCAGTCCCCAGCCTGGGGGGCCCATGGTGAAGCTCAGGGCAGCCCCCAGTCACCGGGGAACAGGGTAGAGAGGCTGTGGGGAGGGAAGGGGCAGCTGGAGCAGGAGAACATGCTTGGAGAAGATGTGGGAAAGGCAAGTGGTGGCACTCCCCCACGGAGGGCTAGGAGCGTGGTCACCCAGGCAGCAACATCCACAGGGCTCACGTGCATTCTCAGTCTTCTGAGACCACAGGGACATTGGGGTTACAACCACCATTTTCACCAATGTAGAGTAAAGGGACCCCAAGACCCTTACTTGAGAGCCCCTTAGACTGCAGGGATATCAAACCGGTCAATCCTAAAGGAAATCAGTCCTGAATATTCATTGGACGGACTGATGCTGAAGCTGAAGTTCCAATACTTTGGCCACCTAATATGAAGAGTTGACTCACTGGAAAAGATCCTGATGCTGGGAAAGACTGAGGGCAGGAGAAGGGGTTGACAGAGGATGCGATAGTTGGATAGCATCATCAACTCAATGTACATGAGTTTCAGCAAAGTGTAGGAGATGGTGAAGTACAGGGAAACACACTGTACTGGCGTGCTGCAGTCTATGGGGTCGCAAAGAGCGGGACACGTCTAAGCGACTGAACAACAAAGATGCTGCGAAGGGAACCCTGATGGTACCACTGTGGAAGGCAGACCTCTCATGTGAAAATGATAAACCACTTCCCCGGAAGTCCCCACACGTGATGTGTCCACAGCAAAGGCCTGGAGGGCAGGGCTGGGATGGCAGCCAAGCTCTCCAGGGAGTTTAGGTAAAAACTGCACCCCTGAGATCAGATGGGCAGCTCCTGCAAAATGAGGTCAGAGGCCGCTAAGACTGGGACTGTTTGGAAGCCCAGCAGTGGGTGGCCTCCTCCAGCCTCGCAGTGTAGTTTCTATCAAAAGTGCTTGAGGCCTCTGCAGCTCAGCGCTGTAAAGCACCACGTGGCTATACGTACACAGTACCCTGGCAGGGCCCCCCTGCCGCAGAGCGAGGGCTGCTGCTTCAGGGCAGAGTTCACCCCAGCTGGTACCTGGGCAAAGGCTCTTCAGACCCACTTGATTTGCTCTGCTACCAGCCCGACTGTGCAACTTCAAATGGTTTGGGTGTGGAAAGAACACAGTGTTAAGATTCCAAAGGTCCAGCTTCTCATTCAACCTGGGTGACTTCAAGCAAGTCACTCAACATCCCTGAACCTCGGGCTTTTTCTCACTGGGATCTGAAGGCAGAGATCCTCAGCAGCCCTGACGCTCTGTTCCCTCCAAGCTGGACCATGTCCTGACTGCTGCCGGATACCTGCAGGGGTCTCTGGAGCCCAGCAACCCTCCCAGAGCCCTAGCGCTAGAGGCATGTCCTTGAGTCTTCCAAAGAGCGGTCCCTTATAGGTGGAGAGGATACCCTCTGGCTGGTGCTGGAGCCCCCAGCCTGCAAAAGAACAGAACTCCCTGGTTCTTTTTTTTTTTTTTGGCCACACCCCAAAGCATGTGGAACTTCTCCAACCAGGAATTGAACCTGTGCCCCCTGCACTGGAAGCTTGGAGTCATAACCACTGGACCACCAGGGAAGTTCAGAATTCCCTGGTTCTTTATTTTGTTTTGGCAAAACTGACCTGTTGGCCAAATCTATTCCTCATGACTGAGAGAAAGAAAACTGTGCTTATATGCAAACTTTCAGTGGAAAGAATGAACCACTTCTGATCCCAGGGACAAACCTATGTGTTATTGGATTTTTCCAGCCTGATGCTTCTGCCATATTTGGAGAAAAAGTCTGTTTTTCTTTTCTTTCTTTTTTTAAAAATTGTTTTTAGGAGTCATGTAGACACTGCTCTAGACCAGGCCATCATGGGGCTGAGCAGACTGGTTGGAGGGTAAGCAAGTAACCCGCTTCTGGGTGCTAGCTGGGAGCAGAGGAGACTTAGCATCACCCAAGACAGGGTTTGGCAGGTGGTGTATGTGAATTTGAAGGAAGAAAATACTGGGAGTGGGGGAATGGCCATCATTTCTGAGAAAAGGAAAACATTTAACTTCTTCTTTAGCCTTTTGTCAGGGAACCAGGTAAAAACAGAAAGTAAAAGGGGAGAAACCAAAAGTGAAATTGTTCATTCATGTTTGATGAAACCTTCCCACCAAACAGAAACTAGCCTACACAAAAATGAAAAAAGGAAAGAAAGTCAGGACATTTTCACAGTCTGGGGCATCATTAGATACAGTGACCTAGATACACTAGAAGCCACCCAGGACCCAGGTGCCAACTCGGTGAAACTGGGGAAACTAATTTCCACACACCTGAGCCTCGTAAGGGAGCGAGCTCCCTTCTTCCAATCCTTTGAGTCCTTGGAGAAAGTCAAGTGGCCATACATAACCAACAGGGGCTGGTTTCATTTATAAATAACCCAGGAACATTTTGTTGTTTTCAGTTTTTTAGGACTGGGTTTTCCCAGCATACAAGGCTCTAGGGAGACGTGAAAACCATGACAGGTCAGTGTGAGAGCTACTGGGACAAGCTTGGGCCCCCTCATTCAGGCCATTAGACAACCACCTCTTTCAGGTTCCTCAGCCTCAGGCCCTTCCCTGGAACACCCCAGAAGTTGTATCTCCGGGGCGGACCCCTCAAAGCACTATGGAGGAAGCAAGTCCTTTTGGCTTCTAAGGCTGGCCCCGGAAGTCTGGACGGGTGACAGCCCTGCCTAGGAGTCTCAATATCCTCTTTTGAGGAGAAAGCCAGAGTCTCGTGGTTTCTGTGTTTCACTGTGATTGATGAAAAGAATGCTAATGAAGTCCCAAATAAAAGCAGTTAAGTCAGAGAGCTAAGATTGCAGACAGGGCTGGAATTACTCAGCTGCTCTCTAATGGGGTGAGGTGGGGGGTGGAGGGCAGGCAATCAATTTAATGTGGTTTATTCCCTCAGAAGGCGCTGAGACCTGATCCTACAAGGGGTGGGGGACCAAACCTCCCATCTGGCCCCCTCTGATTCCCACCTGACTCAGCACCCTGATATTCTGCTGAGTCTCAGATCTGAGTTCCTGCATCTGTCCTTTTAGCCTGCCAGCCTGCTCTCTTCCCTGATAACAGGTGCCTGATAACAGGTACCCAGCCCTTCAGGTTCCCACACTTCCCAGAAGCCAGAAAGTTGGACGGGAGGCCTTCACACTCTCAGGTACATTTTAGATTTGTCCAGGAGCGTCCCCCTCACCCCCCCCCCTCCCGCCCCGGCCACTTTGGTGTCCTGATACCGGTTACATAACAATCACAGTCCTCAGAGCTCTGACCTCACCCACTGAAGATTCTCACTGGCCCCGACAGCCAAGGGGGCCTATGTGTGGCCCGGGATGATGGTGGGGGAATGAGCCTAACAGAAGAGCCAGGAACTGGTAAGGGCAGGAGGCACAGATCAGAGTAAAGCATGGTAACTGGTGGTGACCCAGAGAGGAAAGCGGAAGTATTTGGGTTTTTTAATTCCCCCAGAGTTCCCACAAGATTTCACTGTTGCCCCACATTTCCCCTCCACCCCACATAGGGAATTTCTGATGAACTTCCTCAAAACTCGAAGTGCCAGAGGGCCTAACTTCCTCTTCACCCTACTTCCCCACCCAGAGGCAGCCTCTTGAGGGAGGCGGTATCTTTTTCCTTGCGTGTTCTATGTCATGTGTGTCCTCCACTGCAGTGTCCAGCTCCCAATTCCTGGCCTGTGGGGAGCTCAGGTCTCTTGCGACGGCTCAGACTTTCCCCACCAGCCTCCTCCCTTCCCATTTTTATTTCCCCAGTCAACACCCCGCCTTGGATAGTGTACTCCCTCAGCTTTCTCCACTACCTCATTCCTGTCTCTCCCTCTCCCAGAACAGATAAAAGACGAGGGGATGAGAAGGAGTGTCAGGGAAGCAGGGGCGAGAGGAGGAGGCAAGGAAGGGCAGTGCAGACAGGGGACGCATGGCACCAGGGGTTCCCCCATGCTTTTGGGGATTCTGAGTGGGAGGAGGAGGGCCGTCCATTGCGGGAGCTGCGGTGGGGCGCGTATTCAGGGTACTGGGGTGTCCTACTGGGAATCTCGCGGGGGAGGAAGGCGTGCAGACCCTAGAAGCTCCGCGCGCCGCCCTCCGGCCAGCCGCCTTCGTGACCGCAGGACTTCCGCGAGTAGCCCCACGAGGGGCGGGGCGAAACAGGTGCGGTTGCCACGGCACCCGGGCCCGGGGTGGGGGTGGGGGGGCCTCAGCGGAACTAGCGGCGCTCGCGAGATTTGGAATCGGCCAATGAGAGGCGGGGGAGGGGAGGACGTGGCGCGGAGCGCGCGGGCGGGGCTCCTCCTTCCCTCTCCCAGCTCCCCGCGGCCCCGAGTGGCGGCGGCGCGCCCGCTGGGACGCGCGGCCGGGCCTTATAAAGAGCGCACGGCTAGGCGCGCGTTCCACTGTACAGAAGGGCACTCGGCTGGCCGCGCCGTGCGCCTGCGCAGTGCGGACCGCTCCCCGCCCCCCTGCCCCACCGCCCCCTCAGCCGGCCGGCCCGGCCCAGCCTCGGCTCCGCGTCCTCGCCCGGCTCTCAGCCGCCCCTTCGCCCCGCAGCAGCCAGCCAGGTGTCCGGCAGCATGTTCAGCTGGGTCAGCAAGGATGCCCGCCGCAAGAAGGAGCCGGAGCTCTTCCAGACAGTGTCCGAGGGGCTGCGGCAGCTGTACGCGCAGAAGCTGCTGCCCCTGGAGGAGCACTACCGCTTCCATGAGTTCCACTCGCCCGCGCTGGAGGACGCTGACTTCGACAACAAGCCCATGGTGCTCCTCGTGGGCCAGTACAGCACGGGCAAGACCACCTTCATCCGGCACCTGATTGAGCAGGACTTCCCGGGAATGCGCATCGGGCCCGAGCCCACCACCGACTCTTTCATCGCGGTCATGCACGGCCCCACCGAGGGCGTGGTGCCGGGCAACGCGCTCGTCGTCGACCCGCGGCGGCCCTTCCGGAAGCTCAACGCCTTCGGCAACGCCTTCCTCAACAGGTAGCCACCCCTCGACCCGGGGGAGGGGGCCGCCGGGGTCCCGACCGTCCAGTGACCACTGCCTCCGCTGTTCTTTGTCCGAAGCCCCCGCGAGACCCCCCCAGCGACCACTCCCCGGAACTGGGTCCCTTGCCGCTTTCCAAAGAAAACCCTTACCAAGGGGGTCTGCGAATGGGCGTCGCCGGCTCCCGCGGCTCTGTCTCCGCCCCACCCCCCGAATTTCCCAGGTTATCGGTTTAACTCCCAACCCCCCACCCTGGCAGATCCCAGACTCCTCACATCCCTCAGGTAATCTTGGTTTCCACCTCCTTCCCTGAGTCTGGGCGCACCTAATTCATTCAAACCAACCCCCTCACCCCCTCGCTTCAAGGGTCTGTTTCTTAAGTGTCCTGGAAAAGTACAGTGAAACTTTTAGATATTCACTTTGCTGGTGTGGTGTGTCTCCCCGGGGACCGGTGGTTTGTGGAGGAGGGACCGGGGAGATCTGCTGTGGCCTGCTGAGTTTGGGGCGGCCTGCAGAGGCAGCAGACAGAGGGGAGCCCCAGCACTTCTTCCAGGGGCAGCTCTGAAGGGCCTGTGTTGCTTTAAAGGTTTCTGGGGTAAGGGTCTGGGCTGCCAGGCCGTGGCCCCCGGAGCCCTGGAATGAGATTCCAGCCCTTGTAAACTCCCTAGGATGTTCCCAAACCTACTTGGGCCTCCGTTTCCCAGTTAAATGGGTAAATGAGGGTAACCCTGTAAAGGTCTAACCTTCAGGATGCTATGAATGAAATACGTCAGCCTGCTCTCTCAGGAGCGCTACAGCCTGGTTCACTTTTCTCTAAAGGAACTCAAGGTCCCAGCTCAATGGGGATTCTAAAATCCCTCCCCCCACGCCCCCAGGGGACATACCAAAGGACTTCACAAATCTGCTGTCCTCTCTGCCAAACTCCATTAGAGGAGTGACTTTACATGCCTTTCAAAGTCCCTTCTGGGGAAGGGCCTAGGAAGGAATCCCTGACTCTTGCCTTCCAGAAGGTCCCCGCCCTGTGTGATCACATTCCTTTCTAGACACAGTCCAGCCCCACAGGGTAGACCAGCTCACCCTTGATCCCAGCCAGTGGCCAGGCTGACCTAGGTGTGCAAAGCTGACCTTTTAACCGAGAAGACAGGCGGGCTTCTGTTGTCTTTTTGCCTCTTCGGGGCATTTAAACCTGCCTTCCTGTTTCATGGCTTCTGGTGTTGGTGAGTTAGGGCCAGAGTAAAGTCCTTGGAGTGAGACTCCTGAAGAGGCAGGGTCCTCCTGGCCAGGAGCCAGCCTCGGAGGGATACTGGGGTTTGAGACCTGTACCTGTAGACGGGCAGCTGGCTGACTGTCACCTGGTGGGCGCCGTACAGTCTTGTGGAAAGTTTCCCTGCCAGGCTGGGAATTCCGAGACTCTTAGGTCTGCTCTCCCGGAGAAATTTGGGAGGCTAGAAGGAAGGAGCTATATCTCCTTCTGCTGGCCTTAGGTGTCCACTATTGATTGCGAGAGCAGACCTTTTTTGTAAGGAGAAGTGGATGTATGACCTGTTTTCTGAATTTGGAGACCTAAGGTTTCAGAGCTGGAAGGGACCTTAGACATCATCTTGTTCAGGAAACCGCTGCTCAGGGAGCCCAGCCGTTGACGAGTTCACCACCGAGCAAGTTAATGCAGCGCCCTTGCAGAGCCGACTGTCTGCCTTTGTGCAGCCAGTTACCTCCTCCTGCTGCTTCTCCCTGGGAAAAAAAAAAAAAACAGAACAAAACAGCAGTTCAGGAATGCCGAGTCGAAGAGAGGCACCTTGACTATGCTGGTGCCGCAGGACCCCAGAGCTACGCTTTTATTTCCTCTGCCACTGCTTCATCGCCAGAGGGTCCCAAAATACTAACGACCTCACCGGAAGGGGCCTCATCAGCCGAGGGTGGGGATGTGGCCTTGCGCTGGAGCCGAGGCCCGAGCTGTGTCAGCCCGTGTAGTACACCAGCGCCGCCGGCCAGCCGGGGCACACAAAGGGGGCTCTTCACTGGCTGACACAGCCTCTCCCGCACCCTTAAAGAGACTCATTGAGTCATGGACTTGACTTTCCGGCCTCTTCCCCCTGAGTGGCTGCTCTAAGACTCAAATCAGAGGCAGGGCGCAGCCTGGGTACTTGTAACTGGTACTTGTAGCTCGAGATGAAATCAGCACGTCCTTGTTGGTGAGAAAACAGGATGGGACGCATCTACACTGCCCGCTCCCTTTCATGTTTGCAGCCTCACTCCCCGAGTTTTGCAGAGCACCTGATCTGAACAAATGTCAACTTATTGGCTAGGCTCTTGACTAGACCGTTTTACGTATGTTATGTCTCCGAGCCAGCTGAAAATCCTCCCGTTTTGGTTTTCTCGCTGCTGACTCCTTCCCTGGCAGGAGCGCCAGGTCGTGCGGTTTATTTGCAGCATGTGTGCTCTGCTGCTGGCACAGTGAGGATGAGGCTCAAGCTTTCTTCATCCTGAGGGTCAGCAGCTTCTGCTCGGCTGTGCTTGCAGGCAGCACCCCTTGCCCCCGGCCAGCGGCCCCTGGCCTGTGGGCTGCGGTCACTTAGGGGGTTGGGGCCACAGGGAGAAGCTCATCTCCTCAGATTCCTAGACAATGGGCCAGTATTTTCTTTGCTTGCAGTACCTTTTCTAGAGAAGTGTTTAAAGGACTTCTCTGTGTCCAGTCGAGAATCTCTGGTATCAGATGGGACAGTCCCTCTGGGCTGTTTTGAGCTCGGTGGGAACTCACGCACACAGAGCTGAGCCCTCGCCCGTGACTCTGTGGCTTCCTTCCTCCCCACTTTGCTTTGACTTTCAGAGAATCTGGTGTCTGTGCTTCCCTGCCCCACCATCCACCAGCTTGTGTGGTCCCCTGACTGTCGCTGGCCACCGCAGTACTTTCACCCGAGCAGCTGGGTGGGAGGGAGGGCTCCCTCCCACCATACCAGCCAGCCATACCAGCTGGCTCCAGCAGGTATAGGAAAGGGCCATCTCTCTTGGTGTGTGGAAATGTAGCCAGGTGGTTGAAAATCTGAATATGGAATTCCAAGGTCCCCGTTTGTCACTCTTCTCCCTTCCTTCTGGATTTGAATGGTGACTGAGGCTTGTGCGTGCAGTTTTCGCTAACATGTCAGCAACTTGGAAGTTGAACTCTCGAACTCTGGGGGGAAGAGCTCAGTAAGGGAAATGCTGATGTCTGTCAGTTGGAGCCTGCTGGTTGGATTCCCAGTTAAGACAATACGAGCAATCTGCTGGCCACCCCGGAAACCTTTTTTTTTTTTTTTCTGGCCACACGGTATGCAGGATCTTAGTTCCCCCACCAGGGATCAAACCTGTGCCTCCTGCAGTGGAAGTGCAGCATCCTCAACACTGAACCGCCAGGGAGTTCCCACCCCTGGAAACTTAAGACAGTAGAGAAACCTCCTTTAGGTTCCTTGCTTCTTAAAGGGAAGCCAGAGGCAGAGATGAGGGAGTACAGAAATCACTGCTGTTTGACCCAGGGCAATGATACCCGAATCTTGACCTCGCTCTTCGGGCTCTTGCTCTCGTGCAGGTTCATGTGCGCCCAGCTGCCCAACCCGGTCCTGGACAGCATAAGCATCATCGACACCCCGGGGATCCTGTCTGGAGAGAAGCAGCGCATCAGCAGAGGTAAACAGGCTCTGACACAGCCCGGGGCACCCAGTGTCACCAGACGACTTCGGTCTGACATCAGGGACGTGGCCCAGAGGCTGCTCGAGTCTCTCCCAGCCCGAGTGAGAACCCTTTTCCCACCAGCCTTGCTGTCTGCGTGGCGGCTTCCTTTGCTGAGGATACAGGAGCTGTCAGGGTGGGCCGACAGCCAGCTGTCCCTGGGGCCTTCTGGAAAGGAGGACAGGATCCTGGTTGGCTGGGAGGCCCAGGTACCCCGGTCAGCATGGCTGCTCTGAATGAGCCTCTGGTTCCCCTGGGGCTCATTCACCTTAGTTTGAAAACTTTGCCTCCCAGAGGTGTATAAATTCCTAGCGAGTCCAGCAGGACTGGGAGAGAACAGTTTGAATTGAAAGAGCGAGCCAAAAGGAGAAGCTGGCAGGGATCTGTTAAACATTTTGGGCTGTGGAAACATGTTTAAATTTGCTTAAATGCTGTTCATCAGCAGCCTCCCTGGGTGCCGTGCGTGGTGGTAAGTTTTACGTGCTGAATATTAGTGCACCAGGCCCATTCTAGTTGTGTAAACTCCTGTCCCAACTTCGCCAAGCTTTTCTAAAGATCTGGTTCAGGATGTGCCTGAACTGGGTTATATTTCTGCTGCTGCCTCTTTCTGTAGAGGGAGGGGAGCCTCAGGGTTTGAATGCTTTCTGGGAGGAGCATGGGGGCCAGCTCGGAGCAGAGCCTGCAGCTGCAAATGTAAAAGTGAAACAGGATCAGCCTCAGAGGGGGTTGAGGACAAGTGGCCAGATTTGTTTATCATTAACTCGCAGGCCTCTCCTGTCTCTCCCCCTTTCCCAGCGGGCTGCCTGGCATTAGTGAGCTTCGCAGCAGAAGCCAGCAGTCTGAGATTTGGGAGGCAGTATATCTGTGAGGGGGTGGGGGCCCTGTTTTCAGTGCTGAGAAAGCCTGCTGCTCCTTTTTTTTTTCCTGGCTTGTGGGCCCCTGTCGATAGGGGATTGCATCAGAACATGCTGAAACTGCTCTCTTATCTCTCCATCTGGTTTCAACTTTTAGGTTTTCCACCCTGATGATAGTTACACTCTAAGGGCTCAAGAGAGCAGATTTGGGGGCCTCTTTGAAAGTGGCGGGGCCAGTTTTTTCTTTCTTCTTCTTGTTATTGTTCCAACCTGGTTTTAAGAAAATGCCTGATAAACAAGGCTCTTGTCTTGTCATTTGCCAAAACAAGCCTTGAATATGTGATTAAGTTACTCTTAAAGAGAGACCCAGAAAAGGGAATTTCTTCTCCATCTCCCTCCAGGACTGAGCTACCCTGGGGGAACTTTCTTTGAGGCTCTGTAGAGTTCTGTCTTTAATGGCTTCAGGGAGTAGGCGGGGAGAGGGGTCTCCTGACTCCGGGAAGTCAGATCAGATTGGTCAGTTGATGTGAATGCATCTTTGGATAAGGCATAATAATAGGCTTCATAAAAAGGGCTTCCCCAGTGGCTCTACGGTAAAGAATCCGCCTGCAGTGCAGGTAGCAGCAGGAGACACAGGTTTGATCCCTGGGTCGAGAAGATCCCCTGGAGGAGGGCATGACAACCCACTTCAGTATTCTGGCCTGGAGAATCCCATGGACAGAGGAGGCTGGCGGGCTACAGTCCATAGGGTGGCTCAAAGTTGGACATGACTAAGGTGACTTGGCACGCACACACACATCCTCCCCAAACGCCACCCTCTTACAACCTTCAGAGCTGGCAGTTAAGGTATTTAAGGAAAAGCATTTAGGGTTCTTGTGGTCCCTGTTGTCTCCTGAAAGGGAACTCGGAAAGAGCAGTTTTCCACCAGTGCTGTGAAGTTCCCCTGCTGGGCAGTTTTTGAAACTTCAGGCAGGGGGCTTAGAGCTCAGGGGACTGAGGAGTTGGGCGTATCTGCCTCTTTCTTTTTTTTTTTCCCAATATTTATTTACTTGGCTATACCGGATCCCCAGTTGCAGTACGCAGGCTCTTCAGTCTTCGCTAGGGCATGCAAAGTCTTCTTGTGGCATGTGAACTCTAGTTCCCTGACCAGGGATCGAACCCAGGCCCCCTGTATTAGGAGCACAGAGTCTTAGCTGCTGGACCACGAAGGAAGTCCCATGAGTGTCGGTCTTGCTGCATAGGTTTCCCTGGCCCTGCCTGCAGGGGTGTTTCCCTCCCCTGCTCCCCTTCCGTCTGCTTCCTCACCCCATCCCTAGAAAGGCAGGCAGTGGTGTCCGGACTTGCTGCCTGCAGGGCAGGCACCGAGCAGGGCCTCAGCGTGCTCTGCAGTCAGGCCGTATGCATGTTACTGGGGACCAGGCCGTCCCGGCCCACTTGGTACCCATGCACATGGCAGATACTTGGAGGAAGAAGCTAGCAGGAGACTGCTGTATTCCCCCATCATGGGCAGGAGGAAGGAGGTTGGCTTACAGATAAGTGCATCACTTTGATTGAAGGAGGGCTGTTCTCCTGTGAGGGATCCAGCTGATTTTATCCACTGTTTCTTTCCCTCTATAACTCTAGTGGTCTTAAAGTATTCTACTAAAAGTTTTGGGCTTCCCACGTGACACTAGTGGTAAAGAACCCGTCTGCCAATACAGGAGACTTAAGAAATGTGGGTTCGATCCTTGGGTAGGGAAGATCCCCTGGAGTAGGGCATGGCAACTGACTCTAGTACTCTTGCCTGGAGACTCCCATGGACAGAGGCGGCTGCGGGGCTATAGTCCATGGGGTCGCACGAAGTCGGACACGACTGAAGCGACTTAGCGCGCACTAAAAGTTACCAAGTTGGGATTTACTGTGGGCTATGTTTGGGGTCAACCTTTTATCAGTGGAGAAAGGCCATCGGACTGGACCTCTTAGATGTGCTGGGTATGGCCTCCGGGGTGGTGTCCTCCAGGTGGACACAAAAGCGGTTGGCTTCTCCTTGGAGACCCCATTCATCTGTTGCCGCAGAGGTCCCGTGTCCCCCGGCAGAGGAAGTCGGGAGGGCAGTGCATTCCAGGCTCCCTGGTGGCCACCCCTCGCTCCCGGGGCCGACAGGGTGGAAAGCAGGTGTTTCCCTCTCAGAAAGATCGGGTCCACAGCACACGTGGGTCCCATGCAGGCAGCAGGCACTTCTGCGGTCTGCTGACCTCATTCCCTGGAAGTCGAGCAGCATTCTGGAGGCTAAAATTGGCGTCACTTATTGCATTTACCTCCAGTTCCCACCCTGTTGGCCTGACCCTCCTGACTTTTCCCCTTTCTGAACGGGGCCTAGCGTGTGCAGGAAGTACTGGGTGGGAGATAAGAGGTGGGGCCCGAGCAGGCCCAAAGCAGTCAGGACCCAGCCCAGGCCCCGCAAGAGACGCCTGAGAAGTGCTGCAGGGAAGAGTAGGGCCTCAGGGGGTCTTGGGCTGCCCCCCCACCCCCTTGTGCTAATCTCCTGAGTGCCTCTGAAGATAAAGTGCTCTCATGTCAGCGGACAAAGGTGACCTGCCGGGCCGGCATTCATTCTTGGGTGCTGCCCGTGTGACTGATACAGGGCATTCCAGAGGGCACATGGGGCCCGTGGGGCTGACACCTGGGGCTCCCAGGCTGCTGGCTGCCGGCACGGCCTGGGCAGGAGTGGGTCTTCCCACGCCGCTCCTCGTGAGCAGCGGAGGGAGGCGCTCGGTGGAAGCAGGGGCTGGGCCAGGGCACCCCCGCCACTGTCACAGCGAGGCTGTGAGCTGAGCCGCAACTTTTGTGCCTCGTTTTCCCCCTCCCCGTGGGAGTGGAGTCAGCAGGGGCCAGTCGTTTTGAGTTGCATTAGGGTATGGAGCTCGGCCGGCCAGTGTCTGCTTTCTGCTTGACCTCTGCGCTGGGAACCAGCGCCACTCGCCGGCTGCAGCAGCTGCCTCTGTCAGGAAGCCGCCGCTCTTCAGATGAGGAAACAGAGGCTTAGCACCATTAAGCAGACTAAGAGGACACGGGCCAGCACGTGCTGGCGCTGGGATTCAAACCCAGCAGAGGCTTCAGTGTGCCGGAGGACGGCGCTCTGGGCCGAGGAGCTCTAAGAGCGTGGCTCCGACAAGCCCTGGGCCCTGCTGTGCCGGGCTCGGCTCCCCGGAATGCGCAGGGTCTACCGTCTTTCTCTCCCCACCTGAGACCAGATTCCAAGTCCAGAAATGGGCCTGAGGTTCAGGGCTTTGAACAGCAATGCTGAGATTTCTTTCTGCTTTTTTTTCCCTCCCTATTCTCTGCCTCCAGCTTGAAATCTGTCCCCGCCCCCAGTCGTCCACGGACAGGACCTGGGAGCCCTGGCTAAGGCTGGATTCTTACTTGCTCCCTGCTAACTGGCCCTGGATCCCAGGCTCCATCTAAGCTCAGGAGCCATCCCTGGCCCAACCCTGGAGCCCTCTGACCACAGGTGGCCCTTCCTGCTGCCCGCTCCTAAGAGGCCCTGGCCCTGAAAGCTCACTAGGTTTTCCGTAGCCCATTGAACAGCTCCATGAGGCTGCCTTGAAGCCTCGTGAGAGGCTGAGTACTGCATCCCTTCTGGGTTCCAGCACCCCCAGCACAGATGATGGCAGAAGGTTTGGGTCCCAGGTCAGTGCTTAGGAGCTGGGGCCCTCGGGGGTTGCTGTGCCCCCAGGAGCCACGTCAATAGAACAGGGAGAGCCACCCAGCCTCCGGATCCTCATCGATGGCCACAGGAATTTGCATGTGTTAAGCTTTTGCCCTAGTGCCCACTGCCCAGTTCAGTGTTCCACAAATGTCAGCTGAAGAAAAATACACTGAAAAACCCAGGGATTCCCAGACTGTGATGAGGAAGGCCTTTCTCTGAAGAACATCCCGAGGAGACTGGAGGGGGGGCAGCACTGACTCAGCAGGCATTTCCCTTCAGACTCCAGGACCTCCTCTGGGGGCCTGGCTTAATTCAGCACAGCTACCCTCCTCAGGGTCTTCCTCTCACTACCTCCCCCCACCCCCACCCCCCGTCCCTGTCCAGCTTTTGGCCACTCTGCCCGCGGGGGCGTAGGACCAGCCCATGCTGGATCCCCACCTGTTTTCAGGCAGCTGCCTGCAAACGCTCAGTTTATATTTGGGGTACAAGGCATTCTTCACACATTAGAAGTCATTGCCCACACAGCCATCAGAATTTGAGCTCCTTGGGCCCAAAATACAAATCCTGTGAGTAAGAGATTGCAAACATTTACGGAGCGCTTAGGGCGGGTCAGGCACTCACTCAGTCACAGTGAAACTTACCACCTTCACATTGCAGATGAAGAAACAGAAGCTCAGAGAGTAGAAGGTCCAGGCCTGACTCCAGAGTCCATCCACCCACCCCCCCGCCCCCCCACCTGTTCTTTGTTGCTTATTTCTAGGCCAGATTTATTGAGGTCTTGTTACATACGATAAAAGTTCAGCCAAGGCAGCAGTTGTATAACCACTACCACCATGACCGAGATACAGCTTTCATCACCCCCAGAAAGTTCCCTGCACCCCTTTGTAGTCCCTCATCTACATCCCTCATCAGGCAACCGCTGATCTTTGCCCCAAGGTCGTGCCTTTCCAGAAAGTCATAGACGGAATCATGCAGAATAAAGCCTTTAGTGTCTGTATTCTTGCACTTAGCATGTGCTTTTGAGGCTCATTCATCTCTGAGAGCTTGCAGTTTATTCCTTTTTGTAGCTGTTGTATCCTGGGGTATGGATATACCGTAACTTGTCATCCATCCTCCTGTCGAGTGACATCTGGGTTTCTGGTTTGGAGCAGTTTTGAATAAAGCTTCTGTAAACGTTCGTGCAGGGTGCTAATTTTAATTTCTCAGTTCTCGAGGCATATGGGGTCTTAGTACCCTGACCAGGGATCAAACCGGTGCTCCCGCAGTGGAAGTGCCGAGTCTTAACCACTGGACCAGGGAAGTCCCAATTTCTCGGTTTCTTTGGGTAAATGCCTAGACTGGGGAGGCCCCATTCTGCCACCTCTCTGCCCTTCCCGTAAGAACTGTAGCCCAAGGAAACTCTGAATAAGTCCTCACGGTGTGTATTCTTCGCTCTTTAATCTCTCTGGTCCTCCTGCACCCCTTCCTCCTGGCCCCGGTGCAGGTTAAGCATATGTGATGGGAGCTGTGGCAAGAAACGCCAAGGCCCACGCAGCTTGAATGGCAGGAAACAAAAGTCGACTGGAGACAAACCCTCTATTGTTTGCATTCTAGAAACTTCTGGAATATCTGAAGCAGCTTTCCCCCCAGCTACTGGAACTAACCTGTGTTTGGAGGGTGCTGGGCAGGGGCAAGGCTGAATCCCAACTCTTCCCTCTTCACCTCTGTGCCAGAGGGTGGAGAGCGAGACTCTTGACTGGAAGGCAGACCCCGTCTGGAGGGAGCCAGAGCCACAGGGGCAGAACCCCTGCAGCAGCTGGGACCTGCAGGAGGCTCGGTGGGGACGGGGCCAAGGCGAGGGGCAGGCTGGGGCCTCCTGTCTACATGCCTGTGTAAAATATGCATGAAAGTGTCAGTCACTCAGTCGTGTCTGACTCTTTGCAACCCGATGGTCTGTCAATGGATTTCTCCAGCCAAGAATACTGGAGTGGGTTGCCATTCCCTTCTCCAGGGGATCTTCCTGACCCAGGGATCAAACCCTGATCTCCTGCACTGCAGGCACATTCTTTACCGTATGAGCTACAGGAAGTCTGAAATATGCATAGCATGCGGTTTACCATTTCAACCATATTTTAAGTGCACAGGTCAGTAGCTTTAAGTACATTCTCATTGTTGCACAAACACCACCACCACCTATCTCCTCGCTAACTTTCTTCCCCTTCCCAAGAGAAAACTCTGTCCCCGTTAAAGTACAGCTTCCCTCCCCATACCCAGCCCCTGGCCCCCACAATTCCACCTTCTGTCTGTGGGTTTGACTCGAGGCACTTCATACCGGTAGAATCATCCCCCGTGACTGACTTGTTTCATCATTTCATAATGTCTTCAAGGTCCCAGAACCTCCTGAGCCAAGCTTGTCTCTTATCCGCGCTGGCTTTTACTCACACTGTAGGCTCAGCCCTGTCTTTCCCGCTCCTGCCCCCGACTGTGTGGTCTGTGGCCTTTGTGGGTGTCGGCGCCCTCATGACTGCCCCTTCTGAGATGCCCGAGGCTGCAGCACGGTGTCCGCACTGGTGCGTGGAGCGTGGTGTCCTCCTCACTGGGCGCACGTGCCTTCCTGCTTCTGCGTGGGTTGCTGTGTGTGAGGCCTGATCCTGCTGCCAAGGCTGACCTCTAGGATGTCCCAGAGCCTGGAGGCTCAGTGCCTGGGGCAGTGTTGGGGTCCGAGAGTTCCTTTCTAGACGTGTCCTTGGTCCCAGGACTTGTCACCTCCCACTGAGCCCCTTGGGACAGAGCGCAGACTCAGTCGCTGCTCTCAGCACCCCTGATGTGGGTCGGTCCAGCCCTTTGGTGCCCATGGAGACACACAGGCTGAGGTGTTGGGGGGCCCTGCGTGGCTGCAGCCACGTGGTAGGACGTGGTCCTCCATCTGCAATGACGTCTCGAGTCTGAGCATTGAGACCCTGTGCATGACCTGTGAGCGTGCTTGGCCAGCCACCCGGTCTCTCTTACCAAAAGTGTGAGCACTTTCCATATAAACAGGAAATTTCATTCACCTGCAAAAAAATGGGCTCCGCTCTGTTGGCTCCAGCTTGAGATGGCGGCGAGTAGCTGGGTTTGCAGGCAGGGTCGCGGTCACTCTGGGCAGGGCTGGTGGACCTGGTGCCTCGTTCAGAGGCGATTCCTCCTTCTCTTTCTCTCGTCTTCCTGCTCCTTTCTCTCTTCTCTTCTCTCCCCCCATCAGCTCCCTCCACCCCCCCCATGCTGGGTGGGGTCCGGGGGTGACCTCAGCTCCCCGCATGCCGTGCTGAGTCCCAGGCCAAAGCGAACTGGGCCTCGAGCCCAGCCCATCAGGGCGCCCCTCTCCCAGCAGCTCGGTTTTGGCATCGCCGCCTCCCCAGCTGTGGGACTTGGGTCGTTTGGCGGTCTGAGGATGAACAGTGTGCCGAGGGGAGAAGGGGGGCCTCATTTTTTGCCGAGAGGGAGCAGCCCTTCAGTCCTGAGTCACTGCCTTCTCAGCACTGACCTGCCGTTCCCAGAGCCGGCCATAAAAGGCGCTGGCGGCGAGGCTGGGGCCAGCCCGCTCCCGGCTCCTCCAGGGCCCTGGGGACCTTGTACTTTGGAGCTTGCAGCCTGGCGGTGGCGGGCGGGGAAGTGACCCGGCCCTTGCCCACTGCCTTCATACACCCTCTGAGTGCAGGGAATCTGGTAGCCCGGCTGTTCCTTCGTCTGCACAGCCCCTGGAAGGCTGATGGCTCCCCTGCCCAGGCTCAAGTTCACATTCACAGGGGCTTTGCTGCCCCCGACTCCACCTCACTCCCACCCTGTTCAAAAACTGGAGAGGGCAGGCGGGCGGGCGGATCCTCCTGTCAGAGCGTCCTGGTTCCCCGCCCCCCGTCCTGTGGTGGGAACGGGTTGCCCTGGCCAGGCTGTGTGCTAAGTTGACGGAAGTCATACATTTGGGGTTTTCCTGAAGTTTCGGTGTCTTCCCACAAGGGTCAGCGCTGGCCTCCAGCCTTAGAGCAAGGCGGTGATGCACCCGGTGACCCGGAGCCTTGTTGCAGGGGGTCCTGCCCCCTCTCCCCGGCCTGAGCCTGCCTGACCCGCATGCGGTGTCATGCGGTGCCGGGGCCTGTGCTGGGAGCCCATTTAGTCCTCTCTGTGAACTTAGGAGAAGGAATTGTAATTTGACTTTTACAGAGGAAAAAAAGTGTAACTCAGAAGTTAAGAACTTCAGGTCACAGAGTCAGTGGCCTGAGCCGGGAATGGACTCCAGGGCTTTCTTACTAAGGGCCTGCATTGCCTCTGCGTGTCTCCGGGTGCGGGCAGATGCCTGCATGGCTGTGGCTTCAGGCGGGCAGGCAACCCTGGAGCCCATTTGAACCAGGGGCTGGGCAGCCGGAATGTTTGTCTAACCAGGCATAGCTTCACCGCCGGCAGGCCCCGCACGGCCTGGTTTATCTTAAAGCACCCCCCGCCCCCGGGGAGTGTTCAGGCTGGAGGGGAGGCGGCCCACGAGGCTGGACTCACGTTCAGCCCTGGAGGCTTGGCGGGACAGCTCAGCCGCCGCCTTACAAGAAAGCAGGGAGGATGGCGCTCTCTGTGGCACCGTGAGTCACTCTGGGCCTTTTGTTGACACTTGGTCCTTTTCTTTGGTCTCCCCCTCTACCTGCTACTTTGCTGTTTCCTGCCTCTAGAGAAGGCCTGTTTAAATCCCAGCCTGGTTGGGGTGGGGAGTGTGGGTACATCTCTGCAGTGGAGGGGGGGCTGGTTTCTGGCCTATTTCCGGGCAGTGTCCCAGGCCCTTCTGTAAAGGAGTGCTTTCTCTGGCACCTTCTCAGGGGCGTGACTATACTCTGGGAAGGACACAGTGGTTCCTAGGAGGGCCGGCCTGCATTTGGGGTAGCCTCTGGCCAGCAGGTAAGGAACAAGGGGACTTGCCCAGAGTCATGCAGAGAGTGGCGGCTCGAGGGCTGGGACCCAAGCTTCCCAAAGACTCTTGAGGCCTTGTTTCCATGGCCTTCCTACCACTCCTTAGTATTCCTAAAAGATAAGCAGAAGTTTTACTTCTGGGGACAGTACAGGTAGAAGCATTTTGAGGTAGCATAATTGTAAAAAGGGGTTACAAATTAAACCAGTATTGCAGAGACTCACAGATCCTTGGCTTCAATGAGGCATCTGATAGTTTGTGTGAAATACAATAGTTCTGAACCCAGAGTAGGTATTCCAGCTCCTGTCCTTACACCTGCATTCCAGTCCCTGGGGAGGGAGACAGGACAAAGGGTTGGTGCGCCTTTAATGGCTTGTTCGTTTCTGCAGCAGAGAGGCTGGGAAGTTCAGTCTGAAGCTGGGGGACCAGGAATTCAGCTGAAACCAGACAGTTCTGTCAGCTGTGCAGCCACAGACCAACAGCCTTAATTGTTGTTGGGAAACAGCACAGAATAGAGTTGGGAACCGGGGCTTAGTCTAGCCGATTCATTTTAGAGGGGGAAGTGGTTTGTAGCACTTCATAGGTTTATAGAGCAAGGGTCAGCAAGTATTTTCTCTTAGGGTCAGAGTGTTCAAAATGATTGGCTTTCCAGGCCTCGTGGTCTCTGCCACAGCCGAGCTCTGCTGTCGTTAGCATAGAAACAGCCAGAGACAGTGCAGGTGAGCAGGCTGTGTTCCAATCAAACCTTATGAGACAGGTGGCGGGCCACATCCAGCCCCTGAGCTGTGGCTTGCCAACCCCTGTTGTAGAGGGTGGATGCCATTCCCTGGGCACGGAGCCCTGGGCAAGCGGCAGCTGCAGGTCTTCCTGCTCCTAGCGGTGGCTGCCGTGCAGGGCACCCAGCTGATGGCACCCAAGTCTGTTCTCACCGCCTGTTGCTGAACTCTGCCGCTCGGCCTCCTCCTTGCTCTTGCCATAGTTGTACCCACTTTAGGACTTGGACTTCATGAGTTTTTTTCCATTGTTTGGGCTTTATCTTTCTCTATTTCTTTTTTTTTTTTTTCATTTCCATTATTATGGGCTTCCCTTGTGGCTCAGCTGGTAAAGAATCCACCTGCAATGCGGGAGAGCTGGGTTCAGTCCCTGGGTTGGGAACATCCCCTGGAGAAGGGAAAGGCTGCCCAATCCACTATTCTGGCCTGGAGAATTCCATGGACTGTATAGTCCCTGGGGTCGCAAAGAGTTGGACATGACTGAGTGACTTTGACTTTCACTTTCCATTATTTGTTTGTAAAGCACCTCTTAGTGCCAGATGCTACATGGGTGAGGGCGTTACCATGGTGGGTACGGAGGTAGGGGGTGCCTGACTGACCCGCTGCCCTAAGGGTGCTGCGCTGTCCACAGGAGTCCCTTCTGGAAACTTAGGCTGAGAAGTGCCAGGCCAAGTCAGAGATGGGAGCCATCAGACCCCCAGGGCCCCTGACCCACCCTTTCTCTTCCGGCAGGGTATGACTTCGCAGCCGTCCTTGAGTGGTTCGCCGAGCGGGTGGACCGTATCATCCTGCTCTTTGACGCCCACAAGCTGGACATCTCCGATGAGTTCTCAGAGGTCATCAAGGCCCTCAAGAACCATGAGGACAAGATCCGCGTGGTGCTAAACAAGGCTGACCAGATCGAGACTCAGCAGCTGATGCGGGTCTACGGGGCCCTCATGTGGTCCCTGGGGAAGATCATCAACACCCCCGAGGTGGTCCGGGTGTACATTGGCTCCTTCTGGTCCCACCCGCTCCTCATCCCTGACAACCGCAAGCTCTTCGAGGCCGAGGAGCAGGACCTCTTCAAAGACATCCAGTCTCTGCCCCGAAACGCCGCCCTCAGGAAGCTCAACGACCTCATCAAGCGGGCGCGACTGGCCAAGGTAGGCGTGGGGGAGCGACCGGGGGCCAGGGTGCCCTGGGGCAGCCGCTCAGGGCCCGGGACTGGGCGCCCCAGGCCCGGACCTGCACTCACTGCCCACACTGTTCCGCGCCTCGTCTGAGTCTGTGCTCTTGTGCACCCGTGGGTGCAACCTCTTCCTCACTGAGATTCTTTTTAACACATAAACATCAAAACAAGAAGGTGCCACTCTACTGAGAGGCGGCCTAGGGAGTGGAGAGTGAGTGGGGGAGCCGCTCAAGGCCTCATCGGCTGCCCCCCCCCAGGCCTGCCGAGCGCTGAGTGCCTGCAGCACATGCCGGGTGCCGGGGATGCAGTGGGAACTGCCAGGTTCCCACTCTCCCAGCATTTGTCCGCCGCACGGGGGAGAAAGCACAGTTTATTTTTATTGTCTTGGTTGCTACGGAAGCGGATGGCTGGGGAGCTGTCCTGAGGAGGGTGGACCAGACTGGGGGGACCTGGGCGGGAAGTGGTGCTTCAGCTGGAACAGGAGGTAGTTCGTGGAGAATTAGGGCAATGGCCTGCGGGCCCAGGGAGACCACTGGCTGGCCTCCATCCCAGAGGCCTTGTAAACCATCCCTACCCTCCGTGGAAGCTCAGGGTCTGCTGGCATCTGCACACAGCATCTGAATTGCTCGAGTTTGGAGCCTCAGTGCCTTGCTGACCACTTCACAAGACTCCGGGGTCTGGGAAGGGAAGGTTAATGCTGCCAGTGGACCCTTCAGACATCGAGGAGCAGAGCATGTTCCCTTGTGTGTCTGGGCTCACACGCTCAGTCGCGTCCAACTCTTTGCGACCCTGTGGACTATTGCCAGCTATGCTCGTCTGTCCGTGGAATTTCCTAGGCGAGAAGACTAGAGTAGGTTGCCATTTCCTTCTCCAGGGGATCTTCCCACCCCAGGGATGGAAACCATGTCTCTTGAGTCTCTTGCTTTGGCAGGCGGACTCTTTTACCACGGGATTAATGGCATGTTCCCTTAGGACATATGATTTATTTTGGATAATGCTGCATCGTGAGCATCTCCAGGGGCAGGCCCTGTCCTGGGAGAGCCAGGCAGCCCCCAGGCCGTGCTCCTGCCCCCAGGGAGCTGACTGCCTGTGTGTAGCCCAGAGGCTTTGGGACTCTGTTGCGGGCCAAACACAGTGACTCAGGGCACCCACTGTCTGAGGCCTGAATTCAGGTAGCTCTGGGTGCTCCCTGTCCCAAATAATGGGCAGTGACCCTTCATCCTTCACCCCTTGGTGTGTCTCCATCCTGGTTACCCAGAGTGCCCCAGGACCAGTAGACTGGAGCTTGCTAGAAGCACAGGTTTCTAGGTCCTACCTCTGCCCTACTGAACCGGGATCTGCACTTGGACACAGTCTCCTGTGACCTACTGTATGCTTAGTATAGAGGGAGAACCCTGCCCTGGAGGACTTGGGCTGGACTAGAAGAACCCTGCCCTAGAGGACTCGGGGCTGCTGGGTTCTCTAGCTGTCTCACTTCTGGAACCTTCCTGATGAGTGAGCTGGTTCTGAGAAAGGAACCCATTAGAACATCCATGTAAGTGGCTCCTGGCCTCAAGGGACAAGTGGCGTCCTGAGCTGAGGAAGAGAGTGGTGAATGGAGGGGAGTGCTAGCCTCCTGTTTCCGGTCCAACTTCTGCTTGGTCGCAGGAAAGGACCACGCCACCGCCGCCCCGCCCTCCCCAGCCTCCAATCCAGCCAGGGCAGGGTTCTCTCCCAGCCTCTCAGGACAGAACGAGGGGCAGGCTTCGGGCCCCTGCCCGTTCATCTGCAGAGATGGCGTGTAATGGCACGGCCCTCGGGCACATTGAGTCACCATGCCTGGAAAGCCCCAGCTTCTCCAGTTTTGTCCTGCACCTGCTGTTGTGAGACTGTTTCCTTTTCCTGAACTGAGTTGCTTAGTCTCTGCCGGCCTCTAATGAGCAAAGCTGTGACTGTGACCCTGTGACCAACCTGCTTCCCTCGGCAGTTCTCAGCCAGGTTTCGACCCTGCAGGATAGACAGGGTCAGGCCAGTGGAGGGGTTTTTCAGGGTGGAGTTGGCAGGTCTGGGAGAAGAGGGCGTGAGGCTGGCTGGCCGCAGCCCTCCTTGCTGGACACTGCTTGGCAAGGCAACAGGATTAGAGGGCTGTGCTCTGGCCGGGTTGCCAGTGTTACTGCCCGCTGTAGGGAAGGGAAGGGTGTGCCACCCTAATTGGCAGGATGTATGTTAGGTATTGGCAGTATGAAAAGGCAAAATGATACGATACTGAAAGAGGAACTCCCCAGGTCGGTAGGTGCCCAATATGCTACTGGGGATCAGTGGAGAAATAACTCCAAAAAGAATGAAGGGATGGAGCCAAAGCAAAAACAATACCCAGTTGTGGATGTGACTGGTGATAGAAGCAAGGTCCAATGCTGTAAAGAGCAATATTGCATAGGAACCTGGAATGATAGGTCCATGAATCAAGGCAAATTGGAAGTGGTCAAACAGGAGATGGCAAGAGTGAATGTCGACATTCTAGGAATCAGCGAACTAAAACGGACTGGAATGGGTGAATTTAACTCAGATGACCATCATATCTACTACTGTGGACAGGAATCCCTTAGAAGAAATGGAATAGCCATCATGGTCAACAAAAGAGTCTGAAATGCAGTAGTACTGGGATGCAATCTCAAAAACGACAGAATGATCTCTGTTCGTTTCCAAGGCAAACCATTCAATATCACGGTAATCCAAGCCTATGCCCCAACCAGTAACGCTGAAGAAGCTGAACGGTTCTATCAAGACCTACAAGACCTTTTAGAACTAACACCCAAAAAAGACGTCCTTTTCATTATAGGGGACTGGAGTGCAAAAGTAGGAACTCAAGAAACACCTGGAGTAACAGGCAAATTTGGCCTTGGGGTACGAAATGAAGCAGGGCAAAGGCTAATAGAGCTTTGCCAAGAGAACACACTGGTCATAGTAAACACACTCTTCCAACAACACAAGAGAAGATTCTACACATGGACATCATCAGACGGTCAACACTGAAATCAGACTGATTATATTCTTTGCAGCCAAAGATGGAGAAGCTCTATACAGTCAGCAAAAACAAGACCGGGCGCTGACTGTGGCTCAGATGATGAACTCCTTATTGCCAAATTCAGACTTAAGTTGAAGAAAGTAGGGAAATCCACTAGACCATCCAGGTATGACCTAAATCAAATCCCTTATGACTATACGGTGGAAGTGAAAAATAGATTTAAGGGACTAGATCTGATAGACAGAGTGCCTGATGAACTATGGACGGAGGTTCGTGACCTTGTACAGGAGAACAGGGATCAAGACCATCCCCCTGGAAAAGAAATGCAAAAAGGCAAAATGGTTGAGGAGGCCTTACAATTAGCTGTGCAAAGAAGAGAAGCGAAAAGCAAAGGAGAAAAAGAGAGATATTCCCATTTGAATGCAGAGTTCCAAAGAACAGCAAGGAGAGATAAGAAAGCCTTCCTCAGTGATCAATGCAAAACAACAGAATGAGAAAGACTAGAGGTCTCTTCAAGAAAATCGGTTCGATAAAGGACAGAAATGGTATGGACCTAACAGAAGCAGAAGATATTAAGAAGAGGTGGCAAGAATACACAGAAGAATAGTACAAAAAAGATCTTCATGACCCAGATAATCAGGATGGTGTGATCACTCACCTAGAGCCAGACATCCTGGAATGTGAAGTCAGGTGGGCCTTAGAAAGCATTACTACGAACAAAGCTAGTGGAGGTGATGGAATTCCAGTTGAGCTATTTCAAATCCTGAAGGATGCTGCTGTGAAAGTGCTGCACTCAATAAGCCAGCAAATTTGGAAAACTCAGCAGTGGCCACAGGACTGGAAAAGGTCAGTTTTCATTCCAATCCCAAAGAAAGGCAATCCCAAAGAATGCTCAAACTACGGCACAATTGCACTCATCTCACACGCTAGTAAAGTAATGCTCAAAATTCTCCAAGCCAGGCTTCAGCAATACGTGAACCATGAACTTCCATTTGTTCAAGCTGGTTTTAGAAAAGGCAGAGGAACCAGAGATCAAATTGCCAACATCCGCTGGATCATTGAAAAAGCAAGAGAATTCCAGAAAAACATCTATTTCTGCTTTATTGACTATGCCAAAGCCTTTGACTGTGTAGATCACAGTAAACTGTGGAAAATTCTGAAAGAGATAGGAATACCAGACCACCTGACCTGCCTCTTGAGAAACCTATATGCAGGTCAGGAAGCAACAGTTAGAACTGGACATGGACCAACAGACTGGTTCCAAACAGGAAAAGGAGTACGTCAAGGCTGTACATTGTCACCCTGGTTATTTAACTTATATGCATAGTACATCATGAGAAACTCTGGGCTGGAAGAAGCACAAGCTGGAATCAAGATTGCCGGGAGAAATATCAATAACCTCAGATATGCAGATGACACCACCCTTATGGCAGAGAGTGAAGAGGAACTAAAAGGCCTCTTGATGAAAGTGAAAGAGGAGAGTGAAAAAGTTGGCTTAAGGGTCAACATTCAGAAAACTAAGATCATGGCATCTGGTCCCATCACTTCATGGGAAATAGATGGGGAAACAGTAGAAGCAGTGTCAGACTTTATATTTTTGGGCTGCAAAATCACTGCAGATGGTGACTGCAGCCATGAAATGAAAAGATGCTTACTCCTTGGAAGGAAAGTTATGACCAACCTAGATAGCATATTAAAAAGCAGAGACATTACTTTGCCAACAAAGGTCCATCTAGTCAAGGCTATGGTTTTTCCAGTGGTCATGTATGGATGTGAGAGAGTTGGACTATAAAGAAAGCTGAGCGTCGAAGAATTAACGCTTTTGAACTGTGGTGTTGGAGAAGACTCTTGAGAGTCCCTTGGACTGCATGGAGATCCAACCAGTCCATCCTAAAGGAGATCAGTCCTGGGTGTTCATTGGAAGGACTGATGCTGAAGCTGAAACTCCAATACTTTGGCCACCTCATGCGAAGAGTTGACTCATTGGAAAAGACCCTGATGCTGGGAGGGATTGGGGGCAGGAGGAGGAGGGGACGACAGAGGATGAGATGGCTGGATGACGTCACCGGCTCGATGGACATGAGTTTGAGTAAACTCCAGGAGTTGGTGATGGACAGGGAGGCCTGGTATGCTGCGATTCATGGGGTCGCAAGGAGGCAGACACGACTGAGCAACTGAACTAATGTTAGATATACCTAACTAAGGTACTGAGTTTAGATAAAGTCTGAAACATCTAGGAATAGCCTTGTGGGAGTTTTCTAATCCTTAGTCATCCCTTAGGCTGTCCTGATGATCATGCATAACTTAATCAGGCCACGCCCTGAGAAGGTGTCCGGGAAGCACCTGACTCTGCCCCTTCCCTATCTTGTCAGGTCCACGCCTACATCATCAGCTCCCTCAAGAAGGAGATGCCCAATGTCTTTGGGAAGGAGAGCAAGAAGAAAGAGCTGGTGAACAACCTGGGCGAGATCTACCAGAAGATTGAGCGGGAGCATCAGATCTCCCCCGGCGACTTCCCCAACCTCCGCAAGATGCAGGTACGGCCACCCCCTTGTGCCCCGGGAGTGGGCTGGTGGGGATTGGAATGCGGAAGGCTCGGGGCACTGGGGCAGTGATTCTGGAGGGAACCCCAGCTCCACGGGGTGGGGCCTCCCAAAGTGGAAGCAGCACCCCACCCAATCGGAAGCTGACCAGGGGAGAGGTGGACCCGGGCCGTGACACCTTGCAGGGGAATGTGGTGACTCACCCAGAGGGGTAGGGAGAGGGCGGGGCCGTGCCAGGCACCCCAGCCTCCTCCCAATTGATTCTTGCCTGAGTCCTGCCAGGAAGGGATTGTTTTTACCTCCAATTTAAGAGATGGGGGAGCCAAGATTGAAGCGGTTGGGGCCATGGAGCCAGCTCTTTTTGCTTGGGGACCCTTTGCTGCACCTGCAGTGCCAGAGCCCGGGAGGGCCTGACCCAGGCCTGTTCGCCCTTCCCTGCCCCGACAGGAGCTCCTGCAGACCCAGGACTTCAGCAAATTCCAGGCCCTGAAGCCCAAGCTGCTGGACACAGTGGACGACATGCTGGCCAACGACATCGCCCGGCTAATGGTGATGGTGCGCCAGGAGGAGTCCCTGATGCCCGCCCAGGTCGTGAAGGGCGGTGCCTTCGACGGCACCATGAACGGGCCCTTCGGGCATGGCTACGGCGAGGGGGCCGGTGAGGGCATCGACGACGTCGAGTGGGTGGTGGGCAAGGACAAGCCCACTTACGACGAGATCTTCTACACGCTGTCGCCGGTCAACGGCAAGATCACGGGCGCCAACGCCAAGAAGGAGATGGTAAAGTCCAAGCTCCCCAACACGGTGCTGGGGAAGATCTGGAAGCTGGCCGACGTGGACCGGGATGGGCTGCTGGATGACGAGGAGTTCGCCCTGGCCAACCACCTCATCAAGGTCAAGCTGGAGGGCCACGAGCTGCCCGCCGACCTGCCCCCGCACCTGGTCCCGCCCTCCAAGCGGAGGCACGAGTGAGCGCCCCGCCGCCGGACTCCAGCACCTCAGTGCCCGGCCAGGCGGAGGCTGGGGGGAGGGCCCGCAGTTCCCAAGACCATAAAGACTGAGTGCTGTTTGCTCAGCTCGCAAAGGAGAACCACCATCTTTCTCTTAAGGCTGCTCCTGGGGAGGCAGGGGTGATACTCATATGTGAATGATGGAATTTTGTGCATAAGAACTATGGATATTTTTAATATATAACGTTAGAGGCAGCGCTCTTTCTTGCCTCCTCCGTCTGGCAGCCCCACGCATGCAGGGCCTCTGTCCTCCCGTCCTCACCTCCCGAGGAGGGGGGTCGCCCTGGCTCGCCCCTCCTGCAGCTACAGCCTCTGTAGACAGGGATGCAGGGTCCCTGTTTGTTTCAGGCTGAGTCGCTCCGTCAGGCCAGTGGCTCCCTTCCCCGCCCAGCCCGGCCTCCGCCCGCGGTTCAGTTGGTTCTGTGCCTTCCTCCTTCCCTTCCCGAGGTCCCCTGTCCACAGGCCCTGCCCTTGCTCGCGCATCCCTCTGACTTGGCATCACAGAAGCCAGGCCCAGCTGCCCTTTTTGCAGGGAGTCCAGGGGCACAGGGTGGATGGGGTAGAGAATGTCTTTCAGAGAAATACGTAAGCTAGTTTTTCTTCTATAAAGTAACCCCTTTCGTACTTGACTGAATTTTCCGGTAACTTCCGGCCACTTGTTGAGAAGCTGTGAGTTGTGTCTCCTTCCCCACACTCCACTCAGGAGCCATGGGAGGTGGGGTGCGTGTGGCGCACACCCCGCCAGAGACCCCAGAGGCGGTGTCCCCTGCTTCACCCTCTCACTTCCCTGGAACATTCTGGCACACCTCCCTGCCCCACTTTGGTGAGCGGCGGGTCCTCAGGAGCCTAGTGTGGCTCGGTGTTCCAGCCCGGGCCTGGTGGCCAGACAGACCACGGATGGTCCAGCCCCTACCCTCTCCCACCTGCCTTCCTCCTAAGGAGCGCTCCACTTGGACGTCCTTAGAAAGGCACCCCTAGGCTGATTAGCCCGAGCCCACCGGGGCCAGTGGACATTCCCGTGGGCCAGCGGTTGACCTCCAGGGCTGTGATCACAGAGTCCCTGTGGCAAGGGCAGCCAGCTTCCCACCGGCACACCCTCAGGGGTCTCAGGGACTCCTTCACTCTGACATCTGACCTGGCCCACCCTCCCAGGGCTGCTCTCTAGGCCTCTACTGGGTCTGCGTCCCCAGGAACTGGCCTCCTTACCTGTAGCGGGCCTCGGCCCCCACCCCACACAGTGTCAGGAGGATGGAGGTGGCTGCCTCGTTGGGAATTCACTATCGGAAGTTTCAGAGGCTTAACCACGCTTGCCCGTGGGGAGATAAAGCAACTGATGACACGACTTTTTTTCTTGCATTAAAAAAAGTTAAATTGTGCTGAAGCTGGCTTCTGGCTCTGAGATGTCTCTTCCCAGGGCCTGCTCCCCACAGTGCCTGTCGGGGAGCTGGCAGAACAGCCAGGGGGTGGGGGCCAAGATACCAGCAGAGACAGATTGGCAAGCCCAGCTGGGTCAGGTCTGCAAATGGGGCCAACAACCCCCTTTCCTTGTGCTTGGTGGGGGCTGAGCAGGAATGGTTTATTTGGGGGAAAGATGGGATGAAAAGGTTGGGAGAGCCTCTGATGCCTGGGGACTAGGCTTCCCTCGCCCCCATGGGTTGGGGGAGCAGGTGCCCCCCCCCCCATGATCTTCAGCACATCACCTCCAACCTGGGCTCCACCCCAGCCGTGGACAGACAGGTGGGCGCCCACGGGCAGCTGGGGGGGGCAAGCAGACACAGAATACTGGGCTCTGTGCTGGCCCAGGGTGGTTTAGAGACAGGAAAGGCAGTACTTTGAAGGCAGACCAAGCAGATAACACCAGCAACAAAACTACAAAGGGTGGAGCCAGCCAACGTCACAGATGGGGGACTGTTTGTACCCGCAGAAGGGAGGGTGACAAATTGGAGCCGATGCCGCGGAAGTGCAGATTTGAGGTGCAATTGGGGTGGAATCCGCTCCAGGCACGTTTGTGGCAAGAGGCAGGATGTGAGCAGGTGCCTGTGGGTTTTGAGGGCCAGGCTGAGTGCACCACTCAGAGGGTTGACCCTGATCCTTCTGACCTGGAAGGTCAGCATTCTCTGCATTTGACAGCCAAGAACCTGAGACTCAGGAGAGCTTGAAGAGCAAGTGTGGCGGGTCCGCCCAGCTCCAAGAGCACGCACACCACCGAGTTTCCAATAGAAATTATTCTATAAGAGGAAAAGCAAAGCTGACAGGTCACTGCATCCCCCAAAGCCTGCAGCAGTAGATGCAGGCTTGAGAAACCCACCTTGAAGACTAAATGTCACTCAGTCCTGGGATCCTGAAAGCTTGGGGCAGCCCCTTGATTTCTAGTCACTTGAGAGGCGGAGATGCTCGTCCAAGCTATTAAAAAACAGGACTGATAGGTTCCCTTGTACCTTGAGTGTGAGAAGTGCTGTCTGGCCACCCGGGGGCTTCCACCCCTGCATGTCCCAGCCTGGGAATGCTGCTCTGAGGTTCGACCAGGGGCCGAGGGCAGCCCCAGAATTCATGCCTTGGTTTGGGTTTTACAGGTTGTGGGGGAGTGGGGGAGTCCTCTCCCAGCCATGATGGGGTTCAGGAGGGCCAACAGGTGTGGCCACCCTCCAGGGGAGGGCCAGCCTCCACCCTTTGGCTTTGCCTCCTCCTCAGCTCCCTACCTGACCAGGGTGCTGGGTGAAAGGCTACCTCTTCAGAGGCTGGACTGGGGTCAGGTCAGGGTTCCAGCTGCCTCCTAGCACTCCTGGAGTCAAGAGACATTTGGGGCAGTCTGCCCACATGGTACCTCAGATCCCAGGGCGCCTGGAGAGGAAGGGGATCCACTCACTGCCTCAGGGACCCACACAGCAGCTCTGTCTTAAACCTGGAGGTTCCATGTGAGAGCAATAAACAGTTCTTCTGCTCTTTAATAAAAAGATTAACCATGAATCCCATCCTGTTAGCTCAAAGGGGCTGGTCTGAGAATGTGCCCAAGGCCACCCGACTGTGAGAGGATTAGGCAACCCACCCATCCATCCAGCACCTTAGGGCAGGAGTTCAAATCCCAGCTCTGCCACTTGCTGGGGCTCATCTGTCCTTTCCTCTCCCAGGTCTGTTTCTTCAGGCACTGAAGGCAGACAGTGACCCCTGCTTCCCAGAGGCAGGGCCCATGGACACCTAACGAGTGGCCGCCTTTCATGAGCACCTCAGGGAGGCTGATGAGGGTGGGAGTGAGGGTGCAAGGAGCCCAACACCCCACCCAATTCCCAGAACAAAGCAGGCAGGACCCACCCTTCCCTGAAGCAGTTCCCAGACTTGGTGGCGTCCAAGGGCCAGAGGGGGTGGTGGCCAAGGGGGCTTGGGCCTGGCTTCCTGTGCGCCCAGGATTGATAATTAGAAAACCACATGGGGCTGCAGCCGCTGTGACTGTGGGGCGTGGGAGCCCCTATGGCTTGCAGGAGCAGCACAGAGAAGGTTTTTGGAAGAAAAGCCAGGATGATGAAATCACCATATGTCCACCCATTTGGAGCGTGGATGTTTCAAAGGATACACCCCTGTTGTGCTGGGGTGGGTGGGGGAATGGGCCTGTGAGGCTGCCAAGGACTTGCTTGGGGAATGGGGACCCTCAACCCCACCATCTGCATCAGCCCCTCCCTCCAAAACACCCTAGCAAACACACTATTTGGGGGGGGGGGGGGGAGGTGCGGCGGGTGTGTGTGGATTTTAGTTCCACGACCAGGGATTGAACTCGTGCCATCGGCAGTGAAAGCCCAGAGTCCTAACCACTGGACTACCAGAAATACACACATTTAAGTAAAACCCAGAGTTCTGAGCCATTGTGAAACTCTACATGAGCTCCCAACGCTCCAACCACGTGTTCGTCCTAGAGAGACAAGCTCCAGCCGCCACTGGAGGGCGCTCCCAGTACCACGGACCGCCCATACCTGAGCAGGAGCCGTTCTCAGTAGCGCACAGAGACGGAGACTCAGAGAGATGGAAATCACTCAACACTAGGCAGGGCTATAGGATCCCAAGGCTGCCCCTCCTTGTTCTCCGGCTCCTGGGCCAGGAGGGGGCGCTGCACTTCCGGCGCGGCCAAGGGCAGGGTTAGCTTGCCATTCTAGTTACCTGCCGGGCACCTGCTGAGAGGCGCTTCTGGGGGCAGGGCTGGGAGAGGCTCATCCCAGTCACCAAGCTGGACCTTGGCCTTGGGGAAAAGGGTGCCACAGATCAGGGTCGGGAGGCCTAAGAAGTGGGTGGGGCTGTGAGCCGGGAGCCTGCCTTGTGTCTGGGCCCCCCCAGACCCAGAGGGCTATCCTCTGTGGGGGTCAGAAAACCGGGGTTCCCTGCCACTCATTTGCCTTCGTCCTCTTTGGGTCCCTCCCTTATCTGAACCGTCCCTTCTGCCAGGCCTGGGTCATTAAATTGACAGTTTCTAACCATCTAAGACCCTTCTCAGAAGCCTACCCGCATCAAGTCCAGTGCAGGCTGGCCTTTCCTTGTCCCTCCCCAGAGTCTGGGTGCCACACACTGCCCTTCTGCTGCCAGGCACTGGCCTAGGCCTGGAACCCGGGTAAGGAGCGCCACCCGCCACCCACCTCCCCAGCCTCAAGGTAGCAATCTGTTAATGAGGGAGGGCATTGCTAACTCCCTCCTTCTGGCAGGACCCTAGTGAAGATAACAGATCTACATTCACTTTGAAATGCTAAGAAGCACCATAGGAATGCAAGCTCTGCTGCCCCCAGGGCTGAGTGAGAGCTAGTGCCAGCAACCCCATGCCAAGGGCACTCAGGGGGGAGAGAAGTTATTCGGGGAACAGGTGGCCCTGCAGAGTGTCGGAGATGGCAGAGGTCTCCTGTTCAGACTCCCTCCTCCGTGGAGTACCCACCTGCTGGTCCAGGGTCCTTGCTACACACAGGGTCAGAGAACAGATCTGCTGGGCAAAGTGGGCCCACGTGCCAAAGCTGTTTCTGACAGCAAGGAAGGACGCTGCTTGTTGAGGCCAGAAGAGGGGTTCAGACACAGAATGAGTCCTGAGGGGCATTCTGGCCTTACAGCTGCAAAGGAATGGGCAGGGTCAGACCCGACCCCCTTTCATGGACAAGGAAACTGAAGCTTGAAACAAGAATGTGACAAAAAAGCGAATACAGGACCAAATAGAATCACGTACCTGATGGGTGGGGAGTCCCCAGTGCCAGTCCCTGCTCTGCCCCCGGGAAGACCCCAGCAGAACTCAGTTTTTGGTGTCAGGGGCTCAGTTTTTCCCTCTGCTGTACTGTGGGGATGGAGTCTGACGTGCTGGGGGATGGACTTCTTTGAGAACTTGGCTTTCAGAGAGGCTAAAGGTCACAGAGGGAGTGAGCTAGACTCAGAGGCCTCACCTCACGCTGGCCCTAGAGTGCTGACCCCTGGGGCCATAGTGGGGGTGCAGGGATCAAGGTGTCCCAATGGGGCAGAGGAGGAACAGCCCATCTTCCACCAGGACCCTCGCCCTGTGTCTTCAGTTCAGTTCAGTCGCTCAGTTGTGTCTGACTCTCTGCGACCCCATGGACTGCAGCACGCCAGGCTTCCCTGTCCATCACCAACTCCAGGAGCACACTCAAATTCATGTCCATCGAGTTGATGATGCCATCGTCCCCTTCTCCTCCCGCCTTCAATCTTTCCCAGCATCAGGTCTTACTCCTCAGGAAATGGAACTTGGTCCTGTCCCGAGCACCGGGCCCTCCTCTGGTCTCTGGCTCCCCCCTGTGGCTACAGAGGGTGAGAACCCTTCCCAGGAGCTCTTCCTCGGCCCTGGCCTTTAAGGAAGCCTAGCCTGCCTCAGGTGAGAGCCAGGAGTGCTCAACACGGCCTCCGATCCTTGTCCCCTGCCCCCTCCCAGGAGAGACAGAGGCAATGACAGCAGCATCCCCAGATTTGGGTTTGAATCCTGGCTTCCCTTCCCCCACCTGACTGACTTGGGAGAGACAGACCATTGCACAGAACTTGGAGACCTTGGCCCTGCCTCAGGGCAGGTCTCTGAGCAGAGCAAATGGGAGACTGCGAAGGAAGCCCCCTGTGTGCTACCAGGGATGTTCAGTCCAGCTCCACAGACCTTCACAGAGCGGCTCCCTGCTCAACACGGACAAACCAAGGAGGCAGGCAAATCTCCAAAGAGATCTTTTAAAGGAAGAATTTGTTGTCTGAAGCCACTAAAATGCCCCACCCCTTGATCCTTCCTCTTGGACAGCCCCATGTCCCCATGGCGTCTAGCCCAGCCCAGCTGGAGACAGCTGGGCAGAAGTCAGAAATATCCCTGGACAGTCCGACCCTCCCCTCTCCCACCTCCTCTGGCCCAGCCTCGACCTCTCCTTGGCCCTCGTCCTTACGTTCCAGGCCGGCCGCCCAAGCTTAAAAAGCCTATGGTGACATTACCAGGCCAGCCCCCTCCAGGATCTAGCTTCGGAGCTTCCTCACCCCTTGGTCCCTCAATTCACCTTCGTCCTTCCCAACCCTGTGCGTCATCTGCCACATGGGTGGAAGCATCCTTGCCTCACCTACCCGTCTCCCAGGTCGGCCGTAACGATGCAAACAAAATTTTGAAATCATAAACTAGCCAGGGGGCTGGGGGGCGGGGGGTGTGCCAGGAGGCCGGCATCCCAGGGAGGGAGCGGACTACAACTCCCATCCGGCTTCGGGGCCGCAGGCGTCCCCAGCCCCTCTCCCCACGCTGAGAGGGCAGGCTCTCCGGAGAGGCTGCCCCTGCCCCAGGGGGCGAGGGGAGCTGCAGTGCCCTGGGCATCCCCCACCTAGGACAGGCGCCGGCGAGGGCCCCGGTGGGGCTGGGGCTGGGGCCGCGAGAGGACCCGGTTCCCGTCCGGGGTGCGATGGGACCCCCCCCCCCCCGCCCCTACCCCTCTCCTGGCTCCGCCCCGCCCAGGAGTTACTCTTCGGGGCCCGCCCCCCCACTTCCTGGCCGGGAGCTGGCCCCGCCCCCGCGCGCCTCCGCCCTCCCACCTTCACCTCCAGTCCCGTCTCCCATTGGCCGGGGCACACCTGCCCGTCCGTCGGGGGGCGGGGCGGAGGGTGGGGAGCGGCGTCCAGGTGAGGGCGCGCGGGCGGCAGCG
This sequence comes from Dama dama, assembly GCF_033118175.1. Taxonomy (NCBI): domain Eukaryota; kingdom Metazoa; phylum Chordata; class Mammalia; order Artiodactyla; family Cervidae; genus Dama; species Dama dama. The sequence goes on from NC_083682.1 coordinate 7,838,620, forward strand.
GAGGACGGTGACAGCGGGGAGGGCGGGAGGGTGGGGGGAGGACTCGCGGACCGACCCGCGCACTGATCGACGGACGGACCGACGGGCGGGCATGCGAGCGGCCCGACTCTAGCCCGGGCTCGGGGCTCCGGCCGCAGCCATGGAGCGGCGGCTGCGCGCGCTGGAGCGGCTGGCGCGGGGCGAGGCCGGCGGCGGCCCGGGGCTCGACGGCCTTCTGGATCTGCTGCTGGGGCTGCACCACGAGCTCAGCAGCGCCCCCCTGCGGCGGGAGCGCAATGTGGCGCAGTTCCTGAGCTGGGGTGAGTGGCCCGGGCGGGACCGTGGGGGGCGCGGGGGGTGGGTGGACAGAGGGACACCGCGCAGGGAGCCTCTGCCTCCCTGCTCCCCGCTCGCAGGCCCTCCTCGCACTCCCTCAGGTTCCCCCCGCCATCCCACGGGAGCTGCATTGGCCCTGATAAGTGCCACCGAACCCCCATCCCCCGGCCCTCTCCTTCACCTGCGTTCTTCACCGTCATTCAGATTCACCCACACACTTAATCCCACTCCCAGAACCTGGCACGTGGGCCCCACACACATCACACACACAGAAACTTGGTGCCAGGTTTCTCCAGACACATGTACACAGCACACGCTCATACAGTCACCTCTGGACCCGTGAGGACACATTCTCACATGGAGACCCTTGTGCATGGGACCCACTGACACGTACGTTTTCTCTGGCTCCCACCTTCCACGGACACGCTGAAACACTCACGGTCAGCTCCTGGAGGGACCCAGGGAGCCCTGCCGACCACCCCACCCACGCTGGCTCTGATACACACTTATCTATGTTCACTCACAGCTCCGTAGCATCCCCCACTCCCAACACACACACACACACACACACACACACACACACGCTTCCACTTACCCACACACAGGACCACCCTCCACTCACAGCTCCGTAGCATCCCCCACTCCCAACACACACACACACACACTTCCACTTACCCACACACAAGACCACCCTCCACTCACAGCTCCGTAGCATCCCCCACTCCCAACACACACACACACACACACACACTTCCACTTACCCACACACAGGACCACCCTCCACTCACAGCTCCGTAGCATCCCCCACTCCCAACACACACACACACACACACACACACACACACACTTCCACTTACCCACACACAGGACCACCCAAGACCGGGCACAGTCACTGGCCTCAGACCCTTTGTGGGCAAGTGGCTGACCAGGCCTCCTGCAGGCTGTGCCCCAGGGCTGGGGAAGGGGGCCAGGCTGGAGGTGGGTCTGCACCCTTCCTGGGGTTGACTCACCTGAGTCACCAAGAGTGGCTGGCCCCAGATGACCCTGAAGCCAGTGCCGGCCCCCAGGGCTCTCTAGTTACACCTGGCTGGGCCACGGGGGAAGGCCACGGGGGCCTGGCTTGGAGGGTGGGGTGAGGTGAGTGTTTGCCCAGTGGGCGACTAGCATTCCTGGTATGCCTGAGCTCTGGGCAGGCGCGAGGCCCGGCCTGGCACAGCTGGGGGCCTGTGAGACATGCCCCAGGCCTTCCTCTAGGCTGAGGGCAGTCAGAGGGCCCTCGGCTCTGCTGCCCGCCTCTCTCCCCGGGACTCCCGCATCTTGTGTGTGTGTGTGTCTGACTGTGTTGTCATCACCCCCATGATGCCCACGTGCTCCTCCCTGCCTGCCTCTGGCACCTCCGCCGTGGACCCCGGCATGGGGGCCTGTCTGTTGACATCTCCTGAGGTAACTCGCAGGGCGGTGACTCACTCTGCTCCTGCCTCAACTTGTCCCTGCTCCTGCCCAGAGCCCCCATCCCTGCAGCGTCATGAGGGGACTGGGCAGCCTGTCCTGGGGGCCTGGGTCCTCCTGGCTCTGGGCCCCAGGCTTCAACTCCCGTCTGGTCAGTGGGGTAGCTGCCCCCACCTCGGGTTCCCCCTTGGAGGCCTGCAGCTGCTCCTCCCCAGCTATACACACAGACCCAGGAAAGAGACAATTTATTTCAGTAATGAGGTTTCCACACCACCCCTGCTGCGGGGGTTCTGCTTGATAAACCTGTGGAGCAGCTCTCTGTCCCACCCACAGACCTGCCCATCTGGCAGGGAGTGTACCTGCTGGCAGGGGGAAACTGAGGCAGGGAGCCCAGACTGTAGCGTGCTTGACCCCAGCTGCTCCCCCTCACCTCCCTAAGTCTCCAGGCCCCAATTTCCTCCCCCAGGCATGGGGCTCCTCCAGGCCTGGGAAGGGCCAGGGAGTGGCTGGAGATGTCCTTTCGGGGAGTGTCTGGGGCGGTAAGAAGGAGGTGCTTGGCCAGGTACAGGCCGCGTCCAGAGAGGGAGGCAGGGCTCAGAGTCATAGGGCTTCTCAGGCCTGGAGGAGATCCCAAGTGCTCACGCCCTCAGGTGCCAGCATCGGGTGCCAGAAAAGGTGTCTTGGCCCTGTTATTGAGTCTTGTGCGAACCCGGGCAGACCTCTCTGTGCCTCCGGACCAAGGAGGCCCCACTTGGGGAGCACAGAGCCTGCCCTCCCAGAGCCCCGCAGAACCGTGCCCTACCTGCCCTCCAGGGCAGCCCCAGGCCTCACTCCACCCAGGTACCTCTGTGCCTACAAGGGACCCACAGCTCCTCGGTGGCATAGAAGCCTCTCTGGGGACAAGGAATGTTGCCAGTCCAGTTTCCCAAGACAGGCTCTGGCCTGGTCCTGCTCAGGGGCCAAGGACTGCAGGCTGGGGGTGGGAATGGTATCCCCATCATTCCAGGGTGACCTGGCCCTCCAGGGTCAGCCCCCAGGCAGGGGAGGACTACAAATCCCATCAGCCCCTGGGACAGATGCCACCTGGGAACCATGGATTCAGGGAGATCAGGGGCCAGGTGGTCAGCAGAGCCAGCACGCAATCTTCCGTGCTTCCTGATCATGGCTGAATGGGCTGCAGCTCCTGTCAACCCCTTGGCCAGAGGCCATCGCTGGGGAGGTCGTCCCTGCCCTGGCCTCGTGGGAGGGCAGGTGAGAGGGAGCCGGGCCCTTCGCACAGGCTCTCTGAGCCCCTCTCTGTGCCCTCAGTCGGTCCCTTCGTAGCAAAGGTGAAAGAGCTGCGACTGCAGAGAGATGACTTTGAGATCTTGAAGGTGATCGGCCGAGGGGCCTTCGGGGAGGTGAGCAGATGTCCCTGGAGTCGGTGGGGGGAGGAAAAAGGTGTTTGCCCCCAGACCGGCCTGACCCCAGTGCTCTCTGTGGCCTCAGGTTGCTGTGGTGAGGCAGAGGGACAGTGGGCAGATTTTTGCCATGAAAATGCTGCACAAATGGGAGATGCTGAAGCGGGCTGAGGTCAGTGCTGGGTTCCGGGGGGACTTGGGTTCCCTGCAGAGGGGAGTCTACAGGCCTCTGAGACCTGCAGGGGAAGTGGCCGGGCATGGCTGCCAAACAGGCAGAGGATCCACCCCCAGCAGCACGGGTTCCTCCCATCCCTTCCGCACAAGAAGCCTTTCTTAGTAAAAGCAGGGTTGTTCTATTTTTCTTGTGATAACACCGAGGCTCAGGCTAACACAGGCGACCTTGATCCCCATTCCTAGCCTTACTGAGTCTTCCTCCATCCCCTGAACTGGCAAGGTGGGGTTCGTGGGCTCTGATTCCAACCCTACCTACGCCCTATTCCCCCAAACCGTTACAGACGGCCTGTTTCCGGGAGGAGCGGGATGTTCTGGTGAAGGGGGACAGCCGCTGGGTGACCGCTCTGCATTATGCTTTCCAAGATGAGGAGTATCTGGTGAGGATGCTCAGAAAGCTGGAGAGGGGGGTGGTGGTTGTTCAGTCTGTGTCCGACTCTTTGCGACCCCATGGACTGTAGCACGCCAGGCTTCTCTGTCCTTCACTAGCTCCCGGGGTTTGCTCAGACTCATGTCCTTTGAGTCAGTGATGCCATCCCTGGGGACAAAGGAGAAGACCTTTGGGGGCCAGAAGCCTTGATTCAAGGAGAGAGAGACCCCTCCTCCTGGGTCTGAGAAGTTTCCACTCCCCACCAGCGCAGGCCTGGAGCCTCTTGCCTGAGCCTTGGCTGGGAGCTGGCCGCCCCAGAGCTGCTGGGAGACATGGCCCTGCCTTTCCAGAGCCCTGCGGGACCCCTGTGAGGTGTGTGGGAGACAGGTGCCCCCCCATCTGATTCTTGCCCCCCACCCACCACTGTCTAGTACCTGGTGATGGATTACTACGCTGGAGGGGACCTCCTTACTCTGCTGAGCCGCTTTGAAGACCGCCTCCCGCCCGAGCTGGCACAGTTCTACCTGGCTGAGATGGTGCTGGCCATCCACTCACTGCATCAGTTGGGCTACGTCCACAGGTGGGGCCCCCAAAGCCCCTGCTGTTTTTGCCAGCCCCTGTTGACAGCTCTGGGGAAAGCACATATATGCCAAATCCTGTGCTGGGTGCTTCGTATGCAGAGAACCTGTGACTCTTCCCACCCCAAACGTTGTGTCATGGGAGCTATCCTCATCCCATTTTATAGATGAGGAAGTCAGGGCTTAGCATAGGTAAGCACCCAACTTGTGGTGACTCAGCCACTCGGACACTGGGGGAGTCTAGCTCCTGTGTCCCCCACGGCACACTCAGCTGCCTCCAAGGGTCCTCTCCCCAACTTAACCACCGTCTTCCTTCTTGGGAGCCAGGAGGCCCGACCACCATCCTTCCCCCCTTCACACACCGGCACATGCAGGAACACAAAGTGTGTGCATACACACACTGGTGTGTGCACATGCACGCACTCACACACCCAAGAACGTGCCTAATTGCATATCCACACTCACAGCTTACTCTCCCTGCCCTCCCCCAGGGATGTCAAGCCAGACAATATCCTGCTGGACATGAACGGGCACATCCGCTTGGCCGACTTTGGCTCCTGCCTACGTCTCAACAACAGTGGCATGGTAAGAGCCCCGCCCCATATGGGACAGAGGACACCTGGCTGGGAGAGCTCTGAGCGGAATGGGAGCCACCAGGCCTGGTGCGGGCAGCATGAGACTCCCAGGGGAAGGAAGGGCTAAGCCCAGGACCTAGGTGAGGGCACTGGGCCAGCCCAGCCCTAGGGAGTGGGGGAGCTGGGCCCAGATGTGAGGCCGTCTTTGTGGCGCCATCAGTATCACCACCCACAGGTGGACTCATCGGTGGCAGTGGGGACACCCGACTACATCTCCCCTGAGATCCTGCAGGCCATGGAGGAGGGCAAGGGCCACTACGGCCCACAGTGCGACTGGTGGTCCCTGGGGGTCTGTGCCTACGAGCTGCTCTTCGGGGAGACGCCCTTCTATGCTGAATCTCTGGTGGAAACCTACGGCAAGATCATGAACCATGAGGTCTGGCTGCCAGGCCCTGGGATTCTGGGAGGGCCGCGGGACTCCTGAGGCTGTGAGGTTGGAGATGCCCTGGGTGGGGGTAGCATTCTGGACACTCACCTGCACCCGTCCCCCGGGACCCCAGGACCACCTGCAGTTCCCCCCAGACGTGCCCGATGTGCCGGCCAGTGCCCGAGACCTGATCCGCCAGCTGCTGTGCCGCCAGGAGGAGCGTCTGGGCCGCGGAGGGCTGGACGACTTCCGGAACCACCCCTTCTTTGAAGGCGTGGACTGGGAGAGGCTGGCAACCAGCACTGCCCCCTACATCCCCGAGCTGCGCGGACCCATGGATACCTCCAACTTCGATGTGGATGATGACACCCTCAACCATCCAGTGAGTGGAGGGACCCACAGCAGCAGGACAACTGCCTGGAGTCTCAGTGTCTGCAGGACCCTCCCCTGCCCCTCAGAGTTCCCCAAAGCAATTGCTGGGCTGGGGATGGAGGCCCATGGGAGTTATGGTTTACCTGGGCTGGTTCATCTGCACTGAAGTGGGTTGTGCCAAGGGAAGGATCATTGACCACAAGTGTCATCCTGTCAACCAGACATCCTATAAGAAGACTCCCAGCAGCACCTGTGTGGCCAGAACCTCAAAGACTTGTGGGAGTTGTAGTCTTTTGAGGGCTCCTGGGTCTCGAGTCTCCACCTGGAGCTGTATATCTTACTCTGACTCTCCTTCCCCACTTTCTGCAGGGAACCCTGCCGCCACCCTCCCACGGGACTTTCTTAGGCCACCACCTGCCATTCGTTGGCTTCACCTACACCTCAGGCAGGTGAGTAGTCCTCACACACGTGGTGGGAAGCTGAGGGCTGCCTGGCCTGGAGAACACTGGGAGCACAGCTCATTAGGACCCCGGGAAAGTGACTGAATGGCTCACCTGTATCCACATGAGACAGATGCTTGGCAAGTTTGCTCTGAGCCCCCAGTAGGACAACCCTTCATGTCCTCAAGTTCCTGGTGAGGCCATGACCCCTACCCTATGGGTTTCTGCCCCAGTATTTATTCCTCATGGGACCCTTCATGACAGGCTGTTTAGTGGACTCAGAGCCAGAGATCTAGTACTGCTCCCCGAGCCTCACTTTGTACCTCTGTAAAATGGGTAGATGCTCCCAGCCCAGTTCTGCTTGTAGGGCTGGCCTGAGACTGCAGCGAGGCCCTGGGGGAGTGGGAACTGTGAAGTATAAGCAGATGCCTCTGACCTTTATTCATGAAGTGCTCCCTATGTCCTGGGCCCATATCACTGAGTCCTCTTGACAGCCCTTTCGAGAGCCCCTAGCATCACCTCCCTTTTCCTCTGGGGAAACTGAGACCCTGATATATTAGGTTATTGTTCAAGGTCACACAAACAATAAGGGTCAGGGCTGTGGAACCAGCGCCCAGGGGACTCTGGAACCATTGTCCTGGCCGCCACCCATGGTACCTGCCTGGGACCTCCTAAGGGCAAGGTGTGGTCTCATCTGTCTCTCTTCCCAGCCCAGACTTGGGTACAGAGCTGGTGCGCAGTGAGCATTTCTTAGATGAATGAATGCTGGATGCAGAAGGATAGAGGAGGCTGGGGGTGATTCTCTGCCAATTTGTGTTGCCCTGCTCTCCCCAGTCCCGGCCCCGAGAGCAGCTCTGAGCAGTTGGCTCCCCTGGAGTGGAAGCTCCGCTGTCTGGAGCAGGAGAAGCTGGAGCTGAGCCGGAAGCTCCAAGGTATGGGTGCCATCAGGGCCAGGGCAGGGTGGGTCTGCCCCTGGGGCTGCTGCCGCAGGACGAGCTCCTCAACAATATGGGTGTCCCCACACTGCAGAGGCTCTGCAGACCCCCTCGGACCATCGGGAGCTGGAGCAGCTGCGGAAGGAAGTGCAGACTCTTCAGGACAGGCTGTCAGGTACCCCGCCCCCAGCACCTCGTCTCTTCCCCTCCCCTCATCTTGGGGGCTGAGCTGGTTTCCCAGCACACCTGAGTCCAACCTGGGTTCCAGTCGTGTCCCTGGGTCTGTACATGCTGTGTGATCTTAAGGAAATATCTTAAACTCTCTGACTCTGCATATAGAAAATGGACCAAGGAAATCCACACCCGCCCCCCCCCCCCCAACCCCTGCCCCTAACCAAGCTGGGGTAAGGGTTCCATGAGACACTGCAGGTAGAGCTCCTGGCTGAGGCTGTACGTACAGGTCTCAGTGACAATTCCTGGCAGAGACGCTGGGGGACAGCAAGGCGGACGGGTGTCCGACTGGCAGCCCAGGCCAGGACGGTGACCTGCGGCAGGAGAGAGATCAGCTCCTCCAGGTGGGGCATGGTGAGATGGGTGAGTGGCCCAGGGCTGGGTGCTAAGGAGGACCATGCCCTGACTTCTGGCTGGCCTTCCCCTCGCCCACCTGGACCCCAGGAGCTGGCTGAGGCTCGGGCGGGGCAGCAGGCACAGGCGCAGGAGCTTCGTGAGGCCAAGGGGCGGCAGGAGGAGCTGCTCCGGAAGCTGCAGGAGGCCCAGGAGAGAGAGGCAGCCATGGCCAGCCAGACCCAAACCCTGAACTCCCAGCTGGAGGAAGCCCGCGATGCCCAGAGCCAGGTGAGTGATGGGGTGGGTGGGGACAGCAATAGTGCCCTGCCCTCGTGACACCTGGTGTGGCGGGAAGAAGCTTGGGGAGTGAGGTTTGAGCTGCTGGGAACACCAAATGCCTTGCATGCCTACTGAGGCTGGCTGAGGCCTGAGCAAGGGAGCAGGTGGAGTGGGCAGGGGTCCACCACTTCCACTCCTGCTGCAGCCAGCAAAGCCCGAGAATCTGGAGCAAGGTCAAGAGTTAGGGTGGACAGGGACTTCCCTGGTGGTCTAGTGCTTATGACCACGCTTCCAATGCAGGGGGCACAGGTTCAATCCCTGGTCAGGGAACTAAGATCCCACATGCCGTGAGGAGCTGCCACACACAAAAAAAACAGAGTTGGGATGGACAAGGTCAGCACTGGCTGACTCTGCACCCCATCCCAGCTGCAAGCTCAGGTGGCCGCCCTGAAGCGAGATGTGACTCAGCTCCAGAGACAGCGGGAACAAAGCCCGGAGAAGGCGTCTACCCAGGTCAAGGTGGTGAGGCCTTACACTCTGCCCAGTGGCATTTCTCTTAGCCTGACCCCATTCAGGGTCTATCAGGGCCAGGCCCCAGGGGTAGGGTAGGTCATGGCGTCTTGGACCCCTGCCCTGACCCCTCTCTGCGTCCTCTAGACCGTCCACACCACCTCTGAGACCAATGGCATGGGATCGCCTGAGGGTGGCGGGCCCCAGGAGACACAGCTGAAGCAGGAGGTGGCCGCGCTGCGTGCACAACTGGAGCAGGCCCGTGACCAGGGGTGAGCTGGGCAGCCGGGGCAGGGGACAGGGTGGGGGCCTGAGCCAGGGGGTCACCCAGTCCTCTTTCCCAGGCCGAACGGCAAGGAGGAGGCGCTGTGCCGGCTGCAGGAGGAGAACCGGCGGCTGAGCCAAGAGCAGGAGCGGGTGAGTGGGGCAGACAGAGGGTCGGAGAGACCTGAAAGTGGTGGGACAGGTGGGGAGCCGGCTGGGCGGGTGAGCAGAGCTGCCAGGGACGTGGGCCAGATGGGGTGGGTGAGCCAGGCTGGACATGGGCAGGCTCAGGGCTGCTGGGGCCCCCGGGGGCTGATCCCCGCCCGCTTCCCACGTGGCACGTCTGTGTCTCTTGAATCTCCTTCCCTCCCAGCTCATGGAAGAGCTGGAGCGGGAACAGCAGAGCAAGCAGAGGCTGGAAGGTGAGCGGCGGGAGACGGAGAGCAACTGGGAGGCCCAGATTGCTGACATCCTCAGCTGGTGGGTGCCCGGGGCCTGGGGGCAGGGGCTGAGCCCGGGCAGCGCTGAGGGCATAGGCTCTGACCCTGAGCCCCCTTCCCGATCAGGGTGAATGATGAGAAGGTGTCAAGAGGCTACCTGCAGGCACTGGCCACCAAGATGGCTGAGGAACTGGAGTCCTTGCGGAACGTGGGCACCCAGACTCTCCCTTCCCGGCCGCTGGTGAGCCCCAGGGACACCCGGAGGGAGGGGTGCCGGGAGCCGCACTCCTCAGGTAGGGACACGGAGCTCATGGAAAGTCAGGGACTTGCCTGAGCTCCCGCCGGGCATGCAGCAGAGGCGGGGCTTTGAGCCTGGCCAGGTGGTGTGGTGGGAGGTGGGGGGCCTGGACGGCAACCTGGCCCTGGGGGCATTGCACGTTGATGCCCCCTGGCCACCAGGATCACCAGTGGAAGGCACGGAGGCTGCAGAAGATGGAGGCGTCAGCCAGGCTGGAGCTGCAGTCAGCGCTGGAGGCCGAGATCCGGGCCAAGCAAGGCCTGCAGGAGCGGCTGACGCAGGCACAGGAGGCCCAGCTGCGGGCTGAGAGGTGAGGGCAGGGGCCGGTGCGGCGAGGGGCCCAGGACGCAGGTGGTGGCCTGTGGCAAGCCCTCAGGCCTGTGGTGAGCCCCCACGTGGTTCTCCCCAGCCGTCTGCAGGAGGCCGAGAAGCGGCACCAGGCCTTGCAGCAGGAGCTGGCGGCGCTGCGGGAGGAGCTGCGGGCGCGTGGGCCGGCGGGTGAGTAGCCGTGCGCAAGCCTGTCTGTCCCGGAGCAAGACCTCCTCTCCAGGTCACCAGGGGGATCAGCCGGGCTGAGGAGACAAGACTCTGTTCCAGACTCTGCTGCCTAATCTGCTGTTAGCTAGTGCTCACTGAGCCCCCACTTTAGGCCACCACCTCCTCCTTTCCCGCCTGCAGTGAGGTGGAAACTGAGGCCCCCACCCTGGCCCCTGCTTTCTAAGGAACAAGTGTTAAGGGCGGGGGGCTCCCTGGTCCCCGTGACACATGCTCTCTGTTTGCAGACACCAAGCCTTCAAACTCCCTGATTCCCTTCCTGTCCTTCCGGAGCTCAGAGGTAAGAACGGGTGTGGGGCTGGCCGGGGAAGACCCCCGGGAAGGACACAGGCACGGCCTTGATGCTGCCCCTGTGCCGTTCCCCAGAAGGATTCCGCCAAAGATGCGGGCACCTCCGGAGAGGTGCCGGAGCTGAGGCCGGAGGGCCGCCGCAGCCTGCGGCTGGGGGTGAGCATAGACAGGAGGCCCGCGGCGGGGTGGGGGTGCTGGGCTGGGCTGGGCTGGGCTGGGCTGGGCTGGGCTGGGCCCCACCCTCCCCCTGTGCTCAGCTCACCTCTTTGCTCCCTCCCCTGCAGGCCGTGTTCCCCAGGACGCCTGCTGCCACCACACCCCCTGCAGAAAGTCCCCCTGCAAAGGTCAGTGCCCAGCGGGGCGGGGCGGGGGCACCAAGCCATTCTGCCAGGTTTATGAGCTCCCGCTTGGGGTTCCCCGCACCCCCCACCCCGTGCCGGCAGACCACGATGGGAATGGTGATGGTGGCACTGAGTTTTGAGCACGACCAGATCCCCTTGGAGCGCAGCGTTCACACTGCCACCTGGCTCATTCGGTGGTCTTGCCTGAACCTCGGGGTGGCCTGGGGGGCCAAGTGGGGGGCTTGGGGGCCTTGGGTTTAGGTCAGGCCTGGGTAATGGGCCTGTCCCCCTCGCCAGCCTGGCTCACACACGCTGCGTCCCCGGAGCTTCCCATCCCCCACCAAGTGTCTCCGCTGCACCTCGCTGATGCTGGGCCTGGGCCGCCAGGGCCTGGGCTGTGACGGTGAGACCCTCAGCGCCCCCTGCTCACCGGCCTCCCCTGTGCCAGCCACAGCCCCCGGGTGCGGGGAAGGGGGAGCAGCCCCCATCCTGCTGCACCAGGCGCCCCCCCGCCTCATCAACATTTCCCACTGCTGCTCAGTTTTCTTTTTCTTTTCTCCCTTCACGGGGAACTGGCGACGGCTCGGGGCCGTGACAGCCTGAGGGGCGCTGGGCTGGGGCTGCCCGGGGTCCCCGCTCCCCAGCGGTCCCCCGCCCGCCTCACACTGCCTCCTGCTTTCCCCACAGTCTGCGGCTACTTCTGTCACCCGACTTGTGCCCCACAGGCCCCCCCCTGCCCTGTGCCCCCTGACCTCCTCCACACAGCCCTGGGAGTGCACCCCGAAACCGGCACGGGCACCGCCTACGAGGGCTTCCTGTCGGTGAGCCGGCGCTGGGGGAGGGGCGGGCGGGCAGGCAGGGGGCCGGGGCCTGGTGGGACCTTCGTGCCTGCCTGCCTTCCCCCAGGTGCCACGGCCCTCGGGTGTCCGGCGGGGCTGGCAGCGAGTGTTCGCCGCCCTCAGCGACTCACGCCTGCTGCTCTTCGATGCCCCAGACCCGAAGCTCAGCCCAGCCAGCGGGGCCCTCCTGCAGGCTCTGGATCTGAGGTGGGTGCCAGGCTGTAGCTGGGGGCAGGGGCCGGGGGGCGAGTGGGTCGAGGGGGCGGCTGGGGCCGGCAGACCTCTGACCTGCTCTGTGAACCTCCCAGGGACCCCCAGTTCTCAGCCGCCCCTGTCCTGGCCCCTGATGTTATCCACGCCCAATCCAAGGACCTGCCTCGCATCTTTAGGGTGAGTTCAGGGATGGGATGGGCCAGACCTCTGTCTGCCTCTGTGCTGGGCCCACGCCAGCTGCTCTTCTCCATCGCCACGGCTGCCCCCTTCATCCTGCACCCCATGCCTCCATTCCTGTCTGTGTGGCTACACTTTGCCCTGCAGTGCAGAATTTTCCACACATGAAGCTGACTGTGCCCGGCCTTGTTTAGGGCCCTTTGGTGGCTCCCCATCGCCCTCAGGGTGCTCCTAACCATAGCCTTGCAGCCCCACATTTCGGACCCTGCCAGCTCCCTGCCCCTCCCTGACTCTGAACACTCCTGGTTACTCCACTCGTCCCCCAGGCTCCAGCAGAAACGTCTCTTCCCCTGGGAGTTCGTCTCTCACGCTTAGCCTGGGTGAGCGGGCCCCACCCTGTGTTCCCGCGAGGCCCTGTCCTGCCCTCTCGGTGGCCCTGGTCCCAGGGCTCTGGAGTTGTCCCCATGCTTGTGTGACCACCCCGCCTGGCTTATCACCTGCTGCCAGACAGCGCCTGACACTGCGCTGGGCAGGCCCAGCTGGTGCTACAGGGCATCAGCGATGGACAGAGGGACGGGAGGAAGGAGAGCTGGCTCCTGGCGCTCTGCCCTCCAGCCTGGGTTCCCCCCCGACCCACCTGTAGGTGACGGCCTCCCAGCTGACCGTGCCGCCCGCCACGTGCACCGTGCTGCTGCTGGCGGACAGCGAGGGCGAGCGGGAGCGCTGGCTGCAGGTGCTGGGCGAGCTGCAGCGGCTGCTGCTGGACGCGCGGCCCCGGCCCCGGCCTGTGTACACCCTGAAGGAGGCCTACGACAACGGGCTGCCGCTGCTGCCCCACGCTCTCTGCGCCGCCGTCGTTGGTGAGCCTCACGCGGAGGGGGCGCCGGCCTGCCGCGGTCACTCGGGCCGCGGTCACTGCCCAGTCCCTGCAGCCCTGGGCTGTGGACCCTCTTGCACACGTGTCCTCCTCGCCACTCCTCTGGGCATGGCTGTGAGGGACCTGGGCTGGGGTGGGGCGCCTAGCTTCTGCCACTTTTTGTGCCTCCCTTTCTGCTTAAGAATCTCAAGTGAGTGTAAAGAGCCAAGGCTTTAGTAAGAGATAAAGGAGGTTCCCCTCCAGGCTCTCAGCAGCCGCCAGGTGACAGGGAGCCTCACACTGTCCGCTGTGGGGCTTCTGCGTTCACCCGGAGCCTCGTGGACAGTGGGGCCTCTGCAGCAGACCGCTGGGGAACAGAAGAGGCTCCCTGGCTGCCCCCGGCAGCTGGGGCTGGGGCTTCTCCCTGCCGTCACACAGGACGGAGCCACGGGAGACAGGCCCTGCGTCCTCCAAGTCCCCTGTGTCAGCCTGGAGCCAGGGGACAAGGGCATTTATTGAGCAGAGTTGGCTGTGAGCTTAATGCTCACCCTGCGATGCTTCATCTCTTTGCAGCCTCATAGCAGCTCTGTGAGAAAGGTACCATTATCAGCCCCATTTTACCAAGGCTGCGAGAGATGACGTGACTTACCCCCAGATCCCACAGCTCAGGGTGGGAGAGGCCTCTCATCCTGACTCCTGGCCCCGGGGCACTTCCCCATTAGCCTGGACTCGGGGACAGAAGGGTCCAGGGACGGTGGGATTGTCAGTGGGATTGTCCTCTCCGAGTCCTCGGCAGGGGCAGGCAGACTGCCCAATCTCCTGCCTCTTTGGATGGGCCTTCTGACCCCTGACCCTCTCCCTCCCTCCACCAGACCAGGAACGCCTTGCTCTGGGCACCGAGGAAGGGCTGTTTGTGATCCATCTGCACAGTAACGGTACCCGCGGGCGGGCCAGGGTGGGCGTGGGCGGGGTCAGCCCTCAGGGACAGAGGAGGCTGGGCCCCGGGTGCCCCTCACCCACCTGCTGGTGACACTCTCCCTTGCCAACCCCGCAGACATCTTCCAGGTGGGCGAGTGCCGGCGGGTGCAGCGGCTGGCCGTGAGCCCCGCTGCGGGCCTTCTGGTCGCACTGTGTGGCCGAGGCCCCAGTGTGCGCCTCTTTGCCCTGGCAGAGCTGGAGAATGTGGAGGCGGCTGGCGCCAAGATCCCCGAGTCTCGAGGCTGCCAGGCCCTGGCGGCCGGGCGCATCCTACAGGCCCGCACCCCTGTGCTGTGCGTTGCAGTCAAGCGCCAGGTGCTCTGCTACCAGCTGGGCCCAGGCCCGGGGCCCTGGCAGCGCCGCATCCGTGAGCTGCAGGCACCAGCCCCCGTGCAGAGCCTGGGGCTGCTGGGCGATCGCCTGTGCGTGGGCGCGGCTGGCACCTTCGCCCTCTACCCGCTGCTCAATGAGGCAGCGCCCTTAGCACTGGGGGCCGGTCTTGTGCCTGAGGAGCTGCCCCCGTCCCGCGGGGGCCTGGGCGAGGCCCTGGGCGCCGTGGAGCTCAGCCTCAGTGAGTTCCTGCTGCTCTTCACCACCGCCGGGGTCTACGTGGACAGTGCCGGCCGCAAGTCTCGCATGCAAGAGCTGCTGTGGCCAGCAGCACCCACGGGCTGGGGTGAGGCCTGTGGAGGGGCAGGCTGGGTGGGGCCTGGTATCGGAGGAAGATAGGGTCCTGCCCAAATTCCTGAGCTTGGATTTGGAGGCCAGTATGTGCCCTCCTGCCTGACACACCTTGGTGGCTTGTACGGGATCTTCCTTCCTTCATCTTCCTCTTGCACGGGACCTTGCTTTCATTCAAGCTCTTCCCCTGCCTGAACTACTGTCCTTTTTGTAACGGGCCACCTCTTCAGTTTGCAAGTCCAGCCCCAGGGTCGAGAGCTAGTGGGCCCTCCATAAATGACCCCCGTGATTGCTGTCAGTTTCGTTACCGATTTTACACTCCTCCCCCCCCCTCCCCACATTGGTCCTTTGCTCCTTTTTGCTCCCCCACCTCCATTCAGATCTCTGCCCTGACTCCCAGCACCTTCTTATTACAATGACTGGTTTGGTACATGGGGGGCCTGCAGTGTTTCATCACATCCAGCACGCAGCCCAGGCAAGCATCCCCCAGGAGCTATCATGTTTGGAGGAATGAATGAGTGAACAGGGCAGCAGGGGAGACTCAAACGTCCACAGGTAGCTGATGTGTTGAGCTACAGGCTGGAAGAGAGGGACAATGCTCCTTTCACAGTCGCCCTTCTGGGGTGGGGCCTGTGGGTTGGGTGTAGCACAGACACTGTGTGTAGGCGTTGGATCCAGACTGCCCGGGGCCAGTTCCCAGCTCTCACTCACCACAAAGTGAGACTTAGCTCTGGGGTTTCCGTCATCTGTAAGTTAGGGACGATAACATTACCTGCCTAGAGTTGTTTGAGAATGAAAGGAGGAAAAATACGCCGCATGGTTACAGGTGGGCCTGACAGGGCTTAGAGTGAGTGCTCCCTGTTGGTTCTTTCTGACTTGCTGTGGAGCATGGGTGGGGCAACCCAGAAGTTACAGCGCTGTGAAAGTGCCCAGGATGAGCCCTAGGATACAGCCCAGAGAGGTGCCTGACTTGCCTGGGGCCGCACAGCAGTGTCCCACCCTGGTTATGCAGGTTATGCAGCCCCCTACCTGACAGTGTTCAGCGAGAATGCCATCGACGTGTTCGATGTGAGGAGGGCAGAATGGGTCCAGACCGTGCCACTCAAGAAGGTGAGTGCGGGGACTTCCCTGATAGTCCAGTAGCTAAGACTCTGCGCTCCCAATGCAGGAAGCCTGGGTTCAATCCCTAGTCAGGGAACTAAGATCCAATGCAGTGAAATAAATTGATTAAAATTTTAAAAGTGAGGCCTGCCCAGGCCCCTGGGGCTGGACGGGGTTGCGGTTGGCTAACATGGTGTGACCTCCGTGCCTGCTACCTCAGGTGCGACCCCTGAACCCAGAGGGCTCCCTGTTCCTCTTTGGTACCGAGAAGGTCCGCCTGACCTACCTCCGGAACCCGCTGGCAGGTGAGCGAGTGTGGGGGTGGGAGGAAGGGGTTGTGACCCTGAGCACCAGCTGACTGGGGCCGTGGCGCCTTGGGAGCACCGCCCAGCTCTCTGCTTCTCTGGCAGAGAAGGACGAGTTCGACATCCCCAACCTCACGGACAACAGCCGGCGCCAGCTCTTCCGCACCAAGAGCAAGCGACGCTTCTTCTTCCGCCTGTCGGAGGAGCTGCTGCTGCAGCAGCGCAGGTGCGCATGCGCGTGCGGCGGGTGGGCGGGGCCTCCCGCTTTGGGGGCGGGGCGAACCCAAGCCTCGCCTTCCTGGAGAGGCGTTACCTTTGCCGCTCACCTCCCTTCCCCCCACCCCCGTAGGGAGATGCTGAAGGACCCTTTCGTGCGCTCCAAGCTCATCTCAACGCCCACCAACTTCAACCACCTGGTGCACATGGGCCCTGCAGACGGGAGACCCAGCGCCAGGGACCTGCCCCCGGTGGTGAGTTATGAGTCCTCTGGAGCCGATCACCAGCCTCTCCTGACCTGGGTCCCCGGACCTCCGCACGTCCGGGCCACGTGCAGTTCGTGCGCCCTGGTCCCAGCCCTTCGCGCTGTCCCCTCACAGGCTGCGGAAGAGAAGGGACGAGGTGCCCGCGGCTCTGGCCCGCAGCGGCCCCACAGCTTCTCCGAGGCCTCGCGGCGCCCAGCCTCCATGGGCAGTGACGGCCTCGCTAAAGACGCAGACCCCAGTAAGGACAGCCTCACCGCCTCCGCTACCTCTGCGTCCCTCCCCCATGTTGTCACCCCCTTTGGACGCTTCAAATCTGACCCTGGATTTTCGTCCCCTCGCTCATCCTGCTCCTGGAGCAGTGAAGAGGAAGCCTTGGACTTCTCTGTCCAGCGAATCTGTGTCCTGCCCCCAGGGATCTCTGAGCCCTGCGGTCTCCCTGATACAGGTGAGCCTCCCCGCTTCTGTCTTGTGCTGGGACCTGAGGCCAGAGAACAACCTGAGGCTACCCCTGCCTTGGATGCTAAGAGATGCTGACTCCCCCTGTCTGACCCCTTAGTGGGTCCCACCTGCCTGGAAGCAGGTCAGCCTAGGCCTGACTGTCTTGGCTCTGACTGTCTCAGCAGTGTGGCCCCAGGTGACATGCCCAGCCTCCCTTAGCTTGTCTCACCTGTAAAATGCGGTTATCGTTATGAGACCTGTGTCAGGGGAAGAATCCTGAGCACAGTGCCTGGCACAAAGGGAGAGCACCGCAGAAGGGGAGCTCTTGGAATTCTGAGCACAGGTCCAGCCCTCGGGCAAGAGGTCAGAGGAGGGAGCAGTCCACTCTGGCTGGGGACCCGGAAGATCTAAGGATTTGGGAAGTCATCCGCTCACCCTCCAGCCCTGTCTCCATCTGCCACCCCCATTGCAACCATAGCAGGTCACTCAAAGCCCTGCGACCGCCGTGTTCTCTCACACCTCCAGGCCCTTATCCCTGCCATCCCTGCTGCTCCTCTTGGAATGCCCTTTCTGGTCCTCCACCTGATTAAGGCTCAGGCCATGCTCAAGGCTCTGCACCAATATCACCTTCTCCAAAGACCACTTGGCTACCTGGTCAGGTGGTCACTGTCTCCCTGGGGCCGGTGCCACCTCTGACACCCTCCTCCCTCCACCCTGTCCTTGTCCACCCTGCTGTGCTCTCGTTTTCCTCTGAGGTCCTTGATCGCGAGGGTCAAGTTTGTCTTCTGCCTGGAGTAAAGCCTATTTGTTGATTGAATGTAGAATGAGCAAATGAACAGATGAGTCCTGGGAAAGCCTCTGAGAGGGGCTGACCTGGTAAGAGAGGAGTCCTGCTTTTCTCTTTCAACCCTGACTTCCGTTTCTTTCCCCCTCCAGGTCTCAGAACGACCCCGGAGCCTCCCCCCAGCCCCTGAATCTGAGAACTCCCCTTGACGTCCTCTGGCAGGGCCCAACTCCCTATCCCAGGACCCAGAGAGACATGAGGGAGCAAAGAGCTTGAGAAATGCCAAACTCCGGCTGGTCCGGGACATGTGGAAATTGGACTCAGGGAGGGTCTGGGCTGGGCATCCATGGCCTGGGTTTCCAGGCCCCTGTGGGCGGGATAGGGGTGGGGGTCTAACTCCCAGCCCTCATCCTGCCCTTTCCTCTGCTTGCAACCCCAACCTGTGCTA
This sequence comes from Dama dama, assembly GCF_033118175.1. Taxonomy (NCBI): domain Eukaryota; kingdom Metazoa; phylum Chordata; class Mammalia; order Artiodactyla; family Cervidae; genus Dama; species Dama dama. The sequence continues at coordinate 7,856,559 of NC_083682.1, forward strand.
GCCACGAGGAATAGGATGGCCCCCTCCATTCTGGGGGCCCCTCTGCCCCATCATCCAGGGGTAATTGTGCCAAAGCTCTCATCTCCAGGGCTAAGCCCCAGGAGGCCTATGAGAGTCCGGATGAGGGACAGAGAAGGGCTGGACTCCTGGGAGCAAGCCGGGGTCTTGGCTGTGGACTAATGCCCAGCAAGGCCGAGTAGGGGCATATCCCAGTCTCCACTCAAGGGCAGGACAAGGAAGATAGACTCTGATCCAGAGTCCGAGGTAGAGAAGGAGAGAGGATGTCGGTGAAGGTAGTGAGACGGTCAGGAGAGGAAAGGAAGTGCAATAGGAGAGGATAGTGATCGGAAAGAAGTGAGAGCCAGCCAGAGGAGAAGGCGAAGAAGAGAAGGATAAAGGAAGAGCAGTGGAGAAGAGAGAGGCCAGAGGAGAGGGCTGGAGGGAGTGGGAGCTGGGAGAGCACAGACCCAGGCCCCTTCGCTCTGCAGGGAGCCGGTGGGGGCCGGAAGAGGGAGGGGCCCCAAGAGCCAGCTAGCATCCATCAGCCATCTAATCCGTCCAGGAGGAAGCAAACTCCAGCCAGGGATGGGATGGGGGGTATTTATAAGGGCTACTTGGTGGGAGGTGGGCACCCTATGGGTCTCCAGGCACACTCTGGCCCTTCCCAGAAAGGGGACGGGTCCTTTTTCTCAAAGCTTCAACCACCTGTGTATTAGGGGATCATAGGAGTATTTTATTATTGATCACAGTCATTATTATTTTATTATAATACTATTTTTATTAAACGTCCCCCTACAGTTGAGTAGGGGGCAAAATAAGTATTTATCTTCTCAAATGCCATATGCCCGGGAGGGATCAACCCTGACGCTCTGTGAGGCAGTAAGAAACCAATAAAAACAGCTTTGTAACCTGCTGGCCTGCCCGCCTGGATCTGTCTTCCTGGGGTTCAGAAAACAGAGGGATCAGGGAGGAGGGAGGGGATCAGGGACAGTTAAAGACCAGGTTGTCTTCCTGTGTCTTCACAAATCAGATGATGTTCACATGGGGGGGAAATGAGAGTTTAAAAGTGAAGGGACAGGGACTTCCCTGGTGGCCTCATGGCTAAGACTGTGAACTCCCAATGCAGGGGACCTGGATTCTATCCCTGGTCAGGGAACTAGACCCCACATGCTGTAGTTAAAGATCCTGCATCCCTTAACTAAGACCCGGGGCAGCCAAATAGATAAATTTTTTTTTTAAAGTCATAATATAAGTGAAGGGGCGGTTTACAAAAGTGTGGGCGGCATCAGGGGAACCGACCAAGGAGTGGTGGTGCTCTGAGCCCTGGCAGCAGCGAGGAGCTATTATCACCCCCAGGTCAGCTGGGCAGGGAAACGCAGGTGTTACCAGCGGGAGTTACGGCTCTCAGTGGAAGCACTCGGCTGTGGCCAAGCAGGAAGGCAGCCCAGGAAATTAATTCCTATACCTCACTCTACTCTCTCCCTCCCATCCATCTCCTGCTTCCTTTTGTCCAAACCCAAGCAACAACCAGAGGCCCCTAGACCTGTTTCTGCAGATCTAGAGGGCAGGCTTTAGGGTACAGAGCACGGGGCAAGGGGTAAGAAGTGAATCTGGAGGGCACAGCCTGCTGTCCCACCCAGGTGAGGCTGCTGGTGGGGAGGGAGGGGGTGTCTGGGAGGGGTCTCCTTGTTCTGAGCTGGGGTGTCCATGACTGGGCAGGACTCTGGCCTGGAGGCAGGGCTGGATGAGGCAGGAGGGTAAGACCTGGATTGGGGCAGGCCTGGAGCTGATGACTATGCCCTAGGGCTTGTGGATGGCCCTAAAGCTAAGAAAAATAACCAAGAAGGGACCTAAGTCTTGCTAGAGATGGGGATCAGAGGGGGTCCATGAAATTCCAGGGCCTGGTTAGGAGTGTAGCTTTGATTCCAGTCTAATGTAGAGGATGAGATGGTTGGATCTCATCATCGACTCAGTGGACATGAGTTTGAGCAAACTCAGGGAGATAAGGAAGGACAGGGAAGCCTGGCATGCTGCAGTCCATGGGGTCACAGAGACTTGGACATGACTGAGCAACTGAAGTACGACTGCAGTTACGGGCAAATTATCTGACCCCTCTTAAGCATCAGTTTCTCCATCTGTAAGTGGGGACCATAAAACCCATCACGGGAGGTTCTAGTAAGACTTTGGTGAGATAATCAGTATAAAATGCCTTCAACTCACTCTCTGCCTATGGAGATGCCAAAGCCTGAAGAGAGAGCCTAGGGCAGGGATGCCAAGGCTCCAGGCTACAAGGCTCAAGGGTCAAGGCCACAGGCTCCAGCCATCCTCACCAAATTGGAGAAATGGCCATTACCCTAGCACCCTTTAATAATTTAGCCAACAGGTTTTCACAGTTTCACATTAAAAAAATTCTTTTTCTCCCAAAGTTTTATGTTGAAAAACTTCAAAAAAGGTTGAAAGATTATGAACTCCCCACCCTCTTCTGGATTCACCATTGTTCTCATTTTGCTGCTTTTGTATTTCTCATGTACTGATGTATTTCGCTACCATCTGAAAGTAAGTTACACACAACCTGAATTTTGCTAAATACTTTGCAGACATCTGTTAAGAAAAAGGAACCACTACCAAGGGAATTCCCTGCCAATCCATGTCGAACCCGTGGCCTTGGCAGTGGAAGCATAGAGTCCTAACCATTAGACCTCCAGGAAGTTCCCAGGGCATATCTTTTTTTTTCTGACTGTGCTTTGGCAGTCCAGTGGTTAGGACTCCATGCTGTCACTGCTAAGGGCCCCTGTTCAAGCACTGGTCAGGGAACTAAGATCCTGCAAGCTGCGTGGTGAGGCCAAAAAAGAGAGAAAAAAAAAAAAGAATAAGGAACCACCAGAAGTCACTCTCACAAGATTTAATGTTGATACTCTGTATCAATCTGTTATGGGTTGAATTATGACTCCTAAAAATGAAGTCCTATTCCCAAATATTTCAGAGTGTGACCTCATTTGGAACTATAGTCATTGCAGACGTAAGTAGGTAAAACAAGGTCATTAGGGTGGGCCCTAATCCAATATGACTGGTGTCCTTTAAAGAAGGGGGAACTGTAGATGCACACAGGGAGCGCACCAAGTGAAAGTGAAGGCAGAGATCAGGTTGATGGTTCTATAATCCAAGGGATGCCATAGGTTTGCCAACAAACCACTAGTAGCTAGGAGAGAAGCCTGGAATAGATTCTCTCACAGCTCTCAGGAGTAACATCCTGCAGACTTTTTTTTTTTTAATTTATTTATTTTTAATTGAAGGATAATTGCTTTACAATATTCTGTTGGTTTCTGCTGTACATCAAAATGAATCAGCCATAGGTATACCTATGTCCCCTCCTTCTTAAACCTCCCACCTTCCACCCCATCCCACCCCTCTAGGTTGTCACAGAGCCCTGGTTTGAGTTCCCGGAGCCATACAGCAAAATTCCCACTGGCTCTCTATTTTAGATATGGTAGTATGTATGTTTCTATGCTACTCTCTCCATCTGTCCCACCTTCTCCTACCCCTCACCCCACTTCCATGCCCGTAATTCTGTTCTCTATGTCTCCTGCACACATTTTGATCTTGGACTTCTAGCCTCCACATCTGTGAAGTGATACATTTCTGTTTAAGTCAACCAGTTTGTGGTATAATGGTGTCAAAAATATTCTTTATAGCATTAAAAAAAATTGAGTATCCAAATCTAGATCACATGTTGCATTCAATTCTTGTGTCTCTTGGATCTCCTTTGACCTAAGACAACTTTCTTCTTCCTTTTTAGGTCATTTTTTATGATGTTAACATCTTTTTAATAGTCCAGGCCAGTTTTTTTTTTTTTTTTTTTAGTAGAATAACTTGCAATTTGCATTTGTCTGATTGTTTCCTCATTAAATTCACATTCAATACTTTTGTCAAGACATAGCAGATGCTACTTTAAATTAATTTTGATTACAACATTACACATTTTTTTTTCTGATAAATTAGAGGCTGAACTCTCATTTGGCTCCCTGCCCTCCCTCCATGACGTTAATTTATGTCAATGTCATTGGCGAGCATCAAGAGGAACCTCCCTCCCCTAGCCTCCTTGTCTCCATCATCAGGAATCAAGCTGGATCTTCAGGACCCTCCCTGTCCTTGGCAGGAAGCCCTGACCTCCTTGCTTGCAGCTGCCCACCACCCAACCCCTACCTCAAGACCATCATACCTGGTCCTACTCTTTGTCCCTGTTGCTCAGTTTCACTGCAGGGGCTGAGGCCTCTCGGTTCTCCATGGCTCTGGCCATCCCTTTTTCTGACCCTGTCTCCACCCTCAGCTCCTGAAAGCTGTTCACCATGAGCTCTAGAGCTGATGGTCCAACTGCAGCAAAATCCCCTGTGTCCTCGCCCCCTTTTGCAAATGGTCCTTAGCCCTCCTGCTCTGGTGGAAACTTTGCCCTTTGGGGTCATGCTCACTGCTTCGTGTCCCACAGACTTTCCACAGCCCTCCTGCCTTACGGCCTGGAGATAGGGTAGGTGTCCTTCCCGAGGCCACTTGTAGACATCCTCCTCCCTCTTCCGGTCAAACACTTAGGTTTGAACTCAAGTTACCGGCTTTTACCACTCACTTTGTCTCAATGTCTCTCAACCCATGCATGGCTCATTTCTCAATAATTCTAGCTCCTGGCTTGTTGCCACTCTCTCTATCCAACTCCTGTTTTATTACATTTATTGATTTTGGCTGGCCATGCTGTGCAGCTTGTAGGACTTCAGTTCCCTGACCAGGGATCAAACCCAGGCCTTTGGTGGTGAAAGCGCTGGTCCTAACCACTGGACGGCCAGAGAATTCCCTCTATCCTACTTCCCTGGTGGCTCAGCTGGTAAAGAATCCGCCTGCAATGTGGGAGACCTGGGTTCAGTCCCTGGGTTGGGAAGATCCCCTGGAGAAGGGAACAGCTACCCACTCCAGCATTCTGGCCTGGAGAATCCCATGGACCATATAATCTATGGGGTCACAAAGAGTTGGACTTGACTGAGCGACTCTCAATTCACTTCACTTACTACTATTTTAATTCTTAGACACTTTGATGTACACGTGGATGATCCAGCTGCCAGGCCTCTCTGTTCCTTGAGCTCATCTTGTCCCACGATCTGACCTTCCTATCACTCACTCTCACAGCCATACTGGATAGCCACACTGTCTTATATGGGAGCCACTGGTCACATGTAGCCCCTGAACATTTGAAATGTGACTGGTGTGAGTTGAGATATGCTGTGTGTATAAAATGCATACCAGATTTCAAAGGCTTTGTTGTTCAGTTGCTAAGTCATATTGATGAATGGCAGAAACTAATATTGTAAAACAACTGTCCTTCAATTGTTGTTGTTGTGCAGTTGCTAAGTCATGTCTGACTCTTTGCAACCCCAAGGACTGCAGCATGGCAGGCTCTCCTGTCCTTCAGTTACTTTCCAGAGTTTGCTCAAACACATGTCCATTGAGTCAGTGATGCCGTCGAGCCATCTCATCCTCTGTCACCCCCTTCTCCTTCTGCCCTCAGGCCGTCCCAGCACTGGGGTCTTTTCCAATGAGCTGACACTTCACATCAGGTGGCCAAAGTATTGTAGCTTCAGTTCCAGCATCAGTCCTTCCAATGAATATTAAGGGTTGGGTTTCCTTTAGAATTGACTGGTTTGATCTCCTTGCTGTCCAAGGGACTCTCAAGAGTCTTCTCCAGCACCGCAATGTGAAAGCATCAATTCTTCAGGGCTCAGTCTTCTTTATGGTCCAACTCTCACATCCACACATGACAACTGGAAAAGCCATAGCTCTGACCATACGAACCTTTGTTGTGTACGGAACTAAGTCTTGTTCAAAGACTTAGTGTGGAAAATACATAAGTTGTCCTTAATAATTTTATATTGACTTGAGTTGAAATATATTTTGATATATGTGATAAAAGAAATGAAAACAAAAAAATGATATATGTGATAAAAATTTATCTTCTTGTATCTTTTACTTTTTCTCATGTAGCTACTAGAAATTTAAAATTTATACATACAGCTCCAATTAGGTTTCTACTGGAAGCACTGCTCTAAAGTTTTTTTTTTTTGCCTCACTGCGTGGCTTGTGGGATTTAGTTCCACAACCAGGGTCCTCACCAGTGAGAGGGTGGAGTCCTAACCACCGGACCACCAGGAAGTTTCCCTGAATATTTTCACTGCCAACAATGACAGCAACCTTCTCCCCATAATTTCGATGCCAAACATCTCACTCTCTAACTAACACCCTTATCTTTCCAGCTCTCTCTAGTATCCCAACAACAATAAAGATTTAACCCTACTGGAACCTACAATCCATTTATTTATTTATTTTTGTCTGTGCTGGGTCTTCATTGCTTCAGGGACTTTATCCAGTTGTGACGGGTGGGGGCTACTCTCTATGATGTGCAGGCTTCTCATCGTGGTGCCTTCTCTTGTTGAGCATGGGCTTCAGTAGCCGTGGTACGTGAGCTCAGTAGTCGCAGTTCCCATCCTCTAGAGCACCGGCTCAGTAGTTGTGGTGCGTGTGCTTAGTAGCTCTACAGCATGTGGGATCTTTCCAGACCAGAGATTAAACCCATATCTCCTGCCTTGCTCGTGTGTGTGCTCAGTTGTGTCCAACTCTTTGTGACCCCATGGACGATAGCCCACCAAGGCTCCTCTGTCTATGGAATTTCTCAGGCAAGAATGCTGGAGTGGGTTGCCATTTCCTCCCCTAGGGCATCTTCTCAACCCAGGGATCAAACCTGTGTCTGCTGCATTGGCAGGCAGATTCTTTACCACTGAGCCACCAGGAAAGCCCTGGCAGGTGGATTCTTAACCACTGGAGCACCAGGGAAGTTCAATAATCCATTGATTTTGCCACACTTTTGCTGTCCCTCATTCCTCTTGTGTCTGTACTTCTGTCCCCCGCCTCAAACAGCCTAAATTCTGGGCCAGTGATTATAATCACTCTTATGAATGAATGTATTTGTTCATTTATTCAGCAAATAATTGAACATCAGTTATGTACAGGACACTATTCTAGGAACATGGAACACATCCATGAACAAAACAGACATGTTATCTGTCATTGTGGAGCTTACATTTTGGTGGTTTGAGACAAATAATAAATAAATCAAGCTATGGTTTTTCTAGTAGTCATGTACAGATGTGAGAGTTGGACCATAAAGAAGGCTAGTGCCAAAGAATTGATGCCTTCAAACTGTGGTGCTGGAGAAGACTCCTGAGAGTCCCTTGGACTGCAAGGAGATCAAACCAGTCCATCTTAAAGGAAATCAACCCTGAATCAATTCATTGGAAGGACTGATGCTGAAGTTGAAGCGCCAATACTTTGGCCACCTGATGAGAAGAGCTGACTCATTGAAAAAACCCTGATGCTGGGGAAGACTGAGGAAGGAGGAGAAGGGGGCAACACAGGATGAGATACTTGGATGGCATCACTGAGCCAGTGGACATGAGTTTGCACAAACTCCGGGAGATCGTGAAGGACAGGGAAGCCTGGCGTGCCGCAGTCCATGGGTTGCAAAGAGTCAGACACAACCGAGTGACTGAGCAACAGCAACAGTTTTGGAGGACCCTGGTGGGCTACAGTCCACGGGGCCGCAGAGAGTCAGACATGACTGAAGTGATGCAGCACTTTTGAGATGCTGGAGAACTGGTTCTCAACAGCGAGCAATTTGCCCCCCAGAGATATTTGGCAATGTTTGGAGACATTTCTACTGTCACAACAGGGGGAGGGACATCTAAAAGGGGGAGAAGCCAGGGAGGCTGCTAAGCATCCTACAGGGCACAAATCAGTCCCCAACTACAGTGACGTTAGTGGTAAAGAATCCACTTGTCAGTTAAGGAGACGAAGGAGACATGAGTTCGATCCCTGGGTTGGGAAGCTCCCCTGGAGTAGGAAATGACAACCCGCTCTAATATCCTTGCCTGAAGAATCCCATGGACAGAGGAACCTGGTGGGCTTCAGTCCATGGGATCTCAAAAGTCAGACATGACTGACTGAGCACGTATACGGATACAAATGTCAATAGTGTCCCGGTTGAGAAACCCTGTTCTAGAAGCTGTTAATGCTTTAGAAGAAAACATTTTGGAAAGCAGAGTGGAGGGGAGGGGTTAGAAGAAGCATTTTGGTTGGAGAGTGTGATTTTAAGTAGGCTAGTTAGGTCTGGGTCAGCCTCATTGAGAAGATGGCGCTTGGGAAGAAGACCAGCTGGGCTTCCTATGTGTACCTTACCTTATCTCCAATTATTGTGACTAGACTGTTCATGCTACTAGCAAAGGGCAAGCCTGAAAATTGTGGGGTTTTTTAAATTAAAAAATTTTTTTTCTACAGACCTGCAAATTGGGAACTCCCATCCTCTCTACTTGTTCAAGGTCATCAGTCCTGCCTCTCTCCTATTAAACAACAGCAATGTTGCACTCGCCCTCTGCGATGGCCCACACTCTGTCTGTGGAGTGTGATTCTCCATATCTGAATAAATCCACTCCTCACCTATCACTTTGTCTGAATTCTTTCTGCGATGAGACATCAAGACCCAGCCTATAAAAACTAACCACACCAGATTTCGGGGCTGCACTCGCCCTCTGCAATGGCCCAGACTCTGTCTGTGGAGTGTGCCTCGCTCTGTATCTGAATAAATCCACTTCTTACCTATCAAAAAACCCCCCAGAACAGCCACACCACCAGGACCTCCTTTGACCCTCTTCTACCTCCAGTTGCCAGCTTGTTTTTTTCTTCCCTTCTGCAAAGCTCCCTAAAAGAGTTGTATATTATCATGTCTCCAAATTCTTTCCTCTCATTTTTCTTGAGCCCGAGAACTCTGGGCTTTTGTTTCCAAACCACTCCTAAGGTGGTCGCCAGGGGTTCTCACAGAGCTAAATGCAATCAGTCCTTGGTGCTCAACTTGCTGACCTGTGGGCAGCACCCAACCCTATGGTTCATTCCTCTGCCTTGGTCTTCTAAACCAAATGCCCATGTGGCTTTTCTCCCATTTCTTTGGCTGATTCCTCTCAGAATCCTTTGCTGGTTCCTCCTGGTTTCCCAACCTCTACATGAAGGGGTACCCCAGAACTCAGTCCTTGATGATCTAATTCCCATATATACCTCACTCAACTTCCCTAAATGTTAACATCTTACACAACACAGTACATTTATCAAAACTTAGGGATGAAAATTATAAATGAAGCTACAGATATTTTTGAATTTCATAAGGGCTCACAGGTGCCCAAGACTTGACTGGTTTAGTTTTAAAACTGAGAGACCCACTCCCCTGAAGTCCCCTCAGACTTGGTCAAGCTGGGCCAATTGGCCACTCTCTTCACCAGTTTTTCCACTAATTCCTTTTTCCTCTGGTCTAGGATTCAACCTAGAACACCACGTCGGTCCTGTCTCCTTAGTATCTTCTAATGTGCAACGGTGTCTCAGGCTTTCCTTGTCTTTCATGACCTGAACACTTTTGAGGAGAGCTGTCAGGTATGGCCAGTCTGAAAGTCCTGCAGTTTGTGTTTGCCCAAACTTCTCTCATGATTAGGCTAGATTTACAGTTTTGTGGGGGGAAATGTACAGAAGTGAAGTAGGGTAGGAATTTGATCTGGTTTACTCATTGCTACACAGCCAGTGCCTGAGAGCTTGGCCCATTATAGGCAGCAAAAATCTGTTTCCTAAATGAATAAGTGAGTGACTGATTCTGTAGAAATTATTTAGTGTTACTTTGAAGTTTTTAAATGGTAATATAAATACTACTCCATCATATATATTGTTCTGCAGCCTCTCCCCCTGTGTGCCCTGAAGATCCATTTTAGGATGCAGAGAGTTACTTTACTCTTCTTTTGCCGTATTACAAATAACTACAGTGGTTCTTTAGATGTTCTTCTTTGCACACGTGTCAGATTTACCCCGTGGACAGAAAGCTAGACATATAGTAGGCACTTTAATGTGTTAATGGATACTGATAAATAGCCAACTAAAGTGGCTGAACACGTTTACAGTACTCCAGCAGTGTTAAAAAGTACCCGTTGTCATCACATCTTGCCAACAAGCAACAACCTGCAGAAGCGCAGACACTGCCCGCTCACTCCCCGGACTACATCTCCCAGAAGGCACTGCGGTTCCTCGGCTACCTGGGTCTGCGTGAAATGGAATGACCAATCCCTGAGGCCCTCAGAAAGGCGCGGCTGCCTCCGCTCTTCTCCGACCTCTGGGGCGCCCAGAGCAGCGGGACTACCACTCCCATAAGCCACCGCGGACTGGCCGGCCCGGCCACCATTTCAAGACTTGGCAGGGACAACAGCGGGCCTTGGACTCCACTTCCCGGCAGGCACTGCGGCCCGAGGGGGGCGGAACTCCATTTCCCAGCAGGCTTCAGGCGGCGGGCGCCGCGGTGCCTTGTGTGGGATGTAAGCGCGGAGGTGGGCGCGGGGGACCTAGGCCAGGACTCTCCTTGGGATTTGGGGGGACTGGCCTAGGGGCGCCTTCCGGCGGACTCTAGGGCCCCGGGGGTATGAGCGCAGAGAGGGGGCGGGAAGGCCATTTGGAGTGCTCAGCGGGGGTCCTAGGGGCTCACCTCCTTCGGGGCCGGGGCTCCTGGTGTTGTGGGGGACAAGAAGGCCCTACAGCCTCGGCTGAGGGGTCTCTTCGACGAAAGAGGGGGAAGAGATGAGCGGAGCGTGAAGGGGCGGGGAAGCAAGGGTTGGTGTCTGTGAGTGTGTAGGGGGGTGTGGAACGCTAGCCGAGCCTGGGAAGGGATTCGTGGGCCGTGCCCACCCGACCCTTTCTCCCCTCCGCTCGCCCGCAGGCCGAGGGCCGCCGCCATGGGGCTGAAGGCTGCCCAGAAAACGCTGTTCCCGCTGCGTTCCATCGACGATGTGGTGCGCCTGTTCGCTGCCGAGCTGGGCCGAGAGGAGCCGGACCTGGTGCTCCTATCCTTGGTACTGGGCTTCGTGGAGCATTTCCTAGCTGTCAACCGCGTCATCCCCACCAACGTGCCTGAGCTCACTTTCCAGCCCAGCCCTGCGCCCGACCCTCCTGGTGGCCTCACCTACTTCCCGGTGGCCGACCTGTCCATCATCGCTGCCCTCTATGCCCGCTTCACCGCCCAGATCCGTGGCGCCGTTGACCTGTCTCTCTACCCGCGAGAGGGGGGCGTCTCCAGCCGTGAGCTGGTCAAGAAGGTCTCCGATGTCATCTGGAATAGCCTCAGCCGCTCCTACTTCAAGGATCGGGCCCACATCCAGTCCCTCTTCAGCTTCATCACAGGTTGGAGCCCGACAGGTGGCAAGAGACAGGTGGCTGTCTCACATGAGAATCTTGGCCCCCTTCTTCCCAACACTGTGGTTTACAGAGCGCATTGTAGACCTGTAAACCTTGTGAGGTGGGCCAAGTATTATGTCCCGCATTGCAGCTAGAGAAACTGAAGCCCCGGGAGAGAAACTGATCTACCAAAGTGACAGAGTGACAGGGCTGGGACTGGACCTCAGTCACTTGACTCCAAATCCATTGAGCCCACCCTGTGCCCCTTCAGCACCTCGGCTACTGCAGCCTGGGGCACAGAGGGCAGCAGAAGATTTAGGGGGTGACGAGCCAAAATCAGGCTATGTTTCATGGAATTGAGACAATCCATGAAGTATCTATGAACACATTTTGAAGGTGAACAGACTAGGGCTTCACCTTAAGAAGCTGAAGGCTCAGGACTTGCAAAGAGCTTTCCTCTTTGTTTTAAGGCCAGTTAACTGGCAGTCAGGTCCTGGAGTGCCATATTGAGAAGGAATCTGAGGCTGCTTCTGAGCTTAGCAAGAAAAGAGGACAGAGATAAATTAGGAGTGGCCATCAGTGGGTGTGTAAAAAAAGTGTTGGCCAGTGTCCTGGTTATAACCTAGTACAGTAAAATGAGGAAATGCTTAAATTAGCAGAAATATATAACACAGTTGCAGAGAAAGAGAAAAGGCAGGGTCAAAAGCTGGGGTACTATGAAAAATTCAAGGTCTCCTGTTGAAGATGGGGAATGTAAGGAGGGAGGGAGAGGCCCTGAACAGTTAGGCGGAAAGAGATAGAGGGAAGTCTGGCAGGAGTGTCTGAGGGCAAAGGTATGGAGTTGAGGGTGGGAGGGAACATGGCCTATCGCTGTCGGGTTCCTTCCCACAGACCAGAACTCAGAGGACCCTCTTTCATTACTCTCCCTTCCACAGGCACCAAACTGGACAGCTCTGGTGTGGCCTTTGCCGTGGTGGGGGCCTGCCAGGCTCTGGGTCTCCGGGATGTCCACCTGGCCTTGTCCGAAGACCATGCCTGGGTAGTATTTGGGCCCAATGGAGAACAAACAGCTGAAGTCACTTGGCATGGCAAAGGCAATGAGGATCGCAGGGGCCAGACAGTCAACGCGGGTGTGGCTGAGCGGGTACTGCACTCCCCTACCCCCCCATATTCTAGCCCAGGCAACCCAAGGAGCTCTGCTTTCTTGGGCCACGCTCCCCTCATCCTGTCACCACCTCCATATGTCCGGAAGGGGAGGGCCCTGTTCCTGATGTCAGTCCCTACAGCAGGCACTGGTGGGCCATCATAAGACATCTGGTCTTGTCCTCTCCCAAGAGCTGGCTATACCTGAAAGGATCGTACATGCGCTGTGACCGCAAGATGGAGGTGGCATTTATGGTATGCGCCATCAACCCTTCCATTGACCTGCACACCGACTCCCTGGAGCTATTGCAGCTGCAGCAGGTGAGGGTACCTGTGGGACCCTGGGCCAGGGTGCTTTCCCTTGCTGAGCTTCAGCTTCCGCATTCTGTAACGTGGGTGAGTCATTCCTGGCCTGGACTTTCCTGGGGCTCTTGGGAAGGGGGAAATTGAGACATGAAAGTGCTTTGACTCCAGTCAGGGGCTAGTTCCTGAATTCTGGCTTTTCCCACCTGGGGGAGAGTCCCCTACTGGTGCTGGACTGCTCTCTCTGCCTGGTAGACTGAGGTCGCGCCTCAGTTTCACCAGCTCGCACTTTTCTCCTTTGGCCCCTAGAAGCTGCTCTGGCTGCTCTATGACCTGGGACATCTGGAAAGGTCAGTAGGGGGAGTGGCCAGGCTGGGCCCCAGGGCGGGGACAGCCTGGACTTACGAGCTTTTCCCAGGTACCCGATGGCGCTGGGGAACCTGGCGGATCTGGAGGAGCTGGAGCCCACCCCAGGCAGGCCGGACCCACTCACGCTCTACCACAAGGTGGGGACATTGTAGGTATAGAAGGGCGGCCCAGCGGTGGCTGGGGTCCCCTTCTACCTGGGAACTGGGGGGGCAGATGAGGAGAGACCTTCGTGTGTGTTGTGGGGTATCACCCATCCAGTCCCCTTTTTGTATTTACTGCGTGCATATTCAATACAGTCAGGGATGTCTGAGAGGTGTTCTGGGTTCTCTGCCTGGGAGTGGTAGGTCCTAGAGTTGTCCCCTCAGCCCTACTTTTTCTGCTGCCTGTCATTGTCCTTCTGGGAGTATAACAGAAGTCAAACGTGGTGAGAGCACTGAGGTGGGAGTATTAAGTTGGTGGGGCTGGGGGCTTCTGGGCTAGGAGGGACATTGGACTGGATTTGGAAGGCCTTGGTGTTTGTAAGCCTTGCCCCTTCCTCAGCCTTGGTCTGCAGGGTGCCTGCAGCAGTCTGGCCCAGGCCTGAGCAAGCAGACCTGCAGACCAGGGGAGGGGCAGCTGGTAGAGAAGATGATGACCAGGGTAGTAAGGTCTCATGGGAGGGGACTTTCTGGAATCTTCCTGATGCCCCTCCCAGTTGTGATTCAGTGGAACATTTGTGCCATCTGGGGCCGCCTCCTTGATACCCCTCTGCTCCATCCCCAGGGCATTGCCTCAGCCAAGACCTACTACCGGGATGAGCACATCTACCCCTACATGTACCTGGCTGGCTACCACTGTCGCAACCGCAATGTGCGCGAAGCTCTGCAGGCCTGGGCCGACACAGCCACTGTCATCCAGGAGTGAGGATGCCCCCACGGGACCCCAGCCCGGCCTTTCTTCCCCTTCCACCCAATTTACAACCCCTCTCATCCAGGAGGGAGGCCTGGGTCCCAAGTTCTATCCCCTCTCCTTCCAGTCACTAGGCAGCCAAGACCATCATCGCCTGAGAGGTAGGGACCCTCTCTGAAGACCTCTGGCCTTTCCTTCCCTCCCCTCTCCTGATTTCTGACCACTGCCATCCGGCTCTGTATCCCCAGCCCCCTCCTCATTCTTGCTCTGGGCTGATACAGCACCATCATCTCGGAGTGAGGACCCCAACCATTCACTCCAGTCCCTGGATGATCCCGGAAAAGAAACCAGGGCTCCCTCCCCTGCCAGGTCCCTGGGGGTACCCGCCATGGCTGAGACCCCACAGTGCCCTGCTGCCCTCACAGCTACAACTACTGCCGTGAAGACGAGGAGATCTACAAGGAGTTCTTTGAAGTAGCCAATGACGTCATCCCCAACCTGCTGAAGGAGGCCGCCAGCCTGCTGGAGGCTGGCGAGGAACGACCTGGGGAGCAGACCCAGGTGAAAGGCTGGGCTTCAGCCTGTGCACACCTTCCCACCTGAGCAGGGCTCCCAGTCACAGGCCGTGGAACCGCTGCATGGGACTGGGGGCGGCAGAGGACAGGGCGAGAGCTGTGTTCTCTTACACAGTAGCTGAGGGCCTGGGTCTGGGTTTAAGGAGCTGAGGTAAATGGGATGGAAGCCCTTCTCTTTCTCCGTCAGGGTCACTCATTCAGTTGAGGAGGTGAAACTGAGGTAAAAGGTGGTTCCCCACTTCCCCCAAGTCCAGGCTAAGGACTAGATTTATAAAAGGAAGGAATTTCTTAAAAAAAAAAAGGGAGTTTCTAAGAATTCTCTCCATCCCTACTCACCTCCGCCAGGGCCAGGGCTCTCTGTCCAGGCGAGAGGTCTGGCCTGTTCCCCCTGGTGAGGGGTGAGTAATGGGGTCTGAACTAACTGTGCCCTCCTTTCCCCCTTTCTCAGGGCATGCAGAGCCAGGGTTCTGCCCTCCAGGATCCAGAGTGCTTCGCCCATCTGCTGCGATTCTACGATGGCATCTGCAAATGGGAAGAGGGCAGCCCCACGCCCGTGCTGCACGTGGGCTGGGCCACCTTCCTTGTGCAGTCCCTAGGCCGTTTTGAGGGACAGGTGAGGGGCAGCTGTGCAGCGTGGCAGGGAGGGCAGGTGGTGACAGCAGCTCGGAGGAGTCAGAACCTTTGTAACCCAGCGGGGGATCCGCCCTTCCCCTTTGGGTGCAACGCCCCAAGATGGCCGGGCCGCGGGGTGCCAGCCACTGGCCTGCAACCTTGGCCTTCGCTTGTCCTCCCCATGCGGCCCAGGTGCGGCAGAAGGTACGCATAGTGAGCCGAGAGGCGGAGGCGGCCGAGGCTGAAGAGCCGTGGGGCGAGGAAGCCAGAGAAGGCCGGCGGCGGGGCCCACGGCGGGAATCCAAGCCAGAGGAGCCGCCGCCTCCTAAAAAGCCGGCGCTGGACAAGGGCCCAGGCGCGGGCCAGGGTGCGGTGCCAGGACCCCCTCGGAAGCCCCCAGGCACAGTCCCCGGGACTGCCCGCGGCGCTGAAGGCGGCAGCGTGGCTCCAACGCCGGCACCTGCCGCATCACCGCCACCCGAGGGTCCGGTGCTGACGTTCCAGAGCGAGAAGATGAAAGGCATGAAGGAGCTGCTTGTGGCCACCAAGATCAATTCGAGCGCCATCAAGCTGCAGCTCACCGCGCAGTCACAAGTGCAGATGAAGAAGCAGAAAGTGTCTACACCTAGTGACTACACGCTTTCCTTCCTCAAGCGGCAGCGCAAGGGTCTCTGAAGTACCCGGACTCCATATCCGCCTACCGAGAGCCCGCCCTCAGCCCGACGAGGCTCCACCCCTGCCTCTTGAGCCCAGGCTCCACCCCCAGGCCCCATTCCTACCCGGAACCCAGGCTGCAGGTTCCCAGAGTACAGACTCTGCCCAGCCCCCGAATCGAGGGCTCTGCCGTCATTGGAATATAGAGCCCATCCCCTAGGGTCCCAGCCGGCCATCTGAAACCTTCCCTCTGAGCCCATCAGTCTTTTAAAGGTCCAGCCACGGGAAACAGCATTCACCTCAGAACCGAGGCTCTAACCTTCGTCCTGACCGGTATTGGCTCAGGGTTGTTTCCAGCCCATGGGGCTCTTTCACTCTAAACTCTAGAAGCACAGGTCCCACCTACTGCCCGGGAACCAAGGACCCCGCCCAGCTCCTAGGAGAACGTTTCCGCACTTCAGAATTCCATTCCTTGGGAAATCCAAGCCCCCTACCACAAAGAACCTAAGAAACGCTTCCAGAATTTGGAAATGCTAGCTTCCTTCTCTGTCGCATGGGTCGGGGACACGAAACTCTGCCCCCGGCCTGTGAGTCCTGAGCCCTGCCCCCTCCCTGCCCAGACTGGCCCTAAATCAGAGCAGACCTTTATTCCGACCCTCTGGGAACCTCCCCGAGGTCCAGCCTGTCTCGGGGGACCCTAGAGGAAATCTACAGGGGTTTGTTTGCGAGTGGGTGAGGGGAGCCTGATCTCTTCCTGTTTTGTACATAGATTTATTTTTCAGTTCCAAGGAAGATGAATACATTTTGTAAAAAAAAAAAATACTTGTCGGTGTTTCATCTGGGAATTTTGGGGTGGAGTGTCCCCTCTTTCTTCTGCCTTCTGGCCCTGCGGGCTTCAGGCTCCCCAGTTGTAGAGCTCGAGGAACCGGTGGCTGACGGAAGAGCCTCAGCGCCGCCCGCTCCGCCCGGGATCGGGGCTTCCCCTTGCCGCCGAGGGTCGGTCCCGCGGGCGCCTCCTCCCGGCCGGGCGGCGGGGCATCCCCGGCCTGGCCCCGCCCTGGGGCCCGGTCCCGCCCCCGCGGCCTCGGAGCCACCGGCGCCCGCCCCGGCGGTACTACCCCGCCCCGCCCGTCCCACCCCGCCCCGCCCCGCCCCGCGCCGCCCCGCGCCGGCTCCGCAGCTCGCGCCTGCCCGGCGCCGGGCCATGGCGCTGCTGCAGAACGTGTCGCTGCAGGATCCACGGGACCGCTTCGAGCTGCTGCAGCGCGTGGGGGCCGGGACCTATGGCGACGTCTACAAGGTGCGCCGGGCGGCGGGCCGGGCGGGAGAGCGGAGAGCCGAGAGCGGGGATACGCGCTCTGCGTCTTGCTGCGGGAGCTGGCCCCCGGCCCCGCCTCCTCCTCATCCCTCCTCACCCCCTCCTCATCCCTCCTCAACCCTCCGCCCCTGCAGGCCCGCGACACGGTCACGTCCGAACTGGCCGCGGTCAAAATAGTCAAGCTAGACCCAGGTGAGGGCCGGGAGCCAGGGCCTCAGCGCTGGAGGGAGGGCAGAGCGCGTCGCGGGCGGGCGCGGTGTGAGGGGCGGAGAGTTGACATTTCCAAGGTCCCCCTGAGAGGCAGGCCCCAGGAGGTACTGTCGGCTGGCACCTGTCTGGCCTGAAGAGAGGAGGCACTCTGTGCCCATTTTGCAGATAGGGGCACTGAGTTAAGGCGGCCCCCTTGATGATGCCTTGTGTTTCCCAGGGGAGGACATCAGCTCCCTTCAGCAGGAAATCACCATCCTGCGTGAGTGCCGCCACCCCAACGTGGTGGCCTACATTGGCAGCTACCTCAGGTGAGGCTGCTTCATCCCCTTGCCCGCCCCCAGGCAGCCCCCATGTGGCCCTGCCATGTGCCCACCCCAGCTCTGTGTCACCCCAGGAATGACCGCTTGTGGATCTGCATGGAGTTCTGCGGAGGGGGGTCCCTGCAGGAGATTTACCACGGTGAGGGCTAGGACTCCAGGCCCCAGAGGGCCACAGCCTTCTTCCCATCCCCCTACCCCAACATAGGGCAGGAGGAGAGCACTGAGGCCCTGCACTTGGGCCCCTCTCCACGTTTCACTGGCTGTGTGACCTTGAGAAAAATGCTGTCCTTCTCTGGGCTGTATATCCTACCCTATGTCGGGAGGGGATGTGGCCAACTCCCCTTTTGCCAGCAGTGCCTGCTGCTTCCCCTACACAGGGTGGAGCCTGGGTGGGTCAGCGTATCACCCCCAGACTCCCAAGCCAGCCCTTACCCCTTCCATTGCAGCCACCGGGCCCCTGGAGGAGCGGCAGATTGCCTATGTCTGTCGGGAGGCACTGAAGGTAGCTGGGCCCATAGGACTGCTCACACCCTCGTCCCCAGGAGCAGGGCAGGCAGCCCAGCAGGCCCCTGTGTGTGTTGGGGTGGGGTGGGGTGGGGTGGGTGGAGTCCCTCAGGCTGAGCTGCCTGAGGGGCTGTGGGTCCTGGGGGGGAAGGGGCCCCAGCCCTATTGCCGGAAGCAGCCCATTTCCCTTTTGGCTCAGTCACTTCCTGTTTGGGGAGAGGGGTGGAGGAAGCTGCTTGGGTGGGGGGCCCCAGGCCTGGGGGGTCAGGAGAGGGGAGGTACACGGGGCAGCTGCTCTCAGAGGCTCCTCTGTCCGCAGGGGCTGCATCACTTGCACTCTCAGGGGAAGATCCACAGAGACATCAAGGTAGGGGTCTGGCCAAGCGCATCGTGGGCGGGAGGAGGGGACTCTCGGGGGCACCAGACGGGACTCTCTCTTCTCCATTCCCACAGGGAGCCAACCTTCTCCTCACCCTCCAGGGAGATGTCAAGCTGGGTCAGTACCCTGGGGACACCATCAGGGCGAGGGTTCTGTGGGAGCTTCTGGAGTCTGGGAGCCTGCTTGTCCTCGGGCAAGTCGTTTTACCACTTGAGCCTTGGTTCCCCATTTAGAATGTGGCACCGTTCTCCCTTCCTGCTGGAAAGTTGGATGTGGTTGGGTCTATATGGAGTCTAACCCGGGACCGGGCACTGGGTCAGGGCTAGAAGGTGGTCGACCCCTCCCAGGAGGGAACCTGGCCTTGCCTCGTGCCTTTGGCCGCTGTGGCTGAGCCTGGGCCACCTGCTGTCGGAGCCCCGCCAGGTGCATCCTGAGCCTGTGCCCTGGCCGTGGGTGGGGAGTGGCAGCCTGAGGTGGGGTGAGAGCGGCTTTTCTCCCTGCAGCTGACTTCGGGGTGTCAGGCGAGCTGACAGCGTCTGTGGCCAAGAGGAGGTCTTTCATTGGGACTCCATACTGGTGAGGCTGCGCCTCTGGCTGAGGGGGTGGGGGCCATGAGTGGAGGCCCCTGGCCATCTCATATGTGAGCTTGCCTCCAGGATGGCCCCAGAGGTGGCCGCCGTGGAGCGCAAAGGTGGCTACAATGAGCTGTGTGACGTCTGGGCCCTGGGCATCACCGCCATCGAGCTGGGCGAGCTGCAGCCGCCTCTCTTCCACCTGCATCCCATGAGGTCAGCAGAACACTTGCCCCTGGCCTGGCCCAAGAGCCCTGTAACCCTTGACCTCTGACCTGTGGTCTCCCCAGGGCCTTGATGCTCATGTCGAAGAGCAGCTTCCAGCCGCCAAAGCTGAGAGACAAGACTCGCTGGTAAGGGCCACATCCCCTGCTGGGGCCCCCCTTTCAGTCCAGCCCAATGCGGGTGGAGGAGCTGTCTGCCGGCTCCTTGTGCAGCCTTGAGGGTCTGCCCATCCTGGGCCTCCACAGACCGTCTGCAGGAGTGGGGCCTGGGCCCTGCCTCCGCGCCGGGGACCTGTGTGGACAAGGAAGAAAGGCAGATGGCTGATGATGGACGCACTGCCATGTCGCAACAGCAGTGTTGCTCAGGCCAGCTGCCCGCGGCCTCAAGCTGGCTCCTTCCTGGGCAGGCTCAGCAGAATCCTCTGGGGTGGGGGCAGGATGCTCTGCTGAGGGCTAACCTGGGCTGGGATTGGGGGGACTCTTGTACCCACTAGGACCCAGAATTTCCATCACTTTCTCAAGCTTGCCTTGACCAAGAATCCCAAGAAGAGACCGACGGCAGAGAAGCTTCTGCAGGTGGGAGGCAGGAGGGTGGAGCAGGGGTCCTGATGCTCAGAAGCAGGGACCGGAGGCCAGGGACCAAGCTGCGCCCCCCTCCATCCTCCAGCACCCCTTCACGACCCAGCAGCTGCCTCGGGCTCTCCTCACACAGCTGTTGGACAAGGCCAACGATCCCCACCTGGGAACCCCCTCTCCAGAAGACTGTGACCTGGAGGTAGGTGAGAGCCCCTGGGGACTGGGTCTTGGCCTGGTCTGCGGGTGAGGAATACAGAGGTGATACAGTCACATCCCTTCAGCTTGTCTGTTTGCAGCACAGGGAGCTTTGGTCTGCTTGAGCCTACCCTTTAGGAATCGTCCCTGAGCTGGTTTGCCTCCTTTTCGCCCACTCCAATAGGTGCTTGCCCTTGGTCCTGTGAAGTTTAAGGGCCACCTTAACTGAAGGTCCTTAACTGAAGATCCTTAACTTAAGCCACCTGTTTTCTCTGTGATCTTTGGCAAGTTCCTTGCTTCTCTGTGCTGGTTTTCTCACCTGTGAAAGGAAGGTCCATTTAATCTCTGTAATCTCAGAGCGTTATTGTGAATACAAACACGTCAGTGTGTATAAAGCACCTCAAGGAATACCTAGTAGGAGTTGAGTGTGGGCGTGAGTCCACCGTGTGTGTTCTCTTGTAGACTTATGACATATTTCCGGACACCATTCACTCCCGGGGGCAGCATGGCCCAGCCGAGAGGACCCCCTCGGAGATCCAGTGTGAGTCTGTTTTTGGGAGGGGGAGCTGTGGGTGGATTGGGGGGCTGTGTATATGGATTTGGTGGGGGGCTGTGTGGATTGGGGGGCTATGTATGTAGATTTGGTGATGGAGGGCTGAGTGTGGACTTGGTGGGGGGCTTTGTGTTTGCCTTGTGGGGGGCTCAATGTATAGAGTTAGGAGAATTGGCAGAGGGCTATCTGTGTGGAGTTGCTGGGGGGCTGTGTGTGGAGTTGGTATGAGTTTAGGGATCAGTCCTGAGTCTCTGGTCCCCTAACCCCTGGATCTGGGCCCCCAGTTCACCAGGTGAAATTCGGCGCCCCACGCAGGAAGGAAACAGACCCACTGAATGAGCCGGTGAGGGGCTGGCTGTGTGGCTGGGTGGTCCTTGGGGCAGGGCTAGGGAGCTATGCGGGCAGCCATGCATCTCAAATCCAGGAGCCTTGACACCGCAGCAGTCTGGCCCTTAGGCCTGGGAGAGCCGTTCTAACAGGCCTGTCCGTGCAGGGACCGGGAGGGCTGGGGTATCCTTCCTGGGGCAGGTTGTTTGGGACAGTTGGTGGAGAGTGGCAGAGAGCGATCATGCCTTTCTAAGATGTGGGCCTGGGACTTCCCTGGCGGTCCAGTGATTAGGCCTCCATGCTTCTGCTGCAGGGGGTGCGGGTTCTATCCCTGATTGGGGAACTAAGATCCCATGTGCTCCATGCAGCATGGCCAAAAAACACACGTGGGCCTGTCACTCGTTGGAGGACCACCCCCCCTCGCCCTGCCACCTCCTTCAGCACGTTCCTCTGCCTCAGTCGCTGTGACTGCTGGGCTGTCTGACTCACCGTCTCTGCTCTCTCGCTGTCTCTTGTTATCAGCATCTCTCTTCACCCCCACAATCTCAGTCTCTCCGCGCCTGTCTCTCTCACAGTCTCCTTCTATCTCACTCTTTGTGCTTGTCCCTCTTTCACAGTTTCTTTGTCTCTTGTCTCTCTCCCAATTCTCTGGCCTGTTATCATCTCACTTTCCATCTGTCCGTCTGTCTGTCTGCCTTCTCTCTCTCTTCCCCCATCTCTCTAGCACCCTCTCACGTTGCCTGTCTGTCTCTCTGCCTCCCTCCCGGCCTTTCTGACTTGGTTTCTCCACAGTGGGAAGAGGAGTGGACGCTGCTGGGGAAGGAAGAGCTGAGCGGGTGAGTGAGGGGGAAGGAAGCTGCAGGGGGGCAGGAGCAGGAGGGCAGGCTGACCTCTGACCCCTCCCCATCCCTGCCCAGGAGCCTGCTGCAGTCAGTCCAGGAGGCCCTGGAGGAAAGGTGAGGGCCCGCAGCCCGGGGAGGTGTGGGGACCGGGCTCATGACCCCATTACACCTCACATCTCGTCTCCCTCCAATCTGTCCCCAACAGGAGCCTGACCATCCGGCCAGCCTTGGAACTCCAGGTTCAGAGTGGAGGGGAGCTGGGGATGGGGGTGCTGCTGGCTGAGAGTAGGTTACAGGGTCACTTGCTAACAGCAGGCTGGGTCCCCTGACCCTCTTGCCAGGAGCTGGACTCCCCAGATGACACCATAGGAACCATCAAGAGGGCCCCGTTCTTGGGGTCATCTCCCACTGAGCCTCCAACCAAGGACCTTCAACCCAGTCTCCCAGGTAAGCCCAGATGTGGGGGAGCAGGAGGCTGGCCCAGGGGTGGTCTGGGACTGGAATTCACAGCCACCCTATGCCTGCAGGAACTCCACCCCTACCGCACCCAGGCCCTGCCAGTCCTCCCCTGCTCCCCACCGCCTGGGCCACCATGAAGCACCGGGAAGATCCTGAGGTGAGGGGGTGCTGAAGCGGGGTGGGGGAAATGGGAGTCCGAGGGTAAGACCCTGACTCCTTTCCTCCCTCCCAGAGGTCATCTTGCCATGGGCTCCCCCCGACCCCCAAGGTGCACGTAAGTGTTTGTCTCATAGCTCCGCCTCCTGGCCGCCTGCTGTCCTACCAGCTGTTGACTGCCCCCCCACCGCCCCCGCCGCCCCTTAACTTCCTCATCAGCCTCCTGCCTCCTCTCCAGATGGGCGCCTGCTTCTCCAAGGTCTTCAATGGTTGCCCCCTGCGGATCCATGCTGCTATCACCTGGATTCACCCTGTCACCCGGGGTAGGCAGGGATAGGGAGGAAGAAGGAGACTGGGAATCCCTGGCTTGGGCCAGGGGATGTGGCTGACCTCTGACCCCATACCCCAACCTGCAGACCAGTTCCTGGTGGTGGGAGCCGAGGAAGGTATCTATACCCTCAACCTGCATGAACTGCATGAGGATACACTGGAGAAGGTGAGGCCCGGCAGGCAGGGGAGGGCTGGGGGCCGGGGGAGCCTGGGGGGCTGACCGCTGTCCACCTGTCGCTCTGTGGCCTCCAGCTGATTTCGCACCGCTGCGCCTGGCTCTACTGCGTGAACAACGTGCTACTGTCCCTCTCAGGTACCTGGGGGGTGGGGGGGCCCGGCGGGCAGGGGCGGGGCCAGCACTCTGCCCACCAGCTCTGATCCCTACTCCCTTCCACCTCCCTCCGCAGGGAAATCCACACACATCTGGGCCCACGACCTCCCAGGCCTGTTTGAGCAGCGGCGGCTACAGCAGCAGGTCCCCCTCTCCATCCCCACCAACCGCCTCACCCAGCGTATCATCCCCAGGTCAGCGACCCTGGGGGAACCCGGCCCTGCGGGATGGGACCACCCGGGGAGACAGAGGGACAGAGCCAAGGCTGGAACATGGCCTTTCCTGGTCCTGAGACCGTTGGGATCTTAGTCATGTCACTTGGCCTCTCTCTGAGGCCCAGTTTCCTCGTTGGTCCATCCAGCTGGTAGCCTCCCCTCCCGCTGCCCCCAGGCCTGTTGGGAGGGAAGGAGACAGTGGATGTGAATGTCAGGTGAGCCCTTGACGTCGAGGTGGGTAGGCTGTGGGGCAAATGTCTCCTGAGCACTGGGAAATGGCAGTTCTTAGGCTGGGCTTGGGGACAACAAGTCCCATGAGTCCTTAACACTCAGCTCTAGGGACTGAGGTGAGCCAGAGCTGGGAGGGGCGGGGAGGCCTCAGAGAGGCCAGGCGAGCTTGTGGGAGTTGACAGCATGTGGGGGTCTTCCAGGCAGATGCGTTAGAGAACAGCCTTCCAGCGAGGGAGGAGTACGTGTGAATTCTCCTAGGCGATCTGGGGAGGTAGAAGGTGTTTGGCCTGAGTGGGGAAGGGGGGCAGCCCAACGGGAAGTCGTCCAGGTGGTAGAGCCCTGCCCTTGATGCCAGGCTGGGATCTGGGCTTTGTCCAACTGGCAGTGGTACCAGGAGCATCTGAGTAGGATCCCTCTGTATGTTAGTCGGGACTCTTCCTGTTGCGGGTGATTTCACTCACTGGCTTCAGCACAAAGGGGAATTTAATGCCTCGGGTAGGCGTGGGGTCTGGTGCTTCCCTGGTGGCTCACAACAGTAAAGAAACCATCCGCTATTCAGAGACCCAGTTTCGATCCCTGAGTTGGGAAGATCCCCTGGAGAAGGAAATGCAACCCACTAAAGTATTCTTGCCTGGAGAATCCCACGGACATAGGAGCCTGGCGGGCTACCGTCCATGGGGCCACAAAGAGTCGGACAGGACTGAGCGACCAAGGACTGACATACAGCACTGACGGAAGCAGGGTCAGCTGCAGGCCCCGCTGGACCCAGGCTGCGGTGGCTCCCGTAGGCGTCTCCTGCACCTCCTGGCTCTGTTTTCCTCCTGTCACCGACATCCTCAAGTAGGCTTTCCTGTCCGGTGACAGCTACCTGCAGATCCACCCAGTGTTCCACTAGCTAATAAACCCGTGGAACTGGAACCTCTGTTTCCAAGTAATTCCCCCCACAGGCTGGGGCCAATTCTCACGGGCCTAGCTGAGGGCTGTGCCCACTTCCGGGCTGGTCACTGCGGCCACGAGATGAGGAGCCAGGGGCCAGGCAGGCCTGGTCACGTGCCCTCTCCTGGCGCTGGGGAGGGAGAGAGGGGCACGTCTGGGCAGATGGACACAGGAGCGTCTGCCAACGGCTGTGGTGACAGCAGGAAGGATGAACGGAGCGGGAGACCGATGAGAGGGCCTGGAAAGGAGGCCAGTGTAGTGATCTGAGACGAGGGAGGGCAGTGGGAACTGGACGGACCCGAGCAGTATTTAGGAAGTAGGGTTGACAGGATTTGGGGACTAATGAGAGTGCGTGTGAGGGGAAGGGAAGGACTGGGAGACCCCCAGTGAGCAGACTGAGGTGTGCTTATGAGGTGGTGTGTGCGTGCTAAGTCTCTTCAGTCATTTCCGACTCTGTGCGCCCCTCTGGGCTGGAGCCTGCCGGGCTCCTCTGTCCACGGGTGGTAGAGGCCCTCATTCAGTCGTCCAGCACCTGGTATGTGCCAGGCAGTCTCCTGGGCATGAGAACCTCCTGGGAACTAGAGACCCTTGTACTCTCAGACTCTGTCAAGAGGGACAGACAACAATGGACATGAGGAAGGAGTCAGTGCAGTGGTGACGTGGAGGAGGGTCAGGAGGCGATGTTCATCAGGGTGGTCAGGAAGGACGTCCCTGAGAGGGTGCTGTTTGAGCAAAGACTTGGAGGGGGTGACGGGGTGAGTCCTGAGAATATCTGGGGGGGTGGGGGGTAGGGGCTGGAGCCCAGGGGCCAGGCCTGCTTGTATGAGGAACAGCAAGGAATCAGGGGGTCCACGTGGAGGGAGTGAGAAGGGGCTGGCCTCCGAGGGCCCTGTCGCCACAGAGAGGCCTTTACCCCTGACTGAGTGTGCCCTGGCAGAGGTTCTCACAGGTCAGTCTGGCTGCTGCGCTGGGAGGAGGCTGGAGGAGATGCAGCCGGAAGCAGAGGCCTGTCAGGGGGCTGGTGGGACGCGATGGCACCTTGGGCCAGGGTAGCGGTGAAGGACAGAGGCAGTTAGATTCCAGTTTTATTTTCAAAGCCAGACCAACAGGATTTCCTGACAGTTGGTGGATGGGAGAGAAAGAGAGGAGTCAAGGATGACTCCAGGGTTTTGGCCTTGGCAACGGAAGGATGGAACTGTCATCAGCTGCGGGTGGAGCAGAATTCAATGGTGTCACGTGGAGTTTGAAATGTACTAGACAGGCCTCAGCTCTTGTCGGGGAGTGGGGGGTGGCCCTGAGATCTGAGCGGGCAGGTGGGCTGTGGGCTTAGACATCGCCATGACCAGATGGGTGGTGGAAGCCAGTGGGGAGGGTGGGGGAGGCTGGGCCGTGACTGCATCCACCGGGGAGCTGAGGGTCCCAGGCCCTTCGTGCAGCAGGCTTGCTCGAGGACCACGTTGGGAACCCAGTGGCCTCAGGGCTTCCCAAGCTCAGTCCCAGGCCAACCTCTGCTTTGGCCCAGGACCTGCAGGAAACAGGCCCAATACAGCCCCGAGTCACAGGCAGCTGTGGGTGTGTGTTCGGGAAGTCACAGAGGAGATCTGGAATTGTTGGAGAAAAAAACAAAAAAAGAAATCTGCCTCTGTCCCATCTGAAGGCCAACTGGGAAGAGAGTGGAAGGAACAGGGGAGAGAGGAGCGAAGGCAGGGAGAGAGAAGGGCTGGCTTCCTCGGCGGGGCCCACGTCCCAGCAGAGGGTGCAGACAGGCCCTGGATCACAGGGAGAGGTGGGTGGGCTGCTGGCATGTTGCCCTGTTCCTCAGAGCAAGAAACGGGTTCGGAATGTCCCCTGAGGGCTTGGGGGACAGCAAGTGACCAGAGCAAGGACCTTGCTTCTCCGTCAGCACCAAAGGACGCCACCCATTGGCCACCCCGGGGAATAGCTTCAGCAGAAACAGGAGGGCAGGGCGATTGCTATTTTCTTGCGAGTCTCCATCTTCTCTGGCCAGCTTGCCCACCTGTGACATGTGGCATGGGGGGTGGGAACTGGCCCCAAGTGCTCTGGCTGAAGGAGGAGCTGGAGCCTGAATCAGCTCCCAGCCCTTCCACACCCTCATTTCTTCATTCATTTCTTCATTTTGGGCTTTCTGAATGGCTTAGTGGTAAAGAACCCGCCTGCCAATGCAGGAGATTCGGGTTCGATCCCTGGGTTGGCAAGATCCCTTGGAGGAGGAAGTGGCAACCCACTCCATTATTCTTACCTGGGAAATTCCATGGACAGAGAAGCCTGACCAGCTATATAGTCCATGGGGTCACAAAAGAGTTGGACATGACTTAGCAACTAAGCAACAACATTTGCATCCTTCCTTTCCTTAAAAAGGATTTTCAATGACTGAAAATAGGTGGGAAAGTATTAATAGGGGATGAGAAAAGCTAGCCTTCTGTGAGGGCACCTGCTGTGGCGGGCTCTGCTGCAAGCCCTCTGCTGAGTTAACTCATACAAACCTCACTGTGATCCTGCAAGGTGGGTTCCATGGTCACACACACCCCCACCCCACTCCCACCCCCAGCCCCCGTCTGCAGAGGAATCAGCTGAGGCACGGAGAAATGAAGTGCCTTGCCCCCCAGTCACGGTTAGAGGTAACTCTGTGAGCCAAACCCCTGGTCTGGATGTACGGGCTCCAGGCTGTCAAGTTGGATGCTGGAGCCACAGGCCCAGCATCAACGTCCGCTTCTCAGTTACTCCAGCAAGTGGCTTGGCCTTCAGAGTCTCAGTCTGCCACCTGTGAGGCAGGGAAGGTGTTAAAACCCATCCTTAGGGCTCTGCGGGGGGGCGGGCCTTGCCCAGGATGGCGCCGGGGACACCTGCCCTGGTTGCTGTCCCCCCAGGCGATTTGCCCTGTCCAACAAGATTCCTGACACCAAAGGCTGCCTGCAGTGTCGTGTGGGTAAGAGCTGGGGGGGCCGGCGGGACGAGGTGGGGGCGGGGTAGGGGGCGGGGTGGGGCGGGGCTAGCTGGGCACAGGCGGGAACAGCCCCTGGGCCCACCGCCGCCTCTCCCGCAGTGCGGAACCCCCACACGGGCAGCACCTTCCTGCTGGCCGCGCTCCCCGCCAGCCTGCTCCTGTTGCAGTGGTACGAGCCGTTGCAGAAGTTCCTGCTGCTGAAGGTGCGGGGCCGGTGGGGGGACCCCCCCCAGGCGGGCGGCAGCGGGGTCTGGGGGAGGAAATGAAGACCTGAGCGCCGCTGCTGCCCCCAGAACTTCTCCAGCCCCTTGCCCAGCCCAGCAGGGATGCTGGAGCCGCTGGTACTGGACGGGAAGGAGCTACCGCAGGTGTGTGTGGGGGCCGAGGGCCCTGAGGGGCCCGGCTGCCGCGTCCTGTTCCACGTCCTACCGCTGGAGCCTGGCCTGACACCGGACATCCTCATCCCACCCGGTGAGCTGGAGGGCCAGGCTCTGTGTGAATGAGTGTGTGTGCGCGCACGTGATTTGTATACATAGAGAGTACCCCACGGTTTACAGCTCCACGGAGACCTTGGGGACCCTGAAGCTCCCAGCTTCCCATCAGCCGGGTCTACCCATAGAAGATGTCACTAGACCAAAGGGCTCAGCAGCTAAGACGACCTGACGACCCCGTGGGGGCTGCAGGGACAGCCAAGCTGGGGAAGGCAGGACCCAGAGGCCTTCATTCTGAGCAAGGAAGCAGGATCCTGGGTGCTGAGGCAGCTCAGGGAGTGAGGGGAATGGCGGTGGGTGAAGGAAGGGGAAGGCACCCTGGACCATATGGTGCCCAAACTCCCAGCCAGGGGTCTCATGAGATTTCACTCTTGATTCTCACAATGGCCCTGCAAGGTAGGCATGCCTGGGTTACAGTTAAGGAACCTGAAGCTCAGAGATCCGAGGTCACATAGTGACTGAGTCTTGAAGCCTGGCTCCCCTGACTCTCGGGTCCCTGCTCTCCCGTGGCTCCCTGGGGTTCAGCCCGGCTCCCTGTGAGCCTACGGATGGGTCACTCTGGCACCAAGCCTCAGTTCCCCAGCTGTGCAGTGAGTTCCGGCTCCATGATGCCCCCCGCTCTTGTGGATGCTCTTGTGGTGAAGGCTGCCTAACAACCCACCCCCCGCCCCATGTCATCCTCTTGGGGCCAGAGCGGGGCTGGTGGCTCAGCCAGGCCGTGTCTCCCTTCTCTAACTGCAGAGGGGTTCCCAGGCTCAGCCCAGCAGGTGATCCAGGTGGACAGGGACACGGTCCTGGTCTGCTTTGACCGTGAGTATTCCTGGGATCAGGGCCAGGGTGTTGGAGGGGGTGGTGAGGGAGCCCCCCCACCCATCAGCACCCCTCACCCCGCCACTGTGCAGGCTGCGTGAGGATCGTCAACCTGCTGGGCGAGCCCACAGCCACGCTGGCGCCCGTGCTGACCTTTGACTTCCCCATTGAGACTGTGGGTGAGTGAACCGGACGCTGGGGGGTGGGGATGGGTGCAGAAGATGCCAGCCTGGAGCACATGATGTGGCCCTGGGGCTCGGGGCTGGCAGCAGAACAAGGAGGCAGGTCCCCCAGCCCCTCTTGAGAGCCATCCTGGCCACCTGCAGTCTGGTCTGCGACCCAGTCTTGGGCCCGGGGTGTAGCTGGGGGAACCAGTGGCCCCCGGGCAGGCAGGGGGCTGATGGTGGCCTGGCCCTTCCCAGTGTGCCTGCAGGACAGCGTGCTGGCCTTCTGGAGCCATGGGATGCAGGGCCGCAGCCTGGACACCAATGAGGTGAGGGGGACTCGGGAACCTAGGCCTTCCCACCTTCTAGGAGAGGATGCGCTGGTGTGGCCTCAGCGCCCCATTTCTTCCCAGGTGACCCAGGAGATCACAGATGAGACGAGAATCTTCCGAGTGCTCGGTGCCCACAGGTAGGACATGGTGCCCGGCCTCCCCATCAGTCACCCCCCACACACACAGCTGGTGGTGCCATGTGCCTTCCCACCTTGCTCACCTCCATTCTCCCTCCCCTCCAGAGACATCATCCTTGAGAGCATTCCCACCGACAAGCCCGGGGCTCACAGCAACCTCTACATTCTCACAGGCCACCAGAGCAGTTACTGAGCAAGTCACCTAGCTGGCTTGGCCAGGGGCACCCCCGCCTGCCCCACACAGCAATTCTTTCAGGCAGGGGGCCCCTCCGAGATCAGAGGAGCTCAGGCCCTGGTTCTGCTGGTCTGAAAGGGCAGAAATCCTGAGAAGAGTCTGGGGGCTGGGGAAGGGAGGGGCCCGCAGCCCATACCTCCGCAATAACTGGACCAGAAGAAGCTGCTGTCATATCCTCCTCCCAAGCGGGCAGCTGGTCCCCAGAGCGCTGTGGCAGGGCCCTGAGCAGTTTGGGGGCAGCCCGGGGCTATCCATTCCATTTTGTTCCACTTTTCCTTTCCACTCATCCTGCCAAGAGCCTGCCCCTGCGCTCCATCCTGGGGAACGTGGTATTTAAAAGAGAGACTATATTGGCATTAAAGCTGGTTTGATTTTATTCCACTGGTCCCTCTGGGTCAGGGGACGCTGAGCCCACTGCCTCATTTCCCACCACATCTCCCTCCAGCACATCTTTCTTGGCACCAGGGGCTGTGGATGAAACATGGAAGGGGGGCCACCAGTGTTCTGGTGCCTTTCTCATGGGGAGCCAGGCAGAGGTGAAGGGGAGGCCTCGGCCCCTCGTGAGAGCTCAGGGTCGCTGTGTCTTCCTGGGCTCCCCTGCTCAGGATGAGCGCCGCCCCCCCCCCCCCCCCCCCCCGCCCTGCCTTGCAGTGTGAGGTCTCCTTTGTGGCCCAGGAGTTATGCTGATGGGGCGGGGGGAGGCCCCGAACAACGGATTCATCTAGAGGACCCCTGTCCCAGGTGGGGGCCCGACAGGTAGCCTGTGGAAGGGCCCAGAAGGGGCCAGCCCAGGGCTGCTCTACCCAGCCCCAGGGAGGCTGCAGCCTGTGGAGACAGCTTGTCGCGACCTGCATCCCGCGCCCAGGCCTGGGGCTGCCTCCCACCTGCTGTCTGCTCTGTCAGGCTGGGATTACTAAACACGGGCGTGCTCATCAAGCTAGGCTCTGGGACAATTAGCCTGTGTCCATTTAACAAGAGTTCCTGGGCTCCCAGAGGGATTCCCTACCCCGATGTGGGCCAGCCCCCAGTGAGGGCAGCTGTCCTCCTTGCTGGAGCCTGCATCTCGAGGGCACATCCATCCACCTGTTGCCGACTTTGGGCTTTCCATGGTCATTCTCCCATGTGTCCCTCTTAGTGCTGTACCCCCAGGCCAGGGAGCCCCGAGTGGTCCCAGACACTAACCAGGCTGCCCTTGAGCAGAGTCTTTGGGTAGGTGAGGCAGGACCAAGGTTACAGAGGGCGGGGAGGTCTGGGGCTGGGGGAGGAGCCTGAGCAAAGGTCCAAGGTCAGTTTGGCCCTGTCGCCTTCCTTCTGATGTTCAAGTGCTGGATGAGAACTCTGCAACTGTGGGCCCTTGGTAAATATTTGATAAATGAATGAAGTGCTGAGTGGGTGGGCAGATGGCAGCCCCATCCCTAGTGCTTCTGGCAGGGGACCCTGAGCCATCTCGTGTTGGTCACATTGTCCCCTTGTCCACCTTCCTGCAGAGGTTTGACTGCTCTCTTAGGGGCAAGGGAGGGTTTCTCAACTGAAATGGGGGCTCAGATCAGGAGCGGAGACAGAGCTCCTGTGTTCGACCTGAAACCCAAAGGAAGGCAAGAGGCACCTTCCAGGTTCTGAAGGTTTGTCTGCACCCACTCAGGGGGCATTCGATGGGCCAGGTGGAGGAGGTGACAGGAATATGATTCCTAACTTCCATTTTTCCAGATTTCTTGGCAGAGGTGCAGGATTGAGGAGTGCCAGGGTTGGGGAGGTGAGCTTCCGCTCAGTGGACACAGACCCCAACCTTTGACGCCCAGGTACCCCGGGAGGACTTTCAGCCGAGAGCAGCAGGCAGCAGACAGTGCCACCTTGTGGCTGGCCAGTCCCCCAACACACTAAAGCAGTTGGGGGGTGGTCAGACTGTAAAGTGTCAAAAGCAGGGGGCCTGGGAAAAGCAGGGACCTTTGATAAAATATTTGCTGCCAGCAAAGGCTGGCTGCCAGCCAAAGAAAGGTCAAGAAGCCAGGGAATATGCACTGAAAGACCAAAATTGTTATTTTATCAGTGTTTTTTAATAGATAACCCTTGGCCATGGCACATAGATTTTTTTTTTTTTTTGTGGGGGAGCATAGCAGGTGGCCTGTGGAACTCAGCCCCCGCTGCCCCTGCCCCAGACCAGGGACCGCTGAGTCTTAACCACTGGACCACCAGGGAAGTCCCACAATTAAAAAAAAAAAACAAAAACTAGATAACAATGACAAGTCTCTTATCCAGGTCCCAGTTACTTATGAACTCTCTGGAAGTACTCATGCATGTTTAAGCAGTTCAGCATGCATTAGTCTTTCCACACAGTGGAATATATCTTGCCCTTTAAAATCTGTCCTGGAGAGTTGGAGAGAATTCCCTGGCAGTCCAGTGGTTAAAACTCTGTGTTTTCACTGCTTGGGGCCCAGATTTGATCCCGGGTTTGGGAACTAAGATCCCATAAGCTGTGGCCAAAAAAAAAAAATCTGTCCTGGAGAACTTTCCTTGATCAGTGCCTCCACCTTTGTTCTTTTATAGCTCATGATGTTCCACTGTATGGGTTTCCCATAACTAATGTGAATTAACCATAGTTAGATCCTATTGATGGAAATTTCAGTTGTTTCTATTAGTGTGATACTACAAATGATGCAGCAATAAATACTCCTAAGCCAGTGCCACTCTGTACATACTCAAGTGCCCCATAGGATAAATTCCTGGAAGTGGCCTTGCTGGGTCAGAACTGGCTTTGTCCTTGTGACAGCTACTGTCACATTGCCCTCCCTGGGCAGAAGCCAATGGGATGGGTCAGATCAGCCTCTCTAAGCCATCCTGTGGGTAAGTGGAAGAGGCAAGTCACCCCAGGGTGTTTGGGTAGCTGGCCCATACCCCGAGTCAAGTGAGGGTCAGGGTGAGAGGTAACAACCAGATGTGTGCTTCAGGACAGCAGGGCATCTGCTGTGTTCACGGTGGCATGTCCAGTCACTGCTTGGTACTCAGAAGGCTTTTTGAGTGAAGGAATGAACGTGACATTCTGACAAGGAGGCCCTGCAGTTGGGTCCCTGGACTGGGTGAGCTTGCTGGGCTGTATTTTCCCTAGGCAGACCATATCCTATATTGACCTGCAGGGTGTAGGGAGAATTGGAAGTATTGTAATACACATAATCCAACAAGACAGATGAATCATAGAGATGTAATGTCAAGTGAAAACAGCAAATTGCATAAAATGACACACAGCATGCTGGCAAAAATAAGCAAAACTAAACTATCTATTAAAGGACCCACCTGCAATGCAGGAGATGTGAGTTTGATCCCTTGGTTGGGAAGATTCCCTGGAAGAGGGCATGGCAACCCACTCCAGTATTACTGCCTGGAGAACCCCATGGACAGAGGAGCCTGGCGGGCTACGGTCCATGGAGTCACAAAAGAGTTGGACAGGACTGAAGCCACTGAGCACACACACGTGATCAGACGCTTAGGAGATCAGGGGAAGAAAAGCACAAAATTCAAACGGCGGTCCCTGTGAGGGGAGTGGGACTGGGGTAAGGAAGGACCTCAGGAATTTGCGAAGGTAATATCTTGGTTCTCAGGCTAGCTGGTGGGGGTGGGGTGGGGTGGGGTTCATGGACATTCAATTATAGCTCAGTTCCTAACACATGTGAGGTTCCGCATACTTTTTGTCTGTATCAAATACTATGTAAGGGACTTCCCTGTGGTCCAGTGGATCCATGCTACCACTGCAGGGGGCGAGTTCCATCCCTGGTCAGGGAACTAAGATCCCCCATGCCACGTCACAGGCTTCCCTGGTAGCTCAGCTGGTAAAGAATCCGCCTGCTATGCAGGACACTCCAGTTCAATTCCCAGGTCAGAAAGATCCCCTGGAGAAGGGAGAGGCTACCCACTCCACTATTCTTGGGCTTCCCTGGTGGCTCAGATGGTAAAGAATCCGCCTGCAATGCAGGAGACCTGGGTTCGATCCCTGGGTTGGGAAGATCCCCTGGAGGAGGGCATGGCAACCCACTCCAGTATTCTTGCCTGGAAAATCCCCATGGACAGAGGAGCCTGGTGGGCTAGAGTGTATGGGGTTGCAAAGAGTTGGACACGACTGAGTGACCAAGCACAGCACATGCCATGTCATAAATCCAGAAGAAAAAAAAAACTGTAAGAAAACATAAGTTTGAATATTTTAAGGCAAGCACTCAAAAAACTCAGCAATGGCTTAGAAAACAAAACCAAGAAGCCAACATTTCCTAGACGATGAAATCAAGTGGAGATAATGAAACCAATGTTCTGTGACAAACTATGGGCAGGTCCCTTTCTCTGTAGCTGCTTTCTTCTGTTGCTTCTTTTAAAACAGCTTTATTGAGGTATAATTGGCAATGAACTGCATATATTAAAAATGTACTGTTTAATGACTCTCACACACATATACCTGTGAAGCCATTATTGCAATCAAGATAAATGTTTCCATAGCCCCAAAAGCTTCTTCTTGGTAATCAGGCCCTCCTGTTCCTCCTTGCCTCCCCAGCCCCAAGTAACCACTGATCTGTTTTGTCACTAGGCATGAATTTGCATATTTCAGAATTTATGTAAATACAAACGTATGGTATGTACTCTTTTTATCTGGCTTCTTTCACTAAGCATCATTAGTTTCAGATTTATCCATGTTGTTTCATATATTAATGGTCATTCTTTTTATTGCCAAGTAGTATTCCATTGGATGGATGTTCCACAGTTTGTTTAGCTAATTGCCTGTTGATATACATTTGGGCTGTTTCCAGCTTTGGACTATTTATTGCAAATAAAGTTGCTATGAACATTCACATACATGTCTTTGTGTGGATATAAACTTCCATTTCTCTTGAGTAAATGCTTTTGAGTGGAATGGCTGGGTCATGGGGTATGTGTTGTTTCACTTTAAAAACTTTTTTTGTTCAATTATGATTTTTAAAAAAAAATCTTGTTTCACTTTTTAAGAAAATGCCAAGCTGTTTTGCAAAGTTGTTGGACCATCTGCATTCCAACCAGCTGTGCAGGAGAGTTCTAGTTCCTCCAAGTCTTCGTTAACACTTGGTATTGTCCGTCTTGTTTAATTTTAGCCACTCAAATAGGTGTGTGGTAGTATCTCATAGTGGTTTTAACTTGTATTTCCCTCATGACTAATGATGTTGAGCATCTTTTCCTATGCTTATTTACCATATAGAGACACACCTCAGAGATAGTATGGGTTCAGTCCCAGGTCACTGCAATAAAGGGAGTCCTGTGAATTTTTTGGTTATAAAGAACATATGACAATTATATTTATACTATACCAAGTCTATTAAGTGTGCAACAGCATTATGTCTTTAATGTACATACCTTAATTTAAAAATATTTTATTGCTAAAAAATGCTAACCGTCATCTGAACCTTCAGCAAATGATACCTTTTTGCTGGCTGAAGGTTTGAAATATTGTGAGAACTACCAACATGTGATGTTCCCTTCTCCAGGGGATCTTCCCCACCCCGGGCTTGAACCCAGGCCTCCCGCATCACAGGTGGATTCTTTACCAGCTGAGCCACCGGAGAAGCCCTCAACGTGTAACGGAGAGATACAAAGGAGACAAACGCTTCTGGAAAAATGGCACCGATGGACTTGCCTTACAGAGGGTTGCTACAAACCTTCAATTTGTAAACACAATCTGCAAAGTACAATAAAATGAAGTGCAATAAAGCGAGGTCTGCCAGTATACATGTGTATGTTCAGTCACTCAGCTGTGTCCCACTCTTTGCGGCCCCATGGACTGTAGCCCGCCAGGCTCCTCTGTCCATGGGATTCTCCAGGCAAGAAGCCTGGAGCTGGTTGTCATCTCCTTCTCCAGGGGATCGTCTCAACCCAGGGATGGAACACGTGTCTCCTATGTCTCCTACATTGGCAGGAGGATTCTTTACTACTCATGCCACCCAGGAAGCCCGCCGGTATACATATTCCTTGGTAAAGTGTCTATTCAAATCTTTTGCTTTTAAAAATAGGGTTGTCGGACTTCCCTGGTGGCTCAGTGGATAAGAATCCACCTGCCAATGAAGGGAACGTGGGTTCCATCCCTGGTCCAGGAAGATTCCACATGGTGCGGAGCAACTAAGCCCTTACACGACAAGTAATGAGCCTGTGTGCCACGACCACTGAAGCTCGTTCCCACAAGAGAAGAAACTGCAATGAGAAGTCCAAGCACTGCAACGAATAGTCGTCCCTGCTCACCGCAACTAGCGAAAGCCGGCTCACAGCAACGAAGACCCAGCATAGCCACAAATAAATATTTTTTAAAATAGAATTAAAATTCCAGCTTTGAGATACAAATGACATAAAACATATTGAAAGGTTAAAGTGTACCATGTGATGATTTGATACACACATAGTGTGAAATGATTACAACAGTAAGTTTAGTTAATACCACATGAGTTGTCTGTTTTCTTACTGCCGAGTTTTGAGAGTATGGATAAAAGTCCTTTACCAGATATGTGATTTGTACATAGCTATCTTGCTATTATTTCTAATTTGTACCCAATTCACAAATTCCAATACCTATCAACCCCTTGTTCAAATTAATACCTTTAATAGGAAGGTGTAAATATACATGGTTTTCCAGGAAAAAATTATGAAAAGTACTTGGTGCATCATGTGTGCTCACTCGCTGGTAGACATTCCTAATTTGGGCAATGAAATCATGTGTGAGGCTCTGCAAAGGCTGGACATGGTGGGGGAAGAGAGGGGTCAGAAA
The DNA here is from genome assembly GCF_033118175.1 of Dama dama. Taxonomy (NCBI): domain Eukaryota; kingdom Metazoa; phylum Chordata; class Mammalia; order Artiodactyla; family Cervidae; genus Dama; species Dama dama. The sequence continues at coordinate 7,892,958 of NC_083682.1, forward strand.
CATCCCATGGATTTGCTCCCTCCAGGCTCAACTAGCTCCACGATACTGCTTCTCAATCTTGCCAGGGGCTTGGAGTTTCTGAACTATCAAATTAGAATGAAATGATGCCAGGGACTTGCAGGGTGTCAAAACTTCTTTTTGGCTGCACTGCATCATATGCAGGATCTTAGACCCCTGCTGCTGCTGCTAAGTCACATTAGTCGTGTCCGACTCTGTGCGACCCCATCGACGGCAGCCCACCAGGCTCCCCCGTCCCTGAGATTCTCCAGGCAAGAACACTGGAGTGGGTTGCCATTTCCTTCTCCAGTGTGTGAAAGTGAAAAGTAAAAGTGAAGTCGCTCAGTCATGTCTGACTCTTAGCGACCCCATGAACTGCAGCCTACCAGGCTTCTCCGTCTATGGGATTTTCTAGGCAAGAGTACTGGAGTGGGATGCCATTGCCTTCTCCACTTAGACCCCTGACTAGGAATCAAATCCGTGCCCCCTGCAATGGAAATGCAGAGTCTTAACCACTGGGCCACCAGAGAAGTCCTAAAACTTATTCTTTACTTTCTGACACTGATTGTCTGACACAACTGGATGTTCCACAGTTCAGTTCAGATATGAACTACCCCGAGTTGGTGAAGATCCCACACGTTAAGGGGTTCAACCACAAGACCTGGGCCTCCAGGCTACCCACACCTCTGACCAACTTTGCTACAAATTTGGTAGTTCCCACAACCCACTTCAGGTTCAATAAGTTGCTAGAATGACACAAAGAACTCAGGAAAGTGCAGTATATATGACTGCTGCATTACTTTAAAGGCTACATTTAAATGAAGAGCTAGAAAAAGAGATGCATTGGGCAGCAAGGTCTGGACGAGTCCTGAGGTCAGGAGCCTTACCCTGATGCGTGCAATCAGGGTGCATCACCCTCCTGTTACATTCGTATGTTCACCAACCTGGAAGTTCTCCAAACTTCGTTGTTTAGAGTATTTATTGAGGCTTTATTACATAGGTGTGATTGAATAAATCACCAGTCATGTGATTGAGTGCAATCTCCAGGCTCTCTCCCCCGCCCAGAGGTGGAATGTAGGGCTGAAAATTGGTTGGTTTTTCTGGTGACCAGTGACCATCCTGAAGCTCACTCAGGGACCTCAGAGCTGGCAGTGAGTCTCCCTGTTAGCATAAATCCGGCTATGGGTCCAAAGGGCCTCATTATGAATAATGAAAGACACTCCCAGCACTCAGGAAATCCCAAGGGTTTCTGGAGCTCTTTACCAGGATCTGGGGACAAAGACCAGATAGATGTGTTGCTGTTTTTCATTATACTGCACCCTGGTTTAAAATCAGGAGGCATCTGTGTATAATTCTTGACCCCACAGCTCAGGAGACAGTCCATTAATACCAACCACCACGCCTCCGATCTCATTCTATCAGTGCAGTGCCCTCTACAGTAGCACTAATGTCCATATGCTACAGACAAAGAAGCTGAGATGCATAGACAATAAATGACTTCCCTAGTTGCCAGCTGGTGGGTGGCTGGCCTGCGTCTGTAGGACTCCAACTTGCCTCAACACTGGGGAGTCTGTTCCATGGTCCTCAGCCAGAAAACAGCATGGCCAACATTCCAATCCAGTTCTGCCAAATAGGTGTCTTGGACCGACAGACTACACTGGTTAAGTTGTGTGACCTTGGGGTAGTTATTTAACCTCACTGTGCCTGGGTTTTCTCATCTATAAGTAACAGATAATACCCATCTCTGAAGGTGGTTGTGAAGATGAAATTAGCTACTACAAGGGAAAGAAGTCAGAACAGATCAGGAAGTAGCCAACATCCAAACTCAATTTTAACTATTCATCTGTCCTTAGAACACTTAGAAAAATTGATCATATACTTGACCACAAATGAAACTGTATTTTTTAAGATTAGAGATTTTAAGACCATATTGTGAAGAATCTAAAAAATATATAAACTAGTAAAAGGACAACCAAAATATTTTAACTTGGTAATTTTTTAAAAAACACTCTCACAAAAATCCTAAAGGAAATGACTAGAAGGCAGTGACAATGACTACCCCATGAGAGTCACAACTGCAGCCTTTAACATTATTAGTACGATAGTATCATTAACAGTAATAGTACATTTTTGTGTGTGTGTTAGTCTCTCTCCTTTGCTAGACCATGATTTTCTGGAAGCAGGGGCTGAATTTTATTCAGGGTCATACCTGTCAAGCTGTTTTATATTTAGTAGTTGCTCAAACATAGAAAGATTCTTTTCTCCCCTCCTCCCTAGAATTTGTTGTATTTACTGGTAATGTTTCCTTATTTTTCAGATGATTTAAACATTTCTATTTTTCCTTTTATGTCCACAGTATTAACTTCATTTTTATTAGTTACACTTGCTCAGTATAAAAAGTTAAACGTAATACATAGAAATAGGAGAAAAAGTAAAAATTACCTAAGATCCCACTAACAGTGGAAATTTGGTGATTGTCCTGTCAATGCGTTTTTTTGTTTCGCAGCATGGCTTGTGAGATTTTAGTTCCCTGACCAGTGATCAAACTTGGGCCCCTGGCAGTGAAAGCAGCAAGTCCTAACCACTGGGCCATAGGGAACTACCTCAATGCATTTCTTTATATCTATACAGTTGTATAGGAGCAGGCAATGGCAACCCACTCCAGTACTCTCGCCTGGAAAATCCCATGGTTGGAGAAGCCTGGTAGGCTGCAGTCCATGGGGTCTCTGAGAGTTGGACACAACTGAGTGACTTCACTTTCACTTTTCCTTTCATGCATTGGAGAAGGAAATGGCAACCCACTCCAGTGTTCTTGCCTGGAGAATCCCAGGGACAGGGGAGCCTGGTGGGCTGCCGTCGATGGGGTCGCACAGAGTCGGACACGACTCAAGTGACTTAGCAGCAGCAGCAGCATACAGTTGTATGTTTGTAAATGCTTTTGAACTGTGGTGTTAGAGAAGACTCTTGAGAGTCCCTTGGACCGCAAGGAGATCAAACTCGTCAATCCTAATGGAAATCAGCCCTGAATATTCATTGGAAGGACTGATGCTGAAGCTCCAATACTTTGGTCACCTGATGTGAAAAACTGACTCATTAGAAAAGACCTTGATGCAGTGAATGATTGAAGGCAGGAGGAGAAGGGGACAACAGAGGATGAGATACTTGGATGGCATCACCAGCTTGGACATGAGCTTGAGCAAGCTCTGGGAGTTGGGGATGGCCAGGGAAGCCTGGCGTACTGTTTGGGGTCACAAGACACAGCTAAGCGACTGAACTGAAATGGGATCACATCATATATTTTTTAAAAACATGAAAAATATTTTAAAAATATGTTGGGTTCTTAAAATGTATTGGATAACTTCCAAGTACCTATTTCCCTCTTCAGTGTCTTAACTGATGACTTGTGTATCCTTTGTGGCTTTCTCCATACTCATATAATCATACGCATACACATGTATGGACTTTGTTTTACAAAAATAAGATCATGTAATAGCTATTTCTCTGCTTCTTTTCTTATTCAATAACAATATAGCACAGAAGTCCCTCCAGATCAGTAGGTATGGATTATCTCCTTTTCAAGGCTGCCTACTAATCCAGGTTATGGATAATCTACTTCATTTAACAAATCACATGTTGATGGTAGTTTTGTTTCCAGGTTTCTGCAGTTACAAACAAGACTGCGGTCAACGCAATAGAAGACTTTGAACACATTACATTATGTAACCACATGCCTTGTGCAGGGGCAGATTCCCAGGAGTGGGATTACCACATTGAACATGTTTTTTATTTTTCTCTGAAAGGGGTACAAAATTTTTTTTAAGCCACACCATGCAGGATTTTAGTTCCCCAACCAGTGCCCCCATGCGTTGGGAGTGCAAAGTCTTATCCACTGGACCACCAAGGAAGTCTTGAGAGGTACAATTTTAATAGATAATAGGATGCTTTTCAAAAAAGAATTCAAAGTAGTAACTTAGCTTTTTTTTTTCCTGATTGTTGACGATGTCTCATATCACCTTTAATTTGCATTTCATCCTTAGGAGGTTGGTACTTTTCATGTTTTTTTGGCTATTTGGATTAGATCTTCTGAGACTTGTTTATTCAGTCTTTGCTCATCTTCTGTTGTTTTTCACTTTTAAATTATTTTTAAGACTTCTTTGCATATTACAGATATTAGCTCTTTATCATATGTATGGCAAGTATACTTTCTTAATGTATTATTGTCTGTTGACTTTTATCATAGGTTCCTCTGGTAATTAACTTTTTTTGTTTTCTGTCTTCATAAAGTCTCTAACCCTAGATGACTCCGATAATATCCTAAATTGTATTGTGTCTGTTTTATTCTTTAAATTTAGGACTCTATATACCGTTTACTAGCTAAATCTTTTCCTTACTGAATTGAAACACCACCTTTTTGGTTAGACTCCATCCTATTGAACTAATCTGTCTCTCCTACAACAATACCACATTGTTTCACTAGTGTGTCTTTTGTATTCTATTATTTGGAAAGGCAAGCTCCTCAACCTCGTTTACAAATTTCCCCACTATTTTCAGTTATTTTATTTGACTTAAAAGATGATCTAATCAATCTCAATTTCGCTGGGATTATAATCAAAACGCACGGTATATGCAAACTAATTTTTGAATTGATAACTTCATATTGGTTTCCACCAAAGATCTATGTACCTCCATTGGCTCGGATACCGTTTCTAATTCTTCAATAAGACTCTATTTTATAGCTCCTTTTTCCTTCCACTTTTTATTTTTTTCAAAAACAGGAAGTCCCCTTTTACCTGTGTTGTCGACGGATCCGGTTTACCGGTCCGCGCCAGCCCCTCCCCCGTCCCTCGGTTCCGGGTTACCATGGGAATCGAGGATTGACGTCACCAAGGGCTTCCGCGCCGGACCCGAGGGTCAACGGTGAAACCAGGGACAGAGACACGGCTTTGCCCCATCTATGCATGCGCGCTCCTGTTCCGCTCCTCCCCGACCCCAATTCTTGTTCCGCCACGGCTTTTCCGCCGCGACCTCTAGCTTAAACCCAGCGAAATTACTCCCCGGGGAAAGGGAGCGAGGAAAAAAAAAAAATCGAACCAACGACAGCCAATCCCAGGACATTACGACGCAACGAAATTGATTGACTCCACCAGCCCAACCAATGGGAGAGCTCTTGGCCCTATACGTCACAGAGTTTACCCCACCTTATCCCTCCTTTCTGGACTCCGAGCTCAGTTCGCGCAGTAACAAATGAAGTGCGCGCTGCGACACCTCCTAGCTCTTCAGGCTCGGCCGCCATTTCCTCGCCTGGCCTAACGGTCCGGCCAATCCCAGCGCTCATCGAGAAAGGCTAAGGCTCCACCAATCGGAGCCCGCCGATTCCGACCCTTTGCCTCAGCTCGGCCCAATCCAGGCCCCGGCCCCGTCGCCCCCGGTCCGCCCCCGCGGAGCCCTCTCTCCTCCCTCTTTGTGCGTCTCGCGCCGCCGCCGCCCGCCGCGTGAGAGGACGGGTTCCGCGCGCTCCGCGGCAGCGCAGTCGGGTCCCCTCCCCCCAGAAGATTCGGGAAGAAGAAGCCGCTGCCGAAAAGGAGTCGCCGGTGCCGGTCCCTGGGGGCGCCATGGCGACAGGAGCGAACGCTACGCCGCTGGGTAAGCTGGGCCCCCCAGGCCTCCCTCCCCTCCCTGGCCCCAAAGGGGGCTTCGAGCCGGGACTACCGACTGCCCCCGGGCCTGGGGCGGGGCTGCTGGTGTCCGGGCCGCTGCCGCCCCCGCCCGTGGGCTCGGTGGGGGCCCTGACCGCGGCCTTCCCCTTTGCGGCGCTACCTCCGCCGCCGCCGCCGCCGCCGCCCCCCCCGCCTCCCCAGCAGCCGCCGCCGCCACCGCCCCCCTCCTCGGGCTCCTCGTACTCGCCGCCGCAGCCGCCCCCTCCGCCGCCGCTCTACCAGCGCGTGTCGCCACCACAGCCACCGCCACCCCAGCCGCCGCGTCAGGACCAGCAGCCGGGCCCGGCCGGCGGCGGAGGAGGTGAGTCGGGCCGAGAGAGCGCGCGAGGCGCTGCGCGGATGGGCCCGGCCGGCTGAGGGGCGCGCGGCGGCGGCGGCGGCGACGGCGGCTGCACGCGGCAGGGGCGCGCGCGCGCGCGCGCACGGGGAGGCCCGGGCGGCGGAGCCACGGGGCGCGCGGCCTGGTTCTCGGGCCTCGAGTGCGCACGCGCCTCAGGGGTGGGGGCCCGGCGGGAGGAAGTTTGTTGCGCGCAGGCGCAGTTTGGCGACCCGGATTTGGCCAACCTAAAAGCCGAGATTGGGGGGACCCCTTGTTGCTCTCCACCTCTGGTGTCCGGGAGGGTTGTGGAGAAGGGATCGAGTGGGTGGTTGGGGTGTCTCATGTGCAAGTCTGCAGGGCGGGAAAGGGTCAACTGATGTGGAGCGTCCTCTTCCTGGTTGTAGCAGAGTTCTAAAGGAAGAAAATATCAAGATAAGCTCTTTAAAACTTCTTTAATAAAACAGGGCTTTCGCTTCACAACCAAAATGGATGAAAGTCTTCAGGGGGTGTTTAGGTCCGATTTTTTGTGACCCTTTTTGGCAAGGATGTTCTGTTCGTTTCGTCATCTCACTTTATCTACCTAAGAAGTATGACACGCCTTCTTCTCTTGAGGCTTTTCTGCTGGATCTGGCCCCTGAGGAGGCACCTTTGTGTATCAAACGCCAGGGAGTTTCTGCTTGTGTACTGGGGAAGAAAGATTTGGCTCCTGTTGTATAGCTTGTTCTTTGTTGAACTTAACGATACGTTTTTTAGACACTTAAGGGTCCAACTGGCCAGGAAAATGCTGACCTTAGCTAAACTTTTGAGGAGAAACGTGATTTTCCTGAAGAATCCAGGTTTTTCAGTTGATAACCATAGATTTAGTTGTGTTTTGTCTTTCTCAGGTGACTGGTGGGGAGGTAGGAAGAGTCAGCAGTTACCAATATTGCTTTATACCCTTGAATATTCAGTCTGCTCTTATGTCCTGGGGCTGTTAAGAGGTTTATGGACAACCATGTGGTATATTAGTATCTCAACACTCTTATTTCACTACTTGAAACTTTGTGCACTGAGATTTCTTGTTTACATACACATTTCATAGCATTTCTGTGGACAAAAATTATAAATGTGCAATGTTAACTTTTCAGACCCAGGTCCCCTTCTAGTGGCCATGTCTTTTGACTTTCTGGGTTTGTCTTCCATTCTCTGCTGTTTGTTTTTAGGTCAAGTTCTCAGTTTCATAGTCTGCTGAGGTTGTGTGTAGTATCATAAGTATCCTAAACCAACTGTTGGTAGTTACTCTGCTGGTTTATGTTTACATCTTACGAACTTCATCTCTCTTAGACTTCCCCAGTAAGAAGCGGAAGAGGAGCCGCTGGAACCAAGACACAATGGAACAGAAGACGGTGATTCCAGGAATGCCTACAGTCATCCCCCCTGGACTTACTCGGGAACAAGAAAGAGCTTATATAGGTAAATACACGTTCTGCACTCAAATGCATTTTCAGATTGTTACTGAACTTACAGTTTTCTCTTTGAGAGGAGCTATGGTCAGATGACTTTGATATAATCCATCAGTTTTTGCTCTGTGAGTCCTGCATTTGTAGTTCCTTGCTTTGGTCTGTTGGTAACAGCAGTGTTCTCCATGAGTGCCAGAAGGGTAGAGGGGCCCGCTTAGGAATGAGAATAGTTCCCAGCCCAGCACCCAACCCCACCCTTTTCAGCTGCTGTTCATTACCAGTTGATGAGGTGAGTGTTACATGCCTCTCTGGATTTGGCCCCAGTGGAGAACACTGCAGGTATTGTAAACCAAGTACCTTTTTCACAGCCTGGCCTTTCACCATAATTTCATATTCCTCCTTTCCCTAAAATGTGGTCTTTTATTTTTTTATAGGTACTTTCTGAAAGGGGAAAAAACTCAGTTTAATCAAAAAGTGGTTCCGAAAGTGTGTTTTACCCCCTTTTACGATTTTGTTGAATTTAACCTTTCCTTCAGCATCTTTTCTGGTTTGGTCTTTGGAGAGCTGTCTTAAAATGAGGGCTCTTGTGTTTACTCCTAAGGAACTCTGCAGGGAAAGGGGTACTGCTTGGATCTGGAATAATGAGGTGGTTAGGATAAAAGATCTTAACTGTTGGGAAATTTTGAGAATTACGAATATCCATAGTAGAAATGAAACTAACTTAAAAATTACCTTTTTTAAAAAAAATAAAAGGTTTTTAATGCAAGTTTTACATTCATTTATGTACCTGTACAGCTGTCTCAAAAAAGTTTACTTGATACACATTTCCTACTAACCAAATAAACATTGGAGTAAATTAGGGCAGAAGCCTCCTAGACCCATGAGGTTGTGTCCTTCATGAGTAAAAGACCTCAAGGCCATTGTTGTTCTTGAGGATCTTCATCTCTTTTCTAGATGGCTGAAAATTTTGAGGTGTTGAAATTGTCTTATCTCCTTTTTACAGTACTAATAATTCTTCTTTCCCTACTGTTGAGTCTACTTCCACCCATACTTTTATGTCTTGTATTTGATTAGTCTGGGTCTTGATAACCTTATGAAAATGTCCCTAGTAGAGTGATATCCCAAGGACACAAGCAGATGTAGGAAATGGGAAAAACAGACTCATTCTTTACATTTCCAGCTCTCTTCCTTTGGAGGAAGTTACTGCTCTGGGTCCTAAGAGCGTTTAAAGGTGTAATCAAAGCCTGGGCTAGTGTAGGCCTCTTCTCCAAGGAAGATAGCAACCTTTAGATTCAGGTGCCGGTGGTCTCCTCAGATCAGAGCCCACATCCCTGCTGTCCAGTTATGAGAACTGCCTACCTCCATGAAGGTGACTCTCACCTTGAGCAGTTGAGCTTAACACTTGACTGCCAAGTCAGAACTTCTCTAGCATAAAACAACTTGGGGGCCCACATGTGTCTTAGTGCTGTTTTATCGCTCTTACACAGGAGGTCCCCAATATCCTCTTTTGATATTAATGTAGATTTTCATTTCTTCTGAGTTGGAGGGGATGTGGGGTATAGCCCTGTGGGTTGTATTTAAAATTAGAAGGGTGTCTGGGTTTAGACATGCATTAATTCTTGGAGTCAACTCAGCTTGAACCCAACCCATTAAGACTTGCCCTTGTTAGAGATAACCTGCTTAGGACACTCAGATGCTACAAAGGTAAGAAACAGGTGGTCATTAAGCATGCGAAGAGAGTGATCTGCCTTCACACTTCCCATTATCTTGAGAAAATCAGCTGGGTAATACTTCCCTGGAGTCACTGAACTTTTGTGAAACCCTCATCTCTCTTTTTCATATACAGCCTCGTTTGTCAAGGTCTTAGGGCCCCACATAACTCTCCTTGACCCACACTTTTCATTCTCTGCACCCCTACTTTTATTCCCCATGTAAGGAGCGAGTCTAAACTTCTTGCATTGTCACTGGTGTATTAAGGTATACGGATTGTTATAAAATTTGAATGAAAACAACAGGTATTGGGAGATCCTTACTAGTACGGATCTGGTTTTACAGAAAGAATATGCACAAACTTACATATGAGACTGTTGAATTGGTTATTAAATGTTTTGTTTAAGGAATTTTAATCCTGGTATCAGTGAAAATGATCTTTGCTTAACTGGTGTTTTTCCTTGTCCCATGTTAATTGAATCTCATTTTGGGTTATGTTTTAAGTTTTGATGAAGGAAAAATAAAATCTAAGAGTCTTGCACTCAAGAATGTAATTTGGTGGGAACAGGGTATTGGTGATAACATACATGGTTTAGTTCTGAGTGCCAATTGTATAGCAAGCCTTGGTGGAGAGGAAGAGGTAAAAGGCCTCCTAATAATTGTTTTGATGTTAGCCTTAGTGAACAGTCTATACTGCTAACCCCTCTTCCAATGAACTGTTTGCTTCCTTAAGTGATAACCATTTTGAAGTGAAAGATACTTAGAGATGTAAGTGGACTCCTGCCAGTAGATGGTTGGGAGTTTTTGCCTCAATGTGTTCACTGATCAGTCGTCCCTTTCAAAGTCTCCGAGTTCTTCATGCTTGTTGTTGAGATTTGAGATGTTTTTTGGTAACATTGTCTTTTTTCCATCCTTTTTTTTTCTTTCCTAACCTGGTTTCTTCCAGTGCAACTGCAGATAGAAGACCTGACTCGTAAACTGCGCACAGGAGACCTGGGCATCCCCCCTAACCCTGAGGACAGGTTGGGAAACAGTTTTAACCAGCTGACAGTAACGCTTTTACCTTTTTCTCAATACGTTTTACTGGTGGCAACATGTTGTGTCAGTTCAATAAAATCCTAGTAAGAAGACTGGTACTGTGACCATTCTGGGAACTAGAGTGTAAATTAGCAGTATATATGGTCAGTCATCAGTTAGCAAATTGAAATGAAATTTAATTACTAGCAGAATCAAAAGTTACAGGAAAATGGACAACTGGTTTTCAATTGAAAAGCATGTAGATTTTAACCTGATTTACCCACTAGTAGGGAGAGTGAGGTGGCCCATTAACCAGCTATTTCAGTATTTCCTTTGGCTGAAAGCCCAGATGTAGCATTTTCCTCACAGGTACTACACAATGTAGGGAATAAGAATATTTTTGAGCATCACTGAATTTGAGCAGGCCAGAAACTCAGTCTGGTCAGCTCATGCTGCAGTCTCGTGCTCATGGTTTTGAAATAGACAAAATTCTAACCAACTTCCTTCATCGCTGCCAGTTAATTTTCGGCCTTGGCTATTGCCTGGGGTGTTGGGAGGGGCCAGAATATTTTCACATGTTTTGGGAAGGCAAGCAACCAACCAATTACTTTTTTTTTTTTTTTTTTTAAAGGAAGTGTGGTCCTCAAACAGCTGTGGTCATGTCATTTCAGTTTGTAATTTCTCTCACCTCTAAAAAGTAAAAAGTCTACAAAGTTTGAGGGAAATGAAATTTTTTAACAGGAATTTTATTGGCAGGCCAATATATGAACAGCTAAAATCTGGTCCATTTAATAGAAAGGCAATGTGCCTCCCCAGTGAAGTTTCTTTTAGTACATGCAGCATGGTTGAAAACACTTTGCTTTAAAAAGTAGTGTTTTTGGCTTGCTGCCCATTTTAATAACTTTTTAAATCAGGAACATAATGTAATGGTTTTAGAAGCCACTCACTTAAATAAGCACCTTTTTGGTGCCCTGTGTCAGAAAGCAAAGTAACTTCCATAGTGATGCTTTACATTTGAGTTAATTAAATTTTTTAATGTTTTCACCTGTAGATTTTGGTTGGAGGGTTGTGTTATGTTTTATATTTTGATTTTTTTTTTTAGATTTGCTTTATAGATTATAGACCACAACTGTTTAGTGCCTTTTTGGCCTTTTTTCCTTTAATAACATGTCCACAGGTTACCAGGCAGTTCCTCAAAAAGTTGAATTTTTAACAAACCTTTGTTTCCTGGAGAATTTGGATTAGAAATTAGATGACCTCTAATACTCTTCCTATTCAAAGTGAAGAAGTTGGGCCAGTCTGACCTCTAGAATATTGGTTTTTGCCTTTCACTTCCACAATTTGGAAAGAGGTTACACTGTTGTGGGGCCTTTAAATGACCAATTTGGTACTGGTAAAGCTTCTTTTGGTGATACAGCCAGAAGTGCTTAATTCTAGACAGCTATGAATGAGGTGGGAATTAGAAATGTCAAGCATGTTAGAAATAAAATCAGAGCAGAGTTTTTTTTTTCCTCCCTTGAATTCAGTTTGAAAGAGGCCCTAATTAATGCCTGATGGTTTTGCTTTGAAAGAGCCCAGGTTGGAGGGAAATGCAAGAGTTTCTCATTGAAGGTTATTTCTTAAAAAGGTGTATTCTCAATATGAAGCCACTTTATGCCATTTTGATGTTGCTTAAGTTGCACAGTTAAAAATGTTTTAAAACCTGTAGATTTAAATGTATAAGATGGTAGTCTAATGAGCTGGGGTATGTTTGTCTTTGTTCACTATTACTGGATTGTGCTAACAGTTTATACAAATGCTAGAAACGGAGGTGTCATTTAGCCGTCATTAGCCATGAACAAACCTGACCTTTTATTCCATCGTGTGTGTAATGTGGTATGACATGATTCGCTTTAGGCTGAAGACAGTGGGAGCAGCCGAGTTCAGTCCTTGCTCTCCAACTAGGCAAGGTTCTCTCAACTAAACAAAGGGTATAGGAATCTTGACTACTTTCAGGATGTTTTTAAAATAACCTGATCCACATGGTCTCTTCCCTTCTTGCAGCTGCTACTAAATTTTCATTCACAATATCAAGCTATGGTCCTTTTTGTAATCTTAACTCAGAATTCTAGGAGTGTAACTTTTCTTTTTTTTTTTATTACCGCAAAATCCAGCTGTGGTAAACTGATCATTTTATCATTGCTATTTTTTACTTGTAGCAACAGCATTTTACTCCTTTAAAAAAAGAGAGAGAGAAAATCTGCTTTCTGGACTTGTAAACTCTGGTGGAGAATCATAGGTTTTCCCCTTGCTGTTTGCAGGTTCAGACCCTAGACAAATACTTGACCAAATCTGCATTTGCAGCCTCTCAGAGAAGCTGCTTTAGCAATTTAACGGTTTTCTCTACCCAGACTCCCTAACCTCGAACAGCCAGAAAACAGGTTGACTCCTGGGCCTTGGACACAGCCAGCCAGGCCATTGAAGGAAAAGCAGAGACGAAGCCTTGAATCATCTCTCTCCATTGTGGGGGCCAAGTAGCTGCAGTAGCCTTGAGTCCCAGTTGTATTGGGTTAAAGAGCTCATACTTACTATGTGGTAGGGGTACAATCTCTCTTCCTGTTAGGTCATGAGCTCTGCAAGAGTCGTTTAACATTTTACCTAAACTTGGGGTTTCCGTGGTTCATGAAGTTGTAATATGGGTTTTTTTTTCCCCCAAACAAAAGAAAATTCATATTTGGCAAGAAGACTCCAGAGGATGATACAGTCCTTGCCATTCACAGTCTAGAGATTTTCCCTTAGAAGGACTTTTTTTCCTCTCATCACTTTTAGAACAAAACCACTTTTTTCCTTTCTCACACACACCCCAGTCCCCCTGATGCTAAGCCAGTTTCCACCTCCCTATTTCACACGATTTTGAATAGCACACGTTATGGTCGGTTCCTCCGAAGAGTGTTGTGTTAGGGTCTTGAGAGGCAGAGGGGCTGGGGAAGACTTATTTTAGCCCGTGTGGGAATGAGAGTAAAGTGAAGGCAGAGGGGTGACGGTGGTCTGTTTCCCACAGGTCCCCTTCCCCTGAGCCCATCTACAATAGTGAGGGGAAGAGGCTTAACACTCGCGAGTTCCGTACCCGCAAGAAACTTGAGGAGGAACGGCACAATCTCATCACGGAAATGGTTGCCCTCAACCCTGATTTCAAGCCACCTGCAGATTACAAGTAAGCCAGGGGACTGGGTGGTCTGGGATAAAGACCCCAGCAGATTAGGTGTGGTCTGCTAGAGCATTGTGGATACTAACCTCTCACTCCTTAACCCCTGTCACCTATAACAACATGTGGTACAGAAGGTTAGTTCTAGAAGAGCTGTTGTTTATCTGTCTCACCTCAGAAGTGTGCAGAGTCTATGAGTGTTTTCTTTCTTAGACCTCCAGCAACACGTGTGAGCGATAAAGTAATGATCCCACAAGATGAGTATCCAGAAATCAATTTTGTGGGGCTGCTGATTGGGCCAAGGTGAGTACCTGTTGTTCTGTGGAATACAGAATTCCCAAGGACCTTGGGAGGGGCTCCCTGGGTGGCTTGATGTTAAAGAATCTGCCTGCTAATGCAAAAGATGTGGTTCGATCCCTGGGTTGGAAAGATCCCCTGGAGGAGGAAATGGCAGTGCACTCGTGTTCTTGCTTGGAAAATCCCATGGACAGAGGAGCCTGGTGGGCCAAAGTCCATGGGTGTCACAAAAGAGTCAGATGCGACTTAGTAACTGAGCACGCATGCAAAGACCTGGGAGATGTCTGTCTTGTGCCTTTTTGGGTACCATCTTCCTGTTTTTGGTATGATGTTCACTTGGGCTGAGTGAATACCTTTTGGTGAGAAAATTTTCTGTTTCACCACAGAGGAGTCAAATCTTGAGGATTGCTGTCTGTGACCTTAACTTAAAGATCATGGAGCTGTTGGTGGGAAAATCCCATTCTGTACATTCATGGTTTCCTATCACTGCCCAGTGAGCCACTCTGAATTCCCATGTTGGGTATTAAAACCATCTTTTCTGCCTCTGATAGAGGGAACACCTTGAAAAACATAGAGAAGGAGTGTAATGCCAAGATCATGATCCGGGGGAAGGGTTCTGTGAAAGAAGGAAAAGTTGGGCGCAAAGATGGCCAGATGCTGCCAGGAGAAGATGAGCCACTTCACGCCCTGGTCACCGCCAATACCATGGAGAATGTGAAGAAAGCCGTAGAACAGGTAAGGGAATCAGGAAGGAAGCCTCCAGCCAGAAATCTAGGTGGCAGTCCCACGACTTACATAACTGTTCCCGTTGCGTCTCCACCAGATAAGAAACATCCTGAAGCAGGGTATCGAGACGCCTGAGGACCAGAACGACCTACGGAAGATGCAGCTTCGAGAGTTGGCTCGCTTGAATGGAACCCTTCGGGAAGATGATAACAGGTGTGTATGTGATTGGTTTAGAGGGACATGCACAGAAACCAGAACCTATGGAAGAAGGGTGATTGGCCGTAGCCCTTGAGGTGACCTTTTTCTCTCAACAGGATCTTAAGACCCTGGCAGAGCTCTGAGACCCGCAGCATTACCAATACCACAGTGTGTACCAAGTGTGGAGGGGCTGGCCACATTGCTTCCGATTGCAAGTTCCAAAGGTGAGGGTTTCCTGGTAGCCTCTGGTGTATAGGACAGCTCGTGTTAACTTGCAGACCCAAGAGCTTCCATTCATTGAATTTGGTCTATTAACAGTGTGGTGCAAAGCCCAGGATGATTAGAAACATCCCTAGTTTATTGCTTATCTTGAGCCCAGGGAACCTGAAAACTTCCCTTCTGGGTATAGGTGTTTTCACTGTGACTCATTGCTAACTGCTATTTGTTGCTTATGGTTGGTATTACAAGACAGCTTGTAGTTTTGACCAGTTGCAATCCAGCATTTGATAGGAAAGTTTTTCTACTTCGAGTGGCACATATAAAAAGCCTTGTTAAGGAAGGAAGTTTTGGCAGCTGCTCTGGTCTTACATAGATTTTCCTTCCCTGATACCTGCAGTGTGGAAATTGATGAAACTTGGTGTTTTGGGAAAACCTGGACTTTTCCTGGCTTCCTTTCTCTTCTTGCCCAAGGGTCTCTGCTGTGGCAGAGGTCCATGTGCTTTCCCCAGATGCAGAGCTAGGCACAGAGCTGAAGAGCTGATGGGACTATTTCCAGGAAGGGGTTAGAAAGGGTGACTGAATACCTCTGAACTTCCTCTGTGTAAATTCCTCGAAGTAAAGGTTTCTATCTTAATGAGTCTTCTCCACCTCTTTTCTCTTTGTGTCCCTAACCCACCTTTAGGCCTGGTGACCCCCAGTCAGCTCAGGATAAAGCACGGATGGATAAAGAGTACTTGTCCCTCATGGCTGAACTGGGGGAGGCCCCTGTGCCCGCATCTGTGGGCTCCACCTCTGGGCCTGCCACCACACCACTGGCCAGTGCACCTCGGCCTGCTGCTCCCGCTAACAACCCACCTCCACCGGTGAGTTTCAGGGGGTGGTTCTCATAACCTGGCCCCCTCTTCTCTTCCCGTGAGATGGGACGTGGCCAGGTGCTTGGGGTAGGACAGGTGGACATGGCCGGCAACACTGTTCTTTCGGGCCATCAGGAATGTTTGGGGACCTCTCAGTTCGGGAACGTCTTGGCCTTGTGTCCTGGTCCTGTGGCACAGCCGAAAGAACAGTGTTGCCGCCAGAGGGAGCAGGCAGGGACGCTGGCGGGAATGCTCTCACGTAGTCTCTCATGTCCACTACCCAGAGCCGCCCACCCTGGATGAATTCTGGGCCGTCAGAGAGTCGGCCCTACCATGGCATGCACGGAGGTGGCCCTGGTGGGCCCGGAGGTGGCCCCCACAGCTTCCCACACCCGCTACCCAGCCTCACAGGTGGGCATGGTGGACATCCCATGCAGCACAACCCTAATGGACCCCCGCCCCCCTGGATGCAGCCGCCACCACCACCGATGAACCAGGGCCCCCACCCACCTGGGCACCATGGCCCTCCTCCAATGGGTAAGTAAGTGTCAGACCAGAAACCTTGGGGCTTTGGGGTAAGCAGGGCTTTACATGGCTGGGAGCAGGTCTCAGGGGTTGAGTGTCAGTGCTGAGTCTCGTGCCGAGGCTTTGGTTTCCAGGTCAGGAGGAAGTCTCCCTTATGGTTCAGGAAGGGATTTCTATGTGGGGTATACACAGACCTGCCTCATAGAGACAGCATTCAGAATGGCTCTTGTAAGGCAGCGATGGCCATCTCTGCCAGTGACTGAGCTATTGGTGGGGTGTATCTTCACCAGTCACTTCCAATGTCCTGCTAAGTCCCTGCTCTTTCCTTCCATCAAGATCAGTACCTGGGAAGTACGCCTGTGGGCTCTGGGGTCTATCGCCTGCATCAAGGAAAAGGTAACAGAGCCTGGTTGGTGCTTACTGCGGGGTGTTGCCTGCCTAGGCTGGGGAGGCAGTGGGAGCCCTGTGGCGAGCCCGTCTCCTCTCCTCAGGCCTCACCTCTCCACCTCTCTGCAGGTATGATGCCGCCGCCACCTATGGGCATGATGCCGCCGCCGCCGCCGCCTCCCAGTGGGCAGCCTCCGCCCCCTCCCTCTGGTCCTCTTCCCCCATGGCAACAGCAGCAGCAGCAGCCTCCGCCACCCCCTCCGCCCAGCAGCAGTATGGCTTCCAGTACCCCCTTGCCATGGCAGCAAAGTGAGTGGAATATTTTGGGCTGGTGGGGGTGGGTGGGATTGGGAGGGTGGGGCTGAGAGGAATGAGAGACCCTCACATCTCAGGCAGGCAGGCAGACACCTTGGGATGAGACTCTGGTCTCTGCTGTGGGGTGAAAAGAAAGGGCCTTGTGGCCCCTGGGGGTCTGGGGGAAGAGAGCTGATGTCTGGCGAGGCTGTGTCTGGAGAGAGGTTTGTGGGGGCTGGAGGGGAGCCTGCCATAGTAGGCTGGGAGCCGCTGGCTGGCCCACGCCTGCGCCTTAGGCCCAGGGTGGGGTGCATGCATGCTCTGGAGAGGGATGTGACTGGGGCCTGAGAGACTGCAGGGATGGGACCGGGGAGCAGCTGTGGCCTTGAGGTTGAATGTGCCGTTCGGTGGTGGCGGCGGATGGGCGGAGGGATGTCAGAGCCGGTTCTTGTGTCTGGTACCTTCCCCTTGGCCCTTCCAGGGGCATTGGTGACAAAAGGGCTTACTCCGCTAAGCCTAGAGACCTTGAGGCTGACCCCAGGGTAGTCCTGCCCACCCCTCCACCCCCATCGCCAGGACCACCCCGCCCGCCCGCCCCCCACCACCGTACCGCATGCCAAGCAAGGAGCAGGCATCCCTCGCCCCCCATCCCAAGGCAGCAGCCGCAGAGAGCCGCGGTGTGCCCCCGCGCGTGTGACCTTGGGCTTCTTTACCACCCCAGATACGACGACTACCACCACGAGCGCTGGCACAGGGTCCATCCCGCCATGGCAACAGCAGCAGGCGGCTGCCGCAGCTTCTCCAGGAGCCCCTCAGATGCAAGGCAACCCCACTATGGTGCCCCTGCCCCCAGGGGTCCAGCCGCCTCTGCCGCCCGGGGCCCCTCCCCCTCCGCCGCCTCCGCCGCCTGGTTCCGCCGGCATGATGTATGCCCCGCCCCCTCCTCCTCCGCCTCCCATGGACCCTTCTAACTTTGTCACCATGATGGGCATGGGGGTGGCGGGCATGCCACCCTTCGGGATGCCTCCAGCTCCCCCACCGCCTCCACCACAGAACTAGACTTGGTTTTTTAAGAAAATATATATTATATATAGAGAGAATTGGTCTCGTTTAAACACACGCCGAACCTCACCATATGGAGCCAGACATTGGGACGCACGCATGTGATTGTGTGCACGCATGTGTGTGTGTGCACGCACCGGGCTGGGCCAAGCGACTGAGGACTCGCTTGGGAATGGGCAGGTGGTAATAGGGGCGCCAGCTTGGGCTCTCCTGGCGCCCCGTAGCATCGAGTGTCTTCTTTGTCTTCTTTCTCTCCTCACCCAAATCCCTTTGCCTCTCCCCAAACTGGGCCGCCAGGATCCCTCCCCGCGGCGGCGATGGCCCGAGCCATGAGAGTGAGGACTTTCCGCGCCCATTGGTGACCCTTCCAGGCAGACAGCCTCAGCAGCGCCCCTGGTGGACAGGATGGTTCGGCAAAGCAGCCTGAGTTATTTTTATGGACGGAATCGGAACACGCTGGCTCCATATTGTGAAATTTTTATTAATTTTTTCTTTTTTCTTTGTTACTTCCTTATCTCTTCCTTTCTTCAGACTCCGTCCAAGGAGATGCTCTCCCCGGTCTTCTGCTGCAATTAGATTCCTTTCCCTTTTCTCATTCCTGGTTCTTTAAGGAGAGAGGAACAAGTGGTTTTTAGGCAGAGACTTTGGGCCATCAATGTGGCGGGGTGGGGTGGGTGTCTTCTTTGGTTCCAAGATTTTCAAACTGCCATATTTTTTTCAAGCTGAGATATTTTTTCCCCTTTAAGTGCGGGGTTTTGTCTCTGCCACCCATGTGGAGTAGTGGGTTAGTCCCCAGGTTCAGGGTCTATAACCATCCTGGCACCCCTGCCCATGGTAGGTGAGGCCACGTAAGCTGCCTGGGGCTTGTCTGCAGCCTGCAGAGCCCTTTCAGCGCTCCCTGAGCTGCCTCAGATTCCATTTGTTCCTCTCCTTCCTGGAAGGCTACCTTTTAAAATTTATTTTAATCCCAAATGTCTGAATGTTCTGCAGTGTCGAGGGGTTTGAGCCCCTTATTTTCTTCGTTCTGCTTCCTTCCTTTCCTCCTCCCCTCTTCATGGAGTGATTATGTTGACAATAATGTATGATGCGCGTTCTCTTCACTGGTTTATCAGAAATTTCTCTGGGCTTTTTGGTGTATGATTCAACACTGCGTTAAAGGGGGGTGTTCCATTGAATAAAAGAGCAGTGTGGTTTTCCGGGTCTGTTGTTTTTCTTTTCTCTTACACTGCTGCCACTGTCAGTGCCACCACCAGTTAACGAAGCTGTGTTCAGCGCCTGGTCCCCCTGTCCCTTTCCCAGGGGAGCCTCTGGAACCTTCATTAAGGAAGCCCCCCGCCCCCCCTTGTTTCCCCGTTCTCCCTCCCTGTGCAGGTCTGCTGGGGAAGCTGCTGTGTGGGCGGCCCCACCTTCTCCTAGCTTACTGATTAATCGCTGAAGAGCAGGTTCCCCCTTCCTGGTCTCTGTCCTTTTGAAGGCCTTTCCCTGGGGCTCGGACCCCCACATTCGATGAGCTCCAGTTGTGATTCGTTCCTGGAAGCTGCCACCTGACTGAGGCCCTGGGCCTGGGGAGGCCTCAGCATGAAAGGTCAAGCCCCAACTAATCCTGCCTGTCAGGCTCCAAGCTGCTAAAATTAAAACCGCCAAGTGGCTTTTTCTCTCTCTGCTGGTGACTCGCAGCCTGCCAGCACGGCAGGCTTTGGGGAGAGGTGGGGGCAGGAGAAGAGGCCCCACCTTGTGCTCTGTAAGCACTTCACAAAGGGTCTCAGGCTGTTTTGTTCTCTTGTGTCTGGGCTAGTGGACAGGCCCACTGTGGCACCAGGAAAACCCAGCTCAGGACTTCTGGGGCAGTGAGTGAGGTCCTTGTTCAGTGGCTTCTGCTTTGCTGCAGTTCCTGGGGTAGTTGCATGGGGGCCCACGCTTCCCACCACCTTCCCTTCCTTTGGGCAGGTTGAGGCACAGCAAGCTCTGCAGCCCACAGCACTGGGCCAGTGGGGACAATGCTGGCCTGGGCTTTTCTGCAGCTTGGAGCTGGGGCTAGCCCTGCTGTTTATCCTGAGCAGGCCCTTGGTGTTTGAGCCCTGTCCAGCTTGCCTGGGCTGGTTTGCTGTAGGCCTGCAGGGGTTAATGGAGCCTCAGAAGACAGACCTATTCACTGGGTCTCCCCAGGCAGGCCCTAAAGGTCCCTTGACTGAAAGGGAGAGGGGAGATCTTTCCTGTCCTTAGACGACAGAACGGGGGCAGGGCCTGGGGCCTGGCAACCCTCTTTCACCTTGGCTTCACCTCATTGCTTCCCCCACAAGCTCCGTTTCCCTGGTGGGCTCATTGGGCGGTTAATTAGCTCTTTGAAGCTCTGGAAGAGGCAAAGTGGCGCTATGTGGGTTTTAGAAATAAAATCAATAAATGACTTAACCACAGCCCAGCTATCTCCTCTGTCTCTCTCCCCTGGGGCCAGCTCCATTCCTGTGCTCGCTCCCTCTCTGCTCCCTGCCGTCAGCTTTTGTTAAGGTTTTGGTGAGTAACAAAGTGGCTGACTGGGGCATCAGTCTCCAAGGCAGCAAGCACCTGCCTTTGTGGTGGAACCAGAGGGGTGAAAAGGGCTTTCCCAGCCGCCTTAGACCCCTGTGGGAGGGCAAAGCCCTCCACTTGACCCTGCTCCTGTTCTGCTGCAGCAGCAGTGTCTTCCCTGCCCCCTCAGAGCCGGTTGGTGGAAGGAATGTCCTTTGGGAAAGGTCAGTGTTAGGGCTCTGTTACTGAGACCCTGCCAAGTGCTCTGGAGAAACCCAAGATTGGTCCCAGGAAGGAGACAGGATTTCTGGGTGGAAATTTAGTCGGACGTAAACAACCTTTGAGTTAGTTCGTGTATCTGTTTAGAAACCATTGGACATAAACAACATAGAGTTAGTTCAGAGTTCAGGCTGGGAAAGTGTACTTTCAGAGTTCTTTAAATCTCTAAAGGGAACTTCCCTGGTCCAGTGGCTAAGACTGTGTGCCCAATGAAGGGGTCTTGGGTTCGACCCCTGGTCAGGGAAGTAAGATCCGACATACTGCAACTGGAAATCCTGCATGCACCCACTGCAACTAAAGCTCTTGTGTGCAACAAGAAGACCTGGCACAGGCCAAATAAGTAAATGAAGTATTAAGGCTTCCCAGGTGGCTCAGTGTTAAAAGTCTGCCTGTTGATGCAGGAGACATAGGTTTCTTCCCTCATCTGGAAAGATCCCAAAACTAAGGAGCAACTCAGCCTGTGTGCCACAACTACTGAGCCTGCACTCTAGAGCCTGGGAGCCCTGGCTACTGAAGCCCAAGCCCCCTAGAGCCCATGCTCCACAACAAGAGACGCCACCTCAATAAGAAGCCTGCACATGGCAGGTAGAGGGTAGCCCCTGCTTGCTGCAACTCGAGAAAAGCCTGCACAGCAATGAAGACCAAGCACAGCCTAAATAAATAAGCAAAATTATATATATATATATATATAAAATATGGATGGATGTGAGAGTTGGACCATAAAGAAAGCTGAGTACCAAAGTATTGATGCTTTTGAACTGCTGTGTTGGAGAAGGCTCTTGAAAGTCCCTCAGACTGACTGCAAGGAGATCAAACCAGTCCATCCTAAAGGAAATCAGTCCTGAATATTCATTGAAAGGACTGATGCTAAAGCTGAAGCTCCAATACTTTGGCCACCTGATGTGAAGACACTTGACTCATTGGAAAAGACCCTGATGCCGGGAAAGATTGAACGCGGGAGGAGAAGGGGACAAACAGAGGACGAGATGGTTGGATGGCCTCACCGCCTCGATGGACATGAGTTTGAGCAAGCTCCAGGAGTTGGTGATGGACAGGGAAGCCTGAGGTGCTGCAGTCCATGGGGTCACAAGAGTCGGACATGACTGAGCACCTGAACTCATACATAAACCTATACACACAACACCAATAGGGAGTGAAACGGGGGAAGGACTTGGGGAAGCCAGTAGGTCAGTTTCAGTCTTCAAGTTCCCATCATGCTGGGCTGGGGGATGTGAAATGAAGGGTCTCCTGGCGTGGCATTACCCTGGAAAAGACTGGAAAGTTCCAGTGGATGCCACTGACACAACAAAAGCCAAAAGAACCCAGGAGAAAGGTAGCCGGAGAAACCAACTCAAAGTATTACATTTGTTTCCCAACAGAAAGAGGTTGTGTCCCAGTTCAGCCAGTTCCTTGAGTGCAGGGGCAAGGTGATCACCCAGTTGATGAGCAGGGGGAGGGGTGTGGATTGAGTTGACTTGGGGAGCAGAATAAGATAGGATTGTGCTCTGTTGGGGGCAGGTTCTTAGCAGCAGAAAATTAGGGGTCAGTGCAAAGAAGGTTTGCGTGGCCAAAGCATGCAGCCACAGTTGGGGCATGAGGTGACAACATGGACAACTGGTGCCAAAATGCCTCTGAGCTCTCTTTGGCACTCCATAAAGAAGGCAGGCCAGGTGGTCCGAGATGCTGGCCAAGCCCGGTGCTTGGTTGGGGGTGGGGGTTGGGGGGGATGAACCTCCCCTGAGGCACAGCTCAGGAGGAAAGGCTGAGGATGGGAACTGTTACACAAGGAGAGCCACCAGGCATTCTTTTCAAATGCAAGGTGTAGAATACTTTAAAAATGCAAAAGAAAATTTTCTATGTTCACACGACCTTGGTGTAGGTGTGTTTTGGTGTCCTCTTCCTGGTCTTTTTTTCTTTGAAGCACACACTTTGGAAGACCATCCTAGACGCTATCTGGGAGCAGAGGCAGAGCAGGGCTTGGCCTTCAGAGGACTAGGAGTTTGGCCTCCACGCTAAGCTGGTATTTCCAGGGTTGAGTATGTTGTGGCTCAGAAACAGCTGGGATGTCCTTGAAACAGACTCTGTGGCATCCTGCAGCTGGCCAGGCCTCTGATGTGCTTCCTTGGTGCTCAGACTGGAACACCCAGGCTCCTCTTCCCCAGGTCCACCACTCTAGGAGGCCCAGCCTTCTTTGAAATAGCACCAGGCCCTGGGCTCCTTTTGCTCAAAGAATAAAACAGGGGACTTCCCTGGTGGTCCAGTGGCTAAAACTCTGCACTCCCAGTGCTGGGGCTCAGGTTCCACCCCTGGCCAGAGAACTAGATCCCACATGCCGCAACTAAGACTTGGCTCAGCTAAAAAACAGGAACAAAGCAGGATCTATGGCCAATGTAGACAGCATATTAAAAAGCAGAGACATTATTTTGCCAACAAAGGTTCATCTAGTCAAAGCTATGGTTTTTCCAATAATGTATGGATGTCAGAGTTGGACTATAAAGAAAGCGGAGCCCCGAAGAATTGTTGCTTTTGAACTGTGGTGTTGGAGAAGACTTGAGAGTCCCTTAGACTGCAGGGAGATCAAACGAGTCGATCCTAAAGGAACTTTAGGAACCACGTGACCCCGGGTGGGAGAAATGAATGGGAGAAGGCCTTCACTCACCAGCAGCACGGGGAGAGTTGATACCACTGTGTATGTGTGTGTGTCTGTGTGTATGTGTTGTGTTTGTGTGTGTCTGTGTGTATCTGTGTGTATATGGGCTGCTTCAGTTCTCCTACTCCTGTGGGCCACAGGACTACAGTTCCCAGGGGCCCCTGCTCCAGGCTGCTGGCCCCTAGCCAAAGCTGGCCTGTAACCTGACCATCCCTCTTGAAAGGTCACTTCAGAGCTCCTTGAGGGACAGCAACAGGGGGAGCTCTGAGTGGCTGGACTTCGGTGGGGGATGGGATGGGGGCAGTGGCCCTGCCTCAGGCGACCTCTCCCATACCACCTCTCCTGGAACTGAGAGTCCCGGTCCCCCTTTTCTCAGATGCCCAGTGTCCTCCGCTAGCTTCACCTTTTCTGCTCTGGGCACCCTGATGCCCTGTGCAGGTGGCCTTCAGCCACAACATGTGTCCTTCCCACCCAAGGGTAGGGCCACCATAGAAGCTTGACCAGAGAGCATCCCGCCCGTGGTGTGCAGCCCATTGTGTGAAAGTTGAGAACCGAAGCCAAGCTGCTGTGCTGGAGGCTGGGCCTCCCGACACCTGCCCTCTTTGACAGCCTCCTCGGCCTCTCCAAGGAGCCCTGATTGAGGGCCCACAGTCAGGCCCCATCCTTCATCCATAACCCGAATTCAGGGCAGCCTTGGCCAAAGTCACAGCCGAGTCGCTCCAGGTAAGTCTCGGGCCTCTGGAGCCAGCACTCTGACTGCTGCATCCTGACTCCGACCCTGCACAAGGCCGGCCGGGGGACAGAAGACAGCAGACCCCAGTGCCAGTGTGCGAGAGGCCTGGAGGAAGTGGGTCAGTGCAGGGCTGCGAGGGAGCCAGGCTGGCCCTGGCCCTGCCCTGCCCCTCCTCTCCTCCGCTCACCCCAAAATAGCTCCCTAAGGAGCCGGGCCAAGACCCTCCCATCGAGGGAGGGGGTGGGGCAAGCTGCCCTGAGCCAGGCTTTAAAGCACCAGCTGGCCGGGGATCTCCACTCCCTGGTTGGAGGCACCGCTCAGGCCGCCCGTCTGCACAAGCCAGTCCGGCCCACCCTCTCGCAGCCATGTCCCGGCCCCTGACAGACCAGGAGAAGAGAAAGCAGATCAGCGTGCGTGGCCTGGCCGGTGTGGAGAATGTGACCGAGCTGAAGAAGAACTTCAACCGTCACCTACACTTCACCCTCGTGAAAGACCGCAATGTGGCCACCCCGAGAGACTACTACTTCGCGCTGGCCTACACGGTGCGCGACCACCTCGTGGGCCGCTGGATCCGCACGCAGCAGCACTACTATGAGAAGGACCCCAAGGTGCGGCTTGGGGCACCCCGGGTGGGGAGTGGGCTGGGGGCCCTGCCTGGGGGCTGGGAGATCTGGGCCAAGTTGAGCAGCCCCTCCCGGGGTCAGGACTTCCTGCAGCAAAAGAAAGGGTGCCTCCAGGCTCCTGAGGTTGGATGATTCAGGGGTGCCAGGTGCAATGGGTGCTGGGACCCATTCTCCCAGGGGGAGAAACCTGGAGAGAGAGGCAGCTCAGGGGCCTCGGGTCAGGTAGGCTGGTTGCAAAGGCTCAGCGCTCAGTCAGAGAATGGAGAAGCTGCTGGGGGTGAGCGGGAAGACCCTGCAGCCTGGGCTGGATCCTAAGTGGAAGAACATTCTACCTAACGCGTGTGTGGTGTGCTGGTGTGCCGGGTGGGGCACAGCTGGGGTGGCGAGATCAAGTGTCTGTTGGGGTCACTGGTAAATGTCAGCAACCTAACACTGCTGGGCAAGGGTGGGGGAGGGGTGGGGCGGGGACCCAGGAAACCAGGAGACCAGGCACCATCAGCATCCTGGATACTAGAGTCTCTCCGCCCCCCTTCTTGGGACTGAGGCTTGAGGGCCAAGGGGAGCTGGACACTGCAAGGAAGGGAGATGGCCGACTCTAGCCCTGAGTCATTGTGTGACCTTGAGCCAATGACTTCTGTCTCTGGGCCTGGTCTCCCCTTTTCGGGAGCACTTGGTGGTGCTTCCCTGTGTCCTGACTTCCTGATGGGCTCTTGGCAGGACTGCGGGCGAAGGAAGGGGTTCCCAGCTCTCCTAAGCACCTCAGCCCCCTGAGGTGGATATGGCCCCATTTTTCAGATGAAGAAACTGAGGCTCAGAGAAGAAAAGTGATTTGTCCAAAGTCAGAAGAAATGCTGGGACCAGTATCTTACCTGCTGGGTCCCAAAGCCTGAGAAGGCAGGCAAACTGGAGGCAGGGCTGGAACCCACTGGGGCCTAGGAGTGGGGCAGGAGGTATGAGAGGTGCAGGCCCAACTGGGCCTGGCTGAATGTCAGGGGGGTGGCCTTGACCCTCCTTCCCCTACCCCTCCCCGTCTGTTTCTCTGGACAGAGGATCTACTACCTGTCTCTGGAATTCTACATGGGCCGGACGCTGCAAAACACCATGGTGAACCTGGCGTTGGAGAACGCCTGTGACGAGGCCACCTACCAGGTGTGTAGGGGTGGGCGAGCCTTCAGGATTGGGGGATTGACCTGTTGGCCCTTGGCCCTGACTTCTGTTATACCCTCCCACCTCTAGCTGGGCCTGGACATGGAGGAGCTGGAGGAAATCGAGGAGGACGCAGGACTGGGCAACGGGGGCCTGGGCCGGCTGGCGGGTAAGTGAGCAGGGTGCCAGGGGACTGGACAAAAGTGTACCTTTGGGTTGGGTCTCTGACATCCACCTCCGTGCACACCCCTAGCCTGCTTTCTGGACTCAATGGCAACACTGGGCCTGGCTGCCTATGGCTACGGGATCCGCTATGAGTTTGGGATTTTTAACCAGAAGATCTCTGGGGGTTGGCAGGTGAGTGACCTTGGGCCCTGGCCTTGTGGTTATAATGAAGATGGCTATTTGTTCATTCATCTGCACATAGATCCCAAAGCAGTCCCAGCCTGGGTGGAGAGCATCCTTGCCCCTTCTCCCTGGCCCCAAGCCAGCTGTCAGCTCCTGGGATAGGAGGTCCATGGCTGTAGAATGTCTCAGACTCTTATACACACACCGAGCCCCCGTGGATCTTCCACCAGACTGGGGGCCCACCTACCCCAGAGCCGGTCATTCACGCCCTCCCTGTATAGGGCACACCAGGGCTGCGGGCTCCTGCTATACCCACCACCTGCTGTGGTGTGAGCCTGGCTCTGACTCTGCCTTCCTTTCTCCCCTGACCCGCCTTCGGTTCAGATGGAGGAGGCTGATGACTGGCTTCGCTACGGCAACCCCTGGGAGAAGGCCCGCCCCGAGTTCACGCTGCCGGTGCACTTCTATGGCCGAGTGGAACACACCAGCCAGGGGGCCAAGTGGGTGGACACACAGGTGAGGGGGAAGCCAGGGAGCAGGGGGAAGATCTAGTGAGGCAGGGGGAGGAGGAGTGGAGGTTCTGGAGGAAACAGGGAGACGCAAAGAAAGAGCCTGGAAGCTACTGGACCGAGTGCTATTTGGTAACGGAGGCCACAGAGGAGTTAAGTGACTTACTTGAGGTCACACAGCTGGAACCCAGAGAGGCTGGAGACAGGGTCGCAGGGGAGCCAGACGACGTGAAGAGCTGGGAGGAGGAGGGACACTGCCCTGCTCTACCACTGCTCCTCGCCTGACCTGCCTCCTCTCCACCCAGAATAATCACAGTCTCGGCTCCCCTGCATGTCTGAGCTGGGGGCTTGATGGGAAATAAACCAACAGCCCAAAAAGGGGGACAGGAGAGAAAACTAAAGCCTAGGAAAGGCAAATGACATGTTCAAGGCCATAGAGCTGGTCGGCGGGAGCCTACCGCTAACCCAGGTGTCCAAACCCCGGCTCTGCCACCAGTCCTTCTGCTGTGGCTGCAGCTCACCGGCCTCCAGATGGCTGACAGCATCCTCAAGGCTTTCGGAACCGGGAGTTTGTTCCGCTGTCATCCACGCTAAGGTCCCGCCGGGCTCCGGCCGTCCTCCTAGCTGTATGCTCTTCGGCCAGTCCATCCTCTCTCTGAGCTGCAGCATTTGCTCTGCTCCAGTCAGGGGCTACTTAATGCTGGGGAGGGAGGTGTGGCTGCACCCCTTTCTCTGTGGTAGCTGGCAGTTATTGGCAGCAATTATTGATGTTTGCGGGCTTTTCCAGTGGCTCAGTGGTAAAGACTGCTTGCAATGCAGGAGAACGGGTTCGATCCCTGGGTTTGGAAGATCCCCTAGAGGGAGGCATGGCAACCCACTCCAGTATTCTTGCCTGGAGAATCCCGTGGACAGAGGAGCCTGGTGGACTACAGTCCATAGGGTTGCAAAAAGTTGGACACAACTCAGAGACTTAGCATTCAGCATGCATGCACATTGATGTTTGCTAATTGTGGGAGGTGGGGCCAGCATTAGTCACTGCTAATTAGCCCCGTGGTTAACCTTTGGATGGACTTGACCTCTCTGACCCCCTCAGCCAGGCCCCATGATACCCCAGTCCTTCCAGGAGTCCAGAGGGTCCTCTAGGTTGTGCTCAGGGCAGGTGGCCAGAGCATCCCCACCCTGGCAGAGCAGCCACCAACAGAGGCCCACCTTGGTCTCTGAGCTCATCCCTGCCTCCTCCTAGAATCCTGACAACAGCCCAGCAAGGAGGGCCGGCAGGGGTGTGGGGAGGCACCGGGATGTCCTCTCTTTATGGCTGAGGCCCAGAGAGGTTGGTAGGGTTGCTTGTGGTCCAGAGTTGGGACTGGAACCAGGGGTTGGGGGTTGGCGGAGCGCAGGGACAAAGCATGCAGTTCCAGCTCTCAGGGCCTCTTAGACACAGCAGATGCCCACCTCTTAACCACAGGCTGGGTGTCCCACAGGTGGTGTTGGCCATGCCTTACGACACGCCCGTGCCTGGCTACCGCAACAACGTCGTCAATACCATGCGCCTGTGGTCTGCCAAAGCCCCCAATGACTTCAACCTCAAGGACTGTGAGTTCAGCCGGAGTCAGCAGCCCCCTCCCATTGTTGTCCCCCCTCGACCCAAGCCTGACCCTGTTCCCACTTTTGTCCCTTAGTCAATGTGGGTGGCTACATCCAGGCTGTGCTGGACCGCAACCTGGCTGAGAACATCTCTCGGGTCCTATACCCCAACGACAACGTATGTTACCCCCTGGGCTGGGGACAGGAAGCCAGAGTGCGTGGGAGAGGGCAGGAGGGGGAGTGACACCTGCTGGTGCCCTAGTCACACTCAGGGCATTTTGCTGGCCCCTGAGTGTCCTGTGCTTCCCCCCAGTTCTTTAAGTGTGAGGATGCTTGGATCCGGGGGTGTAGCCCTCCCTCCTGACCCAACTGCATTGCTGCTTCTTGGCGGAGAAAGACTCTTGGGTCCCTGAGGTGGAGCAGTTCAGGGCTCAGGAATCTCGGGGTGGGTGGGAGTCTCTCCTGGCCACGCCCACGCAGTGTTAGACCACGCCCACCACCTTGACTCCGCCCCACCTCTCCCTGTCCTCAGTTCTTTGAGGGGAAGGAGCTGCGGCTGAAGCAGGAGTACTTCGTAGTGGCTGCCACGCTCCAGGACATCATCCGCCGCTTCAAGTCCTCCAAGTTTGGCTGCCTCGACCCTGTGCGCACCAACTTCGATGCCTTCCCGGATAAGGTACCAGGCCCCAGGGAGGGTCGGTCTCTACACCTCCTGTGAGTGGTGCCTTCCCTCCCACCTCCAGCCTCAGCTTGCAACGCCCATTTTATAGATGGGGAGGTGGAGGCTGGGGGTGGGTGTGAGGGTTATCTGCTTGAGAATCCTCAGTATAATCCACTCTCCTCTCCCTCCTGCTCCACAGCTGCTCCCATGAGGGCCTCCACCTAGAGAACCACAAGGGGCCTTGGGCAGGGGGTGCTCAGTAGGGGCAAAGGACAGTGACCATAGTCTTGGGCCCAGATTGACTGCAACCGCCCTCCACCCTCCCCCCCCCCCCCCAGGTGGCCATCCAGCTCAATGACACCCACCCCTCCTTGGCCATCCCTGAGCTGATGAGGATTCTGGTGGACCAGGAGCGACTGGAGTGGGAAAAGGTAGGCTTCGGGGCCCTCCCCCACTCCTGCCTCACCCTCTCCATCTCAGGGTTCCCTTCCCACTCTGGGGAGGACATAGATGTGGGTGGAGCCCCCACTGAACACGGTGGTGTGAGGCCCAGAGGCGGGTGTCCTAGAACCTGGCCTGGCAGCGGCAGGGCTAGGGCTCTTGGCTGCACAGTGTGTGTGGAGAGCCTTCCGGCTTAAGCCCCGGGGGCTCCTGCCTCCCCATCCCACCTGTCAGGCATGGGAAGTGACTGTGAAGACTTGTGCCTACACCAACCACACGGTGCTGCCCGAGGCCCTGGAGCGCTGGCCTGTGCACCTCATAGAGACCCTGCTGCCGCGGCACCTCCAGATCATCTATGAGATCAACCAGCGCTTCCTTAACGTGAGTGGAGAAGGCCTGGGGTGGAGGGTGGGGGCGTGGAGGGCCTGGTGAAGTCTATGGGCGGAGATCTGGGGGTAGGGGCTGGGGACCGGTGTTCTGGGTCCCCGTCCTAGCTCTGGTCTCCCCCGGCACAGCGGGTGGCGGCCGCGTTCCCAGGGGATGTAGACAGACTGCGGCGCATGTCGCTGGTGGAGGAGGGCGCGGTGAAGCGCATCAACATGGCACACCTGTGCATTGCCGGGTCTCATGCCGTCAATGGCGTGGCTCGCATCCACTCGGAGATCCTCAAGAAGACCATGTGAGACCCGCTCCCCAGACTCCGCCCCTCCAGCTGGGCCCCGCCCCACTGCCCGGTACTGGCCTCTCAGAGCCGCCCTCTGCTGGCCCCTTCCACAGTAGCATGGCTCTTACAAGGGTCATAGGCTTGCTATCCGGTCCAGTCCCGTTCTGGGATGTCCACTCTTAGACACAGCATCCCCCTTCACCTCCAGGACCCTTTCATCAAGAAATCAGGGTAGGGGCCCCAGGGAGAAGACTCTCATTCCACAGGGGTGACTGATGCCCTTCCAACCCTATCCTGTAGCTTCAAGGACTTCTACGAGCTGGAGCCTCATAAATTCCAGAATAAGACCAATGGGATCACCCCTCGGCGCTGGTTGGTTATGTGTAACCCTGGGCTGGCAGAAGTCATTGCTGAGGTGAGAAGTCATGTATGGCCAGTAGGGGTCAACACAGTCACTGCAGGCTGCAGCCGGGTGTGGCTGTGTATGTGGTTCACTGTAGGGCGCCCAGTTGAGGACTGAAATCCATCCTGCGCGGCATTCCCAAGCCTTGCATGTGTCTGGAGGAGGGAAACTGTCTTTTTATGTGAGCTAATGGAGGCCCTGGCTGTGAAGGTCAACCTGAGGAAGTTCATAGCCTAATGGAGGGTTATCAGCAGGTCACATCTTAAGTAAGACCAGAAAGGGGCAGAGATTGCAGGCCCTCAAAGTTACTGCCTGTCAGAGGAAAAGGCCAGGATGAGGGTCTGTGGGGGTCAGATGGGCGTCAGCCATCCGAGCTCAAGGTCAGGAAGGAAGGAAAGATGTGTGGACATGCCCTTCCCCCCAGGTGGGAGGCTGCAGAAGAAGGCACTGTCTGCAGTGGACTGTGCTTGTTTGACCTGGAAAAGGACCCCTTTGTGAAGGAGGACGGGGGAGGCCATGGGCCTAACTGAGCGCCATCTCCCTACAGCGCATCGGAGAGGAATACATCGCGGACCTGGATCAGCTGCGCAAACTGCTCTCCTACGTGGACGATGAATCCTTTATCCGGGATGTGGCCAAAGTGAAGCAGGTGAGGAGCAGCGCTGCAACCTGGGACAGACACCTGTGCTGGGGCCAGAGTGGAGAGTGCTGGAGGGGCTGGATGTCCAGGTCAGGAATGGCCCATGGAGCCCTTCTCTCCTGCAACCTCAGGCCATGGTAGAAGTTGCCTGGAATCAGTCCATGGTGGGAAGGCATCATCTGACCTCACTGAAAGACTGCTGACGTTGCTTAGCAATGTCTGTCCTGATGCAGGAGTGGATGAAGGTGGCAAGGGGGCCTTCTATCCTCACCTTATTGGGAAGGAAATGAGACTGTAGGATTTCCTGAGGCTGAGGCCTATTGGTGAGCTCTTCCCCTTCTCCTGCCTTCAGGAAAACAAGTTAAAGTTCTCTGCCTACCTGGAGAAGGAATACAAAGTCCACATCAACCCCAACTCGCTCTTCGATATCCAGGTGAAGCGGATTCACGAATATAAACGCCAGCTCCTCAACTGCCTCCATGTCATCACACTGTACAACCGTAAGTGGCAGGCTTCCCTCTGGCTCCTGTTCCTGCCTCTGTGTACCTCCCAGCGTACCACATACTTCTCCATCCACATCTCCTTTGGACTCAGGGCAACTCTTGGGACACAGAATTATCCCATTTCACAGATGGGCAAACCGAGGCTCAGAGAGGGGGGACATGACAGATATGAGGTCACCAACCCAGCCCAAGTCAAGCCTACTATCGCCCAGCCCAGTCCTGGCTGGCTGGATGCCGTCAGGTGCTACAGCCCAGAGAGAAAACCTGGCCCACTCACTGGATCCCTCTGTTTCTCCATAGGTATCAAGAAGGAACCCAATAAGTTTTTTGTGCCTCGGACTGTGATGATTGGAGGGAAGGTGAGAGGCCGAGCCCAGATCATGGCTGTGGTCCTTTGATATCCAGGTTGAGGTCAGCTTGGTTGGGTTGCAGGATGGGGGTAGGAGGCCAGGCCGTGGAGCTGACCCCAAACTGTGCCCCCACAGGCCGCCCCTGGGTACCATATGGCCAAGATGATCATCAAACTCATCACAGCCATTGGGGATGTGGTCAACCATGACCCGGTGGTGGGAGACCGCCTCCGCGTGATCTTCCTGGAGAACTACCGAGTCTCACTGGCCGAGAAAGGTAGGATGCCGCCAGTGGGGACCCTAGGGAAGCTCTGATGAGTTCAGTCCCTGGAAGAGATATTAATCTCCTCTTCCTGGGGTACTGGTACTTTAAAGAAGAATCTGGAGAGGACAATACTCAAATCATGAGGATGTTCCCTTAGTGGTGGAATGTCATGCAATATGGGATGAAATTATAGGGGAGAGGGGCCTCAGTAGTGCCCTTCAAATCACACAGTGGAGCTGGGGGGGTGGGAGGAGTCCAGGTTAGATCCCAGATGTTCAAGAATCAACAAGAGGTGGGGAGAGGTCAGTGAGAAGGAGACAGTTGGTGAAGACTGGAGGGCTGGAGGGAGGGAACTCTAAATCTGGCCAGATCTGGGACCAGACTAACTTCAGAGCCTCCAGCTGACAGGGGGGCTCTTCCTGGAGCTGAGCGTGTCCCCTGCTGTCACCCCACAGTGATCCCGGCCGCTGACCTCTCCGAGCAGATCTCTACTGCAGGCACTGAAGCGTCAGGCACTGGCAACATGAAGTTCATGCTCAACGGGGCTCTGACCATTGGCACCATGGATGGGGCCAACGTGGAGATGGCAGAAGAGGCAGGAGAGGAGAACTTCTTCATCTTCGGCATGCGGGTGGAGGACGTGGAAAGGCTTGACCAGAGAGGGTATGGGCTGCAGAGTTCATAGTCCATGGGCAGGAGGCGCCAAGGTGGGACTGCTGGAGGGTAGAGCTGGGAGTGAGAGGCACAACCGGGAAGGCTGGTCCGGGATGCGCAAGGTCTTTTTTTAAATTTATTTGGCTGCCTTGGGTCTTAGTTGCAGCATGTGGGATCTTGGTTGCGTCATGTCATGTGGGATCTTTTGTTGTAGCGCACGAACTCTCTAGACTCTCTAGTTGTGTTTCGAGGGCTTGCTTGCTCTGAGGCTTGTGGGATCTTAATTCCCCAACCAGGGATCAAACCTGCGTCCCCGCCATTACAGGGTGGATTCTTAACCTCTGGACCACCAGGGAAGTCCCAGTACAAGGTCTTAGTTATGGCCATCACAAGTCTAGAAAACTTTTGAGATAGCATAACAAATAAGATGAATGAAATGAGAAAAGACAGAAGTAACACAGAGTTGAAGGAAAAGGGAGAGAAAATAATACCCACCCAAATTAATAATATCATTTCTGGAATTGAGAGTAAAATGAAATTCTCAGCTCCCTGGCAGCCATGGCAAAAAGGGAAACATGAGTACAGTAGTTATACCTGGGCTTGTGGTCAGAAATGCAGATCTTCAGAGATGATCTTCCTGGCATTACATTTTTAACATTTTACTTTAAAATATGATTTTTTTTTTCTTAGCATAGAAGCAGGCCATACTCATTAATTGGAAAAATACAAAGCTACAGAGAAGAAAACAACTGTTGTTCATAATCTCATCCCCCAGATTTAAAGTCACAGTTTTCTTTTTCTTCATGTATTTATATGTGTGTGTGTATATATATATATATATGGTTTTTAAAAAATTTAATTTTTTGGCTGCACCGTGCTGCATGTGGGATCTTAGTTCCCTGACCAGGGGTAGAACCAGTGTCCCCTGCATTGGGAGCATGGAGTCAACCACTGGATCACCAGGGAAGTCCCTATGTAGTTTTTAAAAGTTGGAAATAATGTATGTACAATATTGAATCCTGTTATCTTAACATTGGTGAAGCATTTTCTATGTCATAGTCTTTCAAATATTTTAAATGTTTGTATAGCATTCCATCCTATGGATATACCATACTTATTTAACTAATTCCATATGGTTGGACATGAAGGTTGATTTTCCTCATTTGTTAGTATAAATGTCCCTTTGATGACCAGTCTTTTACACTGATGTCCACATCTCTGATTATTTCCTTAAGATAATTATTGTGCTTGCTATGTGCTAAGTCGCTTCAGTCCCATCCGACTCTTGTGACCCTATAGACTGTAGCCTGCCAGGTTCCTCTGTCCATGGAGTTCTCTAGGCAAGCATACTAGAGTGAGTTGCCATGCCCTTCTCCAGGGGACCTTCCCGACTCAAGGATCAAACCATTGTCTCCTGTGTCTCCCTCATTGCACACAGATTCTTGACTGCTGAGTCACTGGGGAAGCCCAAGATAATTATTAGAAGGGGATATTTCTGAGTCAAAAAAGTATGTGTTCTTAAAGCTCCTGATACACATTGTCAAATTGTTTCCGAGAAAGTTGGTACCAGTTTACACTCAGCTTACAAGAGCGGGCACTAAATATTAAGAAGAATCTCTCCTGTGGGGTTGACTAGAAAGTTCAGACTTGGTCCTTTGGACAAGAGGGAAATGTGAAATGTTTTGAGCAAAGTCCAACATGTTCAGAACTAGACTCCAAACAGACACTTTTGGCTGCAGGATGGAGGCTCGACTGGAGAAAGGAATGTCCAGTTGGGGGAACAGTGTGGGGCTGGCACCAGACGGCAGGGGGAGTCCCCTACAGCAGGCCAGTGCTGGGGACGGGGGTTAGGGACACTGTTGAGGAGGAGGCCATGGTTTCTGGTTGGAAGAGGGGAGGGAAGGAGATGAAACTGGTCTGGAGAGATTTGAACCTGGGTGACTTGGGGAGTGATTGTGCTGCCCCAGGAAGTCGTTGGGTAGGAAGTAGTTCCTACCCCAGGGGAGGAAATTTGGTGCCAGGACAGTGATGAGCGTGGCTGGACAGTTTGAGTTTAAGGATATTCCTCAGGATGTACCTGTTGGCTCCTCCTGGAGCCTGAAAGTGAGGCCAGGGATGGACTCAGGATGGTGGGGAAGAAAAGCCATTTATGGAGGAAACAGACCTGCTGGGAGACAGTGGTGGTGTGTGGGAAGAAGAGTGGAAGGACTTCTGGAGCAAGTGCCACAGCTGTAGGGAGGACAGTAGCAGGCTGGACCTGAGTTTTCACTCTGGGGCTTGGAACTTCCTGGATATTTGCTGGGGGAGGAGCCAGGAACCCTTTTCCGTGGTGCCGACTATGGCTCTTCCCCCACAGGTACAACGCCCAGGAGTATTATGACCGGATTCCTGAGCTTCGGCATGTCATTGACCAACTGAGCAGTGGCTTCTTCTCCCCCAAACAGCCTGACCTATTCAAGGACATTGTCAACATGCTCATGCACCATGACCGGTGAGCTGGCGGGCCAGGGACCTGCACACATGGGGTTGTGGGGCTGAATAGGGCTCAGGAGCGGTGGAGAGGCTGGACAGGGCTTTGGGGCAGTTGCGGCCACATTCCTTTGGAAGTAGCATCACTGTCTAGGTCCCCAGGAATCCAATAGGACAGGATAGACTTGGCCCTCGACCCCAGGAGACTTCCCCACTTCTCCACTCCCCTCCAGGTTTAAAGTCTTTGCGGATTATGAAGAGTACATTAAATGCCAGGAGAGAGTCAGTGCCCTGTACAAGGTGAGGGGTCCTGGGCCAGGGGTTGGCAGGGCTTTGGTGGCCCTGGTTGGGATGAGGTGGAAGGTGGGGATCCCACCTGCAGAGCAAACCCAGAACTTCCTTGTGGCCTCTAGAACCCGAGAGAATGGACGCGGATGGTGATCCGGAACATAGCTACCTCTGGCAAGTTCTCCAGTGACCGCACCATTGCCCAGTACGCCAGGGAGATCTGGGGCGTGGAGCCGAACCGCCAGCGCATGCCGGCCCCAGATGAGAAGATCTGAGCCTCTAGACCAGACCCAAACCTGCCCCTGAGTCTGTTTGCAGTCGCTTGGGCCAGCTCCAGCTCCTCGTCCAGAGGGTGGGGTGCTGGAGTTAGATCTCTAACCCTCTTCTTGGAACCCCCATTTCCCATCAGCCTCGAGCGCCCAGTGTTCAGCGTGACGAAGGACACTGCTCCCATCCTGTCCTCGGGCTCCCCAGCCCCTCCTGTTTACGGGTCTGACCAACTGCACCCACTCCCTAATAAATTGATTCTCCTGGGGAGCCTCCTTACTCCCCTCTCTGCTAGGAAATATTTTTAGCTCTGGGCGGCACAGCAGCCGCGCAATCACCGTGCCTTAGCCCCAGCCGCGGCAGGTGCATCCCCTCAAAAGGGGGGCGGCCTGTGGGGGTGGGGCCCGGGACTCTCCTGCCGGCTTCCAGGCGTCACCCTGCACGCCTCTCCTCCCAGTGCTGTGTCCATACTAGGTCAGCGGCCCGCGAGGCTGGCCGGGGGCGTGGCGTCCGCCCGGGTGGGGCCCACCCGGGACGGGAGCGGGGCCTTAGGCTGAGGCCTCCCGCACCGCCGAAGGAAGATCCACGCTGTCGGGGGCCGGGGCTCAAGAGGGGGAGGAGCCCTCGGGTGGTTGGCGCCTTCTTGACTCCGCCCTTAGCCCCGCCCCACTGCGGCGTTTAAGGGTCTCTAAGCAGGTGGCTACGCTAGGTCCAAAGTAAGGGGAGTGTTCGGGCGGGGGCCGTCTAGGCTGCGCCAACGTTGCCCCTCCTCACTTGGGGAAACTAAGGACCAGAAAGGGCCTGTTTCTAGGTCCCATATTACCAAGATTGAGTTGTGGGGGAGGTCCCGCCTCCCCAGCGCGGTAGCAGGGCGGGGCAAGTCTCAGAGATTTGTTTGGGGCCGGTGGTTTTACAGCGAGTGTTTGAACCTGAACGGCCGGAAATGGTTACCGGCTCCCCTCGGCCCGGCTTGTGGGGACCCCAACCGCCTGCGGCTACCCCTCCCATGTGCTTCTCTGGAGCCAGGCCTCCGGGCTCCAGTCTTCTAGCTGCAAGAACCCACCGTCGCTTGCAGCTGCCCCTTTTCATCTGGCCCCATGGGGAGCCAGGCTTCCGGAGCCCCAGTCCCTCCGGTGTGAACTGGAGCTCCCCCCAACATCCCCAGACCCCGAGGCCCCTTCTCCCGCTAGCCGCGTTTTCATTCTTCCCCACAAACACCTCTCAAATGCTCCCACCTTGTCCTAGCCCCTCCCCCAGGCTATCACAACGACCCGCTGCGCCCACGCCCCCATCTCTGCCAGGCCTCCCGCTGCCCGCAGGAAGACGCCCGGCCCCGGGCCGGGTGAGCCCCGTGGGAACGGTTTGTCTCGAAAACAGGAACCCGGGCCGGGGGCTGGGCGGGGCGCCCCTTCCCCACCGCAGTCCGCTTCCTGCCCCTCCCGGCTTCCTCTGCCCAACACCAGGCAGGGCGGAGGGCATGGGGGTGTCTGGGGTGGGGAGAGAGGACCCCTGGTTTAGTTTCCCCCTCCGCGTCCCGCGCGGCCTGACCTCCGCTCTCCCACCCTTGGCGCGGCTCGTGGCGCAGCCCCCCCGCGCCCGCGGCCCTGGCCTCCCGGGCGGCGCGGCAGGGGAGGGGTTAAGCTGCCGCAGGGACCGCCGCGTGCGGGGCGAGAGGGAGCCCCCGATGGGGGAGGCGCAGCCGGCGGTGCGGAGCCCGGCGCAGGGGCGGGGAGGAGAGAGGAGGGGGCGGCCGCGGCGCGGGGGCGGGGCGGCGGGGAGCCCGGCCGCTGCGCGGAGAGCGGGCGGGAGCCGCAGCCGCAGAGAGGTCGGCGGGCGGGAGCGCACGGAGGTGGCTCCTGCCGGGCCGGGTGCGGGCTCCTTGCCGCGGGGTCCCAAGTGTGAGTGAGCGAGCGCGGGCGGGGCGCGGGGCAGAGGAGGCCCGGCCCATAGGGGCCCCCCAGGGCGGCGCAGACGGGCTGGGGGCGGCGGGTGGGTTGGCCGGTGGGGAGTTTGTAGCCCGGGTCGGGGGTGGGAGGGACCTACCGAGAGATCCAAAGCCCCCTGGACAACGGCGGGAGGGGGCGGCGTCCGCGGCGCACCCGGGTCTTCCTAGCCACGTCTCAGCGGGACCTTCCTCGGCGAACCCCCCATTTGACAGATGAGAAAACCGAGGCTCTGAGAGGCCGAGTAACTCTCAAGGTCACATAGGGAGGAAGCGGCCGAGCCGGGCGGGATGCCTCTGGGTGGCTCCTAGGAAAAGTCTACTAGAGAACTCCATAGAGAAGCCCCCCTCCCCCGCTCCCCACTCCCTGCCCGGGGGAGTATTGTATGGGCAGGGGACCTTGTGTGGGCAAGGCTTTGCCAGTGTCCCGGGGCGAGGGCTGTCAGGTCGTTGGGGCCGCAGGGCCGGCCCTGGATCGCAGATGAAGGGGGCGGGGGTTGGAGTGGGCGTGTGTGCGCACCCACCGGGCGTGTGCATGTGTGGAAGAGTGTACATGCGTGTAGGTGCACTGTCTTGCGTGTGCGCACACGTGTGCGGATATCAGCGCTGCCGTGGCCTCGGAACTCCAGGCTGGTCTGGTCTAGTGAGCAGCACGGCCGGAAGCCAGCCCCTTCAACGGTTTTGCTTTCTGGGGTAGAGGACTGGGTATGTGTGCCCGCGGGTTCCTTCGTTCAGGTGTGCGGGGCTGTGGGGTGCCATTGGGTGAGTGAGAGGATGGGAGGTAATTGCCTGAGGCCCGGCTGTTTGGGAGCCTCAGGCATTCTTGCACTCCGATGTGGGTCCCTGGCCTGGGGTGTGGAGTGAGTGTGTCTCTGCCTGGGTGCGTAAATCCCCTCCAGTGACTAGAGTTGCTGGTGGAGTCCAACAGGGGCACTCCACCCTCCACGGCGGTAGCGCCCCCTTCTGGGCACCCCACTCTGCCCGAGTGTGGAAGGCCTGTGTGTGCCCCCACTTCGACTGTGCAGTACGAGGGGCCTGCGTCAGAGACTGGGGATGAAGAGGGCCTGCAGAACGGCTGAGCCGGGACCCTTGGGGCCTTCACGGAGGAGGTGGTTCGGGAGCGCGCAGTTCCCAGGCCCAAGCTTCCCGCTGACGCCTCCGGGCCGCAGGGGGCTCCCCCCCTCCGCCCCTCTTCCCCCACCCCCACCCCCCGCTCCCAGGAATGTTCCTCTCCACCCCAGCCCGCCTCCCCGAGGGCAGGCCCCTGGGGGCTGCCGCAGCCCCGCCTCCTCTTCCTGGGAGCCCGGGAGGGGGCGACGCGGGCAGGACGCCTGGGTTCCTCCCCCTTTCTCATCCCAGGGAGAAATTCCTCTGAGGTCCCCTCAGGCTCTGGGTTCCCAAAATAACCCTGCGGGGGAAGGGAGGCTGTTGAGGGAGGGAAGCGGGAGGGGGCGCAGAACTGAGCTGCGGGGTGCTGCAGGTGCCTCTGGGGAGAGGACGTGAGGAGAAGAGAGGGCCTACGGAGAGGGCGACTGGGACACCGACCATCCCTGGGGAGTCCCTCGGCCCTCCCGCGGCTCCCAGGGTGGGCCGGAAGCTTCTTGGCCAGTTCATTTCCCAACTGGTGGGTTGCACCATCCCGGGCCAGACCGTTTAACCCCGGGGCGTGGCCGCGGGGGAACGACTCCGCCCCTGCCCAGCAGGGGGCGTGCCCGCCCCGCCCCGTTTCTGCCCTCCTGGCCGCTCCGCTGGCCGGCGCCGACTCCGGCTCTGCCTCTCTCTCTCCGGACAGGGGTCCGGTCCGAGCCCCGTGGGAGGCTCCCGGAGCGCAGCTCGGCCGAGCCCACCCGTGCCGGCGGCCATGGCGGGCACCCTGGACCTGGACAAGGGCTGCACGGTGGAGGAGCTGCTCCGTGGTTGCATCGAAGCCTTTGGTGAGTGGCACGGGAGGACACACCCAGCCCGAGCCGGGACCCCTGCCTCCCTGGGCAGATCTCGGCCCTGGACCCACCCAGCCTGCATCCTGCAGCCTTTTTAGCGAAAATCTCCCCTTCATCGCAGGGTGGAGAGGTCCACATGCTGCAGAAAGAGAAAATGTTTCCCTTCCCTAGCATGCCGGCTTTGAAGGGAGGGATGGCGGGGTACCCGGACTCTCTAACAGGAGAATTATCTGTCTCCCCGGGGGATCCGGAGGCCCCCTCGCTATCTCGGTCTGGGAGCTGTTTCCGGCTGATGTGGTGGGGTGGTGAAGGGGTGCCCCTTCCCTAAGCACTCAGGAAATGACCTCTGGATTCTTAACCCCGGGGAACCCAGGCTTCTTCCGCCCCAGCTGGTTCCCCTCCGGACTCAGGCCTGACCCAGACTGCTCCTATCCCGCGGTTCCTCGGATCCTGCCTTTGTCCCCCTTCCACCCCACTTTTTCTTTATAATGCGCCTCCTGGTTTCGGAACCCTGGGAAAGCAGGAGGCGGCTGGGAGCCACATCCAGCAGGCTGCAGGGTAGGGACCTGTAGGGACCGCGGGACGAAGTGTCAACCCGCTTCTCTTTGGCCCCTCGGAGTTAGATGACTCCGGGAAGGTGCGGGACCCGCAGCTGGTGCGCATGTTCCTTATGATGCACCCCTGGTACATCCCTTCCTCTCAGCTGGCGGCCAAACTGCTCCACATATATCCTTCGCCGACTTTGCCAAGGGCCCTGCAGTCGGAGTCCGTAAACGAGCCCCACTGCCCAGTCCGGGCAGAGGATGGGCCTCCCTGCTAGACGTGGGCCGCCCCCACTTGATAGGATTCAGGATGGGCCCAGGCTTCTGCTGGGCCCAAGCCCCGCCCCTTCCCTCCCCTTAGAACGAAGACCTCGCCCCCCCTCTCCCTAACCTTGGCCTTGCTGTCTCTTCTACAGCCTAGGACCGGTCCCTACTCCCAGCCCAGGTCCCGCCTCTTGCTTCTCTTCCAGAACCCAGGTCCTGCTCCCAGCCTGACCCCCATTCTACCCAGGTGCCCTCCCAAAGCTCACAGCTCACCTCTGCCTTCGGCTCCTTTCCAGAGCTTGGGCCCTGCTCCACGCCAGACACCATCCCCCAGATTTCTTCTAGTACCAGGCCCTGCCCTCTGCCTCCCCGGGGAGCTCAGGTCCCATCCCCTGCCTCCTTTTCTAGAATAAGCCTCCATCCTTGTTTTCCTTAACTCTCCTTCACCTACCAACAATCCCGGAAGGACAACTCCAGCTCGCTGCAGGTGAAAACATGCCATCTGGTCAGGTGAGTCTTCCTCTTGGGGTTCTGGCCCCTCCTCTGCTCCCTTCCCTTAGGCTTCTGATTGGCCTGAAGGAGTAGAAATAGCATGTTCTGGGAGCTGGTCATGTGGGTTTGAACCTGGGCTCTGTCCATGGTGGGTGTGCTGCCACAGGCTTGCCCCTTCCTGGCTCTGCCCGGTCCCCATTTTCTGATCTGCCCAATGGGGTTGGGGAAGGAAAGAGCTGGGTGAGGGGGATCACAGTTTGAGGCCCTCTCCCCCTCTTTGGGGGAATGACCATCCTAGGGGAGGTGGGGGAAGGCCTGCCCCTGGGTGACTCTGAACCTCCACCAGGTACTGGATCTCAGCATTCCCAGCTGAGTTTGACTTGAATCCTGAGCTTGCTGAGCAGATCAAGGAGCTGAAGGCTCTGCTAGACCAAGAAGGGAATCGCCGACACAGCAGCCTCATCGACATCGAGAATGTGTGCGTGGGGTGGGGGGTGCTCGCAGGGCTGGGAGGGGCGCTCAGCATCCCACACCATTTGCGCTTAATAAACGTTCGTTGATTGCAGTGGTGTGAGGGTCGTGTTACTCTTGCTGAAAAACTTCGTGTGGCTCCTCCTATCTTCTTCAGAATGCCTCGGTTGGGGATTAAGGCCTTTCTTAGTCTCAGGCCAGCTTGGCATTCCCGCTGCATCTTCCACAGCCCCCCGCCCCGACCAGGCGCCTCCTCCTGCAGCCTTTGGGCCTCCGCACCCACGCCACGCTGTGTTGTGTTTGTTTCTGCGTCTGTCTCCCCCAGTAGACTCTGAGCTCCTCACGGGCAGGAACTGTGTCTGGCTCATCTCTGTAACCCCAGCACCTGGTGCCTGGCACAGAGTTAGGTCTTCCATAAATCTGTGTGGAGGGCATGGCAATGGGGGGAGATGGCAGGAGTTTTTTGCTCAGATGGGGGACATCGGTGTCCTGCCCAGTGTCTCGCCGTGAACTTGAGTGGCGTTGAGTGTGGGGCAATGAGGGGTGAGGCATCTCCGGCAAAGGACTCACTGCCCCTGTCCTGCCCACCCCCCAGCCCCACCTACAAGTGGAAGCGGCAGGTGACCCAGCGGAACCCCGTGGAACAGAAGAAGCGCAAGATGTCCCTGCTGTTTGACCACCTGGAGCCCCTGGAGCTGGCGGCACATCTCACCTATTTGGAATATCGCTCCTTCTGCAAGATCCTGGTGCGGGGGCTTTCAGTCAGGAGTCGGGTGTGGGCTGGGGAGGGGGTGTCAGGAGGGACGGGGTCGCAGGGCGGGATCTGGGGCCACAGGGTAACTACCAAAGGGCAGCTGGAGGGGGAGGAGCAGCCATCGGTGAGGGGGGGCCTTGGGTGCTGAAGCCCCTGCGCCCCCAGTTCCAGGACTATCACAGTTTCGTGACTCATGGCTGCACAGTGGACAACCCGGTCCTGGAGCGATTCATCTCCCTCTTCAACAGTGTCTCGCAGTGGGTGCAGCTGATGATTCTCAGCAAGCCCACAGCCCCGCAACGGGCAGTGGTCATCACACACTTCGTCCACGTGGCAGAGGTGTCCGCCCCTCCCCCACCCCCAACTCCCCCAGTCGCCCCTGTTGGGCCGAGTCCCTCCTTTCCCCTAACCCACTGCCAGATCTTCTCCAGAAAAGCTGGGCCAAATTCTGGGCCCTCTCAGTGACTCACTGCCTCCTCTCTCCCCATTTATCCCTCAGAAACTCCTGCAGCTGCAGAATTTCAACACGCTGATGGCAGTGGTTGGGGGCCTGAGCCACAGCTCCATCTCCCGCCTCAAGGAGACCCACAGCCACGTGAGCCCGGAGACCATCAAGGTGCCTGAGACCCGGGGATCAGGGGAACAGCCTTCCTAGGGATGGCCTCGTGAGAACTACCAGCCCAGCTGGGGACTGGTCACTCCCTCT
Organism: Dama dama; assembly: GCF_033118175.1. NCBI lineage: Eukaryota > Metazoa > Chordata > Mammalia > Artiodactyla > Cervidae > Dama > Dama dama. The sequence goes on from NC_083682.1 coordinate 7,935,996, forward strand.
TCATCTGATAAATGAGGTCAAACTGAGGCTGGGGGTTCAACCCTTTCCCAGGCTGCACAATGAAAGATGGCAGAGAGGGGTCTCACGGGTGTGCCGAACTTCAAAGCTCATGCTTTTCTCTTCTCCTGCTTATTTTATTTTATTGGCCATGCTGTGCAGCAAGTGGGATCTTACTTCCCTGACCAAGGATTGATCCTGTGCCCCCTGAAGTGGAAGCCTGGAGTCTTAATCACTGGACCACTTGGGAAGCTCCTATTTCATTTAAAAAAATACATATCTGGTGCCATGCATATAGACAAGTCTATAAAACACATGTATGGATTCCTCTCCAGGGGATCTTCCCAACCCGGGGATCAAAGTTGAGCCACAAGGGGAACCCAAGACTACTGAAGTGGGTAGCCTATCCCTTCTCCAGGGGATCTTCCCGATCCAGGAATCAAACTGGGGTTTCCTGCATTGCAGGCAGATTCTTTACCAACTGAGCTATCAGGGAAGCCCTCACAGTTTAAAAAAACTAGAAAGAAGACAGGTCAGAAAAAAAAAAAAAAGAAGACAGGTCAAGAAGTAGAACATTGCCAGCTCCTGAAACTCCCAGCCCTTAGAGGTAACCTCCCTCCTCATCAGAGGTAACCAGCGTCATGACCTTCCTAAGGATGATGACCTCCTTTTCTTTTAAAAAATATTTACTTATTTATTTATTTTGGTGACACAGCACGGCCTGTGGGGTCTTAGTTCCCCAACTCGTGCTCCCTGCAGTGGAAGGGCAAAGTCATAACCACTGGACCACCAGGGAATTCCCAACTTTCCTTTTCTTGATGGCTTTACCACCTGTATATGCATCTCAAAACCATGTGGGTATTTTGTTGTCTGTTTTTGAGCTTCTTATAAATGAAATCATGTTGTGTGTGTTATTTTATTTCTTGCTTCTTTCATTCTTACATTCTGCTTTGCACAGCAATTATTCATTTGTTTCCATTGCTGTATAATATTTTTGTCCACTCGATTTGTGTATCTCCTCTACTGTTGAACATTTGAGGTCTTTCCAGTTTGGGCTGTTAGGGATGACACCGCTAAGTACACTCTTGGAAATCTTTCTCCTGCGCTGCTCTGCCTCTGTGAGCCTCAGTTTCTTCTATTAAATGTTGATAATCTGTGCCCAGGACTGCTGGGGAGGTGTGTTATTTGGTAGTGGGCACCCCTTTGGACTCATGACCTATGAATTTGGATTGCCAAGGGCTAGGGGAGTCAGCCTTGGGGGACAGGAGGGAGGCTTTTGACCTTTCACCCATCCCTGACTCTGACTGCTTAGGCTCTCCCACGTTTCCAGGGCTGGGCAGGGAGAGGAGAGCCTGTGATATGCTCTGTGTATGTGATGTGTGTGTGTGTATGTGACTCTCTGCCCTTTGCCCTCCAGCTCTGGGAAGGTCTGACAGAACTGGTGACAGCCACTGGCAACTACAGCAACTACCGGCGCCGGCTGGCGGCCTGCGTGGGTTTCCGCTTCCCCATCCTGGGTGTTCACCTCAAGGACCTGGTGGCCCTGCAGCTGGCATTGCCGGACTGGCTGGACCCCGCCCGGACCCGACTCAACGGGGCCAAGATGAAGCAGCTCTTCAGTATCCTGGAGGAGCTAGCCATGGTGACCAGCGTCCGGCCCCCGGTGCAAGCCAACCCTGACCTGCTGAGCCTGCTGACGGTGAGGGGCCGGGCCCCTGGTCCTGCGGGCTTGGCCTTGGGTTATCACTTCTGGTCGAGGAGCCGAGACCCAGCCTGGGCCCCTGGGTTGGGGTGACCTTGGAGTGGGGTTCCAAGCTCTGGATGGGGTTGTGGACCCCTGAGGCTGGCATGAGGGCTTGAGGCTGGGTCTGAGCCCTGGGTTGAGTTCCTAGCGGTGGGTTATGTTCAAGGTTTGGGGTTAAACTCTGGATTCTGGGTAGAGGGGTGGCTTTTATTTTATTTTGTTTTTACTTTTCGGCTGCCCCACACATCTTGCGGGATCTTAGTTCCCTGCCCAGCGATTGAACCCTCACTCTCAGCAGAGAAAATGTGGAGTCTTAACCACTGGACCACCAGGGAATTCTGCAGGGGTGGCTCTTAAACATGGCCCTGAGCTCTGAAGTTCTAAGCTTGGTGTTAGACTTGAGCTCTGGAGTAGGAGCTGGGTTCTAGTCCACATCTGGACTGGGTTCTAATCATTGGGCTGGAGCTTAGGTTTGACGGTTTGGTATGAAGCCTTAACCTATTTCTAGGCTCTGGGCTGGACTGGGGAATTGAAATCTGAGCTGGAATCTGGTTGCTGGGTTGGGTGCTGTGTTGGGAGCGGGGATTTCAGAGCTCTCTGCTGGGTTGTGACCTGAATTCCTGGCTGAGAATTTAGCAGCAAGTTGTCTTCAAGGCCTGGGGCCAAGCTCTGGGTTCTGGGCTGTGTGCTGGGCTGGTGTGTGGTTGCTGGGGTGTGTTCTAGGCTGGCCTTGGTCCTCAGTCTAGCTTCTGGGCCAGACTTGGGGCTGGGCTGTGACCCTCAGGTAGACCTGGGGGTCTGGGTTCTGGGCGTTGGGCTCCTGAGGGCAGCACAGACAGTGGGTGTGATCAGACTGGTGTGTCCCAGGTGTCTTTGAATTAGTCTTTTCTTCCCCCCCCAGGTGTCTTTGGATCAATATCAGACGGAGGATGAGCTCTATCAGCTGTCCCTGCAGCGGGAACCGCGCTCCAAGTCCTCGGTGAGGGCAGGAGCCACTGCCTACCCGCTTAGCCCATTCTCTTCCTCCCTCACCTTGGCCCTCCCAGGCTTAGAGGCTACCTCACCCATCCTGCTTGTTGGGCAGGCTTCCTTGTCCCCAGAGCTTGGCCCCGCTCTCCTCCACTGGGCCCTGGGCTCCCTCACCTCTGGCCTTCACTCAGCTTTGACCATTTCCACAGCCAACCAGTCCCACCACCTGCACACCGCCTCCCCGGCCCCCGGTGCTGGAGGAGTGGACCTCAGCTGCCAAACCCAAGCTGGATCAGGCGATCATGGTGGAGCACATTGAGAAGATGGTGGAGGTGAGACTCTGTGGCCACAAGCTCTGTAGCCTGTGGGGCAGGGGGGACAGGTCCGTAGTGGTCAGTCAAGGCTGGTTTGACCAGGGCACTGCCCTGGGAGCCACCAACAGTGCTGGGTTCAAGGGCCAATGCTCGGTCGACAGAAGGCATGGGATGCAGTTGATGGGTGGCCTTGGGACCGGGGTATGGAGAAGGGAGGTGGTGGGGGAGAAAGACAGCTGCCCGCCTCTTAGATGCCGAGGCTTCCTAACTCGGACTGGGAGTGTGGGCAGGATGGGGCCAAGGCCCCCTTTACCCTCCCCGCCCCCCACATGTCCCTCTGTGTACTTCAGTCTGTGTTCCGGAACTTTGACGTCGATGGGGACGGCCACATCTCACAGGAGGAGTTCCAGATCATCCGTGGGAATTTCCCTTATCTCAGCGCCTTTGGGGACCTCGACCAGAACCAGTGAGAGGCCTGGGGGCAGGGGCAGAGGGAAGGCAGGTTCATTTCCCCTTGGGTTTTAGCTTCCTCCTGAGAAGGATGAGGCCATTGAACCAGATGATCTTGGCAGGGGAAGCCACCCATGTGGGGAGGGGCTCTTATTTTCTGGGAGGCTGCCAGCTACGGAGGCTCAGGGTTACCTCGCTTATTCAGACCGATGAGCCAGAGGGTGGGGGGCATCTCCACCTGAATCTTGCAAGGACTGTGGCCTCCTGGGGACTCTTGCTACATAAATGCCACTTTATTTGTGGGGCTCACAACCGAGAAAATGTGTGGGCAAGCTGAACTGGGTAGCATGTCTTAATGAATAGATAAGAAAGGCCTGTAACTCGCGGCACCCACTTGCTTATCACCAATTCATATGCCGACAATTTGGACAAACAGCTGGTTCTCTGAAGTAGGTTATACATGTCCCCCTGAACCGTGTTCACACCCCTGTTTTGCTGAGCAGACAAAATTCCAATCAAAATTTATAGTCCATCCCAAGTTGACTTTTTAATGTTATCCAGATTTCAAAAAGCTGTGCTTTTTTTCATATTATAAAAACCCACTGTTAAAAAAATCCAGGTAATAAAATAGATTTATAGTGAATGAAGTGTATAAGATAAGAAGCGAAAATTCCCTTCCTCCTTTCCCACTTAAGAGGTTGTCAGTAGTAACTACAACATTAGCAACATTACTGGTGTGGCAATGCCTGTATCTTTCCAATCTTTTCCATGGATGGTGCAAATTGATAAGAGAATTTGTTTGTTTGTGTCTGTTTCACAGGCAAACCAGATTATGGTATAAATCTAGTTCTACCAGTAGCATGCATTATAGTTAAGTTGTTTCTTCTCCTAGAGTTGAGAACAATAGTTGAAGACAGTTTTCTCTGAGTTGAAAACAATTCCCTATCGCCTCCCTGGGTCGGGTAGATTTTTTTCCAGGCCACACTTTTTAGGGTGGGTGCAGCCCTTGCTTCCCTGCAAGGTGACTCAGAATTTGCCTGCAATGCAGGAGACCTGGATTCTATCCCTGGGTTGGGAAGATCCCCTGGAGGAGGGCATGGCAACCTACTGCAGTATTCTTGCCTGGAAAAGCCCCATGGACAGAGAAACCTGGTGGGCTCACAGTCTACGGGGTCACAAAGAGTCAGACACGACTGAGTGATTAAGCACAGCACAGCCCTTGGAGACGTTCAAGACCCTAGCTTCATGCAGGCATCTCAGCCTTAACTCCCCATCTCCTGCAGGTCCCAGGCAGGTATCAAAACCCAGCACCTGGCTCCTGGGGCAGCTGTACCATCAGGTCCCAACTCACTGCCTCAATTTGAAGATCTCTGTTTCTGGAACTTGGGAGTTTCCATTTCTTGCAAATTCACCTGTGCATTTAAAACAATTTTTGATATATTTAAACCAGCATCTAGGTTTTTGTAGCAGTAGGGTTCTCAGGGCTTTTTTGTTTGTTTGTTTTTGTTTTAAAATCACTGTCTTGACAGAATCGCACACTTTGTGTTTTTTCTTTTTTACTTTTGTTTTCCACTTAAACCCTCATCATGGACATCTTTCCAGGCCGATTCAGGCAGGACTACCTCATTCTTTAGAACAGCTGCAGAGCATCACGCTGGGTGGCGGGGCCGTCATCTGCCTCCCCATTCTCCTGCTGATGGACATGTAGACTGTTCCCAGTTTTTCGCTATTAATATCCGCTATGCTGCTGTGAACATTGTACTGATGCACTCGGGCCACTATTTCTGTAGGAGAAATTCCTAGAAGTGGGATAATTGGATCAAAAGATATGCACATTCTAAATTAGGAGAGAGACTGCCAAAGTGACCTCAGGCAAGGTTGTGCCAGCTTGCACCCCCATCAGCAGTGAACAAGAGCCCATTTCTCAGCTTCCTTGCCAACAGTGGATGCTATAATAAGCTTTATAATTTTGCCAGTCTAATTGGCAAATGGTGTCTTGGTTATATTTGCATTTCTTTAATATTAGTGGGGGTAGGATATCTTCCTATGTTTATTGGCCACTTCTATTTCTTCTGTTAATTGCCTGTTCATGTTCTTTGTCCATTATTCCACTGGGTTTGTGAGTCTTTCTCATTGATTTCTCTGTTAATGGATATTAACCCTTGGTGTTGAATATGTTTGCAAAATATTTTTTCGCAGTCTGTCATTTATGTTGTCCTTTTCCATATAAAATTTTTAAAAAATGTGTGCTCAATATGTCAGTCTTTTCCTTTATGGCTTCTCGGATTTGTGTTATGTGTAGAAGGGCTATTATCCCCTCCAGATGACAAAATTCTTCTCTTAGACCTGTTCAGATACTTTGAGAATTTTATTTTTTTACATTAATGTCTTCAGTTTAGCGGGAATTTAGTTTTCATGCACAGTATGAGACAGGAGCCTAAGTTTATATTTTTGAGATGGTCAGTTGTCCCAACGTGCCATTGATTTGAAGAACCACCTGGACCACCCAAATACTAATAGGCAGGAGTTTCTGATAAAGGCCACCTCTGACGGAAATAGCTCCCAGTGGCCCGGCACCTATTAGCCTTTACAGACACTGTTGTCAATGCTTCGTGTGCCATCTCATTCAACTCTTAACCCAAACCCCTCTGAGATGCAGGAACTATCATCATCCCCATTTATTGAAGAGGAAATCGAGGCACGGGGAAGAAGTCACACAGAGAAATAGAGCCCAAATTAGAACTGAGTTCTATCTCCAGAGCACAGTGCTCACTCTTTCCCTAAAATACCTGAATAGATGAAAAGAGGGCTCTGTGGGAAACCCCGGATTACCTGTCTGGCAGGATTCTGCAGGAGTGAGACAGGTGCAGCTTTTTCCAATCTTACCTGGTCCCCAAACTCATCAGAGAGCTCCTGACTCTCAGGAATCCCAACCGGTGTTCCATAGAGCTCACTTTGGGAAACAGAAGCTGATAAGCCCACGGGAAAGTGCAGAGCAATTTTAGTTTACTCACCAGCTCTGTGAAGTGGGTAGGCAGGAATTATGATCCCCATTTTCCCAGCGAGGAAACCCAGGGCAAGTGACTTGCCCAAGACCACACAACTAGTTAGAAGCTGCTGCTACATCTGCTGGACTCCAAGTCTGGTGCTCTTTCTCTTTCCCGCACGGAAGGTCAAAAGTCAGGAGTCCCGTGATGACCTTTAATTTGGTAGGGCTTTTCCCAGTAGGCTGGGTTAAGCGGGTGGTGGGTGGTCCCAGGGAGGCCCCCCGGAGCTGAGGCCCTCCCCCCGACTTCCCCCGGACAGGGACGGCTGCATCAGCAAGGAGGAGATGGTCTCCTACTTTCTGCGCTCCAGCTCTATGCTGGGCGGCCGCATGGGCTTCGTACACAACTTCCACGAGAGCAACTCCTTGCGCCCGGTCGCCTGCCGCCACTGCAAGGCCCTGGTGAGCCCCCGCCCAAGCCACACCGCAACAGCACCGGCCGGGTTCTATTCCCGCCCCGCCCTCCCTCCTGGCCCCGCCCCCCTGCCGGAGCCTTCTCAGTCGAGGCTAGCCTTAATTCCACCTGCCTCTCCTCTTGCTGGTCTGAACCAAACCCTGAGGGGCCTAAGACTCCAGAAAGGGTCAGTTCCAGTCCCTGTCCATAGAATGGAAGAAGAGTCATGCCCTCTAAACCGCTCCTCCTACCACACCCCCCTCCTCTATTTCAGATCCTGGGCATCTACAAGCAGGGTCTCAAATGCCGAGGTGAGATGGAGTTGCAGGGCTGCTGGGCTGTTTTGGGGGAAAGAATTACTATCTGGATGGAGAGTCTTATTTTGGTAGGGCAATTGTCAAGGAGTAAAGTACCTTAGGGCCAGAGAGGCATGCTGATTGAGGTGAAGGGGGTAGCCTTTAACTTGGTTTTGACTGGGACTTCCCTGGTGGTCCAGGGGTTAAGGCTCTGCTTCCACTGAAGGGGGTGCAGGTTCCATCCCTGATCATGGAAGTAAGATCTCACATGCCTTGCCGCATGGCCAACAAACAAACAAAAAACATACCCCAGGGTTTTTATTTTAGTGAGGCAGCTGCCCAGAAATCGGGAGTTTTGGAGAGGGCACAGACCGGCAAGTAGGAAGAAGAAAGCGTTTGGAAAGAAAGCTCTTGTTTTGGTGGGGCAGCTGCTTAGGAGCAAAGGGACCTGGGGAGAAGTGCAGGCCTGCAGAATGGGATGAGGGGTGGTCTGACCAGTGGATCTGGCTGGGCTGCCCATCTGCCTCCCCAGCCTGTGGTGTGAGCTGCCACAAGCAGTGCAAGGATCGCCTGTCAGTCGAGTGCCGGCGCCGGGCCCAGAGTATGAGTCTGGAGGGGTCTGCGCCCTCTCCCTCACCCACACATACCCACCATCGCGCCTTCAGCTTCTCCCTGCCCCGCCCTGGCAGACGGGGCTCCCGGCCTCCAGGTAAGAGGGGTCCCTTTCTGTACTGGCCTGTGGAGGGAGGGAGAGAGGGAGGCAGGTCCATGGTGGCAAAGTATGGAAACTTTTCCAGGATGGAAGTCATTGCAGCGTTTGTAATTGTTTTATTTGGGGGGTGGGGGAGGGAGGTGATAGAGGAGGGCTGGACAGATAAGGGTGCCAGGAGGTAACCAAGGAGCCCTCAATACTTTGAGGCTGATGAGGACAGAGACTCATAAATAAAAACAGAGTAAAAGCAAAAGAGACTTCAAGATTCCATTTACACCCTTATTTGTTAGGGGGATTGACAATGGGCTTGGAGAAGGAATTTTTTAAACCACTTGCCTGTATTTCCCTTTTTGGCTGTTTTGGAGGCTATTCTGAGAAAAGTCCATTGCCCCCAAATCTCCCAGCAGCTCTCTTAGAGTCATTGGTGGTTATAGGTCAGTTTTCTGAATGACAGTTCCTCAAATGGTTATTTTGCTGAGAACACTCTGAACAACCATGTTAAACTGGGATGTAAGGCAGTTGACTACAACTGTTCAAATTGGCATAAGTCTTCAAAAATAGAGGCAGGCACAGGGCATAAGTTCTCAAAAATAGAAAAGATAAAACCATTTGCTTCAAGCCTTCCAGAAGTGCTGGGGTCTAGAATGTGAGACACACACAAAATTGATGTTTAAGCAAACTGCACCGATAAATCTGTGGCTGCGAAAAAGCTGTGGCAAACTGAAAACTTAGAAAAAGAGCCTCAAAAATTGGGGTTGTTTAGTCATTCAGTGAATTGATTTCCGGTGGATGGTTCTGCTTCTGGATTGGGTCAGGGTGCCTTCGATGAGGGGGGCAGGACTGCTCAGGGCACAGGGGCCCAGGAGTTGGTCCTGCAACCCCCCTCCCTGCAGAGATCCGAGAGGAGGAGGTTCAGACAGTGGAGGACGGCGTGTTTGACATCCACTTGTAATTGATGGTAAGTCCCCCTGTACCCTGCCCAGAGCCTCCCTACTCAGGGCTAGGGCAATGTGCGGGGGAAGAGGGGGTGGGTGCTCTGTCCAAATGACCCAGGCTAGGCAGACTCCAACATTTTTGGGGGGCGAGGAGGCTCTTCCTTACAACCTCTGCTTTTCTCTTCCCAGCTGTGACTGGATCAAGCACTCATGCCTGCCTTGGAGAAAAGACTTGGACCAGAGCAGGGAGCCTGGGGTGCTGAGGCAGCAGGCTGGGGCTGGGGGGAGGGGCATGAGGGTAGCATGTGGCTGAGGGCAGGGCCAGGACTGGTGTCCCTAAGATTGTACAGACTCTTGTGAATATTTGTATTTTCCAGATGGAATAAAAAGGCCCGTGTAATTAACCTGGACCATCAGCGCCTAGAATCCTCATGGGGGATAGGGGTCTGTAAATCATGGGGACTAGAACTGTGGAGTCTAAAACCCTGTAGTCAGAGAATCTTGGGACATCTGGAATCTCATGTGCTGGAATCTTGGGGGGACTAGAATTCTGGGGGATAGAGCCTTAGAACCAGGAAACCTCAGAACAGGGAGTTTGGGGAGGGTCTAGAATCTCAAGGAGTCCAGAATTTTGGTGGGATAAGACTTGAAAGTAGAATTGCTGAGCCTGGTAGTCATGTAGAGCCATAGCCTTCAGTCTGAAGCTGAAAGTCCCTTGCGTGACAGGTGGCATTGCTTGAATACTTCCAGCAATGGGGAGCTCACTACAGAGAATCATGTGAGGGCTAGGGCCACCCAGAGTGCTGGCTGTGAGGGAAGGGGGCAGGTGGGGCTGCACTCCTTGGGCTTGCACCCTCCTGGCCTGGTGCTGCCGGCCGGAAGGACAGTGACTTCCAGAGGAAATGCATATTGATCCTGCTCTGAGCCTCTGGCTGTCTCTCCTAACACAGCTCTTCCCTCCTGAGTCTGCAGCATGATGGAGGTTTGGCGGGGGGGGGGGGGGGGGGGGGGGGTCACCTCTGCCTGAGGAAGGCTAAGGCCACTTCGAAGGCTGGTCTGGGTGAGAAGGCGGGGCTGGGGGGTCTTCCAAAGGTCCTGAAGCTGGGTCAGGCTGCCCCTGGGGTCAGGAGACTCTAGACAGCCATCTGAGAGTGGGGGCTACCTCCCCCGGCCCCCTGCCCCAAGCTGAGGCTTGTCCTACAGCAACTGCAGGGTGTCCTGGGGGTGGAGGCACCTAGCTGCCACGGGCAACATCTGAGGACCTGCCAATGGCCTCAACACCTCTCTCAAAGTTCCTTGATCCCAAGCCCATCTTTGCCTTTGAGACCACACACCCCTGGCCTGTTCCTCACCTGGGGTACCTCCTCCCACCCTGTTACTTCTCAGCTGCAGCTTGGCCACCTGTTGGGTATTCCCACCCCCCACCCCCCACTGCCCCTCCTTTCGTCCTCAGCCCCCTCCCGCCCTTCCCCCTCTCGAGGCTGTAATATCCGTTTCACGATTTGGGGGCTGAGTTGCTATAACAACAGACGGCGATTGTGCTGTGAAGAGCAGCTCGCTCCCTGCGCAGCCTCCCGCGCTGCCTCCATCCTGCAGCCTGGTCGGCGCCCCTCCCTGCTGCCCCCCAGCCCCAGCCAGCCTCTCCCTGGTGTGTGTGTGTGCATACGGGTGCCCAGGTTGGCTCCAGCCAGGAGAGTGTGACACGCGACTGCCTTTTCTTGGTTGTCCATGTGAATTTGGCGGACGAGCCTCCCATTGTGTGCGTGTGTGCATGTGTGTGCACGGGCACGCACGCTGTGTTTGCTGCATTCCCCTCCACCGTGTGTCCTCACTGGACTGCGCGTGGGAGAAGGGCCACATTGAGTGGGTGCCTACTGGGGGGAGGTGTCTGGATGCAGTGGGCCCCAACTATATCCGGCAGTCTGAGCCTTGGACCTAGGTGGGGAGAGACATCATTGTAGCTGGGGGAGGGGCAGGGAGGTACAGCAGCTGCCAGGTGACCTTTCCTGCCCTTGGTGGGGAAAGGTGGCCCAGGGAGCTGGGGGGAGGGTGACCAGAGACAAGTGCTCACTCTTCCATCTCGCCCCACCCCTGCACACACCCATCCATAAGGGTTTGAGGGAGAGTCTTTGTGAGTCACTTCCCCCGTCTGCCCACGTATGCCCTGGTGCCCCATGGCACAAGTCTATGTGTGTGCCATGTGTGGGGTGTGTGTGTGTGTGTGTGTGTGTGTAGGCTGCAGGGAAAGGGGCAATGAGGGATGGGCAGGGCAGTGGGTTCTGGGGTCACAGAGGCCATTTCACATCCACTGGCCCTGACTCAGCTGTTCCCATTCTCTGGCTCAGCTAGTGGACTTGGTGGAGGCCATCCTGAGGGTCTGTCCAAGGTCAGAGGGGGCCCCCCCAAGTCTGGAACCTGGCTCAGGGATCTCTCTTTCCAAGCCCTGGGGCCCTATGGCCTGGGTCCCCCCTCTCATCCCCTCACAAGCTGGGGAGAGAGCTCTCTTGGGGGAGTGTGGGTCCCCATACATCTACCCCATTGACCACTCTGTGCAAAGTGCCTCAGGGGCCAGGATGACCTCGCGGGAAGGTCCTCTGTGTACACCTGTTCCCCTAGGCATGCACTTGCCCCAGGCTCCTATGTGCACAAGTTTGTGTGTGTTCTTGAGCAAGCATGTGTTTCCTGTGGGTGTTGTACCATGGGGGGGGTGCATTTCGGTAGCTGTCCCTGTGTATCCCTTTGGGGATGTCTATACACACATGGATAGGTGTGCATGGCCACGAGTACGCCTCTGAGTGCCTGTGCTTGCATTAGTGGTCGAATGTGAGTGTTCTCGCATGTAGCCTCTGGCTAAGGAAGTGCCACCTAGCACTGGCTGTGCAGATCACAGACCCTGCAACAGAAATCAGGGTCAGGGAGTGAGTTGGCAGAATGGTCATTCACACACACACACACACACACACGCTCTGCCTCATTCAGAAACCCAGTGTCCAACTTTGTGATACACATGTTGGGTGCCAGGGTCCACCTTGGGTTGGCTGAGTGAATGAGGGGTCCCCTTTCTTCCACATTCATACCCATACAGTGATGCTGACGCTCTCACGGGGAAAACCTTCACTCCAGCACCACATTCACTCTGAAACTTCTGGTTTCAGAGTTCTGGTTGAAGGGAGCTGCTGCCAGCTTCCCTTCAGTGTTCCAGACTGTGTGCATCCACGGCCCTGCCCCTCAACCTGCTGCTAGTCCAGAGCTCCAGGCAGGACTGGGAATCAGGCTTCAAATTCTGGGATTCCCATGAGGCAGGGCTGGGAAACCCCAAGCCCCTAGATCTACCCCGACCCCATCTCTGCCTTTCCCTCCCCCACCGCGCCTCTGTCCCTTTCCCAGGAAAAACCTTCCCTCCTCACTTCTAGGGGCAGCCAGGGGGCCCTTGGGCAGTAAGAGGCAGAAGCCAAGCAAGGGCTGGGAAAGGCACCTTACAGGCGCGGGCGGGGTCCTGCTTCCCTAGACTCCGGGCAACCCGGGCCCGACGCTAGGCGTGGCCAGCAGAGGGCGCTGCGGCCCGGGCCCCGCGAAGGTCCTGCTCCCTCGGTGCCCGAAGTCTGGGCCCACGGCTTCCCCTTCGGCTCGCCCCAGCCCCGGGCGCTGCCACGCGGTCCGGCCGGCTGGGGGGTGCGGGACCCCAGGGCAAGAGGCTAGGGCGACTGGGTTTCTGGAAAAGTCATTGGGGCTGGTTTCGGATGTCTGCTCGGTTTCGGGGCCCAGGCGCCAGGGCTAAGGACCTCGAGAAGCGGGAAAGAACTCGGATGCCCTGAGACTGGAACGCCTGGGTCCCTCGCGGGGGAAGGAGGTGGGCCTGTGGAGCAGCGGCGGGCACCGGCGGCCTCTGCGCCTTCGCATTGGCTGAGCCGCTCGTCTGTTAGCGCGGCATGATCCAATGCGCGCGCCCGGGGGGCGGGCACTGGTGCTGATGCTGCCGTCAGTCGGTGTTGCAGGGATGCGGCGGCGGGAGCAGCCGCCCTGACTCGCGGAGCGTCCTCCTCTGAGCGGCACCGCGGCGGGGCGGGTGGACCGGCAGGCGGGCGGGGACGTGGCGGGGAGCGAGAGAGGCGCGAGGCGGCCGACGCTGCTGGCCCTGGTTCTGCCAACCGCCGGAGACGGGGCGGCCCCGGGGTTCTGATCCCCACCCTCCTCCTGGCGCCCCCAGAACCAGGTACGGGGTGGGGGGGGGGGGGGCTGCGGCGGAGACGGGCGGGGGGCGGGAGCCGATCGGGGAGAGGGGAACGATTGGAGGGGCGGGGGAGGCAGGGAGGATGGATTGGGGGGCGGGGGCGCTACCGCGCTGAGAGGGCTGGCTGGGTGACAGCGAGGCGGCTAAGCGGCTGGGGGGGTTGGGGATAGGAGGCTCCCTGTAGAAGGGGCACTGGCCCCGAGCTGGGGTGAATGGAGAGGGGTGGGAGGGATGGTCACTGAAGAAGGAATGGGGCGAGAAGGAGGTGCATCCGGAGGGCTTGTGAGGGAGGCTCTGAAGGGGGGGTCCCCAGCCTATGCTCTAGCCCCAAGGGCTGGAAGCAGTGCTCGTCCAGAGGGAATGGGGAGCTGTTGTGCTCTGAAGGGTCTGCAGGGGAGAGATCAGCGAGGAACTGGGCTTTCTGGGGAAAAGAGAGGGGGCTGGAGAGGGGAAAGGAGAGAAGTGGAAAGACAGGGAGCACAGGGCCAGGTCAAGAGCTCCATACTGGGGGGCACCACGGAGGACCAGGCTTTCCTGGGGGATGGGAGCCAAGGGGAGAGGAGGTTATTGCGAGGCACCAGAGGGGAAGGGGCCAAGGTGCTCCAGGCAGAGATGGGTATGTGCTAGTGGAGAGCCGGGAAAGATGGGGGGCCTGAGGGATAGGAGCGGAAGCTTGCGGGGGAAGGTTGGGGGTGATGAGAGAGGGAGACTGGGAAATCAGTAGGAGGGGGCTGTGCTGGGGTGGGAACGCGCTGGGGGCGGCGAAAGGGTTATGGGCAGAGAGTGCTGCAGGGAGAGGAAGCTGCAGGGCCCTGGGCTTGCTCCCCACCCCCAAAGAGGAGGGGACCATTCCTCACGTCCCAGCCTTCTCCCCAGTCAAGGAGCCATCTCTCTGCCCTGGGTTCTTTGGGCTGGGGTTTGAACCCTTGAAGCCTTGATGGGCCCTTGGAGGCTAAACTGGCTTTGGGGGGCTGTTGTCTTCTCTACTCTCCACCCCCACCTGAGTCCTGGGTGAAGGAATTCGGTGCCTCCTTGAACCAGCAAGGGCTGGGAGGGGACTCTTCATTGGTGCCTGGAGGTGAAGGGGGAAGCTGTCCAGACCTGGAGTGATGAAATCCGTCTTAGGGTGTGGGTCTCAGGTCTCCAGTCCTCTTGACTGCCTCGAGGCTTCCAAACACTTCTGGCTTTTTCTGTGCTGGGGGGTGGGGTCATTCATTTCTGCCCCTCCCTCTTGTCCACCTTGCCAGTGTCTAGGTATTCCTTTCGGGGCAGGGTAGACTCCTGGGCCTTGCATTCTCTATCTTCTGCCAGAGAAGTAGAAAGAGAGGAGGAGAGAGGAAGAAAGAGAGGAGGGAGGTCGGCTGATCTGTTCACCGTAAGGCCATCTGTTTTGTGGGGCTTTGGCCACTCAGGTCCCTAACTCCTCCTGCCTCCAGGAATGCTGGAATCCGAGGCTGGGCTGGATCTTTCTAGGGGCCGGGGAAGAAGTGTCTGGCTGGAGAGGTTCCTTCATTCCTGCTAGAGGAGGTGTTCTCAGATCCATTGTGGCCTCCGATCCACAGGGGTGGGCAGGACTGACTGGCAGGCAGAGGCCAGGCGGGCGGTCACAGCATGGCTGGGGAGTTCTCTCTGGGAGCCCGGGCCTCTGCTGGCTTCTCAACCTGGGCTGAGTCTGCACTCTGGGTTCCTGAGAGGAGGGGGCTGGGTTCTAGAGGGGATAGCGGGGATCTCTTTCCCCTCCAGGCCCCCAGTCTCTATCCAGCTACCCGCTCCTGCCCGCCCTTGCCAGTGACACAGACAGCTTGACACGGATACGTATGCTTGGTGACACCCACCCAGACACACACCTACACAGGCACACACACCTGCGTACACAATACGCCTCCTAGCAGCACACCGCCTACACTCCCCGCCCAGAGAGACAGCCACCTCGCTGCCTGCCTCAGAGACCTCCCCCGGGTGCCCTGCTCTCCTGTGACACCCTCGGGGCCCCCACGAGCCCCCAGAGCCCCAGGGCCACGCTGTCAGCTCTCACCCTCGGATGCACGCAGCCCCCGCTCCATCCAACCAGGCACCACCTCAGATTCGTAGAGCCATCTCAGACACACCTGTAGTCTCCCGACAGACCTTCACTCCTGAGACACACCCTCTCCTCACAGAGCGCCCCCCTCCCATCATTGAGTACCACGTTCTCTCCTGGGTCCTAAGCACTTTGCCCCAGGCTTTCATGCGCGTGACCACAGCCCCTTTAGGTCTGACCTGGTACTCAGCCACACCTGTCTTCCTCAGATCCTTCCCATTTCTAGGCCCCCCGCCCCCAGCACTAATCCTCACGCTTGGGGCCCTACCCCCGCCTGGAGCCAAACTATCCATTCATTCTCAGCCCCCCGTGGGGACACCGCACCTGACACCTGAGTGTGAGCCCTCTGCATCTACCCTGCCGCTCCATCTGCCCGGGCGGCCCCTGGCCTGGGCCTGTCCACACCCGCAGGGCTGCAGCCCTCAGAGACTCATTCAGCAAACAACCTGGCATGTGCACAACACCTTGATCCTTCCAGAGCCCTCTCTGCTGCTCCCATGGTGGGGTGGGGTCAGAGAGAGGCCGTCTGGTCTCAGCTCTGACTGTCCGTGAGCCTCAGTTTCCTCATCTATAAAATGGGGGGGGGTCCCCATCTACCACATGGGGTTCTTTTGAGGAGTAAGCCAGATGATCATGATGACAATAATAATAACAATGACTGTATTCACAGGCATTCTTTGTTTTATTGCGCTTCACAGATAATTCTGTTTTTTGCAAAGTGAAGGTTTGTGGCAACCCTTCATTGTCAGATGACGGTTAGCGTATTTTAGCAATAAAGTATTTTAAAATGAAGGTATGTACACTGCTTTTTTAGACACGATGCTGTCACACATGGGACTATAGGATCATAGGCTACCGTACAGTGTGACTGGGAAACAAAAAATTCGTGTGACTTCCTTTATTGCAATATTCACTTTATTGTGGTGGTCTGGAACTGAACCCGTGGTATCTCCAAGGTTTTGCAGTGGGTACACTGTCCCTGCCATGAGTCTGGCTCTGTGTTAAGCACTCTGTGAACTTTGTCTGATGTGTTCGTCCTGCCCCCAGTAAACGGCAGCTATTTCCATGTTCATCACGACCTTCCACGTGCACACATACACCTGTCATGGGTGCTGTTAGGATCGTTCCCAGGCACCTCCTGCTTACTCATAAGGCCACCCCTGGAAGCCGTTTGTCCCCTCTGAATTGCTGGGATGTACGCACCCGGGGCATCATCCCTCAGCTGTGCACAGCACGGGGTGGGCACGGGGGTGAGCTCACGCCTTTCACCGCCTACCTCAAACACCCTCGCTCCGGCCCCCAGTGTATCGAGTCATTCATTTGCACCTCATTCCCCAGCCCATCCGTCTCCTCAGCCCCACACACCTGGCAACTGCCTCGTCATGCACGTCATGAGCTGCCACTCTGGTGCCCAGACCCTTTCAGGCTTCTCTCCATGAACATGAACACCTGCTCAGGGGGACCCTTGCACACACACACCCACTCCCAGCCGTGCTGCTCTGGGACCTCCACTAGTCTCCAGACCCATTCATCTCTTTCCCACCTTCCTCGGTAGGAAGAAGTCCCTGGCAGTGTGGGGAGGGCCCAGGGGACAGAATCCTAGTCCCAGCTCTGCCCCGACAAGCTGTGTGACCTTGTGGAGTCTGCCTTTGGTCAGCGCCCTAGCACCCACTACCCACAGGTGGACTGCAGCCTTGAGCCAGTGGGGATGGGAGCTGGGGGCGGGTAGGGGTGACCAACTGCCCTCAGAATCTCCATCCTCTCTTCCCCCGCAGAATCCTGTCCCATAGAGATGGCCACTCAGAGGCCCCTTCTTGTCTCTTGAGTGTGTTTCCCCATTTGTAAATGGGGTGCAGTTATAAGGTCCGCCTTGCTTACTTCTCTCACCCCACTATGGTGAGAATCAAAGGAAGCAAGAAACACATGGAGTTTTGCACACTGTAAAATGCTGAGATGAGTTTTTAAAGTGATTGTTAATACAACACATACTTCTCCATGTTAGTCTCTATGAGGCACTGTTTCAAGTGCTTTACATACATCAATTCACTTTTGAAAACACAACTAATATCTCTATTTCACACATAAGGAAACTGAGGCCCAGAGAAGCTAAGCAACTTGTCTGAGGTCACACAGCTTAGAAAGGAGTAGAGCTGGCATGAACCCAGGCTCCTGAGTCAGCGCCTCTAATCCCTGCACTTTCTCGGTTTTGCTTTTGCCCCCAGCTGAGATGTGTCTGAACATGGACTTGCCGGAGGTCTTCCCTTGTCACTTCTAGGTCATCAGGGCTGGAAGGAGGGAGCAGGAAGCGGGGGTGGGACTTATTCTTTGCTTACTGATCTTGCCTGAGGTTTTGGGGAGGAGAGAGGACCCTCCAAAAAACACCTTCTACCACTGAAAGGGCCCTCAGAGCTCGAGCTGTCTGATGCCCCCTCCCCTGTGATTCAGGAGCCCCCCGCTGAACACCTCTGAGTGGTAGTCATCCTTCCTCAGCTCACACACCTCCACAGACGGGGAACTCACCCCTCCCCCCGACCGGAGGCAGCCTACTCCACTGTTGGCTGCTCTAGATTGCCGGCAAGTTTCTCTTTAGCTTGAGCCAAAAATTCCCTCCCCATAACACACACTCTCCCACCTGTCCACAGGCTGCCTTCTGGGGCCACCAGAATGTGTGTAAACCCAGCTCTTCCTCCCTGATGCCTGGGGGAGGCCCCTGCTGTCACACGCCCAGCTGGCGTGAGAGAGAGCAGAGCCAGAGAGAGGCTGGCGTTCCCATGGCTGGAGGTGTGTGTGTGTGTGTGTGTGTGTGGTGTAGACATCAGAGAAGGGACCGAGTGGATGCTGGGAGAAGACCTCTAGACGGGCTCTGCCAGAGTGGATGTGGACAATCTAACCCTGAAATTCACATCCGATCATTCAGTTTGTGCTCCTGGTGTGGGGGCGGAGGACTTTGGTCAGACTGGAAGGCCCAGGAGTGGAATAGTGGGTACACGGGAAGCGTTTAGAATGGAAGTCCAGCGACCTTCATTTTAGTCTTGCTTCCTCCATGGCCCTAGGGCTGTCGTTGCTCCTCTCTGGGACTTGAGGGATGAACTCTTTGAGCTCTGCGGTCTGTCTTTTGGTGCCCCCCGGGGCAGACTCAGAGTCTGGGTTGTCTGAAGCGGGCAGGGCCCCAGCGAAGTCAGGTCAGAGAAGGGTGAGCTGTCTGAGCCTGACACTGCCCTGTGGCCTGGGGCCGGTGCAGGGCAGAAGAAAGGCCACAGGTGTTGGAGCCAGCTGACCCTCACCTGCTCTTGAACTTGGGGAAATGAATCCATCATTTGAAGCTCAGTGTCCCTGTCTGCAAGCCTGGGGTGACAAACTACGTCCTAGCACGGGAGGATATATAAGACAATGCTGTGGTGGTCCAGCCTGGCACCTGATGAGCACTGGAAAGCCCCAGAGTCACAGCCCAGATGCCATGCTGGCACTGGTCTGGTCGTGGGAACATGAGCAGGAGGCTGTCAGGGCCCAGAAAGAATCTGTGGGACAGGATTCTGTGGGACTGAGAGTGGGCTGAGGTCCTGAGAGCCGCTGAGTCACCCCACCCCCACCCTGTCTAGCTCCTATCACCGCTGACTCAAGGCTGCAGAGTCCACCTGTGGGTAGGGGGTGCTAAGGAGCTGACTGGGGGGAAGAATCCCTGATGGCAGGGGAGAGGTCTGTTCCCTGGAGGAGCAGTGGCCCTGGGCCAGCAGTGGCTGGCGGTGTACGCTACACTGATGCCACTCAGCAGGCAGGATATCCCAAGGCTGCTTCGGCCAGTGTCTCCGCGCTGGCAGTGGGCACTGGAGAAGCATAGATCTTGGGGAGCAGAGCCTGGACACTGCGGGTGCCAGGGGGCTTCTACTGCGAGGCATGAGCATGGGGGAGGGGCCGTGCTCAACCCCAGGGACCGTTTACTTGACGTAGCTGTGCAAGGCCCTGGCCCTGGCCCCGGCCCACGGGGAGCAAAGCTGCATGCCAGGAGTTGAGGAAGGACGGAGCATCCTAGGTTAGCAGGAAGCCCCTGTGTCCGGGGAGGAAGAAGCTTGGTCCTGGACTGGAGGAGGCTGAAGGGAGGGGACAGGGGTGGTGAAGAGCAGCAGGTTTCTTGGGTGCTCTAGGGTGGGGTGGGGTGGAAGGACTCAGGTGTCCGCTTAGCTCACACTTCTCTTGGGGTTATCTTTGCCTGGCAAGCCTGAAGCTGCCCCAGTGGTCTCCGGAGAGAGGATGCAGGGAGGGCGGGGGCTTCCTCCCAGCCAGCCCTGCAGCCCCTGGGCCCCGGCGCTGAGCCAGGCTGGTCCGTGCTGCAGAGCTGCGGGCTGTGGGGAGAATGAGTAATGAGCCTTGAGGGGCCGCAGGCCTGGCCCCTGCCCCGGCCCCTCCCTGGGTCACCGCAGAAGCCCGGGTTCTGCCCCCACAGCCGCTGCCAGGCACCTGCCTGCCCACAGCACCCGCTCCCTTGCCACACTCTCCCTCCACATCTGGGCACACAAAGACCCCTAGAGTCATCTTCTAGACTCTTAACCACTTTGCCACCGCCACTTCCATCCCCCAAACAGGTAACATTCCTCTGATCTTTAGGACCCAGGCAGCTGCCTTCCAGCCTCGGGAGGCCTCCTCCGCCATCCTTCACTGTCTGCACCCCCCCCCCTCCCCGCCAACTTCCTGAACCAGGGAGACCCTGCCCCTAGGCTCTGTCAGCAGGGACCCTCTCTCCAGAGGGTGGGGTATGTGAGCAGACAGAGGCACTGGGTTGGGGGGGCGGCGCCAGGGAACGAATCCCCCTCCTTTTCCCCCTGGCCAAGGGGTGACTGGACAGCAGCACGAAATCCTATTCCTTCTGCCAGCAGAAATCGATAGCTAATTAATTCCCTCCCAAAAATAGTGTCCGGAAGTAGGGGTGGGGGCTGGGAGAGAGGCCAGGCTAGACTGAGACCCTGTTGCGGGGGGGTGGGGATGGCTGGGGGGGTGGGGGGGGTGGGGAGGCGGGAGGATGCCATTCTCTGGCGTCTGGAGCTGCACCTCTTCTGGGGGGTCTCTGACTGCTCCTTCTGAAGAAGAGGGGGTTTGGTCTTTCCCTCCCCAAGCCTGAGGGTCCCTTTCCCCTGCCCTGGACTGGGGTGAGGGTGTGTGTGTGTGTGTGTGTTGGGGGGGTAAGGGCGTCAATCAGGCTGGGAGCAGGTGCTGCATTTAATTTGATTGGCTAATTAGCCCGCGCATGTTAATTATCTCTATTACCCAATGAGGAGAGGCAGTGGCAAAGCTATATATAACCAGCGACAGTGTTTGGAGAGAGAGGGGTTTGCCTGCCTGGACTGCCTCCCTTCTTGCCTGGGAAAGGGCAGCCCTTGGAGGGGGGCTGGGGCAGGACTGTAGAGACCCTCTTGGAGGTTGTAGGGTTGGGGAGGGGGGAGTCAGAAGGAGCCAGATGGAAGGACCTGAGAGCTGGATTTGAGGGTCTCTTGGAGGTGACTCCTCACTCTCTACTGTCAGCCTCCTGAGGCCTTCTCTGCCCCATCTTCTTTCTGCATGCATATCGCTCCAACCATCCTGTCCCCCAACTCTTTGCTCACCTTTCACCTGTTTTTTTCAGGGGAGCCTTAGCTCTCTCTCTCCCTTCATACCCCTAGCTTCCTCCCATGGAGGGAGGAGACACCTCCATCCAACCTTCTCTCTCTCCAAGGATCCGTCTTCTCTTCTTTTGGCTCACACCTCTTTGAATTACACCTGTGGCTGCCCTGCCCTTTGTCATGCTGGAGTCAGAGACACATGGATCTAAGTCTCAGTTCCCTTCTGACTGGCTGTGCGGCCTTGGGCAAGTCCCTAGACTTTAATATGTGGGATTCCCCAGTGGTTAATGGGAATAATGGGACCTCTCAGACTGATTAAGTAAAATGACATTTGTAAAACTGCTCAACATCCAGGGTGTTGATAAATGCTGTTGGAATTTGGAATTTAATTTTCTCTCTCTTCTCGCTCTTTTTTCTCCCCAACAGACCTTCTGTCTCATCCATTATTCTTCTCTTTCATGTGATTTCTCTTTTTCCTCTCCCCCTACCCCTTCAATCTTTCTCTGTCTCTTCCTAAACTCTGGCCTTTCTCTGCTTCTCTCTCAGACTTCACCCCACCTCTTTCCCTTCCTCCCTCCCCAAAATAAAATCAATGCAATATTCAGGAGGGTTGTTGGATATAAATAATTACGACTCGGAGTTTAACGAGATGCAAATTCCCCTCCCCGTTGTGGGGTATAAATTGCTCTCTGACAGCCAGTTACAAGGGTAATCATTTCAGAAAGACAATTTTATGCAAATTAGGCTGCCTGCCTCCTGGTGGCTCCCCCAGCCCTGGGTCGGTAGGAGGCTGGAACCCAGGGGTGAAGTGAAGGCCCAAGTATCAGCCTAGGTCCCAGGCTGAAGACTGGGAGCTGAAGCTTGATGGCGACAGACATTTAGGTTCAGGAAGGACCTGGGCTGGTGAGCAGTGGGTTGGGGCCCAGAAAGGGGGTGAGTGTGGTTTTGGGGGAATTGTAGACACAGAATCAGGTGCCTGAGTCCTTGCATGGAAGGAGAGGGCTTGGGGCCTGGAAGTCTGGGTCCTGGCTGGCTTCTCTCCCTTGCCTCCTTACCAGCCAGTTTACCCAGGGATACCATCGATGAATTGGCATTTAATTAATCCCAATGAATTATTTAGCAACTTCATTATCCAGCATCAGGAACTGATGAGAGAGAGCCCATGGCAGGTAGTGGGACCATGCACAGAGGTTGGGTGGCTCAAAGAGGAAGGGGCTGTGGTCATCAGCTGGAGGAGTCTCTAGGCCTCGCCCACAGGAGCTGGCCCTGGTCCTGATGGGAGGCGAGGGTGAGGACATCTGGACTGGGCTCTTACTGGACTGTAAGGTGTCACCTCCCTACCTGTCTACCTCTTAAACCCTAGATGATGCCCCTAGAGAGTGTTATCTCCGCCCCTCACCCCCCCCCCCCAATACTGGGTCCCGTGTATTCCCATCCTGGTGGCGAGACCCTCTTCAGGTGGGTCCTCCAGTTCTAAAGGGAAACAGTTGAGCTTCTGCGAGTGTGAACGGGGAGCCAGACACCAACGACGCGTCCCCTCCTGCGAGCTCCTCAGTAACCCTTTCCTCTCCGTTTCCCTGCAGGCCTCCCTCCCCCATCTTCCGTCGGAGCCCGCAACGGGGGAGGGGCGCCTCTGCCACCGCTCGGGGGAAGACGGCATCTGGGCCTCTGCGCGCCTCGCCCTGCGGTTGGGTCCATGGCACTGTGAGCCGGCGAAGGAGCCCCGCTCGGCGCGGGGGGCGCCCGGCCCCCTCCCTGCCCCATGCGCCCGCGGCTCTGAAGCCTGAGCGGGGCCGGGGGCCGGGCGGGGCCGGGGCCGCCGGAGGTATGGCGCCCGGGAACCGGTGGCGGCCAACGTCGCTGCCGCTGCTGCTGCTGCTGACGCTCGCGGCAGGTGCGGGAGGCCTGGAGTTCGGCGGCGGCCCCGGGCAGTGGGCGCGCTATGCGCGCTGGGCCGGGGCGGCGAGCAGCGGCGAGCTCAGCTTCAGCCTACGCACCAACGCCACGCGCGCGCTGCTGCTCTACCTGGACGACGGCGGCGACTGCGACTTCCTGGAGCTACTGCTGGTGGACGGGCGCCTGCGGTTGCGCTTCACGCTCTCGTGCGCCGAGCCTGCCACGCTGCAGCTGGACACGCCGGTGGCCGACGACCGCTGGCACATGGTGCTGCTGACCCGCGACGCGCGCCGCACCGCCCTGGCGGTGGACGGCGAGGCCCGCGCCGCCGAGGTGCGCTCGAAGCGGCGCGAGATGCAGGTGGCCAGCGACCTGTTCGTGGGAGGCATCCCACCCGACGTGCGACTCTCGGCTCTCACGCTCAGCACTGTCAAGTACGAGCCGCCCTTCCGCGGCCTCCTGGCCAACCTGAAGCTGGGCGAGCGGCCCCCCGCGCTGCTGGGCAGCCAGGGCCTGCGCGGCGCTGCCGCCGACCCCCTGTGCGCCCCCGCGCGCAACCCCTGTGCCAACGGCGGGCTCTGCACCGTGCTGGCCCCCGGCGAGGTGGGCTGCGACTGCAGCCACACGGGCTTCGGCGGCAAGTTCTGCAGCGAAGGTGAGCCCGGGGGAGACGCCGCTGGGTGCCTGGGCGCGGGAGTGAGGGGTGGGAGGGTTGTCCGGGATCCGGGCCTGTGGGGGGCACCTGCGGTCCGCGGGCTCCGGCACAAGGGCGAGTGTATGTACCAGCACGCGAGTTGTGAGGGGCGTGTAAGGACCCCTGTCTCAAGGAGAGGGCGCAAGTGGTCAGCCAGGGAGCAGGAAAAGCGGCCGGGTGCCCCAGGTGGGCGTGACCTGCCGGCAGGTCCGTTGTGGGCGCGGCCTGTGTGGGCGTGGCCTGTGTGGGCGCGGCCTCGTGAGCCCATCCGGGGCGCCTCTCCCTAACCCGAGGGAGGGTTCCGTGGCGACCTGTGGGTAGGACTGTGTAGTGAGCGAAGGCTCGCGAGAAGATAAAGGTCAGGCCCTTGAGGGCGTGTGGGTCGGGTGTGTGACCGACTGTGAGGCGCCCGCGAGGGCAGGTGGAAAAGTTCTGTGTGGGCGGGGCCTATGTGCGGCAGGGTGGGGCTTTGTGGGCGGGGACGGTGGTTTTGGGGGCGGTCCAGTGAGAGAGTCCTGAAGGCTGTGTGGGGCTTGTGTCCTGGCGCTGGGTAGGGCTGTGAGAGTGAGAGTGAGGTGCCCGGGGCCTTCGAGCGCTGTGGGGAGGGGCGGGCCGGGCGGGGCCTAGGAGGCGGGGGCGTGGTCTGCCCGGGTGGGCGGGGCCACAGCCTGAGGGTCCGCGCGCCGGCTGGAAACTCTGCGTGAGATACCCGGACTGGACCTGCGCCTGAGGGCCCGGGCGGGAGAACTTTGGGCTCGGGGAGAAGAGCCCACGGCGCGTGCGAGGGTGGGTGGTGATTTTGAGGCTGTGACTGCACGCGCCAGGAGGGCGGGAAGCGAGTGCTTCCAGAGTGAATGAAGCTCGAGGGAGAGGGTGGCTGAGGCCTCTCAGAGTTGGTGACTAGAGTCGCCGGTTTTGATAAGGGGGAAAAAAAATGGCTGGTCGTCTCTCCCGGGTGAGAGACTGCAAGCGGAGGCTGGTTTTGACCATCGGAGCCCTCGCAAGCGTGGGATTTGGAAGGGAGATTGAGGGGCTGGAGAAGACTGGTGAGGACTCTGGAACTGGGTATGAAATCAGGACTTGAAGGGGAGGTTAAAGGAAGGTTGCATCCAGTACCCGGGATGCTAGAGGCCTTGATGAGCAAGATGGGGGGACAAGGTCGACGGTGGCTGCGCCAGGCCTGGGGTGGGGTGAGGTTTTAGGGGAGTGGGCAAGGGAGGGATTTTGAGGCCCCTGTTGTACTTTGGTTTGGCTGGGGAGTCCGGGAGAGGTTCCGCATCAGTTTGGAGCCTGGGCATAGGCACCTCCTTCCTCCCTGGGGTGTGGCAGCCGTTTGGAGCGGAGGTGTGCAGCCCTCTCCTTCAGTCCCCCTAGGAGCTGTGGGCTGCTTAGCAGTTGTGGGTGTGTCTGCCCTCAAGAGGTAGGGTCTTTGAGGAGTGTGTGTGCCCACAGACTAGTGTGGCCCTGGGACTGCTTTGTGGGTAGTGTCCTCCTGGCCAGGACCTGGGGATAGCCACAGGAGTAGCCACGTTTGCAGGTGAAGTCCTGTACTTTGCCCAGTATTTTGACTGTGTATCTGCAGTTGTGGTAGAGGAATGCATAAGGGAGGTTTTCAGTGGCTCTTGGGAGTTATTTGTACAAGGTGGTGGGATGTATCTTCAGGAACTGTGTGTATTAAGTCAATCTGGCACCTTCTCGCCTTTTCTCGAAGGAGTGCAGGTGCTCCTTAAACTGTGAAATTGTGTGTCTGTGTGTGTTTGCTTGCATGCAGAGGTGCGGGAGTCTGGTGGTGTGAATATCATGTGGGAATGGTCTGTTGGCAAATAAAGTCCCGTGCCTAGTAGAGTGAGTAGGATGTGAGTGTAAGGGTGTGGTTGCATGTGTAGGTATCCATGTGCGTGTGTTTTCATGGGAGACCTCAGTAAGACCCTGGACTTTATGAGGAATCTTTCATGACCTTTAACTTGATTCTCTGGTCCCTGTGATCTCTCCTCTCCAAGCCTTCTTAAGAAAATAGCATGAACCATGCTATTTTTTAAAAAATTATTTTTTAGAGATTATTTTTTGGCTGCATCATGCAGCAGCATGTGGGAATCTTCATTCCCCAACCAGGGATTGAACCCGAGCCTGCTGCAGCGGAAGCTCAGAGTCTTAGCCACTGCACCGCCAGGGAAGTCCCTGAACCACACCCCTCTGACTTGATGGAAGGGAAATTTGAGCTACAGAGAAGCCACTGGTCCATGATCTCACTGTGGCAGAATTGGCCTGGCTGTATGAAAAATGCAGCCAGAGTCCTTGTATTCATTCTCTGAAAGGATTCATTGGCCGTAGGCTCCTAGTGAGCCATACAAGATGTGTGCTTTGGAATGTGCGTTGTGTGGTTGTGTGTTTGAGATGTGTTTGGGTACCTGTGTGTGATGGGGTGGTTGTATCATGTGTATGTGTGTTGAATGTGTATCAGTTAAATGTTGTGTCAACTCTGTTGGAGTTGGGAGAGGCAGCTGCATATCTAACCCATAGTGTGTGTGTGTGTGTGTGTGTGTGTGCGCGAGATATCCATTGAGGGAGTTGTGCTCTGTCTGGGGTAAAAAGGTAGAGATATTCACCTCTGAATTCCCTGCACCTAGTGTGGTATTTGGCACTTAATGGGTGTTTCATAAACATCTCTTCGATGACTGAATAGATATTAACAAGTATTTGATAGAATAAGGCTTGGGGAAGGCTGTATGTGTATGTGGAACTATGTATGTGTATATTTTCAGATATGTATTGTGGGCATGGTGTTTATCAATGCTGATAAACTCTGATTACATCTAGTGATGACAGGCACAGTGACAGCTCTCCTGCTTCTCCTCCCACCCATGACCTCATTCCCTCCCTTTACATTTGTTCCTTATTTCCTGGGTAGGTTTTGTAATATCCTGTGCTCATTACACTTCTTTTAGTACATTCTCACCCAGCCAAGGAGGAAAGGAATGAGCTGCTCCCCCTTGGGTATTGGGTTTGGGGTTGGAAGATTTTAAGGGGAACAGGTCTGGCTCCTGATCAGGGCCCGAGTCTTCAAGCCTCCCTGGAAATTACAGTTACTTCATTCTTATCTGCTTTGAGTGATCCCCAACTTTTTCTGAGATTGAAGACACTTTTAAAAGTCAGTAATTCACAGTGCCCCTTCCAAATAGTAGTTATTTTTATATCTGTTTATTGTGAAAATAGATGACTCAAAGCTACTATGAATTCAGGAAAGCTTTTACATGGCTTTGATGTTATATTTGCCATTGTGGTTAATCAAATATACATTAGGAAAAATGTTTTAGCTTTATATGTAAGACATACCAATCTGCCTTCAGCTAGTTGGTGGATCCTTTGGACACCCCCTACCCCCAACTCTCTCGCCTTCCTGGGTCTGGGCCTGCCCATTGACTGAGAACTTCCATGCTAGGAAATTGGCTTCTGTTCTCTGGGGTTCTGGCCACAGGTGACTGAAGACAGGGCTGAGTATGAGTCAGCCTGAGTATTCCTGCTGACTGTCTGCCAAAGTGGGGATCAAGTAGACTGGGATTTTGCATTGATTTTCATGGGAATTCCTCCTCATGTCATTCATGTGTGGGGAGAAAGAGCTGAAGAGTGATCAAGGAAGAGGAGTGTGCCGGTATGTGTGGAATACCTCGAGTGGAGTGGGGGCTCAGAGGCACACGATGGCGTGTCAGGTGTGTGGTGTGTACCTCTCTTGGGAGAGAAATGAAACCAGCGGTGATGTGTGTGTTAATAGGAAGATAGATGCATGGGTCTCATGTGTATTTGGTAGGTTTGTTGGCAGTTTAATTCAGCAGGTTATTGTCAAGGCCTCCTTTGTGACAAACTTTGTATTGGGGGCTGTAGGTGAGTCAGACGTGGAGAAGACACTGCTCTGGGAGTTGCCTGCTTAACTGAGGAAGCAGATGAAAAGCAGCCCAGCGTGTGGTTAAGAGAACAGATTCTATAGTCGGCTGTCTGGGCAGTGACCTTGGACTTAAGCTCTCTCTGCCCGATTTCTTTATTTGTAAAATGGGACAGCAATACTACCTACCTTACAGAGTTGTTATGGGAATTAAATAAGCTAATTTGTATAAAATGCTTAGAATAGTGCCCCGCACATAGAAAGTGCTCGAGAAATAATAGCAAATGAACAGCATGCTATATGCAGCAAGATGCAGTGAGACAGTGTAGCTTAGTGACAGTGAAGCTCTGTCTCCTGAGGGTCAGATTTGGGTTTAAATCTGACTTCTCTACTCACTAGGCCTGTGAGTCACATGAATACCTACCTAATCTTCAGACTGTTTTTTTCTGACCTGCAAAATGGTAACAAGCATGATTATCTTACATGTTTGTTGTGGGAATTAAACGAGTATCTGGTATGTAATTAGTGGTGTAAAGTGAAGTGAAAGTCACACAGTTGTGTCTGACTTCACAATTCCACAGACTGTAGCCTGCCCGGCCTCTCTGTCCATGGGATTCTCCAGGCAAGAGTACTGGAGTGGGTTGCCATTTCCTTCTCCAGGGGATCTTCCCAACCCAGGGATTGAACCTGGGTCTCCTGCATTGCAGGCAGATTCTTTGCCAACTGAGCCACCACGGAAGCCTAGTGGTATAAATGATAGTATTCTTATAAGCAGAGTATTCTTGGGATTTTGAAGAAGGGGAGAGTTTACAAGTTGTGTGTGCATACATGCTCAGTCTGACTCTTTGCAACCTCATGGGGTATAGCCCACCGGGCTCCTCTGTCCATGGAACTTTCCAGGCAAGAAATCCTGGAGTGGCTTTTCATTTCCTTCTCCAGGGAATCTTCCCAACCCAGAGATGGAACCCGCATCTCTTGGGTCTCCTACATTGGCAGTTGGATTCTTTACCATTTGCACCACCTGGGAAGCCAAGTTGGGGGATTAGTAATAAAAGGCATACTATTTAAGACTGGTCTTGAATGTTGATCCGTAAACTTGGTTTGGGGAGGTCCCACCAAGCAAAGGAGCTAGTAAGAACAATGGTGTAGAAGGGGGAAGTGCACATCATGGCCATACAGGGGCACCAAAGAGTGAAGGGAAGACAGTGAGACCTAAAGCAGGAGAAGCAGCTTGAGGCCAGGTCTTGGCATTGCTTTTTGTTTGTTTTCCCCCACCTCATAGCTTGCAGGATCTTAGGTCTCTGACCAGGAGTCAAACCCAGGCGCCCCCCAGCAGTGAAAACACCGAGTCCTAACCACTGAACCACCAGGAAATTCCCCAGGTTTTGACTTAAATCATTCAACTAACATGTATTGGATGCTGTGTGTAGAGTATTGGTAAATGGAACCACAAAATAATTTTGAGCAGGTGTGTGAATAAGAATTGTGATTTGGAAGCTGGGAGCAAAGGGTAGAATGCAGTATGGAGGGCAGAATCATGCGGTGGAGGAATCAGTGGGAGAAAGCTCAGGAAAGAGACATTGAGGCCCTGAACCTCGGCTGTCTTGGGGAGCGGCGAGGAAGGGTGGGGGTGGCTGTGGTGGCAGCAGCAGCAATGCGGCTGAGAGCCGTGGTAGAGACTGAAGTGGTAGGATTCTGCCTTTCCCACGAGGAGGGGCCGAGGTGCTGAGGTTTCAGGTTGCTTGGTTAGAAGGATGGTGGTGGGGGTGACAGGGAGGGGAAAGTTGGGAGAAGGAGCAGGTTTGAGCTACAGATCACAGTCCTGTCTTGCTGTTCCTAGACAGAGGTGTCCTGGCAGTCGGAAATGTGAGACCAGAGTTTTGAGTTTTGAAGGTGGGGCTGCAGGTGGAGACTTGGGAGTCGCGTGTGTGGAGAGAGTATTGGAAACTTTTGGGTCAGATGAAGTGGCCAAGGCGGAGGTGAAGAGACGTCAGGGGGCTCATTTGGGAGGAGGAGGGAAAGCAGCGGCCGCAGACACTATGAGGGAGCAGTTAGAACAGAAAGGGAATCGGATCACACAGTCAAGGGAGGAGAGAGCAGGACCTCACAGCTAGTGGGCGTCTGCTGGGTGTGTTGAAGGCATGACCGCCCCGTGAGATTAAGAGCTGGGATCTGAACCTGAGCTGACTCCGGGGGCTCCCACCTTCTCCACGCTGCCTCTGAAAAGGAGAGGCAATCAGTCAGCTGTGTCATGGATGACCTGCGTTTGGTTTATTGGATGACCTGCGTTTGGTTTATTGGAGGTGCTTCGGGACGGTGTTTCATCCGAAACCAGTAACCACCCCGGATTCCTTGGGCTACAGCTTCATCTTTCAGCCAGTGTGTGATGAGGGTGTTCCCGTCTTTGTTGGCTGGCTGTTCTACCACTGAGAGAGGGCGGTGGAAATCGATCAGTAAACTCTCAGACTTCCGGAGCCCTCCGGGAGGAACTCATCCTGAAAAGGGGGCATTATCCCATTAAAATACTCAACTCACCTCCATTTACAACATTTCAGATGGAAATCTTTAAAAAGTATGTTGCACACCTCTCTGCCTGCCCAAGCACATTTGGAAGGTGATTTAGCCTTTTCCGGATGACTCAGGCTGTCATGATTCCCCTCAGGTATTGCACTGGCCTGTCACTCAGTGCTGCCTTTGTTGAGGTCTGTCCCTGCCTGAAATGATGCCAGACTGCTGTACTTTTGTGTTCTTATGTTGGTTTTTTCTAGTTTTTCCACCTCCGCCCTTTGGAGGAGTTGTCAGGTAGCAACCCACCCCCCCGCCCCCGCCTCTGTTTGTGAACTTGGAAATCAGCATCCCCAGCATGTTAGAATTGTGTGCCACTAACAGAGAGCGGATTCTGGGTTGGGTGTGAGAGGCTCCCCTATGAGAAAATAACAGTTTTTAATGTATAACTGTTATCATGTCAGTTGTGGCTGCTCAGCACTGTTTCTTTTCTTCGGTTCTGGTCTTCATCACTGTCCTTGATAATGAATCTGCTGGAATCCTGAATTCATGTTAGCCAAGACAATACCATTTATGCCCTCTGGGGAGGCAGTCAAGACCTGCGTGTATGAAAGTTGAGTAAATGAGGTCACATATGTGGAATCACTCTGTCAGCTCGAGCATCTAATAACCTGTGGTCCTGACAGCTTCTGCTGTTGGAGACAGCTCCAGGCAGAAAGCGATGGACAGCTGAGAGAGCTGGGTGGGGAGCGACTGCTGTAAGATCCCAGAGATGAGGTAGGTGTTCCCAAGGAGAGCCTCCTAGGGTGGAAGGGTTAAGAGCATGAGCTGATGGGCTTAATCTCGGGTTTGCTAACTGCTGGCTGTGTGAACCTGGACAAGTTGCTGAATCGCATTGTTTTTCTTTGTCCTACTCTGTGAAATGGAGATCATGTGTTGTTGTAAGGACTAAATAAGTGAATACATGGAAATATGATGTCACTGACTCAATGGACATGAGTTTGGACAAACTCCAGTAGATGGTGAAGGACAGGGAAGCCTGACATGCTCCAGTCCATGGGGTCGCAGAGTCAGACACAACTTAGCAAGTGAACAACAACAAATGGAAACCCTTAGATCTTCCTTGGTGGCTCAGATGGTAAAGAATTTGCCTGTAATTCGGGAAACCAGGGTTCAGTCCCTGGCTCTGGAAGATCCCCTGGAGAAGGGAATGGCTACCCACTCTGGTATTCTTGCCTGGAAAATTCCATCGACAGAGGAGCCTGGTGGGCTACAGTCCATGGAGTTGCAAAGACTTGAACATGACTGATCGATTAACAATTTCACTTTATGATGTGCCAGGCACTATTCTAAGTGATCAAGAAATGCTACTATGAAAAAAAAAAAAAAGAAATGCTACTATGATTATTAACCCTCATGGTCAGAGAAGGCTTCAAGGAGGAGGTAGAACTTGGCTAGATCTTGAAGGATGGCTGAGTGAAATTTGTGGAGGTAAAGGAAAGGCTAGGGCTTTACCACCAGGAAAATGGCCTAAGTGCAGAGTCTAGAGGATGTGAGTTGAGTGTATCAGACCAAGATGGTTGTGCTTTATTATTATTTTTTTAAGCTACTTATTTATTTGGCTGTGCTGGGTCTTAGTTGCAGCATGCGGGATCTAGTTCCCTGAGTAGGGATGGAACCCAGGCATTGGAAGTGCAGCATCTTAGCTGCTGGCTGGGCCACCAGGGAAGTCCCTGGTGTGCTTTATGGGAAATAAGATTGGAACTGCAGATTAAAACCAGCTTCTAGAAATGTTGACTTGCAGGCCCAGAATGCAGCCCATCAGAACTTTTAAAGCCAAACAGATTTGGTTCCGATTTTGATTCTGCCCCTCTGCCCAGCAGTGTGGCCTTGGGCAAGTTTCTTCCATTTTCCGAGCCTTGGTCTCCCCACCTCTCTGAGGGAGTAATAGTATCTATTGACAAAGTATTAACAGTAGGGAAATGGTGTACAGAAAGTCAGGCTCACTCAAAGTGCTGGGTAAGTGAGGAGTGTTCACTTTTAACTTTTTATTCATTCAACAAGCACAGGCCTGCTTTTTCTGAGCCAGGAACTGTGTGAGCAGCTGGATCCACAGAGATGAATGAGACATTGTCCTTGCTCTTGGAGATCTCACAGTCCAGCCAGGAAGCAGACACGGAAACACAATTGCAATAGAGATCCGATAAGTGAAATAACAACCCAAGGTACATCTTGAGAACTGGCACAAAAGAGGGATGGATAGCTAGGAGATCAGCTCAGAACACAGACCCACATAGACTGACCTAGTCTGAAAGCAGGAGTTGACTTCTCAGGCAGCCGAGGGAACAGTATGTATAGACACATGGCATATTAGGGAAATGGGGTGTGGCTGGAGCCTGGATTGTTGCAAGGAGGGGAGGTTGGAGGGAGGCATGGTAAAACCTTGAAAGGACTTTCTCAAGAAAATTGGACTGGGACTTCCCTGGTGGTCTAGTGGCTAAGACTCTGCCCTCCCAACATAGGTAGCTGGGGTTTGATCCCTGGTCAGGGAACTAGATCCCACATGCCACAACTAAGAGCTTGTGTGATGCAACTAAAGATCTGGCATGCTGCCACAAAGATTCTGCACAAAATTCTTGCATGCTGCAACTGAGACCCGGCACAGCCCCCCAAAAAACAACCCAAAGAAAAACAAAAAAAGACTGGACTTGGACTTCCCTGGTGGTCCAGAGGTTAAGAATCCGCCTTGCAATGCAGGGGATGCAGATTCAATCCCTGGTCTGCGAAGATCCCACATGCCATGGAGCAACTAAGACCATCTGCCACGACCACTGAGCCTGAGCGCCTGGAGCCCGTGCTCCACAACAAGAGAAACCACTGCAGTGAGAAGCCTGCTCACTGCAACAAAGAGTAGCCCTCCCTGCAATGAAGAGTAGCCCCTGCCACGACTAGAGAAAGCCTGGGTGCAGCAACGAAGACCCAGTGCAGCCAAAAAAAAAAAAAAGATTGGACTTGATCTTGTAGGTCCTGGGAAGCCTTGAAGAGTTCTAAGCAGGGTCATGACTTGGTTGGACCACTTTGGTGGTGCTTGGACTGAATTATAGTGTAAAAAGACTGCCATGGTGGGGATCGTTTAGGAGTGCTCTGATAAGAGGGTCTGGGGAGGGTTTGGCCTTGGGCTGTGCTGATGGTGATTGAGGGATGGAAAGGGTTTCAAGGAGTTGAGCTGAGCTTTTAGTTTTAGAAGCTGGAATTGATAGGACCTGGTGATTGGTGTAGAAAAAAAAAGATCAAGGCTGCTTTCTGGGTGCCTGATCCAATCAGGGAAGGCTGGCAGGAGGAGAGGGCCATCGTGGACAGGAGGACACTCAGCCCGTGAGCCACTCGAGTCACGCTTCTCTGAAGGCAGGTCAGGAGCACAGAAGAGGTTTGTACCTGAGCCACTGAGAAGTTCTGCCTATGTGCATGTGTGTGTGCATGTGTATTGATCACGATGGTACTTAGTCAGTTGTATCTGGTATATGTACCAAGAGAACCAGGCTGGGTTTGGACGGGGCTACCAATCCGCAGGAGACTAAGGCAGGAACCCGGGTCAGGGGTGAGTGTGGGGGCTCTGATGACCAAGGAGTGCAGTGGGCAAAGACAGAGGTGATTTTGTGCTCCTGGGCAAGTGTCCTTTTCTGTTCAAAGCAGGGAGGTAACATACCAAGCTTGTGAGGGTTGCCCGGAAGCTGGTGTGCGGTGGCATACAATGTGTGACGGACTCATGGCATCTCTGGAGCCCGGCAGAGTGTGGGGCATATACTCCATAAGAAGTGTTGGTTGAGGCACTTTTCTGGCATCCCAGTGGTTAAGACCCTGTGCTTCCACTGCAGGGGACATGGGTTCAATCCCTGGTCTGGGAACTAGGATCTCATGCCACTCAGTGCAGCCGAAAAATAAAATTAAAAAAAAGAAGCATTTGTTGAAAGCAGTGCCTTTGTTGAAGGCAGGGAAATGGGCACTTTGTTGCAGAGGGTGGAGATGTCAAACGTGGCTTGAGCGGGACTGAATGTCAGGAATTGAGTGATTGCTGAGCGCACGGCCGTGGGTGCAGGACTGGCTCACAGGGAAGAAGCCAGGGCTGCAAATACAGGTTTGGGGGTCCCTCAGCCATGAAAGTGAGCTCTCACAGAGGAGGGCGGGAGAAGAGAGCGGAGTGTGGAGGGCACAGGGCTGAGCCTGGAGGGGCCCATGATGGCAGGTGAGGGGCACAGGTGAATCAGCAGAAAGCGAAGTGCAGCCAAGAAGGAGAGGCCAATGAGTCCCCAGGTGCCTCGCTAGGAAGCCAGGAGACAGGGGACTCATGCAGGCAGCAAACTATCCTTGGTCATTTGACCTTCCTGAGTGTAGCACGACCCAGATTTGTGGCAGGCGGGAATAGAGTTTGCAATCCCCGCCATGTTGGATTATTCAGAAACACTGAGCCTGCTCGTTTGTGCAGGAGCTAGAGAGATGAGTGTGCTGACTGGCTAGGGCCTCAGCACATGGGGGCCAAAGTGATCCCTGAGACACAGGGATGCTCACGAGAGCCCAAGGGTTTTCCTGGGGGCCCCTTCCTAGCCAGCTCCCCTCCCCACCAAAATGTCATGTGATTCAGTTTATTTAAGCAAGTCATTGTACACATGGCTGTTGGGGGATGCGGCTGCCAGGTAAAAGAAGTCCTATGTTGTAGAGAAGTGTGTGTGTAACACATGTGGATACGTACAGGCTTGTGTGTGTGGGTTTGGAAAATGGGAGATGATAGATCATAGACGAAAAATGGGAGCTGTGTTCCTCACGGGGGTGGGGTGGGGTGGGGTGGGTCTCCAGCCCCTGGAAGGAGCGGGGGGGGGTGATGTGCTGTGTGCAGCTCACATTATGTATTAGATCACAGCGCGGGTATTGATTCTGCATGGAGCCTGTGTGAGTACTGTGGGGGCGGGTAGAAGATGTGACAAATGACAGTGAGTGCTTCTGGAGTTTACCTAACCCCCTGAGAGTGGATGAGACAATAACACAAAGTGAGGTTGGAGGTAGGAGATGGTGTGTGCACGCGGGCATGAGTGTGTCCTGAACAGCTGTTTGCCTATGCACGTGTGTATCCTGGGGTCCACTTATGCATGTGTGTGTGTGTGTGTGTGTGTGTGTGTGTGTGTGTGTGTGAGCTCAGCCTGCTTGAGCTTAGTTGAAGGAATCGCCTCTCGGCTCCCTCCCTCCCTTCCTTCTCTCTTGCCCTACGAGGTGAGCCCCAAGGACAGGCTCAGGCAGGCCCCTAAGCAGTGCGGGCTGACTGCCCAAAGGCTGTGGCATGACAGAGGGGTGGGCTCAGTCTGGCCCCTTGAATTTTGACCCCCTTCTACCATTGAAGTAGCCCATCCAACCTGGGGGCACTTTGCCTCACCCAGCTGTTGAAAAGTCATTTATCCCAGAATCACAGAACCAGAGCCAGAAGGGGCCTCAGAGGAGCTCTAGTCCTCCCATCTCCACCCTGGAGAGGTACTGGGGGCTCAGAGAGGCTGAGTGACTGGGATGGGAGTCATGCAGCACTTTGAGACAGAAGCTGTGTACTAACCCCCCAACCCCAAGGGTGGTGCTGGAGAGCACGGTTGGGTCTGAGTGTGCAGAGGCCTCAGGTGTGAGTTGTGTGAGATTATGCATGTCTCTGCATCACTAAGTGCCTATGTGTGTCAGTGTGTCGGTGAGGGTGAGCCCTGCGTGAGCGTGTCCCCGTCTGTCTCCGAGACGCGGTGGAGTGCTGGGAGAAGCGTGCTGGGGGAGGCTGGGCACCTGACTGCTGCTCCTGGCCTGGCCTCCAATTCTCGAATGGGTGCCTCCCTGTCCTGGGCCTCAGTTTCCTGAAATGTGACTTAGGCTCAGGTCCCCTTGGGCTGTGTGACTCTATGCGTGAGGTGCCAACTCAGGGAATAGCTTGGTCTCTGTCTCGTCCCCCAGGGGCCTTCCAGGCTGGGTGACTTGTGTCCAGGCCTGGGAAGGCTAGAAGACCTTGAACCCACCTCCCATCACTCTGTTTGGAGCCCTGTCCTTGGTACCCTCGTTAATGGCCCTCTTTTTCTCTCTCTCTTTGCCTCCCCCTTCCTGAACCTCGCTGGCCTACAGAGGAGCACCCCATGGAAGGTGAGTGATGCCTCTCGGTCTCTGGGAGTGGTGGATCAATTGCTGGGGGTCCTGGAGGTTCCCTCCCCTGCCCATGTGGGGGGCCCCAGGGAAGGATGTCTGGTTGTCCTCTTGGCTGCCTTGGCCCCGCCTCTCACCTGTTCCCTCCTTCTGGTCTGCTGGGGAGAGCTGCCTGGCAGGGCCAGTCCTTCCACGGCCTGTCCTCAGCACTTCTGCCCACCGGCCTGTCTTCTGCCCTGGGAGGAGACCAGACGGGGAGTGGAGCTGGAGGGGCGGGCTGAAGAGTCACACATGTCCAGAAATGACTGAGAAGATATGTTTTTGCTCCGCCCAGGGGAGGAAGCGTAGACGGGCCATACTGCCAGGGCCTGGGGGTGGTGCTCGGGTAGAATTCGCTCCAGGGTCTGAAGAGTGCAGGCCATGGGTGGGGAGCTGGGTCTCTGGGTCAGGGGGTGTGGGCTGGGTGGCCGTTTCTCCTCTCTGACGCACTTGCAGTCCCCAGTCCCCCGGGCTGGCATGAGTAGGTAGGGTGGTCTGCTTCTTCCTTCAGCCCAGGCCCGGGAAAGGGCCCGGAGCGTGCCTCGCTTCAGGGTCTCTGTCCATTCTTTCCCTGTCTTCTGCTTCATTTGCCTTTTCTCTCTCTCTGGTTTTTGTCTCTGCCTCTCTTTTTCTCTAGGGCCCTGTTCCTGGACTTCTTTCTTTGTTTCTGTCCTTCCCTGGGCTCCCTCTGGGTTCCTGTCATTCTCTGAACCTTCTCCTCTCACTGTGCTTTTCCACGTTTCTTCTCCTTCTTTGAGGTGGACCAGATCAGGGAGCAAAGACTGGGTTGGATGGTCCAGGCTTGAAGGCAGGGCTGCAATGGAGCTCACGTGGCCCCCACAGGAGGGCTGGCAGTGGGCTGGGAGGGAGAGAGGATCCCGGTCACCAAACCTGTCCCTAACTTTCTTCCTGGAGCAGCGGGAGTGGGAAGCATGTGGGCAGCCCACCCTGCCCTGGATGCGGGAGTCTGGGGCAGAAAGAAGGCAAGGGGGGCTTGGCTGAGTGTGGGGCTGGAATCCACTTTCCCTCGTGATGTCCACGTTTGGCTGGTCTCTCTCCCCGATGTCCCTTCTCCTTGAGTGTCCTCAGGTCCCCTGATCCCTGTAGGCAGGCACCCATGTGCGCATGCGCGTGTGTATGTGAACCTGCGTGCACACGTGTTCATGCAGCTCTGTTATATCTGTGTGCACGTCTGTACATGTACACGTGTGTACGCATCTGAGTGTGTGCGGAGCTATGTGCCCCTCCAGCGTCCTGTCTGCTGTGGCCCATGTCTCTGGAACCTCTGTAGAAGTGTCTGCATCTGTGTCTGCATCTGTCCTGTCTGGGTCTGCCTCTCCATGTGTCAGTGTTTACCTGTGTGTGTGTGTGTATGTGTGTGTGTGTGTGAGAGAGAGAGAGAGAGTGTGTGTGTGTTTGTGTGGACGCAGTCTTCTGAGGGCTGGAGATAAGATTTAGTGCTGATGTGACTTTTACTTGCTCTTGATGTCATGTCTCCTCCGGAACAAAAGGAGAGAGGCAAGAGGAAGAGGGGGAAAGGGTGGAGGAGAGAGCCTGGGGGGAGGGGGCAGACAGACCAGAGGAAGGAGGGGGGCAAGCTGAGGCGGGAAGAGGAAGGAGGCAGTGCAGGGAGGGGCAGAAAGGGGGGGAGTGGGCGGGGGAGCAGCCAGGCCAGGAGAAGAAGCCGGAGGGCTGGTCGGGGAGGAGCAGTGGCCTGGAACTGAAGGGGGGGAAATAGGGACCAGTTTTCCAAACAAGTAGACTAGAGGGACGAGAGAGAAGCTAGGTTGCGGGGACAGTGGGGACTGAGCTGTCTCTTGGGGACACCATGGTGGCCTGCTGGTCTGGATGAGGCCTTGTATGTGCCTGCATGTCAGTGCTTGGGCAGGGGTGTGTGTCTGTGGCTCTGTGTGTGTATGTATTATGTGTGTGTGTGTGTGCGTATACACACGCAGGGATGTGATACATCTGTGTGTCTCTGTGACGTGGCTGCTTGTGTGTCTTCCAATCTTGTCCCTGTAGCCTTCTTTCTTCTTTTGATGCTGGTCCTCCCTGGGGTTCTGGTAGGAGAGTGAGGGGGTGAGACTGAGGGTGGGGCAGTAGGTCTGGCAGGTGGTGGCTTCTTGGGGGGGTACTGGGGGACTCCTCGGTGGCGCTATATTCTGGACTCTGCAGGTCCCCCTTCAGATTTCTGAGTTGTCCATGCCTTCACCCCCTTTTCCGGCCCTTGGACACTGGCTCAGGCCTAGCTTTCTCCCAGGAACCCAGCCATCCTGCTCCCCAGGCTCCTGTCAAGTATCTCCTTTTGGGGATCCTGGTAACCCTGCCTCCTTTCCCTCTAGCCTTTTGGAGCAGGGAGAGGAGACCCAGAAGCAGCCAGACAAAGTGCCCTAGGAAAGGACCCTTAGTAATGCCATCCATCACTGCCGGCTCTTCTTCAGGGGCAGGCGGAGGGGTTGATGCCACAGGTGGAAGCAGGGAGGGGTGTAAGGAGAAGGGCCAGGGCCTGGGGAGAGCAGAGAATTCAGGCCGGGTGGGGAGGCAGGCTTTAGGGAGGGCACCCTCGGGCCAGGCTGGGCTGAGCTGCGGGTAGATGGGTAGACGACGGGGCAGGGAACCGGCCTCCCCTTCCCCAAGATGGCTGGTACTGTCATGCCTGAGGGAGCTGAGCAGCTGGTTGCCGTGGTGACAGAGGAGAGTGCCGCATGCTAATGAGGCTGGCGGGGAGCCGGGCAGTGCAAGGGTCTGTGAGGCAGAGAAGCCGCTGCCCCCAGCAGTGGTGCGGGCCTGTGGGGACAGAAGCGGGGTTCACAGGGCACTCAGCTCTTGGGCCTGCAAGAGCTGGATGAGGGTCTAGGGCCCCGGGTCTGGGTCCTGCATGTAGGGGGTTTGGAAGAAGATGGTAGTTTGGGGGAAACAGTTGGTGGGGGCATTCGGAGCAAAGAATGAGACCTGGTCCAAATATTTGGGTTCCCTCCAGTTTTGTGGATGAATCCTGTGTCTCCCCAAGAACTCTTCTGTCCGGAGGCAGCCCTCAGCAGCTGTGCTTCCCTCCCCCAGCTGGCCTCAGACCCAGAGGTGGGGAGACACCCAAGCGCCTGAGACTAGAAGCAGGCAGCAGGAACCATTCGCCCATCTTCCGCAGGGCCCAGGTCCTTGGCCCTCGGCCGTGCCCTTCTGGCCTTCTTGCTATTTTTCTTTTTGGAACCCAGGCATCCTAACCCTCAGCCTTGCCCCAGAGACAGCTGTCCTGGTCCTGCCTTTCTGCCTCCAGCGCTCACATCTTATGATCACAGCCCCCAGGATGGTTTCCAAGGGTGATGCGATGCTGCAGGGCCGTTCCTTCCCCACTCTCTTGGCCAGACCCGGCAGGTGCAGGGGTGGGGAGGTGACGGCAGAGGTTGGTGGGGCTGACTGGTTGTCTGGGGGAGCCCCGGGGTCTCAGCTCAGCTGTGGGACCTGGTGCTGCTAGTCTCTCTGGAGGGGAGTTTTCCTTGACTGGTGCCTTTCAGGGACTGGGGTACTGGTCGAGTGGGCCAGAATCTCTCCCCCTGAGGCTGAGGGGTCCCCCAAATCAGAGCTTACAAGGCTCTCTCAAGGGACCAAGGCGACTCTGAAAAAAACCCCAACCAATCTTGCTCTCAGTCTTGGATGTAGGGCTGGTGTTTCCCATTTCCAAAATTCAGTTTTTGGGTCGCCTCAGAGGGGACCTGGCCGGAGAAAGAGGATCCATAGAATAGGTTTTTTTTTTCATAAAATAGTTTTGAATGAGGTGTGTTGACCTCTCGGGGAGCTCCCTCCCAGGGTTCTTGGCTATCCTCTTTTGTCTTTGCTGTCCAAGGGTGCTGGCCTAGCCTCCCAGGCCTCCCCATGGAAGGTCCCAGACCCCCATTCTTTATTCAATTTTTTGGCCACGCCCCAGGGCATGTGGGATTTTAGTTTCCCAACTACCTGGGGCCCCCTGCAGCAGAAGTGTGGCATTTTAGCCACTGGACCACCAGAGAAGTCCCAAGACCCCCTTCCTGATCCAGCATGCCCTTAGATTCTGCTTCCTCCTACCTGCTGCTGCTGTCTGTCCTCCTGAGCCCCAGTGTTCTCGCAGAACCTGGGTGTCAAGGTACCTGCTACCCATTCCGAGGCTGTGGGGGGGGGTGCAGCTTGGGGGATGGGGCCCGGATAGAGGCTTTTCCACCACCCCCTTTGGTGGGAGAGGCTGTCCAGGCCCAGGCTCCTCACGCCCCAGTCCTCTGGTCTCTACCAGGCTCGGGGGATGGGGTGGAGGGTGGAGATCCCGCTTGCCAGCTCAATCCCATGCTAACAGGACACTCTCTCTCTCTCCAGGTGGCTTTGATTTTTGTGTCGTGTTTTATTTTCTCCTTCATCCGAATCGTTTTTCTCGTTGACTGTTTTTTTTTCTCTCCGCCTCCCGGAAGAAAAAAAAAAAAGAAAAAAAGAAAAAGGAAAAAGCAGTCCTCCCAGCCTCATGCTTCTCCTCCTTTTCCTTTTTTTTTTTCGGCAAGAAGAAAAAAAAAGAAACCAAACTCTCCTCTCCCCGTGCAGTAACTCCCTGCCCCCTCCTCCCTCTGGTTCTGCCTGTACCCCCTCCCCCTCTCCGGCGCCCCCTTCTCTCTCTCTCTCTCTCTCTCTCTCTCCCCCTCTCGTGCCCTCCACCTTCTGTTTCGGCATCGGGGCCCCTTCCCTCAGCTCTGGGCTGGGGGCTTTCCCCCGATGCCTGTCACAAGTTAAAAGGGTTTTTAAATTGTGGCAGCAAAAGCTTTTTTCTCCCCTCTGGCTGATTTTGATGACTCGTGTTTTCTTTGTTTCTTTCCCCTTTTCTTTCTTTTTTCTTCTTTTTTTTTTTTCTCCTCTATTTCTTTCTCTCCTTTCCCTTTCCAAGGTCCGGCTCACCTGACGTTAAACAGCGAAGGTATGGTTTGAAATTCTGGTTTGGTTTGGATTGGATGGCCCCCAACCTGCGCCTGGATTTTTCTGGCCCCGCCCCCTCCCCACCCCTTTCCCCCTCCTCCACCTGCCCCGCCTCCTTCCTGCCTTCCTCCCCCTTCCTCTGCCATATCTTTATTTTACTGGGTGCTGGGGCGGGGGTTGGAGGGCTGGTCCTGGTGTGTGCTCTCCCCTCCCCTAACTCCCCCGACTCACTCCATCCGCCCTCATCCCACCTTGGTTTCTGACATCAAGAGATGTTTGAACTCCTGCCGTTGTCTCCAGTCACCTTTTTTGCGTTTTCCTGATAGTGTATCTTGCTTTTTTTTTTTCTTTCTCATGGTGGTGTTTTATTTCCTTCCACTCATTCTGATCATTCTTTCTCTTCTGTGAACCCAAATACAAAGAGAAAAGCATGGGCTGGAGGAAGAGGATTTTAGGCAGCCTCATTCCCCTCACCCTGCTGCTGTGGGATGCCCGCTTTCCACAGCTCCCCTCTGCTGCCCTACCCTGGCCCATACACCCTCGCCTGGTGACTTGAGGATGTCTCCTGACCCTGTTTGACAGATGAGGACATTTAAGCCCAGAGAGATGAAGTGACTCGCTAGTGATTACACAGCCTTTAATTGGTGGTACCGTTGGGACTGCTCAGCTATTTTTAGCCTCCCTTCGACCAAGTCCTTACCGTCTTTAAAAGCCCTGGTGTTCAGCAAACCTGGAGACAGAGCCCAGGCGTCCTGACCACGATCCCCCAGCTCTGACCTTCCTGTCACTGTCTCCCTCCCAGACCCTCTGGCACTGCTCCCGTGCCCAGGGTGGTCCTCTGTTGGGGCTCACCTTCCAGAGAGATGGGGTGAGAGTCTCAGCTTGTAGGCAGGAGAGGCCTACAGGATGCAGGCTGGGCTGTGGGGAGCCACTGAGATCTGGAATGG
Organism: Dama dama; assembly: GCF_033118175.1. Lineage (NCBI taxonomy): Eukaryota > Metazoa > Chordata > Mammalia > Artiodactyla > Cervidae > Dama > Dama dama. The sequence continues at coordinate 7,977,795 of NC_083682.1, forward strand.
GATGGATTTAGGCCTGGGGTGGTAGAGACCTGGAATTGGTTCAGGGATGTGAAATTATGACAAGAAATGTGTGGAAGGAGGAAGTCACGGGTGGGTAGTCAGGGCCTTGCTGTTTGATTCACATTCTTCTTGCCCCTCAGTGCCTGGTCCTGGAGATGCCGGTTGTGGCTTACCATTTTCATAGATGAAGGCCTGAAGGACCCTTAAAGCCGCCCCCACCCCCACCTCCCACCCCACCCCCGAAAGGCCACAGCTCAGGCGTTATTCTAGCTTTAGTTCTGGGGATTGGGGTTGGAGTCAGGGCCCAGACAGGGACTTTTAAACTCCATCCTTGAGTTCCCCTCAAGAACCACCTCCTAGGGGCTGTTGGTAGCTGTGGTGCCTGGGAGTCACTGATCCCGTCACTGGGAGTCACTGGTCGGGTCACGGGAGTCACTGGTCCCGTCACTGGGAGTCACGGGTGGGCGGAGAGCTCAAGGCTGCCTGGGTGCCAGATGTGGTGACGCGTGCCTGCGGGGACTTTGGAGAGGAGGCCCGGGGTTGGGGGACTGGGCAGCGGGGAGCGAGATGTCCTAACTGAGAAAGGCCTTCCCACTCCCACGGTGAGCTCGGCCTGGCAGGACCTGCGGGTGTGCACAGCCCTGCTGAGGGCACCCTGCAAGGACCAGGAGCAAACGGGGCAAGGCCCTGCCCCTGGGAAGCCCCTCAGTCTAACTGGCCAAGAGGTGGACGAAGGCAACCTCGAGAACACACACTGTAGTAAATGAACAGGTGTGGAGGGAGAACCAGGCTTGCCTTGAGGATGGGCAGAGAACAGAAAAGGGGTTTGGTGTGGGGACTGAGGTGGTTTCGGAAGAGGGGGTGCTGTGTCAAGCTATTGCACGAGTGGAAGAGCAGGAACCTGGCCCAGCAGGTCAGGGTTGAGAGTGGCCATGGACGTTCAGGGCCCCCAGGACCAGAGGGCTGTCCTGTTGGCAGGCTGTCGGGCAGAAGGGGCTCCTCAACCAGCAATGAGGCCTCTGCTCCTCCATCCCAATCTCCCCAGCCTTGGGCAAGGGGTGGAATCAGTGACTGAGTCTGATGGGGTTCCTGGGGCTGGTGGTTCTTGGTTTGTCAACCAGCTCCTTCCCCAGAGGCCCTGAAGCAAATGAGTATCCAGAGCACACCCCGACCCCCAGCGTACCTCCAGGCAGGCGCTCTGCCCTGGAAAGGGCCCTCCATCACCTCAAGGCTGGGGCGGGACTGCCTGGCTAGCCCCCTGTGCCTGACTCCCCAATTCTGCTTCTCCAGTAGGGTCCTTACTGTTCTCCGAGGGGGGGGCCGGGAGAGGAGGAGCCGGCGATGTGCACCAGCCGTCAAAAGGTCAGTGACCCCACGGTCCCCAGAGGGCCCAGCCCTTACCACCCCCGCAGGCCAGCTTCATTCCTGGAGGGCAGCAGAGTCAACAGAGGCCTCGCCCCTTCTACCGGCTCTGAGGTCCATCCTGCACCCGCAGTACCTGCCCTGGCGTGAAGGGCCACAGAGCTTCGTCTCTGTCCCAAAGCCCCGTTGTCCTGATGACCTATTTCTAGAACACAGATGTCTTCTTGTGGCAATTGTTTAGGCCAAAGAGCAGGGATGCCTTGAGAGTACCTGTTTCCCTGGGATAGTGGCTAGGCAGCAGGTTCGACACCCCATTTAACCCTCAAATTCTGACGGCACGCTTGGTGTCAGCCCAGGGGGATTCTGGTGGAGATATTGGCATTTTTAATAGGTATGTAACATAGGTGTCACTTCAGTGAGCCTTCACGCCCCCCAGGTGGAAGGGCTTGTGGCCCTTGGTTTACAGATGAGGAAACTGACCTCACCAATGCCCCTGAGGCCAGCCTGGGGCCCTTTATCCTGTCTCAGGGCTGTAGGTTTCAAGCTCCCTATTTTTCCTGCACAAAGGCTATCTCTTAAGAGAATCTCTTCCCTAAGAAGTTTGCAGGGCAGGGAAGCAACCCTCAAGGAGCTCCAGTGGGTGCCAAGCCCTACGGCTATCAAGTCCTGTTCTTTTGGACGTGCTGTTCTGTTGGCCTGGATTTCTGCCATCTCTGCCCTCTTCCCCAGCCATTTGGTATCTCTTTCAGCTGACTCTCGAAAAAGCAGCTAGGCCACCCGCACTGGAAGTCTCCCCCAAGTTCCCTCGGCAAACCCCAGACTCTGCGCGGCGTTCCCTTTGTCTGCACATTCATTATATCACTCGCCACACGGCATCGTAACTGTCACTTTACCTGGTTGCCTCCCCCTCTCAACCGAGCTCCCTGAGGACAGTGATTGGGTGTTTTTGTTCATATACCCCTGGTGCTTTCCACGGCTCCTGGCACATATGTAGGCGGGTGCTCAGCAGATTTATTTTAAATGGGTGAATGGGCTCTGTTCTCAAGGGGCTCATTGACGTTCTAACAAATAACTACAATACAGTGTTGGTATATGCAAAGTATAGGCAAAGTGCAGACTTTGTGCAGAGGAGTTAATTTATTCATTGATGGAGAGAGAGGCAGCACATACACACATAGAACGTTACATCCCAGTAACACGAGTCGTTTATTTGTGGAATGGTTTACAGTTTAAGAAGCTTCACCCTGGCCAGTCTCTTTCTAGATGCCCACAGCAACCTGGAAGGTAGGCAGACGATCAGCTCCTTTGTCCTGAGGAGGAAGCTGGGCCTTAGAGATGCTGCCTCTTGGCCAAGGTCACAAAGCTGGTGCAGGAGCCAGCATTAGTGCCCAGGTCTTCTTTTTCACATCATACTTCCTCTCAAGGGAGCAGTACAAGATGTTACTAGGCAGTAAGTGCCAAATGAGCAGAACAGACAGCTGTAGTGCTTGAGAGCAGGGAGGGGCTAAGGGGGCTGGAGACCTTCCCAGAGGAGGGCTTTGAGCAGGGCCTGAAAAGGAGGTGGCTGCTCTGCCCCTCACGGCCTTTAGAGGTCCTGGACCACAACAACTGGTCTCTAGCCACATCCAGCTTGACTGGGGACACTGGTGGTGCTCCACTTCCCCGACCCTGGAAGACAAATGAATGTCAGCAGTGACCCCTTCCCTGTGCCAGGGACGGTTAGGAGCCGTAATGTTCAGGTGCTGATGGGAGTTGTAGTTCCGGGGTGTCCACATGGTGGGATGGGAGCGAGCGCCCCCTGCTGTTTCAGGTCCCACTCCTTTCAGATCTCCTTCATGCTCTTGGGGGTTCAGTGGGCAGGGTGACCCCCACATCCTTACCTGACAGACCGCCCCCTCATCCCCACCAATCCCAAGAGGTCCTGCTGCTTCCTCCCCACTCCAGGGCGGTCTCTGTCTGTCCTTCCCACCGTTCTTGTGTTTTCTGGTTCACATTTACTCCTCTCTTCTCTGTTGCTGTCCTCCAATTCTTCCAGGTTCCCTCTGGCTGCTCCAAGCCTCTTCCCATCCCTGGCCTGCTAGATCTCTGGCGGTGGCAGGCAGTGGAGGACAGGTTTACTCTGGCTCCTCTCCCAGGAGACCAGAGCGGAGCCCCGAAGAGTCGAGGAATGGCCTCGTTTCTCCACTTTGCCTTGGCAGCCGGGGTCCGGCTCTAGGCCCGCCGCTCTCCTTTTCACCAGGCTCTTTTGTTCTGTTCCAATCACTTTTCCACGTGGTTGCCTTATTCTTTCCTTTCTTTCTGTTTGACTCTCCTTTTAATATTTTCTTTGACTGCAGTGAAGGTGAGGGAGTGGGAGGGGAGGCCGGGCTTTCGGGAGAGACTAGGACGTGGAGCAAACTCAAGGTCAAACATGTTCCCTGTTCTGGTCCTTGAGCCCCCTGGCTCTGCCGGTGCCTGGGCAGCAGGCCTGGTTGCTATGGAAACAGCAAGGCCTTGGCTTCCTTTCCCTAGAGGTCTCTGTCCCCCTTTCCTTGCTGGCCCTCTTCTTCTGTCACCCTTACCTGTCCCCTCCCGGTTAGCGCTTGTCTTTATCCAGATTGCTTCCCTATCACCTCTTGCTCCCAACTCGGTGCTGTCGCCACACCCCTTCTGTCCCCCATGGTCCATCTTTCTCTACATGGCCCGCCTCCACATCGCCATTCTTCCTTACTTTTCCCTCCTTGTCTCTCCTTGACTCCTCCTCTTCGTTTTCTGGTCCTCTCTGCTGGAGCCCTCAGGTGGGCAGAGTGGGGCTTCCGGCTGTCCCGATGTGGCCCGTGCCCCACCAGCCTCGCTGCCCCACAGCCTCAGGAAACCGGGCCTCGCCAGCTGCAGCGAGTGCCGTGCCAGGCTCTGGGGCAGCAGCTGGTGCTTTGGCATCCGGAGGCAGTGAGGACTGAGTCTGTGGGCAGCTTGCCCAGAGGGAGAGCAGGGCTGTTGTGCAGGGGAGGGACATCTGCAGGAGGTGCACCCGGAGAGCCCTGGCTTCCACACGCCGTGCTGATGATGGGGCCTGGCATACTGTGGGCAGGTGCCTTCTGAGGGCCGAAAGCCCTGCTTCTTTCTGGGCCTGGGGACCTGTACTGAGAACCTCTGCCCTCCATGAAGGCCCTCAGCTGGCTGTCTTGTTCACCCTCCCTTCGAGATGGGTGGGCCCAGCTGGGAGGAGAAGCAAGTCGCTGTCAGAGTCCAGGTCCTCTGTGCTCCCTTGACTTCATGGCCCATTTTCTTCCCTTGATGGATGTGGGCTCTGGCTTGTGAAGGTGTAGGGTTGGGACCCCACCTTCCCTCCACTAAGCCGTAGTCACCCATTTGTAGAATGCTAAATGCCCCTAAGACCCTTCCAATTGTTTTCACTTCTGTTTAAAGAGTGCCAGTGAAAGGAGCCTTGTGCTGGGTGTACACACACACACACACACACACACACACACACACACACATAAGAGCCAGGTCTGCCCCTGTATCTTGCCTCCAGTCATCTCCTGGCACACAGGGTCCCTACATCTGCCCTCTGGCCACCCTTGGAGGCTCTCCATCTAGGACCTGTCAGCACTGTCCTCTCAGGTTGGACTAGGAAGTTGGCAGGGATGGTGACAGCCATCACAGTGGCCTCCTGTGTAAGCCCCGCCCCTGCTCCCTGGCACATCTGTCACCTGCATCGCCCTCCTGTGTGTCTTCCCCCTGCCCCCCCCCACCCCATTCTCTCCATTTGCTCAGTGCTATGAAGCAGGCTACTAGTTCCATCCCAGGTGGTCAGGCTTGAGATTGTTCCCAGGCAGTGAGAATGGCCATCACCGGAAAAGAGGCAGGAGGGGGAGGTGGGCTGCACTCAGGAGACCCTTGGTGCCCCGCCATAGGGGGACACTCTAGGAAGACTTCAGGTGCAGCCTCTTGTTTCTCTTCCGCATCTTTCTGTTAAGGGGAGTGGCTGGGGGAGGGCTGGTGGGGGAGGAGACGGTGAGACTGCCTGCTTCTGTCTGCTTCGCCTGGCCCTGTGGCAGCTTAATTGTCAGCTGTCAGTGTGAGAGCCACTTAGCAGCCTCCTGCCTTGGAGATAGGCGTGGAGGAAGCTGCTTCTGACAGCAAAGACGGCGGGGTCTGGAGAGGAGGGGGCCAGCAGGGGGTGGGGAGAGAGCCTACTGCTTGCAGTTGGGATCGAGAGGCTCTGGGTGCCCTAGACCTATGCCCGGTGGCTGGAGGGGAAGAGGGAGGTCTGGAGTGCCCACACCGCTCAGCCCTTTCCATTTCCCCACGGTGGCGTCCAGGCAAGGAAGAGTTTGTGGCGACCTTCAAAGGCAATGAATTCTTCTGCTACGACCTGTCACACAACCCGATCCAGAGCAGCACGGACGAGATTACGCTGGCCTTCCGCACCCTGCAGCGCAATGGGCTGATGCTGCACACGGGCAAGTCGGCCGACTACGTCAACCTGTCCCTCAAATCCGGGGCGGTATGGCTCGTCATCAACCTGGGCTCGGGAGCCTTTGAAGCCCTGGTGGAACCCGTCAACGGCAAGTTCAACGACAACGCCTGGCACGATGTCCGGGTCACTCGAAACCTGCGCCAGGTAGGGGGAGCAGGAAGATGGCCGGGGGCCAGTGGCGTCTGGGGCAGAATGGGGGTGGGGAGCGAGGCCACCGGGATGTGGGGCCAGGCATCAGGCTGGGTGGCAGGGTGTGGTTCTGAAGGATGTTTAGGTTTTGGGTCGGCTGACAGGGGCCAGGAGTGTGCCCGCAGTGGGCAGGCTGCAAGGACCAGGATCCACGCTAGGGAGGAGGCTGCAGAGCTGTCCAGGGCCAGAGCCTAGGGGAAGAGGAAGGGCTGGGCTAGGGTTGGTGCTAGTGACTGGGGTTTCAAGGGCTGGGGCTGAAAAATCAGGCGAACTGGCAGCAGGGTGATTCAGGACTTGGAGGAGTGAGACAGAACATGAATGATGGGCCCTGGAGGTGCTCTGGGATGGGGAGACTCTGGCTGGACCCTGGAGGGGCAGGTGTCCAGTTAAGGCAGAAAGTTTAGGACACGTGGGGTGGGGTGTGGCCTGCCCTTACGCGGGGCCTTTGGGGCTGGGCTCAGAGCAGGTTCGGGGCAGCAGATGTGAGCAGGGAACCAGCTGGAGAGGTGCTTGTTCCTGCCTCTCCTCTGGCAGCACCCCAGTTCGCTCCTGTCCTGTCCTGTTCCTCCAAATGGGTGCAGGCTCTCCCAGGGGTTCTTGACTGTCTTGCTGTGGCTTCCAGGCCCGCCCTTGCAGGAGCTCAGGAGACTCTTGGGGCGGCCCCTGCAGTCAGGACAGGGCTCTTCACCTCAGCGTCCCCAGACGCCCCCAACCCTGGAGGAGTGCTGATGCTTCTGGGCACTGACTCTGTCCTCAGTAGCTCTTACCTCTCACAAGGCACCGGGAGGCTGTGGCAGGCGAAGCGCTCTCTCTGGCCAGGCTCCTGCTTGACAGCAGCCCCCACAGCTTGTTTCCAGCCCTGAGAAGTTCCCGCCTCAAGCATGGTCCAAACCAGAGCCTTTTTCGAAAGCAGATGAGGCCTCTGTGCATCCTTAATCGCTCCCGTCTCCACCTCCAGACTCCTTGCCCCACTCACTGGGTGCCTGGGGCCCGGGTGCCAGGCTCCTGCTGGTCCCTTTCTCTGGGTCCACTGCTTTCTCTCGTGGCTGGTGGCAGGGATGCTTTCCCAGCTCCACTCCAGCAGGCTAAGTGCAACCAGGACTGTGGAGCCCCTGAGCCCTGGGAGACACCATCTGGGCTGGTTTGGAGCTCTTCTCTTACCCAGTACCTTCTGTGTTTCCTGGTTCTGGCTGAACTTCTTGGTGGATGAACTTCTGTTGTCTCTCCTCTTCACCATCATTGGCAACTTCCTTCTCCTCCTCTCCTTCCGCCCACTGAAGGCTCCTGGAGGGCGGAGGCCATCAGACCTCACACTGTTCTTACCTGCTCCTCTTCAACCCACTGAGTCATGATCTAATGGGGCATCCCCCTCAACGGTGACTTCCTCTTGCTGTTGGGACACCATGACTAACAACCTGCTCTTTCGGAGCCGCTGCTCCCTGCTGTAGTCTGGCTCCCACCAGGCGCCTGTTCTCAGTGCTCCCCAAGCTCTGAAGAGCGGCAGCATCCCCTGACCCGCCTGGAAGGCTGTCCTGTGTTGTCACCGTTCACTGCAGGGCTGGGCGGAGTTGCCTTCTTGCTGCTGTTCCCTCCCCAGGGCCAGTGTTGTCACCTGGTGCTGCCTCTGGCAACACGCTGCAAGCCCGGAGTCCTCATCCATGTGTCGTCTGGCCAACACGCTGTCCATCTATACAGGATGTGTGCTCAGTCGCGCAGTCATGTCTGACTTTTCTGTGGCCCCATGGACTTCAGCCTGCCCGAGTCTTCTATCCATGGGATTTTCCAGGCAAGAATATTGGAGTGGGTTGCCATTTCCTTCTGCAGGAGATCTTCCTGACCCAGGGATTGAACCCCAGTCTCCTATGTCTCCTGCACTGGCAGGCGGATTCTTTAGCACTGTGCCACCTGGGAAGTCCTATACAGGGTACTGAGGGGAAAAAAACATGGTCCCACACTCCCAGTCCTTTGGCTCTCGAGGAGACAGGATGAGTCTGTTAAAAGTGATCAGAGCAAATCCACACAAGTGCCAGCTAAGCGGCAGGAATCTTAAATGTTCTAGGAACTCAAGAGACACAGACAAGTGGGAGAGGTTGTGACCAGGGAAGGTGGGAAAGCCACCCAGAAGTGGTGAGGCCTGGCCTCCATAGCACCAGGATGGACAGTGACTCACAGTAGCCTCCTTCGGGTGCTCACAGAGTTCTGGGTCTGAGCTGGGGACCGATGCAGACCACTTCCCCTGGCTGGCTCTACCAGATGGCTCAGAACAGAGTCAGGTCATATTGACCCAAACACAAGCCTTTGGGGCTCAGTAGGTATCTGCTTCAAGACTTTGATTGAGAGGTCTTTTTAGAAAGGGTTTCTAGAGAGATGTATTTGACTCAAGTTTGCATCCTTAAGTGTGAGCTGCAGCCCTTTTTGGGTCATTGTGACCATCAGGGGGATGGCTGTGTTCTGGATTCATTGCCAAGTCCATCCTCCCCAGGCCTTTTGAGGGCCTGGTTCTCAGTTGAGGGAGGGGGTGCCCCCAGGAGGTTCTGGAAATGTCTGGAAGCATTTCGGGTGTCACGTCTTGGGGAGGGTGCTACTGGGTAGAGGCCAAGATACTGCTAAACATCTCCCAGTGCACAGGACAGCCCCACAGCAAAGAACGACCTGGCCCCAAGTGTTGGAAGTGCCGAGGAGAAGAAACAGTGCAGAGACAAGGGCCTCGTGGCATCCTGGGATTGGAAAGATCCTTTTGTGATTTGAGGGATAATGTAGGGTCAGGAGTGGCCAGGAGCAAGGATAGGAGTAATGTGAGGAATGACATCTGCCCCAGCCTCTGCGGGGGCACTGGGGTCCACGTAGTTTTCCCCAAGTAATTAGAACGATGGGGGGACCACCACCTGGGGAGAGCCTGGCCCAGAACTGACATGGAGGGGGTCTCCCTTCCTCCTCTTGGTTCATCAGCTTTGGGTGTTGGTGAAGAGGCCGGCTCCTATGACTGGAAGAAGGCAGAATTTCTCCCCACCTCCCCTGAACCAGATAGTGACCCCTGGAATCATCCAGCACCTCTTAGAACAGTCAGGGCCAGAGGGAGCATGACTGAGACCACACCCTGCCTTTGCTCTGCTTTCCCCCTGCATCCAGGCTTGACGACTCTATGCCCAGTGGTGTCTCCTGGGTGATCTTGCCAAGAATGATTCCATCTGAGGATTCCCTGGGGCCTCTTTTTTTTTGGTTATGCTGGGTCTCTGCCAGCTTCTCTAGCTGTGTAGGGCAAGTTCTAGAGTGTGTGGTGCTCAGGCTTAGCTGCAGTGTGTGGGATCTAGTTCCCTGACCAAGGATCAAACCTGGGCCCCTTGCATTGGGAGTGTAGCCTGTTATCCCCTGGACGACCAGGGAAGTCCCTGAGGCCTATTTTTAATCTTGGGCACACTCTCCTCCCACACTGGTGTGCCTCCCCCACCACACATGCCAAGTGCCAACCCACTTCATCTCTGGCCAGCTAACCAGCACCAGCTCTGGAGACAAGCTGGCCCTTGAAGTATCATGTGGAGCTTCCTCCCACCCAGCTCCTTTGAGGCCATGCCTCGTATGGAGGCCCCCTGGACCCCAAGGAGGGAGTCCTCCAAGGATGGGGTCTGGCAGGCACTTGGGACTCCCTCCCCTGCCTTACGGCTTGGCCTCCGGGTTTCTCAGCCTGTCACACACCCTGCCTCAGAGCCTAACTGTGCTGCTGGGCACGCCCTGTCTACACCGGCTTCCGGAGCTGCCCGCTTCATTCCCATAGTGCTCCTTGAGGACACCACCATTCACCCTCCTTTCTGCCGGGTGAAACCCTAGAACTGGGGTTTGAGCTGGACTGACTGGGTTCAAGTCATTGAGTGACTTGAAGCAAGTTATCTAACCTGTGTGAGGTGAGAGGGGCCTTTGAGGAGTGACTGAGGTGACGCCCCGGGCTTGGCACACGTGAGCATCGTGGGCTCGCTGCCGCCTTTACCGTTAGTTGTGGGGTTTCCAGTCCATCTCACCAGCTTTGTAAGGCTTTTCTTGAGCTGCCTCCACTGCCATTCCCTGCCCTGGCCCGGTCAGTCTCCCTTTTTGCTGTATTCTGGCCCTGTCACCACACTCTTTATCTGTGGGGTTAATTTGTGTTCATCTCTTTTCTCTATTTCTAGGTGGTGAGCTCCTTGAATGCTCTTTTTAGTCTGCGTCGGGTCTTAGTTGCGGCGCACGGACTCTCTAGTTGTGGCGTGTGGTCCCAGGAGTTGCCGCGCGGGCCTAGTTGCTCCTGGGCATGTGGGATCCCAGTTCCCTGACCAGCGATCCAGCCTGTGTCCCCTGCACTGGAAGGCAGATTCTTAACCACTGGGCCACCAGGGAGGTTCCCCTTGAGGGCTTCATACCAGAAACTGAGTGTTTTTATTTGTTTTTCTGGTGGTTTTGCTGGTTCCCAAGGCTCTTCCTTGAAGCCAGTTGGTGAGGTTTTGGACAGATTAGCAGATCTAATTATTTCATGTGAGCCGGGAACTACTGTTGTCCTCTGGGAAAAACTCCTTCCTTTATGCTCCCACCCTCTCTTTGGAGTTTCATCAGGACCTGTTCCTTTTCTTACAGCACTGCTCAGATCGCACCCTCACATCTCTCCTTCATAGGCCCCCAAGTTCTAGGGTCTCGTTTCTTTTTTGTATCTCATCTAACTTTTCTAACAATCCTGTGAAGTGGGAGATACTTCCATTCACCAAGGAGGAAAAAGCAAGTTGAAGAGCTGGCCCAAGGCTATTCTGTGGGAGTGGGAGGGTGAGAGTCTGTCTGACTTCATTCCTCTGCCTCCCGGGAGGGCCTGGCTGTCGTCCTTGGTGTGCAATGCTAAAGGGCCTGTCACTTGCCTTTTGGTCCTGCCATTCTTGGATGTTCCCATGTCTTGAACCATTTCAATGTTCTGCTGTCTCTTGAAAAAGTGGGCCTGTCTTATCTGAGTCCTCTTTTCTTTGTCCTGATTTTTCTTGCTCCGTAGAGATTACCTTCATCCAGATTGTTGTGATTTGTGTGTATAAACCCCTTCTTGGCTTTCTTGAGGGGCTGGAGCTATGCTGAGACTTCAAGGTAGAGATGGGGCAAGGTTTTGTCCAAAGGCCCTTGGTTGTGGTAAGTTATACTTGCTGTAATCACTGACCTCTTTCCTCTGTGATTGATGTCCTCCTCCTTCATCACGCATGGTCCTCCATGTGCTCCTGTCCTCCAGGGGCCCTCTAGCTGCTTCTGTGGCTGGGGCAAAGCCTTCCTTTCCCAGTTGTTAGTCTGAAGCCCCAGCTCTCCAGATCCCAGCATTTGGAAAGGTGTGGGCTGCTGCATCATGGGCGCAAGCTGGGTTCCGGTGGAGCCTCCACCCTAGTGTCTGGCCACAGTTGCCCGCTCGGGCATGACCACCGAGTTCTGGATCTGTACTCTGTAGATCTAGAGGGGTCCTGTCTCATCCACTGCAATGTCACTGTTTTTCAGAGGAAGCCTAGATCTCTTGACACATCAGTGGGAGGCCCAGGCTTTGAACGCACAGCTCTTCCCTCTCAGTCTTGTTTCTTAATTCACTCTTCTATTTGTTAAAAATGAAGTTGTCCGTGAAAGTTGAAAACTGCTTTTTCCTTATTTTAGTTTCTACAGCCAGTTCTAACTTCAAAAGAGTGGCAGTTGGACTTTTACCTGCAATGCCTCTTTTTCCCTTGTCTTGTTTGACTAGTGCAGTGGTATCAGCAAACTTGCACCTTTTTTGGTGCCATGGATTTAGCTGTCATGAAGCTAATGTTTCCTTGCCCTGAGTAGTTGGCCTGTTCATTTCCCAACAGTCCTACTGGCCGATAGGACCAGTCTTTGTACCATGTGTTAGACTTTTTGTCTTCCTGCTAGGTAAACTGCTTCTGCATCACTAATAATTAATATTGGTCACTCAGCACTCTAGCTGCTAAATATTGAATTCTGTTATTTTTAATTATACAAGGCCCTTATTAATTGTCTTACTGAATTAGTCCTGTGCCCACTGGTTATAACAGCTCTCTAACTAATGGGTCTGTCCCCAGAAGACCTTTCCTTCTCACAGTCACACTCTTGGGCTTGCAGTTTAGTATTTGATGGACATTAAACAGTAGTGTCCCAACATCTCTGTCACACTAGGTGAAGCTGCCCCAGCCCCATTGACACCTCCTCCTCAAAGGGAAATTTTGAAGGTGGTTCTTGCTGCCGTCTTTGACCATGAGGAGAGGAAATGAACATAGAGCTGCATGGGGGTGGGGCTTCTAGAGTCTGGGGTAAAAGAAACTGGCTTCTAGTTTAGAGAGGAGTGAGGGATTTTAGAGGGAGGTGGGTCTTTGTGTTCCTTCTTATTTTGTGGTATGTGGGGGGAGTGGATTTCTGGCTGTGGGGAGTGGATGCTTGAGGGTCTGTGGGTGTGGGGAAGGAGGGTGGGCTGCTGGGAAAGCCTGACTGATTGCACAGACTTGCATGAATGATGGTGGAGGGCGGGGGGAGTACTTCATTGTGGGAGAAACAGCTGCCCACAGGGGCATAAGAAAATAGGGTGGAATGATTGAAGAACCAAGGAAAATTTGGGGGCAGTGTGGGCTCTGAAAAGTCAAATTAGGATTAATTTAGGAGCTCTGGGTGGGAGAGTGGGTGAGGGGAGGAGGGTTTGGGATGAGGTATGATGTGAGAGTGAGCCCTCTGCCAGCCCATGGAGGGCAAAGTTTCCTTTTCCCTATTTTGGTGGTGACTTGCTCTCTCTTCCTCTCTGAAGGAAGAGAAACAGGAAAAAAATATAAAGAGCTGCCCTTCCCTGTACCATGACTCCCTGGGTCTATTTGCTATCTTCCATCCCCAGGAAAAGCAGACACCCATATTTCCTCCTTTACTCCTTGGCAACCCCTTCCCTTTTGCTCCAAGTGAAATTGCCTCTCATTTAAGCCAGTCCTGGGATTCTCTGGGGGCCTTGACCATTCTTCTCCCAGTCTCACAGCCAACTGGCCCATCACCAACCAGTTAACCCATTAACTCAACATGGTCACTGGTCAGCCAGTTGGCCAGCACCAACTTGTTCTTTAGGCAGTTCTCTGGAAAGCCATCTGGTCGACCAGTTAGCCAACAAACCCCTGCGTTCATTACCTGAGAGTCAATAGCCCATGCCTTTTTCACACCCCTATTCCCCTTCCTGCCTTCCTCTCAACTCCCTAACATCTCAGCCCACAGGACTTACTAATACTGCATAATTGGGTCTGCTTCTTAACCCCCTGCCTTCCCTCTCTCACCCTCTGTTGGAAAACCCCTTTGCCAGCTCTGTGTGTGTTACTAACACGCTTATAACCCTGGGGGGACCAAGGGATGGGCAGGGACAGGTGGGGCAAGGTATGAGTGAAAAACCGAACTAACCTTTCTGTCTCATCTGCGGAATGTCACCATCTTTAAGTCTTTGCTTTCTTGGTCTAGTTCTTTTGTTGTTTCCTTCTCTACTAACCAAGGTCTTTAACTGTTCCCCTTCTCTGCAGCCGGCTCTTCCGGGAGGGGATGGGGGGAGGGGACTCCAGGGCTGGGGTTGGGGGGGATCGGGAGAAGGGATTTAATTTCTGTGTGTGTTTTATTTCTCCCTCCCATTATAATTTAATTTTTTTTAAACAAAACACTTCAGCTGAACTTAAGGTGGGAGGGTCTGAATAGACAACCAAATATATATGGATATATATTTTTCCTCCTTCCTTGAGTTTCACAGTTGGTCATTTTCTTTTTCTTTTCTTTCGTTCTGTTCTTTTGTTGTTGTCTTTGTTGTTCTTGTTTTTTTTTTTGACCCCCCCACCCCCTCCCCCATATCTCCGGTGAAGCACGCAGGCATTGGACACGCTATGGTAAACAAACTGCATTATCTGGTAGATATCACTCTAATTGTCTTACCGTTTGGTTTGCCGTGGGTTTTTTTAACTGTTCGATTCTCCCTCTTTTGTTTCCTTTCCCCATTTGGTTTTGGTTGTTTTGCTCTTCCAATCGTTTTCTGCGTCCTGGACAATCTCTAGATTTTGCTTCTATCTCTTTGAGTTTTCCTCTTTCCCCTTTCTTGCCTTTTTTGGTCCAAACGCAAATCCAAAAGACAAATGGAAATCAAGGAATTTGGCCTGTCCCTGCCCTAACCTCCTCCCTTAATTTCTGAATTCAGATTCCTGGCCAGAGAGACCTGGGGCAGACCCCATGTTCATCGGCTCTGGTTAGACCAGCCCCGATGCCAGGCTGCTTATTTCTCTTGCTTTCTTTTGTTCCTTTTCTCCCCTGCCCCACCCCTTGTTTCTTTTCTTTGATTTAGTTTCTTTCTTGGTCTCCTGAAAATCCATGGAAAACACCATCCCATGACATGCTACGCTCTGCTCAATGTCAGCTCCTGGACAGGCCCCTCGAGCTGGGGGAGGGGGCTGGGGGTGAGGCCTCTGGGGGCCATGGGCTCCACAGGTCACAGGTGGGGAGGGGACCTTGGGGGATGCAGAGCTCCTTCACATCACTGTTCACGCCAATTTAGGGGCTGCCCCAGGCTGGTTGCCTGAGAAGGGACAGCATCTCCTGCCTCACTTCCCAGCCTTGAGGGGTCTTGGTTCTGGCTCCCCCACATCTTGCATGGCATGAATGGTCTTTTCCCCCCACCAGGGACAGTGTCCAGTTTTCCCACCGCTCTGCCGCTCTGACTAACACTGTGTCTCACACTGTCTTTCTTCCCCTCCATCTCCTGTCCCCTCTCTGCCCCCCACTGCCTGTCCCGCATGGCCTCTGACTGGGGTTGGTTCCCTTCCCCATTGAGGGGGTGAGAGGAGGAGGCCCAGCGGGGTGAAGTCGGGGTACTTGTTGCTGAGCTCCTCTGTTTGGGTTGGGCTCAGGCTGGTGAGCGTTGGTGTGGGTGTCTGTGTAAACGCAGCTGGTGTGTGTTGGTGTGTGGGTGCAACTGTGTGTAAATGTTGGTGTGACATTTAGGGGGTGTTGGTGGGAGACGGTACTGTGTGTTTGAGACTCTCCTGGTGATTCTACAAGTGTAAACGCTGATATGAGCTGAGGGCTGTATGACTGTGTTTTTGAGCCTGTGAGGGCTCTTAGGAGGCGGGTTGTGGGGCTGGGATGGATGGGAGCAGGGAAGGAGCTGAGGCTGGCCCTTTGTGCCTCGCCTCGCCCGTGAGTGTGTGCCTGCAGGCCCTGCTGTGTGCCCTCCCCTGGGATTCCCTCCTGCCCGCCTGGTCCAGGCTCTGCGGCAGCAGGCGGTTAGTCATCGTCTATTAATAATGCAGAGTGATTGAGCGCCAGGCTGGGGACCCTGCAGATGGACGTGTCTGCTCCCACGGGGCCCATGCTGCTTGGGGTAGCTGCCTGGCCTGCCCAGCCTCCCAGGCCCACGGAGCTGCCTGGTTGGAGAGGATGCAGCTTGGGAGCTGGGGCTTCCTGTCTTAGAGGTTCCGCATCTTCCCCAGGAGGATGTAGCCCTGAGAACACGTCTGGCCTGTCCTGATACTCTGGCAGCACTGTACTTCCCTGCACCCACAGACTTGTGGTGGTCCTGTCCTTTGTCCGGTCCCCAAGCCAGTGCCAAGCCATGGCCATCCCAGCCGTCCCCAGTCTGAGGCCTCCTTTGGCCATTCTGTCATCCTGGTGTTCAGATGGAGCTGTGTGATGGTCCCAGGACTGCTCTTCCACAGGCTGTTTTCTTTTGCTGCTGCTTTCGAAGTTTGCCATTGCTTACCTCTCAGACCAGGCCACTGAGTACCTGTCAGGAACTGGGCGTTTGAAATTCTTTATTATTAATTAATTTTTTGGCTGCCCTATGTACAGCATTCAAGATCTTACTTAGTTCCCTGACCAGGAATCAAACCTGTGCCCTTGTAGTGGAAGCGTGGAGTCTTAACCACTAGACTGCCAGGGAAGTCCCTGGAACTCTCTTTACAGACCTTCACTGGACAGCCAACCTGTGACTTTGCGGACAGAAGAGAGGCAAGATAAAGGCAACCCCTAGGGTAACTATCTGAGAATTAGGGCCCAGAAGACTTCCCCTTCCTTCCAGTCTCAGTTCAGTTAAAAACTGTGAACTAGGGCTAAAGCTGTTTCTCATCTGCCAAACGGCTGACATTCCTCACTTGCCTTTCAGGGAGTCAGTGTGAGGGTCAAGAAGAGTAGCGGAAGTGAAAGCGTCTGTACTCTGTAAAGGAAATAATAATTTTATTAAGCTTTATAAAATGTTAACTGATTATCTCCGTGTTTCCAGGGCAGGGATATTTTGTACAGAAGCGATTCCCTTCCCATAGCAAACCCTGGAGAATATAGCATCTCTGGCCCTACTGGAGATCCTATTACCATCCTTTCTTGGGATTCAGTCCTAAAATAACTACATGAAACCCCAGAATGCCCCAGGAACTGGGCCTGAGGAGGAGGAGGGAAGATGGGATGACTTGGTTAAGTTGGTCAAAAGGCAAACAACCTTGCCAAATCCTGGCAAGGAAAGTCCCTGTGAAATTCTAAGTCTCTGAAGCCCACACCTCCTAGTGTGAGTGTCCCTGCTTGACAACCAGAGCTGGTGCCTCTTGATGGCCTGAGTCACCTCATTAACCCTCAGACACCTGTCCCAGGGATCAGCTCTTTGAGCCAGGAGTGGAGTCAGAGAACCTGGCACCCAAAGAGACAGCGTTCAACCTGCTCTGATTTCCCAGGCATTCCTCAGATGGGCTCTGGTTGGTTTTGCACTTATTTTTACTAACTCCTTTGTATGGACTCTGTTTGTTATTTGAGCATTTCTCCTTGGGGGAGAGAGTGGATCTAGGTCAAAAAGGCCAACCAGTGGAGAGGTTTGGGTTAGGTGTGCTCAGGCTGAAGGGAGTGTTCTTTGCACCTGACACTGGAGACTTTGCTTCTTCTAAGTAGCTCTCACTTTTTGAATATCATTTAAAATTGACAAATGCCTAGATTGCATGTAGCAGGCAGAGATTATTCCCAGTTAACATATGGAGGAAACTGAGGCCTGAGAGGGCCCGGGGCCATGTACCAAGTAGCAGAAGAGTTCAGTGCTTTCACTTTGTTGATCTCATTTGAGCCTCACAGTAAGCCTGGGAGAAGCAGGAGTCATGGAAGTTTATAGATGAGAGTCAGGGAGGTGAAATGAGGATTGTTCTGGAAGATGGTAAAGACCAAATAAGAACTCAGGATTTCTGACCTGAAGTGTATGTTCCAGCACCATTGAGTCCAGTCATCAGGATTCCCTGTGCGGCTGCACACCCTCCTTCGGCTGTCCTCCTCTCCTCACGCCCTGCTCCCACCCTCTGCAGTCTTAAGGGCAGGCCAGGACTGTCTTCCTAAGCTAATTGGCCTCACTCATCTTTGGATCATGAGCCTTTTGAGAGTTTGGTGACAGCAGTGGGCTCTCACTGGAGGAAAAAAAACCATTGAAGTGGTTTGCATACAATGCCAAGGGATTTCTTGACTCCCCAGAGCCCATCTAACCTGCTTACAAGTTAAAAAAACTCTGCCCTTGATCTTATTCTCCCCTTAATAATCCCCCTCCCAGGAAGGTCAGTGACCCTATAATCATAGCAGGGAGCTGGGGAAGGCTCTGGGTGATGTCAGAGGGCCATTCCCCTCTTTCCAGCCTTTCCTTTGGGGCTGTGATGGGCATGAGTGCCTGAGGCAGAACATTTGTGGCCAGGACCTGGTTTCAGGCTAGCAGCCTGCTTAAGGGGGGAGACCAGCAGAGCAGAGCAGGAGGGAGGTGGGGCCAGCAGGAAGGGTTGAGAACCCATCAAGGTCATAGGCTGCCCCTTGCAGCCACCTCCGGCCACCCTCCCCGTCCCTGGGGAATGGAGCAGAGGCTGGGTGTGGGGCTCCTTCCCCTCTTCCTTGACTGGTCATGGCTCTTCCGGGGCAGAGCTGTGGCTCATTTGTCATGTTCTACTCAGCTCCACTCAGGGCCCGGTCTCTCTGTGTTGTGTGGATTAATGCGGGTGGTGTGCAGTCTCTGCTGTGTCTTGGGGTGCTAGCTGTGGTCCTGATGACAAAAAGGATGATGCTTGGAAATGAGGCTGTCCGGACTCCCTCCCACCGCCTTCAGTAAGATGTGGTGTGTGAGCAGGTGTGCCTGGGGTCAGTGATCAGTGGCGAATGGGTGGTGGGAATGAGTGTCTGGGTTGCCCTCTGGGGAGAAAGGTCTGAGTCTAACATCCCTTCCCTTTCTTTCTCAACCTGTACATGTCTCTGTCCTAGTGGCAGCTCCTCTCCCCTCCTCTGTTGGAAGGAAGCTTCTCCTTCTGCACCCCTGCAGCTCTTTTGCCTCCATCTGGGCTCTTCCCTATGACCCCTGGCCCTGCATGCTTTACCCCCACCCCGGCTGCCTTTCTCTCGCCTGTCCTGCCGGGCCGGGACCCCCACCCAGGCCCTCTAACCCGCACGTGTCCAAGCTGCCATGGCTGTTGTGTGTTGCATGTCCCCCCTCTGCCCTCTTCCCCTGCCAGAAGCTGTGCGGGGGGGGGGGGGGGTTGGGGGGCAGGGGCATCATGAACCCCTGGGGTGGAGGGGGACTGGGGGAATTATCCCCCTGTTTCCTGCTTTTACTAACGAACCTGCCATTTTTGTGTCTGGACTTTGATTTGTCTGAGGAAACAGTCGGGTTTTACTAATCTCACTCATCTACCTCCTTGCCTTCCCCAGAGACCTTCCTCCATCCCCTCCAATCCTCAGCTTCCTTTCTCCCTGGTGCCCGTCTCCCCCTTTCTCTCTCTTCTTCCCTTACCCCGCCCCCCTTCCTCCATACACCTCCTTATGTGACCCTGCCTCCTGCTGCCCTCTCCCCACCCCCTGGGCCAGGGAGGCTCTAAAACACCAGGACAGATACACAAGGGGTTAAGGCAGCCCTTTTCCCATAGGGGTCACCACGTGGCAGAGAGTCGTATAAAGCAAGGTGGGCAAGGTCAGATTTGCACCCAGTTGGGAGGGGTTCAGGGAGGGCCCCCCAAGTCATGTCCTTCTAACTCTAGGGCGAAGGCAGGTGAGCTGGCTGCATGGAGGGGCAGAAGAGAGAACATAGGATGAGGAAGATGCCAGTAGCTCGTGCCTTGGCTTCTGGGGCCGGGGAGGGAGGACAGCTGAGTGGCTCAGGCTGCTGGAGCGAGGAAGAGCCTCTTCCTGAGGAGCTACTGGGGTTGGGAGGGCCCCCCTCTCCCCCAATCCCTGCACAGGAGCAGGGCGTCCCGTCCCAGCAGTCTCAGAGGACTGTGATTCTGTCCGTGTTCGCTCCCCAGGCACTGGGTTCACACATGGCACACAGGCAGTGAGTGCCGTGTGGCCCTGATCGTCAGGCCACTTGACGGTCACCTGAATGGTGGCCATGTGTCCCCTGGACTGTACTGGGATTAGTAGGGTCACAGGGACACATCAGGCCAGGGGTCCGGCCTTCAGGAGCTGACTCTCAGTTGAGTTTCTAGACGTAGGCTCAGGAACTACTAGTGGCCCGATTCCTGGTCTCTCAGGGCGGCCCTGGGAGTGGAGGGCGGGCTAGAGGCCCCTTCCCCCGGCCACCTCTCCCTGTCTTACTCCCAGCCCTGCATCCCAGCCCCCTCCTGCCCGTTCTAATCTCGTCTGCATGTTTTTGTGACTAATACTTTGACCCTTCCCCTTTCCACCCAGAGCTCCACTTCCTAGCCCCGGGTGGGATGGAGGGAAGAAGCAATAAACAATAATGACCAGCCCTCACCTCAAAACAAGACATCTTCAAAGTGCCCACTTCCACAAAGACATGCCCTCACCTCTGTCCTTGAACCCAGTCCCCCCAGCACAAGGTTTGATGGTTCCTAGGAGGGAGCCCCTTCAGTCCCACACCCCCACACCCTGTGAGGCTCCAGCGCAGCATGAGGGGGACTCGAGGGTCCTGTGAGCGACGGTCCCCTTGGCCCTGTTCCTCTCATGTCCCTCAAGTGTTCCTAACACTCACTCCCCATCCCCGCAACAGTGGAACCTTGGAGACCAGTCACTGGAAGATGGCTGGTGGCATGTGTGTATGGACTGGTGTGGGAAGGACACTGTGGGCTGTGATCGGAAGGCCCCAATCTCCAGACTTTGCCCAGACAGGGGCTGCTGAGGCACATTTGTGGAATGGGAAGCAGGAGGAGCTGTAGCCTGCAGAAGCATGGTGTTGGGTTCACTGTGAGCCAGCTTCCTGATCGCCCCCGTAGGAGCCTGACTGTCCTAATCCACCGCCTTCTGAGTGTGGGGGCTTGTGGTCCCCCCACCTTTCACTCTGCACCACAACCTGGCTGGGTGTGGGTGCTCCTCTGGCTAGACTTTTCAGGGCTCGGGTGGACATTTGCCTGGGGAGCAGGGACTCATGGAGTTCCCTGCACTTGTCACTGTTCCGCCCCCCCCCCCCCCCCCCCCCCCCCCGCCCAGGTCACTTTTCACTTTTGCCTTCCCCAGGCCACTACTGAGCCCCTTTCACCTCCTTGGAACACCAGGTATGCCCCCATCCCTACCTGTCTTGTTTTGTTTCCAGAGTTTTCAGCCCAGGGACAAGGTAACAGGAGGTTAGCCTGTCTCCCTCTGTTCCCTAGCCTGGCCCTGACGCCATAGCGTAATTGTGAGGATGAATGAATCAGGCAGGGTGATGAATAGGCCAGTGGCTGCCTCCTTGTTGGGGGACAAGAGAGTGACCCCAAAACAGAGGGACCCGGATAGCAAGACAGACCCAGCAAGGGGGTTGGGACCAGTTAGGAGGTAGTGATGGGAATCAGCCCTCAAGGATGCTGTGCGTCTCTTGAGAAGTGCCAAGGCTCCCCAGCAGTATCTGGGTTCCTGGTCCTCATGCCCTTGCCATCGTCCACCTCCCCACGGGCTAAGACTGAAAGGACTCTGCCATGCCCTGGAGGGAGAGCTGCAGGGGTGTCGATGCCACCAGGACCCCAGGAGAACTGGTGCTCTCTGCCTCTTTTATGAGAGATGCTCTTAAATCACATGTGCGTCCAGAGACCCTTTAAGAGGAGAGAAGCATCAGTGCCATTTGTACCCCGGGGGCCCCACTCCCATTCATCTGTCCATCTGGGGCCACTTCTGAGAGCCACTTCCTGCTGCTGCGCACAGTGAACACCTTGAGCACCCTTCGGGCCTCTGTCTGCCGAAGGGGCTGTGGGGCCGGCCTCAGCCCACCCTGAGACCATCAAATCTTGTGCTGCCTCCTTCTTTTCCCCCTCCCCACCCCCACTGTTCCTCCTCCAAGACAAGCAGACATAAAAATGGAGAGTCCCTCTCCCCACCGCCCCCCGGCCCCTCCCTTGCCCTGCCCGTGGCTCTTCCCAGGGAGCTGATGCCAGTTGTCTCCTCGTCTCTCCCCCTCCCTCCCTGGGCTGGGCAGGTGACCATCTCGGTGGACGGGATCCTGACCACCACAGGCTACACGCAGGAGGACTACACTATGCTGGGCTCTGATGACTTCTTCTACATTGGGGGCAGCCCCAACACAGCCGACCTGCCGGGCTCGCCCGTCAGCAACAACTTCATGGGCTGCCTCAAGGACGTGAGTAGGGCCAGGAGAGGCGGGGGGCACCCCAGAAACCCCGGTCTGACCAGCCAGCTGCCCTGGGCCTCTGTACCTCTCACTCTGTGGTGGGAGACCGCCTCTCTTCAAAACCTGAGGCCCACTGACCCTGGCAAGGGGCTTCTCCTATCTCGCTTCCTTGAGCCCTGAAGGCCCCCTTCTTCTCAGAGGACCCTTAAAGCAGCTGTGTACAGAAGAGAGAGTGGTGGGCATGAAAACTAAAGACCAGTGTTTCAGGCCCACTCACCAGCTCTGTGACCTTGGCTGGGTCCCTTGACCTGTCTAACTCTTAGTTTTCTCAGCTGTAAAACGGGTATTTGGTACCTACTTCTCGAGGCGGCTGTGAGGGGTAGATGAGAATGTCAGTGTCAACCACGTGTTCCTGGTGGTTGTCCTGCAGTTATTGTGAGCTGCAGTTCAGCAGCGCTGAGGGCTGCGGTGCTCATGCTGGGCAGGGAGACAGGACAGAGAAATAAGTCCGCGAGGGAAGCGCTGCCCCCAGCCTCTCAGCCTGCAGTTCTAGAATTGTGGTCTGGGCTGCTGAGCAGGGGCCCCAGGCCTGGGTGGCAGGGCCCCGAGCTGTCAGGCAGGAGTGGTCAGGTCCTAAACTGCTTCCTGTTCTTCATCCTGGGACCCACCCATCCCGCCCCACGGTCCTCTGCAGGTGGTCTATAAGAACAACGACTTCAAGCTGGAACTGTCCCGCCTGGCGAAGGAAGGAGACCCCAAGATGAAGCTGCAGGGGGACCTGTCATTCCGCTGTGAGGATGTGGCTGCCCTGGACCCCGTGACCTTTGAGAGCCCCGAGGCCTTTGTGGCACTGCCCCGCTGGAGCGCCAAGCGCACCGGCTCCATCTCCCTAGACTTCCGCACCACGGAGCCCAACGGGCTGCTGCTCTTCAGCCAGGGCCGGCGGGCCGGGGCGGGGCCTGGCAGCCCCAGCACTGCCCAGCGGGCCGACTACTTTGCCATGGAGCTGTTGGATGGCTACCTCTACCTTCTGCTGGACATGGGCTCAGGGGGCATCAAGCTGCGGGCGTCCAGCCGCAAGGTCAACGACGGCGAGTGGTGCCACGTGGACTTCCAGAGGGACGGGCGCAAAGGTCAGAGGCCTCTGCATCTTCCCCTTTCCCCTGGCCACCCCTCTCTGGGCTTCCCTGATAGCTCAGTTGGTAAAGAATCCATCTGCAATGCAGGAGACTCTGGTTCGATTCCTGGGTCAGGAAGATCCGCCGGAGAAGGAATAGGCTACCCACTCCAATATTATAGCCTGGAGATTTCCATGGACTATACAGTCCATGGGGTCGCAAAGAGTTGGACACGACTGAGCGACTTTCCCTTCATTCACTTCACCCCTCTTCACCCACACTGACCGTCCAGTCTGCTGTTCTCCTCCACTCCCCTTCTCCTGGCCCTCCCAACCCCTCCCTGTCCTTGTTGCCATGGTGCCTTGGAAAGAAGGAGGAAGAGCCTCTTCCCAGGGAGCTCTGGGGCCAGGAGGGCCCTCCCCCCACACAGGAGCAGGGTTGTCCCATTCTAGCAGTCTCTGACAATTGAGGTTCTGTCCATCAAATGCTCCCAGAGCACTGGGTTTACACACAGGACACAGGAAGTGAGAGCTGTGTGGCCAGTGATGGTGGCGTGTCCCCTGGATAGTGCTGGGATTAGAAGGGTCACAGGGACACATCAGGCCGGGAGTCAGTCAGACCCGTCAGATCAGGTGTGGGTGGGTGCACGCCTGACACTCCCACTTCCTGCATGTGTGATGTTAGGCCAGCACTCAATGCCTTGCAGCTTCCGTTTCCTTTTCTGTAAAAGGGATCATTAAACTGGGTTCATCAAGAGGGGAAATCAAGGAAAAATCTATAAAAGCATTCGCTCAGTGCCTAACACAGTGGTTATCCCATTCTCCTTAAACAACAACAACAACAAAACCTTCCCAACCTTGCCTTCCTTCTATCTAGATCCTTTCGCCTTTCTTTATTAACTCACTCAAATATCTAGTGAGCACCTCCAGACGCCAGGTGCTGTCCACGGTGCTGTAACGAGGCAGCAGTGAGCTATAGCCTTGGCTGTCCTGGAGCACATCTTCCAGTGAGGAGGCCGCC
Organism: Dama dama; assembly: GCF_033118175.1. Classification (NCBI taxonomy): domain Eukaryota; kingdom Metazoa; phylum Chordata; class Mammalia; order Artiodactyla; family Cervidae; genus Dama; species Dama dama. The sequence goes on from NC_083682.1 coordinate 8,001,469, forward strand.
CAGTAAACACCACACTCTGCCTGGTGAGGGGTCTTACACAATAAAAGAGCAGGGTGGAGGGTGCTGGGACCAGGCAGGCACTGTTCTTGAATCTTCTGCTGCTTCTAGCCACCCCTCCTCCACTCTTCCTTTTCAGCCTTCCTTTCCCATCCTCTTCTTGTTTTCTTTCTAATTTTCTTCTTTACTCTTTTCCATCTTGTTGGACAGGGGAGAAAGAACTGATACAAATGAGAACTGACACATTATCCAATTTAAGGCCTTATCACCGTCAGCTAAATTTTCATGCTCCCCCAGCTGTCACTGCACTGGGCCTTCATCTCGGGGTGGAGCGACCGTCCCCACACACGCAGGGAGGAAGGGGGCTGCCACGGCTCCTGGAGGCATCAGCCTCTCATGGGCCTGCTGCTGCTTCTCAGAGAAATGTAGCCTTCCCCAGGCTTTGCGGTAAATGGGTTTATCCCCTGGTTTCGTGTTATGAGGGTACCAGGGAGTCTTCACAGAACACAAATCGCCTCCCAGGGTTTCCACGCAGGGGATCTGTGACTCTCTAGGTTGGGAATCTTCTCAGGCCTTGTAGAAAACCCCAGGGCCCTTCACTCTGCTCTGTCTTCAGGCAGTGGTTTCCTTAGGCTCACTCAATCGCCAGACCCCATATACCAGGCCTGGCTGGCCTGTGAGTCACTTCGGCCATTTCTCATGGCCCAGCACAGACTTGGGGTCATCACTCCAACAAAGCTCTCTTTGCCTTTCCCATGTTTTAACATTTTCTTTTGGTAATTTATATACAACATAAAATTTACCATTTTAATCATGCGTAAGTGTACAGTTCAGTGGTGTTAAGGGCCTTCACTGTTGGGCCTTCACTGGCTTCAGTGTTGTGCAGCCAGCACCACCATCAATATAGAGAATGTTTTCATCTTTCCAAACAGAAAATCTGTCCCCATAAATACTAACTCCCTGTCCCCCAACCCCTGTAAACCACCATCCTACTTCCTATGAATTGCCTACTCTAGGGACCACCTATACCTCGATCACACGATATTTGTCCTTTTATGTCTGGCTTATGTCATTTAGCATAGTGTCCTCTAGTTTCATCCACATTGTAGTACGTGTCAGCTATATGTGTCAGGCTTCATTTTTCATGACTGAATAATATGCTGTTGTATGAATAGACCACCTTTTGTCCATCCATCTGTCATTGAACACTTGGATTGTTGTTCCCTTTCCATGTTTTAGAATGACCTTGAAACAAGATCTGTATTCATTTTAGTTTCCTTTTTAAAAATTTTTATTGAAGTATAGTTGCTGTACAAGGTTGTGGTAGTTTCTTCTGTGGCAGTGTGAATCAGCCACATGTGTACATATACCCCCTCTTTGTGGGCTCCCTTCTCATCTAGGTCACCACAGAGCACCAAGCAGAGTTTTCCTGTGTTACACAGTATGTTCTCCTTAGTTACCTATTTTATACACAGTAGTGTATACATGTCAGCCCTGGCCTCCCAGTTCATCCCTCCACTTTCCCTCCCTTGGTGTCCGCTACTGGGCATATACCTGGAGAAAACCATATTTTCCAAAAGATATGTGTTCCCTGATCTTCACTGCAGCACTGCTTATTAATACAATAAACAGGATATGGAAGCCACCTAGACGTCCACCAACAGCGGAATGGATACGGGGGATGTGGTACACTGCACCTCCTCCTGACGTTCCATTATATACTCCTTCCCCACCATGGCCTTCCTTCTTTCACCTTCTGTTCATTTGTGGAGTGTCCACTTGGGTGGTGCCCTTGTCCAGGAGACCCCATAGTGGGTGGGTGGAGCAAGCATTTGGGGATCTTGCTGCAGACAGAAGTGTAGGTGATCAGGGTCATGTTTGGGGGGCTGGGAGGGGGAGTGGGGATCTGACGCCTTGTCAGAGAGGACAAGCCAGGGACCCTAGTGTTAAAATGGGGCAGAAGGGGAGGGCCTCTGGTGCAGGGAAGGGTTTGCACAGAGGAGAGCAAGCTCCGGATCAGGAGCCAGGTGTGTCGAGGAGGCCCTGCTCCTGTTCCTGCAGACCCATGCTTGGCACCCCCACCCCCAGTCTCTGCCTGTTCAGGCCTTGTGTGGTCAAACTATCCTTACCCGATCCTTTAACCCGATCGAGATAGGCAGCCTTTTTATTTTTTAAAGAATTCTTCCAAACTGGAGAAAAGAGAGAGGAAGGAGAATGTTAGAATAAAAATTACAAACAGAATAAAGCTTCTAATTTATAGGTTTTGGCTTCTTAAGATCTCAGGAAAAGCTTTGAAGCTCCTACCTGACCCCAAATCCTTTTTTCTAAGATAACCAGCCCCTTCTTCCAAAGAACTGTTGGAGCCCACAAACTCTGTGCCTGGTTTTCCTTTCCTGGCTGCCCTCCTGTCTCAGAGGCTCCAGGAACTGATTGGAGCCTGCCCATCTGCTCCACCAACCACACAGGGGCTCCAGGTCCAGGGGTGGGGGACGCAGGCTCTGGAGTCCTGCCACCTGGGTGGTACTTCGGCTCTGGTCCTTAACTGTGGTGGCATTTTGGGCAGCTTCCCTAGTCGCTCTAATCCTCATCTACCATTTCCAAGTGGGATAGTAAAGGATCAATTCCTCAGGGTTACCATGAGATTTAAGTGATATAATATATGTGAAGTGCTACCATAGGGTCTCAAGAGTCGGATACGACTGAAGTGACTTAGCACGCATGTGTGCAAGAGCCTGGTATGCTATGCGTGCTAAGTCGCTTCAGTTGTGTCTGACTCTTTGCGACCCCATGGACTATAGCCCAGATTCCTCTATCCATGGGGATTCTCCAGGCAAGAATACTGGAGTGGGTTGCCATGCCCTCCTCCAGGAGATCTTCCTATCCTGGGATCAAACCCATGACTCCTGCATTGGTAGGCAGGTTCTTTTTTTTTTTTTTTGGTAGGCAGGTTCTTTACCACTAGCACCACCTGGGAAGCCCAAGTGCCTGGTACACAGTCATAAAAGCCCAATAAATGTTAGCGGGGGAAACTCTTCGGATTCAAGTCTTTCAGCCTCCTTGGGGGTCTCTGCCTCTGACTCCTGGTCTGAGGCGCTGGCTGGGGGAAGGACATGTCAATGATCCAGCCCTTTGGGGGCATGTCCACTTCTGGTACATTCTCTGAGGACTTGCTCAGGTGGGAAGAAGGCGTCTGGACCGAGGCCCATCGCACACTGCAGCTGGGCTCCAGCAGCTCACACGGGTTCCTGAACTTGGGGGCTTCGTTAAGCAATGTCTGCAGCCCAGGGCTCCCGGGGTGTGAGGGCAGAGCATCCTTTTTTCTCCTGGGACGTCTCTTGGTCCTGCCTTCTCCACTGCGGCCCACACTCTCCCTCCATCCGATCCGCAGGCTCCATCTCGGTGAACAGCCGCAGCACGCCGTTCTTGGCCACCGGAGAGAGTGAGATCCTGGACCTGGAGAGCGAGCTGTACCTGGGCGGTCTCCCTGAAGGCGGGCGGGTGGACTTGCCCCTGCCCCCGGAGGTGTGGACCGCAGCGCTGCGGGCTGGCTACGTGGGCTGCGTGCGGGACCTCTTCATAGACGGGCGGAGCCGAGACCTCCGGAGCCTGGCCGAGGCGCAGGGGGCTGTGGGCGTGGCCCCTTTCTGCTCCCGGGAGACTCTGAAGCAGTGTGCCTCTGCTCCCTGCCGCAACGGGGGCGCCTGCCGGGAGGGTTGGAACCGCTTCGTCTGTGACTGCATCGGGACCGGCTTCCTGGGGCGGGTCTGTGAGAGAGGTGAGGCTGGTCTGCACGCCTGTGCCCCTGCCCGTCCCCGTGCCCCATCGAGGAACATCCCTGGGCCTGCCAGCCCTGTATTGATTCTCTTGGTCTTCTCTCTCCCTTCTCTGGCCCCCGCCTGTTCCCCCCTTCTCCCTCCCCCAACTCCTGGGGCAGAGGCTACGGTCCTGAGCTACGACGGCTCCATGTACATGAAGATCATGCTGCCGAACGCCATGCACACGGAGGCGGAGGACGTGTCCCTGCGCTTCATGTCCCAGCGGGCTTACGGGCTCATGATGGCCACCACCTCCAGGGAGTCCGCGGACACCCTGCGCCTGGAGCTGGACGGGGGCCAGATGAAGCTCACTGTCAACCTCGGTAACCGCTCTGTCCGTGCCCCCGCCCCTTCCCTGACCCTGCCTCTCACCCACACCCCCTCTGTCTGGAGAAGCTTGGTGGTGGCGCCAGTGAGAGAAGAGAGGTGGGAGGTGCCAGCCCGGGTCTGAGCCCCGCCCCCCGCAAGAACTTCCTCCCAGAGAGGACGCGTAGTTTAGGTAGATGCCTCGCGCTCTGCAGAACCGTGGGGAGGGGACCCGACTGTGTCTGGGGTGTGATAGTCACCCTCCCAGGGCACTCCTGGGGCTTGGAGGCGTCTGTTCGGCGCACACACGTAAGGAGGTCGCTCATGCCTGGTTGTCGGCTCATCGGCTTGCTCATACCTTAGTTCATTCATTCGCGAAGCAAACGCCTACTGGTGTTCAGCCCGGCTCCCTGCCTAGGCAGATCCAGAGACAGAAGGACCCGGCCCCCCACACAGCCGCCCTCGTCTGCTCTGAATTTAAAGAGCCATGTCTGTGTGTCTGTGTATGTGTGTGTGCAAGCGTGTGTGCATGTAGGTGCACAAGGGGACCCATCTTGGCATGTCATCTTTCCCGTGTCTGCTTTCACGTGAGTCCCCATGGCTACCCGGATTTTATAGACTGGGAATGCCATATACTGACCTATCCAGCATCACACAGCTAGTGATGGTCAGGGAGGACCCAGACTCAAACCCAGGCCATTTGCTGAGGTTCAGTGCTTCCTCTTTGTTTCTAACAGAGCTGGGGGGTGGAGAAGTATCAAGACCCTTGTCACCTGACGGCTTGATGCCTCTGCCCCGCCCAGAGAAGGCGTGGCTCCATTTCACCTGGCAGTCCCTGGGGCATCCATGTGGGCAGTACCACGAGGCCTATCAGATACACTGTGGCTACAGCAGGGTCAAAAGGAAAACAGCAAGGCCACTCATTCAGCTGTCACTTATGGGCCACTTCTTAGTGCCAATGTGTTCTGAACCTGGGTGACAGTAGTGACCCCAGGACCCCAAGGCGAGGTCCCAGCATCATGGAGCTTTCAGCCAGGGCAACCTTGGCAACTAGAGGTCATAAGCTGCTCAGGCTGGGTCACATTTGTCCCTTTCAGACTAGCCTCCGGGCATATGGAGGTGGAGCACCCAAGGGCCTGTCACGTGGGAAGATTCGGGCCTCTGGGGTGGCTTGTGTCCTGGATCTGGAGGAGAAGTTAGGCTCCTCTGAGCAGATTAGAATCCTCAGCTGGGGAGAACACAGAGCTCTGAGCTTAAAATATTCACCTGGAGTCTCATCCTAACATTAGTCTCCAAGGCATTTGGGGGACACACTGTGGCCTTTTGGGGACCCATTCCCTCGCTAACAAATTTCCACTGTGTCCTTTCCCCTTTGGGCCACCTGGCCCTTCTGCTCCTAGGACAAAGAGTGAGACAGGGGCCTTGGAGGTGGGGAACTTTAAGGTTCCCTGAAGCTCTGTTTCTAATCACGATCACAGCCTACAGAGTGGGTGGCGGGTGACAGGTGAAAGCAGGATGGGAGACACCCTTTGCCAGCATCCCAAGGGCCTGTTCTGAGTCCCCTGGCACCCCTGAGAGGGTCATAGGAGGAAGACACCAGCCCAGGACCCCATGAGTGGCCCTGTGCTTCTCAGACTGCCCAGGTCTGTGTACCCAGGGTCTGTGTACCCAGGGTCAGGTACCCTTTGCCCTGGAACATGTGTGTTCCCTGTGTGGTGAACACGTGGCTCTGTACTTGGGGACAGTGCAGGGGACATCTGGGGCTTCCACTTGCAGGGAAGGCAGATGCTTCTTCCTCCACTTGGACTGTCTTAGTTCCCTGCGAAGAAGCATGGGGCCCTTGAGATGAGACAGGAGGCAGCAACCTTGGCCAGGACAGTGCGCTCGGGTGGGCCCTGGGGACATTTCACCCTCAGGCCCTCTCTCCTTCTCTTGGACATGCTCTTCTGTCTGTGCCACATACGTCCTTAGAAGTTAAGGGACAAGGTGGCTAGCAGGACAGTGCTCCCACCCACCTCTCACTCCCTGCTGTGCCCACCTCCATCTACAGAGATGTTGTCTCTAGCAGCTCATGACGAGCTGCGACCAAACGCTTGGTACAGTCACAGCTGTCCACAAATACCAAGTGATGGGCATACAAGGAGGTGTGTGGCTGTTGTGTGAACCACACAGACACACAGGTGGTCCACTCTCTGCCACAGAGCCTGCAGCTATGATGGGAAGAATACTGGGCTGGGGACCAGAAGATCTGGGTTCTAGTCCTGGTCTCCTTGACTGCTGGATAAGTCATATCCCCCTAAGCCTCTGTTTCTTTGTCTGTAAAATGGGGATGAGTTCTCACTCCTTCCTGTGGTTGTTTTGAGGCTTAAGTAGAAGCGTGGAAGTAACAACATTATATGATACAAGGCACACACATAGAGACTGACTCAGCCGAGGGAAGGGAAATCATACTGGGATAGAGACTGAAGCTTAGAGCCAGGCCTGGGACTCGCCTCCACATCCCTTGACCCTGTCTGGCCCCACCTCAGGAGCCCCATCCCGATCCCCAGCCTGCTTGCTACCCTGAGGGCTGGCAGTCTTGGTCTGTGGCCTCATGGTCTCATCTCATCGGCAGGGAAGCAAGGCTCCCACAGGCAGCTCATCAGGTGCTCACTGGGTTAACGCAGACTCGGTCCCGAAGAGAGTGGAGCTGGTGACCACGTGGTGGGAGGAGGCGCTTAGAGCCAGTCTCAAGTGCCTGGGTGTTTGCTGGGCTGGAGAGAGCCGGGAGGGCCTGAGGCTGCTGCCCCTGTCCAGGCAGAGAGCCTCAGAAGCCGATCATGCCTTCTGCCCTGGCCTCCACCGTGTCTGCCGACCCTGAGCCAGTTCCTGGAGCTCTGCTGTCTACGGGCCCTGAACAGGGTGGTTGGTCTCTGTTCCCAGAGTCCCTGATGCGTCACCCTGTTCCAGTGTGATCTGGGTTCCTGGGTTCCTTCTACCCTGGGCGTGGCCTCTATGGCCAGCGCCCAGCATGGCCTGCCTCTTGTCACCCCCCTGGGGTTGCCTTTCCCGCTATGTGCCTGTCGGCCGTCCCAGTTGCCAGTGAGGCTGACACGAAGGGCAAATTGCAACTGAAGAATCTCCAAGCTGGAGGGGCCCTTAGAAGTCACCTCCTTTAGCCCGCCCCCGTGTGTGCATCCGCCGTGCCTCCCCCCACTGACGAGAGGCTCTCCACCTCTATTTAGATGATTCTGTGTCAAGAGCACCCCACCTCTGAGATGGCCGTTCTCATCACTGGGTCATTTTTCCCTGCTAGCAACAAACTCCTCTGAAATCCCCACTTGTGAATTTAGTTCTGCCGTCTCCAGCTGTACACAGCAAGTCTGACTCTCGCTGGTGTTGTAAGCCAGGCTTAATGCACATTACATTCCAAAGCCCGTTAATCTCTGAGACCATGGGGCAGTGCCTTGTTCCCACAGGGTGGTACTTTGTTTCCATGGGGCTCTTTTAAGAGGCTCTTGAGCTCCTTTGGTGGCTAAGCTGCTGGGCAGATGGCTCTGAACAAGGGCTATGCCCAGGGCATGCTGCCACCCTGCGGAGTCACCTCCAAGATTCCAGCCAAAGGGCTCCTGAGGCTCCTTGCAAGGAGCTCCGGCCCCCTCTCCCCCACCTCCCAATTCGCAGGGTGTGGATGGGGGAGCAGGTGGGATGAAGAAAGCAGAGCCTGGCTTCTTTTCTGGAGTTCCTTTCCATGCAGATGACTTTTTCCCACCTGTCTTATCACACATTCATACCATCACCCTGGTCTCCAGGCCCAGCCAGGGCCTTGGTGGGTCTGTGCACACCTATCACTTCTGTCCATTTGCTGAACTTGAGGCACAGGTTTCTAGTTAGTTACCAGGGTAGCAGTTAAATCTCCCTGAGCTGCGCTCTGGGAGGCGCGGCCACCAGAGGGCAGTCTCTCCCACTTACCCGCAGTTGCTGGCTTTTCTCTGGGATGGTGCTGGCTGCCTCCTGGATGCTCATCTTCAAGGGGAGTTTGCTCCCCTCCAATCCCACTGGAGGGGTGCTCCTGGGGGTAGGGTCACTTCAAGGGTGGGCATGGAGCTAACACCTCTTCTCTGGACAGACGGAACCCTCTTCCTGGAGCCCCCATGCTTGGGAGGGGCAGAACTATGCTCCTCCCTAGGCCTTTTCTCCAAAAGGGGATCGGCCTGCCCTCCCAGCTCCCTTTTTTCTTTTTTGGACCCTTCATTGGTGAAGACTCTGCTGGCCCTGAGAGAGCCCCCGTGACCTGAGTCCAGGCCTGGCACCCCGCCATCACCCCAACATCCTCCCCTTCCCCCTTCTGTCCAGCTCCCCTTCTTCCTCTTTTCTCTCTTCCTCTCTTCTCTACCCTTTCCACCTCCTTCCTCTCCCTGTGACTTGCCCCGAATCTGCCCCTTGACCTCCTTCTGCCCCTCCCTTGGTGCCAGGCTGTGGCTTCAGGTCCCGGCTGCTCCCCCCACTCTTCTGCTGCGGTTGACGACGCGTGTGGGGCTCAGCCGTACTGCCCGCGGAGCCCATGCCCCCAGAGCCACGGGGGAATCTACCTCCACTGCAGGAACCTTCAGGGGCTTAGCGGGATGCCAGGTGACCCCACCCCACTTTGCCTTCTGGGCCTTGGGGTTATGGGCAGAGCCTGTTCCAGGAGACAGAGGATGGCCGGATACACTGCTGTTAAGAGAGGCCTGGAAAGTGCCCTTCCCTGAGAGGGAGGGCTGGCCCATTGGACACTTGGTTCTTGTTTCCAGGTCAGGGTGGTTAGGTTCAAGCCCCTCAGCTCACAGGGAGGGGAACTGGGGCTGGGACAGAAGAGAATTGCCCACAGTCACTTGATGAGATTAGGACCCAGCGTTTTGCCTCCCTCTGCCCCCTGCTGTCTGGGTCTGATGGAGCAGGAGAGGCGTCCGAAGACCACAGGACTCAGTGCTCTCTGTCCTCGTGAGGCTGGTGAACTCCCGTCTTGTAGGTAATGCGCCCCACTAGGGGCGTGGCCAGAGGCCCCAGGGCTCTGGGCTGCAGGTCCATGTAGACAAGTGTGCTTTTTGAGTCCCTGGGGCCCTCTGAGTCTGGACTTGGAGGACAACAAGTTACCTCCCTTGGTGGGGAGGGGCAGGAGGCTTTGCCGAGGGTGCCTGCTTGTCCCTGAAGACCTCAGAAGTCACGCTGGGGGCCTCAGTGTCCTCATGTGTGAACCTCTGGCCCTTGCCTAGGAAAAGGGAATAATACTAATTCTTGTTCAGGGTGAAGAGAACCCTGGTCCCCAGGGACAGCTGGTACCCTCCAGGTTAGGAAGGGTAGCAAGAAGGTTCCTGTAGGGGTGGTGGTAGCCCCCTGGGGCTTTGGGAGCTGTATGGCTGCGGGAAGGGGGCCCTGGGGCAGGCCCCTCCATTTAGCTCGGAGCCCAGCGGACAGGGGATGATGTGTGACAGCCTGGGCTCTGAGCAGGGGGTTGTCCCAGAGCAGGGGGAGCAGGGGCTCTGGCCCTCCCCGCCTGTCTCCCTCTCAGAGATGGGGAGATGTGGGGTTGGTCAAGCCCTCGGCCCCCCAGTGATCCCCTGTACAGCTGGGATTCCCAAGGTGCCCATCTCCCTCAGACGTGAGAGGCCCGGGCTTCTCCAAGAAGGGAGATGTCAGCCTTCTTCCCATCACCTGGTTGCCCTGCCTCCCAGTTGGGGGAAGGAGAGGGAGGGGGCCGACTGAGGAAGGGGAGAAGGCACCTGAGCACGCGTGGTCCCCGGAAAGTGGCCCTGGGGGGAACCCCTGCCTGCAGACACCCCTCCCTGTGAAGGATGTAAAAAAAAAAAAAAAAAAAAAACTTGTTCTGCCTTTTTGTCTCCCCTCCCCCTCTGCCCGCCCCATGGCCCCCCCAGACTGCCTGCGCGTCGGCTGCGCACCCAGTAAGTGGCTTCCCTCTTCTTCTGCAGAGCCCCCGGGGGCCTGGGATTCTGGACACTGGGGTTGGGGAGGGGTGCGGGGCAGGGGAGGAGACGGCGTCGTCGCCGGCTTGTGCGGGGCTTGGGCAGTGGGTGTGGAGGGGTGGGGCCGGTGTGCTTGTGGAGGGCAGAACGAGCCAAACGAAGCTGAAGCAGGGGGAGTCGGTGGAGGTATGGGGTCAGCATGTTCACTGAGACTAGGACTAGCAAGGGCCAGAAACTTCAGTTCTCCTCAAATCCTCTGGAGGGTAGAGCAAAGGCTTGGGGTGGCACCTACCGCAGGAGGGCAGGAAGGAGCCGAAGAGGGGCTGGGCTATCCCGCTGTACCTCCGAAGGTGGCCACAAGGGGGAGGTCGAGGCACGCGGGAGAGCAGATGAGGGCTGGAGGTGAGTGGGCGGTGAGCCCGGAAGTTCAGCCCTCCACAGCCCCTGTTTGGGGTGCGGGGGGCGGGGGTGAGATTCTGCCAAACGGGGGCGCTCTCGGAGGTGACAGTGAGGCTCTCAGCAGGGGTGAGGTGGAGAGCGGGTGTGGACATTTCTGAGCTCCCAGTGTGCCTGAATTCAACCCTCGTCTCTGAGTGTGTTTCTGCCTCGTGTGCCCTGAGGTCAAGTAAGAGAGCCCAGGGACGCGGCAGCCACAGGCAGAAAGAGTGTACTTAGCTCGGTCCTGTGTGTATTTGGACAGGTGTGCGCATGCGTGGTGAGCCCTGCCCTGCTGGTGAGAGCACTGGGATGGGGGGGGGGGGCCCAGGAGGAACCTTGGGGGGGGGGGGTCCCGCAAATGGCCTGCAGCACCGTTCTGAAGCTAAACGTTTTTAGTCTTGGAAGCGGTTCATCCAGGTCTTGAATAAATGGCCGTAATTCCTAAAAAAGACATTCCACTCTCTGGCCACTCTGGCCGTGCTGTGTATGTGATTGTGTGTCCGGGTGTGTGGAATTAACCAGGCGTGTGCAGAAAAGTCACACTGGGTCCCTCTAGATCAGGGATCCCCAACCTCTGTGCCACGGACCGGTGCCTCCTGTCAGATCCATGGTGGCATTAGATTAGAAATAAAGTGCCCAATTAATGTAATGCACTTGAATCATCCCCAAATCATCCTCCACCCCTCCTGGTCTGGGGAGAAATTGTCTTCCATGAAGCCGGTCCCTGGTAGCCAAATGTTGAGGACCGCTGCTCTAGATGGGGGAGCTATGTGTGTGTGTGTGTGTGGAGTGCTCATGGACAGCCGTGAGGCTGTGGGTGCACATGCACATTTGGGTGCGTGGTAAGGCTTTTGAAAGTTTGAGGCCTATGTCTATAGGCTGGGAATTCAGCTGCTGGCTACACACAGACACTGAAGGTCCTGAGGAGAGGCGGGCTGAGTATGCTAGTTGTAGGTGTGAGTCTCCAGGTGCAGGGCCTTAGGGCACAACTCTGAAGGCACCACACCATTCATTCACACCGCGTTCTTTTCCAGTGCCACCCTGGGAAGTTGCACCAAGTGTGGCGATATGTTTATGACTGTGTGTCTGCGTTTATGACTGGGTGTGTGAAGGCTCTGTGTGTGTGTGTGTGTAGGGGGTGGTGTACCTGTGTGCATGGGTGTGTGCAGGGGTGAGGCTGTGTGCCTGGGGTGGTACTTGAAGCAGCCACATGAGGGCAGGAGGAGGTGCCGGGCTGACTCCCCCCTCGGTGCCGCAGGTAAAGGCCCCGAGACACTCTTTGCGGGGCACAAGCTCAATGACAATGAGTGGCACACAGTGAGGGTGGTGCGACGGGGCAAGAGCCTGCAGCTGTCGGTGGACAACGTGACCGTGGAGGGTAGGTAGTCTGCAGCCCTGTTCTTGGTGACCCCTGCCTGGGTGCCATTTCTCCCTTAGGGGTGGCATGTCATGGGCTCCTGGACCCCAGGGGCTGTTTCAACTCCCCAAAGGCAGCATTGCCCTGCAAGCCTGTTGGCCCAAAGAGTCCCACAACTCCTCCAGACCCAGGAGAGGTGTGTGCTGCCAGCGCCTACCTGTGGGGGGTTTGCTGATGTCCTTCCCATGCGGCCCTTGAGTGGAGGGGAGGCTCCTGGGGCCCCAAGACCCAGCCCCAGGAATGATCCTACAGTCTGGGCCCCAAGCCGTGTCCCCGTCTCTGTCTCCTGTGCTGAGCAGGACAGATGGCAGGGGCCCACACGCGGCTGGAGTTCCACAACATTGAGACGGGCATCATGACGGAGCGGCGCTTCATCTCCGTGGTGCCCTCCAACTTCATCGGGCACCTGAGCGGGCTGGTGTTCAACGGCCAGCCCTACATGGACCAGTGCAAGGACGGAGACATCACCTACTGTGAGCTCAATGCTCGCTTTGGCCTGCGTGCCATTGTGGCCGATCCTGTCACCTTCAAGAGTCGCAGCAGCTACCTAGCGCTTGCCACGCTCCAAGCTTATGCCTCCATGCACCTCTTCTTCCAATTCAAGACCACGGCCCCCGACGGGCTCCTCCTGTTCAACTCAGGCAATGGCAACGACTTCATCGTCATCGAGCTGGTCAAGGGGTGAGGTGCTGGGCTCTGCACCGCTGACAAGGACGTGGTCCCCCCTGTCCCTGCCATGACCAAGAGGCACCTCCCTCAGCCACTGGCTGAGATGTCCAGTCCCCACAGACCGCAGGTCAGGATTCAGGTCCCCCTGCCACCAGCCAAGATGGAGAAGCAGCACCCTCTCTTCCACCCTGGTCACCCCCCAATTACTTCCTTGCCAGGGGTTTCTCAGTCATATCTGTGCTCCATTCACTGTCCTGGCTCAGGCCATCCAGCCCTACTACAGGCAGAAGGCAGGGTTGGGTCCCTGTGACCTCTGGCCTAAGAGGCCCCCACCCTAGAGTAGCTTTGTCCCTGCCCAGAGGACCCTACTGCCCCCACAAAGCTATCCCTCTACCCACTTCTCTTCAGAGCCTGTCCCAGGAGCCAAGTCCTCTGCGGCCTCTTTCCCCACATCCCCCACAATGGGACCTCACACCTGAGTGCTCCTGTTGTTGGTTTGGGTTCTTCCACTCTGAGGCCTCCCCTCTGCCCCTTCCTCCTACAGCTTCCAGCCCCACCCCCAGCCCGCAGCTGTAGCTCCTCCTTACCCCGCCTTCCCAGCCCCCACCTTGACCCCGTGTCTCCTCCCTACTGTGGGGCAGGTACATCCACTACGTGTTTGACCTGGGGAATGGCCCGTCCTTGATGAAGGGGAACTCAGACAAACCAGTCAATGACAACCAGTGGCACAACGTGGTGGTGTCCAGGGACCCGGGCAACGTGCACACGCTCAAGATTGACTCCCGCACTGTCACGCAGCACTCCAATGGCGCCCGAAACCTCGATCTCAAAGGTGGGGCCTGGGGCCTCTGCAGGAGGCCTGGCCCTAGCCCAGATACCCCTTGGCCCTGGCAAGATCACCCCCCGCCTGGGATGCTCTTTCTCTTGTGTGATTCTGTCCCGCCCCTGCCCGTTTCCCTCGCTCTTTGCCATTTTCCAGTGTGTCCAGCCTGACATCTTCCTATCAAAGTTCTGCTCAGCTCCCCTGCGAGGCTGCCTCTCAACACTGAAAGCCTGCCTGCAGGATGTGTCTCATGGGGAGCTTGGTGGACTCACTCTAGAGCTAGGAGTAGGCAGCCGGGCCTTCTGAAGACCTCTTGGCCCTCCAGAGTTGAGAAGTTGGCTGTGCTGGGGGCTAGAGAGAGAACAGAGTCCCTGCTGGGCTTGGAGGGGGGCTGTGATGATGGGAGGAAGGAGGAACAGTCTCCGGGTCCCCATGTGCTGCACTGGTCGTATTCCTTGGGCACTGGTTTGGACCCAGGCCTCCTTGGTGGGTTCAGCATCATGTGGGGGTCCTCCATTCCCCGGGGCTTCTTCAATAGTTAGCAGGCCATCACTGCCTGCCCCTAGAATAGTGGCGGGTCAGAGAGGAGAGAAGAGGGGGATGAGTTTAGAGACCCGGGGAGTTGGAACAACAGGAGTGAGGACGAGGCCTGTGGCTTCTCCAGAGCCCACTGGGCAATGTGAGCCTCTCTCACACGCCCAAAGCAGCCCCCCAGTCCCTTAGGGACCCCGGGTGTCACTGTGACTGTCTGAGCATGGGGAGGGTTCCTAGAGACTGGAATCTACCCTCCTCTTGAGGAGGCAGCAGTGGAAGCTCCAAGAAGCTATGTGGTTTGCCTGAGGTCACAGAGTGAGTGGGCCCCGGAGTTGGAGCCAGAAACTTGGTCAGATCCTGCGCCAGTGCTCAGACACTCACTTGTGTACAACTCTTGGTGACCCTTTGGGATTGTAGCACTCCAGGCTCCTCTGTTCATGGGGTTTTTCAGACAAGAATACTGGAGTGGGTTGCCATTTCCTTCTCCAGGAGAGCTTCCCCATCCAGGGATCGAACCTGCATCCTGTGGGTCTCCTGTGTGGCAGGCAGGTTCTTTACCGCTGAGCCATGGAGGAAGCCGCTAGAACGGATGGCATGGTGCTGACAATTATCCCTTCTGCCAGAAGGGGGCGATGTGTCTCAAGTAATTCACAGTGGCAGCAAACCCAGGGGTGGTTTGGGCTGGGCTTGGTTTGCACTGAGTTCCCGGCAGGGGCAGCAGGGTTGACCCATCATGTCTTGCTGGAGCTCTGCCGTGGGCCACCCAGGACTTCCAGGGAGTTGAGGTCCCTGCTGCCAGGCAGTGATGTGGAGGACCAGTGTCCCTGAGGAGGACTTCTTGCCCGTGTCACCCATCCCCAGTCTAAGCCCTAGCTGTTGGAAGGTGCCAGTCTTAGAACCCCCAGCAGACAACCCAGAGTTGGGAGAGCCTGGCAGAGGCCTGAAGGAGTTCTGGGGATGGGAGACTTCGGAAGGGAGGGAGCGAGGGTGGAAGGGACCAGGCTGCACTGCTATGAAAGGCCCTGATTACGGGCCGGAACTGGCATCAGATGTGTGGGAGAGAGCACGGAGCAGGTTCCTCCAGCTGCTTCCCTCTCCCCTCCCCGGGCATCTGGGCTTCTCTGGGAGGGGAGCAGACAGATGGTGAAGCGGAGAAGGAAGAAGGAAGGGTGGGGGTGGGCATCTGCCCCTCAGAGAGGAAGCTGGAGTCCGGATGAGACCGTGTGGGGCTGCGGGACCCGACACTGGGAGGGACTGGGGATCTGGGGACCAGGATCCGAGCTCTGACCCCACTCCCTTTGCAGGGGAGCTGTACATTGGCGGTCTAAGCAAGAGCATGTTCAACAACCTGCCCAAGCTGGTGGCCTCTCGGGATGGCTTCCAGGGCTGCCTGGCCTCGGTGGACCTCAACGGGCGCCTCCCTGACCTCATCGCCGACGCCCTGCACCGCATCGGGCAGGTGGAGAGGGGCTGTGACGGTGAGTGTGGGCGCGGGAGTTAGGTGTGACCCTGCGGGGTGCAGGGGGACAGCTATAGAGGCAGACCGGGGCCGGGGGGCCTTCCTCTCAGGCCTCGATGAAGCCTGCTGCTGCTGCACTGGGACAGTGTATGGGGAGAGTCAGAGGTCACTTGCCCTCCCTGCTGCCTCCTGCTCCAGCCCCTTATCACAGTTCCAGGCCAAGACCAGCTGTCATTGAGCTCCCCCACTCCCACCCCCATGAGTTCTTGGCCCTTTCTGCCCGGCAGGAACTGAGGGAGGGCTTCTGGCCTGGTCCCGAAGCTTCCGT
This sequence comes from Dama dama, assembly GCF_033118175.1. NCBI lineage: Eukaryota > Metazoa > Chordata > Mammalia > Artiodactyla > Cervidae > Dama > Dama dama. Next base: position 8,017,197 of record NC_083682.1, read on the forward strand.
AACTCCTGGGGCGGGAGGGGGCTTGGCTGAGCGGGGGTGTTCCCTCCTCCTGCCTCTTCCAGGCCCCAGCACCACCTGCACCGAAGAGTCTTGTGCCAACCAGGGCGTCTGCTTGCAGCAGTGGGACGGCTTCACCTGCGACTGCACCATGACGTCCTACGGAGGCCCTGTCTGCAACGACCGTGAGTGCAGGACTGGGAGGGCTGGGGTGTTGGGGGAGGCCCCGGGAGGAGGGGGGGGTCTCTCAGAGCCATGCTGCTTGCTTCCTTCTCATCCCTTCTTGTCATGAGTGAGACGGAGGGGAGCTACTGGCTGCTGTCGCCTCCTGGAGTCCCCTCTCAGGCCTTTGCAGGACTCCTGTTGTCTGTGTCAGGGGTGATCGTTGCTAGACAGCCTCTCCTCTTCCTTCTGAGCTGGTGGGACACTGCTCCCCTAACCCCTTGCCAAAGACGTGTCAGCCTCTGTCACTGTCCCGACGCTGGCCGTGGTCTCACGTGTCGTAAGCTCTGTCGCACAGGGCTGGTGGGGGGGGTTGCTGACCTGTACCCCCTTGCCCCTGGTGTCCTTGAAGTGTGCAGTGGAAACCCATTATTTCCTTCCCAGAATAGGCCTACACCCACAGAAGACAGGCTCAGGAGACACCCAGGAGGCCAGGCCTCCGGACAGCTGGCTTCCCTGGAGGCCAGCCATGGTGTCGTGCCCAGTTTCCCACCCAGCTGCAGGGTGTCCCTTGGATCCACAAGGACACTCCCTCGTGTCCTCGCCTGGTTCTTCTCCTCCCTGGCTGGGCATCTGCTGCCAACTTGCATATTGTTTGAGGCCCTTCCCAGAGAGGGCAGCTTTAGCAGCGGTTTCCAGTCCCTCGTGGTTGGTGGCCGGCAACTGGTTAGAGCTTGGCTGAGGGAGGGCAGTTGGGCAGGAATGAGGGAGAGACAACCTCCTGCTTGAGGGGGGTGGGCTGGGCAGCGTGTGGCCTCTTTAGGTGTCACCTGAATGGTCTTCCTTGGGGGTAGCTGGGCTGAGAGACCAGGGACATGACGCGCCAGCTGCCTGAAAAAAAGACACATGTGCACACACACTATAAATGACTTCTTCACTTTGCAAACATGGGCACTGAGGTCCGGAGGAGTCGGTGGATTTCCAGAGTGAATAGCAGATCTGGGCTGAGAACAGGGGTTCGTGCCTTTGCCTCCATGCCACACTATGGAACCTTAGTCATCGGGCAGAGTTCTGAGTTTCTTCAGGGAAACCAGGGAAATCCCTGGTTTCTGGGATTGGGCTCTTGGGCGGGTCTTGATTTTTCCTTCTTTGTAAGAATGCCCCCTCCGTCTCCATGAGTGCTTTCCTGGTGTTCTGAGGCAGGCCCATCCCTGGGTACCTCCACATCCTGTCCAGTCCTGCAGGATTCTTCCTGTCCAGCCTGCCACTCGCTGTACCTGCCAAAGCCCGCAGACGCCGGCCAGCTCAGGGGCGCTCCAGTCCTGGCTGTCGGGGAATAAGGACGGGGCTGGGGCCAGGCCTCTTCCTCTTCAGCTCATTCCCACTTTGTGCAGGCAATCTGGGGATGGTGGTAACTTTGCTGTTTAATAGTAACTATCCCTACTGACTGTTTCGTGTTTCACGGCTTACAAAGTCCTTTTAATTTGTTCTCAGAGAAGACAGTAAGATGGAGACCAGCCATCTGATTTAGCTGCTGACACTGAGGCCTCAGTAACAGGCACATCCTTGCCCTTAATCACAGGGCGCTGGGGGCGGGGTGCGGCTGGAACCTGGGTGTTCTTAAGGTTTAGTCCCGGGGTGGTGGTGGTGGAGGTGGAGGCGGTGCCCATGGATGGTAGGCATTTCTTGCCATGGCCGAGGGGGTCAGGATGGAGAAGAGCGCTGCCCCTCGTCACTACTGCACTCCCACATGATGGAGCCTTTTGGGAGGGAGCGGAGAGATGGATGTGGGTTTGGGAGTCAAACCATCTTTCAGCAGGGGTGGGAAGAGAGATTGGAACAACTTCCCTGGGTTGCAGGCAGGTGGGAGGCAGGGAGAGTTGGGGCTGGGGAACAGGGGCCTCTTGGGAAGTGTGACTGTCCCCAAGTGCTGGTCTCTGCATCTGGTGGCAGAGCCCGAGCAGAGCCTTGAAGGTAAAGACAAGGTGGGTGCAATCTGGGAACTTCTGAGCACTGGCCCTGGGGGTACCTCTGAGATCTCAACCCCTTTTCTCTTGAAGTTGTGCCTCCTCCTGATACTCCAGGCTTGGCTGTTTGATGCTCGTGCTGTCTCTATGACGGGGCTCCACTGATGCACAAGGTCAAGTAGGAACCTGGCCCAGATGCCTGTCTGCTCCACCCCAAGTGTGACGGCCCTGGCGGCACCCTGGGCATCAAGGGTCCTTGTGCCTGAAGAGACGGAGAGGGTGGAGATGGCCCAGGCATCCTCAGAGGGTTGGGCCTGTGGTGTGGAGCTGTCTGGTGGTGAAGAGACTGGGATGAGAAGGAGTCCGACCTTCAGGACAGCCTTTCCCTACATGTGGCCTCAGTTTCTCCATCTGGGACATGGGAATTCCACCTGGGGGTGAAGGCACCATTGTGAGGCTCAAGAGTCTGCTCTGGGAAGGCAGGAGATCAGAGGGAGAGAAGTCATTGTCAGGGTGAGAGAGAGGAAAGCAGAGAGAAAATAAAAAAGAATATGAAATGAGAGAGGAAGGAAGCTGGATGGGGGCCTGCTTGCTGGCAGGGCCTGAAGCCCCAGGGCTGAGGTCTGGACAGCGCTTCCCTGGGCAGCTCCAGCTCCGCCTCCCGGAGCCTGTCCCCGGGCTCTCCCAGGCAGTGGGTTCTTCCCCATCTCTGCCCCTGTTTCTCATCTCCCTAGTTGCTCTGCTGGTCTCCGCAGCCTCTATTGATCTCCTGCACACCTCTGTCTCTCCCTTCTTTTTTACCCTTTCTCTCCCCACCTCGCTAGCCAGTGTCACCCCCTCCGGCTCTCTCCACTTCCCACTCACTAGTATTGATTGGCCTCTAGGCGGTTTCCCTTCCTCTCCTCTCGCCACCGGCTCCTCCCTCCCTCCCTCCGGGACCATACATTTTCTGCCTGCTCAGAGCTCTGTCAGTCTCTATCCCAGAGCCAGGGCCAAGAGTGGGCACAGGAAGAGCGGGCAGGAAGCAGTGCTCCCCAGCTTGCAAACTCTCCTCCCTCATGGGGCCACACGCCACCGGGACACTGCTTTCTGTGTGCCTCTGAGGACGCCTTTCTTCCCTCTGAAAGGCTGGGGACCAAATGGGGCACTGGCATCTAATAAGTTGGGGAAGGTGGCCGCTGGGGAGGAGGAGCTGTCCCAGGTACTGACTGCATCCAGGAGCTGGGCGCAGCTCTTTCGGGGCCTCCTGGTGACAGATATTGCTCCAAAACGGAATGCTGAATAATAAGCAGAAGCCAGCCCCTCCCCTGCCCCCCCTCCTCTTTCGCAGCCCCTCCCTTTTGCCCTTTCGTCGCCACCTCTCCTGGTCTGCCTCCTTCCAGGTTCATCACTCCCTCCCTCCCTCTCTTCCTCCTCCTTATCTACTCTCTGCCTCCCTGCACCCCCCCCACCCCCCGCCCCAGTAAAGCCTCGTCCAAGCAGAACTCAGGTTGATGTCAGTGCAGAGGTGGCATCCAGACGAAGGGATGAAAGCCTCCTTGCTCTTACTTCCCAGAAGTGCCCCAACGTCTGAGGGGCAGGTCGCAGTGGAGGGGCACCCTAGAAGGAGAAATGGCTTCCTCAGCAGGACATAAGTGGCTCAGAAAGGGTTTTGTCCCAAGTGGAACACTCAGTGGATAGGTATCCTGAACTGCCCCTTCCCCACCCAAGAGGGCGAGGTTGGCATTAGGGGAGGGGCAGAGGAAGTGGACAGGAAGGATTGGAGGTGTCCAGGAGGGTTACCGCGGGGAGGGAAGCACCCTTCTGAGGAGGTGTCGAGGGACTGTGTGTGCGGTATGTCTTAACTCTTGAGCACCTTTGAGGCTCCCGGTACATTGTTTGTATGCATATGGGTGACCCTGTTCTTGGAGGGTGACCTGGAGGGGGGTGTCCGTGTGTACGCTGGCTGTTCATTCATTGCCTGTGACCAAACACGTATGTGTGTGAGCATGTGTACACACTCGGTTGAGTGTGAGTTCGTGTGCCAGGTGTCTGGGAGCACATGTATGCAATGTCTGTGTCTGAGCCTGTGTGCGTGCACGCGCACTGGTGCCTGTATGGGCACGTGGGTGTCTCCATACCCGAGCCCGTCCATATCCTAGCGTGCACGTGTGTTCCGAGGGGTGCGTGCAGAGGTGGCGGTAGCCACATCTCTGCGCACTGGGCCAGCGAGCACTATTGGGGTTCGTCCGGGCCGGGGGTGGGGGGTGGTGGGAGGAGGTGGAAGAGAGCGGCCTCTCCGGCTAGCCTCAATTCTGTTCAATTATTCAGCAGGGCCCCTTCTCCGGAGGGGGGCGGGAGGGGTGCGCGCACCCGGGCGTGGGGGAGGGGTGGGGCGCGCGCAGAGGAGAGGCGAGCGCTGAGCCGGCTAGCCAGGTGCCGCGCGGCGGAGCTGCCCAGCGCCGCCCGCAGATCGGGAGCCGCTCGGGTCCCTCCGCCCTGCCCCCTCCTCCGCCCGCGCTCCCCCTCCCCTCCCCTCTCCACCCCTCCTTTCCTCCCTCCTCTCTCCCTCCCTCTCCCTTCCAGCCCTCTTCAGCCTCTGCAGCAACACTCCGCTGCCTCCATCTCTCCGCCGGAATCTCGCAGGCTCGCGCCTTCCCTCCGCTCAGCCCCGTTCCCCTCCTCTCCTCTCCTCTCCCCTCCTCTCCCTTCATTCCCCCCTCACCCGGATTTGCTTCCCTTCCCCCCTCTCCCGCCCCCCACCCCCCGGCCGCTCCCTCCTCTCCCCCCGGCCTCCGTCGGGCGGCAGCGGCAGCCGCGGCGCGGCGGGCCCTAGTCTCCATCGGTCTCCTGCCTCTCTCCTCCAGTCCCCCCTCCCCGGCTCGGTTTTTCCGCAGGATTTCCCCGCTCTCCCCTCCCTGCTTGGCCCCCGCGCCTCCCCTCTCTCTCCACCCGGCACCATGCCCCCTCCCCCGGGCGCTCCCCCGGGTTTCTGACGGCCCTCTGCGCCGCTCCGACCCCGCCGGGATGCGGGGGGACCCTTAGCTCCTCGCGATGGACCCAGGCGTCCTGGACCTTGGCGTTGCCGCTCCGCGGACCCCGGATTCCCCGGCGGGATCCACTTGATTTCATTGACTCCGGACCGAGGCTTGGGCTCTGATTTTCCTTCTCTTCACCCCTCCTACCCCCCTCCAGGGGCTCGGAGCCGGAGGGGGGCTTCGCGGGGCTACTCGGCCCCGCGTCCCCGCCCCCGGCCATGGGGCTGTGAGGGGGCCGCCCCCGGGCCGAAATGCCCCCCGGGGGAAGCGGGCTGGGGGGGTGCCCGCGCCGCCCCCCCGCCCTGGCCGGGCCCCCGCCGCCGCCGCCGCCGCCACCTCTGCTGCCGCTGCTGCTGCTGCTGCTGCTGGGGGCGGCCGAGGGGGCCCGGGTCTCCTCCAGCCTCAGCACCACCCACCACGTCCACCACTTCCACAGCAAGCACGGCACCGTGCCCATCGCCATCAACCGCATGCCCTTCCTCACCCGTGGCGGGCACGGTAAGTGGCGTTGCCGATACCAGCCGGCCGGCCGGCCGGCCCCCGGGGCCTCCCTTGCGCGCGGCCCTGGCCCCCGCGGGCCGCACCCCAGCCGGTGCGCGCCGAGGCCCGGCCCCTCCGCTCTGCGGGCCCGCGCCCCCTCACCTCCCATCTTGGGCTCCATCAGCACCTCAGCCGCACCCTCTCCTCTCCAGCAGCATCCCCTCACCCCGTCCGTTTATCACCCTTGTCTCTGTCTTCACTTTCATTGCTTGCCTCACCTTCACCTCCGAATCCCTATCTCCAGGGTGTTATCACCTTCTGTGTAGGCCCCCTCACCCCCTCTCTGTCTGGCCGTCCATCCTCTCTGCCCTGCTCTCCCTTCCCTTTTTCTCTTCCTCTTCACCTCCTCCATCCCTGCCCCTTATCATTCCTCCATCTGGCTTCCCTCCACCTAGGCCACTGTCACTTTCCTGGCCCAGCATCTGGGTGCCCATTATCTCCCCCACCAACCTCTCACCTCTGTCCCATTTATCACCTCTCCTCAGATGTGTCCCATCACTGCCTCTTTCACCTCCTTGTGTCTGGTGATTTCACCTCTGTACCTCCAGCCACCGTCCCGTCTTTTCCCCATTCCTGTCCTTCCACCACCTCCCAAGCGATCAGCTCACTCCGCTGTCCCATCCTTTCCCAGCCTCATTCCCTTCATCTCTGGTTTTTCCTCTCCACATCTCTTCATTTCTGCCGTACCTCCACCTCCGATCCTCAGCATCTCCCAGCTCCCGCTGTTTGAATTTCTGCTCAGCACCCCATCTCCCCTTCCCCTCTCCAGTCAGTCCTCTGCCACTCTACACTATCACCTCTTATCTCAGTGTCTCCCCCTGCCATATCCTTCAGTGTCAAAATTTACTTCTCCTTCTCTCTCAGACCTTTTGTTCCTGACCTCTAGCACTTCTAGTTTCTTCCTTTTTTTCACCTCCCAGCCCAGTCCCTTCATCACTTCATACCTTAGACCCCTGAGATTCACTGTATGCCCCTCTTCCCATCTCTGTACCTGCCGCCTTCTATCTTTGTCTTCTGTATTCTCTGTGCCCCCAACACTTCCCATTACTGCGCCCCTATGACTTCCAACCCCAGGCCTCCTGGGTCTCTCCCTCTTCACATTTTATTATTTCATCTCCATGTCAGGTCCCATCATTTCCCATCTCAGTCTCTCCTTCACATTTCATCTCAAAGCTCCTGTTACCTGCTGTTCCAGAGATCCCATCACCTCCCATTTTAGTCCAGTTCCTTCTCTGTTCTCCACATTACCTCCCATCTCTGTACCTTGCCATCAGTTTCCACAGGGTACCACCATCACCTCCATTTCTATACCTCTCTCACCTCCCATGTGGTACAGCTCATCATCTCCCACCTCCGTACCTCCATGGCTTCCCATCCATATACTTCATCACCTTCCATCTTTGGTCCCCATCTCAGCCCTCCAACACTTGCCTTCTGTACTTCAGTGACTTCTCATTCCTGTACTCTCATCACCTCCTATACCCGTCCCCCCATCACTTCCCCTCTCGGTGCCTCTGTTGCCTTCCATCCTGGTACTCTGACATCTCCATGCTTCCATCGCTGTGCCTTCACCTGTTCACACTCTGTACCTTGTTGTCTCTAATTTTTGTACGTCCATCACTTCCACTTCTGCCCATCCATCCCCTCTCATTTTTTTGACTCCCTTTTTGTCCCTTCCTCATCTTTCATGCCCATATCTTCACTTCCCATCTGTGCCCTCGTGGTCCCCATTTCTGCACTCATCTTTGCATCCTCATCACTGTTCTTCACCTGTCCTTTCTTGCTTCCCAATCTTTGCTCCCCCATACCACTTTCAAGCTTTCCACCTCTTTGCTCTCCCCCTTCCTCCTTTTTCCTTAGATTATCTTTATCTTTTTCATGCCTCTGTGTTCTCTTCATCCAGTTCCCAGGAGCAGCCTCATCCAACATCCTTTCTCATTCCTTTCTTTTTCTTGCCCAGCAGAGTGTTCCTGGCTAACCTCTTTCCCAGCTGGGGTCATCTCCACGCCATGCTCTCCAGGCTCTTCTCCTTCTGCACTCGCCGCGCCCCACACCCCTGCTCCTGATTTTAACTCCCCTGTTCTCACCAGGAGCAATCTGGCCCTCCTTGCCTTTCTCCATCCTCTTCATGGTCCCCTCCAGCTCCACTGAGGCTCAGTCCCCAGAGAGACCCAGATAAGACATGGTCTTTCTGAGCAGTGAGGAGAGGCCTAAAGGGATGAGAAAAGAAAGGCTATCAGGGAAGATCTCTGTGGGGTGAAGAGGAGAGAAGGTCAAAGAGGCAGGGGATGGAGGGGGGCTGGCCCAAGGGAGCTGAGCAGAGTGGAACTGAAGTGCCAGAGGAAGGCTCAGTGAAGGAGCTGGTGTCAGGGTGCAAAGAGCTGGGGAGGGAAGGGAGAGACAATGGAGGAAAGAACTTGGGGGCTGTTGGGGTTGGGATCCTATGGAATGTTGGCATTGGGATGGCCTCAGAGGCAGCCACCCCCTTGTGCAAGAGAAACAGCCCCAAGAGGGCCACGGGCTGCCCAGGGCCCCAAGGAAGCAGAGGAGCTGGAGGGCCCTGCAGGGCAGTGAGGGAAGGTGATAGGTAAACGGGGTGGAGGAGCCCATGAAGGGTCAGGCAAGTGAGAGGACGGAGGAGGGTCCAAGGACAGAGAAGAGGAGGAAGAGGCCAGCAGTCATGGCTGAACCCTACCTCTGCATACCTCCGCTGTGGGGCGAGGTCCAGGGGCTGGTTTCTGTTGGGACCCAGGCTTGGCAAGAGACAGAGCCAGCTTGGGAGACCCATCCAGGCCAGAGGACACCTCTCCTTTCTGGGCGTCCCCAGGGTGAGGAGCTGCTCTTTCTGCACCTGTGTCTCCACTTCCCTTCTCATGGGCTCTTCCTGCCTTTCTCCTTGCTTCCTTCCCTCCTTCCCTTCACTCTTTCCTCCATTTCCCTTCCTACTCCCAACCCCTCCTGTTACATAATACCCCTACTGACCTCCCAGACACACCTCCACCTGGTGTCAGTCTGGGCCTGGGAGGACCAAAACACCTGGGTCCTAAAAATGGCCCGGGGCGGGGGTGACACTTCTGATCCTTGACCCTGATTCTGATTTCAGAGCCCTTGATGAGCCTCGCCACCCCTGACCTTCATTTCCTGTACCCTCTGAGGCCAGGAATAGAGGGGTCAATCCCAGTTCGTTTCTGAGTCAGGAGCCTCCAGGGGTTCTGCATTCATCACTCCAGCTTATAAAGGGGCCTGGCATTTATTTTGATTCTTGTTATGGGTGTGTTCACTTGGATGTCTGACTGAATGTTTTATGGCCAAGAATGAGCTTAAGAATTGAGGAGATATTGTTCTGGGATCAAGAGAGAGCTGAGCCTAGGGCTCTGGATCTAGGGAGGTACCCCCCCCCCCCCGGGCGGGGGGTAGTGAGGGTCTGTATACAAAGAGCTGGTGTGGGCTGTGGGCACTCAGGACTGCAGCCTTTCTGGATTGTGGAGGATATTTTATCCTCTCGTGATTCTAGATCCCCCAGAAGGTTTCTGTCATGGCTTCTGATGCGGCAGACAGAGGGTCTGCACGTGTGGTTTTAACCATGGGGGCAGCACTGCACGCGTGGCTTTTCACATGGGATGATTATTTTGTTTGGGTCTGGATTAGCTAACCATTATTAATGGTTGGTTGGGTTTTTTTCCCTCTAGAATGCAGGTGTGTGGGAATTGTACAGAAGATTCTTGATCATTTAGTGTTTTACTGGACCAGTGAATTTCTGGGTCCAGGAGGCATAGAGGGGACCATGTTGGATGTGGGCAGAAGATTCCAGGCCTGGGCCTTTGGGTGGTGGCCACTTAGGCCTTTGCATTTTGTGTCTGGCCAGAGGCAGTCTTGCCTTGGGCTTCAGGGGTGTTTCCCACCCTGCCACCTCACAATGGTATCTACATAATGTTATCTGTCATGTAGCTCAGTAGCATTTTCCTGGGGAGGTCAAGAACAGTGGGTCTGGACCACATGAGGGCCACATAATGGGCCTTAGCTTAGGCCCCCTTCTTCTCCAGAGCCCTTTCGGGAACCGGTCAGAGGTTCTAGCTGTGGTGTCCTGGGCTCCATGTGTGCCTTCCCCTGCGACCCGGGGTATCTGATGGCCAGGGCCGAGCACGGCTGGCGGGGCGAGAGGAGGGAGGCGCCTCCGGAGCGCGGCGGGGAGGGAAGGGGAGGGACCGGGCGGAGCCCCGCCCCCCGCCCGCGTCCGCCCCAACCCGAGCCCGCTGCCCGGAGGGCGGGAGGCGGGGGGCCGGGGAGAGAGATGCCTCCCCAGGGTAATCACTGCCGCCCCAGCCCAATAAACCATCCATCCTTCACCTCTTCGGCCCAAGACGTGTCTCTCCATCCGATCCCCCACCGTGTAATAAACGCCCTTAGGCTTTTACAGTCCCGCCCGGCGTAATAAACTGGCGGCAGTGGGAGAGCCGCGGGGTAGTGAATCCCGGGGGAGGCCCGGCCGAGCGGGGGCGCGGGCTGGGGACTGGGGTTGGCGGGGGGCGGCCCGTGCGCCGTGGGCCTCGGGGGCGGGGAGGCGTGCGACCGTCCCGTCCTGCGCGGTGCCAGCCGCTGCCCTCGCCGCCTGCCAGTCTTTGTGCGCTTACCGCCATGTTTCCCGGCTGTCTCCTGTCGGGGTCTGCCTCTCCACACTGGGTCTTTGTGTGCAGCTGGCTGCGGCGTGGCCTGTGTGTGGGTGTGGGGTCTGTGGATGCGTCACTGGGGACGCGTCGGCTACGGGGCCCGGGGCTGCGGGCACGCGCCTGGCCTCTGATCCTTCCTGCCTCACTGCTCTATGGGGCATGGAGATGGGGGGCGGGTTCCGTTCTCACCTCATCTCCGGGCTCAGGGTGACGTGCTGTCTGGGTTCCTGGGATGGTAAAGTGAGGAGAAAGGGTTTCTCTTTCCCGAGCCCTGAGGGGTTTAGGAAGCTCCAGGTAGATGGAGTTTCCTTTGTTGGTGGAGGGAACAAGAGACCCAGTAAGCCCTTCTACATCTGACTGGGAGGCCCTGGAATCAGGGGTGAAGAGGCCCATAGGCCAAGAGGCAGGGAGGAGTGTGTGTGCAGGAGGGTCAGCATCTCAGCTCCCCTGGTCCTCTTCACCCCCCAAATTTGGACGTGCAGCTTGTGAGTGAGCAGAGGGGGAAGGGAGGACCCTGGGTATTACGGTTACCATGGAAACAGCCGATTTTCCAGAGTGCTGCAGTGTTGGGAGTGGAGAGAAGGTTGCCGGCTGAGGCCTACTCTGCTCCTAGCCCTCACACCCTGCCCTGTCCAGGCAGTGACTGCCAGAGGGCGGGGGTGTGGCTCATGCCCCGATCGGATTCTCCGCCCTGATCTTGGGGCCCCATCTTGAGATTTCAGATCTCACCAGGGAGGCCCTCAGGGAGGAAGGATACCTGAGTTGGGAGGGGGCAGGGCCCAGCTCCCTCTGTCTGCTGGGGGTGCTTTCCCACAACTGTGGTGTGGCAGATGTCAGTTAACTGACACCCAGGTGGTCCCTTCCCCGTGATCTTGCCCCCTGGGAGTCATCTTTACCCTCTGGTCCTGCCTGGGGGAGATGGAGGGCACTGGTGACAAGTGCTCAGGGTGACAGCTCCTGCTCCCCCCCCCCCCCGCCCCCGGCCCCCTGCTGGCCTCACTGCCTCTCTGGGACCCAGACCACACACAGTGTTCCCTTGTCTCCTTGGCTCCTCCTGGGCCTGCAGAAGGTGCCTCCCTCCAAGGCACTCAGGGGTCCCCTCTCCTTTTGGAGGCCCAGGAGCTTCCTAGGATAGAGACCCTGGGTCCCATATTGCCCAAATTGCAACAGGGCTTCTAGTCCCTGAGGTGAGAGACCCCAAGGTGTGTGAGAGGGGCGGCCTTAGTGTTTCCCACTGGACTGCCATCTTAGTAGAGCAGGTTTGCTCCGGAAATACCTCAGACCCTCCCTGACCTGGAACTTTCTAGCCCATCCAGGGCTCTCCCACCCCACAGCCACACTTTTCTCACAGTCTACTCCAGGTTTTCCCCCTCAGGCTCATCTGCCTCTCTTTTCTGTCTGGATAAGTCCTCCCCTGAACCCCTCTCCCCCAAGAAGTGCTTTGAGAGGAGTCGTTAGTGGCTAATTATTTAATTAAGCATTTTATGGATCTCATCTGCTCCATTTATGTTCAAAAGAATGCAAGGTTGTTGTCTTCTCTTCTCTGGAGGCCCCAGAGCACTAGTCCTCTAGGCCTCCCAGACAGAGCTCCCTTCCCAGCAACTGGGTGACTGGCCCCCCACCCCCCACCGCGGTCATCAGTCTGCCCCCACCCCCCCACCCCCAGGGAGCCCAGGCAGCCGCAGGAGGGGACGTGGCGACTAATGGGGTTTATTTTGGGGCTGAGATCGTTAGGGACCTCACACCCCGCCCCCGGCAGCCGGATGGCAAAGAGGAGACAGAGGGGGAGAGAGGGTGGGGTGGGGGAGGGGTGGGAGAGGGTTCCCTTCACCATCTCTGGCTCCCACCCTCCTGCTTTCTCTCACCTACACCCCTCTCTGTCCCTCTCTGTCCATCTGTCTCTCTGCCTCCTTCCTCCTCTGGTTGTCAATCTCTCCCCCCCCCCCCCACCCCCTTGTCTGTCTCTTTTTCTCTGGGCAGGACTCCAGGACCCCCTGTTTTGGCACCCAGGCAGCCCCCTAGTTGGGAGTGGAAGCAGGGAGTCCAGGCAAACTGGGACCAGGCTTTGCAGGGGCTTGGGAGGGGGTGGGGTGCAGGTGTTGGAGGGGCGCCAGCCTGCGGGCTATGAGTCAGAGCCGAACACAGCCCCTGCTTCTCCTCCCGCCATCGCCTGGGGCTCCTTTTGCCTTGGTGCCTGCTCCACTCAGCCTGCAGAAGCACACACCTCACACCTGTCACCTGGGCCGGGCCTGGGAGCAGTCGAGCGGGGCCCTCTAGGTCCTGCCTGCCCCTGGTGATCATCTCTGCCCCCTCGCAGCATCTCCCCAGGCCCTCTCTCTCTGTGTCGGTCTCTCTATTACCTCTCTTTTGCGGTAATTAAAACTGGAATTCTTGATGAGGCAGCTACATCTGTCTGTGTGCGTGCACAGGCTCCCAGCCGGGCACCCGCCCGCCAACTGTTCCCTAGGACGGCAGGGCCTGGTGGCCGCTGTGGGTCTCACAGCTGAAGCCCTGTACCCTAAACCCATTGTCTCAGGGCGCTGGCCACAGCCCTAAGGACCTGCTAACCACCCCCCCTGACGTCTTATCTCCCTCTCCCTTTCCTTCTCTCTGCAGCTGGAACCACGTACATCTTTGGGAAGGGGGGAGCGCTCATCACCTACACGTGGCCCCCCAATGACCGGCCAAGCACAAGGATGGACCGCCTGGCCGTGGGCTTCAGCACGCACCAGCGGAGCGCCGTGCTGGTGCGGGTCGACAGCGCCTCGGGCCTCGGGGACTACCTGCAGCTGCACATCGTAAGAAGCGGGGCCACCACCCCCAACCCCTCAGTCTTCCTACCCCAGGTCCACTCGGTCTCTCCTGCCATGGGACCAGCACCTTAAATCTTTCCCTTCCGTGGAGCCCCCAGAATCTCTGTTCCCTGACCCCTGGGGTTTCCTCCCTGTGGTTCTGCTCCTGGGACCCCCTCTCCTGCCTGTTATTCACTGAAGCTCCCCAGCTCCGAGCTCTGAGACCACCTGTGTCTCTGACCTTCCTAAATGTAGTCAGGGGCCCCCTCCAGGCTTCCAGGCCATTCCCCTGCAGCCTTCGGGGCTGCCCTCGCCTCATGACTGCCCTGGGCTGCTGCCCACTCACTGTGACACCAACTCGGCCACCCACTGTGTGTCCCGTACTTTGTCCTGCTCCTCCTTTGGCCTCCCCGCCCCGGGACAGCCCACCCTTGTTTCTTCACCTTGCCTTTTGATCCTGTCCCGCCTCTGCCCTGCCCTTGAATATTGTTCCCATGACCTTTGCCCTCACAGCAGCCACCTTGCCCAGCCTCCTAGCCATAGCTACAGCCTTTCTGGCCACAGCCCTGCGCATTCCTCCCTGACTTCTTGGCCCAACCCCACATCTCCACCCTGACCTCCGAGCCCCATTTTTCTGCTTCTCTCTGTGCAACTCCCCTCCTTGCCCTCTGCTCTCTCCCACTGCCTCCCCCAGGCCCCTCTCCTCACAGTTTCCATCCTAACTCCAGTCTTGAAGCTGCCCCCTTTCCTCCCCATCTCCGGTCCTGCCCCCACACCCTTCCCTACAAGCTCTAGGTGGCTCTGCTCCATTTCTGCCCTAAGCCTCTCCCCACTGTCTTAGCCCCTGGGCCTCTGACCTACCTCCATCTCCGCCTGTGCAGCCCCTTACAGCTTCCTCCCTTCCCTGCTCGCACCCCAGGCTCTGACCTGGGGACCCTGAGCTGGGAGGGCTGAACAGGCTGGCCAGGCTCTGTGTGCTGGAGGGATCTTCGTGGGGGACCGTGAGCTTCAGGGGAGCAAGAGGGCAAGGGGAGAGGCTTCCCTGGGCTCCGGCCCTTCCTTACAGGACAGCTTTTTAGGCTCCCCAGGCTGCATCCTCTCCCCCAACATGGACAGGAGGGAGTGAAAGAATGAGGCCTGAGGGGAGATGGCCTGTAGGCAGAGTGGAGCTGGAGAAGTGGCAGCTGATGGGCTCCGGGCGGGGGAGGCCAGGCAGCGAAGCGAGCAGGAAAGGGGTGCAGAGGGAGGTGTGGCAGAGAAGGCTGGAAGCTCTGTGAGCGGGTGTCTCCGCCCACGTGAGAGTCAGTGCGATGGTGTGATGACTGAGTGTGACAGCGTGGGGCCGGTGCACGTTGATCATGTCAGGAGCGTTTGGGGGCACCGTGGGGGACAGTCTCGTGGCCTCTGGTTGGGCGTGTCGCTCTATATTTGTATTCCTTGGCCGTGTGGTGTTTGCTGCCAGTTCAGTCTCCTGAGCCTGTGTGGCGGGTGTGACTGTGCTCCCCCGTCCTTCGCTGTGGGTGAGGGCGGCCGCTGTCTCGTCACATAGTCGTGAGAGGCTGTGTGCCCTTCGGAGCAGATGCCTGGGTTTGAGTCCCCACCCCGCCTCGTCCTTGCCCTGTCTTCGTGCGGTCCCCTCATCTCCTGTGCCTCAGTGTCCTCCTCTGTGAAGTGGCATGGGCAGAAGACAGGGAACTGCTGGGGACGTTCGAGATGATGCACGTTAAGCCCTTAGGGCATTGCCCAGCCCCTAGGAAGCACCATGTCCGGTAATAGCCCGATCGCCCATGAGTGTCCCCTCGGATGAGTTGATCTGCAGGTGGTCTGTGTCTGCCTCATTGATGACTTCTGTCTCGGTGCCTGTGGGTTTAGGAGACAGGGTCCCCCCAGTGCTGAGGAGAAGGGGCGGGGGGACAGGGGGCGGGGAAGAGGCGCCTTTTCCCCCTCTCAGCAGTTACCCGCTGCCTTTGCTGGGTGCTGGGTTACAGACGCCTGGTGCTGTAGAGGGCGGGGCAGGGCGGAGTGGAGCTGGGCCTGGGATGGGGAGCCTGGCAAGGGTGGGGGGCCCTGGAGGAAGTGTGGGAGCCATGTGCAGGGTAAGCCGGGCACTCGACGGGCTCGAGCCCCCTGGGGCAGCCCCCAAGCCCCCTCTTCCCCTGGTGACACATCAGCTCCTACCGCAGCGTCATTAGCAGCTCTCAGAGAGTGGGGAGGCGGCAGCAAAATAAGAGAAAAGCAATTTGACGTTTCTAATAAAGCGTCGCTCCACTTTGCCAAATTAATTTTGACTCCCATAATTATTTGCTGTAGGAGCGGCCTCGTTCTTCCCGCCGCCGCCTAATGAGGTAATTGGGGAATTAGGAATTAATGACTTTAACAGAAGTGACAACTGACTTCACGTCGGGAGCAGCTCTGGGAGCTGCCTCTTCCCCCTGGAGTGCACGGCTCTGGGCTTGGCTGCCTCCTAGGAAACGGGGGTGTCCTGCCTTCCAGCCGCCCTGGACGGCCTCTGTTTGCCCGGCTCTCAGACCACTTCTGCTTGCTGACTGCCGTCACCACCCGGCTGAGCCTCATGGGGAGAAACCCTCAGAGGCGCCCAAGGGGCTGGCGCTGTTGGATTACTCACAGCAGTACTGAGGTCTGCTCCCCTCCTGTGAGGAGCAGACCATCACCCCTTCTCCCTGGATGTCGCCAGTCTGCAGGTGCTGGGTGGGTGCAGCTTGCTAGTACTCTTTGTTAGGCAAGCCCAACCTCAGTTTCCCTGCTTTGCTGCATCTTTGAAGAGGTGCTGCTATGTGTAGGGCTCTCTGTATGTGTGTGTGGCTTTCCCAGGTTCTAGGAGGGGGAGAAATGGACCCACAGTGGGGAAGGGATAGGGCCTGGGTCTTCAGGTAGACCACAGGTGACAGCCTGCTCCCACACTCTCCCTGCAAACCCCATGCCTGCCTCGTCTGAGCCACCCCGGCCCTCTTTCAGTGCCGCCGAGCCTCCTGACCCTGTTGGATGCAGGAGGTGGCTGCTGAATGGCTCCTCCTGCCCAGGCTGGACTGGAACAGTTTTTCAGGAAGACTCCAGGAGTGTAGTGTGTTCTGGGAGGATCTGGGTCCCCCTGACTGTGAGGGAATCTGTGTGAGTGTCTGTCCCAGGTGGAGGAGGGTGTGGGAACTCAGGAGGCTGAACTCGGGGTACTGCTACGAAGCACAGGGGAATGGAATAGGGGCTCAGGTTTAGGGCCCAGAGGGCCTTGCGCTGGCTTCTTTAGATGTCTTTGCTCTTGAAGGAAGGTTGGTCTCAGTAGCCTCTCAGATCACCCCCAGCTCCAGCACTCTGAGTTGGTGTCTCCCCAGACTGGTGGGGCAAAGCAGGAGAAGGCACTGGCTTTGGGGTCAGGCCAACTGGGGCTCAAACCTGGGGTCCCTTTCTTAATGAGCCATGGAATTTGGGGGTATTGTTTACCCTCCCGGGGTCTCCGTTTCCTCCTCAGTGGAACGCGGATGCTGCACATTCCTGAGGGTTGCCGTGGGGGTGAAGGGAACATGTGTGTGCAGTACCCACAGAGGGCCTGGCACCACTGAGGGCTTCAGTGAGGCTCTGGCACCACGGACAGAACTCTTCCTGGACTGGCTCCTGGGCAGCCTGTGCCTGGGGCTGGGCGAGTTGCTCAGACCGACTCTCTGCTCCCCTTCTCCAGGCTCAGTCCGTCTTTCCTCTTCCTGTCCATTCCCACCTGCCTGCAGCATCCTCTACCCTTATGCCCCCCTCTCACCGTTCCTTAATGACCCCGACATGGTTTGTCTCCTGGGTCTCTTTCTAACCCAACACCCTCCAAAACATGCAACCCAGACCCCCTACCTCTGCTCCCTTGACAGTGAGCCCCCACACTCAGGCCTGACCTACATGGGCTGATGCCTGCTGATGCCCTGGTGACAAAGCCCCCAGGGACTTGCCCAGTGCTGAGCATTCAGGGGAGGGGAGGCTAGAGCTCAGAGGTGTGTGCGTGGGGGGAAGCCAGACCCTCCCGAGGCACCAGGCTGGCTTCTGTGGACTCCCCTGTTGGTCGTGCCTTAGGGAGGCGTCTACCCTCTGTGCTTCCACTGGTCCTGGCTTGCTCTTGATCATCCCTGTCCGGGGCCCGCAGGCCCAGTGGCCCTTGCGTGGAGTAGGCGCCTCGTAAACATTTGTGAACATTCTGACTGAACCTAAAAGCAAGAGGCGAGTGTGGTCAGTTGATGTGCTCCAGGTCCATGTTCTGCACCCTACAGTGGCTTCTCCAACCTCTCTGAGCCTCAGTTGCTCCCTCACTCGCGTATGGGGGAGGGGGCAAGCCAACCTCCTTGGGCAGGTGAAAGGGTCCAGTAAAGACAGGGCTGGGAGACGTGTGTTGTAAAGGTGTTAAATGCAGCAGATCTGGACCGGTGGTGGTCACAGGAGGAGTTCTAGCGGGAGTGAATGGTCGTTCCCTCCCAACCCCTGAACTCTGCCTCCCTGTCTCCAGGACCAGGGCACCGTCGGGGTGATCTTTAACGTGGGCACGGACGACATTACCATCGACGAGCCCAACGCCATCGTGAGCGACGGCAAATACCACGTGGTGCGCTTCACTCGAAGTGGCGGCAACGCCACCTTGCAGGTGGACAGCTGGCCGGTCAACGAGCGGTACCCGGCAGGTAGGCGGCGGGGCGCAGAGGTGTGGCGGGAGGGGTGGGGCAGGGCGGCCAGGGCTGCCTCCGGTGGGAGCGCTGCTGCACCAGGGGCGGGGCTAAGTGGCGAGGCTTCCCGCTGCGGGAAAGGTGTGGCTTGTAGGGGCGGAACCAAGGTGGGGCGGGGCTAAAAGGAAAAAATAGGATTTGAAGGGTAGGGGCGGGACTGTGGGAGGTCAGCTCGCAGAGGGATGGAACAGCTGAGCCAGGAAGGATGCAAGGGCAGGGTCCCATTTGCGGGTGGGGGATGAGAGAAGCGAAGGAAGGTAGAGGTAAGGAGAGTCTGACGTAAGTGAGGGAAGGATGAGCTGAGAAAAGAGGGACAGGTGGAAATGGGGCGGCAGATGCAGACACCAAAGAGAGAAGATTCAGAAGTAACCCAAAACGGATCTTGGCAAGGAAACAGGGCTGTTCCCAAGGATAGAACCAAGGCAAGAACCAAGGTCTTTACAAAGAGCAAGTCGAAGGTTCATATTAGGTGAACTAGATAAAGAGAAGTAACCATGGAGACCTGGAGAAAAGGAACCCCAGTGTGTCAAAGAGTAAGGGACATCGTGAAAGGGAGAGAGCAACAAGTGACAACAAGAGCGAAAAATAGGTCAAGTGCCTCCAACAAGGCTTCGTCAACAGCCTACTGGTCTTAGGTCCTGTGCTAAGCTCCGAGGACACAGGGCACAACCCCTGCTTGCAGGGAACTCACAGTCACAGGGGCGGAGGAGCGCAGGGATGCAAACAGACGTGGTTCAACAGTGTGGCAGCGGTGGTGGCCGAGGGCCCACCAAGGTCTGAGGAGCACAAGGGAAGGACAGGAATGAGGACCTGAAAGACATGAGGAGGCAAAGACTCTGCCAGAATCTGAGGGAGGCAGAGAAAGAGCCTCAGAGTGAGAGGAAACAAGGGAGGAGCGATGGAAAGATATGGAAATAGTCACCGAGACAGAAGCAGAAACGGAGGCAGCGCCCAGAGTGATGCAGGGAGATATATGGAGCTGCTGTCTCGCAGATGCAGCCAGCAAAAGAAGAGGTGGCCAGAGCCTGGGGAGGGAGACGAAGAGAACCCCAGTGCGGGAGACGACAGGGAGGGGAAGTGGAGGTACCGTAGGAGAACCGCAGACGCACTGAGACGTGGAGATACAGGCTGAGTGACACTGCAGAGTCGTGTGCACGGGGCGACTGAGGAGCAGAGAGAGCACGTGCAGGCTCAGCCCCTCTCCTCGGCCAAAGTGATGCCCAGAGAAGCTGCCCTGTGCTGGCTGAGAGGGGCGGAAGGATGTGAGAGGTGCAAGTGTGCAGACCCTCACAGGCCCACTTACACTGGGATGAAAAGGCTCATGTGGGCTTTTGGCTCACCGACACATGGGCTTGTACCCAGACACTCTCAGGCAGCCCCTGAAGACAGAACCCCAAAGCCCCCTAATAAATATGGAGACTGACACAAATGCAGGCCAGCCCCAGACACACAGACACTGGCAAATATTCACGTGGTCAGACACACAGGGGGAAAAAGCCCTACAGAGGGATGCCAGCTTACACTGAGGCCTGGGCATGTGTGGGGCAACTCAGGCACATAAACGTTCCCATTGCAAGTGCCACAGACACGCCGACACCGACAGGCCAGGCTGTGGGCCTCAGACTTCGCTCTTTTCTTAGACACACACCAGGACAACCTTTGCAGCAGTGAAGACACCAGCCTGCACTGGACAGGGCTGGACTCGGGGAGCATGAAGCTTTATGTCAAGCCAGAGCTCCTTCTGCTGGATCCCAGCAGGGCAGATGCAAGATTAGAAGAGTCACACCCGCCCTCCTCTGCTTGGGATCCCTGGCTGGGGTTGGAGAGGCTATGGGGTGCCTCCTTGACTGCCAAGCAGAGTAACCTGAGGCCTGGTGCCCTATGAGGGCAGATCACCTACAAAAGCGAGTGTCACCCTGAGCGACACCAGCAGGCCAGAGTAGGGTGTGCCTGGTCCAGACTCTCAGGAAGCACAGACACGCAGCCCAGGGACCCCGAGTCAGCAGGACCTGGCTTTTCATCCTGCATCTGCTACTGACAAGCTGGGTGACTTTGAACAAGTCATCTAGCGCCTCTGCATCTCAGTTTCTACCTCTGAAAGTTGGGGATGATATCTGCATCATAGCCATAGTGTGAGAGTTCCTTGAGATGACCTAAGGAAAGTGCTAGAATGGCATGGCATAGCAGAGGTGCTGTGTAAATGGAAACTTGTTAGAATTGTGTGTGCCACTGAGGCAGACATACATTCTTCCCTCCCTCTCAGGACACACATACGGACAAATACATGACCACACAGACAGACACACACATACACACAACTATCCGGTGGGAGTAGGTGCCTGGATGCCCCCTGCCCTCCTGCCTCTGCGCCTTCTCCCTCCCCTCCCCTGCTCCTGCCGTCTGGCTGCTGCTGTCCTCCTCCAGACTCTTCTGGGGCCCCTCCCAGCCCCAGCCCAGTGCTGTGCTGCCTCGAACAGAACACAGGACTCTGCCGGTCACTTGCCAGCTGCAGCTCGGTGGGGGCTCCCCCTGGGCGAGGACTGGACTTCGTCTTTGCATCTCCAGTACCCAGCACCAGGAATAGAGAAGACGCTCAGGAGATGTTTGTTGAGTGACTAAACGAGTGGATGATCCATTTTTGTCTAAAACACAAGTGACCTGACTCTGTGGATTCAGAGTCTGTGGAACCTTTGGGAGGGCAGGGTCTCACTGCCTCATAAGCATCTAGGGAGGCCCCATCCCTGCTGGAGTGAACACACCACGGGAGGTTCATGGGAGGTGAACACAGGCAGGCCCAGGCCCAGGCCCAGGTCTCGCTGGGCAGGTAGCGCGGTCGTGCAGTGAGACATAAGAAGGAAAATGCCCCCAGAGTGCATGTTACTGAAGATCGTGTCAGTGGTTTCAATGGGTTGAGTGACCAGGTGCCCAAAGGAAATAACTTCCATTTCCACAGCTACAGTTTGGGGTCACCCACAGCCTTGGGGGAGAGCTTACAGAACACACAGACACACAGACACAGACACAGACAGACAGATAGACAGACAGACAGACAGACACACACACATCCTCCTTCCTCGCTGTGAGCAGAGAGAACAGTTGTTTATGTACGGGCAGCCAGGATTGAGAGGAGGAAGGCTCAGGTTGGGGCTGGGATGGGTCCCCAGGGCTGGAACGAAGCGGGGACCTGAGTGGAGAGGAGTCGGAGGGTCTTGGAGTGAAAATGAGAGAGAGGGGGATGAGAGCAAGGTGCCGCCAGGCGGAGGAGGGCTGTGGGTGCCTGCAGGGAGCCTGGGGGTGGGCCGGGGTGACAGAGGAGGCGAGATGCAAGGGTTGGGCGGGGCAGCTGGGGCGCTGTGACCAGGGTGAGAAGCCTGGAAGTGTCTTCAGTGAGAGCGGTGGGGGCTTGGCGGGGGAAGTGCAGGTGGAAACCAGTGGTGGGGTGGGGTGTGGTGTGGGGTGGGAGGTGAGGGGAAGCTGGGAGTTCATCACAGAACCTAAAGGGAACTGAGGGGACTTCAAGAAGTGTTTTAAATCTCACTGTTAAATGCGTGTGCCGGACCACCCCCTAAACGCCGCATAAACCCCCGCTTAACCCGTCCCTCCCACTTCTAAACCGCCCTCTAAACGCAGTAACCAGCTGGGTCGCTAAGGCCTTCCACCCCTAACTTAAACCTGCTAAATGCCCCTCCCCGCCCCTCTACCCCACTCTGGGATGGGGAAGGAAGCGGGCAGACAGATAAACCTGTTTAACCTCTGACCTTTGACCTTCCAGCTGCCTCTTCTTCCATTCCCCTCTCCTTTTCTTCCTTGTTCCCTCTTTTTCTTCGGGTGGCTCCTGCCCCCAGGATGGGGCTGGCTCTGCCTGGGAGCCTAGGGAGGGGGACCGGAGGGCGGACGAGGGACCGGCGTTTCTTCTCCCGCCTTGGGTGGACCTGCCCTCTCTCCGTGGGATGTGGCCGCTTACTCTGAGTCTCCTGAGAAATGCATAATTACTTTTCTAACTCCTTTGGACTTCGCCGCCTGAGAAACCTACTGTCTTTCTAAACTTTTCCAAGGAAACTTTGATAACGAGCGCCTGGCGATTGCTAGACAGAGAATCCCCTACCGGCTTGGTCGAGTAGTTGATGAGTGGCTGCTCGACAAAGGTAATTAACCAGAATTAATTAATTAATTAATTAACTTTAAAAACACTATCTTAAAGGTGCAGAGCTCTCTCTTTCCCCATCCGAGCCTTCCCCATCGCCCACCCCCTAGTGAAAGGACGATTGTCCGGCCAGGGTGCTCCCTTCCTCTTTGGGGTCATGGGTCTGTGGCTTCTAGAGGAGTGGTTGGGGCAGGGGTGGGGCTCTTCCTAGAAGTGGGAGAGCTCGGTCTCTTCCTAAACCTGTGATGGGACTAGGGTCATCGAGGAGATGCTAGACCCCTCCAGGAAGGTAGGGTGAAGGGCAGGCGGGGAGGGGGCTGCCCTGTTGGCTCAGAGGTTTAGTCGAGGGCCAACTGAGGACCACAGCACGCTGGGCAGTAGACAGCTTTGGGAAGCAGAGGGTGGTGGTCCTAGGATCCCAAGGAGGGATAGGAAGACCTCACAGGGCTCATCTGAGGAGAAAAGGGAGGAGTGGGGGGTGGGGCTCAGATCCTACTGGAAAGATCGAGAGCGTCTGTGAGGCCGCTGTCTCTGGAAGGGGCCCACCTGGGTCCAGAAGGTCTCAGATGCAGTGGAGGGTGGGGGGAGACTAGGAGGTGGGGGAGAGGTGGCATCTCAGGAGGATTTCTGTGCCCTCTGAGCTGATGAGGAAGACAGAACAGCTGGCTAAGAGGCGCTGCTGGGTGTGAGGGAGGAGGGAGAAGGCCACTTGTCACCAAGGGAAGTTGGGGCCAAGGGCAAAGCCATCCCATTCCCTTTGGAGAGGGGGCGAGCTCTGTACCTCTAAGGCTAAACTCTAGGGGGGAAGTAGCACTGTTAAACCTCCACCTAACCAGCTGATAACTGTGCTTTTAAATGTCCACTGGGGCCTGCCCCAACTAAAACCCCCAATGTCACTTCCAGCCCCCCACACGGCCAGCGGGGACTAAACATGCTGATAACCAGATGTGATAAATCCGTAGCAGGACAAAAAGTTAAAGGGACTGTAACAGATATCGCTAAAACCTACAGCCCCCAGCCACACTGGGCTACTCTCTCCAGCGGGGTGAACTTTAACCCTTTGAGGAGTTCATGGTGGGTGGGGCCCCAGGGGCCTAGTTGGCTCACCCGTGTAGCTTCCTCCCCATTACCCACCTCCCTCTCCCGGAATCAGAGAGGCCAAGGGAGCAGCTTGGGCTGAGGCTGGGACAACTTGTGACCCCAAGGGTAAGGAGAGCTGGACAGGCCAGGGAGAAGGGCCTGGGGGGCGGGCCTTGTGGTCCAGTTGAGAGAAGAACTCCTGCTGGTGGTTTGGAACCCCGGTCCTGCTTTGCTCCTGTAAGGTTGTACCTTCTCTTTAGGCCTTTGGTTCCCCTTCTAGAAAGTGCAGGATTGGGCCAAGTTCTCTAGTATTTCCCAGAGCGTGGCATGGCCTAGGTCAAGGCATCGGCTCCCTCCTCGGGGAGACAGGGACAGTGATCCCTGCTCAGCCTGCCTCACATGGGGTGCCGTGAGGATGAGATGAAATGAGGAGCAGGAAAGCATTGGAGAACCAAAGCTGGGCATTCTTGGAGAGATTACTTTACCATCAGCTCCTAGCATGTGGTAGGTTCTCAATAAATATTTATTGAGTGAATCCATTTTTCCAGTTCCAAAACGTATCCTGTGAAGCATAAGTCCCATGAGATGCTTCTTGATAAAGAGATTTGTGGTTAAAAAAAGAAGAAGAAAGAGAGAGAGAGATTTGTGGTAAAATGAGCTTGAGAAATCGGAATCCTGTTTCTTCCTCTTGGAGAGGCGTATGAACATGCAATTTAATAAAGGCTCTGAGAAGTCCTGCGAGAGAGAAACCTCTTGTTTAATTATGAAATGTTTATTTTCCAAACTCATTTGACCACTGTGAACCTTCTCCTCTTTGTTTTTCTCCTAATTCCCACGTGCGGGTGGAAACTGGACACAGTGATCCTCAGGGCCTGTCTCGTCCTGTGTTGAACTGCCACTCACTAGTTCTCAGCTTCTGTGGGCTCCAGCTGGCCCCTCTGGAAGATGATGGCCCTGCTTCAGGGCTGAGGGAGGTACTGGGCAGAAGGAGGGCTGCAGGAGGAGGAGAGGCTGAGCAGAGGGCCTGAGCAGACACACCCATGGCCGATCATTGGCCAGAGGCCAGACAGATGGCTGGGGGCCCCAGAGGTCTGGGTGTTCCGGGGAACCCGTATTTCCAGCAGGAGTGTGGGTTTCACAAGTTGGACTGTCCTCAGCCCAGGTTTCAGGGCAGGGCTTATAGGCACCTAACTCTAAACCAGATCTTTAACGAGGTACTAACCAGAGGCTAACAAGGGCTAAGCCAGGCCTTAAACCCCCAGCGCCAGCAGCTGAAGGTCCAGGGGAGCAGGGGGCAACCTAGTACTTCCTCTGCCCACCTCCCCCCACAAAATAAGCAACATCAAAACCAAAGTTAAATCTAAACTTAAACATAATAAATATCTTTTCTAAAAACCAAACCAAAGCAACAAACTCAGAGGGTTAAACTGACCCCCAGATCCACTAAAACCAAACAGAACAGCCAAAGCCCACCCAGGTGGGAATTCTGAGGTGTCACTGCTGAGTGAGGAGCGAGGTTGGAGCTGGAGTGGTTTTTTTGGCTGTCAGCGAGCGAAGCAAGGTCCCTTTAACATTTTCCATCTCTGTGCTTGCACACCCTGGCGGGGAGGAAGGACTCTGTTCTCCAGGGCGTGATCCCCAGGCTGTGGCTGAGCCTCGAGGGGAGGAGGGGAGCCTGGCCAGAGGTCCGAGGGCCGGGTGGTGGCTGGGAGGGCTGAGTGCGGTCCACGTGGCTGCTCCTAGCCTCACGCATGCTGGCCCTCCCCCCACGCACTGTCCGCCCGGGCCTCACCTCCATCCCTGCCCTGACACGCACTGACCATGTGGCCTGGCAGTCGCCTCCTCCGTTTCTGCCTTTTTGTCTCCTCTGTCTGCTGCTTCCGAGGGCTCCGTGGCTTGGGGCTGGACACGGGGTGTGGGAAGTTGGGGGGGAGCAGAGAGGGAAGATGGGGATCCAACTGAAGGGAAAGAAGGGGGCGATGCCCCCAGAGCAAGAGAGGAGGGGGGGTGGGAAGGCCAGAGGCCTGAGCATGGCGGGGAGAGGGGGGAGCTGGGCCCCCTTTCCCAGCCCATGTGTGCCCTGGGGCCCCTTCCCCTCCAGGGTCCCTGCTGGCTGGACCGGGCTAGTGGCTGACGAGGACTTTCCCTTTGGTGTCTGCCCCTTCCTCGTTTCTCCCTCCCCACCCAACCCCTACTTGCTGGTTTCCACCTCCACCCCTTTCCCCGCCTTGGACACCCCCTCCTTCTCCATCCCCTTTCTGGTCTCCCCCTACTGCCTGTCCCCTCTCTGTCACCCCTGCCCCTCCCCACCCCCCAGGCCGCCAGCTGACCATCTTCAACAGCCAGGCTGCCATCAAGATCGGGGGCCGGGATCAGGGCCGCCCCTTCCAGGGCCAGGTGTCCGGCCTCTACTACAATGGGCTCAAGGTGCTGGCGCTGGCCGCCGAGAGCGACCCCAACGTGCGGACCGAGGGCCACTTGCGCCTGGTGGGGGAGGGGCCGTCCGTGCTGCTCAGCGCGGAGACCACGGCCACCACCCTGCTGGCCGACATGGCCACCACCATCATGGAGACCACCACCACCATGGCCACGACCACCACGCGCCGGGGCCGCTCCCCCACGCTGAGGGACAGCACCACCCAGGTGAGGGCCCCTTCAGCAGCTGGACGAAGGACAGGGACTCAGGTGGGAGTAGGGCTGATGTCTGCCTAGCAACCCCAGCGCCCGGGAAGCTCTGAGGGGACGGTGGTTTAGATGGAGCCGGCAAGGTCTCCTTTCTTGAAGCGCTTGTCACCCTGGGAACCAGGGATGTCGTAGATGTGGAGGTGACCACTCTTTCTAGGGGGACCGTTCCCAGAGTCGAGGGGAAGTTAGATACCCTAGCTAGACCAGGGAAGACCACCCCCGACCTATGAGAGAGGCGCTGCTATAGGAGGAGAGCAGAGCTGGGAAGGAAGGCTTCCTGGAGGAGGCATTCCAGGCCTCTGCTTGATGCTTCTACCTGGAGAGACAGGTGAAGCCCTAGAGAGACCAAATTGGGCTGGGGGATGGAGTGACCCCTGCTACCTGCCTAGTAATGAAGGCCATACTTGGTGTTGTGTGGGCATCGAGGGGGAGACACAGGGAGCCAGGATGGCACCGCTCTGGGCAGGGCACAGAGGCGACAGCACTGGCGGGGTCAGCGGCTCACCCGGCAGCGGCCCTTCTCCAGAGGCTGGTGGAGGCCGGAGCAGCCTCTCCCGGATGGCTGGTGTCCTTGCGGTGGCACTGCCAGCCCGCTCCCATCACAAGCCCTCTCCGTGTGACCCCGAGTAGACGCCACCGTGTAGCAGGCCTCAGTGTCCTCCGAGCCTGCGGCTCAGAGCCAGGCAGTGCAGACAGTCCCCTGGTGCTTTACCTCCCTCCGCCCGGCCTGCCCCACCTGCTGAGATGCTCTCCCCGGGTCAGGTTTGAGTTCTTCTCCTCTTGCATCCAGGGGAGCACCCGAGGGGGCTGTATCTGAGAACGAGGCTCTGCTGGGACAGGAGAGGCCTGACTTTCCTGGTGGCCAAAGCTGACTGAGCATATGTGACTCACCAAGGCAGCCCCGGGTGCAGCTGAGTTTTCTAGCTGTTGCCGTCGGTCACTGATGGCCTGAGAGTGGGGGTTCGCACCTGGCACACTGGACCTTGCCTAAAGACCCTGCTCCCTCTGCCCAAGCCACTCCTGTCCCCCATCGCCCATGGCTGTGGGCCTCTGGGCCTGGCGGGACATCTGTCATCCCAGGTGAGGGAGGGGCTGGGTCAGTCACGGGGACAGGTCCTACCTCCACCACCAGCCTGAAGTTTCTGTAAATGAGGGCTGGGCTCTCTGAGCTCCCATCCCCTCATCCCTGCCAGTCTGTGCGGTAGGGGCCTGGATCTGGCTGACAGCCTTGTCCAGGCAAGAGAGTCAAGCCTGAACCCCCTTCCTTTCTGCCTTCAGAGCCAAGAAAATTGAGGGGACCCGAATGCCAGGCCTTACCCCAGGGAGTGGGGAGCCCTGGGGAAAAGGCATGGCTCTAGCCAAGGCTGGGCACTGGCCATGCCCAGTGCCTGATGGCAAGAAGGGCATCCAGTCTCATGTGAGGCGATGGGCAGACCATCTAGGCAGGAGAGAGGGGTGGGGTTATAGGGGTCACAGCTGTGTGGTGGAGCCTGAGGCCGGGAGAGAAGCAGAAGGAAAAGTAGTCTTCCAGGCCCCACCTTGCCCTTCGGTGGGCTGCAGAGTCCTGAGATCAGGGGGTGGGGAAGAAGTGAGATGTGACTGGCTCACCCCTTACCCAGCCCAGACTCCTCCCATCATTGACCTTCGACCTGGCTTGCTCCCTCCACCGAAGTCTTTAATTCCCTTCCTGCTTGGAGTCTGGGTTTCCCTCCTTGGGTTTCTTCCCTGTCACCCCCTGTGTATCCCCCCTCCCCTTACACTCACTCATCTTGGGGATTCTCTTTCTTTGCAATCAGGAGGAGAGAAAATGCTGACAAAGTCGACTCCTGTTGTCATGGCAACCACAGCCCTAATTATTGTGTGCAGCCCGGTTCCCGGGCTCCAGGAAGGGGGTTGGAAGAGAGATGAGGATGGTGGGGTGGTGAGGCTGGGACCGAGAAACCCCCCAGGTTGTGCTCTGCCCATGCCAGCCTCCAGAGGCCCCTGTGCCTCACTTCCCTGCCACCCTTGGACCCTCTTGCGCTGGTCTTGCAGTCACAGGTCCGGCTTGAGTCCCCCCAGCTTCCCAGAAATAAAAGGCACAACATGTGCTGTTTCATTGATTCCCCAGGAGCACGGGAGCTGCTGCAGGGCAGGGCTGTTCAGTCAGCCTTGCTTTGCCTGGGGGAGGTGGAGGCCCCTGGGTCACCCAGCAAGCTATGAGAGCTGGCATGTGGACCAGGGTGTGTGTCTCTGCCCAGAGCCCATCCCCCATCCTGTCCCACAACTCAGGAGGTGGCCGTGGGGCCTGCTGACCTGCCCTGGAATCCTCCTCTTTCCCCCCCACCCTCCTCTCGCCCCCCAGAACACAGATGACCTCCTGGTGGCCTCGGCCGAGTGCCCGAGCGATGACGAGGACCTGGAGGAGTGTGAACCCAGTACTGGTGAGTGCCTTTCCCCCCTCCCCTGCCCCGGGCCCACTGCGACGCTGAGGGGAGGGGGGCGACTGTCCCTGCCCCCGGCCCAAGCCCTGCCAGAGGCCTGCTGCCAGGCCTTAACTTTTCCTGATAGCTTCCTCTCCCTTCCTGCCATACCACCAGGCCCCATGAGTGCTCCCTGGTGAGGCTGTTTTTGGCCTTTTGGTGCCACAGCCCTCAGAGGCAGTGTAGTGAGGTCCTTAGCTTGGGGTTCTAAGGTTGAGGGCCAAGGGATGCCAGGAGGGAAAGAGAGAGAATTTACCCTAAGATGAGTAACTACAGGTCCCATGAGTCCTTATGGTGTGTTGGGGGATGGAGTATGGGGATGGGGAATGCAGGCCTAGGAACTACAATTCCCATCAGCTCTTGGGTTCAGAACTGCAATTCACATCAGTCCTTGAGGCCTAGTGTTCTCTTGGTCACTAGAAGAGGAGGTCTTTGCTGGCTCCTGAACCCTCCTCACTCCCAGTCTCAGGGAGGTGGCCAGACAATTCTGGGGCTCCCTGGCCAAGCTGGGGGAGTTAGGTGGGAGGTGCCCCAGCCAGGCATTAGGTCCCCAGGGAGATTGGGCCTGGGGAGCTGCTCTGGGAGGAGAGCAGAGCTGGGAGGGAAGGCTTCCTGGAGGAGGCATTCCAGGCCTCTGCTTGATGCTTCTAGCTGGAAAGAAGGGTGCAGCCCCACAGAAAGAGACCAGATTGGCAAAGCATGGGTGGGCCTTGGGTGCCAACTGAGAAGTATGGGGTGTGGAGCGGCACAGTGGGTGCACGTGAGCAGGTGGGTGGCAGCTGGGAGGAGCTGAGGTCCTCGTATGTGAGGCCAGCAGCGGGAATGGAAAGAGACTGAATGTGGCCTATAGGAGCACGTGGGCCTTGGTGGTGGCCTGGATGAGCTCCCAGGAGCCTCATCTCTTTCTTGGGTTTTGCAGAGACTTCTACCCATTACTTTGCAATGTGTGATGGCTGGGCTGTTAGTACTGGAAGCTGGAGGTTGGGGCAAGTGCCTGCAGGGTTGGGGTCGGGGAGGGTGAAGGGGTCAGCTGAGGTGGGCAGTGTGACCTGGGCAGAGCCTATGAATCTGGCCTGGGGGTGAGCCTGGGGGGGTCTACCAGCCACAAAAGAGCCACTCAAGCTGAGGGTGGGCTGCAGCGGGCATGGAAGAGACTGAATGTGGCCATTCAATGGAAGGAGTGTGGGCAGAGCCAGAAGACCCTGGAGCCTTGGGGCAGAGACCAAGGGTGAGGGATTTCTGGGGCACAGGCCTCCAGGCCTAGAGGCTGATGCCTGACCACCCTGTGTCCCCCAGTAGGCTAGAGTGAGGGAGTTGTTCTGGCAGTCCTGGCCCTGAGGGACTTGGGGGAGCCTCTGGTTACTGGGCTGGAAAGGCCTTCACACCCACAGCCAGGACAGTGCTTTCTGGACGGATGTCCTCCACTATGGGAAGCTCGTCTTTGGGGGGCTACCCCATCTCCCTTGGTGATCTTGGCTCAGGGATGCACCCTCACACCCACCGTTGCTTTGGGAGGCTCTGGGACTCTGGCACCTTTTACAGAGCACCCTCCTCGCACCCTGCTTTTCCCCAGACTAGTCACTGAAGGGGTTTCCTATAGGCGGACATGGAACTTCCAGCCCAGGCCTGCAGGAGGGGCTGTGCTGCAGGGTCCCATGGGAGCCCCGGGATGGGACTCTGGGGACAAAAGGCTGTGTGGTCATGAGAAAAAGGCACTGCTTGGCCCCACCGCACGTGTTTGCACACTTGGGGATGTGAACTGCTGGGGTGAGTGGAGAAGTCTCTGCTTTCCCCGGGCCCAGCAGATGGCCGTCCTGCAGTGACAGACAGGGCCACCCTGGGGCCATGTACCGTCCACTGAGGCTCGGGCCTCCCAACCCCACCCAGGATCTCAGGGGTCTGGCTGTGATGCTGAGTGTGTGTGCAGGTGGCCGGGTGCTTTTAGGTTGTGTTGGGACCAGGGATTGAGGCAGAGCTGAAGTGGGCAGGTCGGTTGCCTTCCCTCCATCAAAGGGTCAAGTCTGTGAGGGGACCATGGAGGGCGGAGGAGGAATGGAGGCTGGGGGCTGGGGAGAGGCTGGTGGGCCAGCCTTTAAAAATAAGAGGGTGGGCGGGCAGAGGGCATGCTGCGCGTCCAGAAAAAACCCATGGAATCCACCTTGAGATCTGCATCGCACATGTTTGCACCTCCACGTTCACGCTGCTCTGAAATGCTTAAATTGGATTTTTATCTCAATGAGAGGCCAGACAAGGGCCAAGATGACTCCCGGGTCCCTAGACCATGACACCTCCCACCTGGAGGGGGAGGGGCTCGGGCCATAGCCCCTCTTGTGCCCCCAGTGCAGGGAGGTTTTTTCTTCAGCAGACACCAGGCCTCCTTGGTCTCCAAGGTCAGTGTCAGAGATGGAGGCAGCCTGGCTAGAGACAGCAGCTACCTAGGGCTGGCCCCAGGCTCGTTGCACCTCTCTCACCTACCAGATCCTCCTCCCTGGGGTCTAGCTGTGAAGCCTCAGGTCATCCCTGACATATTTCTCACCTTCTATTAACTTGAGCCCCTCCCCAGGTGCCCCAGCTTGGAGAACCCATCATCTGACAGTCACTTTAGTGAGGGTGCTGCCCAGCTGAAGAAGGGCGTTGTGTTGATGGATGTGGTGTTCAGATTCTTTCTAGTGGGAGTGCCTTTAGGGAGCCATGTCCTGCAGAGAAGGCACTGTGACCCACCACCCACGCTGTCTTAGCCGGCCTGACCCACACCCTGTGTTATGGGCCTGGCCTGTAGGGATCTCACCTCTTAAGACACACAGAAGTGCACTCACATGCTCAGACCCACAGAGGGACCCAGCTACATGCACACATGTGTCTGACCAGAGGCACGCCCACATCCTGGCACACACATTTATAGACCTACTGGCAAGCTCATTCATGTCCACTTCGACAGGTCCACATATATTCAAATCTAAAGGGCACACACCACTTGTGCCCAGGCTAAAAGTGGCGCACATATGAAGTCTGGCACACACAGGCAACCCCGCAGATGTACACAGTTTCACAGAAGCACACATGTGTTTAGAACCCCAGTCCTGCATGTGTGTGCTTAGGGCTCCTCACCTAGATGCGGGCTCACAGGTGTCTGCCTGCTCAGACCCACAGCTTTCACACTCAAACACGAGCCCAGCTGCACGAGGGTGCCATGCAGCATGTCTTTAACCCACCAAGGCAGCCGTGGGTGCTCAGAGCTGCACATCCATGCACTCACAGCCCCACTGAAGCGTGCATGTGCACATCTATTGAGGGGTAGACCAGATGTTCAGAATCACATGCACGTGTTCAAAAGTACTCGCATATTTTAGATATTCATGAGACACATATGCCTGTGTGCTCAGACCCTTAAGGCCCATGTGTATACGAACCTGAGGCTCTCAGAATTCCACATCCACACTCAGCTCATAGCGGCACACACACATATACAAATCCACCTGTGTCACAGACATGCTCACACATGTGCTCAGGTCACAGAATCCTGCGTGTGAGCTCTGACTTGCAGATGTTCACAGATGTGTGTGTGCATGTTCTGAGTAGGCACACACACTCCGTGAGCAAACTTTCTGAGGTGCAAGCGCATGTGTGTACACACAGACATGTGAATTTAGGGATGTCCATGTCTGCCCCAGCCTCACAGAGGTGCACGAGTGTCATAGCTCCACACACGCACACACTCGGGCTCAGACCTAGTGTCACTTGCACATCTGTTCACAATCACTAAGATGCACACATCCTCAAAGGCATGTCCTCGTGTACCGAGTGTGTGCTCATATGAGACCCCTGAACGTGTGTGTGTGTGCACATCCTCAGGCAGGCTGTGTGTGCACAGACCCAGGGATTCACGCACAGACCCATGTTTCTTCAGCCCCACAGACCTGCACCCCTCCCCTACCACCGGGGAGAGGCGCTCCTCAAGGCCCATCTCAGCTCATTCCCACCTGCAGGCCCCTTAGCTTGGACACACACATGTGCTCAGACCCCTCAAGGCATGCATACGCATACTCAGTCCCACAGTGGTGTACACACACACGCACACACACGCAGAGTCAGGTCAGCACTGACCCACGTGGGCGCTCACAGCTGCTCATACACTGCCTCATACACTCAGAGATACACACGCAGCTACACATAGCACACCTACATAGCTGTGGACCCTCTGGCCAATCACACGTCTTCAGAAGCAGTACAGTGCCTGCCTCCCTGTTCACCAGGTGAGCTCACAGACCACAGCGACCCGCACACACACGTGTACCCAGCTTCACATAAACTCCCATGCTCAGACCCGGAGAAGCTGCCTCATGCACGTAGCCCACATGTGTGCATGCCTTCCAAGGCTCTGCTACAGTGCACACGTACACGGGGCCTCAGAGGCATACACACGCTTAATTCCACAGGCACTGACCCATTTGCTCAGACCCACACATCTAGCTCAGAATCAGAGGCACCGGTGTGTTCAGATTCTAGCCTGTCTTAAGATAACACTAGTTGTTATAACAGACAAGCTCTCAACACCATGGTTTAACACATAGATATTGACTTCTCCTTCACGTAAACACTTCCTGATGGGTGAGCAGCTCTTTTCCAAGCGCTGATTCAGAGTCGATCTCTGTCCACCTTGAAGCTGCACCGTGACTTCCCTAGTTGTGGTGGAAGGGGATGAATGGGAGGGGCACAAGGGGAGGGTTTATGGGCCAGGCCTGGGAGGGAGGGGGGCACGTGGGCCCTGCTGATGCTGCCCTCCAGAGCACCGTCCTGTGGCACAGCCTAGCTTCCAGGTAGGCTGGGAGGCATGGCCCTGCTGTGCTCATAGGAGGAAGTAAAAACAGATTTGGTGACCAGCTAGCCATTTATCTGCCACAGTCTGGGCTTTGGGTCACAAACAATCCATTCCACTCTCTCCCACACACTGAGCACACCCACCCCTCCCCAAGGGAGACACCCAAAGCCCCCTTCCCCGCACCCTGATTAGAACAGTCTTCTCAGAGGAGAGGATGTCTGCAAGATGGGCCCTCTCTATAGGGTCCAGACTTAGCTCCTGGGCACCCATTTGTGGTCTGGATACCCATTAACTAAAAGGATAATTGATCTCATTGCCCACACACCCAGAACACCAGAGACAACCACCACCATAAAACCCTGCATCCAAAGGGAAGGATGGAGGGCACACAGCAGCTCGTAGTTCCTAGTATTGGGGAGATCCAGCCAGCAGGCAGCTTGAGGCTCTGCCCTCAGTGGTGGGGACGTTTCCCCCTGAAACCGTGCTCTGCTGTCTGGAGAAACTTTCCTCTCCTTTGTCTGGAGCCCTGGTGCTGCCCTTTGGCAGGTCCCTCCAAGTCCTTTATCCTTCATGGCCATCTCTGGGTGGGTGTTGGGAAAGCATCCTCCTTGGAGGCCCCACAGCCTTGACAGTCCACTTCCTGTGCATATTTGGGGGCCGATAGGTCGTTTTGAGGCTCAAATAGTCAACAGACCCACACTCAGATTTCTCTCCTAGGCCTCATTCTCAAACCTGTTTATTTCCTTGTTTCTCTGTCCTCTCTTAACTTAGCGGTGACTATCTTGAGGGTGTTGTGAACAATCAGGTGGGGAACCGCTTCCTTATTCTGATCCTAGAAGCCAGGTTGAACCCTGTTATTCAGGTGGAAGTGTCACTGGGCCACTGTCCCTGAAAGCTGTCTCTAGTCTTCTCTCTTAAGATTTGGGGTTGGGGGGCAGTGGCTCTTCTGACATTTGCCGGCCTCATATTCTGGGCTCTCCTGGTCCCTTTATCTCTGTTGCAAACCAGTTCTTGTCTAACATTGTCTCTTTTTTGTAACACGTTACTAAATGCAGGAGGTGAAAGCCGGCCCTGCCATCCTGACTTTCTGAGCACTTTCCCCTAGTGCCTCAGCCTCAGCAGGCGTGGGGCGGGTCCCAATCCAAGATGCCAGCTGTCCTGCGGCTGCGTTATGTGGTCCTGCCTCTTTCCAGCCTCCAAATCCATCTCCTTGGATTGTTACCTGAGGGCCACAGGTTTTTGTTAATGTGACACCCACTTGGGGCTGTGTCTGTACTAGTGAAGGTAATGTGTGTTTCTGTAACAGATAACTCCCGAATCTGAGTGGGTCCTTCAAGGGAAGTTTCTCACTCAGGGGAAGCCCTACCTGGGTGACCAGCAGGAGTGCTTGGGGAACCCAGGTCCTCCAACCTGTGGCTCCTCCATTTCAACAGGAGGTTGGCAAGGTCACTGGAAGGAGGAGAAAGAGTGCAGTGGCTCACACCCTGGAGTGTTTATGGGCCAGTACTGGCACTGTCGACTGCTCCCTCCTATGGCCACACCTACTTGCAAGGGATGCTGGGAAATGTAGTCTCACTGCCCGAAGGAAGAAGGTGGTCACAGAGGCACATGGCATGTGCTCAGACCCACGGTGGTAGGCTCTCATCTTCTCAGGGACACATTCATGCATTCACACGGGCACACATGAGCTCAGACCACCACGCACAAACCACGTGCAAACCACGTACAGAGCACAGACTCACTCACATGCTCGCACGTCCGCTAAGACTCGCTGCCATGTGGACTTACGTGCCCAGATCCATCAAGGTTCATGTCTGCGCGCACATGCACACACATGCTTAGAGACACAGGCCCAGGCGCACAGAAACAGGCCCCTCCAAGGGGTGGGTGCACGTGTGTGCACACAGGATGCGCCGCACCGTCTCAGACCTTAGCTCCACCTTGGCCCTTGTCTGCCCCTGCTGTGCGGGGATTTCAGGTGGGGAGGGCCGGCACCCTTCAGGCCACTGCACACATTTGCACAGATTGTTCTCTGCTGGAACAGGTGAGCAGGTGAGTAAGGGCTGAAATCTTGCCAGTGCTCTGCTTGCCAAGCCGTGTGTCCTGGACCCTGGAGCGGGGCTGTGTCCACCAGCAAGCTAGGATGTCTTTTTCCAATTTTGCACAAAGATACAATCTGCCAAACCATGTGCCTGCAGGGCTGTGGCCACATTGAAGGGCTGCCGTTTTTCTAATCCACATTAAAATGCTGGACTAGTGGCCTTCTTAACATCACAGCCTGGACAGGGCAC
The DNA here is from genome assembly GCF_033118175.1 of Dama dama. Lineage (NCBI taxonomy): Eukaryota > Metazoa > Chordata > Mammalia > Artiodactyla > Cervidae > Dama > Dama dama. Next base: position 8,052,529 of record NC_083682.1, read on the forward strand.
CCAGGGCTGGTGGATGAGGCCTCAGGCAGCTGATTGCTTCATCTCTCTCAGCCTCAGTTCTAGATGCTTCTTTGGAGTTGGGCAGATCTTGCTTGGGTGGGAATGGGGTTCCTGGGTAGATTTCCAGTCAAGGGCCTTCTGTGCCCTAAAAGCAGAAAGGGTCCGGCTTGCCAGGCCAGCAGCCCCCAGAGGCAGGGTTTGCTGGGGGAGGAGGGTGCTTGGGAGAGGCTTGTGGTCTTCTTGGCCGGAATGGAGTTCCCTTTAGTAAGAGGACTGCCATGCACTGAAATTCAGTTGCGGAGCAGTGGGTGAGTGGTATCTATGATAGATGCCCCCGTGAATATTCCCCCAGTGCTGCTTTTGCCTGAAGTGGGGGCGGGGAGAGAGGCTGCCTAGGGCCCTTATCACATCCCCAGAGGCACCCCATCCTAGTGTGCACCATTGGAGTAGAACTGGACCCAGGATTCCAGGCAGCATGATTCTTCCTGAGACCACACCCCAGATGCCCAGTGGGAAGGGCGACCTGGGGAGCCCCCAGCTGGACTTCTGCAGTGAGGAGTCTCAGAGGGTTCCTCCCCTCCTCTAGGCCCCACTTACTCCTCACTGGGGCAAGCTTGCCTGACCCTTTCTGGACTGATGAATGACCTCAGGAAAACCCGGCACCCTATTTTGAATGTGACTTGACTGCCACAGAGCCCAGGCTGGCTTGAGTGGGTGCTGGAGGAGGAAGGCAGTGTGGGGTTGCAGTAGTGTGTTGTCTTGTGGAGAGGGTAGGGGTTGTGGGGCCCAGGGGGGACATGGTGTGGGGGATGGAGGCTTGTATTCAGGGCCATGAGAAGGGGGCATCAAGGGGCAGGTGTGGCAGTGTGGGGGATGTGGGTGAGGGTAGGACACCCTCAGGAGATGCCCTCAAGGCCTTGGACCCAGGGGAAAGCCCCAGAGGAGCTGAGATTGGAGGACCACAACCTGGAGATGGAGGCAAGAAGTGGCTGGGGTTGAAGGGCAGGGGCAAGAGGTCAATGTGACCAGGCCTGGGAGGGTTTGGAGGTGGGGATGAGGGAAGTGGGGTACTTTACAGGGGGTTGCTGGGAGCCTGTGTGCCCCAAGGACTTAAAGAACCAGTGAATTACAGCAAATGGTTGTGGGGTGGGAGACTCAGGATGGGCAGGACTTGTCTGTAATCCAAGGCCTGAGGCCCCTGAACACCTTCATCTAGCGGGGTGGGGATGAATAAGAGGGTAGACAGCCAGATCTGTGCCCTGATTGGCCTGATCAACCCCCTCTGGGCTGTGATGTGTCCCCACCATGGGTCTCCTGGTCCCATGTCGTGGGCCTGGCATTCTGCTGGAGCCCCAGCTATAGCTAGCTTGTCAAGGAGAAGCCTGTCTAGGACAAGCCTTGACCTTAAAGTCTCCAGGAACAACTGGTGGCCCAGTCTAAGATGGAAGGTAGAGGGGACTGTGGGTGAGAGCTGGGCCCATGGAGCAGCTCCTGCCAGGCTGAACTCTCAGAAGTGTCTGCTGCCTGGGGTGGGGGGCGGGGGAGTTGGGGAGGAAAGATTTTCAGAAGCCAGCTGCTCTGGCCTATGAGAGGGGCTCCCAGCCCTTTTGCTCAGATACCTAGCTTGGCCTGGCTCAGAGGAAATGCCTGATGAAATTTCCTCTCCTTCTCTGGTCAAAACAGTGAGCTCCTGCTCTGTGCCAGGCCCAGTGCTGGATACTCGAGAGAGACAGATGGGCCTTGGGCCTTCCTGGCAGTGAGTCCAAACCTGTGCCTCCAGGACAGAATAGGGACATGGTGTCAGAGGCATCTAGGGCAGAGAGGAGCATCTGGAGGTCTGCCTGGAAGAGGAGGTGCTTGGTTGGATTCAAAGATAAGTGAGTTATCAGCAGGGGAAAGGTGCTCTGAACAGAAGGCAAAAGGTCAGGAAGAGGGTAGGTGATGTGGGCCAGCAGTGAGTACCCCAGATGTGTTCAGGGTTCATGCAGGGAAGGGAGCTTTGTCATAATTGGGCCCAGATGCCACCATTTGAGGGGCTACCAGCCTCCTCCTCAGACCTAACAGCTGAGTTTGCCCCTGATCTAGGGACCAGGTTGCTGGGCTATCCTTGGTGGGTGTAGGGTTCAGGGAGGGATGGGGGACCAACTATGTTCATCCCTAGTCTGGGAGCCAGGCCTTGGCCTCACTCTGGGCCTAGAGCCGAATACCCTACTGTTATAAATGAGGAAACTGAAGCCCAGAAGATGAAAGTAACTTACTCATAGTCACACAGGAATTCAAGATAGAACAGGTCATGGCCTCCCAGGTTAAAATCCAAGCCAAGAGGTAAGCAGCCTAGCAGATTCCTGCAGGCATGGGGAGGACGAGTCAGGCCTTCTGGGCTCCTTGTGAGACATGACCCTTCCCTGGCCTCCGAGAGCCACAGAAGGGACTGGATAATCCATTCATTCAAGTAGCCTGACACTGACGCCTGGAAGACCCTGGAAGTCCTGCCCACTCTAGGCCTCAGCATTCTCCTCCATGACAGGCTGGTATTGGACAGTCCTAGCCCCACAGAACATGCTTCTCTGTTCTTGGCTCAGTTTTCCAGGGTGGCTGAGCCTGTGGAAGGCCAGGTGCTCAGAGGCTTCACAATCTGGGGTGCAGGTGAGCTCCTGCCCAGGGGGAGGTTAGATCCTGGTGGGGAGAGCAGCCTGAGGAGCTTGGCAAGGCTGTGAGTTCAACAGCAAGATCTTGGCTGAGCTGTCTACTGTGACCAAGGACGGCTCTGCCAGATTGCTGGAGCTTGTGATCCAGAGGATCAACAGAGGTGTTTGAACAGCGGGACAGAGACCAGAGCACTTTGGGTGGGGGGAGGAGGAGAAGAGGTGCCAAGACATGGTGGTGGCACATGGCTGGCCTGGCTGCATGGGACAGAGGGATCTGCCAATGGAGTCCTGAGAAGCTTCCCATAGATGGGGTGGGAGGCCTGTGGTGTGATCTGTGTAGATCAAATGCTGGAGAGAGATCAGAGATAAGCACTCAGATGGGGGGCATGGCTTGAGCTGAGCTGGAAGGAGTACTAGAGATACCTACCACCCCCACCAGACCCAGAGCTGCCTCTTCAAGAGGAGGGAGTGCTTCCACCAGCCCCCTAGATCCAGGGCTCAGCTCCCTTCTGCCCCAGACCAGTGGGTTGCAGTGTTTTGGTTTGAGAGGGGCTGTCCAGGGGCCTGATGGGCATTGTAGTTGTTAACCCAGGGGCTGATGGGAATTGTGGTCCACACCCCTGTAAGGGCTAATGAGATTTGTAGTTCTCACTCTTTGGGGCTGATGGGAATTGCAGTTTCTGCCCAGGGGACCCCAGCTATCAGACCTAGGCTCCCACCCCCAGAGGCCCTCCCCAGTAGTTCTCCTGGGCCCTATGTTAGCAAGTACATCCTTCCCAGATGGCTGTGTATGTATTTTCTTTTCTTTTTTTGCTTTCTTCTTCTTTCTGTTGTTTTATTATTGTTTTAACAATAATAAGAAGGCCAGAGGCAGTCAAGCCCTGGCCAGGTCCTGGCGGCCCATGGGGGTTCTGGGGCGGGGGAGGGGGGAGTCAGTGGGGGTCAGAGGTGGAGGGTGAAGAAAGAGAAAGTTGGGGATTTAGGTTAGCTCGAGAATCGTGTGCTCCTGTCCAGGTCCTTCCCTCACCCTCCCCTCCCCCCCCCCCCATCTCTCCTCACCTCCCTAACTCCACATGGCTTCTCACGACCACTCCCAGCGCCCTGGGGAGGACCTCCTCCAGTGTGTCTGTGACTCCCTGCCACGCCTCATCCCTTCCCACGTTCAATTTCTCCTCTGCCCGTGGCCAACTTGCAGTTAGCCTTCAAAGCCGCTTCCCATGACCATCCCCTCCCAAGTCCTCTAACCTCTGAGGAGATTCCTACACCACTGCTTGTCAAGTACCTCCTCCCAAGCCCTCCTTCCCTCTGCTCCCTCCCTCCCCACACACTGCCACCGAGTTCTGGTAACAGCTCCTCAACGCCAGCCTTCACTGTGCACATTTCAGTTTTGTGTTTAATGAGGGGGAGAGGGCACAAGTGAGGGAGGAGAGGACTCTGGAGGAAGCAAGTTGTTCAGGGAGAGAAGAGTGAGGGAGGGAGATACCAAACAGATAGACAGGAAACGTTGTTCGGAAAAGTTGTTTTTTCTTATTTTTTCCGGGAGAACCCGCTTACACAGCTCTGTTTGTAATTTTTTTCTTCATGCTAAAATCACACGGCCTATTTGTTGATGTAAGTTGCCTGAATTCCGTGGTATGCTATCTTCTTTTTTAAAAACAAAAGCAAAAAAAAAAAAAAAAAAGCAAAAAAAGAGAAAAACCTAGAAAAAAACCCTAAAAGATATTGTTGTTAGGTTTGTTTAAATGCTGCTCTTGTATCTGTTTTTAAAGCCTTAAACCAGTAGAGTTTTTTTTTTTTTCCATTTCTTTTCTATTTCCTTTCCTTTCTGTTCCTTTTGGTTTCTTAAGACAAACAAAAAAACAAAACCCAGAGAGCCACAGAGCCCGTGCGTGGGGTGCCCAGAGCATCCGAGCCGCTGCCCGCTTAAAGCGCAGGGCTCCGGCCGGCTGGCGGTCGGGCCCAGCCCGCTCTAGTCTCCGCCAAAGCCAATTGGAACCGATTTGGGTGTGTGAGGCTGTTATTTCTCTCTCTGTGCCGGCCGCCTGCGCCCCGGCCCTCGCTGACGCCCTGTCTTTTCTCTTCTCTCTCTTGTTCTAGGAGGAGAGTTAATATTGCCCATAATCACGGAGGACTCCTTAGACCCCCCTCCCGTGGCCACCCGATCCCCCTTCGTGCCCCCACCCCCCACCTTCTACCCCTTCCTCACGGGCGTGGGTGCCACCCAAGACACCCTGCCCCCGCCTGCGGCCCGCCGCCCGCCTGCCGGGGGCCCCTGCCAGGCCGAGCAGGACGACAGCGACTGCGAGGAGCCTATCGAGGCCTCGGGCTTTGCCTCCGGGGAGGTCTTTGACTCCAGCCTCCCCCCCACGGACGACGAGGACTTTTACACCACCTTTCCCCTGGTCACGGACCGCACTACCCTCCTGTCCCCGCGCAAGCCCGCTCCCCGGCCCAACCTCAGGACAGATGGGGCGACGGGCGCCCCTGGGGTGCTGCTCGCCCCCTCCGCCCCGGCCCCTAACCTTCCAGCGGGCAAAATGAACCACCGAGACCCGTTGCAGCCCCTGCTGGAAAACCCACCCCTGGGGCCCGGGGCCCCTACGTCCTTCGAGCCGCGGAGGCCCCCTCCCCTGCGCCCCGGCGTGACCTCCGCTCCCGGCTTCCCCCATCTGCCCACAGCCAACCCCACCGGGCCTGGGGAGCGGGGCCCGCCGGGCGCGGTGGAGGTGATCCGGGAGTCCAGCAGCACCACGGGCATGGTGGTGGGCATCGTGGCGGCCGCGGCGCTCTGCATCCTCATCCTCCTCTATGCCATGTACAAGTACCGCAACCGTGACGAGGGCTCCTACCAGGTGGACCAGAGCCGGAACTACATCAGTAACTCGGCCCAGAGCAACGGGGCGGTGGTGAAAGAGAAGGCCCCGGCCGCCCCCAAGACGCCCAGCAAGGCCAAGAAGAACAAAGACAAGGAGTATTACGTCTGAGCCCCCGGCACCGCGCCCCACTGCCAGCTGCCCCTCCCGGGAGAGCCCGGGAGGAGGGTGCGGCCCTCTCCCTGCCGGGGCTCTGGGGACCCACTCCCTGGCTGCCTCAGACTTCTCTCACGAAGAGGAAACGCAAAAAAAGAAAAAGGAAAGGAAAACCCCGTGCTCGTCCCCTTCCTCCTGCCGGCTGTCCGGCGCGGAGTTATCGTCCGTCCTGGGGCTGTCTGTCCCTGTCAGCTCTGCGCCCGCCGGGCAGGGCACGTGCTCACAGCCCTGGGTTGATTTATTTTTTTAAGGGGGGTAGTTTTATTTTGGTGGGGTTGGGCGGGAAGGAAGGCTGGGGGTTTTGTACAGCGTCCGCTACTCGTCCTGTTCATTTCCCTCCATTTTTCTTCTTGCTCCCTCTGTTCCTCCTACCTTCCTTCTCTCCCCAAGCCCTTCAGACCCCACCCCAGGCTTGCTGTGTCTCTCCGTCCCCACCCTCCTTCCCCACTTCTCCTTTGTGTGTGGCAGGTTTCTCCCTTCCTTTCCTCCCTTTGGGTTTCCAGAGTCGGTGGGAGAAGGGCGGGAGGGTGGGCGGAGCGGCCCAGAGAGGGGCGGGGCGGGGCGGGGCCTGGGCGGCCTCGGGAGCTCTGGGCTCCGCCCGCCAGGAGGAGGAGCCTGCCTGGTGCCCCCAGCCAAGGGAAGGGGCTCGGGCCTGGGAAGGCCTGCTCTGCTGTGTGCCGCCGGGCGACGTGCATTGATGGGGAAGCTGCTGGAGGAGCAGGGTGGGGGGCGGGTGGGAGGGGAAAGGCAAATGCAGATATATATTGAAGACAAATAATCTAGATATCGCGAGCAGCAGCCTGTGGCACCCGTTGTTCGCGGGCAGCAGGGAAGAGGGGGAGCCAGGCATAGCCCGCGGACTGCTGGGGTCACTTCTCTGCCCACAGGCTCCCTGCTCCCCCAGTTTTTTTTCTCTCTTTGTTAACAAATGTGTCTGAGTCTTGGAAAACACCCCAACCCCGGAAATGTGTGGGAAAAGAAAACAAAAACTTTCCAAATCCAATGGTCCTGTGCAGTTTGTTCGGGTCGGGTGCTGTTGGGACACTGGTCCCAGCTCTGGGCTGGGATCTGGGCCCAGTCTGGAGCCCATGAGAGCTGGTAAGTAGCTCCCAAAGCTTTGTGTTGAGCAGAACTTTGAGCTCCTTGAGGCGGCTTGTCTTTGTCTCACCCTCACATCCCAACAGGTTGGGGACAGAGGCAGGGGACAGCCCCCAGGCCTGTGAGCAATGACTGGTCTCTGGCCCCACTGGCCACGGACCTTAGCTTCTCTCAGTGTCTGTGTGTGTGCTTAGTCTTGTCTGACTCTGCGACCCCATGGACTGTAGCCCACCAGGCTCCTCTGTCCATGGAATTCTCCAGGCAAGAATACTGGAGTGGATTGCCATTTCCTACTCCAGGGGATCTTCCCAGCCCAGGGATCCAACCCGAGCCTCTTGTGTCTCCTACATTGGCAGGTGGACTCTGGGGGCAGACAAATCCCCAGAGGTGGGAGCATTGTTTTGCCCTCTAGTGGCTAGAAAGGTGGCTAGAAATTCTGGGGGTGGCTACGTGTGTGTGGGGAGTGGGGGGGGACAGCTTTGATACAGCCCTTGGGGGAGGTAATGTTATTTGTGGGTGGGAAGAGCTTCAGCTGCTAGTCCAAGGTCTCAGGTGGGTCAGTGTCTGAGTCCACATTTTCCCCCAGTTCCGCCTAACTCCGGGTTTTCTGCCCCTTTTACATCTCTAGAGTTTGGACCTTGCCCCCCCACTGGCTGACGGTGGGCAGCCCCTGGGGCTGCAGGTGGGAGAAGGATTCATACACCTCAGACCAGCTGTTTGCTTCTTCATGGGGACAAGAAATGGGCCCAAGGTCCCAGACATTCACAGATGGGTATTTGTTCATCCTCTTGGTCGAAAGGAGCCGAGACTCTCGAGGTGGAGGTTGTACATGAGGGCCCGTGTACCAGCGCATCCTCAGGAGAGCAGAGTGTGGGTGGGTCTGCATCTCCCAGGGGGCTTCAATGGAGCCCCAGGCTGTTGGACACAGGATTCAGCCACGCTCCATCACTCAGGTCTCCTCTGCCTTCTGCTTGGTGGGTCTTGCCCCGCAGCCCGCTCTGCCTTCTCGAACTCTTGGCTCATCGTCACCCTTCATCGCCCTATTGTGCTTCCTGAGCTTCCACCCCCCAGCCAGCGCATTCTTGCAACAGTTTCATAGACTGGTCCTTGTTTAGGCCTGGATACCTCCCAGGGTCCTTGGGCTCAATGCCCACCAGAACCCCACCCAGGTCCACCTCATCTCCCCCCGCATCCCTCCATTCTGGGATGAAGCTTTTGTGGTGGCACCCTTCCCCTCATGGGGTGTGCCGCAGTGGCCCTTGAGATTCCTCCCTCCACCCTGAGTCCTAACAGGGGTTGGAGAGCGAGTCCTCCTCCAGCCTCCCCAGGGGGTGGATTTCCATGGAGTTGACCTCTCCTCTCTTTCCTGAACCAGTCACCAGGAGGGAGGGTTGGGCCTCGCTTGTCTCCTACCGCTCACAGTCCTGGAGGGCAGCCTCACCGAGGTCAGCTGTCACCCTCTGCGGGAGCCTGCGCGAGGCCGGACGGGGGGCAGGCTTGTCAGGATATCTTGTCCCGGTGCTGGTGATGGCCTTGCCCCAGGGTCTTCCGCTGCTGCTCTCCCTGTCCAAGGAATGGAGACGTATCTCGGGTTCTTCTGCCCCCATCACCACTAGTCAAAGAAAACAAAGACAGGAGGCAGGAGTTCCTTGGTGTCAAGAAGGGAACATCCTTACTCCAGAAATCTCTAGAGCAGCCTTGAATAGTCTATCAGAGTAGGGGGTCAGAAAGAAGGACAGTGCAGGACTTGGAAGATGGGACTCCCGTCTGACTCATTGCCTTGTGGCTGTGCGATTGTGCTTTCTCTCTGTGTGACGAAGCTAACAGCCCTGCCGCCTAAGGATGTGGTAGTAAGAGGAAAGCATCCTGGCCTCTGCCACTCACTCAGAGTGCTTGTCTGTAAGAGACAGTCCCCTTGGTCTTAACCCCTTCATCCTGTGCATCTGATGTTGAACTTACCGCCTGGGCCTGACCTGGGCTCCTGGTGTCTGGCTGGGCTGGCAGTGACTCCCGGGAGAGTCTGAACAGCATGGGGATGGGTGAAATTCTGGGTACCCTGCTCCTGGACACTGGTACTTGCAGGGATGTGTCAGGAGATTCTAGGGGGTGGGAGGGGAGAACGAACAACGGGGTTGGGGAAGAAGCTTGCAGTGAAGCCTGGCTGACGCCTTTGACTGCGAAGATCTGCGCTGGCCAGGCAGGCCCCCAGGGGAGGGAGCGCAAGCTCAGCCAGCGCGGGGGCTCTTTGGGCACGAGGCGCTCCTCCCGGCAGTGGATGTGGAGACTGTGTGGCCAGCGCTGCCCCTCCTCACACACCCTCCCGGGTGAGCTGCAGGCCTGGCTGGAGGCAGGAGAATTGCCAAAGCAGGTCTTGAGGCACTTTCCTGTCCCCGCTGCCTGAGGCTTCTACTGCTATGGTGGGGGGGGCGGGGTGGGAGGAAAGAGACTGAGGGGGTGGCTGTGGGCTCTTCTTTCCCACACCCACTTCCCTTGGCTCCACCCCTGCAGGGTGCCTAGCAGCTGCTGGGCCAGGAACTCCCTGTGATGGGTATCAAGAGGGAGGGTGAATCCCAGGTGAAGGCCTGCCCCTCGGGTGGCCGTGCCCAGCTGACTGCAGGCCTGTAGTTGCTGCTGAGGGAGGCCCCTTTGCCCTTGGCAGGGCACTCACTCCGCCATGGTGATGACACTTTCTCCCTCATTGCCCCAGAAGGCCAGGGCTCTGGTTCTCCCGGAGTCCAGGTCCTGCTAAGTGAGGCTTCCCAAGTGGCGCTACTGGTAAAGACCCTGCCTGCCAATGCAGGAGATGTAAGAGATGCGGGTTTGATCCCTGGGTCAGGAAGCTCCCCTGGAGGAGGAAATGGCAACCCACTCCACTATTCTTACCTGGAGATCCCCATGGACAGAAGAGCCTGGCAAACTGCAGGTCATGGGGTCGCAAAGAGTTGGATACAACTGAAGCAGCTGAGCACGCACGCACGAGTTAAGTGAGGAGTGCCATGTGGGAACTGGGTGGGCCCCCCTGGGTCCTGGCAGGCTGAGACCACCTGGAAGGACCGGGAGCAAGGCCATTCTGAATATGGGCAGACAGATGACTCCGAGCACTTGGTGAGCTGGAGGACACCCCTGGGGAGAGGAGGAGTCATCTTCCACCAGCCCTGGGGTCTGCCTTCTGGAAGCTTCTGGCCACCCTGGGGCCCTAGGAATGCTAAGCAAGGGGAAGTAAGGCAGCGGGGGCTCAGTTGGGCAGCAGGTGGACAAGACAGAAAGTCCAGGGCAGGTGGAACAGCCTCATCTTTGGGTATCTTTACCAATGTGATCTCTGCCCCATCCCCTTTGTCCTGGAGGCAGATAGCTAAAGGTCATGAACTCCCAGAGGCCCAGGCAGAGAAGACCAAGCCGGACAGTGAGCCCATCTCCTGGGGCCAGGGAGCTGCTTCCTGATCTCCGGATAGCCTTCTCATGTGTGTGCCCATGTGTGCGTGTGTACACATCACTGATACGTGTGTGTGTGCGTGTGTGTAGAGGTGGGTGGCCCTCTGCAGAGGCACCTGTAAGCAGAGACACAGGTGGACCAGAGACCACCTGAGCACCGGTTGGGGGTGGCTCCGCAGATGGCGTGGCTGGAGACCCGCTGGGCCCCCACATGCGTGTGAGCTGGGCCAGGAGAGCTCAGGGGTCACCCCTTTCCATCTGAGCCCTTGCGCCTGGCTTCCCTGTAAGTGGTGCCGGTGCAGGGGTTCTGGATGGTTCTCAGATGGCGTCCGTGCCCTCCAGAAGCTTCACTGGGTGCCCAGATTGTGAGGCCTGAGTGCAGGCAGGAGGGTAGTGGCCAGAGCTGGCTCAGGACACCTTCGGACCTGGGCTCGACTGCTGCCTCTCCCCGTTTAGCTTGGTGTCATGGCAGTCAGTTTCTGTGAGCCTTGGTTTTCCCACACGTAAAATAGGGCCACACCTACCTCAAAGACTTCAGGAAAAGATGCAAAGAGATGATGCCTTGAGGCGTCCAGCCCAGTTGGTGCCTGGCCCACAACAGAGGCTGGAAAACGCAGCCCCTTGGCTGGCACTCAGGGCAGGAAAGCTGGCCTGGGAAAGGGTGGCCCCAGCAAGGAGTCCCCACTCCCACTTCCAAGCAGACCCTGGGGGCGCATCACGGAGCCGGAGAGGGGCGGTTGTTCATTCTTTTATTCGCTCTCTTATCTCCCTCGCACCACTGCCCCTCTGCTCTAGGGGAGCTGGGGACATGGGGACACCCCACCCTCTGGGAACTCACAGGCTGGTAGGCTGGGGGACAGGCGTGTGGCCACAGCCATGGTGAGAATTTCACTAAAGCCCTGTGTTGGGCCCTGGGTCTGGGAGGAGGGGGGGTTGCTGTCAGGAAGAGAAGGTGGCCGAGGCTGTGCAGACAGAAGACGTGGCCGCGCGGCTGGAGTGGGGAGGGCGTGGGAGGGGCTGGAGCCATCTTTCTGATGAAGCTGAGGATCTGAGATGTCACTGTTGCTCCTGCAGAGCCCCTGGGGTGCAGTGAAAAGCTGGGGAGGTTGAGAGGGGGCGGTCAGCCTCCGAGCTCAGGGCAGTGAGTGGTGAGGAAGATGCAGTTGACTGCGGGCCCTGCTCCTCTCTGCGGCCTTGAGGGAGGGGCGGGTGACCGTGTACTGGGCAGACTCCTGCCAGTCACACCATCCTTTGCCGTTTCTGTATTGGAGGCGGCTCCTTAGATAGTGAGAAGCCAGGCTCGGCTGGAGGGGCAGCCCCCAGGCCCTCTGGAAAGGAAGGCCTTTGCTATCCTTCTGCCGAGAAGTCATCCCATCACAGGCTTCCCAGGAGGCCTAAAACCCTGTGGATTTCAGGACAGGACGTCCCTGGACGCGTGTTGCCTTCAGTACCACTCTGTTCAGAAAAGACACGGAGGGATTGTGTCTCGTGGGTGCAAGTTACTCCTGACCTGTGTCTATCCTGAGGACTCAGGAGATAGGGCTGCCCTGCTCTTGGGCACGTGATGGGGGATGAATGGGGAGTGACACCTCTGATAGGCATCTAGGGGCTTTAGTAGTAGAGTCTGGGGCCCATGAGAATGTCCAGTACGGCTGCCACACCCTCAGCTCTCCACCTCACAAAATGCTGCCCCCCTGACCTCTCTCAAGGTGGAGCTAGAGGTAGGTGGGCCACTCAGGTCTCAAATGGTGGAATGAAGGGTAGGGGACCAAGTCCACACTGTCAGCTGGGAGACCTAGCCCTGGGTCTCTAGTCTCCCAAAGAGGTGCTGTGTGACTCCAGGCCAATCCTATCCCTCTCTGGGCCTCTGCTTCTCCCTTGGTCTGGCGATGGGGGTGGGTGGCCAGGCCTGCCCTGTTCTGGGGCTCCTGGGAGCGGGGAGGGGATGGCCGGGGCTGCGTCCGCTCACTTGCTCTGCAGGTCTTGGATGGTGTCGGGCAGCGGCAGGTTCTGGGCCTCCAGGCCGCTCAGCACGGGTACCACCCTGTACACCAGCAGGGGCAGGGAGGCGCCATAGACGCCCAGCAGCCGGACCAGAGGCCCCAGGACGGCTCCTGCTCGGGTGGCCATCTGGCACAGGTCCCCTGCGGTCATCCTGCCGGCAGAGATGCACCTGTGAGGGGTCGCGCTGCCTGCCTACGGCTTTGACCTCTCACTTTGACTCTCACCCCTCTCAGCCCCAAGAGGCACCGTGGTTCAGGCTGGGCTGGGATGCACCTGATCAGCCCCGAAGTCACGAGGTCATGAGGTCACGTGAAAGAGAAGGTCGAGGCACGAACATCCGGTCTGGGGGAAGTCGAGCCCACGGCACCCTCCCAGGCCGGAAGTCCGCCCTCCGTGGGCCTTACCTGAGCACAGTGGGGAAGAGGTCGGTGGTGTAGATGGCGAAGCAGGTGAAGGCAGCCCCTACTCCCCCCGAGCACCAGCTCGGCGAGGGCTGAGCGCAGGGCCCCCATTTCTGTGGATAGAGATGGGGTTGGCAGGCTTGTTGCCGGGGGTCCCGGGCTCTCCCCATGACCTTCCAAATGTCTGCTCGTCACCTCCACCTGAGTGTCCCCAGACCCCACCCACGCACGGTGTCCTAAGTGACCACATTCCCTGCCCCCCCCCATCCCCCGCCTGGTCTGCTCCCACCCAGACTCCCAGATCCAGACTCTGGGAGTCCTCCTCCACCCCCTCCATTTCTCTGCCCTCCCCGACACCGCCCCCCACCACCATCCCAGCAATCCATCACAGTTATTGTTCTGTCTCCACAATTTTTCATGATGCTGTCCAGTGTGGGCCGCCACCATCTCGTCCAGACGGCCCAGCAGCCTCCTTCCTAAGTGGGTCCTCCTCTAGTCCAGTGCCCTCTTGATGGGGGAAAAAGAGGCCTCTCTTCGTGGCTTAAGCTCTCCCAGGTAGGGAGCCTCTGGCTACAGCCACGTGCACTCAGGCCCACCTGCTCACCGTGGGGCACCAGCGTGTTGGCCAGGATGCAGAGCCCCGTCAGCACCAGGAGCACAGCCTGTGTGGGCCGGCGGCCCAGGTGGCCCGGCAGCAGCAGGGTGCCGACCTTGACTGGGAAGTCCGAGACCCCAATAAGGGCCTGGAGCAGGAAAATGTTGCAGCCTAGGGCCTGCAGGTCCAGGATCAGGCCGTAGAAAGTGAAACCAAGGGCAAACCGAGGGTAGGGGTGCGCAGGTGAATTCAGGCTGGGGATCGGGCAGCTAGTTTGTTCTCCAACCTGCTTCCAGCCTCCCCTGCTGACTCTGTACCCATTGGTGGGGTGGTCGCTATGGACTACATTTCCCAGGTTCCCTTGCCAATGCCACGTCTCCTGAGCTTTGGCCAATGGGAGGCACTGGTGAGAGACTGGAGGCAGGTCTGGGTCAAAGCTGAAGTATTGCTCCCTTCCCCTCTCTGGGTACCTGGTCGGGCAGTGGCTGCGTCCCTTCCAAGGCTTCAGCTTCCACTGACCAGCCCCTTTCTCTGTGGTCCTGGTGGATTCAGTCTTTGCCAGGTAGTCCTGGCTCCTGGCCTCTGATAACCCCTCTCCCTCCTCTCTGGTCCTTCCAAACTAGGGTGCGTGAGTGCATGCTATTTCTTCAGTCGTGTCTGACTCTTGTGATCCTATGGACTGTAGCCCACCAGGATCCTCTGTCCATGGGATTCGCCAGGCAAAAATACTGGAGTGAGTTGCCATGCCCTCCTCTGGGGGATCTTCCCAACCCAGGGATCGAACCTGGGTCTCTAACATCTCCTGCATTGGCAGGTGGGTTCTTTACCACTAGCGCCACCTGGGAAGCCCCAGGGTAGATGTGCCTTTCTGCCACTGAGTTCTCCAACTGCCTCCTCTGCCTGTTGGGCTCTGCAGTTCTCCCAGCAACTTTGCGATGTATCCTCCTTACTAATCTCTTCTGGTGACCCGTCCCAGCCTGAGTCCTCCTGGCCCTGGGGCAGTTTCCTGTGGGAGCCTGATGGAGGGAGTCAGTGCTGCAGGCCTGGTCTTAGAGGCCCCCTCAGCCAGTGGGGCCAATAGAAGAGTCAGCAGAGCCAGTGGATGCCAGCAGAGCCCTGACTCCAGGCTCCCTGGCTGCTGGTGGCCCGAGGGTCGGCCAGAGGCGGAGGTTGGGGCCGGGTGGGATGGGGGTCATTAAGCGCACACTAGAGGGGCATCTACCCGCACAGGATGAAGACACAGGTCCGGAGGCCCAGTCCAGGAGTGTGGAGCAGAGCGACCAGGCTGCCAGGAGTCTGGCTCACACTCAGCTTTTGCTGCGTGGCTGAGCGCAAGACCTGGATGGAGGGTGGGGAGGGTTGTCAGCATGCAGTCACTGGCCTGGCCCTCCTCCCTACGACCCCCATCCTGGGGGCCTGGGGCTCTCTGTCCGTCTCCCAGGGACCCTGTTCAGGGACAGGAGAGGGTCTGAGGGTCGAGCCCTGGGGGAAGGCCCAGCCTCCCCTCATCTCGACAGTCAGCGTGTCCCCCACTGCCCTCTTCCCATTGACGGTGGCCACCTTCTATAGCTCCCACAGGCCCCACTCCAGCCTGCCCATAATGAGGAGCCATCATGCCGACTCTGCCAGCCACCTGGGGTTGGGGAGAGGGAGGAGGGCAGGAGGTCTCTGCCTGCACCCCCCCAGGGCCTGACCTGCAGGAGGCTTTCTGCCCCTTTGTCTCCTTCTAACAAGGGGGTGACCTCACTGGCAGCCCCAGGCCCCAGGCTCAGGGTGGCTGAAGTCGGGGAGGGCAGAGGGTTGGCAAGCAGCAAAGGGCGCTGGCTGTGGGGGCCAGGTCCTTTCTGCCTCCTCCCTCCTCCCTCTCTTGGGCTGGGGTTGGGGGTCCCTGTCCTTCCTTCCTGCCTCCCTCCTGACCCCGAGGCCCTTCCCCCGACCTCACCTGGGAGCCAGGGCTGGGAGGGCCTGTGTGCAGTAAACACGCCCCTGATGGCTCCGGGACCCACCAGGGTCCCCCGCTGTCCAGCCCTCCCGAATGTCACAGGGCCTTCCTGCCCACCTTTCACCCCCATGGCCACACCTTCCTGCCTGAGCTGGCCCCTCCCGTGGAGCCCCTTCCTGCAAACATCCTCACACCTATGGTGGGGCTCAGGCCCCCTCCACCTGCACCCATTAGTCACCAGAGCCCGTTGCCTCCAGCGCCCCTTGCAGGCGACCAGCCCATGGCCCTTGCCTCACTTTTGGCTTGTTCGCCCATGCCAGGCGACAGTCACCACCTCCTGGGTGCCAGTCAGCCCCACGCCTCCCAGCGCCCCCTCCCTGTGGCAGGACCCAACCCCTAACACTAACCCATCTCCCAGGCCCGCAACATCAAGCCCAGACCCCCTGCACCATCCAGGCCTTGGACCCCTTCCCGTGCCCACCACCCCGCACTGGCTCCTGCCGCTGGATGTCACAGGTGCCCCAGCCAGACATGCTCCCCGCACAGCAGGCGGGGCCCTGAGGTCCTTGGGGGTTTGCAGAGCCAGAGAGGAGGATTCAAGCGCACATCAGAGGTAGAGTTGACAAGACCCCGTGACCTGCCGGACTAGGTGTGTGGGAGCCGTGAAGGAGAGGAAGGTGTCAGGGCGACTCTGACTCCAGTACCTGTGGGTGGGGCTGCTGTCAATGTTGGGGAGGCCCCGGGGAGGCGTGGGTGTAAGAAGATGCTACGTTTGTGATGCTGAGACGGTAGTGATGGGGACGTCACCTAGGTGGCTGGAGGTTGCGGAGAGGAAGGCTGGGGAGGGCGTGGGGGCCTGCAGCATTTGGAGGGGGAGAGCCGTGGGCACAGGGGAGATCCTGGGAGAGGACAGCGGTGCCCTTTTGTGGGCTGCAGGGCCTGAGCGACAGGTGGCCGGGCGAGGGTGGCGGGGTCATTGGCATGGATTGGCACGTGCAGACGCGTCTCTCGACGAGAAATTGAGTTGGAAGAGAAGCAGCTGGGAGCTGAGGGGCTGTGGGGTCCCCTCCTCAGACGGGACCCCTGAACTGATGCATCAAGCCCTAAGCGTGGTCGGTGATACTATGATGTATGGGATTTCTGTCCTGCTCATCGCTGTCTCCCTGGGCACAGCCAGGGCCTGCCTGTGTGGGTGCTCAGTGGCCATTTGTTGGACTGATGAAGTAGTGGAGTCACAAACGCACGTGTGCCCATAGCCCCTGCGTGGGCCTGTCTGCCAGGGCAAGCGGGGCTCGGCCTCGCGCGCCAGCATCAGCACCGGGCCCTGGAGTCTGCCTCACTGACCTCTGCCCTTCACTCTCGTGATATGGGGGCCAGTCTGCCAACCCCAAAGGCCGCCGGCCGGGTACAGGTACCTCTGCTCAGAGCCGCTGCGTGAGATGTGATTGCCTCCTGCTCTGAGGAGTGACTGTGTTTTCGGAGTGGTGTGTGTGTCTGTGTGTCTGTGTGTGTCTGTCTGTGTGTTGTAGCTTTGCATCCCATTCCCCCCGACCTGGCCTAGTGCTGCCAGGCCTGGCATAAAGGAGGGGCTCAGAACCTGTGCCTGGAGGCACACATGCCAAGGCGGGCAAGGACAGGCGAGGGGACGGGCTGAGAGGTGAAGGAAGGAAGGGGGAGGAGACGCCTGGGGGAAGCGGGGGCGGAGCGGCCCTGGGTCGGGGGTGGGGGGTGTGGGGAGCTGGGGCCAGGCTCCTGCGGCTCCCCTCTGGCTTTCTGCATCCCAGGCCTCTGCGCCCAGGGTGAAGGGTGGGTCTCCTGCAGGGAGGGAGCTGGGTGGCACCCACCAGGGGTACACAAAGCGGGGGGAGTAGGGATTGGAGACAGCGTCCAGTTGCATGCGCCGTAGGCCACCGCAGCCAGGAGGACCTGGCCGAAGCTGTAGCCCAGGGAGTTCAGAGTCATGACCAAGACTCGGGCTTGTGCTGATGTCCACTCTGCCACTGCAAGGAGACCCAGAGGGTCAGCCTGGGAGCCCGCACAAGCCTCCCCTGCCCGGCCAGGGTCGGGGACCTACGGGGAATGACGGTGTTCAGCGTGGGGGCGGAGGCGGGCACCGTGCCTGCCGCGGCCGCCTGAAGGTGGCTCCAGGTCAGCACCCGCAGGCGCCCAAACCTGCGGCACACGCGGGAAGGGCGGCCGGGGGTGCCACGGCGCTGGCCAGGGGGGTCTGGACCACTGGGGCCCACCCTCTGCTTGCCCGCTGAGCGACTCCCGGGTCCAGACCCACATTCTGCATCCACGGAGGGAGGGCTTGTGAGCACGGGGAGCGCCCCCTGAGGCCCTGGGCAGGGGTGAGCTCCCCGTCAGCAGGGGCAGCCAAGCAGCAGCAGCCTGTGGCTGAGCAGGCTTTAGCAGTGAATGTTTGATGAGAACAATGACCCTTCACGGCCCCAGAGGGGAGTCCATGAAGCCGAGGCCCAGAGAGGGACTGAGGTTGCTCAGCAGCACAGCTGGAGGGTCTCGGGAGAAGGACCCACATCAAATGGAGTTTTCTCCCCAGACCCGCCAGTTCAGGGCCAGTCAGGGCCCAGGGTCTCGGGGCGCAGGGGCAGCGAGGGGACCGGGGACCTCACTTGTCAGAGACTTGGCCGCACATAGCCGCTCCCACCAGGTTCCCGGCCAGGTAGATGGACTGCGCCATGGGCTTCAGGGCCTGAGCGTCACACACCAGGTCCCATTGGTGGGAGAGGAGGGGGCTGGGGATCTGAGCTCAGGAGACCGGCAGGGGGCGGAGGGGCTAGATGGGAAGGCCCAGGGAGCTGGGGCTGAGTGTCCGGCCCTGTGACCTCAGGGGTCATCACCCCTTGCCTAAGCCCCTCCTTGGCTCCCTGTTGCCCCCGGTCCAGGGTCAAGCCCTCTCTGGGCTTATCTGCCTCCTCGCCGTGCCCCTCTGCAGCAGCCACCTGCGCTGGCACCTCCTCCCGGCTTTCAAAGGCCACTTCCCTCCGTTCCATAGAGAGTCCCCTTCCTGCTTGCTGGGTGGGCTGCCTCTCCTGTCTCCCGCATCCGCTGGAGGCTGCCTCTGGGAACCCAGTGACTCTTTGCAGAGTGCCTCTGAGGCTCCTGCAAGCTCATTCCTGCCACCAACCCCAGTAGGGCGATGTGGCCAAGGAGGAACTGGAAGCTGCCTGTGAATGTAGCCGCCAGCAGTGGTGGGACTCCCCCTGCCACCCCCCGGGATTGGGCCATTTTGAATCTAGCCGACTGTGATCTGTGACTTTGGCCTCTAGGGTGTCAGGACTTGGGGAGGGTCTGAGGGGAGGCCCCTATCTTGGTCACGATGGTGGAGGTGAAGGCGCTGCGGTTGTGGACCCAGCCGTCCATGCACGGCTCCATGTCAGCCTCGCTCCAGTTGGTGGCCGTCGCTTTGGGGTCCAGGAGCTGCCACTGTGGGTCGTGGAAGCAGTGACACTGGTGGGGCCCATGGTTGGGGCCTGGTGGGATGGAGACAGCCAGGAGGGCCCGGGGTTCCGGGGCCCCGGGGACACTGGCCTGGGCGGTGCTGTTGTCCAGGAGGGGCACCCAGCAGCAGTGACTGGGCACGGCGGCCGAGATGTTCTCCAGTATGTTCTGAGGGGCAAGCCATGTGATGGGGACCACCAGGACCACCATCTGGAGAACCTGGAACCAGCCCCGCTGCCCACTTGGTCCAGGAGTTCAGAAAAAGCCATGGAGCCTGCATGGAGGCGCCAGTGGAGGTGCCCACTGCACAGAGGCTGGCCCAGGGCAGAGGGGCCGATGCGGGGGGCCTGCCCCCCCCCCCCCCCCCCCCGCAGCATCTCCTGCTGCACCAGCCGGGCTGCCCAGGGCATGGCAGCGGTGCCCGCCATGCAGATCAGCCCGGGGGTCTCTGGGCGCCGTCACTCAGGGTGGCTCCGGCTGGGACCCGAGTCTATGGGGTGTGACCCTGCAGCCACCAGCACCTCCCCAGAGACCCAGCTACCCCTGGACCTCTGGGAGAAGCTGGGCTGGGGAAGTGGGGAAAGAGGAGGCTGAAGTCACCCAGGCCGGGGTCACTGTGACCAGGTGACGAGGAGGGCTTAGTAATCACTTCCTCGGGTAAAGTTTAACCCGGCTCTGAGGGAGGGACAGATTCAGAGGTCCCGCAGCTCCCACCCTGTGTGGGCTGGGCGGCCTCGGCTCTGCCCCTCTGCACCCCTGCCACCTCGTGCCTGCCTCTGCCAGGGGCACAGGGCTGACCCAGGAGAGGCACTGCCCGGGGTCCTCTCAACCTGGGGGCTGCCGGGAGGCTGGAGCAACATCGGTGCTCTGTGAGGACTGTGTGTGTGTGTGTGTGTGTGTGTGTGTGTGTGTAGCCTGAGTCATCAGCAGGCATCCAGACCCCACATGTCCCAGCCAGTGTGGCCCAGCCCCCGCCCCTCCCTTCCATGTATCTGCCATCTTTAATGTCTCCCCCCTTTGCTGTCACCCTCTCAGTCTTTCAGTGTCTCCAGACACCCCATGGGTTCCTCAAGTTCAGTGTCACCCGAAGATCTCTGCCCCATCCCCAAATCCACTCCTAGATCCCTAGTCTTGTTTCACATCTCCCGCACCCCACCTGTCAACTCCTGCAGTGGGCGAGGCCTGCTAACTTCTCCTCCACCTCTGTGTCTCTACAGCTGTCCCCTCCCTGGTCTCCCTGCCTCTGTTCCTGTCCCTTCAGCCCATCCCCACACTACAAAACCCTCCTGTCGAATCCTGCTTAAAAGCCAGCCCCCCGCCCCCAGCAGCGCAGCAGGAGCTGGCCAACCTCCCACGGCTAAGGTGGGGTGGGGAGCAGTGCATGCTGGCTGGGGGACTCAGGAAAGATGGACCCGAGCCAGGGGAGACCTCCTTGGTTGCAAGGGGGTTGATTGTCCAAGTTAAAGCCACAGGCCACATTCCCAGGTGGTGGTGGTGATAAAGAACCTGCCTGCCAATGCAGGAGATGTAAGAGACCCGGGTTCGATCCCTGGGTCGGGAAGATCCCTGGAGGAGGGCACAGTGACTCACTCCAGTGTTCTTGCCTGGAGAATCCCAGGGACAGAGGAGCCTGGTGGGCTCTGGCCCATAGTGTCACAAAAAGTCGGACACAACCGAAGTGACTTAACATGCTTGCATGTGTACATGAGTACACAGATGCATGTGCCTGTGTGTGTACATGAGTGCACGGATGTGTGTGCACATCTATGTACAAGTGTATTCAAGTGCGTGTGTGATGTCTGGCAGGTAGATGGTGGGCAATGGAACGGCGCTGGTGACCCCAATGTTTGTTCTCACGTGCTTTGGGTGTGAGGCCGCCCCTCCCCAGCCCACTACTTCTTTTTGTCTTGCCACTCTTCCCTCTGCTTTCATGTAGCTCACAGGTACAACCTCTCCATCTCCATGGCCTCTGTGCCCCAACCACCCACGCCCACGAGTGCCCTGTATTGGCTCAATGGGCTCCTGCCGTTGCTCAGTGCCCCTAGCCTGAAATGCGGTCTCCTAGCTCACCCTGGGCCACATCCTGCATGTACCATAAAAGCCTCCTTCTCCAGGGAGCTCTCCTTCTTTACTCCTGCCTCCCCCTGGAGCCCCATCTTTGCACCATCCTGCACTTTCTGTTATTGTCCGGCTGGCCTCATTTCCATCTGGTTTATGTTGGGCAGAAACCCTTCTTTAGAGCATTCTTGGAACCCGGGTTTGGACAGCAAACAAAGATTCCATGAAGACATGCTTCAACTGGTTTTAAAAATAACTTCTTCCCCCACCCCCCATAATAAAATTAATGTGTACACCTTCCAAAAAATTCAGAAAATATTGAAAGGTAAGAAGAAAATGAAGATCACTGCTAAAGTCACCAACAATGATCACCACTGGTAACACTTTGGTGTAAATACTTCCACACACTATTTTAGTCAATGTGAGTTTGATCCCTGAGTTGGGAAGATCCCCTGGAGCAGGAAATGGCAATCCCCTCCAGTATTCTTGCCTGGAAAATTCCATGGACAGAGGAGTCTGGCGGGCTACAGTCCATGGGGTCACAGAGTCAGACACGACTGAGCAACTGAATACAACACAGCTCATTCTGCTTCAGGAGCCTGAAATGGAAACTAAGCTTAACATCTTTTGTAAAATCCAAACAAAAAGCCCCTGCCTTTTACCTAGTGATTCTAGCTTAGCCACACTTATTGCAGTTATGATCATGTTTTCCATTTTAGTACATTTTCTTCTTTACTATATTTTCCCTTTAAATCTGTTTCCTTGTTCCTGTTTTCCATGGAATCCATTGACTTTTCGTGTTCTGTTTTTCTTCTGTTGGATTTGGCAGGAGTTCGTTTTACTTCCATTAGCTTTCTATTGAACACATGAACTAGGAGCTACTTTATATCATCTCCTCTCTTCAAACCTCCCACCCCACTTTCACCACGGCCAGTTTCTCCCTGTGAGCCCTCTTGCCCACCTCCCCACCTGTTCTCCTTCCTCCTTGGCACCTGTCTTTCCCTTCCTACTGAACAATTTCCATCAATGTACAAATATGTTCCTTTTTCTCCAAACTTCAGAAAGGACCCCTCCCTTTCAACCTCTCATCTCTGTTCAATTGCCACCCTCTTTTTCTGCGTCTCCACAGTACAATTCCACGAAAGGCTTGTCAACATGCAGTTCCCGTTTCTCTCTTCCCATTCTTTTATGGATCCATTCCCATTGAGTGTTTGCCCTGACACTCCATGGTCTCCAATGATATCCCTACAGCAAGTTCAGTGGCATTTTCAGTCTTCGTCGTACTTTGAGCTTCACAGCTCCTGAGCCTTCTCCTTTCCTATGACCCTTCCTCCCGGGACCCCAGGGTTCACCTGCAGCTGGCCCCTCTTCCCCTGCCCTGCTTTTCTGTCTCTTTGGCTGATTCCTTCTCTTCCCACACTCTTCCCCCAGGGCCACAGGGCTCAGTCCTCGATCCCCTCCTCTGTCTTTCTCCTCTATCATCGGGACAGTTCACCTCTTCAAAGACCTCTTCTTGGAGTGCTAGAGGCTTCCCTTGTGGCTCAGACAGTGAAGAATCTGCCAGCAATGCAGGAGACCCGTGTTCAATCCCTGGGTCGGGAGGATCCCCTGGAAAAGAGAATGGCAACCCACTCCAGTATTCTGGCCTGGAGAATTCCATGGCGGGAGGAGCCTGGTGGGCTACAGTCCATGGGGTCGCAAAGAGTGACACGACTGAGCGACTCATACTTTCACATTTTCAAACGTGGGGGTCTGTTGAAATATCCTAGGCCCCAGCTGGATCCACTCCTGCCTGGGGTGCCATGCCAACAAATGAAAGCTCAGGTAACATTTGTGTCCCTGTAAATGCTCTGCTTGACCAGAAACGCAGTGTATGCAGTCAGTTGGTCCCTAGACACAAGCCAACCCTGGGCCCTGTACTATTGCCTTGCTGCTTCTCATTCCAGACAAGGCTGACTATATGGTCTCAGCCAATCTGATATTTTCTTCTTTTCTCATCCTATTTTTCATTCTTTATCTTATTAGTCTTCTTGCCTTCCCCCTCCCTTATTTTGCAGTTCTCTGAATGGAGATGATCAATGTTATGAAGGGGTTTTTTTTTTTTTTTCAATTTTCATCTTATTCACAATTTAAAAAAAATTTTATTGGAGTATAGCGGATTTATAACATTGTGTTAGTTTCAGGTGTATAGCATAGTGATTCAGCTTTATATATATATATATATATATATACACACACATTTTTTTACAGATTATTTTCCCTTACAGAATATTGAGTAGAGTTTCCTGTGCTATGTAGTAGGTTCTTGTTGGCTGTCTATTTTATATGTACTAGTGTGTATGTTAACCCCAAGCTTCTAATTTATCCCTGACCCCTCCCACATTTCTTCTGAGGTCACCCTAAGTCTGTTTTTGAAATCTGTGAGTCTCGTCCATTTTGTACGTGAGTTCATTTATATAATTTTTAAAAAATTAGATTCCACGTATGAGTGATGTCATACATTATTTGTCTTTCTCTGTCTGACACTTGGTTTAGTGTGATAATCTCTCGGTCCATCCATGAAGTGTTAAACTTTGTGTCACCTCGGTTATCTTCTTTAATCATTTTCTAGCAGACCTAATAAACGTCTCACACTTACCGAGGCCAAAGTTGAGTTCCCTTTCAACATACTTCTCTGTGGCTTTCCGGTCTCAGCTGTCAGAGGCTCTCCTTTTCCTGTTGCTCAGGACAAAACCCTGGAGCTGTCCCTGTCACCCTGCATATGCCATTTGCCAAGATGGCCTGTTGGCTTGACCTTCAAGCCATGCCCGGGCCATGCCCGCTCCTCGCCTCCTCCACTGTGCCCACCGTGTCCCAAGCCACCACCCTGTTTCCCTGGATTATGACAGGGGCCTCCTCACCGGCCTCCCTGCCTCCGCCTTTCAGCCTCTGCCATCCATTCTCCACAGGCTCATAGAGGGATTCTGTTTTACTTTGTTGATGAAAAAATTAATCAGTAGTCAATCTAAGAAAGAAGTGGAAATTTTTATTTGAGGATTAAACTCAGGGTGATAACCTAGGAGACAGTCTGTCAGAGGCTGAGAGTTCTCCTGCATTGCAGGAGGGTTCTTCACTGTCTGAGTCACCAAAAAAGCTTCTGTTTTGGTTTTTTGGCCCCAAGGCTTGTAGGATCTTAGCTCCCTGACCAGGGATTGAACCTGCACTGCATTGGAAACCAAAGTCCTAATGCCTGGACAGTCCCAACTTAGCTCTTTTAAAAAATATTTATTTGGCTGCAATGGGTCTTAGTTGCGACACATGGTATCTTCATCTTCACTGCGGCTGTGGGCTCTAGTTCCTTGATCAGTGATGGAACCGGGGCCCCTTGCATTGGGAGTGCGGCGTATTAGCCACTGGGCCAGCAGGGAAGTCCCCTTTAGTGCTTTTCTAAATGTGAGAAGGCGCAAGAATTTGAGTTCATAAAAAATTTCTCCTGAAAGTGGCTAATTATCAGAATGCCTTTTCTGCAAGTTTTCCAGAGCCTAAAGTACCTCATCTTGATCTTTGGCCTCAATTTTTTTTAGCACTATTGTAGGTCAGAGACTATAGTGGCTAATGACTTGATTCTTGTAGAACTGGATGGTAGGCAACATTCTTTATTTTACAATCCCTTCCCTTTCGATCTTAATTCCAACCAAGGTTCAGGAGGCGTTTTGTGACTAGTTTGTCCAACCATGCTAGGAATGCTCATTTCAGGGTCAGGCAAGGATTTTGTTGACTGGCCACTCAGTGAGCTGTTCCTGGATTAGGCCCTGTTGGTGTGTGTGTGTCCAACTCTTTACAACCCCATGGACCCACCAGGCTCCTCTGTCCATGGGATTCTCCAGGCAAGAATACTAGAGTGGGTTGCCATTCTCTTCTCCGGGGGATCTTCCTGACCCAAGGACTGAAGCCCCGTCTCCTGTATCTCCTGTATTGGCAGGTGGATTGTTTCCCACTGAGCCATCTGGGAAGGCCTAGGCCCTGTTAACAGGAGCCAAAAGCCTCTGGGCTGCCTGTCTTACTAGTTTCTTATGGTTCAGGAAATGGTTCTGCCTTGTTGCTTCTTCCCGTGTTTAGTTACACTATCATTGCTCTTATAGAACTGGATAATTTATATATTGTTTCAAGGCCGCTGCACTGTGTGTGTTCCGTCGCGTCTGACTCTTTGTGACCCCATGGGCTGTAGCCCACTAGGCTCCTCTGTCCTTGGGATTTCCCAGGTGCTGCAGCCAGCACAGCCGGTAGGGATCGAAAGTGGTCGACGCACAGTTTGGGAAAAAGAAACTGGAGACAGAATGAAAGTTTTAAAGATGGGACTGGGGGACTCAAGATCTCTCGGATCAAGAGCCCTGTTCCTTGGAGCCGCATCACTTTTATTTAGTGTCTTGGCAAGCAGAAAGTATCTGCTGTGCTATGAGGAAGTCAGCCTCCTGTGTCCCTGGTCACGTCTCCCGTTTTATTGATTACTTTAAACTATCTTTGTTATTTTCTTGTACAAGGGCTACCACCTAGCTGGAGGTCATAGACCCGCACATGCCTTGGGAAAACATCTTAGTTTGTGCACAAGCAGTGTTCTGAACTTGTGCTGACCCGGCGTTCCAAGGTCCACACTATGTTTTTCCTTAGCTTAGCAGGGCCTGACAACCCCAACTGATCAACCTGATGTACTTTTATTTGGGTTATGCTGTAATGCTATATTTTGCTTTTATTCTTTTCCCATGGTGATTTTCTCATGGCTTAGCCAGAGCAACAGGCAGCAGACTATTAACCCCTGCATATCTCCTTTTTTGTTTTTATAGCAGAAGATATGTTGATCTTGCAACATCTTTCTTCATTCGTTCTCAGAGGACTTTTTGCATGCATCTGAGGACTAAAGAGAAGATTATAGTGAAACAGCAAAACATAGCTAGTGTTCCAGTGAGACCACCTCTGATACCTTTGATCCACTCGAGAGGACTCAATGCCAGGAGTGTTCAGATTGGTTATATTCCTGGGGGGTTACACAGAAAGTAGTAATGTTCCAGTCACACTTTAATGTATTTGTGATTTAAGATTTTGTACTTCTTCTCCTAAGAGTAGCAGTGCATTTTCTAAATCCATCAACCTGTTGTTAATCTCCTCATCTATATGAGATTGGGCTCCCCAAGCGGAACAGGCATTTTTAAGACATTCCTGCACAAAAGTGGTGGTTTGTACCATCTGATAGAGAGCTATTTCTGCCACTGGTGCTGTGGTGGTGATGGCAATAATGCCCATTACGGCAGCAATAAGGAGCCCAATTTTCCACAGTTTGTTGGGATCCACACAGTCAAAGGCTTTGGCATAGTCAATAAAGCAGAAGTGGATATTTTTCTGAAACTCTCACTTTTTCGATAATCCAACGGATATTGGCAATTTGATCTCTGGTTCCTCTGCCTTTTCTCAATCCAGCTTGAGCATCTGGAAGTTCATGGTTCATGTACTGTTGAAGCCTGGCTTGGAGAGTTTTGAGCATTACTTTGCTAGTGTGTGAGATGAGTGCAATTGTGCAGTAGTTTGAACATTCTTTGTCATTGCCTTTCTTAGGGATTGGAATGAAAACTGTGGCCACTGCTGAGTTTTCCAAATTTGCGGGCATATTGAGTGCAGCACTTTCACAGCATCATCTTTTAGGATTTGAAACAGCTCAACTAGAATTCCATCACCTCCACTAGCTTTGCTCATAGTGATGCTTCCTAAGGCCTACTTGACTTAGCATTCCAGGATGTCTGGTTTTAGGTGAGTAATCACACCACCTTGATTATCTGGGTCATTAAGATCTTTTTTGTACAGTTCTTCTGTGTATTCTTGCCACCTCTTAGTATCTTCTGCTTCGGTTAGGTCCATACCATTTCTGTCCTTTATTGTGCCCATCTTTGCATAAAATGTTCCCTTGGTAACTCTAATTTTCTTGAAGAGATCTCTAGTCTTTCCCATTCTATTGTTTTTCTCTACTTCTTTGCATTGATCACTGAGGAAGGCTTTCTTATCTCTCCTTGCTATTCTTTGGAATTCTGTATTCAAATGGGTATATCTTTCCTCTTCTCCCTTGCCTTTAGCTTCTCTTCTATTCACAGCTATTTGTAAGGCCTTCTCAGATAACCATTTTGCCTTTTTGCATTTCTTTTTCTTGGGGATGATCTGAATCACTGCCTCCTGTACAATGTTATGAACCTCTGTCCATTGTTCTTCAGGCAGTCTGTCTATCAGATCTAATCCCTTGAATCTATTTGTTATTTCTACTGTATAATCGTAAGGGATTTGATGTAGGTCATACCTGAATGGTCTAGTGGTTTTCCCTACTTTGTTCAATTTAAGTCTGAATTTGGCAATAAGGAGTTCATAATCTGTGCCACAGTCAGCTCCTGGTTTTGTTTTTGCTGACTGTATAGAGCTTCTCCATCTTTGGCTGCAAAGAATATAATCAATCTGATTTCGGTATTGACCATCTGGTGATGTCCATGTGTGATTTTCAACAAACTGTGGAAAATTCTTTAAGAAATGGGATTACCAGACCACCTGACCTGCCTCCTGAGAAATCTGCGTGCAGGTCAAGAAGCAACAGTTAGAACTGGACATGGAAAAACAGCCTGATTCCAAATCGGGAAAGGAGTACATCAAGGCTGTTTATTGTCACCCTGCTTATTTAAGTTAGATGCAGAGTACATCATGAGAAACGCTGGGCTGGAAGATGGACAAGCTGGAATCAAGATTGCCAGAAGAAATATCAATAACCTCAGATATGCAGATGACACCACCCTTATGGCAGAAAGGGAAGTAGAACTAAAGAGGCTCTTGATGAAAACGAAAAAGTTTGCTTAAAGCTCAACATTCAGAAAACTAAGATCATGGCATCTGGTCCCATCACTTCATGGGAAATAGATGGGGAAATAGTGGCTAACTTTATTTTTTTGGTCTCCAAAATCACTGCAGGTGGTGATTGCAGCCATGAAATTAAAAGATGATTACTCCTTGGAAGGAAAGTTATGACCAACCTAGATAGCATATTAAAAAGCAAAGACATTACTTTGCCAACAAAAATCCATCTAGTCAAGGCTGTGGTTTTCCAGTGGGCATGGATGGATGTGAGAGTTGGACTGTGAAGAAAGCTGAGCGCCGAAAAATTGATGCTTTTGACCTGTGGTGTTGGAGAAGACTCTTGAGAGTCCCTTGGACTGCAAGGAGATCCAACCAGTCCATCCTAAAGGAGATCAGTCCTGGGTGTTCATTGGAAGGACTGATGCTGAAGCTGAAACTCCAATACTTTGGCCACCTCATGTGAAGAGTTGACTGATTGGAAAAGACCCTGATGCTGGGAGGGATTGAGGGCAGGAGGAGAAGGGGACGACAGAGGATGAGATGGTTGGATGGCATCACCAACTCAATGGAGATGAGTTTGAGCAGACTCTGGGAGTTGGTGACGGACAGGGAGACCTGGTGTGCTGCAGTCCATGGGGTTGCAGAGTCAGACATGACTGAGCGACTGAACTGAAGGAGCCCAATAAAACTTTTGGATCTTTTCAGAATAGTATTTAGTACTGTGAGCAAAGTATGCATGTCAGGGGAGAGTTCCCAAGGCCTATTTTGAGATACTGGCAGCCAAACTCCTAAACATTTATGCAAAATCACATAGGAATGGTTAGAGTTAAATAATGAACTGTTCAAGCAGGTATACAGTTTGCAATCCTGGCAGGTCAGGTTCCTTTCTGTCTGATTAATAGTTTTAGTGCCAATCATAATCACACATGGCTCCCTAACACAACCTTGAATGTAGTGTCCAATTTGTTGATGTATTGAATGACAAAGTATAATTCATGGAGTAAGAATAATTTCCATCGCAAATTTGATATTTTTTCAGGCTTTGGCCAACTTCCATATTTCTGTTTGAGCCCTACCTAATTTGAGCTGCGGTTGTGGTGGAGACATGCCACTGTCATGCCAGATGATGGGATATTCTGAATGTGCAGTAATGTTAGTGTAATTGTATACAGACGTAGGCCAATGCAACTTCTTATAAGGATTGCAGGATGAGTTATGGTGTGAGCAGTTAGAGACTGCATACCCCTTAGGGGACCAGTTCCAGACAATTCCGTAGGAACCATTAAGTAAGACCACCCCTTCAATCCCGCAACAATTATCCCAGTGTATTTGATCTTGTCGGTTGGCCCATATGTGTCTGCTCTCATCCAAGGGTCTATCGGGCTTGGTTAGATTATTTTGATCAGTCTCTTGATATCCAAAGCTCAATCCAGAAAGTAAATGCAGTTGAGCATTAGTGTGATTTCTGTTCAAAGAATTTACAGAAAGCCAAGCCTGCGTTGATAGATTAAGATAGCCCTGATCAGCGCTTAGGCAAACAGGCCAAGTGTCAAATCCCAAAATACTATTAAAGCGGGTCCCCTCTTCCTTTATACGAATGGGCAAACGCTTTGTCTTCTTGACCAGGGATCTAGGAGGAGTCATTAACATAAACAGGAATAGATCCTTCACTCTAATTAACAGGCCTTAGCAATGGGGGATTAGGTATGGTTATCAAGGCAAACATAACCATGATAATGTTTCCTGGAATCACTGGTTTTTTCTGCTTGGTTTTACTCTACGAGCTGGAATCCACACAGGTTCTAGACCTTCTTCTGGGGAGATACAAGCAAACCCTCTTCCCCATGTAATTAGCTTCCCCAGTGACCAAGCATTTGTTCGTGGATCTTGCCACCGAATCACAGGCTTAGGTGTATTTGTGGATGCAGCCTGAAAATGTCGCTCAGCTGCAGTTTCCATAGTTTGTCCTGAAATATTAAAAAAAACTGAGAGTAAATAAAGCTTTATTCAATGTTGTTTGTCGTCCTACGGCATCTCCCCCTTTTTGTTTTTGTATCGTATGTTTAAGTGATTGATTAGCCCCCTCCACTATGGCCTGTCCTTGTGGATTATAGGGAATGTCAGTAGAATGTTTTATAGACCAAATTTTAAGAAATTGTTGGAATGCTCTACTGGTATAAGCAGGGCTGTTATCAGTTTTTAGAGTTTTTGGTAGTTTTATAACAGCAAAAAACAAGCATAGAGATGTCTTTGTATGTGTTTTGTATTCTCACCGGATTGAGTTGTGGTCTATATATATTGAGAGAATGTATCAATAGTCACATGTACATATGAGAGTTTACCAAAGGACGATATTTGAGTTATATCCATTATAACTACGGCTTTCATATGGAACTGTATTACCATCATTATATCAGTGGCTCAGTCACACCCTTGATAATGTAAGGGACAACACTTTTTGAAATAGGCAGTATAGAAAACAGTATAGTTAAGAGTAATAGTAAAATTGTAAGTAAGAACTTTCATTAGGTATAGCCCAGTGACATCTTTAAGTCACTGACTTAGTTTGTTAAATGACTGTGAAAGTGAAAGTGAAGTCGATCAGTCGTGTCCGACTCTTTGCAACCCCATGGACTGTGGCCTCTCAGGATCCTCATTCCATGGGATTTTCCAGACAAGAATACTGGAGTGGATTGCCATTTCCTTCTGCAGGGGATCTTCCCGACCCAGGGATCGAACCTGGGTCTCCTGCATTGTAGGCAGATGCTCTACTGTCTGAGCTACCAGGGAAGCCCTAAATAGCTTGCTGTTAATTTCCTGGCTGTAGATCCTGGAGCATCTAATCTTTATTTCGACGGGTTACTGAGATGAGCTTTAGAAACAAACTTAGAGTGTCTTTTTTAATGAAGGACCTTTTTAATTTAACTTAATGAATGTCCTTTTAGCAATGTAACATAACCACAAGGAACTATCTAAGTGAGTCTTAGTAAATACAGACTTTAATTAACAAAACTAGAACTTAATATTTAGTGAAACATATTAGATGTCATAGGCCTGACATCATTTGGGTGGATATTTTTTTAGAGCTCCAGTATACTCTGAGATTTTTGTATATGTCTGGAGACCGTTCTTTTTTACCTTGGTGAGGCTGTTTAGAACTCAAATGTCTCCCATTTTAGGGGAGATGAGGCAGAGAGAAAAGAAAAATGTGTTAATTTTACCCACAGGCATAAATCACTAAGTTGTTTTAAGCCATCAGTGACTTGAGGAGAAGATCTTTTTTATATCCGAAAACAAAGGTTAGAAGCCAGTAATATGTCAGACAAAAAGTCATGAAAATTGTAATCATATTTAGCAGTCTGTTCAATCTCATGTAACCAATCCCTTTGTTTTGTGGCCCTTGTCTGACGGCAAAGGACATCAATGAATGTGATAGTTTCCAAGAAGCTCATGAAATTTTTGTCAGTGTCTGTATGACCTGGCCAGCAAAGTTGGTGTCCTGATCACTGGAGATTGCAGAAAGTGCATTTTAACCATTTTTTCCATTGTGAGTTAGTAACCCTGCAGCTAGAAAAGGCTTTATCCTATCAAATAAAAGTCAGGTTTGTCAGGGAACCAGGAAAAGTCAAGCGGCCATCTTGGACTTCCCATAGCCCTGACTGTTTGGCTTATAGCCATTGTTTATCCGTTTCAAATTTCCTGATGAGGGGTTAATTTTGTAGAAGCAGAATGAGCTTTGTCTATGTGCACCATAGTTTCCATAGATCATTGTGAAATAGCACTCATTTATTTTATCAAACTAACAAAAGATTTTAAAAGCAAGTATGAATCATTAAATACAAAGAAATTTACATAGTGTGTTATCAAAAGCTGTATTCCAAGAAAACTTTTTTTTTTAATAGGAAGAGAAAACCAAATTTCAGATTGATACCAGCTTATATTCATTGTGAAATGATAATTATTTACTTAGTCAAAGTAGCAATAAGACTTCAAAGGCAGTTTAATGTCTTAAGAAACTTGTACCGTGCACAAAACTCTTTTTTTACTTGTCATAAACCTTCTCTTACATTTTCTGTAGTCATCACTTCATTTATCTATTTACAGAATAGCCACCTATAAGTATAGATTTACTTTCTTTTTTTAAAATAGACTAATTTTATTTTTCATATCTTTTTATTATTATTAAAAACATAAATCTTATTTTCCTTAAACAACCATGAACTGTCTTGTATATTAGCATTTTCTAGGTTGGTGAACATAAATACCAGTTTTAATTTTTTAAAACATTTGCTTTTTTTTTCTTTTTTAATAGAGAACATCTCAGGATGGCACCAAACATATTTATTAATAGTCTAAAATCTCTTTACTTTCTCTGTAAGAGGAAGTTAGTGTTTAGTAATTAATGTTTCAAAATCTTACTTTATTTGGAAATGACCTAGCTAATAAACTTTTACCATTTAGTTTAGTACAACTCTAGAAATTTAAGGTACCCCAACCCTCAGAGGTTATTTTAAATGGACATTTCTAAAATATAATTATTTTTAATAGAGTTTATCTAAAAGTTTTCATCTAATTTATATATATTCATATATATAAAGAGTTACTTTCTTTGTGGCAAATTTAGTTTACCTTAAACCTAGGCACAATAAAAGTATTACACAATGTTGATGACTTAAGACATGTCTTAATTAGATTAGCAAACAACATTAATGTTAGATATTTAATATTGAATATTTTTCAGTTCACATCAACCTGAATTTAAATAAAGCTCATTTATAAATTAACCTCATATTATCCAAAAATAAAGACACACACTGAAATACAGATAAATTTAGACAGACAGAGATCTCATAGTTTTCCACTTGAAATTTAATATGTCTCTTTGCCCCTTCTTTTTTCTTCTTGGTTTGAGTTCTACCAATTTGTTCAGGGCTGGAGTCCCAGACAGAGTGGGCTGTGTATCCCAAGGACATGATAAGAGTTAACTTCAGGTTTTTTTCCCAAGTGTGTTTTTGTTTTTCAGGCAGAATTGGAGCTCTAAAAAAGCATTGTAACAAGCCAACTTTTTCTTAATTGTACATGCAAGAAGAACTGGTTTTGCAACTTCAAAAAAGATTTTATTTTAACCGGTTTTCTCTGGAGCCTAAAGAATATCATGGCCATTCAGTGTCAAAAATGTCATCTCTCTTTTTTGTAGTCATAGTTTTATAGCTAAAAATTAAACCAGGGAATGTTCAAATTGGTTCTGATAACAGGGGTTCAGTTCAGTTGAGTCGCTCAGTTGTATCCGACTCTTTGCGACCCCATGAACCACAGCACGCCAGGCCTCCCGGTCCATCACCAACTCCCGGAGTCCACCCAAACCCACGTCCATTGAGTCAGTGATGCCATCCAACCATCTTATCCTCTGTCGTCCCCTTCTCCTCCTGATGACAGGGGTAGCCTAACTGATAAGACATTGTCCCAGCAGGGATTGTCTCTCTGGGGAGGTGAGGTCTTCTTTTAAAGTAAAGAAAGCCATCCTTTAACCTCTATTTTCTCCCAGGCTCTTGTGCAGTATCGCCTCACCTGTTCTATAGCCTGGTCTTCCATAAGCACTTGATGTTGAGTTCTCCCCCAATTTCCACTGCCTATCAATTGATCTAAAGAGATGGGGATCTGCCTGGCTTGGTCATGAGCCACCATAATCAAATGGGAGCCCTCAGCTAGTCCCGGAACTATTCCCAAGGTAAAAGGAGAAAGTGTTAGTTGCTCAGTCGTGTCCGACTCTTTGCGACCCCGTGGACTGCAGCCCAGCAGGCTCCTCTGTCCGTGGGATTTTCCAGGCAAGAATACTGGAGTGGATTACCATTTCATTCTCCAAGGGATCTTCCCAACCCAGGGATTGAACCCGGGTTTCCTGCATTACAGGCAGAATCTTTGCTGTCTGAGCCAGTTGGGACACTTACTCCGTAATTCTGAACAGCTTGCTTAAATTCCTTTAGTATTTTGAAGGGAATCTGTTTGTGTCCAGCCTCAATACACCCCATTAGGACTATTAGGACCTGTCCCAGGAGCTATCCATTCATGTATTGTCACTGGAAATGCCATAGTCATAGCCTCCAAGGCCCCCTCCTGTCAAGTCCGACAAATACCTTTCTGGCGGGATGACAGAAGTGCTGTCTGTTGTAAGGAAGGAAAAGCTTGAGCCTCTCCAGCAGTTAAGACAGGAGGGGAATGATAATCCTATACGTGAGACAGCAAAAGAGACACAGATGTAAAGAACAGACTTTTGGACTCTGTAGGAGAAGGCGAGGGTGGGATGATTTGAGAGAATAGCATTGAAACGTGTATATTACCATATGTGGAATAGATCGTCCAGGTTCGAGGCATGAGACGGGGCGCTCAGGGCCGATGCACTGGGATGACCCTGAGGGATGGGATGGGGAGGGAGGTGGGAGGGGGGCTCAGGATGGGGGACACATGCACACCCATGGCAGATTCAAATCAATGTAAAAACCACTACCATTTTGTAAGTAATTAGCCTCCTATTAAAATAAATAAATTAATTTTAAAAAAAAAGACAGGAGGGGGAGGAAGAGGAGGTAAAGGAAATTCATTTTTCCAAAACAAAGGTACAGAAGGAACTGCAGCTTTAAGAGCCTCTTGCGTTTTTTGTTCTACCCCCCCCCCCCCGCCCCCCCTTCTATGCATCAGAGGGTTCTCCCTCTGATGGGGTTTCACATTCATCTTCACTCCCTTCTGAGCTTTCCGGGGTCTGAAGAGGTTCCAAAATGGATTTTATCATCATCCAAGTCGACCAGAGAGATACAGGCAAGGGCACTCCCTTGCAAAGAGGTTTCTCTAATTCACTACCTACCTTCTTCCATGTTCCTAAATCTAAAATACCAAGAGAAGGGAACCATGAGCAATGCTTCTCAATGGTTTGTAAAAGCTCCAATAGCCGGCCCTCACTTGTTTTTGTTCCCCCTGCTTTAAAAAGCTGCCTTTAAGAGGTATATATACTGCTGGGCATCTAGGTTGCTTCCACGTCCTGGCTATTATAAACAGTGCTGCGATGAACATTGGGGTGCACGTGTCTCTTTCAGATCTAGTTTCCTCGGTGTGTATGCCCAGAAGTGGGATTGCTGGGTCATATGGCAGTTCTATTTCCAGTTTTTTAAGGAATCTCCACACTGTTTTCCACAGCGGCTGTACTAGTTTGCATTCCCACCAACAGTGTAAGAGGGTTCCCTTTTCTCCACACCCTCTCCAACATTTATTGCTTGTAGACTTTTGGATAGCAGCCATCCTGACTGGCGTGTAATGGTACCTCATTGTGGTTTTGATTTGCATTTCTCTGATAATGAGTGATGTTGAGCATCTTTTCTAGATGCCCATCAGCAGACGAATGGATAAGGAAGCTATGGTTCATATACACAATGGAATATTACTCAGCCATTAAAAAGAATTCATTTGAATCAGCTCTAATGAGATGGATGAAAGTGGAACCCATTATACAGAGTGAAGTAAGCCAGAAAGATAAAGACCAATACAGTATACTAATGCATATATATGGAATTTAAAAAGATGGTAACGATAACCCTATATGCAAAACAGAAAAAGAGACACAGATGTACAGAACAGACTTTTAGACTCTGTGGGAGAAGGCGAGGGTGGGATGTTCAGAGAGAATAGCACTGAAACAAGTATACTATCAAGGGTGAAACAGACCACCAGCCCAGGCTGGATGCATGAGACAAGTGCTCAGGGCTGGTGCACTGGGATGACCCAGAGGGATGAGATGGGGAGGGAGGTGGGAGGGGGTATCGGGATAGGGAACACATGTAAATCCATGGCTGATTCATGTCAATGTATGGCAAAAACCACTACAATATTGTAAAGTAATTAGCCTCCAACTAATAAAAATAAATGAAAAAAAAAATAAAGTTCAAAACCTGAGAAAATACTCTATGGAAGTACAAGTCTTAGGTAAGCAGTCCTCCCTGGAGAGGAGGAGGACACAACTATTGGAAGGCAATAGTGATTCTATGGTGCTATGAATGTTCTCTTTGTAGATCTAGGTTGGGGAACATGACCTAGGTATACACTTATTGTTTATACTTTTTTCTCTGTTATTATCCTTAAATAATAATGTTTCATAAAAAAAAAAAAAAAAGAGGCATATATATGGCCAGTATTGTTTGGAGTTTTCTGAATTTCCCATATTTAACCCCGGTTTCAATGCCTGAGAGAGTGTTACTTACCACAAAGGGGGATTTTCAGAGGCCTCCCCCCACGCATCTCCAGGACCGTGTGCTGTCATTTCAGCTTCAGTTTTGCTCTCAGTGATCCTCACTTTTGAGCCCCGCATCGGGCGCCACTTGCTGCAGCCAGCACAGCTGGTAGGGATGGAAAGTGGTCGACGCACAGTTTGGGAAAAAGAAACTGGAGACAGAATGAAAGTTTTAAAGATGGGACTGGGGGACTCAAGACCTCTCGGATCAAGAGCCCTGTTCCTCGGAGCCACATCGCTTTTATTTAGTTTCTTGGCAAGCAGAAAGTATCTGCTGTTCTACGATGAAGTCAGTCTCCTGTGTCCCAGTCACGTCTCCCGTTTTATTGATTACTTTGAACTATCTTTGTTATTTTCTTGTACAAGGGCTACCACCTGGCTGGAGGTCATAGACCTGCACATGCCTTGGGGAATCATCTTAGTGTGTGCACAAGCCGAGTTCTGAACTTGTGCTGACCCGGCATTCCAAGGTCCACACCACATTTTTCCTTAACTTAGCAGGGTATGACCACCCCAACTAATCAAGTTGATGTACTTTTATTTAGGTTACACTGTATTGCTATATTTTGCTTTTATTCTTTTCTCATGGTGATTTTCTCATGGCTTAGCCAGAGCAACAAGCGGCTGACTATTAACCCCTGCACCCAGACAAGACTACTGGAGTCGGTTGCCATTTCCTTCTCCACGGGATCTTCCCGAGCCAGGGATTGAACCCACGTCTCCTGCATTGGCGGATGAATTCTTTACCATTAGCTCCACGTGGGAAGCCCATCAGCACTAGTTTTATCAGAGGCTCAGTTATACACTTGGTAATGCAAGTAATCTTATAATATAGGCAGAATATGAGTAATACAGCCAGTAACCTTAATAAGGTTGTAAGTAAGTATTTAAGCCAAGAACTTTCACTAGGTGCAGCCCAGTGTACCACCCCAGGACATCTGACCAGTCTGTTCTGGGCTGTACAAGGTGAGTGGTGGGTCATTGTGACTTCTTACAGAGTTGAGAAAGGAATGTTGTCTTCTACAGAGTTACATGGCTGGTGCCAGAGGAGAAAAATGGATCTTTATGGTTGAGCAGTTATGTCTGCTGTTGGGGAAGTCGGGTTAACACGTAACATGGATGCACGATGCACACCAGAGGGGAGGGAGGAAGCCAAAGGGCAGAGAAAAAGTTTTATGTTGGTATTTTTCCCGTCTTGCCTTAAGATGTCAATTTTTATCTCGTCGACTTCCATTAAACTGTGTCACTTCTGTGCTTCCTCAGTGCTCACAGAGTGAAAGCCAAAGTCCCGTCACTTTCCGCCTCTGCCACCTCTGCAGGCTCCTCTTCCATCCTTGCTGCCTCCGTACCAGCCCCATCGGCCTCCCCTTGTTGCTCCACAGCTCTGTCTCAGGGCCTTTGCATTTGCTGTTCCTTCTGCTAGGAGCCCTCTTCTCCCAGAGACCCACACGGCTCACTTAGTCCAAGTCTTTGTGAGGAAGTCTCATTCTCTTTTGACTTTCCTGGAGGTACAGTGGATGACAGTCCACTTGCCAATGCAGGGGACCTGAGTTCTATCCCTGGTCTAGGAAGATTCCACATGCTGCAGAGCAACTAAGCCCTTACACTACAACCACTGACGCCCAAGCACTCTAGGGCCCTCACGCTGCAACTATTGAGCTCACATGCTGCAGCTCCTGAAGCCCCTGCAATGAGAAGCGTATGCCCTGCAGTAAAGAGTAGCCTCTGCTCGACACAACTAGAGAAAGCCTGTGCACAGCAATGAAGACCAGCACAACTGAAAATAAATGAAGACTCTTATTCTCACTGAAGCCCTCCCTGGCCCCTATTTAAATGTTAGCTGCCTTCACCTTTACACTCCCCAGTTCCTTTTCCTGAAAAGAGAGAAGTCCCTGCTTCCTCTTCTCTCCATTGCACTTCCTATCATCCAACACCTTTCATCTTCCACTCATAGATTTCCTTGTTATCTGTCTTCCCACCACTAGAAAGTAAGTTCAGTGGGGACCTGGTCAATTTCATTCACTGCTTACTCACATCACCCAGAGCAGTGCCTGGCACTTGGGAGGTATTCGTTAAGTATGGATTGACTGAATGAATGAATCAGAAAATACTGAGAGTGCCCACTACAAACACACTCCAGAATTCATCAGGATCAGCCTCCTCCTGGTGGGAGGTATTCCCCTCCAGCATCCATCTCACTAACTTTTTCTTTTATTCTATGCATTCAGCTCTCCAGCCCTTCAGCAGAGACTCTGATTTTCCAAATCATGGGAATTTAAATTTCAGAATTTATACTTCTCATTTCAAAACTACTAGTTGGTCCTTCCTACAATGGCCTGTTCTTGTTTCCTAACTTCCACTTCTTGTTTCATGGGTGGCATCATTTCCTTGCACTCTTGGAGCATGTGTGCCTTAGTCTTACTATTGTGGAGATTCATTCATTCACCAGGCAGATTTTACCAACTGCTAATTATGCACCAACCACTGCTTTTGGCAGTGGAGACAAAGCAGGGAACAAACAAGCTAAGTCCCTGCCCTTGTGGTCTGTGGAGGCTGTGATGGTGGGGGAGGGCAAGCAAACCAAAAAATAGATGAGTATAATCCAGTGATGGGTAGTGATCATGCCACAGTGAGAAACAAGGTGGCATAAGGGGTGAGACTGAGGGGCTCCTTTAGACACGGCAGTCAGGGAAGACTTGGAATATATAGCTTTGGTTGGGGTTGGGTGTGGTTGCTGAGAGGGGAGGTAAGGATGACACTGTAGTCTGGTGGGTGAATGAGGGGTAATCTACCGAGATGGAGAACACTGAGGTGAGCGAGTTTGTTGTTGATGAGTTGCTAAGTCATGTCTGACTCTTTGTGATCCCATGGACTGCAGCACACCAAAATCTTCTGTCCTCCACTATCTCCCGGAGTTTGCTGAAACTCATGTCCATTGAGTTGGTGATGCTATCTAACCATCTCATCCTCTGCTACCCACTTCTCCTTCGGCCTTCAGTCTTTCCCAGCATCAGGGTTTTTCCCAATGAGTCGGCTCTTTGCATCAGGTGGCCAAAGTCTTAGAGCTTCAACAAGTGTGAAGGGTGGTCAGTCCTTTGGCTTCAGGTGTGGTGAGACTGAGAGCTGTCTATTGGCGGAGGTGTGTGGAGTGAGTTGGTCTTTGGAGATCACTAGGGCTGAAAGGCATTGCAAGTCCAGGACAGGCTGAGCTCACATAGGGAGCGACCTTTCATAGCAGGGAGAAGAGGTCTGAGGCTGAGCCCTTGGTCTCCAGTTTTTAGAGGCTAGGAAGACGAGGCTCGCATGAAAGGGAGTCTAGACCATGACCATGGGGCTGAGGAGTGGATGGAGAGAAGGTCAAGGAGAAGAGAGGTCAGGCAATTGGGGTGAAGGGACAAGGGCAGGTCTTGTTGCCAACAGGCTTTGGGGTCTTCTCTCCAGAGCCAAGTCCTGGTGACTCTCAGGGGAAACGACCAGTGAGATTGCATACTTTCCAAAAATGGGCACAGACAAGCTGTTCATCAACACGCTCTGTTTTGTGGACCTGGGGAGGCACTGTGCACCTTTCTGGCCGGATGGCACAGCAGGGCTTTTGTGATTCTTCCCAGCCCTTCCATGTCCTGTGGCGACAGCAGCTGCCTCTGGTCCCAGGCCAGGCGGGAGAAAGGCCGGTAGGAATGCTTACTGTCAGTGACTCAGCAAAGTCTCCGGTGGCCCACAGGGCTGGCTGCGTCCAGGCTGGTGGCT
Organism: Dama dama; assembly: GCF_033118175.1. NCBI lineage: Eukaryota > Metazoa > Chordata > Mammalia > Artiodactyla > Cervidae > Dama > Dama dama. The sequence continues at coordinate 8,092,078 of NC_083682.1, forward strand.
GGAGGAGGCGGCAGCCATGGCCAACTGGGTTTGTTCATGCCCCTGGGGTCCCTCAAACTCGGGACTTAGTATGAGGTAGCCCCTGAGCTCCGCTGTGCTCCCCCCTCCTCCCTCATCTGCTTTGAGACGAGATGACCGAGACAGCAGTCTGGGTTGGTCCCTCTGAAGGTATCTGCCAGCCTCCGGCTCATCGCCCTTACTCAAAGCCACTGATGACTTCCGAGAGTTTCAGGAACAAGGCCAAGCCAGCCAGAGCCCTCCGGCCCCAGCCTGTCTTCAGGGCCTTCCCTTTGCTTCTTCCTTCTGTTAGGGGAGTGTAATCTCCTCGGTTCTGTCTCATCTCAACAAAAATTTGAAGCGACGGATGTTAAAGCCCTCGGCGTGTCACAGCTCTCAGACAGACTGTGTTATAGCTCTCGGGTCTCGGACAGACCGTGTTATAGCTCTTAGACAGAGCAGTGTTACGGCTCCGTGTTACAGCTCAATTTTATTTAGAAAATAGCAGGAAAATACATCCTCGAGGTGTGAGGGCATGCTGACCCAAAGACATGAAGAGGAGAGAGAGCCCCAGCCCTTTGGCTCCTCTTTTTATATGTTTTTTCCTCCCCCTGGGCCTGCCCTATATAAACTGGGCTAGCAAGGAGTGCTGTTTGTCCCACCTGAGGTCCTCCCTCCAGTCCTCAGTCCTTCCTTTGTTCTATTTTCACGGGCTTTTCCCTTCCTTGTCTTTTAGCCACCACCATTCTGGACTCCTGTTTCCTATTCTAACCACATAACACTTCATGTGGCCTGTCTTTCCTTGTGGGCCATTTCTTCTGAGGACTGTTGCCACCATCCCACCAGTCCAAACTCACCCCTCCCACTACGCTTCTGCCTCCTGTCCCTACCCATCTCCACCACAGCCCCACCTGTGGGAGGAGCCTCGAGCTCTTCCCTCAGTTGGGTGATGGGCTGCAGGCGTCCCAAGGGCTGAGCCTGTCATCATGTCCCCCACGGCGCTCAGAGCAGGACCCGGCATGCAGACCAGGGACCAGGTAGTGCATGGGGGTGCCACGTGGTCCTCAGGGTCTCAGTCTGAATTGGCGCTCTCAGGGCTTCTTTCCCCTCATCTGTAAATAGAGCATCATAACCCCTGCTTTGCAAAGTTTTTTTTTAGGACAAGAAGTCATGGTTCTCACCTTCCCCAGTCACCCAGAGAGACCAAGTAAGGATAATTCCTTACTTGTTCCCAACACACGTGATGCCTGAGTTCCAACTCCTTCTCCAGAACCTCTGAAGAGCTGGTCTCCTGGGTGTTCCTTTTTCCAAATTGCTCTTCCAGGCAGTTCTGAAAGTCTGAGCTACCACCTTTCTGGGAAAACACACTGGCCCGCACTCTTCATTGCTACCAAATGTGCCCCAAATGTGACCACAGGCTCAACTCAGAATTCCCCTAGAACAGCTGAGAGATGCCTCAAGGCTTAATGAAGACGCTGAGGGTGATGGTGGTGAGGCTGGTGATGGTGTTGGTTATGGTGAGGGTGACGATGGTGATGGAGGTGATACCTAATGGTCATTGATGCTTCCCCTCCCACCAGCTTTATGGAAATGTATCTGGCAAATTACACTGTATAAGTTTAAGGTGTACAGTTTGATTTGATACATCTGTAAATTGCAAAATGATGACCATGGTATATTAGCTACTACCTCCATCCCATCACATAGTTACCATTTCTTTTTTGTGTTGAGAAAGTTGAAGACATATTCTTTTAGCAACATTCACATATATGATACAGTATTTTTAGCTACATCACCATGCTGTACCTTAGATCTGCAAACTTGTTAATCTTGTAACTGGAAGTCTGTACACATTTAACCAACATCTCCCATTTCTCTTATGCCCCCAGCCCCTGGTAACCACCATTCTACTCTGCTTCTCCATTTGTCTTTTTTAGATTCCACATATAAGTGATATTCTGAGTCTTTTTTTAAAAAATAATTTTGTTTGTTTATTTTGCCTGTGCCGGGCCCTCATGCAGACTTTTCTGTAGTTGTGGTGAGCAGGGGCTACTCTGTCGTTGTGGTGTGAGAGCTTTTGATTGTGGTGGCTTCTCTCGTTGCGGAGCACGGGCTCTCGGGCACTTGGGTTTCAGTAGTTGTGGGGCAGGAGCTCTGTAGTTGCAGTTCCCAGGCTCTAAAAAAGCACAGTTTTTGTCAAAGATAAGATGTCCATAGGTTCGTGGATTTATCTCTGGGCTTTCTATTCTGTTCCATTGATCTATATTTCTGTCTTTGTGCCAGTGCCATACTGTCTTGATGACTGTGGCTTTGTAGTAGAGTCTGAAGTCAGGTAGGTTGATTCCTCCAGTTCCATTCTTCTTTCTCAAGATTACTTTGGCTATTCGAGGTTTTTTGTATTTCCATACCAATTGTGAAATTCTTTGGTCTAGTTCTGTGAAAAATACCGTTGGTAGCTTGATAGGGATTGCACTGAATCTATAGATTGCTTTGGGTAGAATAGCCATTTTGACAATATTGATTCTTCCAATCCATGAACACGGTATGTTTCTCCATCTCTTTGTGTCCTCTTTGATTTCTTTCATCAGTGTTTTATAGTTTTCTATGTATAGGTCTTTTGTTTCTTTAGGTAGATATACTCCTAAGTATTTTATTCTTTTTGTTGCAGTGGTGAATGGTATTGTTTCCTTAATTTCTCTTTCTGTTTTTTCATTGTTAGTGTATAGGAATGCAAGGGATTTCTGTGTGTTAATTTTATATCCTGCAACTTTACTATATTCATTGATTAGCTCTAGTAATTTTCTGGTAGAGTCTTTAGGGTTTTCTATGTAGAGGATCATGTCATCTGCAAACAGTGAGAGTTTCACTTCTTCTTTTCCTATCTGGATTCCTTTTACTTCTTTTTCTGCTCTGATTGCTGTGGCCAAAACTTCCAACACTATGTTGAATAGTAGTGGTGAGAGTGGGCACCCTTGTCTTGTTCCTGATTTCAGGGGAAATGGTTTCAATTTTTCACCATTGAGGGTGATGCTTGCTGTGGGTTTGTCATATATAGCTTTTATTATGTTGAGGTATGTTCCTTCTATTCCTGCTTTCTGGAGAGTTTTAATCATAAATGAGTGTTGAATTTTGTCAAAGGCTTTCTCTGCATCTATTGAGATAATCATATGGTTTTTATCTTTCAATTTGTTAATGTGGTGTATTACATTGATTGATTTGCGGATATTAAAGAATCCTTGCATTCCTGGGATAAAGCCCACTTGGTCATGGTGTATGATTTTTTTAATACGTTGTTGGATTCTGTTTGCTAGAATTTTGTTAAGGATTTTTGCATCTATGTTCATCAGTGATATTGGCCTGTAGTTTTCTTTTTTTGTGGCATCTTTGTCTGGTTTTGGAATTAGGGTGATGGTGGCCTCATAGAATGAGTTTGGAAGCTTACACCTTACCTTTGACAAAGGAGGCAAGGATATACAATGGAAAAAAGACAACCTCTTCAACAAGTGGTGCTGGGAAAACTGGTCAACCACTTGTAAAAGAATGAAACTAGAACACTTTCTGACACCATACACAAAAATAAACTCAAAATGGATTAAAGATCTAAATGTAAGACCAGAAACTATAAAACTCCTGGAGGAGAACATAGGCAAAACACTCTCCGACATAAACCACAGCAAGATCCTCTATGACCCACCTCCCAGAATATTGGAAATAAAAGCAAAACTAAACAAATGGGACCTAATGAAACTTAAAAGCTTTTGCACTACAAAGGAAACTATAAGTAAGGTGAAAAGACAGCCCTCAGATTGGGAGAAAATAATAGCAAATGAAGAAACAGACAAAGGATTAATCTCAAAAATATATAAGCAACTCCTGAAGCTCAATTCCAGAAAAATAAATGACCCAATCAAAAAATGGGCCAAAGAACTAAACAGACATTTCTCCAAAGAAGACATACAGATGGCTAACAAACACATGAAAAGATGCTCAACATCACTCATTATTAGAGAAATGCAAATCAAAACCACAATGAGGTACCATTACACGCCAGTCAGGATGGCTGCTATCCAAAAGTCTACAAGCAATAAATGCTGGAGAGGGTGTGGAGAAAAGGGAACCCTCTTACACTGTTGGTGGGAATGCAAACTAGTACAGCCACTATGGAAAACAGTGTGGAGATTTCTTAAAAAACTGGAAATAGAACTGCCATATGACCCAGCAATCCCACTTCTGGGCATACACACTGAAGAAACCAGATCTGAAAGAGACACGTGCACCCCAATGTTCATCGCAGCACTGTTTATAATAGCCAGGACATGGAAGCAACCTAGATGCCCATCAGCAGATGAATGGATAAGGAAGCTGTGGTACATATACACCATGGAATATTACTCAGCCGTTAAAAAGAATTCATTTGAATCAGTCCTAATGAGATGGATGAAGCTGGAGCCCATTATACAGAGTGAAGTAAGCCAGAAAGATAAAGAACATTACAGCATACTAACACATATATATGGAATTTAGAAAGATGGTAACGATAACCCTATATACAAAACAGAAAAAGAGACACAGAAATACAGAACAGACTTTTGAACTCTGTGGGAGAAGGTGAGGGTGGGATGTTTCAAAAGAACAGCATGTATACTATCTATGGTGAAACAGATCACCAGCCCAGGTGGGATGCATGAGACAAGTGCTCGGGCCTGGTGCACTGGGAAGACCCAGAGGAACCGGGTGGAGAGGGAGGTGGGAGGGGGGATCAGGATGGGGAATACCTGTAAATCTATGGCTGATTCATATCAATGTATGACAAAACCCACTGAAATGTTGTGAAGTAATTAGCCTCCAACTAATAAAAAAAATAATAATAAAAATAAATAAATAAATAAATAAAAATAAAAAAGCACAGTCTCAACAGCTGTGGTGCACGGGCTTCGCTGCTCTGCGGCATGTGGGGTCTTCCAGGACCAGGGATCGAACACTTTTCTTGTGCATTGGCGGGCATATTCTTTATCACTAAGCCACCAGGGAAGTCCTCTATTGAGTCTTTATATATATTGACCAAATCTTGAGTCATCTTCCTGTAGTACTTCCTTTAATCCTTTCTACAACCCTTCTAATGAGATACATGCTTCTTGCACCTATTTTTGCAGATGTGGGAACTGAAGCTCAGGGAGGTGAGTCCAGGTCACGCAGCTACTCTGTGGCAGAATCAGGACTCCAGTCCATGTCTGCCCAGCTCCACTGTTTACGTTTGTCAACTCCTCAAATAGGCTGAAGGCTTTCGGGTAGCAAAGGAGGACTCCAGGGAGCATCCCTGCCTCAGCACCCTTGCCTCTCTCCCTGGGCTCCTGCTCCATCAGGTCAGAAGCTCCTTCCCTCACACCCTCCTATCCTTGAGCCCAAGGACCCCTTCCCCTAGCTCAGAACCTCCGTAGAAGGAGCCCCAAGTCAATCGCTCTCACAGCCCTTCAGCGTCCAGGAAACAGATCCATTTACTTCCCAATGCTGCCAGCTCGCCCTCTCTCCTTCTGGACCAGATTCTAGCTTTCCCTGTGTGTAGCCAAAAGCCTCCATAAAAGGTTTCACCAGACAGAAAAGCAGCCTCCTTGCCAAGCTAACTTCCGGAGTCACCTGTTCCCACCTCTGGGGCACCGCATGTGGTACCTGCCTGGTACCCAGTGGGCCCTCATCCACAGAACCCCTGCTTCCTGCCCCTGGCATCCCTCCAGATCAGTCACAGGCCTTGGCTGCATTGAAATGCATTTTCCTCTGGCTTCAAGGCTGCTGACCCCTGGGAGCAGGCAAGGCCAGGCCACCTACGTGTACCCACCGCCCACACAGAGGCTGAGCAGTGGCGAGGGGGCGGTCACGGGTGACGGGCTCAGCACCATCTCGGGCAGGTGGCCGAAGTTTGGGGGTGAGCGTACCGTGGCTTTAATTGGCCCCCTCGTGCAGGCTGCCAAAGCCCTGGCCACAGCCCCCTTTGTTTCAGCCTCCCAGGGGCCCCCATGCCCAGGTTCCTCTGGCCCGTTGAACAAATCGGCTGTAAGTAGGTCAAGGAGAGCGCTGGGCAGCCACAGCTCCAGTTCCTTCCCTTTCATGTGCCTGGCGGCTCCTACAAGCCTGGCCTGCCTGCACCAAAGGGACTGCACTCTTCTTGCTGCGTCAAAAAGATATTTCATGTTAAAATTCAACGGAGAGATGTTAACCAGCCGTCAGAATAAGGCTCGTCAGAACGCGAGCTGTTCAAACAGGCTGAACTTTGCCCCGCTCTGCGGAGGGTCTTGCCCACAGCTGGCAGCGACCACCTGGCACATTTTAATAAGGCTGGATGCAAACGCTGCCCCCTCCCCCAGTCTCTGCACCCTTTCCCTGGAACCTGTGTCATGGGGCCCCTGTTCTGGGGGTCCAGACCCTGTGGCTGGCCCCCCCGATTCTCGGCCTTTAGGATTTCAACATCTTTACTAAGTCGTATACTGGTTTAGCTGCCTGGTCCTCTGGCAGAGCGTTGCTCTCTTTTTGTGAGTTGCAGCCTATTGTTAAGAGGAGTAATTTTAGGTGGATGCATGGAAAAGCTGGGGGAAGTGTAAAGGGGAAGCATGATGTGGATTTTGGCAGAATCCCTCTCATTTCACCGGAAAACGCAGCAGCAGGATTTGGCCGGCAGTGTGCAAACAGCCCGTGTGATCAGAAGCTTTCCTTTCCGCTTCTGTGGTTGAGACACGCATGGCCTGAGTTCACAGTACCCAGTGCCAGCCACAGTTTAACAAACCCACAATCTCTTCCCAAATGAGAGGCCCTGTGGCTCGATGGTTACTCACACAGACTCAGGAGAGGCTGTCTGGATTTGAATCCCTGCGCTGCCCAATCCGTGTGGCCTTAGGAAGGACATTAAGCCTCAGTTTCCTGCTCTGCAAAATGGGGACAATAATAGTTCTAATCTCATAAAGCTCTTGTGAGGACTGTGTGTGTGTGTGCTCAGTCGTGTCTGACTATTTGCAACCCGGTGGACTGTAGCCCGCCAGGCTCTTCTGTCCACAGGATTTCCCAAGTAAGAATACTGGAGTGGGTTGCCATTTCCTTCTCCAGGGGATCTTCTTGACCGAGTTATTGAACCTGCTTCTCCTGCATCAGTAGGCAGATTCTTTACCACTGTACCACCTGGGAAGCCCCTTGTGAGGATTAAATAATTTTATTAATACCGTCATCATCATCATTTTTTTGACCATAATGACTGTGGGAGACACAGAGGAGCCCCCAGACCTACTTGAGAAAGTCCAGGGTCAGGTCAGGCAAAGATAGATGTTGTCTGAAGGATAAGCACCCAACTGTACACCCCGGAGTGAGGCTGGTGCATATCTGAGTCAAAGTGCGATTCATCTTTTCACGGATGATCGATGGTGTTTGGTGGTTTTAATGATGAACTCTTATTTTTTGAGGAAGAATACCTGTAATACAGATCTCAGGGGGACTGGGCCTTTGGGCTGTCTCCCCATCCTTGTGATTTGAGCAAAGCATAGGAGTGTTTTGCGGGGAGGGTAAGGGGGGATGGCTTCCAGGCTCCTGGTTACTTCCTATCCTGCTGGAGTCTCAGCTACAGGCTTGTCATTTCCTGTGGTTCTGTCCTGGCTGAATCTGTACCTAGAAACTGAACATCAGCCCCTAGCCTTTATTTACACACACACACACACACACACACACACACACACACACACACACACATCATTTGCCTAAGTCCTAGAGGCTTAAGGAGACAAGGCAGCCATGAGAACATCCTGCCTGGATAGAAGAGTCTTGCTTGCTAGACGCCTCTGGCCTCTGGGTTCACTGGGCAGCCTCCGCCCTACCCTCCCTCCTCGACTTTCTCCTGTCCTAGGATCACTCCGGCCTCTCTTTTGCTGCTGTTTCTCTTGCAAAGACTGATGGTGTGTTTAGGTCTCACTTTGGCCCAGGTGACCTCGCCAAGGGAGTTTCCTAAGCCAAGACAGTGGTGCCCCGAGAAGTCAGTTCTCAGGGGTGAGGACTGTACGTGCCCCATCCAACTGTGCTCTGCTAGCGCCTCCTCGGGGACCCAGGCGGACATGAAGCCTCACCAGGCCCCCTGCCACACACTGAGCCTGAAGGCTTGAACGTGGCTCCTGTGGGTCCCCTGCTCCCACCCTCTGTGCCAGGCCCAGGACCCCAGCGCAGCATCACCAGGCCTTGGGTGGAGACGGACGCTGTCCCCAGCTTGCATGAGATCGGTGGGGGGTGCACTGGGGCCGTGAGGGCGGTGCCCCTCCTCCGTCCCTCTCGCTTGGCTTCATTCTTGCTGCAGACCTGCCTCCTCCACACAGGGACTGCCATCTCCCCAGGATGTCAATTCTTGCTGCTCCTGCACAGAGAGAGTCTGCTTTTCGTTCTCCATTTTCCTTAGAAATGTCAGGCGGGGAGGGTGGGGTGTGGGCAGGTAGCGAGCTCTAACATGTGTGCGTGGAGGAGGGGGTGGGAAAGGGAGTGTTCATGGCTGGGTGGGAGGCCCCCACTCTAACCTGCAGGGGTACTCAAGGCTATCCCCAAAGACCCCAGGAAGGGTCGAGCTTTTGGCGGGTGGAGACAAATGGAATGGAAATACCACTGGACAGGGGGGCTCTCTCTTAGGCCCCCTCACTCTCATCTCTCCCATTCGTTCATTCATTTGCTCCTTCTGTCATTCATTCACCCAGCAAACAATTATTGGGAAGATACCTTGAGTCGGACCCTGGAGCAAGGTTCTGGGGACTCCAGCCTGCCCAAGTGCTTCTCAACAGGCCTCCCAGCCACCAATTTCGTGGAAACAGATCAAACGATGATGAAAGAAATTAAGAGGGTGTGGGGGCAATAAGGAGGAGTGGGAGGGATCCCCAACTGGTGGTCAGGATGGCCTGGCCTTGGAGGGACGAGCTTCGTATCCAGGCTGTGATGTAGCTGAGCATCAAGGCTGGTGAGACTGGTGGGAGAGTGGCTTGGCTCCTCTGGACACCTTTAGCCTGAAGGCTGTGTTTTAAACAATGGAGCCAACATTGAACATTTTGGAGATTTTAAATAAAAATGGTGGCCTCTGACTGATTGACACCCCTGGGCTCACAAGCTCCAGTGGTTGGTCCTGGGTGGCCACTGCCTCCACCGCCTTGGGGTCTCCTCAGATGTGTGAGTTCACCCTGCCCTCGGGGAAGAGACATCACCTGTCTCAGTAAAATGCCACCAGGGGGTCATTCAGACCCAAAGTCTCCTGGGCAATTCCTGTTTCAAATTCCACTTCTAACCTTTCAGCAAATCCAAAGGACTCTTCTTACAAATCAACTCCCTGTCAACTTCTCCCTGCAGGGTACCGGGTACCCCTGACACCCAGCCAAGCCAGTCACCTCCTGCCCAGACATCAGACTCGCAGCCCTGAATGGATCTCCCTGCCCCAGCCCCCCGCCTGGTCATCCATTCCACGCTCCCAGCCAGAGCATCTTTCCAAATCAGTTGAGATCCCATCAGCCCTCCACTCAAACCTTGCATGGCCCCTTCCTACCCAAAGTAACCGGAAAGTTTTCAGTCTTTCACCATTAAGTATGATGTGTTGATCTCTCAGTCATGTCAAATTCTTTGCAATCCCACCGACTATAGCCCGCCAGCCTCCTCTGTCCATGGAATTCTCCAGGCAAGAATACTGGAATGGGTTGCCATGTCCTTCTCCAGGGGATCTTCCCAACCCAGGGACGGAACCTGGGTGGGTCTCCTGCATTGCAGGCAAGCCATCTGCTACAGTCCATGGGGTTTGCAAAGAGTCGGACATAACTGAGTGACTTTCACTTTCACTTTCATCTCAATAGATAATAGAATATCCATTAGACAAAACTTAGTATTCATTCCTGATAAACAATATTCAGCAAACTAGGAATACAAGGGAACTTCCTCAACCTGATAAAGGACATCTATGAAAAACCTACAGGTAACATCATACTTAGGGCTTCCCTGGTGGATCAGAGGTTAAAGTGTCTGCCTGCAATGCTGGAGACCTGGGTTCGATCCCTGGGTCGGGAAGATACCCTGGAGAAGGAAATGGTAACCCACTCCAGTATTCTTGCCTGGAGAATCCCGTGGACAGAGGAGCCTGGTGGGCTATACAGTCCACAGGGTCACAAAGAGTCGGACAAGACTGAGCGATTTCACTTCAATGTCTTTTTCTGATTTTGATATCAGGGCAATATTGGACTCATAAAATGAGTTGGGAAGTTTTTTAATTTTCAGTTTTATGGAAGCTTTTGTATATAATTGATATTATTTCTTGCTTAAATGTTTGGTAAAGTGAACCAGCAGAGCCATCTAGGCCTGGAATTTTCTCTGGGAGAAGATTTCAATTTCTTTAATAGTTCCAGGGCTAATGATGTTATCTATTTTTTCTTGAGTGAGCTCTAGTGGTTTGTATTCTTCAAGACACCTATTAATTTTATCTGTGGTCAAATTTATTGACAATATATTCCTCATAACAGTCCTTTATCATTTTAATATCTGTAGGATTTGTAGTGATATTTCCTCTTTCATTCTTGATATTGTATGTCTTTTCTCAGCGTGCATCTTTTCTCTCTTTTTTTTCCTATCAGTATGACTAGAAATTTACAAATTTTATTGATATCAAAAAAACAGCTTCAGGTTTCGATAATTTTCTTGATCATTTTCTATTTCTCTGATTTCTGCTGTCTATTGTTCCCTCTCTTTCAGCCACTTTAGGTTTAATTAGTACTTCTTCTAGTTTCTTAAGCTGAGGGATTTGATTTTAGACTTTCTTCCTTTCTAATGTAAATACTTGATGATATAACTTTCCCTCTAATCACTGCTTTAGCTTCATCCCACAAATTCTGATACATCATTAAAATTTTTTTTTCATCCAGCTCAAAATATTATCTAACTCCCTATGTGATTTCTTCTGTGACCTGTGGGTTATTTAGAAGTGGGTTTTTCAGTTTGAATGAGTTTTCTAGATGTCTCTGTCCCTGACTTCTAGTTTAATTCCATGATGATCCGAGAACAAACTTTGTGTGATTTGACTCCTTTAAAATGTATTACCTGCAAAGTAAGGCTGGGGATCCCCCGGGGCCTGTTGGCAGGGGAAGTACGATCTTTATTATGAGCCACCAGAGGGATTTAAGCAGACAGGGAATCTGACCTGACTCGGGTCTGATGTGCAGCAGCTGTGGAAGAGGGGAAACAGGATGCCTGGGATGGGGACCCTGGGGCCTGAGTTGTCCCAGAAGAGTGGGCAATCATCTAGAGGGTCTGGATCTCCAGGGAGGGGTGGGACTTTGAGACAGTGCTGCAGATATCAGCATGGAGAGGTGAGGTGAGGACGAGGAGTCTGGTGTTTTGGGAAGAGCCGTGGACTGGAGTCAAGCCGGGGTTCAGCCCTGTGCCTCTGGGCATGTCACTCTGCCTCTCTGGGCTTTAGTTTCCTCACCTCTAAAAGAGGTGGTCAGCCTCAACGATCCCACTGTTTTAACAGCCTGAGCTGTAGCCTGTATAAGGAGGGTCTGCGTAAATGAGGACACGGTGGCTCCTCAAGACGGACATGCAGAGGGGTGGCCCTGCAGCATGAGGCCTACAATTAAGGCCTGATGTTCTGTGTTGCCTTGACACCTGGTGGAACCTGGAGGGATTCGGGGGCTTAACTCAGGCCCCACTCCGCTCCTGCAGGTAAGGTCCCCAGCCAGCAACACTTACAGGGGTTGGGGAGAGGCCAGCACAGCTCCTGTCACCCCTCAGCAGTGGGGATCGGTTCCTTGCCAACCTGGGGAATGACTCAAATAAGGCAGTCCCACGCTCCTGTGGAACCAGGCATCCCCCGCCCCCAGCCCTGCCTCCTGCCGCCTTCCATAAGTCTCTCTGTCCCTGCGTGCAACCCTTGTGACCCTGCGTGGTATGTACATAGTGTCGACCTCCCAGGGCTGTGAGTGTGTGTGAATAATAAACTGCGTCCCTCCACCTCTGCAGTGTTAGGCTGGCCCTTCCCTATAACGACAGGACCAAAGGCCAGGAGGCCTCCCTCGCCAGCGGGGTTAACAGGAGGTGACTGAACAGCCCCTTGCTCGGAGTGAAGCCAGCCTCTGTTGGGGTAAGTGGCTGGGCTTGGGCAGCCTGGGCTGGGTTTCAGCTCCCTGTGCCTGCTCTTCTGGTGCCCAGGGCAGGGCACGCCCGAGTGCCTGTTCCTGACAGCTCCAGCAGCAGCTTCTATCTGTTGGATTCTGGTCTGCGCTAAGATCCACTAACCTTGGGGAGGCAGGTTCTCTGAGCCCCATTTAACTGATGTGGCCGTGTGAGTATCAGGGGAAAGGCTGGAACCCAGGTCGGTCTGGATACTGCCCTATGATCTACTCTGGAAGCTGGGCGGTGAGAAAGCCGCAGCACCAGGTTCTGAGAAGTAAGAAGAAGTGGGGCACCAAGTGAAGGTGTGAAGACAGGAACCTGGCGGGGAAGGGAGACGACCCATCGTGTTAACGAAGAGGACCTGGGACACCCAGGCCGGGCGTGTCTGTCTGCCGGGGGCTCCTGCAGGGCTGAGGTGCGTGGGAAGTCTGGCAGGGCTGGGGGAGCAGAAGAAAGGGGTGATACTGATGCTGCTCGCTCAGCCATGCCAAATCCTTGAGGCTGCCCAAATCGATTCTGCTTTCTGATCACAGAAGAGGCGATTCCCTCCGGAGGGAATCTTTGGCCCGTGGGACTCCTGCAGGCTGAATTTCTAAAACCAGGTGCTTTCCGTAATGACCACCTCTTGCTGGCCACCCCTGGCTGCTGCTGACCTCCTAGAATAGCAAAAAGGGAGAGGGGTGGTGTGTGGTGATGGCTCCAGGTCTGGGTCTTGGAGGGCAGAAATGGGGGTCAAGTCTTACGGGAATGTAAACTCTACAAGATTAGGGTTTTATTTACAGCTGTTGCCCAAAGCATGGGACAGCGCCTGAAATGCAGTAGATACACAACAAAAATGAATTAAGTGAAAGAATAAATTAGGTCTTGGCTTCTCTGCCTCTTGCTGGGTGTCCTTAGGCAAGTTGCATAACCGCTCTGTGTCTCCATTTTCTTGATAGTGAAATTGGACAGAGCAGCAGCTCGTAGGCTTGTTGCATGGATCAAACCGGGTGCTGTATTAAAACAATAAGCCCCACTAAGCCCCTGCTGTTGTTATTACTACGATCATGATCTTGGCTCCTGTTCTGTGAGGAGGGCTCCCCACGAGCCCCATCAGCCCAGACACAGCAGCCACACTTACGGAGCATGAGCTGCGGGCTTTTGTATAATTACCCACTTAAACCCAAATACAACTCTTTGAGTACACTGTTTTGGTTTTGTTTTTTTTTTTAAACACCCATTTTACCAAGGACGAAGTGGAAACCTAGAGGTGATTCTGGCTGTAAAAGGAAGTTGAGGAACCTCCCTTCATTCCTATTCTTGGCACCTGATGGTCTGTCTGGGCCTGGGCTTCTTTGCAGGAAGCCTTAAGGAGGAGAGCTGAGGCTCTTTCTCTTCTGTCAGTTTGATAAGAGAGGGATGGCGCTTGCCCGAGTAGCCAGGGATTCTGTCTTGGGCAGTCTGGCTGCAGAGCTGGGCTCTGGACCACTGTGTTTTCCTGCCTAAGATGCAATCACCTTCGACCTGTGAGGCCTTGAATAAATCACTTTCTCTCTCTGAGCCTCTTGTAAACAGGGAGAGCAGTAGTATCTTCCTGGCAGAGTTGTTGTCAAGATTAAACGGTTTCAGAAACACACTGCCTTCAGTGTGACATCAGGGAACTGGACAAGCTCGAGCTGCAGGAGTCATCGCCGAGACCGCCCGGCCCTGTTCCTGCCCCGCTCTGCCCACGACGTCTCCCGACCCTTGAACCCTCCTGTCCCCAGGCTGGGGTGGACCAGCCGCCCATCCGAGCCCCGCCCAGCTGCATGACTCCCGGGGTGGCAGAGGGTCACTCACTGTCTCTCCAGGTCCTGGATGGTGTCAGGGAGTGGAAGACCCCTGGTCTCCGGGAGGAAGAGGACAATGAGGCTGGCCGCGATGGGGATGCCCAGTAGGAGAGCGGGGGCAGCAGGGGCAGGACCTGGGGGGTTGTCCTGAACAGCGGGCCCATCACAGACCCCAGCTGAGCTGCTGAGTGCAAGAAGCCTTCTGCTATTATCTGCTCACAAACAGAGGGGAGGGCCGGGACCCTTGTCACAGCTGCTGTTTTGGTGGGGGCAGGGGGGAGGCTTTACTAGAGGAAGAGCAGTTTGGCTGGGCCAGGGAATGCCAGGGGAGGGAAAGCTGGGCTGAAGGAGTCACCTTCCTCGAGGTCGCTTCTAACACCACCTCCTCCACGGAGCCCACCTGGATTTTCCCATCCAGAGGCGGTTTCTGCTTTCTGGGAACATCCGGAGTCCTTCACAGGAACACTCTAGGGCCCTTGCCATTCTCCCTGGTCTCGGGTACTTTGGAGGCTTGTCTCAGGGGTCCTGCTAGGCCGCTGAGCTCCCAGTTCAGCCTTCCCATAAAGTATCAACAGTATCAATAAATGTGATTTCTATGGGCTTTTCATAAAGTATCAACAGTATCGATAAATGTGATTTCTATGGGCTTTTCATAAAGTAGCAACAATATCAATAAATGTGATTTCTGTAGGCTTCCTGTAAAGTATCAACAATATCAATAAATGTGGTTTCTATAGGCTTTTCATAAAGTAGCAACAATATCAATAAATGTGATTTCTATAGGCTTTCCATAAAGCGTCAACAATATAAAAAAAAAGAGTGAACAAGTGAGTGAGTGAGTCAGCACCATGAGTAAAGCTGGGCCAGGCCCGGAGGGGCTGAGGTCCACCCCTGCTCTTCAACTGAGCAAGTCCTTGGCTACCCTGAACCTCAGTTTGCCCAACTGTACAATGTGAGGGTTGTCTAACTCTAGACCACCTGGGGCTCCTTGGGGATAAGGAAGGGGCAGTGGGAGGCAAGTGGGGTCCCCCCCCACCCCGGGCAGCTCTTGGTCTCCTCACCAGGCCTCTTATAAGATTTCACCTGAACAGCGGGCTCTGTGGCTCAAAGTGGTTTCCAGTCCAGAGGCCTCCAGGGTGCCCTCCATGGGGCTGCCTCTGAGTCTGGACTCTGGGGAGGGGCTGTGCGTGGAGGCCCTGGCTGAGCCGGGACCTTTGGGGGAAGGACTCTGGGGCGTCTGCTCGGTTCCATGTGAGCGCCTGGTCCTCTCGCCCTCCACCGTGTGTCCCTGGGTGCCAAGCCCCTGCCCACCTCCCCATGGCACTCGCGAGGAGGGTGTGCCTTCCACAGCTGCAGCCCAGCCTCCTGCAGTGAAGTTGGGAAGAGTTCCGGCTTGTAAATCTTGATGCAGGTTAAGCTGAGTCCAAAACACGCCTGTCCCAGCACAGCGAAGACCACACGCAGGGTCTGCAGGTCTCGGCGGAGCAGAGGGTGAGTTGGGGTCTACCGGGAGGGTCC
Organism: Dama dama; assembly: GCF_033118175.1. Classification (NCBI taxonomy): domain Eukaryota; kingdom Metazoa; phylum Chordata; class Mammalia; order Artiodactyla; family Cervidae; genus Dama; species Dama dama. The sequence continues at coordinate 8,107,551 of NC_083682.1, forward strand.
CCGGGAGCCTGGAGCAGAGGGGTTGGGTTCTCCCGGAAGGCTTCCTTGAGCTGAGAGCAGGTAAGTCCCGGGCAGTGTGCCCCCGGGCCAGGCTACCCTGGGCCGGGGGTGGGGCGGCCAGGGGATGTGGCTCGAGATGTCACGGTGGGGGGTGGGTGGGGGATGGGCGGGGGGCAGGGTGCAGGGCCAGAACCCAGCCAGGTCTGGGGTGGGTGAGCCTGGGTGGGTGGCACTCGAGGGGGAGCCGCGACAGGGCTCCTGGGGCCCTGAGGGTGCCTCTTCTCCTGAAAGAGAGGGTCAGGGTGGGCCCAGGCCCACAGCAGGGCCCCCAGGCAACCCAACGACCCAGAAGCTTGCCCACAGTGCCTCAGCCTGCCCGTGGGGACCCTGCTTCTGCAGGGAGCCTCAGCGGGAAGCCGAGGTGAGGTCGCACTCCCGCAGGGGGACTGGGCCCAGCTCCCCTTCCCGTAAGTAAGTCGTCCTTGTAGGAAGAGTCATGTGGAAGCTGTCAAGAGTGGGTCTCTTTCCTCGGGGCGCGGGTCTCCCTCAGAGTTTGAGCTCACAACTGGGCCTCCATCCTCACACTACCCCCACCCCCAGCTTGGTGGCCACTGGGGCACATCTGTCCCTGCCCCTCCCCGACCCCCACCTTGAACAGTAAATTGAGACCCAAAGAAGGGCCTCAGAGCAGCTATGGGAAAGGAGTGAGCTGGGCACCCTCCCCGCCTCCCCAGCGCTCTGTGAAGCATCTGGCTTCTCTAACTCGAGAACACACCACTCAGCACTTCTCCTCCTCCCCTGGGGCCCCGCTCAGCCTCCCACTTCCGTCCCCCCTCCGCAGACTCGGCCTCCGGCTTCAAGTCCAGTCCAGGCCTGGCTCCGTCCCTTGCCGCTGGGGGGTCTCGGGCACCGGGCTTCACCTTCTGAACCTCAGCGTCACAGGGAAATGGGTGGGGGGGTGGGTGGAGCGGTGGCAGTCAGGGTCTTGGACGGAGCCGGGGCAGGTGGGGAGGAGGCCGGCAGCCCCTCGGCCCCGCAGCTGCCCTGCCCGCACCTTGCGGGACCAGCACGTTGGCCAAAATGGCAAGGCCAGCCCTGGCCAGGGAGCTGGCCAAGGTCGTGCGGCGGCCGAAGAACCTGAGCAGGAAGGTGGTGATGGCCCGGGCCAGGAGGTCCACAGCTCTGAAGAAGAACCTGGAGGAGGAAGATGTCACTCCCCAGGTTCTGCAGGTCGAGGACTATCCCATAGTACAAGACGGGTGAGGAAGAAGCTGCGGGGAGAGTCCAGAGTTAGGTCCCTGCCCCGGGGAGGAACGGGCACCCCTGGGGTGCGTCCAGAGTCAGGTCCCTGCCCTGGGGAAGAGCGGGCACTCCTAGGGGGGCATCCAGAGTCAGGACCCTGCCTTGTGGAGGAGGGCTCACCCTGGGAGCATCTGCCCACATGGGGTCTGTGCCAGAAGGTTCCGTCAGCCCAGCCCCAGGCAGCCTGCAGGATCATCTCCCCGTGGTCAGGCTGTCCCAGGAAGGGGTGGGGAGGACAGTCGCCCATCCATTCCAAGTGTGGGCCTTGGTGTCAGCCAAGGTGGGCTGGGTGCCACCTCTCAACCAACCAGCAGTAAGACGTGACCCTCTCTGGGCAGAAAGGGCAGCGGGTCAAGCTGACCTGCCCCTCTGTCAGGCTCCAGTGGATTTCCCTGCTGGCTCAGACGGTAAAGAATCTGCCTGTGATGCGGGAGGCCTGGGTTTGATCCCTGGGTCGGGAAGAACCCCTAGAGAAGGGAATGGCAACCCACTCCGGTATCCTGGCCTGGAGAATCCCCATGGACAGAGGAGCCTGTGGGCTACAGTCCATGGGGTCACAAAGAGTCGGACACGACTGAGCGACTGACACACACAGCGCCCTCCGGCTCTGTTTCCTGTTTCCAGTCGCGGCCGGGAACCTGCTCTACTGCCCGGGAACCTGGGCAAGACTCTGTCTGTGCCTTACCGGCTGCCAGTTTCTTTGTCTTGAAACACGGGGTTAATAACAGAAAGGGGTCTCAGCAGGAGATGCTGGGCTGTCCCCTTCAGGATAGAAAGTCTTATTTTTGCAGCCCTTGGGAGTGCTATGCCCCAGCTGGGCAGAGCATCCCATGGCTGGTCTACGCCAGCCAGAGGGACGACTTGGAAGGGAAGACTCGGAAGGGCCGCCCCAGCTCCCAGGTCCCCAGGCTGGGGCCCGGCTGTGACAACACCTGTCCCCGGTCCCTGCTGCTTCCTGCCCTCCCTGCCCCCTCTCCCCTCCACAGGAGGTGACCCCTGGAGCTCTCTCCATGAACTTCATGCTCCCAGACCTCCATCTCAGAGTCTGCCGCCCAGAGGATGTCCCCTATCCTGAGTAGCTGAACTTCATTATTGTTTCATCGCTAAGTTGTGTTCAACTCTCCGCCAGGCTCCTCTGTCCATGGGATTCTCCAGGCAAGAATCCTGCAGTGGGCTGCCTTCTCCAGGGGACCTTTCCGGCCCAGGGGTGGAACCCATATCTCGGCATTGGCAGGCCGATTCTTTACCGCTGAGCTACCCAAGTAGCTGAATTTCTGCCCCTTGGAGATTGAATCTGGCTCCGCAAGTGGCCATGCAGGTAAATGATTCTTGACCACTTTTCCGATCCACCCCACCCCCGCTTCACCTGGCTGGTCCCCAACCCTCCCCTTCAGCAGCCTGATTGCTGCCCCCAGGAGGCTTCATTCAGGTGCCACCAGGCTAACAGCTACAGAAAAAAGCTGCAATTCCTGCAGAAACAAGGTGCTTCCTGAAGTTTGTGAACGTGATGGGGAGAAAAACTGGGCTGGTTTGCGGGCACGAGCACCTAGAGTCTTACCCAGTAATAACTGGGTTAACAATCAAAGCCAAGAAAACCCAGGAGGGTGGCCGCCTCACAGTCTGTGATTTGAATAACAAAGGGTGCAGAGCAGCCCCTTGGGAGAACTGAGGAAGCCTTGATGGTTTTTGAAAGAACAGCCCTGGACACCCACTGGCCCCCGGGCACTCCTTCTAATTTATTATCAGAAAAAGAAAAGCAAAAAATAGAGAGAGAGGCATTTGATGCATTCTTTGCTCTAAGATGCAGCACACATTTGCCATTATAACCTACATGTGCTAAAATATAGCATAAAATCAATGTTTTCCTAATTTTGAGTTTTATTTCCAGATCGAGTCCCAATCAAACCTGACCCTCACTTTTTGATCTGCTCTTCAGGAAGTCGCTTAAACTGACTCTGTCTTAAGGAGTCTTTGCCTGGTTCCAGGTGGAAAAGACACTGGTTGAGGGCAGGAAGAGAAGGAGGGAGACAAAGGATAAGCTGGTTGGATGGCATCATTGACTTAATGGACGTGGGTTTGAGCAAACTCCGAGAGATGGTGAAGGACAGGGAGGCCTGGCGTGCTGCAGTCCATGGGGGTCACAAAGAGTCAGACTCGGCTGAGCAACTGAACAACACTAACAACAAAGGCCGCCCTGGGGGATGGGGCCTCCTTGGGTGGGGAGTCCACGCTCACTGTGGGGCGGGAGGGTCTAGCAGGGAGCTCAGCCGGGGTTCAGATGCCCACTCTGTCATCTCGGGCACGTGTCTTTCCTCTCCTGGCCCCTCTTTCCCATCTGTAAAGTGAGATATAAATGAACTAGTCTCACGGGCTGGCTCAGAGGGGGCCGTGTGTGGCGGGAACGTGGTCGCTTCCACACCCCGGGAGTCCAGCTGTCAGGGTAAGTCCGGTGCTGACTTTCCAGCTCCTGCTGGTCCCTTGGCTCTGGGGACCTCAAGGCTCTGCCCCTGCCCTTCGCTTCAGTCTGACCCAGCCCCCTGCCCAGGACCATATCCCAGCCCTGATCTCCAGATGACTTTCTGCACAAGCCGGCCTCCTGACCACATCTGTACGTACTCCGTCTCCCCCACCTGTCAGGCTCTTGCCCCCTGGGGGAGCTGCCTGTCCCAGCCAGGAATGTACCCCATGAGGCTGTAGAAGCTGTTTTCCCCCTGAATACCACCCCCCACCCAGCCCTGTCACCAGGAGGGGTACACAGGACAGCATACTTCACCACCAACAGGTTGCAGGTTCTCCCGTGGAGCCCGGGCAGGCGGAACAGGTCCAGCACTGACTGGCGGGACTTCGCAGAGGCCACCTCCTCCTGCATGCTGGACATCAGTACCTCTGGGGGCAACGGGGTAGTGAATGCTGGGGCCATGGCCCCACTCCCATGCCAGAAATGTGTCCAGGTGGGCAGAGGGATGGGGAGAGCCTGGCCTTGGCCCCTGGAGATGGAGAGCCCTGGGGGTGGGGTGGGGCTGAGGGCAGAAAGGCTTCTCTCTGGCCTGGCCTGAGCTCTCTCCTGCAGACCAAGTTCCCCTCTCAGAGCCAAGGCACAGTCTTGAGTCCCATCTCTGGCTGCTAAGCTGCAGGCTGCAGGGAGCCCTTGGCAGTTACCCCAGGAGGCCCTACCATCCCTCTTCATTCCTTTTGGCTGGCATCAGGGCACAGCTGCCCAGTCACACTGGCTCCTTACTGCATCCCAAGTGCCCATCCAGTCTCCACCTGCACCCTGGGCCCTGCCTGCCCCCTGCTCAGCTCTGTCCTGGCCAGCTCTAGCTCACCTCCTCCTGGAAGCCTTTTCTGATCCTTCTGCCCTCAGGGAACTCTGAGTCCTCTAGTCTCTGTCCGCACATCCTCACACACGTACTTCCTTGAAATAGCTTCCTTCAGATAAGCACATCCCATTTCTCCAAATATGTTGAAGAGCCTTACGAGGTAAGTGGGCAATATATGTGGGTTAAGGCGGTGAATAATAGAGGTGGTGATGTGGGTGTGTGGTTGTTGTTGGTGATGGTTGTGTTGTTGCTAACTGTGGCTGTGTTGTTGATGGTGGCTGTGGTGGAGTTGGGGCTAGTGATGAAGGTGATGGTGACTGGTGGTGTGGATATTGATGCTGATGTCAGTGATGGTGTTGGTGGTGTGGATGATAATAAAGATGAAGTTGATTGTGATGGTATTGCTGGTGGAGGTGATAGTGGTGGTGGTGATAGTGATCATGGGTGTGTGGAGAGTGTAATGGTGTTGATGTTAGTGGTGTTATTATTATTGGTGGTGGTGGTGATGACAGTGGTATTTGTGTAGCGGTGGTGATTGTGGGTGTAGCAGAGGTGGTAATGGTGGTGATAACTGTGATGTGATGGAGGTGGTGGTAGTAATGGTGGTGGTGATGATGGTGGTGGTGTTAACTATGGTTATGAGGGTGGTGATGATGATGGTGGAGATGGTGATGGTAATATGTATGATGGTGATGGAGGTGGTAATCATGGTGATGATGGTGGAGATGGTGATGGTGGTAGGGATAGTGATGGTGGTGGGGATGGTGATGGTGATATGGATGATGGTGGTGATGGAGGCAGTAATCATGGTGATGATGGTGGTGATGGCTGTGGTGGTGGGGATAGAGATGGTGGTGGTGGTGGTGATGGTGGTGGTCACAGTGATGGTGATGGTGGTGGTGATGGTGATGGTGGTGGTGGTGATGATAGTGGTGGTGGTGATGATGGTGGTGGTGTTAACTATGGTTATGAGGGTGGTGATGATGATGGTAGAGATGGTGATGGTGGTATGTATGATGGTGATGAAGGTGGTAATCATGGTGATGATGGTGGAGATGGTGATGGTGGTAGGGATAGTGATGGTGGTGGGGATGGTGATGATGGTGGTGATGGTGATATGGATGATGGTGGTGATGGAGGTGGTAATCATGGTGATGATGGTGGTGATGGTCGTGGTGGTGGGGATAGTGATGGTGGTGGTGGTGGTGGTGGCAGTGATGGTAATGGTGGTGATGACAGTGGTGGTGGTGGTGGTGGTGATGGAGGTGGTAATCATGGTGATGGTGGTGGTGGTGGTGATGTGGTGGTGGCAGTGATGGTGGTGGTGATGGTGGTGATGGCGGTGATGGTGGTGGTGGTGGTGATGGTGGTGGTGATGGTGGTAGTGATGGAGGTGGTGGTGATGGTGGCGGTGATGGTGATGGTGGTGGGGACAGTGATGGTGATGGTGGTGGTAGTGATGGCGGTGATGGTGGTGGTGGTGATGGTGGTGATGGTGGTGGTGGTGGTGATGGTGGTAGTGATGGAGGTGGTGGTGATGGTGGCGGTGATGGTGGTGGTGGTGGTCACAGTGATGATGGTGGTGATGGTGGTGGTGGTGGTAGTGGTGATGGAGGTGGTAATCATGGTGATGGTGGTGGTGATGGTGACGGTGGTGGGGACCGTGATGGTGATGGTGGTGTGGATATTGATGGTGATGGTGGTGGGGACAGTGATGATGGTGGTGATGGTGATATGGATGATGGTGGTGATGGAGGCGGTAATCATGGTGATGATGGTGGTGATGGTCGTGGTGGTGGTGGTGGTGATGGTGGTGATGGTGGTGGTGATGGTGGCAGTGATGGTAATGGTGGTGATGACAGTGGTGGTGGTGGTGGTGGTGATGGTCATGGTGGTGGTGATGGAGGTGGTAATCATGGTGATGGTGGTGGTGGTGGTGATGGTGGTGGTGGTGGTGGTGATGGTGGTAGTGATGGAGGTGGTGGTGATGGTGGTGGTGATGGTGATGGTGGTGGTCACAGTGATGGTGGTGGCAGTGATGGTGATGGTGGCAGTGATGGTGGTGGTGATGGTGGTGGTGGTGGTAGTGGTGATGGAGGTGGTAATCATGGTGATGGTGGTGGTGATGGTGACGGTGGTGGGGACCGTGATGGTGATGGTGGTGTGGATATTGATGGTGATGGTGGTGGGGACAGTGATGATGGTGGTGATAGTGGTGGGGACAGTGATGGTAGGTTTGATGGTGATGATTACCGTGATAATGGTAATGATGATGCCAGTGAAGACAGAGATCACAAAGGTGATGATAGTGATGTTGATGATGTTTTGATGTTATGAGTCTGTTGATGGGGGTGCTGCTGGAGTGGATAGGGGTGATGTTAGTGATAATTTAGATGAAAACATCAGTAGATGTCCTTTCCTGGGTCATATCTCACACTCTGGGTCACAAACAACAGCATCTCACCTCTATGGTCAGTGTCTTTTGGGCTTCCTTGTGACCATTTATCTTGGCCACCTTTTTGAGTTCCTGAAGCACTTGATCTGGTTTTCCTATGATAATCAGCCATCAGGCGGATTCTGGCAGCCACCTGTTAAAGAAGCAGGTGCTTGACTCGGTCTTCACTTTCTTTGCTCAGACTGGTGGCCAGGTGCCCAGGGCAGGTGGGGAGGGGGTGGTGGCCAGCAGACCCTCTGGCTACAACAGGAGTTGGGAGAAGGCAGCTGCCTCTCCCTCTGCCCTGTTAATGCCGGGCTGGGAAGTCCCTGATGGTTACAGAATAAGGATGAGTCCCAACGCCTGGCCGCCCTCTCCACCAGCCCCCACTCCTTGCCACCCCATCTGGCTTCCCTGCTGCCAGGAGCCTGCCTGCCCAAGCCCCACATTCAGTCAGTGCCCAGGTTGCCCGGACATGGGGTGATTCTAGGGCCATTTCCATGACAGAAAGCTTGCATCATGCTGAATTAAAAAAAAAAAAAAAAACACACGTTTAAAACATCTCCAGCCAGAACCGAGTGGTTTTATAAAAGTAGTCAGCTTTTTTCCAGTCTTGGGGACAGATGGACAGGGAGAAGCACCTCCCTGGTGAAAGGGTCCAGAGTTCTCCCATCCCACAGGAACTCAACTGGGTTCACAGGGAAGCTAAGAAGAATTTCTGGAGGCAGTACGTCATGGTTAGAAGAACCAGCCTGCCTGGGATACAAACCCTGCCTCTGGCACAAACCAGTGGTGTGGCTTTGGGCAAGCCACTTAGCCTCTGTGGGCCTCAGACCCTCATCTGAAAGTAGCAGTAATAACATCTTCCTTCCTCATTAGAAGAAGTGTTGATGGACCTCCACTGCGGTCCAGTGGTTAAGACTCTGCTTTTCTACTGCAGGGGGTGTGGGTTCAATCCTCGGTCCGGGAACTAATATCCTCCTCCCCAAAATAAAAACAAACAAATAAAAAGGTTTAAATGACACGTTAAAAAAAAAGCAGTGTTGATGCACATCTGGTGTTACAAAGAGCAGCATGGATGCACCCAGTCAGTGTGACCAGGGTGGCTTAATCAGTGTAACTATGGAATGGTCTTCCTCCTTTCTTCCTGGTCCTGTTGATACAATAAATCTCCACACTGTCAGCGACTTCTGGTCTATTTTATTTTCCGATGGATCCCCAGTGCCTAAAGCCAAGTCTAGCACAGAGCAGGAGCACAATAAACATTTGAGAATGAATGAATGCGTCCTTATCCTTCTCTACCTGCCCACAGCAGACCAGCTCGGCTCTGGCCCATGGGCACAAGAGAACTTATGAGCACAGGAATTTGTGATTATTTCCCTGGATCTGTTCGTCTAGTCCCCACCCAAGCAGGTATTTTCAGACCTCAGGGATTTTCAAAGCATCAGAAATAGTAATGATAATATCTTTCCATATCCGATGCCTGACTTGGATGCCCACAAGCTGGGCAAGTGCTATGAAGCAGTGAGGCTGGTGGGTGTGGGGGAGCTGGTGCCAATGTGAGCGAAGGATGGAGCCCTCAGCCTTGGGCCAGTGGGGTAGCCTGGAGGGAACCTTTGACCCCTGGCTGAAATGCCCACCCCGGAACTCTGAGCCCCCATGCCGTCTCTCCCTGGTGGGGTCTGCTCACATCACTCTCTTCCAGGGTCTCAGCATCTTGGGAGCTGTGACCAGCCAGAGAGGTAGAGGAGGGGCACCTTCTTGGATCCCTCTCCTGTTTCTCCCCAAGGGAAAAGGCCTCACACCATACTGACCAGGATATCAGGAAGATGACAAAGAAAGGCACTGACCTGGCCAGCTGGAGGGTTCGCCAGTCCCGCAGGGTGAAGGCCAGGCCGCCCACGGCCATCTGGCCGATGCTGTAGGTGGACCCCAGGATCGCCATGGTGATGGCCCTCATGCTGGTCATGGTCCACTCCACCACTGGAAGGCAGTGTGGACATGCGGGTGAGGGCCCCGGGCACTGGGCCCTCAGGCCCCCTCTTTTCCCCACTGCACCCGATCCCCATGCCGTGGCTGCGGCCGGCGATCAAGGGACTCACTGAGCATCGCGGAGGTCAGGAGGATGCCAGACAGCCCAGAGCGCTCAGAAACCGGAGGCCATAGTAGTCGGGGAAACTGGGGGCAACGACGGTGCTGATGCTGGCCATGACCACCAGCAGGCAGCACCAGCTCAGAACTGGCTTCCGCCCAAACCTGTTTCGGGGAGGCTAGCATGCCCACCATGGGCACCTGGAGAGGGGCCTGGGGACTTGGGCACAGAGGCAAGGGCTTCCCACCGGAAGGCTGAAGTGGCTCCTGCTGGAGCCTCCCCCAGGCGCAGGCAGGCAGCACCTCCTCAGATCTCCGGGGACCATGTTCAGAGTGCGTTTGTTATAAAAATGGCAGACGTCTTGCTCTCGGGGGGTGGTGTAGCCCCGTGGTCCAGAATAGACTTTGGCAGCGGATGCCTGGGTCTGAGCCCAGCTCTGCCCTTCCCGGGCGACCTTGGGCACCTGGCTCAGTGTCTGTGGGCCATGGTTTCTTGGTCTCTAAAAGGCAGGCATTCCTGATGAGATGCTGAACAAGGGGCAGCCTCGCAGGAGGCTTGGGGCCTGTGGCCTTGGGCGAGCCTGGGGACACGCCAGAGCACACAAGCTCATGGTGCCGCTGCCACCCCGAGGTCAGTTCAGCCCGAACCACTGCGGGCATTGAGCTGAAGTCTGTGTCAGTCAGGGCCTTCCCTGATGGCTCAGCGGTAAAGAAGCCGCCTGAAGGCAGGAGACAGAGTTTCGATCCCTGGGTTGGGAAGATTCCCTCGGAGAAGGAAATGGCAACCCACTCCAGGATTCTTGCCTGGAAAATCCCATGGACAGAGGAGCCTGGTGGGCTACGGTCCTTGGGGTCACAAAGAGTTGGACACGACTGAGTGACTGAGCTTGCATGCACGCACGTGTCGGTCCGACTGGAGAGACGCGGACCAATCTCAGCCTCGCCTGTCTGGGCAGTGCCCAGAAGCAGGAACACGCGCCCCAGATCCCAGGGTGAGACCAGGAGGCTGAAGCCTGGAGCTGACCCCAGGCTCAGCAGGCGGCCACAGATGGATTGTGATGTGGCTCCTGACGTGGGTGGCCCCTGGGGATGGAGCAGTGGCTTCCGGGTGGCCGGTCCTCTGAGAGTGCAGACTGGAGCACCTCCTTCTCTGGTGCTCGGGCTCCCTGCCACACTCAGGATAATGTAATGTAAGGCCCACAAAGAGCCGCCACTGTGCCAGCCCAGCCTGGGCTCTGCATGTGATTAACTCACTTCATCATCGCAGCCCCATGGGTAGGTGGCAGGGTGCCCACTGACAGGAGGAAACCAAGGCACAGAGAAATAACACACCCATCTTCTAAGAAGCTGGGGCTCAGGACGCCCCAGGGCCTGGGCTGCTGGGCATAGCGGGAGTGCCATCCATGCTTTCAGCATATTATGGGCAGTATGCTGTGTGCTGGACACCGAGGATGTGACCCCAAGGCCCCTGCCTCCTTGGAGCTACGGTCTCACAGGGACACACACTGTCAACAAGCTAACGAGAGCCGGGCACCGGCAGAGAGAGCCGGGAGCTATGAGTGGAGAGCTGCCAGGGCCATGGGACCTGTGGGCCTGAAGCCGGGAAGGCCTCTGCAAGCAGCAGCCTGGAGCTGAGTGTGGTCTGCACACTGGGCACAGAGGGGTCATGGGCAGAACCGTCTAGGTGGGGTGAGGCTGCCCGCTGCGGTGGGTCCGGTGGGCTGGGCGGGAGCAGGGCTGCTTCTGGAGGGGCTGGTGAGACCACCGGGGGAAAGCCAAGGGCTGAGCAGGGGTGGCGGGTGAGTGGGGACTGTCCTCGGCGTGGGGGCCCAGGGGACCTCAGGCTGGGCAGTGACAAGATGCACACACAAGCCTTTGCTGAGTCACTCTGAGCACTGCGGCGGAACAGAAGGCCCAGTGGAGGCAGGAGACCCCAGAGGAGGCTGTGGGCGGCCCAGGCCAGAGAAGGTGGCGGTTTGGGCAAGCTGACGGCATGCAAGACAGGGCCCTGGGCTGGGGGGGGGCTGTGCTTTGGAGAAGGAGCCCGATGAGTGTGGAGGCTGAGGGAGGGAGCACAGGGCTGGCTCTTAGCAGAGGCTGTCCTCCAGGATGGAGTCTGGTGGGCAGGGCTTGGGCTGGGTGGGGGTGGGGGTGCCGGGGTTCAGCGGGGGCCAGGGTAACTGTGAGGTGCATCCAGGTGGAGACTCCGGGTCGGCAGTGGGGTTTACAAGTTGAGGGGGTGTGATGTGGGTGTTTTCAGCACTGGACAGCGGCGCCCAGGCACGACCTGAACACAGACGAGGAGGGTTCCCAGGGAGGGTCCTGGGCACTCCACCTCAGGAGGGGCGTGGAGGAGAGGGGAGGGGCACTCAGGGAGGGGCGGGAGGGGTGGTCCTCTTTCATTACACTTCATGCGGTTGTTGTTGAGTCGCTCAGTCGTGTCCAACTCTTTTGCGACCCCATGGTCTGCAGCCCCCCAGGCTCTTCTCTCCATGGGATCTTGCAGGCAAGAATACTGGAGTGGGTTGCCATTTTCTCCTCCAAGGGATCTTCCCGACCCAGGGATCAAACCTGTGTCTCCTGTCTTGGCAGGCGGATTCTTTCCCGCTAAGCCACCAGGGAAGCCCTGGTTAAAAGTAAAAGGTGTCTGTCTCTCTCCAGAAAGCCCTCAGCTCCCCGAGGGCAGGGACTGTGCAGTGTTTGGCACACAGTAGGTGCTCAGTAAAGTTTGGTGGAATAGCTGAAGAGGAGAGTGAGTGTTCAGGGTGATTTTTCAGCTCAGCCCAGCATCAAGTTCAGACGATGGGTTCTCAACCCCCTGGGAACTTGGGACTCAGACCCCAGATGGGGGAGACTCTCTCCTAAGGAACACAAATGTCCACTGCACATTTCCTTACCTCTGTCCTCACAATGCTCATTCTGTTTTGAAGGAGCTGGAGGGGAGGAGAGGAGATACTCACCGGTGGGAGAGGAAGCCGCAGACGATGCATCCTACCATGGCCTCAGCCATGTAGATGGACTGGCCTAGGGGCTTCAGGCCCTGGTGGTCGCACACCAAGTCCCACTGGAAGAGGAGGAGGGTGTGTCAGCCTGGCTCAGGGGGTGCAGAATAGTGGGGTCAGGGCGGCAGAGGAAGGTCCAGAACCCCCAGAGGGGATCTGGCCTCCCCTAGTGGGGTCCCCAGAATCCTAGACCCAGGCAACCACGGTGGAAGGGGTGTGTGGGCAGCGGGCCTCAATGCCCCCCAACCCCCGGCTTATGATCGGCAGGGCAGGACACGTGGGACATGGTTCTGGGTCTAACGGCGGGACAGGCCACTCCTAGTGGACAGTGGTGGGCGGTGGTTAAACCACAAGGCTCAAATTCCAAGTCAGCTGCTGACTGACCGGCTGGTGACCCCAGGTGTGTTCCTGCACCTGGCTGAGCCCATCTCCTCCAGGAACGGGGCTGCATGGCTGCCTCTCTTACAGGACAGTGAAGATGAGCACAGAGGCTGAGCACGTGTCACTGTGAATTTTTCCTGCCATCTGCTGGGGGCCAGGCAGCCATTGCCTGAACACCGCCCACCCGCCGGCCCCAAAGTCAGCCCTTCCCTTCAACAAGGCCTGCCTGCCTTGCCCACGGTTCCACCTCTGTTTCCACCTCTGCTGTCTGAACCACTGCAGGAAGCATGCTCCCCCTGCACCCCCAAACACACACACACACTGCAGTGCATTCTCCACCCTGCAAAGTCGCCTCTTGAAAATGCAAATCAGATCACAGAGCTTCCTTGTTCCAAAGCCTCCGGTGACTTTTCTTTGCACTTAAGGAAAAGCCAGGCTCCTTCCACATGCGCCCGGTCCATCTCCCGACCCCTTACCCTCTGTGCCAGGTTCTGCTCTCTCAACACCCAGACATGCTCCCTCCTCTGTCCTGACCCAGCTCTGCCCCAACCTTCACGTGACTGATTCCTTTGCTTATAATCCAAGTGTCATCTGAACTGTCACCTCTTCCCTGCCCGCTCTCTCTTCCCCACTCGCGGGAGCTGCTTTCTCCCTTGTGCTCACTGATGACGCAGGGGCTTTGAGCCTCAAGGCAGGACAGAAAGTGAGGGAGAAGTTGGCACCAGGCTCCGTGGGCTGAATTAGACTGCACTTTAGCTGTGTGTCCTGGGGCAAGTTACTTAACCTCTGTGGGCTTCTGTTTTGTCACTTATTAAATGGGGTCAATCATAAGACCCACCTCAAGAGATTGCTGTGAAATAGTGACGACAGAGGAAAGCATCAGACCAGTGGCTGCCACTTTAAGGGCACAAGGTGTGGACTCACTCTACTGTTATTCCTGGCTCAAAGGCTGACTGATTCTGAAATATCCTGCAGAATGTAAGCTCCCCGAAGTCTCCCGTAACCCTAGCCCCAGATGGGAATCCTGGCCATTCCAAGCCATCAGTAATTAAGTGTCGAGGGAGTGCATATCATTTAACAGCGCTGATGGAGGCGTTCTAGTCCTCTCAATCATTGGGAGGCTGGGAAGGGGGAAGAAATGGTGGGGTTGGTGGTGGGGGGACCCTCACCTCAGTCACGATGGTGGAGGTGAAGGCGCTGCAGTTGTAGACCCAGCCGTCCATGCATGGCTCTGTGTCGGCCTTGCTCCAGTTGGCGGCCGTGGCGTTGGGGTCCAGGAGCTGCCACTGTGGTGGCGGAAGCGGAGACACTTGGGGGCCCCATGGTTGGGGCCCAGCGGAATGGAGACGGGCAGGAGGGCCTCGGGGCTGAGGTTGGTGGGAGCCTTGGAGCCGTTGTCCAGCAGGTGAGCCCAGCAGCGGTGGCCTGAGACGGCGGCTGAAAAGTTCTCCACAACTAACTGGAATGGCACCCAGACCTAGAAGAGGAAGAAAGTGAGGATCTGGAGGGCCTGGAAGAGGCCCGCGCCCCCTGCCTGCTCCAAGAGCTCAGTGAACGCCATGGACAGGGCTGCGGCCCCCTGGGCGGGTCTCCTGGGAATCAGGGAGCTGGAGAGCACCTGGCCTGCTGCCCAGAACCACAGGCGGGTGCAGGATCGTCAGACCTCCTACCTCCGCTCGCCGCTTGGCCCCACGGGGGCGGGCCAGCCGGTCCAGCGTGTCCTAAGATGCCCGAGAGACTCTGAAGAAACCCCTCCTTCTTCTCCCATTTCTAGGAATGACTGCTCGGATGCCCCTCTGGTCTGGAGTGGGGGCAAAACTCACTGGGGCATCTGGGGCATCCAACACCTAGAGTGAAAGGTCGACAAAATTAACAAAAAATGAGTCAGTGCTGCAACGTTACTGAATGACAGCTGGGGGAGAAACATCAGCCAGGCTGTGGCTTCATTGCTGGGTTAAAGTTCAACCCCAGTGAGGAATTCCAGGGCAGAAAGGTGGGCTCAGCTACTTAGAAAGGCTTCAGCATCGCCCCGCGGGCCATGTGATGACACCCTTCAGTCTAACTTTTTTTCTCACCTGCTCTGGATCTCATTGCTTTGTAAAGGCTTTCTCTAGCTGCAACGAGTGGGGGCTAGTCTCCACTGTGGTGTGTGGGCTTCTTGTTGCGGTGGCTTCTCCTGCTGCGGAGCATGGGCTCCAGGTGCGTGGGCTTCAGTAGTTGCCACACATAGGCTCAGTAGTTGTGGCGTGTGGGCTCTCGGGCTGACGGGCTTCAGTCGCTGCGATGCACAGTCTTAGTGGAATCTTCCCAGGCCAGGGATCGAATCTGTGTCCCCGACATTGGCAGGCAGATTCCTAACTACTGTACCACCGGGAAAGTCCCCGGCATGCTTCAGTCTGAACTTTCAGAACTCTCTACATGTGTCCCTTTGAATCAGGAAACTGTTGGCCCAACTTTCACCCATCCTGGCCCATTGCAGTTCATTTTGCTAAAGCACAGAGTGCGGATTGAGCAGCACCTGCCCGCTCCCCCACCGGCTGGGGTCCAACGCCCTGAGGTTGCAGGGAGGCTGGGGGAGGTGGGGGTGGTGGGTATGCAGAGGACCCAGGCCTGGGCTCTTTCCCTCCCTACCATGCGCCTCCTACCAGACCGCCAGGGAGACCAGCTCACAGACGCACTATTTCGGGAAGTTTCTATTTCGAGGTTCCAGGTTGCCTTTATTAGATTGTAAGCTCCCCCAGGGTGGAAACCATGGCTACCATTTCCTGGCATCCCTGAGAAAGCCCTCGTGGGCCTTGGAGCTGAGCAGGTGTGCAGACTGGGGAAGTGAGTAAAGTCAAGCCTCCCCGACCCAGTGCCTGATGCCAGCCTGGGTGGGAGGAGGTGGGGGGCCCCGCCCCAGTGCCCCACCCTGTGTTGCGCCTCCTAGTAACAGCTGCTCCTGGCATTTAGGGCTTGCTGCGTGCTCAGCTCTATGCTGACCACGCTGCCTGCAGGCTCTCACTCATACCTCATAGCAGCCCAGGAGAGGGGCAGTGCTGATTCCCCCAGACAAGGAAACCGAGGCTCAGAGAGGGCAGGCAGCTTGCCCAAGGTCACACAGCAAAGCCAGGATTCGAACCAGACACCGCAGCCCACGCTCTCTCTGATGCCCCTGGCCAGCTGCTGGTTGGCCTCTAGCCTGTCATGGACCAAGTGCTAGCTAAAGGCTGGAATTCAGAATTTGGGTCAGAATTAGGGCCAGTCACTCCCAGGATGCGAGAAGAATTGGCTGAGTCAGTTTGGAAAGAAGTCTGAAGCTTGCTGGAAGTGTGGGTGGGTGAGGTGTGGGTGGGCGTCTGGACCCTAAACTTCCCAGAAGCTCCCCAGAGGGCTTGGGGAACTCAGCCAGGATGGCGCCCAGCCAGCATGCTGGGAGTCAGGGCTCTGGGCCTGGATTTCAAAGTCTGGGCCGCTGCCTCTCTGGCAAGAACTCATTATGAATTTTAAAATAGCAAGTGGAGAGACGTGGGGAGAGAGGCAGTCCAAACTAAAGCCCAGAAGGCCAGGAGAGAGGAGCTGATTAGGAGCAGCCCCCTCTAGAACCGCCCCGGACTGAATCTGAATTTTGCATGAAAGAACTGTGCTTCATGCTTGAGTTTGTGCAAACACCATCCTCACAGCGGAAGGCTGTGACCTTGAGCAGTGACCTCCCCTCTCTTGCCCCCCACTTTGTGACCTGGGAAAGGAAGTGTTGCCCTGATGGTACTTCCTACCTTAGCAGGGATCAGAAACCACAGGAGTGCTGGTGAAAAGGCAGATCCCCAGTGGGCCCAAGGATCTGCATTTAAAAACACACCCCCAGGGGCTTCCCTGGTGGTCTGCCTTCAGGTGACACAGGTTCCATCGTGGTCTGGAAGCCAGGATGCAACTAAGCTTGTACACCACAACCACTGAAGCCCACACCCTAAAGCCCAAGCTCTGCAACAGGAGAAGCCACCGCAAAGGGAAGCCTGGGCACCACAACTAGAGAGCAGCCCCTGCTCACCGCAACTAGAGAAAGCCTGCTTGCAAAGACCCAGTGCAGCCAAAAATAATAAATAAATTAATTAAAAAAAAAATATAGCCATTCTAGCCTTCTTTCAAAAAAAAAAAAAAAAAGCCCCCAGGTGATTCCGCTGCACTCAGACCCAGGCTCGCTCAGATAGTGGCTGGGCAGAGGTGGCTGCTGAAATCCCAGTGTCTGCGAGAGAATTCTTTCCTCCTTCTACCTCCTTCCTCCATATGGTTTAAAAAATGTTCTCTTCCTCCCTGCCCTTTGCCTGTCATGGACGCCCCTAGGCTTTGCTTACAACAGAAGGTCAAACCTCCTGGATTTGCCAGAAGGCTCCCGGAATCTCCAACTGACTTTCCGCTTCCAGGCCAAGGAATTTTTAATTTGTCTTTTCTGTTTTTTCTGGGGCTGCTGGGGGCAGGGCTGGGTGCGGCAGCGGCGCCACCTGGTGGTCACACCCGGGACTGCGGCATGCCCAGCTTCACCCTCATTCTCACCTAGGTGCCCATCCCCCAGGAGTTCCCGAGTCCGGGAGCCAAGAGCGTGACTTTGGAGTGGGGTGTAAGCAGCATCAGACTGTAGCCGCCACGCCCTCCAGAACGTCTCATTAAATTAATCCTTGTAAAGTGAACCCCTGGGTCTCGTAGAACCAGAATTGCCCTTAGGGTTGACTTTTCTAGCCAAGAGCTCCATCAGTTAAAGCCAAGGCCCCACCTGGCTGCCAAATGACCTTAGACAACTCACTTCCCTTCCCTGAGCTCCAGGTTCTCCAAATCTCTAAGGTGGAGGCCTTCTGCTTCTAGCGAGATTAGATGAGTTCGTGAGTTACCTGATGGTGGGTATTCGCCACCACCATCATCACCAGCACCACACTTCTTCCTTTGCTTTGATCCCTTCTTTTTCCTTTGCTTCTTTTCCGGCTGAAATCACAGCATTCAGATCCAGCTGGACTCCCTGGATTTGGCCCCTCCCTGCACTCCTAGAAGAACCTGGGATAAGGAGGCGAGGGTCTTTCCTGGGCTCACACAGCTGGGCAGGGTTAGGGCCTTGTCACATACAAAAGGGGGAATAGAATGAAAGCCCCTTCTCTGATACTCTGACTCCAATCCCCCCCCCCCCCCCCACTTCCCTAAGGAACTCACTCAAATGCTTTTGTCTGTTTTCAGAAATACATCAACATTAATAATTAGCTGTCTTTGGGAAGTTGTATGCAAACACGGCAAATGACCCAATGGTCCAGCAGTTCATCACACGATAAAAGTCCATTCCCCACCACCACCCTCACATGCCCAGGAAGTGGAAAGTCAGCCACCAACAATGTATATTCTTCCAGAATAACAAATTTTAGAGCATCTTCAAATATATGCATCAAATTTTAAAACTGTTGAATAGATAGTCAAGCTGAAACTTCACAACTCCAATTGAGACTTGAACCCATGGGTTAGGACTCAGACTCAGCCAAGACTCAGACCAGGACTTGAACACACTGTCTTTTATTGAGATCAAACCCCTGGTGTCAGGACTTAATGAAGCTCATCGCAGAAACAATTGGGCAAGAGAAAAAGTGATAGGTAAGACACTGGATTTATTTAGCAAGATACACATTCCATAGATAGAATGTGATCCGTCTCCAAAGGCAAGAGTGGCCCCAGGGCAGGGGTCATCTTGGAAAGTCACAGCAGCTATGGGAGAAACACACTGCACAGACAGTGTGGGCCATCTCAGACGGTGAGAAGCCCCCAAATATGAGGTGCCTAGTTTTTGTTGTCTGGGTAATTTCATAGGCTAATGAGTAGGAGAATTATTCTAACTATTTTGGGGAAGGGGCAGAGACTTCCAGGAATCTGGGCCACTGGGCATTTTTGGGCCTTTTGTGGTTAGCCTGGGAACTGTCATGGCACCTGTGGGTACGCCATTCAGCATATGCTGATATATTACAATGAGTGCCTGTGTCGTGTCCGACTCTCTGCGACTCCATGGACCATGGCCCGCCAGGCCCTCTGTCCATGGGATTCTCCAGGCCAGAATACTGGAGTGGGTGCCATTTCCTTCTCCAGTGATAAAGTATGAAGTGAGTGAAGAAAGTGATGTGAAGTCGCTCAGTCGTGTCCGACTCTTTGCGACCCCATGGACTGTAGCCTACCAGGCTCTTCCATCCATGAGATTTTCCAGGCAAGAGTATTGGAGTGCATAATAAGGCTCAAAGTCCACTGAAAGTCAGATCTTCCAGCATCTTGGAGCTGTTAGTTCTAACAAGTTTTTGTCCTCATCCTCTATGTCATTCTTTTAAAGGTTGTGCCCTGCCTCCTTCCCTCCCTGTCTGACATTCACATAGTTCAAAATAGAAAATGTAAAACAGATAAACAATGAAAAGGCTCTCTCTCCCATCTCCCCCCTTCCACAGAGTTCCCACTTGCCACCCCCCACCCTCCAGTAACCATTTTTAGTTTCCTATGCATCCTTTCAGATTTTCTTTCTAAAACATAAGCAAGGGCAACTGTGCATTCTTATTTTGCTCCCTTTTTGCAGAAGGTAATTCTGTACTTTGTGTTTATATCCCCACCACGGTATCCCTTATGCATCTGAGAATATCCTGCTTCATTTTCACAGTTGCATAGTATTCTATTGCATGGATTTCCATAATCTAACTGGTTTCCTGTTGATGGACAGCTGGATTTCAACTAGTATTTTGATATCACAAAACATGTTGAAATGAACTCTTTTGAATGCTACTGTATCTGTAGAATAAAATTCTAGTAGTGGGTTTAAGAAATTGCTGTGTTAGTAAGCTGATGGCTTTGGGAGGCAGCCCCAGTGGTCTCCCCAGGGACATCCTCATGTGCACTACCTCCAGCTTCCTAACACACTGCACTGAAATTGGAAGTAGCTCAGTCGTGTCCGACTCTTTGCCACCCCGTGGATTATACAGCCCACGGAATTCTCCAGGCCAGAATACTGGAGTGAGTAGCCGTTCCCTTCTCCAGGGGATCTTCCCAACCTAGGGATCAAACCCAAGTCTCCCACATTGCAGGCAGATTCTTTACCAGATGAGCCACAAGGGAAGCCCAGGAATACTGGAGTGGGTAGCCTAGCCCTTCTCCAGGGGAACTTCCAGACCCACGAATCGAACCAGGGTCTCCTACATTGCAGGCGAATTCTTTACCAGCTGAGCTAACAGGGAAGATTAACACGCTGCACCATGACCACACTTGTAGGGTTTTGCCAATATCTTGGGCAACATGTAATCATTCAATGTGGTTTTATCTTTCTTTTCTTATGAGTGAGGTTGAACATCTTTTAAAATATTTAAGATGTATTTGTATTTCTTTTTCTATGAACTGTTTCTTCATATCCTTGGTCTATTTTTTTTTAATTACAGTCTGTGGCTTCCTTATAATTTCTACAAGCTCCTTATATGTTAGGTTTTATCTTTGACTAAGGAGTACGTCAAGGCTGTATATTGTCACCCTGCTTATTTAACTTATATGCAGAGTACATCATGAGAAACACTGGGCTGGATGAAGCACAAGCTGGAATCAAGATTGCCAGGAGAAATATCAATAACCTCAGATATGCAGATGAAGCCACCGTTATGGCAAAAAGTGAAGAACTAAAGAGCCTATTGATGAAAGTGAAAGAGGAGAGTGAAAAAGTTGGCTTAAAGCTCAACATTCAGAAAACTAAGATCATGGCATCTGGTCCCATCACTTCACGGCAAATAGATGGGGAACCAGTGGAAACAGTAGCAGACCTTATTTTTGGGGGCTGCAAAATCCCTGCAGATGGTAACTGCAGACATGAAATTAAAAGACGCTTACTTCTTGGAAGGAAAGTTACAACCAACCTAGACAGCATATTAAAAAGCAGAGACAAAAATAAAATAAAAAGCAGAGACATTACTTTGCCAACAAAGGTTCATCTAGTCAAGACTATGGTTTTTCCTGTGGTCATGTATAGATGTGAGAGTTGGACTATAAAGAAAGCTGAGCGCCGAAGAATTGATGCTTTTGAACTGTGGTGTTGGAGAAGACTTTTGAAAGTCCCTTGGACTGCAAGGAGATCCAACCAGTCCATCCTAAAAGAGATCAGTCCTGGGTGTTCATTGGAAGGACTGATGTTGAAGCTGAAACTCCAATACTTTGGCCACCGGATGCAAAGAACTGACTCATTGGAAAAGACCCTGATGCTGGGAAAGATTGAAGGCGGGAGGAGAAGGAGATGACAGGATGAGATGGTTGGATGGCAACACCGACTCAATGAACATGAGTTTGGGTAAACTCCAGGAGTTGGTGATGGACGGGGAGGCCTAGTGTGCTGCAGTCCATGGGGTCGCAAAGAGTCGGACACGACTGAGTGACTAAACTGAACTGATGATAAAAGTTAAGAATATTTTTCCCAATTTCTTTGGACTTTGTCACCATGCTATTGTTTGTTTTTTTTTTTTCCATGCTATTGTTATTGATCTTTCTGCATGGAAAGTTTTTTTGTAATTGAATTTTCTGTCTTTTCTTTTTTGACTTTTGGATTTTCATGTCATAATCAGAAAGGCCTCTTCTACTCCATAGTAATGAAGGAATTTTTTTCATGGTTTGCCTTCTTAAACCAAGGATTGTTGAGTTTGTCACATGTCTTTTCAAAACCTGTGGAGTTGACAGTATGACTTCTTGTTAAAGCAATGAATATGATGAATAATGTTAATAAATTTCATGAATTATATGAATGAGTTTTCCAAAGAATGCTGAACTGTCCTTTCATTCCAGAAATGAAACTATTGAGACAAAGGGTATTATTCCTTCAATGTGTAACTAGATTCTGCTTGTTAATGTTTCAGAGTTTTCCACAAATCTTCACATGTGAGATTGTACTGTGGTCCCCTCCCTCCTTCCTTCTTTTCCTTCCTTCTTTTCTTCTTTCCTTCCTACAATCTTTGTTAGGTTTTGGTATCAATGTGATATGCCATTAAAAATATTTTGGTCATTTTCTCTTGCCCTTGATGAGGGTGAAGGAGCAGAGTGAAAGAGCCAGCTTAAAACTAAATATTAAAAAAAAAAAAAACTAACATCATGGCATCCACCCTCATTACTGCATGGCAAATAGAAGGGGAAAAGGTGGAAGTATTGACAGATTTCCTCTTCTTGGGCTCCAAAATCACTGAGGACGGTGACTGCAGCCATGAAATCAGAAGACGATTGCTTCTTGGCAGGAAAGCGATGACAAACCTAGACAGTGTGTTGAAAATCAGAGACATTAGTCTGCCGACAAAGGTCCGTACAGTCAAGGCTGTGGTCTTCCCAGTGATCACGTACAGTTGTGAGAGATGGACCGTAAAGAAGGCAAAATGCCAAAGAATTGATGCCTTTCATTTCCCCTGAAATCAGGAACAAGACAAGGGTGCCCACTCTCACCACTACTATTCAACATAGTGTTGGAAGTTCTGGCCACAGCAATCAGAGCAGAAAAAGAAGTAAAAGGAATCCAGATAGGAAAAGAAGAAGTAAAACTCTCACTGTTCGCAGATGACATGATCCTCTACATAGAAAACCCTAAAGACTCTACCAGAAAATTACTAGAGCTAATCAATGAATATAGTAAAGTTGCAGGATATAAAATTAACACACAGAAATCCCTTGCATTCCTATATACTAACAATGAAAAAACAGACAGAGAAATTAAGGAAACAATACCATTCACCATTGCAACAAAAAGAATAAAATACTTAGGAGTATATCTACCTAAAGAAACAAAGGACCTATACATAGAAAACTATAAAACACTGATGAAAGAAATCAAAGAGGACACAAACAGATGGAGAAACATACCGTGTTCGTGGATTGGAAGAATTAATATTGTCAAAATGGCTATTCTACCCAAAGCAGTCTATAGATTCAATGCAATCCCTATCAAGCTACCAACGGTATTTTTCACAGAACTAGACCAAAGAATTTCACAATTTGTATGGAAATACAAAAAACCTCGAATAGCCAAAGTAATCTTGAGAAAGAAGAATGGAACTGGAGGAATCAACCTGCCTGACTTCAGACTCTACTACAAAGCCACAGTCATCAAGACAGTATGGTACTGGCACAAAGACAGAAATATAGATCAATGGAACAGAATAGAAAGCCCAGAGATAAATCCATGAACCTATGGACACCTTATCTTCGACAAAGGAGGCAAGGATATACAATGGAAAAAAGACAACCTCTTTAACAAGTGGTGCTGGGAAAACTGGTCAACCACTTGTAAAAGAATGAAACTAGAACACTTTCTAACACCATACACAAAAATAAACTCAAAATGGATTAAAGATCTAAATGTAAGACCAGAAACTATAAAACTCCTAGAGGAGAACATAGGCAAAACACTCTCTGACATAAATCACAGCAAGATCCTCTATGACCCACCTCCCAGAATATTGGAAATAAAAGCAAAACTAAACAAATGGGACCTAATGAAACTTAAAAGCTTTTGCACTACAAAGGAAACTATAAGTAAGGTGAAAAGACAGCCCTCAGATTGGGAGAAAATAATAGCAAATGAAGAAACAGACAAAGGATTAATCTCAAAAATATACAAGCAACTCCTGAAGCTCAATTCCAGAAAAATAAATGACCCAATCAAAAAATGGGCCAAAGAACTAAACAGACATTTCTCCAAAGAAGACATACAGATGGCTAACAAACACATGAAAAGATGCTCAACATCACTCATTATTAGAGAAATGCAAATCAAAACCACAATGAGGTACCATTACACGCCAGTCAGGATGGCTGCTATCCAAAAGTCTACAAGCAGTAAATGCTGGAGAGGGTGTGGAGAAAAGGGAACCCTCTTACACTGTTGGTGGGAATGCAAACTAGTACAGCCGCTATGGAAAACAGTGTGGAGATTTCTTAAAAAACTGGAAATAGAACTGCCATATGACCCAGCAATCCCACTTCTGGGCATACACACTGAGGAAACCAGATCTGAAAGAGACACGTGCACCCCAATGTTCATCGCAGCACTGTTTATAATAGCCAGGACATGGAAGCAACCTAGATGCCCATCAGCAGATGAATGGATAAGGAAGCTGTGGTACATATACACCATGGAATATTACTCAGCCATTAAAAAGAATTCATTTGAACCAGTCCTAATGAGATGGATGAAGCTGGAGCCCATTATACAGAGTGAAGTAAGCCAGAAAGATAAAGAACATTACAGCATACTGACACATGTATATGGAATTTAGAAAGGTGATAACGATAACCCTATATGCAGAACAGAAAAAGAGACACAGAAATACAGAACAGACTTTTGAACTTTGTGGGAGAATGTGAGGGTGGGATATTTCAAAAGAACAGCATGTATACTATCTATGGTGAAACAGATCACCAGCCTAGGTGGGATGCACGAGACAAGTGCTCCGGCCTGGTGCACTGGGAAGACCCAGAGGAATCGGGTGGAGAGGGAGGTGGGAGGGGGGATCGGGATTGGGAATACATGTAAATCCATGGCTGATTCATATCAATGTATGACAAAACCCACTGGAAAAAAATAATAATAATAAAAATTAAAAAAAAAATCATCCACAAGGAAATAAAATTTAAATTTCATTAAAAAAAAAAAAGAATTGATGCCTTTGAACTGTGGTGCTGGAGAAGACTCCTGAAAATCCTTTGGACAGCAAGGAGATCAAACCGGTCAACCTGAAGGGAGATCAACCCTGAATATTCACTAGAAGGACTGATCCTGAAGCTGAAGTTCCAATATTTTGGTCATCCGATGTGAACAGACAACTCATTGGAAAAGTCCCTGATGCTGGGAGAGATCGAGGGCAGAAGAAGAGGGCGTCAGAGGATGCTATGGCGGGAGGGTATCACCGATGCAACGAACATGAACTTGGGCAAACTCTGGGAGATGGTGAGGGACAGGGAGGCCTGGCATGCTGCGGTCCACGGGGTTGCAAAGAGTCAGACACATCTGGGCGACTGAGTAGCAAACGACAATCTCTCGCCCAGCCTCAGCTTACACAGTGGAAAGCTCTCACTCCAGCCTCAATGTGTTGCAAGGCCAAGAAACAGGAGGCTCTGGGACCAGGGAGGAGAGATGGTAGAAGAGGGTCTGAGCTGTGCTTGCAGGTTCCAGAAGGTAGAATTTAACGAGATGCTCCCATATCTGAGCTTGACCTCCTCAGATGACTCCCAGCTGCCAAGTGCTCACGTTCAGAGGTTGTCTCCTCTCCGGGGCACCCTCACTCCTGAGGCCCCCTCCCCACCCCACCCCTATTTGACCAGATGCAAGAACCGAGATATCTGGAAACTGCTGGAATTGTCCCGCAGCCCTGGGCCTTGTCCACTGGCCCTTCTCAAAGCCGGTGGCCTGAGATTCGGTTTTCCCTCCAGCCCTTGCTGTTTGCCTTCAGCTTACTTCCTCTGGGTCTGTGGGGAAGGGGACCATGGCCTTCTCTTCTGGTGCCTTCTGATGGCCCTGCTGTGGGCACCCGAGGGCATTCTCCGGCTGCAGGAGCTGGAGGGGGCCACGTGGGGCAAGCTAGAAGCTTCAGATATATGGCCCCCAGAGCAGCCTCCAGCCTGGAGATGGTGAGTCCACCCCCAGCTTCCCTGGCCCCAGCACCATGAAGGTAGCTGGCCTGACACCAGCCCCTGTGGGCCTCCTTCTCTTCCCTGTCTCTCTTCTCCTGAGATCACCTCCAGATTAACGGTTTACACTCAGACCTTTGCAGGAACCCAACCTAAGGCAGGGGGCCCCAACCCTCTTTCATGAGACAGCTGGTCAGCAGGAGCCCTGGGACCGTGTGCAGATGCTGGGCTGATGCCTCGGCCATGCTGCGGATGACTGTGGAGGTGGGTGACTGTTGAGTGAGGGAGACTCAGAGATGGCAGATGATGCCCTCAGGCCTCAGAGGGATGCCGGGGTGGTGAGCCCCACTCCCAACCCCACCCCATTCCTCCAGGGTGTCTGCTGCTGTGGGCTCCCCTCTGTGCATTCGCCAGTAGACCAAAGGGAGCCCAGGACAGAGGGACCCCAGGACAGAGACTTAGAGAAAGAAAGGTCCTGAGATGCATCCTCCCCTCATCCTGCCACAGTGAAGAAGAGCCTCGGAGACGTCAGTGCTGGCCCAGGTGGAGGGGTGATGGGTGACAGGTGATGTGTCCAGGTGTCCCCGCTCCATTCTCTCCAAACCGACCTCTGGAGAATGACCGTGCAGTCACTGGTCACCCAGGCTGTTCCTTCCTGGACTGACCCACTCCCAGCTGTTAGGAGACCCACTCTTGCATTTGTCTCAGAGGGGCTGGAATTCATCACATTCCACACTGCAAGGGGCTGAATAGCAGCCCCCAAAGTGATATGTCCACGCTCGCCTCTCTAGAATGTGCAGATGTGACCTGATTTAGCAAAAAGGTCTTCTCAGATGTGATGAAGCAAGGGGTCCGGAGGTGAGGACATCTTGGAGTATCCTACATCCAGTGACAAGCGACCCTGTAAGAGACATGCAGAGGAGCAGCACCGGGAGAAGGGGAGGCAAGTGAGACAGAGCCGAGTGATGCTGCCACAAGCCAGGAGCACCAGGAGCCCCAGAAACTGGGAGCTGCATGGAGAGATGGTCCCCAGAGCCGGTGGAGGGCCGTGGCCCTGCAGACACCTTGATTCTGGGCTTCCGGCCTCCGGAACTGTGAGGGACTGAATGCCCGGGGTTGTTAGCCACCCACTCTGCGGTGCCTGGCTCCTGCAGCCCCAGGAAACTCGTACACACATTTCTTTATTCCACTTGGCTCTTAAAATTGTTTTCCAGCAGTTTCCTTCCATCCGCCAAGACTCAGATCCCAAAGGCTGTGAAAGAATTCATCATTACGTCAGTTCCACAAAGATGTATCAGACACCCATCAAGTGTCAGGCCCCGCGCTGGGCCCTGGGGACCCAAGGTGAGTCAGCAAGGATGTACATTCAGTGGGGAGACAGAGGGAAAACGTCATCAGGACACGGATCACATGATGTCAGAGGGACAAAGTGGGGGATGTTAACGGTTGGGGAGGGTGCTTGGAAAGAACGGAGAGAAGGTACAGGTGTGAGGCGGGGAGGGGGATGGGGGTGGGTATTTGAGGAAGGAGAACAGCACATGCAAAGGTCCTGAGGCTGATGGAAGGAGGGTGAGAAGAGAGAGTCTGGGCCCCAGAGAACATGTACAGATGGAGGGCAGCAAGACTGGAGTAGGTGGGGGGCCCTGAGCACAGAGTCCACCCACTGGCTCTGCCCCCACGGGTGACAAGCCAGTTCAAGCAAGAGAACATGGTTATGTTCACAGTTTTGAGAGATCTTCTTGGCCAGGGTAGGAATGGACTTGGACAAGTTGGGGCCTCAAAAGAGGAAAAGCAGCAAAATGCTTTTTGCCAGGTCCCACCTGGCTCAGATGGTAAAGAATCTGCCTGCAGGGCAGGAGACCCGGGTTCGATCCCTGGGTCTGGAAGATCCCCTGGAGAAGGGAATGGCAACCCACTCCAGTAATCTTGCCTGGAGAATGCAGTGGACAGAGGAACCTGGCGGGCTACAGTCTGTGGGGTCACAGAGAGTCGGACACGACTGAGCAACTAACAGTTACTTGCTTCCTTACCTGTACCAGGCTTGAAGAGAGTGTCCACAGGCCAGTAGCATCCTCACCACCTGGGAGTGTGTAGGTTTGTAGAACCTCAGGCCTCACCAGACCTCCCAAGTCAGAATCAGCTCTCACCAAGATCCCCAATGAATGTGTGTGCCTGTTCAAGGTCAAGAGGTGCTGGCTTAGACTGTTCTCCAGAGCCCCTGATGGTTCATCCCTTCCACTTCCTCCAAGGGGCTTTCAAGGAGGGGCTTTGTTATTTATCCCACTGCCTCCTCACCAAAACATAATCCCTTCAGGACTCTTAGCTGTCCTTAACCTCCCCAGCACCCAAGCCTGCCTGTGCCCAGGTGTTTGCTGTGTGAAGGAGGGAGCCTGGTCAGGAAGCTGACGGGGTCCAGCTTCTTACCCAACGCTTCATTTTATAACTAGCATCTCATAGGGAGCATCCACAACTGTGCTTCCTTTTCTTCTCTACTCATTAATTTTTTTCCAAGGCGAACTTTAAAATTATTTTGTCAGATTGTAAAGGAAAGCATTTTTGGGTTGGAATTAGATTTTTAACCTCTATTTTAAGCAGAAAAAAATGTATCTCTATAGACTACTTAATAGGTAATTTTAGGATGTGATTAAAAATTATTACATACTGTGGTGCATTTATGAAGTTCATGTGTCTTTTTTTAGAATACAGGGAGTTTAGGTGCCTGGACGGCTGGTGAGGGTGATGGAAGGTGTGGTCCGCCCCAGCACTGGGCTGGAATTTCCCTTTGCACACAGAACCACAAAGACACCTGGGGATGTGTGTTCCCCATCCCCTTTCCTGGCCTGTCCTTGGCAGCAGGTAGATCCCAGACTCTCCTCTGCATTGGTCACAACCCAGCCTCCAAGGGACCTTACACAGTCACAGCCTCCCCAGCTACAGAGCCTACCGTTAAAGAACCCTCTGGGTGCCCTGCCCCAGGGGATGGGGGTGGCCTGCAGCCCTGCTTCACACAGGTCTTCTGAGCCCTGTATCTGGTTTCCCAGGTGATGTAGGCAGGCATAGGGTTCAAGATAACCTGCAGAAAACTCATTTCTCTCCCTTTCCCCAAATTCAAGTGGATTGAGAGAGCTGGCAAAAGGCAAAGGAGGAAAGGAATGTATGTAAGATATAAAGACCAGGGAGCAACAGACAAGGAGACCCCACCCCACACAGGAGAAAAAGGGGGAGCTTTTAGGAGCAGAACGGTGCCACGTGGAGGCTGGGGGAGGGGAGGAGCATTTGGGTAATCAATAGGAGGATCAGCAGAGTTAGTCATTTGAGCGCCCCTCCCTACCTCCCTGAGCCACAGGCTCCGATGTTTCCCGGGGGCCAAAGCCTCAAAGACACATAAAAGGGATTCAGAAACTGGGTGCTAAGTCCAGAGAACAAGGACAGCGCCCCAGCAATGTAAGGGTCCCACATCGTTGTGGAGCCCTTTACTCAAAACTTCATGTCTACTCACGCCACGTGCCTATGGGCCCTGACCTCTGGCCCCCACTCCAAAAGGGCCAGGGCCAAGGCTCAGACAGTCAGAGATCTCCCTCATGGCTAGGCGGCAGGAATTCCCCCTGGGCCTGAGGAAGGATGTTTCAGTAACCAACAATCTTGTCCAGACCTTCTTCTTCTTCAAATGTGAGTGAACAACCCAGAGACACCAACACTTAACTGAGAGAGATGCCGGATCAACCAACAGATGAACCAGCTCAGGAGGTAAGTGAAGCAATGCAGTAAATAGAAGGAAAATCTAAAGGAACTATAGCTTATATTTTCAGAGAAATTTGAGGACATCTGTTTTCTAAAAACAGACTGCTGTGAAAAGGAAGCATTTTCAGCATTTTGGAAATTGCAAACATGACTGACAAATTCTGAAACTGTCAATGAACTGGTTGAACAGTGAAGCGGATGCAGTAACCTGGGCGATCCTGCTAAGGGAGTTTCCCAGAATACAGTGCAAAAGGACAAACAGATGAAAAATACAAACAAAAGTTACAAGTCGTGGAAGTTAGGGTTTTCAACATCTAATAGATGTTAGAGAAAACACTTAACATAGGATTTGAGATAATAGAAAAAGAGGAGACATGTCTCTGAGCTGAATGGTTTAAACTGCTGAGCAGAAATAAAGAAAAAATGACACACACTTGGTGAAATGTCTAAACTTCAAGAATAGAGATTGGTTTATACATTAAGTTCCCACCATGACTATATGACTCTTGCAACATATAGGTAACCTTGGCCGTCATTCATTATTTCCATCGAAAATCATTATCGAGGACCTGAGCACTGAGCCAATTGTAGTATGCCTCCCCTTTAAAAGTTCGCTTTATCGCCAGTTCACATTTGCAAAGAGCTGCATTAGCACTTGTTTTAATTAATCAAAAGAAATCCAAAGAGGATTTTCACTTTTATGGAAAAAAAGATGAGACTAGCAATCAGGACTTGTTTTGCTGTGAGCCCTCATGCACCCTGGGGAGTGGCTGGCCCTCCTTATGGGGTCCTGGGGCCCCAAAGGCAAGTGGGAGTAGCTCTAAGGAGGTTTCCGGCCCAGGTTCATTGTAGCCAGCACCGCCACCTCCTCTCCAGGGCCAGGGCCTCCCTGTCCACTTTGCTCATGGAAGGACAGCAGGCCGGCTTCCCGGGGTCTGGGCTTGTCACATCCTGTCCGGGTGATGCTGAAGAGGACGGCGGTGGCACCAGTGCCTGGAGGCACAGCCCTGGCACTCTGGCTGCTTCACATCTCGTTAGAGAGCTCTGCGCATCCACGTCCTGATTTCTTTTCAGCACATCACAGTTTCTCAGCCTCAAGGCCAAGGGCCAGGGCCAGTCTGTGGGCCAGGAGGGCCCTGACAGATGGAGGGAGTGGGGGAAGGGCTGTTCTGTTCATCTGGAATCCTGGTAAGGGATGGGCTGCCTCTCGGACGCTCAGAGGAAACACAAAGAGAGTCACGGCATCCAGGCACAGGCAGCCAGGAAAGGGACTTGACTGAGGTCAAGTTCTCCCCAGAGGGCCAGTCCTTGGGACGCAGGATCGGAGGTGGTGGGGAAATGCCACCTCTGGACAGGGTCTCCAGAAGTGGGGAGGCTTGAATCTGGATCTCATGAGGTCCCAAGAGAAGGACAAACCCTGGTTGACTTGACAACTCTCTTCTCTTGGAGGGTGCTGCTTCCTGCTTCTGGAACGGTGAATACAAAAGGCAAACGCGGCTCCCAAGCAGCTGGGCTTGAGGTCGGGGGCAGGCAGCCCGGGCACCGAGGCTCTGGGCTAACCCAGGGACAGGCAGGCCCCACGATGCACAGATGACCCGAGGCCCCCCACGGTGGTCTTGGGTCACTGACTGCAGCTCTCCCGGGGCAGACCATGACCCACAGCCCAGGGGAGAGCTAGACCCCCGGAGCCTGTCCTGAGACCGAGGACAGGATTCCCTGGTCCACGGGGACTCCAGCTCCTCTGGGCTTTCTCTGTGACCTCCAAGGAGCCCCTGCCCCATGATTTTGTCACCAGGACTTGCCCTTCTTTTTCCCTTGGGGTCCCACTCACCATCCTCCACGCATCTTGGATGGTACCTGGCAGTGGAAGAAGTTTCAAGAAGGAGAAAAGACACTAGACCGGCCATAGTGAGGATGCAGTAAAGGATGTGTGGGAGGGAGGGAAAGCGCCTCCTGAGACCTTCAGGACTCAGGCCAGGCTGCTCCCCAGGCCAGGGGTCCACTGGCCACCTGGAACACTCCAGTGGACCACCTGGTCCACTCCAGGGTGGAGTGGGAAGTCGGAGCATCCTCCAGCAATCCCCCCCCAACCTGGAGGGGAGCCCGCCATGACCCGAGCTCAGTAACCAGCACTCCCCTAACTCTGCCCCAGAAGGACAATGACCACTCTCAGCGCTGCCAGCTTTCCCCGACTGGGGGCCACCAGCCGAGGTAGTGGTGACTGCCGCCTAAAGAGAGGGTTTCCACCCAAACCCTTTGCATCTTCCCCAGTCTCCAAAACCCAGGGGCCCCTCCCTGGCCCTAGGGCACCTCTGCAGTAAAGGACGGTGCAGCCCCAAGAGGCCCGGCCGCGGGCCTGCCTTTCTGCAGAGCACTGTCTGCCCAGAGACACCTTGAAAACCTGGGAACCAAGCTGTCACGCTGACGCTGAGCTGCTGCGCGTGAGGGCCAGGAAGCCAGAACCCCGTGAGCGTTCGCAGCACAGACTCTAGAGCCAACCCTGCGTGCGTGCGCGCTCAGTCACTTCAGTCGTGTCCACCTCTTTGAGACCCCCTGGACTGTAGCCCACCAGGCTCCTCTGTCCATGGGATTGCCCAGGCAAGAATACTGGAGTGGGTTGCCATGTCCTCCTCCAGGGGATCTTCCCAACCCAGGGATCGAACTCGCGTCTCCTGTGTCTTCTGCATTGGCAGATGGGTTCTTTACCACTAGCGCCCACTGGGAAGCCCAGAGCCAACCATATTGGGTTCAAATCCCAGCTCTGACCTTTGTGCAGTTAACTAACCGCACTGCGTCACAGTTTCTTCATGTGAAATGAGACAGTAGTACTGACCTCATAAGCTGTGAGGATGAAGTGAGATACACCAGTGAAGCATGTATATCAGTGCATAGCCTCACAGAAAAGCCTTGCACATATTTAGTGCAAGAAATACTTGATCCAGGTTTCCAAAATCCTTGAGACCCAGGTTCAAGGCATCACAAAAGCCCAAGAAAAAAACACAGCAATAAAATGAGTTTCTGATCCAGCAGGCGATCACCATCTTGCTTCAGAGCCCTGTTTTTTCTAACTTGAGTAATTTACATGTCTTCCTGACTTCTGTCACATCCTCAGTCCCCTTGTACGATTATTTATTCATGCTTTTCTTTCAGTCAACAGACTTCTAAACAGACTTCTAAATAATTCATCTTCTGCAGGATGTTTGTCAACTACCATAACTGGAAAACCACTATCACTTGTCACCAATAGAAGGAAACTGTAAAAACACATCCTGTGGAAACAAAACAAACAGTATGATGTTTCTAGCTGGACCCCTTTGCCAGCCGAGGGCTCCGAGCTGTCTCTCTGTTTTTAAGAACAAAGCATCAGCAAGGGTTAAGAAGATTCTCCCGTCAGCCCATCACCGGGGGCAGAAAGGGAAGTGACCAGGGAATCAACTTCTTACCCCGGGAAAGGCATATTTAAAACACCCTGGGACACCGGCTAGAATGACCCCTGCCCCGCGGAGAGTGCGCCTCCACCGTGGAGGAGCGATCGGCCACAGCGATTTCCAATCCGCACGGCCAACGCTCCCGGCGGGCGGCCCAGAACAGGTGGGGCGGCCGCCGCTCGGGACTGGGTTTGTCTATCTTGCGCCCTCTGGCGGCTGCTCCTTTGGGCAGGAGGAGCACGTGGGCTCGGGGTGCGCGTGGAGGGCCTGCCTAAACAGCTGGGCTGCCTCCCGGGACCCGCTGGACACCCCAAGATATGAAGTCACCGAGCGTCCACGGCGGGTGCCCGCTCGCCCCGCCTTCACGGTCACCTGGTGACCGTGGCCAGCATGGGGCCGACCTCGGGCGCCCAGACCACCTCAGGAGTCCTCGCAGCTCCCAGAGGATCAACCAGGCTCTACCCTTGGCATCACAATCCGTCCTTTCCTACCAAGCAGGAACAACAGACGTGAACCGCTACCAGTTAGCCAGCTGCAAGTGGAAGGAGGGGCTGCCGTTCAGGGTTAGGGCGAGGGCGCCCCGCCTGCCCTGCGCACTCGCCCGGGCGCTCAGGTGGTGACGAGCGCGCCGGCCCCGCTCGGAGCAGGTCCGGCGGCAGCAGGTTTGCGGGCAGCGTGTTGCCCTTCGCTGAGCCCTGTGGCTCCCCGACATCCTGCAGGGACGCGGGGAGCGGGTGCAGACAGCCTCGGGGCGCCCCAGCTTCCGCCCACCCCACGGAAAGGGAGCGGCCGGGACCAGGCAAGCCCAGGGCACGGCGGATCGTGAGAGACTAGTGTACAAACCCACCAAGGCCAGACCACATATAAAAATAGCACCCAGCGCCAGCTGCAGCAAACCTGCCAAACTTCAGCTTCTGCAGCATCAACCCCAAAGGGACAGAACTCACTCAGTAACCACCAGCGGCCCTGTGTTCTCTGCTCTCTAACTTAGGAGCTACCAGAGGAAGCCAAACCTTCTCCCCTGATCATATAGCATGCCCCCTTCTAAGGGGGGAGAGAGACAAATTAGTCCGCCTCCAGCTTCCCCATGCTGACAACCTCCAGCCCTGGCAGGCCTGACACCTCCCCTATGAAGGACCTGTGATGAGGAGCAGATGGTGTGAGACAGAGGGAAGGGCTCACAGGCCCCCAGGTCTATGCCCTCCCTGGGTGGTGGTCCTGGGGTCCCCGCATGGTCCTCCTCCCTGGGAGCAGGCAGAGCGCTGGGATGGACTCTACATTCATCCATTCCTTCCTTTTGACCTTGGGCGGCCTCAGCCTGCAGTGGCTTGAAGCCGGGTTTCAGTTCCCCGGTCAGAAGCTGAGGTTGCTGAGCACTGAATCCTAGCCACTAAACCAGTGGTCAGTGACAAGGGCCCTGGCCCTTCAGCTTTGCAGAGAAGAATTCCCACAAGGATGGAAAGTAGTGAAACAAGTTTATTAGGAGGGAAAGAGTATGGTACTTGTGGATCGACATAGAGGCGGACTCACAGAGACAGTCACACCCTCGTGGTAGTTTGAATCACTTCTATGGGGCATTTCTTCAGGGTTTCCTTTGGCCAATTATTTTTATTTGCATGGAGAATTCCATGGACTCTGTAGTCCTTGGGGTCGCAAAGAGTTGGACATGACTGAGCAACTTTCATTTTCACTTCACTTGGAAAGAGAAAAAGCCAGGTGGAAACTTGCCTTGTCACCATGTGACATGAAATTATTTAACCTCTTTACTAAGCCTCACTTTCAGCACCTGGAAACAGATGCAGAAAGCAGCCCACTCACAGGACTGTTGTGAGGTTTCTGTGAGATAATCTATGTGAAGCCCAGAGCGCAGAGCCTGGTGCTGGAAAATCCCCAACTGACAGTGAACTACTGGGCCTGTGTTAACCTGGCGTCCGGCAAGCCCAGGGGCTTAATGGCTGGGCAGTGTTTGTTCCCAACAAGGAAACTGAGGCTGGAGAGCTTAACATGCCCCCTGTGAAGACTTGGAGTAGGGCTCCAGCTCACTTTCCTACCTATGCAGGGGTCTGACCTGTTGTGGGTGTGTGCGTGCATGCTCAGTCACTCACTCGTGTCCAACTATTTGCAGCCCCACAGACTGTATGTAGCCCACCAGGGTCCTCTGTCTGTGGGATTTTCCTGGCAATAATACCAGAGTGGGCCACCATTTCCTTTTCCAGGGGATCTTCCTGACCCAAGGATTGAACCCGCATTTCCTGCATTGGCAGATGGATTCTTTACCACTGAGCCCCCAGAAAGCCCATCTGAACATACAGAGCTTCCTAATTCTTTAAGCCCAAGTGATACCCCCCTGTCTGGATATATGCAATTTATTTGCCACAGGTGTGTATATTGGTAGGTAAATTCCCAGACGGTGAGTGGCCAACCTGGAAGTGTGTGTGTCTGTAATCCTGAAGCTGGCACTGTTGTGATAGATGACCTGCCTCCCTTGCCATCACTGGCGCCTGCTCTCACATTGTGGATTTTGGAAAACATGATGGGGAAAAACTGGTATTTCAGGGTTCTTCTGACATGTGTCCCACTTATGATGAGTGAGCATATTTCACATGTTCAATGGCCATTTATAGTTAATTTCTGTGAATCTCCTCTGCCCAGCCCCTCCCCTCCCCCAATTAGACTGTTAGTTGTTTTCTTGTTGATTTGTAAATGCTCTTTATATTTTAGGGAAATTAACCCTTGTCTGTGGTGTGAGTTACAAATACTATCCCTAAGCTGTCCTTCAGAGCAGCACTTCTAACCTCTTTGCTAGAAACCATATCCTATGCACTCTCTTTTTAAAAATCCCCCCCAGCATCTAGCACAGTTCTTTGCCTATGGTAATTAATAAATGCTTGACAGTTAGATTAGTGGTGTAAAAATGTTCTTTACTCATCATCTTCATTAAGTAAAAAGTTTAAAGCATTACTCTCATCATTTCATGTTTTTTGCTTTTTTTTTTTAAGTCACTCAGTTATGTCCAACTCTTTTGCAATCCCATGGACTATAGCCTGCTAGGCTCCTTTGTCTGTGGGATTTCGCATGCAAGAATACTGGAGTGGGTTGTCATTTCCCTGTCCAGGCGATCTTCCCAACCCAGGGATCAAACCCATGTCTCCTGCATTGGCAGGTGGGTTTTTTACCACTGAGTCACCAGGAAAGCCACATTTCATGTTATTCAGTTGTAGATGTATACTTAAAATTCTAATACATTAAAGCTAATATAAAAGATATTAAAGAAGTGGAAATGTAAAAGAATGAGCTAAAAATAAATACAAACGGGAGTCCTGACATTTCTTTCCTTACCCCAACAGATTGATTGTCTCGCGCCTCCCCAAGAAGCACGTCAGTGCCCTCTGGAGATCTCTGGATCACACTCTGTTGCCTGTGAACTTCAGCTCAACTGCAATGTGAATTGGTGTGGCCTCTGGGGCTGGTTGTGAAATGTTTGGCTTGTCTCCCCTGATCTAACAGCAGGCATCCCTGAGATGTCAGGGGAACCAGACCACACCTGCCAGGAGTGCAGGAAGGGGGTGGAGACGGTGAAGGAGGTGAAGGACGTGCCCGTCTGGCATGCAGTAGCCTAGGGTCCCCGGCGGTCTGAGGCTCACCCATAGTGACAGGCGATGATGGCCACCACGGTGGTTCAGCCCCAGTGTGCAATCCACTCCACCTCGGCAAGGAAACCTGCAGGGGAGGCTGCGTTAGGGACCGGCGGATGAAGAAAGGGACCCACAGCCAGGCCCCAGGGTGTGCCGCACGCAGGCTTCCAGAGAGGCTCTGAGCTCATTCCCACACTAGCCACACCCACTGACAATGGTACCCAGGTCCGGTTCGGGAACCCTGCACCAGTGACTGGGACAGGTGCCAAGATGTCCTCCACTAAACACTGAGATGTCAGCAGCTCGCTGGGGAACGGGAGGGACTGAAATCTCCCCAGGCCGCCCGCTCGGTCCAAGGGGTCAGCAAGGGCCATGGGGCCCCGCGAGCAGAGCGGCAGCATCACAGGGAGCCAAGGTCAAGAACGTGCTCAGTGCTGGGGTACCTGTTTCCTCCTGCTGCTGTTGGTGACCACCAACGTGGCGGCTTTAAACCACACGCTGCTTCTCTGACAGCCTGGAGTCCAGAGGTCAGTCAGTGTCTTCCTGGGCTGAAATCAGGGGGACGGCAGGGACTTGCTCCCTCCAGAGGCTCATGGGAAAATCTTCCTTTTCGCCCTTTCTAGCTTCCAGAGCTCGATGCCTTGTGCTTGGGAGCGTAGCCTCCTGCTTCAGTACTCTATCACTACCTCTTCTCAGCAAATCTCTCTCTGCCTCTCTCTTACGAGGACATTTGTGATCACATTTAGGGCCCATCCAGATAATCCAGGATAATATTCCTTAATCACAGAAACCTTCATTCCATCACACCTGCAAAGTCTCTTTTGTCATTTAAGGTAATATTTGCAGATTCCAGAGTTTAAGACCTGGGTATCTTTGGCGGTGGCATTATTCTGCCCATCAGGGCTTCTCTGGTGGCCCAGACAGTAAAGAATCTGCCTGCAATGCAGGAGACCTGGGTTCGATTCCTGGCTTGGGAAGATCCCCTGGAGAAGGGAATGGCAACTCACTCCAGTATTCTTGCCTGGAGAATTCCACGGACAGGCGAGCCTGGCGGGCTACAGTCTATGGGGTCACAAAGAGTCAGACACGACTGAGCGACTAACACACAAACACACATATTCTGCCCACCACAGAGGGCAACGCCAAG
Source organism: Dama dama (assembly GCF_033118175.1). NCBI lineage: Eukaryota > Metazoa > Chordata > Mammalia > Artiodactyla > Cervidae > Dama > Dama dama. The sequence continues at coordinate 8,144,650 of NC_083682.1, forward strand.
CAGACAAGAGGCTCTGAAGGCCAGAGGGTGCCAGGGGGTGTCCAGGCTCATTTCCCACAGAGGCTGTGAGGCACAGGGCCTGGGACATCTTGTGACCCCCAGGTCTCTGCAGATCCTGGAGGGTGCTTTGGGGGAGTGTCTCCGAGTTGGGGGTGGAGAGAGGAAGGTGGGAGCCTGGATCCAGGGCTCACATCACCCGCTCACAGGCGCCACCTGCCAGACCTACTGCCCCAGGGCCTGTTGGTCCAGGATATCGGCTGGGCAGGTGGCTGCTGAGTCATTGCCCCTCCAGCCTCCTTCTGGTCCCAACCCATGGATTTTTCTGGCATGTTTGAAGGCAGCTTCTGGGCAGAGAAAAGACTTTCAGAAATACTTTGGTTTTTAAGCCCCAATTCTTCGCTGAGCTTTTAAATGCAATTTACAAATCTTATTCTATGAATAGATCCAGCCAATTTTAACAATCATTTTTAAGGCAAACTTTGATTAATGTTTGCAGCATTTACCTACTTAGTTAATTAAACTCCTTTAAACATTTTAAGGTGCAATCAAAGTGTATTGTATTCCGTTTTCTAAGTTTTTCAATTATTTGACTAACAAATCTTCCCAAGTCCTTAAGTGATCCTTATCAATCAGGTATATTAAACTTATAATTATGGCGATTTTTAAATATTCAAAAACTGTTTACCACTTTGTAAGATTTCAGCTTTACAATCACAGGTTGAAACCAATGACTCAAGAGCACATTTAAAATTAGAATCACAAGTCTGATGTTAACACTCAAATCTGCCCAATTTGCTTAAACTTTCTAAGTTCTAAAAATGCCAAAGATACAAACAGATTTCTGATCTCAACATGAAAAGATAAATGCTATCATTTTTATTTGCTTCATCATCTAAATTCAATTCTAAATTCCCGTGGTTTAAAAGTGTTTCCCAAACAGATTTGGTATTTCCTTCTTAGCTGGATGAGGTTTCTCAACTCCCAACTGGTGTAGGAGGAGTCAATTCTAACATGAACTTTCCATCTTGTGAATAGTCCACAAAGAGTTCATTTCACCGAGAGGGACCCTAGGGTTCTTTCCAGTTTGGGTCTCTTGTGAACAAAGCTGCTCTGGGGCCTCATGTCATATCTCAGTGGGACACATGCTCATTTCGGTTGTGTCTACAGGGTGGACCTGCTGAACAGGGCAGATTTTCCTGCCTAGTTTTCCTAGACATTGTCAAACACCTGCCCAAAGAATGCACCACCAGTCTCCCTTGTTTTCGAGAAAGAAAACCCTGAACAGAAAGGACTGTTTCCCAGCCTGTTTATCGTCCATCTGCCTTGGCTTCGGGCCCCCTCGCAGCTCCCAGACCTCTCAGTTCGTTGTGTTTCTGAGTTTCTAACTGCCCCTCAAACCCCTGCCACATCCACAATGTGGGGGCAGCTGTGTGTTGGGCACTGTGACGACCCAGAGGGCCCAGCTGAGCCAGGCCGGGTCTTCAACAGGAGCTCACAGGGGCGGGGAGGCAGGTAAGAATCCAGCCACCAAGGATGTGATGTGGTCAGTGCCAGGATTAGGGTACATGCCCACAGGAGCTCCAGGTCCACGCTGGTGACCAGAGAGGGCAGCATAGACTTGGGCAGTGTCCCCAAGTGTCCAGTGTCCTTTTCCCTTGTGACAGCATCAGCCCTTTGGGGACCACTCCTCCCCTGTTTGCCAGACTGAATCTATTTCTGTGGCATACGCAGGATCCTGGCCAATCCCCAAGTATTCCCAGGAGGTGACAGTCAAGCTGAGTTCCGAAGGATGAATGAAAAGTGACTATACAGTCCATGGAATTCTCCAGGCCAGAATTCTGGAGTGGGTAGCCTTTCCATTCTCCAGGGGATCTTCCTAACCCAGGGATCAAACCCAGGTCTCCCGCATTGCAGGCAGATTCTTTACCACTGAGCCACCAGAGAAGGATGAATGGGAGTTGGCAGATGAAGGATAAGAGGAAGGACCTCAGGCAGAAGGAACCACACCGATGAAGGTGAAGAGGCAAGAATTGGCCTGGAACAACGGGAAAAAGGCAATTCTCTCCACAGCCTGGGAGATGAAGCAAGAATCAGCACCAGGTCCTGCAGGGTGGGACTGCAAGGCTGGGGATATGGGACTTCATCCTAAAAGGTAACCCAGAGCTGTCAGCAGGATTTTCAGCTGAGCGACTCACTCAGATTTCCACCTTGGAAAGCTTACTCTGGCTGCAATGCTTGGGCCAGATGGAGGTGGGAGACCAGCCAAGAGGCAGTTGGGATGGAGAGGGGCCAGGTGGAGCAGGGGGAGGGGAGAGGCCTGAGGACAGGAAACAGGTTTGTAATAGGGGCGGGGCAGGTGTGGTCTATAGTGGCCCGGCTCAGCCATTGGTCAGCGTGCCCCTTCCCTCTCCTTTATATTAAAGAAGTCAGAATTTGGACCAGGACAAGATGGTTCTTTGAGACACTAGTCTACCATCTTCTTGGTCTGATAGCTTTCTGGTTAAAGTCATTATTCCTTGACCCAACAACTCATCTCCCATTATTGGCCTGTTGTGTGGCAAACAGAGCAAGCTTGGGCTTGGATCACAGGCTGAGGACCCTCCAGACCCAGATCACAACAGAGCTGAGCTGACAGATATGCCCTGAGTCTAGTGAGCCTTTCTGGAAAGTTCCCAGCTCTGTCCTGCCTCCAGAGCCCTTCATGCCCCCCACCCCCCACCCCCACTTCCCACAAAGAGAATCAGCTGCTGCCGTTCCCCTGGGACAACAAGGAGTGATACTTGCTCCTAATCCCCGGGATCTGTAAATGATACCTTATGGGCAAGAGATTTTGTAGATGTGACTAAATTAAGGATCTTGAGATGGGGAGATTATCCTGGATTATTCCCGATGGGCCTGATGTAATCAACTGACATGAAGATAGAAGCAGAGAGGGATCTGAAGATGCTACACAGAGGTGCAGCCTCTAGACACTGGAAGAGGCAAGGAATACTCTCTCCAGGCGCCTCCAGGAGGAACCAGCCCTATTGACACCTTGATTTGAGCCCATTGAGACCCATTTTAGATTGGGTTTTCTACTTGCAACTGTATACACTCATACTGATTCTGTACCTGAATGAATAGCAGTTCAGTGAACAAAACAGCCTACCAGAAATAACAGAGTGCATCATATTCACTCTGAATATGAGTGAAAGAGCAGGAGTGTCCTTAGCAGTAGTTCCAGGACAAGTGGCTACAATATGGGAAGGAAAGTTGGAGCCATGCCTTACATCACACATGAAAATAAATTGCACATGAATTAAAGAAGAGAAAAAAATAAATCCCAGAAATCTAGAGGAGACTAAACATTTATAAATGGAAAGCAATCAATAAATATAAAGCACAGATCAAGTAGACTGTGTTTGGTAGTTGAAGGGCACAGTAGGCATGCCCCCATCACAGTGGTTTTTCATCCCATATTAATATGACCCCAACCCGTGCAAGAATGAACACTCACACACTTAATACCAGACCATCAAAATATGTGAAGCAAAAACTGAGATAGAATTGAAGGCAGAAGTAGACAATTCTACAATAATAATTGGAGACATCAGTGCCTCACTCTCAATAATGGATAGAACAACTAGATGAAAGATAAGTAAGGAAACAGGATTTAACACAATGAACCAACTAGACTTAATGGACATATACAGAACACTCCACCCAACAATGGCATACATGTTCTTCTCAAGTGCACAAGGGACATTTTCCAGATTAGACCATATGTAAAGGAATTCTGAATCAATTTCAATTTAAGAGGGGGTCAGTAGGTTTCCTCCACATCACCAAGTAATTCTCCAGAAACCTTCTGGGTGTATTGCCACTCAGCTCAATCCTATCTACCTGGAGTAGCATGAGATCCCACAGATAAAGGCCTCACTCAGTCCTATGAGACACTTTCTCTTCCCCCATTTCAGAGGCAAGGCACAGACTCAGGTTGTCACCTGTGCTCCTGACCAACTAGCTATAGATTGGAGGTTCCAGTGACCCCCTACTTGGACTTCCAGGTTGTGACTTCATGGATTAAGCCTTTCCAGGGCTTGATTATTGTTGTTTGGTTGCTAAGTCATGTCCAGCTCTTTGCAACCCCCACGGACTGCAACACACCAGGCTTCCCTGTCCTTTACTATCTACCAGAGTTTGCTCAAACTCATGCCCATTGAGTTGATGATGCCATCCAATCATCTCATCCTCTGTTGCTCCCTTCTCCTCTTGCCTTCAATACTTCCCAGCATCAGGGTCTTTTCCAATGAGTTGACTCTGCATATCAGGTGGCCAAAGTATTGGGACTCCAGCTTCAGTGTCAGTCCTTCCAGTGACTATTCAGGGTTGATTTCCTTTAGGACTGACTGGTCTGATTTCCTTGCAGTCCAGGGGACTCTCAAGAGTCTTCTCCAGCACCACAGTTTGAAAGCATCAGTGCCGAGCCTTCAGCACTTAGCCTTCTTTATGGTCCAGCTCTCACATCTGTACATGACCTGAAGGGGTGGGGAAAAGTAAACAAGTAAGTACAGATGTCGGAGATGACGTTAAACTGAAGTCCGAGACCTGGAGCAATCTAGTATTTTATTTATTTGTCTTTTTAAAGGAAAAAAAAGTCTTTAAAGTGGCCCAGAGACTGCTGAGAGCAGTGCTGACTCAAAGTCTGCGTCACAGGTCATACAGAGGTCAGGGGTTAGGAGGCAAATACCAGAGAGATTCCCTGAAGAAGTGATACCTCAAAAGAAGTGCTTTTTAAAAAAATAGAATGACCAACTTGAGGTCGGGAAGGGAACAGTTGAAGATGTCCAGTTAGTTGAATCAAGCCATTTTCAACACTCTTACATTAAAAAATTTCCAGGCATAGAGATTCCTTTGAGCTTATAAATTTCTCTTGGAGAATGTAAAGGATCTTTAAGGGTCAATTCTTTGAACTGCTCCTATTTAAATTCTTCTCAATAGCAGAGACCCACTGGGAGAGGACTTGATGCGGTCAGGGAAATGGGATCTTTGATCAGGGACAGTTCATACAGTTGGAAGTTAAGGACTGAGACAGGGGACTGGGGTTCTCAGGATGCAGGATGGGAAATGGGGAGCAAAGACCCAGAAGGTGGGAGGAAAGGATTTGGAAGAATTGGTGGGAGAATGGCCCGAACCCAGGCCACCCACTTTGCAGTGTCCATCTCTGTGGTGAATCCCTTCAGGAGGCAGTGTATACACTTAGAGACACACAAAACATCTGACCCACATTGTCCCATTGGTTTCTCTTTCTTTCTCCAGCTACCAACATAGCCAGGGTGATTTTTAATCTTAATCATCACAAACTCAAAAAACGTCCCTGAGGGTCCCAAAGCACACATAATTTGAGTGTCCACTAGTTTAATCATAAAACAATCTTTTAGGTCATTCCTGCTCCGGTGATCGAACCACCATCTAAGTAAGTCAGCAGTAGGCTGAGCCCCGCAGAGCAAGCAGGTTGACGTCATCCACAAAGACAACCTGAATACAGAAAGAGAAGAGGTATCAGAAAATATTAACATCTGCCCATAGTGTCCTATTGGGCAAACAAGGTTCAGGCAAAGGATTAAATTACTTTCTTGTTGAGTAACTAGGTGGGAAGTGATGGTTTCTTTTCCAATCAAGAACACTGTCCCTTTGCATCCATACTTTTAAGGAGTAGGGAGACATTCTCATTACTAACCTTCATAGGTTAATAGTTTAGAACTCCTTAATCCTCTCACACAATTTATTTCTCAATATATCTTTGTCTTTTCTTCCTTGTACAACGTCAATACATTAAAACAGATGAGAAAGGTGTGATTTCAAAATGAGCACAACTTTTGAGTGGTGAGGGTGAAGGTGAGAAGGATTCTTTGCAGAGGAACACAGATGAGTCAGTGGATAACTGAGCTGTTAAAAGGCCTAGATGAGCAAGCAGCCAACTCTGCTGAAGGTAAATAATTCCCCAGATGAATATCCTACTTTTAATTCAAAGGGAAACTGCTTATTTTGAATGTCAAGTTGTCCAATGCACATACAAATATGACCATAATTTTAGGAAAACTTCTAAATCAAAGTTTGTAATTAAAAAAACTGTTCACAAAGCACTCAAGCTCAAAAATAGTTGTCTTGCTGTTGTTGTTTTTCTGACCACAGCTGTATATGTGAACAGGACCCTTGTGGTGCTGTATAGATAGTAACAGAGGACAATTACCAGTCTCTTGCCCAAAAAGGGACCCAAAACATCCTTTCTTCTTTTGTCCCATTTTGACATGAAAATATTCTGAGTTTGAGGTGCTGTAGTTGGTGCTGTGAAGTTAATTAACAGAGGCTTGTAGGTTTCCTTGTTAAGTTAATCACAAAAAAATTCTATCAATGTATTACAGAAAATAATACAATCAGCCATACTTGGAATTGTGCTTTGATATTTCAAAATAAACACTAAACATCATTGTTGACAGATTCAAATTTAACCTTTAAGTATCTTGAAAATGTGAAAAGAGATGGAATCCTTGGAAATGACCATCACCATGTCAGCAGAGTGTCTCTATTTGTCCAGGGCATGTGCAGCTTCTTGATATCCATAACCATGATGGAGAATACAGATTCCTTCTTAACATGAAGTCATGGGACTCAGAGGTTAAGAAACTTGCCTAAGGTCTCAGAGATGAGGCAAGATTTTGACTGCCATTTGTTTTTTCCCAAATCAATGGTCCTTTTTAATATACCTTATTGTCTTTTCACTTATATATCAAGTTATTTGAAAAGATAGATAATCGATAAAAGAATGACAAGTAGGCTGAAAGCATACTTATCACCAGCTACAGCAGAAGCCAGAAGACAGTGTAATAATGTTTTCCAAGTGCCATTAATGTGAAACAAAGATTTTACAAACAGATAGTAATAGAGAGTTTACCAGCAACAGATGCCAACCAAAGGAGGTTCTAAAGGAGGTATTTTAGGAAGAAGGAAAATAATCCTATACGAAAAGGTCTGAGATGGAAGAAGAAATGGTGGGCAAATCAATGAGTAAACATGCAATGTGGGTAAGCCTACACCAATATTGACTCATTTCGAGAGGTTAGAAAACAAAGCTAAGGCACTTTTAATGTAGCCACTGTAGTTTGCTGCCCCACTAACGTGGAAAAGGATGGACTGAAGTCTGCAAAAGCCACTGAAGCAAACAGGTCAGTTATGAAATTATTATCTCAGCTCCACACCAGCCTTCTCTATTTAGTTTTGTGATCCCAGGGCTGAAACTCTGCTGACGCTTCTGCTCTGTCAGCAGGGTCCATGTCAGGTTCTGCCCAGAGCGGGCACTAGAGAGACACTGCAAAGCTAGAGGAAGAAGAGAGGACTAAATTCTTCCTGTTTGCTTCCTGTTCTGGAGAACTTTATCCCAGCAAAGCTTCAGCTCAGCAGCAGCAGTTCCCACCTGCAGCAGCAGTGGGCTCCAGTCTTCATTTGTGAAAATTAATAAACAGAAACTTCATTTGAAACAGAGTCAGGTGGTCAGAAAGGGTAGCTCTCATACCCTGCCACTTGACCTCAGCTGCAGACCCAGCAGGAAGAAGGTTGCTACTTTCCACCCATCAGGAGAAAGGAAGAATTTCTCTCCGCCTGGCAACAGCCCAACCAATGAGAGACTGTCACAGTCAGCCAATGAAAAGTCACTACACTCTGAGCTCCCCCTCCTCTATAAAAGAACATTCCTCTCCTTTGTGCTTAGACTTTCCTGTCGTTCATAGTAGGTTGTATATTGTGAGTTGGAATGCTTTGCTGTTCCCAAATAAACTCATTCTGCTGGTAAAGTAACTGGCTGTTTTGTTTTAGGACAACACAGTTTTTTCTAGCACTTGCAAACCAACTTCATCACGCTCTCACTTTACCCCTCAGAGACACCAGTGTAGCCAACAAACAACTCTCCTCAGAGGTATGCGTCCCAGGTCTAGAGGAGGGGCCCTCCTCTGAGCTTCTGAGAGAGGGACCTTCTTCTGAGTTTAATAATTCCAGTCTCTCTGTTCCTTCTGCCCTGGGAGGGTTAGCTACTTCCTGTGGTTTCTAATCACCCGATACCTTAAATTCACTCTTTACCTTGTCTGTTACTTAGTTAACATTGGATGTCTAGTTAAGAATTCTTTATATTAAGTTCTCCCTGTTCAAATAACTAGAGTGGTTTCTGTCTCCTGACTGCTCTGATACCGTTTTAGAAATCAAAAGTTTGTATCATGTAATGTTGGAAATATATAAAAACAAAACACTTCTTAAGGAAAAAGCACTTGAGTAAACTATGGGAGAATTATTTTATAATATTGGAAGGGGGGAGAATTCCCAGATACAACTCAAATTTAAAAGCCATGAAACATGCCAAAAAATGAATAAATCTGACTGTATAAATTAAAACATTTCTGGGTGGGAAAAAATGACTGTTGGTAAAATTTAAAAAGAAAGTCAAACTGGATAAAATATGTATAATTCACATTACAGCCAAATCCTAATATATAAAGAACTCCTACAAATAAACAAAAAGAATTACAACCAAAAAAAAAATTGACGGAGATAACTAAACTCTTTGTTAGAAAAAGAAATACAATAACTTTTCAAAGTTAAACATTTTATCTAGGAGTAATTTTAGATGTACAGAAAATTGCAAATGTAGTCCAATACTGCATTTAGCTTGCTGCTCATATAGTTCCAGATTTGGCCACTGAGAGCTTTTTCAGTTGGCTCCTGCGACTCTTTGACAGTCCCCTATTACTGTAGGTTGTTTGAATTTTTGTTTGTCAGTTAAGCACTTCTTTAATTCTGACACTACAAGATGCTCCAGGCTTGTCTTGCATCTTCCCTGCCCCAGAGAATCAGTCCTTTATCCAAGGAGTGCTAATTTCTTTTAATGGAGAATAACATTTAGAAACCAAGATCCATGTGAATAACTTTAGAACATATAAAAGTTGCTCTACTTTACTCATAATAAGAGAAACTCAGGTTAAAGCAAAAATATACCATTATTCACTCATATATCAACAAAGAACAAAAATCTGGTAGCATACTGTTGGCAAAGCTAAGAGGTAAATAGAACCTCATGCTATGCTTCTGGGTATATAAATTGGAACAGCCTCAAAGAAAGGCATTTGGCAATAGCTATCAAAAGTTAGATGTACATACACTTGACCTAGCAGTTCCACTTCTAGTGATATACTTGCCCAGTGTGAAATAATCTCTGTACAAAGAGGTGTGTTTTTTTAAGGCAACAGTTTATCAGTGTGAAAAGCCATAGACAACATAAATGTACATCAGTAGAGAACCAAACCGGTTTTAGAAAATGGTATGTTTAAGTGATGGAATACTACACAGCTGTGAAAACAAATGAAGAAGCTCTTTACATACTGATGTGGAACAATCCTTAATATATATTGTTAAGGACAAACTGAAGCACATTTCAGAACTAAAGGCATAGGATTTGTCTAAGAAGGGGGAAAGGAATATATGTTTATATGCTCATCTACACACACTTTGAGCTATACCTGAGACAAAAACTCAATGACTAATATTAGTCACTTATGGGTGTCTGGCTGAGGGGAACAGGGAAAAGAAGGTAGTTTTTCTTATAGACTTTTTAGGCCTTTTGGATTTTGAAACTTTGACTGCACTGCCTATCTCCCAACCAAAAAAGAAAAGAAAACAAAACTGTTTTGACCCTATACCTCTACATCATTTTTGAGTCAATTGAGAAGTCATAATGGAAATTTAAAAATAAATAGAACTGAATAGTAGAAAACATGTGTGGGATGCAACTAAAGCCTTACCTGTAGCGGACTTCAGAACCATAAATGCATTTATTAACAAAGAACAAAGGTATAATATGGTAAGCATTCCAAACGAGGTCACCAAAGAGAGAGGGGTCTTGGAAGTTTGTGGAATCTGTCTGTTAACCACTGTTAAATAGACAACATCTTAAAAAGATTTTTCTCATTGTCTTCAAGTCTTCCTATATTTCCTTTTAGTAGTTAACTTCTTTTTCTTTTTTTGCCTTGCCACAGGGCTGTGGAATCTCAGTTCCCAGACCAGCGATGGAACCCATGTCCAGCCAGAGCCCTAACCACTGGGTGGCTGGGAAAGTCCCATAGATAAACTTGATTCCATCTCCAAGTAGTTTTTAAAGAGCTTAAAGGGTTTTTAAGGTTGGGCAGTAGGACCACTCACTCTTGGCTGGAGACATGGGGTGGGAAAGGCCGGTGGGAATTTCCTGGTGGTCCAGTGGTTAGGACTTGATGCTTTCACTGCCAGGGGGGTTCAATCCTGCAAGCCTAAGAGGACCAGGGGGAGTTTGGAGACAATCGAGGCTCATGTCCCCACCTTCTCCTACCTCCGTCGTGGGACCTCCATACGTGCCCATTCCCCCGCCCCCAGCCCTGCGTGCGCATCCCTGTGGAATGATGCTCGCGGAAGGGTCTGAGATACTCGACATTCAGGAATACCGTTAACCAGGCCATAGACATTGCCCTGCTCAAGGAAACTGCACTCCGAGGACAGTGAGCTCAAGCTGGGACAGAGACATTTCTGGCAAATGGAGAGGCCGCCCTAAAGGTCTCTTTCCTTGAGGAACAGGGAGAAGGGACCGGCAAGAGTGGCTGACCGGCTAACAGGTGGAGGGCACCGCAGTGGGGCGCCCAGAATCACAGCCACTTGTCCACCACTCAGCCCGGGCCCCTGCCCAGCCAGGGCATTTCTGGGTCTTAGAGGGGAAGCCTGAACAGCTGTTCCTGAAATCTCCTGGGCTCAGAGGGCTCAGTGGCAGCGTCTAACCCCTTCTGCAGACCGGGGAGGGGAAGGGGGGCTTCTCCCCCACCTGCCTCCTGGAACACTGGGGGGGCAGAAGCCAGGAGGCCGGGCCAAGGGAGGGGACCGCTGTGTACTGGGACCGCTGGACAGCGGGTGCTGGAACGGGAACTGGTACTGGTGCTCAGCAGAAGCCAGCTGGTAGTTACCTGGGGGTAAGCCCAGTGAGCTGCCCAGGAACACTGAGGGCATGCACATTGAGAGAATGCTGCAGCTGGCTGCGACCCCCAACAGGGGTGGCACCACAGCCCATCACAGGTTTTACCAGACCCATGACATCAGCCACCCCAGGCGCCCCTGGTGCCCACAGCTGCGGAGGCCTGGGCAGATGTTTCAAAGCCTCTACAGCCCAGAGAACAGCTTTGGAGCCCTTCAAACCACACAACCAGCAATTCCAATCTCATGAAAACACGGGGCAACTGAGACCTGCTCAAAGAACAGAGAATAAAACACTTGTGATTTACAGTATGGACGAGATTACACATAAAAGGTTACTTTCGTCCTGGATTTAAAATTTACACTGGTTCTAAAAAGTACACATTTGCAAGTATTTTCAATTTAGAATATTGCAAAAACAATTTCCCAAGGACTTAAAAGATTCTGATTTGAATTACAGAAGGAAAAGTGGAAGAAGCTGCTATGGGAAAATTGGAATAAATGTCAACAGAATGGCGAAAACAGCAGAGCCATGATTTTATGGGCAAAACAGATTTCTTAAAGCAATATCAAAGGCCTGAGTTGAGTAGTTACTTTGAATATCCTAATTTCAAAGGAATTTGCCTCCTCTCTGCCAAAACACTTTGCCTTGTCAGAACACATGAGCACAAAGACACTTCACAACAAGCATATTATTAAGCAAATAGTCTTTTGTTTGATGACGATAAATCTGCCACACTGACTGCCGGCAAAATGACTGAGCCTTTCTCTTCTGGGATGAGCAGGACACCAACCCCAGGTTGGAGCCAGCCTCGCTCCCAGGGGCGGGTAGGGGCAGGCATGCATATTCCCAGAGGGGACAGCCAGGGCACCACGCTGGTCCTGAGGATGCCCCCACAGGCAGGAACAATTTGCTGTCAGCTGGACAGAGGAGCCTGGTGGGCTATTTTCCATAGGGTCACAAAGAGTTGGACATGACTGAAGTGACTTAGCATGCATGCACGCAGGCTTCCTCTGCTGCCTTTATATACAAGGGGCTTCCTGCAGCAGAAATAAGGGGTTCTCTACAAAAATATCCTGGCTGAGAGATGCCTCCATGACTGACAGAAGCTTTGGGAAACCACTCTCCCACTATCACCAAGACCAGCCAAAGAGGATGCTTGTTTCTGAGAGGGCAACCGTGGCCAAGGGGGCATCTGGTTTGGGGGTGAATTTGAGGGCTAGAAGTCGGCTTCTCTGTCTCAACAGGAACACTTTTGTTTGCTGCTCAGGGTGCAAACTGGTACTTCGGTTTGGAGAAAAGTTTGGTCAGACCTGATAAAAGAAAGACGCACATACCAATGTCCTAAGTTCCCCACCCGGGTCTGTCCCTCGAAATGGACACACACACGCACAAGGAGACACACACACACAAACACGTTCACGTTGTAGTGAACTAGGAAACATTTGGAATGTCCATCAATAGGAGATTAATATGGAAGTTAATGTAAATTTAAACAATGGGATACTGAGCAGCCAGGTAAAATGAACAAATTAGAGCCGCATCCTTCAGCATGGGGGAATCTCAGACAGATCATGCTGAGTGGGAAAAGTGCATTGCCGCATATATCATATAATGCTGTTTCTACAAAATTCAAAAAATGTACAAGACGATACCATATACTCCTTCCTGTGGAGAAGTTGCACCCCTGCTGAGATGGATAATACTAATGGAGGAGAAAGAACCACCCCGGAGGAGGGAGATGGAAGGTAGGGACGTCATGTCAGTATACAGTGTCTTCAGTCAAGTGGCTGTCTGGGGATGTTCATTATCTTACTCTTGCTACTTCTTTCTGCATACTTGAAATATTCAATTAAAAGAGCAACAACAGGCAGAAGACAGAAACAACTCAAATGTCCCCAAATGTCCACCAATGGATGGATGGATGGGTAAATAAAATGTAATTTTGTGAAAACATGCCTTGGATTTGTTTTAATCAGGTGTGGTAAGACCCTCAGACTCAGAAATGATTGTCATGAAGGAAGAGCTTTATACTCACAGATCCCTAGAAATTGGAGGCGTGAAACTCCATAAAGGGCCATGTGGGGAAGCACCAGGATCAGTTGGAAGGCAGAGGAGAAAAGAAAAGGAAGAGCATGGCCCTGAGCCTTTATTGGGGTTTCTGTGGGAGGAGGGGGTGTCCCTTGAGTCAGCTTAAGGTTGGATAGTTTGAATAATTTCAGCAGGATCTGGGCTGTAAAGGTGATCCTGAGTTATCCAGCTCCTGGCCTTGGGGTGATGTAGGGCAGGGAGAATAGTGGCCTGGGGTGAGAGTTTGATGAAGGAGGTGGTTGGGGGTGTGGCTCCCGGCTTGGTGGTTTGCGCATCAAAGGTGCACTCACATGGGTGTTGTTCTCTGTCTCCAGGAATCGGTGAGCCCTGGGAGAGGCAAACTTTCCAGGATCAAGACCCCAGATGCCAAGAATATGGGATACATGAAAAGAGAGTCAATACAGTGTTACAAACATGCAATGGGCTATCACTTAGCCTTAAAAAGGAAGGAAATGCTGACAGGCTACAACACTGATGTACCTTAAAGGCATTATTTCAAGTGATAAACCAGTCACAAAAGGATAGAGACTATACGATTCCATGCATATGAGGTCCCTAGAGTCAAATTCATAGAAGCAGGAAGTAGGATGGCAGTTATGAGGCGGGGGGCTGAGAAGGGGAAAATGGGGAGCTATTGTTTAGTGGTACTGAGTTTCTGTTAGGGAAAATGAGAAAGTTCTGGAGGTGGATGGCCATGATGGTTGCACAGCTATATGAATACATTTAATGCCCCTGAATGGTTAAAAAGGTAACTTTAATGTTATGTATATTTTACCCAATTTAAAAAACCCACAGTGTTGAAAGACCTCTTTTACATACATAAATGTATGTGGTCCTTTTGGTTGACCTTTTAACACGTAGGTGGGACATTTTCTGAGATTATAGAAATTTTCAGACTATATTCACTCGATTAAACAAAACCAAAATGACAACATAGTGAGGTGCAAGGCTTATTCTTAAAGGTCAGGGTGGCCCATCTCATCTAGGGTCCGGGCTGAGATTTTATCTCTTTTCCTTCATAAAGACATCTTCTAGACACCAAATAAGGACCTGCTGTCACATTTTGAGCTCTGGGGACACGCACACAGAGAAGCTAGAGTCCATTCCCCCCACACTGGCCTGCACACATCAGTCAGGGCTGGGCTCTGTTCCAGGGGAGAGTGAAGTGGATCAGGCCTGGCCACTGCCCTCAGAGGACAGAGGACACAGGTTAGATCTGCCAAAAAGTATTCCAGAAGGACGGGATGTGCTGAGGGCTCGTGGAGCCTGTACACAGAGCACAGAGGGAATTCAGAGGAGAAATACGGTACTTCCAGGCGGGAGGGTGGGGAGACGGGCAAGGGGGAGGCACTTGGAAGGCCTCCTGAGATACAGATGCTGGCGCCCGCTCTCAGCAGTGGGGACAGAGAGGCCCGCTAACTGGGTCACACAGCAGCATCTGGGCAGAAAGGCACACAGCCTGCTCAGGGAAGAGAATATCTTAGCAAGAGATGAAGATGGACAATGGCAGGCTGCAGGCAGGAGGACCCCATTCCTGGTTAAGGCCCCTGCACTCCATTCAGGAGCTTTGGGGACCAATGCACAAGGCAGGCACAGATCAGTCAGAGTGGGCCTGTGGGAGCTCGTTTCCCCATCAGGCACAGAGGAAAAGGGGAGAGGGGTTAGTGGCAAACAAAACCCACCGAATCACACACACATGTGTAGACTGACGTCTGCGGCCACTGTTCCCACAGAGGGTGAAGTTCACAGGGTAGGGTATGCAGGGGGATTTGATGTGGCCGCGGAGGTCAGCTTCCCCAGAGGAAGCCATGCCCAAGCCAAGGGTTTAAGTGAGGAGCAGAGGCAAGATGCTCCCAGCAGATGAGCAGCATATGCCAAGGCCCTGAGGCAGGATGGAGCATGAGGCATTCTGGGAGAAGGCGTGCAGCCAGATCAGAACAAGGGGAAGAGCAGAGAGGTCAGCGGGGTCCTTAAGTAAAAGAGGCACCGTCAGTGATCTGACCAGTCACCTCCGGATGGTCCATGGCTTTAGATGCCAACCACGCCCTGATGGCTCTCAGGTGTGTACCTCCAACCCAGACACCAAACTCACACCAACTTTGAGAGTTGATGTTGGCACAGGGTTGCCTAACAGGGCTCTCAAACTTAACTGGTCCCATCCTGGATCCTCCCCGGGTCTTCCTCCATCTCAGTAATACCAACAGCATCCATTTGGATGCAGTAACCTTGGTGCCATCCTCCAGTCCTCCTTTTTCTCTCCCCTCTTGCAGCAAACGCTGCCCCTGCTCACTGGATGCCCTCTGACTCTCTTGCCTCCTTGTGTGCCCCCACCCCAGCCACTGAGAGCTTCCTTCCCGGGCAGGGTCTGCCATTTTCTCCAGCTCCTGGAGCCACTTTAACTGAATATCCCTGTGATTGCACCTCGGTTGGCTTCATCTTCCTTATTCTGCTTCCCTCGCCTCCTTCTAGCTTCTCCTGGTAGTGCTTCCTCAGTCATAGGCCCCATGGCCCAATCTGCATCTATGCAAATCCCATCTAAACACCCCTCATTTGATCTATTACCAAATCCTGTTGTCCACCTCTGATGCTTCTCCCCATCTCCCTGGCTACCCCCTAATGCAGGGAACTATCAGCTCTCAGCTAAACAATTACAGTAGCCTCCTAGCTTCTCTCCCTGAGATCTCTCTTATCCCCCCCACCTTCTCCACCCAAATCATATCACCGCCTGAGGAAACCCATCACTCTCCTCTTGGAGCAGCCAGGAGTGTCTTCTCAGGCTCCAGCATATACATACACACACACCAGCCAGGGCGGAGATAAAGTGCTCTGGCACTAACATTTACTAGCTGTGTGATCACAGGCAAGTTGCTTAGCTTCTCTGTGCCTAGGGTTACTTGTTTGTAAAATGGGTTTATTAAAACTTTCTTCAAGAGTCGTTGAAAGAAGGTAAGGTACTTGGCACAATGCCTAGCACAGAGTAAATCTTCAATAAGCACTAGCCAGTCTTCATTCATTTAATTCAACCAACAAAAATCTATCAAGTGCCTGCTATGTGACAGGCACTGTTGTAGATGCTGACGATGCATCCAGAAAAAAACAGTAAAGGTTGCTGCCTTCCCGGAGCTTACTGTCTAGCAGGGGAGACCGGCAGTAACCATAGATATAAGAAATGACCTAGTATGCTGAGGGTGAGAGGCACTACAGAAGAAAGACAAAGTAGAGTGGTGCAAGGGAGATTAGGGTGATCAGAATGCAATTTTAAGTAGGATGGTCAAGGCTGGCATCAGCAGAAAGGTGGTATGTGAGCAAAGACTTAGAGGTGAAGAAGTAAGGGCACGCAGATGTCTGGGAAATGCATTCAAGGCAGAGGGAAGAGTAGTGCAGAGGTCTTGGGATGGAAGATGGGGTTGATGAAGACCAAGGATACACAGATGAGAGGATGAAATCATGGGCAGTGGTAAGAGATATGATTACAGAGTCTATAATCCATGCCATAAACAGAATAAAATGGAAAGACATGCATAATTAACTTTTTTCCTTTTTGTATATTTTCCAGTTTCTTTAATGGACATTTTAAAACCTGTTTTTAAAGTCATACATTACAAAAGTTTTAAAAGCTTGGAAAAGGGACTCTTTTTACAATAAAGAAAGCTCTAGAGTTGTAGGGAAGGAACAAAACGGACATTGTCCGTGGACATCTTCCCTTTAGTTCTCAGGAGAATCTACAACCCGGGACCATTTGGGGCATTAGGGTGATGTGGGTGCAGACTCCCAGGCTCCTGGAGATGCTACTTCCCTTCCCCCACCCTAGGCACGCTCTGGACGCCATTTTGGATCCACAGTCCGCGGGAGCAGGCGTCAAGGACCACGTGACCTGAGTCCACCAATCAGAGGGCTGGGTCCTGGGCACCATCTTGGAAGTCAACCCTAGATTGCTGTGAGGGGAGGCTGGGGAGAAATCGGGACAGAGGGGCGTGGGAGTTGGTCAGAATTGGTGGGACTGAGTGTTTCTTTGAATGAGATCACTATATCTGGGTCTAAGTTAAACGTTGGGACGTTCTTCTTATCTTCTCTGGTGCATCTCCACGGTGATTTGTCAGTAGAAAGAAAACCATAAAGGGATTTCCCTCCAAGAATGCTGTATTCTGCTGAAATTGCTAAATGCCTTTGATAATTAATCAACCTGTACTTCCTAACATCTCTGTTCAGAGCTTCTCCTGCCCAGATCGCCAGCCTGTTCCTATCATCGTCCCACACTTTCCTCTTTGGGCAAAGACTTTTAGTGCTTTTCGGCTGGCAGCCAGCACATCACTGTCGGTGTTGGCAGGAGACCTGCAGCCTCAGGGACAAGGGCAGCTCGGGCCCCTCGGTGCCCTTGGCCCTGCCCTGAGAAGTAATCTTGAGGAGAGAACAGATCTTCCGGCAGCCACCTCCCCCAACCTTCCCTCCTCAGCTCGAAGAGGCCCCTGATTCCTTCTGTTTTATTTTCTCAGGAACCTGTTCTTTCCCATGGAGGCAGGAAAGACAAAAGATAGATGGGCTCCAGGCTAGACATTTACAACCAAATTCTTGTTAATCCCAGGTGGCCCAGTGGTAAAGAATCCTCCGACTCATGCAGGAGATGTGGGCTCAATCCCTGGGTGGGAAAGATCCCCTGGAGGAGGAGGAAATGGCAACCCACTCTAGTCCATGCCTGTGGTGTCCCAAAGAACCAGACACGATTGAGGACACATGCACCCTGCTGTCTCTTGTTAATACTCTGAGATAGAAATGCCTTCTGTCTCTTTGTCAAATTCCTTTTTTGTTTTTTTCCAAGGCAGACAAGAGCCAGGGCCCCAACTCCAGCCACTGGCCCTTGTGGTCTAGTGGTTAGGATTCAGCGCTATCCCCACCACCACCAGGGTTCAATCGCCCGGCAGGGCACTAAGCTCTTGCTTCAAGCTGCCTCTCATTGCTGTCTGCCCAAAATAAGGCATTAGGCTGAAGGCAAAGCCTCCTCCTTGTTTTGCCCTTAATGAGGCCATGACACATGGAGGAATGGTGTCTGAAACAGAAGCCTTGTAGCATCTGAACAAGAAACTCTTGACCATGAAAACTGTGGAGGGCGTGCAATAGAAATGCACAGGTTGCTGGGGGCCCTGAATGCCCTTCTTTGTGTGGTGCCTAACTAGTAAGGGGAACCTTAAGGGAAAAACGGCTCTTAGGGTACACATACTGTGACTGCAGGAGACAATTGCCTAGGACTGGGGAACTGATGCAGCCTGGTACAATCCAGGCCATACCTTCCCCTCAATGAATATTCCACCCCTAATCAAAGAGGCCCCAACCCATTCAAAGGGCTAAAAATAAGATTTTAAAAAAAGCCTGCGGGGGGGCACCCCTCACTCGTGAGGATGCCCACGCACTTCTCTGAGTGTGTCCTTTCACTCTTGCCACAATAAACTGCTTCTCTGTTCTCTTTGCTCCTCAGCCTCTTTGTGTTTTTTTTTTATCCCCCTTTGTGTTCCTCACCCAGATTCTTGTTGGATGAGTTGAACAAGAACTTGTACCTTTTTTTTTTTTTTTTTTTGAGTCTTTATTGAATTTGTTGCAATACTGCTTCTGTTTTATGTTCTGGATTTTGGGCCCTGAGGCCAAGATGTGGATCTTAGCTCCACACCTCCTGGATTGGAAGGCAAAGTCTTAACCACTGGACTGCTAGGGAAGCCCCCAACTTGGACTTTTGATAAAGCTTTTCCGGTATCACCATAATAGTTGATGTGCATATGTTTACTTTTTTGTTGGGTATTGTCTGACTCCCCACCCTTCCCCCCACACACACCAAGGCTGCCCACTTTCTGGGGCAGGACTCTGACTGCCCCACCGCACACTCTGAACCATGGCAGGCACAGCTCTGCGTGTGTTTTATGGACAAATGGCCATGGGCATCTTCTCTCCCTGAGAAAGGTGAGGGAGTGCCTTTTCCTCCTTTAATCAGGCCCTTCCCAGGCTTTCTCTGTCTACATTCTTTCCTAGTGAGCTGGGGAGAACTCTGGCCTTACACATGTAATACAGAAGAACCTTTACATTCTATTACAAGTTAATAACCAAAAGGATATTGCCTATAAGCTTAAATTATATATAATGGCCCATCTCTAAGATCTCTGCCTCCCAGGTAACCAGTTTAGGTTAAAATAGCTTTGTTTAACTCACAGGAAACATCCTGACCAGGCCCACCTGTGACTGGCTGTTGGAATGAAGAAATTAAGACAACCCCTCCAGAGTCTGGCTGAAACCAGGACTTCATTCCCTCTGTCCTTTAAAAAAAAAAACAAAAAACACGCATTTATTTGTTTGGCTCTGACAGGTGTTAGTTGCAGCACATGGGATCTTTGATTTTCTTTGTGGCATGCAAGGTCTTTAGTGCGGCATGTGAACTCTTAGTTGAGGTTTGTGGGATCTAGTTCCCTGACCGGTGTTTGAACCTGGGCCTCATGCATTGGGAGTACGGACACTGGACTACCAGGGAAGTCCCACCCCCTCGCCTCTTAGTATAAAAGAAGCCTGACTCAGAGAAGATGGTTCTTTGGGACAGTAGTTCACCATCTTCTTGGTCTGCTGGCTTTCCGAATAAAATCACTATTCTTGGCCCCAACAAACTGTCTCTCCATTTATTGGCCTGTCAAGTGGTGAGCAGTACAAGCTTAGACTTGGTGACACAGAGGCTGGGATTCCCCAGTTGCCAGAGCTGCCAAAGCCAGGGGCCCTGTCTGCAGAGAAGCCCAATGAGCACTGTTCTTTCCAAGGCTGTGACCCACTTTGCTCTGTAATCTAAGCCACAGCTTTATAGAAGCCCCACAGTGGTGGCAAGGCCCGCAGGCAATCAGAAGAGCTGGTACCACTCACACTGTCAGCCCAAGAGCTGGTACCTAGCATGGTGTCATGCTCTAAACCCAGTTCTCAACCTGCAGAACGAGAAACACAGATGGCAGGGAGCTCAGGAGGCATTTGAATGCATCACAGTGACTGGGTAGAGGCCTGCGACGGCGAGAATCACCCTCTCAATCCTGCAAGACTTTCAAAGTTCCCCGGACTGGATTTTCAAACATTTTAAATCATTATAAATGTTCTGTGGGAAAAAAAAATGTTCTGTGGTTTTTCAATATTACAGAATTATAATTTCAAAATTAATTTTTATTATAAGACTCTGTTTATAATTATTCAGCACCTAAAACCTAACATCATTTTATGTGGAATTTTTTTTAACTAAACACTTGATTTTTCAGTACTGCAACTATCGTGTAAAATGCTGGAAAACTGCGCTGCATTGTGTTCTGATTTTTACTGAGACATGGTCACCAGTTTGGAGCCCACATCAGAAGCAGCAGTAACAGTGTTTCTGATAGTTAAAGTCACCGAAACAGCACACCTGTGTCTGTCAGCACAGGTCACCTCTGAGGGGCATGGGGCAACACAGTGGTAGATAGGTTACTGAGAAGAGATTGATCAAAGAAGTAAAATATGGAGAATAACAGCAGTCCAGTCTCTCACTGTCAGAGAAGGAGTTACAAATATTGAAAGGAAAAAAACTGGCAGGAACTCTCCATGTTAGAGATGTGATCGTGGTTTTCAGCCCTCATGGACAGATATGAAGTGGGTATAGACACAGATGTGTGTATACATGCATATCTGCCCTAGTTTTACCCACCAACAAGGTCCGGCAGCAATAGTAATCAGCCTCCCCAGCACCCAGAGCCCAGTTTCTCCCACAACAGGAACCAGGGCTTCTTGGGAAAATGGCCAATTTCAAGATAGAGGCAGGAAAAGTACAGGATGAGCCTATAACATCTTTTGTGTCAGAAAATAAGGAGATGCTCAGAAAGTGATGGGGATAAATCAAAAGCACAGGGTAGCCAACTCTGAGGGGCTCCCACTGGCTCTGAGGCCACTGAACACTGAAATAAATAATGAAAGTAACAGATTGGAACCTCTGGAATGAACCAGAAAAGCATACAGCTAAAAATGAATGAACAAATAAATGAGAAGAAGGAAAAACTGTTTACACTATAATGCGAACTAATGGACTTGCCTGGTGGCGTGGTGGATAAGAATCCAGCTGCCACTGCAGGGGACATGGGTCCAATCCCTGGTCCAGGAAGGTTCCGCATGCCGTGGAGCAACTAAGCCCCATGTGCCACAACTACTGAGCCGGGGCTCTAGCACCTGTGAGCAGCAGCTACTGAAGCCTGTGTGCCTAGATCTGTGCTCTGCAACAAGAGAAGCCACTGCAAGCATGGGCCCACGTACTGCAGCAAAGAGTGGTCCCTGCTTGCCACAACTAGAGAAAGCCCACGGGCAGCAATGAAGACCCACCACAGCCAGAAATAAATAAAAGAAAAGTGACCAGCAATATCTCTAAGAAATAAAATGGCAACTAATAAATGCAGAAGGAATGATGGGATTAGAAAAATTATCATTTGACAGCCTCCAGAGTTATTAATGATTTAGCCTAGAAGTATCAATAGATGCTAAAACCCAATGGGTAAAAGAGTCTGGAAGTTCTTCCTCACAAAACATTTATAATTACAAAAAGGAGAACCCCCACCGTGGAGACACCTGGCAGATACCACCTTAGTCAAGTGATCAAAGTCACAATGTCACATCACCAGTCATGGGACAAATTAAAGTTGTGTTCTCTCTGATCACATGCAAAGAGGAAAACATAACACAAAGTCTGTGACACCGCAGCCAAAAATGCATAACCTGAATCTAATCAAACGGAAACAAACAAATCCAACTGAAGGGACAGCCTGCAAAGTAGCTGACCTCTACTCTGAAAGTGTCAAGGTCATGGACATCAAGGAAAGACTGAGAAACCGTCATGGACTGCAGGCGAATGTTCTTGTTTGTAGGGAACACACTAAACTATCCGAGATGATGGGGCAGCAGCTTGGTGATGTGTTCTTGAATGGTTGCCGGGGGAGCTATTTGCACTATTCTGTACTATTCTTCTTATAATTTTCTATAAGGATGAAATCACTTCAAAAATTAAAATTATCTTTAGCATTAACAAATACAAAGGAATAATGAGGGACTTCCCAGGCGGTCCAGTGGTTAAGAATCCACCTTCCAATGCAGGGACATGGGTTCAATACCTGGTCAGGGAACTAAGATTCCAGATGCTACGGGGCAACTAAGCCCACATGCCGCTACTAGAGAGATGGCGAGCAGTAAGCAAAAAAAGAGCCCTACCTCCCTCCCCATCGCCAAAAAGCCCGTGCACTGCAACAGAGATCCTGTGTATCACAACTAAGACCCGATGCAGCCAAGTAAATAAATAATGTTTTAAAAGAAAACAATAAAAAGAAAGAATTATGAGCAAAGAAATTGGTAATTATGTGGGCAAATCCATGTACTGACTATGAAACAATAATAATAATGTCTAACTTTCAGTTCAGTTCAGTCATTCAGTTGTGTCCGACTCTTTTCCCGGAGTTAACTCAAACTCATGCCCATCGAGTCAGTGATGCCATCCAGCCATCTCATCCTCTGTTGCCCCCTTCTCCTCCTGCCCCCAGTCCCTCCCAGCATCAGGGTCTTTTCCAATGAGTCAACTCTTCACATGAGGTGGCCAAAGTACTGGAGTTTCAGCTTCAGCATCAGTCCTTCCAATGAACACCCAGGACTGATCTCTTTTAGGATAGACCGGTTGGATCTCCTTGCAGTCCAAGGGACTCTCAAGAGTCTTCTCCAACACCACAGTTCAAAAGCATTAATGTTTCGGCACTCAGCTTTCTTCACAGTCCAACTCTCACATCCATACATGACCACTGGAAAAACCATAGCCTTGACCAGTTGGACATTTGTTGGTGAAGTAATGTCTCTGCTTTTTAATATGCTATCTAGGTTGGTCATAAGTTTCCTTCCAAGGAGTAAGCGTCTTTTAATTTCATGGCTGTAGTCACCATCAGCAGTGATTTTGGAGCCCAAAAAAATAAAGTCTGACACTGTTTCCACTGTCTCCCCGTCTATTTCCCATGAGGTGATGGGACCAGATGCCATGATCTTAGTTTTCTGAATGTTAAGCTTTAAGCCAACTTTTTCACTCTCCTCTTTCACTTTCATCAAGAGGCTTTTCGGTTCCTCTTCACTCTCTGCCATAAGGGTGATGTCATCTGCATATCTGAGGTTATTGATATTTCTCCCGGCAATCTTGATTCCAGCTTGTGCTTCTTCCAGCCCAGCACTTCTCATGATGTACTCTGCATATAAGTTAAATAAGCAGGGTGACAATATACAGCCTTAACATACTCCTTTTCCTATTTGGAACCAGTCTGTTGTTCCATGTCCAGTTCTAACTGTTGCTTCCTGACCTGCATACAGGTTTCTCAAGAGGCAGGTCAGGTGGTCTGGTATTCCTATCTCTTTCAGAGTTTTCCACAGTTTATTGTGATCCACACAGTCAAAGCCTTTGGCGTAGTCAATAAAGCAGAAATAGATGTTTTTCTGGAACTCTCTTGCTTTTTCGATGATCCAGCGAATATTGGCAATTGATCTCTTGTTCCTCTGGCTTTTCTAAAACCAGCTTGAACATCTGGAAGTTCTCGGTTCATGTATTGTTGAAGCCTGGCTTGGAGAATTTTGAGCATTACTTTACTAGCATGTGAGAAGAATGCAATTGTGCGGTAGTTTGAGCATGTCTAACTTTAGGGGTTACAAAAGAAAGGCTAAAAGACAAAAGAGAAGGCAAGCCCCCGAGCCACTACTATGCTGCAAAAAGACTCAGTGCAGCCAAAATTAAAATTTTTTTTAATTAAAAAAAACAAAGCACTAACTAGAAAAAAAAAGGCTGCTATGTAATGATAAAAGTTACCATTTATGAAGAAAATGAAATAGTTGTAAACCTGGGTCCGGAAAACAGCATAGCAGCTAAATACAAACAAAAACTATTAGAAATGATAGAACTTGAGAGATATATATGTATATATACACATACATACCTGTATAGTAATCAGTATATATACATACACTTAAATACACATATATGCAAGTGTAGCAGAAAACTTTAATAAATATGATAAATACAATAAAACTCTTCATTTAAGGAAAATATGAGCTTTGATGGTGGCTCAGACAGTAAATAACCTGCCTGCAATGCAGGAGACCCTGGTTTGATCCCTGGGTCAGGAAGACCCCCCGGGGGGGAGGGGAAGGGCTACCTACTCCAGTATCCTTGCCTGAAGAATCCCAGGGACAGAGGATCCTGGCAGGCTACAGTCCACGGGGTCGCAAAGAGTCGGACACGACTGAGTGACTAACACTTTAAGAGAAAGGTAGGACTTCCCTGGTGGTTTAGTGGTTCAGAATCAGTCTGCCAGTGCAGGGGACATGGTTCAATCCCTGGTCCAGGAAGATCCCACGTGCCAAGGAGCAAATGGGCCTCTGAGCCACAACTACTGAAGCCCTAGAGCCTGGGCCCCGCAACGAAAGAAGCCACACAATGAGAAGCACAGACCACAGTGAGGAGTGGCTCCCACTCGCCACACCTAGAGAAAGCCCACACGGCCAAAAATAAATACGTAAATCTTTTTGTTTTTTAAAGAGAGAAAGATAAATCCTGAAGTTTGTATCACCTGAGTGCTGTGACAGGACATGTCCATAGGACAAGTTGAGACTATTTTAAAAGTAGAGATTTAAGACCACATCTTCTAAATATGATCCAAAATGATTATGAAAAGTTAATACAGAGATGACTCAAAAAACACATGACTTTGAAGTTGAGACATGTTCCTAGCTTACAGTTAGCTCAAAGAAGAAATAAAACACCAGTGACATACTGTCTTGAAAACAAAGAAAAAGACATTCCATCTCAAAATCTCTATGAATCCTCAAAAAAAGATGCCCAGAAGGAAGTTTATTACTTTAAATGCTTATACTATTAAAGTAGGAAGATGAGTAAAAGAATTAATATCTTATATGCATTGTGATAAATTAGGAAAGAAACAAAAATACTGAAAAGTAACCAAGGAAGAAGAGGAATTCCCTGGCAGTCCAGTGGTTAGGATTCTGGGCTTTCACAGCCAGGGGCCTGGGTTTGATCCCTGATCAGGGAACTAAGATCATGCAAGTCATGCGACATGGGCAAAAGAAAGAAAGAAGCCAAGAAGGAAACTAACAAAGGTGAAATGCTATTGCTAGAGGGAGGAGTGGGCAGGCCACTGGATGCAGGACTTGAGGACATTTACCTCCATCCTTGGGGCACGGAGAAGCCACTGAACAAGGTGATGTGATGTGATCTTAAGGTAGTTCCTTAAAACTGGCTGTGGCTGCAGGGTGGAGGGTGGATGCAGGAGAGGGTGGATAGGGACACACAAGGATGCAGGGTGGCCCAAGCAAGTCAGATCATGCGGATGGTGGTGGCGAGGGCCTGCCAGAGGGCACTGATGGTCCCTCTCCAGGAAGGCTCCCAGAGGATTGGATTCAGCAGGACTCAGGTTCTTGCTGAATCCTGGACTTGATGACCTGAGTCACTCAGAATCCTGAAAGTGTATTTTTCAACAAGATCCCTTGCAGGATTCCCTCAGAGCCACAAATTACTAAGTTTACACAGGTTACTACACAGCTGTGTAAATAGATGGTTATAGAACACAGAACAGACCAGAGGAATCACAGGAGCTGAGGTTCTGGATTTTATGAATGTGTAAGGTTGTGTGCATGATCGTGAATGTGGGCAGGTGTGTGTGTGTGCGCGCGTGTGTGTGTAGCTTCCAGGAGATGATCAAAGAATGGAACACCCATCAAGTGCCTTGGTCATTAAGCAGAAATATAACCATCATTTTTGAAAATACACTGCTGTCTGGTCGTATGTATCAGATGTCCCAGTGGTCAATACTGGTCAGTGTGAGGGTGAAGTAAGACTCCAGATCAACTGGCCAAGTTGAGGTACCAGGAAAGGAGGAGGGCAGAGGAGACTTCTCCTTGATCCTAAAGCCTGTAGGGCCGCAAGCTCTCTCTGAGTCACTGCGAAGAGGGATTTGGTCCCTCCAGTTTGGGAAGTACCCTGGGGCGCGTCCAAGAAACTCCAAATGAGTGTGGCCAACCTCAGGCGACACCGGGAGGCTGTCGGGCCATCTCACGGAGGTTGAGCCAGGAAAGACCTCGTCCATTCTTCCGCCTTCATATCCAGTGGTTCCTTCCGGGGCAGTTTATTAACGAAAGTCTCCTAAAGGCCTAAAAGCTGCAAAGCCCGTCAGCCCTGAGACCCTGCTCTGGCGGGTGGCCACGAGTATCCATGGCAACCATGGTGGACCACAGAGGAGAGTGCAGACCTCCGTGAAAACAAATCCAGCGGGAACGTGGATCTGGCTTGCGTGGGGCGCCCCCAAGTGGTGAATCGCGGCAGAGGCGCTCGTGCGTCCGGGAGACGGAGACTCCAGGATTCTAGGAACGGGGCCAAAGCTGGGCTTTGCCTGAGCTGGCGGCCACGGAAGAAGTGAGTTTGCCACACTGCTGCCCCCACCACCACCCCGCCCCCCGCCCCACCTTGGCATCCAGCAGTGAGTCATTCTCTGTTCAGTTATCCTCTGCTCTCTGGACCCGGGGGATCCAGAGGTGACAGGACTTGTCAAGTCCCTGCCCTGGAGGAAAGCGTGCGACACCCGAGTGAGTGTATCTAGTTCGCTGGGGGTGAAACCAGTCGAGTTGTCATTTTACATTGTTATATAAAACAAAACAGAGACTTTCTGGAGTAGCGTGAACAATGCATAAGAATTTTCCAGGTAAAACAAGAGTCTGTCAAGTAATTTTACACTTAGGAGGGCTGTTTTCGGCTCCTCTGTGTTCTCAGGGATGTGCGTTACTCCTGTGTTGAGGATGCGTCTCTGGGAACATTTGAAAAGGGTCACGCCGACTTTAGAATCGGAAAGACCTGGGATCAAGCCTCAGCCCCACCTACAACCAACCAGCTGTGTGTCCCTGGGTGGGCTGCTCAATCTTTCTGAGCCTGTGGCCTCATCTACAAAGTGGAGCTTATATCTATTTTCCACAAGACAAAGAAACACATGCCTAAACTTCTTAGGAGTTTCAGATTACAGTTGACTTGTTTCTCAAGGCAGTTGCCTTCTATAAAGGGCTTCCCAGGTGGCGCTAGCGGTAAAGGACACACCTGCCAATGCAGGCGACATGAAGAGACACGGTTCGATCCCTGGGTCGGGAAGATCCCCTGAAGGAGGCCGTGGCAACCCACTCCAGTGTTCTTGCCTGGAGAATCCCATGACAGAGGAGCCTGGTGGGCCATAGTCCATAGGGTCACAAAGAGTCAGACACATTTGTTCTATAAAGTCAGCACAAGAACTGAGTTATCAAAACCTAAACATTGGGCTTCCCTGGTGGTCCGGTGGTTAAGAATCCACCTGCCAATGCAGGGGACAGCGGTTCGACCCCCGGTCCAGGAAGATCCCACCTGCTGCGGGGCAACTAAGTCTGTGAACCACAACTACTGAAGCTGGTACGCTCTAGAGCCCATGCTCTGCAACAAGAGAAGATCCGCTCACCGCAACTAGAGAAAGCCTGCCTGTGGCAGCAAAGACCCAGCGCAGCCAAAAATAAATAATCAAAATTTTTTAAAAGATTAAAAAAAAACAACCATTGCCCATAGGGGAAATACAAGGGTAGGATCTCCTGCCAGCCTCTGGTCCCTACATTTTGTCAACACACCACTAACATAACCTTATTTTATGCCTCTTTTTGTTTGAAAACACCTTATTTAATATATATTGTTGGCTCAATATTGAGCTCACAGCCCAAAACGTACGCTTGAAGCTTCCCTGACACAAATGTTTTCTCCCCAAGTCACATCCCAGTCTTTTCGTGCATGGAAACAGCAGACAGCCTTTCAGTGTTACTTCGGGAGTCATTTTAAATGATAACATCACTGAGAAAAAGCACAAAGTAGACTTTGAAAAGGATACCTATTTACAGTGTGAGGAATGAAGCCAGAAGGCAGAAGTCACCCTGTTGGGCCTCAGCTGGGAACTTGAACTTCAGGCACCTCAGAAGTTCACACTGCTTTTTGCATGACCTTGAAAGCACAGCAAATACTGATTTGGGGCTACAAAAAAAAAAAAATCTATTATTTTACATTTTATTTTTTTAACTGTTTATTTTGTATTGGGGTATAGCCAATGAATGGGTCTTCCCTGCTGGCTCAGGGATAGAGAATCTGCCTGCAAATGCAGGAGATGCAGGTTCGATCCCTGGGTCAGGAAAATCCCCTGGTGAAGGAAATGGCTACCCACTCCAGGATTCTTACTGGGAATTCCCATGAACATAGGAGCCTGGAAGGCTACAGTCCATGGAGTCACAAAGAATTGGACACAACTGAGCAACTGAGCACACACACACACACACACCCAATTAACAATGTTTTGATAGTTTCAGATGGACAATAAAGGGACTGAGCCATACATGCACATGTATCCGTTCTCCCCCAAACCCCCCTCCCATCCAGGCTGCCACAGGGCATTGAGCAGAGTCCCCTGTGCCATCAGGAGGCCCTTGGTGGTTATCCGTTTTAAATATGCTGCTGCTGCTCAGCCCCTTTAGCCGTGCCTGGTGGAGTGGGGCCCACCAGGCTCCTCTGTCCATGGGATTCTCCAGCAAGAGTACTGGAGTGGGTTGCCACACTCTCATCCAGGCGATCTTCCTGACCCAGGGATTGAACCCGCATCTCTTATGTCTCCTGAATTGGCAGGCAGATTCTTTACCACTAGTGCCACCTGGGAAGCTCCACTTTAAATAGAGGCTACAAATCAATCTTTGCAAGTAGGCAGATTTGCAAATATTGAATCCATGAGTAATGAGGCTCAGCTGTGTCTGCACTTGGTGGGGGTGGGGGTCCATCAGCTGTCACCCGTTTGGAACACTGAGCATTTTGTAGTTTTGCTATGGGGTGGGAGGACGGGTTGTTCCTGGGCTGGGACCCCCAGTACAGGCTTCTCACAGAGCTCACTTAGGAGCAGGCCTGCCGCAGGCTCGCATCAACCTTGGCAAATCCATGTTGGAACACCAAGGGCTTGATTTTCCTTTTGTCTTCATGGGGCTTAGAGCAGGCTGCCCCCAGACATGCCGCAATGGCTTATTGATTATTTTGAATTAAAGTTACTTGAGAAATAGCCAGTGGGGAAAAATGATTTAAAAAACCACTTTGACCCTCCCCAGCTCCTTTCCCCCTAAAAGCGAGAAATAAATTTCCCATGTGAAGGTACCCTCCCTATGCCAAGATAGAAAGCCTTCTTATCACCAGAGTTAGGGAAGTCAAGCTAAGAAAGCTATATAGACAGACATTGTTACTTCATTATCCTACTACCCCAGGCACAATATATAGGGACTTCCCTGGTGGCCCAGTGGCCAAGACTCTGTGCTCCCAATGCAAGGACCCAGGTTCGATCCCTGTTCAGGGTACTAGATCCCACATGCTGAAACTGGAAGATTGCACAAGCCACAATAAAGACTGAAGACCCCTCATGCTGCAAATAAGACCCAGCACAGCCAAACAAATAAATTAGATAATGTTTTAAATAAATAAAATGATATATAAACAGTCTGCGTTGGTCACTTCAGGGGTCCCATTTCTATGAGACCTTCTTAAGTAAGAATTATTTTTTCTTTTCCCTCCTGTTGCTCTGTCTTCTGTTAATTTAATTAGTGGACCAGCTCAAGAGAACTCAGGAGGGGTGGTGGGGAAACCTCCCCCTCCCCACCACACACAGCCTGAGGATCTTAGGTGATCTTCACTCCTAGGGCTTCACTCTTTGATTTTTCTCTCTAATGAGAAAAGCAATAAAAAGAGATCAAAGTCCACCACTGGGGCCTGTGCTCATCCATGTTCTAGAGAGACACCAGGGAGGTTGGTCCCAATCATGTGAGGGGCATGGTTTCCTGATCCAGAGCAGAGAATATACGAGCTAAACCCCATCCCCTATGCACCCAAGCCCCCCTTGCCCAGAGCTCCTTCTAAACAGCCCCTGACACCAACCTCAGCGAATTCCTCAAAGCAGGATCAGCTACATAATCTGTGGGATCCAGGCAAAATGAAAATACAGGGCCCCAGTTCCAAATTATTAATAATTTCAAACAGCATTAGACCAAGTCTGGGCCCTTGTAAGTGTAGGGGTCCCGCCTCAAAGCCTTAGTCCCCCAGGCCCTTCTCCTGCCCAATCCTTACTACCTTGGTGGTCCTTGCTGCCCTGACCAGCTCCCCAGTCCATTCCCCAGGGGCGGGGGAAGGGGCAGGACCCAGGTCTCCAGCAGGAGATAAGTCCTTGGTCTGGTAAACACTCCTTCCCCCCCTCCCTTTCCCACTCCTGTGTAGGACGGGCTTGTTAACTATGTCAGAATCTGAACCTGAAGGAGGTGTGGCTGTGGGGAGAGTGGGGGTGTTGGGGAGTGGTTGCCAGACCATAAAGAAGGCTGAACCCCAAAGAACTGATGCCTTCAAACAATGTGTGGTGTTGGAGAAGACTCTTGAGAGTCCCTTGGACAGCAAGGAGACCAAATCAGTCAATCCTAATGGAAATCAACCCTGCAAACTCATTGGAAAGACTGACGCTGAAGCTGAAACTCCAGTACTTTGGCCACCTGATGCAAAGAACTGACTCATTGGAAAAGACCCTGGTTCTGGTAAAGATTAAGGCCAGGAGGAGAAGGGGGTGACAGAGGATGAGATGGTTGGATGGCATCACTGATTCAATGGACATGAGTTTGAGCAAACTCTGCTAGATAATGAAGGACAGGGAAGCCTGGTGCACTGCAGTCCATGGGTCACAAAGAATCGGACATGACTTAGTGATTTAACAAGAACAACCAGGAAACTAACGGTCTTCCCAGTGGCTCAGTGGTATAGAATCCGCCTGCCGATGCAGAAGACGCAAGAGATGCGGGTTCCATCCCTGGGTCGGGACGATCCACTGAAGAAGGAAACAGCAACCCATTCCAGTATTCTTGCCTGGAAAATTTCATGGACAGAGGAGCCTGGTGAGCTACAGTCCCTGGGGTGGCAAAGAGTCAGACATGACTGAGCACGTACACTCGCAGGAAACTAATACACATGCTAAAGAAATTGGAGTAAGGCAGTGATGGGCAAAAATAAAGATTTTTTCTGATGCCTACCAGCTGACTCAATCAGCAAAACAGTCAACTACAGCCTCATGTTTCATCTTTGAAGTCTCCAAGGCCTTGCTGGGCCTACTCGTAGAAGAACTCCAAGCTCAACGTAGGAGAACTCCAAGTTCTCAAAAGTCTGAAGCAGGCCTGCCGAGCGCAAAGCCCAGCTCTGCAATGTTCCTTTGCTATCCAACCCAGAACCTCACAGGTTCTCCTTATCAGCCTGTGTTGAGGGATACTCTCCACATTTGGATTCGGTTCATCGATTGGTATAATCTAAGATGCTTAAACAGAGCCCTTGATTCTAATTAAAACTGCGCCAGCCACAGAGCTGTTGTAACTCCCGGGAAATGCCCACCTCACACCACGCTCTTTCTTATCTCAGTGGTCAGTGTGTTGTTGGCTTCTTTTCCCATTCATTTGTGCTGGTTTTCTGTGCATTTTTAACTCCAGATCTAGTTGGCCCGAGGCAATCAGCCCACTGGGAGACCCTTCCAAATACCCATTTGGGCTCAGATTTCCCTGAGAAACATTTAAGGCAGCTCACTGACACTAGCAACAGCTGGATGACTAACACCCACAACAAGGAAGCATTGCCGGCAGCCTCGCTCATTAGGGTCCACAGCGTCAGCCTTGCGCACAGATTCTAAGTCAGAAGTCTTTCAATGAAATGATTAGAGCCCAGAGCAAATGAAAATGGATTTGAATTCCACAGTTCCCTGGTGGCTCAGATGGTAAAGAATCTGCCTGCAATGCAGGAGATCTGAGTTTGATCCCTGGTTTGGGAAGATCCCCTGGAGAAGGAAATGGCTAACCCACCCCAGTACTGTTGCCTGAAGCATCACATGGACAGAGGAGCCTGGTGGGCTACAGTCCATGGGGTAGCAAAGAGTTGGACATGACTGAGCGACTAACATGTTCACCTTTTTCTGTTTCAATCTGTACTGACTCTCCTTTACAGATATTAATGGTGCAGATGCTGTGTCTATTTCTTTCTTGCTTCATTTTGTTTTTATTATGAACGTTCATAATGCCTTTCATTTATGGCCCAGACAACAGGGACATCCCCATTTTGTAGTTACGGCTCATTCAGCTACTGCTTAGGAAGCCAAACTCTCCAAAACCTCCAGGCTCTTATCTAAAATTCAAGGCTTTGTCCCCTGTGTTGCTTCCTCCTAAAGCTAATGAGTGAAAATCTGCAGTCAAAGGACCTCGAGAGTCCACTTATGGGAATCACTCTGGAAAACTGGTCAGAATCTATGAACTGGAAGATTCCTTGCATCAAGGCTGGTAAACTGACCCGGGGAGAATTGCTCCTCCTTCCCGAAGGAGCGGGACTCCGGGGGAGAGAATCCCCTGCTGACATCTGTCACATCTCCCAAGCCAGTTTAACAGACGCACAGCCTGTGTTTGTGACCCCCAGCGCCTGGAGCGTTCCCGGTGAGGGCTGCATGGATCACTGCGCTTACACTCAGTCCTCCAGCCCCTGCCAGAGGCCTGGTGCGCTGGAGAGACGGACAGTTCACTCGCTTCTATGGGCTGAATTGTGACCCACCCCTGAATTTTTATGTCCAAGCCCTAACCCCCAGTACCTCAGAATGTGACTGTATCTGAAGATGGGACCTTTAAAGAGCTGATTAAGGTAAAATGAGGCCCCTGGGGTGGGCCCTAGTCCAATGTACCTAATGTCCTTATAAGAAGAAAATTTGGACCCCAGGGATGCCCACTCACAGAAGACCATGTGGAGGACTCAGCTAGAAGATGGTCATGTACAAGCCAAGAGAGAAACCCACCTTGCCGATGGCTTGATCTTGCACTGCTAGCCTCCAGAACCGTGAGAAAGTGAATGTCTGTTGTTTAAGCCATCTAGTCTGTGGTACTTTGTTACGGCAGCCTGAGCTGAGTAATACACTCACTGCCTGGGTCATTTGACCTTAGGTTTCTGATCTGCCATAGGGATGGGTTTCTGCCCTCTCCACCTCACAAGGTCAGTGTTGAGGCCACGGACACAAAAACCCTCTGTAAGTCACAAAGCACTGAACACCCGGAAAACTGGAGGGTATGTGCCCATGGACGCCACGTCCGAGGCTGGGGCCAGGAAAAGCTGGGGTCAGACACTCCCAAAGCATCTGCCTCTGGCTTGAAATGAACTTGCAAAGCCAGTGTGGGTCTTTCAGAGGCTGATTGGTTCAAAAACCCTGAAAATATGCATTGCCTTAGGCTCAATAATTCCACCTCTTGGAGAGAAGCAAACAAATGAACTGACATAATGGAAAAAAGATGTTCATCCCAGAATTGTTTATGGTAGGAAAAAAAATTCCAGCAGAAAATGAGGGGGAAAAATCATATGACAGGATAATTTGCATCTGTTAAAAACCACACAGTTTAAAAAAAAAAAAAAGCATTAGGAGAAAAATTATCAGCTTTTAAAGATGGTGATAATAGATTGCTATCAGGAAAAAACTACCTGACAACAGAACCATATGTAAAAACTAATTACTTTTGTAAGACTCTACCTGTGTCTACCTGAATACATATATATATATAAAGAAAAAATAGAAAATACATCAAAATGCTAGCAATGGACAGGTGATTATGATTTAGGGATGTACTTTTCTTAAACATTTTTTTGTGTGTGGCTGCACCACATGGCATGCAGGATCTTAGCTCCCCAACCAGGAATTGAACCCATGCCCCCTGCAGTAGAAGCATGGAGTTCTAACCACTGGACCGCCAGGGAATTCTTCTTAAGCTTTTCTATGTTCTTCAATTTTTTTGCACTGAACAAGCATTGTTTTTGTTTCTTAAAAAATGTAGTAACCAGTATTTTAAAACAAATATATAAGTAGCACCTAGAGTTCAGAAAGTAAGTCTCAAGATTATATGCATGATTTGCACATGTAATAACAAGAGTGGTTTTGATGAAAATTAAGAAGATTCCATGTAGACCTGGGGTAGATATGGGGCAAAGGATCCTCTTACGAACTGCTGGTGGGGGTTGTAAAGTGATATAATCTTTTTGGAAAGTAATTCAGCAGGATACATTAAAACTTTAATATGCATCCCCCTTTGTGCAAGAGAGATCTATCCCCTGGAAATCAAGGCAGCACCATGCAAGGATATGTGGAAGGGAGTATGGGCAGTGAAAATACCCGAGACATGCTGAAAGTCCAGCTCACAGGGTGAATGAAGGGGAGTAGAACCTCATCATGGGTTTCTGTGCAACAGTGAAAAAGCAAGCGATATATACAGATGGCTTGGAGGATTTCTGTGATGCATGAAGTGAGGCGAGCAGAATGCAGAGAAGAACATATGATGTGATTCCAATATCAAGATGTTAATCACTGATTCTGTCGAAAACCTCTCTATGGTCTATACATAGTGACTCTATGCATGATTATGAATATGGAAGGAAAGTTTTACTATTGAGTACCTGGGATGGGAGAAGAAGGGAGTATGGGGGGAACACTATGAAAAAATTAAAACAAAGAGAAAGTGAAGTCTCTCAGTCGTGTCCGACTCTTTGTGACCCCATGGACTGTAGTCTACCAGGCTCCTCCCATGGGATTTTCCAGGCAAGAGTACTGGAGTGGGTTGCCATTTCCTTCTCCAGAGGATCTTCCCCACCCAGGGATCGAACCCGGGTCTCCCACATTGTATGCAGACGCTTTACCATCTGAGCCACCAGGGAAGTCCAAAAAACAAAGAGGGTCAACAATAAAAAACAACATGCTTAATATGATCCACCACATGCAAAATATGAGAATGAGGCGCAGAAAAATGTATGACAGGGTACTCTACAAAACGTCAATGGTGGTAACACCAAGGTGGTAGGATTTCACACGATTTTTACTTTGTTCTTTATATTTTTCTGTAATGTTTGATATTTTTACAATAAGCATGTATTTTTAGTAAAATCATGACAATACAATAAAGGTCATACATCTGGGTGAGAAAAGCAACCCCTCCATTCCCACCTCTCTCCCAACAAGTCTTCTTTTGAACTAAGTTTTAGAGTGATACTATGGGGGTATATATTATATGTGGCATCACTGACTCAGCGAACATGTGTTTGAACAAACTCTGGGAGTTGGTGGTGGACAGGGAAGCCTGGCATGCTGCAGTCCATGGGGTCACAAACAGTCAGAATGACTGAGCAACGGAACTGATGGGGGTGTATCAGAATTTGGAAGGCTTCAACCTCTCTCCATTTCCTCTTGGTCCTCTTAGCTCAGGAAAAACATGATTTATTCCTCAACTTAGCTATTTTTTAATTAATATATTAAATAAAACCTTTACATTTTCTCAAAAAATGAATATTATTTTCATATGACTTACATGAATATGTGATCCAGGGAAATCTTTAGACCTCGATTTAAAACACACACACACACACACACACACATATATATATATATTCCTCGGTAATGCTACACTCTGTAATCTTAACAAGACCCAGCACCTTTGGTGACACATGCCTGAAGCTGGAACATGGTTCTGAGAGTCGACACTTAGAATGAGACAGAAGAAGAATGTTTAGTGCCCTGTGCCCAACCATTTGCTATTGACCATCAGTCCTTAGCTTGACCACCTGCACTCACCTAGGGATCACAAAGGAGGCAAAGTAAGGGCCAGAAGTAGCCAGCAGGGAGCCATAGGCCAGGTCCCTAGCATCCTCTGGCCCACATTCAGGCTTGACCCAAAAATGGTTGCCATCTTGATGGGAGCTTGGCTTGTTGTCCACCACTGAAAGGAAAAATCCAAACATGGGATGTAGTGTCATTCCGAAGGAACCAGGCAGGAGATTTCAGGGTGAAAGATGGGTCCCAGGAAAGGACTTATGGAGAATTAGAGTGGTGATAGGCACGGTGATAGTTTATTAGGGTTGTCATAACAAATGCCATCAACTGGGGAGCTTGAAATAACAGAATTATACCATCTCATAGTTCTGGGGGCTGGAAGTCAAAATCAAGGTGTTGGCAGGGTTGGATCTTCTGAGGGTTGTAAGGAAGAATCTGTTTCATGCCTCTCCCCTAGTTTCTGGTGGTTTGCTGGCCTTCTTTACTATGTCTTGACTCACAGATGCATCATTCCCATCTCTGCCTTCATCCCCATATGATGCTCTCCCTTTATGTCTGTCTCTGTGTCCAAATTTCCTCTTTTTATAAAGACACAGTCCTATTGGATAATGACTTCATCTTAACTTGACTACATCTGCAAAGACCTTATTTCCAAATAAGGTCACATTCCCTGGTGGTTCAGCTGGTAAAGAATCTGCCTGCAATGCAGGAGACCTGGGTTCGATCACTGGGTTGGGACGATCCCCTGGAGAAGGGAACAGCTACCCACTCCAGTATTCTGGCCTGGAGAATTCCATGGACTGTATGTATAGTCCATGGGGTCACAAAGATTTGGACACAACTGAGGGACTTTCACTTTCCTAGGGGTTAGGACCCAACACAGCTTTTGGAGGCAGGACACAGTTCATCCATAACAGATGCTATTCCAGGCAGTTTCCGATGGGGAGCATGAGACACAGAGACATGAAGGCAAGAGAAAAGACACAGGTGCCCAAGAGCACAAAAGAGGTACCAGCACAGCACGAGATTCTGCTCGTTCTTGCAGCCATGACACCAAATTGCCTGAAATCCACTCACATATAAGGAAACTCATTTCTACCTTCCATCATGCCAGGACCAGTCTGGTTCAAGGGCCATCTCTCCTGATGGGCATGGGTGCTCAGTCACTAAGTCGTGTCCAGCTCTTTGAGATACCGTGGACTGTAGCCTTCCAGGCTCCTCTGTTCATGGGATTTTCCAGGCAAGAATACTGGAGTGGATTGCCATTTCCTCCTGCAGGTGATCTTCCTGACCCAGGTATTAAACCCATATCTCCTGCATCTCCTGCATTGGCAGGTGGATCCTTTAGCACCAGACCCCTCTTGACACTGACATTAAATTCCCTGATATAAGATATAATGGGTCAACTTGCAGATAATCAGGAAACTGAGGGCATGGATCAAGACCTAAAGATGGAGAATTTGTCCCACTCTGTGCATGCTTATTCCCTATAGATGCAAAGGGAGCTCTGTACTGCTATCGATATCAATCAATTTTGTTAACATCTTTTATGTACTCAGCACCATATAGACAAAGTGACCTGTGCAATCCTGCTAAGGAAAAAAACCTATTAGTGGTTCTCATGCAGGGATGGGATACCCTCCACTCCCACTGGAGGTGTTTGAAAACGTACAGTGGCATTTTGCCCATCAGTTGACTGAGAAAGGAAACCCCTGAGCCTGGTTTATGGGCTGATAGAGCAGTGACGCCCCCGTCAGAGAAGCCCTGAAGGATAGTGGAGAAGGGAAGTCTTCCCACTGGGCAAAAGGATATTTTGGAGGAGAATACGATCATCCACTGTGCCTGAAAGGAGAGACGGCCAAAAGTATAGATCTACACTGACTCTTAGGCGGAAGTTTGTGATTTTCTTGCATAGATAGTCAGTCAGAGATTTTTATCTTCCTGACACCAAATGTGTGTGTGTGTGGGGAGGGGGAGGGTTGTTACACTCACTGCAGTGGACTGAGTATGTCTCTCCATATTCATGTGCTGCAACCCTAATCCCAGTGTGATAATATTACTACTTGGAGGTGGGGCCTTTGGGAGGTAATTAAGTCATGAGGAGGAGCTTTCATGAGTGGGGTCTCACCCTGGTAAGAAGAGACCATCTGAGGGTACAATGATTCCAGACTGCAACCGGAAGAGGGCTCTCACCAGAACCCAGCCCAGGCCGGCACCTTGATCTCAGGTCTTCAGACTCCTTGAGGGGCAAGAGATCAAGTTCTATTGTTTATAAGCCACCCAGTCTGTGGTCCTTTGTTACCTCAGCACAAACTAAGACATCAGCCAATTCTCTGATGCCAACCAGATGTCCAGCCATTCTATTCAATCCTGACACCGTCTACCTGGAGTTAGCATCAGATCCCACAAGCCTGTCCCCTCAGACTCCGGTTGCAAGTTCACCCCCATTTCTGATGGCGTGCGTAAGTCGCTTCAGTCGTGTCCGACTCGTTACTAGAGCGGGTTGCTGTTTCCTTCTCCAGGGGATCTTCCTGACCCAGGAGTCGAACTCGTCTCTTATGTCTCCTCCATTTCTTATGGTTTGGTTATAAATTGAAGGTTCCCACAAGTTCCTCCTTAGATCTGACAATTTGCTAGAACAACCCACAGAACTCAGAAAGTCACTTTGTTTACCATTACCACTTTATGATAAAGAATATAAAATCAGGGAGAGCCAAATGGAAGAGATGGTGTGTGTGCACGTGTGCATGCACGCGCAAGCTTCCATGCCCTCTCCAAGGCAGTCACCCTCCTGGCACCGTGAGCTTATCCACCTGGAAGCTCCCCAGACCCTGCCACTTAGAGGATTTTAATGGAGGCTTCACCATATGGGCATGATCAATTATTAACTCAATCTCCTGCCTCTCTAAGGGTTTCCCAAGTGGCTCCGTGGTAAAGATTCTGCCTGCCAATACAAGAGATGGAAGAGACGCAAGCGATGAGGGTTTGATCTCTGGGTCAGGAAAGTCCCTTAGAGGAGGAAATGGCAACCCGCTCCAGAATTCTTGCCTGGAGAATTCCATGGACAGAGGAGCCTGGGGGGCTGCAGTCTATGGGGTCGCCAAGAGTCGGACACGACTGAGCATGCGCACATGCTCCTGCCCCTCTCCTCCCAGAGGTCATGGAGGGTGGGGGGTGAAAGTTCCCACTTAAAGCTTTTTACTCATTTATTTTATCTAGCTATGCCAGGTCTTCGTTGCAGCATGCAGGATCTTGCACCTTTGTGGTGGACTTGTGGAATCTTTGGTTGCGGCTTGTGTGATTTTTAATTGCAGCATGTGAACTCTTAGTTGTGGCATATGGGATCTAGTTCCTTGGCTAAGGATCGAACCTGGGCCCCCTGCTTTGGGAGCCTGAATTCTTAGCCACCGGACCACCAGGGAAGTCTGGAAAGTTCCAACTTTCTAACTGGGGTTTGGTCCAGCTGGTGACCAGCCTCCATGCTGAAGTGACCTAGGGGTCCAGCAAGAGTTGCCCTGTTTAGAACAAAGGATGCTCTTATCACCCAGGAAACTCCAAGGGATTCAGGGCTCTGTGTCAGGAACTCGGCCTCCATGGTGGCTCAGTCTGTAAAGAATCCACCTGCAATGTGGGAGATCTGGGTTTGATCCCTGGGTTGGGAAGATCCCCTGGAGGAGGGAATGGCAACCCACTCCAGTATTCCTGCCTGGAGATTCCCCATAGACAGAGGAGCCTGACAGGCTCAAGTCCATGGGGTTGCAAAGAGTCGAGCATGATTGAGTGAATAAGCACAGCACAGTGTCAGGAACTAGGAACAAAGAACAAACATATATTTCTCATTATGCCACAGCCAAGGAGGCAGGGAAAGAACAAGAGTGGATCACTGGTATCAGGGACATCTGGGAAAGGGGTACATGGGTGGATCTCTGGGAGTGGACACAGACAGAGGATGCTGTGACCCATGCAGATGGTCACGAAAGGGCAGTCATCGCAGTGCAGGCTCTCAGGAATCAGGTAGGAAAGCTGGCAGCCAAG
Organism: Dama dama; assembly: GCF_033118175.1. NCBI lineage: Eukaryota > Metazoa > Chordata > Mammalia > Artiodactyla > Cervidae > Dama > Dama dama. The sequence goes on from NC_083682.1 coordinate 8,184,511, forward strand.
TTAGTTGTTTCTCACATGGGTGAATTTTATAGCACACTCCAGGAGTTGCTGAGCAGGGAACTTATCTGTGTGATATGCTTACTGAGTCTTCCAAACAACTCCAGCTGATTTAGCCAGCTGGTTTAATTTATAGTAAAATTCCAATTAGCTGATAACAGGATTTATTATTCAGTGAAAATTTTGGTGTGATTATCCATTTGGAAAGAAATAAGGTTGGATGTCCACTTCACACCATACACACAAAAATTCCTAATTAATTCAACATTCATGTACATACACACACACACACACACACACATACATAAGTTACATGAAACATAAGGTATATTTATAAGTTTGGGGTGGGTAGGGGCTCTTTCTAAACACAGCACATAAACCCAGAAGTCAAAAAAGAAAAGCCTCACATATTTGATCACATTACAATTTTAATTTCAATGCAGCAAAAGACATCATAACTATAGGAAAAAGATAAGTGGCAGATAGGAGAAAACCTTTGTAGCACATTCATCAGCCAAGAAACATTTAGTGAGTATCTACTATGTCCCAGACACAATGCTAGCTACTCATAAAATTACTCAGAAAATATTCACAATTTGTATTTTTATTCCAACTTTTAATGTATGTATGACTAAGCAAAGCATTTATATCCAAAATATGTGAGCTGATACACTTAAAATAAATCAACATTGAAAATAAATAATAAAATAAAAATAAATAAAATAGAGCAACAAAACTTGAAAATGAAGGCACATACACAAAATATATATCTGACATATGCTAAATTAGTTTTGGCTATACATGAAAAGTCAGAACAGCAGTGACTTAAACACAGTAAAAGTACATTTCTCTCTCACATAAAAAGGTGCAGATGAAGGCCATCCAGAAATAATACAAGAGTACCACTGTCAACAGGGACCCAGCATTAAACCTTCTTTCTGTTCCACTATTCCAGTCCTTGGTGCAACCCTCAAGGCAATTGCATATTCCAAGATGGCTGCCAGAGTTCCAGCCATCCAATCAGCAATCCAGGTAGCTAAAAGGGGAAAGGGAAACAGAACAAAAGGGTGTCATCCCTGCCAGATTGATTGCCTTCAAGTAGCCTTTCTGTTCTGCCAACATCTCAAGGGCCACACCCTACTGCAAGAAAGGCTATTTAGTAAGGTCTTTAGCCAGGTGCATTAAAACATGATTTGGGTCTGCTACTAAAAAAGAATGGGAAAAGTAATACTGGATGGCAACTAGAAACCTCTGCCACACTAGATAAATACTAACCAAGGAAAGCTGGCCTGGCAATAAGAAAATAAGAATTTATGGCAGAAAGCATTATTAGTGAAAGTGAAGTCGCTCAGTCGTGCCCGACTCTTTGTGACCCCATGGACTGTAGCCTACCAAGCTCCTCTGTCCATGGGATTTTCCAGGCAAGAGTACTGGAGTGGGTTGCCATTGCCTTCTCCAAAAGCATTATTAGGCATACATAAATAAATATACAACATAATGACAAAGTGTACTATCATCCAAATCATGAATATGCATGCACTTAACAATATAACTTCAACATTCACAAAGCAAAAATTAACTCATTTATAATAAGAAATTATAAAGTCACAGGCATGAGGAAGACTTTGATACTCATCTATCAAAAACTAATAGATTAGCCAGATTAAAAATGTAATACTTTATAATGTCTGAACAACATAATATACAGGCTTGATCTACTTTATATATTTAGACCCAATAGATAGTATTTACTCTTTTTAAGCACACACTAAATATATGTAAAAATTGACCACTTACAAGGTCACAGAGGAAGTCTTAAGAAATGTCAAAGAATCTGTATCTTATAGATAATAATCTTTGAATACAAGGCAGTTAAACTGGAGAGCCTCTATTTAAAAATCTTTTTAAAATCTCACTCATTTCAAAATAATAAATTAGCCTTAACTAACTATAGACTATAAAGGAACCTAGAAATAAATGACAAAATATTGAGAACTACATGTCGACAGAAGTAATGCTTTTCAAAGCTTGTGGGATGCAGTTAAAGTGCAGCGATGCTTAGTTTTAAGTTTATACTTTTAAGTGTATTATATTTTTAAGAAACAATGAAGATTGAAAACAATTATTAAAAGCACTCAAGAAGCTAGAAAAATATTAAAGGAAAAAAAACAAAGAAATTAGCAGGAATGACATTAAAATAGTATAAAAGAAAACCTAATGAAATAGGTGCTTTTAAATATCGGAGACAATTAGTGTCAGGGGAGACTGTTTATCCCTTACTTCTTCCCTGCTTCTGAAGGAGGAGCATGGCAGCCTCTCTCCTCTCAGTTCACCTGTACTTCCTGCAGGATCGGAGTGGGTCTCCTAAGTGGACACAGACACCAAGCATGTGTGCATCTGCCTCTTCCCTCTTTTTCTGCCTCTTCCCTCTTTTCTCCACTCTCTGTCTCCCTCTGTGTCTCTATCTTTCTCTCTCTCTATCTCCCCACGCCAGTCGAGAGTGTGTTCACAGAGCTTCCCTGGCGGCTCCGTGGTAAGCTCAGGGAACCTGGGTTTGATCCCTAGGGGTTTGATCCTTAGTCTGGGAAGATCCCACAACCCGAGGAGCAACTAAGCCGGCGCACCACAACTATTGAGCCTGCGCTCTAGACCCTGGTACCTCAGCTACTGAGCTCATGTGCCCTAGAGCTCAGGCTCTGCAACGAGAGAAGCTACTGCAGTGAGAAGCCCTTGCACCACTACCGGAAAGTAACTCCTGGTCGCTGCAACTAGAGAAAAGCCCACACAGCAACGAAGACCCAGCACAGCCAAAAACAAATAAAACTTAAAAAAAAAAAAAAGTGTTCACTATTCTTCTTGACCACAGAGTAACTTGAGCATAAAGACCCACTGAGTCTGCCTCACTCCAGGGTTCAGTCCTACTAATACCTTTGCCCCCATATGTAAGTTTCATTCTACATCACACTCATCAATAATAAAGATGATATTAATAATTTGGTGCTTTCCTTTTGTGCCTTATTTCTCAAGTGGTCATAAATTCCATAAGAAGGACAGATATTATTTATTGTATCAACAAACATCAAGGGCTTCTCTGGTGGCTCGCCTGGTAAAGAATCTGCCTGCAGTGCAGGAGACCTGGGTTTGATCCCTGAGTTGGGAAGATCCCCTGTAGAAGGGAATGGCTACCCACTCCAGTATTCTGACCTGGGGAATTCCATGGACTACAATCCATGGGGTCACAAAGAGTCGGACACAATTGAGCAACTTTCACTTTCATCTACTAAGAACTCATAGCAAATCATCTTACTTAATGTGAAAATATTAAAAGCATTACCATCAAAATTCAGGAATAAAACAAGAATGCCACCAATCGCTCCTCTTTCAACATTGTACTGAAGATGCTAGCAAATTCAGTAAGACAAGAAAAAGAAATAAACAGTGTAATAATAGGAAACAAAAAGCCAAAACATTGTAGATTATATGTAGATTTCATATGATTGTCTATATAGAGACTCCAGAGCGTCTACAAAGTTTGAGAAGTAATTAATTTCCAGCAGGATTGCCAGATACAATCTTATAAGGGATCAATAATATCTTTGCCCGTGGAATTCTCCAGGCAACAATACTGGAGTGAGTATCCATTTCCTTCTCAAGGGGATCTTCCCAGCCCAGGGATCGAACCCAGGTCTCCACAATGCAGGCAGATTTTTTTTTTTTTTATCATCTGAGCCACCAGAGAAGCCCAGTAATATCCTAGGCCCAACAATAACCAATTAGAAAACGCAATATAAGAAGGCATCATTCACAGTAGCAAAAGCCAATAGGAATTGCAATTAAAGAGAGAGCTTTATGGGGGAAATTATAAAATATTAACTGCAGAACACAAGAAACATGAGCAAATAAAGATAAGTGACATGTTCATGGATAGAGAGACAACATCATCAGCATACCATTTCTTCCTAAATTAATCTATAAAGTGAATGTAATTCCAATCAAATTCTGAATAGGCCTTTTCAGGGAACTTGACAACTAATCCTAACATGCAAATGGAATAGTAAGAGATCAAGAACAGCCAAAACAATTTTGAAGGAGAAGTAGCGGTAAGGGGAAGGATTTCCCCTACCAGGTATCAAGATTTATAAAGCTATGATAATTAAAACAATGGGATAAGAACACAGGGATATACAAATGCACCCAAAAAGTGAACGCAGAAATTTGATATAATAAAAGCAATAACAAAATGGATGGACTATTTAATAAATTGTACTGGTCATCCACTTGAAATGAAACAAACATAGGTTCCAGCTTTACACTGCCATGGCCACAGAGGTGTCCTGCCCTTCACACTCTTGATGCAGATATAGAAAGGTGTCTACCTGCAAACATCTCTGAGACCCAGGGGCTTCCACACAGTCTGCAAAAACAGCAAGCTGAAAGGGCAGGCTGAGTTAGTGCCCCAGGAATGATGCTCTGGTGGTGATGGGCAGAGTTAAAGGATAAATACCACACTTCCTTACCACTCAAGCAGGACAATTGTGAGACAGGTTCTCCACCATCTCCCCAAGGTCCCAGGAGGTGTTTGTTCACCAGCATGCCCTTCCTTGGCTTTCTGCCTTCCCCTTCCCATTGCTTGCACTCAAATCTTTCAGGTTGGCTCCTAAAGAAACCAAACTTAATACAACACCAAAAAAGTAAACCAGGTATGTAGGGGGCCCAAAGATGAAAAAATGAAAAGCAAAGTTTTAAAAAATTCCTAAGAAGAATATATAAGAGAACCTGTTTTACAACTTCTTCATGGGTAAAGAACTTCTTAAACAAGTTGCAAAAAGCATATTAAAAAAGAAAAGATTGATAAATGTAACATTAGAATGTAGCATTTCTGTTTAATAAATGACACCATAAACAAAGTGGAAAAGCAAACTACTGATTAGAAAAGATATCTGAATCACACTAAAGGATCATGACTGGAATACATAGATATAGTCTAGAAAGAATAAAGATAAGACAAAACTGGAACGATGAACCAAGGACAGAAATAGGAAGTCTACAAAATAAAAAACAGAAGTGATCAAGAGGCATTAAAATATGTTTTACCTCAATAATGGATAAGGAAATGCAAATTAAAACAATGAAAGAATCATATTTTATCTACCAGATTGGCAAAAATCTTAGAAGATGGAAACTTCTAGTTGGGGGAAGGACAGGCTTGGGAGAACAATTTGGTGATACCTACAAACATTTGAAATGGTTATCCCCTGTGACCCAGCCATCCCACTTTGAGAAATGTATCCTACAGAAATTAATAGCATGAGTATATTAAAAATATTTAAAGGGCATGTTTTTCTGAATTGTTAGTAAATAGAAAAATTTTAAAGGAAACCTAAATGTCTCTCAATACAGAATTTTTAAGTAAATGAAACTATACCACTCCATCATTAGAAGGAAGGGGAGAAGTGTGGTTACATACACAATGGAATACTATTTGGCCTTAAAAGGAAAGGAAATTCTGACACTTGCTACAACATGAACGAACCTGAGAGACATGCTGAGAGAAAGAGCCAATCACAAGAAGACAGGCTTGTGTGACTCCACTTACATGAGGTCCCTGGAGTAGTCAAGTTCACAGGCACAGACAGCAGGATGGTGGGTGTGGGGCCCGGGAGAGGCCGATGGGGATTTTGTGTTTAACGAGCGCAGAGTTTCACTTTGGGACAATGAAGACCTTCTGGGGGTAGATGATGGTGACGGTTACACAACAGTGTGAATGCACTCAGTGCCACTGAACTGTACACTTAAAATGGTTAAAATGGGAAATTTTATGCCGTGTATATTTTATCACCATTTTTAAGGTAAGAGGCAGATAACACTGACCTAGACAGAATTGTCCATTTGCTCAGTGAATACTGGGGCCGGCCGACTTCCAGTGGAAGGAACAGATGATAAATAAGCAAACAAACAAAAAAGTAAGTAAACGAGCATGGACATAAAACAATTCCAAGTGGTAAGTGTGACAGAAAAACTAGGGAAAGTGAAGTGGGGGTATGTGATGGTGAGGGGGCCCCAGGAGATGGAGAGCGGGGGGAGGGGAGGCTCGGGGAGAAGGGGGCACCTGCGGCCTGAGCAGTGATGACACGTCCTGAAACGCGCCCCGCTCACCTTCCAACACTCTCAGGCCCATCCCCCGCCCCCACGCCCCAGGGCCGAGGGGTGACTCCTCTCTAGACACCATGCCTGTCCGTGAGAGAGGGAAAGCTTTGTAAATAACCCAGGTGGTTAGAAAAAGATGAATCGTTGAGCTGGGGTGAGTGTTCACAGGGAAGAAAGTAAACATTATGTTAATGAAGTGGTGGGTTTCAGAGACACAGAGGCTCTCAGGAAGGAAATCCATACCCCACGTAGCCTGTGCGGAGGAAGAGCAGGACCTGGGCTGCAGCCCTGCACCTTAGAAGATGTATCAGCCCCCAGCTTCTATGAAAAACCTACAGCTAACAATAAACCTGATGGTGGAAAAGTACGTACGTGGTCAGTCACATTTGACTCTTTGCGACCCCACTGTCCACGGGATTTTCCAGGCAAGAATGCTGGAGCGGGTCGCCACTCCCTTCTCCGGGGATCTTCCTGACCGAAGGATCGAACTCGCCTCTCTGGCATCTCCTGCACTGGCAGGCAGATTCTTTACCACTGAGAGCCTAGAACAGTCTTGGAGAAGCAATTGCCACACCCAAGACCAGGTAATAGTCCACTGAAGCTGAAGCTCCAATACTTTGGTCACCTGATGTGAAGAGCTGACTCATTAGAAAAGACCCTGATGCTGGGAAAGATTGAAGACAGAAGGAGAAGGGGACCACAGAGGATGAGATGGCTAGATGGCATCACTGACTCAATGGACATGAGTTAGAGCAACCATCCGGGAGCTGGTGAAGGACAGGGAAGCCTGGCGTGCTGCAGTCCACGTGGTCATAAGGAATCAGACACGACTGAGTGACCGAACAACAACATGTCTTTTAAGGCTGCGGTTCGGCCCCCTGGAAGCTCGCGGGCAGTGGGGCCGGGGGCTGTATGTGTGTGTGCGTATGGGTGTCTGTGTGTGTCTGTGGCACGGGAGAGGGGGTTCTTACTTTCCATACACCACTTTTTAATTAAGGTGAAATTCCCATCCAAGTACTAAGCAGGCCGGACCCTGCTTAGCTTCTGAGATCACATGAGATCAGGCACATTTAGGGTAGTATGGCCATAGACTAAGGTGAAATTCCGATAACATAAAACTAGTAGTTCTAAAGCATCCTTTCTGCGGCATTTAGTAACTCACAGTGCCACACAACCACCACCTCTATCCAACTCCAAAGTCTTTCTGTTACTCAGAAGAAAGCCCCGACCCCATTAAGATTGGATTGGAGGACAGGTGGTTTAGTAGGGCGCATGCTAGAGCGAAAGCTGGAAGGTGATGGAGGGAGGAAAAACGGCCGAGCAGGGGTCCTGGTTCCAGCTGAACATGACCTGCTCTGGCCCCAGAGGGAAGGCCCTGCGGAAGACACAATGATTAGACCAGTGCACCCAGCCCTTCAAACTCCATCTCTTGGGAGCTGGGGACCCCTGCCAAGCCTGAGCACAGCGGCTGCCCCCCTCAGCTCACACCAGCATACCAAGCTGACCCACATGCCAACACACCTCCCCCGCCCTCCTCTCAGCTGGCCCCTGGGAGGCCCCCACCAGATGGGAGCTGGCACAGGAAACTGGGCCACCTGCTCACGCACCCTGAGACCTTGCGAGCCCAATCCACTTCCATCTCAGAGGGCTGGCTTTGTCATCTGGTGGGTGAGTCATCAGCCTGTGGTGACAAGTTGAGGCCACTTGGTCTCAGCAGTCTCAACACTGACCAGTTGGCCGCTGGATGTCCCCTGGTCAGGAGCTCAATTCCTACAGGGCTGATGGCACGCTAGGAGCCCTTCTCTGCTGGAGGCAGCCCAGCCTTGTTCCAGCTCCTGGGGAGCCTCCCATAGAGCAACTTTGCTATCACAGACACCCCTAGTCCCGTGGGGTCTGGGGGGGGGGGGGGTCACCGGTCCCACACACGGATGCACATTTCACTGTAGCTCCGAACCAACAGCCTTCTGTGTCACCTAAACAACGCGCCAAAGCAGCGCTGAACATGTATGTGCTGAACAACGATGCTGTCCCCAGACCCACGGAGCCCCACCAGCAGGCCTGCTTCCTTCCTACCGGTGGGAGGTACCGGCTGCAATAAGCTGACTCTTGCTTGGGAGATGACCCAGCACGCAGGCCGCTTCTTCCTCAATGGGCAGGGTCCTGAGTCTTGGTTTACCTCCCTCCAGCCTCCAGAGCACACACTTTCTCCCAAGGCTGGCCACACACCTACCACTTCTCATTCTTTGGGTCTGATGAACATGCTGCTGCTGCTGCTGGACTGGACCACGGTGGCTGTCCAGACAGGTCAGTGCCTTTGAAATGGACCACAGTGGCTGTCTAGACAGGCCGGTCCCTTGGGATTATATTGTATAGACAGCAGGAGAATGAATATAGCCCTGGGGAAAAGCCAAGATGCATGTGTTGGCCGAATCAATAGCCGCATCGCATAACCCAGGATGATATTAACCAGCTCTGGCAAAGACACAGTCCTTCACAGAAGCTGCACCGGGGACCACACCTTGGCTGAGTCTCTGCTCGTCCACTGTGGTCTGCCGTGACACATCTGGTTTCTGCAGGGGCCAGTGGTGAATTCAAGAGGGGTGTGACAAAGACCCCTACTCCTGCATCCTTTAAGTCTCTGAAGATGGCTCTAGTCTCTGTCATTCCTCCAGAAAAGCAATGTTGATTTGGATATACTATCTTAGCCAGGATGGGGCGGGGAAAGGAGGATTAGGGGCTGCCTCGTGGTCTTTCCTAATACAGCTGCTCAAGCTCTGCAGCTCAAGGGACTGACACGAAGGTTCTGCCACTACCAAGCACTGTATTTCATTCACAAGTTCAGGGAGACGGGGAAAATGACACCCAGGGGGTCTCTGGATATGATAGGCTCATTGTGAGATGAACTTAGGCCAGGCCTCTATATATCACCTGATCCCTATGCATTCTTCCTCTATTAGAACAGGAAGGCCCTTGAATCCATGGGGGTCAATGTCAATTTGGCCCCTATATCCAACAGCCCTCCAACAATCTCAGTGACCCATTGTGGCAGCCTGGGACATGTGCCACTCAGCTCTCCCTTCAAGAGAGAAGCCACAGGACTTTCCCGGTGGTCTAGTAGTGAAGACTCCGGGCTCCCAACACAGGGGGCCCAGGTTCCATCCCTGGCCAGGGAACTAGATCCCACATGCCACAGCTAAGAGCCTGCATGCTGCAACTAAGACCCAGTAGAGCCAAATAAATAATTTAAAAAGAGAGAGAGGAAAAAAATAAATAAATAAAAAGAGAGAGAGAGAAGCAGCTACAAGGCAATACACTCACAGCCTCCACATGCAGCCAAAGTGTTGGAGCCAAGGCCACATCCTCCCCTGGCAGCTCAAGGTCAGGGACCACACACAGCAGGGGCAGCAGGGCCTGGCATCCTCTTCCCAGCGAGGGATCCCTGTAAAGGGCAACTTTTGGGCTCTGGCTCCCTCAGAGCTGCACCGTGGTTGGGGCAGTTCTCGAATATCTCCCCGATAGCGTCATTGCAAGCCTCAGGGACCCCACCACTTTCCCTGGGGGCCCTCGCTTCGGAGAGACTTCCGAGGCTGGGGACTCAGTCTTCCCTGAAATTCTGTTACAGTTGAGTCCCACGTCTGTCTTTCCCCAGCTGCCCTCGGGCTGAAGAAGAGAAGGTTTCCTTAAATGCTGCCAAAGAATCCTCCTGATGTTGCTTTAAATGGGTGATCAGTGGCCTGAACTGTTGGGCTATTTCCTTCCAAGCATCAGTGGTCCCCAGCAACAGGTTCCCCACCCCAGAGTCCACACAGTTACTCTCTGCCCCACTGTCTCCCAAGCACCAGGGATACTGCACAAGCCAGCGCGTCCCTGTCTGCCTGAGTCCTGTCCGAAGTGTGGCCAAGCTGAGTGGCGGGGACCACCCTCCCCCAGTGACGGGGCCTCATCACAACAGGCCAGCAAGGCATCCAACACAGCACCTCATCCTTGGAGTCAGCCTCCGAGGGCCACTCCGGTACTACCTGCCTTCAGGAGCGGGAAGCAGAGCCAGAGACCAGGTTTCAGGAGCAGGAATTTCCTAGAGGGAGCTTGTCAGGACCAGCCTGTCTGGGAGTGAGGGAAACAGGGTGGGGAGGAGGGAAGGCGAAGGCCAGCCTTGGTGGGCCTGATGCACAAACTGTACCACGGACTTACCCTCATCTGGGGGTGAGGGGACAGCCTCTCACACTCTGTAGCAGTTAGCCATTGGCTCTGGCCATCCCCTAACCTTCCAGGCATTGTGGCTCCATCAGCTGAGGGCACTTCTCCAGGGAACGGGATGGGCGCACCAGCCCCGGAGAGGAAGCCTGGTCAGGACACCACAGCATCTACCAGGACAGCTCTCTCTTCTGCCTCAGGCTGACTCACCAGGTAGGCATCACCATTTCAGGGTCTCTGGTGGAAGTCAGTTGCCCACCCAAGCTACAGCGGGCACAGACCATCCCCTCTAAGCGGCTCTGCGGGTGCCTCTCCATAGCACCTTGAGATAAGGTGGGTGGGGGCGCCACTGGCCACACTGTTCTGTTCTGAAGAAAAGCCCCTCAAATTCCCACTTCACTCACAGCCTCTCTGACCTCTTTGAGAAGCTGGACAGCCAGGGCTTATCTAGGAGTCCCAAAGCCAGTTATCCATGACCAATTCTGCAAGAATGGGCGAGTTGTTGGCCTGTTACCTTAAATGGAGCCAGAAAGTCTGACGATAACACCCCGTTATCTTAGTGTGTGAGCTGCATCTGATTCCAGTTCCCCACTCCCCATCCCTTATCGCCTGCATCCGGGCTCACCCCACCTCCACCTCCACCCCCATCCCCCCCAAATCAGCAGCAACAGGGACCAGAGCTCTGCCCTTCCGCCCACCGCCAGGAGGAACGCAGAGGAGAGCGCCACCTAGTGGACGGCAGGGGAGGTGGCGTCTGCAGGTGGCTAAAGGGAGCTGGGAGACAGTGTCCCAGGGGTGCTCAGTCGTGTCCGAAGCTATGACTGTAGCCCGCCAGGCTCCTCTGTCCATAAGGATTCTCCAGGCAAGAATACTGGAGTGGGTTGCCATTTCCTTCTCCAGGGGATCTTCCCGACCCAGGGATCGAACCCGTGTCTCTTATGTCTCCTGCATTGGCAGGCGGGTTCTTTACCACTAGCGCCACCTGGCCGACCCTGGATGAGAGAATGGAAAGGCGGAGTACGGGTAAGTGGAGGAACCAAGGCGCTTCCACCGGAGCGCCAAGAACCCCGCTACAGCCCACCTCTGCCCACACAAGGGAGCGGATGGACCCGCCCAGGGCCACGACCTGCAGCCTCTGCCCCACCCCTTGTCTCCTGGGGGAAACTTCCTGAACAGGCCAAGAAAGAGAAGCTTAAAATCCATGTGAGTTGTGTTTGCATTATTCCACGAAAAGAGGAAAGGGAAATTCAGAAAGGGGAGAGGCTGTCCCCGCTGCACAGTGGACTGGGGGGCCCTGGTCCACCCCCTCAGCAGTGAGCGAAGGGACACCCAGAAGTGGAGCTGGAAGGCGGGTCCTCCAACCTTCCCCTCCAGACACCCCTGCCGGCAGAAAGGAGGCAGCCTCTGCAGTTACAAGATACATGTTCTTCTAAGTACATCAAAGGGTCTGGAGGAAACTACCCAGCTGTTAATAGAGGCTCCGGGGGTGGGGAGTGGTACAGAAGGGGCAGAAGACGGCTTTCACTTCTCAGTTTACACACTTCCCCAAAAATGTGGTGGGATCATGGGTGAACAGTCCACTTTCAGTTTGACCTCATTTTGTATTTTTCAAGTTAAAAAGCAACGGGACAGATAGACAACAAGGACTTACTGTACAGCATCAAGAATTATTTTCAATATCTTGTGTGTGTGTGTGAGCCGCTCAGTCATGTCCAACTCTTTGCCACCCTATGGACTGTAGCCGGCCAGGCTCTTCTGTTCATGGGGTTCTCCTGGCAAGAATAATGGAATGGGTTGCCATGCCCTCCTCCAGGAGATCTTCTCGACCCAGGAATCCAACCTGCATCTCTTAGGTCTCCTGCATTGGCAGGCATGTTCTTTACCACTAGCGCCGTCTGGGAAGCATATCTTATGAAAAGTGAAAGTCGCTCATTCATGTCCGACTCTTTGCAACCCCATGGACTGTACAGTCCTTGGAATTCTCCAGGCTAGAATACTGGAGTGGGTAGCCTTTCCCTTCTCCAGCGGATCTTTCCGACCCAGGAATCAAACCAGGGTCTTCTGCATTGCAGGCAGATTCTTTACCAACTAAGCTATCAGGGAAGCCCTAATATGAAACCATAATGGAAACCATAATAGAAAAGAATCTGAAAAAATAGATATAGACATAGATATAACTGAATTACTTTGCTTTACACCTGAAACTAACACAACATTATAAATCAACTACGATTCAAAAAAGATTTTAAGAAAAGTAATTGGAAAAAAAAAAAGTAATTGAATCATAAAAACAGAAAGTATCGTGATGGTTGCCAGGGGCTGGGGGAGAGGGGCGTGGTGAGTGAGTGTCTAATAGGCACAGTTCCCGTTTTACAAGATAAAAAGGTTTGTAGGATGGATGATAGTAATGGTTGCACAACAATGTGAATGTATCTAGTAACCACCGAACTATACACTTAAAATGGGTAAAATGATAAGTTTTATGTTATGTGTATTTTATCACAATTTTTTAAAAAGAGGGGGGAAAACGTTGGAAACAATGGGACATGAACTGCCTCCTTAATGCAGTAGCACCAAAGATGTGCCGAACCAAACCTGGACCTGACCGAGCCTTAGATCAAGGGTCTGTGAGCTGGGGCCCCAAGTCCAGTTTGCCACATCCCTGCTCGTTTGTTTACGTATTGTCTACACTGCTTTCATGGTACAATAGAGGTTTGAGGAACTGCAACAGAACCCATGCGACGCACAAGGCCTAAAATATTTACTCTCTGGCTTTTAACAGAAAACCACCCCCATCCCCGCTCTAGATTCAACCACCAAATTACAGGAAACACAGGGGACAGAGGAACGTGTTTAACAACGCCAGTGACATGCGACCAGCAAAATCCAGACTGCAGGAAACTATAGGACAAACTACTAGCTTCTTCAGTATACAATTTGCAACAACAACAGAAAATGGAGTGGGCCTATGGGTTTGAAAAGGTCTGGGCAGTGACAGATAATAGACTTGGAAAGTCTTTCTTTCTCTCCAAGTGGACCTCGTTTTCCATGGTAGCAAGTAAAGCAATATATCTAAAACTGAAAACCAGGAATTAAAGTAAAACCACTTCATTGAGATGTGGTGATTTAAAAAAAGAGGAAACATCTATTAAAAAGCTGAACGCCTCAGGAGAGGAGGTTGCAAGAATCAGAGAAATGAAGCTGAGAAATAATTGGTTTCAAAGTCCAGTGATAGTGTTTGACTTTAAGTATGTATATATTTAAACATAAAATATTTAAATATAAATATTTACGTGAAAGAATAAGTTGAAATTTTTAAATTAACATACAGGTGAACAGTTTTATACTCTTGGATTATAGTATGCCTTTCTAAACATGACTTGAAAATCAGAAACAAGGACTTCCCTGATGCTCCAGCAGATAAGAATTCATCTTCCAATGCAGGGGACACAGATTCAATCCCTGGTCAGGTAACTAAGATCCCACGTGCTGCAGGGCAACTGCTGAGCCTGTGTGCTGCAACAAATACCCACACAGCCAAATAAATAAATCAATGTTATTTAAAAAGAAAATCAGAAACAACTATGCAAATGGTTGACCTATTTGCATAAGAATCTAAAATGTCTTCCTGGGAAAAGCTATTGTGTGTATAAGGTTGCAAGATTCACCACAATCAGAAAAAAAGATTTGCAACAGATGCTGTGGACAAAGGGTTAACATCACGGTTAGGTTCTGTTGTTGTTCTATGCAACAGAAACTGACTTTCACTGATATGAGCAGAAAAGGGATGGATATTGAGTCCTGTATAGACTCACTAGGAGGGCTGTCCTCCCAGACAGGAATGGCAATTGGGCTACAGTTGGACAGGGAACAATCGCATGCTGTCCCCCCATGCTGGGCACCAGCAGGGCCACAGGTCAGCTGCCATTGTTTCCATCCTTTGCAGAATTAAGTCTGCACAGTTCCACTCCCTCCCATCACTAGTACAATTGCATTTCTGAGAGGAGAGATTTGAGTGGCAGAGTTTCAATCACAGGCCTGCATCCTCGCTCCAAGGTGGGGGATGGAAGTTGAGCTCCTGACATTTAGAGTTTTCACTGCAGAAATTAGGGGATATTCCCAAGGGAGGACGAGGAATCGGATGTCAGGAGGACAAGAGTAATGGTAGATGGGCACTACAATTCATGATACATCAGACAACTTTACACATCGATATATAAAAGATGAAAACCTTGATAGGAAAAGAGTCCAAGTAACACAAAGAGGCAATTGACAAAAACTGCAATTAGACCATTCATAAATAAAAAGCTGTTTAGCCTCACTAACGCAGCAGCCACTGGTGATCACCGATTCCAAATCAATTCCTGCCTTCTTCGTTGCTCACAAAACCCTGATGTTGTTCGGCTATCAACTTCACCTTCAGACAACTCAAGAGGAGAGAGCGGGCGATCCAGTTATGGTCAATGAGCTCTAGCAAGAGACTTCCAGAAAAGATTTCCGAGTTAGCACAGGCTATCGGAGAAGGCAGTGGCACCCCACTCCAGAACTCTTGCCTGGAAAAACCCAAGGACGGAGGAGCCTGGTAGGCTGCAGTCCATGGGGTCGCTAGGAGTCGGACACGACTGAGCGGCTTCACTTTCACTTTTCACTTTCATGCATTGGAGAAGAAAATGGCAACCCACTGCAGTATTCTTGCCTGGAGAATCCCAGGGACGGGGGAGCCTGGTGGGCTGCCGTCTACGGGGTCGCACAGAGTCGGACACGACTGAAGTGACTTAGCAGCAGCTGCTACAACAAGCATGCTCCACATCCCTATAGATGACACAGCCAAAGCCCGTTTCTTGCTCATGCAAAGTCTACCACGGGCCTTCCTGGCTGGGTACTCCTCCGCCCGTGCAGTTCTGCCCTGCAGAGTGATTCAGAAACCTAAGAGCCTTCCATGGTGTGGTTCCGCCATCCTGAAGCTATGCTCCCAGATCACTCCGCCCATGACTCCTGCTCACATTCCATTGGTTAGAACAGGTCACATGGTCACTAGGACCCACTCAGCTGCAGGGAATGCTGGGAACTGTAGTTTGTGTGCTGAAGAAAACAAGCCATATTTAGGCACCCCAAGCACTGTCCTAGCCACAGTCCCTCTCTGGTCATCACATATCCATTTGGCCCTTCCTCCCACATAAAGGGCACTCCCAGATAGAGCCTTAGTCCTCCTCTCTCAGGAAAGCTCTCTTTCCAGTACTCCTCATCGACTCAGGGTCCTTCAGCCTTAAGCCCAGGACTGAAGTGGGGGTTAGGGGTCACGCCCACCCCGGGATCTGTGCAGCTTCTGCCTCTGGCTTTCTGCTCCTTCTGTGGAGGCCCGAGAATATTCCGTGTCCTCCCACAGCACGGCTCGGTGAAGGGTCCCACCAGCCCTCCGTCTACCGACCAGACACCCCATGCTGCTTGGGGCGGACAGCCCCGCTGGAGGGGGCTTCCTTCGCTCTCAGCGCCAAGAGAAGGGGCCTTAATGATACGGATGAGAACCACCGGGGAGATGCACACAGCACACAGAAAGGAGACGGTCAAGGTCTCAAAACAGACACACAGGCACACACGCAATTTCCAGAATTAAAGTTTAACAGAGGAAGTGAAAAAAGGAAAGGGCCTGTGAGAGCAGAAGCCGTGTTCTAGAGGATGAGATGGAAGGACTCGCTCCCAGTACAGAGCCAAGACGCAAGGAAACAAACTTAAAATAGAATCATCAGAGCCAAGATCCCAAAGTGCGAGTACCAGCGTTTCTAGAAGGAGAAAAATGACAAAAGGAGATGTGGTAACTGAAGAAATAGTCAAGTGGAAGAGAGACACGAATCTTGAGATTTGAAAGGGCTGCAGGCAGGAGGGATGAATAAAAAACAGGCACTTAGACGCAGCCCAGTGAGACGTCTGAACTCCGCAGATAAAGACTAAGCCTTCGGGGTTTCCAGACTGAAAGGTTCCCGACAGACAGAGAGGCAGGCTTCTCCTGTGGTCCTTGGACGTGAGAGGTGAGGGATCCATCCACAAACTGGTGAGAGGAGGCGGCAGACCAGGAAAAGAAAGCCTCCTTCACCACCGAGGAGGGAGACAGACCAGGAAGCACTCTGACAAGTTGGAAATCAAAGAAGTCTTGAAAGAGTAGAAGACAGAGAATGCAAAAAACGGCAGTGAGCACAAAGCTTGGTTACTGTCACATTTCAAGTGATGGTGCTGTGCCTGAGAAATAGAATATAATTGTTCAGGAAGGATTTTTTGAAAGCCAGGGAACAAAGTATAAGAGAAATCTTAATAACAAATAGCCTGAGACTGGAACTAAAATTTCTAAATGACCAAATGCAGGCATGGAGGTGGTGGCAGTGAAAAGAGAGCAAGAGAGCAAGAGAACGGGAGTGAAGTGTCCCAGAAACTTAGTTTTGGGGGGTGTGGGCAGAGCGAACAAGTAAAACATTAGTGAGTAGGGTATTTTTAATACTGAGCTTGGATGTGGCAAGAGGGAATTCCAGGTTCAAACAAGGTTATTTAGGATGGAAAGTTAACCACTAGTAGAATCCAGGAGCCCAGTGAAACTTCTAAATCGGGAGCAGAAGGGGTGGGGGAGAGCAGAAATAAAAACGAAGTTGTTCAAGCCAAAGAAAGTGAAAAAAAGAAAACAGCAACAGAATCGGGTAACCAGAAAAGTCCCAGCATTCCAACCCCTCCTAGAGCTCCTCGCTGATGGCCTGAAGGTGAAATGCATTTCCCAGCCTCCCTGGCAGCTCAGTTCTGCCTGTGACCTTGCTTCCACCAAGCAGACGCAGCTGAGATGAGGGCCAAAGTGAGCCCAGGCCCCACTTCTGTTTCAGACAAACAGGGAACCAGCAAGTCCTTAGAAAGAGACATCAAAGCCCCCCAGAGCCCTGTTCTGGGCTCCTTCCCACCTCCACCCAAGGGAAAATCTACTTCCTTCACTCCTGGACAGAAGACAGGACATTTGAACTTAGACTTAACTTCCTTAATTGAACATTGAGTAGGCGCCTACTGCATGCACCACACCACCAGGTGTGTCCTTCCCTCCCCTCCCCACCTTCTGCACAGAAAAGCCAGATCTAACCATTTGCTTGGGTTGCTTGTCCCCCTGTCTCAGCGATGGCCCCCAGCAGGGTCCTGGGGCCTCTCAGGAAGGTTAGTGCCCCACAGAGTCAGTCACTGTGATGAGATGCTGACCCAAACCAGGAGGTGCCCATTCCATCCTGTAGACTGGAAGCGTCGGCACCAACCCACACCCTTGCTATGGCCTGGTTGTGGGTGAGGACACTCTTCTGCTCCTTGGCTTTGAGGTTGTCCCTGCCAATGGCAGAAGTGACAGTCGGCCGGGTCCCGAGAGGCCTCATGTGTCCTGCTCACCCTCTGGTGCCCCTATCATAGAGATGCATACCCGACTGGCCCACCAGCCCAAGAAAGATGAGAGGCACGTGGGGCTGACAGAGCTAACCCCGCAGTAGAAGCGGGGCCTGAGCAGCACAGCCCAGCTGGATTGGCCAAGCCAATCAATCCAAGAAGTCATGAGAATAAGTCGTTGTACAAAGCCAGTAAGTTTGAGGATGATTTGTTTTGTTACGTGGCACTAGCTGACCAATACATCCCATCACTCAAGGACTATGTGATCAGGACCATGTGAGGCCATAACAGCTGTTACAGCCATTCAGAGGAGGGTGATATCAGTGTGGAATAAGAATCTGGACGCTTCCCAGAGAAGGTAGTTCTGTATATTGGCAGCCTGCTCTGTTGGGTACTGTGTGTAGCCTCTCCTTTATCTTCATCACTGTCTCTGCAAGGTCCCGCTGGGGATGCCGAGCCTCTTCACTCCCACAAGACAACAGCCAGCTAGAGCTAGGCGGTGTGCCTGTCCCCTCCACGGGCCCCCTCATCCAGCTCACCACAGCCCCTTCCACCCCTTCGTGCCTCCCACGGGGCCCAGGTCACCCCTCTAAGTACCTGCTCAGCCCTTTCTGGCAGTTTGAGATCCCTGCTCTGCCAGGTCGCTGAGTCTCTACCAGCCCTACAGTGAGTCACAATCTGTCTTTGCAGCAAGGGGACTGTTTCTGTGTTCAGAACTCACAACTCCCCAGGGGTATCAGCCCTCTCTGCAGAGAGCAGGGACAGCTGGAACCATAGAGAAGCTGAAATGGTGAAGAGGCACCTGTGGAAAACAGCCAAGGGCAGATGGAGGGGACTCCCAGGAGAGGAAGTGAGGTTCCAGACCCTCAGAAGAGAAACAAATGTCCAGAGGCCAAGAGAAGCCTTGTCTCCAGGGGGCAGGATGCTGCAGACGCTGCTGAGGGGCTAAGAAGAGGACATCCCAGCAAAGACCCCACATCGGGCAGTAGGAGGGGGACCATGACCTCTGAGAAAACTGATTCTGCACCATAATAAGCAAGGAGCCAGGCTGCAAAGGGTTTGGTTTTTTTGTTGTTTTTTAAGACCAGAAACCAGCTTCGTGAAGACTGATTGGACAAGGCTTCAGCTTTGTCCACACACTGACTGGTGTACACCCAGAGATGCTGTACTGAAAACAGGTTCTCCACTCCTTCCAGAAATGCTCCTAAAACTGGGTTTTTCCTCCATTTTTCCCCAGGTCACTCCATTTTGCTCTGTTCCACATTCTTTAGTACAAAAGAGACTAATGTACATGAATAGAGTTGGGAGATTTCCCAGACTGAAAAAAAAACAAACAAACCAGAAACACTTTGGTTTCCATAGCTGTGAAAGTGTTGCTCCCTAAATACCTGGGTCCATCACCATTTTTCTAAACAAATCCCAAGAGAGCAAGCCAAAATGCCACCCAGACTCATCCCATCCTACCTCTGCCCGGATACCCAACCCTGATCGAGTAGGGGGCATGAGTGGAGCCAAAGGTCAGACAAGACACAGCGTTCAGTCCAGTCCAGTCTCTGTGCAGGGCCAGACTCATATTCCTGAAGTCATCAAGATAACCTCAGAAAATGACACTTCATGAAATCTCCTCTCTTGTTCTCTCAAGGGCTGTCCATATCCCAGGCCTCCCCACTGTCTCTTCCTCTCCTCTCCCTACCACCCCAAATCTCCCAAATCCACCAGGGCATCCCCCATCATCTCCTGGGGTCTCTTTCCTACCCTCTCAGTTTTGCATCAAGGGGTCCAGGAACTGATGTGGCGGGGATGAGCTTCATCTTGAAGGACAAGGGCAGAGAAGGTGACCCAGCCAGGACAGAAGTCCCTTCAGGAGGCAGGAGGACAAGGGAGAACCGTCCAGCAGCACTCACATGCTGCAGAATCCTGCTCTTTAACAAATACGGACTCTCATTACTCCAGAGGGAGTGCCCTGGGGGATGAAGGTCCTGCCCTGCTAATACCCGACCCCAAGCAATATCAGTTAGGATGCCCTCAAGAAAATGGGGAAGTGTAACCCAGAAGTCCAGAAGCAACGTGTGCTCAGGTGAGCTAAAAGCACGCCCTTTCTAGCACTTCCTGGCAGTCCAGTGGTTAAGACTCTGTACTTCCACTGCAGTGGGCATCAGTTCAGTCCCTGGCCAGGGAACTAAGATTCCACATGCTGCAAGGCACAGAAATTTTTTTTTTTAATTAAATTTTTAAAAAGCATGCTCTTTCAATTTTTCTGCTGTCTTCCAAGGCACTAGCTTCATCCTACCATCAGCCTCTCTGAGGGTCCTAGAGTGGCCACCAGCTGCAGCTGGGGCTGCCTGGCTCCTGGATCCCAGTTGGTGGATCAGTGGGATACTGCTTAGCCAGCTCTCAGGGGCAGGGTTTGGTGGAGCTCTGATCTGTAGCTTTCGCTAATTGCTGTGGTGTAAATGCTCCCACCACAGTTGATTGCAAGCTACCAGCTTGATAACATAGTTGAGAAGAGATGCTCCCAGTGGACTCTCGCAAGCCAGTCCTAACCGATGGATCCTTCCCTGGAAAATCTTCATGGATAGAGGATGGGATCACATGGACTGGTTTAGACTCTGACATGGGAGCAAGGTCACCTCCACCCAAACCTTTTGGCAGCTGCACAGTGGGGCTGGAAGAGGGGAGAGCAGATATTGGGAGAGACCACCATGATGGACCTTCCCAGAATTCCCTTCCCAACACTCCCATCCAGCCAGCATCTTGCAGCTTCCAGCAGGCCCCACCCAGGGTGGTGGTGGGCAGTGGCTGATTTCTGGTTTGCGGGACAATGAAGCCATGAGACAAGCAGACCAAAGAACTCAGGGATAACCAAGGACAGCAAAAGCCAATATCCCATGAAAGTTCCAGAAATTGTGGCATGGATCTTCATCATGGCTGCATGGAGGCAGGCTGCCTGCTGGACAGTAGGGACAGCCATTGCCCAGTGCAATCAGCCTGGTGACGTCCAGGCCAGAGGAGGCAACTGGGACCCCTTCACTCTCAGTCTGCAGGTTCTGGGTCTTTTGGACCGTCTCTGAACCCACTGCAGGTGGAGAAAGGTTTGAGGCTGGTATCCCAACCATCTCTGTCATGATTTATGACCATGTTGTCAGGTGGCTCATTTTTCTTTTAAGCTGTGTCCGTACCATTGGGAAGCCTGTTAGAAAGATGGCTTGATGAGACATTGACAGTCCAGCTCTAATACGGCCCGCCAAGCTGGAGGTTCCGGCACCCGGCGGGGGCTGCGACTGCAGACCTGAAGCCCCCCTCCAGCACCCGCTTCCTGGCCCAGAGCGTGTGATGGGCTGGAAATGATCCTTCCCACATCATCTGTGCAGAAACCTGTTTCTCTTTGCTGCCAGCAGAGTTAATTGCTGAGTTAATTGGCAATGTGTTGTTAGGTGAAAAAGAGCAAGTTACAAAACCGTATTTCAAGTTTGACATTCTTGAGGGAAGGGAAATATATATGTGTCTGAGAATGTGTGTGTGTGTGTGTGTGTGTGTGTGTGTGTGTGTTGCAGGAGTATCTGTGTGAATATAAATGGTCATAAGAAACAAGAACAGAGCAGAGGTTCTCACAAGGGGCGATTTCATCCCCCAGGGGACATTTGATAATGTCTGGAGACGTTTTGGTTGTCATTCTGGGGGGAGGGGTGCCACCGACTTCTAGTGAGTAGGGCCCAGGGATGGCTAAACATCCCGCAGTGCACAGAACAGGCCCACAACAGAGATGTCAATAGTGCCGAGGCTGGGGGAGCCTGAGATGGAGCAGTAGTTCTCAAAGTGGGATCCTCGGAACCGGCAGGATCACCTGGGAACTCGTGCGAAATGCAGATTCTTGGCCCCACCCCCCAGACCTCCTGAAGCAAACACTCTGGGGTGGGCTCAGGCCATCTGCGTCTTCACAAGCCCTCCTAGTGATGCTAGCACACTCTCCAGCTTGAGAACCACTGGCCTTAGAAGATATATGTTTTATCTCTGGATGAGGGGACGCTTTCTCTTTCTCTGTCTTTTCCAAAGTCTCTATATTTAGGTAGGTATTGCCTTTGTGACCAGGCAAACTATAATCTAAGGTCTTAATTAATCAGTGATGCTAAGGCTTTCTTGTCAGGGGAGGAAAGGTCTGGGGGTTCCAGGAAGTGAAAGTGAAAGTGTTAGTTACTCAGTCATGTCCGCCTGTTTGTAATCCCATGGACTGTAGCCTGCCAGGCTCCTCTGTCCATAGAATTCTCCAGGCAAGAATACTGGAGTAGGTTGCCATTTCCTTCTCCAGGAGATCTTTTCAACCCAGAGATCAAATCCTGAGTCTCCTGCATTGCAGGCAGATTCTTTATTGTTTGAGCCACCAGGGAAGCCAAGATCAGATAGTAAATCCTGGCTCAGTTTAATAAATAGACTGTGCCACCTTGAATGAGCAGGTGCCCCAAGCCTGAGCTTCCTCATCTGGAAAATGGTGTGAGATGGTCGCTCTCTCTCAAGTCTATTGCAGGGAATGAGATAAAATATCTCAGGCAAAAGCACCCAGAATTGTTCCAGGTTTGTGGGAGGTGACCAGCAATTTCCTGCCCCTGGCGAGGTATGAACAGTAGGAGGCTAGGGACAGGAGGAGTCCCTGAAGAAGAGGAGGGCAGCCCTGACACCCCCTCTTTGAGGGCAGGGTCTCTAAATGGAGGTAAGCAGGGTTTTGTTCTGTATTTCTGGCTCCCAAGTCCAGGGAGGGAACCAGGCATTAGCTCTCTTACCTCTGCGGGACACTGATTGGACCAAAGCTGAAGTTACCTGCAAACAGTTTCTTTCTGTAAAAGTCTAAACACACGGAGATTATCTGGGAGTCCTGGAGGGGTGGGGGCAGAAGCAAAGATCCCCAGAGCTGGGGAAGGGAGCACCCCTGGGTCCTCTGAGAAGCGGGCTCCCAGAGGCCCTGACTCCCAGAACCCAAGAAAGGGGGTGGCTGTGGTGTCCACAGAGAGCCTGGACCCTGACCCCAAGGAGCCACAGAAATACAGGACTCCAGGAGACCACTGAGCATGGCAAAATGCGTCTCCATGGTGACCGTGTAGCCCAGAGACTGGTCCTGAAAGCTGCGAGCTGTGCAAAGCCCCTGTGGCAGGGTTTGGAGAGGAGGAGCCATTGAGGGCTGGGACTGCATTCGCTTCCACCCCAGGCCGACTTCACCAGATGTAAAGAAAGGCCTGACAGAGTGACACCAACTTAAGTTTGTGACATCCGATTCTTCCTGGTCACCGCACACTCCATCCTATGATGTGGATGTTCACGGGGTTTCTCCAGGGCAGGCGTCTTCTCCAGAGTCCGGTTCCTGCAGTTCGGGTGGGTTTTCCCCAGCCCCACTTTCACAGCACATGGCAGCCAGCAGCCAGCAGCTTTGGCTGGCACCGACCCCGGGGTGGTTCTGTGGACTGTAACACTCCCTGTGAGCGGCTTCCCAAAGCCCCCGAGAGAGCCTGTGTGCTGTGCAGTGCTTAGTCTTTCAGTCGTGTCTGACTCTTTCTGACCCCGTGAACTGTAGCCCACCAGGCTCCTCTGTCCATGGGGATTCTCCAGGCAAGAATACTGGAGTGGGTAGCCATGCCCTCCTCCAGGGGATCTTCCCAACCCAGGGATCAAACCCAGATCTCCCGCACTGAGGTGGATTCTTTACTGTCTGAGCCAGCAGAGAGCATAATTCCAGCAAATTCCGAGGTGGGTTTCCAGCGAGTCCCACTGGTGTGACACCATAGCAACTTCTCTGCCAGGGCAGTGCCTCTCCAAGAAGGCCCAGACCTCGGTCCTCAGTTGGGGCAGGGGGAGGTGGGTCTTCCTCCTCGGGTACCCAAGCCCCTCTGAGGGAGAAATCCTTGTGCCCACTTAACAGATGACAGAGCAAGACTAAAGAGGCAGCTGACCCCCCTAAGGCCGTACATGGGGCAGGCCTGTGCCTGAGCCCCTAATCTTCAGGCCGTACAGTCTCCAGCCTCAAGGAGGTGATGCTTCACACCCAGCTCCTCCCACATGACCCTCTGAAGCCCCTCACCCGGCAGCACCACCCAGGAGACTCCCAGTGCCCCCAGCCCCTCCCAAGAAGGCCTCATTTGCAGGGACGTGAAGACAAGTAAAAAGAGCTCCAGAGCAGCCCACACCACAGAGGGTGCTTCCCAGAAGAGGAGAACCAGCAAGGGGGCAGAGGTCTGGGCACCAGAAGACAGGTATCTTCCATTTGCAACAGGGGACAAGGACTGGGAAGGTCATGGAAGCAGCAGAAATTTCCAGGAAGCCAGTATAGGCAACCCAAGGATAGACGACCCGCGGCAGGCCCAGGATCCCCACCGAGGGCGGAGACCACGTTGTCCTAAAGTGAACCAGGCCACGCAGGGACAGGAACCTCCCTGGGTCACCCTGGACCCCTCCCTCCTCACCCGAGGGCCGGGACGGTGTGGCCACTGTGGTTGAGGATGTCCCCTCCCACGGCCTCGGGAGCCGGGTAGTGCTCGCGACACCACTTCAGTGGTCACATACGCTTCTGGTGATGAGGACATCGTGTTTGGGGACATTGAGCTGGATGCTCTCGGGTACTACTGTAGAGCCCCTGAAGTCTGTCCAGCGCTGAGGAAGCTGTCAAGGATGCAGGCCCGGCCCCACCACCTAGCACTTACTTGTGTGACCGCGCTCAGGCTGGGCCCACCGCGGCAGCGCCCTCCTCCCCTCCCACCCCACACACGCTAGTACCTGTCTGAGCCGCGGTCAGAACTCGGGCACCGCCCCGGGTTGTGTCACGAGCGGACCCTTTATACACATTAATGATCAACTGAAAAAATCCAGATACACGAAGTTAGAGATGAATAGGAAGTTTGCGACCATCACCAGACCGGCTCCCAGCAGGGGGGACCTTGACAAGGGCAGACGGTCTGGGGCCAGTTCTACAGGTAGGCAGCAGGGGGCGCTTTGAGTGACCCTGGACAGGTGACCCGACCTTGCGGGGCTTCCACTCCTACTTCGGTAAAGGAGGGCGAAGACAGCGCCCCCTTCAGGGAGTTCTTGGGAGGATTTGTGAGATTACTTGCCTGCTGCTAAGCCTGGCGAGCTTCAGCCTATAGGCTCGCGAAGGGTCAGACGTGCCTGAACCCACTGAGCACGCACAACACAGCTCTGAGCCCACGAGGGAAGCACGGGTGACATCGTGACTCTTGGCAGCTCTTGCAAAGAGACCACCTCACCACCGGTGATCACCGGTCACCAGACACTACATCATTGCTCTTTTTGTTTTCTCCTGGTGGATTCGAGACTCAGGCCTCCCATCCCCCCACTTCTGGACCAGGCTGGGCCCTCAGTCTCGAATCCTCGCAGATGAAGTCCCAGGGTGGACTCTGAGCAGAGACACCCTTGTGCCCCGAGCCCCAGGGAAGACAACTTTCCGTGTACCCCTCACCCTAAACTAGGCTCTCCCCATGGCCTGGGGAGATCTGGAGGTAAGGAGGGAGCTTTGAGAAGAAAGGGAGGGTTTATGAGAGGCAGCCAGGACCCAGATGAGGGAGCAGCCCCCCAAAGGCTCTCCAGGTCTCATCTCCTCTCTTGGGGATCCATTTTGATGCTGTGCAAGTGTCTGAGCTGGCTTGGACGGTGACAGCATCTGGCTTTTAGCAGGACAAAGAAGTAATAATGCTCAGAGGAACTGATGGTTACCTTGTGGTTTCCTTGGAAACCGAGCCCCCTGCTCACCTTCCCTCGGCTTCTTCTTCCCCCTCTGCTGCCTTGATCTGGACCGTGAATTCAAGAAGGGCCAGGTGGCTGCTTTTTTAAAAGGCGACCTTCCACCAATCAAGAGAAAAGAACCCCACGATTTCCCTGTCTTTCATGTAAGCTCCACACTTCAGGGTCACCAAGGAACCCTAGTTGCTGAAGGAAAGAATTCCTGCAAATAAATGTGGGACAAATGTTAGAATTAGGAAAGCACTGTTTCATAACTTCCAATAAAATGCTGGATTCAGGCAGTAATCATCAATAGTTAAAACATTTTGAGGATAAGTCAGTAGGTGTTCCGGTCAATAACAATCCATCCAAAGCACTGTGGCTGACAACAGCCATTTCATAGGCTCTCTCACGGTCATAGTGGGTCCAGCTGTGTGGGGCTCACTCAGGGTCTCGCAGACATTTGGGGTCAGATGGCAGCTGGAACTGGAGTCATCTAGTCATCATCTCTATCTATCTTACGGTCTGATGCCTCAGCTGAGATAATGCTGCCAAAATCCTGGTGCTCTGCGCCAATGCCGAAAAGAAATACAGAGACAAGAGTTTTGGGAGAGAAATAAAGAGTAGCTTTATTAGCCTCCAACTAATAAAAATAAATGAAAAAAAAAGAGTAGCTTTATTGCTTTGCCAGGCAAAGAGGGAACACAGCAGGCTATCACCTCAGAAACTGTGCCCCCATGGAGGAGGCAGGGAGGAGTTTACAGTGTCCAAGGAGCAGGGTGTGACCAGTTCATGGACAGTTTTCAGATTGGTTGGCATCAGAGTGAAGTTTCAAGCATCATCAACTTTCTGGTTTCAACCAGTCTAAGGTCTTGTTCTTGTGGTCAGCAGTTGTCATCTGGAGGGGGTCTGCTTCCTGTAAAAACAACTTAGGTATGTGTGTCAGGCCTTTATCTATATCTTTCAGGGAACTGTGAATTCGGTGATTGTGCCATGTGGCAGATTTATAAGTCTAAAGTTGTTACCAGTTCCCCACGCCAACAGCTATTCTTTGTTTCTATGCCTTCACATTTTCCAGTCATTAACTCTTGAAACAGTATTCTACTTCAAAAGACAAGGACACAGGGGCTTGTACACGGTTCCAAAGACAAGAACAGTGGGGGCTGGTGGGGCATCCCTCTCGTCCACGTGGCTTGGGCTTCCTCCCAGCATCGCAGACTCAGGGCAGCCAAGCTCCTTGCATGGCAGCCGGCTGCCCCCAGAGTGAGGTTCTGAATGACTAAGGGGGAAGCCCCGAGACTTCCTCAGAAATCACAGTGTCACTCTCACTGCATGCTAGGGTCGATGACAAGGCTTAGAGCCAGCAAGATTTGAGGACTACAAAAAGATGTGAACACTTTGACTCGCTTGGGTGGGGGAGCATCGTTGGAGACTAGCTGCCAAATGAGGAGCTTTACCATGGAGGGGACGACTGTCCCCCTCAGAACCCACGAATCATTTTTAGCATCACTGAAAGGGACAGGCTGATGTGCCTGCCTCCTGACGTGGGGCAGTGGACGCCCCAGCCCCACCATGGAGTGTTGGTTGAGCCCAATTCTAATTGAGACCTTATTTCCCAGAAATGCAGGGGTTAAGAGGTAGCAATACCGTGAGGGGGCAAAGGGGGATTCGGGACGTGGAGCAATCCTCACAGATTGATTTGTAGACTAGGCTTCTACAATAAGTCAACAGCGTTAAATTAAAAGAGAGAAGGGATGGAACCAGCCCTAGAATGGAAAGACTTTAAGAATCTTAGGGGCTTCACGAGTGGCTCCGTGGTAAAGAATCTGCCTGCCAATGCAGGAGACACGGGTTTGATCCCTGATCCGGAAAGATCCCGCTGTGGGATGCCGTGGAGCAACTGAGCTCCTACGTCACAACTACTGAGCATGTGCTGTAGGGCCCGGGAGCCACAACCACTGAAGCCCGCACTCGCTACAGCCCATGCTACACAACAAGAGAAACCACTGCGATGAGAAGTCCACTCACCACAACTGGGGAAAAGCCTGAGCAGCAGTGAAGACCCAGCACAGCCAAAAGTAAACAAATAAATAAAATCATTTTTTTTTAAGAACCAGAAAGACAAAACCCTGCATACAGGGCTCTTCTGGATCCAGAATCCAAACAGACCAACCATAATATAAATAGACGCTTTTGAGGCAAGCAGGGAAATTTGATTATAGACTGGGTATTGAATGATCCCAAGGGGTTGTTATTCCTTTTGTTAGGTATGATCATGGTTTTGTGGTTATATAAGAATGTATGTGTCTATGTGTGTTAGAAAAATACATAGAAGTGAAGTCACATTATGACTGAGATTTTATTTTAAGTACTTCAACAGAAAGAAAGAGAGAGAGAGGAGTAAGCAGATGAAGTAAATGTGGCAAAAGCTTGCTAATGAGCCACTCTAGCTGGGGATGGGCATATGGGGCTTTATTGTACTATGCTTTCCACTTGTGTGTACGTTGGAAATAGCTCAGAATAAAAAGGAAAGTTTAAAGGGGAGCCATTGAGAGGGAGCCTTTTATCCCCGCTGCTCCTGACAGGGCGGCCTCTCACTGAAATCATTTGTCACAGTAAAAGCTCGGCTGCCCAGACCTCGTCGGGAACACAGGCAGCCTTTCAAAGTCACCTTTCGCAGAGGCAGAGGCCGAGTTTCCGATCTCCTGCCATCGCCCCTCCTATTGTTCAAGGCGGCTCTGCTCAGCCGGATGGCAGGTTTTACCTCCTAAGGAACAGCAGGGTCCCCCGAGCACGGCCTGTCCCCAGCGTTCTGTCCCCATTGCGGGGGGTGGGGGGCGGGGAGTGACACGGGCATCGCATGGATCCTGCAGGCCACACGCGGCATCAGGGAAGAAGGTCAAACACTTGGCACGTGCAAGCTCAGGTGTGCGCGCCCTTCCCAACACACACGACCAGGAGGGCGTGGGGCAGGGCGAGACACTCAGTGGGAGCTCACTAGAGGTGTCCAGTCCTCCTTCAGGCTGGGTGAGGCTTCTTCCTCTGTTAAAAGAGGGGTATGGACTTCCCTGGCGGCCCCGTGGATAAGAATCCGCCTGCCGATAACAGGAGACACAGGTTCGATCCCTGATCTGTGAGGATCCCACCTGCCATGGGGCAACTAAGCCCGTGAGCCACAGCTGCTAAGCCTGAGTTCTAGGGCCCTCACACCACAACTACGGAGCCCACACACTCAAACTGCTGAAGCCTGTGCACCCTAGAGCCTGTGCTCTGAAACAAGAGAAGCCATTGCAAAGAGAAGCCCACGCATCACAAGCAAGAGTAGCCCCTGCTTGCTGAAAAAACAAGAGAAAGCCAGCAAGCGGCAATGAAAACTTAGATGACATAGACAAACTCCTACAAAGACACCCACTACCAAAACTAACTCAAGAAGAAATAGCAAACCTAAATACACCTATAACAAGTAAAGACATGGAATCAGAAAACTATCCTCAGACTTCTCTGGTGGTTCAGTGGTAAAGAATTCACCTGCCACTGAAGGGAACACGGGTTCGATCCCTGGTCCGGGAAGATCCCACTTGCTGCAGAGTGGCTAAGCCTTCGCGCCGCAACTACTGAGCCTGTGCTCCAGAGCCTGGGAGCAGCAGCTACGGAAGTCTGCACGCCCTAGAGACTGTGCTCTGTAACGAGAAAAGCCACGGCAATGAGAACCCTGTGCACCACAACTGGATTAAGAAAAGCCAGTGTAGCAACAAAAACCCAGCACAGTCAAAAATAAATAAATTTTTTTAAATTCAACAAACTAGGAATAAAAGGGAATTCTCAGAACTGAACAAAAGGTATCTAGAAAAGTCTCTCAGCAAACATCATGCTCACTGTTGAGAGACTGGAGGCTTTTTCATAAGATCAGAAACAAGACAAGGATGTCTGCTCTTACCACTTCCATTCAATGTTACTGGAGTTCTAGCTAGGACAATTGGCAGGAAAATTAAACAAAAGGTATTTATACTGCAGAGAAAGAAAACTATTTCTATTTGATGATGACATGACCTTGTATATAAAAAATCCTGAGAAATCCACTAAAAAACTATTAAAACCAATAAACAAGTTCAACAAAGTTGCAGAATACATGATCACCAACAAAAATCAATAGTACTTCTATACATTGTCAGTTAACAATTCAAAAGTGAAACAACACAAGAATTTAGAATAGCATCAAGCAGAATAAAATACTTCATAATAAGTTTAGGAAAGGAAGCATAAAACATATACTCTGAAAACTACAAAATATTATTGAAAGAAATTAAAGAACTAAGTAAACAGAAAGACACTATGTTCATGGATTGGAAGGTTTAACACTGTTAAAATGACAATACTCTCCAAGTTGACCTACAGATTCAATGCAATCTCTATCAAATCCCAACCTATATATTTGCAAAAATCAATAAGTTGATTTTAAAATTCCTATGGAAACTTAAGGGACTCAGAATAGCCAAAACAACTCTCAGAAAGAAGAAAAAAATTAGAGAACTCACACTTCTTGGTGTCAAAACTCACTGCAAAGTCACAGTAATCAGGACAGTGTACTGTCATAAGGATAGACTTAGGATCAGTGGAACAGAATTGAGAGTCCAGAAATAAATCCTCACTTTTATGGCCAGTTGATTCTCAACAAGGATGCCAGTACAATTCAGTAAGAAAAAAAATCGTTGTTTCAACAGATGGTGCTGGGACCATTAGATATCCACATGCAAAAGAATTACATCATATGCAAAAGTTTACTCAAAATGGATCAAAGACCTAAATGTGAGCACTAAAACTATTAAACACTTAGAAGAAAACACATAGTCTCTTATAACATTTTAAAAAGAATTTTATTTACTTATTTTTGGCTGTGCTCAGGCTTCATTGCCACTTAGGCTTTTCCCTAGTTGCAGAGAGCGGGGGCTACTAGCTGGTTACGGCGCATGGGCTTCTCCTTGCAGTGGCTTCTCTTGTTGCGGTGTGCAGGCTCTAGGGTGTGTGGACTTCAGCAGTTGCAGCTTTCAGGCTCGAGAGCACAGGCTCAATAGCTGTGGTGCACAGGCTTAGTTGCTTGCTCCACGGCATGTGGGGTCTTCTTGGATGAGGGATCAAATCCATGTCTCCTGCATTGATTGGCAGGAGGATTCTTTACCACTGAGCCACCAGGGAAGCCCTCTGATAACATTTTCTAAAAAGAAGAAGAAGAAAACACAGGCATAAATCTTCATGACCCCAGGTTAGGCAATGATTTTTTGATATGACACAAAATTACAAGCTACAAAAGAAAAAAAAAAGCAGATACATTAGACATAATCAAAATTAAAACCAATTGTGCTTCAGAGAATACCATCTAAGAAGTAAAAAGACTGTCCACATAATAGAAGAAAATGTTTGCAGATCATATATTCCATGAAGGGCTGGCCAGGATATATAAAGAACTCTTACAACTTAATAATAAAAAGACAAGTAACCCAATTAAAAAATGGGCAAAGGGGCTCAATGTACATTTCTCCAAGGACTATATACAAATGGCCAGCAAACATGAAAAAAATACTCTCGACATTATTAGCCATTAAGAAAACGCTACTAAAATCACCATGAGATACTATTTCACTCCCACTAGGAGGACTTATAAAAATAATAATAACAATAATAGTCTTGGCAAAGATGTAGAGAAATCGGAACCTTTGTACTCCGCTGGTAGATATGTAAAATGATGCAGCCAAGAAGAAAGTCTGGAAGTTTCTCAAGAGGTTAAACATAGAGTTACCGTGCGTGTGTGTGTGCCAAGTCGCTTCAGTTATGTCCGATTCTTTGCAAGCCTATGGGCTGGACTCTGTCCATGGGATTCTCCAGGCAAGAAAACTGGAGTAGGTTGCCAGGCCCTCCTCCAGGGGATCTTCCCCCACCCAGGGATCACATTTCTTGTGTCTCTTGCATTAAAGTGAAGTAAAGTTGCTCAGTCGTGTCCGACTCTTTGCGACCCCGTGAACTGTAGCCTACCAGGCTCCTCTGTCCATGGGATTTTCCAGGCAAGAATACTGGAGTGGGTTGCCATTTCCTTCTCCATCCACTTGATGTTTTCAAATGCTGATTTGTTATTTACCACTAGTGCCACCTGGGAAGCTCATAGAGTTAGCGTGTATGCATGTATGTGAAAGTCACTCAGTCATGTCCAACTCTTTGCGACCCCATGGGCTATACAGTCCATGGAATTCTCCAAGCCAGAATACTGGAGTAGGTAGCCTTTCCCTTCTCCAGGGGATCTTCCCCACCCAGGGATCGCATTTCTTATGTCTCCTCCATTAGCAGGCATGTTATTTACCAGTAGCTCCACCTGGGAAGCTCACAGAGTTATCATATAATTCAGCAATATTTTTTCTCAGTATACCCAAGAGAAATGAGTACATCCACACTAATTAGCTTCCATTCAAAGGGAAGCATCATCCGACCTACCCAAACTCTAAGTTACAGCCTCACCTCAGGCCAAACCCTTCAATGGTCAGAGATCTAACAGGACTTAGAGCTGCAACAGGGAAGAGACTGGCAACTCCAAGAATGTTCCAGGTCTTTTATCCTTGGTTTCCAAAGGACAGCATCCATCCTTCGAGACACAACTCTTTGCTCAGGAGCCATTAACCTCACAGCCTCTTCCAGAAATGGATCTCTGTCTGCCTTCCGTCACCACCAAACCTGCCCATCTTCTCTATGATCTTTCCCTGTGCTTGGCGCTTGATATCTGTTTCCCCATGTTCTCCTGCACTAACCCTGGGAGGTTAGTGCTTTTATAGATCCACACATCTTGCTCCAAAAGCCCTGAGGCCAGAAGGACTGCAGAAATCAGATTTCCTCAAATGTTAGAAAGGTAACGTGAGGCATACACCGTGTATTATGAAACACCCTCGGGGGGCCTGGGCAGTGCCTTGTAATCAGACATGTTAATATTTCCTCAGTGAGATGCATGAATATTCACATTGAGTGAAATGAATAAAAGCTATAAGTAGCCTTTCACCAGCTCAGATCACATTTTGCAGGGTCAAATTTCTAACCTGGTCTGTCTGCTTTGAAACCGCTGCCCTCATTCCCTGCAGTAACCGCCTCCTAAACACACACACACACACATGTAAAACTTCCACCACGTTCATTTCCTTTCTCCATCTTTCCATACAAAAGCCAGCCTTTGCTATATTCTGGGGCCCCAACCTATGTGTCCAGTCCTAGGGGACTGAAGAAATTTGATGCTTAGAGACCATCAGATAATAAACAAATAAATGTATAACATGATGTCAGGTGGTGAAAAAGATCATGAAGAAAAATAAAACAGGATAAGCATATAAAGAGAAAATGGGGGTCTTCAGGTTCAATCCCTGGTCCAGAAAGATCCCACATGCCTCGAAGCAGATAAGCCCGGGTTCCACAACTACTGAGCCTGCTCTGGAGCCCACAAGCCTCACCTATGGAAGCCCACGCACTCTAGAGCCTGTGCTCTGCAACAAGAGATACCACCGCAATGAGGAGCCCAGGCACCACAAGTAGAGAGTAGTCCCTGCCCGCCGCAACTCGAGAAAGCCTATGAGCGAGAACAAACTTTTGCTTTTACCATTGAGACTGAACAGGATGCTGTGGGGCTCCTGGGCTCCAGACCCTTCCTATGTCCCTTGTTTCTTGTTTGTAGGGAATAGACTTCAGCCTCCATGACCTTCCCTGAGATCCAAAAGGCAGGTTCGAACAGTCACTAATCAGGGAAGAGAGGGGACACGGAGACAAAGGATGAGCAGCCAAGAGGCAATTGTGCAGGGGACTTCCCTGGCAGTCCAGTGGTTAGGATTCCTCACTTCCAGTGCTGGGAGCATGGGTTCCATCCCTGATCGGGGAACTAAGACCCCGCATGCAACAAAAACAACAGCACAGCCTTGGGACAGGGTCTTGGTTCCCCCACAAGGGATACACATAACGGTATCTTTGAGTTCTTCTGCAGAACTAAAACCTCCAACAAATGGAAGATGTTAACTACTTGATATTAACTACTTTATTTTCTTGGGCTTCAAAATCACTGCAGATGGTGACTGCAGCCATGAAATTAAAAGATGCTTGCTCCTTGGAAGAAAAGCTGTGACAAACCTAGACAGCATATTAAAAAGCAGAGACATTACTTCGCTGACAAATGTCCTTATAATCAAAGCTATGGTTTTTCCAGTAGTCATGATGGGTGTGAGAGTTGGACCATAAAGAAAGCTGAACACCGAAGAATTGATGCTTTTGAACTGTGGAGTTGGAGAAGACTCTTGAGAGTCACTTGGACTGCAAGGAGATCAAACCAGTCAATCCTAAAGAAAATCAGTCCTGAATATTCATTAGAAGGCCTGATGCTGAAGTTGAAGGGCCAATACTTTGACCACCTGCTGCAAAGAGCTGACTCATTAGAAAAGACTCTGATGCTGGGAAAGATTGAAGGCAAGAGGAGAAAGGGACAACAGAGAATGAGATGGCATCACTGACTCGATGGACATGAGTTTGAGCAAGCTCCAGAAGTTGGTGATGGATAGGGAAGCCAGGTGTGCTGCAGTCCATGGGGTCTCCAAGAATCGGACATGACTGAATAACTGAACTGAACTGAATTACTGGATGAAGCATTCTTTATTCCAGCGAGATCAGAGTTTGATAACCTCAAGAACCACAGAAGCTCATCAGGAAGCCATCTGAGGTCAGATTAAAGGAATACATACACCCTGATCCTTATTATCAACCTTACCCTTTGAACCTGAGCTATAAAAATCTTCACCAAATCCCCTGGGTGGGGACACACAGTTTTTGAGGTCATGAGCCCACTGTGTCCCCTTGTGCCTGGCAAAGCAATAAAGTTATTCTTTTCTACTTCACCCAGAACTCTGTCTTCGAGATTCAGTTCAGCACCGGTGCAGAGAGGCTGACTTTTTGGCATCATAACCACTCTGTTTTGGTGGTTGTTGATCACTCAACAAACCCAGCAAAAGCCAATGGATGATGTAGTAACATTGCACCAGCCTTGTGGGATGCTGTTTTCGGAGCCTCCTCTCCTGGCTCAGAATGCTTTCTGGCTGATCATTCTTCCTCAAAATGTGGCTCCCAGGGCTCATCCCGATGGTGTCTGAGCAGCTCAGAGTGTCTCAGATCTAAGTGTCACACAATCACTCGAAAGCTTCCTGAAACTTGGGGGACTCTGCTCTCTGGCACTCACAGTCTGGAACATGGAAAGCTCCTACATCGCTAGAGAAGAATGTCTCTGGGAACCAAAAGACGTCATCACAAGTCCACACTCTAAGGCTTGGGAACCTGACCCTGAGGACAGCCTTCTAGCCTCCTTGGAGCCAAATTAAACATCTTAACCTACAACCTAACGAGCCTGATGATATGGCTGCTGAGTCCACAGCAGACCCAAAGGAGCAAATTCGAGCTGAATGGCCAGGCCAGGCAACGAGGCCGAATCAAGGAAAGAAACAACAGATTCTGAAGGCCAAACAGTGCCAGTGTGTTAGTCGCTCAGTTGTGTCCAACTCTTTGTGACCCTGTGGACTGTAGCCTGCCAGGCTCCTCTGTCCTTGGGATTCCCCAGACAAGAATACTGAAGTGGGTTGCCACTTCCTACACCAGGGGATCTTCCCCACCCAGGGATCGAACCTAGGTCTCCTGCATTGCAGGCAGATTCCCCGGCACGACCCAACTCACAACCGCTCTGCTGGAGCAGTATTTACACGCCCATTTTACAGGAGAGGTAACTGAAATTAGTAACTTGCTAAATTCGCAGGCTTGTCAGTAAGGCGTGTAGTGCAGACTCTGTGGACAGTAAGTAGTTCCTGATGCTCATGTTGACCTTGGTGTTGCTTGTAGGTAAAGCAGAAAGAACCAGGGAGAGATTAAAGGGTGACTATAGACTTTCATAGGGTGATGTCCCAGGTGAAGGGGAATCATCTAAAGAGCAGGGCACTGGGAGGAGGAGGCAGCTGAGAGCCCAGAAAACCATCCCCGCCTCGGCGA
Organism: Dama dama; assembly: GCF_033118175.1. Lineage (NCBI taxonomy): Eukaryota > Metazoa > Chordata > Mammalia > Artiodactyla > Cervidae > Dama > Dama dama. Next base: position 8,219,998 of record NC_083682.1, read on the forward strand.
GGCCCTGCCACGAACAGGCTGCCCCCGGCTCTTCTCCTCCGGAGACCAGCATGACTGACCCTGCACTGTCTCTCCTGAGTTCATGCAGGGCTCTCTAGGACTGGCTGCCAAGGTCGAGGGTCCTGAATGGACTAGGACATATGTACAGGACCAGGTTGGATGTCAACGCTGGTTTGTTGCTGAGAAAGCCAGACTGGAGAACTCTCTCATCCTCCTGAACCTAGCTTGCCAGGCAAGGTGCAGGCCCCTGGCGAGGGGTCCCTGGAGGGCTGCCCCTGGAGGAGTGGAGACTGGTGTGGCCTATATGTGAAGGCCCAAGAGTCACAGAGACTAGAGCCTGGGGACCCCTGCTCCCCCTCCTTCTGCCAGGCTCTGTGATGTTCTGAGTCCTGTCTCCTCCTCACCCAAGGAGCAGGGCAGAGGTGCCCTGTTCCCTCTGGGGAAGTGGAGGGGACCCACGTCCCCCTAGGTGAGGTGATCCATGGGCACAGGCAAGCTGGGGGGAACAGCTGGGGATGCATGCTCAGTCTGGAGACCCGGTCAAGACCAGACAACCCTGGGATTTTGGAAGCCTTGGTGAACTGCCCCCCATCTCCCAGGGTGGAGTTAATTTTTTTTTATGGTAAAATAGACATAACATTAAATTTACCATTTAAAATATTTTGAAGTGTATGGTTCAGTGTGTATTTGGGCCACCTGATGTGAAAAGCTGACTTGCTAGAAAAGACCCTGATGCTGGGAAAGATTGAAGGCAGGAGGAGAAGGGGACAACAGAGGACAAGAAGGCTGAAAGGCATCACTGACTCAATGGACATGAGTTTGTGCAAACTCTGAGAAATGATGAAGGACAGGGAAGCCCGGTGTGCTGCAGTCCATGGGGCCGCAAAGAATCAGACACAAATGAGCAACCGAACAATGGCAACATGGTTCAGTGGCATTAAGTATGCTCATGTTGGTGTATAACCATCACCACCATCCACCTTCAAAGTTTTTCTGTTTTCCCAAGTTGATACTTTGCACGTGTTAGACACGAACTCCCCATTTCCCCCTCCCCCATCCTCTGACATCCACCCTGCTGCTTCCTGTCTCTATGAATCTGACTAATCTAGGGGCCTGATGCAAGTGGACTCATATGGCGTTTGTCTTTCTGTGTGACTGTCTTATGTCACTTGGCATTATTGGTATTTTTTCACTTAGTTCTTCAGGGTTTGGCCTTGTTGTAGTATGTTTCAGAATTTCCTTTCTTTTTAAGGCTGAATAAAATTTCATCACGTGAATAGACCACACTCTTTATCCATTTATCTGTTGATGGACACTGGGTTGCTTTCACCTTTTGGCTTTTGTGAGTAGTCAAACGCCATGCACAAGTATCTCTCTGAGACCCTGTTTTCAAGTCCTTCGGGTATATACCCAGCAGCGGAATTCTTGCATCGTATGGTAATTCTGTGTTGAAGTTTTTGAGGAACCACTAAACCATTTTCCACAGTGGCTGCATCATTTTACATTCACATCAGCAGTGCACAAGATTTCAATTTCTCCACATCCTTGCCAACAGATGTTACCTTCTTTATCTTTTTCTTTTTTTTTTTTAGTAATGAGATGCTAATGGGTGTGAAGTGGTATCTCATTGTGGTTTTGATTCACATTTTCCTAATGATTAGTGATACTGAGCATCTTTTCATTTGCTTATTAACTGTTTGTATATTGTCTTTGGAGAAATGTCTACTCAAGTCCTTGCCCATTTTTTGATTGGATGGTTTGTTTCTTTGTTGTTCAGTTGTAGAAATTCTTTTTATATACTAGATATTAACCCCTTAGTATCTAGAATTGAGACTTTTGAATTGTGGTGCTGGAGAAGGCTCTTGAGAGTCCCTTGGACGGCAAGGAGATCAAACCAGTCAATCCTAAAGAAAATCAACCCTGAATATTCATTGGAAGGACTGACGTTGAAGCTGAAGCTCCAATACTTTGGGCACCTGATGTGAAGAACCAACTCATTGGAACAGACCCTGATACTGGGAAAAATTGAGGGCAGGAGGAGAAGGGGCCAACAGAGGATGAGGTGGTTGGATTGCATCACCGACTCAATGGACATGAGTTTGAGCAAATTCTGAGAGAGAGTGAAGGACAGGGAAGCCTGGCGTGCTGCAGTCCACGGGGTCACAAAGAGTCAGACACAACTTAGTGACTGAACAACAATTAGCCTCTTATCAGATATATGGTTTGCAAATATTTTCTCCCATTCAATGAGCTAACTTTTCACTTTGTTGATAGTGTCCTTTGATGCACAAAAGGTTTTAACTTTGATGTCCAATTTATCTAGTTTTCTTTTGTTTTGCCTGTGCTTTTGGTGTCACGTCCATGACTCATTGCCAAATCCAGTGCCCTGAATCTTTTCCCCTATGCTTCTTTCCAAAAGTTTTATAGTTTTAGCCATTAAGTTTAGGTCTCTTCTCCATTTTGAGTTCATTTTTGCGTATGGTCTAAAGTAAGAGTCCAACTTCAATGTTTTGAATGTGGCTATCCAATTTTCCCAGTGCCATTTGTTGAACAAATTCTTTTTATACAAACAAAAAAAAGCTATGTTTACTGTTCTTACAGAACTGTAAGCCACAGTGAAAATACAAATTAAACACAAACAAAACCAATGACCAGTAAAATTCAAACAGCACTAAATTAACACAAGGGATGATGTTATTTTGCTGAAACAAAATCCCTGTCACCCAGCAGAGTATAACAGGTTCAGCGGAACGGCTCACCACGGCTCTCTGCTGGAACCGCTGCCTGAATGCGTCTGCCCCACATTACTCTGACTCTTCTGTTTCCATCAGCTGTGACATTTAACACTTCAATATGGTCACAAACACACACGGAGATCATGAAACCACATGGCCACGTGCATTCACACATGGTCATGCAGGTGAACCAGAATCGAGTGTTTTAAGTTATTGTTAACGTGAAACCCTAAATTAAGAATCCTTGTTTAAAAAAAAAAAACCCATGAATCTCAGACTTAAAGAACAGACTGGTGGTTGTCAAGGGGAACGGATTTCGGGGGAGGGATGGAGTGGGAGGTGGGGGGTTAGCAGGTGTAAGCTTTTACATATAGAATGGATACATAACAAGGTCTTACTATAGAGCACAGAGGTCAGGTCAGTTCCTCTCTCAGTCGCGTCCAACTCTTTGTAACACCGCAGACTGCAGCACACCAGGCTTCCCTGTCCATCATCAACTCCAGGAGTCTGCTCAAACTCATGTCCATCGAGTCGGTGATGCCATCCCACCATCTCATTCTCTGTCATTCCCTTCTCCACCTGCCTTCAATCTTTCCCAGCATCAAGGTCTTTTCCAGTGAGTCAGTTCTTCATATCACGTGGGCAAAGTATTGGTGTTTCAGCTTCAGCATCAGTCCTTCTGATGAATATTCAGGACTGATTTCCTTTTGGATCGACTGATTTGATCTCCTTGCTGTCCAAAGGACTCTCAAGGGTCTTCTCCAACACCACAGTTCAAAGGCATCAATTCTCCAGTGCTCAGCCCAGAGAACTACATTCAAAATTCTATGATAAATCATAATAGAAAAGAGTATTAAAAAAAGAATGTATATATGTGTTTAAGTGAATCATTTTGCTGTATAACAGAAACTAACACATTGTTAATCAACTATATATCAATAAATTAATAAGTAAGAACTAATGAATCTTGAATGTTTGTCCGGGACCTCGGTGAGCCCGTGGACTCCAGGTTAGAAACCTTGTATTCAGCGGAGGTAGCTCAAAAGCTTCTAGAATAGAGAGGTGTGCAGTGGCTTTTCTATGGCATCTAAAGGGTTCTGTCTGCAAATGTAGACAATTAACTTTCCAGGGAGCAGAGCTGCATCTCTGCAGGTTATGCTCACTGAAGACAAAAGTGTCTTTTGTAAATCTGGATTCCTGGGCTCATCTCAAGTGGGCCGTTGGTGCTGCCCGGCGCTACTGCCCTGGAGGGGGCAACCCCCCTTCCCAGCCAGTGGCTACTTCATCCTTCTCTCCCTTGCTCGCAGCCTGCCCCCTTGCTTCCTTTTTCACTGAGAACTTCTTCAGCTCCCTCTGCACGTCCTCGCAGCCTTCTCTCCCGGTCCTCAGAGGATCTGTCTGTCCCCGAGTGCATGCCAGAGCCTGTCCCCTCTCTCGGGCTCAAAGACATCCTTCCTGTAAGTCTCCCCCTCCCTCGGCATCCATGTCTGTCCTCTGTTCAAGCATTCCCATCAGCAGCTCACCCTCCTGCCTTACGTTTTAAAGATTCCTCTTGATCTCGCTCCCTCTTCAAGTGCCATCTTATTTCTCTCCTCCCTTCCCTCAAAGCCCCTCCGAGGCTTGGTCTCTGCCCTCTTCCCACCCTCCCCTAAACCCGCTCCAGGCGGGCTCAGAAGCCCAGCCTCTCTTCAAGGTCGCTCGATCGATCCCACGTTAGCAAGTCAATAGTCAGCCCCGTGGTATCACACCTCCAGCTCCTTGCTGCCCCCTCTCCTGTCCTGAAAGGCCCCCTCCGCTGGGCCTCCAGGCTACTGCTCAGCTGGTTTTCCTCCTTCCTCATGGCCCAGCCTCCCCTGGCTTCAGTGCCACCATATGCTGAGCACATCCCAATTGACATCTCAGCCCAGGCCTCCCTTTACACGCCTGACTCACCGCCAGCTGCCAGTCCCACGGCTCCAATGGGGCTCAAGCAGGTACATAAAGTTTAACCTGGCCAACTGGGCTCCCCTCCCGCCGCCTTCCCAGTCTCACTTATCGACAGTTCCACCCTCTGGTTACTCAGACTCTCACTTTGGCTCCGCTCATGACCAAAAAGCACAAGAAAAGATGCTCAAGCATCATTAGTCATCAGGGAAATGCCAGTCAAGTCCACAATGAGATACCCCTTCACGCCCACTAGGGTGGCTATAATGTAAACAAGCAACAGACAATAACAAGTGTTGGCGAGGATGCAGAGAAAGTGGAACCCTCACACACTGCTGATGGGATTGCAAAAGGGTACAGCCACGGTGGGAAAAAAATTTGGCAGTTCCTCAAAAAGTTAATCATAGAGTTACCATATGACCTTGGAGAAGGAAATGGCAACCCACTACAGTCCATGGGGTTGCAAAGAGTCAGGCATGACTCAGCAAATATCACATCACCATACGACCCAGCAATTACACATCTAGGAATATACCCAAAAGAATCGAAAACAGTGTTCTAACAAAAATTTGTACATAAGTGTTCATAGAAGTGCCGTGCACAGGAGCCAAAATGTGGAAGCAACTCAAACGCCCATCGACAGATGAATGGATAGACAAAATGCGGTATAACCATACAATGGTGTATTACTCAGCTTTAAAAAGGAAGGAAATTGTAGGAACTTCTCTGGCAGTCCAGTGGTTGAGATTCTGTTCTTCCAGTTCAGGGGGGCATCGGTTTGATTCCTGGTCTGGGAACTAAGATCCCACATGCTGGGCAGCGTGGCCAGAAACAAGGAGGGGGGAAGGGAAGGAAATTATGACACAGGCTACAACACAGATGAACCTGGAAGACATTATGCTGAGTGACATAAGCCAGACACAAAGGCCAGCCTATTGATTCCATGAATAAGAAACACCCAGAACAGGTAAATCCATAGAGACAGAAAGCAGATTAGTGGTTGTCAGGAGCTGAGGGGAGGGAATGCGGGGAGTGATTGCTTAATGCATACAGGGTTTTCCTTTTGGGATAAGGAGGATGATTTGGAACGAGATCTGGGTGATGACTGTAGAACACTGTGAATGTACGAAAGGCCACTGAGTCGTACCCTGGAAAATGGTTAATTGTATTGTTGTTGTTTAGTCGCTAAGTCATGTCCTTCTCTTTGCGACCCCGTGGACTGTAGCCCTCCAGGCTCCTCTGTCCATGGGATTCTTTAGGTGAGAATACTGGAGTGGGTTGCCATCTCCTTCTCCAGGGGATCTTCCCAACCCCAGGTTCGAACCCAAGTCTGCTGCATTGGCAGGTGGATTCTTTACCATTGAGCCACCAGGGAAGCCCCATTTAATTTTATACTGTGTGAATTTTGCCTCGGTAAACAAGCTTCCCTTCTTCCTCTTATCCTGCACCCTTACATCCAAGCGCCATCAAAATCTGTCCTCCCCCACCCCTGTCCTAGCCACTGTCCCCTCTCACCAGAGGACTCTAGGGCCCTCCTAATGCCTAGCTTTGGCCTGCGCTCCTCACAGCATCCAGGGATCCAGTCAAAACACAAGTCAGATCACGTCCCGCCTCTGCTCTAAACTCTCCCCGGGGCCAGCATCACACCCAGAGTCAAAGCCAAAGTCCTCTTTCAAACTGAGCGAGGTAAGTCAGACAGAAAGACAAATATCATGTGATACCGCATATATGTGGAATATTTTTTAAAAAGGTTACAAATGAACTGATTTACAAAACAAAATAGAGTTGCAGATGTGAAAAGCAAACTTATGGTGAGCAGGAAACGGGGAACAAGTTGAGGTTGGGACTGACCCGCGCACAGTACTGTATATAGAATAGATGACTGATAAGAACCTCCCATACAGCACAGGGAACTCTACTTAATACTCTGTAATGGCCTCTATGGGAAAAGAATCTAAAAAAAAAGAGTGGATATATGTATGTGTTAACTGATCCACTTTGTTGTACACCTGAAACTAACAGAACCTTGGAAATCCGCTACAGTTCAATCAAAATGCTTAAAAAGGCCAAAATCCTCACGGAAATCCAAGGCCCACAGAGCTTTCTGTCCCCATCGCCCCTCATCTCTGCTATTCCAGCCATGCCAGCCTCCTGCTGCTCCTGCCCTGGGCCTGCCACCTCCCTCCCCAGCCCCGCAGAGACCCTGGCGTCTCCCTGCAGAGTGCCCCCTCCTCCGCTGTCTGTGTGGCTCAGCCCACGTCCCTCCTCCATCCCTTCCCTTCCTCTCAGCACCAGCAGCCCAGCACCTCCACCCTCTTCTCTAACGGGGCTTTATCTCTATCACTTGCTATTGTCTCACCTATAGTACAGTTTACCTCTTAACCTTGTATTCAGTCTGTCTCCTCCACTGAAATATAAGCTTGGGCGGTGGGGGGGAAGGAGGGGGGAAATTCCCTTGAGAACACGCCCAATAGATATTTGTCAAATGAATGAAAGGGTTCAAATTCATCTGACCCATCTATTTGTATTTGTTTTGCAGAGGGTGTGTGTGTGTGTGTGTGTGTGTGTGTGTGAAACTGTTGCTCATAGGAATTTGGTAAGAAACCAACAATGCAAAGCTGGGAAGACTTGCCACCAAAGAGGGAAGGATGTAAAAGGAACGGGATTGGCTTAGACTGTCCCATGTGGGATGTGACTCAAAAGCAGATTACTCAGACTCAGGGAATGTTCCACGCCAGTGACATGTGCTGACAGCAGCTACCCTGAAGGAAGCAAACCTTCTCACAGTCATCCTGAGACAGGCAGAGCCTGGGCAAAAAGCTGAGGGCCTTTGTCTGGGGTGAGGCCACACGGGGGGAAGGGGCCTCTTGTGGGGCGGGGCTCTGAACGTGTTCGTTTATCCCTCGTTTAGTCTGACTCTCTGCAGCCCCATGGGACGGCAGCACGCCAGGCTTCCTTGTCCGTCACTGTCTCGTGGAGTTTGCTCAAGCTTGTGGCTATTGAGTCGATGATGCCATCCAACCATCTCATCTTCTGTCACCCCCTTCTTTTTCCCAGCATCAGGGCCTTTTCCAAACAGTCAGCTCTTAACATGAGCACCTCCTTGAATTCGCCTGCTCTTGACCCCTCATTTACTTCACCCTAACCTTGTACTACCCACCCTTCCACCACCAGAGCCTCCTTTCTGCCAGTTCCCAGGTGAGCTATACCTGTGAGCCAAGCTAAGGTGTCAACTTCATTTCAGAACCACTGCACGACTCTGCAGAAAGAATGTTTTCCTGGACAGATGTTTCGTGGCAGCAACTTGAGAAAGGCTCACGTTTCTTAGGCAGCTGGGCCTCCTCTCCCCCCAAGCTTGCAGAGGTTGAGGGATGTGGGGTACCTGCAGAGCTAATCATGAGATCTGTCAGTCACAGGACACAGGCTATGGATGATTTATATCAAACTCAGTGGTCAGAGAGCAGGCATATCTGGCCTCATCCAGCCTTGTTCCAGATGGGAGTCGAGGTGGCTTAATGAGAATGTATAAACTACAGCTACAGAATATAAATTGGAACAGGTTGTGCAAGAAAATAAAATAACTGAATACATGGAATGAGCCAGGGAAATGGGAAGGGTGAACAAGAATGGAGAGAGGGCCACCCAACCATCATGGAAGTGGGGAAGGCTTCCTGGAGGAAGTGGTATCCAGGCAGACTCCGAAAGTGTCATTGTTGTTACTCAGTCACTAAGTCACATCCGGCTCTTTGCAACCCCATGGACTATAGCCCACCAGGCTCCTCTGTCCTCCACTATCTCCCAAAGTTTGCTCAAACTCATGTCCATTGAGTCAGTGGTTTCATCCAACCATCTCATCCTCTGTCGCCCCCTTCACTTCTGGCCTTCAATCTTTCCCAGCATCAGAGTCTTTTCCAAATGAATTGACACTTCACATCAAGTGGCCAAAGCATTGGAACTTCAGCTTCAGCAACAGTCCTTCCAACAAATATTCAGGGTTGATTTTCTTTAGGATGGACTGATTTGATCTCTTTGCAGTCCAAAGGACTCTCAAGAGTATTCTCCAGCACCACAGTTAGAAAGCGTCAATTCTTCGGCGATCAGCTTTCTTTACGGTCCAGCTCTCACATTCATACATAACTACCGGAAAAACCATAGCTTTGACTAGACGGACTTTTGGCAAAGTGATGTCTCTGCTTGAAGGGTCAACAGAAGTTTAATAGGCCAAGACCTAGAGGAAGGGCCCTCTAGGCTGAAGGGCTAGAGTGTACAAAGTTACAGGGTGAGAGAGGGAGAGCCCAGTGGGTAGTGGGACCCCCCACAGGTGAGACTCCCCTCCCCGCTCACAAAGTCTTAGAGAGACGCCTTTGACCTGGCTTCTCAGGGAGTCGTCCTGTACAGCCTGGCTCCCCAGGGCCAGTATCACACACTGAGAGATGGGAATCTGCTCCCACCCCTCCTTGAACCTGCCTGAGCCCCAGGAGATCAGCCTGCACCATCTGCCTGTGAAGACAAGGCTCGATTCAGAGGGGCTGGCAGAGACCCTTGACTCACAGTCCAGAAGCTACCAAGCTTCCACTAAAAGACTGTGAGACTCACTTGGGTCCCTGGGTCCGTTCTCAGAGCGGGAGTGATGCTGAGTGACTTTCAGCGACCTCTCCCTCTCTGCACAGTGACTCACAGGGACTGGGATTCTGGTGCCCCACGTGATGTCCCACGTGGAAGGGACCCTGTTCTGGTCATCCACAGGCCTTGAGTCTGCACAGAATGTGACTGGCATTTATTACAGTCACTGCTGATATGGAAGGGTGTGCCAGGGCAGATAATGTCAGGTGGAATAAGGAAGGATTCAGGAGGAAAAAAAAAACCACATATGGGGAAAGGGTTTCATCTTAGGACAGGTCGAGACTTGTCCAGGAACTCTGTAAGCACAGACAGAACCCTGGGCTAAGATAGAGCTCAGGCTTGAGTGAGAAGCAGCTGACCTCTAGGGACAAAGTTTTATGGGGACACGGGCCCCAGGAGGCAGTTGGAATAAAGTAGATTTTCACTTGCACGTTTGTCTGTTTTCCCTTTTCGTTCAATTCCTAAGCCAGCTCACTCAACACAACTGGAATTTCAGTTGTGCAAGCTCTAGGGACTGTGGCCATGGGAAAGAGCAGAATTCACCCTGACGTCAACAGTCCCCTCCCTTGAGCGGCCCCTTCCAAAGGCCAGGAAGGGGCGTGAGGGAGCTAGAGTTTGCGGCCTGAACCTCACTCAATGTGGGGCTGGGGGTATCCTTAGAAAAAGAATGCAAAAGTGTGAGTACAGATTGCTAGGGTTTGGGGGTGGCAGGGGGAAGATGAAAATCAGCAAAGGAAATAGGCACATAGGGCAAGATCAAACAGAAACCAGGTGCAAGCTTCCAGCTGTCCTCTCCCAGTGGAGAATTTAATGGGGCACAAACTGGAGAAAGGCCAGTGTTGAATTCTCCCAGTAACAACCTGGGACAACATCTGAAGTATCGCCAAGCAGGGAGCTCACAGAGCCTTCAGACTGTACTGGGGGTCAGTCCTGCAGGCAGGCAGCACCCACATGGCTGAAGTTAACCACTCATGCACAGCCTCCCTAGAATCCAGACTGCTACAGTGTGGCCAGGGCCCCGGGTGAACAAAAACAGCCACCAAAAACGTTGCTGGCAGAAACTAGCTAGCAGGCCTGAGTCCCCAGATGAACAAAGATACTCAGGAAGGATGTTCCAAGGACCCAAGGATTAGCCCCCAGGAGCTGGTCAAGGCCAGTTCTCCCTCTGGCTTAGGCAGGCTTGGAGCAGCCCTCTGCCCCTCTTCTGCTGAGTTAAACCTTTACTGCACAGACCCCTGGTATGTAGGCGGAGTTCAGTTTAGTTCAGTTCAGCCGTTCAGTTCAGTTCAGTGGCTCAGTCGTGTCCGACTCTTTGCGACCCCATGAACCGCAGCACACCAGGCCTCCCTGTCCATCACCAACTCCCAGAGTCCACTCAAACCCATGTCCATCGAGTCAATGATGCCATCCAACCATCTCTTCCTCTGTCACCCCCTTCTCCTGTCACCCCTCAATCTTTCTCAGCATCAGGGTCTTTTCCAATGAGTCAGCTCTTCACATCAGGTGGCCAAAGTATTGGAGCTTCCGCTTCAACATCAGTCCTTCCAATGAACACCCAGGACTGATCTCCTTTAGGATGGACTGGTTGGATCTCCTTGCAGTCCAAGGGACTCTCAAGAGTCTTCTCCAATACCACAGTTCAAAAGCATCAATTCTTCGGCGCTCAGCTTTCTTTATAGTCCAACTCTCACATCCATACATGACCGCTGGAAAAACCATAGCCTTGACTAGATGGACCTTGGTTGGCAAAGTAATGTCTCTGCTTTTTAATATGCTGTCTAGGTTGAGTTAACATGCTGGAAAAACCACAACTGGGCCCAGCTCTATTGCTGCTGGAGTGAAAGGTTTGTGGGGGTGATGCTCACAGGGACAGAAGAGAGCAAGACCCTCCCTCCTCCAGCCTTGTAGTCACTCCCTCCAACATCCCTAGTGGGACCAGAGTCCCAGCCCTAGCATCACATCATAGATGAGTACTGAAGGGTAGATATGAAGCTGAAAGGCGCTAACGTGTTGATGAGTGACGTCTACCCTTTGCCTATTCAGCATCCATATACACTCTGTTCACATTTGAACTTCCGTACAACAACAAAAAAAACTCTCTGGTAACATAACAAGGTGAAACGATCCTTCATGCAAGCTCATCCTCTCCCCTAAATGTTTAGTGAGGACCAAAGTCCTAACAAATACTGTGTTCATCACCAAAGGCAAGCACACTCTCAGTCTCCAGGACTTGCTAATTTCTTGCTAATTTGGTTGCAACCCCATCTGAAAATTCTGCTACATAAATTAGAAAATTAACCTTGCTGTTATTGCTGCTCAGTCACTAAGTTGTGTCCTACTCTTTGCAGCCCCATGGTCTGCAGCACACCAGGCTTCCCCGTCCTTCACTACCTCCTGGAGTTTGCACGAACTCATGTCCATTGAGTCGATGATGCCATCCAATCAACTCATCCTCTGTTGCTCCCTTCTCCTCCTACCTTCAATCATTCCCAGCTTCAGGGTCTTTTTCAATGAGTTGGCTCTTTGCGTAGGTGGCCAAAGTATTGGAGCTTCAGCTTCAGCATCAGTCCTTTCAGTGAATATTCAGGACTGATTTCCTTTAGGATTGACTGGTTTGATCTCCTTGCTGTCCAAGGGATTCTCAAGAGTCTTCTCCAGCACCACAATTCGAAAGCATCAAAATTAACCTCCAGCTTGTCAAATAATGATAAAATCAGGAAAAGGAGGAGAAAGAACAAAGAAGAAATGTGCATTACAGAGCAGGAACCCAGTTTCCCCTTGGTGATCAGACTCAGTAACCCCAGGAGCAGAGTAACTAATCCCCTTTGCCTGTTGGTTAGTAGGGGAGGAGCCCAGGGGGGCCAACTCAGTTCACTAACTAATCACATCTGCTGAAAGAAGCAGTCCATCCGTGAGAACTAAAGACTCCAAACCAGCAGAATTCAGAGTTGTTGGGAGGAGAAGCAAAAAAAAAATAAAAAGCTCTGAGTGGGATATTAGGGGTGATGAGGAAAACTATTCTCACTCCATCTCTTGATTCCTGAACCCGTGTATTCCAGCCATGGGAAAACAACCCCCGAAGTGGATCCCGGGGTCAATCAGATACAGCATCCTGTAAGGAAGAGCTCCATCCTCTCAGGGTGACATCTAAGTGAGTCTTCAGAGACCATCCCATGGTCCCACCAGGCAGCAGCTTCTGGGTGGTCATGTATTTGGTAAGAACAGAGAGCCCCCATGAGCATAAGACCATTGCCGCCCTTCTTTTGCCATGAAACAATCTCCTTGATCAGGAGTAATCCTGTACAAGGCAGTAAATGAAGCCCCTGCAGAGTCCACAGTGCTGGCGCTGGCAGAAGCAGGATGGCCAAGGAAGGAAAATCCATCTCCAGAACATGTGTCTCTTCCAGAGGAAACACCATAGCCACGTGAACGTGCTCTGTGTGAGCAGGCCCTGACTAGGGGGAAAAGACCCCTGGACATCCACAAGAAACCCTTTCCTTCCCTCCCACGTCATTCCATCCACCTGACTCCTGAGAGCCGCGTCTGCAGCTGGGGGCACCCCTTGGGAGCTGTCAGGGTAGTTTGCCCGTCCTGAGAAGTCCCACCACTGATTTCTTACCCAGACCTCCTTGTTTTTTGGCTGTATTGGGTCTCCCTTGTGGCACGTGGGCACTCTAGTTGTGGCACACGGGCTCAGTTGCCCATGGCATGTGGGATTTTCGTTCCCTGACTAGGGATAGAACCCGTGTCTCCTGCACTGGAAGGCGGATTCTTAACCACTGGACCACCAGGAAGTCCTTCTCTGTCACTTCTTCATCACCCATCTTCCAGTTCTTTCCAAAGCCCGGGTCATTCTGCTGGGCCAGGGGTTGGCAGACTTTTTCTACCAAGTTATAAATATTTCAGGCTTTGTGGGCCAGAAGTTCTCTGTCGTCACTACTCAGCTGTGTCGTAATGACATGAAAAAAGCAGAGACAGAAAGCAGACAAACGGATGTGACTGTGCTCCAATAAAACTTGATTACAAAATCAGACACTGGCTGGATTTGGCCTCCTGGAACTAAGCCATTTTCAGCGGCCCATGAAGTACTCTAGGTCCAGAGTTCTGGCTTCCCATCAGTCCAAAAAAAAAAACTCAAAACTCAGTGTTTTGCTTGAATGTCTGCCACCCAGAAGGATTTCCTTTCACCATGTTCTTCGGAGCAACCCTGGACGGGGCCACAATGCTGCAGGCATCCACTTCCAGTCAATATCAGAACATGAGGCAGAATCATCCACCTTCCCTGGTGGCTCAGTGGTAAAGAATCTGCCTGCAATGCAGGAGACATGGGAGACGTGGGTTCGATCCCTGAGTCGAGAAGATCCCCTGGAGGAGGAAATGGCAACCCACTCCAGTATCCTCGCCAGGAAAATTCCATGGACAGAAAAGCCCGGTGGGCTACAGTCAGACATTACTGACCACACAGCACACAGATCTGTAAACCAGGTTCACAAATATCTTCTCCATCAAATGTTCATAAGGCCACAGGTGCAGATCAGGGGAGACTGAATCCGGCGTCAACATGGAAGCAGACGGATCACGTGTTCATGCAGTATCCTTATGCTGAGCACATCCCCACTTGGGAGCTGGTACTATCGCAAGGGCTACCTCCTGATTCAGTGGGTCCGAGGACACCCAATTTCCACTTGGATGCTCTAGAAGATGCTGAGCTATTCAGCAAGGCCCCTACCTCCAGGACTGATTCCTCTGTTCCCCAGCCACAGGGAGAGTGCTTACTAATTAATAGCTCACAGCTAAGTCAGTCCAGGACTGGCCTCCACCCAAGGACATGACTCCACCCTGGACGAAGTCTGAAGCTGATGGCCAGGTCAGTGGAGGGGACAATGGCCCAGCTCCCCTGCCTCAAAGTGGGACCTCGCTGAAAGGCCAACCCAATTCCAGAGCTGCCCTAGGACTGGCTGAGCCTTCTGTTGCTGCTTCATTGTATTCAACCTCTTGTTGCTGTTCAGTCACTCAGTCGTGTCCAACTCTTTGTGACCCCATGGACCGCAGCACACCAGGCTTCTCTGTCCCTCACCATCTCCTGGAGTTTCCTCAAACTCATGTCCATTGAGTCAGTGGTGTCATCCAACCATCTCAACCTTTGCCACTGTCTTCTCCTCCTGTCCTCAATCTTTCCCAGCATCAGGGTCTTCTCTAGTGAGTCAGGTCTTCACATCAAGTGGCCAAAGTACTGGAACTTCAGCATCAGCATCAGTCTTTCCAGTGAATATTCAGGGTTGATTTCCTTTAGGATTGACTAGAGAAGGGAATGGCCCTATGAACCCCATGAACAGTAGGAAAAGTTCAGCATTTCCCTCTGCCCAATTTCACATTCCTCACTGCCATACAGGGCTTTTTTTTTTTTTTTAATACTTATTTATTTAACTTATCTACACCGGGTCTTGGTTGTAGCACAAATGATCTTTTTTAGTTGTAGCATGATAACTGTTAGCTGTGGTATGTGGGAGCTTAGTTTCCCAACCAGGGATCGAACCCTGGCCCCTCTGCATTGACAGCACAGAGTCTTAGCCCCTGGACCACCAGGGAAGTCCCCAGGGGTTATTCCTAAGAGTACTCCCCAAGAAATCTCCTGCCCACAAATCTCTGCCCCAAAGTCTGTTTCAGGGGTACTTGGCCTGAGACAGAAGCCCAGCCACATGGCCAACTGATGCCCGGTGTTCAGCCTCTGCCCAGCCCTCAGCCAGCAGAGGATGCTTAAAGGAGAACAGGGTGTGCTAGAAGAGGGCTTGGTTTGCTCCCAAGTCCTGGGGGCCTGGGCCATGGCTCTCCTGCCGAGGTTTGCCAGCAGCTCCGGCAGCATTCCGCTCCTCACACACACTCGGAGCGCCGTGGGTGGGCTGGGACTTAAGGCCCCACGGAGAGCGGCTCACGGGGCAGTCTGGACTTGCCGCAGAGTCTTCTCCTGATCTGGTCCCCACGCAAAACAGACACCTTCCGGCCCGCTCAGTAAACAGTCGGCATAACTCAAATGTGGTAATGTCGCCTCTGGGTTTGACAAAGAAAATCTCCATCCCAGAGAGGTGGGACCGGCTGGGAGGTGGGAGGGAGGTTCAAGCCCGAGAGGACAAAGGTATACCTATGGGTAAATCACGCAGATGTATGACGGAAACCAACAGAATATTGTAAACCAATTATCCTTCAATTAAAAATAAATTTTAAAAAATAAATAAAAAAATAAATTAATAACACACTAAAAAAGAAAAAGAAAGAAAGCAAATCTCCATCATTTTGCGGTGAGTGTTGCAAAGTGCGGCAACTTGTCTTTCACCTTGGAAGGATATCCTGACCCCTGGATCCCCAGAAACCTCACTGAGGCATCTGGCCCCTGAATTTTTATGGGGTTGGTCTCTTCCATCTCACCTGCATATGTCTTACTCATGCATCTAAGAAGCCCTCGCTCCCCGGGACCAGGCAGCACACCAGCCGGCCTCCAGGTAGCAGAGGAGCGTCATGCTCTTTGGGCCGTCAGAGATGGAGGTCTCTGCCGACCACACTGCGGCAGACAGCAGGAGGGTTGGGGGCTTCCCTGGTGGCTCAGTGGAAAAGAATCCACCTGCCAATGCAGGAGACATAGGTTCGATCCCTGGTCCGGGAAGATCCCACATGCCGCGGAGCAACTGAATTCGTGCGCCCCGATTATTGAGCCTGTGCCCTGGAGCCCAGAGCCAAAACTACCGAACCCACATGCTACAACTACTGAAGCCCACGTGGCTAAGAGCCTGTGCTCTGCAACCAGAAAAGCCACCACAGTGAGAAGCCGGCTCGCCACAACTAGAGAAAAGCCCGTGCAACAGCAAAGACCTAGCACAGCCAATAGATAAATAAAATTATCCTTTAAAAAAAAGAAGAAGAAAGAAAGCAGGAGAGTTGATCTGACCCTGAGGCAAGCCTGGGAAGGGGACAGGTAAGAACAAATTGCCACGGGCGGGCCTTGGAAATCCGTAGAAAGAAACAAAACATCTGGCAGATGGAGTGCTGCTTCCAGGGACCAGGGGCAAGCTGCTTTGCTCCGTGAAAAACTCTACCTCGAAAAGCACCTGTATTTGGAGTCAACACCTGATGAAGTTCACCTAGAGAGTCCCCAAGATCCACCTACCTTCTGTGCAGGGCGACAGACAAGGTAAATGGGCTGTGCAAGGAATCATTTCCTCTGTAACCCTCAAGCCTTTGATCTTGAAAGCTGCCCAGGGAGCCACACTGATCTGGTTTACTATTCATTTCAGGGGGTGGAGAGGAAGCTCCAGAGACTCCTACTTCGCCCTCCATCCTCACAGCTCTTTCTTCAGAGGCTGGAGGGACAAGATGGGGAGTCCGCCTGTCCCCAAGAACGTCTCCCCCAACTGTACATTCAGGAGCCGGGGAAGTAACCTCGGGAGGGGTCCATGGGTCCACCATGACTGGAACTCATACCCAAACTCCATCTATCACTTGTTCTATTTTAACCAGGGGTCTGCAATAAGGAAAATAATTTTTAAAAGAGGAAGGCTCTATAACACAGCAAAGAGTGTAAGACTATGCAAACAAGGAAAAGAAAGGACCGAGGTGGTTTTGATGTTTAAAATCCTCCCTGAGCCCACAGAAAAGCCCCAGTTCTCAATTCCAACTGCCCCATGCATCTGAGAACTTTACTAAGACACTGATGTGCTCCCTGCATCCCATCCCAGATGGATTCATCAGAGTCACCCAAAGTGGGACCTGAGCATAGGTATAATTGTGATTCCAATTGCTGCCAGAGTTGGGAATGTCAGTGCGAAGGAACCCTGGGTGGAAATAGACTCTGGAAGGCTGACCCTCTGCTGCAGACACAGGAGGGGCAGAAAGGAAGGTTTCTGCAGTCTCTTTAGAAATAACTCACATTGCTCAAATCCTAGAAAATTCAGTGCAGGAGTACTAAGTCACTGCATATCCGACTCTTTGCGACCCAATCTACTGTAGCCCGCCAGGCTCCTCTGTCCATGGGATTCTCCAGGCAAGAATACTGGAGTGGGTTGCCATGCCCTTCTCTGGGGGAGCTTCCCGAGCCAGGGATCAAACCCTCATTTCTCTTGTCTCCTGCATTGGCAGGAGGGTTATTTACCACTAGCTCCACCTGGGAAGCCCCAGAAAATTCAGAAGCATGTGGAAAAAGGTACATTCCCACACCGGGGCCTCTGGGAACACCAGGATTGGAAAGCTGCTTTGGATCAGGAATATCCCATGATGATCCTTCAGCTGAGATACCTGTGGAACAGTGTTCCCCAGACCTGGGATGCTCAGGTCTGGGGGATTCCTGGGTGAGCTCAGCTGCTTTGGGGCCTTGCGGTGGGATCTCCAAATGAGACAGGAGGCCATGTTCTCCGGGAATGATTTAATGAAACTTCAATCCCCATTTGGTGTCTCCTGTGTGGTCTCCACTGGTCAGAAGGTGGAAGGGAACAAGAGTAAGGAATGAACTGCTCGGGACTTCCCTGGTGATCCAATGACTAAGGCTCCACTCCCAATGCAGGGGGCTGGGTTCCATCCCTGTTCAGGGAACTAGATCCCACATGCTGCATTTAGGGATGAATCTCTGGGGGGGTGTGGGGGGGGGGGCGGTGGCGATGTGGGTTGACTGGATAATAAGAGATCAGTCTGTCAAGGAAAGAAGGCAGATAGTGCCAGCTCACTCAAACCTCCTTTTCCTGACTTCCTCTATTAGAGAGCCTGCAAACTAAAGGTGAGCCTTCCCAGACTCCCTTGCAGCTTGAATGGCCATAGGGGCCAAACCGACCCATGAGACTAAGAGGTCTGTAGGAGATTCTGAGAAAATAATCTTTCCTTTCTTCATCCAAGAGCCACCCAGTGGTAATATACAGGATTCAGCCACCAACTGATCAGAATGCCACTTGGGAGCAGAGTCCTTGAGCCCCAGCCATGCCTGGAATTAACCCTATCATTACCAAGTAGTAAGGAAATGGTTGAGTGTCCTCAAGGGCAGAAGAGGAGCGCTGGGGTCAGCAGCTGTTTACCAGCTGGTCAGAGGTGTTTCAAAACCATAACGACCAGGGGATGGGTCCTACCAGAAGGTACTTGCTGAATCTCAGCCTTGGCATTGCTTCCGCCATCACTGGCCCTTCTCCCTTCCTCTGGCCTTAAACACACACACGGTGTGACCCTTTTAAAGGTAGGAGGAGGGACTTCCCTGGGGGCCCAATGGTTAAGAATCCACCTTGTGATTCAGGGGACACAGCTTCCATCCCTCCCTGGTCTGGAAAGACTCCATATGCCTCAGAGCAACGAAGCCCATGGGCCACAGCTCCTGAAGCCTGTACCCTAGAGCACAAAAAGAGAAGCCACTGCAGTGAGAAGCCCAAGCACCACAACTAGAGAACAGACCCCGCTCACTGCAGCTAGAAAAAGCCTGAACACAGCAATGAAGACCCAGGGCAGTCAAAACGGAATTAATTAATTTTTTTTTTAAGTTAAAGGATAGGGAGGGATGAGTCTCACCATCCTGCCTGGACCACTCGGGCAAGGAGGGGGACACAGCCATTCCTGAAGGCAGGGATGAAGGGCTGATGGCCTTGCTGACTGTATTCCAGGCGGGATGAGGTGGAGATGGCCGTAGGGCATCCTGAGGTGGGGAGTTTGTCCACAGTAGGAGGGTGGACTCCCAGGTTGGAGTCCATTCATGGAGATGGGGCTGAAGATGCAGACTGAGGTGGCATCAGTATCAAGAGGACATTGAAATCATAAGAATGGGTGAGGCTCTATGCTAAAGCTGCAAGAGAATGCAGTTTGTCAGATTTCTTCTTGCTGTGCTGGGGGTGTCCAGAGCCCACACGAGGGTGCAGTTAAGCCGAGTCACTCTGGGTGCCATGGAGCGACATTGGTCACTTTGGCCACCTGCTACCCATCTCTGGGGCATGCCTCACCATAAAGGTTGGATAAGAGGCAGAAACCACCATCCTCTCTAGAAGCAGAGAAGCAGCCCCTCACTCTCCCGGCCTCCTTCCCTCCCTGGCCCAGCCTCAAGCAGCGCACACACCCACCCTAAACTGAATCAAGACAGTGGCGATCAGGAACGGTGTCCAATGTCACAGACAGTAGGAGCTGCAGGGTCAGGGTGGTACCTGGGCACAGAGCCAGAGGCAGCAGCAGGGCCAGATGTGGTGCCCTATGTTCAGCAGTGGCCTCGGCAGACAGGTCCTGTGCATGATTTTTCCTGGGTCCTGGAGCTCCATTTCTGGTGCCTGGTTCTCCAGCCTCCTTACTTACACCCAGAGGAATCCCTTCCAGCCCGTCGGTGAGGTCAGGCGCCCCACTCTTGGTGCTCCCTAGGACCACTTCCCTCTCTGTCCTCTTTTGTTCCCCCCACCAGACTAACAGCCCCCAAAACAGGGACCATGTCTTTGTTCACTTCTCTACCCCAGCCCCCAGCCGCCAACCCAAGAAAATGCTTCTATTTTTGAATGAATGTCTGACTCTTTGGGAACAGAAACAACCTGGGAGGGTGTTGACCCGAAGGCCCCATCCTGCAGGGAGACTCAAGGGCTGAAGGGCGCAGGATTTGAGAATCCCCCAGATCCAACACTGCAGAGGCAGGACTCGGGAAACGGCCCCCAAGAGGAAATCAGGAACCAGCTCAGTGATGGCCTTTCTAAGACCTGCGTGAGGTTCGGGGGCCTCTGTCCCCTCTGCGTCACCCAGTGAGCTGCAGGAACCACACAGAAGCAAGAGTTCGGGGATAACAGTCTCTCTCCCATAAAGAAATCGTAAGAAGCAGAGTAGTGAATAGTGCAAGTTGCTCAGTGGTGTCCGACTCTTTGTGACCCCACGGACT
Source organism: Dama dama (assembly GCF_033118175.1). Taxonomy (NCBI): domain Eukaryota; kingdom Metazoa; phylum Chordata; class Mammalia; order Artiodactyla; family Cervidae; genus Dama; species Dama dama. The sequence continues at coordinate 8,240,143 of NC_083682.1, forward strand.
GTAACCTGCCAGGCTCCTTTGTCCATGGGATTCTCCGGGCAAGAATACTGGAGTGGGTTGCCATTCCCTTCTCCAGGGAGTCTTCCCAACCCAGGGATCGAACCCAGGTTTCCTGCATTGCAGGCAGATTCTTTACTGTCTGAGCCACCAGCAAAGCCCCCATGAAGCAGAGTAATGACAAGTGTTTCCAAAGGGAAGGCCGGTCTCCCAAACTTGTGAGGGAGGGCAGGACTGGCCAGGACTTAAGCAGCATGGGATAGTGATGCATCTGGGCCCTGGGGTCCAACAGGGTTTTTACAAAGCCTCAGCCCTGACCCAGGCCACAAGAGATGAAACCTCCCTGTCCTCAGCTTTCCCATCTGTAAATGGGGCTTTCATGAGACCCACCACAGGCTGAAAGCAGGTAACACCTGTGAGGTGTGTGGCATATCGCAGGGGCTCATACCGCTTCTTGCCTGCTGGTCACCACGACGTTCCCAGACGGTGACACCTGAGGATGGTTATGTAAGGAAATCCCACCGTGAGGAGTCTGTCTAGGCGCTGCCTGCCTAGGGAGAAACAGACTTGATGGAGAACGCCGACCCCATTTCTCCTCCTCAAGTTCCCCCAAGCAACTTCTGAGCCCTCCCTGGCCTCTGCATTCAATTCACTGCCAGGAGGGACCGCCTCAGGCAAATTGCTGCCATCGATCGATTAGGTGGACAGAGATAGCTGCCCTGCAGATTAATGAATTGGCTCACAAGCCCATAAATCACCTCCAGCGACAAATCTGGCCTGTTCCCAAGAAAATGTAGCCTCTCAGAGTGAACCACCTCCAGTGCAGTTTCCCTAACCGCATTCCAGGGAACCCTGGTACCTCACGGGCGTTCCTGGGCGTGGGGGGCATAGGGGGAGAGTTGGGAAACTCTGAGTCAAATGGGCGTTGTGATGCAGGACTTGTCAGATCCTTGAATGTACTAATAAACTTCATGACTTTCAAAAGAGGGGCCAAAGTAGACTGGATGACAAAAGCTCTGTACAGAGTATCTATTATTTCTTACAAATACCTTGAGCTTCACGGAACACAGTTTGCAAAGTGTTCATTGAGGGAAATTTCCCACCTCTTTCTTGTTGAGGAGACTGAGGGCCCACCTCCTGCTGGGAGCAGTGGGGGTGGTCAGCCTGCTCTCCCCACTCTGGGGCTCTCCCGATGACATGAAATCTCAGAGCCCGCTGAGCCAAAATGCAGGCTTGGGATGTGAAGGGCCTCTGCCTCCTCCTCTGGGCACTCCCCTGCACCCCCTTAGCTCCAGCCAGGCCACCGAGGCACAGAAGCCCCCAGGCTCCACGGCCACACACTGACATTCCGCCCCCTTCCAGCCAAGACTCTCTCCATCCTTGCCTTGCCCCCTGCAGGTCGCAGGAAGGCCCCTCCGCAGCACTCACTGCGGGTAAATGGAGAAGCTCAGCCCCCTCAGGGAAGTCCCGACACCTTCCAGTGTCCTGCTCATCACACCTGAGGCTGGCAGTGGGGCGCAGGGGAAAGCACCCAGCCCCACCCCTGGCCATCAGCTGTCTTCTGGAGCTCCAGGCCTCTAGGCTGGCCAGTGCCCACACTGGGCCAGCTGCCTTGGCACCTTTGCCATCGCTGAGCCTACTCCCTCTGCCAGCCACACACACACCTGCCCAGGTGGGACTTTTTGTTTACAGTCATAATGTGTCTAGGGGCCATAGACCGCGCCAGGGTTGTGTGCTTCCTTGGCTATGACTGGTGGAAACCCGGGAGTGTGTATTCCACGCATTGTGACTTTGGCCAAGAAGTGACTGAGAATGGGCTTAGACCGCGGAGGGATGGAGTGGACGCCTGCAAGAAAATCAGGCTTTTTTAAGCAGGTGTAAGTCAGAGACAAGGACGCTGAGTAAGCTGTACGTGTTAAATGAGATCACATCTCAAAGGCACTTGGTGCTGTGCCAGACTCACAGTTGATGCTCACAGATAAGTAACACTTTTATTCTATTTAAACACATATTTTGGCTATTGGTGAGTCCATCTTCCTTTGCTGTTGATAGTTTGGAGGGTGGTAGAACATGATAAAAATAAAAAGCCCTGATATCTTTTCTTTAAATCAGTGATCATGGAGAAGGAAATGGCAACCCACTCCAGCACTCTTGCCTAGAAAATTCCATGGATGGAGGAGCCTGGTGGGCTACAGTCCATGGGGTCGCAAAGAGTCAGACACAACTGAGCGACTTTTCACTTTCACTCTCACTTCCTAAATACAATGATGGCTCTGATTATTGCACTTAAAACTGGGATGTTGGACTATATTTTCAGTATTCTGTTAAACAGTAAAGTACTGTGTAGATAAAATGATATTAAAAAATTTTTAAAAAAATCAGTGATCAATCACTGTCCTCATCACAAAGAAGACTCAACCATGAGGATTTCCCTAATGGTCCAGTGGCTAAGACTCCACGCTCCCAGTGCTGGAGGCCTAAGTTCAATCCCTGGTTAAGGAACTAGATCCCACAGCCTTCAACTAAGAGTTTGCATGCCAAAACTAAGACCCAGTAACAAAAAATAAATCAACATTTCTTTTAAAAAGACCCCACCTTTGATTCTTCATCTGTGAAAATGAGCATTAAAGTAACTCAGAGAAGAAACCAGGCTTTATAAACTGCAAAGAGGTTGGCTATTATGTTTCTGACCCTCGCTGTGTATTTCAGATCCTCATTATGAGCATCAGTTGGCAAAGGGATGTTTCTGAGGACTGAGTCCTTTGGCAAACGCTAGGCTAGACGGAGCTACTTGGACTGAGGTAGAGGTTTTTGCTTTAAAAATAAAAGTTGTATATACCTTTAAATCCATTCAGTTGAATTGCCGATTCAATAAGCAAATATAGAACAGACGGAGAAAATTTACGAGCTCCAAGACAGCAAAGAAGGCTGTGAACTTCAAGGATGTTAATGGAGCACTTGCTGAAACCAGCTTTGCCGAGGGGGTAAGTCTCTACTAGGTCATAAGGAGGCTACCACATTGGGAGCCTGGCAGGATTTATGATGTTAATTAAGTTCATCTGATTCCAACTCCCAGTATAACCCACTCAGCTGTCTGAGGCTATAAATGAAGTCTCATCCATACCCATGTCTAAACTGCCAAGCATCTTAGCGCCCAGCTGTACACTCCCAGGGACATGGCCCATCTTTGCGCCTTCTCATGTGTTTTGCGAGTGCTCAGGTATAAGCCCCAAACTGTCCACCTCCTTGGCCTCATCCTGTGTCTCCTGCTCCTCCTGACCCATCCTCCAGGAAAGCAGCCTCCCACTACCGGCCACCAGGGCCCCTCTCCACCACTTCTGTGATGCAAGGCTGCTGGCAGGTCAGGCGGGGGCCAGGGCAGACATGCAAAGCTCTGTGGCCTTCCCAGAGCTGTGCTGTCCTTTGTCACCCAGACCTGGAGGGGACACTGCCCAGGCCCAGAGGCTCACCACCTCTCCCAGAAACAGTTCCACAGATCTCTGGCCCCAAGCCCTCCCCTCCCCACCCATCATGCTCCATCATTCTTGCCTCCTCCTTCTCTCTCTGGGCACTTCTACACCAAACGTCTTCATTCTCCCTTCCAGTTCTAAGAGATGAAACCACATGTGTGTCCGTTCCTACAAAGAGGACCAGGCTGACACAAGCCCCCAGGCCTGCAAACTACAGGCTCTGCCTCCCAGTATACACAACTCTTGGATACCCTCCTACATCCATATCAAACTCCTCTTTATTCATGAAGAGAGGTGGGAAACTGGTATCAGTTAAGAATTGCACTTGGCGATAAGTTATAGTAGCTGGAATAAGAAAGAGATTAAACTTTTCTTACATGTAAAAAGAAGTCTAGAAGCAGCCAGTCCAGGGTTAATATAACAGCTCCATAGCCCATCCCTGACAGTCTCCTCTATCCTGCTCTCTGCCATTATTAACACGAGGACTGTGTCCTTGAGGTCACCTCATGATCCCAGTATAGTTACTGTAGCTCCAGACATCACATCCAAATTCCAGGCAGCAGAGAGTAGAAATGGGGCAAAAGGGCATGCCTCCCAACTAAGTCAGCCTGCTTCAAAGAGCATTGCCAGAAACCTCACCCAATAACTTTTGCTTATATCTTCTTGGCTTCTTTCTGAGCAGCAAGGAAATGTGGTATTGTGAAAGTCCAGTGACACACCTAACACTTTAAGTTTTCTATTGCTAAGGAAGACGGGGGTGTGGATTTTGGATAAGCAAGTAGCAGCACTGAACACACTTTCTTGAGAGTTAAGTGAAAATCAAACTAAGTTCTTCCCTAGTTTCTTGTGGAGGGCCACAGATGAGTGTAAGTCCATAAGCAGTGATTATGGCATCAAAAAAAGAAGCTGTGCAGGATATTCTCAGCCCATTCTACACTTGAGGTGGGATGCTGTTTTGTGGTGCTCACCCTAACAATTCTACTACCATATTCCCCTGCTAAATAGGTGTTTAAAACAGGAGCTAACCTGCTAACGCTCAGCTGGTGGTCTACTAGGACCTCAGGGTCTTTGTTTCCTAAACATTTTCAGAATTCACTCCTCCTCATCCATCTTTTGTTCATGTGGTCTGCTCTTCTCCTTGAAACAACCTACTCAAGAATCCTGTTTCTAGTCTTTCCGGACCACAGTCTTCTCATTGTGGTACCAAGTTGTTGACCAGGATGGAAAACTGAGCTCAGATGAGGGATGCAGCAAAATCGTGTGATGACCAGCATGATTTATTTTTAAAAGGGCCACTGCTGTGTCTGTCTTTTTGAGCTGTCACATCTGCCTCCAATAAAGAAAGTCCAGGCTCTTCAGGCTCTATGAGCTGAGACAAGAACCAGACTCTGGGTGCAAAGAAAGCTAAAACTTCTAGACAAGGGAGCAAATAACCTCATATCTTTTAGGGGGAGATGTTTTAAAGGCCAGAGATAATTTTGGGAGACAGGTTGACATTATGATTAAGACCTCAGTAGAGAAAGCTGAATTCCAGGGCCAGCACCGCTGGATGTGATTGTGTGACTTTAGACAGTCTGTCTCGCTGAGCCTCATTTTCCTCATCCATAAAATGGAACAATAACAGATAATTACAATAATGTAAAATCTATTCGTGAGATGAAATCACCCATGCACAGTACTTGGGCCAGTGCCTGGCTCCTAATACAGGGCAAGTGCCCAAAACATCAGCAATTACTATCACTTGTTTAACATTATTAGTGATAATAAGGGTGTTGACTTGTCCTGTATGGCATGAATGATTTTAGCACAGGCTCTAGCTTGTAAATCTCAATAAATGGGTTCAACATCAGTATCATCCTTGTTGGTGATAGAGGAAATATCCAGAAAGTGTTTCCTCTTTCCACAGGCAACAAACGACAATGCCTCCCAGACTTCTACGGTAGTCCAGTGGTTAGGACTCCACACTTCCACTGCAAGGGATGCAGGTTCAATCCCTGGTCAGGGAACTAAGATCCCACACATTGTGTGACACAGCCCCAAAAAACAAAAGACATCACCTCTGGACCTGGTTCCCTCCAACAAGAAGAACCTTCCGGTGTGAGCCTCCAAGCCTCAGGCAGGGGAGAAGCAGGATGTGGCAGCCCCTGTGGGGAAGCTTAAGGAGCGCTGAGATGCAAAGTCCCCTTGGTGTCTGCGACTCCCACCCTCCGTCCCTCTGCTGACCCAGCAGTGCCCATCTGGGTTCATGGGCTCAAAGGCAGCTTCTCCCCACTCCCTTCTGTGTCCAGCATCCTCCCAGAAGCCTGCTTTGTGACGGGTTTTTGGGACACAGTCAGCAAGCAGGCCCTATTGACATCTGATGGGCAGAAAAGTAACATACACTTAGGATCTGGGGGTGTGGGGCAGGGGACATGGCAGACACCCCTATACCCCAAAGGATACCCTCCTTCCAGTAGAGCTGTGATGGCCTGAATCTCTGGCAGAGGATACTGGTTTCTGAGAGCTCCTGCCATAAAATTGATTGTGTCCCTACGGAAAATTCCACATTACAGAAAGCATGCCCGATGAGGCAGGAAACTTGAGCTGGGAGCATCAGGAGACCTGGCTTTGCCCCTCTGTAGCCCCGTGACTGTGGCTGAGTCTCTTTCCCTCCAGATGCCTCGGTCTCCCCATCAGGAAAGTTTAGGGGGTAGTCAGATCCACACTCTAGATTTAGATACAACTCTAAAAACTGAACATGCATCAGGGAAGCTTGTTACAAAGGTGGATTCCAAGATGCTATCCTATAAATTCAGATTCAGCTGGACACCCGGGGCCCAGGAAAGCACCCAAGCCCCTCCCAAAGGACAGGGCATCTCCGGCTGCCACTCAGCGGGTGATTTCAGGCATCCTAGAGGCTCACTCTGAGCACGACTGTCTCTCAGGCCCCAGGGAGAATCAGAGGGAGTAGAGGGTCTAAGAGGGGAGCAGAGAGGGGGCAGAGGGTCCCAGAGGCCCTGGCCTGGTGACTATCGTCTGCACATCACACCACACCCATCACCCACCCTGGCCAGGTACCCCCAGTCCACCTTCCCTGGCACCATCAGGGCAGCTGCAGGCACCCCTGCAGATGCACCTTATGGAAATTGGTCTCCTTGCCTTTCCTGCAGAAAAGTCCTTACCTTTGAGGTTTTCAGAAATCTGAAAAGAACAGCTATCTGGACTCCATCTGCCCTTCAAGCAAGAAGCAAGGGTTTTCTTTCAAGGGAGATATGGTGCAAGCCCACACTCACAGGCAGGTGTGCACTGTTCTGTGGGAGCCAGCCTGGGTCGCTGGCTTGGACAGCAGCAACCTCCCGGCCTGGCCCCCAGGGACCGTTCTGCCCTCTGCCACCTCTCCAACCCCCACTCTGCTCCATCACCAGCATTGAGTGCTACCTGCAAGGTGTTCTATGGGCTTTGCGTGTTTCACCCCATCTAATCTCCACAACAAGCCCATGAGGTAGCTGGTATCATTGTCCCCATTTCACAGATAAGGCAACTGAGGCACAGAGAGATTCAGTAATTCGCCCTAGGTGACCCAGCTAAGAATTGGTGGAGCTGGGCTTTGCAGTCCACCAGTGAGGCTCCTGGAGGCTGAGCTCTGAGACCATGTGTCCTCAAGCTCTCACGTCCGCAGCCCCACCCAGGACCTGGACCACTCATCCTGGTCCAGGTTGAAATCCCACACGGCCCTGTTATTAATAAAGCACATCCAGGAACCTGGTGTGGGCGGGGGAGGTGGTGACCAACAGGAAGAATAAGGTATTTGCTGCAAAGCTTCTTCCCCGAGGCTCTGTGCCTCCCTCAGAGAGCCCAGTGTGTACACACTTACACACACTCACATATATATGTGCATGCCCTCAGTCACATACACTCAAATAAACTCACCCAACATACGTTTTGCTCATGCATGCATACACATTTTCACCCTCACACTCACACTGACACAGCACATTCATGGTGCACAAGACACACACACCCATGTGCAGACACGCTTGCACACGTTCATATGCTCTCAGAACACACACCTCCTCTCACAGTCACATACACACACTCACAGACACTCACACATCCTCATGCTCACACACGTATATCCTCACACACACACACACATTCGTGTACTCACACGCACGAGGGTGTGTTCCCAACCGTCACCCACGCCCAGCTGGTTAGTCTGTTCCAAGCTGCTGACAGCACGTCAGTGAGGAGAGCTGCGAGCTGGGCTTGCACTGGAGGGTGAGCGGCAGAGGAGGGGCGCCCATCTGGTCCCCACACCTCGGGGAGGCGGGGACGCCATCAGCGCTGGCGGAAGCTGGAAGGAGGGTGGGAAGAGCGTGCCCATTGTCTTGCCAGGACATGGGTCCCTGTCCCAGGCATGCCTGAGCCGGTCCTCATCTTCCCCGGGTTCTCTTCATTTCTTTCCAGCCAAGCCGCTGTTTGTGAAGGGCTCAGAGTGTGCCCAGCGTCTCCCCGGGGGCCCGGCCAGCTGCCTTGCGGCTCTCCGCCATGGGAGCAGCTCTGGCCCCGCTTCACCCAGTCAGCAGTGGAGACCCAGCCAGTGAATGGCTCCCTGGTGTCCCAGCCGCATCCCACCAGCCCTCACCGCTCGCCAGCTCCCCCGGACTCCCTGGGGTTCAGTGCCAACCTCTCCACCCGGACACCCCAGCCCATCCCTGCCTGAAGAGGAGAAGGAGGGGCCCACCATCCCCCCCCCGCGGCCTTGTGCCCCCCACCACCACAGCCCAGCCAGCCTGCAAGCAGAGGAGAGAAGGGCCCCCTGGTGACCTCCAGGAGCTCTGCCAAGAAAAACGCGGGCGGGCGGCGGGCAAGGACACAGTTGCTGAGACGTGTCGTTTCATTTTCAAGGAGACAGCGGGTACTGGATTTTACCCATGCTGCTACAAGTCATAAAATGGTACGATCTCTCTGAAGGGTAGTTGGATCGTGTATATAGAAGGCCTTTAAAGCGTGCAAGCAAGGGTGCATCTTTTAGCCTATTAATTCCACTTCGAGGAAACATATTCTGAGGAAATATCTGGATAGTTGAGCAGAGATGTAGTACAAGGATGTTCATTGCAGCATGGCTTAAAACAGCCGAGGAATTGAAAACAGCCCGAGCAGCCAAAAATAGAGAACAGTTTAAGTAAATCTTAATATAATCACACAACAGAATATTATATGACTGCAAAAATTTTTTTCATGTATTTGTTGATGCACATATTCACAATCTATTTCTGAGTTTAAGACAGGCTATAACAACTTATTTAGATTTATACCATTTCCTTTAAAAATTTCTATCCAGAGACTTCACTGGCGGTCCAGTGGTTAAGAATCTGCCTTTCAATGCAGGGGACTCAGTGAACTAATATCCCATAGGCCATAGGGCTACCAAGCCCACAGGCCACAACAAGGATTCCACATGCTGCAGCTAAGACCTGACACAGCTAAATAAATACACTTTTTAAAAATCATTATCAATAAAGAAAAATCAGGAAGTGAATACATCAAAATGTTAGCTAACACAGGTTCTCCATGGAGAGTCATGCCACCAATAATGAGTTTCATTTTTTCCTTTTTGTGTTTTTTAATTTTTTTCCTAAAACTGACATTCAATCAAGGTGAATTTTTTCAATCATATGTACATATTACTACATTGGTTTGACTATACATGAACTATTACTGAAAGACTGCGTAAGAACTGGCAACACTGGGGCCTCTGGTAACAAAAGGTTGATGGCAAAGGGTCAGGACATATGAAAGGAAATTTTTTTCACTATGTACCTTTGTAGCCTTTGAATTTTGAATCATATGAGTTGGTATCTTTTTACAAATATAAACTAAATTTAACTTTTGAAGCCAATAAATGAAAGATTTAAGGGGCATCTTTGACATTTCACAAAGCCCCTTTTTGCTGCACAAAAAAATGTGGAAGGAGACTATTCATTTTGGAATTGCGAACTCAGATACTTAGAGGGCTCAGAAAGATAAAGGAGGGACACAGCTGGTGTGAGCAATAGAGAGTGGTAGGGACTGGGGCAAACCAGAAAGTGGGGGCCCTCTCTATGAGGCAACACGATTCTGCTCCAGCTGACCAGGCCATCAGTAAAAGTCAAATATCCAGGCTTTCACATGCATTTTCTAATTTTAAAACAAGTGCTGTTCCCTCCCCTGAAAAACTAAGTCTCTATAGGCCAGGTACTGGCATTCGCAATCCCTGCTACATTTTGTGGGGGTGGGCGGCTATGCTGGGTCTTCATTGCTGCGTGTGGGCTTTCTCCAGTGAGTCGAGCAGGGGGCTATTCCCTAGCTGCAGTGTGTGGGCTTCTCATTGTGGCAGTTTCTCTTGTTGCAGAGCAGAGGCTCTGGAGTGCAGGCTTCAGTAGTTGTAGTACATGGGCTTAGTAGCCCTGCGGCATGTGGAATCTTCCCGAACCGGGGACTGAACCCGTGTCCCTTGCATTGGCAGGCGGATTCTTTAACACTAGCCATCCGGGAAGCCCTGGTAGGCAGATTCTTAACCCCTGGACCACCAGGGAAGTCCCCTAATACATTATTGTGGAATATTCTTATTGAGACATGCAAGGAACGTAAGGAGGGGTCAAATGGTGCGTGTGGGGCACAGACTAAAAGCCGGCATCCCAACTCCAGTTCTACCAGCTGTTGATTAACAGTAACTTGGAAGGAGGTGAACACTTATGGGCTCCCAGGCCTTCTCAGAAGCATCAGGATTTTAACAGAACTGGGAGCTCAAGCTTGCCCTCTGAGGCCATATAAGAGTGAAACATGAAACTAGGGGACTTCCCAGGTGGTCCAGTCGTTAAGAATCCTCCTTCCAGTGCAGGGGATGAGGGTTCAATCCCTGGTCGGGTAACTCAGATACCACATGTCATGAGACAACTAAGCCTGGGGCAGCTAAGCCCATGTGCCACAACTAGAGAGAAGCCCATACCCACGACAGAAGAGCCAAGTGCCGCAATCAAGACCTGGAGCAGCCAAATAAATTGTTCAGTCGCTAAAGTCATGTCCGACTCTTTGCGACCCCATGAACTGCAGCACACCGGGCTTCCCTGTAAATATAGGAAAAGAATGGGATTAGAGGTCCAGTGTAGAAAGGCGAGCCCTTCTAGCTCTCTAGAAAGAGACAACCTCCACATAAGGCTGACCTGGTCAGAAGCCAAAGTCAAGGCCAAAGTCAAGGTGCAGAAGCAGGCTGCCAGACCGCAGGCCTTGATCACTTGCCTTTGGGCTCCCCACCTCTCTGCCATGGCCGCCCTCTCCCCGCCCACTCTGCTGGCTCACACCCTGTCCTGACAACGGCCCAAGTCTCCTGTCTGCCCTGCTGACTCCCTGACTACATGGGGCAGAGGCAGGACTCAAACCAAAGCTGCTCATGCCTCTGAACCCCAGCACTTTCCATCCAACAGGCTCCCTCCTTGGGCTTACTCCCATCCTGAGTCCCAAGAAATGAGACTAGAAAGACCTCTTTCTTAGGGTGACTGTGAGTTGTGTGAAATAAATGAAGGGTAAGGAAACTGAAGGTAACCGACTATTTTTTTATGCATCAAAGCAGCAATGGTTTTATCACTGAGTGATAACACTCCAGGCTCATGAGTTTATAATGGGACATTTTCATACCCTGCTTCTGAGACTGTATGCCAGTACATTTGTGAATGGCTATTTGAAAGTATATTTCAAAGCATATATCAAAGTATGTAGGCAAATCTACAAAACAAGTTTAGATGGATGTCTGCCTAGGGCTGGAAGATGGAGGGAAAAGGGAGAATGACTGCCAGTGGGTACAGAGTTTATTTTGAAGGTGAAAGAAGTGTCCTAAAACTAGGTTGCAATGATAGATATACAACCCTGATTATTCTAAAAATCACTGGGGAATACCTTGGCAGTCCAGTGATTAGGACTTGGCACTTTCACTGCCAGGGCCTGGGTTCAATCCCTGGTCAAGGGACTAAGATCCCACAAGCCATGAGCCAGTGTCAAAAAAAAAAAATCATTGAAATGTGCTCTCAAATGGGTGAATAATATGGTATATTAATTGTCTCTCAATTAAAAATTATATCTCAATCAAGTTTTTTTTTGTCAAACCTTATAGCTTGCAGGATCTTATTAATAGTTCCCTGACCACAGATTGAATCCAGACCCCAGTAGTGTAAGCACCAAGTCCTAACCCCTGGACCACCGGGAAATTCCCTCAATAAAGCTATTTTTTTTAATGCACAGATTTATGTACAAACTTGTCTCCACACCATTTATGAGAGAAACAAAGCTTTAAACAATCCAAACATCCAGCCTTGGGGTAAAATTAAAGCCCATCCTCACTGCAGAACTCCTATGGTTGAGGGGAGTCTGAAATTGGACCACTGGGATGGAAGGCACAACTAGGTCAGTGACCTTGAGGAAGCTGTTGACCTTCACTGAGGTCCACTTTTCTCACCTCTTGAATGGAAACAGTGCTTTCTTCATCAGCGAGCTGTGTGGAGACAAGGAGATCACCCGTGCAGAGTGTTCAGTGTGGTCCCTGAGTACTGGAAGACCTCAGTCAGTCTCAGTAAATGCTGATGATCAAATGACCCCACTTGCACACATTCTCTAGTTCAGGGGTCCTCAACCTCTGGGCCAGGGACCAGTACCGGTCCATGGCCTGATTAGGAACAGGGTCACACAGCAGGAGGTGAGCAGCAGGCAAAATTGAAACCTTCCCCTACCTGGTCCATGGAAAAATTGTCTTCCACGAAATCGGTCCCCTTTCCTGCCAAAAAGGTTGGGAACCACTGCTCTGGTTCATCCTAACAGTCACAAGACTCCCTTTTGACAAATGGGGAAACTTGGGGGGTGTTAGGTGGCTTACTCAAGTCACACAGTCCATAAAACAAGAGTCAGAATTAGGAATGCCTTCCCCTCCCCTCCCCAAGCCCTTCTCCTGGGCCCCTCCCTCCTCCTTCAGACCCATAGGATGGGGTACAGTTGGGTGTCCTCACACCCCAATGGCCCTTGATTCACACCCGTGGGGTCCCACCTGCCCATCAGGCTCACTCAGCTTTACCCAGCTCCCATCCCCATGCCTCCAGTTACTTCCTTCTCTAAGGGGCAAACTTCAGAACAGGAGGGGAAAGGTCCACCCTGAGATGACCCCGCAGGGTGACTATGGGGAGAGAAGGCCTGAAGCAGCCCAAGCGGGGGGCGGCTCTCAGGACAACTGCACCATGCGGACAAAGAGCCCTGCACTGGGGGGCACAGAGGTGCTCGGGCCAAACTGCCCCACAGCCACAACCACCCAGCAGGGATCACACAGGGGCAGTCTCGGGCCCCCTGAGAGGACCACACTCTGTTCACTGCCAGGGCCAGGGGTATGAGCTGCTTTTCTGCTCCTCTCCCTCCCTGACAGGCACCAAGCCCTGTCTGACTGACCTCTCTCTAAGGATCACCAAAGGATAGTCCTCCCCATGAGCTTGCAGAGGGGAATCCATGACCCAGATCTAAGCCAATCAGCACTGCAGCCCAGGCCGCAGTGATTGGTTCAGGGTAGGCCTCTGACCTCCCAGAGTACATGGATCCATCAGAATACACCTCAGGATTCCTGCTGGGAATAAAGATTCTCTTTATTACTAGATTTCAGTTTGTAGCAACTTGGAGCACCTGCCCCCCATCTTGGGGCCAAAGGGGAAGCCATCCAGTCTGTAGCAACACCAAAACACACACACACAGAATAAAAAGCTGAGACTGGGAAGCTGAGTCTTGATCATATGTTTGCATCCCGATCAGTTCAATCCCTGGGTGGGGAAGATCCCCTGGAGGAAGGCACAGCAACCCACTCCAGTGTTCTTGCCTGAGAATCCCATGGACAGAGGAGCCTGGCAGGTTACAGTGTGTGAGGTTCAGAGTCAGAGAGGACCAAGCGACTAACACGTTCACTTTCACTTTTTCACTTTCAGGCCTTGCCTGAAGCGACCCCTGGATTGTGTAGTTCAAAAAGCCTAAAACTCCTGTTCTGCTGAAGCAAGTTTAGGTTGGGTTTTCCTCTACTTAAAACCAGGAGAATCCTAAATGATACACAGCAGAGCTGTCAGATAAACACCTAAAATGACTGTTTGACCCTCATGTCAAAAGCCAAGAACAGACATACAGATGGCAACAAACACATGAAAAGATCCTCAACATTGCTTATTATTGTTGTTCAGTCTCTAAGCCATGTCCAACCCACTGCAACCCCACGGACTGCAGCACGCCAGACTTCCCTGTCCTCCACTTTCTCTTGGAGTTTGCTCAAACTCATGTCCATTGAGTCAGTGATACCATCCAACCATACTCATCCTCTGTCCCCCCTCTTCTCCTCTTGCCCTCAATCTTTCTCAACATCGGAATCTTTTCCAGTGAGTCGGCTCTTCATATCAGGCGGCCAAAGTATTGGAGCTTTAAGCTTCAGCATCAGTCCTTCCAATGAATATTCAGGGTTGATTTCCTTTAGGACTGACTGGTTTGATCTCCTTGCTGTCCAAGGGAGAACTGCAAGTCAAAACTATAATAAGCTATCAATCACTTCACATCAGTTAGAATGGCCATCATAAAAAAAATCTACAAAAAATAAATGCTGGAGAGGATGTGGAGAAAAGGGAAACCTCTTGCACTGTTGGTGGGAAAACCACTATGGAGAACAGTATGGAGATTCCTTTAAAAAAAAAAATTAGGAATAAAACTACCATGTGACCCAGCAATCCCACTCTGGGCATATGCCCTGAGAGAACCATAACTCAAAAAGTCACATGTACGCCAGTGCCCACTGTAGCACTAGTCAGGATATGGAAGCAACCCAGAAGTCCATCAACAGATGAATGTATAAAGAAGTTGTGGTACATGTATACAGTGGAATAGTACTCAGTCATAAAAAGGAACAAAACTGAGTCAGTTGTAGAGAGGTGAATGGACCTAGGGTCTGTCATAGAGTGAAGTCAGAAAAATATCATATAGTAATGCATATATATGGAGTCTAGAAAAATGGTACTGATGAACCTATTTGCAGGGCAGGAATAGAGATGCAGATGTAAAGAACAGGTTTGTGGACACAGTGGGGGAGGGAGAGGGTGCGAAAAATTGAGAAAGTAGCATCTACATCTATACATCACCACGTGTAAAACAGCTAGTGGAAAGCTGCTCTATAACACAGGGAGCTCAGCTCAATGGTCTGGGATGACCTAGTCGGGTGGGATGGAAAGGGTAGGAGAGAGGCTCCAGAGGGAGGGGATATATGTATACATATGGTTGGTTCACGTTGTTGTACAGAGAAACCAGCACAAATTGTAAAGCAATTATCCTCCAATTAAAAATAAATTTGAAAAACACCAAGGACAAAGGGTATCATCTTATCCAGAAGGGTCTGCCCTGTCCCTCCTCTTTGAGGCCCAAGGGCCCAACGCCTGGAATTGAGTCCCCAGACCTCTGCCTCCACACCCCCCACACATACAAACATAGGTGCCACACAGCACTGAGTAGACTTTTATTTTAAAGTCAAAGGCACAGCCTGTATGGGCGGAGGCAGTGACTGTGGAAGCCCAGCCCAGACCCCCAAGGCCCCACCCCCCAGCTAGGGGCAGCTGTGCCAAAGGGGAGGGGACGGATGAGAAGGGGCCGCCCCTTTTAGGGAGGGTCGCCTACCTCCTAACTTAGCCCCAATAGGGGGAAGCAGGTGACATAAAGTGAGGCAGAAATACTTCAGGGGGTCCCCCATGGCCTCTCGCTGAGCGCCCCCCCCAACACAGGTCTTTGGTGGACGTAATTGCACAGACAGTCCATAAAGTGACAGCTTGAGAGGTGCCCCCTCCCAAGAGCAGGTCCTCAGGGGAGGGCAGGGGAGAGGTCCCAGTTTCTCCCTGTGGCAACTCAGTGCTTAGAAATGCAGGAGCCCTTCCCAACCGGAGCAGCCCCTTGGGGTAGAAGGGCCTTCCACCAGATGACGCAGTGTCTTGGCAGAGGGCCCCACACCCCACTCCCCAGCAGGCCCCCTCCTTCCCTGCATCTCTAACTGTAATCTGGTAAGACATTTTTTAAAAAAGAATTCTCTGCTTATAAAAATACTTCTGCTCTGTCTGGGGGTAGGGAGGGGGAATGGGGGGGAGAAGGGTAACAATCCTGGGGAGGGGGGCGGCGCCGATGCAGGAGGCAGTGAGCCGGCCTCCTAGATCACAGACACAACGGGGGAGGCGGGGATCACAAGGGCAGGGGCTAGGAGGGGGGTAGGGGGCCATTGGCTCGTCGGGGGCCTCCCTTGGCAGCCGGGGCCCGGCCCGGGGCGGCGGGAGCGGGGGAGACGCGGCGGGACGTGGCGGCGCTCCGTAGCTTCTGTTTCCGCCGCTTGGCTAGCGGCGCGTTTTCCACGCTCTTCAGGAAGAAACCCTCGCGTTTGCCCCTGTTGAACGCCTGGCGGAAAGGAAAGGGTGAGTCCCACCGGCCTGGCCTCGACTTCCAGATCCCGGCTTTGGCCCCGTCCCAGGCCCTCCTTCCCATCCCACTAGGTCAGGTCCAACAGGTCTTTGGCCTCCACAGCCTCTCAGAAGCTCAAGGCCTCCGCAGGTCACGGGTCTGGACTCCGCGGACCTCAACCTGGCAGGACTCCGCGGAGTCGCCTTCCGGAGGCCCCGCCCCCCGAATCAGGCCCCGCCCCCCGAAGGCCCCGCCCCTCACCATGAAGGTGGCGTTGAGCCCGGAGCGCACAGCGGACCCCGAGGACTCCAGCACGTCCGGCGTCCGCAGCGGAGGCGAGGAGCGCGCGCTGCCGTCCTGCAGCCATGAGCTGCCCCGCAGCCCCTCGAGCTTCAGCCGCTTGGCGGGATCCACAGTCAGGAGCCCTGGAGGCGGGGCGGGGCAGCGTTAGCGGGCCGCGTGTAGAGGCTGCACCCCAGAGAGAGCAGCCCCACTCTCCTCCCCGACAAGCCCCCCACCGGGACACCTGACCCGGGGGCACTCCTTGCCCCATAACGACCCCATGGCCTCTCCCTCCCCAACCATAACCTGTGACCTCCAGCTCCACACCTCGGACCAGCTCCTTGGCTTCCTCAGACACGCCTTCCCAGGCCTCCCCGTCAAGAGAGAAGCGCCCCTCGCGGATCTTGCACATGATCTCCGCCGCCTGGCTCTGCCCGCCTTGGCCTGAGGCCCCCTGGAAGGGGACCTGGCCCGACAGCATCATGTACTAGGGGTGGGGGCAGGGGGACAAGTGAAAAGTGAGACCAGCCCAGACTAGGAGGCCAATGGAGGCAGGAGACTGATTCAGCCCACCACAGGACCATGCACTCTCTCCAAGAGGCTAACACCTGAGGCCCGTGGGTGATGAACTCTACCCATCAAAGTAGGATGACTAGACCCCAGCACCAGAGCTACCCCGCCTGTGTATCAGGGCATCTTCTGATCCCAGCCTCAGACCAAATGCTGCCCCCCCACCAAGAGGACTGCTGTCCCCAGCCTCGGAGGACCCTGACATCCCCTCAGAGATGCCGTCCCATACCAGAATGACGCCGAGGCTCCAGAGGTCGCAGGACTCGTCGTAGCCCTGCTGGGCCAGCAGTTCGGGGGCCGCGTACTGCAGCGTGAAGCAGGGCGTCTGCATGGGCCCTGCGGGGCTTTGCGGGCGCAGGCGCGCGAACCCGAAGTCGATGATCTTCACCGGGGCCCCGGGCGTGTCATCGGCGTACAGGATGTTCTACGAGGGTGGTGAGGCGGCCGTCAGAACCAGGCCCTCCGCGCCGAGGCCCTCCCGGTGCGCTGAGGCCCCGCGCTCACCTCGGGCTTCAGGTCGCGGTGCACTACGCCCGCCTCCTCGTGCATGAAGCTCACGGCCGACACGAGGCTGCGCAGGATCTGGCTCGCCTCGGACTCGCTGAAGTGCCGCTTCTTGCGGATGTGCTCCAGCAGCTCCCCGCCCTGCAGCAGCTCCAGGACCAGGTACGTGTGCAGCTGCGGGGCAGGGCGACGGGCTGGGGTCACCGCCTACCGAGACCCCACCCGCCCGCCAGATCCTTCCCCGAGGTCACCATCGAGCCCCTCCCCCAGTTTCAGGCGCCTTCCACGTTCAATTCCGATCTCAAGACTACCACCCTCCCACCCCACCCCCCACCCCCCAAGAACCACCTTAGGACTCGCTTGCGGCTCTACCCCATACTGTTTTCCTTCCCAGGTGGTGCTAGTAGTAAAGAACCCGCCTGCCAATGCAAGGGAGGTAACAGAGTTGGATCCCTGGGTGGGGAAGATCCCCTGGAGGAGGGCATGGCAATCCGCTCCAGTATTCTTGGGCCTGGAGAATCCTACCGACAGAGGACGTGGCGGGCTTCGGTCCACAGGATCACGAAGAGTTGGACACGACTGAAGCGACTTAGCAGCAGCAGCAGTCCCTTTGGCCACCTTAAAGTTCAGTTCAGTCACTCAGTCGTGTCCGACTCTTTGCGACCCCATGAACTGCAGCACTCCAGGCTTCCCTGTCCATCACCAACTCCTGCAGTCTGCTCAAACTCATGTCCATCAAGTCAGTGATGCCGTCCAACCATCTCATCCTCTGTTGTCCCCTTCTCCCCTTGCCTTCAATCTTTACCAGCATCAGGGTTTTTTCCAATGAGTCAGTTCTTCGAATCAGGTAGCCAAAGGATTAGAACTTCAGCTTCAGCATCGGTCTTTACAATGAATATTCAGGATTGATTTCCTTTAGGATTGACTGGTTTGATCTCCTTGCAGTCCAAGGGACTCTCAAGAGTCTTCTCCAACACCACAGTTCAAAAGCATCAACTCTTCAGCACTCAGCTTTCTCTCACATCCATACATGACTACTGGAAAAACCATAGCTTTGACTAGATGGACCTTTGTCGGCAAAGTAATGTCTGCTTTTTTAATATGCTGTCTAGGTTTGTCATAGCTTTTCTTCCAAGGAGCAAGCATCTGTTAATTTCATGGCTGCAGACACCATCTGCAGTGATTTTGGAGCCCAAGAAAATAAAGTCTGTCACTGTATCCATTGTTCCCCCATCTATGTGCCATGAAGTGATGGGACCTGATGCCATGATCTTCATTTTTTGAATGTTGAGTTTTAAGCCTGCTTTGTTCACTCTCCTCTCTCACTTTCATCAAGAGGCTCCTCAGTTCTTCGCTTTCTACCATAAAGGTGGTGTCATCTGCATATGTGAGGTTATTATTGATATTTCTCCCGGCAATCTTGATTCCAGCTTGTGCTTCATCCAGCCCACATTTTGCATGATGTACTCTGCATATAAGTTAAATAAACAGGGTGACAATATATAGCTTTGCTGTACTCCTTTCGCAATTTGGAACCAGTCCGTTTTTCCATGTCCGATTCTAACTGTTGTTTCTTGACCTGCATACAGATTTCTCAGGAGGCAGGTAAAGTGGTTTGGTACTCCCAACTCTTTAAGAATTTTCCAATTTGTTGTGATCCACACACAAACTGTTGTGGCCACCTTAAAACCCACACGCAAAAATCGTCCCCCTGCTCTGTTCCCTTGTCCATTCCCATATCCGCCTTCGAGTCCTCAGGCCCTCCTAGGTGCTTAGTCCCTCAGTCGTGTCTGACTCTTTATACATATGTAGCCTGTAGCCAGGATCCTCTGTCCATGGGGATTCTCCGGGCAGGAATACTGGAGTGGGATGCCCTCTTCAGGGGATCTTCCCAACCCAGGAATCAAACCCAGGTCTCCCACATGGCAGGCGGATTCTTTACCGTCTGAGCCACCAGGGAAGCCAAAGACGCTGGAGTAGCCTATCCCTTCTCCAAGGAAACTTCCCGACCCAGGAATCGAACAGGAATCTCTTGAATTGCAGGCGACTTCTTTACCTGCTGAGCTACCATAATCCCGCCTCCCTCACCTCCAGGTCCTCAGGCCCCTCCCACGGCGCGCTCAGGCCCCGCCTCCTGCCCGCCTCCCCGCCCCCTCCCCGCCCTCCTCAGGCAGCCTCCAGCACCCCTGCGCTCCGCCCCAGCCCAGGAAGGCGTCACCTGGTCGTGATGCACTTCGTGCAGCTTCACCACGTTGGGATGCGACTGGCACAGCCGCAGGGCAGCCACTTCGCGCTGAGTGTTCTCCTCCAGCCTGGGGGCAGGGCAGGCGGGGTCAGATGAGCACCTCCGGCCCCACCCTCCCCGAGTCCGCTCTGCCGGACTCCGCCCGCCCCGGGCCCGCCCACCTGCGACTGAGGATCTTGACCGCGAACTCTTGGCCGCTCTGTAGCTGGCGGCAGCGGCGGCACACGGAGAAACTACCCTGGCCCAACGCGGGTTCCCGCAGGTCCAGTTCGTACTGCTGGAAGAAGGGCGAGTCCTGGGGGCGAAGGATAAGCGTCAGAGGTCGTAGCCGGAGCCTTGCGGCTATGCCACGCCCCACCTCGGAGAGGCTCCTTGTGCGCCTGGTAAAGACAGGTCTGGAGTCCCCACGCCCTCTTCTCCCCACCCTGGCCCGATCCACCTGCATCATGACACTCCTGGCCAACGCCGCCGGGCCGGGCCGGTCTCCAGCGCCAGACGCTTCCAGCACATCGGTCATCACCGCATTGTTGCGGTCAAACAAGATGGATGGCGCCACGAAGGAGTATCCCTGGTGGAGGAGGAGGGTTGTCAGGGCTGGATGGGCATCCGGGGGCTGGAGGTGCAGAAGGAGCCCCTGAAGGCCCAGACCCAGCCGGAAGGAGGGCAGGGGGCAGAGGAAAGACCCTGCAGTAGGGAGTTGGGGGTGTTGCTTTTGCATCTCGGTGTACACAGGCTGTTGTGGACATTTTTATTCCACCTTGGTCTGTGATCCCTTGGAACCAGGTCTATCCCCTCAGCAGTCTGGGACTCCACCTTTCTCATCACAGTGGTCCCCCAAGTGCCAAGGCCATCATCTGGCACAACGTAATGGCCCAGAATATTATGGGCTGAATGAATGAAAGAACTGTGGCCTGGTATCACACATGCTTAGCTTAGAATTCAGCTCTACCCACTCAGAACAAAAAGTCCTTATTACTTTCAAATCAAACTTTGGCCTCCTCTGCAAGGGGGGCTACTGAGGAAATGTTTTTGCCTTTCCTAAGGATCCATGTCCTGGCAATTCAAGGAATTCTCAAGGGTAATTTTAAGGATGTGTTATTTTCTCCTAAAAACACAGCGCCACTGTATGCAGTCCTAACTAGGATGCACACAGGTGGGATTTTTGTCTATTAAGTTTGTTGGTATGTCCCCAGTACCCAAGTCAGTGACTGGCACTTTGAAGGCACTCAGTATATATTTTTGAATCATTAAATGAATGAATGAAAGTAACCATCAAAAAAAAAAAAGAAAGAAAGTAACCATCGATTAGCAAGAAAACTTGCTCATTAGGACTGTGAGATCAAAGATAGATCCCAATAGATCGAGGGATATTCAAGCACAGAGCTGTCACTTGTGAGAGCTTCACAGAGGGGACTGATCCATCCATAGTTGATACTGGCCTATTATTTACTATTTATGGACCGCGTCCTACCCAGCCATGACCCCAAGCTGGACCTAGGGACACAGAAATTAAACACATAGTCCCTGCCCTCTGAGAGTTTCAGACCAGGCGAGGTGGTCTCCGTCAGTGTCAGTATACAACCTGACAAATTGCTCAGAAGGAGGTTTTGTCTTCAGAGGGCTGGTGCCCAAGAAAAGGGCAACCTAGGGCCAGAGGAGCAAGGAAGTCTTCTCACAGGGCAGCGCTGGACAACGAGGCTTGAATTTTGCCAGGTTGGCAACTGTAGGGAAAGAACTCCACATGGGGGAAAACTGCATGTGCAAAGGTACAGAAGTATGTTTTGGAACCTCTGAGAAGTTCCAAGGTGCTGGAGCACCAGGTGAAATAACAGAGAGTACTGAGCAAAGACCAACATCATATACACATGAACTGATTTACACAACAGAAACAGACTCACAGACTTAGTGAATGAACTTCTGATTACCAGCGGGGGAAGGTGGGAAAAAGGGATAGTTAGGGAAAACCAGACACAGAACAACGGGCTGGGTCAAAATTGGGAAAGGAGTACGTCAAGGCTGTATATTGTCACCCTGTTTATTTAACTTATATGCAGAGCACATCATGCAAAATGCCGGGCTGGATGAATCAAAAGCTGGAATCAAGATTGCATGGTGAAATATCAACAACATCAGATATGAGGATGATACCACCCTAATGGCAGAAAGAAAAAAGGAACTAAAGAGCCACTTGATAAAGGTAAAAGAGGAGAATAAAAAAACTGGCTTAAAACTCAACATTCAGAAAACTAAGATCATGGCATCTGGTCCCATCACTTCATGGAAAATAAATGGGGAAAATATGGAAACAGTGGCAGATTTCATTTTCTTGGACTCCAAAATCACTGCAGATGGTGACTGCAGCCATGAAATTAACAGACGCTTGCTCCTTGGAAGAAAACCTATGACAAACCTAGACAGCGTATTAAAAGCAGAGACATCACTTTGCTGACAAAGGTCCATATAGTCAGAGCTATGGTTTTTCCAGTAGTCATATACGGATGTGAGAGTTGGACCATAAGGAAGGCTGAACACCAAAGAATTGGTACTTTCAAACTGTGGTGCTGGAGAAGACTCTTGAGAGTCCCCTGGACAGCAGGGAGATCAAACCAGTCAATCCTAAAGAAAATTGATTGGAAGGACTGATGCTGAAGCTGAAGCTCCAATACTTTGGGCACCTGATGCGAAGAGCCAACTTGTTAGAAAAGATCCTGATGCTGAGAAAGACTGAAGGCATGAGGAGAAGGGGGCAACAGAGGATGAATGGCATCACCAACTCAATGGACATGAGTTTGAGCAAACTCCAGGAGATAGTGGAGGATAGGGAAGCCTGGTGTGCTGCAGTCCATGGAGTTGCAAAGAGTCAGACATGATTTAGCAACTGAGCAACAACAAGGGAGTTTGAAATTGACATGTATATACTGCTATATTTAAAATGGATAACCAACAAGGACCTACTGTATAGCACAGGGAACTCTGCTCAATGTTAGGTGGCAGCCTGGATGGGAGGGGAGTTTGGGGGAGAGTGGATACATGCATATGTATAGTTGAGTCCCTTTGCTGTCCAACTGAAACTATCACAACATTGTTATTTGGCTATATTCCAATAAAAAAGAGAAAGTTTAAAAAAAAAAGACCACATCATGCAAGGCCTTGTATACCAAGCAAAGGAGCTTGGACTTGTCCAACAGGCCTAAGCTTCTAAAACTGGGTAGAGGGGGCCTGTATCCCCAGGAATGTGATATGGTATGCCACAGTATAAACAAAGCATCTCTTCCTAGGTGTCCCCTTAAAACAATAGTTTTACCTAACAATAAAGAGAGATGATGGAGAAGGGAAATCGACATGAAATTTCAAGATACCAGGAAATTCAAAGATGTGTCCTGCCAAGGCAGTCTCGATGACTGACAATTCGAAGTTCGTCATGAATGGAGAGCAAGGGAGATGCTGAGTCCCCCTCAGGACACAGGGCTATGTAGTGTCCACAGGTCAGCCGAGGCTTAGGCTAGCAGCAGCACCCCACTTCCCCTGCATCTGTGGTCCCATGAGCTCTCACTCACCTGGAAGATGCGAGGGTCCCCAGGTGGGGGGCTGCCAGGGGGTGAGTAGACAGGCTCCAGTCGGGTAAATTCCTCTGCAAAGTTGCCCACATCCAGCTCCGAGCGGATCTGGGGTCGGAATGGGGCTGGAATCTTCCTAGCAGCCAGAGCAGCCCAGTCCAGACCCTGGAGAAAAGGAATGAAAGATAAGGGATCAAAGGGCAGGAAGTGGAAACACTGTCCAGTCGGGCCACCCTCACGGGGCAGCTCCTCAGTGAGGCAAAGGTCTCCCTGGCACTTGTGTGCAGAGCTGTTCTTCCTGCCTCCCAGCTTCTGTTTCCCTTCCTCTGATAACAGGATCCCTGTTTCCCTTGGAGAACCACCCCTCCACCACACTCAGCCAATTCTCGGACTTTTAATAGAACTGGTATGCAAAAAAAAAAAAAAATCTCTTTCTTCTGCTGGACTTAAATCTGGGAGGATATGGGTCTGGAACTGCTGTGGTCCCCTCAGTGTCTCGTGATGAAAGGCCCAGGCAGAAAAGCAGAAGCAAGAGACAAACTAAGAAATCCCTAATAATATAGACTCAGCACCTGGATCCATCCTTGCCTGAAATTAGACCGTTTTTCCTGACTTTTCATTTATGGTAGCTAAAACACTCCTTTTTATGTTTAAACTAGTATGGCATAGCTTGTTCTTGTTGCCTGTCCAACACCCATTCTCTTTGTCATTCTTGGGACTATAGCCCCTATTTTATTTCAGGAACCAATGTACAAACTAAAAACTAGTATTTTACAAACTTCCTTACAGTTAGCAGTGACCAATTACTTGTAAGCAAAAATTATGAGGGAGGAATCCAGAGAAAGAGCCTGAAGAGGAGGGGGACCAGTTGTTAAGTACCCTTTTTACCCTTCCCTCCTTCGTCCTCATGCTTCCCACCTAGAGAGCAAGAGGTCTAGCAGTCATTTTGATACCAGGAGGCAACCGTGGGAATGCAGACTGTAGTGTAGTGTTAGTGCTCAGGCATGTCAAACTCTTGTGACCCCACGGACTATAGCTCACTAGGCTCCCCTATCCATCGGATTCTCCAGGCAAAAATACTGCAGTGGACTGCCATGCCCTCCTCCAGCAGATCTTCCTGACCTAGGAATTGAACCCGCATCTCTTATGTCTCCTGCATTGACAGATGGGCTCCTTACCACTAGCGCCACCTGGAAAGCCCTGTGAATGGAGGCTACGTGCTAAAAATGAAGGAGCATTTAAAAAGAAAAAATCAAGCTTGGCTCCTTGACGACACCATAGCAGCCCTAGACTGCTGATCTCTGGATTTCTTTTATGTAGATAGATAAACAGGCAGACAGACAGACAGATAGATCTCTATCTTTTTTAGACTACCATTCATTCCAATCTCTGTTCTAGAAGCCAGACTCTATTCCACAGATATCACCATCTTCAGTGCACATATTGTCACATGCAGCCTAGAGGCATGGCTTGGGCTTAAGGGCCCCAGTTCTGGCACCAGGGACCTCAGCATTGCTATCAGCAAAGAGGTTGTCTCAAGAGAAGGGAAAATAGCATCAGGCCTCAAAAGACCTGGGGAGGGGTGGGAGCTCTCTAGTTTGACAAGTGGTTCACCTGCTCCCAAGCACCCAGGGCCCAGGATGCACTCAGGGTGGACTGAGGAATTCACTTAAGGAAACTGACACTGCTCAGTCACTCTGCCCATAATGGAACACCTTCCATTATGTCCAACTGTCCACCTTAAGTGGACACTTAAGACTCCAGTTTGAGAAAGCTTCTTTGAGGGCCCTTCCAGGCAGTACTTGCTGGGAAGATCCAAGGAGGTGGTATTCATAGCAAGGGTAACTGGGTGCCTGGCCCACAGTAAGTGCCCAAAATGGACGCTTTTGTTACTACATCAGACAAGGCAAATTTAATACCCACGTGTAAACAGAACATGACATTTCAGAGCATGGGCCTTCAGGCCACCTAGACCTGAGCTCTGTCAGTTCACTCAGTGATCTTGGGCAAATTACCTAACCTCTCTGACCATGGACTGTATAGTCCATGAGGTCGCAAAGAGTCAGACAGGACTGAGCAACTTTCACTTTCACTTTTTCTGAACCTGTTTCCTTGTCTGTGAAGATAAGGATAATCAGGTTGGTTCTGAGGCTTGCATGAAATTATGCAAGCAAGGGGCCAAGACACAGTCACTGTTACAGGGTCCTGCTAGGCAATGGGGGCTTTCCAGGTGGCTCAGTGTAAAGAATCTGCCTGTTAATGCAGGAGACGTGGGTTCAATCCTTGGGTCGGGAAGATCCCCTGGAGTAGGAAATGGCAGCCCACTCCCATGGACAGAGAAGCCTGGTGGGCTCCAGTCCAGGGGGTCGCAAAGAGTGGGACATGACTGAGCAACTGAGCATGCACACATGCTATGCAATGACTCTGGCCACACACAGTGCCCAAACCAGCGAGGGCTCACAAGGACAGAATTCACTCTGCACTGCACTCTAACCCGAGTGCAAGTTACTTAGGACAAATCCCATGTGGCTGATTCAGACACATCCATCTGAAGTATAGGCACACACACCATACAGGTACGAAGACCAAAACCCTGAGCGGATGCTAACAGTCATGAGACGGGCCGACAGTAGACCTGGGGTCTGTTCCCAGCTCTACATTTGTACTGTGTGATCTCTGGCAGATCACCTTGCTTCTCTGAATTGTCCCATGAAAAGTCCATTCTCCAGTCCCTGCCAGTCCTGCCAGGCAATGAACCTAGAATTCTTTCCCACGAGGGCAAATTTTAATAGAGATGAATGAGAAGATAAGCCTGCTTTTTTTACTTGCAAAGTTTTCTAAATCAAGTGAAACTGTCCAGTCTCAAACCACCCCTCCAGAGTCCCCCAGCCCAGAGCAGTAGCCCAGCCCCAGTGTGTGTAGAGAGCTATGGGGGTGAGCCAGGAGCCTCACCTGGAAGAAGGGGTGGTCCTTAACTTCCTGTGCCCCCTGGGGTCCTGCACCCAGTCGCTTCCTGGGGTCCTTGCAGAGTAGCCGCTGCAGTAGGTCCTGTGCCACTGGCCCGATCCGGGGGGGGAAGGGAGGGGAGCACTTCAGGATCCGTCTGGGAGGATTGGGGGGGGCGTCAGGGGCAGCGAGCCCCCCCTCCAGCCCTGCCCAGGCTCCTCGGCCGCCCTCTGCTTCCAGTTCTGCTCACCGAGACACCTCTGCCTGCGTGTTCCTCTCGCCCTCCAGGGTGAAGGGTGAGGCCCCTGTCAGCAGCTCGAAGAGCAGGATGCCAAGGCTCCACCAGTCTACAGCCTGCTGGGCAGAGCCAGGGTGAGGGCCTGCAGCCACCCCCGCCTCTCTCCACCCCACCCCCGGGCCAACCCACCTTGCCGTGGCCCGACTTGCTGCGGATGATTTCAGGGGCCATGTACTCGATGGTGCCGCAGAAGGAGAAGGTCCGCTCTTTCTGGGAGGACAAGAGGACCCATTTGGGCACCCAGCAGCCCCCCACCATGGCCCAGAGTAAGACTCGCTGGACTTGTGAGAGTTGGAGCAGTGGGAACTTCCCAAAGGCAGAGCTACTGCACCACCCCCCCCCAGAAATGCAGAGCCAGGCGTGAAGGTGGAGCCAGGATGGGAAGGCCTGCGTGGGGGGTTCAGGAGGCTGAGACCTCCCTTCACTCACCTCCTCTGTCAGGAACTCCTTGCTAAGCCCAAAGTCGGTGAGGACAATATGGCCCTCGGAGTCCAGAAGCACATTCTCCAGCTTCAGATCTCGGTAGATGATGCCCAGCTGGCAGGAGGGAAGAGGGCACTGAGGGTCCCTCCCCCGACACCCCCCACCCACCGCTCCTACAGCTCCTGTTCTGCACCAGAGCCCTGGGGCAGGGGCTCTCCAGTGGGGTAGGGGGCAGGATGAGCCTGGGCCATTGGACAGGAGAAGCCATTTAAGATGCAGCAGCATAGGGGCTTCCCTGATGGTCCAGTGGTTAAGAATCCGCCTGCCAATACAGGCTTCCAGCCCTGATCCTGGAAGGTGCCACATGCCGTGGAGCAACTAAGCCTGTGGGCAGCAACTGCTGAGTCCGCAGCAAGAGAAGCCACCGCATCGAGAACCCTGAGCCCCGCAACCAAGAGCAGCCCCCGAGTGCAGCAATGAAGACCCAGCACCGCCATCAGTCAATCAATTTCCAAAAAGCATGGAAGGGGTGGAGAAACACCACGGAGAGGCCCCTGGGAGGAAAGCCGTGTGAGGAGCCCCGAATCACAACAGCTCTAGGAACCAAGGCATGAGGTCTCCATTTGAGGAAGTTCTGTGAACGTGGCCCCAGGAAGCAGCCTGTGAGAGTTCCCCGTGAGAGGAAAGCCCCCAGCGGAGGAGACCCCAGCAGGCAGCACCCAGGCCTTCCTCCCAGGAGGCTAGGGGAAGTGGATCCAGTCCCCCCGCCGCCCCGACCTCACCCTACGGCCACCCCCTCCCAGGAAGCCCGAGGCGGCCAGGTTCACAGGCCCCTCCAGAGGCCAGGACCCAGTCCCCAGGGCCATGGCCTGGTGGCCGGGTCCTCACCCACCTTATGCAGGTGCTCCAGAGCCAGCACGATCTCGCCCCCATACACGCGCACCTCGGCCTCCTTGAAGTACTGGCGCTGGTAGAGGTGGGTGAACATCTCGCCGCCGTTCACATAGTCTGGAGGGGGTGGGAGTGGACATTGGGAAGCGGCCCCCACGGGTGGCCCCACCTGCCCCCACAGGGCCTGCCCTTACCCAGGATGAGGTGCAGCTTGGCGTCAGTCTGGAAGGCGTAGTGCAGCGTGACCAGGAAGGGTGCCTGGCGCACCAGCTCCAGCACGGAGCGCTCGGTGCGTGTGTGCTCCTGTGTCTTGGCACGCTGCACCAAGGCTGCCTTGCGCAGCACCTTCATGGCATACAGCTTGCCCGCGTCGTGCCCGCCCGCCTTCCGCACCAGGAACACCTTCCCGTAGGCTGTGGGGGCAGCGAGTGGGCGGAAGGTAGGCCATGAGCAGAAGGGTGGGTGCGAAGGTGGGGGGGTAGCGACGCCCCCACCCAGGAGGGTGTGCAAGGTGGGGGAAGGAGCCGGGGTGAGAGGCAGGTGTGCACAAAGCTGGCAGCGCTTTCTAAGGCAAAGACGTGCACACCCCCGGGAGGGTGCTCAGCAAACCTAGGGAGGGGATGTGCAAACCAGGCTGGGTGGGGTGGGGGCATGCAACTCCCCGGAGGCCTGCAGCACAGGGTGGGGGCGGAGCGTGTGCAGACCTGGGGAAGGTCTAGAGGATGCAAAGCCAGGGAGGGGACGCAGAGGGGTGGGCAGGCAGAGGAAGGACAGTCAGCCCCGAGGTGGGGAGTTTGCAAAGTGGAGGAAGGTGGCTCTCATATCTCGCAAGGTGGGGGAAGCTGTGAAATCGCACGGGGGTAGGCTGCAAGCCCCCAAGAGTGTTGGCACATCCGGGGAGGACCTTGCTCAATGTGGAGCAGCCCTGGGAGTGGGCATGCCAACCCCGGCAGGGCAGGGCCAAGCAGGCAAGGCGGGCTATGCCGGGAGAGGGTGGGGGGCATTGCTGGTGGCCTGGCCCAACCCAGGCGGGTGTGCCCGCGCGGCAGGCCCAGAGCACCCTGAGGGGGGAGGGCACTTGCCGGTGGATAGGGGTCCTCACCTCCCGTGCCCAGCACCTTGAGCAGCTGGAAGTTCTCCACGCCTACCTTCTCCTCGTGCCCCGTCAGGTTGGCTGTGGGCACAGGGGGCAAATGAACCCAGCCAGTGCATGAACCCTCCCCGGCCGGCCGGGCCAGCCATCACCCGGCCGGCACCCCGGGCCACCCCCTGCCCCACCTTCGGTGATCTGCAGCTCCACGGCACAGCCCTCGTCCTCGTCCTCGTCCCCCATGGCCGGCGGGTCGCTGGGGCCCGCGCGGCTCGGCTCCGGGGCGGGCGGCGCCGGTTACATGGCGGCTCCGGCCGGGGCGGGAGCTTCCTGGTGCCGCCTCCGGGGCCGAGGCGGGCGCCGGCGCCGCCTCCCGGCTCCCCGCCCCGCGCGGCCTGAGTCAGGCGCTGGAACGTGACAGCGCCCGGGCTGCGGGTGGGCGCGCGGGGGCGGGGGGGGGGGGGGGGCGGTCCGGTCTCCCGCGGGCGCAGGGGGCTGCCGCCAGGAGTGTGCACTCTGGGGCCCCGGGCGACCCTCCTGGGGACCCGGGAGTCCCCCTTGGGAGCCATGCCTGGGGTCTGTGGATAAGCCGGAGCCTCTGTGGGGCGGACACTCCCCAGCCAGGTATCGGCCCCAGGGCGGTAAGTCCACCACAGGCTGTGCCCGGAGGGGGTGGGAGTCCCACTCCAGTGCTTTAGAGCCACCTTCCTCGCCAAGGCAGCCAGGCAGCTCTGTCCAATTCTTAGCCACCAGTGAAAGTGAGGAACTTCATACAGATCACAACCCTCTTGCCTGGTTCTTCTTGATCACTTCTTGACTGCAGCAAATAGGGGAGGGGATCTGTCAGTCCCCTTGACAGATGAGCAGCGTGAGGCCACAGGCCACCTCATCCTGCACAGCCCCAGCCCCGCATGCCTCACTCAGTGTGGCTCTTTGCTCTTGGTGCTGGGTGGGCTAGGAGGGTCCCAGAAGCCACGTGGCCCAACCCAGCTTCCTGTCTGTATCCTCGGCTGCCAGCGAAGCCCTCTTCCCTGCGGACTTGCCTTTGCAGGGGAGGCCTGGGCAGGGGCAGGCACCCTGTGGGCCGGGCCTTGTCTCTGGGCTCCCCCTACCCATGAGGGTGCTTACAGGGGGCACTGAGAGGGCACCCAGCCGGAACTCCAGCAGGGATGGGCAGCCCGTTTTCTGACTGAATCTCTCTAGAGCGATCAGGCCTTTAAAAGCACCTCCGGGAACTCCCTGGTGGTCCAGTGGTTAGGGTGTGGTTCTGCCCCGTCATCCCCAAGCCTGGTACAGAATGGACCCCAAAAAGGGGTGTCAGAGCCACATAGGGGTGGCCTCCCCCCCATCAGACTCAGCACCCCGCCCGGCTGGTCCTCCAGAGCTTCATCTCCCTCCGTGACAGCTGACAGGGGCCACCGACCATGGGGCGGCCATCAGAGTCCCCACCCAGAGGCCGTATGGGAGGGGGCTTCCAGCTGCTCAGCCTCTCTAGAGGCCAGGGCGGGGGTCCACTCCCATGCCACCGACCTCAGAAACTCAGTCTGAGAGGAGGGCAGAGCGGTGGGTGATCCCCAAGGGGAGCGTTGTGGAAGCCCAGTGAGTCAGGCTACAGCAGGTCACCCTGGGGAGGCAGGCCTGGCCAGCCCTCCCAGCTCTTGCCACCCCCAGATTCAGGCTGCCTCACCTCAGCCGTGCAGCCCCACCCTACTCTGGGTGGCCCCAGGTGCCCTGACTCACGTCCTGTCATCCTGTCGCCCAGCCTAATTGCTCCCCTCCCCGGCGTCGGTCTTCCGAGAGGCCCTGGTCAGAGACCCCGACATCCTTCCCAGCTCCACAATAGCGCCCCCCCCACCCCCGCAGGCTGTAAACTCCCTGGGGAGGGGCTCAGCCCCAAAGAGGTGGAGATGAGAGATGAGGAGGCAGGAAGCAGTAAAAGGAGAGAAGGGGGTGCAGGGGGCGGGGTGGGGGGGCCCTCTGGGTATTTCACTGCCCCACACTCAGGACCCCAGACCCAGACCCCCACCCACTGCTGGCTACTCAGAACCTCCCCACGCTGGGATATCCCCGCCGGCCCAACAGGCCCCTCCCGTGAGGAAAGCCCTTTGCTGCCCCACGCAGGGCAAGGAAGCCAATGGCCACCAGGCCCCTGTCAGCAGAGAACTCCAAGCCCCATGTCCCTGGCACCGAGTGGCTCCTGGACGTGGCCGGTAGACACAGCGCAGTCAGTGGTCACGTCCTGGCTTTATTCTCCTGTCTCTCACATCGGAGCCAAGGTTCAGAAATGGACCCTGGTCACAGTCCCCAGGGAATGGTCCTTGGCCCCCCTCCTAGGCCGGGCAGGGGGCGCTCTTGCCCACTCCTGCCTGCCTCCCTCAGCTGGGAGTTTCCCCGGGGACTTTCTCCTCAGTGAGGGCCGCAGGGCGGAGCCCCAGCAGGGAGCTGTTTGTGGGGGCCAGCCGTCCCCCCTGTCTGCAGACTTGTCCCAGCTCCAGCTCGGGCCCCCCGTGCAGGCCGTGGAGGATCTGGGGGCCCAGGGCTCCTTGTCCAAGGACTCGCAATGAGTGCCCTGCCTCCCCACATTCTTGGGCTGCCTGGAGTCCCCACTGAGACTCCAGTGCTGAGAACACTCCGCTCCCATGCTGTCCATCCACGCGGTGTCACTGGCTGAGTGAAGGGGCGAGAGTTCGCTTCTCCGGTTCCTGCACCTC
The DNA here is from genome assembly GCF_033118175.1 of Dama dama. NCBI lineage: Eukaryota > Metazoa > Chordata > Mammalia > Artiodactyla > Cervidae > Dama > Dama dama. Next base: position 8,271,577 of record NC_083682.1, read on the forward strand.
GAGGCCTGGAGGGAGAAGCTCAGCTCAGGCTTACCCTCTCCAAGGGGTTCCCAGCCGCCTGGCTGGGCCTCCAACACACCAGGCTTTCGCTTCGGCTCTTCCCTCTGCCAGGAACGCCATTCCCCAGATACATGGACAGGACACACTCTCCCCTCCAAGCCTTTCCTGGCCCTTCACCTCCTCTTGGAGGCCTGCCCTGAGCACCCTACCTGACCTCGCCACCTGCCCACCCGGGGCTCCTGATCTCACCCACCCTGCTCTCCTTTTTTTCCCAGGACACTGTCACCTCCTAATACTGTAGGGCTGAGTTCCCCAGGACAGGAATGGGCACCTGAGATGTGGCCAGTCTGAACTGCAATGTGCTTGAGTGTAAAATACCACTGGACTTCAGACTTAGGGTGATAAAAATGAAATATCTCATTAAGGATTTTTTACACTGACTACATGTCTAAAATGGTAATAGTTTAGGCATACTGAGTTAAACAAAATATATTAATATTCTAAGATCAATATATGTTAATAATGTGTTGTTAACATATATTAATAATTAATGTAAATATATGTTAATAATGTTATTAACATATTAATATATGTTGTGTATTGAATATATTAATATATAATATATATTAATATGTATTAATAGAGTATGTTGGTGTGTTGGTGTATAATTTATTAAATGTATTAAATATATATGATATATAGTATATTAAATATATATCATATATTTATATAATATATTAATATGCTAATATTAATTAATTTTACATGTCTCATTACTTCCTCTGATGGGGGTTTCCCTGGTGGCCCAGGTGGTAAAGAGTCTGCCTGCAATGCAGGAGACCCAGGTTTGATCCCTGGGCCAGGAAGATCCCTTGGAAAAGGAAATGGCAACCTACACCAGTATCCTTGCCTGGGAAATCCCATGGACGGAGGAGGCCGGCAGACTACAGTCCACGGGGATCGCAAAGATCCCCTGATGAGGCTACCTAAACATTTTAAATTACATGTGGAGCTCACGTCATAGTTCTATTGGACAAGCTATTGTAGATAACTATTATTTTTATGCATATCATGGGCTGTCTCCCAGCTCCCCACACCGGAATGTTCTGTTATATTCCCAAGTAACACATCACCTGGCATTCTAGAAAGGCTCATGGTCAGATGAATGAATGGGTGAACGAGGCCTGCAAGGGGCCCAGCAAGGGCAAATACCCGCCTTCCTCCCAGACCCCCACTCACTCTCTCTGTTGGCATCTGCTTCGTGTTCCGCCAGGGTCTCGACGGAGCCGCCCCATCCCACGCCAGGTCCTGGGGGCACAAGGTGGCCACTGGGCCATGAGGGCCAGACAGAGGCAGCAGGGCGGGTGGGCAGACACAGGAGCCAGGAGGGAAGCCCCCTCCCCCAAGGAGCCGGTGGGCCCCCAGGGACCCTTCTCCCTCACCTTTGCCATGGGAGCTTGGTGCCCCCAGGGGCCCTGGGCGCCGCTGTCGGAATCGCTGCCGGGGGGTGTCCCCAGGACTGAATGACTCAGAGCTTCGCCCCACGGGGAATCTTGAGCTGAGTTTCCGCCGCTGCCCACCCGCCAGTGTCTCATCCCGCAGACACAGGGAGCTCTGTGCCCGGCGCATGGGTGCCGGTGAGGGGGACCCTGCAAGAGGCACAGGCGGGGGTTGGGGGGGGGTGTCCGAGCAGTGCCGGGAGGGCTGGGGGGAGCGGGGCCGAGGGGGGGGCGGGACTGCAGGAGGAAGCTGCATGGGCACCACAGGGGACAGGAGGCTGCAGAGATGGGGGCTGGCAAGGTTGAATGAATGGAGGTGGCGACTGGAGGCGGGACCCTGTGCTGGTCCTGACACTAACTCACTGTGTGACCTTGGGCAAGCTGCTTCCCCTCCCTGAGCCTTGGCTTCCTCGTCTGCTGTCTGGGATAAGTGACCTCTGACTAAAGTCCCCGCTGCTCCGAGGTCCTAGGCACCGCTCTGGATGGGTAGGACCGGGTGGGTGGCAGTGCGGGCGGGAGGGAGGTGCCAGCCAAGAGGGACGCAGCAGGGACCCAGGGCAGAGAGTCACTGGAACCATCTGATGGGGGGAGGGTGGGGGAGGGGAAGCTGCAGCAGGAAAGGCCAGTGGGGGACACACGCACAAACCACACAGGAAGACCGGGGGCACTGGCAAGCCCCTGGGGGCGGCGGGCCCCCCAGACCCACCTGTCCCATCCGCCTCCCTGCCCTCGGGGAGCTCCGTCTCTGGGGGGCCCCCCAGGCTCTCGGTGCTGCCAGCCCCATCGGCCCCCAGGCGCGGCCCCCCATGGGGGCCCCCCTCCCGCCGGGGCCGCATCAGCCTCTTCACCTTGTCTGCCAGCCAGCTGCCCTTCCTGGGGGCAAGAGGGCACAAGAGGAGGGTCAGGCCAGGGAAGAAGGAGGACAAGAAGGCCATGTCGGGGGTGGCAGAGGCCAGGCCAACCCTCACTTGGGCCTGGACCCAGAGGGCAGGGCAGGGGCGAGGTAGGGAAGACCTCTGGCCCGCCGGGGTGGAGGGGCCCGCTCACTTGGTCCGGGGCAGGGGCCCAGGCTCCAGCACACGGTATTGGTCCATGATTTTCTCCACCAGCTTCTGCTTCTCCCGGCGCAAGGCATTCAGCTGGTCCCTGGGAGGATGGGGAGGGAGGAGGTGGGCTTGAGGCCTGGGCAGGAACACGGGGTACACACGGGTACACCCCTGCTGGTTAAACAGCCACATGCCCCAGGATGGGTTGATGCACTGTGCTGCCCGAGCCCCCGGGAGCGTCGGCCTCCCCTTTCCCCAGGCCTTCCCAGGGAATTGCCCCATAAACGTCCCAAGGGGCAGCCACGCCAGCCCCTGTGGCCCCTCACAGGTACTCGCGCTGCTCGCGGTGCAGGTGGTCCCGGCTCTCCAGGCTGCGCTCCAGGAGCTCCCGGTTCTCCCGGCTCAGCGCCTGCACCTCGGCCAGCAGCTGCCGGTTCTCCTCTTCCTGGGTGCTCCGGAGCTCCATCAACAGCTGTCACAGGCAGACGGCAGGACAAGCAAGCGGGGGCGGCTGGGGGACGCTTAACTGAGCTCAGGGCAGCGGCCTTCCACCCGATCCTGGCTCTTTCCAACCCCTCCCTCCCCAGCCACCCACCCCTCACCGCACCTCGCACTGTGTGGTCAGCCGGCAGGCACTCAAGTCCAGCTGCTGGTTGGACTCCCGCAGTCGCTGGCTCTGGGCTTCCAGCTGTGCCCGCTCCAGCTCCAGCCTCGCCAGCCGACCCCGCAGCTCCCCGCGTTCCCCCTGTAACTCCCCGCGCTCCCGGGACACCTCCGCCAGCAGCATCTGAGCCCTGCAGAGGCAAGGAGATCTGCTCTCCAGGAGGAACCTCGCCCCCCACCCCGCCTCAACTGGGCCCTTCCTGATGGCAGAGGAACCACGAAGAGGAGAGGCGGCAAAGCGGGACCCCGTGGGGAAAGGGACTAACTCACCATCAACCCACTTCGCAGATGGGAACACTGAGGACTGGCCCAGGAGAGGAGGGGCTGTGCCCGGGCTGGTACCTGTCATGCTCACTCTGCAGCCTCCGGAGCTCCTCCTCCAGGCCCCGCTGCCGATGCCCATCCTGCACCAAGCGTTCACGCTCTGCCAGCAGGGCTACCTCCTGCGCCTCCACATTGGCCCTCTGGGCCTGCAGCTGTTCGTGCCTGCGATGAACCAGGGGCTCAGGGGGCTGCAAGGACTGGGGCCAGGGCAAGCAGGCAGCTGGACCGTCTAGAAGTCCTCCGTCTCCTAAGCATAGGCCCCAGGGGGGCAAAGCCACAGGGCAGAATGCTATGCCAGGCACCCGCCACTGCGGACCACCGATGAAGCCCCAGGGTGAGCCCACCCCAGGAGTGCAGAGAGCCCTGCCGCACGAGAGGGCACAGCCTGCTGGTGGTTCCCAGGGAACAGGGGGCCTGCTCTGGGCGGACAGGGGCCGCCCGGGAGAGGGGCTGTGAGCTGGGAGGGGGTGCTCACCGGCCCTGCAGCTCCCGATGGGCCAGCTCCAGCGCCCGCATGTTGGCCTTGAGGTCACGGTGCCGGGCCAGCAGCCCCTCCAGCTCCGCCTCCTGCCGCCGCTGCAGCTGCGCCAGGGCCTCGTGGTCCCGCAGCAGGGCCTGCTGCTGTCCGCGGGTCTCCTCCTGGGAGCGCCGCGCCGCCTGCACCTCCTCCTCCAGCAGCCCCAGCTTCCGGTGCAGCTCCTGGCCCTGTGTCTCCAGTACAGACTTCTCGGCCTAGGCCAGAGTGGGGAGCAGAGTAGGGGGCTGCTGCGGGGGGCATCCCAGGCCGGAAAGGGGGGTACGGGATGGGGGGGCAGAAGGCAGAGGGTGGAGGAAAGGAGAGAGAGTGTCGGGGAGCCGAGGGCCAGGGGCACAAGGCGGGGAGGGGACAGATGGGGCTGGGAAGGCCAGAGGGACGGATGGCCGGCCCTGGAGGGGAGGGCTGGAGACGGGGTGAAAGGGGCACTGACGGGGGTGCTGGAGGCCAGCAGGCGCGTAGGAGCGGGGGTCAGGGGGAGGGCCGTGGGCAGGGGGGGACGGGGGGCCGGGCCCACCTGCAGGCGGCTGCTGTTCTCCTGGGCCCGCTGACTCTGCAGCAGCAGCTCCTGGGCGCGCCCCTGCAGGCTCCCCAACTGCCCCTCCAGGTGCTGCAGCTGGCCCTGCAGAGCCGCCTTCTCTGCTGCCAGCGTGGCATTCTGTTGGGTGAGCGGGGAGGGAGGGTGGTTAGCAGGGGGCCGGGTCTCCGGGACACTGCCCCCTGCCCCCCCAGCCCGGCACCCACCAGTCCGACACTCACAGTGCGCTCCACCTCGATAAGCCGCACGCTCTGGGCCTCCGTGCCCTTGAGCTCCGTCTTCTCCTGGGACCCCAGCCCCGCAGCGCCCTGGCGCAGCTGCAAGGAGAAGCCCTGGGAGGTCACACAAGGGCGTGGCAGGGGTCTCGGGGCGGCCCAGCAAACCTCCCCTGGCAATCCCACAGTTGTCGGCCGGGTGGTCTGCTGGGGACCCGCTGGCTATGTTGATGGACAGCGAGCCCCCCCAAGGGCAGCGGCGGCCTGGTATGGGGCCCGCACCACACTGGTGCCGAGCCCGTGTGCATCAAGGGCATCAGAAATGATTCCTGACTTGTGACTGTCAGCGCTGAGCTCAGGAAGTGGTGGGGCCCCCACAGGAGAGACACAGCAGGTGCCTCAGAGTCAAGCTGCCAGGCTCAGTCGGGTTGAAGAATGGGGGCAACAAGGCCCGGGCAGAGCTACCTGGCTCCCAGCACAGCGCTTCCTCCTACAGGTCCTGAAAGGGGGTGCAAGGGGCAAGACGAGAGGGGAGCCCTGAAGTACCTACCCGAGGATGGAGACAGGGGTGGGCTCAGGCCCCAGCAACCTGGGCGGTGGCCTCACCTTGAACAGCTCGTCCTCCAACTGCAGGGCCCTCTTTCTGAGCTCCATCAGCGCCTCCTCCTTGCTGGTGGCCGCCGCCTGCAGCTCAGCTTCCAGCCGCTGCTCCAGGCCCTGGTACCTGCCAGGAGAAGTCTTAGCACCCAGCCCTCCCCAAATCTTTACCTGCCCCTCTCTGCCCCTCGGGCAGTGCCCCACCTCTGGTGCTGGAACTCCTGTTCCCGCAGAAATTCCTGGCGTTCCAGGGCTGCCCGTTCCAGCTCATTCTGCAGACGCTCCAGCCGGGCCCCCAGCTCCCGGCCCCGCACCACGGCCTTCTCCAGCTCCTGAGGGCAGGCAGAGTGGGCTCAGGGCCAGAAAGGTAGACCGCCACCCTCACCAGGCCTGAGCGTCAGGAGACCTGGCCTTCTGTCCTTGCTCTGTCACCCCAAGCAAATATCATTAACTCTGTGGGCCTCTACTCCCCCATCTGTAAAATGGGAGCAAAGCCTGATGACCTTGCAGAGGGGGTATGAAAGAGCAGGGGATTATAAGCCTGCCAAGGAGTGAGGGAAGCCCCTGGACCAGGGCTCAGAGATACTCGCTGGGCACATGTCTTCACCTCTTTGAATCCATGGTTCCTCATGTGCCCAGTGACAGCTGGATGTTCCCTGCGTGCTGAGGTCACACAGGGCAGTTGAGGGGAAGAGGAGCTCAGAGGCAGCGGGTCTGGAGAGTACTCTCAGCCACAGGGGGATGGCCACGAAGGGCAGGAACTTGGTGAAGGCCAGGCCTAACCACAGTGGGAGCTGGGAGGGGGAGGGCCAGGATGCTCGCTGCTGACCAGGCCTGTGGCGGTTGGGCCATACCATTGAGGAAGTGGGTAGGAGACCCGCTCTGGCCTATGGCCCCCGCCCCCAGAGAGGTAGGTCGAACCATTCTGAGGTACAGGGTGGGGGTGGGGGGCTCCGGCAGGATGAAACCACGCGGAAGGGCCAACCATGACAGCTGCCCACCAAGTCCTGCTCTTGGAAATGGAGCCTACCCATCTGTGCTCTGGTCATCCTGGCTTAGCAACTCCACCCGGGCCAGCTCCCGGGGTCACTGCACTTCCAGATACCCTTGGCCACTGCCTCTTGCTGAAAAACTAAAAGTCCCACGAGGCCATGCTGCCCACAGCCCCCAGCCACAAGAGCCCCAGGACGGAGAGCAGGCAGAACAGGGATGCCCACGAAGACCTGCATCTCAGGTCAGACCCCTGTCCTGCCCCTTCCAGACCCTGGCCACAGCCCCCAGGGCCCCACCCACTGCGCCTCCTCCCCCCACCGGCCCCTGCAGCAGGGAGGCCCTCTTGGACAACTCCCTTGGCCCCTGGTTCCCTAACCTCCCTCCCCTGGCCAGCCACCTCCTCCCGCACCACGCCCAGTTATCACCAGGAACTGCTCCACCAGGAAATCTCACAAAATTCCCCTTTGTCCTTAATGTCTTCCACCCTCTTGGTCCTCAAAGCTGGCTCTTTTGGCTGGCCAGCTCTACCGGTTCTTCCCTACCCACCGGCTGGCATTCTCTGTCCGCTGATTAAGCCCATACTGAGTGCCAGGCGCTGCCCCAAGCGCTCTACATTCGTTATCTTCCAGGATCTTGTGACATAGGTATCATTTTTATTCTGGTTTTACAGGTAAGGAAACGGAGACTCAGAGAGGTTAAGTAACTGGCCCCAAGCCACATAGCTGACTAGGGGAGCTGAGCTATCACCCAGATCTTTCTGCCAGCATCTCTCAGCTCCTCCAGAGTGGACCCCAGAGACAAGCTCTTGGCCTTACCCTCTCACCCACACTCTCAATTCTCACACGCCCCAGACCAAGCCAACAGCATGTTCCTGACTCCTCACCATCAGGAGGTGTCTCGGAGCAAATAACTTCTCCTCTCTGAACCTCAGTCCCTGCTCTGTGTAACAGGGAAACTGCTCAGCTTCCAGAAGATTTGATACTTCCCAAGTGGTACCAGTGGTAAAGAATCTGCCTGCCAATGCAGGAGATGCAAGAGACGCAGGTTCAATCCCTGAGTTCAGACGACCCCCTGGAGTAGGAAATGACAACCCACTCCAATATTCTTGCCTGGAAACTTCCGTGGACAGAGGAGCCTGGCGAGCTACAGCCCATGGGGTCACAAAGAGTCAGACATGATTGAGCACATGTGTGCTGCAGCATACCCTCGCCCCAGCCCTGGGCCACACTGGCCCAAACACCCATCCCCTTGCCTCATGGTCTGTTCTGCTTCCTCTGAGGAGCCTCCAGACCTGCAGATCTGACCACTCTGCTCACATTATACCCTCCACTGACTCCTTGTCACCCTAGTGAAAACAGCTGCAACTCCTTCCTTTGCTTGGAAGGAAGATGAAGCCTTGCCCAATAGGAAACCTGCTTAAGGAAGTCTTCATGTCACCTCGCTCCACTCCCTGCCTCTCGCTCCACCCCTGCAAACGGGCCTGCTCCTCCTCCTGGCTCACTGCCATTCTCTCTCCTCCTCCAGGAAGCTTTCCCTGATGAGCCCCAGCCTGAGTCCAGTGTGCTTCCTGGACCCCTATGGCTCCCCGCACAGTCCTGTCTCCACCCCAGATTGTGAGTGAGTGTCTCCCAGAGGCTGCAAGTGCTGGCTGCCTAGTACAGGGCCTGGTGCCAAGGTTTTCTCTCTTCTCCAACCCCCATCCCAGCTCTGGCCTACCTCACCTGCCACTTTTTTTTCTTTTTTTGGCCACGCCATGCAACTTGCGGGATCTTAGTTCCCTGACCAGGGATCGAACCTCTGCTTCCCGTACTGGATGCAGAACCCACTGGACCACCAGGGAATTCTCTCACCTGCCAACTTGACCACGGGCACTGCCTTCCTACGGCCCCAGGTCCCCTTGTACACCAAGGTGACTCTCCCCAAACCCAGCATCACACAGGTTGGCCCACATGCTTGGGTGAATTTCCCTGCCTGGGGATGAAGTACCAATACCCACCAAGCTGGCCTGACACACCTCTCCACCTACCCCCACATCTCCCAGGCCCCTCAGCATTTCCAACACCTTCAAGTCTTTGCACTTGCTGTTCCCCCTGGATGAAATATCCCTCCCCACCTAGTGAGATCTCGATCTTTCCTTAGAACCCTCCCTGAAGCCTTCTTGCCCCGACCCTGGCATCAGTTCCTGTTCCCATGGATTGCCAAAGCACTTTGCCCAGGACAACCAACGTATCTTGAGCCTTTGCCCACCATGAACTAGGCTCTTCACACCATTATTTCCGTCTGCCTTCCAAAGCCCCACTGAGGCAGCTATGAAGAGCACCCCCATTTTACAGAGGGAGGCACTGGGGTGCAACTGAGTAAACCGCCACAGTCAGAGAGTCAGGATTTGCACCCAGGCCATCTAGCTCCACGCCCACCACCTCCTACAGCCATCCCATCAAAGGCAGGGGCCATCTGCCCCGGTCCCTGGCCAGGTGCGCCTTTTGAAGCAGGAGTGGACTTTGCCCTTCCCTCTCCAGCCCCAGCTCAGTGCTGGGTACTCGGTGGTTGCTGACGGAATTAATAACCCCCAAGCCCCAGCAACTGGCCTGGAACCCTGTCTCCTGGCCATGAGCCCGGCCGTACCTCCTGGAGGGCCTGCTTCTCTCGGCGCTGCCTCTCAGCCTCCTCCAGGTGCCTGCGGCCCTCGCCCTCCAGCACGTGCAGCTGCTCCTCGGCCTCTTCGGCCCGGGCCCGCAGCCTGGGCACCTCTCGCTCCCACTGCCTCCGCTCACGGCCGGCTGCTGCCAGCGCCTCCGCCAGCGCCTCCCGCTCCCGCGACGCAGCCTCCAGCTCCCGGGCAGAAGACTCCACCGCCTCCCGCAACCGGGCCAGCTCCCGGGCCTGGGCCTCCGCCTCCCGGTGGGCCTCAGCCTCTGCCGTCCGGGCCTGAGCCAGCTCCTCCGAGAGGCGGGCAGCCTCCGTGCCTCGGGCCTCCAGCCTCCGGGCCTGGGCCTCCAGATCTGCTCGGAGGGCCTCAGCCTCTCGCTTCAGCCGCGCCGCCTCCTCCTGGAGGGCCTCCTGCTCGGGGACACCACTGACCAGGATCTCCTCGGGGGCCCGCGCCTCCCGGGTCCGGACCTCAGGAGCCCCTTCCAGTTTCTTCTGCGGCTTTCGTTGGGTTGCATCCCCGACCAACCCCCCCACCCTCTGTTCATGCTCTCTGGCCTCTGTTTGCCCCTCGGGTAGGTCCGGCCTCTGGTCTAGGGTCCCCTGCTCCTCCAACCGCACACACAGGCTGGTCTCCGAGGGTCCCGGCTTGCTCTCAGGGTCCTCCTGTTTCACCCTCGGGGCCTCCGGCACCGACTCCCCAGTCTCTCCTCCCAGAGACAGCTGGGCCTGAATGTTAACCTCGGGACCCTGAGGTGGGGTCACGGAGGCAGGGGTCCAGAGAGGGGGTCCCAGGCCAGCCTTCTTCGGGAACTCCTGTGCCCCTGTGTCGGGGTCTGACTCCTGGGGCATGGAGCCTGCAGGGACCACGACATCCGTCTGGAGAGGCCTCTCCACCACCTTCAGGTTCAGATCAGATGCCACCCCCTCGAGGGCTGACTCAAATGCCAGGGGAGCTGGGTCTGAGGCCTGGGGGCCTTCATCTGCTGCCTGAGCAGCCAAGGCCTGGGGGTCAGGGTCTGAGGCCAGGCAAGTCTGCGGAGCTGAGTCTGGCTCTTGAATCACCGAGTCTTCGTTCTGCTCCTCCAGTAGGGGGGGCTGAGGGCACATGAGTTCAGTTCAGTCACTCAGTCATGTCTGACTCTTTGCGACCCCATGGACTGCGGCACACCGGGCCTCCCTGTCCATCACCAACTCCCGGAGTTTACTCAAACTCATGTCCATTGAGTCAGTGATGCCATCCAACCATCTCATCCTCTGTCATCCCCTTCTCCTCCTGCCTTCAATCTTTCCCAGCATCACGGTCTTTTCAAATGAGGGCACACGGTCTTTTCATGAGGGCACATGAGAGGGATGGTCAAACCCAGAGGAGGTGGCCAGGAAGGGCCTGCAGATGGTTGAAGGGGACTCACCTGGCCACCTGGCTGCCTCTGCAGCACCCGGAGCAGGCCTCGAAGCTCCTGATTCTCCCGCTCCAGGGTCCGCAGCCGCCCAGCCTCTGCCTCCCTCACTTCATCATGCAGCGAAGGAGCTGCTCCGGGCAGGGGTTCTGGGGTGTGGAAGATGAAGTCAGGACCCCTCTGCTCCCTTATGATTCCTCACATACACCCCCACCTCTGACACCAGACCTGGGGGAAGGGGATGAAACCAGAAGCCAACCCCACTATGAAAAAAAAAAGAGGGAAAGTGTTAGTTGCTCAGTCGTGTCTGATTCTGCGACCCCTTGGTCTGTTGCCCGCCAGGCTCCTCTGTCCATGGGATGCTCCAGGCAAGGACACTGGAGTGGCTAGCCATTCCCTTCTCCAGGGGATCTTCCCAACCCCAGGACTGAACCTGGGTTTCTTGCATTGCAGACATTCTTTACTGTCTGAGCCACTAGGGAAGCCCCAGTAGCTACAGGGAAACAGAGGCAGCTCCCACCCGCAGCCCTGCCACTGGGGCCCCGCTCACCCTCCCCAGGGGAGCCTGGGGGTGGTTCCAGGCTCCGCTGAAGCTCCAGTTCCAGCTCCACATTCTCTTCTGCAAGCTGGTCCACCTGATGCCGCAGGGAGTCCAGCTCCTGGAGGGGAGAGCAGGGTCAGTCAAGCCCTCCCCGCTATGACCAGGCCCAGTGTGGGGGCTAGAGGGTCACTGGAAGGAAAGGGCAACCCACTGCAGTATTCTTGGCTGGAGAATCCCATGAACAGAGGAGCCTGGTGGGCTAGGGTCTGTGGGGTCGCAAAGAGTCTGGACATGACTGAGTGTACACACACACACACACACACAGGAATCAGGGAGTGGGAGTCAGTGGTCACCAAGGTACCCTAGGGACCTCTGAGGTCACGGATCACTGAGTGACCGGCGGTCTCACCGCGTGGGCCTCGCCCAGCCGAGTCCGCAGCAGCAGGTTCTCGCGCTGGGTCTCGTGCAGCCGAGCACAGCGCTCCTGAGCGGCCTCCAGCTGCTCCTCCAGGAGCGCCTTGGAGGCCTCCAGAGTCCCCGAGAGCACCCGCTCCTCCTGGTGGGGAGCAGAGAGTCGGTGGCGGGATGCCCACCCCCCCACCCCCGGGCGCGCGCGCGCATTCCAGGCTCCCCGCCCCATCTGACCCTGCACCCTAGTGGCTCTCCAGGCCCCGCCTCTCCCCTCCATCTGCCCCTCCCTCTCCAAGTTCTCTCCAGGGACCACTTCCCCAGAACCGGGCCCCGCCCTTCTCCTGTGTAGGCCCTGCCCCTTCTCAAGAACGGCCTTCCAAGGTGGCACCCTTCTAGCCCCCCCCTCAGCCCCATTGCTGGTGCTATAGACGCTGCCTCCCCTACCGCTCCCACCCTCCTCTCCAGGACCTAGCCTTGCCTACAGCCTCCACGGCTCCCCTCCACCTGCCCCATCCTCCAAAGGGCCTATCCCCAGACACCCCCTCACCCCGTTCTCCTAGCAATGCTTGGGGCCTCCACTAAGGCCTGACTCTCGGCCAAACTCTCTCCTCTCTTGGCCCACCCTGTCCCCAGAGCCCACGCCCACCCTGTGCCCAGCGGCCACGCCCACCCTGTCCCCAGCGGCCCCGCCCACCCTACGCCCAGCCCCGCAGCCCCGCCTCCCGCCTCACCTCTAGCCGGCCCTTGCAGGCCTCGGCCGCCTGGAGGCGCTCTCGGCAGCGTCGCAGTTCCTCCTGCAGGCGGGGCAGGCGGCCCGCCCGCTCCCGCAGCGCGTCTGCCTCCTCGCGGTACAGCTCGGCCCGCTTGGCCTGTCCCGTCAGCGCCTGGGCCTGAGCCAGACGGGTGCGGAGCTAGGACCGGCCACCCGCCAGCCACAGGGATTGGGACGGGAAGGAACCGGGTTGGAGGAGGCAGAAGGAGGGGGAAGGTGCGGGGAAGGGGTTAAGGAATGCGCGACCATGCCTGGGGACATCTGAGCGCACCTCCTGGCGGAGCCTTCGGATTTCGGCCTCCAAGCCCTGCACCTCTGCTTGGGAATCCAGCAGCAGCTCGGCTTTCTCCTCTCTGGAGGGAAGGCACGCAGGAAGGGTCTGAGGACCTGCCCCTTCCAGCTCTTTTCCTCCAGCCCTGATCCCAACCGGGACCCCATCCTGCTGCCTGCCCCCAGGTCCCTTCCAGCACTCACAGCTCCTGCCGGAGGCGCCGCAGCTGGGCCTTGGCATTGGCCAGCTGCAGGCTCAAGGTGTGCGAGGCCCCCTCCGAGGGAATCCTGGCGGGAGTCTCAGGCAACATGGGGGCAGGCTCGCGATCCAGCAGCAGTTCGGCCAGCCGCTGTGGGAGGTCAAGGGTCAGAAGCAACCCCTCCCAGGACCCCCACATCCGCCCCCAATTACCCAAGATGAATCTGGCTGTTGCAGCCCTGCGGACCCAAGACCCACAACCCCAGCCCCACACCTGGACCCCAGTGCCCCCTCCCCCAGATGTTTGGATCCCCACGGTCCTCCTGTTCCTTGGCCTGCTGCCCCCTACCTGGGCCCCCAGGTCGCGCTCCCGTGCCAGCTTCAGCAGTGTCCCCATCAGGCTCCGGGAGAGCATCTCCAGCTCTGGAGTTGCCAGCTCCCCAGTCTCCGGCCCAGTCAGCGCCAGCACCAAGCCCGCCCCGGGCTGGGTCACCTGGAGCCCAGGGAGAGCAGTTCAGCCAAAGAAGAAGGGGGCCGGGTGTCCCGGGGGGCAGCCCAAGTCATCGTACCTCCTGGATGGCAGCAGCCAGCTCGCTCTGAACCTCCAGGCTGAGGCCCTGGATGTGGCGGATGAACAGTTCCCGGTGCTCACACTGCAGGGGGGCATGGAGGGGGCGGTGAGCCTGGCGCCAGAGGGCACCCAGCCACCTCTGCGGCCAGAGCTGGGCCCTGCCCTTCCCTGCCCTGCTCACCTGCACTGACGCCCCCAGCAGTAGCCTAAGGATGCCTTCCAGCTCCTCCACCGCCTCCTCTGCAGGGCACAAGCCACAAGGGGTTAACCGGGAGGGACAGCGGGTAGAAGCAGGAAGGGGTGGAGGGGTGGTAGGAGAGAGCACCTGAGAAGGGGTCAAAGCCCAGCGTCTGGAGGTCTGGGGGTGGCGACAGGATCAGCAGCTGCAGCTCCTCCTGGGGTGGAGGGGGCGGGTGATAAGAGATGGGCCTCCCCCCAGGGGGGCTCCCGGGCTCAGCCTCCCCCTCACGACCCCTCACCTGGTAGAAGTCCCTCAGTCGGCCCCACAGGTGGTTCAGGTTCCACACCCGCCAGGCTGCGGGGCCGTCACGGCCCCTGATCATTCGAGGGCCCCCTCGGGAACTGGGAGCACTGTGGGCACGGGGCGGTGGGGGGGGCAATCGGTGGAAGGGAAGATTGAGGACCCACCTCCTCTGAAGCAGGCTTGCCAGCCACCCCTCAGGCTCCTCCCCCCAGGCCGCCTGGCCCCCTCCCCTCACGCCCCACCCCGCCTCCAAGTCATCCTCTGATGCCCCTTACATGATGCCCAGCACCCGCAGGAGCAGGGCCCCATCGCTGAGACGCAAGAACCTCTTCTCCGGACACAGGGGCCCCTCTCCTTCCTCCTCCTCCTCCTCCCCCTCCGGCTCCTCCGCCTCCCCCACCAGCCCGGCTAGTCCCAGCGCCTGTGGGAACACAAAGGAGTCATCTGGCCTGCCCGGGTGCGGGGCGGGGGAGACCCCCACTATAGAGCAAATCCTGAGCCCCTCTGACCTGCCATCCTGCACCCACATAGTCCCCTCCTCACTGGTTCCCTGAATGCCAGTGGCCCTGGGTCCAGACACCTTTTCCTTCCCACAGCTGCCTGGACTTCTCCATCCCCACTTGAGCCCACCCCTCCGCTCAGCCCCTTCCCCCCCACCACGCCCCACTCTGCCCCCTCTCCCCTTACGCCCCTTATGCCCCACACCAGCCCCTCCCTGCTGCTCGTTTCCTCCCCCCAGACCCCCCTCCCACTGCACCCTCACCCAGGTGGCCAGGCTGCCACTCAGGAAGTCTCTGATCCTGGGCCCCTTGCCCCCATCCATGACGGGGTCAGGGTGTTGGTCCCGCTGCGGCAGCTACACCTGCCCTGAGAGGAAGAGGAAGTCCCCGAGTGGGAGATCCCAGGCCCAGCCACAGACACCCTGTGCCGCTTCCTCCTTCCGGGTGCTGACGGGCCTATGCACCCCCAGAGTCCTGCTTCAGCCCCCCTTTCGCCACGCCACATCCTCCCAGCATCTCGGGCAGGGCCGGCCCTGAGGTCAGCCGGGGAAGGTGGAGTCAGGGCCACCCAGGAGCAAGGACCACCGCTCTCCTGGCTCCGTGGACAACGGTGGGTGAGTCCTCCCCTTCTCTGGGCCTTGGTTGCCCAACTTGAAACCGAAGAGAGTGACCTCAGCCCTGCATCTTCCAGGGCCCCAGAAAGGGTTCCAGGCCTTATATGGTGACACTAGGCACCCACGGTGCATCTTCCAACTTGCCTGGCTTTCCTTTCTCAAACTCACCCAAACCACCCTCCCAACCTGTGACTCTAGGGAGGGGCCGCCTCCCACATCAAGCCTCCTCTGAATCCCCACCAGAAGTGAGTACCCCTCCTCAGACCCCACCCTCCCCCAGCCTCTTTATACACCGGACTGAAACAGGACGTCTACTCCATGTGCTAGTGACCTCACGAGCCTTGATTTCCCATCTGTAAAAGAAGTGGGTTAGAATCCAGCATCTGAGGGATGCAGTTCAATGCAGAGACCAGAGGCATGTCTTGGGGATAAACCAGGAGGATACCCTAGTTCCCCCACTGCTCACTAGGGGGCGCCACGTGGGACACTGCTGGGTACCGAGATGTAGTAAAAAGTCACTTGTCCCCGCCCCTGGGGGATGCACAGCACGCTGGGGAGATAGCTATGCAGAAAGTCGCACACACACCCAAAAGGTAATGTTGCAGCTGTGCTATGTGCATTGACAGGGGAGGGATTTGATTTCAGTGGGATGATCAGGAGACGCATGGTGAGGGAGGAGGGCAGTGACCGCACAGCTGTGATCAGGGATGACTGAGGTAAGCAGGTGATGTGGGATGAAGGAAGGGCATTCCCAGAGGCCCAAGCAGAATGTGCAAGGGTTCTGTGGCAGCTGGAAGTGTGAAGTCCGGAAATTATTCATGTTTCATAGATTTCCAGACACTTTACTTCTCACATTTCAATCTCTAAAGTCGGGTTACATGGTAGAGTCACTGGCTAGCTGGCGGCACTCCTGACATCGTTGTCATTGCCTGCACGTGCCCACACTTCAAAAGCGTCCAACCCTGCAGAAAGGGCGTCAGCAGCCTGGAGGAAAACCCCAGAGACAAGAGCAGAGCACGCTTAACCCCAGGCTCCAAATGGTGGAGGCTCCCAGTGGAGGGGAACCAGATTTGTCAGCAACACTCCCAAAGCAAATCCAGAGTCAGCTTGCTCTGCAGACCTGCACGGCTGGCTTAGGACTCCAATGGCTACTGGTGGGTTTCTGCCTGCAATGCAGAAGACGGGGGTTCAGTCCCTGGGTCGGGAAGATCCCCTGGGGAAGGGAACGGCAACCCACTCCAGTATTCTTGCCTAGAGAATCCCATGGAAGAGGAGCCTGGTGGGCTACAGTCCATGGGGTCACAGAGAGTCGGACAGGACTGAGAGGCTAACACTTTCACACTTACACTTATGAATTGGGGGGGGGGGGGTGCGGTGGTGGGGAAGAGTGCTCTCCCGATTCTCACCTCACAGGAGTGGGTAACGGGGAAACACACCAGCATCCCGCCTCAGTCAGATTCCAAATGTAAAGGAGTTTTCTGAACACCATAAACTATTTTGCTTCTATTTTCCTTTTTATGTGTGCATTCGAATTATGTATGATGAGAATCTATGTCTAAGGCAAAAAGAGCTCCTTCGGGAGGTATAAAATAAAGAGTCTAGTGATGAAAGAGCCTTGGGACATAGTTAACTGGCAGCATTCCTCTTTTCTTTAGTGGCAGCTTTTACAATTGTTGACATTCTGGATTTGCTTTAAACACAGGGCCATAGTGAAAACACAGGCTTATCACGAGACAGTCCTGGTTACAAGTATTTTATGATTACTGACTTATTTGCATAGGACTAGGTTATGAAACATGGAGAAGGAAATGGCAACCCACTCCAGTACTTTTGCCTGGAAAATCCCATGGACGGAGGAGCCTGGTAGGCTGCAGTCCATGGGGTCGCTAAGAGTCGGACACGACTGAGCGACTTCACTTTCACTTTTCACTTTAAAGCATTGGAGAAGGAAATGGCAACGCACTCCAGTGTTCTTGCCTGGAGAATCCCAGGGACGGGGGAGCCTGGTGGGCTGCCATCAATGGGGTCTCACAGAGTCGGACACGGCTGAAGTGACTTAGCAGCAGCAGCAGCAGCAGGTTATGAAACAAGGATTGTGGATTATCTCCAATTCACAGAGGAGGAAAGTGAGACTCAGAGAGGTTAATAACTTGCCCAAAGTCACACAGCTCTCAGACTGTAGCCTGACTGGGCAATGGGAAACTGCTTGGAGTTGTTAGCAGAAGAGAACATCTAGTTGTTTAAGCCTCCCTAGAGGCATCTGGAAATGCAGATAATCCTCTCAGAGGGCTGTTAAGGAGGATTCCACGAGCTGGTGCCCGGCCTAAGCGTTCATTAAACGGTCCCTGGTGTGGTTATTATCTTTAGTGTTAATAACATCAAGTATCTGTCCAGATTCGACCCTCTGCGAATCTTACACCTATTTGCATCCCTCAGGGATTCCAGCCCAGGAATCACTCCAGAGCGCCTTCTCTGGGTTAGCCAAGCGTGGTAATGTGGTAATGGGGAGCCGGCAGCCACGGGCTCCTGCCTTGCTCAACACTCTGAGTCACACCCTTCTTCCAGCCTCCTTGGAGGCTGGGCCGTGTCGCCCCATTGCTCTCGCTGATTGCTCTCACAGTCGTCACCCCAGACATGCCCGGCTGCACCTCAGTCTCTCAGTCTGGCTCTATGACTTGGTTCAGCTGAGTCAGCCAGAGGGAGGCTCAAGGGGGAGGAAGAAATTTCATCAGCGGACAAGATCCTGGGATTTCAAGGCTTAATTAACCATTGAGGGATGCTCATCAGAGGCTGGCTATCCTCATCCTTAGGCTAGATTCTTCCTTTAAAAAATTGTTCAGGGACTTCTCTGCTGGTCCAGTGGTTAAGAATCAGCCTTGCAATGCAGGGGACATGGGTTTGATCCTTTTTTGGGGAACTAGGGTCCCACATGCCCTGGAGCAACTAAGCCCATGCACCACAACTAAAAATTGATGCAGACAAATAATATATTTTTAAATGTTCTTTAAAACAGTATTCAGGTGCATGATCAAAATGTAAAGAAGGATTTCCCTGGTGGTCCAGCGGCTAAGACTCCATGCCCCCAATGCAGGGGACCTGGCATTCAATCCCTGGTCAGGGAACTAGATCCCACATGCCACAACTAAGAGTTCACATGCACCAAATAAAGACCCTTCGTGCTGCAATGAAGACTGAAGATCCTTGCATGTGCATCTAAGACCTGGTGCAGCCATATATATATATATGATATTGCAGGAGGATTCTTTACCATCTGAGCCACCAGGGAAACCCCCTTTATATAGATATAGATACAGATGTGTATATGTATATATGTGTGTATATGTGTATGTGTGTATATATGTGGTATATATGAGTTTGTATGTTTGTATATATGTGAATAGTGTGTATATACGTGTATATGTATATATGTGTGTATATGTGTCTGTGAGTATATGTACGGTATATATGTATATATGTCTGTAGATATGTATATGTGTGTATACATGTATATGTATATACGTGTGTATATGTGGATATGTGTATATATGTGTAATGTGTATATGTATATATGTGTGTATATCTATATATGTGTGGACATATATATATATATATCAAGAATACATTAGTATATGGAGAAAAAAATTAAGTCATTCTCCCCTTCATCACTCCTAACTCCAGTCCCCAAGGCCCCGTTAGCATCTTCTGTGTTCTTTCTGAGATGCAGCTGCCCAAGTCTGTCTATCAGAGGTGGTTGCAACCACACACAGATGTGCACCTCCATGCTTTGAAATATATTTCCCAATCTGCTTCTCTTCTGTTCAGAACTATTAGCCTTGGTCTTTTGAAAGGCTGCATAGTATTCCATGATGTTATCCAATCATCATTTCAACTATCTCTTTATCTCTTTTTTTAAATTAATTTTTATTGGAGTATAGTAGCTTTACAATGTTGTGTTAGCTTCTGCTGTACAGTGAGGTAAATCAACCATACGTATACATAGATCCCCTCTTTTTCGGATTTCCTTCCCATTTAGCTCACCACAGAGCACTGAGTAGAGTTCCCTGAGCCTGTACAGGAGATTCTCATTAGTTATCTATTTTATACATAGTAGTGCATATATGTCAATCCAATCTCCCAATTCCTCCCATCCCCCACACACACTTTCCCCTTGGTCTCTACTTCTGCTTTGCAAATAAGTTCATCTGTATCATTTTTCTAGTCAACTGTCTCTTACTGACAAAGATTTTAAATATTTGCATCTCTTGGGCCATAATGACTGTTCTTCTCAAATATCTTTTTCTGGAGGTTTTTAAGAGGGTTGGTTCTCACTGCTGCCAACATGTGGACCCAAGAGACAGGCAAGAAGCAGAGACAGACGCATGAATGGACAACATCATCTACTGCCTGCAACCTCCTCCCTCAGGACTCAGCTTCCCCAGCTGCACAGAGAAGGACTCCCACTTCCCTCTGGCTTTGAATTCTCTGGGTATCCCTGGTCCGACCCCAAAGGCCAGAGGCAGGAGCGTTCTGGAGCTCTGGGAAGTAGAGGCCAGGGAGGCCAGGGCAGCTGGCAACCAGGTTCAGCCAGAGCCCAGGACTGACCAGGGCTGAGTCAGAGAGGAGCTTTCTCCCTGCCTATGGCAAGCCCAGTGCCCTGCCTGGCACCCCAGCAGCTTGGCTGGGGCCCAGCTCCCTAGCCAGATGGTTAAGGGTCCCAGGCTCAAGAACTAAAATCCTAAAACAGCCTCCAAGGACTTCTGGGCACCTGGCCCTCTGGTGTGGGGTCTGAGGGATGCCCGCCTCCCCACCCAAGTGTCTGGGAAGGGGTGGTTTTCCCACTCCCCATTTAGGGGTGGAAATAGCCAGAGCTGGACAAGAGCAGAAATGCTCAGTGTTGTGGCCCAAATGAGCTGCCCAGGTGGGAGGAGGCAGCGGGAATCCAGAGCCAGAGAGGCGGGGTCCAGGGCCACCTGCCAAGCAGGCCAGATGCCCAGGGACTCGGGGTGTGGCCCCAGCACTGAAGAGGGCCTGGTGCAGCCCGGCCCCCATTACCTGACCCTCAGACAGCTCTCCCTGCTCTCCCCAGGGTGCCCCCCCCCACTCCTGGGGCCCCTGCCTTGCCCCAGGCCTCTCACCAAGCCTGGCTCCCTGACAGCGAACCTCCTGGTGGGCTCTGCCTGTGACCAGGGAGTCGCTGGGAGACACCAACTGGCTCATGACCCTTCTGTTGGACTTTGAGTCAATTTCCAGAGTTTCACATGACCTCCGAGGCCCTGCAGGGCCCCACCACCCCTACCTCCTCAGCCGCACACCTGCTCCAGCTTCCTCAGTCTCTGTCACTCTCAGCACCTTTGCATTTGCTGTTCTCCTAAAGAATCTGCCTTCCGTGCAGGAGACCCTGGTTCGATTCCTGGGTCAGGAAGATCCGCTGGAGAAGAGATAGGCTACCCACTCCAGTATCCTTGGGCTCCTCTTGTGGCTCAGCTGGTAAAGAATCTGCCTGCAATGCAGGAGACCTGGGTTCGATCCCTGGGTTGGGAAGATCCCCTGGAGAAGGGAAAGGCTACCCACTCCAGTATTCTGGACTGGAGAATTCCGTGGACTATATAGTCCCTGGGGTCCCAAAGAATTGGACACGACTGAGGGGCTTTCACTCTCACTTTTCAGCCTGGAACAACCCTGTCCACCCAACACATGCACACCCTCTGCCTCCCCTGTCTAGCTCCTTCTCACCCTACTGGCGTCCCTAAGGGCCTCTTTCTCAGAAAAGATCTTCCCTTTCTAAAGGAGACTCCAGTCTTTCTGCGAGGGCTTCTCTTTGCCGTGGCTTCTCTTGTTGCGGAGCACAGACGCTAGACACACCGGCTTCAGAAGTTGTGGTGCATGGGCTTAGCTGCCTTGTAGCCTGTGGAATCTTCCCAGACGGAGGACTGAACCCGTGTTCCCTGCATTGGCAGGTGATTCTTAACCACTGGACCGCCGGGAAGTCCTCCCCTCGTAGTCTTCCTCCACTGCATCTGTCCTTGTTTGCTCCATCTGCTCCCCACTAGAACAGAAGCTTCCAAGGCCAGGGATGCCGTGGGGTTGTCCAGGGACGTGGTCTGGGCCGAGGAAACCATAAGAGTGACAGCGTATGCTGACAACTTGCCCATACCAGCTCTGGCCTTCATACGTGTTCATCAATGTGAACACATATGATGTGTTCAATGCCCTCTACAGCCATAAAATACAGATGCTATTATTACCATCTCCCTTTTAAGAAGAAACCGAACACAGAGAAGGTAAGTCACTTGCTTCAAGCCACACAACCAGGAAATGTTTTTGAGCAAACTGGACTCCTGTTTCAGAGATATGGAAAGTGAGACTCAGAGGGGTGTGAGGGTCAGTAGGGTGACTGAGGGTAAACCCCAGGCCTCACTCTGGGAGTTGCTGCTTCTACCCGCCCCCCACCATCCCACCATCCCACCACACTGCCATCCCACTGCCTTGTTGCTGCCTGGTAGGAGGGCAAGGCTGGCGCCCAGAGCCCGGTTAGTGAGCGCGGGGAGGCCCAGCGCCAAGCCCCAAGGTTGCCTTGTAATTAAAGACGCACCCATCAAAGACAGCTCCAAGGTACCATTAAATATTCATTAAGCAAGGACAAAATAAATCCAGAGGGTAAAACGGGTTGGCGCACTGTGGGGTGACGAACATAAGAACACGTCCCCACAAGACAAGTAACTGGTTCTTAAAACAGCCTCGGGGTTTCCAGACACCGGTAAAACCACCAGTGCCCTTTGACCCAAGCACTCTCGGCATCTGGGAACATGCCCCCAGGAAGGAGCCCAGGAGGAAAGAAAATCAGGAACGTGTCTGACGTTGCTCCTAACCAAATCCCGGAGACGCGCAGATGTCCACGAAGAGAACCCAGGGGTGCCTGAGGACAGAATCCCCTTCCCTGGGCTGCTCAGTCCAGTACACTTTCACCTGCCTCACCTCTAACCTTTACACAGGCTGTTCCCTCCACCTGGAAAGCCCGTTCCACCTCTGCTCACCTGGCTCTCGCCTAACCATTTCTTTAAAAGAAAAACTCCATTTTTTATTTGATGCATTTATTTTGGGTTGCGCTGGGTCTTCTTTGCTGCGCTCTGGCTTTCTCTAGTTGCAGTGAGCAGGGTCTAGGCTTTGTTAAGGTGCACAGGCTTCTCACTGCGGCGGCTTCTCTTGTGGTGGAATACGGGCTCTAGGAAGGTGGACTTCAGTAGTTGCGGCTCCTGGGCCCTAGAGCTTGGGCTCAGTAGTTGTGGCACACGTGCTTTAGCTGGTGTGAGGCACATGGAATCTTTCACATCGGGGATTGAACCCGTGTCTCCTACATTGGCAGGCGGATTCTTATCCACGGTACCACCAAGGAAGTCCGCCTAATCATTTCTTGGCTGCAACTAGAAGTCCTTCTCTCCCTTCCTCTCCCCCATGGGAAGGGCAGGTAATGGGCAGGTTCCTTCTGTGACACCCCAAACAACCTGACCGGTGCTGCTCCCTCGAAGCTTCACCACACTGGTAGTAAGCGCTCACCTGGAGTGCTTACTGGCGCCCTCTCCAAGACTGTAAGCGCCTGGAGGTGGGAACCAGAGCTGCCCTGGAGCCGCCCAGACCAGGAGGCCTGCGCTGGGAGTCATGTCTGGTCATGGGGCTCACAGGGCTTATGCCCAGCTGTGTCCCAGAGCCCCGCACGGTGCCTGGTGCGGAGGTTACCCTCAACGAACAGTGGCTGGATGCAAGGTACGGATGTGATGCTGAGGGTTCCCCAGGGCAAGCGGAACCCCTGAAAGTCCAGACCTGCTTTCATAAGTACACAGAGACACACATGCACTGCGATGCTCAGCGAGATAAGCATCAGCTTCATCTTGGGTGAAGTCACTGAGATTGAAAACCCATCTCAGTAGCGGTGATGGCTGAACAACTTGGTGAACAGATTGAAAACCACTGACTTGTTCATTTTTAAAGGGTGAATTTTATGATGTGTGAATTATGTGTCAAAAAAACCTTCATCTGTGGACTTCTCTGCTGGTCCAGTGGTTAAGATTCCGTGCTTCCACTGCAGAAGGGCTTGAGTTCAGTCCCTAGGACAGCTTAGTACGTGCCCTTGCCAAGGCTGATGGAAGCAGCCAGAAAGTGACTCTGTCCCTTGGGAGGCCATGAAGCCCCTAAAGTCTTCTCTGCTCAGAGGCAATCCCCCCATGTGGCCCACACTGTTTGTTGTCCACTCCAAATCCTTTCTCCCTTAATAATAGAATCACGGACTTTTTAGTTAGACACAAGACAGTGTGGAATAAAATCAGTGTTTCCCATGTGACTAAGTTCTGGCCAATGAGATTTCAGCATAAATAACATGGCCGCTTCCAGAAAAACTTTTTTTTTTTAATTTATTTATTTTTGGCTATGCAGGGTCTTCATCGTTGTATGGGCTTTTCTCTAGTTGCGGTGCATGGTGCATGGGCTTCTCATTGCAGTGGCTTCTCTTACTTTAGAGCACAGACTTTACAGCATGTGGGCTTCAGTCGTTGTAGCACATGGGTTCAACCATTGTGGCTTAGTTGCTCCATGGCACGTGGGCATTTCCTGAATCAGGGATCGATCAAACGCATGTCTCCTGCATTGGCAGGCAGATTCTTTACCAATGAGCCACCAGAGAAGCCCCAGAAGAATTTCTTAAAAGACAGCTCTGGCAACTACAAACTGGCACTTGACGTGGGTGCTTGCCATCTACCTCTACAAGGATTAAATCCTGTCCTGCTACAGCTGCTGACCTTTAACATCCCCTGAAAGGAGTTTAGGGTGGAGAGCAGAAATGAGACACTCTGTGCTGGGGAAATACTGGCAGGACAGGTCTTCAGACGGTTATATATTTCCGGGAGCTGATTTTATGAGCCCAATTCTCGTATCTCCTCATATCTAGAAAAGCACTAAAATCCTTCATGATGATGACTGTTTATCGTGACTAGCAGGAAAGCTTCATGAGACTAGCAGAAACCTTCTAGAAAAAATATGTGCTTGATTGCATGTACTCTTCTTTCATCAGAATCACATATATACTGTCCTTCCCTCCACCTCTTTGAAGTAGTTTCTCAGAGTTATCTGAGATACTGTCTCCTGGCCACAGTCCTCATTTTGCCCCAAATAAAACTTAACTCACAACTCTCACATTGTGCTTTTTAAGTAGTAGGGGCCTTTTATCTCCTGATCCCCATTTCCTCCGTCCTGCTGGCTGGATTTTGACTGTGATAGCTGGAACTTAAGCAGCCACATTGGATTGTGAGGTAGAAGTCACTTGTTTAACACGGCAGAGCAGCAAGATAGAATGTACACGGGCTGGGAATAATCATGGAGCTGCCCTACTAGCCCTATGTTATCAACCTTCCCACTGCATGTCTGTAAGCCTAGCCTCTATATTAAGTCACTGGTATTTACATCACTCTCAAGAAAATCTAGCTCTAATTCAGAACCACTGTAGTCAAATTTGCTTCGCTGGTGGCTCAGATGGTAAAGAATCTGCCTGCAATTCAGGAGACCTGTGTTCAATCCCTGGGAATTGAATCCCTTGGGAAGACCTCCTGGAGGAAGGCAGGGCAACTCACTCCAGTATTCTTGCCTGGAGAATCCCATGGACAGAGGAAGTTGATGGGTTACAGTCCACAGCGTCACAGAGTTGGACACAACTGAATGACTAAGCACAGCACAGCACATAGTCGAGTTTATAGTGAAACAGTGGGGACCAATTCCAAGAAGCTGAAGAGAAGATAACTTTGTGTCTGCCTCCTTGCACTTCTTTACTTCTTCCCAAAACACATGTTAAGCAGGTTACTTAATCTGTGTTAAATTAAAAAAAAAAAAAAATCCCAAACTCAAATGGGAAGAGTTGGTGCAAATATTAATAATGTAGCAGGGGATTCCCTGGCAGTCCAGTAGTTCAGGCTCATTTGCTTCCACTGCAAGGGGCAGGGGTTCAATCCCTGGTGGGGGAACTAAGATCCTGCACGTCATGCGGTGCATCCTACATAAGCGGAAAAAAATAACGTAGCAGACGATGTGCATGTTTGTGAACACCAAAAAGCTATGCGTTTACACAGATATTACTAAAATTTGTCTAGAAGTTATTCAGACACACATGTACATACACACACAGACACACACATACACGTTTTCCTCTGTCACTACTTGATGCCTGTGCAGCTAAACTCCAACCATGATCAGCAGGGTGTGTTCCCCTGGGGCCAGTAGCCTCCAGGACTCCCAATCATAGTGCCTGCATGGCTGCAGCCCAAGCCTACTCTAGGCTAGAGAGGCTGGGACCCCCTCCAACCCTTTCTTGATATCAGAAGCCAGGTTTGATTCTCTAAGAGATGACTAAGATTCCCCCCAGAGATATCTTCCCAGCTCCTTCAAGTGAGCCTTTGAATGCCAGGCAACCTCAGGAGAATACTGGGGGCCTTGCCCTAACAGCATCACTAGCCCCATTATACTGATGAGGAAACTGAGGCCCAGGGAGCCACAGAAAGTAATCACCAAGGACAGGCCTGGGATTTGGCCTCTCTGCTACTTCCCAGCTCTTTCCCTACCAACATGCAGGTTGAATGGTGCAGAGCAGGGTTTTTTTTTTTCTTTTTACAATCATTTATTGGGCACTTACTGTGTACTGAGCACTGTTCCAAATGTTTACGTAAACTGTCTCATGTGTTCCCCACAATGACCCTATGAGGTCGGTTGGATTATTTCCACTCTAAAGATAAGGGAAGTGGGGTCGGGACTTCCCTGGTGGTCCAGTGGTTAAGAATCCACCTGCCAATGCAGGGCACACAGGTTCGATCCCTGGTCCGGGAAGATTCCACATGCTGCAGGGCAACTAATCCTGTGTGCCACAACTACTTAGCCTGTGCTCTAGAGCCCGGAAACTGCAGCTACTGAAGCCTGCACACCCTAGAGCCTTGTGCTCCGCAACAAGAGGAGCCACCACAATGAGAAACCCGAGAACCGCAACTAGAGAAAAGCCTGCCCAAACATGAGGTCAGGAGTGGAGGAACAGAGGCAGCTGAGTGGCACTGATGGAGATTGGGCTTGCCCTGACAGTGAGGAGCTGCCAGGGCGGCCTGAGGTCTGCTGGGAAGACAAATAGGGTGCGGCCCGCAGGGGGCCCCCTTGACCCACCATCTACACCAGCAGACCCCAGGCTCCGAGAGCCCAGCTGCCAACTCAGACGCTCACTTCTCTCTCGGGCTCCCAGAGCCTCCAGACCACTCACCAGGGTGCACACAGTGACCATGGCGGGAAGTCTACATGCAGCTCGGTGTCCTCGTCTGTATGATGAGAGAATTGAAAGATGGTGTCCGAAAAGAAAGGGCCTTCCTGCCATCCAGTCCAGGACAGCACTGTGACCTAGGGCTCAGCGGCGACAGGTCACTCGGGCTTGGGAGGGGTGGTCAGCCCGCTCTCCTGCCCCAGCCCAGGACTCCTGAGCGGTGACAGGTTGTAGAAGAGAACTGAAGGGACAAAGGTCAGTGGGTGGGCTGGCTCAGGCAGGCTGAGCAGCCGGGACCCCTGCAGGGAGGCTGGCCCCGTCCTGAGGGCCCTCCTCTCCCCAAACCCCCCACCCCTTAGACCTCCAGCCAAGTGGCCCCCTGGACTCACGCTTCCAACACCCACAGGTCCCCTGTCCCAGCCCCCACCTCCTGGACACTCAGTCATCAGTCCTGTTCCATGCTGGCCTCTCCTCTGCCTCCCGCCTGCCCCTCTCCAGCTCTACCTGCACAGAGGAGTCCAGGTATGAATCTGACCTGTCACTGCCCTACAGACATCCTTCACTGGTCTGAAGGGCCCGCAGGGTGAAATGTAAGCAGCTTACAGGGCTTCAAAGGCCCCCCCCTGCCCTCCTAGCATCCGCTCACTCAGGTGCTCCCACCACCTTGGGGATGTTCTGCCCTCTGTAACTATGGCCACATTGTTCCCTCCACCGGGCGCACAGTCCCACTGCCTCAAGGGCTGTGTCCTCCAAGATGCCTTTCCTTGTTCTTTCCCGAGATCTCTCAGCCTGCCTTAGCCAGCTCTGCGCTGCCCTGAGCCTCCCCAGATGGCCTGGAAGGCCAGGGAGAGCCCCTCGGAACCTGGTGCTGGCGGGGCCCCGAGCAGGGCTATAAAGCTCCCTGAGGTCAACTGATTGGCTCAAATCCAAACTCCTCTTACGTGGGTGGATGAGCCAGGTCCACTCGTTTAACCTCTCCAACAGTTCACACTGCCCAGGATCGTGTGAGGATTTTTAGCATACCTCAAGCATCTGCCTCCCTTAGACCGTGAGCTCTTAAACACAGCAGGTGCCTAATAATCAGCCTGCTTCCAAGCACAGGGCTTCCCGAGGACAAGAGGCAGAGGCCCAAGGGCAAGGCCTGCAGACAGAATGCTCCTCAGCCTCAAGCCCTGCTGGCCTCCCTGACTCCCCACCCCTAGCAACAGACAACATACTCACCGCTGGGCCGACCTTACCAGCGTCTCCTCTCTTCCATAGCTCACCTAGGCTCTGCCCGCGGGGACCCTGCACCACCCATCACCTCCCACCCCTGGGGCTGAACCAGCACTGGCTCTGCCAATGGAGCCCTTTTTGCCCATCAGATGGTCCCAAGGCGCCAGGGGCCCTTCTTGGGATGTGGGTGCTCCCAAAAGGGGTTCAGCAAAATTTGAGAGTATGTTTGGGCTGAGGTTTGGCCCAGATGAGGGGGGGATGCCTTGGGCCAACGTGTCCACCCCAAGGTCTGCAGTCAAAATGAGATCGGCCATCATCCAGATGTCAAATACCAAAGGTCACAGGCCCTAGCCAAGCTCAGGTCTGTCCAGGACCTTCCCCGAGGAGCTCCCGCGGCAGGACCACTCCGTCCCTCACTCTTCAGACCACTGGCCCTTTCTCAGCTTGTATGTGGATGCTTCATGACACCTCCCTCAAGAGGCCTTCTCTGACTGCCTCCTAAGTTAAATCAGAGTCCTTTATGAGCCCCCACTTCAGCCTCTGCCCACTATCCTCACAGCTGGACTGTCAGTGAGGCCTGGCCTTGGGCAAAGCAGCAATTCAAAACCAAGGAGACGGACATGAACCAGAAGTGTTTATTGCAGAAATTTGGCCAAGATTTCAGCTAAGTAATCACAGGTGAGGCTAGGCTGTGGCCCTCTGCCCAGGATTGGGCAGGTAAAACAGGAAACGGGCAAAGGAGGATATCTGGGCTCCAGCCTCAGAGCTGTGAGAGGATGTTGGGGGCCAGGCTGCAGGTGAGGCCTGTGCCATCTGGCTCCACATTCAGGGATTTGACGATGCCATCCTCTATCACCATGGAGAACCTGCCAGAAAGAAGGGCCAGGCCACGTGAAACAGCCTGGCCTGGAGGCTGGCAATGGAGACAGGCGGGGTAGCAGGCGAACGCCCCACAGGGGACCCTCCTGCTTTTACCTTTTCAGTCGTTGATTCCCAAAGAGATACACCAGTGATTCATCAAGTAACAGATCTGTCTCCTGAAAGGAGAAGCAGAAAAAAGGTCAGGAACCCCCAAAACAGGCCAGGTCCCCTGGCCACTCCCCACACTGGCCGTGTCCCTCCAAGTCCCTGCTTCCAGGATGGAGGCTGGGAGTGCACTCACCTTCCCAAAGGTCCCAGTGGGGTCTGCCAGGAGCCGAACCTAAGGAGAAAGCAAAAGTCACAAAAAAATCTCCACCTTGGCCCCAGATCCCCTGCAGGATCCATAGCTCACCTTGCCCTCTGCGTTGTGGGTGCGTGCCCACTCTTGAGTCACAAAGACATCATTAACTGTCAGACATGCCACCACCTGGACCCCCTTGGCCTTCAGAGCGCCAGCCTGCTCCACGAACCCTGGCAGGTGGGTCTGGGGAGGAGAACCAGAGAGTTAGCAGGTGGATAACTGCCTCTGCTCCTCAGCCCACCCTTCGTCTCCGAGCCCTCCTCATTTCCCGACGTCAACAGCTTTGATCAGACAATGAGAACTGTGTAAGCCACAGTCCCTTTTTGCTTCCCTAGTGGCTCAACAGTAAAGAATCCGCCTGCCAACGCAGGAAACGTGGGTTCGATCCCTGCATCAGGAAGATCCCCTGGAGAAGAAATGGCAACCCACACCAGTATTCTTGTCTGGGAAATCTCACGGACAGAAAAACCTAGCGCCCTACAGTCCATGGGGTTGCAGAGAGTTGGCACAACTTAGCAACTAAACAACAACAACTAAGAAGCTCGGATCCAAATTCAAGTGTTCCTTGGTCAACACCATGAACGTCCCATGAACAGGACTGTCTCATTCACCCGAGTCCCAAGTCCCTTCCACAGCCCCTGTCACCTAGCAGGATCAAAGAGAGGCATTGCATCACCTTTTCTCCTACATCCCTACACTCACAGTCACAACTTATTTCTTAAAAACCTGATATGCTTCTTTAACTGTCATATCACCTACGTCCCATTGGTACAAGCTGTCCCAGGACTATGCAGGACTGATGAACAATACAAACATGCATACAAGATCCCAACTGCTGAGCCCCAGAAGCACAGGCCTCACCTTGGAACAACCAGGGGTAAAGGCACCAGGGAGGCCAAACAGTACTCCCTTCTTGCCTTTGAACAGCTCTGCCAGGTTCACCTTGTTCCCAGGCTCCTTTTCAAATACCTCTACCGACGGAATGGCATCTCCCACCTAGAAGGAATGACTCCAAGGTTAAGGGCAGGGGCAGGGCAGCAAGGGCGGGGTGGGGGTGCCCACAGAGGGCTGAGTAGCCCTGCCTGGTACCGTGGAGCCAGGGTTGACACCCAGCAGGGAAGTCCACCGCTGTCAGAGCTTCCAAAGTTCCCTTTCCTGCGACCACCTGGTTACCCCACATCCTCCAAGTTTCAAGGTGGCCCTATTCCTCTTAAGGGCCAGTTGGTGACCACAGAAAAAAGGAGAGACGGCCTCTCTGGCTGTCGCAAGAGATTGCGTAAACAAGCTGAATTACAGGAAAGAAGTGGGACAGAGCGGCAGGAGGAGGCCCTGACAACCCGGAGGGAGAGGACGCTGGGCACGGCTGAGTGTGCCACGTTCAAGACGAGAAAATGGGAGGGCAGCAGAAGGTTGGGGAGCAGGGTGCAGGTCCCTACATCCAGCAGGTACAAGTATAGAAGGATTCCCTTCAAGGGGGAGGGATCAGTGTTCCTGGGAGTGTGTGCGGGCTTCACGGGCCAGAAAAAGTAGACAAAGGGAGCAAAGTCAGGGGTGAGGGTAGAGCCTGGAGAAACCCAGCAGTGGGTGGTAGGATGAAGTAGGAGGAGGGGATCTCAGAAGACTGTGAAGCAAGGGGGAGCCCCAAAGAGCTGGGGATGGTTCCAGAAGATATGAGGGCTGAAAAACTCAGCAGAAGGGTGCAGTGGGGGAGACAAAACACGGTTCTAAGAGACATCACCTGTTTCAAAGGATGGGGAGAGTAACACCCAATAACTTGACAAAAGCAGCCGGAGGGCGTGGAGGAGGGCAAGTATAGGAGTTAAAAAGAGTAAAGGAGATGGTTACATAAGGTGGGGAGAGCCATGGTACTCCACTTGAAAATGGTGGAGACTCATCACAGGTGTCCCAGAGTCGGTGTGGCAGGGAGACGAGAGGAAGGCCCGAAAGCCTTGAGAACTATTAGAGGAGACGGGGCACGAGACCCCTAAAACTGGCGACATCGTTGCAGCCACGGGGGTCTTGTTGAAGGAAAAAAGGGGAACGGACGGCGGGAGGAGTCTCTATGGCAGCGGGAAGGCAAGAAAGATGGTGACTTTCCCCCAGACAAGCAGGACGAAGGGGCGTGCGGAAATGAGTGGAGTTGGGGAGGCAAAGAAATCAGGCCTGGCTGGGCCCGCGGTCACCTTGATCGGGGCCATGGCTACAGCAGCGCTTCTGAAACCTCGGACCCCGCCAAACGTCCACTCGAGGATTCTTTCCAGGCACCCTCGGGATCCCGCCGCTGTCGTTGACGCACCCTCAACGATGGTCGCCCGGGACACCACCGAGCCCGGTCTGCAGCCCAGGACGCGTAACCACCCCAGACGCATGCCGAGTCTTAAAGTCAGAACAGCCCCGCCCACGCCTCGAGGCTGAGGTAGAAGGCTGGGTGGAACCGGAGCGCTACGACCCAATACTGCGAAAGGCAGGGCAAAAGATGGAACGGGGGCGTAGGTTACCTGGCCACCCGCGAGGCGCCGCCACCGCGCAGGCGTCGACGGCGCACGAATGGGTGGGGCTTCCGACGAGCTCGGTATTAGGGGCTAGATCACCGGCGCGCGTGCGAGCGGGCGGAGCTTATTTGCATACAAGGCCAGGTTGCCGCTGTTTTGATTGTGTAATTTACGGATTGGGGCAGTATTTCCATTTTTAACCGCAAGCAAGTGGCAGGAAACGGTGGTGTCAGGAGCCTCTGTAGGAGTTAAGCGTACTTATTTTGCATTCCACGAAGATCCTTGCATTGTAGCCGTTTTACGTATGATTTACATTGTACACGATTTGTAGCACTTGAGGTTTAGCTCAGCCAACACCACTAGGCCTGCGCCGTCCGAGATACTTCCAGGAGCAGCGCGCAATACCAACCGACCTCGGCGCCGGCTAGCACCGGAAGTCCAGGAGGTTCGCCGTTTCCGCTCCTCCCAGGTATCCAATAGGATAGAGCGGGACAGCTCAGGAAATGACGTAGCGAGCCCACTCTCCTTCCGGTTCCGGCTGTGCGGGAGCGCGCAGCGTAGACATGAGGCTGCTTACCCACAACCTGCTGAGCTCGCACGTGCGGGGGGTGGGGCCCCGTGGCTTCCCCCTGCGTCTCCAGGTACCGGCCGTCTCGGGGACCTCTCCCAGGGGCTGGGGTAGGGGAACCAGGATCCGGTCCTTGCCTAACTCTCTGCGCCCCGCAGGCCACGGAGGTCCGCATCAACCCTGTGGAGTTCAACCCCGACTTCATAGCGCGTATGATACCCAAAGTGGAGTGGGCGGCGCTTCTGGAGGCTGCGGACACAGTGAGGACCCTCCTCCCCACCTCCCCAGCCCCGTGCACACCGTGGGTGGCGGGCGGGGCGCGGGGGGTTGTGGAGGGGATAGTCATAACTTCAGCCCTTTACACCAGGCCTCAGGGCGAGCGTCTGGGAAACGGAGATGATTTAAGCCTCTTGCCCACAGCTGCATCTCATCGAGGTGCCTAAAGAGCCGATTCAGGGATATGAGCATAACGAGGAATTTCTGAGAAAGATGCACCACGTGCTGCTGGAGGTGAGAATCGGCCCATCGCTTGCTTCCTGGCTATACACCCACACCTGACAACTGCCAGTGCTCAGTTCTGGTCCCTTCTTCCCGCAGGTGGAGGTCTTGGAGGGCACCCTGCAATGCCCAGAGTCGGGACGTCTGTTCCCCATTAGCCGTGGGATCCCCAATATGCTGCTGAGTGATGAGGAAACTGAGACATAAACTGTGCCAGGCGCCGGTTTTTCACTCTGTGTGAATCTTTGTTTACACGTTATCTTGTTTGTTAGTCCTATCCTGTGTATCCCTAACCCTTGACCCAGTGACACACCACACACAGTGTTTTTGAGCTCGATATTATATATTTTTTTTTCTCATTAAAGGTTCAAAACCAAAAGCGGTTTCTCTTTGCAGCAAATATACATTAAAATAGAGTCTCTGTACAGCCAAGGGCTCTGGGCCCTGGCTTGCCCCGTGTCCCTGCGCCTCCCTGGCCAAACCCAAAAATAAATATAGTGTTATTGCTCTGCAGGGCATAGAGGCAGTGCTCTCCCTGCCCCCTGAGGAGACTGGGTGGGAGCTGATGGGGGGCCCTGGCCACCCCAGGGGTCCAGGGGCTGGAGCCTGCTTGGAGTTATTGCTTCAAGGTGGGGGCGGGGGGCAGTAATGCCCAATGCAAATGATGAGAGAGGAGCAAAGGGAGCAGGAGCCTTTGCTCTCCGAATCCCCCTCCATTCTGGAGAGGAAGTCGGATTAAGCAGCAGCAAAAGCATCACCCACTGGGAGACTGTGGCCTCCACTCCCTTCCCTCCCTGAGATCAGGCTTCTGCCCACCCCTCCCCCCAACACACACGTCCCCTGCAGCCCCCTATGGCTTCCGCAAGGCCCCCTACACCCTGGGGGCACGTTATGGCTTGCGAGGGGCAGCACTGTGCCCAGAGCCTGGGTGCACATGTTCCCAGCTTCTAACACCCCCAAGGAGGGGGGAGGGGAGGGTGTAGGGCCTGCTCCCAGGGGCTGATGGTGTTGCCCTGGCCCTGCCAGCAGGCTGTGGCACTGCCCAGACCCCAGCTCTGCCCCCTTGGGGCTGACCCCGTGCTGGGCGGGTCCTGCCAGCACCCCCACCCATGCCCACCCCTTGCCTCAGTCCATCATGGCCTCGAGCATCTCCAAAAACAGCTTGTGCATGGGCACCTTGCCCTCCAGCTTCACCCCGTAAAAATGGGCCAGCACTTTGCCTGCTGTCTGGCGAAGGAGCGGTAGTGTGAGCAGCAGCCTGCCTGCCCGCCTCCGCTCAGCGCCCCCTCCGGGGCCCGCCCGGCCAGCTTCATACTCCAGCAGGGCCTCATGTAGAGCTTCTCGCAGCTGCTCCACTGCTTCAGCATCTTCAATGTGCACAGAGTCTGCAAGGCAAGACGAGAGAACTGTTGACATGGGCCATCTCCAGAAGGGGCAGAGCCACATCGACCTGGGTACTGCCAGGTGGGGACACAAGGAGACACACCAAGATCTGCTGAAGCACTACTCGCTGCTCCTGCCCATGAGCCAGGGCCCACTCCTTCTTCCTCAGCTATGGCCACCTCCGGTCCCCTTCCCCTTCCTTCCCCCTAAGTGGTTCACCTGTCTACAGAACCACGGGCACTAGGGCTCAGAATTCAGCATGCATTTCCTGGACCTGTCCTCGCCTGGCTTCGTGCCTTGCAGCAAGTCACTGTTCGTGCCTAAGCCTGTTTTCCCTGTCTGCAAAGTGGGAGCATGCTACCATCACAGTTAAAAAACCAAAGCACCTTATGGAGAAACCCATCAGTACAAGCCCCAGACTCACCTGAATTGGCGAGGGCCAGGGCCTTCAGCAGAACGTACTCCTCGCGCTCCAGCCGCAGGGCCTGCAGTCGCCGCACCAGCTGCAGCAGGGCAGCCCCCAGTTCCCCCAGGCCAGCGGCTCGTGCCCCCTCTTCATCCAGTACCAGGTCCTCGGCGAAAGCCAGCTCATCCTGCAGCGGCAGGGAGCGCTGGGCCACACCCAACACCAGTACCTCCATCCACACGCTCTGCAGTACTGACATCTGGTCAGACAGTGACAGTGACGAGAAGCCTGGAGGGCAGGGGGAGCAGAGCTGGCTAAGCAACTGCACCAGGGCCGGTCAGGGCCCGGCCTACCCAGGGAAGCCCCACGTGGCCTGGGCCCTCTACCTGGGATGCTCTTGGCCCAGCTGATGGTGACCACGATCTCTCGGTCAAAGAGGTCACAGAGGGTGGCCACAGCTGGGAGGTGTCCGTCGGGGCCCGCTGGGTCAGGCATGGCATACAGCTTCTCAGGTTCAACCACCAGCAGGTGGGACACCAGTGCGTTCACCGGGGCTGCAGTGACAGTTGGAAGAGGCACGCATTCATCCCTCTGCCAGCCCTTCAGGGTCAAACATCTTCCCAGAGTCAGTTCCCCTGTGGCCTTCCTCAACAGCCACTGGCCAGCCTGGCTCGGACACCTCTCTCCGGAAAACGCCGCACTACCTCCTAGGGAAAGCATCTGTCTGTGGACAGGTTCTGAGCATTAGAAAACCTTCCCTGTTCCCAGCTGTACTGCTCGAGGTCTGACACAGAAAAGGGTATTTTCGTAAATACTTCTTGAGGGAAATGTGTGAAGGAACAGATGAAGGGAAGGCGTAGGTCCCAGCACCCAAGATAACTCCTATCCCGTGTGAATGACATTAGACAGACGTTGCCCACCCCGACCCCAGAGCCCCAAGGACCCCACGGCGCTCTCACCTGTCTTCCGAGGGCCTCCAGCTACTGCCAGAGGTCCAGCAGGGAAGGGGCCCGGGAAAGGCAGTGGGTCCACCTCTGGCCGCCGCTTGTACTTCTGTCGCCCACCGCGGACGCGGTCCAGACGTACCCCTTGAATTGCAAGACAGCCGCTGTGTCCACGGGACTGAGGCTGGCCTCTCTAGAGCCCGCCTGCCCAGCCCAGTCGGCCAGGACTTCCCAGGCCTCACAGGCCCGACACCATGCACCCAACCCCCCAGCCTCACCCAGGCCCCCGCCAGCGCTCACCCTCCTTGAGCATGCCCACCCGCAGGCACTTGGTGAAGCGACAGGCCTGGCAGGCCTTGCGTCTCCGCTTGGTGATCTCACACTCGTTGGAGGCCGGACAGCTGTACTCGATGCTCCCTGCCAGGAAAGAGGCAGGGCTCCAGTGGCGGCCTCCCGGGGCCCAGAGGGGGCCTAGCCAGTGGGGAGGGCCCTGCAACTCCAGGCAAGCACAGGTCTGGGGAGAGCGGGATGCTATGAATGGGGCAGGGAAGCCTGGGCACTGAGGGGAAAGGCGGCTGGGCTGGGAATCCCAGCCTGGGCAAGGGAGGGGCTGGGACCAGGGGAGTCAGGCGGCATCCGGCCCCAGCTTCTGGTCAAGTCACACCTCTGGGCTGTGCTGCCCTCATCTGTTCTCATCAAGGGCCACAGTGGCCTCCACACTGCTACATCCGGCAGTCAGTTCTCGTCCTTATATTACTAACATCTAACACTGCTGATCCCTCCTAGAAACAAACACTTTTCTTCTTTTGCTTCTAGGACACCTCGCTCTGGGTTTTCCTCCTACGTCACTGCTATTTTGTGACTTCTATGCATCTGCCCACACTCCTTCCATTGAAGACACCCTGGGCGGCCCTCCAACCTGTCTCCTCTGACTCATTCCCATGGTGATCTCACCCAGGCTTTCAAATCTGTACCTCTAGCCTAGACCTGTCTGAACTCTAGACACATCCCACTGCCTCCTCGGCATCCTGCACGTCTAGAAGGCACTACAAACTTATCTTGTCCTAGATGGAGCCCCCGACCTACCCCTCCAAAACCTGCAATCTCATTTGTCCAGCTGCTCAAGCAGAAATCTGAGATATTTATAATTCCTCTCCCACCCCAAATCCAAGCCACTGACAGGTCCTGGTGGGCTTTACCTCCTAATATGTTCAGAAGCCACCGCTTCCTCCCCTGGTAACCGTTTCTACCCTTGACCAGAGTCAGTCACCTCCCTTTCTGCTGTCTTTGCCTCCTTCAGTTACTATCAACACAGAGGCATCCTCTTAAACCTAACAGGGAATTCCCTGGTGGTCCAGTGGTTAGGACTCCACACTTTCACTGCTGAGGGACTGGGCTCCATCCCTGGTCAGGGAACTAAAGCCAAAAAAACCCCCTAAGACAGATCATGTCCCTTCCCTATTTAAAACCCTCCGGATGCGGAGGAGGGAGGCTCAAGGAGGAGGAGATATATGTATGGTTATGGCAGATTCACATTATTGTACAGCAGAAACCAACACAGCACTGTAAAGCAATTATCTTCCAATTAAAAATACATTTTAAAAACCCTCCAGGTGAACCCCATGGCCTGAGACCTGCATCCTAGGTCCTTGCCACCTTTCTGACCTCATCCCCTTTGCCCTCTGCCCGGCTCTGTTGGCCAACTCGGTGTTCCTCAAACAGGCCCTGCCTCAGCATGGCTCCCTTACCTCCTTCAGATCTCTGCTTCCTGAGGAGGCCTTCCCAGCCACTGGGTAGGAATGGAACAGCCCCTCCACAGACACCTCTGGTCACTTGCCCCTGCTGTATATTTCCTGCCCTTGCTTTAGGGTTTCTCTTGAGCTCTTGCCACTGCTGCTGCTAAGTCGTCAATCATGTCCGACTCTGCGCGACCCCATGGACAGCAGCCCACCAGCCTCCCCGTCCCTGGGATTCTCCAGGCAAGAACACTGGAGTGGGTTGCCATTTCCTTCTCCAGTGCATGAAAGTAAAAAGTGAAAGTGAAGTCGCTCAGTCGTGTCCGACTCTTCTTACACCGTGGACTGTAGCCTACCAGGCCCCTCCGTCCATGGGATTTCCCAGGCAAGAGTACTGGAGTGGGGTGCTATTGCCTTCTCCCCATGAGCTCTTAGCACCGTTTAATATGCAACATCTGTACATATTTATTTTCTCTGTTATGTCTACCTATTTTAGTGGCAGTTCCACGAGGGCCAGGACTGTGCCCGGTGCTAGGAACAGGGTCTGGCTGAATGCATGGTGGCTCTCCCAGCTCCCGGGGCGACCACAGGACTAAATGGCTCAACCGGCCAACATACACAAAGTGAATTTTTCCTCACAATCTGCTCTCGCCTCCACCCTACCCGGGCTTCTTCAGCTTAAGACACCTCCTCAGGGAGGCCCTCCAGCATCTCAGACCCAGCCAGGTTCCCTAGCACACCCTGCTCCTGACCCTCCAGCACTTACACAGCTGTTAATAACAACTGTGTTCAGTTCACTGTTTTCTCTCCTCTTCTGCAGGGATGTAAACTGAGGACAGAAGTGATCCTTAGTCCCAGCTGTGTCCCCACACCTGGAACAGTGGCCAGGGCAGCAGAGCACAAGTTCATGTAGAGTGAGGATCCTGGATGCTGCCACTTACCAAGTGGGTGACCTTGGGCAAGCCCGACACCTATGCCCTCGACCCTCAGTTTCCCCACCTGTAAAACTGGGATGATTAAAAACTACTTCCTACAAAAGTGGGTTGTAAGAACAAAATGGGATAATCGAGGTAAGACATTTAGCAGGCTCCAGCACCTAAATACTCAACAATGATCACTATGTATGACTAGTGCTCGACAAACACTTGTCAACAGAGAACCAAGTGTTC
Organism: Dama dama; assembly: GCF_033118175.1. NCBI lineage: Eukaryota > Metazoa > Chordata > Mammalia > Artiodactyla > Cervidae > Dama > Dama dama. The sequence goes on from NC_083682.1 coordinate 8,309,306, forward strand.
CAGGGTGGGTAGGAGACATTTGAACCCAGACCTGTTGCCTCAAGTCTGCAGGGCCAGAAGGGAGCACAGAGCTTTTAGACCAGCGGGTCTCAGCCAAGTCAAAACTTGCTAGAATGTCACAACTGGCCATGAGGCATCTGCCCAGTTATTTGTAATAAGCAGAGGCCTTCACGAGCTTAGCTCTGGACCTCAATCAACCCAAGTTCAAATCTTATTGCTGCCATTTGCTACCCATGGGACCTGAACCAAGTTTCAAAAACCTCTCTGGGCCTCAGTTATAGTAGTGCTGGTACCTTAGAGACTGCTGTGGGGGGTACCAGAGCTTAAGTGTAATAGGGCATGGTGCCTGACACTCAAGAAACACTGACAAAGCCTATGTATTATAGCCCCAAAGTAACCAATGGTTTATATAAAAATATAAGTAACAGGTACATCCCAAATAATGCTTCTTACATCGCCATCTTGCTCACTCATATTTTGATATGCTTTCCTGAGTGGAAAAATTCACTGAGTACTATTGGAAGGGATGCCTAATAATCTTTTTTTTTTTTTTTCCCTGACCACACCATGTGGCTTCTGGGATCTTAGTTCCCTGACCAGGGTTTGAACCCGGGCTCTTGGCAGTGAGAAGGAGGAGTCCTAACCACTGGACTGCCAGGGAATTCCCTGGCCTAACAGTCTTTTTAAAGGTAGATGCTGAAATATGATGTAGCCCCCTCTCAGTTAACCATAAAAACCTGCCTTGTGCTGGGGCTGCTTCAGGAAATCAACACAACAGAGGGCGTGTTCTCTGCTGGGGAGAGGATAGCAGCGGCCAGAAGACTCAAGCTTAGAAGCAGGCAGGGGCTGCTGTGGAAGGTGCTGGGCCTGGCATACCAGAAACCTAGGAGGCATCCTGAGTCCCGCTCTCACATCCCACATCCGATCCATCAAAACGTCCTGGCGGCTTTATTTAACTCTTAAGGGAAAGGGCATTCCTGGGACATAGGAGGACCTGGGAGCTCCAGGCTGCCAACCCCAAGTGGTACCACGGCACCCAGCAGTGCACCAGTTAGGCAGCCTCAGGCCCAGAGGGCAAAGGGCACAGGAATGGGGTGGGGGCTCACCCTGGATGGTCCTCTTGAAGAAGGCTTTGCAGGCCTCACAGGATGCCACACCATAGTGGTAGCCGGAGGCCACGTCCCCACAGACCAGGCAGAGGCGTTTGGGCAGGGAACTGAGCACCAGCTTCCCACCACCCTGCTCGCCAGGCCCAGCCCCCTCCCCATCCTCCTCTTCCTTGTGGCCTGGGAGGCAGCGGGTGGGAGCTGGGCCAGGAGCCAGAGCCACGGGGGGATCGGTCTCAGTCTCCGAGGAACCCTTTGGGCTGTCAGGGCTGGCTGGCTCTGCCTTGATGTAGAGAGGCTCAATGCCCACCACCTGGCTGGACATGGCGCTGGTCACCTGCGGGAAGAGACCTGTCAGGTCACAGGGAGGAGCTGCGATGGGGGATGGAGACACCCTGTCACCCTGGTTGCCCAACCCCAGGCCTAGGCAGGCTTCCAGGCTTAGCCGGAGGGTGGAGGGGGGACAGAGTCCAAGGAAGGCTGCCCATGAAGAGGGCCCCCCCCAGCTGTTGCCATAGGAACAGTCTCCAGAGCCTCCAGGGCCAGTAACTGACAGCAGGTCTCCCACTTGGGAACTTACCGGAGGTTTGGAAACCCCCTACCCCACCCAGGCCAAGCAGTAGGGTAACCTTACCCCCAAACTTCAACCCTATCTGGAATCCTCAGCCAAGGGTGGGATACCTCTCAGTTTTCTCCAGATGCTGGTGATCTCAGCAATCTCCCCCACACCTGGGGATCCTCCACTCAAGAGCCAAAACAGAGACATACAAACCCAAGGGCAGTCCATGTGCTCACACAGGTGTGCTTATATCATCACCCTCCCACTCACTTGGGTCCTCAGGTGTCCTGACCTGCACACACACACGCACGTGCTCACACACGGTCACTCTACTGGGCAGGTTCACACTCACATGGCCTTCTCAAACCCCAGCTCTCACTCATGCTCTCATTTGCCTTCACACACTCCTAAAGTGCATACTTCATAACAGTCACACTCAAGGCTCATAATCACACTCTCGCTCACAAACACAGTTACACTCTCACCATGACCGCCCCCCCCCACACACACACAGGTTTAGACACTTATGGAAACACATTCGGAGCCTCTCACACTTGACACATCTTCCCCTCCAGCCCCAGGCACACCCGCTGGCGCGGCTCCACCTCCTTGCACACTCTTCCGCACATTCACTCTTACACTCCTGCTGCCGCAGAATCCTCCACCACGGGGCGCCCCGCCCCCCCCCAACCTGCGCACACCTACGGGAAGTTGCCTAAAGTTACTGCGCCTCCCCTCCCCCTCCGCCCGCGGGGGCCCTCTATCAGGTTATCAGGAAGTAATGGGGGAGCGCCAAGGAGGAGGAAGCTGTCCCCAGCCAGTGCGATGACCTTTGACCCAGAGAGAAGGGTGGCCCGAGGCCCCTTCGAGCGCCCCCACGTGGTCTTCAAAGCCCCTTCCCCGACCGGGAACCCTTCCCATCTTCCACCCTGGCCCGCCCCCGGGACTTCGGCGTGCTCCAGGTGCCGGATTGAACCCTGCCTTGGGGTTGGATCCGAAGCCCAAGCCCGACCCTGGCCAGAACCTGCAACCCGAATCAGAACGGGCCCCGGGTCTCGGGCCGGCGCCTTAAGCCCTGGACGCCAGATCCCGCCCGCACCCTGACCCCGTCAGGCTTTCGACCGGGTGCCGACCGAGACCTGGGCCGGACCCAGAATTGGACCCCGCCTGGAGCCCGCCCCCCGCCCGCCTCCCAGCCGCGCTCGCACATGGCCCCCGCGCCCCGCCCGCCCGCCCACCCCCCAGCGGCGCTCCCCTCCGCCCCCGGACCTGGGGCTCCGGCAGGGCGGGCGGGCAGGCATGGGGGCCGAGCGGCCCAGAGCGCCGGGTGAGCCGGGGGCCGCGCGCGGCCCCTCCTCCGCCGCCTCCTCGGGCCGCGCCGCCCCGCCGCGCCGCGTCCCCTCACTCGGCGGCGCCGCCGGCGGCTTGTAGGACACAAAAGGACATCGCGGCCGCTTCCTACTCCGCTTCCTCCAGCTGACAGCGGGGGCGGGGCTGGCCGTGCGCATGCAAAGCAGGGGGCGTGGCCCAGCGCCCTATGCTAATCAGGCGAGTGGGGCGGGCAGCGCCTGCGCGCCGGGACGTGCCGGGGCGGGGCCAGCGAAGCCGGCTGCGGCGGCGCACTTGCTTGCGTAGGAGGGGGCTGAGGGGGCGTGTCCAGAGGAGACGCTGAGTGGCTCCGGGGGAGGGTGGGGCTAGGAGCCTTCTTACGTAAAGGGAAAGGCGGGGCGCGCTGTTCGCGAGAGAAATGGGAACGGTCGTTGAGTGGCCGCCGCTGAGGGGCCGGGAGACTTCATACATATGCAAATAGGAGGGCGGGACGAGCGCCGAGGATTGTGTATCTGCGTATGCATAAGAGGCGGGGTCTAGCGCGCCTAAGTTAGAAGGGAGGTGCTGCCTCTTTCCTTTTTACCCCCTTCCAAGATAACACCAACGGGGCATTGGCACCGCACACCCAGTATCCCCGCAAAGCTGCTGAACCCGGAGTGGGAGAAGCAGACCTAAGACATGAAAGAAGTCCTGGATTTCGAGTCCTGGGAAGGCGGAGCCCATAGTGCCCGAACGGAGAACGCTCAAGGTCACTGCGGTGACCGAGTGAAGGTCACAGGGAAAGGCGGGGCCACGTGCGTCCGCCTCTAGCGGGCAGCCACGCATTGACTCACGGACCGTGTACAGATTCTTTTATTTCTCTAAGGGCTCAAATTCCACGTGGACAGGGTCGAGCTTGGATCTGGGGACTGGACAGGGACCAGGGCTGGAGTCGGGCAGTCTCTGGAGCCCGAGGCGGTGCTCTCATATCGCCAAGACTTGCAGCCTCCTGTTCCGGCGCCTTTTGAGCCCCTCGATGTATCGCTGCAGCTGTTTGGTCAGGGAGTGGTCCCGGCCGATCTCTGATTGGTAACCTGGAGGGCAGAGCTGTATTCAGGGCAGTGAGCAGGGGCATGGCCTCCCCATCAGCCAGTCTATGTTGGTTCGGGGAAACTGGATCTTCAGGGTACTGGAACCTGCTGGTTTTGTTTCAAATGGTCAAGTCAGAGACCTGTGCTCCAAACAAATGGGAGATTCAGAGTGGGATGGAGTGCTGAGGTGGAGGATGGATGAGGAAGGCAAATTTAGAGAAGATGTTGCCGGCCTGAATTAGGGCACTGAGAGCAGGAAGCTTTGGGGACACCTCTTGGACCACCCCCTCTAAGCCATTAGCCCTTAGCCCTCCCCACCCCACCCTTTCATAAAGTAAGCAGGGCGACCAAAGGAAATTTACTCCAATAATCCACTGTCCAAAGGCTCTAGGAAGACGCCAAGGCCACACGAAGGCTGTCATTCCCAATAGGCAAGTGGAGAAATGGCCTTAGAAAAGCCACATCAGGTTAAGAGGAGCTGCACTGAGGCTACAGCCCAGTCCTGTGACAGTCACCCCGTACTCTGACTTTTTGCTTTTCCTAAAGCTTCTGAAATATTTGTGGGTGGTAAGGGAATATGATAGGCAGACACATCATAAAACCCCACTCATATAGGACCAAGGCCTGCAAAGTCCCCCAGGGTCTCTTTTGGAAGTTGGGGGCAGGGGGGCGGTGCGCGGGGAGTAGGGGGTGGGGAAGCTCACTCTGGAGGGCTTCGGTGAGTATTTCCAGAGCTTCATTCTCCATCAGTTCAGTCAGGGGCAGGGGCAGCTGGAGAGACAGCAAGAGACTCAGATGTACAAGGGACCCCAGCTCTGCCCACAGCTGAAATGCCCCACCTATGCCCTCCAGTTCCAAGACCCCCAATTGACCTGCCTGCCCCTCCACCCTACAAAGCACCCCCACCCAACTTGCTCACCCTCCACCCCCTACTACTCTCCCAGCCTCCAACCCTGCTCTGCTGCTCCACCCAGTAGGCCCGATGGGGCGTGTGCCTGGAGATATTGAGCGATGACGCTGAGGTAGCCTTTTCTGGGAGAAGAAAAAAGAGGGATTAGTCATCTGTAGACTGCTCGGGCTTCCCTGGAGCAGAGGAGATGTAGGGGTAGGTTGAGGGTCAGGGGGCTCCAGAGACCAGCTCCAGATACCACTTGAGTGGGAAACAGTATGGGACAGTGGTTGACAAGCCTGGGCTTTGTTGTCCCACCCTCCGAGGTGCCAGTTCAGACTACCCCACTTTGTGAGACTTAAGGCCAGTGACTGAATTTCTGACCCTCAATTTCTTCATCTGTACAATGGGATAATAAAATCGGCCCCTTATGGAGGTTGTGAAGTTTAAAGGCGATCATGCAAGGGAAGCTGAGTGCCTCGCACAACAGCAAGTGCTCAATAAATAGCATATTGTTGTCTGCTCCAATTCCCTGATGAAGGCCTGAAGAGCAGAGGTGGCAAGGAGAAGGGCATGCCCCAAACAGCCCAGTAAATAGTATTTACAACTGGAAGTAAACAGTATAAAAATTGTAACCAGTGACAATGAATGAAAGGTAGGCACCCCCTGAAACAGCTCAAATCCACAGAAAAGGCATTAACTCCCTCCTTTCAACTATTCGGGGATTCCATGGCAAACACTCCGCGCTGCCTTGGCGTATTTTCCTGCCTGTCTCTATGGCCCCGGGACCTTGTGAGATGCCTGCCGGGTAGGGGGCGTTCCTAAAGCGAGAAAGATTAGCGTGGGCGCCCCTTCCAGGGAATCCTAGGAACTTGGGTCCGACTGTTTTCCCCCATTTTACCGCAGTAGACATTGAGGCTCTGGCCAGCCCCCTGTCCGGTGGGCGCCCACAGCCCGGTGAGGCCACACTGACCGTCGGTCTTGGAAGCATCCTCCTCTAAACGGCTTCCCTGGGAGCTGTCGCCGCCAAGCTCCGGCTCTTCCGGATTGAAGCGGTCCTTGTCCTCTCCGCCGTCGGATGCTTCCCAGCCACCCTCCGCGTCGCGGCCAGCCTTCTGGTCGTAGGACCAGAGGGTCTCACCGCTTACGCTAAAGTCCTCCAGTTCCGAGTCCTCGCGGACCGTGGGCAGCTGCACGTTCAGCTTCGGCTGAGACAGAGTAGCCGTGGACCACATGCTCCGGATGTCGTGCAGGCTCGACCTGCCCGAGCCATGGTGGCTCGAAGACTTGGCCGATGCCTGTGGGCCACACACAACGAGGGAAGCCGAGGGTCGTGGGGAATCGGGAGGGGAGGGAGAGCAGGCTGGGAACAGGGATCCTGAACCCAACCAGGGCCGACACGCCCCTGCTTGCGGGGGGGGGGGGGGGGAACGGCGGGTAGAGATGGGGGGTGATTGTTGGGAGCTGCCTTGAGCCAGGGCTGAGGGAGAGGACAGTCAGGGGCCCAGGGTGAGCCTGGGGGCCGGCAGGGTGAGGAGAACCAGGAAGAGTTCTTACTTTGAAAGGCTTTCCCTCCATGCTTCTGCCCCAACGGACCCAGTTGCCACAGGCCTCCGGGCGAGGAGGTGAGGGGGTGGGGGGCGGTTCACGCTCCAGGAAGGGGGAGGGGCAGGGTCCCGTCGGGAACGGCCCATGGGAGTCTCACGCGCGGGGAATTCAAGCTACAGCCCTCCACACTAGATGCCCTTCCGACTCCCCATCCCTGGCTGCATAGCCGCACGGGGGATGGACGCCCCGCGCATCCGGGCTGATTCCCACGCCAGACCCTACCGGTAACCTCCAGGCAGAAACACCGATCCAGGTACCCCCGAGAGTGCGGTCCCTTGACCGACGGGAGGGGCAGGGGTTCGGCCTGGGGGCCCTGGCGGGAGGGGAGGGAGGGAGCGGGGCCTGACTTGCCCGGGAGGTGGCCGACGACGCAAGCACTCGCACACCCTCTCGCGTTCCCGCAGCTCCACGCCCGCAGCCGTGCAGACTGTTTCCGTTTATTGATGCGGGCTTTGAGGCACAGTCGTGAGGTGTTGTGAGGGACAGGCCCGGCCGGGACAGCGAGACAGAAAGCCGTGGGAGTCTGGAAATGGATGAAGTGACAGGGCCAGGAGCAGGGGGTGGCAGACAAGCAGCCCGTGGCCTCCTCCCCAGGTTTCGGTCCGGTCGGTCGAGAGAGGGCTCTTTGGTCAGACAAGCAGAGCATGCCGGGGTGAGAGGGCGAGAACGAAGCCCTTTGAGAGGCCGGGGCCGGGGTCCTCCCCCTACGCGGGCACGCCTTTGTCCCGGGGGCGCCCCGGGCCGCGGGGCCGCGCCGGTTTCCTGGGCGGATTGAGGGGGCGGCGGCGACCCCGTGGCGCGCGGGGCAGCGCGCAGCCGCGCTCGCTCTGCGTGTCCGAGGACTCGTCGATGAAGGCCAGATTCTCGCTGGGGTAGTCCAGCGCGGAGGCCGTGGGCGGGGTGGGCGGCGTGGGCGGGGTGGGCGGCGTGGGCGGGGAGGACGGCTCGGTCTTCTCCGGGGCCGCCGGGGATAGTGGCCTGCTGGCGGGCTGCCCCGGGCACGGCGGCGGAGGCAGGGGTGGCCGCTCCTTCTCCGACGGCGGTGGTGCCGTGGGCCCAACTCGCTGGGTCACCCGCGCGGTCACCGTGCCCGTCCAGCTGGCGGCCTGCGCCGTGAGGCCACCCATCTGCGCGGGGAGGAAAGGCAATCCTCGACCAGGGAGCCTCGACCGTCTCTCCGCAACCCCGGGAGCCTGCGCCGTCACCCGTCAGGCACGGCCCCTCTTTTCCGCCTGGTCCTCCTGCCTCAGGAGTGGGGAAAGGCCGGAGGAGGGAGGGCAAAGGTTATCACCAGCCACATCCTCTCCTTTCCTCCGCCTGCACTGAAATGCTCCCTTCTCCAGAAGACCGGAGGCTTTGTATCAGCTCTCCCGTGTCCCCAGACACCTTTGCGACTCCACCCACTCCACGGCCAGGAGGGGGGGTTACAAAATACAACAATATATAAACCTACAACGACAAAACGCAGCAACAAATGAAATTTTAGTATAACTATGTCCCATGCAATATTTGAGACATACTTGTACTCAGATATTATTTGCAACTTATCCAAAATTCACATCCAACTAGGATTCCTTCATCTTTATTTGCTAAATGATAACCTTTAACCGTGAGAGTAGAGACTGGATTCCCCTGCAAACCTGTCCGAGCTTATCCCTTTCTTCCCGACCGGTGCACACCGGGGCTCCCTCAGTCCCCGTCTTGGGGAGCCCACACTCTGGAAGGGAAGGCGGGGTGGTCCACTGGCTGCTGGGGAACAGTGCGTCAGCACCACGGCGCAGGCGCAGCGTCGAAGCAGGGGCGCCTACCTCTGCGCGCGTACGGCGGGACACGACGCGCAACCAGTTTCCGATGGTGGTGAGCACTGACGCGAAGTAGGCCAGGCCGAGCAGGATCCAGAACCACACCAGCGGCTGGTAGGCTGCAAAGTTCTGGTTGGGGCTGGCGCCTGGGACACCGCCGGGGAGGGCAGAAAGAAGTTGATTATGAGACACGCCTTGAGCCCGTGAGTCTCGGGTTCACTGTTCTTCCCAACTCCTGGAGAGGATCCGCCCTCCCCAGGGCCAGGGGTCTGAGCTAGAGTGCGTGAATGGATGCAAGGAGACAGACTGGGAGTGACTTGACAGTGTGCAAGAGAAGAGTAAGTGGAGGTGCTCACGCGCAAGAATGTGAGCATGTGTGAGGAGTGCACGTGTACAAGAATGTGGCACGTGTGAAGGGGTCACTTAATATACGTGTGAGCATGCATGGGGGTGCAGGCATGCAAGACTATAAGTAGGCAGGAGCCCCGCCAAACGTGAGGGTGCATTCAGTGAGCGGATGTAGGTCGTGGAGCAAGTGTGTGTGAGCGCACAAGCGCCCTGTGGAATTTCGAGGGAGAAGCCAGATCGCAGAGCCCATAGGAAGGGAAGAGCAACCCAAGAAAGGTGGCCTCACCGGCCACATAGTCCCCGAAGCCCACCGTGGTGAGTGTCACCACCACGAAGTAGATGGCCTCCAGCTTGCTCCAGCCCTCCATGTAGCAGAACACGAACGTGGGCGTAAGGACAAAGAGCAGGCAGCCGATCAGCAGGAAGAGTACGGCAGATAGAATTCGCACCAGCCCCGGTGGCACGTGCCACTTCTGCAGGGAGGGGCCGAGGAGTCACCAACACCTCCACTCTCACACCCCACATCCCCTCTTCTCGGAACCAGTGTTCGAGGTTCACGGGATTCAGGCGCCCCCCCACCCCCCACCCCGCTCACATGCCTGGGCTGGGACGTAGGTAAAGGTATCCCAAACCCAATGCAGGGCGCACAGGGCGTGGAGCAGCTCACCAGGAAGATGGCTTCGATGTGACCGATGCCGCGGCGCAGCGAAGAGCCCAGCCGGTCCCCGACCCCGGCCAGCAGTATCCCAAACAGCGGGATCCCCACCAGCGCATAAAAGATGCAGAAGAGGCGCCCGGCATCTGTGCGCAGGGCTGCGTTGCCATAGCCTGGGCAGAGGGGCCGTGCAGCAGGTCTAGGGGCTACCTGGCACCCCCCCCAGCCCCCCCTGCACCTTCCCCCATGAGAAAGCCCAGCCACCCCTTGCCCCCTCTGCATGCCCAATCCCCTCCCCCACCGATGGTTGTGATGATGGTGCCCGAGAAAAAGAAGGCACTGCCCAGGTCCCAGGCTGAATGGTTGCTGTTACTGGTTGAGTTGGTGTCAGGGTTCGCGCCCCCTCCCAGGGCATCAGCCACCTCCTGCAGGACAAGGCGCAAAAGGAGGAACCTCAGTCCTTGCCTCCTATCCTGGCCAACCCCTGGCCCTCCAGTCTCTGAGTACTTCCCTCCTTACCCCTCCCAGCTCTACCCTACCCTCTGGTCTTCTTGAAGGCAGTCCCTCAGAGCAGACATTGCAGATTGGGCAGCCCAATTTTGTTGTTTGACCAACACATTGCTTTAGAGACGTTTGAGTTATCAGCTCCTTAATTTCACATAACAGATTTCCAGTTTTACAGTGGTCAAGAGCACAGACTCTGGGACCAGACTGCCTGGGTTCACATCTTGGTGCTAAGTGAAGCTGAACTGTGCTTCCATTTCTGCATCTATCAGTTGGGGATGGTGATAATAGTACCTTCCTCAAAGAGTTATTGTGAAGAGTTAAAGCATTCACAACAAAGCAAGCACTGTGTATTTGTTAAATGATTACCCATGTAGACAGCATGCTCAGTGAGTTCAGCTTTCCAGGGGCCCCACCACCCCTACTTCCCCCTAGGAAGCTGACTTTGAGTCAGTCTCTTGCCTTCAAAAATCTGATGAAAGTTAGGGACCCTCCCTCCAGGAAGGTTCTCATACCAACAAATTTTGCATCCAATCTGGGGAGGGTCATGGACAGAGAAACCCTTCCGCACCCTGCTGAAGCCCAAACCAAACCCTGTGCTACACAGTAGATGCTCATTGAAGGTGAAAGTGAAAGTCACTCAGTCGTGTCCAACTCTTTGTGACCCCATGGACAACACAGTCCATGGAATTCTCCAGGCCAGAATACTGGAGTGGGTAGCCTTTCCCTTCTCCAGGGGATCTTCCCAACCCAGGGATTGAACCCAGGTCTCCCGCATTACAGGCGTATGGATTCTTTACCAGCTGAGCTACCAGGGAAGCCCAGATGCTTATTAAATATGATTACATTAGTGAAATGGCCATGTGTCTGCCCATCTTGCCAGCCAGTCTGCCTCCCTCCCAAGGCAGAGTCTGTGTTTTGAGAGTGCCTGCCCTAAGTGATGGAGGTCAGAGCACAGTGAGGAGAGAGTGCAGGGGGCCCTTCCCCAAGCAGCACAGAGCCAGGACACAGGCGGTAGTGTGAAGGAGGTCATAAACCACCTTCTTTCTCTCTGACTGCAGTCCTCATTAGCAAGACACATTCCAAATTAATCTTCCTAAAGTGACAGCCCCAAATCTTCCATCCCTCTCTGCTATCTGCAGAATAGAGTCTGAATTCCCCAGCCCAGCCTGTAAGCCCCTTCTCCATGTGGTCCCAACCTCCCTCTCCCGAGTCTTCTCTCCCGGGACTTCCATTTTGGAACCCAAGTTACAGTGACCTTATCCCCAGATTTTGAGACGATTCCATTTCCTGTAATAATCTCTTCATGAAGCCAAGAAGTGAAGTGTATGATTAAAAGTTATTCAATTTTATTTTGCAACACTTTTCCAATAAATTCACAACTTCGAAAAAAACCCTTTGTCATTCTGGGTGTTCTAATTTTTGCTTCAAATGACTAGGCATCTGCTAAATCCAAGAACTGCAAAACACTCTGAGCTTTCCAGTTTCCACGCCTTTTTCCATGCTGTTCCTCTGCCCGAGAGTCTCTTGCAACCCAATCACACCTTTCTAAATTCTACCCATCTCAGCTGCTTCATCAATTACCGGCTCTTCCCAAAGACCCTGGGGCATCTCCCTCCTTGCCATCAGCCTCACCCTGCACCTAGGCCAGGGCTCAGCATATAGCTGGCAGTTAACAAAGCAGGAAGTAAGGAAAGCTCCTTCCCCTTCTACTAAATCCTACAGTGAACTTTCCTGGAATCAGCCCCTTCGCCTAGATGTGACATCCTCTAGACTACAGCCTGCATCTGTCCACCCCAATATCAATTTCCCTGCTCAACCTATCCTGGACAGCATGGCACCTAGCACACAGTAGGTGCACAACTGCTGCCTGATTGGCTAATTATAGAAGAGAAATAAAGCAGCTGTTGCCCACCTTGCATGTTTCTGCCCTTCCTTTTCTCCTTTTTTCTTATCCAGGAAAAAAGCAATTCCTTTGTGAAGATAAAATAGGTCAGGTTCCCTCTCTCCTCCTGCCCTGTGGTGTGGTCAGACACTGTCCTACCCAGCGTATCAGAGAGCCTTTCTGGGCATTCTCTGGGTCAGAGACAATGTCAAGCTGCCTGTGTCCTGGCACCGCCCCCCACCCCCACCCTCAACTCTGCTCCAGGTCCTGCCACCTTGGGAATCAGCTGGAACACTGAGTCTCCATGCTGATGCCTCCTCCTTCCATAAGAATATGCAGGAAAGGAAAGGGGTAGGGGTAGCTTTTCAATAACATAATACACATTAATGTAATCAAGTTAAATGTTAGGTGTTTTTATTTTATTTTTTTAATATGACAGTGGCTCAGAAATCAGAGAGAGAGCAGAGGTGCTTGCCTGACAGTAGCATGAAAGGCTGCGGCCCACTCTTCCTTTAGTCACTGGACCAAAGCCCACCCCATCTGTGACTTGCACTCCCTCTAGCTTTCACTTCACAAGCATGTGTTCTCGCAGGAAGGTGTGCTCAACCTGGCATCCATGATGGCATGGATTGGCTTAGGGGAACCTGGAACCCTCCGAAATCAAGGGTAAGTGTTTATATGTGCACTTTTCTGGAGGTAGGGGGTGGGGAAGTGTTCACAATGTTCTTGGGTTTCTCTGAGGCATCTGTGACTCCAAAGAAGCACAGGAACTAGTGTAGAGATGCCAGATTTAGCAAATAAAAATACTGCATGGGACAAATTTGTATCTTAAAAGTATTCATCCTTGAGCTGAAATTTACATTTAACTGGGTGTTCCAGCCTTCATCTGGTAACCCTAAACTTATGAGTTAGACCTGGGAAGACATAACATATCTCATATGCTACAGCCATTTATTCATTTCTTCCTTCATGGGTTCCTTCATGCAATCACTATCACACGCTAGGATGAGAACCCAATGCCGGGCACAGCAAGGAAAACAAATGCAGTCCATGGCCGCCATGTTGCAAACACAAGAGACCTGGATCCCAGCCTCTGCCCCGCACCCCTCCAGCTGCACCCTGCCTTCAGGGGCGTGGGTCAGGAAGCAGCACTCCAGAACAGGGCCCCAGCGGCATGCAGCTGGTGTCAGGGGGGTCACGGGTGCCTGCTGCGGGGTCTCTCCCCCACCCACGCACCTTGATGAAGAGCCCCACGTCCTGGTCGCTCACACATGGATGGGCCCTCAGGAACTTCTCTCGAACCTCCCCCAGCTCCCTTTGGGCCTGCTGCTCATGGGGCTGCTCCAAGGCCTGGAACACCAGGGCACCGGACACCAAGTAGAGCAGGACCAGAGCCAGCAGTGCCAGTAGTGTGGTGCTGCGCATGGCGCGCCCAGGGGCCCGGCCAACTCCACTGCCTGCCTGGGGAGGCTGGGCAGGGGGTTCCTGGGGAGCTGCAGTCACTGCGGGCAGAACCAGGGATGCTGGGGTCAATCACCTGGCCTGACACCCCTACACCCTCCTTTTCCAGCCCCTACACACCCAAAGGTCCTGGGAGCCCCCGGCCCTACTACCTGCAGAGGGTCTTTCCTGACACCCCTCTGACCAACTTGACGCTTGGTACCAGGACACACCCAGTGCCCACCCCACCCCCACCTCACTCCTCCCCCTTACCTCCACTGCCCGGCCCTGGACTCCAGGGTGTGAGAAGAGGGCACAGGGAAGGGGAAGGACGGAGAGTGTAAGGTGGAAACAGAGACAGCCTGCCCAGGGAGAGGCGGGGCCAGAGAGGAGATGCTGGGGGCACCCGCCTTCCAGCTGGGGACTGAGGGGGCGCAGAGGACCCCGCCGGGCGGGGACGGGGATGGCGGTCCGGCTCGTCCGCCGAGGTTGCAGCAACATCTTCGCGGCTTCTCCCTCCTCTCCTGCCTCTCCTTGCTCGGCTTCTAGAGGCGATGGGCCGGGCAGGGAGCCCCCAGGGTCCCCAGCGCCCCTCTGGGCTTTCGAGGAACCCAGGGGCGGGTCCCGGTCGCTGCGCAGAGGCGAGGCAGGGTGGAGGGGAAGGGAGGGTACCAGGTTCCGGGAAGGAGCGGGGTGGGGGCGACCAGGGCCGGACCAGCGCGGCATCCCCCAGGACAGCTGCTGGCTCCCCCAGGACAGCGCGCGGCGACGCCCACGCGCACACACGCGGGCACAAAGACCCGCGCGCCCACGCTCCGCCCTGCGGCTCCAAGCGGCCTCGCTGCCCCGGTTGCACGCACACCGTCCACCTGCACACACGCCGGACTCCCGGGCACACCGGACCTTCAGGGCCGTGCGCGCCGGGCCAAGGCCCCCAGAGGCCCACACACATGTGTGCACACACTCATGTCCACGCACACCCAGATCGCGGGCCCACCAAGCAGCGCCCGCCGCCCAGGCACCGCACACCCCGCCACTCGCTCCCACCGCCTCCCCGCGTCTTCACGCCGACGCCTCGGAGCGTGACGGGCGGCGGGCGGGACGCACGGCCGCAGGACTCCCGGAGGTGGGCCCCCTCCCGGCCGGTCTCCCCCCGCGCGCCCCAGCCCGGGAGCCGGGCCTGCGGCCCCTGCCGTCCCGCACGCCCTCCCAGCGCCCGCGCGCCCGCCCGCTCCGCCCCGCACTCACTGTCCGCCACGCTGCGGCTGCGGCTGCGGCCCGGGCTCCCGCGCGGCCTCGCCGGTGCCGGCGGGGCCGCGGAGGCGGCGGCAGGGGCGGAGCGGGCGGGCGCTGGTGCTGAGACCCCCCTCCTGCCGCCAGAAGCCCCCCTCCTCCCGCGTTTAACCCCTCCAGCACCGCGCTTCCCTCGGTGCCTCCCTCGCCTCCGGCTCGGCTCTCCGCAGCCCCTTACCTGAGGTTGCCCAGCCCCCCAAACCCAGCCCGTCCCGGGAGGTGAGTGGCAGAGGAGCCCGAGAGGGGTCGCCGCTGGGTCAGGCCTGGAATCTCAGACTGGGGCCCTGGGACTGCCCTGTGGGCCAGCCAGTGTGGCCAGCGGCACGGCCCCAACTTGGACATCAGCCGGCTCACCTTTCCGGGCGGGCTCCACGCTCATTTCCCAGCATCTTCCAGGCCCACTACCAGATCAGAAGGGCCCTCAACTCCCCGCCCTGAGGGACAGCCCTGCCCTTGGGCTCTGCACTTCTGAGGGAGAGACCCCAGGGGACAAAGGGGTGGGGGAATCCACGGAGGAAACCTGGAATTGGCCGAGGTAGGGTTGGGACCAAGCTCTGAGAAATCAAGCTGGGCACCGCCTGCCTCTACTTCAGTATCCATCCCTTGCTCCTCAGTTCCATGCCCATCCCAGCCTAGAAGGGGTGCCAGCACTTCCTTCCGCACTGTCTGAACAGCAGGGCCCTGAACTTAGCTCCCCTCTTCTCTTGCTTGCTTCTTAGCAACTCTCATCTTGCCAAAGACCCTCCCCTCCTCTGGGGTCCTCAGCCTTCACTTGGGTGGTTTTAAGTATGGGCTCTAGGGCTGACCACTCCCTAACAGTAGGGGGCCTAGACTGGTGACCGGATTCTCCAGGCCTCCCAGTCCCCACTTACAGAAAAGGGATGACTAATTATCACCTCAGGACACTGTGCTGAGGATTAACGAGGTTGGTATCTGTAAATGATCCAAACAGAGCCTGGCACTCACAATTGAGTGCCCTACAGATGTCAGCAATTTCCCTTTCAACTGAAAGCGATTGTCCAGCTTTGAGCTGCTTCTCTTGAGTCTCAGAGGCCCATCTCTGGAGGTACTGAGGCTTGGGGCTCAGAACAGTCCCAGGTGAAGGGTTTCAAGGCAGGCTCAGTGCTAGGTCCAAGGAACTGGACCAAAAGGTTAGATATATGGGCAAGATAAATGATTCTCTGATAAATGACTCCTGGCCAGGGGACAGAGGACAGACAGATCTGTAAGGCCTGTGATTACAGAGGGCAGCGACTGCACTATCAGGGACAGTCAGGGAAGGGGCTCCCCAGGCAGACTGTGTGGGGGCAGCCTGGCCAAATCCACACGGGCTAGGGAGATGGGCGCTGCTGTTCCTCCACCAGTCCTGGACCTGAAGGCCAGGTTGGGCATAAAGACAGTGAAACAGGGTCTCTAGAAACCCTGATCCACTGAGGGCAAGAGGCACAACAGCCATGCAGTCACAGTGCCAAGGGACCTGGGGTGGGTTGCGGAGGGACACAGTTTCCTGACCTGGAAGTGGCAGGGTTCATAAAGGAGGCGACATTTGAAGCAGTTCCTGAAGAGCAGAAATTGTTCATGCAGGCAGGGGACTGGAGCAGGGACTGGGTTCTTCTGGTCTCTTTTTCCTTTGAACACAGGCTCATCCCTCTCCTTACCCACCAGCCTTAGGGGAAATAAATGAGCCCGGCCCAGCCCAGTAGCCCCCTTCAAGGGCCAGTGTCCAATCAGCCCTAGACCGAGCGGATGATGGTGTGAGAAACACAAGCAGACAACTGACGGACAGCAAAGGGGCTTGGGGCACAGACACTGTTTATTGAGTGACAGACGCAGGAGAGGTAGCTGGCTCCGGAGTGGAAGCGGAGGCGGCAGGTCATGCCAGGGCGCCGTGAGCATCTGGCAGCCAGGGCCATGCCACCCCATCCTAGGGGACAGCACAAGCTCACTGCAACAGGAGTAGCAAGGAGCCGGCCTGGGGAAGCTACAGCCCCCGGGATCCTGGGCAAGCAGCAGCAGATGAACTTGGCACAGGGGTCTGGGGTGGGAGGGGCTGGGGGCTGGGTGTTCTGCGGGGAGATGAAGGGGATCACGTCTGTGGGGTAGAGTAGAGACTGTGGTGGTGGCCGCCTGGTCCCAGAACCTGGGAGAAGAGCAGGGGCGTGGTCCGAGTCTGGCTGCCTCCGCACCAGCCTGGTTCCCGCCCGATGGTGCCATACCAGCTGCTGGAGCCTAGGCTACCTGACATGCTGCAGGCAGAGAAACAGGGTCAGCCCTCCAGCAGTCACTAGGACCACAGTCACAAGAGTTGGGGGAGGAGAGAGACTGAGAACAGAGCTCAGTGACCCAGGCTTCTCTGACTATGGCAAACTGCATCTTGAGGGGTTAGGGGGGACTTTAGCAACAGCAAACCAGAGGGGACCTCACCTAGTATACACCATGGCACGGGCAGGGGTGGGTGGCAAGACCCAGCTCTAGGTCCTCATGGCTTGATGGAGCAACCTGGGAGCCCCCGGGTCGTCGGGTGGGGCCGGGATTCCTACCTGGTGCTCTCGCCCCGGCTATGCTCCCAAGAGCAGCCCTCATCCTCGCAGTGTGCCCGGTCGAAGAAGTAGGAACGCGAGCCAAAGACCTGCCCGTTGAGGATGCGGCTGGTGCTCTAGGGAAGGGAGCCACCATTGATGCTTCCTTCTGCCCCTCACTGGCCTCCCACACCCCCAGAACCCAGCCCAGGGACCGCCAGTGCCGCCCCTCTCCACTGGCCCTCACCAGGTCCTGTGGGGGCCGATGCACCCGGAAGAAGCCCACCAGTAGGGTGGTGGGCAGCAGCTCCCACACAAAGAGGATGAGGCCAAACACCAGGTAGCCTTTATTCCCCAGGTCATTCACCAGGTCCGCCTGTGGGGAGGAAGGGGCTGTGCCAATCTGCAGTCGTGGCCCCACGACAGGACCCAGGCTAGCTGGGGGCCAGGAGCCACAGCTACTGGGGAGGGGGCAGATGTGTCGAATGCCCACCTGATCAGAGACGTTGTACCAGTCGTAATCGAAGGTGTCCAGCCGGCTCCGCGGGGCCAAGGCCAGGGCCGCCAGGTTGTAGCAGGCCCGGCTGGCATAGAGCAGGACCATGGCACCACCCATTGCAGCTGCCTGGCACACACTGGTCCCCTGGCACAGATGACAACAGGGGACCCTTAGGGAGGGGAGGTTCCAGCTTTGTCTCTACTCTGAAGACCCCAAACACCCCAAAGACACCCAGGCGTCAGCGCTTGTGGCCCTACCTTGGCCTCCAGGTAGATGCTGGTGGAAGGGGCCCGCCGGGCCACAAGGCAGAGGCAGGCGGCAAGAGAGAGTGCGCAGATAACAAACAGGGAGTCGCTCACCAGGACACGCACCAGCAGGAGGGCCCAGGGCTGTGCCCGGCGCCGGCGGGACAGCACCGCGCACAGCACATTCACCAGCAGAAAGAGCAGCGAGGCCCCCACGAAGGCCCCTCGGACAGCCAGCCTGCGGCCCACAGCAGAGTCAGCCCCAGGCGACCACCCTGCCGCTCCCCAACCACCCAGCCCTTCCCAGGAGACCCGGGTGTCAGACAGAACCTCAGGCCACCCAGTCTGAACCCCACTCCTCCGGGTTTACAGATGAGGAAACTGAGGCTAAAGAGGTCAGAAGATGACTGACGGCTGTGGTACAGCAGAAAGAGCCCTGGATTGGGAGTCAGAAATCTGGGTTTAAGCCCTGGCTCTACCTCCTGCCGGGTGTGCGACCTTGAACATGTTCCTTAACCTTGCTGGGCCTCAGTGTCTTCATCTCTCAAATGGGGACACATCAGCTTCGAAGATAAGTTGTAAAAATTAAAGATGTCTGTGAAAGCTCTTAATAAACTGTGAGATGTTGTACAAAGGACAGGAGTTATCACTGCCCAAGGTCACCCAGAAGTGCCCTTTGGAGCTTCCGAGGGCCGGAGCCTCCAGCTCTTCCTCCATCATGGATGACATTGGTACCCGCTCCCTTCACCATATTTCAGTGGTTTTTATTATAGTTGAGCTTCACATATGTAACACCTCTGCAGAGCCATCTGCACCAGATGCCTAATGTTCCCAAGCCTTCCCCAAGCATCCTGCGTTGTACTCCCCTCAGCCCTACCAGGGCGGAAGGAATGGACACTGGGCTTCTCCCTGCCCCTGACTGAACACACCAGTACTTACAAGCCTCGGCTCATCTCTGGCCGACGCTTTGCCTTGGCTTTGAACACCACCTGGGGGCAGAGAGGCCCATTATTATTTGGGGCCCTGGGGCTTGCTACCCCAGGGGCCCACCCCCACCCATCACCATGGTTACCTGAGCAAAGTAGAGGTTCATGAGCGTCAGTGTGAAGAACTGCAGGCAGACAGGACAGCAGTAGAGAAGCCAAAAGGGCAGGGGCCCCAGATGGTTGGCTCGGGGTGTGTCTCGAAAGTAGAAGGAGAAGAGGGTGGTACGCAGGGCAGCCCAGAGCAGACAGAGCGCCAGGAACACCGTCTGATAGCTGAGACGCTTGTGCCCATACAGGAGCACCAGCCAGAGCTGGGCATAGACGGAGAAGAAGAGCAGGGCGTACAGGGTGGTGTAGGCCGCAGTCAGCCCCAGGGTCACGGCGGGCGGCAGCGCAGGTACCAGCCCAGCAGCAGGCACCAAGCCAGACAGGTTACTCTCCATGTCAGGGAGGGAGGCCTGAACCCTAAAGACAGAGATGGAGGGGCCGGCAGAGCGCCAGGGAAATAAATACGGAGGGGTGGGAGTTGTAGGGTGCTCAGGCGGAAAGAAGTGGTGGTTGGCCGGCCCCTCCCCCCCTCGACAGAGGGCCCCTTGCCTTTGCGGGGGACGGGCAACCTGAGTCCCTCACTCCCGGGTGTGGAAAGACAGCCCTTCCTCTCCAGGGCAGAGGCGGCTGGGGAAGTGGGGAGTACTCCTCTCCGGGCCAGCCTCAAAGCCGGGGACGGGGGGATGGGGGTGCAGAGGCCGAAGGAGAGGGGGTCCCTGGCCTCGGTGGCTGGAGTCGTCCCGGCAGGAGGGGGAGAGCCGGCCAACGCCAGTCTGTTCAGAGCAGTGGCTGCTGCTGGGGACGCTCAACGTCTGGCTCTCCCCCTCCCCAAACTGGAGGGCTCTCTCCCCTCCAACAATCCGGATGGGGAGGGCCTCTGCCTTCCGTCCTCGGGATTCCGGACGCTGACCCACCCCACCCCCCACTGCGTCCACTCTCCAGCCGCGGGGGGGCGGGAGGAGGCCGACGCCCGGTCCTCAGGCCGCGGCTGGGGGAGCCGGCTCCGGTCGCTGGGACCCGGGGCTCCGGCTCCCCGGCTCCCGCTGCTCCGCCCCCTCCTGCGCCTGCGCGGCCGCCGTTCGCAACGCAACTTGCTCAGGGTCTGGTCCTGGCTACGCAGGCCCGCGCCGCGCCCGGCGCGGAGCTGTTCGAGAATTGGCGCGACTTGCGCCACCGCCGGGCGCCAGGGGTTACTAGAGGCGGCGAGCGGCCTTGACGTTCCGTCTGCGCCGCATCCGGCCGGCGCCCGGGTGGGCATTGCCCAGAGCTACCAGCCCTCGCTTCCATGGGAAGCTGGCGATTCCCATGCTTCTCTTCCCCATTCCCAAATCGAGACTGTGCCGCCGACCCGGGGCGGTAACGACTTCCCTTCACTCGGTCTCTGAGGGAAACTTCCGCCCTCAGCCAAGATGGCCTCCGGGCCCCGCCCCCCAGGCCTTAACCCGCGGGGGCCCCCGCGTCCCGCGCGAGCCCTCCCGCCCATTCCCTGGCTGGCGGTGTTTCCCGCTCACCTGGCCTGCGGTCTGCCAGGCGCGAGGCCTCCGCGAGTCCTATTGTCACCCTCTTAGGGGCCCCTTTCCCTTCTGCGCCGGGACAGTCATCCTGCCCCGGGTGGAGGCTCCCTCGCTTATCTCTAGTGCCCCCGAGTTGGCGCGGGGAGTGGCGCCCCTGACGCGGGCGATGCGAGGTTTCCACCGCGCGGAGGAGGGAGGGGTGCTTCCCGAGCCGGTCACCCGGTTCGGATGGAGGAGTGACGACAGCAACAACAGTTGCCTCCGACGGCCGAGCTTCGATTACGGCTTTGCGAAGTGCTTTCACCCACAGTAATCACCGCCCAATTTACAAGGATCACTGACTCCTGAAAGAGGTGTCATTATCCCCATTTTACAGGAGTGGGAATTAAGTCCCAGAGGGGCTGAAGGGCTCGTCAGCAGGAGCTGGCTCCCAAATGGGGACCCCGGAGAATCCCTCAGCGGCTCCCACAACCCCCAAAGCCTAAGGAAGTCGGGAGCTAAGCATCCGGAGACGTAGAAGGGACTCAGGGGGAAGGCAGTGGGCGGGGCCCCGGGGAGTGGCCCCGCCTGCTGGCCAGCTAGTGACATTTCAAGAGCTGATTGGGCCGGGTCGGTGACAGTTTCCGTTACCCAGGCAACTAGGGCCGGGCTCTCTTTTTGCTAGAGGGACGCGGCGGGCCCGGGTCAGGGGCCTCGTTATCGGGCTTGGGGTGAGATCTGTGTGCCGTTACCGCGGGAGGGTCTGACCGAAGCCTGGGCTGGGGCCTGAGGCTTCTCTCCAGCCCCAGGGCTCTGAGAGTTTTAGATCCTGGGTGGATAAGTCGAGCTTCCTGCCGGGCCAGACTCAACGGACAGATATGCGCCGGGGAGGCAGGGTGAACCTGGGGTGCTGACTTGGGAGAGGGAGCCAGGGACACCTGTGCCCCCAGCCCTGCCAGCCACCCTTAGCCCCAGCTGTTCTCTAATTACCTGCCATCTTGCCCCCCAGCAGCCCAGAGCATGTTCCAGATCCCAGAGTTTGAGCAGAGTGAGCAGGAAGACTCCAGCCCTGCAGATAGGGGCCTGGGCCCCAGCCCCACAGGGGACAGGCCCCCAGGTCTCAGCAAGCACTGGCTAACAGCCCCAGGCCTCCTGGGGGAAGCTGGTCACCAGCAGGGGCAGCCGGCCGGCAGCAGCCACCATGGAGGTAGGCAACCCCCCTCCCCAACAACCACCTGCCTGTCCAGCTTGCGTCCAGCCCAGTAGCTTTCTGCACCCCAGCCACATCCACACTCGGGGGGGGGGGGGGCTTTAAGTAAGTCCCTCACTGCTCTGCACCTCAGTTTCCTCTTCTGTAAAACAGCAGTTCATCACCACCTTGGTAGTGCTGTGTGGAAGATTAACAGACATACCTTAGAAGCACTTAATTATAGAGCTGGTGTTCAGTAAATGCTCCAAGTATGTAGCTCTTAGCATAGGACCAGAACGGAATCACTGAGAGGCCACCAGAAAGGGGAAATGACTTGCCTAAGGTGACACTCACTCTGCATTTCCTTTGGGCTCGAAGACTCTGTGCTGCCTTGCCCCAGGCTCTGTTCTTTCCCGCCCTATGGCTCACACCCAATGTCAAGGGCTGTCCTTGACATTGCCAGGGCCAGGTAATCCCAAGAGGCAGACGGCCCTACCAGGCAGCAGGTCTGTGTGGGACTGGGAAAGCATCAGCTGTCCCCCATATCTACCAAAGGAGACTCAGCTGAGATGGAAGGATGGGCCCTGAAGGGAAGCGGCCATGTCTTAGTAGTCCCTACCACCCGGGTGCCCAGCACAAGCCTTGGCACCTGGAACAACCACAGAAATCTGAAAACAAAACTCCTGTCCCTTAACTGCTGCCGATGTGACACCCTTCCATTTTTAGGAGCAGGAAGGCTTATTAATACCCCTACCCCAGGGAGTTCCCTGGTGGTCCAGTGGTTAACACTGAGTGCTTTCACTGCCCAGGACCCTGGGGTTCAATGCCTGGTCAGGGAACTAGGATTACAGTCAAAAAAAGAAAGAAAGAAAGAAAGAAAAAAAAATGTTGATATTCAGTTATTAAGGATTAAAAAAAAATTAAAAGAAAAAAAAAGACCCCACCCCACCCCCCAGCCTGCTGTATGTCACACTGAACTCCACAGGCTTTCTTTAACTTCGAGATTTTTGCACTTGGAGTTTTTCTGCTTGAAACTGCTTTCCACTCTGTACCTGGCTGTCCCTTCCCATCTTCTGTGTCAAGTGCTGAGCGTGTGTTCCAGCTGCCAGGGGTTCATCTGGGACTAGAAGAGAAGCTCTTGCCCTTATGGGTCTCCTACATTCTAGAAGATAGGGGGAGACAAGCCATAAAGAAAGAAACAGACCAGTGATACGGTGCGTTAGAAGGTGACGCCTTAGGTGACATACCCTTGACTTTCTCTTTGGAATCCGGAGTGCTGGGGGCTGGATGGAGTGATTTGAACTGAGGTGGTCAGGGTGGGCCTTGGTGGTGGTGGCTTAGTTGCTAAATCATGTCTGACTCTTGCTACCCCATGGACTGTAGCCCTCCAGGCTACTCTGTCCATGGAATCTTCCAGGCAAGAATACTGCAGTGGGTGGCCATTTCCTTCACCAAGGTGGAGGGCAGGGCAAATGCAAAGACCCTGAGGGTAGTGAGGGGAGGGGCTCTGAGACTACTCGGGAGTTCAGGGAAGGGGAGGGGCTGATGGGCGGGGCCTTGAAGGCCCAGGTCAGGGCTCTGGCTTTCAGGTTGAGTGAAAACCTGGAGGACTTTGATCTGATTTGGACCACAAGAGAATCACCAGGGCCCCTGGGTGAAGACGGGTCTCCAATGGGCAAAGGTAGGGGTGGTGCCACAGGGGAGGAGGGTAGCCGGTGTGAGCGTGGTGGTGGTGGAAGTGGTACGTATTAGAGCTGGACTCTGGGTTTCTTTTGAAGATAGAGCTGGTGTGATTTGCTGATAGACAAACGTGTGAGGCCTAAAGAGGATGGCCTGGGCACCTGGAAGGATGGAGTTGCTCTTAACTGAGGTGGAACTGAGAAGGTGTGGGGTGAGATCAGGAGCCCTGCTCAGGCCAGGTCAGGTTAGAGGTGCCTTTGGGGCATCCAGATGGAGATTTCTAGTAGGGATAGATACATGTGGGAGTTGGCCATTGATGATGAAGTGTACTGTTGGTCCCGGGAGACAGTGTAGACAGAGTAGAGCTTGGGCTGAGTCTGGAGCTCCAAGGCTGCAGAGAGCAGCAGAAGTGAAGAAGCCCGCACTGGGGTCTGAGAAGGAGGGAGCCACCTGGTAGGGAGGGGAGTGTTGGACTGGGTGATGCTCCTTTGAGGGCTGCTGGAGGAGGGCTGGGAGTGGAGCGCTGGACTGGACTTAAGGTCGGGGCAGCTTGGGTGGAGAGTGCAGAGGGATGATGGGAAGAGAATTGGAGGTAGAAAGGAGAGCCCGCTCTTGGCAGCTGAGCTCTGGCAAAGAGGAACAGAGGAGCCAGCGGCACCTGAAGGCCCAAGGAGAGTCAAGGAAGGATTGTGTTATTAAGATGAAAAAGAAAAAGAAAAAAAGAGTTTCTTTTTTTTTTTTTGATTGTACCATGTGGCTTGCACGGTCTTAATTCCCTGACCAGGAATCAAACCCATGCTCCCTGCAGTGGAAGCGTGGAGTCTTAACCGCCAAGGAATTCCCGAAAGAGCATGTTTATAAGTTGACGGAGTAATCCAGGAAGGAGGAAAATACTGGAGGATGCAGGGGAGAAAGGAAGCTTACTGAGAGGTGTCCTTGAATAGGAGAGAGTGGTCTGGTGTTCAGGGCATGGGTAGCTCAGCTGAGTGCAGTGGAGGGGTGGAGGAGGGCAAGGAGATACCTCGTGGGAACCAGCAGATGGTTCTCTCATGGATGCTTCCAATTTCTCAGTGAAAGGAAGCCAGGTCCTGAGCCAGGAGAAGGTGGGGAGAGGGGTGGAGGTTGAGGCCAAGAGAAGGAAGAGCAGGTTTGAAGTAGTTGTCTGGCCCAGAGTATGGAGTTGGAAGGTCTGCTGGGCACCTCGGGGGGCCACTGGGTCTTGTGACCATGAATTTCAACAGAGGTGGCACAGCTGAGCTTTTCTCCAGCCACGCTGGCCACCCAGGTGCATGTGGGAACGGGCCGGGAGTTGGCCTTAACCAGGGCTGTGTTGGTATCAGCCCAGGGAGGGAGGCGGTGCAGGGCTTGGCTTGTATCCAGTGTAAGCTGGCCAAGTGTGAGGAGCCCGGCATCATCAGAGCTGGGGTGCCAAGGCAGGGAGCTGGAAAGGACCATTTCTGTGCTATGAGTGAATGAAATAGGAGCGGCAAAACCTCCTGCACCCACTAGGGGCCCATCCAGTGGGTGGGGGGCACCTGAGGCCCCAAGGGGGAAAGGTGGCACAGTCCAAGAAACTAGATTTGGGGAGGAGAGAGGGAGAATGGACTGAAGCAGCAGTAAGCCAAGGGGATGCCTACCCCAGCTCCAGGTCCAGCCATGACAAGGCCTGCAAGGGATGCAAGAGACCTGCCCTGGATTCCTTTGGACTTAGTTTTCG
Source organism: Dama dama (assembly GCF_033118175.1). Classification (NCBI taxonomy): domain Eukaryota; kingdom Metazoa; phylum Chordata; class Mammalia; order Artiodactyla; family Cervidae; genus Dama; species Dama dama. The sequence goes on from NC_083682.1 coordinate 8,334,170, forward strand.
ACATCTAAAAAGCAAGTGATTCTCCTTGAAAGACCCGCAGGTGCCCATAACCTGCCAGAGCCACAGGGCCACTGCCCCCCTCTGCAGGGGCAGGGTGCTGTCACTCTTCATATTCCCTGCCTCCAAGCCGCTGCTGCGGTGAACCGTGTGTGTCTCCAGGGCAGGCCCCTGGCCGCCTTGTGTGCTGTGACAGTCCAGTGCATAGCTGGCTGCTTGGAGAGCAGCTGGTGCGTGAATGGAGACACGCGGTGAGTAAATCAGCCCAGTGCCAGGCCCCGGGCCAGACTGCAGGGTTCAAATCCAGCTTTTTTTTTTTTTTTTAATTGAAGTATAGTTGATTTATGTGCTCAGTCATGTCCGACTCTTTGTGGCCCCTTGGACTGTAGTCCGCCAGGCTCCTCTGCTCATAGAATTTTCCGGGCAGGAATACTGGAGCGGGTTGCCATTCCCTTCTCCAAGGGATCTTCCCGACCCAGGGATTGAACCCAGGTCTCTCACATTGCAGGCAGATTCTTTACCGCTAGTGCCCAGTGGTAACTATGGGAAGTCCATAGTTGATTTGTGAAAGTGAAAGTGTTAGTTGCTCAGTCCTGTCTGACTCTTTGTGACCCTATGGACCGTAGCCCACCAGAATCCTCTGTCCATGGGATTCTCCAGGCAAGAATACTGGAGGGGGGTTGCCATGACCTTCTCCAAGTTGATTTATAATGATATGTTAGTTTCAGGGGTACAGTAAAGTGAGTCAGTTATATATATATATGCGTATATATATTCCCTTTCAGATTATTTTCCATAATAGGTTATTACAAGATATTCAATATAGTTCCCAGTGCTACACAGTAAATCCTTGTTGTTTATCTACTTTATATATAGTTCAGTTCAGTTCAGTTGCTCAGTCGTGTCCGACTCTTTGCAACCCCATGAACCGCAGCACACTAGGCCTCCCTGTTCATCACCATCTCCCAGAGTCCACCCAAACCCATGTCCATTGAGTCAGTGATGCCATCCAGCCATCTCATCCTCTGTCACCCACTTCTCCTCCTGCCCTCAATCTTTCCCAGCATCAGGGTCTTTTCAAATGAGTCAGCTCTTCGCATCAGGTGGCCAAAGTATTGGAGTTTCCGCTTCAACATCAGTCCTACCAATGAACACCCAGGACTGATCTCCTTTAGGAAGATTTCCTTGCAGTTCAAGGGACTCTCGAGAGTCTTCTCCAACACCACAGTTCAAAAGCATCAATTCTTCAGCGCTCAGCTTTCTTTGTAGTCCAACTTTCACATCCATACATGATCACTGAAAAAACCATAGCCTTGACTAGATGGACCTTTATTGACAAACTAATGTCTCTGCTTTTCAATATGCTGTCTAAGTTGGTCATAACTTTCCTTCCAAGGAGTAAGCATCTTTTAATTTCATGGCTGCAATCACCATCTGCAGTGATTTTGGAGCCCAAAAAATAAAGTCAGCCAGTTTCCACTCTTTCCCCATCTATTTGCCATGAAGTGATGGGACCAGATGCCATGATCTTAGTTTTCTGAATGTTGAGCTTTAAGCCAACTTTCTCACTCTCCTCTTTCACTTTCATCAAGAGGCTCTTTAGCTCTTCTTCACTTTCTGCCATAAGGGTGGTGTCATCTGCATGTACCTATCAATCCGAAAGTCCTGGGAATTCCGTGGTGGTCCAGTGGTTAGGACTTAGCGCTTTCACTGACATGGCCTACGTTCAATCCCTGGTTGGGGAACTGAGATCTCATAAGCCATGCAGTGCTGCCAAAAAAAAAAAAAAGAAATTCCAAAGCCCTAATTAATCCTCCCCACCCCCACTCCCCTTTTTTCCCCTGTGGTAATCATAAATTTGTTTTCTATGTCTGAGTCTATTTCTAAGTAAACTCATTTGTATCATTTTTTGTTTGTCTTGTTTTGTTTTTGGCAGCACCAGGAGGCAGTTTGTTTTCTATGTCTGAGAGTCTATTTCTATTTTGTAAATAAGTTGATTTGTATCACTTTTTGTTTGTCTTGTTTTGTTTTGTTTTTGGCCACACCAGGAGGCCTATGGGATCTTAGTTCCCCCACTATGGATAAAACCTACACCCCCTGCATTGAATGCATGGAATTTTAACCACTGGACCACCAGGGAAGTCTCCTGTATCATTTTTTTATTTTCCCTGTATCATTTTTTAGATTCCATATTTTTGTCTGACTTACTTCACTTAATGTGATAATCTCTAGGCCCATCCTTGTTGCTGCAAATGGCATTATTTCACTTTTTTTTTTAAATGGCTGAGTAGTATTTCATTGTTTATATATACCGCATCTTCTTTGTCCATGGAATTCTCCAGACAAGAATACTGGAGTGGGTTGCCATTTCCTTCTCCAAGGAATCTTCCTGACCCAGAGATCGAACCCAGGTCTCCTGTGTTGCCAGGCAGATTTTTTACCACCTGAGCCACCAAGGAAACCTTCTTTATTTATCCCTTCTTCTGTTGGACATTTAGATTGCTTCCATATCTTGGCTATTATAAATAGTGCTGCCATAAATATTGGGTGCCTCAGTTTTTTTTATCCCAGTAAAATGGGACTAGAAGTAGTCCCACCTCATTGCGTTGTCATGAGAATCTGATGCATTCATACAGGAAACATGCTTAGAAACAGTGCCTAGCACAGAGGAGGGTCTATTACTGCAGTTGTTGTTGCAGTGAGTTGGCCCAGGCCCTGAGCAGACCTGGGGACTGCCATCCATTTAGAGGGAATGGGGAGACATGAGTAACCAACGCCCCCCTGACGGCAGACAAGGGAGTGCAGGCTGGAACCAGAATATAAAGGCCCTGGAGGCCATGCCCAGGAGTTTGGAGTTTATCTCATAGGCAACAGGGAGCCATTGAAGGTTTTAGGCAGAGGACAGACATAGTTGGGTTTAGAGCAGAGGTTGGCAAACCACAGCCAAAGGCTAAATCCCTCTTTGTTGTATAGCCTGTGAGCTAAGAATGATTTTGTCACTTTTTTTTTTTTTTTTTTTGACACTTTTAAACAGTTGACAAAACTCCAAAGAACAGTATTTTATTTCAGTGTTCCAAATACAGTTTTAGGGGAACTCAGCAGTGCACAAGCACTTGTATATTGTTTATGGCTTCTTTCAAGCCATGGCCAGTGTTGAGTAGTTGTGACAGACCACATGGCCTGCAATGCCCAAAATATTTCCTCTCTGACCCTTTACAGAAAACATTTTCCAGAGTCTGCTTTAGCGTGTTTTCTGATTTTCTCAGCTCTGGACAAGGTAGGGGTATGTTCTCTACATGCCAGTAAGGGGCTTTCCTACCCCAAATGGCTTTAGGGGACACAGGAAACCTGGGCTGAGACAGGACAGGCCGCATGCCTACTCAGGCGGAGCGCCGAGCTGCTCTCCTGCTGAAGTTGAGCAACATGTGAACCACCCACGTGGTGGAGCAGGATCCAAACCCAACCCTGCCTGATGGCTCAGTCTCACTGCCGCCAGCTGTCAGGAACAGCACTATTTTAACGAAGTGTGCAAGGATGCTCACAGGAGTGGGAATGTGGCTGTGTGCAGCCCCACCCACTTACCCAGAAAGCCAGTGAGTAAAGAATTTAAAGCTTGGGGCTCTGGACACCTCCAGCCATAGGCCCCTCCCACTTCCCCACCCAGCCCCAGGCAGGCACTCTGGAAGGATGGCAGAGAGGACAGGCCTGGGCACCCATCCATGCTCACAACTAGAAGCCACAGAAACCACGCCTCCTTCCTCCTTTCCTTCCCAAGACTGGGAGAGGACACCTCTGCACTATCTAGAGGCATGAAGGAGTGACCACTGATTGAAGGCTGGATGGATGGAGTGGATAGGCATATCTGCTCCCCCAGGGAGTTCACAGAAAAGCACTGATTTTTTCCCTAGTAAATAGGGCACTTAAATGTTCAGTTTACACATTTGAGTGTCATTTTGACAATGGCTGGCTTGGCGTTGCTTAATTCATGGCTTCAGTAAAAATCCCCATCCCATGGGTAGGCTCCCGGTAGGGCTGGCAGTCACATTAGACCCACGGTGCTGCTGAAGGGAGCCGGGGTGTGAGAGTTAAATACACAGACCCAGGAGGCAGACTGGTTGGGCTGGAATCTGTCACTGACTAGCTGTGTGACTTTGGGCAAGTTACTTACTGTGCCTTAGTTTTCTCCTCTGTAAAATGGGGACAGTGAGTAACCTTCCTCACAAGACGTGGTGAGGACATAAGGAATTAATATACAGGAAGCATACTGCCAGCCTGACACCGGGAGTGCCCCTGTTCTGCTTGTTCTGATTCCTAGGCAAGAGGGCAGGGCCCAGACCAAGTGCCTACCTACTAGTCACTTGCCTTCTGACCACTGGGCCCTGCATCTGTCAAGTGTGGAGGTTGTGTGGGTTCTTAGTGCTAGTAAAGTAGAATAATAGCTGATAGTTCCTGAGCATTTAAGTGACCAACAGGCTGTGCCAGCTGTGTGACCCTGGGCAAGTTCCTAACTCTCTCGTGCTTCTATTTCCTCATGTGTAAAATGGGGAAAACTCGGCCTCTGTCTCACTGGGAAGATGGGAGGCTTCAGGACATGAAAAAGGCACAACAGGGTTCTTTCTCTGTGTCATCTGTCCTCACGGGGCTCTTGGGGGCTGCCCCCATTTCACAGAGGACACCACCGAGGCCCCAAGGGATTAAAAAGAAAGGGCCCAAGGTCACAAAGCAGGAATGTGGTGGAGGTGGGAACTTCTGTCCTGATGCCCATGGAACCGGAGAGTCCTCTGCAGACAGGCCTGTTCTCATCAGGGCTCTTGCTGCCCTCAACTCCTTAGCCCCACGCAGCCCCAATCTGGACTGCTGATTTAGCTACCTGTTCCCCACTGCCACATCGTTCCTCAAAGGCTTTATGGTGTCCCTGCCTACCTGAGCCCAGGCTTTGGTGAAGTTTACGAATTCCAGCCACCCTCTTGGCCTAGGCCTTTCTGGATCCAGCCCCCTCTTCTTTTCTTGGCTTTCCCAGCCCTATGTTTGGAGCTGGGACCCTTGGAGGCCCCGGCCCTGGAGCTGGCCCACAGGCCTTCGGAGAGGATGAGACAGTTTACCCCTGGCTTCAAGACCTGGCCTAGATCATCCTTTCTCTAGAATGCCTCCCTGACAGTCATACCTTGCTGTGGATACTGTTTCCCTGCACTTGTTCCATGCCTTTCAATCCAGCTCTGGATTTATGCTCCTGGGAGTGTTCTAGGTCTTTGTTGGTCTGGGAACGTGGGTGGGGTTGACAGGAATTTGGGGGATGGAACACATGCAAAAGGCAGACAAACTCAGGACACACCTCTTTGAATAAGGATTCATCACACACTTTCAGCTTGCAAAGGACTTTCACGCTCTTTATGTGAGGCAGTCACTGGCATTAAGAACTAGGTTTATCCCCATAAAGAGGTGTGAAGACACACGCTCAGGGAGTTGAAGGGTGGCTGGACAAAGACGAGTCGCTCAATGGATTATCACTGGACTCTGGATTCCAACAAACCTGTAGGGGCTTCAGACCTCAGAGCTTCCCAGCTGTGTCACCCAGGGCAAGTCTTAACCTCTCCAAGCCTCTGTCTTTTCATCTACACCATGGAAGCAATATTAATACTTACCTCTTGGCATGCTTAGGAGGATAATGAGGTAATGCCCAGGACCTAGTAAGTGCTCCATAAGTGTTACCATAAAAAGTCAACAGAACTTTCTGGACAGTTTGTTCAAAGTGGGTGCTGTGGGAGGTACAGATATGCTGACAGGTTCTTGTTCTCAAAGGGCTCCTAGGTCTCCTGTAGGTCACAACAGTGAAACAAATGGGCCCCAGCTGGTCACCTGCAGAGGTGGGGTTCAACCCTGTCTGGCTTGGTTGGGGTACCTCCTCAACCAGGAGACTGATTTCCTCTGCAGGGGACTAGAGCTGATGAAAGAGTTAACCTCCCAGGGAATTGCTGGGAAGCCTCAGGATCTTACACTCACAGCTCTAACTACTATTTATGCGCTTATTCTGTACCAAGCACAGAGGTTAAGTCATTTTATAAACGAAAGGTCTGGTCTGTTGAAAGTGACTCTCCAACCCCACAGGACTGTAGCCCGCCAGGCTTCTCTGTCCGTAGGATTCTCCAGGCAAGAATACTGGAGTGAGTAGCCTTTCCCTTCTCCAGTGGATCTTCCCCACCCACGGATCGAACCCAGATCTCCCGCATTGCAGGCAGATTCTTTACCATCTGAGCCAAAGGGTCTAGCCCATTATTGGGGCTCAATTAAGATTTGTGGGATTACTGAGAAGTTAATTCGAAACTTCACTAACAATGCTGCAGGGCTGGAGATGCGAGAGTTGAGATTCACGTCATCCCCACCCTATGATCTTCTCTGCAGGCACTGGGGCTGTGGAGACCCGGAGTCGTCACAGCTCCTACCCCGCGGGGTCAGAGGATGATGAAGGGACGGAGGAGGAGGATCTCGGCCCCTTTAGGGGCCGCTCGCGTTCGGCGCCCCCCAACCTCTGGGCTGCACAGCGATATGGCCGCGAGCTCCGGAGGATGAGCGACGAGTTTCACGTCTCCTTCAAGGTGAGGGCCGGCTGAAGTGCCCCGCAGTCCCGGGCCACACCGGGACCTGTGCTCCCGGACCTCCTCCCACTGGGCTGTTCCAGTGCACGTCGGAATTTCCGTTTCGGGGCTCCTTGGCTCTTTTCGGAACTCCAGCCAGACCCTTGCCGAGTTCCAGGGTATTCGGGAATCTGACCCTGCTCCAGCGGGCCAAGGCTCCTGGGTTCCCCAAATCCCCGGAGCGCGAGGCATTTGTGCTCCTAGCCGACCCCTTTCGAATATCTGGGTTCTTGGTCTCAATTTCCGAACCACTTCTTTCATTTTCAAATTATGGTCCCATCTTCCATGTGCTAAGTCTCCGGCTCTGGCGCTTACAGGATCCTAGGCGTTCTCTCTTTCTGCCCGCAACATGGAGGGACCATGCTTAGTAGTCAGAAGACCTCTCGGTACAAGGCCTGTTAGGATCTACGGTCTTTTGTCTCCTCCGGGATCTCACTTGGTGGTGGGATTCCGTAAGCGGAGGGGCCTTGATTCGGGCTGCCAGAATAAGCTAATTCATTCTACCCTTTCTTCTTCCCACCCTGAAGGGGCTTCCTCGCCCGAAGAGCGCTGGCACGGCGACACAGATGCGACAGAGCCCCAGCTGGACGCGCTTCCTCCAGTCCTGGTTGAGCCGGAACTTGGGGAGAGGAGGCTCCGCCCCCTCCCAGTGACCTTCCGCCCCGCATCCCGAATCTCCCAACCGCTGCTGGTGGCCATCTTGGGAGCGGGCGGAAGTTTTTCTGCAGGCTTTTTGTAAAAGGAGGCTCGGTTTCATTCCTTTCGGAAGACTGAGGTCTGACCCAGAGCCCGGTCCCCTTCCGGTGTGTGCGAGGACCACGGAGGGGCTCGGCCCCCATCGGAAGTTGGAAGTTTTTCCGCCCTTACCTGCCGGAAGCGGCCTCGTGACCCCGCCCCCGGCGCTGGGCCGCCCCAGGCGCCTGCGCCAGTTGCGAGCCGAGATTAACCCTAACTTCGCCGGAACCCTTTCCTCCGCGGTAACGCTGCGGACCTATGCCCGATACTAAGATGCTAATAAACCCCACGTCTGTGCCGCGGAGTCTCCTCTGTCTGTCGCCTGGGGCTTCTCGGGCGGAGAGAGCGCTAGCACTGACAAGAGTTTCAAAAAATGTCCCTGCTTTACATATGAGGGAAACTGAGGCTTTTGCGGCCGACATCAGGGAGGCGTTGAGGCGGCGAGCGGAGCTACGGCCGCCTGGACTCCGGGAGGCGGAGCGAGATCGGGTTTCGGGGACATCCAGGTCCTTATCTCTAATATGGTAATTGAGAACTGCAGGCCGGCTGGCCGCTGGAATTCCACGCACTGCAAACCGTGCCGCCGTCCCCCAGGGAGGGTCATTTGCTCCTATTTGGGTCAGTCCTTTTGAGCAGCTACTGTGTGGCCGGCCTGGGGCCAGCGCTCCTCAGGGAACTGGCAGTACACACATCGGGCGGGGGAGGGGACGGAAGGCTCGGCCCAGGGCTGTGAGTAGAGGGATCGCTAGGGAACCAGAGAAGCTTCACCAGGCCCTGGGAGCCGAGCTGAGAGCTCAATTCCAGAAAGATTTATTGGCGCCCCCTACAGACTAGCCAGCGCTTTATACTAGGTACACAGATCTGGATTGTGCCACAGCCCCCTGTTATTCCTAACTTCCTGGCGAGGGGAGAGGCAGCCTCTCAGCCAGGAGTTAACGCCAGCGCAGTGCTCTAACAGGGGCCTGGAACCAGGGTGAAGGCGGCTCCCTCCAGCAGAGGAAAGTCAGGGAGGGCTTCAGGGAGGAGGTGAGCTAGACCTGGGACTTGAAGACATGAGGGAGGGTGCTGTCATTTCCAGTAGAGGAAATAGCAGACCTATGGAAGGATGGGGGAGCTGTAGAGGCCAGGCTTTTCAAGAGCTGGAATGTCATACCCAGGAGTTTAGGGGCTTCCCTGGTGACTCAGAGGTTAAAGCATCTGCCTGCAGTGTGGGAGACCCGAGTTTGATCCCTGCGTTGGGAAGATCCCCTAGAGAAGGAAATGGCAACCCACTCCAGTACTCTTGCCTAGAGAATCCCATGGATGGAGAAGCCTGGCAGGCTACAGTCCACAGGGTTGCAAAGAGTCGGAAAGGAGTAAGCCACTTCACTTTCACTTTCACCCAGGAGTTTGGAGTTGAGCCTGGTCTTTGAGGACCTGGGGACTGTATAGTGTTTTATGTGTGAAGTCAGGAAGATGGTAGTTGCTTGCTGAGGGGCCTAGATGGGGCAGATGTGGAGCTAGGACAAGGCCTGACTGCAGAAACAGGGAAGGCCTTGCTCTGGAAGCCCTGTTCTCTGGCCTCCCCACCCCATCTGTTTGCCTGAGGCTGCAGCAAAAACAAATAAAGAAAACACTCAATTGGCAGGAGATAAGCCCAGATAAGAGGCTGCCTTCCTCTGGAGGAGGCAGGCAGTCAGCCCGGGAAGCGCCAGGAAGCTGGGAGAGGCCTTGAAGAAGTGCCAGCCTGACCCTGCTGTAGAACCCAGCCGCACCCTCGCTGCAGGGTCTCTGCCACTCAACACTGTCCCAGGGCAGGAGGGGGAGGCGTGGAGCAGGTCCTCCAGGCTGGCCGAAGACAGTCTGCCCTAGAGGGTCCATGGCCCCCCTGCCTCCAGGTCAGGATGTCTTGACTTAGCTGTGACCTCAGTTTCCTCATCTGCAAAACAGGCATAACATCTCCCCTGCATGTGCTGTGACCATCAGCGCCCCCTTTCCCAAGGGTCACTTCCAGGCCCATCTACTTCCTGTCTATTGCTGAGAGCCCGGGTCCCCTGATGTTGGGCAGGTTTTGAGCTGCCCACCTGCACCCCTAGCAGGTCTATCCTCTGATAACAGAATCAACTGCCTGTGTGGCCAAGAGCAGCCTCGGCGGAAGATGCTGGGTGCTTGGGTCATATCAGGCTACAGGAAGAGGGGGCAGGGGAGGCTTCCTGAAGCAGAGGCCTGAGCCTCTATGACGGGAGGACAAGAGCCCAGGAGGGAGAAAAGTAACCGGAGTAAGGGGTGGGGGAAGCAGAGTGAGAGCCCAGGGCAGAGGGCAGAGAGGCAGGAAAGCCTGGGGGAGGCCAGAGGGCCTCTGATGTCAGGTCACTGGCAAAACCTCCAGGCAGTTCCTGGGCAAGGATGTCTCAAAACCCTTTGTTGGGGCCCTGACCCACAATGTCCACAAGCCCATTTTATAGATGAGAAAACTGAGGCTCCAGAAAAAGCAGAACCAGATCTAGGGCCCAGAATCCTCTCCAGTACTGCCCCACCCCAAACCACACTGCACACAAGGTCCCTGAAATCCACGTTTATTCACATAAAAAAAAAAATACCCAAAGGAAAGAGAAAGAATGTGACTTCCCGGAGCTCGAAGGCTCCACCCACTGTTCCCTGGGGAAGTGAGGGAGACAACTCCCACTCTAGGGTGTGGGTGTCATGGGGGTGAGGCCCTTCTGGCCCAGAGTGACCCACCCAGCACCTTCCCTAGGACTGAGGGCAGGAAGGAGGGGCTGGGGACTAATGGAGCTCCAGGGGGGTAAAAGGAGGGAGTTAGTGTGGGGTGCTCGCCCTGGTTTAAAAAAATAAAATTTCTAAAGATAAAAAGTTTAAAAAAAAAAAAAGAGCATTTAGTGTCTTAGCCTCCTGCCCTCCTCCCAGCGCCCACCCTGGCCTGGTGGCCACCTCTTGCTCAGCCAGTTCAGAGCTTTGTAGTCTCCTCCTGGCTCTCTGAGTCAGCACCAGGCAGGTGCCCGCTGCTCCCAGGCGCGTGACCGTTGCTGGCACAGGCGACCAGATGCCCGTCCCCCAGTCCCTCCTGTGTCTCGCCCAGCAGGCTCCAGCGGATCTCCTGGGGCAGCCTCTCCCGCTGCTCCTGACACTCCTGGACCAGCTGGGCCAGCAGCTGCAGGAGGAGCAGCGTCAGAGAGGCCAGGCCAGGCCACCCAGTGCTCTGCCCACCTGCCGCCTGCCTGCCCCTCACCTACGGCCTCACCTTGGGCTCCTCTTCCGACAGCTGTTGGAGGATCTGCTGCTGCCCGGCCACAAGGCGTTCCTGCCGCTGCTTCTGGGCCTCCTCCAGCTGTGTGTGCGTGGGGGGCAAGGGTTCACACAAGGGTCTCTAAGGTAGGGGCCTGGGCCCCAGGGCTCTGTGTGGGCACAGAAGTCAGGCAGACCCTCTTTCTGAGCAAGGAGGCAAAGGTTCCCGGGGCTGTGTGACCAGGGTACTGAGATGACTTTTAACAGCAAATGTTCCAGACCCACAGAGAAAGGATCTGGAAGCCCCTCTAGGGCGACGGAGCACCAGGTTGGCACCCAGGATACCGGTTTAGGATGACTGAAGGAACAGGGGTGGGTAGGGTGGCACCTGAGCTTCACTCACCCTACGGATGGAGTTGACCGACTCTGTGATATGCCGACGGTTAATCTCTGTCAGTTCCCTGCACAGGAGCAAGGAGGATGTGCTCAGCGCCCAGGGACCCGCCCGGCCTGCCCAGCACGCAACTGGCTCCCAGCCCCGATGCCCTTACGCCTCCTTCTTATGTTTCTCCCTGGTCTTGGCCTCTGAGATACTGTTGTGGCGTTTCCTGTCCAGGATCTTCTGCAGTTCCTTCTTCTCCCTGGAGGAGCCAGTGGGAGAACAGGCAGGGTCAACGGCAGGACAGGGGTGTGTGTGTGTGTGTCTGTGTGTGTGTCTGTGTGTGTCTCTGCCCACCTCGTGGCACCAGGGAGTACCCCCCTCTCCGCCCACGAGATCCCAGCCTTCACCTCTCATTTATCTCCTTCAGTTTCTTCAACTGAGTCATGTGAGCGTCCAGGACAACCTCCCTGAGCTTCAGCTGAGCCTACAGACACAGGTGGCCGACAGGTGATCCTGGGATGACAGGCCTGTCCTAGCGCAGGCTCTGCCTGCCACCCGCCACCCGCTGCCCGCCCCTCACCTGCTGCAGGTGCTCCAGCCTCCGCTCCGCTTCTGTGTCCACCTGGGCCTCCCTCAGCTCCAGCAGACACTGTACCTGTTTCTTCTGGAACTCTTGATACCTGCTCACCTCTTCCTCTTCTGCCCTCTCATCCTCCCCGCTTCTGTGGGGAGAACCCCTCTGGATAATATTCAGGTCGTCACATGGACCTGGGCCGGGAGGGCAGGGGGACAGAGCAGGTGCCTGCTGGCAGTGACAGATACCAGCCCGGAGAAGTGGGATCGGTTATGCCAAGGAGGAGGCCCATTAGCTCCACACAAATGTTAGGAGCCTGTCTGGGCAACAGTCCCTGGAAACACGCTCTTATGGGGACCTCAAAAAAGGTATCCCTCCTGGTGGAAAGGGTCTTCCCTTGTGGCTCAGCTGGTAAAGAATCCGCCTGCAATATGGGAGACCTGGGTTCGATCCCTGGGTTGGGAAGATCCCCTGGAGAAGGGAAAGGCTACCCACTCCCGTATTCTGGCCTGGAGAATTCCATGGACTGTATAGTCCATGGGGTCGCAAAGAGGGTGGGACCCAGAGTCCTCTGTCTTCCTTGCACCAAACCTCCTTCCTGGGGGTCAAAAGGGCAACCCTGGGCCATCCATCCATGCCCACCTAGTGCAGAAACCCTCATATTCATGTTCACATTCACATCCACGCACAAAGCACATGGGCAGGCGAGACACTCACAGGACACTGGGCCGCTGTCGGCACCTGCTCCCCGCGCGGGCCTGGGCCAGGTTGTCGAGCAACCGGCGCGTGAGGGCAACGGCCTTCCGCTGATGTTTCTTGTACAGCTCCCGGAAGTCTCGCTCTTGCCGGCTCCGGAGCTTCACCAGGGCCTTGTGGCCTCGGAGCTCGTCCAGCGGGGCCGGGGCCACCTCTGTGGACAGCAAAGGCGGGCTGGGCTGGGCTGGGCTGGGCTGGGGCAGACCACCCCTGCTGGAGCACCGGTTCCTTCCAGAAGTAGCCCTGCCCCCAGGACAGGCCCGCCCCCTACCTGAGAGGATGCTGGCGATGAGATCATCACGCTGACCTGGAAGCAGAGGCAGGGCTGGCTGTGAGAAGCTGGAGAAGCACAGAGCTATTCCCCTCCCTCCGCCTACCCTCAGGCCACCCCTTACCTGGGCTGCTAATGGAGGAGCTGATGGAGGAGCTGGTGGGGGAGGTGGCTGGGCCTGGGGGCCGGCGCGGGGAGGCGTCCAGTGGGCTGGGCGTGGGGTTTGGGTTCAGTTGGTACCCCAGCTGCTGAGACTGGGTCTCCTGGCTTGTCTCCGGGCCAGCCTGAGCCTGCGAGGGCGGGGTGGAGAAAGTAGAATGCTCTATGCTCGTTCTAGAAATGCTACTCTCTCCAGACCCTCCTTTTATTTTTTTAAATATTTTGGGGGAAGGGAGCCACACCATGAGGCTTGTGTAGGACCTTAGTTCTCCAACCAGGGATCAAACCCGGGCCCTCAGCAGTGCAAGTGTAGAGTCCTAACCACTGGACCACCAGGGAATTCCCCCTCTCTAGACTCTTCGGTCCTTCACAACCTCCCTCAGCCCGTGGCCCTGGACTCCTCTCATCTGTCATGTGGGGCTGTGAGAATAACTTCATGAGAACAAGATACACATTTCTAACCCCCTTTTGCACGTGGGGCATGGGGATGAGAACGTGAGATCATATCTCTAGGATGCCAGGCCTTACTGCATATGGTTAGGAACTTCTAGATTGTTCTGGAAAGCACTGGCCCAGCACCAAGTTCCCTCCTGTCTCTGAGTCCCCCTCCACCCTTGCCCACAGCTGCTCATCTTCCTCGATGCTTAGCTCCTGATTAAATCAATGAAGGAAGTGACCGCAGAGGGGGCACTAGTCTCTCCCGCTAATAACTCCAGGCAGCCAGCTCTCTTCCCTGCTGCCGCAGGCCCCCATGGGACCGGGCCTAGATGTGCGGCGAGCCTCTGCTCCTGACCCCTCCCCGCAGAAGCCACGGCCGCCTCATGGCTTCCAGGACCAGGCTTGAAAAGCTTTTAGGGCTTCCAACTGCCCTGGTGAAGTGGCTGAACTCTGCGCCCTGGCTTTGAGCCTACCAGCAGCCAGAAAAATTCTAGCCCTGGACAGTCCCGAAGGCCTTTCTCATGCAGAAGGGATTTCTACCTCCTTAAAATGTGCGGAGTAAGCCCAGGCAGCTGAGCCTCCTGAACGAGAGCGCCCAGGAGCCCCAGTGCAGCGTGGGGGAGGGTACTGGAGGTAGAGCCCAGGGCTGAAGGGACAGTGTCGGTGAACCCATGAAGCTGGCGTTGGCAGTAAGCAGGGAACAGGCCCCTCGGGGAGAAGAGTCCTACCGCCAGCTGGGACTGGCATGGGCGGTGCAGACGGAGAACAGCGGAGAAGGCTGCAGGGTGCTTCCCCACCAGGGCTGGGCCCAGGGGTCAGCTCTGACCACTCCCCCACCCTGACCCCCAGGGTCCAGGTGAGCCTGAGCCCTGCTGCCTCCTGCCTGTTAAGAGCTCAGACAGACAGACCCCTCCAGGCATCACTATGCCTGCCCCTGACCTGCCCTGGCTCACCTCGCTCTCCCCAATGAGGGCGGCCAGCTGCTTGGCCCTCTGGTCCATCAGGCTGACATGCTTGATAGGGTTGATCAGGGCCTCTGCATAGTCTGCAGGTGGAGCGGCAGAGGGCAAGGGTCTCAGAGACAAAACCCCTGGGCCCACACCCTCCCCAGCTCTGGTCTCACGCAGGGACTGCAAAACCACCTTCAGAGCTGTTTACCACCCACCTGGGGCCACCAGTCCCAGCCACTCCCAGGCCCTGGTGGTGTCCTTGTCCCCACCCTCCCTGCCTGGCCTGCCTCGCTCCTCCAGCCCCCCTGTGGCTCACCCTGGTGGTCGTCGGGGATGTAGTCGGAGGCCTCGGTGTAGATGAGCAGGGCTGGCAGGCACAGCGGCTGGTTGGCCTCGTTCCGCAGGCAGATGTAGTGGTACCCTGGGAGGGCGGGAGGGCAAGGGGGCTGAGCACAGGTCCCCACACACTGTGCCCCCCCGAACTGCCCAGATGGCCTCACCTGAGCGGATGGCGGAGACAGGCAGGATCCGGTGCCCCACGAACTTGCCCCCCTCCTCAAAGGCCGCGATGCGCAGCGAAGCCAGTGTGGGCAGCACCACCTGAGGGTCCAGACTGGTCTAAGCCGCAGCTGACCATGGCCAGCAAGGCCGCCATCCAGAGTGGGCCCCTGGACCACATGACCCGACCACAGACCATCAGTCACCATCGCCCTGAGCCAATGATGGACCCGCACCTCCACAGCCTGGCCAGAAGTGGCCAGCGTCTCCCAGAGCCCTGAGTCCAGAGGACAGGGAGACAGACCCCCTCCAGGCATCATTATGGCGGGAAGGGTCTGGTCACTGCCAGCTTAGCACCTAGAGTAAGCCACGCATCTGAGACTGAGGCCGCATCCTCAGCAGGCCCATCCATCTGGGAGGCGGGGAGAAGCTGGGATGAGCTTGCGGTGAGTCCCTCCTGCCTGGGAGAGGGGGTGGGCTGTGCCCCCGGGGGGCTGCGGGACCTCCTTCCGTCTCAGCCTCCTGTCCCCCAACCCTGACCCCACAGAGGGCAGGGGGCTCCAGCCTGACACGCAGACAAGCAGGACCTGGGGTGACAGGCCTAGCCTCGGCACCCCTGCCTCTGACCCCCGACCACAGGGTGCTCCTGTTCCCCCACCAAGAGAGCCCGGCAGGCCTGGAGCTCACCTTGGGGAAGTCGAAGGGCTCCTCATCCCACACGGGGTTGAACGAGTTCCCCTGTGAGGTCCGCGTGCGGTACTTGCGCCGCGTGTCAACGGGGAGCCCGAACATGTCCACCTCCACGTAGATGCCCACCTTCCTGTCAGACAGGAACTGCCCCGAGATCACCTGGGGGGCCAGGAGGGTGAGGAGGCTGCTCAAAAGTTCCGACCCCGGGACACCCTGGCCTGCACCCTTCCCGTCCCCACCTTGACCCGCACGGCATTGGCCACAATGCCGTCCACGATGGCTTCGGTGAAGGGGTCAAAGGACTTGTCTGGCCGCCGCATGAACTCAGGCTTGAGTAGGTAGCCACTGCGCCCATTGTACTCGAACACACCTGCATTGAGCTGCATCGGCACATCTAGGGGAGCGACACGGGGAGGGCAAGGGTCAGCAGGTGGAATAGGGTCAAGGTCAGGAAGGACACTGCCGTGCAGTGCAGTGGGGAGACCAGGGGTCATTCAGGTCAGATCAGATGGCATCCAGGATCCAGACTCTGGGAAGACGGGACAAGGGGCCAGGTCTAGCATCAGCCAAGATCAGGGGTTAGGGTTAGACGAGGTCTCGGTTGGATGTGGGGATCTGGGATTGGAGTCAGAGGTCCCTGCAGTCAAGACTCACAGGGTCAGGGGGCAGAAGTTAGTGAGGCTGGGGGCCAGAGGTCAAAGGTCAAGGCAGGGCAGCACTCACCCAGGGTCTGGAAGTTGAGTGCAACGAGCTGGCAGCCCACGTTCCAGAAGAGCTGGGGCATGTAGTTGGATGAGTCCACGCGCGTGCCCTTGGGGTAGATGCGGCTGAGCTGCTGCTTGTTGTATCTGAGGTTGACAGTCAGGGACCACAGGCAGGTACTGGCCCCGCGTTCTGCCTTGAGCCCAGTGCTCCAGGCCCATCCTCGGCTCCTGTGAACCCACCTCCCGGCCTTGGCTCAAGCTGCCCCTCAATCCCCACTTCTCAGCCTAGGCCCTGGGCAGTCTCCCAGGCCCACTCCTAACCCAGACAGGGGTGCTCCAGAGTCAGGAGGGGTAGAACCACCCAAGCCTGCCTCCCCGTGAGCAGCCCCGCCCCGGCCCGCCAGACTGCCGGCGCGGAAGGATACTCCACAAACTCCATAGGGCTCTTTGTCAGTTGCTCCATGGCCTTGGTCTCCACGAAGGATGACATCTCAAAGCACTTGTTCCTCTCTGGGGGGTGGAGGTGGGAGGGGATCAGGCCTGGCAGAGCCCGACGGCCTCCCCTTCCCCCACCTCTCACCCCACTCACTTCGAGCAGCCTCGAAGGACTTGAATTTGACAGGCTCGATGTAGTTGACGAGTGTGGACATTTCCTCAGTGGCATTGACTTCACTGCTGGCAGTGCCCTGTGGCCCCCAATCGCAGGGTCACCGGTTCCGTGCCCCCCAGCCAGGAGTTGGAAGTTCCCTCACCTGCCCCCGCACCACAGAGGAGGTGCTGACCCTCTTCCCAGCTCTGCAATCACACTGCCCAGGGGCTCCCAGCAAAGACCCCAGCCCGAACACGGCCTGTCCATCGTAGTTCCATGCACCCCACAACCTTCTCTCTGGGTCTTGCTGACCGGGCCCTGGACCCCACCTTCCCGGTCTGCCTCCTGCCCCCCTGATCCTTGGAAGCTGGAACTCCTCAGCCAACCTCAGGGGTTCAATTATTCACATGAGGGTGAGCCCCCAAATTCCAACCCCCATTCTCATTTCCAGCTACCGCCTCGCCACCTCCTCCTGGGTACCTCACAAGGTCCCCAAGCCTTGCAACCTGAGCTCGCTCACCTCTGCCCACACCCATCCCCACTCTGGGCCCCTCCCCAACCCCATCTCAGAGCTGACCTTTCCTGTCACCTCCCTTCCCCAGAACTCAGTGTCCCCCCTCCTCCACGCTCTCTGGCCCTGCCACAGGGCCTTTGCATAGTCCCCCTTCCTCAGTCCGCTCACCCAACGTCCTCGCCGAGGTCCACCTCCCACTCCTCACCCTGGTTCTGCACCCTCACTCACCCCTCCCAGCCCACATCCCAAACACAATTTCACACTGACTTCCACAGCTGTTTACCTAAGACCCTCCCCCGCTCCACACACACCCCGCATGTGAACTCTGGGAGGGCAGGCGGACCCAGCACTCAGGGCTGCGCCTGGCACAGTCAGGGCTCAGCCCACTTGGGAAGTGAAGGCATGCCGCCGCCCCCTCATCCCGCTTGCAGGCCTGACCTCATCCGTGGTCGGCTTTTTGGGGTCCGTCTGTTCCTCCTCTTCCTCATCCTCTTCCTCATCCTCCCGGTAGGCAGGTCCAAGAGCATCAGGGCCCCGCTGCAAACCCTCCTCCCCCAGAGATTTCCGAGGCTCCAGGCTGGGCTTCTCGAGGCCCACCTCCTCCCCGTTGCTCAGGCCTGGGCAGCTGTCAGAGCTGGGGGACCCTGCAGAGGACAAGGCCATGGGGTCGGGGGTCAGGGCACACAGTCGCTCAGGACCCAGGAAGGTTTGGGCCCGGGGGGTGCAGAGCTGCCTCATGGAGTCCAGGGGTATTCTCAGTGCAGCGTGGCTGGGGAGAGGGGGGAGGTCAGGAGTTGAATGGGATCAAACCCAGTGGCAGTGTAGAGGGGTCAAAGGTCAAAGGTCAGAGTGCAGATATAACTCCGGGGAGATGTAACTCAGGGAGATAGGTAGGGTGGCTCAGAAGGGTGAGAACTGGGATACAACAGCCTTGACAATGGGGGTAAAGGATGATAAGGTGGGGTTCCAAGTCAGGGGTCAGTTACAGCCACACCCCGTGAGGGGGCTTAGGGAGGTGAGCAGTCAGGGGTCAGATGGAAGAGGGACCTCAATAAAGCGAGGGGTCCAGGGTGAACTGAAATGAGGACCCGCTGGGAGGGTACACTCAGAAGTGGTGTCAGGAGAGAGATGGTTCACTGAGGACAGAGGTCAGAGGCCTGAGGCACAACCTGGTTGAGGGGGAACACCTCTGTGAGGTGTTAGCTGGAGGGTCAGGAGGGTCAACCACATCCCACTGGGGTCAGGAGTCAGAGGTCCCATACTCAGCCGACAGGTGGCGAGTGTCTCGAGAAGGGGGAGGTCAGGTTGGGAGCAGAAGGTGCGTCCCCAGGGAGGGCTGGGCTCAGGGAACTGGGGGCTTAGGGTCGGGACTGGGGTCGGAGGTCAGGCCAGGATCTCACCGAGCTGGGGCGAGGAGGGCTCGGTGGTGGCGGAGCTCTCGCTCAGGGCCGAGTTGCTCTGCTCCAGTGGCCGCTTGCGCACGGAGCTGTCGGGGACGCCACTGCCCAGTCGGTGCCGCTTCTTGTTCTTCACCAGGATGCGGCCCATCAGGTCCTCGGGGCTGGGCAGAGGGACGCCCGGGGCCAGCTGGTGGGCACGGACAGGTCAGCGTCTGCTGGGCGCCCTCACCCCCATGCCCCACCCCGGCTCTGAGCCGCATACCGGGTACTTGTCCAGGGGGTCGATGAGCAGCGCGTCCCCAAAGATGGAGCGGCAGTACTCGGCCATCTTAGCCTGCTGTTTCGCCCTGTGGGGCCAAGGTCAGAGGTCAGAGGTTCCTAGGGTGCAGCTGAAGTCCCCAGAGTGAGTCAGAGGCCGTCAAGGTCACCAAAAGGGTCGCCCTCTCCCAGGGTCAGAGGTCACAGGAGCAATCCAACAGTGCCATGGTGAGGTGGCTGTCCCTGAGTCCACAGGGACTCCCCCCAGCTGGGATCGGGGTCCCACTCACGAGTCCACGTGGTTCTCAAAGGAGAGGATGACGGGGTAGGGCGAGGTCTTGAAGGCGGTCTCCGCGATGGCCTCGAGCACATCTCTCAGAGGCACCTCCGTGGTCATGGTGAAGCCGTGGGTGATGAACGGCTCCTCCTCGGGCGGCCGCCCCTTCCACACGTCCAGCTCCACGCAGCGGCAGCCCCACAACAGCGCCTGCCGGTACATCTCCACCGACGAGGTTCCGGCCAGCTGCCCCGCTGGGGATGAGGCTCCATCACCACCAGTGCCTGGCCAGCCTGGCTCCTCGCCCTCCTCCCCAGGTCTGCACTGAGCTGGGTGGGGCCGCGCCGGGGACACAGAGCCTGGGTGGAGGCCTGGCCTGGGCTCGCTTTGTCTGGCCAGCTGCTGATCATGCCTTGACTCACTGTGGAACTGGCATCACCTCTCCCCAAAGCCAGGCAGTCAGCACCCAGCGGCACTGGCTGACAGGTGGGGCCCTCCACCTCCAGGTCTCACCCTCTCTCAGATGAACTCCCATCACCTCCATCCCACCGGCCTGAACTGGGAGTTATACCCAACACCCCCACGGCCCCTGCTTCCCTTTCTTCCCTCCACAGTAGCTGCCCTGGAACAGCCTCCGTCACCTCCTCCCAGAGACAGCAGGCCCCTCCCCACCTCCCATCCAATCTCTGCGGAGCACCAGGCGTCATCCTTCTAAAAACATACCAGGTCACCTCCCCCTTCTCAACACCTAGCAAGAAGCCTTCCTATTCACTCAGGATCAGTGCAAATTCCTTCCATTCTTTCTGTGCCTCCAGGGTCCCTCTCATGGATACCTGACCCAACTCCCACCCTACCCTGCCCCACCCCACCTCGTGGCCTCCTTTCAGCTTAAGAGCACCAGGTGGTCTCCAGACCCAGCTCCCTGCCCCCCAACATACACAGGCTATTCTTCACAGGGCAGGTGCAGGCCTCAACCCTTCCCCTGGGGAAACCTTGTGGGCCACCGGGGAAACCTATGCAGAGAAGCTCACTCCCCAGGACAGGCTCGCTATTTCCAGCTTGCTTCCCCAGCATGGGCCACCCCAAAGGGAGGGAGGCAGTCTCAGGACCAGAGGGCAGATGTCACGCTAGGATGGATGCGCTCACCGGTGAGATAGGTGTTATGCGAGGAATTGATGAAGTAGGCGCTGAGCGGCTGGGTCATGTCTGCACTCAGATCCAAGGCCTCAAGTGGCAGAATGCCGTTCTCCTCACCTCCCAGGTAGCGGCTGAAGCCCTCCATGGACATCTGGTCTGGGGGGCAGGGTGGGGTCAGCAGGGTCGGGGGGGCCCTCCCGCCTCGCCCCCAACTCCCATGCTGGCTCACCTCGCTCCAGGAACTGCTTGTTGGGCTCATACTTCTCGATGAGCAGCCGGGCCTGGGAGGGCCGCAGAGGTGGGTACAGCACTTCATTGAGCCGCGGGTCCCGTTGCTTCTGGTTGATGAAATCCATGAGCTGCTCCAGCGTCAGGTAAGGTTTGCCCTTGGCACCTCTGGAGGGGGCAGGACGCCGTGTTAGGCTGGAGCCTCACCAGCTCCTGTTTCAAACCCTCACCTGGGGAGGAGTCGGAAGGTTGGTGCCTAGCTCCAGAACCCTCTGATGGGGACGGGGGCCAGTCTCAGCCCCTCTGGGCCTCAGTTTCCCCATCCGCTTTCCTGACCAGTTGGTGCCGGCGCTAGTATCAGTAAGGGCTTTGGAAGCCACCAAGGGCTTGGCCCACTACACCATGCCTGCCTGCAGCTCCTGGGCCCAATCTCAGCTCCAGCATCACCCACAACACATCTGAGCCAATGCATTTTGGTCCCCAGCGTGGGGGACCTCCTGCTGTCTCAGGAGCAGCCCTGGCCAAGAAGGGTCAGCACAGAACTGTCCACAGCAGGACCCCAGGCAGCCCTGAGCACAGCCACAGCCCAGCACGCAGAGACCCCCAAGAGCTCCACCTCCCCTCCTGGGACTGGAAGGGACACCACCGCCGGCAGAGGCCAGACGCAACACACAGGGGCTGGTAGGCAGGTCAGCCCTGCTCACATCTCCAGCAGGATCTTGTCAATGTCCGGCCGCAAACACAGCTTGTTCAGGAACCGCTCGAAAATTTCCAAGGAAAACTCGTCAGGCCGGATGGACTCGCTCTAGGGGCCAGGAGTGGAGAGTCAGAAGCCAGGGACAGCCCTCAAAGAGCAGGCGCCCACTACGACACCCCCCAACCCCTGTCCCCAGCGCCCTCACTCGGTTGAAATTGAGGCCACAGGATTCCAGCGCAGTTTCTACCCGTTTCTTGTCTGCTGAGAACATCTTCAGGATGCTGAGCAGATGGGAGGGGTTAGGGTCAGTGGGGCAAAGGTCACCAAGGTCAGAACAGCAAAGGAGATGCTGAGGAGGGAAAGGGGTGCTCACTTCTTGACTGGAATCCGTCCATCCTGGTTCACCTGCAGCTTCAGCTTCGTGTATCTGGGGAGACAGGTGGGAGGGTCACGCCCCGGGACAACAGCCACCTGACCCCCGCTACCCCAGGGCAGGCCCAGGGCTCACGCTTTGCGCAAGAAGGTGTTCCGGGAGGCGTTCTGAGCCAGGATGTTCATAGCCAACTTGAAGAGCTCCTCGGACCAGACCTGAGGGGTCAGGATCCAGGGGCAGGGGGTGAGTGGGGGACAGAGGGGCTGGCTCAGCCACTGTCAGATCCACGGGAAATGCTTAAAAACCGCTTTGTCAGAGGATGATTTAAAAAAGGGGCAGAGGACAGCCTAGTACACAGCAGGTGCCTACTACGTGATGGCTAACTCAACAAGTGAGGCGGTAGCTCCCCCAGGCCCAGCCATCGATCCCAGCCCACCTTTGCTGTATCATCCTGCACGGCCATGAAGTTCAAGAATGTTGTATTCACCGGGTCTGGCCCGGCCACCACTGTCATCAGCTTCTCCTCCAACCGGGCATCAGGGACCCCAAAGCCTAACACCTCCCGGATCTTGGGGTCCTGAGTAGGTGAGAGCCAAGGGTGAAGAGAGCTGTCCCCCTCCCCCATTACCTCACTCCCATCCATTACCTGGGCCCCCCATCACTCACCTTGGGCAGGCGGGCGTAACGGCCCGTCCTGGTGTCCCTGATGGAACTGATGTCCAGTGTGTCCACCTCCTGGAGAGACCAGATGCCAGGGTGGGTCTGAGAGGCTCCAGGGTGGGAGCCGGGAGCCCCCAAGCTCCCCACCCGGGCCAGGGAGTGCTCATCCCCTGCTGTAGACCCAGCCTTAGCCCCTGTTCTTAGCACTTCCTGTCCTAGGAACTGGGGGAGAGGTCAGGCAGCAGCGGGGCCCTGTCCTCAAGGGCAGAGCCAGTGGGTGGTGTCGGGGGGTCTGGGGTGGGGGGCCCTGGACCCCAGCAAGCCACGCCAGCGCCGTCCTCACCATGTTGGGTCCCGTCCAGTACAGGAAGAAGCCATTGGAGTCCACACGCAGGGTTACCAGGTTCCGACTGGAGGCCTCCTGGGGACGAGGCGGATGGCAGGGGTCAGGGAAGGAGGGCTGCTGCCCGGGTTTGGTCCCTGGAACCCTGGGCCCCTCCACTCCAATCTTTCTGCCAGTGAGCGAAGATGACGGCTCAGCCAGCCCACAGGTCCTCTGCAGCTCCTTTCAGTCCTCAGGACAGAGCTGAGCTCCGAGGCCCCTCCCAGCCCCACCTCCTTCTTGCCCTAAGACTCTGCCACATGGACCACTAACTATCCATTCCCCATCTCCAGGTTTTGCATCATTGTTCCCGTGCAGGGATATCTTCCTTTATTTCTCTACCCAGGAAATCTGATCCGCCTCCTTGGAGAGGCCTCCCCAGACCCCAACCCTAGGCTATTTCCTCATAAGGTCCAAGAGGTCCCCGGTGACTGAAGCCCCCACAGCACCCCCTTGGGAATATTTATGGAATGAAAAAAGAGGGTTTGGCAACCTGACCCTCATGGTCCTCTGTGTCCCTCGGGTCCCCAGGACAGCCAGCCACCCCTTACATTGGCTTCAAAGTCCATTACCGCCCCCCCTACTCTGCACCCACTGGAGCCCCACAGCTTCGAGGCTCACCCCACCCATCTTACAGCACAGACTAAGTACCCTTGGACAGGGACTCATCCTGCCCTTCAGGCCCAGACAGCGAATTCAGCCCTCACTCAAACAGCCCTGGCTGGCGGGAAGGCAGCAAAAGCGTGCACTGGCTCCACTTCCGAGAAGAGCCACCCTGTGTGACTCAGGACTAGCAGCGGTGGGGACGGGGTGGTGTCACCAGAGGCTCAGACTCAGCCCGGACCCGAGTGACCAAGCAGCCACAGGCAGAGCTCTCCTGTGGTGGTTTAGTTGCTCAGCGGTGTCCGATTCTTGGCGACCCCTTGGATTGTAGCCTGTCAGGCTCCTCTGTCCGTGGGATTTTCCAGCCCAGAATGCTGGAGTGGGTTGCCATTTCCTTCTCCAGGAGATCTTCCTGACCCAGGGATCGAACTCGCATCTCCTGCATTAGCAGGCACTGGCAAGCAGATTCTTTACCACTGAGCCACGAGGGAAGCCCAGAACTCTCTTGCCGCAGGCCAACAGAAGACCCTGACTCACCGTGGTGCCACTCCCAAGTTACTGCTCACCGGTGGTCAGTACAACAGCTCACCCTCCCTTCTGCTTGCCAGGTACAGGTTGAAGCACTCACTATCTAGGAGCTCACTTAGTTCTCTTAACATCCTATGAGGTTTGTGCTTCTGTTCTTCCCATTTTACATGTGAGAAGACTGAGGCACAGAGAGACTATGCAGCTTTCCTAAGGTCAAGAAAAGGAGCCAAGATGTGCATGCAGGCAGTATGGCTCCAGGGCTTCCCTGGTAGCTCAGACTGTAAAGAATCTGCCTGAAATGCAGGAGACCCAGGTTTGATCCCTGGGTCCAGAAGATCCCCTGGAGGAGCAACCCACACCAGTATTCTTGCCTGGAGAATTCCATGGACAGATGAGCCTGGTGGGCTACAGTCCATGGGCTCACAAAGAGTCGGGCATGCCTGAGCGACTAACACTATTAGTGTGGTTCCAGAGGCTTTCCCGGTGGCTCAGCGGTAAAGAATCCACCTGCTAATGCAGGAAATGTGGGTTCAATCCCTGGATTGGGAAGATCCCCTGGAGGAGGAAAGGGCAATGCACTCCAGTATTCCTGCCTGGGAAATCCCTTGCCTGGCAGGCTACAGTCCATGGAGGGTCCGACAAGACTGAGCAATGAACAACAATAACAATAACAAGTATGGCTCCCGAGTCCCAGGGTTTGGGAATCCGGGAATGAGGACCTCTGCCAAACTCCCAGCTGCTGGCCTCAGCCACCACGCCACCGTGAGGCCTGGGATTAGCCTCTGTTCTCCAGACTCAGTTTCCATCTGCGGGAGGATGGGGACTGCACTAGCCCCGCCCATCTCAGGTTTTGCTTAGGAAAGATGGGAGACTGAGCTGGAGGCAGAGGGGACAGCAGCTTGAGAACTTTTGGTGTGCTTGGGCCTCCCCACCCCACTGGGCTGACATCCACCCTCAGCCCTTCTCTGGGATTGCCAACCCTGCCCTGGGGCTCAGGGGCCCCCAGTAGTGTGAGGAGGGGCTCGTTCTGTGGGCACTGTCCCCAGGGCCTCCCTCTGACCCTCCTCAGGGGCCCGGTCTCCAAAGGCAGCGGGAGCCCCAGCCTCTCAGGCCCCAAGTCCTGGTCAGCAACCCCCACCCCACCCCCAGGGCCCTCTCCCTGTTCCCACTTCCTTATTTGGGTTTATCACACTGTAAGGAAAAGGAGAAACTTTTCCCTTCAAGCAGGCCTGGGGGGAGGGGTCTGCCCTAGTCCCAGGGGCGCCGGGACACCCTCTAGGGCACACCTGTTACCTCAGGCCACGCCCCCAGCCCCTCCCCCAGCTCTCACGCCTACCCGCCCCACCCAGCCGGAAAGGAGCCGGGAGTCTTCCAGGCCTCCGGCCTGGCTGGGAAGGAGTAGCAAGGAAGCTCAGGCCGGCGAGGAGGGGCCCAGGGGGTAGGGGAGGGTGCGCTGTGGAAACGAGCGTGAGGGGCAGGACCCGTCGCCAAGCCGCAGGTGGGAGCGGGGCCTCGGGGATGCACCAGGGGCAAGTCAGATAAAGGGGGGCCAGGATTTATTGGGGTTCAAAGTCCCGGTGCTAATGAGTGATGAGCAAAGTTCCCCCGAGGTGGAGGAACTTGGGGGGCAAAGTCTCCAGGTGGGGTGACCTGGTACTCCCACCAGAGCGGGGAGCTGGGCTGGGATCCAGAAGCAGGGCAAAGGGGTGCCAGCCAGAACAGGGTGAAAAAGTGATGAATGGAGAAGAATGTTCAAACTAGGGTACGGGGAAGGGCAGGATCCCAGAGGCACCCAGTCAGAATGGGGGTACGCTAAGCCAGTGTGGGGGCCATGGTTCTTGAGCCAGACCGTCCAGTGCCGGGCAGGGGTCTGGTGACCAGGCCAGGGTTGGGGGAACGAGAATTAGACGGGCAGGGAGAGGTGAGAAGGACAACTGAAAAAGCGGGGGCTAGGATTTATTGGGGTTCTAAATCTACGAGCCAAGGAATAAATGTCAAATTTTCCGCAGAAGAGGGGCCAGACTGGCGGGTGGGGGACAAAGTCTTCCTTACGGGGACGATTGGGGACTCAAGTTTCCGGAGCGCAGCCAGGCTGGGATGGGGGTGGCGCGGTGATCAGGCCAGTCTGGGCCGGGGGTCCCCGGCGTCTGGCGAAGCAGGCGTGACGGAGTCCCCGGATCTGGGCGGAGCAGGGGGCCCCTGCACTCACCTCGTCCCATTTGATGAACTTACTCCCGCGCCGCAGGGTCTCCACGACGGTGGGCGGCTCCAGCTGCAGCGCGTGGACGCCGGGCCTGGCGCCCGCCATAGCCAGGCCGGGGGCGGGTCGGGGACCCGCGGAGCCCCGACGGGGACCCGACGGCGCCGCTGTTCCCTCCGCGCGCTCCCGCACGGCCCGCTCCGGCCCGGCGGCGTCTGCGCCCGCCCGCCCGCCAGTCTGTCCCGGACAGACCAGAGAATCGGCGGGGCCCGGCCGGGGCGGGGCGGGGGCGGGGCCGCAGCGGGACCGCCCCCTCCCACCGCGTCCGGCCGGCCCGCCTCGCGTCGGCTCCCCCTGGCGGCCGGGGCGGCGACTGCAGCCAGAGGAGGGATGGGACTCGGGCGCGCCTAGACTGGGGTGCTTCGCTGGGGGAACTCAGCTGAACCGGCCCGGGGTGGAGGGAGGGCGCTTAGGGACTGGGGTGCAGCTAGGGGGACTGGGTGTAGAGGGCGCTGCTGAAGACCGGCGCTGGGGTCAGCCCACTGAGGTTTCTGAGGGGCAGGGGCGGGGGTATTACCAGAGAGCAATACTTGGGCTTGAGGGAGAAGAGACCTGCCTTCCACCCCACTCCTGCAGCGTTTAGCTGAGTGCTGGAAAAGCCACTCCCACCCCCACCCCCACCCCCCTGCCCTCACATTGCCTCACCCCCTCCTGCAGCAGCTCGGCCCCCCTCCCTGGGAGCAATTAGCAAGCTAATGGGCCTCCCGCCGCAGGCGCCCTCCCCCCATCCGTAGTCCGGGGAGGCCCGGCGCCTGCCGCCTCCATTGATGACCCAAGTACCCTGGCTTTGTAGAGCGAGGCCTGGAACAGCGCCCTTCTTGTTCCGCAGAACCCACCCCCCACCCCCCAGCTCAGCCTGGAACCTGTCCCTGTGGGGCTCCCGACTGCAAACTGAGAAGGGGACAGCTGGTCGTTTTGCCTGGAGGGGTCAGAAGCCTCCTGGGTGTCCACGAACTAGGAGGGTTGAGGAGGGGCTCTGCCACGCCTGGCCCACAGCAGGTGCCCTGAAATCTGCAGCGTGCCAGGGACCTGAGCTGGAAGGCGCATGGGCACTGAGATGGGTGGGGGCTACAGCCCCTCCTGCAGGGCTTGGCTGGGGGGGCTCCTGCCTGGGGGCCCCTGTGGGAGCCCCCCCAATACAGAGGCAGTAGCAGCAGCAGGTTTAAAGTAGAACTCATCCAGAGGGGCCAGCCAAGTCACCTAGAAACCCAGAAAGAGACAGAGCTGTTTCTGGGCGAGAAGGGGTCAGTCAAGGAGGAGGCAGCCCTACAGGCTGCCTTTGCCCCAGGCTCTCAGACCCCCAAGGGGAACCCTGCCTGGCACTGGCCATCCTCAAAATCACCACCATGTTGGGCACCGACTCTAACCTAACAGATCGCCTAGCCTTTGGCTGAGGCCCTGTGGGTGTGATTATTATCTCTACTTGAGGCCCAGAGAGGGGAAAGGACTCGCCCAAGGTCACACAGCTTGATAGGAGGATTGCAGCCCTCTGTCTTGAAGGCCAGCTCTGTCCTGTCTTTACTCCTTGCCCTTGAAGAGGCAAAGAAAGCGGGACCCGATTTGTGATCCTTGTCCTCTCTCACCAGAGCAACAGAGCCATACCCCTCAGAGACTCAGGGACCACAAGGTCTCATTGGGTAGCCATGCAGGGTAGAGATGGGCCTCTGCTCCCCCTAGCTTGGGTGCAGGTCTACTGGCCAAACCTAGTCTTTGTACCTCCGTCACCTTGTTCAGAAGTTGGATGTTGTCAGAGGATGAAATAGGCAAATGGGTATGAAAGGACTCCTGGGTACTGGATATCTAAGACAGCTGCATATCTAAGGAAAGGACAGCAGGCTGTGGAGATGCCAGGGAGGAGGGAGGGAAGGACATGGGTCAGCTCTGGGCCAGGGGACCTGCCAGCCAGTGCCAGGGCCAGCAGGGCCTGAAGCCGTGGCCTGAGCTTAGGGGTAGAAGCTCTAGGTGGCAGCTTCTTGAAAACCAAGATGGGAGCCCGTTTCCTGCCCACCGTGTCTCCCGAGGCCAGGGCAACCCCCATTAGAGGGCTCCTTACTCCTTGCACACTTTCTTCCTGCCTTGGTAATGGTAATAGGGTTTCTCGGCAAGCCATAATGGTGGAAGGAACGCAGTCTTTCCGGCCTCTACCCTTGATTAAGGGAGCGGTCTCAGCCACAGGACCCTCCCTAGGGCCTCTGCTTTAGGAGGCACTGAAAGCAGCCTCAGCTGCTCTCTAGGGGAGGGGGCCAGGACCCCAGGAGAGGTGGGGCTGGGGAAGCTACAGCCTGGGGCTGAAAGGATGAGGAGCAGCACGCAGCGCTCAGACAGGAGGCCAAGGGCTGGGATATGGTCTTAGAGCACCGACCTCAGCTGCAAATCACCAGAAGTCAGTGGAATCAGCCCCTTTGAAGAGGCTCAGGATAGGTTAGTGACTGGCCCAGGGCCTCTCAGCCTAGGGCAGAGGCAGGATTTGGACCTAGTTCTTCCACTCCAAGGTTTTGTGCTAGGCAGTCAAGCCTCCAAGGCGGCTGTAGGTCATCATGGCCATCTACGCTAACACAGGAGTAGGTGGCCATGGGGAGGGATGGACAAGATAGGGGAGTCAGTCTGAGGAATCTGGGAGTGTCTTAGGGGTAGCACAGAAGGTGGAGAGAGGGATTCAGGAAGAGCGTCCCTGGCTCTGTCTTCCCTGTTCAGGCTAGAAACCCCTCGGGGGACACCATGAAATTTGGAAATGACAGGAGGCCTTCAGACCAGCCTTAAGGGGAGGAGGGACAGGAAGATCACTGCTTAGGGTCATAGCATCTGGAGGGACACAGCTGGGACTTGTCCCCAAGTCTTCACCACCAATAGGTTTCATTCCCACAGCGAACTATGATATAGCCTCCCTCTTAACTGCAAGCCTCCCCAAGCCCCACCACCCCCAGGCCTGAATCAGCACTCCAGTTTAAAAAGAGCAAACCCACCCCGGTGGGGTGAGGTGGGGTGTGGTGGGGAATTTGGATTTGGTAAATTGCTTCTCCCATCAGGCCAAGCTCAGAGTCAGAAGCCAGGCTGGGGATGGGACTCTCTTAGAAAGGATGGGTCCTGCCTAAACCACAGGAGAAGGGTCAGCCCTTCTCTGGCCCCTGAGGCTGGCCGAAGAGAAGCTAAGGCCCCAGGTGGGCTGGGGAGGGAGAAGGTATCCGCCCATCGCCGAGCCACATGAGTCATGTGCCCCCTGCTCAGGCCTTTCAGGGAGAAGCCCAGCTGGCGTGAATCCCCCCACCACCATCACTGCACACACCGTTCTCAGCCAGCGCCTTCTCCTCGTCTGTACTCTCCAACCTCAAGCTAAGTCCGGAGTCCTGGGTTTTGGTGTGTCTGCAGCATCACACCAGCTGTGTGAACCTGGGCCAGTGTCAACGTCTGTCTGAGCCCCATCTGCTGCAGAGGGTGTCTCTGGCTTCCAGAGGGGCTGGGACTTAGTGTCTCTAGGACCTGGAGCCTCTGCTTGGGGCTGCGGAGGGTGAGCCTGTCCTCTGTGGTCTGTGGAAGCATCTGAAACAGTTGCACAACCTTCTGTGGCGGTAGGAGCAGTGACTTTGTGTCAGGGGGCCTGCGTAGACAAGCTGAGCTCCATTGCTATCTGGGTGTGTGACTTAACCTCTGTGGTGCAATCACTGAAACTTCCACGTCCTTTCCTATTTAATCTTTGCCACAACCTTCGGAGGAAATGGAGGCACACAGGAAGCCTTTCATTCAGTCATTCGTTCAACCAATTAAACACCGACTATGAATCTGACCTGAACTCCCCTGATGGCTCAGATGGTAAAGCGTCTACCCGCAATGCGGGAGACCTGGGTTCAATCCCTGGGTCAGGAAGATTCCCTGGAGAAGGAAATGGCAACCCACTCCAGTACTCTTGCCTGGAAAATCCCATGGATGGAGGAGCCTAGTAGGCTACAGTCCACCGGGTCGCAAAGAGTTGGACATGACTGAACGACTTCACTTCACTTCATGAGTCTGACCTAGGTGCTGAGAGTTCAGCAAGTCAGTTAATTTGCCATATCCATGTGGTTTGAAGCTGAGCGGGTCCACTCAATCATGGGTATCAGCAGTAAACAAGGGCCAGACAGGTCTCAGCCTCACAGAGCTCATAGTTTAAAAATGCGAGACGGACAATAAACCAGTGAATGAGAGACACTATTTAAAAAAAAAAAAAAAGATATATATATATAATCAAACTTGCTGCGGGAACAAGACACAGGGTCTGCTTAAGAGAGGTGGGCCAAGTAAGACGCTTGTGAGCTCTGAAGGACAGAGAAAGCCCTAGGGCTGGTATCTACCGGAGAGCAGTGAAGTGCCCTCGCGCTGGAACCGACTATGTGGAACTCGTATTAGGGTCAGCAGTTATTATTATCTTTATTATCCTGAGTACTGGCTCCTCCACTTCCCAGTTCTTTAAGCCTCAGTTTGCACACACAAGAGATTGCGGGGTGCGGAAGACCGCGCCCTGTGGAGACCAGCCCTACGAGGGCGCTCCAAACAAGTTTTCCCCGCCCGGGCTCCTCTGCGGGGGAGGGGCAGCCATGCGGGGCAGGACTCTGTGAACTACATTTCCCACAATCCCATCAACCGCCATCTTGGCCGGTGGGCGGTGGCTGCCCGGGGTCTAGCCCTTCAGGCCGCTCGGCCGGCTCAGCTCACCCCCAACCTAGGCCTCCATTATGGGGTGCGCGGAACCCCAAGGAGTGCGGCGTCCAGTGACCTGGGCAGCGCCTGCCCGTCTTCTCTACCCCTCCACCCCCGGGAACCCGGTCCACGTGTCTGTCAGCGCGAAGAAGCTTCTTGTCCTCCGCTGACCGAGGACCGGAGGACCCAGAAGGGAGAGGGGTGGCGCTCCCAGGTCTCCTCCTCGGACTTCGGTCCTGTATACAGTGCCCACTCCCCTCCATTCTCAGGCGGCCCCTGTTTTCGCTCCAGTGAGGACAGAACACTAGGTTCCCTATTGGAAGCGCAAATCCTCGCACCGGGCGCTTAGAACGCCTGGGTGTAGGGCAGGAAGCTTAAAAGAGAGAAGGGACAGCTAGGCCCAAACCTCTGAGGACTAGATCCTCCCCTAGCCCCTGTCCGGGGGCGGGGTAGGGGTGAGGGGCAAGCTGCAGGACTGGCCCTTTAAGGGGGTGTGGTCGGGGGGCGGGGGAAGCGATCCAGACAGAGAAAGCGGCTTCGGCTGCGGCGGCTCGGGCGGCGGCCGCGGGGGACAAAGGGCGGGCGGATCGGTGGGGAGGGGGCGGGGCGCGGCCAGGCCAGGCCCGGGGGCTCCGCATGCTGCAGCTGCCCCCGGGCACCCCCGCCGCCGCCCTCGCCGCGGAGCCGCGCGGAGCCGAGCTCACGAGCTAACCCGAGCCAGCGGCCGGGAGCCAGCCGGCGGGCGTCCGGGAGGCGGCGGCGCAGGGAGGGGCCCGACGCGCGCACGTGGCCCCGGCGGCCGCCATGGCGGACAGCGGCCCCGCGGGGGGCGCGGCGTTGGCGGCCCCGGCCCCCGGACCGGGGAGTGGCGGCCCAGGGCCCCGCGTCTACTTTCAGAGCCCCCCTGGGGCTGCAGGCGAGGGCCCGGGCGGCGCGGACGACGAGGGCCCAGTGAGGCGCCAAGGGAAGGTCACGGTCAAGTACGACCGCAAGGAGCTACGGAAGCGCCTCAACCTGGAGGAGTGGATCCTGGAGCAGCTCACTCGCCTCTACGACTGCCAGGTGTGTCTCCCACCCTTCGCCGACACCCTAAAACCGGTTCCGATTCGGGCCTCCTGGAAACCCACCTTGAGCCCGCCTGTCACCCGGAGTCAGTGGGCACCCCGCCTAAGCGCGCTCCCCTGCTTTCTGTACTCCCCGCCCCCAGTGTATGCTCTTTCTTGTCTGACCTAAGTCACTTCTTTCTTATTCGCTGCCTTGGACAGGAGACCTGGGGCTAGTCTAGGCTGGCTGGGGAAGGAGAGCTACCTATCGCTTGCTAGCCTAGACCAGTTTAAGGCACTAGCCAACCCCGTTGTTGGGGTTTATGTGTCTTGCCTGTTTCTAATGGGCTAATCTGGAGTCCATCTTGGCATGGGGGGCAAGCTAGCCCACTCTCTGGGTTCTGGTTCTCCACCCTGTGACTCCCTACTTGCTCAAGTGGTGACTCAGGCCCCGGGGGCCAGGGTGGAGGAGTGGGCTAGCCCTGTGCTGCCTACCCTAGCCCAGCCCTGGAATGCAGTTGGCTCCAGACAGGAGAGATGCTTCCTGGGGGAGGAGAGGTGACAGGCACCCCCTCCCTCGGCAAAGCATGGGCTCTTTGTTTCCCCTTTACCAGGCCTGGGTCCTTCCCACTGACCCCTCACCCTTCACTTCCTCCCCACTCCTGGGAAGCTGTGACAGGTGTTTGGGGGAGGGGAAGGGGGCCGTGATGAGTTGGGGCAGCTGGCCCCATCTGTGCTCTGGTTGAGATGGGGGGCTCGGAAGTTGGGGAGACACATCTGCAGGGTTCCCAGCCTAGGATCCCCGGCCCTGGCCGTCTGGCACCCAGGGTGCCCAACTGGCAGGGACAGGAAGCTCCCCCCCACATTGGGCAGTTTGCCTTGGCACAGGCCTGATCTGTTTTCTTCCTCGGAGCAGCTGCCGCTGTCTGCTGGGCAAAGAGGGCTGGCTCCCGTCTTCAGTAGGGCAGGGGCCTCAGCCAGAGCCCCTCTCACACCCTCTCTCCCAACTCAGGCCCTTGTCTCTCCCTCCTCCCCCACCCCTACCCCAGGAAGAGGAGATCCCAGAGCTGGAAATCGACGTGGATGAACTCCTGGACATGGAGAGCGATGATACCCGGGCTGCCAGGGTCAAGGTAAGAGGGGCTGGAGGGCAGTAGGGCCAGGTCAGGGAAGCAGGGGCTAGAGGGCGGCTGGGGGCGGTCTGCCCGTCATTGGGTCGGCAAGCCTCTGAAGCCAGGCCTGCCTTGATCTGCGGCAGTCAGCTCTGTGATCTTGGGCTCAGCTTTGGCCTCCACCAAAGGGGGCCAGTAGTTACTTGCCGAGCTGTTCAGTAGCATGTCCAGTGCCTTGGAAGAGGGTACGGGTGAACTCTAGGTCCGTGTTCTAGAGACTCAGTTACCCTTCCCTTCCTTGCCCCACCAGGAGCTGCTGGTTGACTGTTACAAACCCACTGAGGTAAGCAAGTGGTTTCCCCAGGGGTGGGGTGAGGAGCCTGGGGTCCTGTCCTCTTGGGGCCTGGTCTCCTTAATGTCTTCCCTCCCTCCAGGCCTTCATCTCTGGCCTGCTGGACAAGATCCGGGGCATGCAGAAGCTGAGCACACCCCAGAAGAAGTAAGGGTCCTTGACCCAGCTGAATGGTGGCTCCACAGGACAATCGCTGCCCCCTGACCTCGTAGCAACAGCAATACCAGGGGCCCTGCGGCCAGGCCTGGTGCCACAAGCAGGGCTCCCCGTGCCCCTGGCCCAGGGGCCTCTTCCCTGCCCCCCGTTTTCCATTTTTGGGGTTTTTTATTATTATTAAACTGATGGGACTTTTTGTGTTTTTATATTGACTGCGGCGCGGGCCCTTTAATAAAGCTAGGATACGCCTTTGGTGCAGTTCACAGGCTCGCCTGGTCTTTTAGGGGGGACACACTGCTCTCTGACTGCTGCCAGCTCAGCTTCTCCCCAGGTGACCGCAGGCCTTCCTGAGGGCCACGTAGCCATGGCGATAGCCCAGTGCTGGCTCCCAGACTAGGAGCTGGAAGTGGCTGGGGAGCTGGGGAGGAGCCATGCTGCTGCCGGCAGGCAGGAATACTCTTTTCCCCTCTGGACAAGGGCCACCATGCCACTCAGGGCTTGGCCATCGTGACCTCCATGCCACTAAGCCTTCTAGATCCCAAGGTTCTGCAGCCCAGAAGGGAGAAGGAGGGATGGGAGGAGGTCGAGGGAGAGAGGAGGCTGAACCTGTGGTTTCTAAGTCTCTCAGGGCCCACAAAGAAACACAGGCTCACTTCATGGGTTTTAAGGTTTTTTTTTTTTTTTTCTTTAAACAGTCTGGTCCCTGATGGGGGCCTCTCCACCGCCCCTCTCCAGTTTGGCTACAGTTCTGAACGTCGCTCGATTTTGAGCAGCTCCACCTCGAACACCAAGGTTGCACCACCTGCAGGGGAGAGGTGGGAGTAGAATGAGAACTAGGGCCACCAGGAGATGGAATGGATGCAGCAGATGGGGAGGGGGACACAAAGGTCTATTACCTGGAATCTTTGGGGGAGCTCCCCGCTCTCCATACCCTGCAAAGATAACACAAAGAAACAGAATGAGCTGTGGCCAGGCAGAGTGAGGTGTTCGCAGACAACCAGGCTGAAGCCAAGCCTCTACCCATCCTAGCACTAGGCCAGAAATGGGAAACGGGGGTGGAAAACAAGGGAAAGTTAGTTGCTCAGTCATGTCCAACTCTTTGCGATCCCATGAACTACACCTTGCCAGGCTCCTCTGTCCATGGAATTCTCCAGGCAAGAATACTGGAGAGGGTTGCCAATTCCTTCTCCAGGGGATCTTCCCAACCCAGGGACTGAACCTGGGTCTCCTGCATTGCAGGCATCTTTACCATTTGAGCCACCAGGGAGATGGGAGGGGGCTTGCAAAAGGTCAGAGAGTTGGCACCAGAGCCAAGTGTCCCAATGGTCTTGCCCTGTCCTCATTGCTGGACAAGGCTAGACTTGGAAGTGGCATGGATTGAATGAACTGAGTGGAGATCGATGCAGAGACTAAATCAGCCTTCACCCTTACAGGGATAATACACCCTGAACTCCCTATCCCCGCTCCAAAAGAGCCTCTTACCCAGCTCTGATGGAATCACCAGCTTCCGCTTCTCCCCCTCACACATCCTGCAGGACAACACATGTTCAGCATGTGGCAACAACCAGGCTCCTTGATCCCTCCCCCCATCCCTAGGGCTTGCCTCCCACAGTTTACCTCCTGGACCACAGCCATGGTCCCACGACTCACCCTAGCAGCCCCTGGTCCCAGCCCTTGATGACCTGGCCTGTGCCCAAGGAGAAGACAAAGGGCTGGTTCTGGGGCAGGCTGCTGTCAAACTCTGTTCCATCTTCTAGCTTCCCCTGTGAGACCATGGGAAGGCCAGTGAGGAGGAGGGTCTGCTCTGACACCCCCACCCCCAGTGCTCTTCCCATCAAGGTGGCACCCCCCACAGCATTGGTGGCCATAGTCCTAGCAGGAGACAGAACGTTGGGCAGCTCACAGTACACTGTCACTGCTTGCTGATGCCAACCTGGGAGTAGACAGTGAAAAGCAAGGCAGAACCATGCACAGTAGATGAGAAGACTTGCCCAAGAGATCCCCCTTTTGGCAGAGAAACCCGGCTCCCGGTTCCTTTCTTGTCCCCAAAGGCCCCGCCCCCAAAGCTCCACCCCTTCACCCACCGTATAGTGCATGTGCAGGACGTCCCCTTTCCTCGATTTGATGGGACAGTGGTCTACCCGTTTCTTGACTCCAATCTGCAGCTTCCGTTTGCCCTCGGCCCCTGTGGCCGTGACCAGGGCGCTCAGGCAGATGGACAGTACTGTCAAGACCCAGCTCAGCCTCATCTCTCTGTGGGAACAGACCCCGACCAACCAACCGGGGGAGAGGAACGGGAGGGCATGGAATACCGGCAGGTACCGGGAGGATTCCACCCCACCGTGGACCCTGCCTGCCCCTGGGGATCCCCTTGTTCGGGATCACCGCCCCCTCCCCCAGGCTCCACGGCCACACTTACCAGTCCAGTGAGAAGGGGGCTTGCCCGAGGACCCCAGCAGCGGGGAGAGGGGGTCAGGGGAGGCCACAGCAGCCAGGGTCCCGCCCCTTTGCTCACCCCCTGCCCTTCCGTCCCTCCCAGTCCCCAGCTCTTCTCTTCAATTCCCACCCGTCCCCTTCCGCAAAGTCCAGACCCTATCTGGCTGCAGAGCGGTTGCCCCGACCGGGCGACCCCATTCACGCCACACCCAGTTGCCTCCCGCCCAACACACCCACACATCTGCGGCTGCCGCAGGGGGTCGGCCCCGAGGCACCCACACGTCGCCACTGGGTGGCTCCGGGGAGCCCTTGTCCTCCGGGGGTACCCCCCAGGCTGGCCCTGTGCCTCCGCCCGAGGTGCCGCCCCAACTCTGAGCCCTCGGGGGCCTGCGGGGCACCCAGACTGGTCCCGTGTCGGGTGGCCGCCGAGTCCGCTCCACCCATACCACTTCTCCCGGGGGAGTTCTAGGCCTACCGCGTCCCCAGGCACGGCCACCGCGGAGACCGCCCCCGCGTGGACGCCCCGGGCCATTACCTGGGCCTACCCCTTCGCTAGGCTCCTTGGCCCCACCTTTTAGAGGGCGTGGTTCCGCCCCCAACCCTGTAGCCCCGCCCCCGACAGAACTAGATCCCTCTTCCTGGACCGTAGCCGCGCCACTCACCGGCTGAAGCCCCGCCCCCAGCGCCTGGGTTCCTTCCTCCTCGGCCTCCAAACCCGAGGCTCCTCCTTCCGCCTCTTCCAGCTCCTCCTCCAAGGGCCAGTCTCCACCCCCAAAAGGTCCTAGCCCCGCCCCCAGGTCGCGAGCTCCGCCTCCCACCGGCACCAGAGGAGAGGTTCCACCCGTTGCCGTTCGACTTCCCGCCCCAACTCCCGGAGCCCCGCCCCGTGAGGCGTGAGAACCCTCCCCCTGCGGCATCCCCGGACAGCTCGGACCCCCCAACAGTCAATTTCCTCGTGACCTATCCCTCGTTGACACTCGGAGCCCCAGCCCGCTCCTACCCTGCCTGATCCAGCCTTCCCTCTTGTACCCCAGCTCCCCCCAGCCCGGGCTGTGGCCCCCGCTCACCTCCTCGCCGCGCCCCCGGAGTCAACCCCAGTCGTGCTGCCGTCTCTGCGCAGGCGCATCATCGTCGCCACCAGCCCTGGCCACGCCGCCCGCCCTCATTGGACCATGCAAAACCCGCGGCCACACGCCCGCTGGGGAAGTTTCTTCCCTAGCCCCGCCCCCGCGCCACCATGTGACCCATACGTCACGTCCGGTGGCTTTGTAGTCCTTAAGGTGAGGTGAAAGTGACTTCCGAAAGGGCCGAAGGCACTTCCGTTTGAGGTGAGGTTAAGGTCAGGCGGGCGCGGGTTCCCGGAGGGGGTCTTGAGACGCCATTTTATGTCGCCCCCAGCTTGACGCTCCTGATTGCCCTTGGGCCTCTTCTGATCCACAGTCCTCAGTTGCTGTGGAAAGAGCCTAGCTTCAGAGTGAGCCTTGGGTTTGAATCCTGGGTCTGCCACTCATTGACTGGGTGACCTTGAACAAGTTTCTTGGCCTGGTGACTCTTGGGCTTGATAACATCCACCCCACAGGGTCCCTGTTGGAGTCCCCCAGTATTGTGCACAGCTAGGCCCACAGCAAATGCTCTTAGCTTTTTTCTCTTCCAGCATCCAGGCCTGCCTCTACCTGCGGCATAATGACCCTGAGTCATGACTGTAACCGTCTGACTGGGTCCATTCCCCATGCAGACTTATTTCCAGTCGCTTCAGCACCCAGGAGTAAACATGTGTGTGCTCAGTCGCGTCCGACTCTTTGTGACCCCATGGACTGTAGCCCACCAGGCTCCTCTGTCCATGGGATTTCCCAGCAAGAATACCGGAGTGGGTTGCCATTTCCTACTTCAGGGGATCAAGCCTGCATCTCCTGCATTGGCAGGTGGATTCTTTATCACTGATACACCTGGGAAGTTCCACTTAAGTAATGAACCTGCAGTTGTGCTTAGTTGCTCAATCTTCTCTGACTCTTGTGACCTCATGGACTGCAGCCCACCAGACTCCTCTGTCCGTGGGGATTCTCCAGGCAAGAACATTGGAGTGGGTTGCCATGCCCTCCTCCAGGGGATCTTCCCAACCCAGGGATTGAATCCAGGTCTCCCACATTGCAGGCAGACTGAACCTGCAATTGAAGGTAGCTAAACCTAAGTTGAATGTTAGGGAGATGGATGATCTGAGGCCAAATCCTCAGCCTTTCCGAGCTTATCTCCTCAACTGAAGAAGGAAGATAATCACAACACTGACCTCAGAATTGAGGGTTAGTTGAGAAGGTGCATACGAAGCACATGCTCATTGGACAAGCTAAATGGGTTTGGGAGGTAGTAGCTAAGGGCCCTAACCCTCATGTGTCTCACTCTAATTGAACTCTCGCATTTTTGGTAACAGCATAGCTGAGAAAATGATTTGAAAGTAGCAGTCACTTGTCAGAAACCCGTCTCTTCTGGTTTAACACCACTCTTGGTTTGGGCCTAACAAGATCACTACCCCTTCCTCAATGACTTCAGAGAAGGCCTCCATTAGGTAGCTGCTTTGGGTTAAACTCTGCCCTGAATGCTCTGCCTTGATGGGGCAAAGTACTGGTACCCAAGGTTGCCTTTCAGTTCATCCCCTCCCCTCACAACTGAGCCCCAGGGGCACTAGAGAGTGCAGGCAGAAAGCTGACCACTGAGTTTGGGCTGGGTCAGATAAAGGTCAGGAGAGTACCAAGTAGAGCATGGGGAGGGGAACTCAAGGTTCGAGGGAGGTGACAGTGAAGACAGCGATTGAAAAAAGAGAGAGTTAAGCTCCATGAAGCAAAAAGTTGCAACCACAGAGTGTAACCTGGAAGGGAAGATGAGTGTTCTTTTCTGTTACATGACTCTTAACTTTCTTGGCACCCAAGGGCCCAGACCACAATGATCATCTGCTCCCTCTGTGTGTACACATAAGGCTCAGAAAGAGGGGCAGTGACAGCCGAGGGCATTCGGCAGAGCTGAGTCCCACCTCAAGCTCACTGGCCATCTCCTTCCAGAAAGGAACCCTTGAGATGGACACAGGGGCAGGACCGGTTAGCGCAACATGAAAGTGAAGGATGCACGATTCTGGCACTGTGACCTGTTATGTGTGTTGGGGGGGGGGGGGGTCTTTGGACCCCATCTCCTCCAAGCTCCATGTCTAGGAGGCAGTACAACACAGACGTTAATGTCCAAACCAGCCAGCCCGGACACTGACAGACAGTGACAGAGGCAGGGACAGTTCCTTCCATCTCTTTTATCAGGACTGGGGGTCACAGTTCCTGCACTGAAGCCCAACTCCCACATTTTTGTAGAGGATCGGGGTCTTCTTAGTGAGGGGACAGAGGAGCCAGCTGTTAGATGCTCACTTGTACGAGGTGGTTGAAAACTGAGTCGGGACCCCATTCTCTTCCAGGTTGGTACGTGACCCCTCTTGCTGCCTCCAGGTCTCCTCGTCCAACTCTGTCCACCTTGTTGGACGGCAGCCTTGGAGAGACAAGGGGCAGCTGGAAGGCCCTCCGAGAGGCCCAGGTCCCAGAGGAGCTTCTGCCCAGGCTGAGGTCTTGGGGACTGGACGGTTCTCACCAGGCTGCCCTCCTGCCCCCCGGGGGGAAGGGCTGTGAGGCTAGGGGCCCCACTGAGTCTGAAAAGCAGTTTGTCACCTTCGCAGCTTCCGGCACCTGGGAAGGGAAGAAGGGGTCTGTCCACACTGGCACCAAAGCTGAGCCGTTTCTCTAGATGCACCCACTTGTTAACTTCTGTGAACCCCATTCTCCTCTAACACTCCTGGGAAGCCCCAGCTGGCCCGGCCCACACAAGGCCACCCCATGACCCTGCTGTGGAAGGGAGGGGTGGTGAGAAGAAGATGAGGGTGGACCAGGGTTCCACTACATCTCCTGGCCTCCCAGAGCCCGTAAGGTAGAACATCAACGTCTACCACTGACATTTCTGAGACGGTTCAGAGCTTTGCAAATTGGAAGCCTGTCTTTGCATTGCCACTCCTGGCCATGTCACCTCTTCCAGGACATCTCTAGCCTCTCAAAGACGATAAGACAATGTCAGGTACCGCTCACCACAGCCCCTGACATCCTCTGCTGGCATCATGTGTCTGACTCCCGCATTAGAACAGGAGCCTTGTTTTTGCTGACCCCAGTGCCAACTAGGTGCTGGGTCAATATTTATTCAACCCGGTCAAAACTTTCCTTTCCCTGGCTCTTCTCCCACCGGCTCTTCTCCCACCTGCTCCAGGATGGGCCTGGCCACCACCCCTGACTCCTCACCTGCAGGTGTCTGGGTTAAGCTCTAAGCCCCGCCCTTGACAACGGAGGAAGCTGCGGCGTCGGCAGCGGCAGCGGC
This sequence comes from Dama dama, assembly GCF_033118175.1. Taxonomy (NCBI): domain Eukaryota; kingdom Metazoa; phylum Chordata; class Mammalia; order Artiodactyla; family Cervidae; genus Dama; species Dama dama. The sequence goes on from NC_083682.1 coordinate 8,374,243, forward strand.
AGGTCCGGGGGTCAGGGCGCTGGCGGCGCTGGGGGCAGCGTGGGCAGAGGGGCCTGGGGCTGGAGTGGGATGGGTGATGTCAGCTGGGGAGGGTGCTCCAGGGGCAGGGTCCCAGCCCGGAACAGAGCGGGGCTGGGGACGGTGGTGGGGAGTGGAAGCCCTAGGAGGAGAAGCAACATGTCTCGGGTGGGAAGGAAGAGTCTTCCCAAGGGCTGGGGTCAGGGGAGAGCACAGAGTCTTGGGGAGCAGAGAAAAAGAGGGGGGGGGGAAAGGCAGGAGAGGAGAAGGAAGGGAGGTGACCACAGCTTCCTGACACAACCTAACACCCCCTGCCCCAGCCACACGTGACTTTCTGGGCACTGGGCCTGGGCTCCAACCCCACCCCAGCAAGAGCCCAAGACTCACCTGTCTGGCTTCACAGCACTCTCTCGTTTTTTTGGTCTGAAAAGTAAGAGAGACGAACAGAGACAAGGACAGAGAGGATCAGGAAGTCAAGCATTCTCCGCTCTTTTGCCCTCGATCCCAGGCCTGCCCGGCTCTACCCTTGGAAACCTTGTCCCTGCTGCGGTGTACCGCCACACCCAGCACCCCCTCGCTGGCACCTGCATTCACACTGGCTGTGTTCTTCCAGGGACATCTCCCCCAGCTGACTGCTTGGGTACCGGATCATGAGGATCTGGGCTCAGGAGAACAGGGAGAGACACAGAGAGAGAGATGAGAAGGGGGCGCTCCAGGGCTGGAGGGGTGAGAACACCTTGCCCACCGCCCAGGGCTCTGGCCACCACCCCCTCAGTCCCCAGCATCCAGCCAGGCACACTCCCCCTGCCCCCTACCTGCATTCGGACTTGGTGCTGCCCAGTGGGCACGCACTCCAGGCCATCGTCATGGCAGCAGCCGCCGCAGCGCTGCACCGTCACACAGCTGGGCACCAGTTGCTTGGCCACAGTGCCCACGAGCTCCATGTTCAGGGGCACCACCACCTCCCGCGGCTGGCAGGTGGCACGAGCATACACGTCTATCCATGACACTACTGGGGGTAGATGTGGAAGGGTTAAGTCCCCCCAGGGTTTCCTGCAGCTACCCCCTGGTTCCTCTACCCCTGCGTCCAGAAGCTGTTCTCCTTAGTTCCCCCATCATAGCCATCCTCCAACTAGCCCCCATTTCTGCCAACCCAATCTGTCTTCCTTGCCCTGTTCATCCAGATACCAGGCATCCCACTGCCTCAATCTGCTCTTCTGTGAAATGGGCAGAATTAAGAGTTTGCATCTTACAGAGAGGCTGTGATTACACAAGATGAGAAATACATGGAGTCTGCAATCAGGGCTGGAAGCAAATGTTCTGAGCGCCGGCTGGTGCAAAGTTCTGTTACTATTACCTTTCTTCTGGTGACCAGGGGCATCAGGCTGGGAGATGGGGGCCTGTAGGAGAGAAGAAAGCTGGACCCAAGTTGCACTCCAGGAAGGGCTGGCAATGTCTTTCTCCCCAGGGCTCTGCCCTTGCAGTCAGGAGGCTTAAACTCCCCCCTGGGTCACTCTAGCTTTACCTGTCCTCTCCAGGCCACCTGGGACCTGCCCTGGCTACTACCCGCCAGGCCCGCTCTGGCAGCAGCCTCGAATCTCCAAGCCTGGGGTCGGGGCTAATTCTCCAGGCCCCAGATCAGGAAGGGGCACAGTGGGCGCAGAACTGCGTCCGCCAGGCACTGAGGCGGCCCCGCCCCCGGCTGCGCCCAGGGGACGGGGTGGGGCGGGGGAGTGGCCCCGGAGTCTGGCGGGCAGACGAGGAGGGACTCCCGGGGGATGCCTGGGCTGGGCTCCCGAGACGCCCCCGTGGACCCCCAAGAACCCCGCGCCTTCCCACTTCCGCCAACCTTGAGAGAGGGCACGGCGCGCGGGCGGGATGTCGCGGACGCACGTACCTGGGCGAGGGCCAGCTGCAGGAGCAGGGCGAGCAGCAGGCGGCGGAGCAGGGGGCTCATGGTGCCCGCGGGGGCCGCGCGCCGGGGGCGCCCGCATCGCCCTAGCCGGGCGGCGCGGGGGGCGGCGGCAGCCAGAGCCCCATGGCGCGGGCCCGGGCGCGGCGGGCGGGGGCCGGGCGCGGGGGGCGGCTCCTCCGCGGCCCCCTCCCGAGCCCTGGGCGCAGGCAGCGCAACGCAACGCAGCGGCGGCGGCGGCGGCCGGAGGAGCCGAGCGGGCGGGCGGCCGGTGGTGGCGGCGGGCGGCGGGGACGGCGGGGGCGGCGGGGGGCCGGGCCCGGGCTGGCGGGCGGGCGGCTCATGTGACCCAGACACGCGCTCCCCACCGGGCCGCGGGGCGGGGGCGGGGCGGGGGAGGGGGGGCAAGGCCGCCGGCGGGGCCCGCCCCCTCCACACACACACACACACACACACACACACACACACACACACACACTCACTCACTCACTCACTCACTCACTCACTCACTCACTCACTCACACACTCACACACTCACACACACACCCCCTCCCGCCGCTGCAGGGGAAAGGGGACGCACCGCCCAGGGGGCCGGGCTCCCGGGTTGCCGGCACCGAAACCCAGAGGGCGGGGCCGGGGCGGGGGGCGCTAGGCCTGTAGGAGGGAGCCAGACGAGAGCTCTTGAGAATCACTTTATTGCACGCGTTTTGGGTCGTGGGGCGTCCCAGAAGGGGGCACCCCGCAGGCCCCATCCAAGGTGAGCTCTCCAAGGTGAGCTCTCCAAGGTGAGCTCTCCAAGGTGAGCTCTCCAAGGTGAGCTGCTCAGGGGCCCGGGGGCACGACCCCGGGGCCTTGGGGCGGCCCGGGTGGTGGCTGCAGCTGCTGCCTCTGCCGATGCTCCTGCAGGAGCCTGGCTCTGTTGGCCCTGCAGGGAGAGCATCTGAGTGGTCGGGACTAGGATCCTGGGGGTGGTGCTGGCACAGGGAAGGGAGGGCAGGAAAGAGCTGGGACAGACCTGGCCCGGGCCCGAGTGTCGTTATAGATGGCTGTGATGATCCGATCCTTCTCATCCATGAAGCTACGATGCAACTGCTCCAGCTTCCTGCAAAGGGGTTACAAAGAACACTGGGACCCCCAATCTCTGCTGTCCCCCAAGTCTCAGTCCCCTCCCCTCCACTCCAGGCTCTCACAGCTTTACACCTGTGGGGACCTCAGCCGAACTGCCCGTGCTAGGTGAGGAGACGGGCACAGAGTGGCCGGGACTTGTCCAGGGTCTCATGGTGACCCAGGTCCCTGACGGTCATGACAGCAGCTCTGAGCATCAGAGAGGTCCTTGAAGGAGACCAGAAAGGTTTGTTCTAACTTGATCACTGAACTAGGCACGCTGCTAGCAGTGGGCACCAGCCTTTAGATGTCTCTACTGTTGAAGCTCAGTGGCATGGCATGTGTGAGAGGGTGGCAGGAACGAATGAGGGCAGTTGCTGGTAAGGCCCAGCTCAACCCATTTCCTTCTTGTGCAGGCTCTCTGGTTGGCTCTAGCACTCTGGCGATCAGCACCAAAGATTTAAATTCCAATGAAAAAAAAAAAGGAAATGACATAAGCTCTTAGTGCACAGCTGCCTTTGCCAAGTCAGAAGGGGCTCTGGAGGAGACCTATTTCATGCCGTTCTTAACTTGGGACACACAAGGGTGCAGGTCACAGGGGTGGTGTGGTTAGGTGGCTGACACTGGGCTTCGCAAACCCTTCTGCCCCCTGCCCATCGCCTTAGGGAGGCACACACCTGAAGGCCACGTAGTGCAGGCCCATGCCAGCCAGCATGATCAGGAGGCAGTACCCCAGCACTCGCCGGTTGTGTTTGTGCTGCTGCTGCCTGGACTCTGGTCCCTGAGGCCTCACTTTATGAAATTGGGCCCAGTATTGTTCATTGGGGGGTGCCCCAGAACTGCTTGGAGGAAGAAGAAGGGACAGTGTAAGGATGAGTCCAGCCAGACAGGCCTCCTGGCTTCTGCTCCCCAGCCTCGCCTCACCCCTCCAATCCCCTTATCTCCCTGTTCACGCCTCTTCCTGGGACCCATCCTGATAATGTCCATGCCAAAGGGCTCAACACTTGGAGGTGGTGAGCTGGGGGCTGGACCACTGTACCTGTATGCCTGGTGAGCAGACCTGGGGTGGGCTGTGGTTCCTGGAGACTTTGGGGAAGCTGCTGAGCGGAGCTGGTGGTCATAGCTGCGGCGGCTCTGCTCACGGCTCAACACTTGGTATGCTTCACTCAGCTCCACAAAGCGACTGTGCAGGGCTGGGTTCCCGGGGTCCCGGTCAGGGTGCAGCTGGGGTGGAGCAAGACTCCCCTCATCTCCCTTTCCATGCCCCTTCCCGGGACCCATCCTGATAATGTCCACCCCAAAGGGCTCATGCCATTCCCAGAGGCCCTGCCTGGGGAGTGACCCTCACTCTCAGGCCTGCCCATCCCTGTAAAACACCACAGTCAGGAAGCACAGGCTTCTGCCTCCTCCCCTTGTGTAAGTCCTTCCCACCTGCTGCCTGGCTCTCACTGTAAGTCCTGGATCCAGCTTTCTCAAGAGCAGGCAGGCCAAGTGAACCAAGCCCAGCCCATCAGACAGGCCTCCTGGCTCCTGCCCCCCAGCCTTTCCTCCCACTGGGCAGATCTCTCCCCGTGGGGCACCTCCCCCTCCCTGTGAATGCTGAGGGAATATGCACCAGCCAGAGTTAGCTTCTCAGTTCCATTTCTGAGAATTTGAAGCATACCCCATCTGGCTCAGATTTCCCTTCCCCCTCTCCACTTAAAACCACGGGTACCTCTTTGGACTTGGAGAAGAAAGCTCGTTTAACTTCTTCAGCGCTGGCACCAGGCTGCACCCCCAAGAGTTCGTAGTAGTTACTGGGGCCAGACCTGTGGAGAAAGGCCCAATCCTGCCAGGGCTAAGGAAGACACAGGATACCCCTTCCCCACCCACTTGGGCCACCCTTTGACTCAGCATCCTGGTGCTCAGGGTTGAGCCAGGATAGTCTCTGTAAATCATCCCTCCCTATTTGAATGTTCCAGGTATGGGGCAGATCAAAATGTCTCCAAGTGTAGTTTTCAAATTCCTTGCATCAGAAACACCTGAAAATTATATTTTGGTTTTTGTTTTGATCATGTTTTTTAAAATAAATTCTTGGGACTTCCTTGGCCGTCCAGTGGCTAAGACTCAGGGCTTCCACCACAAGGAGCCTAGGTTCCATCCCTGGTCAAGGGAACATGCCCTGCAGTGCGCCCAAAAGAAAAAAAAAGAAAAAATTATTGAGCCCCACCTCATTCCTGCAAATCAAAGTCTCCAAGTGGGACCCAGGAATCTGCAATTTTGTAAGCGCACCCCCCGCCCCCGGCCCCCCGTGTTATGCACAATGATGCTTAACAACCACCTGAGTTGTAGGAAGGGCACTAGGTTTGACTTGGGTTCAAATTTCAGATCTGTATGACCTTAGGGGTTATCCCTTAATCTCTGATACTGTGTCTTCAGCAGTGAAGGGGAGAGTAACCCGACAAATCTGTAAGGCGCCTGACACAGAGCTATCCCAGCACCTAGCCCAGCGCCTAGAATTGGGCAGGCCAGCAACAAAAACCTACTGAATGACCGGGCCTGATCCCGGGGGCCCGACTCACCGCTGCCGGGCGGCCGCTGCGAAGAACCAAATGGGAGGGTTGAGGGGCCACAGCCGGCATAGGCGCAGGGGCAGCATGGCGGCAGGCGGGGAGCTGGTGAAAAGAGACCACAAAGAGGAGTGGGATGGGACCCCTTGAATCGGAGGGAATGAGGAGCGGGGGCGTGCTGGCCCTGTTTAAATGCGAAGGAAAACTGAAGCAGGCCCGGGGGGCTCAGGGGCGTTTGGAGCCTTCTTGCTGAAAACCAGATCTGTGTTCTGGCCCCGTTCCCGCCTCTGTCCCGTGCGTCCAAGCCGCCCTCCACGTTCGTCTCGGAGTCTGGGCCACTAGCCCGGGACTCGGAGACCCCCTCCCCACCCTGGGAGTATTGTGGGGGGCGGGTGCAGGAGGAGCCACACCAAGCCCCGCCCTCACTGCACTCACGGACTCCGCGGCGGCCGCCATTTCCTGCTCTTAGCCAGGCCCCGCCTCCGCACTCTTATTGGCTTAGGCACCCAGACACGCCCACAAGCCCGGAGGGGCGTCCGTTCGGCGAAGCCCCGCCTCCGCACGCCCTTTGGCCTTTCACGCCTCACCCAGGCCGCAGGGCTTGCAGAGACGCGCCGGGACCCACCCGGGGAGCCGGCGGGACTGGTCCTGCTCTTGAGTGAGGCTTTCAGTTCAGCCTCTGTTGCTCACTCCTTCGGACATGGCTGTTACTCCACTCTGCACCGAGACGCATTTCACAAAGCAGTTTCCACCCGTAAAGTGAAGTGTGAAAATTAGTCGCTCAGTCGTGTCCGACTCTGCGACCCCGTGGACTGTAGCCCGCTAGGCTCCTCTGTCCATAGGATTTTCCAGGCAAGAATAATGGAGTGAGTAGCTATTTCCTTCTCCAGGGGATCTTCCAGACCCAGGGATCAAACCCGGGTCTCCTGCATTGCAGGCAGATTCGGGAAACCCTTCCACCCCACAGTCAGCCTGGAACCTCACTGGAACCTTGCAAAGGGGCACGGCCCTCAGCTTGCAGGGGGGAAAACTGAGGCTGGGCCTTTTTTTAACCCAAGTCACTTGTCCTGTCTCTCTCACCCACCCTGGGCTCTCCCAGTGGCCCCCTCTGTCTCATGGAAACAGCAGATGCCAAAGGAATCCAAGAATAAAGTCCTTTATTGTCTTCCGAGCTGTGGTGATAGGGCTGGGAACTCCGGGAGACTCAGGTGGAACTTCCCTGGACCCGGTTGTAGAGGAAGATGGCGCCTTTGGCTGAGGGGCAGAGCTCAGCCCACATTTCAGTCTCCTGCAACCTCTGCATACTCTGTGGGGAGAGACAGTGAGACCCAGACATCTCAGCCTCAGGTTTCTTGTGGGAGCTGTGCCCACAGTTCCTGAGCCTCAGAGCCTCATGTTAAGGGGGCTGAGCAGGTCTCCAGCACTCTCCCTTGGGCTGAAGGCAACCCCGCGAGGACTTGTAACTCTGGAGAGAAGCTCTGAGATCTGGGAGCCCTGTCTGACCCAGGCCTGGGAGACACGTGCATCACCAGGCCTCTGCAGGCCCCAACCCAGCTGCTTATCCAGCTGCTTGCCACCTCGAACCTGTTTCTCCACAAAGATGATTCCTGTGGATTCGTGGGCCTCAGGTCCCCCACTCATGTAGTGTCTCCTCACCTGCTCAGAAGTCAGGCTGCACCTGGACAGGATGTGAGAGTGGCCTGGTGAGTGCTTAGCCCCAGAGGGTCCCTGTGGAGCCCCAGCTCCCTCAGCCATGCCCCTCAACCACCCACCTACCCCAGGACCCAGGACTCTGTCCCCCAGAGATCACTCACTGGACGTAGAACTCAGCACTGGCACGGCCGGCACTGGTCTCATTGCAGGCGATGCCCAACAGCAGCGGCTGGCTCAGGGTGAGTGGCGGCACATTCACCTGGAGCCAGGGGTACCACCTCTCAGTGCCCAATGCCCACATCCCTGCCCCCTCAGTGAAGAACAGCATGTTACCCTAATACAGCATTTTACAGTTTGTAGTTCAAGTGCCAAGAGTCACAAAAAGTCAGATCTTGGACACATTCATTTCATGTGGGAAAAACAGAACTGGAGAGATGGAACAGTTTGCCCAGAGTCACCCAGGGGAAGTTGATTTAGTAACTGGGACTCCTATTTACCCCTCTTTTCAACAAACCTGGCAGCAGAGTAGGCAAGACATTTATCATTATCCCCATTGTAGGGAGGAAAACCTTGAGGCACATAGAGAAAAGGGTTAGAATTCCACTTCAAGTGTGCCTAGCTGCAAAGCCAAGCTCTTTGTTCAAGGCCAGATGCCTAGGACTTCCCTGACAGTCCAGTAGTTAGGAGTCCCGTACTCTCACTGCCGAAGGCCTGGGTTCAATCCCTGGTCAGGAACCTAAGATCCCACATGCCATGTGCCAGTCTGGACCTGTGGAATTCTGGTTTGTCCTACCTCCTCCCTCCTTGCCCACTACTCTGTTCTGCCTGCCCCTCACTCACCTCATCACAGATCTCCTGGAGGACACTGGAGAAGAGCTCGTGTACCACCAGCTCCCCAGGGAGGTCCTTGTGCAGGGGGCTGTCACCTGGGCACAGGGCCTGTGAGAGGTCAAGCTCAGTCTCTGCTACCCTCTTTCTGCCCTGCTTTCCCCCCATACTCACTGGCCCTGAGGGCCACTTTCTCTGACCCCAGCCCTCTTTTTCCAGATGGGCAACCACAGGTTCAGCTAGGTTGTCCATCCCCACCCCCATCCCCAGTTCCCTAGCTTCCCATGGGTCTGGGGCAGGATTCAGCAGAGAGGCTGAGAGGTGCTACCCCTAAGAAGAGACTACAGAGAAGCACCAGGCCAGCTCCCCTTTCAAGAGATGAGGAAGACAAAGCTGAGCTTTGTGGGTCTTTGTGCCTCTGTGCCCAGCGTGGCATCTCACCTGAGGCTCAGGATGCCCACCAGGCACGTCCACAAGCCCAGGTGCCTCAGCCACCTGGCCAGAGCGGCGCAGGAAAACAAGGAAGTCGTCAGCAGTGGCCAGTGCAGCGCCCACGCCCAGAGGGTCCGCCAGATAGGCTTGCTTGTCACCCCAGTCGATGGCCCCCTGCTGTCGCAGCCAGGCAGCTGAGCTGGCCCAGTTGGTCCCCAGGAAGTCTTGATAGGAAGTAAGGCCCAGGCGCAGGAGCAGCTGTGGCCCTGGCGAGCCAGTGGACGCCAGTGTGGCGGAGTGCAGGCGGAACTTGGGAGCATCAAAGAGCCAGGGCTGTGCCTGAAGCCGGCTCTCCCAGATCGCGGCGATGGCCTTGTCCCCTCCTGGCAGTGGGCGACGGTCATAGGCTGGGCTCAGCTCAGCTTGTACCTGCTTCTCAGGCAGCCCCCCCTGTGGGCACTGCAGCAGCAGGGACACCTCAGGGTCCATGGCCTGGAGAGGGCAGTTCTGGGGAGGACACAGCCAAGCCTGTCACCTCGGGGGACCCACAGCCTCCCTTGGGCCCGGCAGCTGGCCCCCTCTATCACAGACTTCCTGAGGGTACCCCCAGCCCTTCTGCACCCCCCTGACCACTCCCTGGGCAGTAAAATGTCTTATCATCCCAGCAAGAGCTCCAAGGCTCCTGCTACCAGACATCTCTTAGACTCCCCGGCATCCCTACAACCCAGAGGTCCTGGGTCCTGTCTCCCCCTAGTGCCCCTGTCTCCCCAAACCAAAGGTCCTGCCTCCCCTCAATGCCCCTGTCTCCGCAACCAAAGGTCCTGCCTCCAACCCTAGACACGCCAGGACCCCTCCCACGGTCCGGAAGCTCCAGCCTCTAGCCCGCACTCACCGGCCCACTCTCCCGCAGGCTCCGCCCCTTTCCTCGGAGCGGAAGTGCCTGCCCCCTTCTTTCTCGCCTTCTCATTGGCCGGTCCCGGCGCTCAGGGCTCCCGAATCAGCTGTCCCGCACCCGGAGTCGGTGAGCCTTCCTGTGTGTCCCTGCTCCATCTGTCTGGCCGGCCCAAACAATTCCGCCCCTTAGCCTGGATGCCGGCGAGGCGCCCCTTGCGGAGCAGACCAGCGAGCCTGGGTCACGGGGTCTCGGATTCCCTGGCTGACGTAATGTGACCTTGGGCAAGTCTTGCCTGCTGGGCCTCAGTTTCCCTATCGGCTCCAGGGAGTTTGGGGTGGGAAGTGAGTTTAGTGATCTGAATATCCCCCTCCCAGTTCTCACGTGCTGAAGCTCTGTGGCACCGGGCAGCATGGGGACGTGGGAGGGGCCTTAACTGTCTCCCATGTCACTGCTCCCCACAGGTCTTGGCCATGAACTCCTCTGGAGGAAGGAGGCGGGAAGCAGCTGGGCCCAAGGGCAGAAGGGCTCACAGACCCCCCAGGGAACAGGTGCTCCCCCTCTCCACCCTCCCCCCTGCTTCCAGTGTGGGAGGGCAGGGGAGGGCAGCTCTGAGCTCTACTCCCTGGGAAATGCTGATGGCCTGGGAGCGGGAGCTGCTGGGTCATACTGTTCCCAGGAGCACAGGGACTGCTGCCCCTCTGGTCTCCTTCTGCAGCAGGTCACTCAGATTTCAGGGTGAGCAGCTGGGCAGGCGGGGTCACCACTGGGACTAAGGGTCACCGCTGGGCTCTTTCAGGACCGAGATGTACAGCTGTCCAAGGCTCTGTCCTACGCCCTGCGTCATGGGGCCCTGAAGCTGGGCCTTCCCATGGGGGCCGGTAAGTGAAAGTCTTAGGGGCTGGGCCGAGAAGTGCTTGGAGCCCAGGGAGTAGTGTGAGCAGGTCAGTCATCACCTTCCCCCGTGGCTCCCACCACAGTCCTGTGGGGACAGCACAGAAGGTACATCCCTGCCATGTACAGGGAAAGCTGAGGCCCGGAGCCCAGGATCATGTCAAGGGCGGACTAGGAGAGGAGCCTGTGTCTGGCCAGGCCTGGTGATACCTCCAGCCCAGTGGCCCAATAAACACTTACGCCAAGATTGGGCACAGTGGGTGATGGGGCAACTGATGTTTATTGAGTGTCCACTCTGGGCCGGGTTCTGTCCTCAGAAGCGTCCCTTGATCTTTGTGACCCTCTGTGATACAGGGTGGGTCCTGTCTCATGTGGGACAGAGCCTATTTCATGTAAGGTGAGAGACTGAGGCCCAGAAAGGGGAGACTTTCTAAAGGTCATACAGGCTCTGGTCTTGCGGTCTGAGGCTCCCCCTGTGAACTCTGGCCCAGGCCGGAGCAAGGTCATTTCCTTACCACCCTGCCTTCCCACAGATGGTTTCGTGCCCCTGGACGCCCTCCTGCAGCTGCCCCAGTTCCGCAGCTTCTCAGCTGAAGATGTTCAACGCGTGGTGGACACCAATGGGAAGCAGCGTTTTGCCCTGCAGCCAGGGGACCCCAGCACTGGCCCCCTCATCCGGGCCAATCAGGGTCATTCCCTGCAGGTGGGTACTAAGGGCACAAGTGGCAGAGCCATGTGAGACCCCTGCCTGTGAGGGGAGGGTCACTGCCGCCCTTCCCCCCCGCATTCATCCCAGGTGCCTGAGTTGGAGCTGGAGCCACTGGAGACCCCGCAGGCCCTGCCCCTGCTGCTCGTCCATGGCACATTCCGGCAGCACTGGCCGTCCATCCTGCTCAAGGGCCTATGCTGCCGGGGAAGGACACACATCCATCTGGCCCCAGGACTGCCTGGGGACCCTGGTGTCATCAGTGGTCAGTGCCCCTCCCCCAAGCTACTCTGACGCAATCTGTCCTTCCAGGTCCCCCTCCGAGGATCATAGCCTCTTGTCCAGGGCCAACCCATAGCCTGCATGCAGGAATAAACCCCCCTCCCCACCCCTTGAAATGAGCCCAGGACCCAGCCCACCCAGGTTCTATAACTACAATCCAGACACCCCAGGCCCCAGCTCCAATTGTCCACTCAGGCATGCGGCCCAATTGTGAAGTGGCTGTGTTCATCAACGGGCCCCTGGCCCTGGCAGGTGAGTGTGGACACAGCAGGGACCACTCCAGGCCTTCTGAGAGGGCTTGAGTCACATGTCTGGCTCTGTCTGCAGATGGAATCCCCTTCTTTCGCTCTGCCAATGGGGTGATCCTGACTCCAGGGAACGCTGACGGCGTCCTGCCTCCCAAGTATTTCAAGGAGGCCCTGCAGCTGCGCCCTACCCGTAAGAACCACCACCCCAGCCAGCCCTGTTCTTTGGGCCTGAAGCCTGTGCCCTCTGTCCTCACCTCTTTCCCAGCTTGCAACCCCAGACTGACTTAGTTCTCCCTTCTCTAACCAACTCTCCTCTCTATCTCAGGAAAGCCCCTCTCCTTGGCTGGTAATGAAGAGACAGAACATCAGAGAGACCCCAAGCACGGCTCCAGAGGAAGAAGGATGACCCAACAATAAAATATTTATTTTTTTAAAAATGTAAAAAGATAACAAAAAAGAAACTCCGGTTTGAAACTATGAGTCATCATCCCGTGGCTGCAGCCAGTCTTCCTCATGTGCTCAGGGACTTCATCTGGGTCAGAGGTGTTGGTCCTGGCCACTCAGACAAGCAAAGGGTGGGTGCTGTGCAAATGACGGCCCACCCTCCCGGGGGATGGCAGAGTCTGACTCATCCAGGACCCTGGTCTACACAAAGCCAGTGACAGTGAGTGAATGGGCCCAGCTTGGTCGTTGCATGTCTGGAGAGGGTGTGGATAGTGAGTCCCAGTGGGTGTGGACTTAGGAGTGGTCATGGCAGGTGGTGAGCGGGTGGGGACAGTGAGACAGGCTTCAGAAGGCCTCATGGCCTCCCGTGAGCTGCAGGAAGAGGTCTTCGTCCAGCTCCTCCCCCCGGGCTCTCTCCCGCGTGGACAGGAAGATGTAGCCCCCAATGTACTCATGCACAATGCGGCAGCCGGCGGACACGCAGCTGAAAGCCACGTTGATGTGCTCGTCGAACTCGATGGCCACCTGCGGAGCGGGCGGTCAGAGGGCTGGTACCTTGCCCTGTCTGGGTCTGGCCCGGTGGTCCCAGGTCCCTTCCCCCACCCTCACTCTGGGCCCACCTGCCGGATGTCCCAGTTGACATTCCACTGGCGCATGTTGCTGAAGCGCCAGGTCTTGACCACGTCACCCACGGACAGGTCGATGCGGATCAGTCGGTTGTTGGCGATGCCCAGGATCTCGTCTTTCCTGCTGCCCTTGAACCTGGTGCCCAAGAGGAGAGTGTGAGGGGGGTACTCCCCCTGCACTCTACATGGCCCCGGAGCCCACCCAGAGAGCCTGGTGTGGCACTAAGGAGCAAGCTGGCAAGTTAGTCCCTTAATTTCTCTGGGTCTTTAGTTCCTCATGTGGAAAATGGGGGTTCACTGATGTAATCACAATGATAGCATTTAGCAGCATCAGGCAAATAGTCCATGCCTTTCAATCGGAACTTTTTCTTTTAGCATCATCCTCAGCTTGTTCCTGTCTTTACAGGCTTGGAAAGTGGGCGGTCAAAGGGGGTGCTCCCTTCATAACAGCCACCCAGCCTTGCCCTATAGACCAGCTGCCCAAGGTCCAGAGAGAGAACGGTGTGTGGCAGGGCTGGGATGGGTGCAGGGGGCCACCCGCTCTCTCGGCCTGATCGCTCTCTAGTGTTTGCTGCACAGATGCAGGATGGAGGGGGTGCACACGGGCTGCCCTCAGTAAGGCCTCCCCGCAGAGGACAGGAAGGAAGGCTTCAGGCGCTGCCCCCAGGCAGCAGGGGAGGGCCCTGCCTGGTAGAGCAGGCTGGGGTGGGGCTCCTACCTGACCACAACATAGGAGATGCCGAAGTCGGGGAGGGACTGCCAGGCCTGGATAAAGCGCAGCTGGGCCTCAGACAGCGAGAGCTGGGCCACGTTCTGGTGGGCCTCCAGGATCCGTGGAGTGAGCTGCAGGACCATGCTGGTGAGGGGCTGCCAAGGTCCCTGAGACCCTCTGCCTGTCCCCATCAAGGAGACAGGATGTGGAGCCTGGGGTGGGGACAGTGCCCAGCGTGGGGCCACCGGAGTGCACCCTGTCTGCATTCAGCAATATGAGCTGAGCCGGGCCCTGAGGAGGACAGGGCAGCTGGACTGTGACCCCTCCCAGAGGGTTACACTCAGTCTCAGGACCCGGGAGGGAGAAGGAGTGAGTGAGTGCGTGCATTTCCAGGGGAAGGCTCTGTGGAGATCCAGGGGCCAAGGTTGGCCAGGTAAACCCTCTGGTCAGTCCCACCACCCACTCTCCCTGGCACCTGCTTGGCCTTGAACTTTCTCTGGAAGCGTGGGGCCACAAGGCCGTAAGGGTTGAGGCCCTCGGCAGAGGCATCGGGGCCCTGGGGATGGTTGCCAGAGCCCCCGCTGCCACCGCCGCCTGTTCGCTGCAGGCTGAGGAAGGCCAGGATGGCCTGCACCTCGCTGGAGTAGCTGCTGTCCGCCATGGTGCGTCCCTTGGAGGCCAGTCGACAGCCGGCCATCCAGCGGGCATACTGCTGCTCCTGGGGTGGGAGGGGCGGGGGAGGGAGGTGAGGGCCCTGCCCCAGGCCGGGCCCCGCCGCTTGCCCCTGGCCTGGCCCCGCCCCATGCCCCCCTGGTCTGGTCCTGCCCAGTGCCCGTTTAGCTCTAGCCTCCAGGGGCCCTGGTCCCTGCCCTTCACGCACATCCTGGCACCGCAGGTAGATCTCACTCATGCCCTCAGGGGAGGGCACCAGGAGTTTGATGCAGAACTTCTGGCCTGAGACGTTGACATCTGGGACCACTTCACAGCCTGGAGGAAGAAGGGATGGGCTAGGGGGCTGGGGAGGGGAGCCCTGGTGTGAGGGCCCTGAGTGAATGGCAGCCCTGCATAGCGGCCTCAGGTCAGAGGGCATCTTCCAGCCCCTAGTTGGAGACGTGGGAGCATTCACCTGGCCAGTCCCAGGTGGGCCAGGTGAGGCCCCTGCCCGCCCCTGGCCCGCCCCTGCCCTGGTCCTGCAGACTGCTATCACTCACCCTTGAGGTTGAGCTGCTGGATGGGCTCCGCGGGGGCCTCTTCCTGGCTCTTGTAGTAGGACAGGGTGGTCTCCTTGAACACCACCCAGTGCTGGCGGTACCCCTTCAGAGTCAGTTTCCGGGGCCTGAGGGTGTGGCGCGAGGTTCAGGACAGGCCCCCTCCCTCCCTCCCATCCTCTCTGCGCACTGGGCCCTGCTCCAGCAGGGCTGCCAAGGCTGGGCCCAGACTCACCGGAAGATCCGGAGATGGTCCTTGAGTTCTGGGATGGTGGTGAGGCTGTCCTGGGGAGGAGAGGAGTCAGCGGGGGCGCCCAGCCCCTGCGCTCGGCCCTGACCCCAGCCCCTGCCCAGAGCCCCTGCTCACCAGCACGTCCGTGGGCGCCGACCCCTCCAGCTTCACCTCCAGGTTGCTCAGGGCTGCATCCAGGTCGTCCAGCCCTGTGTCGGTGCCCGCCGGTTCGTCCACCTCCCCGCTCTGAGACAGCTTGTTGATGTGGTACTGGAGGGGACACGTGGCCGGGGACAGCTGAGCGGGCAGCCCATTCACCCAACAGTGCCCTCAGCTGGGCTGCCCTGGATGCAGGGTTCCCTCTGGAAGACCCTGCCCTGGGCCTGGCCCACACCCAGCCCCCGGGGTCCCCCGGCCTGCCCGGCACCTGTAGAGCTGCAAACACCATCATCTCCTCCTCAGTGCAGTCAATCTCTTCCAGCAGCAGGTCCCACCGAGCCTGCTCGTATAGCTGGGTCAGCCTCACTGGGTCTGTCTGGAGGGAGTGGGAGGCTGGGTTGGTTGGGTCACACCTGTCCTGAGCACCTCATGCACCCAGCTCCCCGCAAGCCTCTGGCCTCAGCCCAGCCTGTGCTGTGCAAGCTCCTGGAGTGGTTCCACATGGGCAGCAGACCCCAACCCCAGCCTGCCAACCACATCTGCCCAGGCAGGCTTCTTCCCTCTAAACCTTTCTGTGCAATTACTGACTATGCGTCTACTGTGTGCCCTGCGTGAAGGGCCGGGGGGTGGGGGACAGAGTAAACCACTCAATAAATAAGTGATTCAAAGTGATAAAGGAAGTAACTTCCAAACCAGGGGCTCACTCATGCGCTCAGGCAAGAAGCCCAGGAGCTTGATGGTGATGAGAGAGAATGGAACTAGGGTGCGGGAGTCAGGAGGGCTGCTACTCCCCAGAAGGAAGCATTCCGGGAAGGCTTCCCTGGGGAGGTGGCTTGCTGCACTGACATCTGGGAATGACAAGGAGCCGCTGATGAGGAGCGTGGTAGGAGGAACATTCCAGAGAGAAGGAGCAGGGAGCTCAAGGGGGCAACCCCAGTTACCCACAGAAGTAAGACTAAGCCCGCACTCCCTTTGAAACCCACCAACATCAATAGCAAAGGCATAACAAGGATAAAGGCAGAAGGATTAAGAGAGAGGGCACTACAGCAGGTTGAGAGATACCAACAAAATTTTGGAAGATGAAAAGCAAACACATGGACAGGGACTGAGCTGCCGGGAGGGAGAGCTGGGTTCTCACACTCTTTTCCCTCTCTTGTTCTATGGCCAAGGCACTGGTGAGTTTGGAAAAAATCAGAAAGCAAACAGCAAAAAGAACTAAGATCTGAACAAAGGCATCCCAGTTCATGTGGTAGACAGGCTCAGGTCTGGGAGGGGAAGGTGTCACTCAGTCGTGTCCTACTCTTTATGACCCCATGGGCTGTAGCCACCAGACGCCTCTGTCCATGGAATTTTCCAGGCAAGAATACTGGAGCGGGTTGCCACACCCTTCTGCAGGGGATCTTCCCAAACCACCAAGGATTGAACCCTCGTCTCCTACATTGCAGGTGGGTTCATTACTGTCTGAGCCACCAGGAAAGCCTTTCTGGGAGGCGAGGGTGGGCTCAAATGAGGACCACAGAAAGTCTGTAAATGGAACGGTCCCTCCCTACTCCCTGCAGCCAAGTGACTCCCTGCTCCCAGCTGGCACCTGGTAGAAACCAGAGATTTACTCTCTCAAGATGCTGAGCCAGTGCATCTGGCACTCCCGGCACAGCTGGGTGGGAGTACGTTGTACTGAAAACAGCTGAATGAAGAGAAAGTTGGCATTTTGAAAGATGAGACACCCTCAGCCCTTCATTTGCCATCAAAGACGTTGGCAATGAGCCTTCTATTCCCCAGTCAGGAGATCAGAGCTTTCACTGCTGAGAAGCCAAAGAGAAACCCCCCATAACAAGGGGCATTCCTGCCCCATCTTCCCCAGGAGACCCTCCCAAATGCCAAGCCCTATTCATCCACTCAGAGTTTCTAATTGGCTTCTTAGAGCCTTACTAAATATGAAAGAGCAGGCAGGGATTATTCACATTTAACAAAAGCTGCTGGCATGAACTACAGTAAGGAGAAAAAAGAACTTGGAGGAAATAAAGACAATGTAGAGAGCAGAAAAAACTTCAAACACTAGTTGAAATCCTTACAGAGACAAAATTCTACACTCATAAAACAAGAACAGGAGGCTATTTTGAAAAGGAATGTAATCATAAAGTTACAGTAATTAAGACAACATGGTATTGACAGAGACAAATTGATCAATGGAATCAAAGAGAGTTAGAGAGAGGGACTTTGCTGGTGGTCCAGTGGCTGAAACTCTGTGCTCCCAGTGCCGGGGGCCCAGGTTCCATCCCTGGTTGGGGAACTAGATCCCACATGCTGCAACTAAGAGTTAACATGCTGCAAATAAAGATCTCGCATACTGCAATGAAGATCAAAGGTCCTGCATGTTGCAAACTAAGACCCGGGACTCCCAAATAATTTTTTTTTTAATATTTAAAAAGAGAGTCAGAGAGACCCATGTATATTCACCTTAGGACAAGGGAGATCTTGCCATCACTGGGGAAAGGATGTTCTTTTCAATAAATGGACCTGGGTCAATTGGATACCCACAAGGTCAAAAAAATTTTTTTAATTAAAAAAATGTAAAGTATTTGTATCTCTGCCTCTCACCACATAAAAATATCAGTTCCAGTTGAGTTGCAGATCTGAATATCAGTGAAAACAGTAAAATCTTTAGAGAAAAATAGGACTACATCTGTGCAATTTTAGAATAAAAGATTTCTTAAACAGGATGCAAAATATATTAATCATAAAACAAAAATATGACTCAGAATATATTAAAATTAGGAGCTCGTGTTCCTCAAAATAAACTACTAAGTGAATGAAAAGGCAAAATATTCTGTGCTTTGTGAAAATACATTCACAATATATTTATCTGTCAAAGTACTCTGTACAGAATATATGAAGAACTCCTACAAAGCTATATGAAAAAGATAAGTACCTGAGTGTAGAAATTGGTAAAACATTGGACAGAAACTTCACAAAAGAGGATATCCAAAAGGCTAACAGTCATATGAAAAAGTTCTCAACTTGATTAGTCATTAGGGAAATGTAAATTAAACCCACATAAAAATCAAATCAGTGGTTGCCTGGGTTTGGGTGTGGAAGAAGGAATGACTGCAAATGGGCACTAGAGAACTTTCTGGGGTGATGGAAATGTTCTAAAATTGGATTGTGGTGATGGTTGCATAGCTATATAACTTGCTAAAAATAAACCTCTTACAGTGGGTGGTTTTTATGGTATATAAGTTATATCTCAGTAAAACTGCTTGAATAAACAAACAAAATACCATATGAGATACTATTACACACCTACCTGAACAGCTAAGGTGGAAAAGGTAGGAAATATCATGTACTGGTGAATTTGTGCAACAGTTGAAACTCTCATACACTGCTGGTAGGGGTGTATGGGGGTGTAGTTATCTACTACGGCTAAACCAGCGCCTGCCCCGTAACCCCTGGTGGCTCAGATGGTAAAGAATCTACCTGCAATGCAGGGGACCCAGGTTCATTCCCTGGGTTGGGAAGATCCCCTGGAGGAAATGGCTACCCACTCCAGTATTCTTGCCTGGAGAATTCCATGGACAGAAGAGCCTGGTGGGCTACAGTTCATGGCGTCACAAAGAATAGGACACACTTTCACTTTCACTTTTCAAACTAGTGCCTGCCCTACAACCCAGAAATTCCACCTCTTGGTGTAGTATACCTTACAGATAACATGGTATATGTTCACCAAAGACATATGCTGGAATATTTATAGTGCTTCTATTCATAATAGCCCAATCTAAAAATTGTGCAATGCCCATCAACAATAGAATGGAGGACTTGCCTGGTGTACTGGATATGAGACCTCCTGCCAATGCAGGGGACACGAATTCAATCCCTGGTCTGGGAAGATTTCATATGCCACGGAGCAACTAAGCTCATGCACCACAACTACTGAGGCCACGTTCTAGAGCCCACAAGTCTACACACGGCAGTGAAAAACCAGTGCAACCCAAAATTAATAATAATAATAATAAAACAATAGAATGGAAAATTAAAATCAACTGTGGTATATTGACAGCCTGAAATATTACACACCAATGAGAAATATGCTACCCTATATGCAACATGGATGAATCATACAAGCATAATACTGAGTGAAAAAAGCAGACACAAAAGAGTATATAGAATGTGTGATTTCCTTTATGTAAATTTCAAATATGGGCAAAACTAATCTATGGCGTTAGCGGTAACATTAATGGCTCCCCCTGTGGGAGATACTGCTTGGATTCTGAAAGCTGGTAAAGTTCTGTTGCTTGATATGTTGGTAACATTTGTGAATATTTCTAAATGTATGTTACAGTAAAAAAGCAAAATAAAATAAAAAACACTAAAAAGGGACAGTCAGAAAATAAGAGCTCTTAAAATTTAAAAAGACAGTTGCAGAAATTATAAAGTCAATAGGTCATTTGGAACATCAGTCAAGGAACTTTCCAGAAAGTAGAACAAAAAGACAAAAAACATAAAAAAGGATAGAAAAGATAAATGTCCAATTTTTTCTTGTAAAATAAATCCAGGAGGTATAATATTTACTAAGTTCCAAGAGGAAAAAAAAAAAAACCAGAAAAATGGAAGGGAGTGAATTATTAAAGAGGTTGTATAGATCATGTTTCCAGAACTCAAGGACCCAGGCTTCTGATCTGAAAGGGCTCAGCAAGTGTGTGGGACAATCAAAGAAGAAAGATTCATACGAGGACATACTGTTGAGAGATTTTTTAAACATCAAGAGATACGGAAAAGATTCTTTTGTGTTTTGTTTGTTTGTTTGTTTTGGCTGTGCTGTGTGGCTTGCAAGATCTCAGTTTCCTGACATGGGATTGAACCCAGGTTATGGCAGTGAAATTGCTGAATCCTAACCACTAGACCACTAGGCGACTCCCAAAAAGATTCTTAAGATTTCTGGGGCCTCTCCTACCCCTCCAAGAAAAATCGAAAGGGTCACATATGGAAAGACTGAAAATTAAATGGATTTGGATTCAACAGAAACATTAGAAACTCGAGGACAATGGGAAGGTTGCTTCAAAATTTTGCAGGAAAATGTTTCAAACCTAGACTTATACAAACTTTCATGTGAGTGAGGGTAGACCAGCAACCTTTTCAAACACACAGGATTTCAAACCACTTAGGAAAAGCTATTACCATTTTGCCATTTTAGGGGAAGTCATTAAATATATGCTCCAAAAAAAAATAAAAATAAAAAAAATTAAAAAATAAATAAATATATGCTCCATTGACATGAGGGAGTCAGTCAAGAAAAAGGAAAACGAGATCCAGGAATCGAGAAGTCAACTATAGGAATTACCAGGAAATAGTGAAGGGAAGTTCAAGGACAACAGTCAATCAACGGGTCTAGATTGCTCCCATTCCACGGTTCTCACCAAGATATAACACTGACTGATATCCTAAAGTAACCAGTCATTTTGAAAGGGGCATTGTGCTCCAGCTGCAGCGTTGGAGGGACTCGGTTATGGACCATCCCACCTCATCACTCTGAAGAACTCCCATGGCAGGCCACAGATTCACAGAGAGTGTCCAGAGAGCCTTTTGGTGTCTCACTTCTAATTGTGCACAGATAGACAATTAACAGATGGTAAAGAATCTGCCTGCTATGCGGGAGACCTGGGTTTGATCCCTGGGTTGGGAAGATCCCCGGGAGAAGGGCATGGAAACCCACTCCAGTATTCTTGCCCGGAGAATCTCCATGGACAGAGGATCCTGGCGACAGTCTATGGGCTGCAAAAAGCCGGACACTACTGAGCAACTAAACACAGCACAGACAATTAACAGAAAATAAATAAACCAAGGAAGGAAATACAGTCACTCTGTGGCTTAGCTCAGAACGCTATTTATGTGTGTCACCATTTACAACCACACTCCTTTGTTTTAACTAAAAACTACAACACAGCTCAATTGGGAAGATGTAAAAGAGGTGTATGTTGTAGGGGAAGGAGGGAGGATATAAGACAGCTAAATTTTCATCCTTCACACAAAGCGAATAGATAATTCATGGAATGAAAAAAAAAGTCAAGGGAATAGACATATCTAAGCTTGTCATATAGAGGTAAACACTAGAATAAAAAGCTAAAGACTTAAAACCTACAGTCTCTAGGGATCAGAAATCTGGGATAAGGAGAGGTAGAGTAAGGAACTGTTTTTCTGTTGTTGTTATTACTACTGGGACTATTCAACTCCTTAAGCTGTTACTTTTTTTTTTTTTTTTAAGCTGTTACTTTGATTAAAAATAAAATTTAAGGGATTTCCCTGGTGGTGCAGTGGTTAAGACTCTGTGCTTCCACTGTAGGGGTCACAGATTTGATCCCTGCTCAGGGAACTAAGATCCCACACACCATAGGTGCAGCCAAAAAAAAAAAAAACATTTAATTTACAAAACAAAGAAAACAACAAAAACCAAATGGATTTTATATACTGGACAACAGATCACCCTGTACAGCAATGATGAATCGCTATGAAACAAGTGAATGAATGGTGAGATTTCCCCAGCTTGCCACCTGGAGCAAGTGTGAATGCTGTAGGCCAGAGGAGGACCCCAAATGGAGCCCAGCATATTCCCCGAGGTGAGAGGTGAGCAGGTGCAGTTGAGAATTTGGAGAGTCCAAGGCAGCTAGAATTCACAGGGCAGAGTGCTACAGAGGAGAGAACTGCACAGAAAGTTCTGCATAGAATCAGCAGAGGGCTCCTTTCGAGTCTTTAGCTGATTAATGAGTATACGTGTGTGTATAAGGGAACAACCCAAGGCTGATGGAAGAAAACACTGAAAGTCACACGTGGACATTTGCCAGAGCTCATATCAGGGTAGGAATAGTTCATATTCCCAACAGAGATTAGAAAAACATCATATATATATAATATCAGAATACTCAGAAGGCTCTTGCCCCAGAAATAGGGTAAATTTTTGTCCAGTCTAATTAATAATTGCCTTTGCCTTTGTGCATGCTCAATTGTGTCCAACTCTTTGTGACCCCATGGACTACAGTCCACCAGGTTCCCTTGTCCATGGAATTTTCCAGGCAAGAATACTAGAGTGGGTTGCCATTTCCTTCTCCAGGGGATCTTCCTGACCCAGGGATTGAACGTACATCTCTCACGTCTCCTACATTGGTAGGCAGATTCTTTACCAAATTGGCCACCTGGGAAGTCCCAATTAATTATTATAAATTATAATTATTAATGTTCAAAGCAAACCTTAGAAGGATCAAACTGTTTCTTAACTTTATCCTCAAATAAGATTTTTAAGTATTTAAAAAATCCAGCACATAAGAGCCTAAGATTTGTAGTGTCTGGTATCAAATTAAAAATTATCAGGCATGAAAAGAAGCAGAAAAATACAACTCATAATTAGGAGATAATCAATAGAAGTAGATCCAGAAAAGACACAGATACTAGAATTAGTAGACAAAAACACTAAAACGTTTTTATTTTTTTGGCCATGCTGCATACGCAATCTTAGTTCCCTACCCAGGGATGGTTTACTCTTAACCACTGGACTGCTAGGGAAGTTCCTAAAATGTTATTTTAAATATATCTTGTATGTTCAAGAAGATAGAGAAAAGCATGTTAAGGAGAGATGGAAAATGTTAAAAAGGTCCAAATTGAACTTCTAGGCAGGGTATTAATGGCAGATTAGACAAGGGAGAAGAAAAGATTTGTAAACTTGAAGACAGAGCAATAGAACTATCCAAAATGAGACACAGGAAAATAAGACTGGGGGAAAGAAAAAAACTAAACAGAACATCTGTGAACTATGGGACCGTTTCCAGTGTCTAAGAGTCATGTAATCAGACTCCCATAAAACAGAGGAGCAGAAAAGATACATGAAAAAATAAAGGTCAAAGATTTTCCAAATTTGACAAAAACTACAAACTCAGATTCCAGAGGCTCAGTGGACCCCAAGCATGAGAAACCTGAAGCAAACCAAGGCACATGATCATCAAATTGTTTAAAGCCAGTGGTAAAGAGAAAACCATAACAGCAGTCAGAAAAAGACACATTACCTACAAAGGAACAAGCCACAAGACTGTGAGGCAGTACTTTTAAGGAAAAAAAAAAAACATCGACTGAGGACGCTACACCAAAGAACAGTATTTTTCAAAATCACAGGCAAAATAATGACTTATAGAGACGAACAAAAACTGAAAGAATTCATCACCAATAGATCAGCTTGAAAAGAAATGTTAAAGGAAGTCCTTCAGGCGGACAGAAAATGATACCAGCTGGAAATCCGAATCTATACACTGGGATAAAGAGTGTAGGAAATGGTGTGAGCGTAGGCAGAGAGAAAAGACTGCTTTTCATATTTAAAAAATGGATTTGCAGGACAATTGATTGAGGGAACTGTCTTGTGTCTTGACTGTATCAGGTCAAGGTCCTGGTCATGATACTGGTTGGGGGTAACTGGGTAATGAGTCCCAGGTGTCTGGGATCTCATGTATTGGTTCTTACAACTGTCTGTGAGTGAATCTTCAGTTACCTCAAAACCAAAAGTTTAATAAAAAATAATGGACTGGTTATTAAAGCTTAAATAATTACAATGGGACTTCCCTGGTGGCGCAGTGAATAAGAATCTGCTTGTTGATGCTGGAGACATGAGTTCGATCCCTGGTCCAGAAAGATTCTACATGGTGCAACTAAGTTTGAGTACCACAACTACTGAGTCTGCCTCTAGAGCCTGGGAGCCACAAGAGAATTGTAAGTGCAGGGTTTTTGCCATGAGTCTGTGGTAGGAGGAAGCACTGGGCAGACAGGGAATCAAGAGTTTTGTTTCAAACAGAAGCTGAGATGCCTGTTAGGTGCCACAGCAGAGATGGCCAGTTGGACACAAGAGTCTAGGGCTTGGACATGAGAGTCTAGAGCTCAAGGAGAAAGGTCTGGGCTGGAGGCGGTAAAACTGAGAGCTTCAAGAGCACAGAGGTGATCCTTAAATCCGGGAGGCTGGAGCCTCCTGGGAGAGAGGGTGGAGAGTGGAGGCTGGAGATGGAGCCCTGGAGCCCGCAACTCCCAGAGGCTGTGGAGACAGGAGGAAGGGCAGAGGGGCAGGGCAGCTGCAGACCCCCGAGCGCGTGGGGATCAAGTAAGAAGTGGACTGGGGCACTTCCCTGGCAGTCCAGTGGTTAAGACTCCACGCTTCCACTGCAGGGGCTACGAGTTCCATCCGTGGTCGGGGAACTAAGATCTCATGCCCTAAGCACAGTACAGCCAGAAACAAAACAGCATGGAGGGCTTGGTCACCTCCACAGGACGGGGAAGGAAGAGGGAGTTGGCTGAGGAGACAGAGGGCATCAAGGAGTACCCACAGGAAAGTCTTCCGGGGAGCAAAGACACTGCACCCCAGGGTTCTGTAGACAACGATGCTTGCAAGCTTTGCAGGGAAGAGGGGACAGAGAAGTGGGGCTTCTGAGTCCAGATGCATGGAGCCTGTTTGTTTCCATGCCTTCGGCAGGCAGGCAGGGAGCGATACACACAGGTGTCTGCCTGCAAAGCTTCACCCCTCACCTGGCCTAGTTCCTGCAGGTCCCAGTGCTGCTGCCTCCAGAAAGCCTTCCCTGAGCCCAGGTGCAGGCGTCTTTCACCGGAGCAGGCTTCCCAGCACCTACCACTGTCTACCCTGAGCTGTCTCTACCTGATAACCCTTGAGGAACAGGCCTTGGCATCCACGGGGGCCCAGCACCACGTTGGTGGAGCTAACCAATGAGGGTGTGGACCGACAAACGGACAGCTGGACAGACTCCCACAAGTGTCTAACCTTCACGAAGCCCAGACCTCCGATGCGAGGTCCCCCATGTCCCACTGACCCAGGCTCCCTTCTCCCTGACCCGGCCCACCTTGGGATCCAGGTCGAAGAAGCTGTAGTACTTGAAGCGCAGCCAGAGCGTGTCCCCGGCCTTGATGCCCTGCTGCATGAGGCACCGCGACGAATCCAGCCACCTGGACCAGAGCACAGGTCGGGGGTCAGGGCCAAGCGGGGGGCAGCAGGACAGGATCGGGGGTCCGCGGGGACGGGCAGGGGCAGGGCTGAGCTGGGGGCAGCAGGATGGGGTGGGGGGTTGGGGGGGGCAAGGGGCAGGGCTAAGCCGGGGGCAGCGGGGTGGTGGAGGGGGCCGGGCTGGCTCAGCGGCAAGCGCACACATGGAAAATGAGAGCTGGGGACAGGGCCAGCAGGCCGCGGGGAGGGGGAGGGGGCTCTGGGAGCAGGACACGTGGCATGGGACGCCAGGGCACATGCAGACCCAGCGGGCCACGCACCTGCTGTGGAGCTGGGTTTTGTCCAAGAGGGAGCTGGGCCGGGGCAGGCGCTGCAGCAGGAGGGGGTCCGGTGGGGGCTGTGGCCGACTCAGCATGTGGTAGCAGGCCTCTGTCTGGGCGCTGTCTGAGAAGTGGGCTGGCATCCCCCGGAACGACGCGGGGGCCACGCCTGGAGTGCAGGTGGGGTTCAGTCAGGCCTGGTACCCCCCACCCACCCAGGCCTCTCCCGGGCCCCCCGCCTGCAGCATCCCTGGGCTGCCCCAGCCTGCACTCACCCCCGACCAGGACGACCTTGGTCAGGTCATACACCTCCTCCTCCTGCTCCTTTTCTTTCTTCTTCTTTTTCTCCTTCTCAGGAGCGCGGAGCAGAGACATCTCCTCAGGGTGGCGGATACCTGAGGGGAGCCGGGGCCTCAAGGGGGGCCAGGGTCCTGCCCTGTGACCTCCCGCCCCACCATGGGCAGTTTGGGGCGGGTCCGAGCCCCCTAAGATGGATGGGGAACGACAGCTCGGCTAGGATGATGTGACAGTGGCTGGGCCTGGCAAGGGAGGGGACCTTCCCCCTGGCTGGACCCTGGCAGGGGGCAGCGTGAGGGCCACCCGGGGACTCACTGAGGAGCCGGCAGATGGCCACCATGGCCTGGAAGAGGGGCTGGGAGAAGCTGGCGCGGAGGCGCAGGGCGCGGCGGTTGGGGAGCCGCAAGATGACAGGCCGGTGCTGGGGCCCGAAGAAGAGGCGGGCGTCGGCTAGGATCCCGTATTTGTCCAGCGTCCAGTGGGTCTGCAGCAGCCACTGCCTTTTCTGCTCCCACCAGATGGCGTGGTCTGACCAGTCCTGCTTGCGTTCTGCGGGGCCACAGGCAAGGGCAACCGTGTCAGCCTGGGTGGGCCCTGCCCCCAGCGCTGAGCACAAGCCTGGGATCCAGAGGTGGTGAGCACCCCCTCCCCGGCCCAGGCCAGGAGCAGGGCCAGGCTGGGGGCCTAGGACTGAGGTCGTGGCAGGATGGCCGTTTGCTGGCTAACCTGCTTGTCCCCTGGGCTCAGCTGCTACGGAGGGGAGTCACTTCCCCAGGGGAGCCCCTAGCCCAGAACCCAGCGCCCCGCCTCTCACACTCCAGGGCACTGGGCTTCCCCATGCAGCACCTCCTGTGTCCTCTCGCAAGCCCCGCCTTCAAGGCTTCTCTCTGGCATTTCTGGGAGCTCGGGAGGCCTGGGAGTTATGCCGAGCACACAGCAGCAGGCGCCCCGTGAAGAGCGAGTGGTTTCTAGCTCTGTGACCTTGGGCAAGACCTGAACCTCTCTGAGCCTCAGTTTTCTAGTTCCTGAGATGTGAGCAGCCATGGACAGTGAGCAGGGCCTGCCGCCACGTGGTGAGTGCAAGGTGTCTGTGACACGGGCACGTGGCCGCATCAGTACAGAGCACGGGCTTTCGGTTAGAGATGTGAGCGCCTCTAGGTCTCACGCGGCCAGTGACAGAAGACACACACTCCCCTGATCCTCCCCCCAGGAGTCTGAACTGGTGCCAGGTGAGCGCGAATGAGAGTCCCCTAGTGTCAGAGCCCTTCCTGGGGAGTGGTCCCATCCCCTTCCCCAGCTCCACCTCCTTCCAGCCTCCTCCGGCCCAGAAGTCACCCCTCAGCGCCTTCACCCTGCTCTTGGTTTTGTGACACCCACTCCCTGTCTCCTCCTGACCCTCTGCCCTTGTTCTCTCTCCAGGCCAGCCCCTGTCCACCCCACAGGTTCAGGAAGAGGACCTTCTTCTCCCTCCTTGGCCATGCCTTTTCCCAGGGTGAAGAGGGGCCAGTCTCATCTAATCTATGGCTTTGTCTTTCTGCCGTGAGCCCCAGACCAGAAACCCACAAGCCACTGGCGAAGGAGCACATCCATTGGCTTCGATCATTCCAGAAAACTTTGTTCGCCTGCCTACGTGCCCAGCTCTGGGACTATGAGTGCAACAATCCTGAGTCCCAGCCCCCCAGGGGCTCCTCTTAACCTTGCTCTGCCTGACTCTGGGGGGACTTCCCAGGTGGCGCTAGTGGTAAAGAATCCACCTGCCAGT
Source organism: Dama dama (assembly GCF_033118175.1). Classification (NCBI taxonomy): domain Eukaryota; kingdom Metazoa; phylum Chordata; class Mammalia; order Artiodactyla; family Cervidae; genus Dama; species Dama dama. Next base: position 8,401,494 of record NC_083682.1, read on the forward strand.
TCAGGAGACAAAAAGAGACACAGGTTCGATCCCTGGGTCTGGAAGATCCCCTAGAAGAGGAAATGGCAACCACTGCAGTATTCTTGCCCGGAGAATCCCCTGGACAGAGGAACCTGGCAGGCTGCAGTCCATGGGGTTGCAAAGAATTGGACACGACTTAGCATGTACGCAGGCCTGACTCTGGACCCAACAAGGAGCATGCAACCTGCGTGCTCCTTGTTGAGTCCTCTTGCTTTGCCGTGGACCGTCCCCCGGGGCAAGCTGGGCCTTCTCTTGGGGGCACCTGGTCTTCACCCTCTCTGCCTTGCTCGGCCAGGCCTGCCTGAGTCTCGTCACCCAGTCTCCTGAGGGACCCTCTGCTCCCCACTTCTGCTTTCACAACCTCCTGGGGCCCTGACTTCTGGAGGCTCTCCTCACTACCTCAGCCTTGTGGCCAGGCAGTCCGGGGGGGCCCGCACTCTCCACAAGCCACTGACCTCCCTCCTGGGCCGCATGTGGCGGGGCCAGGGCTGGATGGGTCTGAGGCAGCCCGCCCTCACCCCGCACCCGCAGGGGCCCAGGTCGCAGGCTGGCTGGGCCTATCGTGGGCCTGCCTTCCGGCTCTGGCTATCAGAGCCAGCCCGCCGCCCTCCCAGGAAGGGGCAGCCCCCACCCCAGCAGGGAGAGGCGATGAGAAGCCCCCTGTTGCTGGCCCTGCTCCCCTCCAGGGTTGATACCACAGGAGGCTCTGCTGTAACTTCCTGTGGGGGCAGGGCCGTCCCACCCAGGCTGGGGCCTGTCACCAGCATGCTGAGGGCTTCCGCCCAGGGACAGGGCGTGGGAGCAGGTCCCCGGGTCACCAGGAGCCCCCTCTGGCCTCCCCTTGACCCCCAGAATGGGACCTCAGCCTCAGCCCAGGCAAGGCCCTCCTGGCCCAGAGGACCGTGGCCGGGTCTGGTCCTTGGGGTCTTAGCAGAACCAGCTGGCATGGAGGAAGGGCAGGACGACAGTGGGAAGGAGGGGAAGTTGAGTTGGGGAAATGTCTTTTTTGGAACCAAATGATTAAGCTGGTGCCTGAGTCACCGTGACTCCATTATCGAGAGCCGCGCAGCAGGGCTGGCCCGGAAGCCCTGGGGGACCCGGTGGGCAGCGGGGGCAGTGGGCACTCACTGATCTCCTCCACAATCTTCAGGAGCACCCCACCGATGTGTGACTCCCCTGTGACGCGGAGGGTGAGCGACTCGGCCTCCGGGTCCTCCTCTCCTATAAACACCCGCAGCTCCCAGGACGAGTCGATGTAGTCCCCGGTGGCTGTCTTCATGCCCGCCATGGCTGCGGCGGCGCTGAGGAGAGGGTGGGAAGGAGGAGAGTGGGCAGCTGGGAGGTGGCCTGTGGTGCCCAGGGCAGGCAAGGGGCCAGAGGGCAAGCCTGCAGGCCAGAGTGCCGCGACACCAGCAAGACCTGGGGAGCTGGGTTGTTCCAGGTGAGAAACTCAGACCCCTCTCTCTCCATCACAATGGTGGAGCTTCGCAAGGGCCCCTCAAGAGACCACATTGCCCAGCCCTCTCCCTTTGTGCAGACGGGAAGACGAGGCCCCGTAAGAGTAGGAAGGGGCTCCCCAACATCAGCCAGCTCAGTGCCAGAGCTGGGCCCACCCTCCACCTGCTTGCCCAGCCGACAGCCCAGCCCAAGCCCGCCCTGGCAGCTGCCCACCCTAGAAATGGTGAACCCAGGTCAGAAAACAGTCCCCATCAGGCCCAAAGCTCAGCGCCAACACCCCAAAGCCACTGACGCCTCTCAAAGGCCGTGGAAAGTCCAGGTTGCCGCACTGAGAGAGGCTTGCTGGGCAGAGGGGGCTGCCAGAGGGCAAGGACGAGGAGGGTCCTTGGGCCTCCAGCTGCCGGCCGGCTTACCTTGCCTGCAAGGGGCTGGGGCTGCAGGGGCGGGTCGGCGCGTCAGCCGCTCCTGGCCGCAGCCCGCGCACCTGCAGACCGCTGCGTGCTTCCTCCCCCTCCGCTTTCTCTTTGGAGTTTCCTTCAGAGGGCAGCCCTCGCTTATCTCGAGCAGGGCGGGCTCGCCCCTCCCCAGGGCCCCTCCCCAGGGCGGGCGGGCGCTGGGTGCAGGAAGCAACTGCCAACACAGCTCTGCCTCTGCACAGGAAGCAAGTGGGGCTTGTGGACCCAGCACCCCACAGAGGGTCCCCTCACTTGGAGGCTCAATTCAAACTAGAAAAGCCACCAGTTCAGGTTCCCGTGTAGGAAGCCATCTTCCTTCTCAGGCCTGTCACGAGGTGGGGTCTTCCGGCTGCCAAGAGCGAAAGCGGCGGCATTCAAAGGATGAGATCTGGGTTATTTAGGGACCTGGCAGGTCAAGCCAGAGGCTTCCCAGGTGGTGCAGCAGCAAGGAATCCGCCTGCAATGTAGGAGACGTGGGTTCGATCCCTGGGTTGGGAAGATCCCCTGGAGAAGGAAATGGCAACCTACTCCAGGATTCTTGCCTGGAAAATTCCATGGAGAGCGCCTGGCAGGCCACAGTCCATGGGGGTCGCAGAGTCGGATACAATTGAGCACACACGCAGGTCAAGTCAGCTCAAGCCCAAGAATGCCTCTTATCACCACGAAGTAGAGCCTTAAAGGCCCCAAGTGAAACAACTTTTAAATCTTTCCTGTTCCCAGTAAGGGCCTATTTTCCTGCTAACCTCAGAGTTACCCAGGGGAATAGCTGAACAGAAAATGAAAGTCAAGTTGCTCAGTCGTGTCCGACTCTTTGCGACCCCATGGACTGTAGCCTACCAGGCTTCTCCATCCAACGGATTTTCCAGCCAAGAGTACCAGAGCGGGTTGCCATTTCCTTCTCCAGGGCATCTTCCCAACCCAGGGATCGAGCCCGGGTCTCCCACATTGCAGGCACACGCTTTACCCTGAGCCAGTGGTCCGCTAATGTTTCATGGCCTGACTGCCCCCACACCTTTAAGTCTCAAGTCTTCAGACTTGCCACCTCCCTTTGTCCCTCCACCTGCATCATGCCCGTCTGGGGCCAGTGCCCAAGAGGCTCACTCCTGTTCCACCCCTATGCAAACGTGACTTGGAGGGCTCCTGGCGGCCCGTCTTTCTGGTGCATCAGGATATAAGCTTCAGGAGAGCAGGGCCTTATATTCACCCCTTGCTCCTGCAGAAATTCAGCCTTTCTAGGCAATCAATTTGGGGATGGAAATTGACCAGAACCTGAAGAGACCTTAGTACCAAAGGTGCTGCAGAATCCCCATGGAGGGTTGCGCCACCCAGACAGGGGAGGCCACCAGCAGGGGTGACGGGGGCGGGGGCAATTCCTGGGGAAGGCCAGCTTCAGCTTATGCAAAGTAGAGGCAGCAGGAAGTACAGCCAGCTGCTGGCCTCAGCAGATTGCTAGCCCCAAAGCTTCACTCTTGGAGCAAATGAGGAAATTTCACTCCAGCCCCAGAAGCCACCCTAGTCCAAGACAAGGGTTTTTAGAAAATTTCCTGCAGCTGTGGAAAAGTGTAATTAAAACCTACTTTTAAGCTCAGTTGAGAGCAGAACATACAGCAGCTAAGGGCTTTCAATCCAATAGGGAAGTTTGAAGCATCTCCTGCAATGGAAATTGGTTTTGATTCTTGGATGGGACCCACTGTTCTCTGATCAAAGTGGCTTCTGGCTTTGAGTGTGGAGAACTGACAGCATGGGAATCACCTGGACCTTCACAGGACCCTCTGGGGCAGGAGCCACTCTGGGTCAGGTCATCTCCTTTCAAGTTGTCCACTGGGCAACAGCACCACCTAGTGGCCAGCTCGAGAGGCAGAGAGTCACTCACGCGTGTCCGACTCTGCCACCATACAGGAGCCCGTCCATGGGATTCTCCACGCAAGAATACTGGAGTGGGCTGCCATTCCCTTCTCTAGGGGATCCTCCCGACCCAGGGATGAAACCTGGGTCTCCCTCACTGCAGGCAGATTTTTTATCGTCCGAGCCATCCGGCCAGGCGGTGGAACCAAGAAAAGCTCACAGCCACCCCACCATTTAGGAAGAGAGACAGAGCGTGCCTGGTTCCTAGTAGTCAGCTGGCACTCACATCTCTTCCAATCCAGGCTGTGACTCCTGCAGAACAGCTGCTTCAGTCTTTTGGTAAAAAAAAAAAAAAAAAAAAAATCGCTCGGAGACATAACAATGTATAACCACGCCTGACTGGCTTGTTTTATTGGAGAAGAGGACGTGGAGTTAACAATGTGAATGAAGACAGTTGGGACCTGAGGTTGGGAAGAACACCCTCCCCTCCCCATACAAGCCCACTGCCCCAAATAAAAAATAACCAACTATGGGAGAGCAGCTGAGACAGCGACTGGGGGCAGGGGAAGGACCATGCGTGTGCTGGGACGGCCCAGAGGCAGCAGCCACACGAGTACGCGAGTATAAGTCTCTGAATCTTCCATGTAGGTCTGTATAAATATATAGATACGCTGTTCGCTTGTCTCCCCTCTCTTCCTTCTGCTCCGTGCTGCGTGCCGCGGTCCCAGCTCCTCTTTCCACATGAGGGCGAAGGGAAGGGGATGATGAGCAAGTCATCACCGGATGGCTATCAGACCCACATCCATCAGCTTCTGGATCTTCTGTGCTATCACAGGATTCTTTAAGTGTCTGACAAAGAAGAGGCAAAGTTATCTGAAATGAGACTTAACCCCTAAAAATTTTACCTGCTCCCAGAGCAAGCCCCAGTGCAACCCACCCTGGACACTATCAGCAAGAGGTGGTGAGGGGAGTCCTGGTGGAAACTGCCCTGTGGAGAACCGCACGGGCCTCCTCTGCCAGTGGCCGGGACCTGACCACTCTCACTGGACACGGCTATAAGCTGAGACCTTTTCCCAGCAAAACTGGTCTTTCTAACTAACCACTTAAGCCATTATTGCCAACAAACAAAGCCCTTCCAGCTCACCACCACCTGCCAACCTTTTAACTACCAGAAAGCACTCGACCTGGACTCCAACTGTAAGGCAGGGCTGCTCTGGCCTTCAGGGATCTCTGCCCTGCCTCCCTTTCTCTGATTCTCCCCTCTCACCTTCCACCTCAATGACCCCTGTTACCTTGGGCCTGCTGCAGCAGTGAGCCAGGTAGTGTTAATGCTCTAAGAATTAGATGGCACACACTCCCACTTAGGTGGATCACACTGCTGCCAAAGCTGTGCATTCTGTTTTTGTCCCCCTTTCCCTCCAAGGCCATCACCCCCAGCTCGACTCACTCGCTGAGCGCCTGCGGGTCCTTCTGCATCTGTTCCAGGATGAGCCGCATGGCCGGGTCACTCATTATCTGCTGCACCTCCGGGTCGGCCATGGCCCGCCGCTTCACGTCCTCGGGGCTGTCGTGCCGGTTGTACTGGGCCATCACGCAGCGCTGGTAACCATCGGCAGCCTCCTGCGTTCCCGCAAAGCCAGAAGGGGAGAGCGTTAGCATTACCTGGCTCACTGCTGCAGCAGGCCCAAGGTGACAGGGGTCACTGAGGCGAAGGTGAGAGGGGAGAATCAGAGAAGGGTAGGCAGGGAAGAGACCCCTGAAGGCCAGAGCAGCCCCACCTTGCAGCTGGAGTCCAGGTCGAGTGCCTTCTGGTAGACGTCCATGGCTTTCGTGTAGTCCTTCATCGCCTCCAGGGCGGCTGCTTTCCGCGTATAACCCTTGACTGGAGACAGAAAAGGAGAGGTGAGGCATCACCCAGAACACACTTACGAAGCCTGCTTTCACCTCCTCTGAACACCATCACTCCTCAGCCTGACACTAGCTTCAAAATGTTGTAACCTCCGAAGACACACAGGCAGAGTATGCTCTCTCTTCTCAACCCTCGGGGCAGAAGCGCAGCACAGGAAGACACTTACTGAAGGTTGGCTCCAGCTGGATGCACTCCTCACAGTCCTACGAAGGAAAAGCAGAAATGAATCAGGCTCATTCCTTCAGAATTGCTAGCCCACAGCTGACTCACCTGGAATTACAAACCTAACTGTTCACCCAGGGCCATTACAGAACATCCGACTTTTGTTCTAGTGCTGCTTTTACTTATTTTTGGCTGCACGGGGTTTTCATTGCTGCGCTTCTCTTCTTACAGAGCACGGGCTCTAAGGCATCAGTAGTTGTGGGCGCAGTAGTTGTAGTTTCTGGGCTCTAGAACACAGGCTCAATAATTGTGGTGCACTGGCTTAGGTGCTCTGCAGCATGTGGGACCTCCCTGGACCAGGGGTTGAATCCGCATCTCCTGCTTTGGCAAGTGGTTTCTTTACCACTGAGCCACCAGGGATGCCCCTTGTTTTACTTTTAAAACTTTATTACTAAAGTACAGTTGATTTACAATGTTGGGTCAGTTTTAGGTGTAGAACAAAGTGAGTGAGTTACGCACATACATACAATCGCTGTTTTTAAGATTCTTTCCTCACCCAGACCATTGCAGAGTATGGAGTGGAGCTTCCCGGGTCACACAGCAGGTCCTCATTAGTTACATATTACAGTGTGTATGTCAGTCCCAATCTTCCTACTCACCCCCTACGCCAGTACTTCTGTTAACTCTGGCCTCATGGTGATTCAATAGCAGGCCCAGAGAAAGGTCAAAAGGGGAGCAGAGAAGCAAACTAAGGAGAACTTTAAGACACTACAAACCAGATCCCGAACCATCTCACAAGGCAAGGGGTGTGGACTCCTCAGAAGGCTGATGAAGATGAGCAAAAAACCCCGAAATGTAGGGAAACTTCTACTTTGAAAAATTAAAGAGGACAATGATCACCAGAGGAAATGAATGGACCCTGATACTGACAACTCCAAAACTTTTACACCAATGAGGAAATCTGAATATACACATACATCAGATGACATTATGGCCTTAGCTTTGCTATTAATGGGTGCTAATAATGTTGTGAATGCATAAGGAGAGTCATTTCAGGAAATGTATGCTCAAAAACTTATGAGGTCAAGTGTCAAAATGTATCATTTCCTTTCACAGTTTAGCAAGCGTCAGTGCTTACGGTTGAAAAATGAAGGAAAACACAGGTATTCTCTATACCTGTTCGATGTATCTTCAAACCATAAAATTACAGGACAAAGAATGCTATGCAGAGTGAGGAGAGAAAGAACATCTACAAATACCCTTAAAATGAAAACCTAATTTTGAGTGCCATAAGACATTGTATTAAACCCTATTTTGAATAAAGGAAAATATGTATGCACATTAAAAAAAAAAATGCTATGCAGTGTACCGTGTGCACTGCAGCCAATCAACAGCTACCAAGAAGCCCTAAGACGAGAAGCAATTCTATTCATTCCTTCCTCCCATTTGCAGTTTGAGAAAAGTCCTACCCTACCTCTCAGGTGATTAACAGTGTTATTCTTTGCTTTTGACATGGCCCTTCTGCAGTCCTACCAGCAGCAGTGATGTCTCTAGGCTGGACAGACCCAAAAGATTTGCGTTAGCAAACAAAAACCATCATGGACTCAGGTGCTGGGGTCTCTAGATAGATCAAATTGCCAAGATGCACAGATTAGCTCATGTTCAAGGGCGCGATGGAGAGGAACTCCTCCAGTGTTGAATACTAGCATAACTGACCATGTGCGATGTGACTTACAACAGCAGACCTATATTACTGAGTACCGAAGAAAGGAATGATGGTAAAGTTCCTATAGAAAGCGAGGCAGTTCACCCCTCCCCCAAATTAAACATAGAACTGCAATACTTCCACAGTTGCATAAAATACCTGAAACTAGGGACAAACAGATATCTGTACACCCACGGACACAGCAGCACTGTTCAGCATAGCCCAAAAGTGGAAACAACCGAATCTCCACTGATGGATGAATCGAGCAAACAGCGTGGTCCATCCACACAACAGAATACTATTCAGCCATGAAAAAGGAAACGCCGACACATGCTACAACATGAACCTTGAAGACACTATGCTAAGTGACATGAGCCAGGCACCAAAGGTCCAATACTGTATGATCCCCCCTTACAGGAGGTTCCTAGAGTGATCAAATTCAAAGACAGAAAGTAGAACACTGGTTGCTAGGGGCTGGAAGAGAGGAATGGGGAGTTTAGTGTTTAGAAGATGCAGCTTCCACTTGGGAAGAGAAAAGCTCTGCAGCAGAGGGTGGTGATGGCTGTACACCAGTGTGCATGGATTCGATGCGCTCAACTGTGCATTTAAAACGTCAAAAAGGCAAAACAATTAACACATGAAGAAAGGCAATGGGAAGGGAAACAGATCTACTTTCCCAAACACTTCCTACATGCTAAATAACACTGCATGGGCCAGGACAGGGTACACACAGGTCCTGTACTTTCACAAATCTCACACATGCACCACCACCCTGAAACGATGATCAAAATAAGAAGGTCAAGCTGATGCTGACGACCACGTGGAGGGGAAGGACACGCTCCTCACGGACAGGCCGCCCTGACTTTACCTTGAGCGCCAGCTGGAATTCCAGGAGCTTGGTGTAGCAGGCGGCCCGGTTGCTATACAACTTGGCATCTTTGGGGTTCCGTTTGATGGCTTCCGTGTAGTGCTTCATGGCCTGCGGGTAGTCCCCTTTCTGGAAACACTCATTGCCTTTGTTCTTCTCCTCCAAGGCCAGGTCAGGGTTTATGTAGGCCAGCCGCTCTTGCTCCTTCAGGATTTTCTCTGCCTAAAAAAAAATTCTTGGAATAGTCATTTAAATTCTCGTAACACTGGGCTAATAAAAAGTCTGATTAAAATTTTAATTTTCAGAAAGTACTGCTTGGTGGTGGTGGTTTAGTCACTAAGTTGTGTCTGACTCTTGCGAGCCCACGGGCTGTAGCCTGCCAGGCTCTTCTGTCCATGGACTTCTCCAGGCAAGAATCCCAGAGTGGGTTGCCATTTCCTTCTCCAGGGGATCTTCCTGACCCAGGAATTGAACCTGGGTTTACTGCATTGCAGGCAGATTCTTTATCGACTGAACTATGAGGTACTGCTGGTGAGATTTAATTTGGGGATTAATAATTTTATATTCCTTACACTATATACAAACTACAAAGATATACTGTACAGCACAGAGAATATAGCCAATATTTTATAACTTTAAATACACACTATAGTTTGTAAGTTTTGAGTCGTTGTTATAACACTGAAATACAATGTTGTAAATCAACCTTACCTCAATTAAAGAATTCTGTATTTCTTATTATCAAGGTACATGTACTATGAAACAGAACAAATGGTATTGACATACACTTGGTACAAAGATAATGCCTTATGTGAAAATGATGGATTAACAGCTCTTATTTTTCTGACCAATCTGTGAATAAAATCACCCTCCTACAAAATTTGGTTGTATAAAGAAAAAATTTCAGTTCAGTTGCTCAGTTGTGACCCCATGACTACAGCACGCCAGGCCTCCCTGTCCATCACCAACTCCTGGAGTCTACCCAAACTCATGTCCATCGAGTCGGTGATGCCATCCAACCATCTCATCCTCTGCCGTTCCCTTCTCCTCCCGTCTTGAATCTTTCCCAGCATCAGGGTCTTAATTTACAATAAAAACCACAACACTGTCAGTGCACTGACCCTCAACAAATTTAAGGTCAAAACCCTTGCCAACTAAGAAACACAGCAGAAAAACTGGGTTATTTCTATGTGTTGTCATCATTAACAGGGGATGCATCATATAAAACAACCAAAGACAACAAATTCATTACTAAATAAGAATGACTACAATAAATCGAATTAAGAAAACATCCCTCATTCCCTACCCACCTGTTGGCATTTCTTGAGCACATCTGGGGTTCGGTGCTCTGCCAGAGACTTGTTGTAGAAATGAATGGCATCCTTGTACTTTTCTTCTTTGAAATAAGAGTTGCCAATTCGTGCATAAGCTCTGACAAAGACACAAGGAAAAAGAATTTGCTAAGGGCAGAGCACAGACAAGGTCAGCCTCTGCAGAGAAAAAACATCTAGATACAAGGCCCACATCACTGCCCCCGCCACCACGCCCTCCCAACACCTTCTGTTTCAGCTCCTGCAGTCTCCTTTCCAGCCCCCTCCCCATTACTCAAGGCACTCCAGGTCAAGCGTACTTGGCAATCTGTCGGTAGTCTTCTCGGTTTTCTCGCCCCACTTCAATGGCCTTCTCACAAAGCTCCCGGCACTGACCATAGTCACCCTTTTCAAAGTACACAGCTGCCAAGTAGAGGATCAAGAACGAAGAGTCAGCCCTTGCCTCTTCCCGGAGACCAGTCCCGCACCCAGGCCCAGGCCTCACCTGCTTGGTTGGTTATGTAAGTCATGTTGGTGGGATCCAGGTCCTTGGCTCTGTCGTAGTGCTTTAAGGCTGTATCAAAGTCCTTCTTCTTATAGGCTTCATTCCCCAGCTCTTTTTCTTTCAGCGCCTAGAGGAGGTGCGGGAGGAGGGCTGAGCACATCTAACCCAGAGGGCAGAGGGAGCCAGCGCCTGGGACGTCACAGCTCTCGTGCAGCACACACCCCTGATGAGGCTACAGGGAGCAGGTTCTCCACACCCAAAGGGGATTACCAGCTGTCAGACTGGAAAACTGGTTTCCTCTCTGCTTCCTCCGAGACACCCCCTTATCCCAACTACTCTCCTGGATCTTATCGGAAAGTGAGGGTTTCCTCAGGGAAGAGGAAATCCCCTCAGCTTGAAACAACCTGAGAGTGGACAGCACAGTTCTGCGCTGGGTTTAATTCTGAGAAGCTAAGCAAGTTCGGGCTCTCTCACACAGTCTCTGGGTCCCAGCCACCAGGGAATATCGGTGGGGGGGAGGGGCTATCCTGGCGGCAGGAGTCTTCAGCAGACTCACGACCACCCACACTGTAGGGCCTTTTTCCAGCTTTGAGACACCATGAGCAACCAACGCTTACCCATTTAACGGTACTAAATTTGGCAACAATCTGCTGTTCCCATTTATAAGAAGGGAAATAAAACCGTTCAGCACAGGCCCGCTGCTCTCAAAGACTGAAAGTTGTCCGATCAGCCAGAAACAGAAGCATATGAGGTGACAGACAACATTCTTCTGGATCACAACACGAACAAGGACCACACACAGTTTTTAGGCTGACCCTGGCTGATGTCCACACTGCCAGAACCATGAGCCAGAACCACAGTGGCCATGGGACCCTGTGGTAGCACCCACTGCCTGAGACGCTGACACACTCAATTCCTATGGAACTGCTTGTTACATGGACCTTTTAATATACTAAACATTTAAATTATTAATAACAGTAATTTGACCACACACTGAGCACTCAGAAAACCACCACAGCCATCCGAAGTCTAAAGATGGTCCCACCTGACACATTTCTGGCTACTAGGCAGTTTCTAAATGCATGACTGTAAAGTGTTCCAGAGAGACAGACAGACACACACCAACCTGCTTTTTATTCTCTGGAAGGTCTTCTTCCATCGGCTCTGGTTTTGTCTCCTTTTTGGGAGGAGGTGGTGGTGGAGGTGTTGCAACTTCCTCCTCTTCATCCATACTGCCCAGATCAACTCCAAGCAGGACGCTAAGAGTAGTCATGATCCGGGGATCTTGCAGTTTCCTATTGTTGGTTAAAAAAAGGAAAAACAGAACAGCACTTAGTCTTCAACAAAACTGATCTTAAACCCCACTTACTACTAAAGCTCGGATTACTGTATAGAAAAGATTCTCACCCGTGGGAAGGCTGCTAGATTCTGTACTACCCATGAGTTACAACTGTGTAATGCTCAACCCCTCAAAAATCCACATAAAATATGAGGTATCGCAGATGGGATTTTTCTCAAGGCCAGCAGACACACACAGGAGTGAGTTACAGGTACACTCTGTCTGATCTCAGGAGTCAGAAGCACCCAGGCAGTCACAGACACCAGCACAAGATTTAGAAAGCTGATCTTTAGATTTGATGTGCTTTTAACCATGAATTTCCACTCCAACACACCGATGGGGAGGGATATGTTGTCTTATCACTATCAAGGTATTCTGTGAAACAGAATCAGTGGGCTATTGACATACACTCGGCACAAAGATATCCCTTATGTGAAAATGTATGCCTGTGTATACGGAAAGAACAGAGCTGATGCTAAGTCAGCACTGCAAAAGTGCAGTGAAGGTGGGGAGGATTAGAATAAACACTCCAGATTACTCCAATACATGATTCCCCCGACCCTTTCTAGAAATACAGATAAACAATAAAGCAGTAAACTCTTAATGCTCTTTGGAGGAAAAAAACAAAGGCAGAAACCCCAGTCTGGTCTAGGGAACCCCTGCCACAGGATCCTAGGAAGAAACCACAACGTTCATGTTCGTTTCTAGAGACAAACCTGCCGCCTTGAACTTACGTGCCCAGGTCAGACGGCTTGTTCCGCAGCTGCTCGATCAGTTCCCGGTAGGTAGGATCTGCGAGCAGAGTCTTTGTCCTGGGATCACTCTCCAACTTCTGGTACAGATTAGGCATGTTGAAAGGGTTCATGAATTTCCTTTCTGTTTCAAATAAAGGAAAGCACACCATCAGGAAGTCGGTTACTGTGCCCCCATAGCCTACTAAACCGACATTGGAGGGGGAGCCTCAATATTACCCCAACTATAGAACAACAGTAAATAAAAGGGGCAGGGCAGTGTTCTGGGGCCTACCTGCCAACCGGGCCTCCATATTCTGTAAACCTTCTTTGAGCTGAGGATTGTTTGCTTCATGTTTTAAACCCTCCTCATAGGTTTGCTTGGCTTCTTCAAACCGGTTTAAGAATTCAAGAGCTGCTGCTTTTCGTGAATAGCCCTTAAACCAGCAAAGACAGACAAAAAAATAAAAGACACTCAGAGGTAAATTTCAAACATGAACTCTATAAACAATCTACTTTACAATTTATGGAACAAAATGGGTATTCACGTGAAGGCCACAAAACAAACAAACAAACAGGGGACCAGGATACAACAGTAGTATCTATTGACCCTGAAGAACACGGCCGCTTCACCCCAGTTCATCTTATGACGCTAAGTGTTGTTAGTTTCTTGAGCAGTTTTCTCTTAGTACAGAAAATAAAACATGTCTTAACTGATAGTACCTCAGATTTGACAAAACATGTCATCACTCTGAGGAACATTCTCAAACAGGTAGGAGGACTGGGGAGAGGGCAGTAACCAACTATGAGTCTCTCAGGATAGGTACCAGACAGGCCAAAGGAGTTTCTGGGCACCTGAAAAGCCCCCATTCACGCATAGCTTACCTTGCCCCAGTCAGGCTTTAGGTCAACGGTTTTGCAGCCATCCTCATAAGCCTTCTGGTAGTCTCCTTTCTTGGCATAGGCCGCTGAGCGATTGCTGTAGAGCACATGGTTCTGGGGGTCTAACTTAATGGCTTCAGAGTAGCACTGTAACGCATCGTCAATGTTGCCAGCACTCAGGGCTTTGTTGCCCTTCTCTTTGAGCTCATTTACCTGAGAAGAGAGGAACCAATACAGTTTCTCCCCATAAAATCCTTCTTTAGTCCCTATTCCTTAGGTGACACTCATTCCTTTCTGTAGCTGTTGACAAACTGGTTACTTTACGGATCAGAAAAACAAATCACAGATTAATTTACAGTCCCCACACGTGTGGGAACCAGCAAGGAAAAGATAAAATAACAAGGAAAAAGTGGCCTGTCTCTGCTCTTTGCTGGCTCCCCTGGGGATTAACAACTCCAGCCACTCTTCCAAAAGTCTCAACTTGGAGCTGATGAAGCCACTCTAGGACATATGCATGAATTCCTTTTGTGGAAAAAGAAATTTCTTTGCCATGGATTTCCAGAGTTCAAATGATAAACTGAACACAGGCCTAGTTGAAGAGAGAGCCAGAACAAAGAGGACTAAGCACGCACTGGTACATGCTCCAACAACCTGCTGGCACCAGGATGGCCTTCGGGAGCATCAGGACGCTCACCTAGCATCACAGAACAATCTGTTTCCACTGGCAGATGTCACAACATGGCAGATTATGGCTGTTTCTTAACAGGTAAAAATGAAGCTAGGATAAAAATCAGTTTTTGTCATGTTTAAGTATTAAACATATTTAAGCGAACGAAGGGGCTACCCTGGTGGCTCAGTGGTAAAGAATCCACCTGCAATGCAGGAGAGGAAGATTCGATCCCTGGGTGAAGAAGATCCCCTAGAGAAAGAAATGGCAACCCACTCCAGTAGTCTTGCCTGGAGAATCCTATGGACAGAAAAGCCTGGCCGGCTACAGTCCACGGGGTGGCAAGAGAGTCGGACACGATTTAGTGACTAAACAGCAACAAAACAGATGGAAGGAGGATAAAGAAACACTACTGCAGTTCCATTCCCTACTCTCTCAAACACCCAGAACGAAAGCAGCAGCAACACAGCAAAAGGTTTAACTGGTGTGAAATGGACCTCCGCCACATCAAAACAGGGTCCTAATTAAAAGGCTTCTCCAAATCAGGGAGCCCAACAAGAGGGGAAGGCCATCCCTCAAATGCCCACACATTGGTGAGAACAGCTGTGTCACTCAGGATACAAGCCATTATTTCTTGGTATGCCCATCCAGTGTACTGATGCAAGAAAGAATTCTGCTGTGAGAAGAACCCTGAGGGACACCAAATGGGACCCTCCACTAGCCAGAAAAATCTTAAGACAACCTCCAAGAGGAAAAAGGAGAGACTACCAAATTTAACGAGCAAGGGAAAAAATCTTAGAATATAGAACGAAGGCCAGAAGGTGAGAAGTTAAACTCAAATAGTTCCACGAGGCAACTGAGAATACCTTGGTGACATTCTTGCCTATCCTAGGGAACATTTTCCAAACTGAGCGAACCTTTCCTGTAAGCAGGAAATCAGCACTTGAAAGGATCAAGTGGATGGAGAAGGAAATGGCAACCCACCCCAGTATTCTTACCTGGAAAATCCCATGGACAGAGGAGCCTGGTAGGCAACAGTCCATGGGGTTGCAAAGAGTCCACCGTGACTTAGCGACTAAACAAGATGACTGTGCGCTAAAGTTTTGAAGCGCGTGCATTTGAACTGGTAAATAAATTTACATCATCTGACACGTAATTCATACAGCTGTATGCCTGTATGTGGTCAAAATTTAAGTTTTATCACTGTGAGATTTTTATTTGAAAGGTACTTAATTTAAAAAAACACAATTTTACACACTCATATTTATCCAATTTGAGTATTTCCTAAATCTGAAACATGGATCTAAGAAGGGGAAAAAAGGTTACCTATTTAATGGGTGCAGGACAGTAGGTTTTAACACACCTGGCCATCTATGCAGTCCCTGAGTTTACTCACTCAGTCTACCTGCATGTAGACTTCTACTATGGGCAAGTGTGATAAAACAAAATTTTTTTCCCGTATTTTGGTAACTTCAGGATGAGAGCTCTTCTTGAACTTAAAATCAGTTTCTTGTCTATATCACAGCCTATTCAATCCCTGACACAATTTGGTTATCATGAGGGCGCAAAATGTTTAAACTCTCTGTTTCTACTCTAATTTAGCAAAGAGGCGCCAGATTTGGCTAAAGGGAGCAAAAGGTATACCAGGGTAAAAGATTCAGTTTTGTAGATCACACCAATCCCCCCAATCAACCATTACAGCCCAATAACAGGTACCAATTCAATAAAACCTCTCTAGGTGTCTCAACCCTCAGGCCACAGAAGACACAATTAACTTACAGAAGTAACCCACAAAAGCCTCAAACTCAGCCTCCCAGTAACGCTGAACCGAGTCAACTTACTTCTCGCTGCTTAACCATATACTCTCAATTTTCTTCAGCAACTAATTCCTCCTCGTGCAATGAAAAATCCACGTTTTAGAAAAAATCAGTCCTCGGTTAATTCTTGAATCACACACACAGAAAGAAAAAACGAAGAGGGGGAGGTGCTGCACATATGATTTGTAAAACCCTGGTAGAGATGAAATTCATTCCAAGGATTTATGTTGCACCCTCTCCTTTCCCGAATCAGGCTAAGAAGTCGGCCTGCTGCTCATCATACCTTCACTCAACACTCTTCCACCCCGGCCTTCCATGCAAAGCAGCAGGGTTTCCCGGCAACTGGCTACAGAGTCCATCAGCTACTTGCAGTATATTCTCGTCCCCGCGTTCCTCCAAGTTAACTGGGGCCAAGTCCTGGGTAACCTCTGCAATCTCTGATCTCTCTTCCAGAAGACGAACTCCCAGAGGTTGACCTGATCCTTCTCGCCTTTCGCAAGGCCCCTCGCCCACCTCCAGCCCTCCGAACGCCGCGGGCGCCATCCCCCTGCTCAGCCTGGACCCACGTCCTGGGAGGCCTCAGGGGCCCAAGCCACGGCTCCTCTTCCCGCCGCGGGGCGGACTTAAGCCAAACTGGGGCGTCCCCCGGCCCATCTCGCCGAGTGGAGTGGCTACGGGCACTGAGGCGACCCCGCGCTCCCCGCCGCCAGGCCTCGCTCCCCGTCCGCCCGCCGCGGCCCTCACGGCCTCGCCTTTCCCACTGCTCCGCCGACCCCGCCGACCCCGGCCCCCGCCCAGGCCACAACAATCGGGCGCCCGCCCCGCCCCTCCACCCGCGGCCGGGCCTTGGCGGGTCCCAGAGCGGCCACGGGCCTCAGCCCGCCCCTCCCCCTTCACCTGCTCCATAACCCGGTCCGGAACCCCGTTGAATAGACTCCGTCGGCTCCGCGTTCCCAACCGCACGCGCCGCCTTCTGGAACCTACTAGAAGCTGCCGGGACCCCCAGATCCCGCCTCTTCCTCGCCGGCTCACTGGTCGCTCTCCTCTAGGGGGCTTTCTAAGATTTCCTCCTATTGGCTTGAAGTCTAGCCCATCATCTTTGCTTCTCTCTCATTGGACAGTGAGGAGAGTCCTGCCTCCCCTGCGTTTCGAGACTGGACGTTGCTCTGAAAGCCCCACCCATCATATACTCTACGATTGGAGGGAGGGGCGGACCTCTGCGGCACCGATTGGTCACTTAGTCCGCCAATCATGGCCGCGCTGGCCGCGCCCATTGGTCCTGTTCTTTCTGGAAATTTCCACCTCTCCCATTGGGCTGACAGACTCCGTGACAGAACCGCCTTCAGATTTAAAAAAATTTTAACTGGTCGGTGAGTTGCAGACACTTTGCTCTGATAGGTTTAAATTGTTGCCCTTCAAAGAGCAGGGTTTTTTTTTTTTTCCTCCTCTTTTTTTTTTTTTTTTTTAAAACAGCAGAGGTGGTTTACGGGAGTCCGAGGCCGCTGACACCGTCTGCAGTGGTGGTTTCTGGGGATGTGTGGGTTTGGTGGGTCCGCCCGGGCCGCTTCCTCCGTCGGTCTGAGGCGAGTCAGTCTGAAGCAGTTCGCTTCTCTCCGGCGGCATTGAGTCTTGGTCCTTCACCGGAGTGTCAGGCTCAGGGATCCCAGCCAGTGGAGGTGACCGTTTGGATCGGCTTCGGGAGCGAACCCTGGCCCGTCCCTGAATCCCATATTGGCTTCTGGGTGTCCCAAAATCCCGCGTGATGGTGAAGGCTCTGGGGCTTGGGTAGGACAGGCTCGGGATTTCATCTTGGCCGATCTCCTCGGTGGAGGCGCACACCCTCTCTGAACCTCTCGGGTAGAGAGTTTGGTAATCTAGGGCCGTGGCGTGGGATCGTTCACATTCGTGCAGTAGTTTTTAGCTCTTAAGGAAGGGGCTCTGCCTGCGTTATTCGGAGGTAAGGGGATGAAGGAAACAAAACACCTCACTGAGCTGCTTGATCACCTGGCGGGCGGCGGCGGCCTGGGTGGTCCTTAAAATCGCTGCCCTCTTGCGAAAGGCTGGACAGGTACCCGCAGAGAAACAGAAAGGGCTAGAGGGTCAGAGAGAAATGATTTCGCTCTGGGCCAGTGTGTGGTTCACGGAACACACAGCCCCGTATGTCTGGGGTCTAGAGGGAGCTTGGGTGAGGGTCTTGGGAACTGCTGTGCCCGCCCCACCTCCTCACCCCCAGCTGGGTAATGCCATCCCTTCCTTGTGTTTTAGCTGCCCTTTATGCTAATATGTTGTCACAGGGTCCTCTTCCATCCCAGCTGTGTGACCCCCTTCTCAGACACTGCAGCCTAGGTCGCTGCAGATAGCATGCCTCCCTTGATAACCCCCTCCCTTGCTTGGCCCTTGGGAAGCTTTTAGACTGGGGATCAGGGCCTGCGTGACAGGCCTACTTTCCCATCTGTTCTTTGCCTGTTCTCCCCCTTCAGCACCAAACTCCAGGCGTACTCTCCTGTCTGTTCCTTGAGCTCGGTGGGCTCCTTTACTTTGGGCCTGGCTGCAAGATGTTGCCTTTGCTGGCATCCCCCTGCCACCGACTCTGCCAGGTCTTGCAGGCTGATAAGAGCTGTCAAGGTTCTCTGGCGACCTGCTTGCAAGCAGCTCACTCATTTCTGTCCCCTAATTTATTTGCTTTCACTACTCCATGGGGCACACATGTGTCCAATTACAGCAGCAACTTTGCTGCTGTAAATATCCATAGCATATTTTGTAGGGCCTACAAGGGCCTTATGTCTGTTTTCGTTTATATCCTTGTCTTTCCAGGTACTTTATACAGTGTCTTGCACCTAGCTTAATTAATCAAATATGCCCTGTAGTGTTTTAGGTATGATTGTGGGCCCTGGGAAATGCAGTGAGGAATAAAAAAATCACTTGTTTTGTAGTGCTCATTTTAGTGAGAGAGATAAGCTAAAAAAAAAGTTTGCACGTAGAATCTGCAGTAGAGACAGAGCACTGGGCAAGTGGGTAGTGTTGCATTTTCAGCAGGGGGACCAGATCAGACCCCAGTGAGAAGCTAATACTTGAGAAAAACCTGAGGAAGTGAAAGAGTGAGATTCATGGAACTCCTAGGGAAGAAGCTTGCCAGTCAGAGGAAAGGTCAAATGCAAAGGCCTTGGGTGGCCAGAATGGCAGGGGTAGGAAGGAGGGGGGACTAGAGGAACTAGGGGTGGGAAGGAGACCCTGCAGTATGAGACGCCATTGTGTTCACTTGGGAACATGCTAGCAGATTTTAAGCAGGAAAGTGATATGATCTGACAGTTTTATCAGGATCCCCCTGACTGCTGTATCAGTGAAGAGGATGAAAGCCAGGGGGACCTCCTAGTTGGCAGTGGCAGGATTCCAGGAGAGCTGTGATGGTGCGGTGGGCCAGGTGGGAACAGAATTTGGGTGAGAAAAGTGGGATTAGGAATGCGTTTTGGAGGTGCTGACAGGGTCTGTTCATGTATTGGATGCAGGGCATGAAGGAAGGAGGTTAACTCCAAGGCGTTTGCCCGCCAACCTGCTAAGTTGAATCTGTCAACGAGAGCTTGCCTTTCTTGGCACTGTGCCCAGACCACCATACTCCTGCCAGTCTCAATGCTGCCCCCCAGCCCGGCTTGTCCTCCACCGCTAGAGGCCCTTTGAGGCCTTCCATCATCTCCCCCACAGCCTCTCTCCAGGCTTCTCTCTCGTGCCTCCTTCTCTGTGACCTGGCCTCTGCTGTCTCACATCCTGCTTGTACAGCTGTGTGTGTGACGCACTGCTCTGGGTCCAGGGGCTCAGGAGTGAGCAGGGCAGGCCTCAGCTGCAGCTCTGCACAGGTGAACCTTGTCTTCCAGTGGGGCAGACAGGTGGGGCTGTAACTCACCAGCTGTATGACTTTTGGCAATCTGCTTAAGCTCTCCATGCTTCAGTTGCTTTCATTTTAAAACGTGGATCGACAAGTTTCCGTGTCAGAGTAGTGAGTATTGAATGATTTCCTATTTATAAAGCACTGACAACAGGGCCTGATGACAGAATAAGTACCATAAACATTTGTTAAATAAGAGTAAATACACAAACGAAGATAATTCTGGAGTGGTGAATGCTATATAAAGAAAACAAAAAGTAAAAATAAAGAGTTACCAGGGAGGCAGGGAAGGAAGGAGTGCCTAGCAGTGGGTGGTTAGTAAAATCCCCAAGCCACGGACAGAGTTCAAGACAGGGCAATAGGAAGTGCAAAGGCCCTGAGGCTGAAACAAATCTGGAATTTTCCAGGAACCCAAGGAAGGCTTTGCTACGCTCTCGTATCCTTGTCTGTAAATGGAAAAGACATGCCAATGATTTCCCAAGGTCACAATGAGAATTAAACAAAATTAACCCATGCTTGTTTTCTCAGACCTGAAACATGAAACTTGGAGACCCCTCTTTCAGAAAAGAAAAATAAAATACAGTAAAAAAAAAAAAAAAAAAAGGAGTATAGAACTTTAGAACGGGTGCAAATGAGGGACCCTGAGGTCCTTATGCAGTGTCATGGTAAAGCCACTTCAGAACATTAACATTTCCACCAATTCAGGCTTCAAATTTCTCGGTGAACTCAGGTCTCCCCCTGGGGTACAGGAGGCAGTGATGGGGGCCAGCTGGCCAGGGTCCCCTTCCCCAGGTCCCTGGAACTCAAGCAGAAGCTCCACCACAGCAAGCGTCCTGGCCCTTGATGACAATGCCCGATGCTTCAGTGACTCATGCTGCTATTTTTGGTGCTGCTGCTCTCAAGGTGGGGAGCAAGATGGCAAGGGCTGAATCTGGAGTCAACGCTGAGCCTGTAAATCCTGCAGCGAACGAGAGACAGAAGGAGTCACCGCGTACAACCAAATTCTCTGCAGAGCAAATTCTTTTTTTTTTTCCTGCAGAGCAAATTCTTAGTTTTAAAGTTCTCCCAGAGGACTTGCCTGGTGGTGCTGGGGTTAAGACACCACGCTTTCAGTGCAGTTCGAGCTGGTTCCGTCCCTGGTGGCAAACCTAAGATACCACATACTGTGAGGCGCAGCCAACAAAAAAGTTCTCCCAGTATCAGAAAAAGAAAGCAGCTGGAGGTCAGGAAGCTTAGACATGGGAGTGAGGAGTGGGTGTCAGGGGTAGGTCTCGGCTCAGAATTCTGGGGTCTATAGAACATGGAAGCCTTATTTTTATAAGAACTTTCACTGTTGGAGTGGAAACTTAACCTTGAGTTTCCTTCTCCACGGGAGAGTAAAGTTCCATTCTGGGTTCTGAGAAATTCCTAAAGAATATTTTCATTTCCCATTTAACAGTGATTCCTACTTTCAGCTACCCACTAACACAAGTCCTAAATAGCAGGAAAAGCGTGGGGAGAATAAAGTGCCATAGAGTTCTGCTCAATTCAGTGAACTCGTAGAGCCAGGAATTGTGCCAGACACTTCAAGGAATAAAACGATGGTAATTATTATCTAATAAGTATTCATCAGAGAGCTCCAGAGCCCAGTCCTGGACCTTGCTGTCCACGGGCCATCCCAGGGTGATCTCCGCCAGCCTCGTGGTTATAAATACCATCTTGGATGACTCCCACGTTTCTATCTTCAGATCAGATCTGTTCCCAAGTTCCAGACTTGTCTACCCAGCTGCCTCCTCAACGTCTCTGCTTGGATGGCAAATGGACTTCAAAATGTGTTCAAATCGGAGCTCCCAATATACTCCCCTGAAACTGTTCTTCCCTTGACTTCCCTTTCATCAGTGGCCTCGCTATCTTCGGGCTGGTTCACGCTGAAAATGTTGGAGGTGTCCTTGACTCCAGTCTTTTACAGCCATGTCCATTTCAGCAAAGTTCATCAGGGTTCGACAGGGACCCTTCTGCAAGTCCCCATCCATCTCCTGGCTTTGGGAAGGGGAAGGGAGTGTTGGCTCCCTGAGCAGGTGGGTGGCCAGAGGCAGAAGGGACTGCTGGCCGGGGCTCCCAGGTCATATCCAGACCTCCCACATGATCTGCTTCCAGAGATGCTGCTTCCAGTGGGCGGGGTCTGTCATCCACTGCTGTGTGGGCACTCAGGCCTAGGACCTAGTCCATACCTGTAAGTTTGGTGAATGAGTAAACGGAGCTGATCATCTGTCTACTCCATCATGGGGCCCTCAGTCCCTCCCAGGGAGGCTCTTTGGCCTTCCCCATCTCTAGACTTCCTTGCTCCTGATTCTGTTCAACCTTCTCTGGGTCAGGTGGTTGGGTCTTCAGATTCAAACGTCTCAGTCCCACTATTTTCTTTCCAACATCTGCTTATTGAGAAATACCAAGTGCTGCAGAGTGTGAGCGTGGGGAAACCAGCCCTGTCATATCCTACTGATGGGAAGTCACACTAAGTAACATCTATTTAAAGTACAGAAAGCAACTCCAGGCTTACAGATTTCTTCCACCTGGGCCTAGCCTGATGGCACAAGGAAGTATTTTGTTGTTCAGTCACCAAGACCCTCTTTGCGACCCCCCTGGACTGTAGCACACTAGGCTTCCCTGTCCCCCACCATCTCCCAGAGATTGCCCAAGTTCTTGTCCATTGAATCAGTGATGCCATCCAATCATCTCATCCTCTGTCACCCCCTTTTCCTCCTGCCCTCAGTCTTTCCCAGTATCAGGGTCTTTGCCAGCGAGTCAGCTGTTCACATCAGGTGGCCAAAATATTGGAGCTTCAGCATCAGTCCTTCCAATGAGTATTCAGGGTTGATTTCCTTTAGAATGTGCTTCCCTGGTAGCTCAGCTGGTAAAGAATTCACCTGCAAAGTAGGAGACCCCAGTTTGATTCCTGGGTTGGGAAGATCCACTGGAGAAAGGATAGACTACTCCCAGTATACTTGGGCTTACCTGGTGACTCAGCTGGTAAAGAATCCAAATACAATGCAGGAGACCTGGGTTTGATCCCTGGGTTGGGAAGATCCCCTGGAGAAGGGAAAGGCTACCCACTCCAGTATTCTGGCCTGAATTCCATGGACTATCCACGGGTGGCAAAGAGTTGGACTCGACTGAGCAACTTTCACTCCTTTAGGATTGACTGGTTGGATCTCCTTGCAGTCCAGGGGACTCTCAAGAGTCTTCTCCAGCACCACAGTTTGAAAGCATCAATCCTTCAGCGCTCAGCCTTCTTTATGGTGTGGTCCTATTTGTGATGGCAAAGGGAACAGCACCTGACCCCACATACACCCATGGAGGATACCAGGAACCACAGTGTTGCATCCCTAGGATGGAGTATTAGCTGTGTTCAAAAGAACACTCTGGTGGATACTGACATGAGAATATGCCCATGATGTACTGTGGAATGATGGAAGTTAGTCATGGAGCAGTGTGTATGAGGAAAAAAAAGGTGTATATCTTCATATACATGGGATGTGTATGGGAAAATTCTAAACAGATACACAGCTAGCTACTTTAAGTTGTTGCTCCTGTGGATGGGGAATGGGAAGGGGTGCTGGATTCGTTTGGTAGGGCTGCCATAACTAAATACTGCAGATTTGGTGGCTTGAACCACAGAAATTTTCTCATAGTTCTGGAAGCCCAAGATCAAGGTCCTGGCAGACCTGGCTTTTCCTGAGGTCCCTCCCCTTCACCTGCAGATGGCTGTCTTCTCACTGTTTCCTCACGTGGTCTTTCCTCTGTGCAAGCATGCATTCCGGGTGTATGTCCAACTTTCCTTTCTTTTTGGCTGCACCACGTGGCTTGTGGGATCTCAGTTCCCCAACCAGGGGTTGAACCTGGGCCAAGGCAGTGAAAGCCCAGAATCCTAACCACTAGGCTACCAGGGAACTCCCAAACTTGCCTGCTCTGATAAGGACACAATCAGATTGGATCAGGGCCCACCCTAAGGGTCTCATTTTAATTTCACCACCCCTTTAAAAACTGTCTCCAAATACTGTCTCATTGTGAGGTATTGAGCGTTGGGAATTTAAAATGTGAATTTGGAGAGGGGACACAATTCAGCCCAAAACAGGGGTTTTCAATTTTTATTATGGTGTTAAAATTTGTTACATTGAACACTACTATTGGAGGGTTTTGTATATTTCAAGACAAATGTCCCCAGAGCACCCACCCCTTTCCGGGCCTTCTCTGAAGTTAGAGGGGGGCAGCCAATGCCCTCCCCCAGCCAGCTCCAGGACTCCAGCTCCAGGGCTCTCTGAGGCCTGTCCCTGAGGAAGACAGGGTGAGCCCCTCTGGATCACTGGACAGGTCCTCAGACCCACCCTGAGAGGAGGCAGATGGAGAGGCCTCTGCCATGCAGGCCTATAGTTTATAGGTACACACTTTGGACGTTTAGTACCTTGTAACCCATCCTTCCCCTTCACACCTCTCAACAGAATAACTATACAATATTGGCCACTGAAGCAGATAGTAAAATGAAACTAGGCAGGTGATAAAATATGAAGACCGCATGACAACCTGGTTGAAGGGAGGTGCAAAATTGTGATCACACAGCAAAGATGTTAGGGGATCCGGGAGGTGTAGGGGTTCATCTACCTGAATGATGCAGTATAAAGAAGAAAGATGGTGGGGTGAGATGGGGTAGGGCAAAAACAGTGACGCACTGGGCTTTAAAATCAAGCTTCGGGAGAGGCGTGGGCTGCCTTGGAGGTCTATTTACATCTGGCAGTTCTCCTGGGTCCTGCTCTGGTCTTAAATCTCAGACCAGAAGCAGGAAACTCTCTCACTGTTCTGTGGTCCTGCACCTTGCTGCACGTTCAGCCCTGCTGAGATGGGTACTCTGCCCCTCTGGGTAGCTTTACAATCCTGCATGGGGTCGAAGCCAGGAAAGCAAACCCAGAATCTTGGTGCCAGTTTAGGAAGTTTTGTCATCACTGTGCAAATACCCAAGTGTTTTTATTAAGTGTTTTGAAACACTTTTGTCAACCTGCCCTATTTGATTTGTGATTCTCATCAGAGAGGAATGGGTGGGAGACAGCCTGCAGTGATGACTGTAATAGTGCCCCCTGTAACCCCAGTGTTCCTGCCTGGACAATCCCATGGATAGAGGAGCCTGGCAGGCTATAGTCTATGGGGTCGCAAGAGTCGGACACGACTGGGCGACTAAGCACACATCCCAGTGTGCCCACCCGTGACAATGGGGTTTGGCTGCTGCTCCCATGAGGACGTGAAGTCTGTTTCTCCACTTCTTGGATTCTGGGCTGGTCCTGTGATCTGTGTTGAATGCTGCGACCGTGCGAATTCTGTGTGACAGAATGTGATGTCAGCGAGGCAGTATGACTTCTGAGTCGGGCCGCAGGAGGCATTTTGCAGCCTATGCTGTGGTCCTCTAGGAGCAGGGCCTTGAGACCAGTGTGCTGTGAAGGTGCCCAGTCTGGCCTAGTGGAGGCCAAGTGGGGCAAAACCAAGGGAACTTGCTGACCGCTAGCACCAACTGCCAGTCACATGAGTGACCCAGGCAAGACCAGCAGATGAACCTTCCTGCTTATCCTAGCCCAGACTGCTGATTCAAAGGCCTGGTTGTTATTTTAAGGCAGTAAGTTTTCAGTGGTTTATTGAGGCAGCAAAAGATAACTGAGACAGTATATAAAAGAATCTAAGTTCATAAACAGCGCTTGAATATTTAAGAGAACTGATTTACCATATTTATAAGTTTAATCCGTTAGTGGATAAAAACTGCTAACTGATTAGGAAAAAATATGCTTGGCTTGGGAGGGGGGAATAAAGTGGGAGATGAAGTCCTCGAGGTTTACCCTCTACTCCCTCCTTGTTTGTAAAGAAAAAAAGAACAAAAAATAAAAAATATGCTTGTTAGATGTATGAGTCTCTTATGCTGAGTATGAGGCGTTTGAGAGGACCAGCTATTTCAACTCTGTAAAATGTAGTTTAAAATCTATTAGGGAATTTAATTACCTATGTTTGTAATTGGCATTCATTTTTAGAATTTAATCTGTTGAACCTGTGAGTTAATTAAATATTCATCAAAGGCTAAGTGAAAGTAATTATTTTAATAAAAAAATTAGATTTATAAATAGAAAACTAGATTTGCAAGTTGCATTTGGATGCTTAAGAAATGCTAGTTCTTTTAATTTATATGTTTAATAAATACAATATTCATTTAAACACAAGCAGCAGTAGGTAGCTTTTCTCTGCATGAAAGCCCCTTCTCCAACATTAAAAGTCCTCAACAGACAACACCAGGTGTTAGCCCCCCACTGGAAGAGTCTGCATTCCAGACAAGTGCATGCCTTTGCTTCTGTGAGTCCCTGGGCCTGGAATGCTCTCAACACACACACAAATCTTTGGTACTTGGCAAGATTTTACCTTGTCTTTCTTTTTTTAAAAAATAGTAACATTTATTTTTGACTGTGCTGGGTCTTCCTTGCTGCGCAGGCTTTTCTTCAGCTGTGAGCTGGGGCAACTCTCTAGTTATGGGGCAGAGGCTTCACTGTGGTGGCTTCTCTTGTTGGGGAGCACGGGCTCTCGTGCACACGGGCTTCAGTAGTTGTGGTGCGCGGGCTCTAGAGCTCAGGCTCAGTAGTTGTGGCACCTGGGCTTAGTTGCTCTGAGGCAACTCAGGTCTTCCCAGATCAGGGATTGAACCCACATCTCCTGCGTTGGCAGGTGGATTCTTTACCAATGAGCCACCAGGGAAGTCTCAGATTCTACCTTTTCTAAAAGGTCCAGCTAAAACTCTGTGACGAGGTCCTTCCTTGCCAAGTCAGAATCACACTTCCCTGCCTAGACCCATCCAGGCCGCTTTTAGACCAAACCCTGGTGGACTGTTGGCTGGGACGTTCTCTATCCTGGCTGCCGTGTGAGAAGAGCTGAAGCCGAGCAAAAAGAAACAGAAGACTAGTTCCGATGCCCAAGGTGTCTGGGGTGCTTCTGGGGCCTGGCTGTGGGGGACGTGGGTTTCCGGCTCTGTGCAGAAGGCAGCCTCCTCATGGGCACTGAGACTTTCCATGCCTGGGTCCCTGCCTCTCCTTGTTCTGCTCTCCAGACTGCTGGGAAGGGTGTAGTCTGCAGGATCATGCCCCTCCCAGCACCAAAGATGTCCACATCATAATCCTTGGAGCATGTGAATGTATTACCTTACATGGCCAAGGGGCGTTAAGGTTGTAGATGCAACTGCTCCTCAGCAGACTTTCAATGGGACATCATCCTGGGTCATCCCATTCAGTGGAATCACAAGGGTCCTTAAAAACAGAAGGAAGCAGAAGAGAGTCAGAGCGAAAGGCTACCAAGGAAGACTGGTGAGATGCAATGATGCAATGTTGCGGGCTTTGAAGATGGAGGAAGGGGCCCACAAGCCAAGGAACATGGGTGGTCTCTGGCGGCTGGTGCAAACACCTTGTTTTTTTAGCCCAGTGAGACCGACTTCAGACTCCTATCCTACAGAACTTTAAGGAAATGAATTCTGTTTATTCTTTAAGCTGCTAAATTTATGGGAATTTGTTAAAGCAACAATAGGACTGATACACCGGTTCACCCACAGGCGTCAGTGCTTGAACCAGTGACATCTGTGTGATCACTTTCCGGACCACAGATGGGAACCAAACAACCTGGACTCAAGCTGGGCCTCTAACCCCCACAAGCCATGTCGACCTTGGGCCAGTCCAGGCTTCTCATCTAACCCTGGGGCACTGCGCGGCAGCACTTACTGAGTTTATAGAAGTAGAGCAAATGGGTGTAGAGGGCTTAGCTTGCTGCCAGCTGAGACCTAGTCCCCTATGAGTGGCTGCCATCCTGCAGGCAGTTGGCAAGGCCCTTCTGGCACTACTAAGTTCTTGGAGAAGCAGCAAGTTGGGAGATGACCTCAGGCCTGGGAGCCTGACACCTGCATCCTGAGCTCATCTTGCTGAACTTTTTTGGGAAAGGCGCAGGCCTTGCTGGTGGTCCTGGAGTGTTGGGGGCCCTCAGCCCTTCCTTCAGGTCCCCTGGCTTCTGATTTACTCTCTGCCTGCAGGTCTCCCTCTGACCCACTCGGGCACCGCAGTGGTGCCAACTGCATCTGCAGAAGGGTTCGGTGCTCCTCCTCACAACCCTGTGAAGAGTTATTGCCACACTCAGGGCCAGAGAGGCCTGGAACACAGGGTGGGTCTGTTAGCAGTCAGACCTGAGCACTGACTTCTTAATTTACAGCTCAAGAAGCAAGTCACAGGGGGCCAGTGTAGCCCAGTAAGAAAGAGCAAAGTTGGTACTAAAATCTTCTTAGAAATCCTGGCTCTTTGTTTCAGGTTATAAAAATATCCACTATGGGGAGTTCCCTGGAAGTCCATCAGTTCAGTTCAGTTCAGTTCAGTCGCTCAATCGTGACCAACTCTTTGCGACCCCACGGACTGCAGCATACCAGGCTTCCCTCTCCGTCACCAACTCCCAGAGCTTGCTCAAACTCATGTCCATCCAGTTGGTGATGCCATGCAACCATCTCATCCTGTCATCCCCTTCTCCTCCTGCCTTCAACCTTTCCCGACATCAGGGTCTTTTCCAATGAGTCAGTTCTTCCCATCAGGTAGCCAAAGGATTGGACCTTCAGCTTCAGCATCAGTCCTTCCAATGAATATTCAGGACTGATTTCCTTTAGGAAGGACTGGTTGGATCTCCTCGAAGTCCAAGGGACTCTCAAGAGTCTTCTCCAACACCACAGTTCAAAAGCGTCAATTCTTCAGCACTCGAGCTTTCTTTATAGTCCAACTCACACATCTGTGTATGACTACTGGAAAAACCATAGGTTTGACTAGAGCGACGTTTGTCAGCGAGGCAATGGCTCTGCTTTTTAATATGCTGTCTAGGTTTGTCATAGCTTTTCTTCCAAGGAGCAAGCGTCTTTTAATTTCCTGGCTGCAGTCACCACCTGCAATGATTTTGGCTGCTGCTGCTAAGTCGCTTCAGTCATGTCCAAATCTGTGCGACCCCATAGACGGCAGCCCACCAGGCTCCTCTGTCCCTGGGATTCTCCAGGCAAGAACACTGGAGTGGGTTGCCATTTCCTTCTCCAATGCATGCATGCATGCTAAGTGGCTTCAGTCGTGTCCGACTCTACATGACCCTATGGACAACAGCCCACCAGGCTCCTCTGTCCACAGGATTCTCTCGGCCAGAGTGCTGGAATGGGTGATTTTGGAGCCCAAGAAAATAAAGTCTGTCACTATTTCCATTGTTTCCCCATCTATTTGCCGTGAAGTGATGGGACCAGATGCCATGATCTTCATTCTCTGAATGTTGAGTTGTAAGCCAACTTTTTCTTTGACTTTCATCAAGAGGCTCTTTAGTTCTTTTTCGCTTTCTGCCATAAGGGTGGTGTCATCTGTGTATCTGAGGTTATTGATATTTCTCAGCAATCTTGATTCCAGCTTGTGCTTCATCCAGCCCAGCATTTTGCATGATGTACTCTAAATGTAGGACTTCCCTGGTGTCTCAGACAGTAAAGCGTCTGCCTACAATGTGGGAGACCAGGGTTCGATCCCTGGGTGGGGAGGATCCTCTAGAGAAGGAAATAGCAACCTACTCCAGTACTCTTGGCTGGAAAATCCTATGGATGGAGGAGGGTGGTAGGCTACAGTCCATGGGGTCACAAAGAGTCGGACACGACTGAGCGATTTCACTTCACTTCACTCTGCATATAAGTTAAATAAGCAGGGTGACAATATACAGCCTTGACGGAAGTCCATCACTTTAAGGCAAATAGATGGGGAAACAATGGAAACAGTGACAGACTTTATTTTCTTGGGCTCCAAAATCACTGCAGGTGGTGACTGACTGCAGCCAGGAAATTAAAAGACGCTTGCTCCTTGGAAGAAAAGCTATGACAAACCTAGACAGCATATTAAAAAGCAGAGCCATTGCCTCGCTAACAAACATCGGTCTAGTCAAACCTATAGTTTTTCCAGTAGTCATATACAGATGTGTGAGTTGGACTATAAAGAAAGTTCGAGTGCTGAAGAATTGACGCTTTTAAACTGTGGTGTTGGAGAAGACTCTTGAGAGTCCCTTGGACTGCAGGGAGATCCAACCAGTCCTTCCTAAAGGAAATCAGTCCTGAATATTCATTGGAAGGACTGATGCTGAAGCTGAAGGTCCAATCCTTTGGCTACCTGATGGGAAGAACTGACTCATTGGAAAAGACCCTGATGTCGGGAAAGGTTGAAGGCAGGAGGAGAAGGGGATGACAGGATGAGATGGTTGCATGGCATCACCAACTGGATGGACATGAGTTTGAGCAAGCTCTGGGAGTTGGTGATGGAGAGGGAAGCCTGGTGTGATGCAGTCCGTGGGGTCGCAAAGAGTTGGACAGGACTGAGCGACTGAACTGAACTGGAAGTCCAGTGGTTAGGACTCTGCACTTTCACCACCATGAGTCCAGAGTTCAATCCCTGGTCTGGGAACTAAGATCCCGCAAGCCCTGGTCAAAAACAAGCCAAAAAAAAAAAAAAAAGAAACCTATCATATTTTAAAATAATAAAATGTTATAGAAAGATATTAACATGTTTATGTTTAAAAAAATAACTTCATCCTTAGAGTCTTTGTAAAAAAAAAAAATAGGAAAAATACAAAGAAAAACATCACCCCAATTCTTACACCGAGAACGCCACTTGGAACTCTCATTTTCTGTCTTCAAATTCCAGGACTTCTATCCTTGCCTCCCGAGTTGGTCTAGATCGGTTCCAGCCGCGGCCCCGCCCGCCCCTGGAGCTAAGAGGCAGAGGCTCAGCGGCCTGGGTAATAGTCGCTCAACCGGACCTACCCGTTCATTTCACCTCCCCCCGGCCGGCGGGGATGCGCGGCTCCCGGGGACTGCGGGTAGGGTGGGGCCTGGGTGACCGATGAGGAGTTAACGCCCGCCTCTGTGCACTCGGCTGGAGGGGCGGAGACGGAGACAGGGTCGGAGGCCAGAGGCGTCTCCCACCAGGAAGTTGGAGGTTGCCAGCTTCCAGCCCCGTGGGGAGGCGCACGACGGGCGCGAGACCGTTCGTGAGCCGGGCTCCAGCGCTGTGAGACTCGGATGGCTGGGCGGGGCGCGCACGTGTGTTTACCAGTGCGGGGGCCTGTCTGCGGCCGGGACTACAAGTTCCAGGGTGCCCAGCGGCGCGCCTGGGTTTTCTGGCCGCGCGGCCCGCTGGCTCCTAGGCAGGTCGCCTCGGGCTGGCACGCGCCACCTGGTCCCCAAGTAAATAAGGGAGAGACTCCCTGAGCACGGTAAATAGAGTCTAAGTGGGCGGGGAGCCGCCGCGCGCCGCCTGCTCATGTTTCTGCAGAGCCGAGTGTCCCGCCTCCTGGCACAGCTGCGCGCGGCGGGGCAGCTGCTCTGCGCCCCGCGCCCCTGGCCCGGCCCCTCGGCGGGTGCCACGAGGACCCGCAGTAGTGCGTGCGGTCCCCCGGCGTCCCTGAGCGCGCACCACCCGCGCGCGCGGACCTCAGCGGGAGTTGGGGCTTGGGGGGCGGCGCCGGTGGGGCGGAGAGCCGGGGTGCGCACCTGGGCCCCCCTGGCCATGGCGGCGAAGGTGGACCTGAGCACCTCCACCGACTGGAAGGAGGCAAAATGTAAGTGTAAGCAGGAGGGGGGCGCGAGGGCGGCCCTCCGTGGGCATTCTCCGGCTGGACAGCACCCCTCTAGCCGCCGCGTCCACCCCAGAGAACTGGGGAAGTTAAGGTCCCATGTGCCTGGTTTGGGACCCCCCCCCCCAATAACAGCCACGCCCCCCATGTGCCCAGCCCCGGAAACTACTTCCCCAGGACCAGATCCAGGGCCCCAGTCGGAGGCAGTGTGAGGAGGGTGGCCTCACCCCACTGAAAGGGGTCGCGGGGCTCCCCCAGAGAGCACCCAGGACCTCGCACCTAAATCTATTGTGCAGGAGGGAAACTGAGGCCTGGCGCCTGCGCCGAGTAGCCCAAGGTCACTTGAAGTTTGCTTCGGATCTCAGAGTAGGCTCTCAACTCCCCCGGCTTTGCAATACTGTGGTTTCTCAAGTGGTGACATTTTAGACAGAGTGGCAGGGAATGGTTTTTGGGGCTGGCATCCCACCTGGTGGGATCAAATAGCCACAAGGAACGGGCCTCCCTGGGCAGGCCGGTCACACCTCCCCCACCATGTCCCCCGGGGCCTGCCTCTCTGGGCACGTGGTCTGGTGCCCTTTAGCCCTTATCGTTGGCCTCTGGACACTTGTGAGCTGTCTCTGCCTCATTCCTGGGGGACACAGGGTGGAGGAGGGGGGCGGGGCAGGGCCGAGAGGGGAGGTTGTGTCTGTGAGAACAGTGACACCCCTGCTTCCCACACCCAGGAATCAAGCCATTTCCCTCCGGCTGGGGCGGCGGGGTGTCGGGGGCGGGGGTGGCGTGGGCCAGGAGTCCTGGTGGGCATGAGTCCCAGGGCTGGACTCTGGGCCAGAACAGAGGAGGGAAGGCAGGCAACCTGACCTGCGGAGCCTGAAATAGCCCCGGCTGCCAGTCCAGCTGCCCCTGCCCTTCAGGGCATGCTCCCTGGCCTCTTGTGACCATTCCCGGCTGGATCGCCTTTCAAAAGGGCAGGGACGGCAGCTCATTGGCTGGAACTTGCGGTGGCGAGAGTTCAGCCAATGGGGCTGGGGAGGCAGGCCTGGGGCGGGCCGTGGATGAGGGTTAGGGGAGGTGCCCTCTGGGATTGGAGGTAGAGTTCAAGATGAGCTACTCCTGTCGTGGGTTGCAATGCCTTCTCTGGGATCTAAAAGCACCAGCCGGAAGCACTTGACTTTGCTCCCGGGGCAAAAGGAGTGCTCGTCACCCCTTCAAGCCCTGGCCCCCAAACATCCAGGGTCAGGGTGGGGAGTGAGGGGTGGCTCCCTGGCACGGGGACTGTCCCCACAGGGAACCCTGATTTCCCTTCGTCAGAGAACAGCATCCCAGGGTGGTGGGAAGGAGAGCTTGGAAGGCAGGAGGCCCAGACACCTGTTCCTGGGTCTGCCGCTCTCCGCCCCTCTCGCCCCTCCCGCTCCTTTCTGGCGCTGAAAACTTCCAGACCTCTTGAAGCTGACGGGCCAGGAATTCCCAGGCTGCTGTGGTGTCTGTTTGCTAGGATCTGGGGTTTCCATTCATTCGGTCTATTTTTATCTAGCCAGCATTGCCGCGCTGGGGAGACTGGCGGGGACCCTCGCCTCACGGAGCTCAGGTGAAAAAGCAGTGGGGGCTGTGGTTAGGGCAATGAGACCATGCCCAGTAAAGGTCGGTGCTTGAAGAAGCTGTGACGGGCAGGGCTGCTCGAGCTCCCCTGTTAGTCCAGGCAGGGGCAGTGTGGGGAGGGTGGGCATGCCCCAGGAACCCCAGACCTAGGTGGAAGCCCCACCCCACCAGTCGCCGTTAGGTGGTAGTTTGTGGGGGTGACACAGAAAGATCCGTGTTTTAGTTGTATATCGCGGCTTAGTAACAGACTACCCGGACACTTAGTTGCTTGAAACAGCAAACGTGTGTATTCTGTCTCAGTCCTGAGGGGTCGGGAAGCTGGGAGTAGCTTAGCTGGGTGCCAGGCTCAGGGTTTCCCGGGAGGCTGGTGGGGGTTTGGTGAAAGGTGGAGAGGGCCCTTACCGGGTGGCTGGCTCCTGTGAAGTGGCTGCTGGCTTAAAGCCCTCATCCGGTCCGCATTCAAGGGGAGGGAAATTAGTTTCCACCTTTGGAAGGGAAGAAGATCAAAGAATTTGGGGCATATTTTTAAAACCACCACACCGGGAGACTGCCTCAAGTGGCTTCTGCCTCTGATTAGGGTCCAAGCTTTGATCTTTTATTTATTTATTTGACCACGCTGCTCAACTTGCAAGATCTCAGTTGCACAACTAGGGATTGAACCCAGGCCATGGTAGTGAAAGCCCAGAATCCTAACCAATAGGCCACCAGGGAACTCCCGAAGAAGCTTTGATCCTGGAAGATCCCCACACTCTTTGTTCATTCCATTCCATGTACATGTTCAGCTGAGTTATACCGTACAGCAAAGTACATCAAGTGTACAGACCTTAAGTGTACAGTCGGTGTACTTTTTTTGTGTGTGTGTGTGTGTGTGTGTGTGTACTCTTTATTTTTTGGCTGCATGGCTTGTGAGATCTTAGTTCCCTGACCAGGGATTGAACCTGGGTCCAGGGCAGTGAAAGAGCCGGGTCTTAACCACTGGTGTATGTATGTGTTAAGTTGCTCAGTCGTGTCTGACTCTTTGCAACCCCATGGACTTTAGCCCGCCAGGCTCCTCTGTCCATGATGATGCTCCAGGCAAGAAGACTGGAGTGGGTTGCCATGCCCTCCTCCAGGGGATCTTCCTGACCCAGGAACCAAACCCACATCTCCTATAGCTCCTGCACTGCAGGCAGATTCTTTACCGCTGAGCCACTGGGAAAGCCCCCGCACCACTGGACTGCCAGGGAATTCCTACAATCAGTGTACTTTTATGTAGGTATCCAGCTATGCAGCCACTTCTCTGGTCAATAGGTAGAACATTACCATTGCCCCAGAAGGTTCCTTAGAGCCTCTTTCCACTCAGTACCCCTTACAGCTAATCTTTCTTCTGTCTCTTCATTTTGTTTTCTTTTGAACTTTGTATCACTAGAGGCATACACACAGTGTGTACAGTTTCAATGTCTGTGTGATTCGTCCACATTGTTGGCTGTACCAGCAGTTCGCTCTTTCTTATTGCTGGGTGATATTCCATGGTGTGCCACAGTTTGTATGTGCAGTCTCCTTGTTGATGGCCATTTGGTTTCCAGTTTGGGACATTGGGGAATAAAGCTGCTCTGAATATCCTTGCACGTGTCTTTGATGGACACGTGCTTGCCTTTCTGTTGGGGATATATCTACATAGGTGGCTAAACGCTTGTCTGTGCCTGAGATGATCCTCTCTCAAAGACTGGCACATAGTAACCAAACTCACTGGAGACTAATGTATAGTTCAGAGGGTTGAAGTGCAGTTCATGGTGGGAAGTATAATAGCAGTGGATCTGGAAACTCATGTGCGCCTGGGCAGGGCCTCCTCTCCCTGTGGAAAAGCCATTGTTGTTGCTAAGTCATGTCTGACTCTTTGCGACCCCATGGACTGCAGCACGTCAGGCTTCCCTGTCCATCACTGTCACCTGAGGTTTGTTCAAATTCATGTCCATTGAGTTGGCGATGCTATCTAACTATCTCATCCTCTGCCACCCTCTTCTCCTCCTGCCCTCAGTCATTCCCAGCATCAGTGTCTTTTTCAGTGAGTTGGCTCTGGAACTCAGTGGAATTAATCATCAGGTGGCCAAAGCTGAGCTTCAGCTTCAGCATCCGTCCTTCCAATGAATATCCAGGTTTGATTTCCTTTAGGATTGACTGGTTGGATCTCCTTGCAATCCAAAGGATTCTCAAGAGTCTTCTCCAGCACCACAATGTTAGAAGCCAAGTTGTAGTTTTAAGTTTGTTCAGCAGCATGTGTTCTCAACTAGGGAGATGGTTGAATGATTTGGAAGCTGATCCCGCTGTCCTGAGCACACCTACCTACCTTCCTTGGGCAGTTGCTCAGTGTTTCAGTCCAAATGCAGTGCTGAGTGTCTGCTCTGGGCCTCAAGTGCAACAGCCTCAGTTCATGGCCCAATGGGTCCTCTGGACAGATGGCCACATTCTGCCTGGGTTCTGTGCATTTCTTTGTTCTGGCTTTAGGCTGACAGCCCACTTGTATGGACCTGTTTTCTCTCTAGTTAAGTAAATACCATCAGGCTGGATCTTCCTGCCCAGGAGACATTCAGTCTCTTTGAAAGACCTCTGCAATATCGAATTTCACTGGCCAGAGGTTAATTCCTTTAGCTTAATTCCCTCAGTTCTAGGTTGCCTCATTACCCCCACCCCAGGTTATGCCTTTTCATCACAAAGAGTGTGGAAACAGTCCTTCTGTAAGGTGTTGTGGGTGTGAGGGGCCTTAAGGTCAGGCCCCGGGGGCTTTGTCACCACAGGAGGGGCCTGGCCTCCAGAGGAAGAGCAGGTCCCTTCTGGCCTGCAGTAGGGGCGGAGCTGTGTGCTAAAAAGAGAATGGACATTGGTGTCATCAGACATGGCAAGCCCCAGCATCACTGCTTCCATGTTCCCTGAGCCTCAGCTTCCTCATCTGGAAAGTGGGACCAACAGCACCTGATTTGTAAGTTGTGCTAGGATCACGTTAGAAACCGTTTTGTACACAGCAGCCAAAGGGTCCCCAGCAGCCCCCCTTCCTTGTCACCCCTCAGGTCTGTCTCCTCTCTGCTCTGTTCTGGCCCTGGCGACACTGGGCTTATGTAAACTTGCCTCCGCCGCGGTCTAGAGCCCTGACCCGCTCCCTCTCCCTGGGGGCTCAGGATAGGGCCCACGTATTCCAGCCTGTCTGCACAGGGCAGGGCGAAGACTGATTTCAACCCCTGTGGGCTTTCACGCAGAACGGATGATTTATCTGATTTGACTGCTGAACCGGGAACGTTTCCAGGCACACCTGGGAATTGCGGGGCTTCTCCCACCTGCCTTCTGGGAAAGCAGCCGTGGCACAGCCCCATGCAGGGGGTGGAGGGGGGCCTGGGAGGGTGGAAAAGCTCCCGGGTACCTTGTGCTGTCTCCCCGTGCTCGTGCCACAGGCTTTGACGAGCACCTGCTCTCCGGGGACGGGGAGCCTGGGTGACTAATGCCCCTGCTGCAGGGTTCCCAGAGCCCAACCCTCATCAGCCCTGCCCACCTGGCCTTCTCCAGAAGAGAAGGCGCTCACCAGCCCACCCTCAACCTTTCCAAACACCGCTGGGAAGTGCCATAAAGACACTTCTTAAAACACATCATTGAATTCCTGTTCACCCACTGCACTTTATGGCTCTGGCACAACCTGCTTCCTCCAGCTCAGCTTTCGTGCCTGGGAGCTGCTGAAAGCTTTGTCTGGGGTCAGACCTCCCCATCAAACTTTACTGCAAACATCTTTTTTCCAGCACTTGTCTCACTGAGCTGTGAAATACTCTCGCCTCTCCAAAAAAGAAAGAAAATTAAAGCGTATGTTGTACATCTTTTATAAGAAAAATAAAATTCACTTGTGCTTTAAGTCTGCACCTGTGCTTCTGGCAGAGGGAGGTAGTGTGTGTCAGAAATGCGTGGGGCGGGACTTCCCTGGTGATCCAGTGGGTAAGACTTCTTGCTCCCAAAGCAGGGGACCTGGGTTCGGTCTTTGGGCAGGGAACTAGATCTCACATGCCGCAACAAAGACCCAGCACAGCCCAATACATTCAAATATATATTAAGAAAAAGACATGCGTGGGGCGCATGCCCACCCTAGGGTCCTGCTTCTCCTGGAGCGAGTCGGGGGAGCCTGGGGGCAGCCCCCCTGGCAGGTGAAGCCAAGGCCCTGAAGACAGTGCTCGGGTCCTCAGCTGGCTTCTCTCCCATAAACCAGACTAGCACCGCCTGTAACTCCTCCGGGTCACCACTTTCCTCTGGAGATGAATGAGGACGTGGCACCCCGCACACGGGCCCCGGGAGGTGTGCACTTGGGGACCACAGGCCGGGAGGGCAGGCTGACATGTGTCCCCAGGGCTGGTACCTAGACCACTGGTAGCCATGCAGGCAGCTCTGGTGGTCTTCTTTGGCCGTCTCTGGGAAGCAGAGCCGTGTTTTGGTCTTTGCTGGAGAGGGGGGGTGCTGTGGGGGCTGGGGGTCACTCAGAGCAGGCCCCGGGTAGTGGGCAGGACAGTGCAGGACAGAGCCCTGGGCCGGGTCCTGCCCTGGGATCCTTCTGCTTGCCTGTGACCAGGGTCGATCGCTCAGCTGCTTTTGTAAAGCAAGGTGGTGGTCTCTGCCAGATGGTGTCTGCTAGGGGACATGAGCCATCTCTGGGTGCCTGAGGCTGCCCCAGCCGGAGGAACTTCGCTGTGGGAGTCCTGTGGGGTCGCCTTGGACCAGCCCCTCCGGTGTCACAGCATGGGCTTTCATTGGCCACAGTCCAGCCGGCTGTGAGTACTGGTACCCTGAGACCTCCGAGGGGGTCTTTGGTCACAGTTGTGCAAGATGACAAATATGGGACCCAAGTAACTTAAAAGGGCTTTCCTGGTGGCTCAGGTGGTAAAGAATCTGCCTGCAGTGCAGGAGACTTGGCTTCGATCCCTGGGTCAGGAAGGTCCCCTGAAGAAGGGAATGGCAACCCACTCCAGCATTCTTGCCTGGAGAAGTCCATGGACAGAGGAGCCTGGCGGGCTACAGTCCACGGGGTCGCAAGGAGTCAGACAGGACTTGGCGACTGAGCAGCAGCAGCAGATCTCACTCCCAGGAAGAAGTGAGTGTGTCTGATGTGTGTATGGCTTCCTCTGCGTTTTCACAGCCACCTTCTCGCTCACAGCAAGCTTGGGTGCTGGGGAGGGCCTTCCATGCCCCTATTCTAGAGATGAGAAAACTGAGGCTGAGAGGGTGAGCACCTTGCCCATGGACACGACAGTCGGGGGGCATGAGCCCAAACCTGGGGGACCAAGGAGCAAGAGCAGAGTGGAAGCCCCTGCATGGCCGGGCCCTGGGCCAGCGTGGGCCTGGGACAAGCTGGGGAGGCAACCACGGCCCAGCTTTTGCTCTCCAGTCCAGCTGTTCTAGATCTCGCTCCATTTCCCCACGCAAAGGCTCTCTCCTATCTCAAGGCTTTTGAACATGCTGCTCCCCTCCTCCCAGAAGACCCTGTCCTCTTAGCAAACTTGCCCTCAGCCTTCAGGTCTCAGATCCTTGGTTCACTGATTCACCCCAGGGACCCTCACACTTGCCTTACATGCTGGTGCTGGGAATCCAGCATAAATACGACAAGTCCGCATACGGCCAGGGTCAAGCAGAACACAGATGGTAGGGCAGGCAACTGTTCTGGGGAGGGGCAGGGCCAGGAGGAGGGGGCAGTAAAGGAAGACCAGGCGGGAGGCACGGCAGGCACAAAGGCCCTGAGGCAGGCCACAGCTTGGCTGCTGGGGGCACTGGAAGGCTCAGCGCTGAAGTGCGGTCGGGAGGGTAGCACAGGAGGAGGTTGGGGGAAGAGGCAGGCTCTCAAGCACGGGTAAGGACCTGGAGTTTGAGCTGAGCTTTGCACCGAGAGACGGCTTCTGACTTCTGTTCCTGAGATCTCTGGGCTGCTGTGTCAGGGTGGGCGCCGGGAGTCAGCTGGGAGTGGGGGCTTCCAGAGGGCACTAGGGAGCAGTTAATGATGGAGGCTTGGCCCTGGAGGGGATGAGCAGAAGGCCTGGTTTCCGTGGCGTTGTGGGAATAAATCTGACAGTCAGCAGATGGGTGGAAGGGGGAAGGAGGAGAAAGGAAAGATCCCTGGTTGGGGGCCCCAGCAAAGTCTGGGGCCATCCACTGAGAAGGTAGGAAGGACGGAGGGGTCTGAGGTTCAGTTCTGCATGCAGAGAATTTGGGGATGAGGGCAGGCTGCAGGACTTGGGGGGCAGATGCTCAGAAGAGATGAGAAGCTGGAGATGCACCCTGGGATTTGGAATGCATGGAACTGCCGTGAAGACCGTGGGAGAGAGACTTCCCTGGTGGTCTAGTGGTTGGGACTTGGCCTTCCAGTGTAGACGGGTGTGTGTGGGTTCCATCCTTGAACTAAGATCTCACATGCCCTAGGGCCAGAAAGCCAAAACATTTTTCAAAAATGCCAGAAATGATATTGTAACAGACTCAGCGAAGACTTTAAAATGGTCTACATAAGAAAAAAAAGAATCTTTAAAAGAAAATAAAACCCAAGGAGAGGGTGTGGATTAAGGAAGAAGGGAGGCCGCAAGGAGGCTGTGGAGGGCCAGGGAGCCGCCTGGGGCCAGGAGGCGGGGTCCAGAGAGGGAAGAAAGGGTCGGGGTGCTGAGCACACAGGGGAGGCCGGGAAGGGCCACCGAATGAGTTCAAGCGGCCGGCGTGGTGCCTCTGACCTTGGCCTTGACAGAGAGGTGGGGTTGGGGGGGAGGAGGACGTGGAGACAGAACGTAGGCAGTGGAGGAGAGGGGCAGAGAAACGAGGCCGCAGCTACAGTGCGTGGCATGCAGTGTCGAGGGAGGGTTCTGTTTTCATAGAGCGGGTACAGGAGACGGTGTTTGAGGACAGCCTGGTGGAGGGGGAGCGCAGGAGGAGTCCTTGGGAGGTGAGCTGGGCAGCGTCAGCTAGGAGGATGGACCTTTGTGCCCAGTGACCCGAGAGAGGGAGAACGAGATGTGGGCAGGTGTGTGTGTGTGTGTGAGGAGGCGGCACCCCATAGCTGGGAGGACAAGTGGAGGAGGCTTGGAGAGGGAGAGGGGGAGGGGGGACCCACTTCCAAAGCAGCAGCTGCCGTGGCCACCTGGGGGAGATGGAGAATTTAGAGGGAGCGTCTGCTCGGTTGGTGGGAGTTTTCTCCAGTGATTTGCAGCTCCCGGGGCAGACCGGAGACACTGGGGGCACCTCTTCCAGGAGGCTGATCCAGCCTGCCCTCTGCTCGGTCAGGCCCCAGACCTCACCTTGCCTCCCAGGCTTGGTGTGTGGTTCGTGTGTGCGTGCTAAGCTGCTTCAGTTGGGCCCGGCTCTTTGTGACCCTGTGGTCTGTAGCCCACAAGGCTCCTCTGTCCATGGGATTCTCCAGACAGGAATACTGGAGTGGGTTGCCATTTCCTTCTCCAGGGGATCTTTCAAACCCAGGGATCAAACCCACGCCTCTTTTGTCTCCTGCATTGGGTTCTTTATCCCTAGCACCACCTTGGAAGCCTTGGTGCGTGGTGGGAGCTCAGTAAATGCCTGTTAGCTGACTGATCTGTGTTCAAACTGCCAGGGAGAGGCAGAGCCTGGATGGAGTGGTGGAGGGGAGCAGGTTGGACTGAGCCCGGCTGCCCTGGTGGCCTTAGGCCGGCAGGGGGAGCCCACGAGCCGCAAGCCTGGACCACGGCTCCCCGGCCTGGTGCCGCCCAAAGGGAAGGCCAGGCCCAGCAGGGGAACCAGCCTGGGCGGACCCAGAGTCTGTGAGCGGATGAGGAGGGCCCAGCTTCAAGTCACTAGCTGTCTGACCACAGGTGGCCTCCTAACCTCCCTGGGCCCATTTCCTCACCTGTAAAATGGGGACGATTCCAGCCACGCCCTTGGTTCAAGCTGGGGGAGACCCCAGCCGGGTATCTGTCGGTGGTGAGCCCTCTGGCAATGCAGGGGGCATGCCACAAACAGGCTCCACACCTGCTTGGTCTG
Organism: Dama dama; assembly: GCF_033118175.1. Classification (NCBI taxonomy): domain Eukaryota; kingdom Metazoa; phylum Chordata; class Mammalia; order Artiodactyla; family Cervidae; genus Dama; species Dama dama. The sequence continues at coordinate 8,442,291 of NC_083682.1, forward strand.
CCGGCCTGTGAGGAGGACGGTTGTCCTGGTTCCCTGTGTCCCGCTGCCTACACATAACAGCAATGATGATGTAACTGATTGATGATGTAACTGACTCAATGCCACCAACCTGCCTGGCCTTGGCATGTATGAGTAAGCTTGAAATCACTCTGCAAGGGCTGTCTTAATCCCCATTCTATACATGAGGATACTAGGGGCTCAGAGGTGTGGCAGCAGCTGGCAATTGGCAGAGTTTAATTCTGAACCCCTGAGAGACACCTTCCATCTCCAAGGGCCTCAATTTCCCTTCCTAACAAAGGGGGCAGGGCAAGATCTTCCAGGGGACCCGCCTCCCGCATGCCCTCCCCGGGAGTTTGCGGAAGGATGAATGCGCGGGACTGCTTTGCATCCTTGGACGAGGCGAGCCTTCCCTGGACGGGGGACAGGAGACCTGTGGGCGGTGGGGAGGCCCCCTGGACTGCTCCCCTCCCCACCCGCCTGACTCTCCCGCCCCATCCCGCTGCAGCATTTCTGAAGGGCCTGAGTGACAAGCAACGGGAGGAACATTACTTCTGCCGGGACTTTGTCAGGCTGAAGAAGATCCCAACCTGGAAGGAGACAGCGAAAGGTAGGCCCTGCGCTGGGGACCCAGCTGGCTGGGTGTGGTGTGGTCCCTTCAGACCCTTGTCTGGGGAGTATCGTCCAGACAAGGCCAAAGAGAAGAAGGGTGGCGGCATTTATGAGTGCTTGCTCTGCACAGGGCACTTTGAAGTGTCACCTCTTTTCATTATTAACACAGCTTGAGGCAGGTTTGGTAGTTTGTTGAAAATGATTTCTTTCTTTCTTAAAAGAGTATTTATCTGTTTGGCTGCACCAGGTCTTCTTTGCGGCCTGGGGGATCTTTAGTTTCAGCTTTAGTGCAAAATCTTAGTTGCAGCATTCGAGATCTAGTTCCCTGATTAGGGATCGAACCCAGGCCCCCTGCACTGGGTGTGCGGCGTCTTAGCCGCCGGAACCCCAGGGAGGTCCATGGTTTGGTTTTGATCCCCGTTACGTCATTGGGAAGCTGAGCCTTAGACACACGGTGCCATGGCTGCCAGAGCCGGGATTTGCCCGGCTTGGCGTTGCGGCCTGCAGGGCAGCGTCCTCATGAGGACCTTGGCCCTGCGTGCTGCAGACCTGGTGACCGGGAACCTGGGCCAAGTCCTGCCATGCTCCCACGTCTCAGCTGTCTGTTATTTAGTCGCGAAGTCGTGTCCGACTCTTTTGCGACACCATGGACTGTAGCCCACCAGTCCATGGCTCCTCTGTCCATGAGGCTGCCCAGGCAAGAATACTGGAGTAGTTTGCCGTTTCCTTCTCTGGGGGATCTTCCCGACCCAGGGATGGAACCCTCCTCTCCTGCGTTGGCAGGCAGATTCAGTACCACTGAGCCACCTGGGAAGCCTCAGGTCTGGGTGACCCAGTGTGTGAAACGGGGGTGGATGGCATGGCTGCCGTACCTGTATGTGGCATTGCTGTGAAGATCCAGGGAGACGAGTGTGTGCTGCACACAGCAGGTGCTTGGTCAGTGTGGGCTGTCCTCAATCGGGTCATCGGTCCCCACGAGGCACCCTGCCTCTGGAGGGTGGGCGCTTGCCTGATCAGGGATCCCTGGTGGCTCGCTCCACCGTGGGGGCCTCCCTGTGAGCACCCCTCGGCCTTTGCTTGTTCCAGGGGTGACCGTGAAGGTGGAGGAACCCAAGTATAAGAAGGACAAGCAGCTCAACGAGAAGATCTCCCTGTTCCGAGGTGACATCACCAAGCTGGAGGTGGACGCCATCGTCAACGCCGGTGAGTGGGGCCTTCGGGCCGGGCCTGAGTCCGAGACCTGGGCGGCCGCCTCGTCCCTGTGCCAGGCCCACGCGGACGCCACCTGGCTCCAGTGAGGCTCTGGTGGCCGGTTGAGGGTGGCCCACTGGCGCCGCAGAACCCAGAGAGTCGGCCGCCTGGACGCCTCTCCCCGTGGAAAGCCTGACCCGCCGTGTCAGGGACGCCTTGGCTGAGCTGCCTCGAAGCTCTGAGACCTATTAGCGGCCAGGAAGGGAGAGAGCTGGGCTGGAATCGCGCCGGGCAGCCCTGCCAGGAAGGCGGAGGCCAGAGGGGGTTGTCCGCCCTCGGGGGCTGCAGATGGCCCCGAGCACTGCTTTCCTTCCTCCGCCTGCTGCCCACCCAGCCCCGCTCTGAACGGGGGGGCAGGCGAGGGAGCATGTTGGGGAGTGTATTGGGGGAGGGGTGGGGGGCAGAGGCCCCTGCACCCCTGCTTGGTTTCCTGCAGCGGCTCTTGTTGGCTTGGCCATTTATGGTGATGCGTTGAGGAGTCTGCTGTTTCTCTCCCACTCGGGAGCGGGAGAAAGGTGGTTATAATCCTTCCAGGTGGTGTTTGTCTGGCTGAGGTCAGGAGTGGGGTGGGAGTGGGGTGTCAGGGGGCGGTCAATTCCAGTGGGTGCTCAGATGATTCATGGGACAAGGGCAAGTGGGGGCTGTACCCCCCCTCCCCCCCACTGTGGGTACCAGGCGGCACAGGAAGGAGCCTCCTTGTTAGAGAAAGGTTTGCAGACCTGGGCGGACCCTCTTGTCTTGGACTTCGACTCATAGGGAACCTCCGCTGTATGAGCCCCCACACCCAGCTGTGCAGTCTCGGGCACCCCAGGAGTGTCCTGAATCTCCTCTGTCTCACCCTTGGGCTTGCAGCCACTGGCGGGCCCCAGAGCTGGCCGGGGTGTGGAGTGGCCGAGTGACCCTGGGTCTTGGTGGTGTCCATGCTGCGCTGGCTAAGTGACAGGGCTGGAGAGGCCCGGGGAGAGGGGGAGCTCGGCCCCTCGGCGCCTGCGTGTCAGTGGCCGGGCTGTCCTTCCGGCAGTGGCGTTGCTGTGTCTCCTCGCTGACGTTCGCAGACCTGTGTGGCCACAGGGGTGTCTTACCCCCATATTGCCTGTCTCAGCGCACAGGCGACCAGTCACGGGAAGGCAGGAGTTCTGACTCAGAGCAGAGGCGGTGGCGTTGCTCTTGGTGTTTCTCTCGGGCCACTTGGATGGTGGATGGCAGGGAGGTCTCCATCCGGGGGACTCAGGGCCAAGACAAGACAAGCCATACTGGCCCAGAGGAGAAGGGTCTTTTTTGCTGCCTGGACCCTGGAGGGCTGGCCTGGGGTGGAAGGACCAAGCCGCGGGGCCCTGGCTGAGGGGACAGTGCCACAGGCCTGTGAGGCTGCCCTTCCTACTGCCCCTGGCCCTGCAGTCACTGGCAAGGGTGTGCGAGGTGCCCCGCTGATGTTCTGGTTCCATCACTATGTCGTGTCTGACTCTCTGCGACCCCATGGACTGCAGCACGCCAGGCTTCCCTATCCTTCACTGCCTCCTGGAGTTTGCTCAGATAGGTTGGCCAAAAACTTTGAGTTTTTCCATAACATCTTACGGAAAAACCCGAGTGAACTTTTTGGCCAACATCATGTCTTTCTTTCTGAGCTGCAAAGCAGCCAGAGGGAAAAGTGGGACGTCTTATCAGCTCCTTTGCAGCCAGGTGGATGGTTGGCGGCGGGAGGGAGGGTGTGGGGACCAAGGCAGGGTGTTGGTGGGAGGCAGATAGAGCGGGCTGGGGGCTCTGGAGTCTGCTAGAGGTTGTAGGAATGATTAATGGCTCTTTCCTGAGCCCCGTGCCTGGCCAGACTCCGAGGGCAGCGGCTCTGTCGGCCTCTCGCGCTCTCCGGAAAGCACTTTGGCGCTGGCTTCGTTTGATTCTCTAGGACTGGGGGCCGACAGTGTTTGCCACACCTGTCTGGAGACTCGCCTTCTCCGTGGACCGGCCTGGCTTGCATGATGGGGGTGGTGGGAACCCCGTTAGGAGCTGATCCTCATGAACTGTGATGCTCACGCAGCAGAGCTCCCATGCAGAGCCGGCGTCCCCTGCAGACCCTCCCTCCGGGTCTTCCTGGCGGGTGTTTGAGTGGCCTTGGCTCTGATGGGATCTCAGGGGTCCTTGGTGGTTTGGGGACCCTCCAGCATCCTCCCTGAGCCTTGGCGCAGCCTGCGGCCGCCGCCCACCAGGGGGCAGCAGAGATCGCGGTTCCCGCGCCCCCCAGAGCCCGTAAATCAGCCTGTTTATTAGCGGAATAAAAGTCGCGGCAACACGGGGCTTTTCGGGGCTGCATAAATCTGGTCTGTGCCTCGTGAAACCCATATGTGCTTAATTCATATGTAAAGTTTCAAGCAGGAAGAGAATACGTGTCCATTAAATTCTATTTGACTTGATTATACTCATTAGCCGTGAATAATTGCTTCTCAGTGCCGACTGCCGAGCCGCCACAATGAGCAAAAGGAGCCTAGCAATTATCTCGGGGTGGGAATTTTTAAATTTTTATTTTTGAAGTCAAGGGCAGTGTTGGCCCCGCTGGAATCGGTGGCCTATGGGGAGCTGTCTGGGTCGGACAGGGCTGGGGGCTTGAGGTCCGCTGTGGAGCTTCTGGATTTTCTGCGGGGGTGGGCTCGGGGGCGTCTCTCTTTGTCCCCGAGGCCAGATGGGGAAGGGTGGGGAAGATGCCATCCTGCCTGGGCCTTGCTCCAGCTGCGGGGACCGTGGTGGGGGAGGCCTGCAGGGGGGGTGGAAAGGGCCTGTGAGAGAAAGGGGTCAGCACCCGCGGAGCCCCCTCCATCCTGAAGAGCTGTGGCCCCCGGGGGGAGGGGGCGGTCTCCAGCCCTTCCCTGGGGGGACCCTGGGTGTCCTCCCTGCCTTCCCTCTTCACTCCTCCCTTCCCCACAGAGGGGCTCCACCCACGGCCTCTCTCAGGACTTTGGAGAGTCAGACTGCTTCCCAAATGTTCCCCTGGCATCTGAAGTCCAGGACTGGTGTTCACGCCCCTCTGTTGGCGGATGATGTGTGACTGGGGTGTTTGTGCTGTGTGTGCGTCTGTGATAGCGGAGGCGCGTGTGTGGTTTGTTGTGTGTGTCACACTGTTGTATGTTATGTGGTAGATGGAGGGGGCTGGGGCTGAGTAGGAGGGTGTGTGCCTGGCGGGTGGCAGGGCATGAGGTCCCAGGGGATGGGGACAAACCCCCTCAACCCCGCCTAGTGCAGCGCAGGCCCCCAGGCCCTCCTGGGACTTGCCCCAGTGGCTGCCGGCCGAGGCCACTTGCTCGGGCAGAGCCTGGAGAGAGTCTGGGGCTCTGGCCATCTGCGCTGGCCATGGCTCCTGTCCACGGGGGCACACGGCATCCATCTTAATTAAATTGGTCTGCCATGCTGACCAGATAAGCCAGAGAGCTCCTGCAGCCCACATTCTCCAGGGTGGCGCCTGCCTCTCCAGCTTGGGCCACGTCCCCCAGCTGCATGTGGGGAGAACCAGGCTGGCATCTCCTCCGGAGAAAGCTCAGGTCTGGGGGTTCCACCCCCCGAACCCGGGGAGGGGAGGTGCATCGGCTTCTGGAGTGTTCATGTCTTCCCTTTGCCACGAGATGGGAGAGGACTGTGAGAGAAGGCAGTGTGACCTTGGGAGGGTCCCTTCCATGCCCTCGAAGTTCCCAGCAAACCAAGCCCATGCTTGTGGGCCCCTATGTCCTGGCAGACAGCCGAGTCTCAGGCAGGAGGTGTCCTGGCACACAGGGCGACCCCTCTTCCAGGTCCTTCCGGGGTCCAGTTGCTGGCTCTGGCCTTGAGGACCTGACGGGACAAACTGCGCCCAGACACTGCCCAGCTGTCTGAGGCTGGTGTGCCAGGGCTGTGGGCACAGAGGCCAGGAGCTCGCTGGGGATCCTAACTTTCCCGTCGGCCATGCGTGGCCTCCAGTCAGGCGTCTCCAAACCTCTATTTCCCCATCTGAAAAATGGAGTGTCGTTGGCCCCACCCCAGAGAGTGGGGCTGAGGGTGACATGTGCTCAGGCCCATCCGGCCCTGGGCCGAGCACCCGGCACGTAGCAAGGCCCCCGTGAATTAGTACTGGAAAGTCAGCATGAGAGCAACTAAGTAGAATATAATGTGACAAAGCAGTGGAAGCGAGGTCTGAACAGAGCGCCACGCGTCGCCTCAGGGACCAATTAATTCTGCAAGGAGGTGGCGGGAGGTGCGGGGGTCAGGGGAGCCTTTGAGGGGTCCAGGCTTGCCGGCCCGGGCCCTGCGGAACGGGTGGAAAGCCATGTTTCAGAGCAACAAGCTGGCCGCTCTGGGAGGTTTTTTAAGCCGCTTATTTATTTAAAATAAGGCATGAAGTGGTGCTCTGTTTCCTTAAGTCTTGGGGCTTTGATTTGTGAGAATCTGCCAGCTGCTTCCATCACCCTCCTCCCGCCAAGCCAGCCAGAGCCCTCCCTTCATTCCTGCTGCTGTCTGGAGGGCCCCAAGGAGCCCGGCCCCCGGCCGTCCCTGGGCTACAACTCCGAGCCAGTGATTTAGAGACCGCCTTGATGGACTAGCAGGCAGGGGAGCCGAGGGACGCCGACTGCCTTGTGGGAAGTGATCTGACGCTAAACTGTCGCCGTAAATCGCTTTATCTGTCACTTCAGATTTAAATGTGTTTGCTGAGGCTTGCCGGCTGGTCAGGCCTCCACAGCCGCCCACCTTCAGCAGCAACTTCCCCATGGCGGGCATGGAGGGCAGGCAGGAACCTGTGAGCCTTGGAGACCTCACTGGGCCCTGGCCCCTGGGGAGCGCAGGGGAGACGGGCCGCACCCACCATGCTGACCCCTTGGTAGCCCCACAATGCAGGGGATGATCCGCATCTTCAGTGATCAAACGGAGGCTCAGAGGACGAGATAACGTGCCCCAGGTGGGCAGGTGACCAAGTTGGAATTTGAACTCCTGTGTAGCTTTTCATTCATTGGTTCAGCAGTTGGACATGGCAGGCCTGTCATGCACCAGGCACTGGGGTAGGCCCTGGGCTACGAAAGACTCAGTCTCAGTCCCCAAATGCAGAGTGAAACATGTGAATGGAATGGAAATGGACAGCAGAGTGTCTGAGGGATGGGAGTCACTTGCAGGGGTGGGAGGCAATCTGGAAGGCTGCCTGGAGGAGGTAGCACTCGAGCTGAGAAGTGGGGATCTGAGTCAGAAGTCAGACAAGGATATAATAAGGGGAGAAAGGGAGAGCACTTGCAGGAAGGGGTGAGGAGGTGGGACTCAGGGGAAACTCTGGGGGCTAGGAATGAGCCAAAGTGGGTTCTGAGCTGAGGGTCTTCTCCCTCTGGTATATCCACACCCCATACTACCTCTCCTGGCCTCTTGGTGTTATTATATCAGCCCCATGGTGTTGATGAGAAACTGAGGTTCAGAGACTTGAAGCCACTTGCCTGATGCCACACAGTTATACAGTAGTGGCACAGATAGGGGAGGTTTGCCGGACTCCAGAGCCTCCAGGAAACGCAACCCCCCACCCCCCCACCCCGCAACCTTTTTAAAGAGCAGCTGGGACTACCTTCTCTTTGTCCCTTTTTCTTTTCTGGTTTAAAAATCTGAGTCCCCAGGTTGGGTGTGGTGTCATCTGTTCTCCCTGCAGGGACATAGAGAAGTGGGGTGGAGATGGGGCATGGTGGCAGGTCAGTGCAAAAAAGAAGGGTCCAGATTCATTGGCCCCGTGAGGCCTTGTGGTGGGATGCAACGCTTGTGGCTTCATGGTGATCCTGTGGCCCAGTGCCTGCCCTGAGCACCCCCCACCGAGCCCTACTTCTGGGCTGGGGGCAGCGTGCCTTTGCCTGTTCCCCCTGGGCCAGGGGGCTGCCCCCACACTGCACATATCATCTCATTTCTGAGGCCGGCACTCATGTTCCCCCACTTACAGACAAGGAGACCGAGGCACACATGGGCCGAAGCGCTTGGTAAAAGGTCGAACCAGGAATCAAACTCATATCTTTTGATCTTGGGGTTTGAGAGGGATGTCATCGAACTTGCTTTTTCAGAAGCTCCTTTTGGGTCCAGTCTGGGGTGGGTGAGGGGTTGAGTGGACTGGGAGGCAAACAGAGAGTCGTGGGCTGTAGGTAGGCAACCCCCCATCCCCGCCTTAGAAAGCCCAGGACACCAGAGACCGGGCCAAGGCCTGATTTCCACCACTGCGGGAGGAGGGTGGCTCGTTTCCACAAGGTTGAGAAGCGGTTACGTAAATTCATAAATGATGGATCCCTCCTGAATTATTGAAACTCCCTCGAGGGCTCGCAGGGCCTGGTCCAGTGAGCTGAGCTCTGTCCGATGGGCGGGACTTGAGGATCCTGGCAGGTCCTTTCCCCCCAAGCTCTTCTGCCAAGTTTCCCTTTGATGGTCAGATTGTTCCCGTCCTTCCAGAGGGAACGTGATAGTGGGCTGTGGACCTTGGACAGGATGATCCTTTGTCCTGAGCTTCGGTAAACATTTGTTGAATGAATGAGTGATCGTATGTCCTTGAGAGTTGGTGTGACGGCAGGAGGGACCGGATGAACCAGTGATTCCCCCCTGGGCTGCTGGGACGTCATCTGCCCCAGCCTAGGCCCTACACAGCCCCTCTGGCCGTAGAAGTCAAGGCAGGAAGGGACTAAAGCCTCGTGTAGATGAGGACAGTGGGAGACAGCTGCTGGTGAGGTTCCTGGCTCAGTGACCTTGACCTGCCTCCAAGACAGTTGCAGTGTCGTAGGGAAACCCAGAGAGGGACAGTGACCTGCTCAGGGTCACTCCCTAGCATGCCCTTTCTCCTGCATCTTTTTCTCCCCATCACCAGGAGCAACCGGTCAGGAAACAGGAAACGGGAGACAGGGCTCCGCCGCCCACCACCCCCTGCTGAGGGGCCCTGAGTTCCTTCCTCCCGGCTCCTCTCGTCCTTGAGGACGCCTGGCCTCACCCACACCTGTGTGCCCGCCTGTGTCCCCAGCGTGCTCTCCACCCCGGGCACTGAGCTGAGGAGGCCGGAGCTTGTGGGAATGTGTGTGTTTTGAAATTAATGGGGACCATTAAGTTGGCCAAGCATGAAAAGGCCTGGATCTGCAGGCCTTGGCTCGCTCTCCTGGAATGATCCGCCAGCGCCTTGGCAAAGGGCTGCCCGGGCGGCTTCGGGCCTCCCCAGGAGGCTGTGGCTCACCTGCCATTTAACACATGGGTGCCCTGGGTCCCTAGGAGGTGAAGGGGCTCTGAGAGCCAGAGGTCCCCCTGGGAACTGGGGGCCCCTTCCCTGTCTCAGCAGGCAGCTCTGCAGACACTGCTGTTTGCGGGGGTGTCGAGATGATCTGCTTTCTCTAGACCCCCGGGCTTCCCTGGTTGGCTCAGATGGTGAAGAATCTGCCTGCAGTGCAGGAGACATGGGTTCCATCCCTGGGTCAGGAAGGTCCCCTGGAGGAGAGAATGGCAACCCACTCCAGTATTCTTGCCTAGAGAATCTGAGAGGGTAACAGGCAGGGAGGCCAGGGGTCTCCAAATGGAGGAAATAGGCTGCAAGTGTCTTAAAATTCTGTGTTGCTAGGACGACACCTGGTTCCACCTGAACTTAACTTTTCTCAAACCTTGAGGTAACCGTTGTGGGTTTTTTTTTAATGGAAATGTTTTTCTTAAGTTATGTTAATGAAACTATGTATTTGCTTTGGAATTTACCTTTCTACAAAATGGCTCCACCTAAGACTAACTTTTTTCCTTTTCTCAAACCTTAGGCTGATAATAGCTCCACAAACCAGTATTCGTATCAATTGTTTTATTGTTTCATGGCCGTGGGATGACAGACCTCATGCCATCCTATCTCAAAATTGCATATTGCAGGAGAGCGGCCTGGTGAAACTCCCTCAGCCTTGAGGTGGTTCTCTTATCAGATTAACAGCTTTCTAACAGACATAAAACAGCTTGCTAAAACTAGCAGGGGGGCACTCTCCGTCCCCCTTCTGATGTCTGTGTCAGAAACTTTCTGTGTCCTTTTTTACTTTAATAAAACTCTGCTACACAAAAGCTCTTGAGTGATCAAGAGCTGGTCCCTGGTCCTGAAGCCAGATCTTCCTCGGAGATCACGAATCCCACACTGTTCACCATAAGCTATCAAATCCCATGGACAGAAGATCCTGGTGGGTTACAGTCCATGGAGTCGCAGAGTCAGATATGACTGAGCAACTAACACTTTCACCAGACCCCTAGGGCAGGCTCACACACATATCAGAGCCGGACTCTGGGGGCTCCTGGGTGAGACCTGGCCTGGTCCCAACTTGGGCTAGCCTTTAAGATATGTTGTTATTCAGTTGCTGAGTTGTGTCTGATTCTTTATGACCCCATAGACTGCAGCATGCCAGGCTCCTCTGTCCTCCACTATCTCCCAGAGTTTGCTCAAACTCATGTTGATTGAGTCAGTGATCTATCTAACCATCTCATCCTCTGCTGCCCCCTTCTCCTTTTGCCTTCAGTCTTTCCTAGCATCAGGGTCTTTTCCAATGAGTCGGCTCTTTGCAATCAGGTGGCCAAATTATTGGCGCTTCAGTTTCAGCATCAGCCCTTACAAATGAGGATGACTGATATGACCTAGAAGAGAGTCAAAGGATGCAGCTCCCCGCCCCCCAGCCTGTTACCTCCCACTCTCTAGATAGCCCCCACTCTCTAGATAGCCCCCACTCTCTAGATAGCCCCCACTCTGGAGTCTCCAACTCAGGCCATTGCAGTTGGAGTTGGGGGTCCTGGACACGAATCCTGGCTCCACTGTGCACTGGCTGTATGGCTTCAGGCAAGCTTCTTCACCTTTCTGAGCCTCAATTTTCTTTCTGTGAAATGGGGGTACAGGTGTTCCAGGACCCGGTGTCCTGGATTGTTGTGAGTTTGAAAGGAGACCGTTCGTGGGGAGCACTCAGCCTGATGACCTCTGGGTTAGCGGAAGCCCAGGAAGTGCCAGCCTTGTGCCCGCTGCAGTGGCTGCTTCCGTGGAACCGGGCCTGCTGTGCACCAGCACCTTCCTGGCTCCCTGTGGTGAGCTGAGAACTTGTTGGGCCCTCGGAGGCTGAGGAGGGCCCTTCCTGACCGTCAGGAAGGATTTGGGGTTTCCGGACCATGAACACGCAGGGCAGGTGGGCCAGCCCCACTCCCTTCTGGGACAGGGCCGTCACCCTCTGCTCTGCTTCTGCTGGGACTGGTGTGTGCGTCACATGGGAACAGCCCCAGCCGGGGGATGTCCCCCTTCCCAGGGGTGGGGTGGGGTGTTGACTGAAGCTGTCTTGTTAGCACTTGGTGGCCTCCGCGGAGCCTGAGCTGAAAGAACTGAAGCCACCAGCCCTCCCCTCCTCTCTCCTCCTTGGGGTCGTCTTGCATTTCAGAAGCTCACCTTTGGGACTCATGTAGTTACTTTGCAGTTTATTTCTGCTGGTGTTTCCTCAGGCCCTGCTGGCAGCAGTGACCCCATCACTGGTTCCCTTTCCCTGACCACACTGAGCAACCTGTAGGATCTTAGTTCCCCGACTAGGAATCGAACTCTTGCTCTGTCAGTGAAAGCAAGGAGTCCCAACCATTGGACCACCAGGGAAATTACACCCACCCGCCCCACAGTTTGATTGATCACTTATAGAAAGGGTGCAGCTGTCCTCGCGGGGGTGGGGACAGGCCTGGCCTGGGCTGGAGGGCCCCCATGGGTGCAGCACTGGCTGACCTTGGAGGCTGCTCACAAAATACCGATAGACTGGGGTAAACCCTGGTTTCACGTGCCGCTCCTCTGGGCTTCAGTTTCCAGTGTGCACCCCAGGGGATGATTAAGAGGAAAAAGTGAGTGAGTATCTGCAGTGCCTTGCACACCACGGAGGGGTCAGTAAATGCTGAGTACTGTTCTTATGAGTGAAGCATCTCACTGTACCACCCACTAGACCGGAGCCCCTGGAGGGCAGCGGCAGGGCCCACTGACCCCGGGTCTCCATCCGTGGACAGGGCTGGCACAACGCTGGTGCCCATCTGTGGGGGGGGGGTGGCGCCTGAGAACATCTGCACAGCGGGTCCCCGGGGGGGACACAAAGGGACGGGAACTGACCATGCATCTTGGTGAGGGCTGTTGGGTGGAAGCAGGCTGTCCAGCCGGCACAGCCATGGAGGAGGGGCTCCTGCTGCCTTACATACTGGGCAGGGGAGGGACTGCAGCTTTTTATGTCCTGTGGAAGTGTCAGAAGCCAGTGAGGACTTGGAAGCCAGGAGCTTGGGCTGCAGCCCCCGGGAGAGATCACGTACTTGGTTGTGGACCTGGGTGGCCCCAGTGGGCCTGGGTGGCCGTGAGAGGGTGGCGGCAAGGGATGGACGTGGCCGGCTGGCATCACCTGCTTCGGCTCATTGAATCCCCATCAGACGCACCCCACACCCAAAGGCAACAAGTGGTCCTTGTACAGCGGTACCCACCCTCCTCCTCCCCATCGCCGCTTCCTCCCCCTCTTCGGACATTGTAATTGCCATAAAAATAGGAGCTGAGCTTCGGTGGTGGCTGCTGCAGCGCATGTGGGAAGAGAGAGGCCGGCAGTCAGCCGTCCCCCTGCCGGCAGGGGCCCGCGTCTGTTTTATTGTTGCCGCCTGGCTGTATTTCACGTAGGTTTAAACATCATCAAACGCCACATCCCTTTTGAGAAGCAAGAGCTGCCTTGTTGAGGAGAAACAGGAACATTGAAATCTGCGAAGCAAATGGCCCAGAGTTGACATTTGCAACGGGAGCTTTACAGCTCCGTCAAAGGCGCTAAGGCCAGCCTGGCAGCCGGCGGGGAACCTGCTGGTGAGGCTCACAGGTCACGGGAAGCTGGGGTGGTTCCAGCTGAAGCCTTGGGGTTTGGCAGGGAGGGGCCCAGAGTGTTGCAGGCAGGGCTGGGGTGGGGGATGATGGAACTCTGTGGGTCACCGACCACCTCTTGGCCTCCCTGGCTTTGACCTTGACTCAGCCTCCTCTCCCTCCTAACAAGGCAGATGGGAGCCCCGTTTGGTTCGTGGAGCAGGGTGCTGGGCTCTGGGGTTCAGGGGGTGGGAGTGGGGACACGCCGGGGGGGCCAGGGCTGCCGCGGGCGCTTCCAAGTCCTTGTGACCTTGAGCAGGATACCCCTCCCCTCTGAGCCTCGGTTTCCTTGTCTGTAAACCCGGGAGAGTGACGCCTTCTCTGAAGGTGGTTTCGGGGATGGAGATGCATGCAAATGCCTGGCAAGTCATTGGAACTCAATAAATGGTGACTGTTACCGCCAAGCAAGTAGGCATTTGAGCTGGAATTGATTTTTTTAAGAATGTTTAAGCTACCTATTTCCACTGAAAAACAGGTATAATAAAACCGGGGAACCATTAAAACAGGAATAAAAAGAAGTGACAAGGAGGATGCAGACCTGGGCCTTAATAGAAATGTGCCCTCTGCTCCTGGCCACACCTGGAACCCTCTGGCCTGGATGCTCTTGACACATGTTTTCTGACCTGCCAGCCTCTCGCCTCATTCCCGAGTCTGCTCTGCCCATGGAGTGCTGGTGTCTGGTCTAACCAGGGGCCACGGTTCATACCCGCCCTTGTATTTTACGCTCTTGGTGCCTGCTTGGGCAGTTTGGCTCCTGGTATTTACCTAGGCCCCATCCAGAAGACACCTCAAAACCAGGCTTTTGTGACAACTCTATTTCTGCTGTGTATGAAAAGTGGCCATGAACTTCCCTGGCGGTCCAGTGGTTAAAAATCCACCTGCCACCGCAGGAAACACGGATTCGATCCCTGGTCTGGGACGATTCCATGTGCCGCGGAGCAGCTAAAGCCCGTGTGCCACAACTACTGAGGCCTGCGTGTCCTAGAGCCCGTGCTTTGCAACAAGAGAAGCCACCGCAATGAGAAGTTCATGCACGGCAATGAAGAGTAGCCCCCGCTAGCTACAACTAGAGAAAGTTGTACAACAAGTTGTACAACAAGGGCAGCAGTGAAGACCTAGCGCCGCCAAAAATAAATAATAAACACATTTTTTAAAAAGGAAAGTGGCCTTGAGCTTCCTGGCAGCCATAGCAAGATGGGAAATGAGACTTTGGGTTCTGTGACTCTAAACTTGGAAATCTACTTATATTTCAGCTTCATGTCTCTTTCTCGTACTTTCTCCTCTCCCTCTGCCACTCTCACCAGCTATTCTTTATTCCCCTACAGCTGCTTCACCCCTTGCTCCAGACCCCGTCTCTAAGCGCAGCCCCCCTCTCGGCTTCACTCCCGCCTCCGGAGGGCCCTCTCTGCCCTCTAGTTTGTCGCCTTCCATTCCCTTGTCAGCGGCCTGGCCTCTGGGCTTCTTGCCTCGCACAGGCCCACTCAGTCTGCTGCTGTGATTTCTCTCAGATGAGCCAGTGACCAATAAGGGTTGCCCCCGGGGGGCCGGCAAAATCTTTCCCTCCTTAATATCAGAGTTTAAAAATGTGTCACCATCGATTTGAAGGAAAGACTTGTTCCTGCTGAGAAAAGCGGGCTGGAGATTCGTCTCGCCTTAGGAATTACACCCAGGCAGCTGCATACACTCCAGAGCCACGGAGGCTCTCCATGCAAATGCCGCCGCTCAGCCCCCAGCCAGCCTGGAGAGCCCCTGGGGCTGGCACCCCGCCTGCCCACCTCTCATCTTCCCACAGGCACTCTGGGGGCCCCTTTGTGGGGGGCATCCTTGATAAGAGCCTCACTTCTCTCCACCTCTTGGTGGTGAAGCTGGAGGCAGAGCCCATGGCTAATTCCTTATCCTGATGTGCTTTAACCCTGGAGAAGGAGGAGGAGTGACTTCTGAGAGAGGGTCCCCACAGCCCCGGGGGCAGGGGGAGGGTCCCTCCTTTACCCTTATGTGTGGATCTGCTGGCTGCACATGGATTTGCCCTGAGGGTGGGATTAAAAAAATAGGGCCTGGATGCCCTGTCTCCTGACCCTGTTTCATCCTTGCCTGGAAGGGACTTGTGGTCATTTTGTCTATCCCCCTGTCTCCAGATAGGCCCCCTCCCCTCTGGCTGGCAGGCCTGCCCCTGGCACTTTGCCCTCATGCTGGCCCAGCCTCCTGCTCCACATCTCCAGACCATGGTCCCCTCCTGGTCCAGCTGACCAGGATAATCAGCATAACAATGACCTGGTGGGTGGCTTTTCAGCTTGGAACGCTAGAGACTAATCTCCAGCCAGGAAGCTTGAACCGGATCCTGAGTACTTTCCACTGGGTCACATCACCTTTAAATGAATGAGTGAGTGAGTGAATGGGGGTAGTGGGCCGGTGGTAACCCCACATATTTCTAGATATCTCTGAGTGGGCAGCCCAGGATGGGGGTGTTTGGAGAGCTTGGGGGAGGTCAGGGCAGCCCATCCCCCTTCTGTCACGTGGAGGTCATGGTGGCCGCCTCTGTGGCGGCGTTGTTTGTCCTCCCGGGAGGCTTGCCCCAGCATGGCACGGAGCAGCCGGGTGACCTTGGCCGGCACCAGGACGGTGGCCTCCAATCTGTGGTCTGGCTTTTCTGCCGGGAGCTTAGTGGCGGGTGGGAGAGGGGTGGGCCCAGGGTGCCGGTGAGCCCTCCCTGATTTGGGGGGAGCCAGTGCAACGGGCAGCCAGGGTAAAAGTGAGCAGGAGGTTTGCAGCCTCCCAGGTGCTTGCTGAGTGGTCATTTACCACCTGGTGTAGGGATGTCTGCAGGCTGGTCCCGGTGCCTGCCACCCCAGCTACAGAAAGGGCCCTGCCAGGGCTCTTGGCAGCCATTACCCCGGGGAAGGAAGGACTTTATTCTTCCTGGCTCCTAAATGTTATAGCCTTTATAGACTTTGGAAATCAGTTTTATGATGTTTGTCCGCTGAAATATGGAAAGCGCTGGAGGGGAATGAACCATAGGGTTGCTTCTGGCCCTGAAAGGTCAGGTGGCCGAGGGTGAAGGGGCAGGGCTCACATCTATCCAGGCCTGGGTCACTCTTTGTTGACTGTCATGGCTGGAAGGGGCTTCTCTGGTGGTGTAGTGGTAAAGAATCTGCCTGCCAATGCAAGAGATGCAGGTTCGATCCCTGGATCAAGAAATCCCCTAGCAACTTGCTGGGGAAGTGACTGGTACACACCCACATGGTCAGGCCTCAGAATCTCTCCTGCCATTTCTTTTTTAAAAACTGATTTTATTTATTTATTTATGGTTGTGCTGGGTCTTCGTCGCTGCGTAGGCTTTTCTCTAGTTGCAGCAAGTGGGAGCCGCTCTCTAGCCGCGGTGTGTGAATTTCTCATTGCGGTGCCTTCTCTTGTTGAGGAGCACGGGCTCTAGGGCACACAGGCTCAGCAGTTGTGGTGCCAATACTGGCAACTTGCTCCAGTATTCTTGCCTGGAAAATTCCATGGACAGAGGAGCCTGGTGGGCTGCAGTCCATGGGGTTGCAAAGAGTTGGACATGACTGAGCGACTGAACATGCACACACACATAGCTGGACGTGGGTCAGGGATGGTGTGCACCAGAGAGGGCCCTGGAATTCTGTCGGGAGGGCCATCCTGAGGCTTCAGGACCTGCCCCCTTTGTCAGCTGGTTCTCACTGAACTGGGCTGGCTACTGATAGTTATCGCTTCTTCCTAGACATCCCTCTATACCAGCTGCCTCCTCTCGGGTGCCATCCAGGGCACCTCGCCAGCCATGGGGCAGTGTAGTAAAAAAAAATCAGCCCTCTGGGTTTTTGCCAGCTGCGATGCCAGCCTCACAGGGGCTCCCACCTGCAGAAGGTGCTTCGTCTCTGAGCAGAGTTGGCCCGCCGGGAGCTGGGCAGGGTGTAGGGATGCAGTGGGAGCCCCCTGCAAATCCTCTTCCCTTTCCTGGGCCTGAGGACCCTTCAGGGAGGCCCTGAGGGTCTGCCCCAGGAGAAGGCTGCTTCTCTGCTCCTCTCTTGATGTGCAAAGAGCTCCTACACATCAATAAGAAAAATGGGCAAAAGATGTGGACAGGCAATTCCCAGTCAGAGAAAAACAAACGGCCAGTAAACAAGTGAAAAGATGCAGAACTTCGCCAGTAATCAGGAAAAGGCTAATTGAAATAAGACATATCATTCTCCACGGCTGGAGAAGAGGCAACTGGAGAAGAGGCGGAGGCCGGAATTACTGATTTGTGCAGGTTTGGTCCCTGGAGAAGGGAAAGGCAGCAGAAAACCGGCCTTTGCTGGACTCACCCCTGCGGTTCGCACCAGCCGGCACACAGTAGGTACTTGGGAAGACTTGCTTTATCCCAGAAAACACAGAGAACTCCCCTTTGCTCATAGGGAGTCTCTGCAGGACCACTGCTGCCCTTGTGGCCCCCAGTTTGCCATGCCCACCACTGGAGATTCCCCCCGGGGAGATTGGTGCCTGGCCTCATTCACATACTCAGCCCCCTGGCCCCAGGGATCCACACGTTCCCTTGGCCATGGTCTTTCTGGGCCTGGCCTCTCATGGGGTGGACGCCGTTTCCAGCTGGGCAGTGCCTCTGGGTTTCAGCTCTCTCTGCAAACTCATGGCTGGTCCCGGAGCTGCACTGCACAATGAGGGGGAGAGGGTATTCGTCGAGGCCACAGTGGAAATGGGGGCCCTCAGCGTTGGGCAGCCCTGGCTCATATCACAGCTTCTTCCAGCATCCCTGGGATCCTTGATTTAGGGAAAGTCTTGTGCTAATAGTGACCTTGACTCTCTGGGCATCATGGCTGGTACACCCACATCGTCTGGCCTCAGAATCTCTTCTGCCATTTCTGGTTCCCTTTCCGGCCTCTCCAGTCCAGCCCAGCTGAATGATTTTGGGTCCCTCACCTCCTAGCCATTGCACCCTCTCTTCCCATTTTCACGTGTCTGACTCTGGTCATACATGCTCCAGTTCCCGGCTTAGATGTCATTTTCTCCAGCAACCTGCCCCGATCTCCCACCTGCTCCATAGCACAGCCGGCCATTCGTTGAGCAGGTGCTGGGCACTGAGGCTGCAAGGACAAGCAATGGAGATGTGGTTCCAGGCAGCGGGACACCCTGGGGAGCTACACTGTCGCCTGCAACGACTTGGTCCTGGAGGCGGACCTGTCGGGAGGGTCAGGAAGTGGGGCGTGGGGGGAGCATCCCAGACAGAGGCCTGAGGTGGCTCCCTGGGGGTGGCTCAGCTTCTTTCTCCCAGGAGCAGAGAAGGCAGAGGGAGGCCGGGGCGGGTGATGGCTGCTCCTGGAGGCCCAGGCGCCCTTTTTCTGCCTGCCCCAAGAGGGCGGCCCTTATCTGTAGAGCCCAGCGTGGCCCAACCACAGCGGAGCTGCCTTTGATGTGGAGCTCAAGGGAGAGCACAAGTCTTACTTCAAAAGACTTCAGTCCCGGGGAATCTGGGTCTCCAAGTCCTTGAATCATCCTGCCCCTCCTGTCCAGCAGGAGAACGCCGGCCTGGGGGAGACCTGAGCCTGGAGCTCTGCTCCTGGGGTCCCAGGCAGCCTCCCTTCGTGGCTCCCTCCTCCCTGTCCTCCAGCCCCCAAGGCCCAGCCTCCTGCCAGCCTTCCCTTTTCTGGACCTCCGTCCTGGATGGAGGAGGGCACAGTCCACCTCTCTTCATTCAGAGAGTATGAAATGAGGGAGGCCCAGCCCTTGCCTCTAAAGGACACTCAGTGTAGAGTGGGAGCAGTGAGCACGGCGCAGAGCATGAGTCTAACCAGGGGGATTCAAGGTAGTGGGGGCTGGTCAGGGAGGGCTTCCTGGAGGAGGTCCGCCTGGGGAGGCTTACTTCCTTGCAGCGATATCTGGTGGGGGCTGGCCTGTGCCTTTCCTTCCAGGTTCCCAGATCCCAGTCAGGCCCCTTAACTGGCCTAGGACCTGGTTCACACACGAACCTCTGTCACTGTAGCCTTGGGCAAGCTCCTTAGGTCCGGGCCTCAGTTTACCTGCTTGAAAGTGGGGATGAACGAGGGTGGAACACGGTGACAGATGTCTGGTGTCTGCCACGGTCGGGGCGCATTGCCTTGCCTCTCACAGATGGAAGTCCCCTCTAATCATGAGGTGCCAGATGCTGGCCATCCCACAGGGAGGACACACAGCCATTACAAGACCCCAGGGTGCCGCCCTGCTGTGCCAAGCGTCTCTCCGTGCCAGCTCCCGAGGACTGAGGCCTCGCTGAGAGCATGTCTCCTGTGTCTTCCCAGTGACAGGTTCCTTCTGCCAGCCCCTGGGGAGCCGCCATCCCTGGTGACGGGCCCTCGGCCCCTCACCCCGGGGCTTGTAATCTCAGCTCTAAGGGACTACAATCCCTTTCTCCAGCCACACCACAACTAATCCATTCGCCAGGGCCCCGATCCAAGAGAAAGCTAATTAAAGAATTTCTGCTCTTGGCTCAGCCTGGGCTTTGAAGATTCCCCTTGGTCTTCCCGAGTATCTGAAAACAGGTGGAGAAAGGGGGCCTCAGAAAGGGTGTCGGATAAGCCCCCGGAGCCTCAGTAATAGGCTTAATTCCCACAAAGCCAGCAGGCGTCAAACGGTCCCCCCGCCCAGCACTGCTGAGAAGGTGCTCAGGGCTCTCGACCCCGTGGGCCCCAGGCCACTCGGTTCCGTCCCTGGTTTTCTGTGACCGTGAGGGCGCGCGTTTCCCCAGGAGGGTCAAGGCCGTGGAAGGGGAGGGCGCAGGCCCCTGGCCGCACCTGCACCGTCTGCAGAGCAGTGAGTGGCACTGTGGCGCTGAACCTTCTTGTCTGTGACGCGGGAGGTCCCTGCCGGGAGTATGGCTGTGATCCCTGGCACGGACCGATGTCCCGTCAGGCGGGCTCTCTGCCTCCTGCCCCTGCCTCCAGAGCCCCCCATGTTTCTTTTGAGAGCTTGTGTGCCTTTTGGAGATTTTAATCAACCAACCACAACCACATAGTGTTATTCAACACTATGAGCAGAGCGTGCGATCCTTAGGGAGAGGGGTCTTTAGGGTCCTGCCCACTTGCTGTCTGGGGACTTGGCACATGGTAGGTGCTCAATAAAGACTTGTTGATCGTGTGGTTGGTAGACCGGTCCTGAGAGGGGTAGTGTTTGCTCTCACAGGACTTACAGTACCATTGCTATCTTCAGAAAACGCTGGCAGGGTCTTTGGGGGAAGCAGTGAGCCCTTAAATATGGGATCAGGGGGATCTTAGAGTCGGCCCTCCTCGACACTCTGAGCCAAGCCTGGTATAACCTTGGAGAGAATCGGGGTGTCGGTTGCCACCCCCGCCCCCTCCCAGGCCGCTGCTCCCCCATTTCCCTCGCAGTCCTGGGGGTGCAGGGAGCATTTAGACCTGCAGTCCCCCGTGCAGGGGCCTTGAGCCCGCGTCATGGAAATAAAAATGATAAAACACCATCACTGAATTCTGGGTGGCAGTAAATTACTTAACACCTGAAACGGGTTGAAATGTGGCCACTGTGGCTTTTAATAAGCCCATCTCCAACGCCGCCGCTTCCGTGGGGAGCCGGCCGGCCTCTTCTCGAGGCATAATTTCTTCGTGTCCCAGGCTTGGCAGTAGTGCAAATAAGATTTCACATCCCTGTAAATCTCCACGGGGGGAGCGCCGGGCTTTCATCTGTGCTGTCAGTTAGCGGCTCGAGGGAGCCTATTTACTCTGCCTTGGAAGGAGAGGGTCCCTCAGAGGTGCTGGTGCCAGGCCTGGGGGCGGTGGGCCATGCAGAGACCAGTGCTGACAAGGGGACGAGGGCTATGGAGGACAGGAGGGGAGGCGGGCGGGCCGGGGGCGCCTGAAAGTGATGCGCGACCTCTGCTCAGCCCTTGGGAGGCAGCGTTTTGGGGCTGGCAGGGGACCTTGGCTCTGCCTGGGGCCTCGTACCCAGGGTGCAGGGTGCAATTGGGGGTGCTAGACTCCTCCTGCGTTTGGTTGCTTCTTCTCTAGGATATTTGGTGAGGCCGAGACCCCTCCTGGGAAGTGGGGGCAGGAGCACAGAAGCTTCTGGAACCTGGTGGTGGCCGGGTAAGAGCAGGGTCCAGGGATGGGATGGCAGCCACCCTTGAACTGACTGACCAGGAGGAGCTGGGTACCAGAAGCAGGGGCCTTGGGCTTTGGGATGTCCCTTGGTGGCTGAGCAGCTATTTGGGGGCTTACCCTATTCATGTCCATAACCTCAGTGATATGCAATGCCTGAGAGTTCTTTGGGAAGGAAAGGACTGGAAACTGCTTGGCTGGAGTGGGGCTCAGCAGGGGAAGTCCCGGGTCTCAGGGGAGACCAGCCTGTCCCCCAGGGGCCATCGGAAGACGTGATGGGGTGACGAGGGCACTTCATGGCCAGCCTGTCACCTCCACCTCCCAGAACTCGCACCCCCTGGAGGGGCCTGCCCGCTCTGCTTGCTGTCCTGTGAGGACGGGCTCAGGACCACTCAGACCACCTTCTGCTCTTCAGAAAGGGTCAGTTATGTTTGGAGGGTCTTCTTACCATGGACCTGGAATGCAGGTCCTGGGATCTCCCCCATGGTTCCTGGTGATTTCCTCCTGTGGGGCCATCCCTGTGGGCCTCCAACTACAACCCCCCCCACCCCAACCCATCCAGGGCATTTACTAAAACCTAAGATGCCCTCATCCCCACCCCTGTTCTCTGGAGGCCTAAAGCTCGGGTCAGCCTGGGAGCCCCTCTAGCCGGTTGGTGGAGCAGGCCGCAGACCTTGGGTGGGGTCGGGGTGGTGTCGGGGAGCAGGCCGCCTCTGCCCTGTGCAGACCCAGGGGCTGTTGTGGAGGCACCTGGGCCTCCCTGGGGGACGTGCTGGCCAGCTCAGCGCCCATACCTGGGAGCCAGGGGTGCTGGGTAAACCCCGAGGGCCCCAGGCCCGGGGCCTGCGCTCCCTGGACAAGCCGGGGGTGGGGGGATTCAGCACTCCAGTCCTCTCACGGGGCCCTGGCACACGTGGGAGCAGGGTCGTCCCGGTGGGAGAATCGAGAGCTGTGAACTGTCCTCTTGCACGGGCTTTACAGACGCATAGGGAGTAGGTGGTGGGGCCTGGGGGTCTCACCCGGCTCTGAGGCCCCGCCTGGGGAGCCCCCAGGGCAGGCATTAGCCCAGTGGTTCCTAGCCCGTGAGCCCTTCCTGGGCAGAACTTCTGTTAGCTCTCAGGGGCTGAGGAACACAGCCCCGGAACCCAGCTCTCCTCCTGCTCCAGCTTGAAGAGAGGGGCCCGGGGGCACCTGGTTCGGGGCCCTGCTATCGATCATTTAGAGGGTCCAGCTAGCTGGGTCAGCCCACCGCTCAGGGTTAGGAGTGGGGGAGAAGTAAGACTGCCTTCTGACCGGTGCCTGGTCTTGGAAAGTCATCCTCCTTGGGTCCAGCCCTGGTGGAGTGATCTGTTGGTTGATCGATTTGCTGGTGTTTATTGACTGTTCACATTGACCACGCCTTTGGGGTCTGAAAGGGGGTGGAAGGCAAAACGTGCCCGCCAGGAGCCCCTCATGAGCGAGGTGCTGGGACCCGTCACATGTGCCGGTGAGAACCGGCAGGTGTGGCCCGGTGGGCACGGCCTCACCAGAGACAAGCCCTGAGTTGAACCTTCAACGGCCCTCAAGGGCATCAGGCCAGGAAGTCGGGGTCAGGGCCTGCTGGGGAGTGAACTGTACCCGGTGTGGCCAGGGGTGGGGGCCGGCAGATCGGTGCAGTGCTTCCGGGGGAGGCGGAGTCTTCCAGAAGGTGTACAGAACCGGCCCCGCCTCCATGCCCGGGCCTTGGCGCTCCTGCCGGCCATGTGCCAGGCCCGCTCCCCTGCCCCCGAGTCCTCTTCTGAGGAAACACCCTCATGGAGACATGGCTCCCGGAGAGTCTCCCCACGCCGCCTCGCCTGTGAGCATCCCTTCCCCACCTCCATGAGGCTGGAGGGGGGCCCCAGCCCCACCCCAGCACACAGTAGACCGTCAGTAAACATCTACTGACTGACTGGTGGATCGTGTTCTTTAGGGACAAGTCTCGGGTGAGGGAGGAGCAGGCAGCCACCCCGAGCACCCCGCTGTGTGCTGGGTGGGCCCTAGGACGGGGTCAGAGGTCAGGGAAGCCATCTGTCCCTTCCCCAGGGCCCACAGTTTCTGGGCGCCCCCACTCCCCTGCACCCCCGCCCAGGGGGCCAGCACTGAGGACTGAGAGGGTGGGAAGGGGGGAAGGGCACCTACAGGGTCAGCACCCCATGTCACCCCAGCCAGGCCACCTGCCAGCAGGGCACATCCAGAAATAACCTTGCTTCCTTAGAATATAAGGAAAAAAGCTCATTAACCCGTTTCCAGATGTGGAATCAGATCTAAGGCAGAAGTAATGAGCTCTTATTTTATGTTAAATTTAGCAGAAACTGCTATTGTTCTCACGGAAAATAGTTTTTTTCCTTCTCCCCCCACTTTGGGGTGTGAGATATCAGAGTAGGCCTTCAGAGTCGTGAAATCGGCGGGTGCATCTCGGGGATAAAGGGTGTTGGGGGTGGGGGGACCCAGGCCAGCGGAGGGACAGCTTTGTCCCCAGCGCCCGAGCGGTTCCAGGCTTATCTGGGCGCCCACACGGCTGCTGGAGCCTCTTACAAGATAATCCATGGCTCCTTTTAATACGTCTCCTTGTGAAAACCCTCTTGGAATCGGCCTTTCACTGGCAGTCGCCTTCCCCGGGGCCCGTGGGATGGGGTCAGACGTCCCTTCTCCGTCCTGCAGCAGGATCATGGTTTTGGTTCCCGTGGTGCCTGGGGAATGTACTAATCCAGAATCTCCTTCCCGCCCAGCCACCACCTCTGTGCCGGTGGGCCCCGACAGCTGGGCTGACCCTCGGGAGGCAGCCTGGGGAGGCGGGCGTGGGCAACCGAGACCCCGTGGGTGACAGATCACGGCCGTGGGCACGCTGGGCCGCCAAGCTGGGAGTCAGCAGCCGAGAGGCCTGTAAAAGTTAAATCTTTCTATTTATTTCAAGAAAAGGACAAGGAAAGTGGACTTGGACATTTTATATGAAAAGAGACAAACAGAAAATAGGATCAAATAAGTTCATCACATTCATCTCAACATTGAAGTTTCAAGGCACCTACAGGAAGGAGGCCCAAGGGCGGTTTGCAGTGCACTTTGGTTTGTGTTGTCATCGTGGTGGGTGTTTGCGTATCCAGTGGTGACGCTGGGAGGGGGGCAGGTGGGCCCCGGGGCCAGGCCGAGTCAGCCAGCCAGGAGTCAGATGGCAGCAGGCAGCAGCGGGAGCAGCCCCACCACTCAGACCCCCGAGACTACTCTGCCCTTCAGAGGGAAATGGAGAAGATGGGGTGGCCAGGGGCTGATTCTGCAGGGGGGCAAGTGCAGGGGCTCAAGGGAAGCAGGGGTGCCCCGGCCGGGGTCTCTCGGGTGGCAGAAGGGACCTTGGTCGCAGCCTTGCCTTCCCCAGGCCTTGGGCTGGCCAGGCATCTGCCTTCTGCGGCAGAGGGAGCCGCTCCGTTCACCAGGCTCTGCCCAAGGACCGCTCCCTGCTCTCTTCCTCCCCAAGCTGTGGGGGAGGGATTCTGCTGAGTCCCCCGGCCATCCGCCAACCCCACCAGTGCTTTATCACACCATACCTCACGAGATGCAGTAACCTTTGAACATCAGGAGGGGAGATTGCAGTTGGTGGCTCTTAAAAACATTTGCTCTGCAGGGCGTACGCACGGGGCTTCCTTAGTTTACTCTTCTCCTTCCTGTCCCTGTTCACACCTGCCTGGGGACGTTTGTAATGAGGGGGTGCCCGCCCCAGCCAGCAGAGTCGCGAAACCGCACCATCTCTCTGGCTTGCTGGTGTTCGCAGCCCCACAGCCATCCCCAGCCTTCCACACCGTCTCCCCGCTTCTCTGCCTCTCAGCTGGCAAACCCCTAACGCTGGGCACTTCTGCTTTCTCCCCGTGTCCCCTGGACGCTGGGTGGGCTTCTCAGCTGAGGCTGCTGGCCTGTGGGCAGGTGGTATGCCAGGCTGGGTTAAAAAAAAAAAAAAATCTAAGCTAGGTCCAGGGTCTTGTGTGTCTTCTTCCTGGGCTCCCAGAACCTTTTGGAAATGGGACCAGCCGGAGGTGGGTGGTCTCTGGGACCCTCTGCAGGCACGTCCTCCGCACAGGGCACTGAGAAGCGCCCTGGACCGCTGACTTCCCAGAGATGAGCAGGTGGCAGCCCTATTTGTCTTTCACTGCTGGCTCGGGTTGCATTTGTCTTCCTCCGTATTGAGAGCCCAGTTCGGTCCTCCGGGTGGGCAGCCCGGATGTGGGGACTCTTGACAGGAGCGTCAGACAAGGCGGGACACCCAGTTCTCTGCCCTCCTCATCAGCCACCTGAGGCTTGGCTCAGAGAAGGGGAACCGGGTCCCCCCCAGGCGGGCGGCTGGGTCTCACCCATGGCTGGATTTCCCCAACAGGCTCGTGGCTGCTGATTGCTGGATCCAAGGGAGGGTAGAGTGTGATTTTCAGGGAGGAGGAGCCCCGCTAAGGCTGCCAGCGGCGTGGGTGCGGGAGGAGAGGAGGAAGGCCGTTTCCATCACGCCCATCCAGGCCCTTTGCACTGAACCCCAGGGACTTGCGAGGACGGAGGAAGAGGAGAGGGACACCCCTGCATGTCAGGCGCTGTCCTGGGCCTCGGTGACCCCGTGCGGAGGAGTGCGGGGACCTGGCATCTTGCCTGAGTGGCGTCCACCCTGACAGCCACAAAAGAGATTTAGGGGCAGTGACCGCAAAGACCTTCCCACAAGGATGCCCTGGGCTTGGACGTTCGGGCTTTCAGGTCTGGGAGCGGCATTGGTGGGTGTGGGAGGGACATAGGGCATGGCACCAAGGTGGCTCTGATGGCCTTAGTGCCTCAGAGACTGGCTCTGCCGGGAAGTGGGGGCCAGGCCAGCCCCCCCGCCACAGGACCCCCAGTGCCCTCGTATGTCCACACTGCCCTCTCAGCACAAGAAACTGGGTGGTGGGCAGTGACACTGGTCTCAAGAAGCCCCTGGCCTGGCAGGCTCTCCCACGGGGAGCAAGGCATCAGCTGCTCCAGGTAAAGACCTGCCTACCCTGGGCACGATGCCCTCAGAGGGGACCTGGGCAAAGGCGGGCTTTGCCCCTGCAAAACTGGCGGCAGCGGGGGCGGTTTGGGCAGTCCTGCAAATCACATTAACGTGAGAAAATGGGCCTGGCCCCAGCGATAATAGAATTTCTGAAAGTAGAGAAAAACAGTGTATTAAAAATGCAAAGGGAGGAATGAAGGAAAGGGAGGGAAAATCAAGAGCCAAGGGAATCTTCTTGAGTGTTTTTAAAGAAGCAAATGTGGGTATTTCAGGCAACTACTTAGAACATTTCAAAAGAAATGATAAATGCTTAAAAACGGAGAGTGAAAAGCGCCCCAGGCAGCCGGCAACCTGGCTGGGATGGAGGCACTGAGCCGGCAGCCTCGAGCATGTTGTTGGGGGAACAGCCAGTGGGTTGATGGCGGGAGCTCGCGTCGGGGAGGGGTGGGGTGGGGTGGGGGGAAGGACGCCAGAGGCGTCCTGCGATGGGAGCTGCAGTGCCCGGGAGAGGGCCCCCTAGAGGCCCCAGGAGAGCCAGCCCAGGTGGCAGGTCACCCTCTGTGCTCCCGACTCCTAGACGGGGCGGCACGTGTCTGGACTTCCTCTCCTGGTGCCTCTTAGACACTGAGGACTGGGATTCTGCAGGCTCTCTGGTGTCTTAGCGGCCCTCTGACGCGGCTAGGTGGCCTGGCTGTGGGGATGGCCCTGACCTGCGATTTTCAAGGAACACTGGTCGTTTTGAGCAATCTCACGATTATCTTCCTTACACGGTTCTCAGGGATGGTAAAGTAAGAGTAGGAACCGAGATCTTCTCGTCCAAGAACCAGGCGTTGGTATAGGCAGGAAAGAATCTGCCACCTCCCCATCAAGTGCTTGAATGCTCCCAGTGACGGGGAGCTCATTGCCTGTCTCTGCCAGGCCAGCTCTCTTCCCTGACCTTCAGTTCTCCCTGCACAGTTGGCCCCAGTTCCCCTTCACTGGCTGCAGGGACGGGGTCAGAGACAGACCCACCCTGCAACAGAAAGGAAGCAGAAAGGCTCATGGCTTTACAGTCCTGCTCACAAAGGGACTGGCCCTGCCACACCCCCTAGCTTTTCACCCTGAAGGCAGATGGGATCTGGAGGGTGGTGGGGGCGTGCAGAGTCTCTGCTATGGGCCTGGACAGCACCCCCATCCTACGGCACTTAATGGAAGCAAACCTGCTTTCCCCTCCAGACTCGAGGCCAGGCTCCATCCACCTCAGCGTATCCCGAGCGCTGGACCAGGCGTGGGGCCAGCCTTCAGAGATTCCCAGCTCCCCGCGAGCCAGGCCCAGGCAACCCCTGCTCTGCCTAAGACCGCTGGGAGCAGGTTCATAAAACGCGAAAAATCCCCCTTTCCCTTCACCTCCAAGGAGTTTAATCTTTCCTAATCAATTTAGCAGACTCACTTGGTTGTAAACGGTAATGATTTGCATTTTTGAGCCTTTTTATCCCTCCTTAAGAAAAAAGATGCCTCCTCTGCCTGCATTCTGGAAGGGCCTGAGCAGGGCTGTGAATGGCTCCTTAGCATTCACCCTGGCGCAGATCCAGTGCCGCCCATCACCTGCAGGGATCTGAGTCGGGGGTGGGGTATGGGCGCACGGCTGACCCCACACGAGCCCTGAGCGCGCAGTCCGGCCCTCAGGGGGCTCGGCCCCTGTGTGCTCTGAGGCCCTGCCTTCCTGGGATGCCCCGGCTCTCCCTCGCTGCCTGCTCAGCCCCACTGCTCCCTGTCTGCCGCATCCAATTTTTCTTGTTGTACTTTTCATAAGCGCGAGGCTCAGAAGCCCCGTCCTCCCTGGCACGTTCAGCAGGAAGTAGATTTCTGGAGGGGGTTGGCTCTGGGACTTGAGCTGCCATTGGAGGAGGGGGTGGCGGTGTCCTCCGCTCGCTCCGCAGCTCTGAGGGGGTGAAGGAGGGGGCTCAGACGCAGTCTCGGCACGTTGCCCAGCCGTCCCGTCCCTTCCCTTCTCGAGGCCCCAGTCAGCCCCCTCAGACCCCCAGGACCCCTCATGCGGCCAGTCCCTTTCACTCTGGGCCTCCATCACCTGCCGTATTTAGAACCTTCCAGAGTCAGCTGGTGGGGGTGGGGTGGGGACGTAGGTGCCTCTTTTCGGCCCGTGGCGCACCCAGCTTTTCTGGGTGGAGCCAGACCCAGCCTCAGCCCGCCCCTGCTTTACAGAACAGGAAACAGAGGCTGTAGATTCACAAAACCGGCTTTCCCTGCCCCTCCCTGGAGACCCTCCATGCCTGTCCATGCTCTGCTCCTTGCTGGGGCAGTCGGGCTCCCGGGACCCAAAGGGGACTCGGGGTGGGGGCAAGCCTGGTACCCGTCGAGGACGGCAGAGGCACAGGCGGGCGTGGGCTTCGGACTTGGGGAGCGGAAGCCTGGGCCCCCTAGTCGTGCCATCTCCCCAGCCGCCGTCACCTCCGCTGCCAGTGTCACCCAAAGCCGGAAGGAGCCGGCGCCCCAGCTCCTGCCCCCGAAGCCCAGAGGCCCCCGGGTTGGCCATGCAGCCGCCGTGTTAGAGGGAGGCGGTCCAGGACTCAGGAGCCGACCTAGAGAAGATGGAGGCTTCCGCAGGAGGCCGCCGGAAGAGGGAAGAAAAGGAGCTTCTGATGCACATCATGTCTGCGGAATTGAGTATGACTAATTAATAGATTTTATTCTTAGTAATCTCTTAAGCATTCCATACGTTGGGCCCCACGCCTGAGCTGAGCTTACAAGAGGCCTCATTCGCAAAATGCAAATGACTCGCCTGGCCCCGCTGCCTGCTTTCCTTGCCTTCTCTCTTTCTTTTTTTTTAGGAGAAATTTAAAGGAAAATTGCCATGTAATAGAAAAGAGATTCCAATCACTACATCTAATTACCACGAAGGGTAAACCACTTAACCAAAGAAGTGTCATGGGCTTTTTTTTTTTTTTTTTTTTAAACTTGAAACCTGCCTTAAATACCACGAGATATACTCATCAGCACTGAGGCCACGGAGGTTTATTCCAGCTAGTTAAGAGGCTGCAAAGGTCAGGTGGGCCGCCCACAAGAGGGAGATTCTAGACAGAAGTGGTGGCCCAGGCCCTGTGTCCTCACGTGCTTCTTGGGGCTGGGGGAGGCTGGGTGCCCTGGCGCACCCTTTCTCGTTAGGTTACCTGGCTGGCTTGGGGGGCCTGGACCAGGAGCGGATGGGTTTCAGAGTGGACCCGGCTTCAGGGCCCCATCCCTGGCCTGGGGGGCCATGAGACAGCTGACATTTGGAGGCTTGTTCTTAGAAGGGGCTCTGGAGAGGTGCTGGGATGCTGAGAAAAGATGAGAGGAGGCCCGTGGGGCCTGACTGGGCTGAGTCTCCACTGTCTCCAGCACTTTTACACCAGCAGGAGGATGCCTGCAGCAAGGACCTGGCTTCCCCTTGGTGTGAGGTGGGGCCTGTGCCCCTTAGTGCAAGAGCTGGGAGGAGGAGACTGATATGTCCTCAGGCCGGGGTGGGGGCGGGGGGCCTGGGCCTGCTTTGCTAAGAGGAGGGTGATCATCCCTCGGGCCTGGCTTGGAGGGCGCTGCTGGCACAGGCAGGCTCTCAGAGCTGCCGGGTACGCCCGTAGCCTCGCTGTGTAGGGCCTCCTGCACAAATGCCTTCTCACCCGGCCTCTAAGGGGATGATCTGACCTCTCACTTGGCTTCGGGAAAGGAGGACATACGAGAGGGAGAGCAGGGGACCCAGCATGTTGGTGGCTGGGGTGGGGGTTTGGCAGTGGGGAGGCTGGGACCCAGGGTTCCTGGCACACTGGCCAGAGACTGGAGCGGTGCCCTTAGGGAGAAGCGGCATTCGGGCAACAGCAGAGACCTTGAACCTCTGACCCCTGGCCAGTGCCCCTTCTCCTCCTGGACACTGCTGGGGGGGGGCGCCCCCTGCCCCTCCGTGAGCCACAGGGAGGGGGCCTGTGTCTGGGGCGGGGGCGGGGGAGGGAGGGCGACGTTCGGAAGCTTTAGTCTCCTGACTTCATTGTAGGAGAAAACATTTCAGGTGGGAAAAGGGAAAAAGCTCGAGTCTAGAATGAAATGTGTCGGTGACCCTCGGCCTCTCCATCAAGCTGGGGGTCGAGGATCCCCGCTCGGTGAGACCATACACCCCGCCCGGTGATGAGAGCCGCGCCTCTCGTCCACCTCACTCACGCGGCCATCGTGTCCATTCCTTTCAACCCCGGCCTCTTCGCTGAGGGGCCAGCAGCATCTTTTCATGTCGGGCGAGAGGCTGGGCCCCGGGCCTGTCACCACAGCCCTGTGACTGCTGTTTGTCTTCCTCTTCCTGCCTTTGGCTTTTGTCAGAGCAGCCGAGGTCTTTTGAAAATGCCACGGCCAGGGGCTGGACCCCTTCTCATCTTCCCTGCCCTCAGGCCAGCGCCTCTCCTTTTGATATCGCCCTTCCTGGGTGCAGGACAGCTGGCACCTTGACAAACAGTGACCCCCAGCTCCCTGAGTGCTGGAACGCCATGGACATCAGAACCCCAGGCCCCTCTCCTCTCTTCTTTCCAGATTCACTGTCATTATTTCATCATCGTTTTAATCTCATGGTTCGCCAAACAGTGCTGTCAGTTGATGAATGATGGCAGCATTGATTCCAGAGAGAGGAAAAAAAAAAATCTCTTCTGAGGGCTCTGGTCAGTACCCTTTTGGAGGCTGGCATTTTTAGAGAGATCTGGCCTTCCTTCTCCAGAGCAGATACCCAGCGGTGGGCACGGCTGAGTGTGTTGTATATTCTTGGTGGGGGCGGGGCGGTTTCGGTTGCTGTCTCCTAGGGCTTTTCTGAGAATTGTCATGTCTTTTTCTGGGCTTTGTTTGAGCAGCCATGGAAACCATTAGGTCTAATCAGCTGATATTTAAAAAAAAAAAAAAAAAGTCCCTGCACCAATTACCTGTCTTGGAGGAAGCACATTGAACACAAAGTAGCTCTTGATATGCCTGCATCGGAGGTATAGGGGGAGAGAGATGAGGACGCGGGCGGTCAAAGAAAGCTCTTCTCGGCCCAGCCCCGGCCACCCTGAGATAGGACTGAGCTGAAAACACCCCTTGCCCAGGGTCTCCGCAGCCACCCGGCCAGGACAGACATGCCTCTGCCTTTAGGAACGGCACTGTCCCCCACCCCACTCCCGTCCCCAGCACAGTCTACTTACTCAGTGGTTTCTAGGAGAAAGCAACATCTTCGCGACTCTATTGTCTCAGGACATTGCACGAACTGACCCAAGCAGAACTGTAAGGACTGAATACGTGGCTCTGTCTACCCATCTGTATATAGAGACACCCCATCAAGATAGACTGGTCGAGAGACGCACCTCCAGGTGGCTGGGGAGAGCCACAGCTTCCATGGCGCTCCCGCGATCCTATGCTGCATGGAACTGAGGAGGGCTCCAGTATAGGAAAAAGGAAGTTTGCTTTTTAATCGACTACACCGTGGTTCAAAGAGTGCCGTGAAAGATGCGCTCTTTTCTGCCCATCTGTAAGGGAAAATGGCATGGAAGGAGCCAGGGAAGAGATTTCGGGACAATATCTCCACAGCAAAAGATCCTTTTCTTCCCCTCTCCTTTGTGAGAAGCCCGAAAACTTCCATCATGTCGTCTCTAGTGAGCAGCCGGCCGCGAGCGCTGTGTGAAGGGCTTCGTGCCTGGCGGCTTCTGAAACGGCTCCTCTGTGATGGCCCTGCACGGAGCGTGAGACGCACAGGTAGTCTCTTCCCAGCTCAGGGGAAAAAAAAAAAGCCCCGACCCAACCCTTCCTGCCATATTATTTTTAGTCTTTCCCTCCCCACCTGGCATAATTTGGTATAAATTATGTCTTCAGCAACGTCAAACCTCCCTCCTGCCTTCTATTCTTTAAAAAAAAAAAAAATTTTTTCCCCCACTGTTGTGTCCTACAAAACTGTCAACCCTCCCCAAACTCTGCTTTCCGCCGGGAAAGTCAGCGTGGAGTTTCTTTGCCTGGTTCCCGTCGGATGGCAGCCAGCTGGTCACAGCCCCCCGTGGTGGCCGCGCCGGGAGGCAGGGGAGGGGCGCTGCCTCAGGTGTAGGAGTAGTCTATGTCGGGGATGCCCCCGTCGCGATAGCCCCGCGTGGTGCCGTAGCCGATGGTGTGTGTGCCCTTGCAGAGACTGCTGCCGTTGGAGGGGAAAATGGTGTGGACCACGTACTCCTCTTTGGCGCGGTAAGGGTTGATGGGCAGCATCTGTAGCCCGGGGCCGCGGATCTCCAAGATGGAGTTATCCTTCTTGGTCCCTGACTCCAGATAGTCGTCCTTTTTCCGGCTGCCCCGGTTGTAGGCCCGCTCCCGGGTCAGCAGCTCGCTGGCCCGGTTCACATACCAGCAGATGGCCCCGAGGACCAGGAAGAGGAAGACGAGGGCCACGGCGCCACCGATGATGCCCGCCAGGGGCAGGCCCGACATGGGGTCGGCGTTCTGCTCCTGGTTGAGGGTGGTGGTGGGGCCGGAGCTGTCGGCCGTCTCTGCCTTGGCGCACACAGGCGTCTCGTCAGCCACATAGGCGTTGCCGGTCTCCATGGTGACCATGCAGATGATGTAGGTGGACTTTGGCTCCAGGGCCGTCAGCAGGTACTCCGTCTTGTCGCCCTGCACCAGGGTCTCCGTGATGGAGCCCACGGCTGGGCTGTGGCCCAGGCGCAGCCAGCTGAGCCGGAAGGAGGAGGCGGGCAGCGTGGCCTTCCACGTGATGCGGATGGAGTCCGCCGTCAGGGGCTTCACGTGGATGGCCAGGGTCTTGGCGCTATCGCCCGTGGCCATGGGGTAGTCGAGGCTGGAGTCGGGGAGGCGCAGCCCCGGCCTCTTGGCCTTGAGGGTGAAGAGAGAGCCCTGGGGCGTGGTGACAGAGGCGTGGTCACTGGCATGCGTGGTCTTGGCGGCGGCGTTGACTGCGCCGCCCTGCGCTCCCGCCTCGAAGCACTCGTCCATCTCGCTGGTGATGTCCTTGATGGCCATGCCCCGGACCTTCTCGGGGCCCTGGCACATGAGACCGCGCACGTTGACCACGGCTGCCCGCGCCTTCACCCAGTCCCGCAGCCAAAGGAGGTTGCAGCCACAGAACCAAGGGTTGTTCCGGAGCAGCAACTGGGCTAGGTTCTCCAGGTCGTCGAACAGGCCACGGGGCAGCGTGGTCAGGTTGTTGTTGGACAGGTCCAGGCGCTCCAGCTCGCGCATCTTGGCCAGCGTGTTGTAGGGCACGTGGCTGATGGCGTTGTCCTGCAGGTAGAGCTTCTGCAGGCGGGCGCTGGGCAGGTTGAGGGGCGGGGCGGCCAGCGAGTTGCGCACCAGCGAGAGCTCGGTCAGGTTCTGCAGGCGGCTGAAGGTGTCGTCGGCGATGCGCTGGTTGGCCAGCAGGTTGCCGTCCAGCACCAGGCGCCGCAGGCTGCTGAGGCCCTTGAAGGCGTGCAGCGGGATGGTGGAGATGCGGTTGTCGTCCAGCCGCAGCTCCTCCAGCGTGCGGGGCAGCCCCGAGGGAATGCTGCTGAGGTGGTTCCTGCTCAGGAAGAGCAGCTTGAGCTGCTTGCTGTCGGCGAAGGCGTCCTCCTCGATGCTGACGGTGGACACGGAGTTGTCGTCCAGGTGCAGCTTCTCCAGCAGTGGGATGCGGGCCAGCGAGTCCCGGGCGATGGTGCGCACGTTATTGTCCTGTAGGTGCAGCTCCCGCAGGGAGCGGGGCAGGTTGACGGGGAACTCGTCCAGGTCGTTCTCGTACAGGTAGATGACCTGCACGTTGACCTTGGTCTTGAGGTCCTGGGGGATGCCGGCGTTGTTGATCTGGTTGTTCTGCAGGTAGAGGGTGGTGGCGTCGTCAGGGATGTCGGCGGGGATGGACGTGAGCCCCCGGTCGTTGCAGTAGATGAAGCCGTTGTCACAGCGGCACACGGAGGGGCACGTGGTGCTGTCGATGACCTCCGTCAGGAAGGCGATGAGCCCGTAGCAGAGGAAAAGCCAGTCCCGCAGGTCCATGGTGGCTGTGGTCATCACGACGGTGGCTGTGACGGTGGCGGTGGCGGCGGCGGTGGGGTGTGCCACCACCATGGTGGACGGCTGGCGGAGCTGGGCCCCCCCCCACCGACCTGCAAGGAGCACAAGACAAGTGCGGTGAGAGCGGGTCCGATGCCCACCCAACCTGCCAAGGAGGCGCGGCTGCAGGGCAGAGGTCAGGCCTCAAGGTGCACGTCCCCCGGCCCTTCTGAACGCCAAGTTTACATAGCAGGTGCTCGCTCGGGCTGCGGTCAGCCTCTAAGGACATCTGGCTAATGTCCTCTCAAAAATGCTGCCTGTGAAGGAGACAGATGTGGCCTTGTTTTTGGCCTTCCTGGACTCTGACCCTGGGCCACGCACAAGGTTAATTTAGTGGGAGCCAGGCTGCAGGTTTGATCTTTTCTTTCAAGATCCCCACACTTAGCCCATCTTTATGGCTGACGCTGAAAGGCTGGTCGGTGTCAGTGGGATGGCTTTAGAGCCCCCATTTCTCATGGAACGGGGAACCCACATCCCTCTCTGGCTCGGAACCAGGCTCTGAAGGGAAAGTTTATTTCTGCAAGGCCTGTGAGCTCAAAGTGGGGGCAGGGGGGGCGTCACTAGAACCTGCAAAGAGAATCTGCCAGCATCGTCACTGGCGAGCAGGGGAAAGTGAGGAGCTTCATCGTCTGGTGTTAAAATAACATGTCCTGTTTGTCACTTGGGCATCTTATAGACAGAAGAACGGATGTCAACAGAACCGCCTTCTCGTGTATTTACAGAAATCCCTTTCTAGCAGAGGTGCCCTCCCTACCGCGTTCCATGTAATGTGAGAAATTATTCCTCACTTTGCCCCCTTCCCAAATCACAAAACTTTCAGCTCTTTTGAAAAACACATATATCTGTTTTCTTGCATCTAAAGTCAGGAAACACAATAAGGGGAGGGAGGGGTCCACACTCCGAGGGAACTGTCTGCAAGGTGTAATTTCAGTTTTCACAAATGGAAAAATTGCAGTGTAGATTTTTTTTCTCATATTACTTTACTGTTCATGGTGGTAAAAAATCAATTAAAGAGAAATTATCTTTCAACCTCAGTGGGGAAGGTGTGTTTGTGCAGCCAGCAAAGATCTGCTTTATAACTCCAGGTTCACGGGAGCTTTTCAGTGTGAGACATGATGGCCTCGAGCGGTCTGAGCAAGCCGCAGCCTGGGGGCTGGGGTGGCCCTGGAGTGCAGAGCAGGATCAGGACCCACTCGCTGAATGAGACGGTGTGGACCTCACTCCCACGCCCCAGGGACCCCGAGTCTCCATTTCTCAACCACGGCGCATCCTTCTTGTTTCTGTTCTTCTCCATTCCTCTCTGTCCAGGAAACTGCACGTCACCCTTCGGGACCATGCTCAAATGTCTCCGCCTCTGTGAGGTCTTCCTGATGCCATATAGAGCTTTCCTCTGCTCCGTCCATCCATCTGTCCATCCATCCACCCACCCACCTATTTACTCATCCATCTATCCATGTTCTTGAGCAAACTCTGGGATATAGTGGAGAGCAGGGAAGCCTGGTGTGCTGCAGCCCATGGGGTCGCAAAGAGTCAGACACAGCTTAGTGACTGAACAATAACTATCCATGTACCCATCTGTACATCCATCCATCCACTCATCTATTTACCCATCCATCCATCTACCACTATCTACCACTCACCTATCCATCCATCTACCCACCCACTCAGCCATCCATCCACCCAACCCCTCAGCCAGCCATCCATGTATCTGTCCATCCAGCCATTCAACATACCTTTACTGAGCACCTACTATGTGCCAACCCCTGTTCTAGCCACTTGAGATTCTATTCTAGTTGGAGAGTGGCTCACACTATAATAAAGCTCATCTAGAATTGTATGAATATTTAAGTCATTTAGTCTTCCCAGCAAATGTCGGGTCAGGGCCCTGGTTATTCCCATTTAACAGATGGAAACACTGAGGCCTGGAGATGTAAGTTAAGTAGGGCCACCTGAGGAGTGGTGAGGAAGGGCCTAGGGCAGGATCCTAACCACTTGGCTTGTGGCGCTCCACCTGGTGCCAGTCTCTGTGGGCTGCAGGTCAGGATCTATGGTGACCAGTGTTTTAAGGTCCCCCACTGAATTTCAGGACTCAAGGGCAGAGACTGTGGGCTGTGTAGGCCTGGTGTGACTTGGCACCTGTGACCACCCAAGGACAGAGGGAGCTGGAGCCGGCCGAAGTGCTGAGAAAGGCTGGAATGCCTCTGCCCCGCTCGCTGCTGCCCCCTCAACGCATGCCCTGTTTGCATTATAGAGGCTTTGCCTAGGCTGCCGGCAGCTCCTAGGCCTTCTGGAGAGAGCTCGGGCTTTGCCTGAGGCTAATGCACTAACTCCACTCAGGGCCTGCTAGTGGAATGAAGCTTTGTCCATGAGGTGGACCCAGGGCAAGGTGAGGGCCCGCCAAGGACACCCGGCTGGAAGCACGTGAGGGTGGGGGAGGGTGCCTGAGGTCTGCGCGTGGAGTCGGAAGGGGATGAGGTCCTGAGGGCGGAAGGGGGACTGGCGAGACTGACTGAGGCTCTGGGCCTCTTCCATGTCGCCCCACTGGCCTGAGGGGCTGAGGACATTTGCCTGCTCACTCTTGATGCTCCTGTAGAGGTTGCCCCTGGTCTGTGGGTCCTGACCACACTCACGCCCCTGCCCCGGACATTTCGAGGTAGTCTGTGCTCTCGGCCCTCGGTGAGTTTGGACAGGGCTAACCCAGGCCCTGCCTGACCCCTCACAGGCATGTGTTTGGACCCGCGCCCACCTGTCACATACACAAAAGTCCTTGGTCCCGCTTTACAGCTGAGCAGACAGGCTGAGGCCCAGAGAAGTGAGGGACCCATCCAAGGTCACGGCCAGCCCAGGTTTCCAGCTGCACCTCTGTCCCCTTCTCGGCGTGGGGCCAGAGCCGTGAAGGTCATGGAGCCTGGAAGTTGTCTTAAGAGGCAGATCCAAGGCAGGTGCTGGGGACGGGAAGGCTCAGGCCTGCTCAAGGCCACCTTGCCTCAGTCTCAGCGGTCAGTCTGAGCCCAGGTCCCCAGCATCTGGCCAGCGGCTGCGCACCCTCCCTGACCTGTCAGCTGCTGAGTTCTGGCACTCAGGAATTCCAGAGCAGTGCCCTGAGCAGGGAGCAGACTTGTTAAGGCCAAAGCCAAGGCCAGACTGCTTTCTCTGGCATGAACATCAGTTCCCCTGCCCACTCAGCTCATGGCCACAGCCCTCAGCCTCCAGAGGCCCCAGCATCATAATAGAGTCTAAATTGCACCTTTCAGAGATGTCTGATGGATAACCAAGAAGCATTTGGGAGGCAGGGACCCAAGGCCTTTCTGTTCCCCTGTCTTCAGGCCTCATCCATCTTGGCTGAATCTCCCCAGCCGCCCCCTTCCCCCAAGGCCTCCCGATGCTGAGCCCTCTGGCTCCAGGAAGGCACGATGAGACCTGGGGCGGGGAGGAAGATGCCTTGCCCGAGGAGCCCTTTAATCGCCCGGGTGCCACGAGGACTTTTTCTTCCCTTGTTCTGTGTCTGACGGTTTATGTGGCCATCAAATTAAACCCGGGAGATCGCCCATCTTTTACGGGGGTCACTTGTCATCATTGCGAGAATCTCGCAGACTTCAACATGGTGTGAGTTATGACCTGCCAGCCCCATGACTGACAGCAGGATCCTTGGCGTGCAATGGAGGTGGGGGAGGGGAGCAGTGGGACGGCTCTGACTAGGGGTATCCAGACCTCCGCTAGCCCAGGGGTGACCTGGGGCTTCATTCTCGGCATCCTCCCATCAGTTGCCAGCGCCTGCCGTCCCGGACAGAGAAACCTCGGCTCGAGTGCTGCCTCTGCCACTTGCAGGCTGTGAGATCTTGAGCAAGTTACCTGCCCTCTATGAGCTTTAGCTTCCACATCTATAAATGGGGTCAGGTTCCTCTTACAGGGGGCTCATTACTGAGCATTCAGTGAGGCAGTACATGCAAAGTACCCCCTCGGACGTGCAGCCTGTGTGTCCCGATGCCTGAAGTTTAAAAGCTGCCAAGAGTGTGAGCAAACTCCGGGAGATGGTGAGAGACAGGGAAGCCTGGCATGCCGCAGTCCGTGGGGTGGCAGCTGTTGTTCAGACACCACCTAACGACTGAACAACAACAATAATTCTCTGCCTGCCCCAGGCACACTGGTGTAGCCTCTGTGTCAACGGTCTGTCTCTTTCCTCTGTGATCCAGAGGCCCCTTCTTCAGTCCCCTGCCCCTGCCGTGCTCCAAGGTCGACTGGGAGCAGGTAGGCCAAGCTGCTTCCTGACACAGGCTTCCTGTCCGCTGCCGTGATGCTGGGTCTTCCAGACTCAGCCCTGTGCAGCCTCAGCCCTGCCTCCCCACCCCGCAAGCTGGAGCGGAAGCGCTGACCCCAAGCCTGCTCTCTCCCCCTTGTGCTGCCTCTGGGCCTTTGCACGTGCTGCTCCTGCTTCTTAAACACCAGCACACCTCCCCCACTCAGGCCTCGCCAGGTCAGCTGCCACTCACCCCCATGCCCAGGCCTCGGCTTGGACACCCGCTCCGTGAAGCCTCCCCTGAGTTGTGTCTGGCCCTGCCTCCCACACCCACGTGACTGGTGGTGCAGAGTAACATCTCTAAACACCTGCCACGTGGATGGAGGCGCCTCCCAGGTGGAGACCCCTGGCTCTTGGTGCTCTGCCCTGTTGTCTTTCCCAAACCTCATGAAACGGGGGCTGCCAGAGGCCCAGGGCCCTCTAGGGGGTCTTCCTGGGGAGACAGCGTGAAGGCAGCATGTGGGCAGGGGAGCTGCGGGCCCCCAGGCCCGGCACAGGCCCTGGCATGCTGGATGGGAGACGGCACCCAGGCTCCTGGCAGGGGGCACAGTTAGACATGAGCACACTCAGGGGCTGAGCAGCGGTGGGGGTCATTTCTGGAGGGAGCTGGGGGGTCCCAGGCAGGAGCGGTAACTCTGGATAGGAATCCCCCTGCCTCCCAGCCTGGCCTTCTTTCCTATTCAACAGTGAAGGCAGTCCACATGGGCACGTCCTCACGCTGAGTCTGCCACAGTGCCAGGCTCAGTCTCCCTCCCCACTTCAGGAACCAGAGAGTTCCAGGTGGCCCTGATCCCAAGAAGGAGGTGTGTGGACAAGAGACCAGGAGGGGACACCAGGGCCAGGTTGCAATCTGACCTTGGACCTCAGCTGTGTGATCTGCAGCAATGCTCTATGGGCCTCGGGTTGCTGAGAACCCCACCCTCTGGGAAGATGACAAGGGAGGGCTTGTGTGGAGGGCCCGGCACAGGCCTGGAGGGTTTGGAAAGAAGGGCTGCCCCATCCTGGCCCTGGGAGGGACCCCATGGTCCTCCTATGACCTACTTAGGGTGGTTGCCTCCAGTCTTGGCTGAGCTTCAGAGAGGTGGAGGGCAGACCCCAGGGTGGGAGGCAAGGGGGCCACAGCTCAGACAGAAGGAAGCCCCTCACCCTCCCCCTTCACGTGCCCCCTCCCAGCCCCTCCCTTCAGCAAGAATAATTCACCACGTTTTCCCTAAACCTTGCCAGGCCCTCGGGTCCTTACTGGCTGAGCAGGGCCCGAGGCAGGAGGAGGTGGGCAGGGCAGACTAGGGGTGTAAGCAGTTTCTCGGCTCCAGGAGGACCCCTGCCCCGCAGGAAGCAGTGCCCTCCCCACTGGGGAGGCTCCCCACCAGAGCAGCGTCACCCCCGTACCTGTGATGCGTCCTCAGCAAACCTTAGTATAAATTAAGAAGGGATCCTGCATTTTTCTCCCCACCCTCTCTGGGCTCAGCTGCAAGCATCATGGAGGAAGGAGGGCCTAGAGGCAGGGGGGCTGCCCTCTCCCTGAGGAGGCCCTGCCTGGGCTCAGTCAGGCCCCACAGGCCTTGGGTCTCAGGCCTTCATCTGTAAAATGGGACCATAAACTGCCCTGGGTTCTTGTGAGGATAAACTACTGAACCAGAGGGCCTGCTGTGGATCGAGGACACGTGAACTGTGGGCAGAAGGGGAACTCGGGACTTTTCCAAGCCCACCCTTGTGCACAAAGAGCACCAGGGCCACTCCTGCTCAGGCCGGTCTAGGCCCACCTGAGGCCCCTTCTTCAGGCAGGGGGCTGGAAGCCACGACCTCCAGGCCCTTCCGACTCTGCACGGCACAACTTTGCCCCAGACCTCGGCTAACGGTGCCAGCTGAGAACCTGTAATGCGTGGGGGGAAGGGGTGGGATTCTTTTAAAACCTAAAGTTAATTATTTTTCTAATTTCATGCTGCATGCATTATGCATCAGTTGTTATCACTGACGGTGATTACCGACAGGTATGCAAATCCACTCAAATTGTACCTCGAGTTCACCTCACCGCGTGGGCCGACGGGGCGGTGCGGGGCGGCGCGGAGTCCTGAACTTCAGAGAATACAAACCGCTTTAAAAAACAAGACTTTAAAATTGTGTCTTAGGAGGTTAATTATATTGATAACAGTGTTCGATATTAAACTATTCAGGGCCAGGAGGGGGTGGGGGATGAAAGGAGACACGTGTAATTTTGTTTCTTTCTTTCTCTGCATTATTTAATAAGATGTTCCTGCACCTAATATTTCTGTCTGTCTGTGTGCATTTTTAGTAAAACCGCTTAGACTGAGGCATAATTCCGTGGGGAAGGAAAAAAGGAAAGGTCAGGGGATTTTTAGAAGGTAGGAAAGGGGCCTGAAGCCTGTCCTTCTGGGAGGTGAGGGGCAGCCCAGGGAACAGGGCAGGGGCCCTAGGTCTGCACTGCTGGGTTTCTCAGCAGCCACTGGGATCCTGGCAGCCAGGGGCCGGGAAAGGAGCTGGATGACCTGGGAAGACTGGGAAGGGTGATGTTTACTTATAATAAGGCAGAGGCTTGGGTGGGGATGGGGCCTCCCCTAGGAGGTGGGTGGGATCCCCCACATGTAGGCCCTGTTCTCAAGGAGATCCCTCCCCTGCCCCACTCGTTTGTCACAAGTAGACCATCAACCCCTCCCACTATGGCGTAAATTCCTAAGTCAGGATACGTTCCATCTTGTCCATTGGCCTAGTGAGTATACAGCCTGGCGCTGGAGTGATCATAAACACCTGTTCAATGAATGAATGGGGATGCCAAAGGGAAGCCTCAGAATTTGAAATGCAGGATAGGGCAGTGGGAGAGATGGGAGAGGCTAGCCCGCTGTCAGCCCCCCAACCCTGGGAGGTAATAATGGACAGATGCTGTCACCCCAGCTTCCCAGGTGGTACGAGGGGTAAAGAACCCGCCTGCCAATGCAGGAGACATAAGAGACGCGGACTCCATCCCTGGGACAGGAAGATTCCCTGGAGGAGGGCATGGCAACTCACTCCAGTATTCTTTCCTAGACAATCCCATGAACAGAGGAGCCTGGTGGGCTGCAGTCTATAGGGTCACAAAGAGGTGGACACGACGGAAGTGACTTAGCACACCCTCACCACAGCCACCCAGAGGGGCAAAGGGACAGGTCCAGTTGTGCAGCAGGTGGTGGAAGAGCTGGACACAAACTCAGGGCCTCCTTTCCCAGGTGTCTCACCTGCCCCTTTCAGCCGCCCAGTGCGGCCACCCTAGGCCGAGGAGGCAAGCCTAGGGAAAAATCCCTGGATGTGTCCTCCCGTCTCCTCTGACATGAGGTGGCCACCCTGGGCCTGTCCGGCTGCAGGTTTGCTTTCAGGTGTAGAGGCTGGCCCCACTTTCTTAGAGATGCCCCCCCCTCAACACCTACAGATATACACAAGGGTAGAACTCACCCTCAGGACTCTGGATTCGGGGAGGTAGAGAACCTTGGAAAAACTGAGTCCCAGAG
Organism: Dama dama; assembly: GCF_033118175.1. NCBI lineage: Eukaryota > Metazoa > Chordata > Mammalia > Artiodactyla > Cervidae > Dama > Dama dama. The sequence continues at coordinate 8,483,971 of NC_083682.1, forward strand.
AGGAGGAGGGGTGGCTCCAGGGCAGAGAGAACCCTCTAGCAAGCCTTCTCCCTTGCCTATAAACCTCTGGCTCGGACATGGAACTCTCAAGCCCATTGTGTTCGCATGGAATGGATGATGGTGGACAGTGTCCAACTCAAGCAGGGCCTAATGGGGGCTGCCTTCCGCACTAGGGCCACCCCTCTAGCCCTCTGGGATCAGGCCCATGGGTAGCAGTAGCTGGCAAAGCCTTGCACAAACTACTCTTCCTTCCAGCTGGTCACAGCCCTGTGGAGCCCGTGGCCTCACTGCACAAAGGAGAGCACGCTCAGGGCGGGGAAGGGACATCCCCAAGGTCACACTGCTCCCAGCTCCAACCAACCTCTGTCTGGCCCCACAGCCCAGTAGGTTGGTCTTTGCTGTCCTGTCGTGGGATGGAGCAAAGCTCAGCAGAGGCGGAGCCCAGCTCAGAGGAGATGGGGTGCAGGCTTGCTGCTGCCCGCCTCTGGCTTGGCCTAGGCCCCAGGAACTACCCCCTGGTCTCTCCTAGGGGATGGGAGGTGAATAGAGACCAGTGATGGGGCAGTGAGTCGTGATGGGGGACAGGAGGCCGGTTGGGCAGGGGCTGAGCTCAGGCTCCAGCAAGCTCACGACGCCTCGCGCCCTGCTGCCGGGCTGGCGTGCCTTTATAATAAATAACAGCAAATAGCCGATCCGCAGGGCATCTTTCACGCTGGTGGCTAATAACACGGCTATTAATGCCCCCGCAGACGGCGTGCGCACGGAGCGGCGCTGACGAATGTCCCCGGCCCCGGCGCGGTCATAAATCAGCCCCTCTCCTGGGGAAGAGTGCGGGGAAGTGTCATTTTCCATCTTGGTAATGAAATGGGGCTTCCCTGCCCTGCCCAGGGTGCTGCCGCTGCTGAGAGAGGTTGCCTGGGATTTGTGTTTGGTGAGGCAAGAACCCGCCCCCCGGGCCTCTGAGAAGCCAGAAGGAGTAGGCCCCGCCCCCTATGCTTCCCGGCCAAACTGGGGCCGCCAGGGAGCAATGCTCACCATCTGCTGTGTGACCTTAGGGCACTTATTCCTGTCTCTGGGCCGCGTCAAGCCTCTCTCACCAACAAAAGGACTCAAACTAGAGGCCAGAGCAGAGGATGCCTAAGGGTCAGCAGGTGCAGGACCCTGGGTCAACCCCACCCTGGGTCCTCTTGGCCAGGGCAGGGCAAGGCCTGGATGGAGGGGACTTGGGGACCCTCTCCAGTTGGAGGGCAGCAGGTGCCATGGCCAGCGGCTAGGTCACCAAAACCCCTGCCTCTCCAAGGCCTCACGGCCACCCCCTCTGATCAGAGCTCAGAAGGGCTCAAAGCAAGGCCTCTCCCCAGGGGCAGGAGTTCACTCCAGGAAAGGTCACTGCCTTACACCCTGGACCCACCTGCCCTGGGGCAGAACCCAGCAGCACAGGGGCCACCAGCGAGCCAATGACCGCTGCCCCGGCAAGCAGGTGCCACGAGTTGCTTCAGCTGCACGTGTGGGGTGGGTGGGGTGGAGCTGCAGACCCCCGACCCAGCCCAAAGAGGACAGGCCCCAGCCGTCTGGTGCCCTCTCCGGGCACAAGGAGCCCCTGGGCCTTCCTGGGCCCCCGGAGCCCATCTGCACCCACCTTACCTCCTTTGCTGCAGCCTGGGAGCCCGCCGCCCTGGATGCTGCGTTTCCGTCAAGGTGGGCCTGGGGCCACGCTTACATCCCAGCTCACCAGCCTTGGCACCCGGGGTGCAGATCACAGACCTGGGGTGTTGGGTGGCGCTGGGGGGCGCCCGGGGCTCAGGGAGGAGCTTCGCTCTGCCGGGCTCCTCACATTCAGATGTGGCCGCGGGTTGGGAGCAGCGTCTCGTTACACCCCAGGCCGCGGACACTGCCGGCTTCTCCTCCTGGAGTGAGGGGCTCTAGTGAGGGGCCTGCGGGGGCGCCCCCCGCAGTCCCGGGGCCCCGTGCGCGGCCTGAGGGTGTTCCGGGCCCCTGCTCCCCAGGCATGCCCTAGGGCCCGGCACCCGTCCCAGGGAGGGTGGCCTCGCTGCCCCCTTTCAACTTTCGCCCTTTTGTCTGTTGGCTGCCACCTCTTCTGAAAGGCTTCTGCGTGGCTTTTACCCCTTTTTCTTAAACAAGTTTTTTTTTTTAATCCCTTTAAGTCACTTGGCAGAATGGGCTATGGTGCAGAGAGCGTTCTTGCGTGACAGAGCTGAGAGGGAGCCACTCTCCAAAGGATCGGTGTTGCTGCCACTCAGGCTGTGTCTCCGGGGGGGAAGGAGGGGGTCCATTACCCCGCTGAGGAGTTCAGATGTTCACCGCGGGGCTGCAGCTGCTGATATGCGCCACTGAGCTGTCAGGCCTCACATGCCCCCTCTCTGGGAAGAGGTTTGGTGGGGGGCCGGGGGGCCACTCAGTCCTGCTTGGCCGCTCCTGTTTGTAGAAAGGTTTCCTTGCTTGGGAGGTGCGGGGACGGGTTATTCCTGCTTTCAGCCCCTTCTCAGATGTCCACCAGGGAGTCCTCCTCACCCACTCCCTGCCTCCTCACCTGCCAAAAGACAATGCACGTGATTAAGCCCAGGGAAATTGGGAAATGCACAGGGACAGGCCGCCACTCCCCCCAGCCCTCCAGAGCCTGTTTTCTTGAACGCCACCTTCCCGTGATCTGTGATCCGGGAGAAGGCTGGGATTATTCTCTGCCATCTCCCTTCTCTTTTCAAACCCAGATAACAAACAGCTGGCCGCGCAGAGCACCCTTCCTGGCAGTTCCCTGGCTTTCCCTTTTCCTGGGGGGAGCGGGGGTGGGAGGACTAGGAAGAGAAAAAATGAGGTTCCGTGAGCTCCTGGCCATGCAGGGGCCGCCCGCCTGGCCCAGCGCTGGCTCTGCTTCCCCCAGCACCTGCTCCTCTTGCTAAATGTCATTCAGAGGATCCAACTGGGCCTTCAGGGCCTCGGCTTCCAGAACAAGCGCTGCCTTTCCCCGCCGTGGAAAGCGGGAGCGTCACGGAACCAGAAGAGCCGGCCTCCTGGCCTCCCTCTGAGGCCGGGCTCCGTGCTGCACACCCAGCTGCCCTCCGCGGCCGCCTTCCCCTTCCACGGAGAACTGGGGGCAGGGCCGGCTGCTCCCCCAGATCCCAAACGACCCCGAGCTGACCGGATCGCCTCTCATTAGCGTGGCGTGCTGAAGGCCCACGCTGCCCCGGTGTCCGTATTCCCCCTGCAGGAGCCCCTCTTTGGAAGAGGGCTTTTATTACACATCTGAGAGCGCTAGCTCTGGTTTGAAATCGGATCCAGATGGGCTCGGCTGCATCTGGGCACTTGCCTTTGTAGGGCCGAAGGTGGCTGATTTGAGAAACGCGTGTTGTCTGGGGCTGTCGCAGATGAAAACCAGGATATTTGGGGTGCATGTCTAGAGCCCAGACTGGGGGGCACTCACCAGGCACCCCACCTGGCAGGGACTCCATGTGGAAGAGGGGCAGGTGCTGGCCAGGTGGAGGGTGGGCAGAGGCTGATGGGTGGACGGGAGAAGTGGAGAGGCCGTGGGACAAGCTTCCCCAAGAGCAAGGAGGGTTAGGAAACAGCGAGGTTTAAGAACCCACGGGACATCACCCCCCGATGGCCAGGATCTGCTAAATACTCGCGGTGTGAGCAGGCAGGTGGGGGGCAGCCCTCTGGCAAGGGGTCGGGTGGGGGCTGGACAGGAGGGAAGGTGAGGACAAAGTCCCCACGTAAGGGGTGACTGCTGGGCTCCAGCCCGGCTCTTATTGCTATTACACCCGCGTGATTTCATCCAATTATAAATTGTAATTTCTCTATGAAAGCGAGAGATGGAAAGAGTCCAATGAGGTCATCCGCCTCCCTGGACGGGGTGAGGAAATTGTTTTCTACCTGGGGGGTGGGAGCAGAGGTGGCTGGGCCTCCGTATTTAGAGAGGGTGGTGACAGCGTCCTCTGGACCCAGAGCCTCCAGCCAGCCATGGCCGGCTGATCCCCCCACGACAGAGCTCTGCTCTTGAAATTACGAACCCAGGAAGGCAGCTGCGTTCGGCCAGCTCAGATCCTTCCCAGAGCCCTCGGGATAAAGGCAACACTGCCATGGCAGCCTCCAAGGCCCTCCAAGGCCTGACCCCCTGGCCTCCACCACGCCACCTCCCCTAACTCCCTGAGCTGGCCCCCGCCTCTCTTCATGCTGCTCCCCTTTCTGCAAGAGTCCGTCCACCATCACCCCTCACCTCCTCTCTGCCTACGGGGTTGAACAAACCATGATGGCAATGACATCATGTCTTGCAAGGAATTATCTTCCTGGTTCAAGGAAGAGACCACATCTGCTCATCGGCGGCTGATCTCCTAGCACCTGAGTCAGTGCCTTGCACACAGTAGGTCCTTAATAAATGCACCCAGCCAACTGCCCACTTTCTCACTGAGAAAATCAAGAGCCCAAGCAAGGCTCTCAGCGGGCCTGTCCAGCCCCGTGCATTCGGGGTCCCTTCTCCCTGCCTCCCCTGTCCCTGTGTGTGGTCCTCCTGGGAGCCGAGCAGCAATGCCTGGCCCAGGCCCCACTGAGGATATGGGCTCCTTGAGTGCTTCCGGGTGACGGGTGCCTCTCGAGGGTCAGGGAGGGTGTGTGCAGAGGGCAGTCTGGACACGGTGCTTGCGCGGTGAGAGCGCTTTGTTTCCACGTGTGGTGCATGGTAACGATGATTGCAGCCACCTGCATGTGCTGGGCCCAGGAATACATCCTAAACGAGGCCTCCTGGCGTACACCTCCCATCAGGCTGTGCAGTCCCCAGTGGGCACGCTGCTGATCGAGGAAACCTAGCACACGCAGTGCAAGCCAGGTCAGCGGGTGTACGTGGACTTCCATGCGGCCAGTCAAGCCGACCAAGGACACAGTGAATCTGCACGGTCTCAGGGCCTCAGTAAGCGGGAGCCCACCCCTTGGCCAACTGTGGGTACTTTGATCACACGACAGCCTCTGCTCACCCTCCTCGCCTCGGCCGTCTCTCCTTCCCATAGGTCTGGTCCTTGCATTCCGGTGCCAAAGAACCATTTTTTGGGTCAATACAATAAAAGCTTCATCGACAAGTACTTGAGATGCTTACACCATTTTAGTTTTTGTTATAAATAACAACATCATAACTGTAGTAAAAGAAATATGAAAGGGGGAAAGAAAGCCAAATGCATGATCCCACGTCTCTACAGCACTCTTTGCATCTTGGCCAGATCCATCTGCTTGTACCTATACGCCGTTTACAAGGGGACGATGTCCCTTATCCTTTTCCAGGTCATTTCTGCTTTACCGTCTCCCCTGAGCCTGGGGCCAACCCAGCACAGCTGGCGGGGCAGGGAGGACCATCCCCACTGTGCAGATGCAGTGACGCTGAGAAGGGGGGAACTTGTCTAAGTCTGTATGACTTGCATGACAGCCAGGAACTTGAACTTTGGTACAGTTCCCTTCTCCCTGCCCGACACTAAGTCTCGGTGCAACAGAAACACAATGAGGTGGGCCCTTAGGCCCACCCACCGAGAGACCTTGGGCTTCTCCTGAGTCCCTCTCATGCAATTATTCATCAGTTCATCTGTCTTTCCATCCATCTATTAACCATCTGTCTTTCCATCCTTCCATCCACTTATCCATCTTTCCATCTCTCCATCCATCCATCTGTACAGCTCTCTCCCACCCTCTGTTTCTCCACTCATCCATCTACCTGCCCATCTTTCCATCCGTCATCCATTTTTCCATCTCTCAGTTCAGTTCAGTTGCTCAGTCGTGTCCGACTCCTTGCGACCCCATGGACTACAGCACGTCAGGCTTCCCTGTCCATCACCAACTCCCGGAGCTTATTCAAACTCATGTCCATTGAGTCGGTGATGCCATACAACCATCTCACCCTCTATCGTCCCCTTCTCCTCCCGCCTTCAATCTTTCCCAGCATCAGGGTCTTTTCCAATGAGTCAGTTTTTTGCATCAGGTGGCCAAAGTATTGGAGTTTCAGCGTCAGCATCAGTCCTTCCAATGACTATTCAGGACTGATTTCCTTTATGAAATTTCCTTTCCTTTGCATCTCTACATCCATCCATTCATCCATCCATCCATCCATCTGGCAAGCATGTATTGAGACCCACCACTAGGCAGGATGCATGGACCCGAAGAAGAGCCCCTGTCCCCTAGGAGCTCGCAGTCCCATGAGGGACGTCACTGGTTTGCAGTGGGTCACAGTGTGAGACCCACAAGGGGCGCTGGCAGAGTCAAAGCCACTTCTTGCCCAACATGGGTGTGAAGGGCAAGTACCTGGGTTACAGAGGGCTTTCTGGGGAAGGTGACGCCGTGCTGTGGTTCTGGGGTCCTCTAGACTCCCATGTCATGATAGTCACCTGTGTTCAATGGCAAGCTGGAGTGGGGTGGGTGTGGCCACAGTTCCCCCACCCACCTTTCAGGGTCGCTGCCGTACCTTTGGACCTCAGGCCTCCGCCTGAAGTGGAAACGCTCTTCAACTTTACAAGCTCCCACCTGCCTTGAAGATTGGAACGCACTAATATTAATTCCTATATTAGCAATTAGCCCTCCTGCTTCTTTCCAACCTATGACTCTTTGGGATGGATTTTTATGTGTGTGTCATTAATCAGACGCCTGTATGTGCTGCTGGAAACCCAGGTGGGCTTTATGGCCGGTGACTTAGCCAAGTGGCGTTCTAAATGAACAACATTCCAGCACCCGTCCCTGGGCAGAGCTGCCCCGTGGCAGAGAGGGCAGAGTTTAGATCTTTGTAAGCAGGTCAAAGCTGGCGTGAGCTAGCAGACCCAGAGTGTTCTTTCATTTCAGACTTCCAGGCTGAGGTCAACATCTGTATGCGACCTTCAGAGATGAAAAAGGCTCTTTGTGGCTCAAAGCTGGAGTTTGTTCCATGGCTGCCGACTTCTCCCACAAGGACAGGCATCCACAGGGCCTGTCCCTTCTCCCCCACCGCAGAGTGGGTCACTCCCCGCTCCCGCCAGCATGGACCCGGGCGCTGCCACAGTCACGTTCCTTCTTTCTGGGGTCAGAGGGCTGGGGGCCAGGGCCACGGGAGAGCTCTTCCCTTGGGGAGTGCGTACTGCTCCTGTAACAGAGTCAGCCCCGTACGAGTTAGGCCGGAAGGACCTTTCAGGCTGAGGGAACAGCATATGTGAAGGCTCAGAGGCAAGAGGGCTTGGTGCATTGGGAAGGCTGGTGTCCCGAAGCTCTGAGTTAGGAGGACCGTGATCTAAGCGGAAGTGGGAGGTGGCATTCTTTGGGGGAATTTCGAATGCTCTGCTGAGGGGCCTGGCCTTCATTTTGAGGGCAGTGGGGAGCCAATGAGGGCACCCAGGTGGGAAGGGGCATGACCAGACCTCCGTGGAGAATTGGAGGGCACCAGGGTGCATGGGAGCAGACCAGTGAGAGGCTAGGACAGCATCCTCAGGAGCAGGGGTGGGGAGCGGGGGTGTTGAGATGGAGGGGCTGACTCAGAGACCTCCCTGAAGACAGCCCTAGGGGCGAGTGGGCTCCCTCCTCCTCCTCCTCCTCCTCTTCCTCTTCCTCCTCCTCCTCGCTGGAGGGTGGCCGAGTGCTCCTGTGACCACACAGAGCAACACCATGGGCAGCTGGTCCCCGGGGCTCCGAGCCTGGTTCTAGGCACCCAGGGAGGGCTCCGGAGGCGGAGGGAGCTGGAGGCTCCTCTACACGAGAGGTGCCCCCCACCCCCTTCTCACTCGCTCCAGCCCCCCGGGCTTGGCACGGCAGCATGGCACCCGCACAGCTAAGCGGGTGAGAAGGGGAGGATGTGAGAGAGGCTGCGTTCGGGCGTGAACCCTCCCAGCCTCCACTCTGCTAATTAAACCGTTTCCTGACAAAAAAACCCAGACTTTCAGGGACAGGCATGTGAGCAAGCGTGTGACCAGTCCGCGGCTGCAGGGGCCCACGCCACCTGGCCAGCAGGCCTGGACCCCGGCCAGCGCCCACCCTTGGAGACAGACCACTGGGGAGCCGGCCGGGCAGTGCCCGGAGCAGAGAAGCCAGCGGCTCCAGGCTCCAGGCTCCCAGGCCGGACTGTACCAGTTCAGGGTGCTGCCCCAGCAAGGCGGCCGAGCAGCGGGACCCTAGAGAGGCCACCGAGTGGGCACCGTCGTCCCTAGCCACGCCAAGCCAGGAGCACGGGTGGGCACCTGAAGAGGCCTCCTGTGCCTGGAGGGCTCTCGTGCCTTTGAAATCTCCTCCGAACTAGCGGGCGGCAGGAGGCACTCCGGGCAGGGGCCAGCCAAGGGCAGCTGGTACTCAGCCGGGCTCATGCCCACTGCTCTCAGCCTCTGGGAGAGCCCCTCGAGGGGGCTGTGTGTGGCCCTGCTGTTAGGGGGTGGGGGAAGGATGGGGGTACTAGGCCCCTCAAGGCCTGCTCCCCTGTCTGCATACTGGGACACAGTCCTCAGCGTGCCCACGGTGGGCCATTCGTGGCCTGTGCCCTCTGCCCACAGCTTCCCGGAAGGAGCTGCCTGCTGGCCAGGTCTACCCCGTAGGGCTTGTTGAAACCCAGCTTCCACACATGAAGGTCTATGTCTAGCCCAGGGAGCTCAGCAAGGATGAGTCTGGCGCAGCAGCGAAGGCCAGGCCTTTCTCAGGAAACTGGCCTGCTTTGCAGGCAGAACAGTGCCTGTGTGTTTCTCCACCATGTCCCACTGTGAGCTTTTGGCTGGGCGGGGCCCTCCGTGGATGCGGGCAGTGGGCACCCTGGGCAGAAGATCCGGTCCCCTCCCGGCCGCTGGCCTCTGCCTGCTCTTACCCGGGCCCCTGGCCACCCTGGCCACAAGATGGGTCCTGTCCAGTCAACATGCCATAGGTCTCTCGAGATGTTTTTTTGTTTGTTTTGATACTTATTTATTTTGGCTGTGCTGGGTCTTAGTTGTGGCATGTGGGATCCTTTTGTGTTGTTGTTGGGGCATGCAAACTCTTAGTTACAGCATTCGGAATCTAGCTTCCTGACCAGGGATTGAACCCAGGGCCCTTACCTTAGGGACATGGAGTCTCAGCCACTGGAGATTGGGGAAATTCCTCAAGCAGATGTTTGAATCAAGACTTTGCTGGTATGTCTGGGAGGCTCGGGGGTTTCCCAGGTGGCGCTAGTGTTAAGAACTCACCTGCCAATGCAGGAGACATGAGTCGTGGGTTCGATCCCTGGGTTGGGAAGATCCCCTGGAGGAGGAAATGGCAGTCCACTCCAGCTTTCTTGCCTAGAGAATCCCATGGACAGAGGAGCCTGTTGGGCTACAGTCCATGGGGTCACAAATAGTTGGAAACGACTGAAGCGACTTAGCATGCACATAGGCCATATGCTGGGAGGAGGCTCAGGAGCTATGGGGGTCTCTCAGGGAGCAGGCCGAGGAGATTTCAGAACCCAGGCTCTGCTCACGGGGTCTGAGCTCCCCTCATCTGCAGCTCCTTCCCCTTACTGCAGCCTCAGATTCCTTCAGGAATCTGAACCCTGTGGGCACAGGCGCCCTGGGGACCATCAGCCGCCCTCCCCTCCTCCCCCCAGCTACTGCATTCAAAATGCCACTTCTCCCTAGACCTCCCCTACTGACCACACTTGGAGCTATGAGCTAGGGATTCCGACCACACACCTGCATTTACTCAGGTGCAGCTGGTGGAAGCTGCCTTTTCTTCCAGAAGTACCCACTTGCCTCTCGCCAGCTGTGCCAGGCCCCCTAGACCCCGGGGACAGGCGCCTTCAAGCCTGGCTTCCCCAGCCTGCTCTTCAGTTTCCCTCCACCAGCAGAAGCCTGTGCCAAGGGGTGTTTGGCCGCGTGTTGGAAATCTCTCACCCGCTCCCCTCCTTCCCGTAAACTCACTCTCCAGCCGGGAGCGATGCCGCGCACCCAGGCCGGGCGGCCAGACTTTGTTAATATTTACAGCGAGCGGCTCAGGAAGCTATTAGCTTCCTTCTCTTGTTGTTAATTGAAAGAGGAGAAAATGGTTGTAACACTTCAAAAGGACTTAAAGAGCAGCCTGAGAGACTGGCTGAGTCTGGAGGAAGGGAAAAGAGAGTATTTAAAATAAAGAAAGGAAGCCCACACCCCACGCAACGGGGGAGTGGCACTCCTTCGCAGCTCTGCAGCCGCCTGGCTTTCCTCTGAGGTTTCCTCATGGCCGCTCATTGTATATTTTCCTTTTCATTTGGGAATCTGCCTTAAGGATAGAAGGAGGAAGAGAAAGGCTTCACGGTGCACTTTGTTAATAACGGAGCTCTTTGAAGCTGCGGCTAGCGAGGCCCCTGGTACCTTCACTCCTGGAGCACCAGGGCTGGCCTCGCCTGGAGGCTGCTTCCCTGTCCTGTAGCCCCCCAAGCCCCGGCTCTCACCTCCCAGGATACAGGCCCAGACAGGGGGCACTGGGCCAATTCCCGGGCCCCTGACCTGGGTGTGGGGTCTTGGGCCTCAGAATCCCCCCACCTGCCATGGACCCCAGGGACAGCCAAGGATGCCAGTGGTCATGGTGGGCAGGGGGACTTTCTGAATCCTGGCAGACAAGGAGCTGGGGGCCCAGCATTGCCAGGTCTCTGGCCTCTGTGGCCAGCCTCCCTCGGCCACACTTCCGAGAGATAAATGTTCCCTCCAGTGACACCTGAATAGTTAGCTTCTGGAGTCTGACCTATGATGTAAGCAACCAAACAACTCGGCCAGTTTCCCTGTGGCCAGACAGGGCAGACTGGGTGACTCAGAAGGTCTCTGCTCTGGGAGCTTGCCATTTGGTTCTGGCTGATGAGTGTCCCTTCCTCCAGGAAGCCTTCCCTGACTGTCCCTTGCCCCTAGCCTGCTTTAGCATGGCCTCTCGGGCTCCCCTGGCACCCTGCTGTCTATTAGACTGGCCTTCTCTGTGTCTGCAGACCAAAGTGACCGACTCTCCAGACATGGGGGGCCCCAGCTCATGGTTCTAGAGGGCTGCATTAAAGGAGGGACCTGCCTTGCAGGAGGTCCTCCCCACCTGCTCCTTCCCTGCTTCTGCCCTGGTCGGTCTAGATGGGGAACCTCGTTCAGTCTGGGCCCCGCCAGAGGCACGGCCACACCGCAGGGCAGGGGGCGCAGAGGAGAAGCTAGGACAGCGACAGAGGTTGGAGGGGGCGGTGGGACGGTTCGGGGAAGACAGCTGGTCCCTGGTCCTCTGAAACAGACAAGAAGGAAGACCACCATGCTCTGGGAAGCGCAAGAACTAGAAGGACAGGAGGGATTCAGTGAAGAAGCCTGTGATGGGTGGAGATACCCAAAGATGGACCAGACTTCCACTGCCAGGGGTGCCGAGGCCCAGGCTGGACGGCCACTTAATAGGCTGGGCCAGGGAGACCGCGTCAGGTGGGGGCCTAGCCAACCTAGGCTTCCTTCCACGAGCTGTGCTCTCGAAGCCATGCCGCTGTTCCTTCCGGCTGCTACCTCCCAAAAGCCCCGGCCCTGAACTCTCCACCCCGGATTCTGTAAATAACTGTCTTTAACCCCCGGCTGTGACCCCTTAAGGGCACGGACTGTGTCTGCAACGGTGACAGCCGCCATCACTAACCTGATGGACTTCTGACTACGGCCCAGCACACAGAGCTAAGTGGATAATAATAATAGAGTAACAACAACAGCAGGAGCAACCCCATATTAAGTCTGAGGCGGGCAGCATCCTTACGGCACCTCACTGGACCCACAGGCACTATTATTACCGTTTCAGTTTTCCACCTGAGGAAAGAGAGAGGTTCAGCAGCCTGCCCAAGGTCACATAGCAGGTCCACGGTGGGGCCTGGACACAAACCCGCTCTTGTCTCGGCTCTGTGCCCACAGCACACTTCCTGTGTGGCCAGGACTGGCGGGCGGCGCTCAGACGGGCAGGAGGCTGCAGGCCAGCACTCCCCAACCTGGTTCACGGGGCACCTCAGCCGTCAAAGGCTCTGAGAAGTCCCGTCTCAAAGATACCGATTTAACCCTGTTCGCTCCGGCGGTCACCTGCTAACCGCGCAGGATTTGCACGTTCTTTGGAACACGCTCTGGGCAGCACAGTCTGCTGTGTGCTGAGTGTCCGGTGTGTGCTTGGCGGTGGGGGGTGGGCCCAGCACGTCTCTGCCCTCAGCACCCCCAGCTCGGCGCCTTGCACACAGGAGGCACACTCATCAGCAAGTGAGGGCCGAATGAGAGAGGGGATGGATGTGTAGATGACCTGGGCTGGGGCCACGGGAAGCCACAGGTCCCGGTCAGACCCAGTCTCTGTTCTGAGCCTCCCTCATCTCCTCCTCCCCCAGCCCTGGACCCGATGTGGCCCCCACCTCCGGCCATGTCCAGCCTCATCCCTTCCCGTGGCAGCCAGGCAAGGCACCACCGTGCCTCCTGGGCAGGTCCGAGCCCTCTGCCCCCACCCAAGGGCCCCCGCCAGGCACGAGCATCTCTTCCCTTACCTTCCTGCTCTGTGGCTCTGGCCTTGACATTCCGATCACATCCCCTAGCCCTGCTTAGAATACTAATTTTCCCAAGATGAAACCATCCGTGTTTAATTTTTGTAAGAGCCAGGCAGGAAGAAAAGACAAGGAAAGGGAAGCATCAGTGGTGGAAGTTGGGGCCCTCCTGGAGGCTGTGTTCAGAGCTTCTCTGGACGGCTGGCTGTGAGAATGTGGGGTGCCACCCCCCACCCCCGTGGTTACACGGCCCCTGAGGAGGACCGGTGGGGGGGTGGGTCAGCCCTGTGCAGTCCCACTGGTATCCCAGGACCACCGTGTGTGTGTGTGTGCTAAGCCACTTCAGTCGTGCCTGACTCTCTGTGACCCCGTGGACTGTAGCCTGCCAGGCTCCTCTGTCCATGGGATTCTCCAGGCAAGAATAATGAAGTGGGTTGCCATTTCCTCCTCCAGGGGATCTTCCCGACCCAGGGATCAAACATGCATCTCATATGTCTCCTGCACTGGCAGGCGGGTTCTTCACCACGAACGCTACCTGAGAAGTCCCAGGACCACCTTGCTGCCCCTAAAATAGCTCCAGCAGGGGGGTAGCCAGTTTTCCAGTGGGTGGGGGACAAGGCAGGGGCCGAGGCTGGCCTTCTGAACACACCAGGGCATGCTTCTGGCCTTGGCTTGGGAGGGTGGTTTTTGGGGACCTTCAAGAGGAAGCCCCCTTGGGCTTCCCTGGTGGTCCAGTGGTTGAGGATCTGCCTGCAATGCAAGGGACACGGGTTCGATCCCTGGGCCAGAAAGGTCCCAAGTGCCTTGGGGCAACTGAACCCGTGCACCACAGCTCCTGAGCCGGCCCTCTGGAGCCCGCGAGGCGACACTGCTGAGCCCAAGCGGCCAGAGCTTGTGCTCTGCAACGAGAGAAGCCACCATAGGGAGAAGCCCTCGCAGGGCAGCTAGAGAGGAGCCCCTGCTCACCGCAGCTAGAGAAAGCCCGTGTGCAGCAAAGAAGACCCAGCACAACCAAATATGAAAAAGTGAATAAGCTCTAAAATAAGAGGAAGCCCCCTTAATTAAGAGTGGGCAACCAGGTTACACCTCTCCCCTTGTTTGCCAACTCTTTGTCCATTGTTTGCCAGTTAGGTTTCTGCCCAGCTCCTGCCGGAAAAGGAGCCTGGGATCTCTCCCTGATCAGCTGGGGGTCACACTGGGGAGAGAGTGAGGGCTGGCAGGCAGGGGCCACCTGGGAACGCCCATAGTGGGCACAGGGAAGAGGGACGAGGGAAGTGTTGCTGGACTAGAGGAACTTGGGTGAGTCCTTGACCTGCCAGGGCCTCAGCTGCCTCCTTGGGGCACTGGGATGTGACTGCAGGGCTAGGAGGGCACAGGAGATGCAAGATGCGGGTTCGATCCCTGGGTCGGGAACATTCCCTGGAGTAGGAATGGCAACCCACTCTAGCATTCTTGCCTGGAAAATCCCATGGATAGAGGAGCCTGGTGGGCTACAGTCCATGGGCTTGCAAAGTAGTTAGACACGACTCAGCGACTGAGCACACACGGGAAGAAGAGGTGGTTAACAGCCTGGAGTCAGAGGTCGGAGTTGTGTAGCTTCAACAGCTGTGATTCTTGGGTCTCTGAGCATTTCCGTATCTATGAGATGGAGTAATGAGGGAAGCACCCTCGTGGGGTGCTGGTGATGATCAAAGATGGTACCCTGCGGATGCCCTAAGGACCAGCCTGGCACTCCAGGCACACAGAGAAGCCAGTGATTATTATTATCATAACCCCCGAGAGAGGTGCTCTCGGTAAAGCCCTTCCCTCGGTGTCCTGTGCTGACCAGGCTGCCCGCCTGGGAGACCCGCTACCTCCCACAGCCCCCGCCAAGTCAGAGCCGCAGCTTCCCCCTGTGTCTGACTTCCCTCGCGCCCGCCTGGCCCCAGGACATGAGCGTGACTCAGTGCCACCCCCCACCACATCCCAGTTTCATGCCCCCGAGTCCCCAGAGGGAAGAATGAGATTGTCATGGCAGGGAACATGACAGAACACGAAACGTGATGAAATCAGCGATGTAAATTATGAAATCCAAATCACAGCCCCGCTCCTGCAGCAGAGTAAACTCCAGCAGAGGCTTTCTGGGCTGGGGACCCCCATGGTGGAGGCCTCCAGGCTCCCAGACCCCTTGCCGGGCGCTCTGAGTGGGTGGCTGCTCGTGGTTGCAGCTGCCCCGCCAGCCACTCATGCCCTCTCCCTGGAGACCACTGACGGGCCATCCAGGACGCAGCGAGACACCACTCTGCCATTTCTGCTCCAGAGCGCCACCCCCCCGCCCCCCACCACTGTGGATCAGATCCTGGCCAGGACCACCGCTGGGCTTGTCCCTTCCCCTGCCCTCTCCCGGTTCGCGTCCCCCCGCCCAGGTTTTTCCCGAGATCTCAGGCACGGGACCCCTGTCTCAGGCCCGGCTCCCCTGCGGTCCCACCTGAGACAAACCCCAAACCGCTCCCTGGAGAGACCCACTGCTGTCCCTTTGCCCCATGTTGGCCTTGCGACGCCTCTGCCCCAGAACGTGGGCCCGATCGGAGGTCAGGGACAAGCAGGGGCTGGGCCAGCGCCTTGGCTGCCTGCTCCCCTCTGCCCTCCCCCAGTGAGGCCCCTGCAGCCAGCGCCCACCGGCCCCGCTTCTGCCCCCTCCCTGATGTGTGGGGCCGGGGGCCCTCCCTCCCCCGCCCCCAGCCCCGCCGTCACATTCACCTGCAAGTGCAGAGCTGGCACAAGGAGGGCGACTCCAGCCTAACGTGTTTTTTTGGCCACCTCCCCTCTGCTGCGGGGGCTGTGTCGTAAATTATTATCGACCCGCAGCCGGCCCGGGCTGGAGACGAGATGGGGAAATAAAGCACTGGGCTCGATAATGGTGCCCTGCTGCCTGAATTTACTTATTTGTGGCTTTCCTACCCACAAGGAAACGCAACGATAAATAACTGCTGACTCCTGGTCGGGAAAAACACCCCTGGATCCATTTCTTGAGGACGGGCGAGGGCTGGAGACCCGCACGCCCATCCCACCTGCCTGCCGGGGCTGATTTGATTTTCCCAGGCCCCTCGCCCGGGTAGAAGTCTTCTTCTCCAGCTTACAGATGAGGAAACTGAGGCTCAGAGACATGAGGTACCTTGGCCCAGGTCCAGGGTGACCCACAGATCCTATTTTTTCTTTCTTTCTTTCTTTTTTTGGCTGTGCCGGGTCTAGTTGCACCATGTGGGGCCTAGTTCCCTGATCAGGAATTGAACGCCGGCCCCCTGCATTGGGAGTGCAGAGTCTTAGCCACTGAACCACCAGGGAAGACCCAGATCCTGTTTTGCCTGGGATTTTCCCCGTTTGGGCTTCCCTGGTAGCTCAGAGAGTAAAGAATCTGCCTGCAATGCAGAAGACCCAGGTTCGATCCCTGAGTCAGAAAGATCCCTGGAGAAGGGAACGTCAACCCACTCCAGTATTCTTGCCTGGAGAATTCCATGGACAGAGGAGCCCGGCAGGCTACCATCTATGGGGTCGCAAAAAGTTGGACACAACTGAGCAATTTTTAGCACAAATCCTAGGCAGCCCGAGAGAGCTGGTCACCCTACGCTGGTCTCACAGCAGAGTCAAGGCTGGGACCCTTCTCTTTCCGACCCAGGGCTGTGGGTGCTCTTAACCTACGTGAAAGGTCTTCAGCATCGCCTGCCTGCCTCCTGCGGGACTCGGCAAGGCTGTGCACGCCATCCCGCTGTAGCCTGCTCTGGGCCGGGAGGCATGGTCACCAGCGAGCTCCTTGGACCCTCATGATGACGCTCGCCACTGTTGCCAGCCAGAGAGCCTCCCCGTCCCGTGCGGTCTTCCCAACCCCATCACAGTCTTGTGAACACCCACTCCGGTGCTCCCTGACCCCCTGACAAGTGATCACACAACAGCCACTTCCACTTCCCGAGGGCCTCCCGTGAGCCACGCACGTTCAGAGTCTTCCCCTGTCTGCTGACTCGTTTCCTGCCCTTAATGATCCCGTGAGGAGGATGAGACAGCTGACACCCAGAGGGGGTAGGTGACTTGCCAAGGGCCACACAGCTGATAGGGGCCCCCTGGCTCTGAGTCTGTATGGATGGAAAACCTGAAACCCAGAGAGGAGGACAAACTGGAAAGGCCGGTGTACCTGGGTGCCATAGGGACAAGGGCCGTGCCATCGGGGGCTGCCAGGCGGACGGGGTTGCCCTCACGGGCGTCCTGGTGCATGTGACATGGTGCCAGGATGCACCTTGGGGGTACCTGTGAAAGGGATGCTGTGGACAGGGTGTGCAGGCCGGGGCCTGGGGCCGGAACACGGGTCCTCACAGGGAGCGTGGAGCTAGGCCTCTGCCCAGGAGAGCACAGGGACTAGGGTGTCCCACGTGCTCGGCCACGGCTGCCAGGCGCAGGGGGGTGCCCCGCCTTCTCTACTGGGGCTCACCTTCACAGCGCTCCCTACAAGGAGCTCGATGGTGCCTCCCTTTCACAGGTGAGGAACCCGAGGCTCCCAGAACCGCCTGTCCCAGGTCCCCCGGCTTCAGAGGGGGCAGAGCTGGGGCTGGACCCTGCCTCCCTGCCCCCAAGTCCCCGCTGCCCTTCCCCAGCCCTGCCTGGCAGCTGAGGCCCCTCTATCTCCTGGTTACGGCTCCCCAGGGTGCCCACCTGGTCTCTCCCCAGGGGGCACAGCGGCTTTAATCGACTCACCTGGAGGAGTCTCCAGGTGGCTCAACTTTTTTTCTGCAAGCGCGGTCTGAGTAAGAGAGTCCCCAGGGCCCTGGGGTGGGGGCAGGAGACTCACGGGGGTCCAAGTGTCTATGGGAAGAGCCAGAGGAGGAGGCTGGGAGGGGCAGATGGTGACCGGGGAGCAGTGCTAATGTGGGAACCCGTGTGTCTAGCCACGCTGGACTGGGTGATCTCAGGCAGGGTCCTCCCTGGGTCTCCAAACAGCTGAGGAGCCCTGGACTCCCCTCCTGACACAGTCCAGGCCTCTCCACCCCAGAAGCTGGGGGATGCGGTGGCTAAGCCATCACCTGCCCTTGCCTGCCAGGGAAGTGGTGGGTGGACCCCGTGGTGCAGAGACGCTGGGCCAGGCAGCCGCCTCCAGCCGTCCACATCCAGGCTGTGGGGCGTGAGGCCAGCAGGACGCTGGCTTCAGCTGTGCCCATTCCTCTGACCGCCGTCACCTCGGGGTATCCATCAGAGTGCCTAGCAAGCAGCCTGGGACCTGGGTGCCAGTCTCCTAGCCCAGAGCTCTACCAGGGGTGGTGAGGGTGAGGGGTGCGCCCAGCTTGACCCAGCCCCTTCTAGTGCCCAGAGAACACAGCCTGTGTGGGCAGAGCCACACCCCCCAGCCCCCTCCCTCGGCCTAGGTGCTCTTGATACCCAGGGCAAGGGGCTTGGGTTGTGGGGAGCCGTTCTGACCTACAGCCCAGGGGTGGGGTGGAGCATGGGCGGAAGAGGAGGGAGGTCTGGGTGGGGAGCCCGTGAAGGGGTTCCCCTGCCCTGCCCGCCCCCAGGCGCCCTCCCCGGGCAGCAGCGGAAGCAGGATGCCCGTGTGGCCTGCTCTCACAGCGGGCAGCAGCCAGCTTGTCTCCCTCCTTAGGTTCCGGGGTCCTTCCAGAAGGCCCCCGTTCCAGGCACCGACATGGGGCGGGGGTCTCAGGAGAGCAGGACGACCGCTCGCCTGGGCTTCCTTCCGGGCCACGCAGGGGCGCTTCTGCCAGACCCACAAACCCCGGTCTCACTCGATGGGGAAACTTCATCCACGTCAGTGCGTTTGTGATCCACATTTGGGTGCGGGTGAAATACGGCCCCGCGGTGTTTGCTGGTGGGGATGTTAACTGTGTGCCTCTGATGCCAGACGAAGGAGCGTCTGGGGGTGTAGATGAGGGGGCAGCCACCCGGGAGGTGGCCGCCGTGTGGGGAAAGGCCAGCAGAGTGAGGTGGGGTCGTGAAGGGCGGGGAGCCGGGCATCCTGTGCGTATCAGGGCCTAGTGTGTTCTGGGCTTGTTAGCCGGGAGATGCTGGGGGCCAGGGAAGGGATCCGTATGTGGAAAGGACTTCTCTGGTTTTCCTCTCGTACTGCTGCCCTGGAGGTGAGGGGACAGTATCAACTCTGCTGGGTCAGGAAGGGCTGGAAGGCTCCCTCCTCCCACGGTTTCCAGGCCGGCTGCAGGTGCCACGGGGCAGGGAGGGAAGGAGCGCAAAGTCAGAGTCCCTCCGACCTTGACCTCGGCTGTGCCAGCCACCGCCTGGGGGTCCATCCATCGAGTCCCAGACCCCTCGGTGCTCACCTGTGCTGCGGGCATGGTGACCCCCGCTTCCCTCCTTCTCTCCCCGCTTTCTTCCCTGAACCTGAGCCTCCGTGTACAAGATGACACCTGCAGCACAGCCCGAGTTAGCAGCAGGGAGAAGGCTGGCTAGGGGAGGTCCTGAGGGAAGCCTCCTGGGGAGGGGTGGTCTGTTTGTACATCATCCTGAGGGCATCTGGGTGCCTGGGAAGGGCAGAGGCGGGAGGGGCAGGTTGACGCTGAGAGTAGGGGGCTGGGGGAGGGGAGGTCCCGGGTGGCACAGGAGTGAGCTGTCCTGCCAGCGGGGGGCAGTGCGCACAGGTGAAATTCCCCCGAGCCGGCACTTCGGCGGGTACGCCTTACACCTCCATAAACAACACACACACAACGAAGCAAAGCTTTTCTTGGCCCTGCACAGAGGGCCTCGGGCAGGGTGACCAAGCTCCCTGCCCCAGTCCTGGGGCTCCAATCGCGCCCCCAGGGGCAGCCCCCGGTGCTCCAGGGGGAGGGGGCAGAGCAAGCTGGCCTCCGGGGGTCTTCCCAGGTTGCTCCTAGAGTGGCCACCCCTACTCCTCCCCCTTTGGGCGCACGGCCACCCGCTGTCTGCTGGACGAAGGTGCCATAGGGACAGGAAGGGGCGCCAGGTCCACCCCTCTGACAGCACAGGTTGGCGGTGGCCCCCAGAGGAGCCCATCTCTGTTGCCCCCAGGGCATCATCTACATGCTTCCTTATTCCCCCTACCTCCTCCAGGGGACACTATGACCCACCTCCACTGCACAGCTGAGCAAACTGAGACTCAGAGAAGCTAGGAAACCCACCTCCTGTCCAGGAAGGAGCTGCGATCTGAACAAGACCCTTCTGACGGCAGGGTCACCCACAGCTCCACTGGGTCCCTGGCCCAGGCCTTCAGGGCCCCCAGCTGGTGACTCCAAGCTTCTGCCGGCGACAGCCAAGCAGGGCCCTCTGCCAACCCCAGCAGCCAGTGCCTAGCAGGACCTCCAGGCCTGTTCGTGCATGACTGTCCCCTCTCCCCAGGGCAGGCAGACCCCACTGCCCTGCAGCCACAGGGAGCATCAGACGAAGCTATCCCCGTGCTGGCCCAGGCTGAGGCCTGTGGTGGACCTGGCTGGAGGCAGGGGATGGACTTGGAAGATTTATGAGCCGGGTTAAAATTTAATTTGGGTGGAAGATCCCGGCCAGCCAAGCCGGCTGCCCCAGACAAATGGCCTCGTCCCCGCCAGCTCCCGCCCGCTTGCCCGGCGGTTGGGCCTGGCCCCCGTGCCAGCCTCTCCCCCCCGCTCCTTCCCCGGAAGGCTGGCCGCCACCCGCAGAGAAATCATAGCACCGAATTCGATTTGGGGCAGGAGCACTGCGTGCTGAGCCTTGTTTGCACTTCAGCTCGAAATTGACCAGGACAGACAGGGCTTTGGATGGGAACTGCCTCCGCCAGGGCCTCCTTTGGGGCCGGGGCCCCGCCAAGCCCAGCAGCTGCCCCATCGGAGGATGTGGCCCTGGGCACCTCACTTGTCACTCCATGTTCCACCCAGCTGCCCTCTGTCCCCAAGCCCTGTTTTCTGCTCAACACCCCACTCCTCCCTGCGCCCTGACTGCCTGGGCTGGAACCCCAGGCTAGGCAATCTCGTACAAGCAGCTGAGCCTCCTGGGGTCTGTCTCCTTGTCTGCAAAACAGGACCTGTTGTTATTAGCTGATGTAACACTGTACCCACAGCCCTGCACGGAGCACCCCGTCTGTCACAGGGCAGTGCCCAGGGTGCAAGT
The DNA here is from genome assembly GCF_033118175.1 of Dama dama. Classification (NCBI taxonomy): domain Eukaryota; kingdom Metazoa; phylum Chordata; class Mammalia; order Artiodactyla; family Cervidae; genus Dama; species Dama dama. The sequence goes on from NC_083682.1 coordinate 8,504,492, forward strand.
GGGGGATCTGCTGAGCCAAGGAGGGTCTTTGACTCTCCAGGAGTCTTGTGGTCTTGATCCCCACGGGGGCCAGGACGTCACCTTTTTGGACCTGCAGGTGCTGACAGTGTAAGGAACAATGCTGGGGTCCTTGTGGCATGGGGTGTGGAGGCCAAGGCTGGGCTGTGGCAGCAGGCGCATGTGGGCCCCTGTGTACAGCTCCAGGCTGATCCCCATCGCCATTCTCACCCCATCACTGTGCGCTGAGACCCTCTTAGGTGCTTTCCTGGGTGGGTGCTGTCCACCCATCTTACAGATAAGGAAAGTGAGGCTCAGAAAGGTGAAGAAACTGCCGCCTGCAATTTCTCCGCTGCCTCCCAGCTCCTGTCCAAGATGGGGGACAAAGGGAAGCTGGGCTGGCTCAGGGAAGCGGGGGCCAAGAGCATCCCCCTCCCTGGAACTCACACACACACACACACACACACACACACACACACCCACACACACAGACACACAGACATGCTGCTACTGGCAGGAATCCAGGCCTGGAAATAGCCATGCCACCTTCCGAGGCCCAGTCGTTGCTCTGCCTGGGACTGGGGAGAAGGCCAACGGGCGGGAGAAGCTGCAGTAACCCAGGATTGCACAAGGTGAGTGAGCGTGCACACACCCTCCCACCCACACCTGCTCACATATGCACAAACTCACACATGCACACAGGGTGGGAGGGACAAGCTTCAGGTGCCATCGCCCTGGCCTCCTAAGGGACCAGGGAAGACTAGGCTTGAACCTTTCTTCTCCAGCTGGAATGAGACCCTTTGCATCGCCTTGCAGCAGTGTCTGGGGGATGGGGGTCTGCCCTGCCGAGTGCGCAGACACCAGCTCCTGGCCAACACTGGACCTTTGCTGGGGCTGCCCACATCATCGCACACAGATCTGGGGCCAGGGTGTTGAGGGCGGGGGTCACAGGGTCCCCCTGGGGGGTCTCTTTTATCCTCCAGTCCCCCACCCTGCCCCACCCAGGGATCCAAGTTCCTTCTTTCAGAAGCCTGGGGATTGAAGGCCAGGACTCAGCGTCCCCCAGCAGCAGCGGCCAGTCCCACCCTCTACACCAGCCTGTCTGCTTGGGGACTCAGCTCTGTCCCTTGCAAGTGCTGGGCTAATCCTCCCAGTGTGCTCCCAGGGGTGGAGGGATTAAATATGTCAACATATTTGCATTATAAGAGGAGCATCAGGGGCTTGGCTCTGAGAAGTGAGCAGCATGGTGAGAAGCCAGACTGCTGCTCCATCAACTCCCAAACCCTGCACGTGCATTCCCCGCCCCCAGTGGGTGCTGCACGTCAGCCTCAACTTACCCTTGACCTTGGGAGACCCAGCCTTGAGGCTGGTGCAGGAGACACATGCACAAGGGCCTGGAAATAGCCCTGTCCGCGCAGTCTCCCACTCCCAACTCTGACCTGGTGTCACCATCCCCCCCCGGGGCCTCTCATTATTTCCCTATGTATTTATTTATTCCCATCTCGTCCCAAATGATTTGCAGCAGCTTACAGAAATACAACCTAATAATAATTGTTGAGAATCAAGAGGAGGGAGTGGGCTGGGAGACCCCGCCTCCACAGCAGGCAGGCTCGGTTCAAATCCTGCTCTTTATTTACTTAGCTTGCTCTGGAGTCACTTCACCTCCCGGGGCCTCTTTCCTCCCCTGTGAAATGCCGATAGTAATGCCCACTCGGGGGCATTATTAAGGGGATGGAATGAGAAAAATGCCAGGGGAGGATGAGCGAGCAGGTGCTTGGCACACGGGAGGTGCAAATAGCTCTTGGGCGCGTTCGTTCGTGGTCAGGAGAGACGGTGAAGGAGACAGAAGTGAGGACAGGACAGACAGGGGTGAAGAGCCTGAGCGAGCAGGGCACGGCCAGTCTCTGAATTCCGGGGCCTCCTGGGCCCTAAGCTGCAGGAAAGCGGCCTGGGAGGGGGTCTCAACCCTCTCGAATGCTGAGGTCCAGGCGTTCCCCTCAGACGCCTCTCAGAGAGGAACCCCACCACTGCTCCACCTGCCCCTCTTGGGGGGCCTGGAGTCTGTAGCGGGGAGAGGTCTGGGGTTCCACACTGGAAACCCCACCCTGACAACTAGTACCTGTATGCAGAGAGTGGGGTCTTAAGCTCCTGGCCCCTGAACCCCCTTCAGCCTTGAGCTCTGACTCCCACGGCCTTGGTTCACCCCCCAAGACCAGCTCTCAGCCCCAGCTTGACCTTCAGTCCCTTGGCCCGGCCCCAGTTGCTCCACCCCCCTGATCATCACTATCACCTCCTCCAGGGGGACTTCCCAGCCTGGCAGGAACGTGGCCTGGCTTCTCCCAAGCCATCAGCTGCTCCAGGTCCCCCTTCCTGTCTTCTATGGCTTCCCCTAAATCTTACTCCCGGGGGCTCCAGGCCTGGCAGCAAGAAGGGGTTTGGGGAGCTGGGCACAGGCCTCCTGATCCACAGGCCAGCCAGGCTATTCTGGGGGCACACAGAGCAAGCAGAGATCCCTCCCAGCCCGCTCCCAGCCAGGATCCTAGAGCTCACCAATGTTATAATCCTGTCCTGGGAGGCAGCTGCCTGCGCTGCAAGTGGCCAGCTTGTGGACACAGCCGTGGGGACTGAATGGAACGCCTACTAGAAGCACCAGGTGGAAAGCAGCACTCAGGAGAGAGCCTGGGGCGTCCAGCGCAGAACCCCCCGCCGCCGAAGCCCCAGCTCCGCCACCCAGCAGCCCCCGGACCCGTGCTCTTAGTCTTCCCGTCTGTGGGTTGGGAGAGTGGACCCGACCTCTCTCTGGCTTCTTAGCTGCTTTGGAAGGAGGCAGATGGGGAGGGGCATGTACCTGCCCAGCTCGGCTTAGGACTTCGAGGGCGGGGGTGCTGGGCAGCTCCCCGCCTGTAGGAGCAGGCTTCCGCCACCCCCTCACCTCCTGGGTTCAAGTGGAGAAGCCTTTTGGGGGCCGGAACAAACACCAGACACAGTCCACATCCTGAACAGTCCAGGCTCCACGACCATGGTGCAGTGATGCCCCCAAGCGTGCCCAGCAAGCTGGGATAAACTTGGGATAAACGGGCTCATGGTAACTGATCTTAAAAGAATTACAAAGTGTAGGTAGGCCTTTCAGAGGAAGATGGCAGAGGGTCACTTAATTAAACAGACTCCAATAATGTCAGTGTGGGGACTTCAGGAGAGCCTGGATCCCCCCCTAAGTTCTCCCCTGCGGGCTGCAGGCTGTGACCGCCGGCGATGACCACACAATGCTCTTCACGTCCCCATTCTGAAAGGCCTCCTGTCACTGTCACCCCGGGCCACACCAGGGCTCTGGGAGCTCGCCTAGCCGTAAAGGAAAGCAACCCCAAGATCCATTGGGACCCCCCCACACCCTCCTGCTTCCTGTTTTACCACCCTTGGTTCTGGTTGTGCTCTGTAGCCTGGGTCTGTGCAGTGGACGCGTGGAGGGAGACGTTCTACAGGGAAGGGTGAAATGGGCCACAGGAAAGGGCCCTTTTCTGCATCATAAACGTAACCCTCCCTTGCCAAACACACTGTCTCCTATTCAGCCCTCACCACCTCCCTTTGACGTGGGTGCTTCTTTGTGTCCCCACATTACAGATGACAAACCTGAAGCTTCTTTTTGGGGTGATGAAAGTCTTCCGGAATTAGATAGAAGCCATGGTTGCACAATTTTGTGAATACATGTAAAACCACTGAGTCCTACACGTTAAAAGGCAAATTTTTATCTTATGTGAATTATACATATATTTTAGAGTTTGAACTTTATAAAGAAGCAAAAAAACAAACTCAGGTCCAGAGAGGGGAAAGAACTTGCTTAAGGTCTCAAAGGAACAGATAACACAGCTGAGGTTGGAACCCAGGTCATTTTAGCACTTCCCACGATGCATCCCTGCTTCCCTCATTTATGGTCAAAGACAACTACTCCTACTTAAGCTTACTACTCTTACTTTTAACTCTTACTACTAATCTTACAAGAACTTTCACTGGCTCCCTACTGCTCCTTCCTGAGGCCCAAGAGCTCCTCCAGGCTTGGCTGCTCCTCCCGAGTGCGTGCTCAGTCGTGTCTGACTCTTTGCGACCCTGTGGACTATAACCTGCCAGGCTCCTCTGTCCATGGGATTTTACAGGCAAGAATCCTGGAGTGGGTTGGCCATTTCCTTCTCCAGGGGATCTTTCCAACCCAGGGATCGAATCTGCATCTCCTGTATTGACAGGCAGCTTCTTTACCACTGAGCCACCTGGGAGGCCTGACTGTCCCTCCAGATAGAAGTGCCTCCTTCCTCCTCACCCCACTCCACGTTCCCCGCTCCCCTACCCACTGCCCAGTCTGCTGTGCCCAGCCCACCCACTCCACCTACCCCTTTCCGCCAGGAGTCTCAGCCCCTCTAGGCTTTGTTTAGGCCTGAAAGGGCCTCTGGGCCCCAACTCTGCCTGTCTGTCCAGCCCATCTCCCGCCCCAGGCCCCTGCATCTGCCTGTCCCAGCGTCACTGGACTGCTCTGTTCCATGGCAGCTGGAATTTCTCCCACTGCCCAGCCGTGGTACTGCCTGGTCCCTCCGCTTGGGACACTTCTTCTGCCTGACACCCCCCCAGCTGCCCTGGCTGACTCTTGCTCATCCCCTGGGTCTTGGCTGACCCCCACTCCCCACTCCATGTGCCCTCATAGCTGCCCCTTCTGGCCTGTAAGCACTGCCTCCAAATGTGTCTCTCCCTTAAACCACAACCTCTCTGAGGGCAGACCCAGAGGCACCCACAGCCCCAGTGCTGGGGAGCACACAGCTAAGGTGGGCGAGCCTCTGGGACCCTAAAGCACCACATGGGCAGCTATTTGGGCGGGAGCAGGTAGAGACCACTCCAGTATCCTTGCCTGGAAAATCCCATGGACCGAGGAGTCTGGTGGGCTGCAGTCCATGGGGTCACAGAGAGCCGGGCACGACTGAGCAACTAACAGAGAAGGGAGAGGCCACGGGGCCTCCCCTGGACCCCCTCAGCCCCTACAAGCCCTTTCAGAAGCGACTGGATCCAACCACTTCTCTCGGGTCCACCTGTCCACCCTGCGCTCCCACCCTTCCCTAAGCATCGCCTCTGCCGGCCCCACGGTGGCCTCTTCCTGCCCCTGCACAGCCGCAGAGCCCCCCCGACCCCGCCCCGGGAAACTAAATCCCATCACAGCTCTCCTTTTAGAACAAATCCAAGTTCTTTACCAGGGTCCACCAGGTCTCCGCCTCCCTGCTCCCCACCCTCTGGCACACTGGCTTCCTCTAGGTCCTGGAACTGGTCCAAACCTTCCCCGTTCCAGGCTCCTGCTGTTCCCTCTGCGGGACTGCAGCGTCTCCTCCTCCAAGGGGCATGCTCCCCGCTGCCACTCATCCTGTATTTACCGGTGGCCTGTCTCCCCAGCTGGGGGTACCTCCCTGAGGGCAGAGCCCTGCTCTCCCTTCTCTCCTGGGTCTCCCTGCCCCGACCAGCTCCTCGCACTCAGGAAACACTTGTAGGATGCTGGGGACAGGCTCTCCTGTGGTGCTGTGGGCTGCTAGCTAGGAGCTTCCACAGCCCCGTGGCTTCCCCCGCCAGCAGGAGCCGCAGGAGCCGAGTGAGCTGGGCACATCACCACAGAGACAGGAGGGACCCCGGGGGGCACAGGGCCGTGTTCCCGTCACTGCCCACCCAGACAGCCACCCCTCCTGGGCATCCCTCTGGGGCTGCCGAGGGAGCCCAGGGCAGAATAACCAGATTAGCCTAAACGGCTCCTCTTGTTTCTCGGTGTAATTGGATTGAGGCCATGTTTTGGCGCAGCTGCATTTAATATCGTAACTCCGAGGCGGCCTGCAGACCCCGAGAGCATCGGCGGGTGGAGGGACAGGGAACGGGACTGGGTGGGAGCTTCTGCATAGAGAAGTCGCCGGGCAGGGGTCTCCCACCTCCCACCTGTGCAGAGGGCGAGCATGCTCATCTTCCTGGGGGTGGGGGTGCAGGGGTAGGGTGCGGGGGCAGGGGCAGGGGCCTTCTGAGCAAGGCACAGGCCTGTTCTTCCAGCTTCTCTGGGCTGGGCATGGAGCTGGACCCCAGGGAGGAAGCGCAGGGCGGTGTCCTAAACATGCAAGGAGTGGGGGCGGAGTGTGTGCTCTGTTCATACCTGTGGACCAAAGGCAGGCCTCTTAAAGGGGCAGACTATTCACAGAGCCAAGGCCTGGGGTATGGGGAGGGCCCCTGGGACCCTGACTGAGGCCAGAATGGTCTCCTGAAGCTCCCCCATTGCCACAGGAGGCCCTTGGCCCAAGTGTCCAGGCAGCAGCCTTTCCAGGCTCCTAGGTGGCGAGAGACCCAGGCTGGCAGTGGGATCCTCTGTCAAAACTGTCAGCCCAATGCTGGGTGACCACGCGGTGATGGGCGGTGACACCAGCTGGGTGCCCCCTGCCCACCAACCTGTACATACCTGTTAGGGCCTCCAGAGCCCACAGGGTGTTTGCACGCTATGTGTACCCATCGTTGTGTCTAGGCTGAGCCTGCCTGCATGCATGTTGAGGGCAAGGAGCCCCCACGGCCCCCACCTTCCCATCTGCAGACTGAAGCCCAGCCATGTCCCCACAAATGCCCATCGGCGCCTGGCTCCTGAGGTCGGTCACCCAGGCTGATGGGTGTTTAAAAAGCCAAGAAAAGCTTAAAGACAAAATCGAGAAAGGGGCATGGCTGGAGGGGGAAGGGGCAGGGTGGCCTTGTCAGGGTCCTTGATTCCCAGACACCCCTCCCCCAGGCACAGCCCCAGTCCCACCTGAGGCGGACCCTTCTGGCTTCCCGGTGGGGCACCTGTTGGGCAGGTGAGTCACTTGGCCTGGTGTGGCCAGTGCCTGTCCAGCTGGCTCCTCCTGGAGGCTCAAGCTCAGCTCTGAAGACCTCAGGCGCAGAGCAGCTTCCCCATCCCCAGCAGTGAGAGGGGGCTGAAACCCACTTGGGGCTGGGGAGTCACCCCAGGGTCGAGGGCACTGGCTGGGGTCTGTGGACCCCTCGCCAGGCCCCATCCCCCTCCCTCACTCCCACCCCCGCTCCCCAAGGCTGGAGGGCCTGGCGACAGCTCCCATCCATCACTCGGCCCTATTTTTAGGAGGTGATAACCCAGCTGTGAAAATTCACTCCATGCAGATCCCTTCCACGTGAGGGAGTCTTAGCCCCAAGCCGGGAAGATGAGTATGGGTGGGAGTAGGAGAAGGAGAGGGGTGTTGGAGGGGAGGTTAGAGAGGAGCCCCTCTGGCTGGTTTGTGGTTTGTGGCTTGCAGCAGGCACCCGGCAGAGCGCACGGGGGAGTTCTGTCGAGCTATAGGGATGCGACTGGGGCATGCTGGGGTTGTGATCACTGGCCTGGCCTCCTGGGGCAACCCACAGAGCACGAGGGCTTGGAGTCCAGAGCCTGGGTCCTCTCTCAGCTTTCTCAATAACAAGGCCCTGCCTGCTCTGGACCTCAGTTTTCCCATCTGTAAAGTGGGCTGTAATCTCACATTACAGCCTGGCTCTCACCCTCTGGGGTCCTTTCTGTCTCTTCTTTGAGGGCTGGCAGATAAAATATAGGAACCCACTTGCATGCATGCATGCTAAGTCGCTTCAGTCATGTCTGACTCTGTGCAACCCCACGGACAGCAGCCCACCAGGCTCCCCTGTCCACGGGATTCTCCAGGCAAGAATACTGTAGTGGGTTGCCATTTCCTTCTCCATAGGAACTCACTTAAATGTGTGCTAATACTTCAGATGAGACTGGGTGCATTCAGAGTGGTATGGCTGTAGACTTAAATGTGTTTTTTCAGACAAACAATCAATACTTTTTTTTTTTTTTGGAAAAAATAAGCCCCAAAGATCACCTGGGGTGTACTTAATACTACAAAAATTATTGGTTATTTCTCTGAAATTGACATTTAATTCATCATCTGGTATTTTTATTTGCTAAATTTAAACTCTCTGTCCTTTTATCAAGTCTCTCTCCACCCCTCTGCCTGAGCCAGTCCGGCTGCTAAAGGGGAGTGGCCAGTAGGTATTTGTTCTGTCCTGGCTGCACTGCCCCCTGCTCCTGCCCCCTCTCACTGAGGGGGCAGCTGTCACGCCCTCCGCTCTTGTGCCCCGAACTACCCATGTCATCCCAGGGTTTGCTGAGAGCAGACCTCCAGCTCCTGAAGGCAGACAGGAGAGAGCCCATGTTTTCCCAGCCACGTGACTTTGGATGATTTCACCAACCCCCCGTGCCTCAGTTTCCTCCTCTGGAAAATGGGGATAATAGTGTCCACCACATAAGGCTGTTGTGAGGATTAAATGAGCCGACACTGAACTGAGGGCTTAGAGCAGTGACATCAAAGTCGGCCATCTCTAGATCCTAAGTGCCTGCACAGAGGACGTTCATTCATTCATCCAGAAGATGAGGGCCTGTGACATGCCAGGCACTGCTCTGGGCACTGGACACAGATCAGGGGTCAGCACTAGGCTGCTCCGGGCACCCGGGAACCTCCAGAAACCTATCCTGCCCTCAGAACTGCTGAACCAGGGTGCAGTGAAGGGGGTCTCTGACCCAGGAGGTGGGAGGTCTGAGGGTACCTCAGTGGGGGGTGCCTGATGAGGGGTCACAGGGCCTTGCCTGGGAAGTAGAAACCTGCAGGGTGATGTGAAGGGGGTGGGGAGCATGGGGCATAGCTCAGTGGAGCAAAGGCGGAGGAAGGGGTGATGGAGGTGGGATGGGGGAGAGCTGGGAAGGTCGCTGGGTCACCAGGACCCCAGGGCCAGGCAGGCGACTGGCAGGGTAAGACTGGGTTTTAGAGAGATGCCTATGGTTCCTTAGTGATGGGGGTGGGGACCAGTGAGGAGGCAGCAGAAAAGAGTCGAGAGCAACGTGGAGTGGGCCCTCTGGGCTGTTGCCTCCAGCTTCTGTCCACCCAGAGCCAGGTTGGGGGTCTCCCTCCACCTCCTCAAGAAAAGTGTACATTATCACTTCAAATGACAAGGGAACAGGACAAGAATCCAGCCACCGAGGGCAGGGTCAGCAGGGCCAGGTAATCTGTCCACCTCTGCCTGAGCCGTGGTTTGAGCCTGTATGCGGCTCTGCCACCTGCCATCTGGGTGGCTTTGAACAAGTTACTTAGCCTCTCTGAGCCTCAATTTCCCCATCTGTAAAATGGATTGTGTGAACACAATGTAACAATGGATTGTGATAAGGATCCAAAGAAGTGATGTGTTTAAAGTGCAAGGCTTGGGACTTCCCTGGCAGTCCAGTGGTTAAGACTCCTTGTTTCCACTGCAGGGAGCATGGGTTCAATCCCTGGTTATCGAACTAGGATCCCACACGCCATGCAGTGTGGCTAAAAAAAAAAGTGCTCTTTTAAAAATAAATAAGGACTTCCCTAGTGGTCCAGTGGTTAAGAATCCCCCTGCCAATTCAGGAGACACAGGTTCAATCCCTGGTCCAGGAAGATTCCACATGCCAAGGGGCACCTAAGCCCGTGTGCCACAACTACTGAGCCCATGCTCCCTAGAGCCTGCGCTCTGCAACAAGAGAAGTCACCACAATGAGAAGCCTGCACACCGCAACTAGCGAGTAACCCCCGATTGGCACAACTAGAGAAAGGCCAAACACAGCAATGAAGACCCAGTTCAGCCAAAAATTTAAATAAATAAATAACGTTTCGGGCTTTAGATGGTGCCCAGGGAGTGGTTCAGACTTAGGAGGGGCTCTCGCAGGCAGGGAAGTTCTATCCAGTTGGGGTGATGAAGGGTCATCCGGAGAGCCAAGTGGGTCCCAGCCTAGGGAGAATTCCTGGGGAGGGTCCTCATAAGCCACCCTGCAGGGTTAGCCACACTGGCCGTCTTTTCTGAGTACGAGAGGCCCAGAGAAGATAGAATGCTTCCAGGGGCCACAGCAGAGACCAGCCTCCTCGAGGCTGACATGCCCCAGTCCCCACACCCTCCCATCCTGCAGGTGATGGGGTAAGGTCTTGCATCCCTGACCTCCCTTTTCAGCCCTGGGGAAGTCAGGAGGGAACAACCCTTCTGGGCCCAGAGTGGCATCTCCTTGACCACGCAAGAGACTCCCAGATGAAAAGAGTGTGCTCAGGTCAGAGATGACAGGGGCACTCACAGCCTTTCTCAGTCCCCAAGCTCTAGGAACGTGGAGATCTGATCATCTGCTTGCTGTGAGTGAGGGCCACCAGGGCAGCAGCTCAGAGGCCCACAGGGCTGACTAATGGGGTCTGGCTCCCGGGAGAAGGGGGCTCTGACTATCCAGAGGGCTTCCCAGGTGGCGCTAGTGGTGAACAACCCGCCTGCCAACACAGGACACTCGTGAGATGGGGGTTGGGCCCCTGGGTCGGGAAGATCCCCTGCAGTAGGAAATGGCAACCCACTCCAATATTCTTGCCTGGAAAATTCCATGGACAGAGGAGCCTGGCGGGCTACAGTCCATGGACTATCTGGACACACTGGAAGGTATGGGCCTTCCCTCGAGGAGAGCCTGGTTCAGTGATGGGAGAAGGGCTGCAATGGAGGGCATGCAGAGAGAGAGGTGGAGGACACAGAGAGGCATTGCTTGTCCACCTCGTATTTGCTGTGTGACCTTGGGCCAGAAACTCAACCTCTCTGAGCTCGTGTCCTCCTCTGTAGTATGCAGATAAGTCCTCCCTCTCAGGGTTGATCCTAGAGTCTTGTGGGATCCAGGATGAGGGCACCCACTAGTGCTCAGTACAGAAATCTGTGATTACAGACCTCAGAGGTGAGAGGGCAGGGGTCAGGAAAGTTCTCCCAGAGAGAAGAGAGAACCCCACAAATAGGCTTCAGGGGCCTTGGGGAAACTCTTCCTTTCTCTGTGCCTCAGTTTCCCCATCATAAAGGGAGACCATTGCCGTGCGCCAGCCTCAGGTCTAGTTGTGACATTCCCGGCGACATTCCTTGGGGGAAGGCAGGACTAAGGTGAGAAGGGGGCAGCCCCACTACCTTCCTCTTGACAGGCTAGGCTGACAGGTGGCCCGTGGTGCAGACATCCTAGGGGTGAGTTGGCAAGATACCTCCCCCCTCTTCCCGTGCCTGGACCTCCCAAGGCATCCCCAGCAGCCAGGACCCCAGCCCCCCTCCCCCGCACTCTCAGTCCGGCCAGGGCGCCAACCCCACAGCCCGGCTCTGGCCCCTGCAAATTTCCAGGGACGCTGGAGGCCGGTTTCTCCACGGGAAGCTGCAGTGTTTACCCTGCAGAGGCCCAGCTTTTACTCCCTGAGGAGTGTGTTTAGGAGGCGAGAACCCACGCGCACACACACACTCACACACCATCTGACGCGCCAGACCACACAGGCTCCCAGCCCAGCCGCAGCTGTACGGCCCCAGCGCCGTCTACGGGCTGCGCCCACTGAACCAGGGCCAGAGCCGGGCGGCTGGGGCTCGGCAGGGAACTGGCACTGATTCTGAATTAATAAGTTAACCAGGGCCACACGTGACCTCAGTCAGTCCTTTCACAAGCCTCCCAGCTTCATTCTGTCCATCTTACAGATGCCCAAACTGAGGCTCTGGGCGGCTAGGTAACCTGGTCAGAGCCGAAGCCAGAAAGTGGCAAGTGGGGTTCAGAGGCAGACCTGTGGGACCTGGGGTCGGTGTTGGTTGCCTCAGGAAGGAGCCACAATAGGCCTGGGGCAGCAGGGGTCTACAGAGGCCACAGGACAATGGCTTGGAGACAGCACGTTGGTTACAACCAGACACCTTGTATCCAGCATCAGGCAGCCCTGGGGGTCTGAGCCTGGGGCCCCATGGCCCTCAGAACCTTGCAGTGGGGGAGGAATTCTGGGGGGCTCTCGGGGAGGGGTCTCTGGCCCCTTCCCCAGACTCCCTGCATCCTCTGAACCATCAGCACCCTCTTGGCCTGCCAGCTCCACCTTGGCTGATCACAGGTGGGGCTCCACACGTCCCTGTGCTGTTTAGTCGCTCAGTCATGTCTGACTCTGTGCGACCCCATGGACTGTAGCCCACCTGGCTCCTCTGTCCATGGGGATTCTCCAGGCAAGAATACTGGAGTGGGTTGCCATGCCCTCCTCCAGGGAATCTTCGCAACCCAGGGATCAAACCCAGGTCTCCCCCACCCCGTTCAGGCAGATTCTTTACCATCTGAGCCACCCGGGAAGCCCCCCCTGGACCACAGGACCCCTCATAAAATGGGGCAGTTGGAGCAGATCAGGGGTCTTCACTCTCAGGGGGTCACCTTGAGAATCTGATCCTGTTCCTGGAGTATGAACCCTCTCCCTGAGATATTCAGGTTTACCAGGGAATCTTGCGGTTCACAGACCCTCAAAAGACCAGGTGAGGGGCTCCTGGGCCACACGTGGAGTGAAACTGCAACAGGAAGCAAAGGAGAAAGAAATCCTACATTCGATGGGGAGCAGTTGCCCTTTTCTGTGCTCCAAGTGCTTTCGAAATCTTAACTCATTTCATCCTCGGAACAACCCGAACGCCAGGGTGGGTGGGGGGGTGCCCTTTATTACCCCACCTTACGGTTGTGCAGACTAAGGCACAGAGAGATGAAGCAACGTGTCTAGGGCCACACAGCGGGAAGCGGCAGAGCCGGTATTTTAACGCAGCAGTCTGGGCATTTAACCGCTGGGCTTAATTTGCATGGTGGGTTCAAAGTGTATGGTTTATCATTATGCTTCCTGACTTACAGAGATGCCACGTGTTATTTTTTGTGTTTATCTGATGTTATGTAATTATTTTAACTGAAAACAAAAGAGCTGGATCAGCTGACCTCCTAATTTTAGCTTCTGGGATTCCTGCACTTTTGACTTCGGAAGCCTGCTCCCGGTGCTGCCCCTAAAGGTCCGCGGTCCGAGGCCTGCCTCCGGGTGCCCCGCCCAGCGGGGAGCAGGACCGCCCGTCCTCGCCGGCGCCCCGGCCCCGGCCCCGGCCCCGGCCCCTAGGGCGCCGCCCCGCCCACTCCTCTGGCTGCCGGCGGGGCAGGGCCGCGCGGGTTATGAGTTCAGCAGTCGATTCGGGCGCACATCATCTTGTCTGCCGGGAGGATTTAGTGCGCGGTCGGTCAATAGTGCGTTTGTTTTGTTATCGACCTGCCGGCGCACAGCGCAGGAACCGGCTCGTCCCCTTGGCCGCTCAGGCCTCTCGGAGCCTGGAGCTGGAAGCGCCACTGGGCGGGTTGAGGGGTTCCTTGTGGCGCCCTCCTAGGCCTCTCACCACTCGCAAACACCCGTGTTCAGCCTGGCCTGGTGAGTCCCGACTCAGGGCCCCCCTGAGGCCCCGCCTCCTGCCTCGCCTGACCCTTGGGCCTCCTGCTGGACAAAGGGCACCGGTCGGTGGAGAACCCACCCCCCCAACCACTTCGCAGACAGGGAAGCTGAGGTCCAGCGAGGTGCCATGGGAGGAGCAGGAGCTGCCAGGAACAGGTGCCCCGGGTCTGGGGAAGGCCCCGGTTGGACCCAGCCCAGTTGGCAAAGGGACTCTCTCCTTGGCCTCAGCCTGGCCCTGGCCGAACCGGCTTACAGGGAAAGGTGGACACTGGGTCTCCGGCCGTGGCCTTCACTCATGCGTTAATTCAACACTTACTGCCAGACAGCTGCTCTTCTCTGTGCTGGGTAGAAATTGAGAGCTGGTGCTAATGGGGGGGGTGTAGGGGAGTGGGGTTCCCTGGTAGCTCAGATGGTAGAGTCTGCCTGCAGTGCAGGAGACCAGGGTTCAATCCCTGGATGGGGAAGATCCCCTGGAGAAGGGAATGGCAACCCACTTCAGTACTCTTGCCTGGAAAATCCCATGGACCGATGAGCCTGGCAGGTTACAGTCCATGGGGTCACAAAGAGTCCGACACGACTCAGCTACTTCACTTTCACTTTCATGGGAGTTGGGGGGGCTGGGGGGCTGGAAGGCTGCTTTCAGCTAGGGGTGCCCTGGGAGCCTGGAAGGAGTTTTCTGAGGGGCCTCCGAGGGATGAGTAGAACTTTGACCAAGGCAGAAAGGGACCGCAGGCGGAGGGCCCCCGCAGGGCGCAGGCCTGGTGCCCCACCTCAGGGAGAACCGAGGGCCAACTGTGGCCAGCACGGGAAATGGGAAAGTTTGACGAAGTGTATGCACTGCTCTTGGCAGCAGTGACTACAGACCGCCCTCCTCAGTGTACTGAGCCGTACAGACCCTGGAGGAGGCTGACCCCAGCATCCCCTTCCCCAGCAGTGTCCCAGACGGGCCGCCCCCACTGCCCCACTCCTCCTCCCTGTCTGCACCCCCTCTCCAAAATGACGAAGAGCAAAAAAAAAACTATTATTGTTCACGCCTCATCTCCCGCCAAAGTTATTAAATTTCATTCCACGAACAAATAAATCCATTTTTATTGCAGCGGGAGGAGCGGGCAGCGGTTTGCTGTTTCACGTTTTTTTATTTTTCAAAGTCCTGTTAAATCTGCCTGGATCAGGTGGGCGGCCCCACGGCCCCAGCATGCCGAGTTAGTTATGGTGTTTCCTTCTTCACCGCGGCAGCGCAGACCTGCCCCCCCAGCAGCCGGCGGGGCGGATCCTGCCAGACCTGCCACTGGCCCTCAGGTGACCCTCCGTTCACCTGCAAGCAGGGTGGGGAAGCTTCTGGAAGCCTCTTAGGTGTCTGGCATTTTATAGTTTTTCAGACACTTCCCACACATTTCCTCCCCACGCCTAGCCTGGCCATTTCACAGGAGAGGAAACCCCAGCTCAGAAAGGCTCTGGGGCTTGCCCGAGGCCAGGAGAATCCCAGCCCTCCGTTGCAGCTCTGGGGGCCTGTGGGTCTCCGTCACCTCACGGTGTAGCAGGAATTCAGTTCCCATCTGTCACCCACCAGCTGTGTGGCCCTGACCACACGAACTGGCAGGCGTCTCAGTTGCCACGTGTGTAGAAGGGATATAATAATAATAGCATCTCCTCCCTAAGGCCCCCGTGAGGACCGAGATGCCGGGAGCCCTTAGCAGAGAGTTTGGTGCCTGCCGACGCCTCTCCCCCAGCCCCCAAGCTTCCAACAGGTCTCCCCCCAACCGCTCTGCTCCCCTGCAAAAGGACCTGGATCCTGCGCCAGAGGAGGGTGGGGGTCAGGGGAGCACGTGCCTTCATAGCTGAGGTCTGGGATGGGCGCCCAAGATAAATCCTCGTCGTGGCTATTTTTTCTCCCGAAACCATTTGCTAAAGACTTAATGACTGTCAATAAGTAGCTTGTTGCATCGGCAGCACCATGAGTTCGCAGAGGTTCACGGTGAAGCATTGAGGGGACCCAGCTGCCCAGACCAGGCTCGGGGGTGCCACCGCGCCCCCCTCCCATGTGGGCACCCCGCTCTGCACGTGTCTCTACAGGGAGGGGACCGCCTCCCGCTGCCCAGGTCAGGGGTCCAGACACGGCAGGGCAGAGCCAGCAGCCCCGCCCTGCACACTGGCTCCACATCTGGGAGGACTGCTTAGGCGGGGTGACGACCCCCACCTCCCCACGCAGGCTTCCAGCAGCTGTGCTCATCCGAGACCCACCCCCTCCTGGGAGGCCACCCACCCCACCAGGCACAGACAGCGGACAGGCTGCACCTCAGCCAGGCCTGAGAGCGCCTTCCCCTCCTGGTTCAGAGCTGTCTCGGGTGTCAGATGGGCTGTGATTCCAGGTGGAGACATCCACCGTGCCCCCCAGCTTGCCTGCGCACATACACACACACCCCCAGTGCCTTCCTGCTCTCCCTGCCTCCCTCTTCTACCCCTCCCTCCGGCTGGGGGAGGGAGTCGCCCGCATTCTCCCACCACCTCCCATCTCCTAGGCTCTGTCTCCTGTCCCATCCTTCCTCACCCCGCCCTGCCGCTGTTCCCTGGGGACTCCCCCTTTTCTTCCCTCCCAGATTGATTAGCTGGTGGCACTATCAAGAAAGGCAGCTCCAGATAAGGTTCCCAAGGCTGCCTGTCGGCACCTGGGGCCGCTCCAGCCTGGAGAAAGAGGGGGTTACCATCTCCCGCCAAGTCCCCTACAGTTCTGAGCACCTCCAGCTAAGCCCAGAGGCTGACCCTGGCCAGGCTGGAAAGGCTGCTGGGGGCATAGGCCCACAGTGGGGGAAAGCGTACCCATCAGGGGGTGCAGCCCGACCTGAGCACCAGTTCCTCTGCCTTCAGCAGGGAGAGAAACAGAGAGACACAGACAGAGAAGTGAAACCAGGACCCTCCATGCTGGCTGGAAGAGATGGCAGCAAAAGCCCCTAGGCATGCAGAGCCCTTCCTGTTTCTGCCTGTGCCTCCCTGGCCTCAGTTTACTTGTCCGTCGAATGGGAACGCTGGCCTTGCCAGCTTTGCAGGGCGATCTGAGACTCACTCAGCAGCAAGTACATGTGACATTGATAACAGCCTCCATCATCACCCCAGGCTCCACGCTGCACCAGGCCTTACATGCCCAATATCCCTTCGTTCCTGATGCCAGCTGGCAACACAGGTGTGATGGACACCTCCATTTTAAAACGGTGGGGCATGATGAAAGCTGGGCCAGCAGCAGGGAGTGAACCAGCCAGGGTATCTGCCAGGCTGGTAGGTGTAAGTGTCCCCCAAGGTGGAAGGGTGGGCCTGGCAAGATGTTGGGTGTGGTCAGGGCCACCTCGCCCCCAGCTCCCCAACGCCTGGCACAGAGGGGGTTTCTGGCACTGCCTGGAGGCGCCACGTCACCTGAACAGAAGGCAGAGCCCCTGCCAACACTCCCCTCGCGTGACTCCTGCCAATTCAAACTCTGTATCTCAACACCATTAATTTACATTTTGATTCAACTTTCTTAATTTTACTCTAACTTCGCACAACTCTGGTTTGAGAATCATTTTAATGTATTTATCTGTGAGGCAATTTGTTAAATAACCCCCAAGACTCGGTGGTTTTCCGTTCTGAGCTTTTATTGCCAGGCTGTTTTAAATTAAATTAGTTGTCAGGGTCCCTGAGTGCATTGTAACGGGGATGAGTTCACTGCCAGCCCACTCGTAAAAGTCGAGCAAATGCGGGCTAAATGGACGGGAGCAGGAAGTGGGCCGCTCAGCTCCTCCGGGACCCCCTCAGTGCCCATTTTGGGGGTGCAGGGGGCTGGTAAGCCGCCCGCAGTCTGCAAAGCAAACAGCTCTGGTGAGGGTGCATGTGTGTCTGACTCTGCAACCCTATGGACAGTAGCCCACCAGGCTCTTTCTGTCCATGGGATTCTCCAGGCAAAAATACTAGAGTGGGTTGCCATGCCCTCCTCCAGGGGATCTTCCCGACCCAGGGATCAAACTGGTGTCTCTTCCATCTCTTGCTTTGGTAGGCAGGTTCTTTACCACTAGTGCCACCTGGAAAGTCCAACAGCTCTGGAGCCACCCCCAATTCCCAGGTGGGGCCATGCCTGCCTGCCAGGCCCCCAAGGGCCGACTGAGTCCGATGCCGCAGGCTGGGACAGCTCCTTTCCTGGCTTGTGCTGGGGACGCCAGGTGATGTATGTGCCAGAGCCACCAGCCATCACCCCTGAGGGCAGCAGGGGGCCAGAGCCTGGTCTCTGCTTTGGGTCCCCAGCCTCAGGGAGAACTGTTGGTGACTTGAGGGGTAGCTGAGGTCTGCCCTCCCTCATTCTGTTGTCTGAGCTGGCATCGGTGCTGGCTGTCACCTGGGCCGGGGGCATGATTTGTGAGCCGAAAGGCACAGGTATTGAATCTATATTTCATTTTCACATCAGTAGCTGCTATTTGCTTGATAATGGACTCCCCCTCACCACTCTCCAGGGAAGACCAAGCAGCCGGGAGGAGGCCCAGTGTCCTGTTGACGAAGCTGCTGGGCCCATCAGGCTGGCAGGTGCCCATTGGGCCGGCAGGTGCCCAGAAAGGCTCTCCCCGCCCACGTCCTAGTGCTGCCTGCCCCTACAGGTGGGCACCCTGGCCTCCCACCCCCCACCATCCAGCCTGCCTCACCCCCAGCTGCATTCAGCCAAGCCAGTCCCAGCTCAGGAGGAAACAAGACTCAGATTCTGCCCTCTCAACCTCTCATACCGTGGGAAACCGCCAGCTCCTGGCAAATGGACCAGAACACTGGTCACTAGGAGTCACTGGACTCCCCACTGGTCTCCCCAGGCTCTGCCCGGCATGGGGGAGGAGCTGGGATTTTGGTGACACTCCGGCCCCTCCTTAGCAGTGCCTGGCATGGACAGACACAGCAGGGCCCCTGGTTATCAGTGTGGGCACTGCTGTCGGATGCCTGGGTCCGAATCCCGGCTCTTCTGCTCTCCAGCTGAGTGATCTCAGGCCGTCTGCTTTCCAGGCAAGCAGCCCTTCTGTAAGATGTGTCCTCAGAGGAGTCCTGTGAGGATGCAGTGGCTCCAAGTGTGCAGAAGCACCTGGAAGCAGCCTGCCTCCTCGCGCTCTGATGCTTCCTGGGGGCAGACATCTCCCCAGGAGAGTAACTCTTTAAATACACCTTTGGAGCCGCTTGGCAAACTCCTATTCATCCATCAATGCCCACTCAGAGGTCGCCTCCTCTGGGAAGCCTTCCTGAGGCAGGATGAGTAGTGCTCTCGTGGTGCTGCAGTGAACCTTACCACATCCTCTCCCACCAGCTGGCTGTGCGCTGAGGGATGATAGAATCTTTTTAATCTTTTAAACCTTCTCTAACTTGGGACAAGCACATACTCTGCCACATTCACCGCGGCCTTCATGAATGTTGGGTTTGGGAGGGGAGGAAGGAAAGGAGGGGACCCTTAAAAGGCAGATCTGACCATGTCAGTCTCTGCGTATAGCCCTCTAAGCCCCCGGCCACCTCTGAACGAAGCTCAGCCTTCTGCACGTGGCCTGCCACCAGCCTGCTGCCCTCCGCCTCACCTCTTACACTCAGCGTTCCCCCCACTCTTGACTTCTGCACCTTCACCCCTGAGCCTCCCCTACCCTGGCCCTTCTCCTGAAATGCTGTCCTGCACCTCTTTCCTCTGCCACCACCGCTGCCGCACCTCCAGATCCACATCCAGCCCATTTCTGCTCTGGAAAGCCATTCCGAGGCCCCCCAAGTTGGGCGCCTGTCATGGTTTCCTTCATGACAGTCCATGTCCTCAGCACCATCACTGCCCCATGTCTGGCCTGTCCCCCCACTAGACTGCACTGGGTGGGGGAGCGGACAGGACCCGAATCCATTTCAGGGACCACGGTGTCCCTCCTGCCTGGCTGGCCTGTCTTAGGTGGGCTCTGGAGGCACTTGGTGACTGAATGAAATGAAGGAAGGAAGGAATGAACGAACATATGATTGATTAAGGTCTCAGTGAAACTCTGAGCTCCTGGCCCCTGAGTGCCCGGGCTATTGTCTGGTGACCCCCTCTCCGCCAGCCTCCACTGGGAATGGGTGTCAGGCCCCGCTGCCTTCTGGTGAGGCAGGGGAGAGGGGAGGGGGGAGCTGAGAGTGCGCCCTACTCTGTACTGTTTCATGTCTGGCCAGAGGCCGCACCCTCTGCCCCTGCTCTTGACGCTGTCAGGACGCGCTCTGGGTTTGCAGAGGGCTGGAGGGGAGACGCCACAACCAGCAGGCCAGTCTCAGGCTATGTGTCACACGCACACACACACACCCAGCCCCACAGGCCCAGCCAGGGCAGCCCTGAGGCCTGAGGCCTCTGGCAACTTGGCCAAGAGAAAACAAGAGACCGCTTGTTCCAGTTGCAGAAGGCCAAAGTTGAGGAGTCAGGCCCCTGAGGCCCCAGCCCCACTGTTGACACAGATTAGCCTCCCAGACCCCACGCCCCCTCCCTGTGGAGCCAGAGGCACTGGACACATCTACCCAGGACAAGCAGACCCTCCCCGGGTGAGACATCCCCCCGGCACCTGCAGGGCTGCACACGAAGCTGGCATCACTTGCTTTCTGTCCCCCCAAGCCCAGGCTGTGCAGTTTGGGAATTTTCCCCCCGCCGCTTCACTGATGTTTTATTCATGTAAACCCAGCCTGCATCTGTCCTCAGAAGACAAGAGAGAAGACGCAGGACAGAAGGGGAGACACAGAGGGGCTCGGAGAGGGGACCTCAGGTATGTGTGGGTGTCCCTGTTCAAAGTCAGATAACCTACAAAGATCCAGCGAGATGCGCGCTCTCCCCGCGGCCGACTGACAAGGGGAGCCATCACTGGGATGCGATTCATTGTCACCTCTTCGTCTATCACCGGTTCCTTTTCAAACCTCTCCACAGCTCGCTGGGGAGGGCCCGGCTCGTCCCCTGCCCTCTGCCACCCTCTCTGGGGCCAGGGAGGAAGCGGGAGGCTTTGTCTGTGCTAATTGCATTGTTAGACCGAAGGTGCTTATGCTCGGCTGTCTAATTTGGGGCCTTTATTAAACATGATTGCTGGCTGACAGGCAGGCGAGAGAACCAGCCTCGCTGCCTGTGTAGGGGGAGCCGGATTCAGCACACAGCGAGTCCTGTCCCTGCTACCCCCTACTTCCCACCCCCTCCGGCGCGCACACACACACACACACACACACACACACACACACACACACACACACACACACACACACACACGTCACCCACCCCTCACTCCTCTCCAGGGGGTTTTATTCCCACAAGGGTTTCAGCAAGCAGAGGGGGAAGGAGCTGCTAGGAGGGTCACTGGCCAGTAATGAGGGCTTCTTGGGGGCCTGGAGACTGACTGCCCTCCTCTCACCCCTTGATGAACTCCTGTTCATCCTTCAGGAAGAAGCACAACGTCCCCTCCCCTGTAAGTCTTCCTCCTCTCCTTCCTTCATTCCTTGGGCTGCCCTGACATCTGGTATAGATGCGGGGTGTTTTTAGTTGACGCACGAGTGGCACTTCCAATGAACAGGCAGTCTTCCAGGTGTTTTATAACTGTTAACTCCTGCGGGCAGTATTAACCCTAGGAGGAACACACTCTCCACACTGCTCGGATAAGGAAATTGAAGCCCAGGGAGGTTCAGTGACCAGCCCGAGGGCACACAGGGCCTGAGTCCGCCCAGCTCCTACATCTGTGCCCTTGACCACTTAGCCGTGGCCTTTCCACTGCCCACACTGCGCTGAAAGGCTCCATCCGGGAGACTGCAGCACAGCGGCTGAGTGACTAAGCTTCTGAGCCCTCCCACCGTCTCACCTCCTCACCGCTGGGCGGGCAGGAGGTGGGGCCTTGTCCCCTTGCAGCTGGGGTGTCCCATGTGTCAGTCTAATCAAATGTCAGCTTGTCGGTGTGGCTCCACCCCTGCGCCTGGAAGCAAGCCTGCACAGGGTGGGTGTCAGGGAGTTGTTACCAGAACCTCACTCTCACCCCAGTGTGGGTGCCAGTGTGAAGGAGGAGGCTGGGCTGAACTGCCTGGAACCTGTGACATTTCCTTCTGCCTCGTATGCGGTGGGATGTGCCCTGTCCACATCCAGGTGGTCCCAGGGTGTGGGCGGAGGACTTGGCAGATATGAGACCTGGGATTCGGGATAAGCCCAATCCAAGTCGGCCCACAAATTCGGGGGTCCCTCTGGGAGGCACCCAAGGCTCATCACTTGTTCAGTGATGCCCACACTTCACATTGATTGAGCACCTACTGCAATGCCAGGCACTGTGCAAGGTGCAGGGGGCTGCTCGGAGAAGCAAGGGGAAGGCGCAGCCCTCACGGGGTGGTGGGACCAGGCGCTTGTGTAGGAAGACAACTGTATGCCCAGCCGAAGGAGTGAAGAGGAGGGACCTCTGTCTAGGGAAGTTGGAGAAGGCCTTACTTAAGAGGGGGCCTTTGAGCAAGGCCAGGCGGTCATCCAGGTAAAGAAGGGGCCAAGGCATGCCAGGCAGAGGCTCGGACCAAGTCTCAGAGGCATGAGCAAGGCGGTATTTGTTTGGAAAATTAGCCAACAGAAGGAATGGGAAGGGGGGGCAGGGACGGGGGCAGGGGTGGCCAGGTACATGGGTCTGTCGGTTACTCCTTTGAAGAGTAAACTGGAACTTGATATTCCTCTAAGGGATGCTCGCAAAAGTGCCCCGGCTGCCTAAACTGGGGCCTAGGGAGATGTTTTAAAATGCAGATTATGCCACCCACAGATAATCCAATCCTGCAAATCAGGGTGGGGGGTGGGGTGGACGACACCTAGGACTATGCATTTCGAACGAGGCCCCAGCTAGTGTTAGAGGCAGATGACTTAGAAAGCCCGACCCGGCGCAAGGAGTGACCCGAGGCTCCGGAGGCTGGCCTGGCGTCGCAGCAGGCCAGGCCTGCTCCTCTCCCCTAGCAGAAGGGCCCTCACCTCCAGCTGGGGGCGGGACGGAGGCCTAGCGTGAAGGAAGGGCGGACGGCAGCAAAGTCAGCGCGCGGCGCATCCATCTGCCCTGACAGCCAGCAATTACACCGCGTGATCGCCAGATTACTCCAAATGCATTTATTACAGGGGTTAGAAGCGGGGGACTTATTTACTGGCAAATCCATACTCATTACAAGACTCAGCCTAGCCTAGACTGAAAACAGCTCAACTGAAACAAATAATTACCAAAGTCCTTCCAGCACGAGGCTCTCAGGTGGTTGGGGAGAGCGGTGGAGGGGCGCCGGGCACTTTCCATGAAGAAAAGGGAGGAACAGGCCTCGGGTAAAGGATACCCCGCCGCCCACCCGGAGACGATGCGATGCGCATGCCCGCCCAGGATATGAATATGCAAATAAGCCCCGCAGGGTGGGTGGGCTGACACGCTGGGCGCCGAGGGCTCGGGTCCGCCGCCCACACCCGCCGTGGCTCAGAGGCGTGGGGAAGGGGAGCGACCGGGGGGCAGCGTTCCAAGACCCGGCCTTGGAGATTCAGCGCACGTCCTGAATTGTCCCAGGAAAGATACACTGGGCGGGGCACAGAGATCAAGCCCCCAAGCTGAATGAATGAAAGGATAGCCTAGACTGGGATATAGCCTAGACAAGGGTAGTCCTTGCCTGGATCTCACAGGCCTGAGGACGGCTGGCGAGTGTGGAGAGGCCACCTCCCAGGGTATCGCGGGGCTGGGGTCTTCTCCGGGTACTCCTACCAGGCGCACACAGTTCTGGCCGTGTAGCCACACCGCTGACAGACACTGGGCGTCCTGGGCGCTATAAACTTGGTGATAGCACACTGGGGTCTCAGGCTTTCCGCACCCACTTGGAACTCTGGGATTCGGGGGGATGGGAATCAATCCAAGGATTTTTTTTAAGGACTGATAGACCTCGCCTGGACTCCTGCTCCCATTTGACAGATGAGAAAATTGAGGCGGGGCTGTCCGCAGTCTGCGTGCACGGGAGTGCAGTCCCTGGGCCTCCCGGGTGGCAGTGTCGGCAATTGGTGCCCGCGTGGAGAGCTGTCAGGACGATTGAAATGTGGGCTCGGCCTTTCTGCCCGCTGGGCAGATGCTGGCACCGCCACCCGCGCCTTAAATATTCATTCACTTGACAGAACACTAATTAAACAAAGTAAGGTGCATTATTACTTGATTAAAATTTTTATTGGCAGCTTAATTGGTCTGTTAGTTGCCCCTTAGGGAGTTGGTCACCCGCTTCCCCCTCCCCACGCCGTGTGGGAGGGGGCCCCTAGCCATCCTTGGGCCTCCCGCGCCTCTTCGCCCTTCCCGGCCTGTGGGGCCACCCGGGCGCCCCGCCCCCCAGTACCCCAGCGACAGTCGGGGCGCCCGGGGGTCTCGAGCCCCGCCCCAGGGCCGGCAGAGTGGGGAGGCAACCAATCAGCGCCTAGGGGCGGGCCTCTGGCGGTCAAGCTCGCCGGGACTCCACCTCCGAATGCGCATCCCAAACACCTTGGAGAGGGAAGGGACCCAGACTTGGAGGGGAAGGCCTCAGTCTGATGGGCCTGGAATGGCTGGGTGACTTGCCCATCTCCCGGCCTAGGCTTCAGGTTCCCTATGTGCTCCACCGCAGGGCTGCCCCCATAGGCCCTCTATCCAGGCACCTCCCCACCCACAGCCTCTGTTCCCCCAGTCAGAGTGGGGGTGCCTTGCAGGCAGGTATGGCCGGGGGACCCAGAGCTCACCCGGCCCAGCTGCAGAAGGCCCTGGATGCCCTCGCAGAACAGGTCCAGCCTCCCACCCCCTATACAAGTACCCCGCTTGGTTCCACCCCACTTGGGGGCTCGCCACCCCTGGAGTCAGTGGCTGGACACACCTACCCTAGGTGGAGCTGGAACCTGCGTGTTCCTTCTTCACAAACCACACCTCATAGGTGCTTCTCCCACCTGCCCCTCAGGGTGATGGTGGTCTGGAGCCAACCTTTGCCCCTCTCAAACCAGCTGCCCTTTCCCTCTCTCTTCTCCCAGGTCTGTCTTCTGGAGGGCTCACGTCAGAGGAGGACCAGGGGCTACTCCACACCTTTAGCACTAGTCAAACCCCTGGGTGAGCCTCAGTTTACATGCTAAGTCACTTCGGTCGTGTCCGACTCTGCAACCCCCTGGACTGTAGCCCACCAGGCTCCTCTGTCCATGGGATTCTCCAGCCAATACTGGAGTGGGTAGCCATGCCCTCCTCCAGGGGATCTTCCTGACACAGGGATCGAGCATGCGTCTCTTATGTCTCCTGCACTGGCAGCCGGGTTCGTTACCGCTAGTGCCACCTGGGAAGCCTGGAGTCTCAGTTCAACCCAGTGCAAAATGGGTGCCCGAACTCACCCAACATGCTTGGCTCGATTGTGGGGCGCTGAGGCAGGAAATTGCCCTCTCCCCTCTGAGCTCTCATCTCACCTGCTGCCAGGGCACTGCTTCCATCGCCCCGCTTTACAGATAAGACAGTGGATGCCGAGGGGTCATGTTCAGGGTCATCTGGGGGGGGGGGCGCCCAGGAGAGAGAGAAAGCAGGCTGGAGGGTGGGGGAGTGGCAAGACCGGGCAATGCTACTGGAAAACCACGGGGTGGGCAAAGCTCTGTCTGTTCTGTTCATGTGCCGGCGCGCCCGCTCCTTAGCCCATTCAGCAAACGGTGAACCCACTCTGGGGGTGGGGCCGGGGAAGAAATGGGCCTTCCCAGGTTGGCCTGGGTCTGGGTCACACCCCTACCTCCACCATGCCCGCTACCACCCCCACCCCCACCCCATTGCTGGCCCCACTCACCCTGCTGCGGCCCTCTCCAAACCCGCCTGCCTGCTCTCCAGAGAGGATCCAGGCCTGGCCGATGACAGAGGAATCGTCTGGCAGCCCCAGAAGCCGCCGCTGGCGAGCAGGAGGCGAGGTAATTGGCATCGCCGGCTGCGGGAGCAGGAAATGAGCGGCCGCAGCCCGCGCGGAGCGGGAAGCTGTTCAGTGTCATCGGCCTTATCTGGGAACAGGCTGCCCAATTACAGGGCCCTGCCCGCTACACCCAACAGCTGCTGGCTCCCCGCTGCCCCCCTCCCCGGTGTCCTCACAGCATCTCGGGGCCTGGGGGGCATCTGCTGCCCCTGCCAGAAAGGACCAGGCAGCTGCCCAGGGAGAGGCCTGCCCTGATAGCCGCCATCCAGGTACACAGCAGAGGTGCCCCCCAGGCCAGGCCTGGCTACAGGGCAGCAGCCGCCAGGTCCAGCCCTCCTCACCAGCTAACTGTCCAGGCCGAGCCCTGCCCAGGGCTGCCTCTTCTCCTAAGTGTCAGGAGTACTCAGGCCAGGAGCCGAGATGAGAAGTGAGGGGCACGCAGTCGGGTCCCCGGCCGCCCCATCTCAGGGTTCCCTCACGGGAGAACGAGCGGGTCACCCCACTCAGATGCCTCGCCCCCTCTGCCAGCCACCGAAGGAGAGGATTCATTACTCCGTGGGTGGACAGTGCTCAGAAACGCAGCGCCACTGGGGGCTGTGATAGTCTGTCATATATTAGGAAAACAGGACTGTAATGGGCTTGCAAGTGCACACAGCGCAGCCCGCTATTAGCAGATCATGCTGTGGCTCACAGGCCGGGGAGGGCACAGCTGGCCCAGGAGGGTCGGGCCGCCCTTCCAGACCAGCGATGGGGGCGGGGGGGAGGCGCCTGGCCGCGCTGCGTGCGCCACAGAGGTGTGCCCCGGGCTGGCACGCGGGAACGGGAAACGCTCTGAAATTGGACCCGACTGGAGTTCACATCCTGTGCCTTCACCAGTTTGGGCCTCCACTTCTGCATCTGTCCGCGTGGTCATGAGAACTCAGCGGGCTCCTGGACCCAAGGCTCAGACGGCGTTGAGCTCGGAGTCAATGCCCAACAAATGACGGTCCCCGCCCCCCTCCTTCCACAAGCGCCTCCAGCATCCCTGCGTGTTAGGCCCTCCTTCCTGGGAAGGTCTCTGTGAGACCTGCAGACAGAAAGGGGGACCCTGCATGAGGGACACCTTCCCACTGCCCCCCTCCACCGTGGCCCTCGGGGTGACGGGTGCTGGGGCGGAGTTGCCTTAAGGACACGCACTTAAGTGCCCTCGGGCGCCCAGAGTTGCGTAAGAGTCCCCTTCCTTCGTGTAAGAGTCTCCATCCTTCATGTGAGAGTTCCCTTCCCTTCTCCAGACAGAGAGGGGCCAGATGGCCTCAGGATCTCACCCCTCCGCCCCTCTCTCTTCGCCTGAAAAGAGGCCGAGATGGTCTGTTTGGCCTCAGAGAGCCCTGACTGCCCGGGAGCTTTCCCTGGACTGGGATGAGGGTCTGTCTGGCTCCTCTTTCTGTCCTAGAGCTGGCACCAAGTGGTCACTTCCCACGAGCGCTGACTCCCACTCAGTGAAGCTGCTTATCAAGCCGGAGCCGTGCACAAACAGGGCAGACGAGGGTCCTGCCAGTCCTCTGGCTTGAGCAAAGGAACCTCACTTTCTCAGTCCACAGATGTGGGGGGGGGGAACTCGGAGGAACCACAGTAGGCTGTCCCCTCCCCTAAATTCAGCCTCTAGCCAGCTGGCTGAGGCCAAGAGTGGCGCAGGGGTGACCCAGGGCCACCTGATGGGCATCCTGAGAGCAGTCTTAGTGATAACTGGTGTGGTGCAGACTGGCCTGGGGGCAGGGTGACCAAGGGAGGCTTCTTGGAGAAGGTGGCATGGGAGCAGAGACCAGAAGGAAGGCCAGGCAGGCCTGGGGCTGGGCAGGGGTGCTGGGGTGGTAAGGCCGGGCCTGTCCTTGTGGCAATGCGTCTGGAGTGTGGACCAGCCATGAGCCTGGAGCCCTGAGTCCGGGAGCATAGACATGACTTATAAGACAGACTGGGACCCTTCGCAGGGGGTGGGACAGGCCCCTCACTCAGTGCCTCAGCCAGTTCAGACCACCCCAGCGCCAAACCATGGAGGCCCCAGGATTGGCCTAGCACCCCCACTATGTTCTCAGTTGTCCCCAGTGGTCAACTGGGGCCCTGGGGCCCCCTCTGTTCCTCAACCTGTTGGCATCTTCACCACAACCAGCCTGGCCACTGCCACCACACTCAGGACCTCCCCGCGGAACCCCACGAGGGCTGGCCCAGGGGCCGGGTGGGGCTGGCGGCCCACCTGGCCCCCGGCTGTCACTCACAGATGGAGACCCGGGCTCCGTCTCCCCATCCGTCTGTCCACTCTCTCGTGGAGCCTCCTGTTCCTGCAGCTGTTCCCTGTTCCTCCCCACCCTCCTCTCTGCACACAGCTTGGTTGGGCTGTGGGTGTGAATTTCCACTAGGAGGGAGGGGCCGTTCCTTCTGTTGCTGAATCCTGGGGAGGGAGCAGGAAGCCATGCGGAGGGAGGGCTGGGGAAAGGCAGTGGGTTTCCCTGGGGGGGTGGTGGGCCCAACAGACCAGGGCTGAGGTCCAGCTCCCTCTGTCCCTTCTGTGAAGCCAAACAGGTGGGGGCACCCAGGGCTGGATGGCCCCCAGGCTGAGAGCAAAGCGGGCCGTGGTCCCAACTGCCTTGGCTGCACACTGGGGGCTCAGAGTACACTCCTGAACCCCCTTGCCTCTTCGCCCAGCCCTTCCCCAGAGGGAGGACAAGCTGTGGTCCCATTTTGTGGATGGGAGGATTGATAATGTCTCCTGGGGACCCAGTTGCTCACAGTGCTCCCCAGGTGCCCAGCCCCCGTGGCTGTCGGCGAGAGCCGGCGTGTCCTCACTCTGCTGCATCCAGGCTGCTCCGGGGGTACACCAGCACGCCCCAGCAGTCACGAGCCAGGCCTGGTGCTAAGAACTGACCTGGACCAGTGCTCTGTGTACGGAGGGGGCCTGAGGCAGTGCTGGGGAGCGGGGAACAGCCCCACCCTCCAGCCATCCGTCCATGGACATTTACTGCTGGTCTAACGTGCCAGGCCCTGGGGACCAGGAGAGAGCTGGGGCTCCTGTCTCTGCAGAGCTCGCTGCCCGGCAAGGACAGACAATGGGTAGGAGCCGTGCTATAGATAGAAAATGTCACTTTGTGCCCAGTGCTGGGCAAGGACACGGGCGAGGTGCTCCCCAGCTCCTCCTGGACCCTATGCGGGGGGCCATGTGCGATGGGGACAGGCAGACCCTGAGCTGCCTGCTCCCACCCCCGGCTCGGGCTCCGCCTCCCCTCCCCATCTCCGGGCTGTGCAAAGCTCCTGTCCCCTGTGGTTCCTGCTAATGAAGGGCAACTCCACCCACCCAGAAACCAGGCTGCTTCCAGCTGGTATTTAAAGAGGTGTCTCTGAGTGTGACGATGGCGCTTGTTCCCAGTCCTGTCTTCCGCCCACCCCGCGGTGTCCCTCTCAAGGTAAACGAGACGATGGAGGACAGGGCTACTGGCTGCCCTGCACCTCTGCTCTGGTCCCAGGGGAGCACCTCATCCAGGCCAGGCTCCCTACGTGGGGCACAGCAGATTCAGGGACAGCTAAGGCCTAAGGCTGCTCTCAGGTCACATCAGTTGGCTGTGAATGAGGGTCAACTTCTGGATCAGGATTAGGGAAGCAGGGAAGGCTTCCTGAAGGAGGCCACGTCAGCACAGAAAAGAAAAGGCAGGTGGGGGCCAGA
The DNA here is from genome assembly GCF_033118175.1 of Dama dama. Classification (NCBI taxonomy): domain Eukaryota; kingdom Metazoa; phylum Chordata; class Mammalia; order Artiodactyla; family Cervidae; genus Dama; species Dama dama. The sequence goes on from NC_083682.1 coordinate 8,533,322, forward strand.
CTTCAGTGCATTGGGAAATGGCAGGTGGGAGACTCATCAACTGTCTCAAGAAACTGTTTCAGCTGTGAGGGGGAAGAGAGAAACAGGGCAGCAGCTAGAGGGAAAGAGGAGGTTCAGGGAGGGTGTTGTGGGTTTTTTTAATGTATGTTTATTCATTTGGCTGTGTTGGGTCTTAGCCGCGGCACATGAGATCTTCGTTGCGTCATACAGGGTGTTTCATGGGCTCGCCTGGGCTCAGCAGCTCAGTGGCATGTGGGGTCTTAGTTCCCCGACCAGGGACCGAACTCACGTCCCCTGTATTGCAAGGTGCATTCGTAGCCACCGTACCACCAGGGAAGTCCCAGGGAGAATGTTTTTAACAGGAGGCACTCAAAGTCCTTAAAAGCTGCCCGGAAAATGCTATCTGAGGAGGGCTGACCACTCAAGAAAGGAGGCATTTCCAAGGGAAGACCCCTCAAGGTAGGAAGGAAGGGGCTGGCCAGGCAGGGGTGGAGACCCAGGAGCAAGAAAGTTTAGACACTGGGTAGGTAGCAAGAAGAGGGGAATTTCTATCTTCTCTGAGAAGTGACAGACGAGGTCATCTTTCTCCCCAGGAAGGACTTGCCCATTTAAAAGATGAGGAAACTGAGGCCCGGGAAGGTTCCACGGCTTGCCCTTGGCCCAGAGACTCTCTGGGACTCACTGGCTGGCCACCGGCCTGTACCCTGTCAGGCATCTCTGGCCTGAGAGGGGATGAAAGGGGTGAAGGCCCAAGGGCATCCTCCGGGGAGCCCAGCGCCCACTTTGTTGATATCTGCTGGAAACACCGCCTGGCGTTTGTAGGGCAGCGTGTTTCCCAAAGCACTCAGATCATCAAGCTAGCGGCTGAGCGCAGTCTCCTGGGGAAGCGGCAGCTGCCTTCTTCACAAACTTGTTAATAATCCCTGCTGTCAGGCGGTCCTTCCTCTGTCTAACCTAAATCTCTCCTGTCGTGGCTGAGCCAGCGCTCTCTCCACGGCTCGGCCGTCCTGCAGTGGCTGCCACTGCCCCGCTCTGGAGGCCCACACTGCCCCGTGCCCTTGGCTGTGGGCAGACGTGCATCGAGGCCGCACCCTCTCCACACCGGTGGGTGATCGTCTCCCTGGCCTCTTCCCAAAGCTCCTCTCTGAGCTGAGACCTGCCCTCTGGCCCCTGCTACCACCGGGTTCCTCTCTCCTGCCTGGAGGGGGAAGGCCGGGCCATTCACAGGCTGGGGCTCCTCCTGCCACCCGGGGCCAGGTCTCCCTTCCTGAACCGGGCTGGAGATAAGAGTCAGGGGCACCAGCTGGGTGCAGCACTCAACACCGTGCCCAGTGGGCAGGAAGCACCTGGTGAGGATGCCCATCACAGGTTATCGGCGAGGTGGGCAGGATGGTGTGGAAGGAGCCCAGGACCTGGCCTCACATCTCAGCCCTGTTGCTAGCTCCCGGGTGACCCTGAGTGGACCCTTCCCCTCTCCATCTCCTTCCCCACATGCAGGCAAGTGAGGGCTCTGGAGCCGACTGCTGTAGGGCCAGGCTGGGAGCAGCCAGAGAGGGACTCCAGTTCCCCCGAACCCCCGCCCCCAGGCAGTCACACCTGCTGGGGACCCACTGAGCAAACGTCCCCCATGGATCCCCCAGGCAGGATCCCTGCTTTCCCCCACCCTGATCCGGCTCTGGGGCCATGTGTGCCAAGGCATCCAGATCCAGAGGCATCCATGTGACCTCAGACCAGCCCTGCCTGCCCCCCCGCCGCCACATCCAGGCCTGGGTTCCTGGCCACACTCCCACAGGGCGCATGAACATCCCTGACCCCGCATCTCAGCCCCCAGGACCGCAGGCCTGGCCTAGCAGCCACCTCCAGATCCCAACCTGCAGGAAGCCGTGGGCTGTGACAGCCCCGTCTGCAGAGCCCAGCCTGGTTAATCTGCTTCATTAAAGACACTAATTAATTGGCTTAATTAAAAGGGTAACCTGGAAGCCCACAGAACTACCTTCTAACAAGGCACGAAGCTACACAGAGGCAGCTCTAGCGCTGAGGAGGGAAGCCCCCACCCCAGTCCCCCTGGCATGCCCATCCTAGGGCCCAGCCCCAGAGGATAGCCTGGAGACTATCCCCAGCCTACATCGGCCAGGTGACTGCTATTCAGCGACACCCTCCCCCACCCTGGACCCCACACACCCCGCAGTCAGGCCCAGCATGCCAGGCGGGAGTCAAAAGTCCCACATTCATATGCACCACTTGGCTGCAGTTAAGAGCCCAGAATGTAAGTGGGCCGTAATTAGACGGCACAGGCAGGCTGCAGCCGATAAAGGTCAGCAGGCCGGGAGGGAGGGATGTCCGCGGTAGAGAGGCCGAGCCTGGCCACACCGTGCCTGTCCCACGGGGAGCTGGGCAGGCTCGAGCCAGGGCTGTTGGCACCGTGGCAGAACGCCACCTGGGCAAGGAGCCTGTGGACCACCAGCTCCCATGATCACGAAGCTTCTGGGGTCAAGACGACCCGGTTAGGTCCCATCTCTAGAGACTGGGTGATTGTGGCATTCATTCTTATTTATTTATTCCTCTGTGCTGGGTCTTAGTTGCGGCATGTATGATCTTTTTTAAAAATATTAATTCATTAATTGGCTGCGTCGGGTCTTAGTTACGGCACACCAGATCTTTGTTGCACCGTGCGGACTCTTTCACTATGCACCGACCCTCTAGTTGTGACACGTTGGGCCCACTGGTTGCGGCGCTCAGGTTGAGTTGCTCTGCGGTACGTGGGATTGTAGTTCCCCAACCAGGGATCAAACCCGTGTCCCCTGCATAGCAAGGCAGATTCTCAACCACTGAGTCCCCAGGATCTTGTTTTCAGTTACAGCATGTGAACTCTTAGTTGCTACATGTGGGACCTAGTTCCCTGACCAGGGACCGAACTCGGGTCCCCTTGCATTCCCAGGGGAGTCCCTGAGCCCTCATTCTTCACCCACAAAACACCTGCCAGGGATGCCTGGCAACTTGCCCTCGCAGGAAGGAAGGTCCTCCCCAGCTCAGCAGAGAGTGCTGAGATTGATTAGCCATGTCTGCCCAGGGCAGTGGGTAAGGAGAGGAGGCTTGCGCGCCACTCTGATCCCAACCATCCTGCCAGCCTCCAAAGAGGTTAATCTCTTGTGTCAACATTTCAAACCTTTCCCACAGTCAGAAAATAATTCTCGTAACTCCTTGAAAATAAGGCACCAACGCTGGAAATGGTTTTTAACAGACAGTCTTCATTTGTGTGAAAAGAGTTGGACACAACTTAGCAAGTAAACAACGACAAATTCATCTGAGCTTCCCACCACCCTTTAAGATTTGGAATCGAGCATCCCTGGTTCAGAACGGAGGCTCCAGTGGCCTGTCTGGAGCCGTCCCCTGGCCTGGAGTGTACTCTTTCTCAATGGAAGGAGGGGGCAGGCATCGCCAAGGAAGGAATTTGCACTGGTGTGGAGACCCTGCTTTCCTCCCCCAAACGCTGCTCGAGACGCCGGCCAAGTTCACGGGTGGCCCCCACCTCTTTCTCAAGCAGAAATGGCATAAACACCATAACACGGTGCATGGGGACCAAGTGGCCTTGGAATACTCACTCATTGCCCTTCTCGAAGCCCCCGAGAGAGGACAGACAGGACTTTGGGTTGGGGTGGGGGTGGCCCTCAAGATCAAAAGGATCCCATTAGCCCCTAGATTCCCTGGGGGATTGGAAAGGAGTGAGATCAGAGGCAATGGGTCCTCTGTCCATCAGTTTAGGATGTGGAAGTGTTCATGGGGGTGGGAGGGAGCCCCCTGAGGGTCCATGGCCCCAGCCCTGCCCATGTGATGGACAGGGCCTAAAGGCAGACTTGCCAGCCCACTGTGCAAGGAGGAAATCACCAACCTTGGCCCCCTGGACCAACCTTGGCACTCGAGGACTCTGAGCTCAGAAAGCAGTCATTTAAGCCCAGGTCCGGGCACACACGGGTGTCAGCTCACAGCGCCCACCCTCCCCCGCCGACCAGGCACCCACAAGAGGCGAGCTTCTGTCCACATACTCCCGTCTCAGCATCCCTGGCCCCATGTTACAGATGAGGAAGTTAAGGCCTAGAAAGGAGACCAGGTGACTGGCTAGGGGGACTCCAACCTGGGGCTCTGGAGCTGCACCCACAGGCAGGCCTCCATGGGGTCTCCTCCCTCCCCAAGCGGGCATAATACCTGGGCCCAGACCCGTGGAATGCATGGTGGGGGACATGGGGCTGTCCTGGGCGAGGCTGAGCGAGGAGGGGACATTCGAGGCCACCCACAGCAGGAACGCCTGGAGGCTGGACAAGACCCAGGCTATGGGTGCTGGAGGCCCGGTTCAAAAATCGGGACAAAAGAGAGTCAGCCTCGGCTCTTGGGGCCCCCTGGTTCCCCCCGTGAGTCAGAACCCTGCCTGAGGCCAGGGACCCTCCTGCACACTGAGCCACAGCCCTGCCCTCACTCCCGCCCCAGCAGGTGACTGGGGTTTGTCCCGGATGGTGCAAATCTGTCCTTCCCCCATGGGAATCCTCAGGTGCGGGGCGGGAGCGGGCCTGGACCACTTAGAAACCAGCACGGTTCAGCCGAAAGTTGGCTGCCAGCTGGGTGAGCCCATCAACGTTGTGTGGCCCTCACTGCACCCAGCCCTGGGAGGGGGGACTGTCCTCCCCTGGGGACCCCTGGGAACTAAAGCACAGAGGGGGAGCGGGCCCAGACGCATCCACAGCTACACGGTCAGGAAGGAGCAGGGCTGGGACCAGCGTGTTCTCCCGAGGGCTGCCTGCGACTCTGCCCACGGGACAGCAGCCACCCCCAGGGCGGCAGGCCGGCTACCCCTCCGTGGGCAGTCAGGGAGAGAGAGCACTGGAATCAGAGTCACATCATGGGACCACGCCCTGGCCTGGCCTCTTGGGAGCTGAGCATCCTCCAGGACCGCCTGTCTCTCTGGGACTGGGGTCCCTCACTTGGGAAATGGAGCCATCGCCCCCACCCACAGGCTGGTGTGAGTCCTGGAGGGAGCCGGCAGGGTTGAGCAGGGGCCATGGAGCCCGGCACCTGGCTGTCCTGCGGGGGTCACCCACGCCTGCCCAGGTGGTGCTGGGGCGTCAGGGCCCGAGAGCCTGATTGCCCATCCTTGGGAGCGAGCCCAAGGGAAAAGCAGACACTCGCCCTCACCATTTCACCAGGCCGCTCGTTATGAATATTAATAGCATTAATTATTTCTAATCCAGCATCCAGGCCTGGGCTGGCTATGAGTGATCCCCAGGCCCCCAGGCTCCAGGGGAGGCTCAGGCCCCTCCCCAAGGCTGTGGGATCTGAGTCTGGGGCACACTTCCGGGGCAGTGCCGGGGGCGGTGAGGAGAGGCCCAGCCCAGCCCTAGTGACGAGGGGCCTACAGACAGGATTCTGCCTGGGGGTCCCCTAGGAAGGCTCCATGCAGGCTCAGCGCCCATTTCACAGATGGGAAAACTAAGTCAGCTCAGGATGAGAAGGCAGCAGGTTTGGCCGCAAGGGAAGCCCAAATAGACACCGCCTGCCCCTCACCAGCCAGATACCCACACATCTCCCGGAGCAGGTTTCCTGGGCCCTAAAAGGGGGTGACGGGGCCTCCCTCCCAAGGGACTGCAGTGCAGCTCAAGGTTGATGGTTTGGAACTCTGCGGGGCAGGGCAGCGGCTCTACCTCTGTGTGCCGTCGTGGCCGTTCGGGTGCTCGGCAGAAATGCACTTAATGGGCTCTGGCTCGGGTCCCAGTGCCACCCCGAGAGCTCCGTGACAGGCAGCGAATGTCTGCCTTTGCAGAGCCTCAGTTTCCTCATCTCTAAAATGGACAAATAACTATCCATAACCTGGAGGGCTGCTCTGAGGAATCAAGGAGACAGTACACATACACACTGATCCCAGACACAGTTAGAACTCCGTGAACAGCAGTAGCTGTTGTCATTATTACTGTGATTATTGTTATTTTTTTTTAATTAACCCCCCAGCTTCCACGCCTCCTCTCCAAGCCTGAGTCAGGCCAGGGGCCAGCACCCTCCAAGGCCAGGTCTGAGAAAAGTTCCTGGGTCTGGGCAAGACTGACCACACCCATCCCCAGCCATCCGAGGGTCCAGGGCAGCCCCTCCCCGCGGAGACCCCAGCCTCCTGCAGACAAGAGCCTCTGTCCTGCTGACCCCAGGTCAGGGCAGGGGCAGTGTGTTGGCACAAAGGCTGGGCTCTGTCTATGCCTGCGGCGGGGGCAGCTGCCCGCGGAGGGCCCTCCCGCCACAATGAGGCCTTTGAGCATCTACCCGCAGGAGCTGAGCTCTCCTTGAAGGCCCCCGGCTCTCACAAGTCTTGTCTGTCTGTGAGGCCACTGGGCCAGCAGGCAGCTGCTGCGGGGGAGGAGGGCCGATGCCCACGCTGCTGCTGGGCACACCACCTTCCCGGCCTCCTCTCCCCCAGAGGATGCCTGGCCAAGGCCGCTGCAGCCTGAGAGCCAGCTTGGGCCTCGGGGGATGGAAGGGAAGGCTTGTCCACCTCCCTGCTCTCAAGTGACACGTCCAGGCTGGGCACACCGAACACGGGGAAAGCCCCATGCCTCCCACCCCAGCCTCTCAGGAAGGCACTGCTGGGCCGTGGCTCAGCCTCCAGGCTTCCCTTCCTCTTAGCCTCAGTTTTCCCACCTATAGAATGGAACCTCCAAATGCAGTCTCCACCTCCACCCCCAGAGCATCCATGAGAGTCAAATGAGACCCACATTTAAGGCTCCACCTGGCGCCCAGCAGGGACAGCCCATCTAATCATAACCATCACAACTCCTACCTGGGACCCAGCTTCAGCCCCAGCTCAGCCTGGGGACCTTGGCCTGGAGACGGAACCTCCCTGAGTCTCCGGTTTCTCTTTTATAAGATGGGCCAATGCCACCCACTCTCACGGCTGCTGTGCAGGGAAAATCATTTATCAACCCGCCTCAGGCTCAGGAAGCCTTGCTTGGATGAATTAACGAATCCCAGATTCCACTCCGGAGGAGTTACGTTACAGGGAGGCCTGCCCAGTGCTGGGGGATGGGCGGCAGGAAGGGCTGGTTCCCGCAGGCAGTCAGGGTCGGCTTCCCGCAGGAGGCAGCCAGTAACCCAAAGTGGGGATTGAGGGTGGCCTTCTGGACCCAAGGAACAGCTGAAGTGTGAGTTATATCGTCCATAGGCCTCGTCGGGGAGGGTCTGGAGGAGAGGCTGGTGGGCTGGGAAGGTCTGAAATGCCAGGCTTTGGTCATTGTTTCAGGACACAGGGAGCCACAGATGATCTCAAAGCCAGTGAGTGACTGGATTGAGTATGAATTCTTAACTGTCTGGGAGTGTCTCTGCTAGAGGGCAGGGATGGGGGATGTTTCCACATGGCACCCTCTTTGCTGCCGCTGCAGTTTAGAGGGGGCCTGTCAACAGTGTGTGAGAAGGGGGCTTGGGGCCAAGCAGAGCCGTCTGGAGCCTGACCCTCCGTAGGTCCTAGTCCCAAAGCCAGCACTGCCCAGGGCTACCCTGATGCGCCCCTGTGGGCGGCCCTGCACCCAGCACCGGGGATGCAGAGCCTGGGTTCAAATCCCGCTCTGCCCTGACCTGGTACAAATGACACTGCCTCTCTGAGGCGCTGTCTCCATGTCTGTGACACTGGAAAGGATGCCTGAGCCCCACCGTGGCCCTGGGGACCATTAAGTTCAACACTCGAAGGTGTCTGCAGGTGGGGACCCCTGTTCCCTCCTCTGGGGCACCCTCACCTTGGAAGAGGGGAGCCTGGGGACCAAGGGGGACCCGGGTCTCTGTGGGGCCCCGACGAGAGGCAGAAACCGTGCCCAGAGGCCAGTGTTCAGATCCCACCCCTGCCTCTCAGGAGCTCTGTGCTCGTGACCCTCCGTGCCTCAGTTTCCTCACGTGTAATAAGACAGTGGACACTCCACGCCACAGAGGTGCTCTGAGGACCGCATGAGACGTGCCTGCGAAGCTCTGGGCCCAGAGTGAGGACTCAGTCACTGCTGCTGTTTCCATGTGGCTGGCTCTGAATCCCCTCCCGTGCCCCCAGAGAGGCTGAGGCCACTTCCTGTTTTGGGGTGTCCAGGGGTGCAGGGACTTGAGGAATCACACAGTTGATGGCTGCAGGGGTGTGGATCCCCCCAGTCACCCCTCCCAGCAACCAGCTCCCCCTCCCCACCGGGGAGACCCCCGGAGCCGTCTCTGGACTCTGCATCCTCAGGATCCAGTGAGGTGGCCATGGCCCCCACCCATGCCAGAATCAGGGCAGCCGCACCCCAGTCCACACTGAGTCTAGGGCTGAACGACGCTGTCGCGAGTTCCCCCTCTGCCTGTCAGGGCCCCGGAGGACACGGCCTCCACCTCCCCAGGTCCAGGCCACCGGGTCAGCCAGGTCTGGCCACGCCTGGTCCAACAGGTCCCGTCCTCGCAGGGCCAGGCTCCCCCCACCTCCTGAATCGGGGGAAGGTGGGGCGCCCCTCCTCCAGCTGCCCCACGAAAAGGGCCTCGCTGCAGAAAGCCGGCTGAGTAAATAATGACATTTCCTCCTCTCTCCTGCACTCTTCGCCCCTTTCCCTTCCACAAATAAATTATCAACATGCCCAGGTCCCGGCGGAGCGCAGCATATCGCTGGGAACAATGAAAAAGCTTTTAATAGGATTCCAGGAGCTGCAGCCACACGCTTGGGGCCCTAATGGAGATTGCTCCATGACCGCAGGCCGCCCATGCCCGCGCCCCCTGCGCCGCCAGCTCCTCCCGGCCCGGCGGGCAGCGAGGCCCCGTGGGCTGCCCGCTGACGTCACAGGCAGTGTCTGGCTCCAGAGAAGCCGGAGGAGGGGGCGGCACATGCCACCACCCCGTGGGTCCACTGCCAGCGATCAGGCCGACCCGGCCGGGAGGGCCCCGCCTGGCTCCCCCTGCAGGGCTCCTGGTACCTCCGCCGGCCTCCCCTGGTCCTCACACCCCACTAGGGTTAAAGGGCAGGACTGCGCTTGCACACGGTGGGGCCTCAGGGAGGGCAGCTGAGTGCAGGGGAGGGGGCAGCCTAGAGGAGGAGGCTCTGAGCCCAGAGGACACAGCCTAGGAGGAGCCAGGTAGAGAGGGGAGCAGAGAAGATGAACCTCTCTGCCTCGGCTTCCAATTTGAGGGCATCTGTAAGGACCAAGGGTGCCTCGACGGTTGCCCTTCCTTGGTGTGACCTTGGGTGACTCACCAGCTGTGTCTCAGTCTCCCGGGGTTAGATCAGGAGTATAATAGCCCACCTCAGAGGCATGTTGGGGGGACAAACCCAGTTAATACCGCCGGCTGCCTCCATCTGTGGGCGGCTACCTCTAGGACCATGACCACCATCTCCTTCCTTATGTGTTTGGGGTGAGGTGTAAGAGGCCCTGTCCTGGCTGTGCAATCTTGGTCCAGTCACTTTGTCTGCGCCTTGGTTTTCTCGTCCATAAAATGGGTTGTTGTGAAGCCTCAAGGAGTCCTGGCATGGCGCTTCGTGGCATGCGGCGCAGACAGTAAGCACTCAATAAAGGCAGTTGTGATGGCCTCGCTGCTGCCCTCCCAGGAGGGATCTAGTCACCAGTCCCTGTGCCTGGCCTCCACCCAAGGCCTGGCACCCAGGAGGTGCCCAGGAAGTAAATAACCAAGGGGAACCCACCTGACCCCATACCAGGAGACTCATCTGGGCAGAAGGTGACATCAGAGCCCCACGCTCTGTCTTTCCACAACTGGGCCCTTGACTCCTCTCACTCCTACCACCCCCCAACTCTAGTGCTTCCTGGAGAACTTGGGGGCTCAGTTCTCCCCAATCCCCCCAGAGGTACCCACATTCCAATCTGCCCCTCATCACAGCTGAGTGGTCTGGGTGCCCTCCTTTCCCCCCATCTATCCACCTGCTACCCACCTGGGCTGCAGACGTCAGAGACCAACCTCTGCCCCGTGAGCCTGCCAGCCAGGACGGGAAGAGGCTAGCACATGCAGCCCCCGCCGCTTCCAGAGCCCCCAGCCGGGCCAGCATCCCGGCGCTGAGTCTGGCAGGACCTGACCTGTTGCTGAAGTGCAGTAACTGCTGGTTCCTACAGAGCCCATTTTGGACACTGTCACCCTGTATCTTCACACTGACCCGGGGAAGTACGCTCTGTTGGCCCATTTCACAGGTGTGGAGACTGAGGCACGGAGAAGGCAAGTGAGATGTCCAGGGGCACCCAGCCGATAAGTAACAGGCAGGATTGGAACCCAGGTCCACCAGCCTCCAGAGCTGGGGCACTTTGACCCCACCATCCAGCTGCTTCCTGGTCGATCCCGACTTCCACTTGGCCTTGGATAAGGCATTTCTCCACTCCGTGCCTCAGCCTCCCTACTCACAGTGGGAAGAAAATGAGCCAGGCAGAGTGTGGGCATGGCACCGCCCAGCCCCCTCAATAGCTAAGTCTAGAGGTGTCTCAGGGCTCAGAGTCCCAGAGCCATGATGCTCTTGTGTCCTTTTGGACCTAGTGATCCAATCCCTTGGTCAACAGTAGTGGGGAAACTGAGGCATACAGAGAGGCCAGGCTCTGACTGGGGGGTGGGGGATAGGGGAATGTGTGTGGTCTGCCTCTCTGAGACAGGTGGGCAGTCTCTAGCAGGTACAGTCTCCATAAGGAGGGGAAGGGCTTCTGAGACCCCTGCCACCCTCTCTCTGCTAAGAACCGTCTCTCTGCTCACTGGCCAGCCCCGCACAGCGGGCCAGCCCTCCCCCTGATGTTGGTCCCAAGCAGGTGGCCCCGCCGAGTGCCATGCCGGCCTGTCTGCTGGGCTCCCTCCTGGGGTCAGAGGTCAGGCTGCAAGGCTGACAGTCTCTCGGCCTCCTCAGCTGGGGCAGGGCTTGAGGAAGGGCTGTCACCCCAGCTTCTCACTCCTTTGCATCCACCCCCTCTCCAGAGAGCTGTTGCTGTTTAGTCACTAAGTCACGTCCCGCTCTTTGCGGCCCCATGGACTGCAGCACCCCAGGCTTCCCTGTCTTTCACTATCTCCCAGAGTTTGCTCAAATTCATGTCCACTGAGTCAATGATGCCATCCAACCATCTCATCCTCTGTCGTCCCCTTCTCTTCCTGCTCTCAATCTCTCCCAGCATCAGGGTCTTTTTCCAGAGTCAGCTCTTCGCATCAGGTGGCCAAAGTATTTGAACTTCAGCTTCAACATCAGTCCTTCCAATGAGTATTCAGGGTTGATTTCCTTTAGGATCGACTGGTTTGATCTCCTTGCTGTCCAAGGGACTCTCAAGAAGAGTCTTCTCCAGTGAGACAGTTCGAAAGCATCAATTCTTCGGCACTCAGCCTTCCTTATGGTTCAACTCTCACATCCATACATGACTACTTGGGGCCCAAGAAAAGCACAGGCCGCCCTGTCTACATGGGCAAGAGAAGCAGGGGCTGCACATGAAGAGGTCCTGGGCGGGGTGGGTGGCAGCCACTCAAGGCTTTTCTTAGCAGCGGGATCTTGGGTGGGGTGGGGGCTGTTGTGGGGTTCATTCAGCAGATCCCGGCTCAGCCCGGCTCAGGCCACAGGTTAGGAGGGACGGGCGTGAGCCTTGCGTGCAGGAGTGTGAGTGTGTGTGGATGTGTGGGAGATATGATCCACCGTGCATACCTGTCTCCCATCCTGGCCTGACTCTGCCACGACTGGGACTGTGCATAACTCATCAGGGGTGGGCTCCGGGCCTGACCTGCCCTGAGCAGCCTCTCTGAGTCTCCCCATCCCCGCTGAACGTAAGCCCGCTACTCAGGGCAGGGGCAGCCCCGCCCAGCCTAGGAGCCCGATGGGCCTGCCAGGAGCCAGATTCCCTGAGCCAGAACCAGGCCCCTCCAGTCTGACCACAGCAGAGCATGTTTAAATCCAGGTCATCCCAGGAAAGCCAGTGGGCAGCTCCCTCGAAGGCCTGCAGGAACATCCTTGACCCAGGACCTGGGGGTTAGCAGGGTGAGCCCCTTGAGGGGTAGCTTGGTCCGGCCAATTTCATCCCCAGGAGTCTCAGCTGACAGGTTGGACCTTCTGCTGCTACCACACCAGCTCCCGAGGCATTTCAGCTACGCCGTCACCTTTCACTCACCCATTCCCTGCACCCCACTGCGCACCTACTGTGTGCAGGGCCCCCTTCCAGGACTGGGGACGCACCAGTGAGCAAGACAGACAGACACAACCCCCACCCTTAGCCATCCCTGCCACACAGGGCCTCCGATCCCTGGTCCCCAGCCCCCCACCACCCAGGACCAGCCCAGCCAGGCATCCCCCGCCCAAAGCTGCCTATGTGCCACCCTTCCAGGGTCCCCTGAAAACTCATCTCTCCTCTCTGCTCCACCAGGCAGCCCTTGACAGCCCGCCCCCAGGAGAAGCCCATCCTGGCGCCAGCGCCCAGCAGCGTTTGTCGGGACTTGTTCCCGCAGCCCTTCCCAGGCAGGCGTCGCTGGAGGTGGAGGCTGGAGGGGTGACGGGCCGACGAGAGCAATTTGCTTCTGTAGATAAATGCCGATGCCGCGTCCTCTCCTCTGAACTCAGTCCCCCTTTCCTCGCTCACACGCTCTTTCCCTTTTTTTTTTTTTTACAGTTTGCTAAATCTGTTGTAATCTGGTGCCAACGATTAATTCAGGCAGAGGGAGGGAACGGGAGCAAAATGAAGCTGCCACAGAGCTGCTTCTCGAGAGCCGTGCAGACAGGAGCGGCCAGGACCAGCATCTCCGTCACCCCACTTTTAATCCCGGTTTTAATTAAGTACAAAGCCGTCCCCAAAGGCTCAGCCGCTGCCTCCCTGCTAGCGAACGCCCACCCCACCCCCACCAACCCTGTACGCAGAGTGCACACCTGGGCCCATCCGCCCTCCGGAAGCCTGGGTCCGGCGCTCTGCCTGGGAGGCAGTGTCCCCTAGTGGTTAGCTGAGCCCCATACAGCTGGGGCCTGGAGCCTCCAGGAAGCCCCGCCCACGCTCCCTTCTTCCCCAGCCCCGCTTCTGAGGGAGGTTCCGAGCCAGGGGAGGGGACGCCCTTCATCACTAGCAGTTCTCGGTCTACACCGGGGTCTGCTGTCCCCATCAGAAACAAGCCCAGAGATTCTCCCTCCTGGCCCATCAGAGACTGCCCCCGCAGGTGGACACACAGCTCTCTCGGGAACAGGGGACCACCCTGCACCCAGGAAGCCCACCCTCCAGGGCCCCCCCCACCCCCGCCCAGGAGGACTAGGCAGCCAGTCGTCGTCAAGGCCGGCCCGGGAGTCCTGAGAGATGGAGATGGACCGGCCAGCAGGACCAGGGAGGTGGGACACAGGCTCCCAGCAGACCCGCCTGCAGAGGCTGCCCCCACCCCCCGCACACACGGCCCCTTCTGCGGGCTCCGTCCTCCGGGCGCCTTCCTCCTGCCCCTTCTCACCGACTCCTGTTCCACCCTCACCTCCTTGGCTGAAGCACCAGCTCCCCTCATCCCGGGCCCCAGCAGGCTCCCCGGTCACCCCCACCTCACAGGGCTGCCTTCCCGCCTTCAGCGCCCAAGGCTCCGAAGTAGGAGAGGAAGCATCCGATCGCAGTCTGACCCCCCCGTTACCAGCTGTAGCTCCCTGAGGGCAAGACTTGCAGCTGCTCTGGTTCCCCTCTCCCCAAGCCTCCCCCCCACGCCCCACCCCAGAGCCCAGCCCCGCGCCTGGCCACAACTGGTGCCCAGCACTGAATGAATGAACGGATGAATGGGCAGGAACGGAGGGAAGGAGGGAGGGAGGGAAAGATAGGAAAGCCAGGGGTGCCATGTGAGCCAGCCCCCCCCCGCCGCCCACTGCCACGGCAGTGTCTGTGCCCAGCCCCCCAGGTCCCCGACACCCTCACAACCCCAACTTTGCCGGGTGGGAGGCTACACGTGCAAGGCCATCGTGGGAGACTCAAACCCCAGGGCTGCACTGGATCCAGCAAACAACTTCCACGAGGCGAGGCGAGGCCCCCGAATGCTGACATCATCCGCAGGGCCGCTGACCCCAGGGAGCGGCTGGGCTCTGGGGGCCGCGGGCGGGCGGCGGTAAACAGACCTCCACCCGCTGCTCAGGCAAACAGGCCTGCACAAACATGGCCCTCTCTGCGGAGCCCTCTCCGCTCCGGCTGATGTTGGGGGGCGCCGGGCCGGCTGGAGTCGCGTGGCATGGCAGGAGCATGGGGTCACACAGTCTGCCCACCTGTCTTTTCCTCTGGCCATCTGCCCCCTGTCTCCTGGCCTTCTTTGGGTGACCGCCTCGGGGCAGAGGACAAAATACAACCGCCTTGTGCCTGGTACAAGCCAGAGCAGGCCTGAACTTTGTCTCGGGGAGAACCCAGGTGCTGGGGAGGGGAACCCCCAAGCCCACACATCAAAGGCAGCAAGCAGGCCTGAGGCCCACGCCAGCCCCACCCTTCCAGAGCCCTTGAGGCCCCTCTGGGTGGTGAGCATTTGGGGCCTCAGCCACGCCCACACACCCCTACTCCCCTCCTGGTCCAAACCAGCACAGCCCGTACGCCCCATCCCACCAAGGGCTCCAAAATGAAAACCCCTCAGCTTCACCCCGTAGCTCCTGGACGCTCCCACTGACACTGGGGCTGCCAGCCCCCAGCCCACTGAGATGAGATCCCACCCAGAATGGACTTTGCTGGCTGGGGTGGGGGGACCCGGGGCAGTCCTTCCTGCTCCTCCAAGGCCTGAAGAAGCTGAAAGCCCTCAGCCCAGTGTGAGCCAGAGGCTCCCAGGGCACACTGCCCCGCTAGGCGTAAACTCTGCTAGAAGCTTCAGATGTATCATCTCCCGGGGGGTTCCCCCACTTTACACACAAGGATATCGAGGCCCGATGAGATGCAGTCATCTGCTTGAGGTCAGCAGGCCAGGCGGAGAACCTCCCCAGAAACCACAACCCTCCCCGAGGACCCTGGGGGCAGAAGAGTGGGCCCCGCCGAAGCCCCGCAACAGCCCCGGACAGGCCCCACCTCTGAGACGAGGCCGTTTCCCAGCCCTGACTCCGGGGCAGCCTCGCTGGCTGGGGAGCTGGCGGCCAGCAGGTCCCCAGTTGCCAGAGGACACACAGTGGGGCCATCCGCCTCTCGGGGCAGGGCCTTCCCACTCCCCGCCACTCCTGAGCCGTCCGCCCCCTCCCAGCACTGCCTCCCTGCCCACTGCCTCTGTCCCACCTGATGGGCAGAGGGGGCTGTGCCCAGCCAGCCTCAGGGGCCTCATCCTCCCACCCGATACCAGGGCAGCCGCTTCTTGACACCTGCCGCCGCGCTGGGCCTCGGCGGGCAGTCAGCCGGTTCCGGGCCTGCCTCTATCCCCTGACACCCGCTGTGTGAGGTCCCCCTGGAGCGCCCGTCCATCTCTCGGCTGACGTGGAAGCAGGCACACACACGCCCTGCCATCCCACGCTCAGGGTGCCCACCCATTCCCCCAGGGTGGAGGAGCCGCTGTATCCCCCTGTGCAGGCAAGGAAACGGGTGGCCAGAGGGGCAGGCCCAGGGCCACCCCGTGGGTGACACGGGCTCAGCCAGCAGCCCTCAGTCTGCACAGAGCGGAGTCTCGCAGGCCAGTGCCCTGCACGCAGAGCCCTGGCAGTAGGTGATGCGATGGGGTGGCAGCCCCCACCACCTCCGTAGAGCCCAGCTGAGGGGACCTCCCGGGGGCTGAAGAGGAGGAGGTGCTGGGCGGAGGGGGGGACACACCAGGAAGGACGCTGACATTGAGGGTCAGCGGCAGGCTGTTGTCTACCATCAGTCCCCGGCCTTTGGGGAATCTGACCCCCTCAGCCCTCCAAGGCCTCTGTAGGTGCCCGGAGCCCTCGGGGACCCCTTCAACCCCAGAGCAAGACATCTGTCCACCTTGCCCTACGGTGTAATGCATCCTGTCCCCGCTCCCCCAAGCTCAGCCTCGGGGGTGAGTACACTCAGCAAGGCAAAGTGAGGTTCAGAGAAGCAAGGACTTTCAGCCAGTAAGTGGAAGAGCGAAGGCCCGCAGGCCAGGGTTTAGGGGAACTCCTGCAGGCTCCAGCTGCCCCAGGACACACCTGCCTTAAACTCATGGCCGGGGAGACTTTTTACAGAAGTGTCCAGCCCCAGCTGTCTGTGAGATCACGGGACCAGGGGCACACACATAACACCCCCCAGTACACAGACACTCTGTCTGCCTTCCTCTCTCCTCCTCTCAACCCACGGCTGACCCCTCAAGCCAGGATGTGACAGCCTCCTTCTGCCCCTCACCCCTACCAGGGCCTCCCCTCTGCCTGATTAGTACCCTCTCCCGGGCAGGAGCCCTGGCTGGCAGCTCAGACCATTTCCATTTAAACCTCCGAGGAAGCCCTGCACAGTCGCCCACGGAGTCGGCTCCAGCTGACAGGTGATGTTTGCGCCTCTCCTCTTGGGGCTGGCAGGAAGACATGCTGTTGGCTTTCACTTCAGAAATCTGAGCCCGGAGCCCCTGAGTGTGGCCACCTTGCCGGTAGCTGCTGAGCAGAAAGGGACATGCCCCAGCCCACCTTCCTCTGCCAGTGGCATCCTGCATTCTACGGGCTCCATGTGCCCATACAGACAGCCTGCTCCCCAGCTCCTAAGCTCACTTGGGGAGGGAAATCAGAGAGACTGGTCCCTGTTGTCCCTGAGGACGCAGGGGCCAGGGTGGGGCAGGGTAGGACCCAGCTGCACCCCACCTCTGCCCCCAGCCCAGGCTTCATTTATTCGCATCAGCGCTCTGGCTTGGGCCACAGGGGCCTGGCACAGCCCAGCTGGGCTGTTTGAAGCCACACACGCCCCAGAGAGCCTCAGAGCCCTCCGGGGCGCCCGCAGGCCTGGGGCAGCTCCCTGATGTCACCCGCTCCACAACTTTCTCCTCCTCGGAGAGCTCTGATCAGCCAGGGCTCCCTGTAGCTGGGCAACAACACTCCCCAACCTTCCGGCCCTGAGCCTCCAGGCCCCGGGAGGAGGGGCGACCCCGGCCTCTGGCTTGGGGGTGGGGGGCACCGGCAGACCCCCGCCTCCAGCCCGGAGGTCCCATCGTTCTAGCCGCCAGGTGCACCGCCCTGGTCCCCTGCCCCGAGCAAGGCTGACAGTCCACCGCGCGCACGGGGAGGGAAGTTGGAGGCTGCTTAAGCCCCCCTCGAAGTCGTTTTAAAAATAAAACCTCGCTCCAGCCGTGACTCACGAGGCTGGTGGGAACGGGAGCGCGGCGCCCGGGCCGGCAGGCTGCCTCTCTTAGCGCGCTCTAAGCCCTTCGGCTCGGAGAGTCGGCACCGTCCGGCTCAGCTAGGCGACCCCCGCGGGCAGGGCCGTCTCCCTGGGGGCGCAGCAAGGGCTGGGGTCGGGGCTCCCCACGAGCCCCCGCCCTTTCCAGCCTCTGCTGGAGAGTGGAGCCTCCGGCCGCGCACCCCGCGCCTGCTCGCGGCGGAGCCAGCGCCATGGGTCCTCAGCTGTCGACTCGGGGTGGGGGGCACCCCCTCCCCAAATCCCAGAGGCTGCACGGTCCCCGCGGCAGCCGGGCAAAGCCGGGCAGCGGGATCCTGCGGCGCCTCCCTGCACTCGCCCTCCCCGCCCCGCTGGCCCCGGCACCCCGTCCCGCACGCGCGGACCCCGGCCCCCGCCCCGGACATCCATCCTTACCTGCGCAGCGGCCGGGGAGGCGGGTCTCCTCGGGAAACTTTGCGGCGACGACTGGAGCCTCAGGGGTTATTCCAAAGAGCGGGCGGAAACTGGAGCCGGAGGGCGCCCAGGGGCGCCCGGGAAAGGAGCCCCCGGCGCGCGGCGGGGCGCGGTGGCGGGCCCAGGGCGGGGGGCGCGCGGCGGCGCATCTGCCCGGCTCCGGCGCCCGGCGGAGCCACTGGGGGCGTGCGCGGGGCGGGGTGGGGGTGCGCCCGGCCGCCGGGGTGGGTGCGCTCGGCCGGGCGAGGGCTAGCAGCGGTGCTTGCGCGAGCGGCGGCGGCGGCGGCGAGCAGGGCGCGGGGAACCAGGCTGTGCGGCGGCGGCGGCGGCGGGGGCCGTGCGTGCAGGCGCGGAGCGGGGCGGGAGGGGAGGGCGGGGAGGAGGCGACGGGGGCGGGGGCGCCGCGCTGCGCACTGGCCGGCGGGACCTGGCGCGGGAGGCTGCGCCGCCGCGCGGGGACTCGGGCCCAACCCGGGAGACTCGGCCTCCGCGTCCCCCTCCTCCTGCCCTCGGCTAAAATGGATGGGGAGGTTGGGGTGTCTGTCCCCAGTGAGGGGGGGAGGCTGAGGAGGGAGGCTCCCAGAGCCAGCCTCCAGCGCGGGGGGGTAGGGGGGCGGGGAGAGAGAATCGGGTTCTCGCTCACGTGCGCCTCCCCTTACACCCCTCCTCTCTGCACTCATTCATTCATCCTTCCAACCAACCCTCCATTCATTCATTCACAAACAGCTACCCATCATCTATTGTGCGTGCCAAGGTAACCCCTTCCTCCCTGCCTGGCGCCCCTTCCCCCTCGCTTGCCTCGCTCACTTTGCTCTGCCAAGCTGCCTGAGGGGGCAGGGCCCCCAGCCCGGCCTTGCCCCTCACCAGCTGACTGTGACCTTGAGTCAGTTACTTAACCTCTCCAAATCTCAGTGTCCCCTGTTGTAAAAATGGGAGCACGAACAGCCTACCTCCAAGGGTTAACAGGAGGGTTGGAGGAGTAGGAAGGTGCCCAGGGCGGTGCCTGGCACACATGAGGGACTTAAGAAGTGTCTGCACCTGTTGTGTGGGGTCTAGTATGAGGGTGGGGGTGGACCAGACCCCCCTCATCTGAGCCTGGAAAGTCCCCATGCTCTTGGCCTTCTCTAGGATACTCAGGAGGCCCCCTGTCTGTCCACACGTCCCCTGGCCAGACCTTGTCACCAAGCTTGCTCGGTCATCCAGTCCTGCAACCCTTCCCCCTGGAGGGCTGTTCTGAGCAAGTCCTTAACCTCTTCCTGGAGCCCCACCGCCTCCACCTGGGCCCCACAGCTTGCCGGTCCCCCCACAGAATCCCCAATCTGGCTGAGACCTCCTCTGCCAAGTCCATCCCAGCCCCTTCCACCCACTGTCCCAGCTGCAGGCGGGTGATAGACCCTTCGAGGAGCCCAGCCTACCCTGTGCTTTGCTGTCCTTCGGTGCCTGGCCAGCCCCCTCCCTGGGACACCCCCCTGGCTTCTCCCTGGGAGAAGGTTGCCGTCAGGGATGCTGGCCCCTGTCTCCCCTACGTCCTGTGCCCGCCTGTCCCTCTCACCACCCCCCAGCCCAGAGCGAGCACCCCTGCCTGGGCCCCTCTTTCCTCTCCCTCCCTTCCCCTGCTTTATACTCAATTCACCAAACAGCTATTTTTTTCCTCCCAATTTTTATTTATTGTCCAAACAGCATTATCCCAACAATAAAGGAAAGAAAAAGAACCCACAATGCCACCACCCTGTGGCGTCAACAGCCTCAGTTCCTCCATCAGCCTCAGTCAGCCGCTGTCCCCTTCCAGGCTTGTCCACGCACTATCGGCTGTAATTTTTACAGAGCTATGGTTTCCGTTCCGCCTCCCCAGACCCCCAGATGGACGTGGGGGCCCTGGGGCTCTGTCTTCCCTCTGTCGTGGCACTTAGCAGGTTGCTCAGGAATTATGTCTGGGTCTCCCTCCTCTTCTAAACTGAATCCCTTGAAGGAGGGACCCCTTTCTGTCCCTCCCACCCGCACGCCAAGCACAGGGCTGACACAGAGCAGGCACTCAGAGCCTCAGAGTGGAGTGGATGGTATGGATATAGCTCTTTTTTTTTTAATATTTATTTGGCCGTGCCGGGTCTTGGTTGCAGCACGCGGGATCCTTCATCTTCACTGCAGTGTGGGAGAGCTTTTACTTGCGGCATGCAGTATCTTTTAGTTGTGGCATGTGGAATCTAGTTCCCTGACGAGGGATCAAACCCCAGACCTCCTACATTGGGAGTCCTAGCCACTGGACCACCAGGGAAGTCCCCGTAACAGTGGTTTTAACGGCTGCATGATAGTCCATCAAGCTGATGTTCCCGGTGGCGAGACAGTGCAGGGAACGTGGAGGTCTACTGTGCCGGTTGCTTTTTGGGTACCCAGAACCAAAGGGAATCAGGCCCTGCTAGACCCCGCCCTGTCAAAGCTGGAAATCCAGCAGCGGGGTAGACACTTCAATAGTTAAAGCTTAGCAGGATCTCCCTGAAACAGACATTGTCACCACGTGGCCCCAGGACACAGGGGCCAAGTCAACTGCAACATCAAGGACAGCTTTCCAGGGGAGGTGGCCCTTGAGTTGGGTCAGGAGGAATGTTCTGAGCAGACCCCAGAAGCTCATTTCAGCTTCTTGTCAGGGATGTGAAATAGCCTGGGGTTTGGAGATCTAGCATTCTTGGTTGGAGTTACGGGGTCACAGTCAAGACGGCCGTGGTGGAAGATGAGATGACTGATGTCAACCAGGCCAGGTGTCCATACAGGGCCTTGGGCAAGTCTGGAGAGTCTGGTCTTTGTCTCGGAAGGGGCAGAGTGCCAGGGAGGGTGGGTACAGCAGAGGCACTATTGGTCGTGAGGTTCAGAAAGATCGCTCGTTCATTCGGCACACACTTGCTGAGTTGAGCCCCTGGGTGCTGCGGGGCTCCCCAAGGGCATGGGCTGGTGGGAGCCCAGCCCAGGAGGACTGAGCTAGTCTTCGAGCCAGGCACTCACAGAGATGCTGTGTGCACGAGGCAGCACGGATCACATGGGGACAGTTTCAGCCTTGGGCTCACCGAAGCCCCAGCTCCCCAGGCCCCAGGGCGACAGTAACCCAGGCGGTGTCTGGCATCCAGGAGCAGTGGGCCCTACTGCTGGGCAGCCGGGGTCACGCTGACCCTGCCTCCGCCCACCTGCCTGCCCTCTAGGGAGTTCTCAGATGTGGACTCTGCTCACCGCCCCCACCACTCACCCGCTGCTGACCCTGGCCCTACGCCAGCCTCCCTGTCCCTTATCTTAACGGGGTCACCACGCACCTCCCGAGGCTGCCGTGACAGTCTGCTGAGGCCCCGAGAGGAAGGTGCTTTGTATACTGTGAAGTGCGGCGACAGCACAACTCATCGTGAATTATTGGCCGCCGAGGTTGTGCCGCTCTTGGCCCTGCCGAGGCTTGCTCTGGGCTGGGCTGGGGGCAGCAGGAGACACTACCTGACCCACAAGAAGGGTAGTGTCTGCCCCGCTGGATGGTCAGTGGGCATCACCAGGGACCCCTTGTCCTCAGGCTCGGTGTTGGGTGTCCAGAAACGAAGCCCCCGAGGGAGTGGTCAGGGGTCAGCACCCCTAAACAGACTAAGAGCTGTTGTTCAGAGGGCATGACCTTGGGCCAGCTGCCCAAAAGTCGGAGGCTTAGCCTGACCCCCAGGCCCCAGCTTGGACATCATCTCCAGGGAGGGTAGACCTCCAGCTCCTCACCTGGAGCCAGAGAGCCTCCCGGTGGCCCCATCTGTGGGTTCTTGGTCTTGGAGATCACTGTCTTCTGAGGCCCCAGGGTCCCCTGCCTCTGGGGGCATGTGATGGGGGGTGGGGGCGAGAAGTGCCGTCACCGAACACCTGGCCATCCCAGACTGCGGTCTCCTGGTGACAGCCGGGCGCATCCTGTTAGGTTTCCGTGAATCACGGGCATGTAGCCTGTGAGGAGGCTGGCGGTACACACCTGGCTGGGCACACCAGTTCCCCGCAGAAAGTCACAGCAACTTCTCTGATCCAAGTCCTAGCGCCACCACGCTCCCCCTTCTGTTCTGCCTCTGTGCACTAGACCTTTGCATCCCGCACAGCACGGAGGGTTGGGCCCCAGGGCAGAATTTCTGGGTCAACAAGGCCCCAACTCAGGAGGAAGTCCCAGAGAGGGTGCTCCAGGGAGCGGGCACAGCAGGGCAAAGTTAGGTCAGACAAAGCCAGCAACTCCCGAGGACAGGTGCTGGGGGCCGCGGGGAAGGGTGGGCAGGGCAGCCTGTGGCCAGGCTGGGAGCCCCCCTGCCCCGGCTTCTCTCTGCCGCTGGGTGCACTCTTGCCCACAGCACTGAATCAGGGGTCCCGCTACCCTGCCCTCTCCCACCTCTCCGGACCAAGTCAACTCCTACTGACCCCTCAGCCCAGGGCTTGACCATCCTGTCCTTCGAGAGGCCTTCCAGAATCCATTTTTCCCAATGGGGTCACTTGCTCTCTCTTCCCCGCTTGTCTTCCCCTTGGAAGGGTCTATATTTTTTTTTATAATTTTAGTTATGTATTTATGGCTGTCCTAGGTCTTCACTGCTGCAGGCGGGCTCTCTCTAGTTGAGGTAAGCGGGAACTACTCTTCCTGGTCATGTGCGGGCTCCTCATTGCGGTAGCTTCTCCTGTTGCAGAGGAAGGCTCCAGGGCACGCGGGCTTCAGTAGTTGCCGCTCCTGGGCTCAGCAGTTGCCGTTCCCGGGCTCCAGAACACAGGCTCAGTAGTTGTGGCACTCGGACTTAGTTGCTCCAGGGCATGTGGGATCTTCTTGGACCAGAGGTCGAACCCGTGTCCCCTGCACTGGGCAGGCGGATTCTTTACCACTGAGCTGCCCAGGAAGCCCCATTTTGTGTGATTTATGTGACCCTGTTTCTCACTTGCGGGACGAAACTTTCACATCTCTGAGATCGGGGCGTGGCCGGCAGTGTTTTCTTCCCCGGTTGTACGTGAAGCTTTGCTGAGGCTCAGGATTGATGGAGCCCGTGTTCGTTCTGTGTTTCATTACTGTCTGTCCCTCTCAGGAGACAGTGAGCCCCTTGAGGGCACATCCTGGGCCTCTCGTGGTCCCTGCGTGTCCCCAGCACCTGCTGCGGCGCCGGGCACCTGGGGAGAAGAGTCAGGCGCTGCTGAGGCAGCCCTGCAGGCACCGGTGACAGAGCTGCCCGAGGCCAACTGTGATTCCTGAAAATGCCCCGAGATGACAGTTCCAGGGGCTCCGGGGGGAGCCACACACTTCCGGGAGTATGGCAGCGTGGGGTCCTGGAGTGTGTGTATGGGTGGGGGTGATGGGAGGTGAAGGATGGAGATCTGGACTGACAGCTACCACCCTGGGTGGGTGGGAAGAAAGATGCAAAAGAAAGTCAGAACCGGCCCACGGCAGAGGCAGGACCGTACCACCCCAGGGCGCGGCATTCCCCACCAGCCCACCCTCCCCGGCCCTGGCAGGACTGAGGCTGCTTGTCTCTGATGGGCCCCCTGCTCCTTGGGAGCCCCCTCGCTCCCCCACAGATGACATCACCACCACCCCATTCCCCCACCTCCTCCAGGCACCCGGGGCTGCCTCTCACTAGCCCCTACCCCCCTCACTCCTGGGCCCTTTTCCCAGCAGAAGCAGTGCTCCTGATGACGACTCAAGCGTTTCTTGACTCTGGCTATCCTGCACCTGTTACACACATCCCAAGTCAGGTTCAGGAAGGGAGACGTGAGCTGTGTCTTAAAGGAGATATGAGCTGTGTCTTAAAACGATGGCCTGAGCGGAGGGGTCAGCCCATGCCGAGGCCCGGAGGGCTGGGTGGGGAGCAGCTGGTGGGCAGAGGGCTGTGGGACCCGGGAGAGGCTAGAAGTACAGGCCTGATCAGGAAGGAAGTTGGAGGGAGGAAAAGAGAGGGCACACACCCACGATGTTGGGGAGCCAGGGAGCAGGGTTCCCTGACTGCCCGAGGAGGGAGAAGTGGAGGGCAGGGTGGAGGATGGTGGGGGGTGGAAAATTCGGGGTTTTGAGACTGTAGGCTCAGAGACCTGCTGGAGCCCCACCTCCACGGACAAACCCTCCACCCCACCGCCGCCCCTTCTCAACCCCCCACAGACCTTCTTCGGGGCTCAAAATCCTCCCCACCTCCTCCTGCTCCCACACCTGCCCCAGTTTACTGCCTCGGTCTCCACCACCACCCAGGGGCTCTTGAGGCCCCGTGCCCCAAGTAGGCCACCTCCCCGGGGGACTCAGTTCCTGGGCCCTTCCCCTTGGGTCCTCTCTGTCCCCCCAACAAGCTCCAGTACCCCAGGGCAGCTGAAGCCACTGAGGCTGGGGGTGGAGTCGTGGGAATCTGCAGATGGGGTGTCCTGAGTCAGGGTCCCCAGCCCGAGTCCTGGTGTGGAGCAGAGCTGTGGTCCAGGTCCGGGGTTGGGTGGGGTCACTCAAGGCCCCTCAGTCTGCCCAGCATGGGTGCAGCCAGGCCTGGCAGGTTCTGAGCTAAGTACTCCTCTGCGATGGGGCACTGGGAGGACCCAGAGAGGAGGGGCACAGGAGGAGGGGGAGGGCCCCGGTGACGGTGGGGGATGGGGTTGCCCAGCAACCACCACGCTGCCGCTGCCGAGGAGGGATCCTTAAAGAGCTGAGCGGAAAGGCTGGGCCTCGGAGGGGCTGAAGCACCGCCTCGCATACCAATGGCTGCCACCTCCTCCTGCCAGGAGTGCGGCTCCAGCTGGGAGGCCCACAGGCCTGGGAGCAGGGGCACCCAGCCCAGGGCCACCTGAAGCCGCTGGGCTGGAACCAGGCTGGGGTCCTATCTGGTCCCCACAGGATACAACATGGGAGGGGCCAGAAGGCCACCGTGAGACCCTCAGGAAGGGGGCACCCTGAGCTCTCGGATCCCAGGGCCTGGGACAGGAGGGACCTGGAGCTTCCCAGTCCCACCCCTGGCCCTCCCAACAAAGGAGCACTGGTCTTAGAGCCAGGTGAGTGGCTCAGTGATAAAGAATCCACCTGCAATGCAGGAGCCTCAGGAGACACAGGTTCGATCCCTGGGTCGGGAAGATCCCCTGGAGGAGGGCATGGCAACCCACTCCAGTAGTCTAGCCTGGAGAATCCCATGGACAGAGGAGCCTGGTGGGGCTACAGTCTGTGGGGTCGCAAAGGTCGGACTCTACTGAAGTGACTGAGCACGCAGGCACAAGTGACCTTGTCTTGGCCGAGTGACCTTGAACGAGCCACCTCCCAGCCTTGTGCGCTGAGAGCCCCAGACAGGACTGCCCAGAGGAGGCAGCCAGAGAAGGCTGGGTCTGGGGGGTGGAGTTTCTACAGAAGTCCTTCCTGGTGTCTGACTCATGGTCCCTGCATCTCACACGGGCTTGCTGCCTTTCCTCAGTCTTTATCGGGAAGAAGGACGTCTGTTTGGTCTCAGTACCACACCTCATATTCCAAAAGCAACAACAAGAGTGAGATTCAGCCATGTGGTCTTCTGGTTCCTTTCCTTTTAGGGCCTTGGCTTCCCCGTCTATACACAGAGGGGCTGAACTAGCTCAAGGGGGCCTCGCCGGGCTCCGAGGATGCGCCTCTGGACTTCTGCCCCCCTCTCAGCATCACGGGGAGAGCTCCCTTCCAGCTTCCCTCAGGGGTGGAAGGTGGGGGCTGGGGCATCGCAGAGGCCAGAACCCCGCTGTTCCCTAACACCAGGGTGCTCCTTCCATCGACTGGGTTGAGCCACATTTGGAAGCCAGTCTCATGCCCTAATTGGTCCCTGTGGGTTTAGCATCACCTCTCCTCCCGGCCCCCCGTCAACCCATCCTCGGCCACCACCATCCCCCCAGCCCCTACCTGCAGGTCCGCTCCCTTCAGTAGGCTACCCCTCAGCTCTGAGAAGCCGCCTTTCCCCCCACCAATTGTATTTATTTATGGCTATGCTGGGTCTTCCTTGCCGTTCAGGCCTTTCTCTCACTGTGGCGAGCGGGGCCTAGCCGCCAGTGGCAGTGCGCAGGCTTCTCGTTGCAGTGGCTCCTCTTGTTGGAGCACGGGCTCTCGGGCGCTTGGGCGTCAGTCGTTGCAGCCCGTGGGCTCCGCGGTTCCGGCTCCTGGGCTCTAGAGCGCAGGCTCTGCAGTTGTGGTGCACAGGCTTAGATGCTCCTCGGCATGTGGGATCTTTCCGGACTGGGGATCGAACCCGTGTCTCCTGCATTTGCAAGTGATTCTCTACCATTAAGCCTCCAGGGAGGCCCCGGAGCTGCTTTCTAAAGTGCTCGCCTGACCCTGAGGCTGCCTCACTCTAGCACCCTCCACGGCTCCCCACGGCCATGGGAGAAGGCCAGGGCCCCACGGTCCTGGCTGCCCCTCTGCCCGCAACTCAGCCTCACTCTCCTCTGGACATTTCAACCAGATGGGGCTGCATCAGCATCTGTTGAATGAGTGAATGACACGGAGAGCAGATCTTTGGTGCCAGCCATGCGGGCCTCCAGGACGCAGGAATGACCAATCAGGCCAGGCCCTCTTACAGGCTGCCATGCTGGTAATGAACCAGCAAATAAAAGAGAGGATGGGATCACTCCAGGACCATGACATGTCCTCTTAAGGAAATAAACAGGGTGATAAGAGGAACAGGGTGGGAGGCACTTCAGGGGTAGGCCTTTCAGAAGAGGCAACATTTTCATTGAAGACCTGAAAGATGAGCAGGAGCCAGCTTAGAAAAAGATGGACAAAGCATGTGCCAGGCAGAGGCAGGGCAGTATGTGCAAAGGTCCTGGGGCATGAGAGAGCCAGACCTATTCGAGGAAGAGAAAGAAGTCCAGGAGACCAGGGAGAATGTAGGATGGAATGCAGCCATGCATTTGTGGAGGGGAATATAGATTTTATTCTAAGTTTAATAGCAAACTATTTGAGAGTTTCAAGCAGGGAAGTGACATGATCTAATTTATATTTTAAAACGATCATCTGAACAACCACTTTGGAGAACAATTTGGCAGTAACTAGTCAAGTTAAAAGATGTTCATATACCACAACCCAGCGGTCTCGTTCCCAGGCATAAAGGAAATAAATTCTGGACCTGGGCTCATGGGCTGTGTGCAAGATGCTACTTTGGCTGGGTTTGCAAGAGACAAAAATGAGCACGTTTGATGGTCGGTGGGAGGACAGGTGGATGAGTGTGGGACTGTCCCAGCCTGGAATATTACCACACAGCCGTGAAAGCAGACCGACCAGAGCAGCCCGGGCCTGCCTGGTGAGCCGCCAAGCCTCGCTGTGGAGGGTATCAGCCGATTCCAGGAGCTCCACTTTCTAAGACACGAAGACCTGGGTAATAGCCTGTTGAGGGATATAGAGAGTAAAACTCTAAAGAAAATGCATGCAGGACTTCCCTGGTGGCTCAGTGGTAAAGAGTCTGCCTGCCAGTGTAGGAAATGCTGGTTCCATCCCTGGTCTGGGAAGACTCCACGTGGAGCAACGAAGCCAGTGACCACAACTACTGAGGCTGTGCTCTGGAGCCTGGCCCAAGAGCTGCAACTCCTGAGCCCACGCACCTAGAGCTCGCGTTTCGAAACAAGAGAAGCCCCTGCAATGAGGAGTCGGCGCAGTGCAACCGAAGAGTAGCCCCCACACCCCACAACTAGAGAAAGTTGGTGCAGCAAGGAAGACCCAGCACGGCCAAATATACATAATAACTTTTTTAAGTTGTTGAAAAGAAGGTAGTATAGTAGTAGTGTTAGTCTCCCAGTCGTCTCTGACTCTCTGTGACCCCACGAACTGTAGCCCGCCAGGCTCCTCTGTCCATGGGATTCTCCAGGCAAGAATACTGGAGTGGGTTGCCATTCCCTTATCCAGAGGATCTTCCCGACCCGGGGATCAAACCCGGGTCTCCTGCATTGCAGGCAGATTCTTTGCCATCTGAGCTACAGGAAAGATGTTACAGAGAAAACATATGCCAAATTCAGAGTGATGGGTTCTTCTGCCAGGGAGGGAGGGTAGGGCTTCATTTCTATGACGTTGTATTTGTTGGGCTGTTAGTGGGGTTGAGGGACCGTGTGTGTGTGTGTATGTGTGCACGTGTGCTGCTTTCATCAGTAGAAAAGGAGCACCCGTTGCTGGACGGGATGGAGGGGAACCGTCTGCTGGCCAGGGCCAGCAGAGGAGCCGTCTGGGTGGGAGGTGACGGTGGCCGGACCTTAAGGGGGAGGAGAAGTTGAAAATGCAACCCCCGACCTTCCCAGTTGTTCAGAACCAGCAGTCTTTCCTCCTCCCAACCCGTGGTTAGTTTTCTGCTCAATTATCCCCTGGTTCTCAGGCTCCTCTGTCCATGGGACTCTCCAGGCAGGAATACTGGAGTAGGTAGCCGTTCCCGGCTCCAGGGGATCTTGCTGAGCCAGGGATCGAACCTGGGTCTCCTGCACTGCAGGCAGATTCTTTACCGTCTGAGCCACCAGGGAAGCCCCAACTTTTCTTCTCCTTTTTCAGGAAGAAACGTGAAGCTCAGGGCAAGGGGCTGCCTGAGATCACCCAGCAGGCTGGGGGCAGAGGAACCTGCGGCCCTTCCTTAGGGGCCGTGGGCCTCTCTGGCCGAGAGGAACTGAGCAGGAAGTCCAGGCTGCCTTCATGACCCACCCACAGTGCCTCTCCAGGCGGCCTTTCCAGGCCCCTCCCCCAGAACCTTCCCCCCCACCCCTCGGGGCTCCCCTGGGCCCCAGCCCCTCGTTCCCGCACAGCTGGAGACTGCACCGCCCGGCTGGCTGGGGCCCAAGTCATCTCTTGTAATTGGGTTTCAGGGCTGCTCGTGGTTATGCTAATGGTGGGACGCTGGGACCCCTGGCTCCTGGGGGCGGGGAGGCCCAGGCTGCAGCCAGGGTCCCACAGCACTGCCGACTCAGCACTTGCCTTAGAAATCAGTCTGCCCAATTCAAAGCCTGGCTTCCTTGCACGAATCACGTTAACCTCTCTGAACATCTATTTCCTCATCTGTAAAGTGAGAAAAATAATAGTCCCCACTCATTAGGCTCTCCAGGGAGGGAAGGGTAAAATGAAAGAATCCACTGGAAACGCTTGGCCCAGCGCCTAGCACAAAGGATTTGCTCGATAAATGTGTTATTAAGTATTTTTTATTTTTGTTTAACGTCTAAAAGTTCCTCCAGGAAAATGTGAACAGGGGTTAGCCGATTCTGTGTGATGAGCTAATGGGTGACTCACTTTTCTTTTGCTTTTTTTGTATATTATCTAATCGGGGGCAATGAACATGAATTTCTGGCAACACAAAATGCCAATAAGTGGAAGGTGTCTGGGGAGATTGGAGAGTGGGTGTTGAGGGTGGGTGGGGTCCAAGGGTTTGGGGTCAGACTTGGGGGCCTCTGGCTGGGACGCTGGGTTTTCAGGGGCAGAGTCCAGGCAGGAGGGGATCAAGGAGGGGCCTAGACCAGCAGGAACCACAGCCAGGTCATCTGCTTTGAGCTTAAATAGCTGACTGGGCGGCTTTTGTAGGGAAAGTCATGGGGGTGGGATGCCCGGGGCAGACCAGGGAGCCGACTGCAGAGTCCGGCTGCACATGGGTGAACAGGGAGGCCCATCTGAGGTTCAAAATAGCAGAGGAATGAGAGCCCGGCCCAGGGCCAGTGGGAAGGAGGAAGCTGAGGGGGAGACTTTAGAAAGGGGGCCCAGCTGCTCTCTGCAACAAGAGAAAAGCCTGCACAGCAATGAAGACCCAGCATAGCTGAAAGTTCCCAACAGATTTAGGGAATCTCAGGGCTCTGTTCAGAGAACGGAGTGAGAGGCTCGATCCTGAAGGCAAGCAAGCCAAGTCTGGCTGAGCAGCAGGCTGAGTGGGCCAGGCTCCAGAGTCAGAGCAATGGGATTGAAATTCTATCTCCACCACCCTCAGTGAGTGGCCTCGGGCCAGACACTTACGTGAGCCTCAGTCTCCCCATCTGTAAAATGGAGCTGTGCATCCAGCTAGTCCCCATGCCTCTCCCTAGGAGGCCGGTGAACAAGCCTTGATGAGCAGAAGCTGCTGTTGTCATTACTGTTGTTGTTGTTTTAAAGCTTTATTTATGTATTCGTTTTTGGTGGTGCTGGGTCTTCATTGCCACACTCGGGCTTTCCCTAGTTTCGGCAGGCGGGGGCTGCTCTCTAGTTACGGTGTGTGGGCTTCTCATTGCGGTGGCTTCTCTTGTTGCATGAGTGCTTAGTAGTTGTGGCGCGCGGGGGCTTGGTTGCCCCAAGGCATGTGGGATCTACCAGGACCAGGGAAGGAACCAGTGTTCTCTGCATTGGCAGGCGGATTCTTAACCCCTGGACCACCAGGGACGTCTGTTGTTATTATTAAAGCAACAGCCTGGCCGCATCCTTCTCCCCGGCTGACTGGGGAGAGCGGGGACCCCAATCCTGCATTGTGTCACCATGAAGCTCTGTGATGCTGTGATGGTTTTACAGGCATTTTAAACTTTATCATCTATGCCCCAGAGACCTTCACTTAGCTGACCTCTCCACGCCCCCACGCAGAAGGACACGCCCCAGGGAGTGGAACAACTGGCCCAGCATAATGGCTGGGGGTTACAGGACCCGGCCTTGCAAAGCGCAAGGACGTTGCCTCCCCCGGTGTGGATTGTGGTCTTGGACTTTGCCTCTCTGGACCTCGGTTTCCCCGTCTGTAAACAGGCCGGGAAGGGGTGTGTATACATATGTACACACACGTTAAGATGATCAGCAGAGGTCCACGTAAAAGCCTGGCGCTGAGAAGTGTGAGCCCCCAGGCGCCTCCCCCCCAGCCTGGGGAATGTCCAGTAAGCCTCTCATTTTCCACCAGGCAGCCCCACGTCACAGGACAGTGACCTTGGCCTGGGGGACGGAGCTTGTCAAACACGGCAACTGCTCGCGCAGCTTGAGATGCCTTTGAAGTCTCTTGTTCTATCTTCAAAAATTCAGCACATTTCACATTCTATTCCATCTGTGGGGCATTTCTAATCTAAAATGTGTTTTAAACGGCTTGCCCTCGAGTAACAGGGACACCCACCGCAGCCCTGTGGGAAGGCAATGGTGTTGATTTCCTGGGAACAGAGTCCCCAAACCACCCACCCCCTCCTCCGCATGAGGCTGGGGCCACCGTTCCACCGTCAGGGGGGCGGTCAGTCAGTCAGTCATCACCTCACTGGTACCAGGCGTTGTGCTAGAGTCCGGGGTACCACGGAATGGGTGGGCCTGTTCTGGGGGGGAACCAAGGAGGAGGACAAAGGAGGAGGTCTGAGAGGGGGTCACCTGGAAAGTGCAGTAGCCCCTGGGCCCCCCTCCTGCCCCATTGCCCTCTGACCTCCCCCCTAACTCTCTCTGCTTCGGCCACAGCAGCCTCCTGGCTGTGCCTCCAACCTTCCAGGCGGGCTCCTGCCTCAGGGCCTTTGCACAGACCAGCCTCTGCGTGCTCTTCACGAACGGCTCCCTTTTCAGCAGGTCCTCAATTCCTTCTAGATGAGCCCCTCTCCACCTGCCTGCTACTCTCTCCTCCTTTCTCTACACGCTTCACAACCTCGGGCGCTAATGCTAATGGTAATTCTCATTTGAGTTTATTTTGTTGTTTCTCGGCTGTTAGATGATGAGCTCTGTGCCAACCGTCTGGGTCCCAGAGCCTGGCACACATCGGGGCTGCATGCGACTCTCTCAAGTGAGAGAAAGCTGAGACCTGGCCTTATGGGGAGGGTGGAGGAAAGCAGGCCAGGCAGAGGGGCTGGGTGATTTGGGGGAGCAGGCCCCTCCCCAAGCCTGGCCCTGGAGGCCCGGACGAGGGCACGTGGCAGCCACGGCCTCCGGAAACACCCAGAGGGGCTGCGCCGGCCGCAAAGTCACCGCTGTGCCCGCTCACCCAGCTCCTCCCTGGCCCAGTAACCTGCTCAGCGCTTTCCTTGGGTCACCGAGTCTCCTCTGTGGCGGCCCAGCCCCGCTGGAGGATTTAGTCCCCGTCAGGGAAAGGCCAGCCAGCAGCTCCTACACGGCCTCCTGCCTCTGCCCTTGAACCGGCCCTGCCGCCTGCACGGCCCCGACCCCCCAGGCCTGCCTCCTAGGGCCCCCCCGGGGGGCTCCTCTGCAGGGCCCCTTGGATGAGAGCGGGGGACCCCATGCAGCCTGGCTGAGTGACTCTTGGCACAGTCGTAACCTGTCAGGTTGGTTCAGCAAATTGTTGGTGGGCGCCTGCTGTGTGCCAGTCTCTGTGCTCAGCGCTGGGACGCGCTGTGGACCAGACACGGAGCGGGGGTGGGGAGCGGGTGGGGAGGTAGACGCTTTTCTGGGAGGTCTGGATGCTGGAGGCGGTGATTGCTGGCCCATGGGAGGGTGGGGAGGGTGCAGCTGGAGACCAGCTCCAGACGCGGGGAGCTGGGTGCTCTCCTGGCTCTCGGGGAGGGTCTCCTCCAGGCAGGGAAAAGCCTCTGCACAGGTCCTGGGGCTGGAGGAAATGGGGAATGTTTGAGGACCTCGAGGATGGGTGAGAGACAGATGGCGAGGCAGAGGCGGGCGGAGAGGAGAAAGGTGAGGTGTCACGGGCCTGGGGTGTTGTGTGGGAGCAGCCAGTTCTTTGTCCTGAGAGCAAAAGGGATCTTTACCCAGGAAGCTGGGGGACCTTTACCCAGGAGTCGTTCAGCTGCATGGTGAGCAGCTTCTTCTCCACGGCCCGGCTCGCTCATCTGTAAAATGGGTTAGTGATCATATCCTCCACAGAGGGTCAAGATCAAATGAGCCCATGTGAGTACAGACTTTACCTGGCCCCGGGCCCAGGCCCTCTGCCACTGGGGGCTCTTCCGCTATAAAAATATTGAAAGTTGATTGTATGACTTTGTTGGCATAAAGACAATTTTATTAACATTTGATAGTATATATTTCCTATGTATGTAACGTTACGTATAACATTATCTTCAACCTAAAAGTTCACTTTTTCCTTCTGACTCTTCTCTTCTGGCTGCACGGGGTCTTCGTTCTGGCACGCTGCTCTTGTTGCTCTAGAGGCTGTGGGCTCGGTAGTTGCGGAGCTCGGGCTTAGTCCAAGCTCATGGGATCTCACTTCCCCGACAAACCCAGGATCCCTGCATTGGGAGCTCAGAGTCTTATCCACTGGCCCCCCAGGGAACTCCCTTTTCTTCTGATTTTAAGGGCAATTACCTTTTCAGGGTCCCTAAGAGAATTGAGTCCCAGGCACATGCCTACTGCTCTTCTCCTGAGCCCTCAAAGTGGGGGCTACTCTTCTCTGCGGAGGTGCTCCCTCTCAGGGCAGGAGGGGGTGGGGGGGTGGACAACCAGAAGAGGAAGAGGTATCCTTGGGCCCCTCCCCCTGCCCTCCCCCACCCTCACCCTCCCCCCTGCCCTCTGCCTCCCCATCCTCCCCATCCTCCCCCTCCCCATCCTCCCCATCCTCCCCCACCCTCCCCCATCCCCCACCATTCCCCCTTCCCCATTCCCCCTTCCCACCTTCCCCCGCCCCCTCCCCACTTCCCCCTCCCCATTCCCCCCTCCCACCTTCCCCTTCCTCCCTCTCCCCCATCCCCCAGCCCTCCCCCTTCCCACCTTCCCCCACCCCCGTCTCTGTCCTGCTGCTGCCCTGGTTCCACCACATTCCGGCCTCTTTGATCCTCCCTGGGCCTGTGGAGAGCCAGGCAAAGCCCCCCTTCCCCAGCACAGGCACCTGCAGCTGCCCCTCCGACCAGGGAGACGCCCAGACTCACCTCCCTGCGTGCCCTCCTTCCCTCCAAGATGTGCTGCTGCCGCCTCCCCCATAAAGCACCCCCATCATCCTCCCTCACTGGGATGCTTACACACTCCTCCCCGCCCAACTTGGGCACCCTCGTGGCCCCTGGCACACAGCTGGCACCCAATTAAAATGTTCTGTGCAGAGAGGGATGGGGGAGCGCGGAGTCCCCCGCAGTAACCGTGACCAAGCCCTTCGGGTCCGGCCCTCTGCTCCCTTTCACCGGGTGGCGGCCACATGCCAGCCCCTGAACTGGGCACAAACTGGGGAGCGGCTCTGCCCCCACACAGGACAGCAGGCCCGGGGGGTTGAGGGAGGGGCAGCCCCCCAGATGCCCCAGGCCTGAGGAGGTGTGGGGTGGGCAGAGGGGGGTGGGGTTAGGGGACTGCTCGTTTCAGCAGCAGAGTAGGGGCAGGGAAGGGCGGCAGGCTGGAGTGAGGCCCCCCCAGCGCGCCCCGGCCTGGCGAGTGGCTGTCAGGGGACAGAGGATTCGGCAGTGACTGGGGTGGACCTCATTTCCACCCCAAGGTCACAGGCTCAGCGCTGAGGCTCGGAGCCAGTTAACTGTGTCCAGCCAAGCATGGCTCCAGCACGTCTCCAGGCGGGGGCCGCGGCCGGGCTGGACCACCTCGCCCCGCAGGGGGGTGCCAACAAGCAGACTCAGACGGCAGGCGTTGGGCCAGGCACCTCACACACTCTGGCCTAGGAGCTTCCGCCCCCACACCCCCCAAATCCAGAAGAAACCTCAAGTCCCCCTCAAAGCTCAGGGCCAGGCCTGGGCCTCACTCACTCACTCAGCCACTCACAAGCTCAGTGACCCTGCTTAGCCGGGCAGGTTTCGGTCCTCTGGGCAGGGCTGGGCCCAAAACCCAGTGCTTGCCCACATTTAACTCGCCCACCACCCAGCTCAGCAAGAAGGCCCTTTCAGACAGAGGGGTCGTGCAGGGGTTAATAAAATGGGTGCTGACAACCAATCATCCTGGTTCAAGGCCCTTTCCCCCATTCAACCCATCAGGCCAAGAGCTTCAGTTTCCTCATCCGAAAAATGGGCTAATGACCAGTTGTGATTTAGAACCTCAAACCAAACTGAGGGGAGCATGGGGGCGGTGGTGCAGCAGAAAGGGGAGGCTCTGGAGACTCCAGGCCAGCATCCAGGTGAGGTGGGCAGGGCCAGCCTTGGCCGGGCAGCAGGAAGGCCTGGAACCGCCCTGCTTTGGGTGGGAGGCTGGACAGCACACGCAGGGGGACCGCCTGTGATATCTTTGGCACTGCTCCCCATTTCCCATGTTCCCCCCAAGCCTCCAGGTCGTCCCCCCAGCTCTGAGTGCCTTGGGCACCACTTGACCAGACATCCAGGCCCCTGGGGAGAGAGGGCAGGGGCAGGGTTTAGACCCCTGGGTTACTGCCCCTCCCCGAGTGCCCCCCCCACGGGACTGCGGGGCACAGAGGGCTGGGGGATGGAGACTCTGCAGAGCAGCCTCCTGCGGTGCCTGCTGAACTGGGGCCCACGTCCTCCGTGTAGCTCGAGTCTGAGCCCCCAGTGCTGGGCCGCGCCTGCGCTCTCCCACCTGTGGCAGGTGATGCCACCTGGCTACCTGTGCCCCCTCCCGCCAGCTCCGCCTCTGCCCCGGGCCCACCTCCCTCCTCAGCCCCTGGGTGTCCCCAGCCTGGTGGCCATCAGGCCAGTTCACCCCCGCCCCCTCGCTCAGTCAGGGCCACACGCAGTGGGATTTCTTCAGGGGCTCAGGGCAGGTTAGCGTTGGCATCTCCTTCCAAAGGGGCCTTCGGAAATGCAGGTCAGCGCCCCCTCCACGCCCACCCCTTTGCGGCTTGCTGCCAATCCATTTGGCATCCAGCCCTTCACAAGCACGAGCCAGCTCGTTTGCGGCCAGTGTTAATTAAGAGAGAGAGGTGATGGGGGGAGGTGGGGAAGGGCCATGGAGGGCAGCTTCTGACAGCCGCCAGGACTGCCCTGAGGGCTGAGGGGGCGGGGGGCTGGACCCGCGCCCACCTGAGATGCCCCGTCCTCCCCCCGGGCTCCGGGGCAGACCTGTCCAGACATCCAACCCCTTGTCTCTGCAGCCAGCCTGCTGGGGTTGGGGCGGGTCAAGACTGCATCCGGGGGCCTACTGTGCGCTCTGCCTGTAAGTGGAGGAGGAAGGCCCCGGTCCTGGCGGGGCGGGTGGGGGGACCCTCCCTCTGGACTTTGAGGTCCACCTGTTCTGCGGCTTTGACATCAGACAGACCCAGTTCCGATCCTGCTATTGTGCAGCTCAGCCTCTGGGCTTTGCTTTTTTTATCTGTAAAATGGGAGCAATTGCACAGCCCCTGCGGCTTTGCTATGATAGTACATGGGCCCAGTCTGCCTGGCAAGGAGCCCTCGCTCCATCACTGGCCACGTGCCCTCCCGGGGCAGAGCCCACAGCCCCAGCCTTGGTGAGTCCCGCCCCACGGCCTGCACGTCCACCGGGGTGTCCACCAGGGTCCATCTCCAGCTCCGGCTGCCTCGCCCGCCTGCTCTGCCCACCTGCACCCCCGCCCTTTCCCGGCGGCCCCCACCCCTGCTCTGGGAGCGCCCAGCCGCTCCTCGCCTCTCCATCTTAATTAGCTGCTTGTATTAATCTTGCAAGTAACGTGGCAACTTGCAGCCCTGGGTTTTTGGGCTGTGGAATTAATTATTCCCCAAGCGAAGAGCTGTCAGCTCTGGGAGACCAGCCACTCGGAGCCACCCAGCACCACTTAGCAGCCTCCACACAGGGGCCTGTGGCCTGGCCGGCCTGGAAATGGCCCCACTCCTGGCCCGAGCCCTGTTCCGTGAGTCCCCCCCCAGAGGGGCTGCAACAGGACCCTAGAAGGGAGGCCGGGAGGCCAGAGCAGTGGCAGAGCGAGGCTGGCCTGGGAGCCAGGACCCCGGGGGCAGGGGGCTGAGGCACAGCAGGTCCACGGCCCCCACCGGCAGCACCTGGGCCTGGGACGCACCCGCCCCAACTCGCCTGGGTTCGTCCTGATGAGCCCCGAGCACGGTGCTTCACACCCAGGCAGCTCTATGGTCAGACGCCGGAGCCCTGGCTGGGAGGGGCGCAGACCTGTGCAGCCCTGACATTCCAGCCGAGAGCCTGCCAGCTTCACTCTGCTCCGTGGGGAGGCCAGAGCGGGCAGCCGGCCAGGCGGGGCGCGACGGACAGGGTGGCCGGCGGTCCAGCTCTGGTCAAGGGAGGGGGCCCAGGGGCTGGCGGAGCCAGGGAGAGCCCTGTTTCTTCCTTGACCTTCACACCAAGCCTGTAAGGTGGCCTGTCCTCCCATTTTACATACAGGAAAACTGAGGCACGGTGGCTCAAGTCACCCATCTGTTCCATTTGCTTCCAGTCCCAGGGCCCTGGTCCCCCCTGCAATGAGCCGGGGTGGGGCCCGGACCTCACGGGCGGGCGCTGTGGTCCGCGAGGCTCCCCGCCCTGGTTCACAGCTCTCACCCCGCGCGCTCATGCCCCGGGCAGCCCTTCCCCTGGCTGGGTCCCTGTGACCAGAGGTCTGTGTCCCCGCAGCCTGTGAGCCCCGCCCCTCTGCACCGCGCTGGCAGGCGGGCTCTGGGCACCACTGGGGAAGGAAGGATGCATGTGGCTGAGGGTCGCCTGCCAAGCTAGCAGCCCACGATCGCCCCTCCACACAGCCGCCTGCCCCCTCAGCCTCTCCCCACTGACGGCCTTTGTCTCTCTCTCTCTTGCAGCCAACAGCTCCCTGCTCGGAGGTGGCGGTGGTGAGTAGACCCTTCCTGTGGGCTGGGGTGCAGGGGCTGGGTGGGTGGGGGTCCACCTCTCTCCTCCTGGCCCCTCGCCCACCTTCCGAGCCCAGCTGGCGGCCGTGCCTTCCCAAGGCTTCCCCCTCGTCCCCACTGGGCACCCCTCCCATCTTCCCACTCCGCCCTTCTTTACTGCCCCCCACCCTGTCGGCCTCGCTTGGCCTCCCACATCTGGAGACCAAGCCGTACACCTGAACGTCAGGCCTGGCTCCTGCACGGCTGGGTGACTGGGGTAGGTCCCTGCCCCCGGAACAGAGGCCGCCTGGTCTGTAACCGGGGGGCTGGAAGGCCCCCTGAGGTTTCAGAGGGACTGGGCCTGGGTCGTGGGGGCATAGCACCACAGGTATGATGGGAAAACCCCAGCCCTGCCCCCTGATGCCCACAGGTCCTGGGCAAGTTTGCCCACCTGTGAGGGTGAAATGAGCGTCTCCACTCTGCCCTGCAGCCTCGCAGAGCGGCTCTGCGTCAGGACACGGTCTCGTCAAGTCAGGGAGAGCTCCAGCATCTGTAAAGCCCGCGAGGAGGCGGGTGTGCTCACTGTTCTAAGGCCCACCATGACATAGCAGGGCTAGGTGGGCAGGGCGTCGAGGTCAGAGCGGGCCCGGCCTCCCGGGACGCAGGCCCAGGTCAACCGGTGCCGGCGGGGAGGGCCGGGGGGACAGTCCCTGAGCCCCCAACGCCTGGCCAGCCCGGCCCAGGCCGGCCATGCCAGCCCCTCGCCCCCAGCCCCGGGGCCCCTCGCGGGCTGGCCTGCCCGCTGTCTCTGCCGGCGGCCCAATGATTGGTGAGCCAGGGGCCAGGGGTTAATGCGCCGTCGGATAAATCCCAGGGGCTGTGTTTACGGCGGTGGTGGCGGGGCCCAGGCCAGGTTTTAAAAGGGGAAAAAAATAAAAGGGGCATAGAAGGTCAGGAATAAATAAGAGCAGCGTTAAGAGCTGTCGGTGACCAGCCAGGATGCAGGATTGGGACGCGGGGCGGAGGGGGGGGGGTCTGTTTGTGGTTGGAGATGTTTTCCCTCCCTCCCCCGCTTCTCTTCCAGCCATCCCTCAGGAGGTCACCACTACCCTGGAGGCCTCTCAGGATGAGGGGCTTCACCCGGCAGGGTGCCCTGTGGGCAGTGGGCTCAATGAGGTGCCCCTGTCCAGGCATGGGGACCAGGGAGGCTCCCAGAGGACGGGGTGGGGACCCGGGGAATGGGTAGCAGTGAAGAGCAGTGGGAAGGGTGTGCTGGGCCGGGGGAACAGCACAGGCGAAGCCTGGAGTGAGGGGGACTCTGAAGATGGGAATGGTTAGAGCCCAGACAAGGGGAGGGGAACCAGGAGAGGATGCAGGGGCCTCAGAGACCGTGTGAGGAGCTGGAGTTTTAGCCGTTCAGTTAGGAGGACCAGCTTCCCAGGTGGAACCTGCCTGCCAATGCAGGAGACATAAGAGACGCAGGTTCAATCCCTGGGTCGGGGAGATCCCCTGGAGGAGAGCATGCCAATCCACTCCAGTATTCTTGCCTGGAGAATCCCGTGGACAGAGGAGCCTGGTGGGCTACAGTCCACAGGATCACAAAGAGTTGGACACAACTGAAGTGACTTAGCACACACACATGTAGGAAGACAAAGGATTACAGAAGCTGTGAGACTAGTAATCTAAATGAGGTCATCAGCCCTCTTCTGCTAAAAACTCTTCTGGGGCTCTCGCCTCACTTCCTTCCACGGCCCACAAAGTCTCCAGCCACCGATCAGACTCCCTGCCACACTGCCTGGCCCTCCCAACTCCCTGCCAGCCACACCACCTCCCTGCAGTTCCTGGAACACAGCCGGCCCACGTGTGCCACAGGGCCTTTGCACTGGCTCTTGCCTCTGCCCCAAATGCTCTTCTGCAGACAGTCATGGCCGTTCCGTTCACCTCCTATGAGTGTTTACTCACAGGCCTTCTAGTGAGGCCCACTCTGACCTTGGAATTGCAGCTGTTGCCCTTACCCCTGCCCCAGCCGACATTCCCTGGGCCACTCTAGTCTTTATTTTCCTCCAACCGCCTCTCTCCTAAAGTGACGTATCACTTACGTGTCTGTTCTGTTCATCGTTTGCTGTCTGTCTCCCCACTGAGGACAGTAGCTGCAGGAGGCTTGCTCACACTTACCAGTGGTCTGGCGCGTACAGTCAGTGCTCAATGAATGGCTGATGAGTGAACGAATGAACTGTAGATAGTCGGGGATGGCCTCACGGGTCATGCAAAGGACTTGCTGACGAGGACAGTGGGAGCCACTGAGGTTTCCTGCAGAGCAGGGAGAGTGGCTCACAGGTGGCCTGGGGACCTCACTCTGGGAGGTCAGAGGGCAGCTGCTCTGGCCAGACTGAGCGGCGAGGCCTGGTGGGGACCCCCGCGCTCGCTCTCCTGCAGCACTGGGGGCGAGGGGAGGCTGGAGCCGGCCTCAGCACAGCCTGACTGACGCAGAGATGGATGGGGTGGGCCAGGACCCAGGAGGAAGTGGGCCTGGAGTCCAGCCTTTTAACGCCGGCCGAGATTTATGGAGCCGCCACCAGTGCACGCTGGGCTGTCACTCTGCTAATGTGATTGGAACAAGGTGGAGGTGGCGGGGAGGGGACTGGGGGTGGGGGGAGGCGGGGCGGGGGCTGGGGGGGCCTGGCGCCTGCCTGGGGCGGAAATGGAAATGGGCCCCGGACCCCCAGGACGTCCTCTGAGCTCACATCTACCACCTGTGCCCTCCCTTGCCCCTGGTCCGTCCATCCAGCCTTAACCCCCAACCTGCCAGGAGGGGGGGCACAGGCAGGGGCAGCCTGGGCCTGGGTGGCCCCCATCTGACTGCCCGGACCCTGGTCCCCCCAGGGTCCTCTTCTCCCGAGTCCAGCCCTGCAGGGGTTCAGGCCACTACGCACCCTCCTGTCCCCACCCCTTTACCTATCCACCCACCACCCATGCATTTAACAAGCACTGGGCCCCCCAGCCCCCGCCCCCAGCCCCCCTTGCTGACCTCCCCTTGTGCCTGTTCCTGGAGCGTGGCTCCCCTTTCAATATACGGGTGTTTGTTTGTTATTCCTTTCCCCCCAGGAAAACATACTCTCCCCAGGAAATAGAGTTCAGGGGATTCCAGGCCCCTAGACCAGCCTTTCTGGGGTGGTTAGTTGCGCCCCTGTGTGCAGGTGCCGCCTAGGAACTGGGGACCAGTAGCCCCGCCCCGGGGTTCCCATCCGGTCCTGCTGAGGGAGGGGAGCCGTCAGCTCAGAAAGGGGCTCCTAAAGGGGGTCAGGGCCAGCCTGCAGGGCTTTGGTGCAACGAACCCACAGCGTTTACAGCAAGCATGTTGGGGAGGGGGTCGGCTGACACCCCAAACCTCAGTGGGAGCCCCCCGGGCTGCTCGATCCCAGAGGACTTAACCCCAAGGGTCCAGGGTCCCTGGGCCTGCCTCACTCTGGGGTCGGACCCCCACCAGGCCCCGAGGCCAAGGTCTGTGGTTCTGACAACACAGCGAAGGGTCCCTACTCCCCATAGCCTCCCAGCGCTGTTTCTGAGAGTGGGGGGGCAGGGGAGGACACCGGTCTCAGATCCTCAGACTCAGGACTTGACTCTGCCCTCAAAGAGACCCGCTTTGGTAGAAGTCTTCCAACAGAGAGGGCATTTGACTTAGGCCCCGAAGGCTGCATAGGAGTTTGTCAGGTACAGAGGGATGGAGAGGCCCACCAGGTAGACAGCCCAGCGTCTGCAGTGGGGACTGCCTGGCCCACTCCTGCTCCCGCCTCCTTCCTGGACAGCCTTTTACTGGCTCGATAAA
The DNA here is from genome assembly GCF_033118175.1 of Dama dama. NCBI lineage: Eukaryota > Metazoa > Chordata > Mammalia > Artiodactyla > Cervidae > Dama > Dama dama. Next base: position 8,574,281 of record NC_083682.1, read on the forward strand.
AAAAATTTTTTTGAAAAAACACTCTGCTATTGTATGATTGTATGGTAAGAAGGGAGGCGGGCCCTAAATCAGGATGGGAATCGACAGGGCCCTGACGCGTGTCTCTCCTGTTTATTAGGACTGAAATGTTTACTCGGCGATAAGGAGCCGGCTTTCTCGTGGAGATTTGTGCGCTCTTTTTCAATTACCCCTCGTCTTTCTCTGCCACTTTCGCACTAAAGGGATAATAAATGTATCGGAGCGTTTCAATTATTCATCTAAATCATGACTGCGCCTGCCACGGCCAAGCTTTAGTGACAGATTAATTCAGAGCCGCCTTCCTCCGCTTGCAGCGCCATCTCTGTGTCCGCCTGGCCAGGGCCTTGAGGGCCGGCCCGAGGATGAGCACAGGGCAGGTTGGAGCTTCATCCACACACACAGTCCCTGCCAAGGGCCCCTCTTCCAGAGGTCCGCCGGCCCCCCTATACCGGCAGGCCTGTGAGGGTACAGCCTCCCTGCCCTCCCGCCTGTCAGCTCTGCTCAGCCCTGCTCCCCAGGCCCACCCCGCAAGTCCATGCGTGTGTCCCTTACACTGCAGGGTCCCAGGCACCTCACACCAGGGGGAAGCCAGGGTGGCCCGGCTCCTGGCATAGCCCTCTCCAGGCACAGGGCCATTGCACATGCTATTCCCAGGCCCGAGGGCTCCTCTGCCCTCCCACCACACCTTCCCGCCTAGTTATCTCCATGTCAGGGCAGCCCCTCCAACCAGCAGTTCCCCCAACACACACACACACACACACACACACTCACTCACTCACTCACTCACTGCTGTTTCTCTGTTCACCGAGGGGCCTGCAGCTCTGGGACACGGCAGACCCTGTCCCTCTTGGAAATCAGACTTGCGTTTGTGTGATTAAATATCAACTGCCCCCCCATCAGACCCCCCCCCAACTCATGGGTAAGCACAAACATCTGTCTCTCCGCCTCCCGGCAAAAAGCAGGTGCCTGTTGCAGACCTGCTGGTGGACCGGCGTGCCCGGGGGCATGTGCCCTCAGCCCAGCTGTCATGGCACAGAGTGGAACCCACCACCGGGGCCCACCCTCTCCTCTCTCCACGTAGGCACCCACGACTCTGGGAGGGGGTCACCCACTGCCCTCTCGCTGTCCCTGAGTCCCCCTCGGTCCCCCTCGACCTGCCTCTTGCCATCTCGCTCTAGTTTCCTCTCCATCTCTCTGCCCTGGCACGTGCCATCTCGCTCTCGCCTGCTTACTCGCTCACCCTCCTTTGTTTGTGGATGGGCAGGCCCAGGAGGATTAACGAGGCCTCTCAGGATTCCGGCCTCGGCTTCTGCCTGGCTTCGCTTGCCACCCCGCGCACACCGGGCCCGGCCCTATCTCCCATCACCCCATGCTGCTAATCTGTGATTGCTCCCCGCTCTGCTCCGACTGGCTGGGGCCTGGCACAGCAGGCAGACCCTCTCCAGACCAGGCTGGGTGGGGCCTGACCAGCCCATCGTTTCTTTTTTCATAATTATTTATTTACTTAGCTGCACCGGGTCTTAGTCGCGGCACACGGGATCTTCCATTTTTTGTTATAGCATGTGGCATCTAGTTCCCTGACCAGGGATTGAACCTGGGCCTGCTGCATTGGGAGCTCGGAGTCTTAGCCATTGGACCACCACGCAAGTCCCAGCCACGCTTCAGCATGTCTCTGTGCCAGGCTGGGGCCAATGGGTGGACTCAACAGGTGCGATCGGAAGTTATCTAGGGCAGGGGGCTGTGCTGGGCGCAGAGAGGGGAAGGGCAGTCCTGGCTGAGGGCACAGCAGAGGCCATCTCGACCACGCCCCTCCCTTGCTGGAACCTTCCCACTGCAGTGGCTCCTGGGGGTACAGCTCACCCCTCCCACCTCTCTCCCTGTCACCCTGCTGAGCCCTGTGCCTGAACCCCTCCTCCCCCAACCTCCCCCCAAAGCCTATCACCCAGGGTTCTGCTCAGATGCCACCTCCTTGGAGGCACCTTCCCAACCTGAAACCAACCTGAAACCCACCCCTGCCCGGCTCCCTTGCCCCTCCGACTCTGGAGTCTTTCCTTCAGCTGTTTCACCGGGGTAAAACAGCTAGTAGGGCTTCGCCTCCTTTGCACCGGGCGTGGAGGGCCCACCTCCCCCTATCCAATGCACCGGAGGTAGGGGGGGACAGCATGCAAAAGGCGGGTGTCATCAAAGGTGGAGGCTGGAGGGAGCCCCAGCCCTGCTCAACACTGATGATTTTATTTCACAGGCTTGTGGGAGCCACAGGAGGTTTCGTGAGCAGGAGGGGGACACAGTCTCCCCAGTACAGGCCCCAGTTGAGCAGTAGGACTGAGGTGCTATCAGCGCCCCCTGCCTGGATGCTGGGCCTGGCTGAGCTCTCCCCGCAGGCTCTCGCGTACCCGTCACAGCACCCTGAACACGCGTACCCTTAGCATCTCCGTTTTGCAGATGAGGAAACTGAGGCACCAAGTCCCTTGAGCTGAACCGCATTCCCCACCCCCATCCCTTGGCCGACCCTCCCTGGGGGGACAGAGAGAATGGTGGGGCCTGTGCCCTGCCCCCCCATCTTGGGCAAGATGCTGCCAAGCCCCTGCCTGCAGCTGCCACGGGGATTTTTAATAACGGGAGTGATTTTTGCATGATGAATGAGGCGCTGCCGTTGTGTACATAATGAAGCCCTAATGTTTTCAAATCCCCATTTAAGGAGCTGATCTCACCCCGTAATGAATTTCAGATCACATCGCCGAGCTGTCGTCCATCCGTCTTCTGCCAGGGGTACCCGCCCACCTTGGCATCTAGAGGGTGGGGCCTGGCGAGGGTGGGCTCTGCTTCCCCCCATAGTGGGCTGAACCCAAGTCCAGCACCGAGCCGGGGCTGGAATGTGTCTGTTGACTGAATGAGTGACCGGGAGGGTGTGGGCAGAAGCCGAGGCAGTTTTGGCAACGGGGGAATCACGTGGGGTCCAGGCTCCCAAGTCTCAGCCTGGGAGGAAAACGGAAGCCAGAGAGGAAGAGAGTAGGGAGGGCTGGAGAGAAGGGGGCCTGAGGCTGCAGGCTGAGTCACTTGGCCAGACCTTATGGCTGGGCCATCATGCTGCAGGTCAGGGGCCTGGGGGTGCAGCGACTCAGGCTTCTGACTCCTTTCAGCCCAGGCGGTGGGCGTCTGTGCAGGGGGCCGGGCTGGGCTACACCTGCCTGGTCAGAGTGGGCGGGCTCTCCAAGGTGAGCCGTCTAAGTGGGAAGTGGTGGAGAGGGCCCGCCCGCAGGTGCCTTCCAGGGCTTGAGAGGCACCCCCCTCCCCGGGCCCCTGGGCCTCAAGCTCCGCAGCCCTCCCTGCCAGCTTTCTGGGTGACATCTCCACTGGCAGCGTGTCCTGTCCCTTGGGCGAAGGGGCCCCCAGAGCATTTGGGACAGAGGCGTCTTTTGCCTACGGAGTCCGCGGCTGTGCCTCGGTCTCCCCATCTGTAAAATGGGACGACACGTGATAACACGCAGGGCACGTTGGTACCATCACGCACCGAACCCTCAGGCCAGATGCAGTGGGAGGTGCTGTAACTGACCTTGTACATGTGAAGCTGAGGCGCAGAGGTGAAGGGACCGGCGGAGGGGTGGGAGAGCTGGGGGAGGCGGCCTTGGGTCTGCTCCTGAGCCACACAGCCCCAGTGAGCTCATCTCAGAGGCTCCGACACTCGGCACCTGGGAGGGCACAGCCCGGGCCCCGTCCTCCGCCTCCCCTGCCCTGGGGGCCCACAGGAGCCCCGGGCAGGGCAGGGCAGGGCGGAGGGCTGCCCGGACAAGACCTCACCACCCACAACTGCTGAGAGCTCTGCCCCCGTGAGCCTTCGTCCCTCCTGGGGAGAGGTGGGGGCCAGGGCAGCGCTCAGAGCATCTGCTATGCTGTAACTGAGACCTCGGAAGCGTCACTAAATCATCCTGGCCCTGAGTCTCCCCTCCTCTGGCCACCTCGACACAAACCTCAGACCTCCTCCCAAGTTTTCTGAGGCTCAGAGAGGTTAAGTGACTAGCTCAAAGCTACCAGCACACTTGTGGGCAAGATTTCTGGGAAGAGAAATGCAAGAAAGAGGTGAGCAGGGGCCCAGACTCACAGGACATGGAGAAGGATGGAGAAGAAGGGGGAGACGGAGGGGCAGGCCCAGGGCTGGCCAGGGTCCCCTGCCCTCTGACAGGGCACAGCTGCCCTCCTCTCCCCCAGGCCACAGCTCTCCTTGTGTTCCTGTAAATAATTAATTAGCCCCTGCCTGCTTGTTTGTTTAGCATGAGGAATGCTCCCCCACTGAGATGCATTTATTGCTGAATAAATTTAAATATCTAATCTTCCCTTCATGAATATTACAGCACCCTAAATAGCGGCCAACATATCCTAAGCGCCTTGGCAAATGGCCCCCACGGGAGCCTGCCTGCTTCACCGCCGCTGGCTCCGCGGAGCCCCGGCTCCAGCCCCTGCTCTCTTTGGACGCCCTGCCAGCCCCAGCCTTACCAAGAAGGCGCTGAGTCTGAGCTGACGCTCCCGAAGACTGAGAACAGGGCTGTGGAGGCCGCACTGATGGCAGGAGGCTGGGGTGGGCTTCCAGGCAGGGGCGGCAGGGCTTCTCCAGGGGACGTACCTGGACCCGGGCGGAGAGTCAGGGCTGGAACAGAGAAGGGACCGACAGGGCCCCCAGAGAGCCATCTGAGGAGATGGGGAAGGAAGCAGAAGAGATCAGGGAGTCAGGAGGATGGGGAGAGCCGGTCTCCGAGGCCGCCCTGCTGGACTGGATGCAGACAGTCAGCAGTCAGCCTGTGGGTGCAGCTGAATGGTCTGCACGGGGAGAGCTCCAGACAGCTCAGCAACCAGAGGTCCCCCGAGCAGCCCCTTTTTTGGGAGGGGGATGGGGAGAGGTGGGGAGGGGCCAGGAGCCAGGCTGCAGGGGGCTGGCAGAGGAGACAGCAGCCGCAGACAGGGCACCTTCCTGAGGTGTTTGAGTGAGGAGGGTGAGCAGCAGCCAGCCAGCGCGGAAGGGCGGCTCGGGGTGGGAACAGTGAGGACAGGTCCTGTCAGTTCTCGAGGAAGTGGAGCTGTCCAGCTGTGTAACCTCGGCAAGTCTCTCACCGTCTCTGCCTCAATTTCTCCTTTGCTAAAGCAAGAAAAGTGATAGCGCAGCCAGGCTGTGAGGATCAAATATGATGGTGGATGTATATGGCTTAGCGCCTTGCTCACTAAGAGGCTGAAATTAAGGAGCCGTATCTGGGAGCTGGGGCTTCCCTGGCGGCTCCATGGTAAACAGTCCGCCTGTCAATGCAGGAGATGCAGCTCTGATCCCTGCATGGGGAAGATCCCCTGGAGGAGGATATGGCAACTCACTCCAGTCTTGCCTGGAAATTCCCATGGACAGAGGAGCCTGGTGGGCCATTGTCCATGGGGTCATGAAAGAGTCAGACACGACTTAGTGACTAAGGAACAACAGCAATAAAAATCTGAGAGCTTAACCTGAAGGAGCGAGGAGGCAGCTGCGGAGGGAGGCAGCGCGGGCCTCGGGGCCATCTTCTGCCAGGGAAGGGCTCCGCTTGGACTAGTGGAGAGGCATGAGGAAGGCCCTTTTGCCCACGTGGGCTCAGTCCCCCAACAGAGACCCCAGGTTTTCTGCTGTCTTGAAGTGGGGCGGGGTCAAGTAGGACGTCTGGGGGAATGTGGCTGTGGGCACCAGGAAGGGTTCTGAGGGTCAGCTGGTATGAACTGGGGACACCCCCATACCAGGCAGGCCGGAGGCCCAGCTGCCCCTCTGTCCTAGTAACAGGCAACGATAGTCACGTGGGGAGTGGGGAGGAAGGGATGGGACCCCTGGAAACCTCCTGCTTCCCGTCTCCAGGGCTCAGCTTAGCCCAACCTAAGAGCCGGGGCAGGGCCTGGGGGTCGGAGCCAGGGGAGGTGCGGGTCATGGTGGGAGGCGTGGGAAGGGGCAGTCCTTTGGCCTGTAGCTAAGGCCAGTGGGGCTGGGGGCCTCCTCAGAGACAGGAGAGCCACAGGCCTGCCCTTGGTTGGGGAAGGGGGACAGGAGCGGGCCAGGCTGGCTCTGGCTTGGGAGGAGGGTGGGCGAGGGGGGCGCCTCGAGCCTGTCCCTCATCTCTACTTTGGGCGGACGGCTCCCGGGCGCTGTCCCAGGAGGCACATGGCCCCGGCCTGCTCTGGATGCTGCGGGGGGTGGGGGCTCCAGTCCAAGGGCTCTGCCGGCGCCAGTTGCTCCTGCCTCCTCCCACCTCATGCCCCCAGGTCAGCCCCAAAGGCCTGGCTGCAGGCCTGTCCACTTCTGCAGGAAACATTAAGTCCCTGAAACAGATCTCGCTGAGCTCCGCTTCCGCACGGCCCCCCACTGCGGGCCAAGGTCGCCAGCAGGGTGGCCAGCACTGGGAGATGGCAGGCGACCTGGTGCCAAGTGGATGAGACCACTGGGGCAGGGCCGGGAGGTCCCCAGGAGAGCTGGCGCAGGCAGGCCCCTGTGCTCACCCCACATGCCCTGGATGCCACCTCCCACCACACTCCTGGGTGTACACAGGTCGGGTACAGGCCCGTGCAGTCTCAGTGTCCAAGCAATAGCCAACACTCGGGTCGCCTTCACTCATGCCAGGCACATTACAGGAATTAATTTAATCCTTCCAGTATTCCTATGAGGTGAGTACTCATATTATCCCATCTTACAGATGGGGCAGTTGAGGTCCAGAGAGGTTAAGTGCCCTGGATCACACATCTGTGACTGGCAGAGCTGGTATTTGAACCCAGGTTGCCCAGCTCCACGGCCCCCGCTGTTGCACATGGCGCTGGGTGGTTCCGTGGTACCCCCCACCCAGAACAGACACACCGCAAGTAGACGATGTGCACCCACTGTGCCACACCACCCACTCTCCGCCCCTCCCATTGGCTGCGGCTGCCCTCAGCCCTGCACATGAGAGGGGGTGGCAGGGGACCCAGTGACAGATTCCCTCCTGGAGATCCCCCAGTTCTTCTACCCCTCACCCCCACCCCACTCCTGGGATGCTCGGGAGATCACCTGGTGCCACCTCCGGGTGAAGTCTCAGAACTAGGTTTAATCGGGCTCACAGGCACGAAAGGAAACAGAAGCAAAGGGGCCGGTCCAGCGGCAGCCCTGGTCCTGAGCTCAGATTCTGAGGGTGGGGCTGTGATGGAGGAATGAGGCCCTCAGTCTGAGGTCTGTGAAATGGAGAAACGGTAGTATTTCCTGCTGCAGGGCATTGAGCTCAGTGCCCTGGCACAGGCCTACATGCAGTAGGAGCTGGGGACCTGCTGATATTCTCCCGGGGGATGGCGGGGGAGTGGTCACTGCCCCAATCTTCCTGATGTGGCAGAGGACGCTCTGGGAAAGGGGAAAGGGCTTGCCAAGGTGCCACAGTCAATGAGGGGCGAGTTTGGATTTGACTCTTCTCGAGGCTGACCCCGCCTTTCCCTCGGAGCCGCAGCAGCCTGGGGAGGTCAGGGAGAAGAAGCGTCTCTTCCATCCACACCTCCCGCCGCGCCCAGGACGACTTGTTTATCTCGGTCCGGGTCCCCAGGGTCGCTGGTGAGGCCCTAGAGCCGCCCTCCGATAAACAAGCCCAGGGCCGGCCCCAATTAAGCCGGATGCACTAACGAGGCGGCTCGTTAACGAGTTTGGGTGCGCGCCCGGAGACACCTGCGCGCCCCGGACCACCCTCCCTCGTGGCGCAGGAAGGAGGTGGAATACCTAGCTCAAGGCCCCCATCGGATCGGCCTCTTGTATCTAGGTGGTCTCAGTGTCCGCGTCTGTAAAGTGGGTCTTAAGAGTCTGTAAGTGGCAACCCACAGCAGTAGTCTTCCCTGGTAGCTCAGTTGGTAAAGAATCCACCTGCAACGCAGGAGACCCCGGTTGGATTCCTGGGTCGGGAAGATACCCTGGAGAAGGGAAAGGCTACCCACTCCAGTGTTCTGGCCTGGAGAATTCCATGGACTGCATAGTCCATGGGGTCGCAAAGAGTCAGACACGACTGGGCGACTTTCACTTTCACTTTCCAGTATTCTTGCCTGGAGAATCCCATGGACAGAGGAGCCTGGCGGGCTATACAGTCCATGGGGTCGCAAGAGTCAGACATGACTTAGCGACTAAACCACCACCAAGAGTTTGTAAAGCGGGTCCGAGAGGGCCTCGCCTTGGGAGGTCGGCGTTCGGATCCCAGGCTCCTCCCGCGAAGGTGGCGACTGGCAGCGGGCCCCGCGGCCGGGAGGGCGGATTTTCCCCCTTGTCCGGCTCGGGCTGCGGATCCTGTCGCTCGGACCCGCCTCCCGAGTCCCGGCACCGCCTCTGCTCGTGGAGACCTCAGCCTCGCCTGCGCCCCTGCCGCGCGCCCAGGAAAGAGCAGGGCGGACGGGGCGCGCCCCCTGCCGGCGGGTCTGCGCCGGCTCCCGCCGCGGCCCTCTCTGGCCCCCGTCTACGCCTCGGTTTCCCGAGCTGTGAAAAAAGTGTGGGACCGGGGGTGCGGGAAGAGGGTGGAGGTGTGAGGGAGCGTCTGGAGGCCGCGAGAGAAAGGCTCGGGGCCGGGTGAGTCCCGGCACAGCCCAGGGATTGGAATCTTCTCTCCTTGGGCCTCGGCCTTCTCTGTAAAACGGGCTCAGCGGGTGGCGGGGAGCCCCACAATTCACTGCCCGGTTCCCTGCAGTGGACGGCTGCATCCACCGGGCCGCCGGACCCCTGCTCACCGACGAGTGCCGGACCTTGCAGAGCTGCGAGACCGGCAAGGCCAAGATCACCTGCGGATATCGGCTGCCGGCCAAGTGTGAGTCCCGGACACCCCCACCCCGCGGGGCGCAGACAGGGCGCCTTGCGTAATTAGTGTAACTCGGGAATAAGGGTGTACCCCGACAGAATTGCTGGAGGTCTCCTCCGGGGGCACTTAAGTGCCAGGACCTGGCTCCTCCTCGCAGATCCCAGGAAGCAGGTGTGTGGAGGGCATGCGCAGAGGCTGGGAGCGGCAAGGACGAAGTGAGGGGAAGAGCTAAAGAACGTCCATTGTTTCAGCCCGGTCCAGACAGATGTGGGGAGGGGGCCTGCGTGGGCTGGCCTGTCTGTGCAGGTGTGAATTATATGTGTGGGGTCCCTATCCGGGGAAGATCAGAACTGGGGGAGGAGGGTGCTTCTTTCCTGTCCCCTCCAGGGCCCAGGGGTTTCCCTGGTGGCTCAGCTGGTAAAGAATGCGCCGGCAATGCGGGAGATCTGCGTTCGATCCCTGGGTTGGGAAGCTCCCCTGGAGAAGGAAATGGCAACCCACCCCAGTCTTCTTTTGTGGAGAATCCCATGCACAGAGGAGCCTGGCGGGTTACAATCCATGGGGTCACAGAGTCGGACGCGACTTATCGACTAAACCACCACCACCACCACCACGGCGCAGGCCTGCAGGAGGGAAAGCCGAAGAGCGCCGGGAGCTCCGGCCGGTCTGACCTCACCCCCTCCCACAGATGTCATCCACACGGTGGGACCCATCGCCCACGGAGAGCCGAGCGCCAGCCAGGCTGCTGAACTCCGCAGCTGCTATCTGAGCAGCCTCGACCTGCTGCTGGAGCACCGGCTCCGCTCGGCGGTGAGGGGCGGTGGGGCGGGGCGGGGCGGGGCGGGGCGCGGCCTGGCGGGAGGCGGTGCGAAGAGTGACGCTGTCCCCAATCCCTTCTTGCTACCCGTCACCCTAGGCGTTCCCCTGCATCTCCACTGGAGTGTTCGGTGAGTGGGCTCTAGAAGAGGAAGGGTGCAGATGGGCGGGACGCCGGGAGGGGCCGGAGTGGGCGGGGCGGCGAGGGGCGGAGCTCGGGACTCATTGGGGCCCAAGGTCCCGTCCGCAGGCTACCCCAACGAGGCGGCGGCCGAGGTAGTGCTGACCGCTTTGCGCGAGTGGCTGGAGCAGCACAAGGACAAGGTGAGGCCTGGGTCCAGCCGAAGGGCGCGGAGGAAGTGGGCGGCGGGGCGCATGCGACCAACCCCACCCATCATCACCAAGGTGTGCCGAGCGCCGCCGGGCACTTGCTCTCTGCGTCCTTTTACTCGGGGCGTTTTCCTCCCCTGCGGCCAGGGCACAGGGAGGTTCGAGAAAGGGATAGCGGGGCGGACATCGCGCCACGAGCCCCTTCTGTAGCCCGAACTCTAAACCCAGGTTGAAGAGCGCCCCAAGGACAGGGCAGGGGAAACCCCACAGGGAGAGGGTGGTGGTGAGACCCAGGAGCCGGGGAGCCGGCCGCGTCCGCTCAGGCTGAACAGGCCCTGATGCAGGTGGACCGGCTCATCATCTGCGTGTTCCTGGAGAAGGACGAGAACATCTACCGAGAACGCCTCCCCCACTACTTCCCGGTTGGTAGGTGCCCCCTGCCCCCCAGCGCGCCCCCGCCAGCCCCTGTCCCGCCCCGTCCACCCAGGACAGGCTCTCACTGTCCTCTGCCTTCCAGCGTGACGCTGCCCACCCTGACCAGGACTGGTAAGCAGGGCCTGGCCCTCCGTGTGGCTGCCCACTAACCTCATGCCCACTAACACCCGTTCACCCCAACGCAGGGAAGGAAGCCAGGGAGGCAGCCTGGGAGGCCGGGGCAGCCCATGGGCCACTGCTCTGACCTTTCGTCTTTGCCTGCAGACTCCCCTGGGCCTGCTGGACCACGCTCCCAGCTCTAAGAAGTCTCTGAAGCCTGCAGTGGGGCCTGGCGGAGCCACACTATTCTTTCCCTACACCTCCAGCCCCGTCAGGAGCCTAATAAAGACCACTACTGCTGCAGCTCCGACTGTCCCAGCTCTGCCCGGGGGGGAGGGAGGGCGCCCAGGTGTGGCAGCTGCTGTGGCATCGAGCGGCTGCCGAGAGCTCTCGGTGAGCCAGGCCAGGGAGGCACGAGGTTGACAGCAGAGCTGGCAGCAGCACGTCACATTTATTGAGGGCCTGCCCCCAAGAAGCTCACAGCCTGGGGGCTGAGACCCCACATGTGCCGGGAAGCGGGCGGGGTGAGACGAGGAGAAGGCAGAAAGGAAGGCAATGAAGACACCGTGGCCCAAGCAGTGGGGGTGCAAAGCAGGCACAGGCAGGGGGCCGAGGGGAGCAGAGCGGGGAGGACGGTGGCCTGGAGAGCCCTGCTCGACCTGAGGCTAGGCCTGGGGACAGGGGACCATGCACAGGCTGGAGGACTGCCCCTCCCCCACCTGACTGGCACCACCTGGGGCGCCCCAGCGCCTCCCCCTGCCCTGAGCCAGGCTGCAGCATCATGCAGTCCCTCTCCACCCAGGACTCCACCACACAGAGCCCTGATGGAGGGCAGGTGGCTGGGACTCCGGCCAGGACAGCAGGGTGGGGGTAGGGCCCAGGAGGGAGCAGCTAGAAGCTTCGATGCTCCTGAGTTCCCGGGCAAGGCTCCGAGGACCTTCCACATCCCCAGGGAAACCCCTGGCCAGCTAAACAGGGAAGGGATGGAGGCCTGAAGGGAAAGAAGCAGAACCCCAATAACCAGGAAGGGTCCCCGAGAGGCCCAGGCCCCTCAAAACTGCTCCTGGCGGGGAGGTTTGGGGGTGGACAGTGAAAGGCTGAGAGGAACCCACCTGAGGGGAAGGGGGGCAGCCAGACACAGCGCAGCCAGGCGGGCAGCAGCCGGGCAGGGACACGCACACACGCGGTCACCACCAGCGTCCCCTTTAATAAAACACGGGAGGTCGTGTGACAGGGAGGGGTGGGCAAGTGAAGTATGACCATTTACAACCACAAAAAACCTCTGTACATGTCTAGCGCCTGGCAGAGGGGTGGGCGGGCAGGGCGGCAGCAGGCCGGGCGGCCCTATTTGTAGAGGATGTCGTAGTGTCCAGGCCGGTAGAGAAGGTAGACCTTGGGCTCGGAGCCCTCGGGGAAGATGTGGGGGTTGGTGGTGCCGCCCTCGCCGCGGTCCATGTACTCCACCTGGATGGAGACGCTGAGCGCCTGGGCCAGCGCGATGATATGGATGTGGTCGCTCTCCTTGCACATGGGCTCCACCTCCTGCAGCACAGGGCGGCTCAGGGGGTGCTTGGGGCCCTGAGCCCTGGGCCCCTCCCACCTGGGCTCCCCCCACCCAGGGCTCAAGAGAAAAGGGGCCCATGGCTGAGGAGTGGGGAGGGGGCAGCACCTGCTGGCAGAACTCCTTGACGGTCCGCCCCCCCTCGATGAAGTGCTCGAAGAACTTGCTCTCGCGCTGCAGGTAGCCCGAGGTGAGCAGCCGCAGGTAGACCACCAGGTAGTCCGAGGTGCTCTGGTCATTGAAGGAGGCCAGCAGGTCGGCCACGGAGGTCTGCTTCTCCACCTGCTCGATCAGGTCCATGAACTGCGCCCGAGGGGGACAGAGGGCGAGACGAGGGGGGAGATGGTCACCCCTGCCACTGCCAGGCCGCCACCCGCCACCCTGGCCGACTCCGTGGTGGGGCAGCTGGGCTCACCGTGTTGTGGAAATCCTCAATTGTGAACTCAGTGAAGCCCTGGGACACCAGGTCCTCTTTGCTCTTGGCAGACACAGCCTTGAACCTGTGGACAGGCGGAGGGCGCCATGGGCTCCTAGGCCAGCACTGGGGCTCAGGGGGAGCTGCACCTCCTAGCCACCAACAGGGAGGACGGAGCCCAGGCACCATCACGGAACCTCCCCCATGCGCCTCCTCACCGCTGCAGTTCCTTGCTGTCGTCCAGCAACGCCTCCAAGTGGGAGAATCCGAAAGCGCGATAGAAGCAGTTTCCATCAGGCCTGGTCTTGCGGATGTATGAGTACTTTTTGTGGAGGTCCTGCGGAGAGGCAGCCCCCACCCCACCCCGTGCCCATCAACATCTGGCAGAAAGCAGGGCAGGCCCAGGAAATGCCCCCAACAGAGGTCACACCACAACAGCCTCCTGTGGTCTTGGCTGCTGACTCCGATAATGGGGGTCACTTAGCAACCAGCTGCTGGCAGCCCCCACAGCCTCAGGAACATGAATTATAGACACATTGGTTGCATCGGTCACCAGAGTGGTCATCAACTGCTAGGCGTGCCATGCTGCTGGGCCTAAAGGGCTACTGTTTCATAAAACCAGGCAAGTGAATGGGTCCTTGATGGAGGCAGCTTTTCCAGTGAATAGCCTTTCAAACCCTGAGAGCTCCAGGGCAAACACGTCAGTGTATGCGGCGAGGTGCCGCACTGGGGCCCCCACTGCAGTCCTAGGCAGGAAACAACCCCCTCACCTCCATCTAATCCCTACCCTGCCCACTCACAGGTACTGGTTCAATCTTTCCCAGTTTCCTCCCCAGCTCAACGGAGTTTCTCCTGTCTGTTCCATTTCCCCTCAGGAGTCAGGAGTCCGGCCCTCGGCGCTGTCCGGCAACCAGGCCTCACTCCCCGGGCCTGAGCACCCTCCCCTTCCTCCTGACGCCTATATTTCATGCCTTCTCCCCATATTTTAAGTCCCCAACTAGTCACCTTCTCGACGACCGTGCTTCCTTTCTGAGGACTTCCACTAAGAAGCCGTCACCCCCACGGCACCCTGCCCTGCCGGGGCCTTGCTCTCCATCCCTGGAGGGTCCAAAGCTGCTCCCAGAGCCACCTTCCCTTGGACTTAGGACACTGTTCCTGAAATCTGCCCTCCCCTCCCCACCATCAGCTTCTCTCCCCCAACCCACTGGACCCAGCCGCCTATAAACAAACGCTCTGCTCCCCATGAATTCCCTTGCAGCTACCTCCCCACCTCTCTGCTCTCCCGCAGGGCAGCACTACTCCTGAAGCCGCCTGTGCAGCTATCTCCGTTTCTCTTCTGCTGGGAACGCAAGCCTAGCCGGCTTCTACTCTAGTGAAGGTTACAGATGCCCTCCTAAGTCCAAGGGTCAAACCCACTCCCCCCAGACCGTTGCTGAGTGGTGTCCACCTGCACCCACAGGTGTGGTGATGCGAACCCCCTTCTTCCCTCCTCCCCCACCCTCCCCGCGCCCTCTGACCTCACCACTGCCCCTCCTCACCTACCCGTAGTGGTCAGGGCTGCCACCCAACCACACACCCTTCCTCAAGACCCGTGTGTCACCTGCCACAAGACAGTCACGCCAGCGACCATCCACAGCCCCTGCTGCGTGAACAGCACAACCTGTTCAGGCCTGGGGCAGCCCCGGTGTCAGCTGTCTCCTGACCTCCTGGGATTTAAACGGAATTCTTCACCCACCCACTTCACCCTCAACTCAACTGCCTAGGCTGCACCAGCTCTAAACCGCCCAGCCAACAGGCGGCTTCTGACCTCGTGGCCTTCCCTGCCTTTCCTCAGCTCCCCACCTTCCAGCCATGGAGTCAAACCCTCCCAGCTGCGCGGACTCCGCCCTCACTGGCCCCGTCCAGCCAGCAGCAGACCCTGCCACTCCGCCCGCGGCAGTCTCTCCTCACGTGGGCTGCTCTGCTGCCCCGTCCAACTCCATCCAGGGCTGGTTTCATCGCAAAAGCTTCCACACGGGTCTCCCTGCCTGCACCCCACTCACTGCCCAGTCTCCGCGGCACCAGTGACCACAGAAACCCACTAAACACGCGGCTCCTTCCAAATCCCTTCTGGGCTCCAAGCCCCGTGTCTCCCACCCACTCTGCTCCCGCCATGCTGGCCGCCCCCCTGGCTCCACCTGGATGGCCGCCACGCCTTGCTCGCTGGCCTCTTTGAGTTCATCAGACACCACCCTAGGTAGACCTGCAAAACCCCGCCCCCCATCTCCTCAGCCCGTTTCATTTCTGTCCACAGCACTCACCACCTCCGCCATACATGTGAGCTGCCTTAAGGGCTGTCTTTCCACCCTGAACCACCACGGTGACTTGGCAGCTGCAGTCATCACTATTTCCAGAGCCTAAAACTGCCTGGCCCACAGTGTGTGCTCCTAAGTGTTAGAACGGGACAAAATGTGTACAAAGAGTCCAAATCCCTGCCACGACCAGAACTGTTCTGAGCACTTACTCGGTGCCAGGCCCATCATCCTCCCACGCGTCTCCCAGGGGCCCACTTCAGAGGAGTCAGGGCACAGAGGAGCGCGGGCCCTGCTGTCTGCGCTCTGCCTCCTCCCAGGGAGCTACGGTGGGCTCAGGCTCAGCCGGGGCGGGGTGTCGGGCGCCGAGGCAGGCCTGTCCAGACAGCACACGGCTGACACTTGAACATCTGCCGACTGACTCAGGGGGAGAACCTGAGAGGCGTGGCCTGTCCACTTTCCGGAGTGGCCTGTGTGACACGCAGGCTTTGAGCCCCGCCAGCCCACCACACAGAGAAGAGGGGGGACTCACCGCCTCCCAGGCGCTGGGCTCCACGCCTGACCACCGTCCTCTCCTGCAAGCCTCACGCCCACCCCACGAGACAGGCCTCTCCACCCAGAGCTGGCAGATCAACAGAGGCCCCAAGGCGGCCAGTGTGCTGCCCAGGATCACACAGGAGGGGGAAGGCGGGACTCAACATCAGGTCGGTCGGGCCCCAAAGCCAGGGCCTTCTCTCCAGAGGCCTCCAGGGTAAACCATGAACACCCCGAGCAGGGCAGAGGAACCCACATGCCACACACAGCGGGCTCTGGCCTGCAATGTGCACCGTCCGGCCCACACACTGTAAGTGTGAATAAGCTGCCAACTGTCAGGAGTCTGGAGATTTTACAACAAAATGATTTCCGGCTGGTCGGCCTCGGAAGCACTGATGGAGTGACAGGCACGGATGCTCCCATTAGCCCCATGAGCCTCCAGCACTTGCTGCTGGCGGAGCCAGGCTGCAGTGCCACTGTTCACCGCCTGACCTGACCACCTCCAGTCACCTGGGTTACCTGCCTGGCCCCTCAAATGGCTAACCTCAAAGGCCAGCCTTCCAGGCGGAAGAGTCTAAGCAGCTCTGATCTTTGGGGGAAGTGGGGAAGGAGTAGCATTTACTAAACCCTCAGGCTGTGCCCCGGAGAAGGCAATGGCACCCACTCCAGTGCTCTCGCCTGGAAAATCCCACGGACGGAGGAGCCTGGTGGGCTTCAGTCCATGGGGTCGCTAAGAGTCGGACATGACTGAGCGACTTCACTTTCACTTTTCACTTTTGTGCACTGGAGAAGGAAATGCACCCACTCCAGTGTTCTTGCCTGGAGAATCCCAGGGACGGGCGAGCCTGGTGGGCTGCCGTCTACGGGGTCGCACAGAGTCGGCCACGACTGAGGTGACTTAGCAGCAGCAGCAGGCTCTGCTGTGTACACACACTCACTGTCACACTTCAAACCCCCAGCTCACAGAGGAGGAAGTGAGTGGTTAAAGGACTTACCTCACTTTCTAGGGGAGGCAGCAGGGCCTTGCACGAAGGTCCAGGGGCCCCCCTCCCCAGTGCTGCCTGCCTCTCCACGGAAGCAGGGGGCAGGATTGGGTCCCCCGCCGCCACCCTCCCCGGCTAGCCAGCCCCTGCCCACCAGCCCCCCCGTGAGCACTGAGAGCACCGGCTCCCCACAGCCTGCACCGGGCCCCCCAGGCATCGTCTCCCGCAACCTCACAAGCACCCTGGCTTTCATCACCCCGCTTTCACAGCTGAGGTCTCCGCAGCTGAGACTCCGAAGGAGCTGCTGAGGATACAGCTGCCAGTGGCAGCATCAGGATCTGAATCAAGGTCTTTTTGGTTCCAGACACTGCCAACCTGTGAGCCAACGACCAGAGGGCTCCCCCACCATCCTCTGAGGCCAGGCCCAGCCAAGTGCAGGTCTAAAGCGGCCAGGCTTCTGCCCCCTCGGCCAGGCTCCCACCTTGATCTTCTGTTGATAGATGTTGTCATCCTCAGCATACTCTTTGTAGAGGACAGAGAGCTCCAGCCGCTCTGAGACCAGCGGGTTCTGCACAGCAATCTGCGGGGGGGGGGATCCATCATGTTCTGACAGGTGAATGGAGTGACCCCCGCCTGTCAGCCTGGACAGCTAGCTGAGAGTTGCTGGGCCAGTCACGCAGCGGCACAGGGACCACACATCCCCCCATAAAGGCATCTAGTACCAGCTCAGCCTGGGGAGAAGGGAGCTTCCACAGTAGAGACAAACGGTAGGCCTCAGTCCAACCAATGTATCGCCAAAGTAAGGCCACTGGCCACAGCCACTCACCTCTTGCTGAATTCGGTCCTGCTGAGCCATGATGGCTTCATCATAAGCAAGACAGTTAACACCTGGAAGAAGGAAGAAAGCCAAAGATTACAGCGGGCCCTGGCTTTCCCCACTCCAGGAAGCTGGGCCGAGGACAAGAACGGGCCAGGAGAGCAGATGTGCAATCTGGAAGCATGCGTCATGCCCTGCTCCACCCCAACTGTGGGATCTTGGCAAAGTCCTTCCCTTTCCCGGGCATGAGTTTTCTCATCTTTAAAGTGAGGAGGCCAAGGACTTCCCTGGAGGTCCAGTGGCTAAGGCTTCAAGCTCCCAATGCAAGGGGCCTGGGTTTGATCCCTGGTCTGGGAATTAGATCCCACCTGCCACAACTGAGACCCGGCACAGCCAAACAAGTATAAATAAATAGTAAAAAATAAAGTGAACAGGCCAAGGTGATGACCCCCCAAGGTACACTCCTCCAGCTCTAACAAGCCCTCTCCCCCTGCTTTCTAACATCCCTTCCCAGCAGCCCGGGAAGGCCCCTGAGCCAGGCGGGGTCTCTTGAGGAAAGACAGATGAGAAAGCAGAGTATCTTGGGCTAGATGAGAGCTTCCTGTGAGCTGGCACTTTACTCAATCACGCCATTCCTCCGTCTGCCATCCTGGGTATTCTTAATGGTGCCCACTTTACAAAGAACAAAAATGCACACAGGTGAAATCATCTGCCTGAAGTCACCACAAGGAAGACCTGTGGTCAAACCCAGGTTGGTCTTAATTGCAAAGCCTGCGCTCTTCACCACAATAACTCCTCTGCCACCTCACTGCAGAGGCGCATCGTCTGCTATGAACAGAGACAGATACCACCACCTTCCCCCCTTCACTGTGATGCCGTGAGGAGGTGGTACCTTATCAATACTCATCACTGAGTTGGGCGGGTCCACTCTGTGGGCCCCATGCCAAGCAGCCACTGGTGAGAAGCCAGGAGACCTGAATCCTGGCTCTGGTTCTTTCTTAACTTACATGATCCTAAACAAGTCCCTTAGGGGGCGGGGGGATGGGGCCTAAGTCCCCAAAAGCTCAGTTTTTCAGTGTGCGGTTAGAAGGGGAGCTGTGTGCTGAATGACTTTTAAGGCCAATCCTTTTGAGCTTGAGCAGCCCAGGGCCTCAGCTGGGCCTCCACCCACCCCCTACACTGCACTCCGACTGGGCCGTCCCTCCCAACCCTAGTGACCGCCTCAGTCCCCAGTGTCTACCTCAGGGGTGAGAATAAGAGGGTGGGACCGTTTTGAGAAGTCCAACTCTTCAGGGGTCTAAGGAAACTCTGCCGAGACAGGAAGCAAGGGGCTGCGAAGCCAGGAGAGGGGGCTCTGCCGGAAACGAAGGGCGCTGCCCTCAGGGGCACACACCTGCGGCCGCTCACAACCCCGGGCCGCCTGCAGCATCCCCAGCGGCCCGCCCAGTCCTTTGTGCTCCGCAGTCCGGCGTAATTCGACGCCCTCCCAGGCTCGGGCCGCTCTGGAGGAGGCGGACTAGACGAGGCCGGACTAGGCCCGGGCCCGACTGCCAGGTCTGGGGTGGGAGAGCCGGGGGCCGGGGAGCCGGGCGCCCAGCGGGGAGGGGGCTGGGCGGGGGCTGGGGGGCGGAGCGGCCTAGGCCCCGCCCTAGGAGCGCGCGACAGGGAAGAGTTGCGGGCCGGGGCCCGCCCCGCTTTCTCTTCTACCGCCCGCCCGGCCGGGGGTCGCGGCGGCGGCTCCTTCCATTGTGAGGGGGAGGGGAGGCGGCGGAGGCGGAGGCAAGGGCCCTCCGCTCGCTTCGCCGCCAGCCGCCCCAGCCCTGGTTTCCTCGGGAACCGGCTATCCGGCATCGCCCCCGCTACCCCAGGCCGGGCGGCTCTCCCCTGGTCGGTACCTTCGGAGTCGCTGCCAAGCGGCTCCTGCTTCTGCTGCTGAGGTTCCTCCGCCGCCATCTTTAAACAGCGCCGCACTGCCGACCGCTTCCGGGTTACTAGTTGGCCTCCCCGGAAGACAGCCCCTCCTCGAGGCCCCTCCTTGGTAACGCCCCTAGCAACGGGATCCCCTCGGGCGTAGTCACCTGAGGGGCTCGCAGCCGCGTTCGGCAGCGGCGGAAGCCGGGGGACTTGAAGGCAATCCCCGCCCGCCTTCCTTCCGCACACTTGCTCGGCTCCGTCTTCCCAGGCTCCCAATGTGCCTTGGGGTGATAAGAGCTTCCTAGGGCCACTTGAGTTTTCTTTTCACTGGAGTTTGAAACGCGGATTGTATTATTGAGATAAGCAGGAAAATGAAATTCAAATCACGGAAGGCGATTCCCGCTGTGGGCTCCAGAACTCAAGACAGGCGAATGCAATGGGGATCACCTAGCCGAGGAGACCGGAAATTCTGCTAATATCCGAGCTCTGGGAATTCACCGCCCCGCTCCACCGAGCCTCGGTTCCGAGCGGGCTTTGGTGTCCTGCATATGACCGAAAGACCATGTCCCTCGGGGTCGACCTAACTTTGGACTCCCTGCCCTTGTGATTATGAGAAAATCAGGATTGTTTTTCTTCTTTTTTTTTAAGATAGAAGTTGACAACAAGGAGAAACAGATTAGTGGTTCCCAAGGGTTGAGTAGGGGGCAGGAGGGAAGTGGATGTGGTTTTAAAAATGAAGCAGGAGAATTCTTGTGGAGATAGACGTGTTCTTTATCTTGAATATATATGGATATACTGGTATATGCTGTACTGTAGTTTCAAACGCAAGATGTTACCAGTGAGGGAAAGTGGGTAAAGGATAGACAGGATCTTTCTGTGTAATCTGTTAAAATCACCTGTGAATTACCTAAAAATAAAAAGTGTCAAGGCCTTGGATGCTGAAGATGCAGTTATTTAGAGACGTAACCTTCAGGGGTACTGGTTTCTTTCACTATGGGTGCCTTATCCATGATATGACAGTGGTCTCTTAGCACTTGAGGAAACCGTGTCTGAGCCCCAGTCAGATCCCTCCGTTCATGATAATACAGGTGCAGAATAGGATGAATATCTTCATGAGCTACATCCATGAGTCCTGGAGCAGGGGCAGTTGGTGCCTGGGCTCACCACATTGCCCACGGTGGCGCTCTCAGAGCAAGGCTACACATGCCAAGTCTGTGCCCCAACAACATTGCAAATTACTATTTCCTAGGTCACCGATCCTTGTGTTTGCTTCCAAATTCAAGGAAGCACAGGGGCTACCCATTTGGATCCCATGCCTACCAAACTGGGCTTCTCAGGTGACACTAATGGGAAAGAACCTGCCTGAAATGCAGAAGATGCAGGAGGTGCAGGTTCAATCCCTGGGTGGGGAAGATCCTCTGGAGGAGGAAATAGCAACCCACTCCAGTATCCTTGCCTGGAGAATCCCATGAACAGAGGAGCCTGGCAGGCTATCTATTGCCCAGAGTCAGACATGACTAAAGCCACTTAGCACAACACACACACACACACACAGTACACCAAACTGTTCATTCCTTTTCTCAATTTTACCAATGCAACCTGGAGCTGCCAATTAGATCTTCAGTTAGTAAGCTTGTGCATGCCAATGTTCAGTCATGTCCGACTTTGCGACCCTGTGAGCTGTATCCCGCTAGGCTACTCTGTCCATGGGATTCTTCAGGCGAGGATACCGGACTGGGCTGCCAGTTTTCTCCTCCAGGGGATCTTTCCGACTCAGGGATCAAATGCACGTCTCCTGCATCTTCTCCATTGGCAGCTGGATTCTTTACTGCTGAGCAACCTGGAAAGCCCTCAGTCAGTAGCATTGGTATTACCAAATGAGGAGCAGTTGATGACAAAAGCATGATTTCTATTTTGGCTTTACAAAATCTTGAAAATAGCTGTAAGACAACTCCACCTTTACCCCGACTCCTTGACTGGGGAGTCTCAGGGGGTGGGGAGCACACAAAGGGAGCTGGATTGGGATTAATGTGGGGACAGAGAATCCAGTTGTTCTGAAGGGTGAGAAGGAATCCCATTTGTGACCCAGTGCTGGACTGCGACCATGCTGCCAACGCCGAGTAAATGCCTCCCTCAAGACCAGGGTCTGGGGCTCAAAGATCTGCACCCTCAGTGTATGCAGGGTGTGTAGTTGAGGGGCCCTCCTGCCTGCTGCCCACCCTCCCCCTCTTGTCAGGCAGGGGGAAGCCAGTACAGAGGCCCTAGAGAGCCACATGGCTTCCAGGCCTACTCAGCTTCTCAGGGAAGGGGGCCAGGCAACAGGACATGGCACAGGCCTTGGGAAAGCTGTTCTCATAGCGGGATCGTGGGCAGGAGAAAGCCTCAAGGTGGGCAGAAGACGAGGCCACAGTGATCATTTCCAAGACAGGCTTAGGAGTCAGGCAGCTGCCCGGGTGGGAAGAGGAGGGACATGCCACTGTGGGAATGTCCAACCATCCACAGGCAGCTGGCTCCAGAATTATAGTCTAGCGAGGCTTTGATGGCGCAGCCAGGCTGATGAGGCTGCGCAGGGGCTGCTGGATAAGTTGTTACTTGTCTGCAGGGTTCACACCAGCTAAGGCAGAAAGTGAGCAGAGGCAGAGGCCGCAGAGAGAGCCCCGCCCCAACCCTCTGACTCACACCACCCATCTGACTCACACCACCCATGCTTGTTCAGACACCTTCCTCCTGCAGATGCCTCACATTGAGATTCACCTCAAGTCTGCAGAGGATCTAGCCACACTGGACCAGAAGGATCCATGGCTCCTTATTGCGGTTGTTAACTAGACACCAGTTAGTGGTTTAGAACAACACAAATGTTTAGTTTTGCAGTGTGAGAAGTCAGAGGTCTGGTATGGGTTTCATCAGACTAAAATCAAGGTTATCTGCAGGCCGTGTTCCCTTACAGGGGTTCTGAGGGAGAATCTGCTTCCCACTCACGCAGGCTGTTAGCAGGATTTAGTGCCCTGCAGCTCTGGGTCTGAGGTCCTGTGTCCCTGCTGGCTGTAAACTGAGAACTCTTCCCAGCTTCTAGAGGCCGCTGCGTTCCTTGGAACACAGCCCACTTTCTCCATCTTCAAAGCCCCAAGGCAGGCAGAGTCTGCAGGGGCATCTCTGCCTTCCCTGTCCACCTGAAGGACCCGTGTGACTATACTCAGCCTACGGGTAGGCTACGCTTTGGCATGCCTAATTTTCATCACACTTTTGCCATGACGGTTACACAGTCACAAGGGCGCAGGGATTAGGGCATGGACATTTTCCTTCCTGCCACATCACCACCTTCACTTTCGAGTTATGAAAACTGAGAACCAGAGAGGCTAAATGACTTAGTCAAGGTCACACAGTCAATGACCAAGCCAGGCCTCAAACCAAGGCCTCCTGACTCCCAGTCCACTATGCTTGACATTATATTCTCTGCCATGACTGCAACCTTCCCTCCACACCCCCGCACCTGCTGCTTGCACTCCAGGACACAGACACCCACCTCCAGACTCAGGATCCAACAGATATCTACAGACAGACACAGAAAATGCTGTTTGGGGGCACAGGGAGCCTTGCTTTCGCTACACAGAATGGCCCCTGGGCCTCTGAGTTGATTAGAGATGAGAGAGGGCCACAGAATGGTGACCAGATGTAAGGCCCAGGGGCTACACTGAGGACAAGGGGAAGATACGGTCCAAGCCTGACAGCTCACATCCTAAACTCTCCCATCCACCCCCAAGTCCGTGCCCCTGCCCCACCCTCAGCTCACGGCTGTGCCCAGCAGGTATAGGAGCACAGGGGCAGGAAGGGCTGCTGGGCTTCCTAAGGGCTTTCTCAGACCAGGGTCCTGAAGATCCGGCCTGTAACCACTGGCTTCCCTTCAGTCCGAGGAGCGAGCAGTTCAAGACGCCCAGCTTTGGGCCTTAGCCCTCCTGGGCCACGGGGACCACTGTGCCCCTCGGGGATCCAGTGGCACAAAAACGAGGGACACCTTGGCAGGGCAGGAGCACCACAGAAACCCAAGACAGCGCTGAGTGCCGCAGACTCACAGCCTAATCTGTGCCCACTGCAACCAGGCATCACTGGACACCACACAAAAAGGCCAGGTAAAAAAAAAAAAAAATTAAAAAAAATTTTTAAAAGGCCAGGTAAGACTAAATGAGGGTGGGTGAGCAGGGTCCCCCTGCAGCTCCTGTCAACATA